>NC_137278.1:155362500-157862500 GCF_054371585.1 Giraffa tippelskirchi
CCTGGGTAGACCACCTCAATCTCCAGCCCCTCCTCCGATGGAGCTGATACTGTGTGACTCAGAGTTCCTGCCATAAATCACATTGTTAGGCTGTTTGGCACAGCTCATGGTCCCCTAGTAAACAAAGACTCTTATCAAACAAGGCATTCCAGCAATTTAGGATTACTTCTAGGGTCCTAAAGGCAAAAACCAGAGCTTTTTGAGTGGCAAAGTTAAATTTTTTACAACATACTATGCTAGTTCAGACCTTAGGCCCAACCAAGTAAAGGGGAAGGGAACTAGTTTAATTTTTTTTTTTTTGGCCACATGTATGTGGGATCTTGGCTCCCCGACCAGGGATTGAACGTGTGCCCCCTATAGTGGAAGCATGGCATCTTAACCACTGGACAGCCAGAGAAGTCCCTAGTTTAAATTTTTTGAACCACATACATTTATTTTCTGGTCAAAAAGCTAGATATATATAAACTGAATTTTTTTAAAAACTAGGTCCAAGTTGTTAGAGCTCCTAGGCACCTGAGAGAAGCAAACTCAGACCATCTATGGTGGAATATACCTCAACTCTAGCTTCAAAGAATTTACAGAGATGGATTGTTAACAAATATGAGCTCATAATAATATAACCAGCAAACAAGTTACTATGAGTAAGTGTCAATAGAAACAATTGATTCAGAGCCACAGAAACTTCAGATATTGGGATTATTTGATATAGAACATAAAATAAGTATATTTAATGTAATAAGAGTGTAAATAAAAACCATGAATAACAAAGAAGAGAAAAAAGCAACACTGGTTGATTTATAAAACAAGCCATTAAATATTTTAAAAGTAAAAAAATATAATTCAAAGTTAACTCGGTGCAAGAGAATGTATGCTTCTGGTCATGACGGAGTAGCAAGAAGTTGTTTTATGCTCTTGCCTTAAACAGTGTACAAAATGTATTTCAGAAACTGCTTTCAGATATTGGACAAAGGGTAGCACAGAGTAGTATTAACTTGAAAGAAGGGGAAAAAAATAAGTTGAGCCCTCTCCTATTCCCACTTTTACACCTAAAGAGAGTTCCCAGACTACAGCACCTAGTATGGAAAGGGATACCTAAACAGAGCTGGCAGTCTCCCTGAATTGAGACAGAGGTAAAAGTTCAGGGAAGCCAAGGCAGCTAATTTGTGGACAGTGGGTTTCATAGGAAAGAGGACTCCAGAGATTTGCAGAGGTTTCCCCTAACCTTCATGGTCCAGTACCGTAGCTACTAACCACATGCAGATATTTAAATAAAAATTCAGTTCCTTGGGTTCATTAACCACATTTCAAATGCTCAGTAGCAACAATTTCATCACCACAGTAAGTTCTTTTACTGCCTTAATCTCTTTAGCTGAGTGTCAGTTCTTGATTAGTGAGGAAACTAACCCAAGACCAGGAAAAGATTATTAGAAAGCATTAGTCAGAACTGGAATCTAGGGCCACAAATATTTTGATTCCACTAACTAGTGCAGAAGCTGCTCTGACATCTGGGACATAGAGTAGAGTGCTTAGAAGGGTAGTGCCTCAGTAATGGTGCCAGATTTGCTGCAGTTTAAAGGATTTGACTAACAAAGTAGAAAGCAAGCCTCAAGAAGGATCAAATTATTTCAAGTCATTGATTCGTAAAACAAAGCTCAAAGTTAAAGAAATTTAAAGAAAAACCCAAGCAGCTAACAATGCAGAATTTACAGTGTTTGACATCCAATCACGTATTATCAGGCCATACAAAGAAGTAGAGAGTACGGAGTTCATTTGGAAGAAAAAGAATAGTCAGTATAAATAACAGATGACAGACTTAGTAGACAATGATATTGTAGCTGTAATAACTATACCATAGGTTCAACAAGCTAGAGGAAAGATTAAGCATGTTAAGTAGAGACATGGAAGATACGAAAATAACTCAAAATTCTTGAAGATGAAAATTGCAATGGCTAAAATGAAAAAATATAGTGGATGGGATTAACAACAAATCGGTATTACAGAAGAAAAAAATAGTGAACTTCAAGATACAGCAATAGAAGCATCCAGAATGAAACATAAGAAAAAGATTGAAAGTATAAATATACAGTGATAAGTGAATAGTGACATCAGAAAGTCTTAAGAATGCATATAATTGTAGTCTTAGGAATGTGGGCATGGGGACAGAAAAAATATTTGAAAAATGATGGCTGTGTGTTTTTTGAATTTATTGAAAACTAAACTCACAGATCCAAAAGGCTCATTTAAGATTTTCTTTTCATCACTGATTTTAAGCAATTTGATTATGATATGCTTTGGTATAGCTCTCTTCATGATTTTTCTGTTTTGTGTTCTTTGAGCTGCTTGGTTCTGTGAGAACCTAAAATAGAAAAATGATGAAGAGAACTGTACCAAGGCACATCTTAATCAAATTGCACAAAACTAGTGAAGAGAGAAAGTCTTCAAAGGAGGCAGGAACAAAAAAACAAAAACCCCCAAAACATTATATACAGAAGTATTACGGGCTGAATTATATCCCCCCCAAATTTATATGTTGAAGCGCTAACGCCCAGAGGCTTAGAATGTGACTGTATTTGAGGAAAGCACCTTTAAAGAAGGGCCTCTAATTCAGTCTGACTGGTGTTCTTATAAGAGGAAGAAATTTGGGCACTCAGGGACACCAGGGACATGGATGCACAGAGGAAATACTGTCTGAGGACAGAGTGAGAAGGTGGCCATCTGTAAGCCAAAGAGAGAGGCCTTAGGAGAAAACAAACTGCTGACACCTGAACTTGGAGCTCTAGCCTTCAGAACTATGGGAAAACAAATTTCTATTGTTTAAGCCACCCAGCATTAAAGTCCTAAATTAAAAAAATGCCTGTCAACCTTAAATGGTATATGCAGTGAAAATACCTTTCAAAATTGAGGAGGAATATGTGCATAATGGGCAAATCCCTTAAGTCAGAAAGTACATTCATAGTTCCTTAGGGCCAAGGATTGGGAGAAAATGGGAAGTTATTAATGATGGACGTAGACATTTCTTGTTAGCGTGGTAAAAATATTCTAAAATCTGTTTTGGCAATTGAAGCACATCTGTAAATATACTAAAAGCTATTGAACTGTGCTTTAAAAGGGTGAATTGTGTGGTAAGTGAATTATACACAATAAAAATAATGAAGATTAAATAGAGCGTTTTAAAAATATATGAGTTGATAGAATTAATCACCATCAAACTACCATTATAAGAAATGTTAAAGGCAGAAGAAAAATATGCCAGTTGGAAATTTCAATCTAAGTAAAAGTATGAAGAGGAGCAGAAATCTATATAGAAAATATTAGAATTCTCTTATTTGGAAAAAAAAAAACACTTAAAAGATAATTGACTATTTAAAACAATAATAAAACTGTATTATAGGATTTATGACGTGTGTAAGAGATAAGACATATGATAGCAGTTGCCCAAAAGGTTGGGAAAAGTGAAATAGAAGTATACTGTTCTAAGGTTCTTATAGCATACAAAGTGGTAAGTTGAAGATGTATACCCTAAATGCTAAAGAAACTACTTTGAAAAAGAAAGCAAAGAGGTATAGTTGATAAGTCAATAAAGAAGATAAAATTGAATCATAAAAATGCTTAATTAATATAAAAGATGCCCAAAAGGGAAAGATGAACAGATTGGACAAACAGAAAACAAACACCAAGATGGTTGATTTTAATCCAACAATATCAGTAATCGTTTTAAATGCAAATGACCTGAAGCTACAATTAATAGGTGGAAATTATCAGATTTCATTTAAAAGCAAGACCTGATTGGTGCTGTCTATGAGAAACCCACTTTAAATATATTTAAAGACACAGACTAAAAGTACAGGGATGAGAGAAGATACACTATGCATACACTAATCAGAAGAAAGCAGGACAAATTAATCAATTTGTTTAGTTAATATTAAACAAAGTAGGTTTCAGAACAAGGATATTACTATGGATATAGAGAGTTACTTCATGATGGAAAGAAGATCAGTTCTTCAAGAGGACTATGGTGATGGTGGTGGTTTAGTCACTAAGTCGTGTCCAACTCTTGCTACCCGACCCCATGGACTGTAGCCTGTCAGGCTCCTCTGTCCATGGGATTTCCCGGGCAAGAATACTGGAGTGGGTTGCCATTTCCTTCTCCAGGGGATCTTCCTGACTAAGGGATCAAACCTGGGTCTCTCCTGCATTGCAGGCAGATTCACAATTGGCAAATATTTATGCATTCAATAACAATTTCAAAATGCATAAAGCAAAAGAAAACTGAAAGGAAAAATAGAGAAGCCACCGGTATAGTTAGGTATTTCAACACCACTCTATTAATAATTGATAGAACAATTAGAAAATCAGTAAGTAACTTGCTTGACCTAGTTGACATTTATAGAACACTCCACCCAACAGCATCATGGTACATATTCTTTTCTGGTGTTCACATAATATTTACGAAGTAAACTATATTCTGAGCCATGAAAGTGGTTTCAATAAATATATGATTTAAATTACACAGAATATGTTATTTTATCATAAGGGGAGTAAATTGGATATCAGTAATAGAAAAATACCTGGTAAATTCCCAAACATTTGAAAATTAGACACAGTGAATTAGGTATAGTTCAAAGAAGAACAAGAGAAATTAGAAAAAAATTTTTAGAAAATATTTTTTAAAGAATGAAAATATGATAGCAAAATTTGTAGGATGTAGTATTTAAAAGGAAATTTATAGCATTAAATGTTTGTATTAGAAAATAAAAAGATCTAGAATCACTGACCTAAGCTTTCACTTTAAGAAATTAGAAGAACAAACTTAACTCCAAGGAAGCAGAGGAAAGGAAATTGCAAATATTAGAGCAAAAAAATCAGAAAACAGAGAATATCAATGAATTCAAAAGCTAGTTCTTTAAAACAGTTAACAAAATTAATAAACTTTTAGCCAGACTTGGAAAAGAGAGCACATTTCCAATATCACAAATGAGAGATGGGACATTACTGATACTTCTTAAGGTGTTATGAAGACAATAATGAATACCACAAATTATTCTATGCTGGTAAATTTGACAATTTAGATTAAATGGACAGGTTCCTTAGAAGACAGATTGCTAAAGCTTAATCAAAAAGAAGCAGATAACCTGATCTCTGTTAAAGAAATTGAATTGTGGTTTAATATTTTTCCACAAAGGAAACTCCAGGCACAGAGGGCTTCACCGCTGATGTCTACCAGCAATTTTAAGGAAAAATGTATGTACCATTTCTACATAAACTTTTGACAAACTCAGAGGAGGACGGAATACTTCCAAATTTTGTTACCAAAACCAAAGATGTAAGAAAACCACAGACCAGTATCAGTTATGAACATAGATGCAAAAATCCTTAGCAAAATTTTAGTAAATTGAAGCTAACAATTTATAAAAATGACATACAGTATGACCGAGTAGGGTTTATCCCAGCAATTAATGGTTGGTTTAACATTCAAAATTCAGACGATGTCATTAACTGTATTAATAGACTAAAAAAGGAAATAACATATGCTTCTCTCAAGAGAAACAGAAAAAGCATTTGAGAAAATTCAACTTTCATTTGTGTTAAAATGTCAACAAATTCGAAGGGAAACTTCCTCAATATGATAGAAGGCATCTTTGAAGAACCTTCTGTTAATACTATACTTAATGGTGAAATACTGAATTCTTTGCTCCTAAGAACAAGATGTGAACGTTTACTTTCACCACTTCTTTTCAATACAGAACTGATGATTCTCACCAGTGCAATAAAACTATTTCCCACTGCAGAGGACAGCACGATGTGTATAGGAAATCATAAAGAATTAAATTTAAGATGGTTGTAGGGTACAAAATCAGTATGTAAAAATTATGTTTATATACTTGGAAGAGCAATCTGAAATTGAAGTGGATGAAACATAGCATTTACAAAAAACATAAAAATATGAAATCCTTAGGGCTGAATTTGACAAGACACGTGATAGCTGTATACTAAAAAATACAAAATATTGCCTATGAGAAGACACAGTATTGTTAAGATTTCAGTTCAGTAAGCCAGAAAGAAAAACACCAATACAGTATACTAAAGCATATATATGGAATTTGAAAGATGGTAATGATAACCCTATATGCAAGACAGAATAGGAGACACAGATGCATAGAACAGTCTTATGGACTCTGAGGGAGAAGGTGAGGGTGGGACGTTCTGGGAGAATAGCATTGAAACATGTATATTATCATATGTGAAACAGAACACCATTCCAGGTTCGATGCATGAGACAAATGCTCAGGGCTGGGGCAATGGGATGGCCCAGAGGGATGGGAAGGGGAGGGAGGTGGGAGGGGGGCCCAGGAAGGGGAACACATGTAAACCCATGGCTGATTCATGTCAATGTATGGCAAAAACTACTACAATATTGTAGAGTAATTAGCCCCCAACTAAAATAAATAAACTTATTTGAAAAAAAAAAAAAAGATTTCAGTTCTTCCCAATCTATAGATTCAACACAGTCCCAATCAATTGATAGGCTGAATAAAATATATCTGGAAACACAAAAGGTCTAGAGTAAACAAAACAAATTTGAAAATAAAGATCCACATTGGAGGACTTTTACTACCTGACCACAAGACTTATTATAAAGGTTTGTAATTAAGATAGTGTGGTATTGGTGTGAAAGTAAACGTAGGTTAATGGAATATAGAAGTCCAGAAGTAGATCCACAGGTTTATGGTCAATTGAATTTTGATAGTTTGCAAAGCATTTCAGTGGGGAAAGGATATCTTTTTAGTAAGTAGCCCTTTAATAATTGGATAACCATTAAAATCTTTTTTCCTTCTGTTCCAGGTTCTCAGCTGGTTCTCTTTAACAAAAGACATATTAACAAGAGAAAAATACATTTATTAACATGTATCTCATATGTACATGGAAGAAGCTCTTAGATAAGTAACTCAAAGGTTCAGTTAGAACTTAGGTTTATATAGCTTAACAAAGGAACAATAAATTTTTTGAGATGTGGCAGGACAAAGTAGAAGGACCTTGAGTCTCTAAGGGTGGCAAATTGTGGAAAAGCAAATGTTAGTGAAGATTGTTACATAGAGTCCTCTGGTGCCATCTCCAGGCTGGTAAGGGTTATCTTCTGTGATTAACTTTTGTCTTTCCTGGTAGAGAGGGGAGGAGGATACCTTTGTAAATTTAACTCCTGCTTTTAGGCAAATACAGAGAGCTTTTCTTGCATCTGTTTTTCAGTTGCTTTCTCTTAAATAATCCTTAGAAGTGACGTTTTTGCTTCTGCTACCCTTCCTCACATAAGAAAAATTACAAAAAAACCCTCATAACCTTATTTGACATCCTCAGAAAATTAACTCAAAATGGATCATAGACTTATATGTAAGGGCTAAAACTGAAATTCTAGAAGAAAACTTCTGAGAATATCATTATCATAGATCAGGCAAAAATTTCATAAGATGAACACAAAAAACACAAAGTATTAAAAAGTTTGATGTTTTATTTCATCAAAATTTCTTTTTTATAGACAGTGGTAAAGAAAATGAAAAGACAGGTAACAGATTGGAAGAAATATGTCTAAGAATGTACTTGTTGGACTTCCCTGGTAATCCAGTGGTTAAGAATCTGCCTGCTAACGCAGGGGACACGGGTTCGATCCCTGGTCTGGGAAGATTCCGCATGCCATGGGGTAACTAAGCCTATGCGTTGCAACTGCTGAGCCTGTGTGCCTAAAGCCTGTGCTCCACAAGAAGAGGAGCCAACCTAATGAGAAGCCCAGACATTGTAACTAGAGAGTAGCCCCCACTTGCTGCAACTAGAGAAAGCTGACGAGAAGCAGCAAATACCCAGCACACCCCACCTCCTAAAAAACGTACTGATCTTCAGCCATACTACTCTGAATGCACCTGATTTCATCTACAAGAAAATACTTGTATGTAAAATATATGTAGAACTCTCATAATTCAACGATGCTGTGCTTAGTCATTCAGTCGTGTCTGACTGTGACCTCATGGATTGTAGCCTGCCAAACTCCTCTGCCCATGGGGATTCTCCAGGCAAGAATACTGGAGTGAGTTGCCATGCCCTCCTCCAAGGGATCTTCCCAACCCAGGGATCAAACCCAGGTCTCCCGCATTGCAGGTGGATTCTTTAACCTTCTGAGCCACCAGAGAAGCCCCAATAGGAGAACTCAATTTAAAAATTAGCAAGATATGTGAACACTTTGCCATAGAAAATATGTGGTTGGCAAATAAACCCATGAAAAGATGTTCAGCATTAGTCATTAGGAAAATGCAAGTTAAAATCACAATATACCAGTACACAACTATTATTAGCATGACTAATCTTAAAAAGTATGACTGTATTAAATGTTCGTGAGGATGGGGAGCAACTAGAACTCTTATATGTTACTGATAGGAATGTAGGATGGAGTAACTCTGAAATAGTTTGACTTAAAAAAAAATACATTTATTATAACAACACAGCCATTCCATCTCTGGAATGAGTCCTTTTATGTCTGCCTCAGTACTTATACATGAATGTTTATACCAGCTCTATTTGTAGTAGTTAAAAATTGGAAACAGATCAGTACTCAGCAGATAAGTAAATGAACAAATTATGAGCTTTATATAATGGAATACAGCTCAGCAATAAAAATTAATAGTCTATTGATGTACCAGTACATGGTATTATAAAACTAGTCATTAAAAATATTTTTTTGGATAGTCTGTTGTGTGTAACATGGTATTTCCTTGTATTAATTTCATTTTCCTAATTACTAGTAGAAGGTGAGCTTCTCTTCTTTTATTATTAGTGTTTTAGGTTTCTACTCTTGAGTCTTTGCCAAATTTTCTGTTGAGTTGTCTTTTTCTTTTTGTATACACTGAATATTTGTCATAGATGTATGTTAAAATTTTTTTCAAATCTATAGTGTATCTTTTAACTTTATGATTTTTTAAGTGTAAAGTTTAAATTTTTAAAAAATTCATTAAATATTGCAATCTTTTTTCCTACTTTGTGTTTCAGATTCTTATTTAAGAAATCCTTCTTTTGCTGAAGTCATAAGACTTCTCTGTAGCTCAAATGGTAAAGAATCTGCCTATGAGGCAGGAGGCCAAGGTTCAGTCCCTGTGTTGGGAAGTTCCTCTGGAGAAGGGAATGGCAGTCCACTCCAGTATTCTTGCCTGGAGAAATCCATGGACAGAGAAGCCTGGCGGGCTACAGTCTGTGGGTTTGCGAAGAGTCGGACATGACTGAGTGACTAACACAGTAAAGATTCTTGTATACGTTTTTCTAAAAGTTTTAAGGGTTTGCTTTTCATATGTAAGTTTTTTAATCCACCTGGAATTCATATTTGTGTGTGGCATGAAAAAGGCTCTCATTTTTTTTTTCTATATGGATAATTAGTTGCCCCAAACTATTTGTTATTGAATATTAATGTTGCCTCCTGTAATATAATCAAAGTTGTTGGATATGTGTAGGTCTCTTCTAGGATCTCTGTTCTTTTCCATTGCTTTGCTCTGTTTACACATATTTTAATTACTGTATATGAAGCCTATGACTAGTCAGGCAGATCTCCTTTGATCTTATTCAAATTCCATTGACATTTTTGATGGAATTGCATTGAATTTATAGATTAACATGAAGAGAACTGGCTTCTTTGCAACACTGAGTCTTTCCAGTCCGGGATATGATCTCTATAACTGTATTTGTTTGGGTTTTTTATATCCTTTGATAATAATGTTTTATTTTTCATTAAAGATCTTTTTCCTTTGTTAGGTGTATCCCCAGGTAGTATTGGTTGTTATTGTGTATGTGTTCTTTTTTTCTATTGCTGTTAGAATATAGATACATTGTTAATTTTGCTACATTGAGCTTCATTTCACCTGAGTTCTTTTTAAATTCTTAATGGTTAGTCCTTGGATTCTGGATTCCACACAGTCACATTGCTAAATTCAGGGAAATTTTGTTTTTCTAATTCTGTCTCTCGGTTCTTTTTTGTGTCTTACTGCTATTGTTTAAGCCTTACTATTTAATATTGAATAGAAACAGTGATGGTGAGCTTCCTTATATCATACCTCACTCTAATGGATATTCTTTTTCCTGTTAAACTCAGTAGTAATAATATTCTGTTGTTTAGCTGCCAAGTTGTGTCCAACTCTTTGGGACCCTGTGGCCTATACATATAGCCTGCCAGGCTTCTCTGTTTATGGGATTTCCCAGGCAAGAATACTGTAGTGGGTTGCCATTTCCTACATCTTACTAAAGTTGCATACTTTATGCCAGGTCCTGTGCCAGTGATTTGTAATATCTTGGGAAGCAGGTATAGTTACCCTCATTTTTATAGATGAGGTTCAAAAAAGTAGCCTGCCAGTTACATGATTACTGAGTAGAAAGCCTGCAGATCAGTCACTGTTAGTCCTTGTGCTTTACGTTGAGAAAAATCTCTCCGTGAGAAGTAGAAGGAAATACGTACTAAAATGGAAGTATGTACTGACGTTTTCCTTATCTATGAATTCTCTGCCTGTTCTGTGCTATAGAAACAGCACGTATGTGCTCCCTCAGTACTCACCATCTATAGACCTTAGTTATTGCTTCCTTTTATGTCCTGTTGATATGAATAACACTATTGATTTTTAGTCTTAATTATGACTTAATTCAGAATGTGTCTTATTCATTACATAAGCATACTTTTACTGTCAGAATCACCAACAGTTTCCTGTTCTACATATTGTTTTGGATTCTTTGGACATTTGATGTCTTATTTGCCATCGAGATATGGAAAAAATTCTTGGAAATTTATCTAAATCCTCACTCTCCCCACTCATGTAAAGTTTCTTTTCTTTTCAGGTTTTTTTTTAATGGAAGATTTAAACATAAATACACCAGAGAATGGTCTAAATGAACCACTGTGAATTCAATATCTAGTCAACACAGGTTTTTGTTATTGTTGTTGTTGTTGAAGTTGGACTATCTTAAAACAAATCAACACATCATTTTGCCTGTAAATAATTCAGGATGTGTCTACAACTAATAATGACTTCAATAACTACCATACTATTTGCATATTTTATAAAATTAGCAATGATGATGATGTCATCCAATACTTATTTCATGTTCAGTTTTCCCCAGTTGTCTGTAAGGTATCTTTTTTTATAATTGTGTGAATATGGATCCAAACAAGGTCCATATGTTTAAACTTCTTAGTTGAACAGATTGTAAGAACCAGTGAGTTCCTTAATTTTTATTTGAAGGTGCTGTTGTTGAATTTTTTGTGATGCAGTGTAGAACTAGAGGACTTTTGCTCTAATTATGATACTGCCTGTGTTAAAACTTACTGACTTGCTTTGTTCACAGTTATGAGAAACTGAGCACATCCTCATTCTATAGCCCAGCTAAGATTCTAAATTCAGTTTTGAAGATTTGTTTTGTAAAGCTCACATTTAAGCCTTCTTGTACTGAGCATGGAGGGACCTAAAAATTACCAGTTTCCTAATTTCCTTGTCATTGTCATCTGTTAGCTCATGTAGTTCAGTACAAGAATGACTATTTTTTTAATATCTGATTACAGAATCAAGCCATGCTTATTAAAGACACTTTAGAAAATGCAAGTAAAACTATATAAAGAAAGCAGATATCACCTATAATCTCCTCAGAGAAAGCTACTTGTTGTATTTTTTAAAATTTATTATTTTTTCATAAATTTTTTATAGTTAGTATAATAAATATACTTTTACATAAGATTTTTCTAGGCTATCATAAGTATTTCCTTTGTCATTAAAAAATTTGTAAACACAGCATGAGAATAACTATAAAGTTCATTCATTTGAATTTGTCATCATTTATTATAATTCCTTTTATTGGTTATTTCCAGATTTTTCTCTATTATAAATAATGCTTTTGAACATTTTTGTATGCAGATATCTTATAAAATGTTCACTATTGAAGAATGAAATTTCAGTGAAAAACATTCGAAATCCTTAAGATAGTGCCTAAACCATAGAAAACACTCAAAAATATTTTGGGAAATGTAACTTTTATCACTTAATATGACCTGAAGGTCTTAACACACTCCATCCAGATTGAGCTGATGATTCTTTAAAAGAATAACTTTGTCAAAGAATATTAACATTAAGATATATTTCAATCTGTCACATCTTAAAAAACCTCATTTTGATCTCCCTGCTCCGGCTACCACCTCATTTCTATTTACAGCAAAATTATTTGAAAGAGTTGTCTATTCTTGCTAATACTAATTTCTCTCCTTTTTTCTCTCTTAACCCCACTCCATTTAAGCTTTCACGACTCTTAAACCTAATAATCAGTTGTAAGTTCTCATCTTATTTTGACCTAACCTTCTCCTTGAAATGCTTTTTTGTTTGGCTTCCAAAACATCACAGTTTTCTTTCTCACTGGCCACTGCTTCTCAGTTTCCTTCGCTGGTTCTCCTGGCCTTTTTTTTTAATGAAAATTTTCAAAAATACATAGTAAATAGACTATTATAACAAATCCTCGCATGTACCCCTCAATAATCATCAACATTCTACTGTTCTTGTTCAATCTACATACCTCCAGTCATTGATTACCCCTATTTGATTATTTTTCTTATTTATAAAAGTCATGTTTATAAGATAATTTTACATAGAGTAACATTTACCCTTTTTAAGTGAACATTTCTATAAATTTTGACAGATATATAGCATCTTATAACTATCACCACAATCCAGACACAGAATATTCCATCACCTCAAACAGTTCCCTTTTGCCCCTCGTAGTTGGTCTCTTTTCCTCATCCCCAGACTCTGGCAACTTCTAATCTGTTTACTGTTCGTATAATTTTTGACTTTTCCAAAACGTTATGTAAGTGGAATCATACAATATACAACATTTTGATACTGGTTGGTCTCATTCAGCTTAATATCTTGTTTCATCCAAGTTGTTGTATGTATCATTAGTTTATTCCTTTTTACTGCACTATAGAATTCAGTTGTATGAATATACCACAATTTATCCATTGACTCATTGAAGGATATTTAGGTTGTTTCCTTTTTTTCTTTGGCAGTTATGAATAGATCAGCTGTAAACATTCTTACACAGGTTTTGTATGAACGTAGATTTTCTTTTCTCTAAGTTAAATGAAGGCAATGGCAACCCACTCCAGTATTCTTGCCTGGAGAATCCCAGGGACAGCGGAGCCTGGTGGGCTGCCGTGTATGGGGTCGCACAGAGTCGGACACGACTGAAGCGACTTAGCAGCAACAAGTCAGATAGCTAGGATGGGATTGCTGGGTCATATGGTAAGTGTATTTTAACTGTATAAGAAACTGCCAAACTGCTATCCAGAGTGGCTTTACCAATGTATGAGAGTTCCAGTTGCCCCATATCTTTGCCAGAAGTATCAATATTTTATATTTAAAACCTTAGCCCATTTAAAAATTGGGTTATTTTATTATCATTGAGTCTTGAGAGTTCTTTATTCTGAATACAAATCATTTATTGGATACATAATTTGCATATATTTTCTTCCATCTGGTAGCTTATCTTTTTATTTTAGCAGTGTCTTCTGCAAAACAAAAGATTTTAATTTTGATAAAGTCCAGCTTGTTGATTTTTTTCTTTTTTGTGTTGTGATTTTGGTATCTTTAGAGAACCCTTTACCTAATCTCAGGTCACAAAGATTTACTGTTTCTATGTTTTCTAATAAACATTTAAGTTTTACATTTTTCATTTAGACCAATCCATTTTGAGTTCATTTTTGTGTAAGTATAAGGTTAAAGTCAGTATTCTTTTATTTTGCATATGAATGTACAGTGACTTCTATACCATTTGTTGAAAAGGCTGTACTTCCTCCATTAAATTGCCTTTGCATCTTTGTAAGAAAAACAGTATGTTTGTATGGATCTGTTTCTGGACTCTCTTGTTCTGTTCATCTGTATGTTCTTTCCTTCACCAATTCTATACCATCTTGATTACTGTAACTTTATAGTAAGTCTTAAAATTGGTAATATAATTCCTACAACTTTGTTCGTCAAAATCATTTTTGCTATTTTGCTCCTTTGCCTTTCCATATAAATATTAGAATTAGTTTGTCTGTGTCTACAAAAAATCCTGCTGGAATTTTGAGTAGATTTATGCTAAATCCATAGATCAGTTTGGGTAGAATTGGCATCTTTGTTGTGTTGACTCTTCTAGTCAGTGACATAGATTAGAAAATGGTATGTCTCCCCACTTACTTAGGTCTCATTTTTTTCTTCAGTGTTTTGTAGTTTTCAGGGTTCAGACCCTTACATGTTTTGCAAAGTACATGCCTAATTATTTAATTTTGGTGGGCAACAATCATAAATGATACTGTTTTTTAAGTTTTGGTTTTCAGTTACTCATTGCTAGTGTATGTAAATTTTATTGACTTGGCATTGACAGTGTTGATTTTATGTCCTGTGATCTTTCTAAGCATCTAAAAATGTTTACAAGTTCTAGGTTTGGAGTGTTTTTGTGTGTGTGTGTGTGTGTGTGTGTGAATTCCTTGATATTTTATAGGTGCACAATTATGTTGTCTGTGATGGGAAACAGATTTTATTTCTTCCTTGCCAATCTGTTTACCTTTCCTTTCTTTTTCTTGGCTTTTTGTACTAGCTGAGACTTTGAGTATGATTTTGAATACCAGTGGTGGTGGTGGACAACCTTGCCTTTTTTCTAATCTAAGGGAGAAGGCATCAGTCTGTAGGTTTGTTATAGATGCCTTTTATCAGACAAGAGGAAATTTCTTTCTATTCCTAGTTTGTTGATGCTTTTATTATGAGTGGTCTTAGAAAAATAAAAGACTGGTTCTTCTTGCTTCTTCTGTCTGCCTTCTGATGGAGGAGGCTAAGAGACTTGTATAAGCTTCCTAATGGGAGGGACTGGGTCTTGCTTTGGTGGGCAAGGCCTTCTTCAATAAAGATGATTAAATCCAATTATCTGCTGATGGGTGGAGTTTCGCTCCTTCCCTGGGAGTTGTTTGTCCTGAGGTGACCCAGCCCTGGGATCTGCAGGCTTTGTGGTAGTTAATGGTGACCTCCGAGAGGACTTAAGCCAGGGAGGGACCTTCTCAAACTACTGCTGCCAATGCCGCTGTCCCTGTGGTGAGCCCCTGTGGACCCTCACTGCTACAGGAGACCCTCCAAACACTAGCAGGTAGTTTTGGTTCAGTCTTCTGTGGGGTCACTGTTCCTTTCCTCTGGGTCTTGGTGTGTGCAAAATTTTGTTTGTGCCCTCCATGACTGGGGTCTCTGTTTACCCCAGTCCTGTGGAAGTCTTATAATCAAATCCTGCTGGCCTTCAAGGACAAGATTCCCTGGGGATTCCTAGTCTCTTTGTCAGATACCCAGGCTGGGAAGCCTGACGTGGGGTTTGGAACCTTCACAACAATGGGAGAACTTCTTTGGTATTATTGTTCTCCAGTTTGTGGATCACCCAACCGGCAGTTATAGGGTTTGATTTTATCATGATTGTGTCCCTCCTGCCATCTTGCAGCAGCTTTTTCTTTGTCTTTGGACGTGGGTATCTTTTTTTTTTAGTGGGTTCTGAAACCATTTACCACAGATTGGGGCTCAAACCCAGCCAAAACCCAGTTTGGGACTTAAACCCACATGGCTGGGACTCAAACCCAGCCAAAACCCTGCTTGGGACTTGAACCCACATGGCTGTGACTCGAACCCAGCCAAAACCCATGGTACCTGGTTTCAGGACCTAATGAAGCTCAGGTTCTTGATGTCTTATCACAGAAAGAATTCAGTGAGAGACTAAGTGATAGGTAAGAAGTGGATTTATTCAGATACAGAGAGAAACACACTGCACAGACAGAGTGTGGGCCATTGCAGAGAGTAAATGCGGTGGCTATGAAATGCGGCATGGTTAGTTTTTTATAGGCTGGGTAATTTCTTATGCTAATGAGTGGGAGGATTAGTCCATCTATTTTGGGGAAGGAGCAGAGATTTCCTGGATTTGGGCCACCGCCCACTCCTTGGTCTTTTAACAGTGCCTTGGAACTGTCACCTCTGGGTGTGTCATTTCACTTGCTGATTCAGGATCAAGGTCTAGTCTTGTCTGCTATCTTGGTCCCATTTGATTCTAATCAGTTTATGTTGTGTCCTTGGGCCATGTCATTCTTTCTTTTTTTTTTTTTCTTTCACGTCAGACGGGTAATGTGCTGGTGTGGTAACAAGGTTTGCAGGGAAGCACATGTCACGCAACAGCGTGAACACCCAATCATCACGCTCATGAACTACAAAGGGATCCATGTCATTCTTTCAAAAGTTGTGCCCTGCCACTTTGCCACCTGTTACAGTTCCAGTATCCTCCTGTCGATGGATGTTCAACAGCTAGTTGCAACTTTGGTGCTCTTGCGAGAAGAGATGAGCACATGTCCTTTGACTCCGCCATCTTAAACTGAAAGCCTAAAGTGTGGTGTTTAATTTCTCAGTGTGTGGAGATGGACCTGTTATATATTTATTATTGATTTCTAATTTAATTCCGTTTTGGTGAGAGAAGATGGCTTCCCTTGTGGCTCAGGCAAAGAATTTGCCTGCAAAGCGGGAGACCTGGGTTCCATCCCTGGGTTGGGAAGATCCCCTGGAGAAGGGAAAGGCTACCCACTCCAGTATTCTGGCCTGGAGAATTCCATGGACTGTACAGTCCATGGGATCACAAAGAGTTGGACATGACTGAGTGACTTTCAGAGATGATACTTTGTATGATTTCAGGGTTTTTTTTTTTTAATTTGTTCAGGTTGTTTTATGATTTGGCATATATGGTCTGTCTTGGTGATGTTTCATGAGCACTTGAAAAGAATATGCATTTTGTTTATAGTTGGAGTGTTCTGTAAATGTCAACTAGATCCTATTGTTTGATGATTCTATTCAGTTCTTTATCCTTGCTAATTTTTTTAAGTAATTTTTAAAATTTATTTATTTTTGGCTGTGCTGGGTCTTCATTCCTGTGAGGACTTTCCTCTAGTTGTTCCAAGTGGGGGCTACTCTCTAGTTGTAGTGCTGGGGCTTCACATTGCGTTAGCTTCTCTTGTTGCGCGGTACAGCCTCTAGGCACATGAACCTCTGTAGTTGTGGCACACAGACTCAGTAGTTTCAGCTCCCAGGCTCTAGAGTACAGGCTCAGTAGCTGTGGCACATGGGCTTAGTTGCTCTGCAGTATGTGGAATTTTCCCTGACCAGGGATCAAACTGGTGTCTGCTGCATTGGCAAGCGGATTCTTCACCCTTCAGCCACCAGGGAAGCCCTGTATCCTTGCTGATTTTTGATCTAATGGTTCTGTCTATTCCTAAAAGAGGGATGTTGAAATATTTAGTTGTAATTGTGCATGTCTGTTTTTCATTTCAGGGCTTCCCTGGGGCTCATCAGTAAAGAATTTGCCTGCAATGCAGGAAACATGGGTTCAGTCCCTGGGTTGGGAAGATTCCCCTGGAAAAGGAAATGGCAACTTAGTCCAGAGGTTGCCTGGGAAATCCCATGGATAGAGGAGCCTGGCGAGCTGCAGGCCATAGGGTCACAAAAAAGTCAGACATGACTTAACAACTAAACAACAACAACAATATTTCATTTCAGTTATTAGTTTTTGTTTTGTGTATTATGAAGCTGTGTTGATAGGTGCATAGATGTTTAGAGTTGTTGTCATCTTGGTGAATTGTCCCTTTTTGTCATTATGTAATATTCTTCATCTGTGTGATTTCTTTGCTCTGGAGTCTACTTTGTCTAATATTGATTTAGACCTTCCAGCTTCTTTTGGCTAGTATTTGTATAGTGTGTCTTTGTCAACCTTTTAAAATTTAAATTGATAGAGTTTATTTTTTGGAACAATTTTGGGTTTACAGAAAAATTGAGCAGAAAGTACACAGAGTTCCCATATGCCATTCTTCTCCAATAGACGCATGGTTTCCCTGTTAACGTATTATTTACTGGGGGATTTTTCAGAAACTAATGCCTGTGGCTGGCAATTTGTTACATAAGTGAATATTGAAATATCTCCAGTCAGTAACATTTGGGTAATAAAAGACATATTCATACATCTCTGGTCAATAATGTGTTAATAACCATTTTGCTTTACTGTGGTACGTGAGTTACAGTTGATGAGCCAATAGTGATATGTTATTGTTAACTAAAGTCTGTAGTTTAATTTAGGTTTCACTCTTTGTATTGTCCAGTTCTCTGGGTTTTGACAAATACATGTCATGTATCCACTGTTAAAGTATCATACAGAATAGTTTATTCCATTTCCTTTTAACTCACCTATATCACTATATTTGAAGTGACTTTGTAATTTATTTGAACAGTCCCTCTTTAATTGTCATTTTTAGACCATTTACATTTAATGTAATTATGGATATTTTAGATTTAGGTGTACCATCTAATTTGGTTTTTGTTGCTTCTATTTTTAAACTCTGAGGATCCCTTCTTCCTGCCTTTTGAGTCATTTGAACATTTTGTAGTATTCCATTTTAATTATTCATGCTTGTCTTTTAATTATTCATGTTTGTGTTTAAGGTTTTGGCTATCTTTATATAGTTTTTTATTGGTTGCTCTAGGGATCTCTCGCTTGCTCTTTTTTCTCTCAGAATACACATGCAAACACAGATACACATATACGTATGTGTATGTGTAGTGCAAGTCTCTCAGTCGTGTCCAACTTGTTGCGACCCCATGGACTATACAGTCCATGGAATTCTCCAGGCCAGGATACTGGAGTGGGTAGCCTTTCTGTGCACATGTAACTTTTAACAATCTGCTTAGACTTACTATTTCACCATTTCAGTTGGAGTGTCAAAACCTTTCCAGGTTCTTTTCCTGTCGCCTCTAATGTTACAGTTGTCCTGTCCATTACGTTTATCTACATACATTGAAAGCTTAATGAGATAATCTTACAGTTCTTGTTTTCAAACATCGAAATATGTTTTAAAGAACTAAATAGGAGAAGAATATTATATGTAACTAGACATTCAGCATTTTTGTTCTTCTTCCCTCACTCCTGGTATTCCAAGTCTTATTGTATTGTTTCCCACTTGTTTGAACAACCTTCTTTGGTCATTCTTGAGTAGGTTTGCTGACAGTTCTCTTAGTTTTTCTTCTTCTTTGTCATTTTTATTACTTAAGGGTCTTTTCTCTGGACATAGGATTCTGTGTTTATGGTTCTTTCCTTTAAGCACTTTAAGCATGTTACTCTACTTCCTTCTAGTCTTAATAGTTTCTGATGAGAAATATGCAGTCATTCAGGTCATTGTTCCCTTAGTAAGTCCTGCATCATTTCTGTCTTATTACTTTCCAAGATTTGTTCTTTGTCTGTAGTTTTTAAGCTGTTAGATTGTGATGAATCCAGGAGTGGATTTTATTGTGTTTATCCTGCTTGGGGATTTCAGAGCTTCTTAACTCTGTAGGTTTATGTCTTCTGTCAAGTTTGTGAAGCTTGTAGCCATTACTTCTTAAATTGTTTCACCATACTTTCTCTCCTGCTTCTGGGATACTGATAGCCCAGATATTAGGCTTTTTTGTATTATTTTACAGGCCTGTGATAATCTGTTCTTCCTGCCTCAATCTTTTTTCTCTTTATTGTTGATATTTGGTATGATTCATATTTGGTATTTCTATTGAAATTTGATTTATCTTCAATTGGAATTTGATCTGTCTTCAGATTCACTGACTCTTCTCTCATTTCTGTTCTGCTATTGAACTCATCAAGTGAGTGTTTATGTTTTTACTGCTCTATTTTTTAGTTCTAAAATTTCCATTTGGTTCCTTTTTATAGCCTCTCTTTCTTCCCTGAAACATTCTGTTAGTTTCAGGAGTGATTTCTCTACATTTTGGCAACATTTTTTGTAATAGATGATTTAATAGCTATCAGATAATTTCTTCATATATGTCAACTCCATGTTGCATCTATTCATCTCTCTTCCTGTGCAGATTGAGATTATTTTGCTTCTTTGTATTCTAAGTAATTTTGGATCATATCCTAAAATTTTTGAATATTATAAGGATCTGGATCTTGTTAAATACTGTGGCGAATGTTGACTTTTATTTTAGCAGACACTTGACCTGGTTGGGTTCAGCTTGCAAAGTCTGTCCAGCCTCCAGTGGATGGTGATTACAAAGTTGTTTCAGTTTTCTTAGCTTTTGCAGCGCTATTTAGATCTGCTTTGCATGTGCACTACCCATTAACTCATATGGGACTTGTGTGTGTGTTGGTTGCTCAGTTGTGTCTAACTCTTTGTGATCCCATGGACTGTAGCTCACCAGGTTCCTCTGTGCATGGAATTTTCCAGGCAAGAATGCTGGAGTAGGTTGCCATTTCTTCCTCTAGGGGATCTTCCCAACCCAGGGAGTGAACCTGGGTCTCCTATTTTGCAGGTGGATTCTTTACTGTTCGAGCCACCAGGAAAGCCCCCATATAGGGCTTGGTTGGTGGCTGTTCTCATAGTTCAAACTGTTAGGAGATACATGGTGAATTATTTTAGGTATGAAAGGTCATTATGAGAACATCTCAAATAGTTCTGAAAAGAATGTATACATACTGTAGCACATATGTACTAAATATGTGAATCTGGGTGACTTGTACTATTTTTGAAAATTCTCTGTATGTTAGAAACTTCTCAAACAAAAATTTGGAGGCAGAAAAATATATATATAGGTCAGAAACATGCCATTTCTCTTAAAAACTTCCAGTGGCCTCTCATCTCACTGAGTGTAAAAGCCAGATTCCTTTTTGTGGTCCATTTGGCCCTTCAAGATCAGCTTTTTCAAAACCCCCAGTGGCTTCTCATCTCATTCAGAGTAAAAGCCAGAATCCTCCCTGTTTTTCCTTCTTCCATATGACCTTTAATTTATTTACCTTATATTCCTAGAACTCATCATAGTGTTTGGCCTGTAGTAAGAACACAAACACAGAGCAGACATGTTTGTATGAATGACTGACTAGTTGTGTCTCTGTCACAGATTTTATTGTTTTTCTCAGGATGTCTGAACCCCACTTATATTTTACTTCATGATTTTGCAGACCTTGCACCACCTACAATGTCTGTTACTTGCCTACTCCCTTTTGTTAGGCTTTTAAAAATTAGGATCTAATTTTTAAATTTTTTTAATTCTTAAAAATTACGTCCCAGAGCCATACATACTTTCAAGAACTATTACTCTTCTTTCCTGGTGTCTTTTGTACCACTTCATTTTTATCTTGTTATCCTCATCTCCACCCATGTGCTGTATTCTCATTCTTTTTCATCAGTTCTGTTAGTAAGATACCTTCATGGTTTCCTCATTACACTCATTTTATAGCCAGTCTTTTCCCCATCATTCGGGGGGCAGATATGGGAGAAGGAACAGATAGCTACTAGTTAGTATCCTGTGTTCAAACTGAAAAATGATTATTAAATATAGCTTGCTGAAAAGAAAATTCTTTTTATGTAGATTTGCCCTTAGTTTCTAAAGTCCAGCCCAGTAGCTTTTAGGCAAAGACCATTTCTCTGACTTCAGTTATTTTGCAGGTGAGAAAACGGCAAAATAAGTTTAAACATGAACTTAAAATTCAGTACACATCCGCAACTCATTATTCTTCTCTAATAAGACTGTTTTGGCATCTCGGCATATATAGCAGAAAAGAGCTGGTGCTGTGTCTTTAAAAACTATCCTCCGAGCAGTGTGGAAGCAGGCATGTCACTGAAGTGCTTGAATGAGAGCGAGAAGAGGAGGTAGAAGGGGGTGCTCTTATAGCCTCTGTGTGTGTGTGTGTGTTTGTGTCTTTCCCTGCGCGCGCACATGTGAGTGTGACTGTTGGCAGAGCTCTAGGTGACATCCCTCTGAACAGCTGGGCCATGGTCTGCTTCAGAGCTGCTTGTCAGAGCAATTAGCTTGCTAGAGACGCAGCAGCAAGGATCAGTAGCGTTTCATTCAAGGGTGAAGGGGGTGGGAGGGGACTGTGGGCGGGGAAGAGGCACAGGTTTCCCAGAAGGAATTTCTTCCTGCAAAATTCCGGCAGAACAGATTCTTACAATGAGGTCTCCATTAATAATGTGAGCTCGCTGTTGGTTTAAGTGCAGATCCATCTGGGGTGAGTTTTGGATAATTTTCTCTCTTTTATGTAAAAGTCCTTGAACTCCACAGACTGGGTAGGGGAAAAGCTAGAAAGATATCTTTTGTATCTTGACCAATTTAACTGTATAATACATTTAGGGAAATAAGATAATTTTCAAGTGTTAAATTTGTGAGGATTTTTGTTTTTTATCTTTAAAATCTTTTTAAAATTAGATATGCTAGAACTTTTCTGTAGTCCGATTCTACCTTTTCTATGGCTATTTCAAGTGATGCTTCATTCAGATTTAGCTTATGAGAATAGTGGTGATTTCTGTTCTTTTCGGTGATGCTATTGACGCACATTGCAGGAAGCGGGGAATCCCCTATAAATATCTTTCACTGTGTCATTCCACAGCTATCCACACCCAGGTGGTAAATATGTCTCTCTGTCCTATGTCTTTACATAACTGTCCCCTAGTCTTTAAATGTGTTAAAAAGAAACATGTCGCCTTTGCTGTGTCTAGGAAGCTTTTTTGATTATGAACATCTAAGGAGAATTTATTCAGCCTTTTTAGTGAAACATGCCTTGTGACATTGAGGTTGTCATAAGAATTTCCTGTGGGTTTACTGCTTCTTATTTTGGATTACTTGTTTGTTTCTTATAATTGGTTTGTTTTTGTTTGCTGCCCTTGGTTTCTAAAGGGTGTAGAGATGGGATTCCCTCTACCTCCAGTGACGTAGTGATTTTGTTTGCAGTCTTTTTCTTCTGAAAGGGAGGGGACAGAGAGAGGAAGAAGAAAAAATCCATCTGAAGCGGTGCGTTCTCCCATCTATGCCTTGATGATAACTGGGTACCATTGAACAGAACTGAAGCCAGAGTGGGATGTTGTTAATGACAGGGATGCTATTTTGTTTCTTTCCTTTTAGAATAGGCTGAGCGCAAAGTCAGGATTGCTGAAGCAGAGTGCCTGAATTAACCCTTTATGTCCTGCTACTAATGAATTTTACTTAATTGCCTTTTCTAAGTATGGAATGAAAAGGGGGCTCATAAAGAGATTTCTTGAACCTACCAAACACGAGTAATTCTAGGTTGGGTTTTGGAATTTGAAATTTTTCTACTTTATTTGCGCTGATCCTGAGCAGGAGGTTTGTACACTGTTTCTCAGATCTCAAAAATAGATAGTTATATAAAATTGCTTGCCACAGTAGTTAGAGTGAAACTCTCAGTTTGAATGTATGAAGCTAAAGCAAAGATTTAGGAAGAAATTGTTATACTCTTAGGTGTGCATCTAACTTACCTTTTTTTGGGTTAAGTTTTTGGACTTCCACTTTCTCTTTATGCAACTCTATTTTAATAATCTGATCTCTGGAGGGCTGCCTGCAGAGGCCAATGTGAAAAATTTGCAGTAGACTAGAGCCTAGGAATATTTTAGGAATATTTGCCTGTATTTTGATCCAATATGTGTGTGGATACAATATGTTGAAAAGTGCCTTTAAGAACTTGCTGGCTTATTTTCTATCCTGATCTCCTTTTCTCTTCTGTGCTTTCATTTATTCTAAGTTCTCCGGGTAAAGTGAAAAGAGTAATATCTGCTTTTAGCTTACATTATACAGTCCTATTTTTATGGCAGTTCAGTTGTATTAATATTTATTATAGCCATAAATATTTCAAACTAACAAAATTCTAATTTTATTTGGAGAGAAGTAGGGGGAAGTAGCAGCAGCAGGGGGAAGTAAAGAAATACCCTTCTTGGGTAAGCCAAGAGCATTCTGAAAGAATAAACTATTTAGAAGCTTGCAAGAGACCGGGGCTATAAGGGTTAATAGAAATTCCACCGCATCCTTGCATCTAAATGTTGCAGCAGATATGTGGATAATTTCTTGCTAGCTTTTCAGGAAACCCCTGTGGTGGACAACCCTCATTAATCGTTGCCAGGAGACTGCTCTGACGTCACTGGGAGCAGTTCCCTGTCTGCAACGAGGACAGGAATAGCCTTTGAGGGGGAAGAAAGCTTCTGTGAAGTTAAAAGATGACGGTTTTGTTAACTTGGTTTTCCTTCCATTTGGGAGTGGGTGGGATAGGCCCAAAGTCTTTCTTAAATATTTCCGTCATTAGCATTGGAAAATTTACTGAGAGATCTTTTTGTTTCAACTAAAAGTACCTTCTTATTTAATCTTTGTTTTCTAACCATCAAGATTTTAGAAAAGGTCTAGGAAAGAAAAACTGAAAAAATGTTGAAGTAAGGTTTGTTTCTTTTTATCCTTTTTTCACTCACTTCTCCCATCCCCTCAAGAAAAGAAAAAGATCAAAAACTGCTTTTGGAAAAGATGTTTAGCATCACCTTGTTTGTGATAATTAAAATATAATATATGTTGGAAGAACTTTCCAGCAACATTGAGAGGGACTGTTTCTGTGCCTAAAAGTTACCTTGTAAATACTTCTCTCAGAAGTTCTCCTCTCCTAGCCCACCTGTGGTATGTGTGGTTAGTCCCTCAGTCATGTCTGACTCTGCTAACCTTTGGGCTGTATCTTTCCAAGCTCTTCTGTCCATGAAATACTGGAGTGGGTTGCCATTTTCCTCCTTCAAGAGATCTTCCTGACCCAGGGATTGAACCGGTGCCTCCCCTGTCTCCTGCATTGCAGGCCTTACTCTGCTGAGCCATCAGGGAAGTACCCCTAGCCCACCTACACTCACTGATTTGTAGCCTGTTTAGGAACTTCTTGTTCTGGAAAAGCATAGACAGTAGCTAAATGCTTGGACTCTGAATTTAGGCTGCCTGAGTTCAGATCCTAGGTAAGCCAATTGCTGGTTTTGTGACCTTGGACAGATTACTTAACTGCTCCATTTCCACATATGTAAAATACATGAAATGAAGATAATAATAGTATCCATCTCCTAGGATTGTTTTGAAGATTAAGAGTTAATTCATGTAAAACCTTTAAGATAGCTTCCTGGGCTTGTGACTGTTTCCTTTGCCATGTTAAAAAATTCTAGGATCGTAAATGGACCAAATATCAAATCACAAATATTAAAATACCCAGTATGTCCATGTTCATTTACCTTCTTTTAATTTTATATTAAAGACTTAGAGTATTACTCTTTTGTGGTTTTTGAGGCTTCCTTCCCCCTTTTGATTGCTCTCTAGACTACCAATGTACACTGACGATAGCTAGTAATGTGTGCAACATTTACTGTGAAGAAAATAGCTTTATATGTAAAGTTTTCTTTCTTCCCTATTAATTTCCTTAGGCTAGTGAGTTTTAAGGAGTACTGGGTACATATCTTTACTAGTGGACTATATGGGGAAGGAGAGTTAATATTATTAAAAAGGAAGGTATAAGTTGAAGAAAAATAAAAAGTAAGAAGCACTGCCCAGGTGAATGTCCTCAAAGTCCAGCCACTGCCAAGGGATGTGCTAAGTGGACATTATGTGTTGCTGGGGGAACGTTGAGAAACACTATAATTAGATAATGTGACTGGCCTTGCTTCTGGAATGAACTAAGGGGGAAATTTTTTTATCTCCAAGACTCTTGGACATATTTATCCTAGGGCGTTGATGAGAAATGTGAATAAAGATTTAGGTGCACAGATACCCATCACAGCTTTATTTTATTATAAAAATAAACAGCTTCCTGAATATCCAGTAAGAAGGAAATGGTTAAATAAATCATGGTACCAGTATGTAGTAGAATATTGGATAGTTGGTAAAAGTAATTAATAATGGTAGAAATAGTCACAGTTCTAGTAGTAGAAAAAAGCGTGGTATTTTTAAAATGTTCTGTATAATGTAAGTTACATAAAAATTGTTAGGTGTAGAAACATCCAAATGTATCTGAACATCCAAATTCCATTTGAATATGGAAACCCAAGTTTTAAAAAGCATACCTCAAAACATTGGTGTTATTGATAGCAGTTATCTCTGAGCTACAGAATATGGGTGATTTTTCTTTTCTATTTCTACTTGTGTGTCTTTTCTATAAGTATAAAGCCTATGTGTGTGCTTAGTTGCTCAGTCATGTCCGACTCTGCGACCCCGTGGACTGTAGCCCGCCAGGCTCCTCTGTCCATGGGGATTCTCCAGGCAGGAATACTGGAATGGGTTGCCATGCCCTCCTCCAGGGATAACTTTCCAATCCAGGAATTGAACCCGGATCTCCTGCATTGCAGGCAGATTCTTTTACCAGCTGAGCTACCAGGGAAGCCCATAAAGCCTATAGTACTTCTCTAATCATAAAAGTCTTTCTGTTAGCTGCTGCTAAGTCGCTTCAGTCGTGTCCGACTCTGTGCGACCCCATAGACGGCAGCTCACCAGGCTCCGCCGTCCCTAGGATTCTCCAGGCAAGAATACTGGAGTGGGTTGCCATTTCCTTCTCCAGTGCATGAAAGGGAAAAGTGAAAGTGAAGACGCTCAGTCGTGTCTGACTCTTAGCGACCCCATGGACTGTAGCCTACCAGGCTCCTCCGTCCATGGGATTTTCCAGGCAAGAGTACTGGAGTGGGGTGCCATTGCCTTCGCATCTGTAAGTAAAATTTCAGAATCTGTTAAAGTGAAAATAAATGATGACCTGTAAATTCCTAAGCATAGTGTTTGGAATGCAGTTAAATGCTTGAAAAACAATAGCTCCTATGTACTGAGGAAGATCTCCTCTTGGATCAGAACCCTTTCATATTGGACAGGAACATCAGTGAGACGTGTAGGATTTTGTCTGGCCTAGGATATTAAACAAAACAAAACAACTTTCAGGACCAGAGTGAAATGTTTTGGTGTTCTCGAATGAAGGTGTAAAGGAAACTGATGTAGAGGGGGCCTAGGAATGATTTTTCTGCAGTGATTTAAAATTTTTTTAGCTTTGATATAATTTATGAGTCCCACTACAGGTTGCTTTTATCCCCTTTTTCCGGGTTGTTTCCTTAAAAATTCTTAGGAAGCTTGAAACAGTTAAGAATTTCCTTTGCTTCTCATGTTAATCTACACTTATGGACCTCTTGGAACTCAGCTGATGATAAAAAAAGAAATATAGACTTCTATCTACTTTGGACTTGCTTGGGAACTGAGATGTGCATCTAAGAAGCTACTTTCAACACATGAAAAACA
Organism: Giraffa tippelskirchi; assembly: GCF_054371585.1. Classification (NCBI taxonomy): domain Eukaryota; kingdom Metazoa; phylum Chordata; class Mammalia; order Artiodactyla; family Giraffidae; genus Giraffa; species Giraffa tippelskirchi. Next base: position 155,389,650 of record NC_137278.1, read on the forward strand.
TTCTGGAAATACACGTGGCTATTTTTACTGAGCAGTAGTGTCAGATATTCTTAAAATTTGACTATTTATTCTTCATAATAACTATAGTTCTTAATATGTGACTTGTACAATAAATACATGTTTAGTAAATAGTCACAGAAGAAATGACTGTAGTCTTAACATCATGGCTTGTGTGCCTGAGACCATTTTCTCTTCCAGAAGGCACAATAATGTGAATGTACTTAATACTACTGAAATTTACACTTAAAAACTATTGAAGTGGTAATTTTTGTGTTATATATATTTTACCACTGTTAAAACCAAAAATCCAACAGTGTGAACCAAATGAAAATGTTTCCCAGCTAAATTTCTACCCTGACACCTCAGATTCTGTCTACTTCTTAGCATTCACTTACCTCCATATACCAAAAGATGTGGCCCAGAGTTGCTTATTACAGAGATGTTGTATCAATTACTGGCAAAAGCATGTGAGGAAAGGGGGATACCTTACAATACATCAGGTGGGTTTTAGAATATTAATGAGCACCACTAGGGAGAAGGATGTGCTTTTTGGTCTAGTCTCCGTATCTAGTTTATAATTGTCTTGAATCCTCTTCACTTCAAGGAGATCTGCACCAGAGGGAGAAGGAATTGGGACATATGGGGACTGTGAAGAGCAAATATATTACAGTAGATCTTCCCTATCCATGGGAGATATGTTCCAAGACCCCCCAGTGGATTCCTGAAACCTGGATAGTACCAGGGCTTGTATATACTATGTACTTTTTCTTAGGCATCCATACCTATGAAAAAGTTTAATTTATAAATTAGACATAGTAGGAGGTTAACAAAGGCAACTATATTAGTAAAAGTTTTCTCTCTCTCTTAGAATATCTTATTGTACAAATGTAATACCTTTTCCACCTTAACTACTAAGCACTTACCATGCACTGGCCATAACTTTTACAGTTTGAGGTGTGACAGGAAAATTAGCACAGTTTTATTTTTCCTTTTTCACAGTTTCACAGAAGATTCATTCTTAACGACCTCAGCATGTTTTTTTTTTTCCTTATTAAGTTGAGAACTTTTACCTTTTCACCTAAAGGAAGCACTTTATGGCTTCTCTTTGGCATATCCAAATTGCCAGCATTACTACTTGTGTTTTGAGACCATTATTAAGTAAAATAAGGCTAATATGAGCACTAGCATTTGTGATACCATGACAGTCAATCTGATAACTGAGAAGACTGCTAAGTAACTGACAAGTGGGATATGATGGACAAAGGGGTGATGCCTGTCTCGGGCAGGACTTAGTGGGGTGGCTTGAGATTTCATCATGCTATTCAGAACAGCACTTATGAATTGTTTATTTCTGGAATTTTCCATTCAATATTTTTGGACTACAGTTGACTGGGTAACTGAAACCATGGAAAGCAAAGCTACAGAATTGGGGGTGGGGGCCGGAAACTACTGAATTTCCTCATTTGGACCTAGCAATTTTTTCTCTATGGATAGTGGAGGGTGATGAGATAGGGGAGTGTTGAAAAGAAAACAGATACAGAATTACAGAAATTGTATAAACTGACTGTGATTTGAGAATATGGAAAATAAGAGCCTGAAATCTGTGGAGTTGGATGTTCATTTTAACATTTCAGAGAAAGTTATGGGAAACTTACAAAAGTTGTGCTCAGTCGCTTCAGTCGTGTCCTCCTCTTTGCGACCCCATGATCTGTAGCCAGGCTCCTCTGTCCATGGATTCTCCAGGCAAGAGTACTTGTGTGGGTTACCATGCCCTCCTCCAGGGGATCTTCCTGACCCAGGGATCAAACCCACATCTCTTGCATCTTCTGCATTGGCAGGCAGATTCTTTACCCACTCAGCCACCTGGGAAGCCCTCTTAAGAAGGTTAGGAGAATTTTTTTTTTTTTTTAATATAGCTGCTTTATACTGCTATGTCAGTTTCTGCTGTACAGCAAAGTGAATCAGTTATACATATACATATATCCCCTCTCTTTTTGGACCTCCTTCCCATTTAGGTCACCACGGAGCACCAAGTAGAGCTCCTTGTGCTGCACAGAAGGTTCTCATTAGTTGTCTATTTTATACATAGTTGTGTTTATATGTCAGTACCAACCTCCCAATTCACCCCACCCACCCCTTTCCACCTTGACATCCATACAGTTTGTTCTCTATGTCTGTGTCTATTTCAGCTTTGCAAATAAGATCATCTGTATCATTTTCTTTTAGATTCCATTAGTGTGCATTTTTTATTTTTCTCTTTCTGACTTACATCACTCTCTATGATAGTCACTAGGTCTATACATGTCTGCAGATGACACAGTTTCATTACAATGATTAGCAGTCTTAAAATGTTTACCTTTCTCCATACATTGTGGCACGGGACGCTTCAATGTTGGAATTTCAGCTAGGCAGCACTTTACTTATACTAATCCCACAATTTTTCCTACTGATGATTTTTCACAGTGCAAAGATTCGTGAATTTCTCCTTTGAAACTAAACAAGATTTCTGAAGTTTGGGACATCCCTTGTTATTTGCATAGATTCATTGTCATTGCTATTCACTTTTTTCCCCCTACTATTCATTTTTAGTATATCAGCATTTCTTATTTGCCTGTGAAGACTATTCTTTGACAATATTTGCAGCAGTTTCTGTGAAAAATGTTTTATTAAAAAAAAAAAAGGTGGTGGCAAGGTGAATATCATCTTGTAGCTCTTAGTGATAGAGCCTGTTGCCATGGAGTCCTGGATTAGATTGGCTGACCCCGGGCCAATGAGCAGTTAGAACATAAATACATCATCATTTAACCTTGCAGAATTCATTTATTCAGTGATATATGACATTAATACTGTACATAGAGTTCTGAACTAAATTGTTTCAAGAATGGTATAAGATGGTTTTCTCTTCCCTTTCAAAATTTGCTGTTTAATGTAAACAGTTGTAATAATACATTATCTTCTTGCTTTGATTTGATTGGGAGAAAATATGGTGGGAAATACCTTTCACCTGTCTGTGAATTGAGCTGCTGCTGCAGTCAGTTGGGCTTATGCCAAGTCTAAGCCAAACTCTGGCCTCTAGACTAGAGGAGATTTGTCTGGATATCTGAAGCTGCCTTGCTTATTTTGGTAGCTTTAGAGCTGAGTCAGAAATTGGCAGCTTTTTTTCTTGTTTTTTCTTTTTTCTCTTCCACTCTGATATGATAGTCCATGTAAATGTTATATTGCACATTATTTGATCTGGTGTTAGAGAATGATCTGGGAGCAGCTTCTGAGTTCTCCATCTTCACTTCTCTAGCGTGTTCATATTTATCAACATAAAAGAGAGCGAGATTTCACTTAACTCAGTGTTAGTTCCTTGTCACGACAGATCATGGCATGGATCTTCCTCTGTACCTTATGGCTGAAAATGATTCATTCATATAAAGAAAGTACTCCTTCTAGATCTTGCAAATGAAAAAAGAGTATTGTGTTTTTCTTCTTACATTTTGTGTCAGGAATACTTGAGAAATTGTGATGGGTCTTGTTTTTCTCTCCTCCAGCGTTCCCATGCTTCGCTATTTACAGATTTGAAGGATTGAGAGAGACCTCAAAAGGTCCATGAGTCTGTTCCCCTCCTTTGAACCATTTGAGTCTCTGTAAATGAGCTGTGAACCTCTCATGCTGTTACTTTCTGTCTCAGAGGAGTAAAACCAAACTTCAGATTCATCTGTTAAGCAGAGAGGAGCAAAAAATCTGTTTGGTATCTGATTAACTTTTTGTGGGGGAGGCCTTAGAAAAATAGGATGGGAAGTATTTGGGATTTTGTAATTTTAGTTATTGTGACCAGAAAAAAGCTCCCTGGGATGACATCTGAGTAAAGACCTGAAAAGACTGAGTAATCAGGTAGAAGAAGGAACTGTGAAAGCCATCCCTTGTTACTGTTGTTCAGTCACCCAGTTGTGTCCGACTGTATGTGACCACATGGACTATAGCACACCAGGCCTCCCTGTCCCTCACCATCTCCTGGAGTTTGCCCAAGTTCATATTGCATTGGTGATGACTTCCAGCCATCTCATCCTCTGATGCCGTCTTCTCCTTCTGCCCTCAATCTTTCCCAGAATCATTGACTTTTCCAATGAGTCGTTTGTGCACATCAAATGACCAAAATACTGGGGCTTCAGCTTCAGTCCTTCCAGTGAATATTCAGGGTTGATCTCCCTTAAGATTGACTGGTTTTATCTCCTTGCTGCTCAAGGGACTTTCAGGAGTCTTTTCCAGCACCACAGTTCAAAAGCATCGATTCTTTGCCGTTCTGCCTTTTGTATGGTCCAGCTGTCACAACGGTACATGACCACTGGGAAGACGATAACCTTGACTATACGGACCTTTATTGGCAGAGTAATGTCTCTGCTTTTCAACACACTGTCTAGGTGTGTTTGTCATTGCTTTCCTGCCAGGAAGCAGTAGTCTTCTGATTTCTGATTTCATGACTACAGTCACCGTCTGCAGTGATTTTGGAGCCCAAGAAGAGGAAATCTGTCACTAGTTCCATGTTTTCCCCTTCTATTTGCCATGCAGTAATGGGGCCAGATACCATGATCTTAGTTTTTGTAACCTTTAGTCTTAAGCCAGCTCTTTCACTCTCCTCCTTCACCCTCATCAAGAGGCTCTTTAGCTCCTCTTGGCTTTCTGCCATTAGAATTGTATCATCCGCATATCTGAGGTTGTTGAAGTTTCTAATGTTTCTCCCGCCTATCTTGATTCTGGCATATCTCATGATGTGCTCAGTGTATAGGTTAAACAGAGTGACAGCAAACAGTCCTGTCGTACTCCTTTCTCAGTCTTGAACCGATCAGTTGTTCTGTACAGGGTTCTGACTGTTACTTCTTGACCTACAGATAGGTTTCTCAGGAGACAGGTAAGATGGTCTGATATTCCCACCTCTCTAACAGCTTTCCAGTTTTTCATGATCAACACAGTCAAAGGTTTTAGTGTAGTCAGTGAAACAGAGATAGATGTTTTTCTGAAATTCTCTTGCTTTCTGTATAATCCAGTGAATGTTGGCAACTTGATCTCTAGTTCCTTTTCCTTTTCTAAACCCAGTTTGGACATCTGGAAATTCTTGGTTCACATAATGCTGAAGCCCAGTATGCAAGATTCTCATGGTTCTCACAGTTATACTGAGGTGGTTTGCATTCCCTCCTCCAGTGGATCACATTTGTCAGAACTCTCTGCTATGACCTGTCCATCTTGGGTGACCCTGCACAGAATGGCTCATGGCTTTATAGAGTTATGCGCGCCCCTTCGCCACAACAAGGCAGTGATCCTTGAAGGGGAAGCCATGCCTAACTCACCCTTTAATGATGCTCAGCCTTTTCCTTACAGTCAGTTCAGTTCAGTCACTCGGTCCTGTCTGATTCTTTGCAACCCCATGAATTGCAGCACGCCAGGCCTCCCTGTCCATCACCAACTCCCGGAGTCTACCCAAACCCATGTCCATTGAGTCGGTGATGCCATCCAGCCATCTCATCCTCTGTCGTCCCCTTCTCCTCCTGCCCCCAATCCTTCCCAGCATCAGGGTCTTTTCCAATGAGGTAACTCTTCACATGAGGTGGCCAAAGTATTAGAGTTTCAGCTTCAACATCAGTTCTTCCAATGAACAACCAGGACTGATCTCCTTAATTTAATCACCTCTTTATAGGCCCTATCTCCAAATACAGTCACATTCTGAAGTACTGGGGTTAGGGGGGTGGATAGGGCTTCAGCATGTGAATTTTAAGAGGACACAATCCAGCCATAATAATACTTCTTTCTACTTACATATCCCATGGACCAGAACCTAGTCACACACTCATTTTTAGCTATAATGAAAGTTAGAATATGTATAACATTTTTACAGTCAGCCACGTGCCCAACTGAAAATCAATAGTTGTATTAAGAAAGAGGTGATTGGATATTGGGGAATGAACAGTAGGCTCTCCTTTGTAGCGGAGACTTAAGGAGTAATGATTCTTAAAGTTTTCCAGTTCCTTCATGTGAAATTAGATTGTTATTACCTTATTTCTCTGGCCAAACTCACATTCAGTTTTAGATTTTGAAAGATTATTTTAAAACTAAATTGTTGGCTTAGGTGCCCTCTCCACCTGATAGGTGGTAACATTGACCTCTGAGTTCATCACAGTGGGCAATACACACTTAGCTGCATGGTGTTCAGGTTTGCAGGAGAAGGCATCTTGAAATGCCATAAGCAGTAGGTAAATTGTGATTTTTTTTGTTTCCTTTCCTAGCATGTCTTGTCTGGGTTTAGTTGGGAGCAGTTTTGCCAGGATGTGGGAAAAGACAGTGTGAACTTTCAAAGTCTTTTCCATTTCTAAAATTCTGTGTTATTTTCTACATAGTGGCATTACTGTGATAAAACTAAAGAAAATGGAAGTAGTAGAGGTGCTCCACTGTTGGAGCACTGCTGCTTTTTGTTTGAAAGAGGAGGAAATATGATTTGTTCTATTTTGCTCAAGGAAATAAAAGAGCATTTTTGGCCAAGAATGTAGAGAAGCCGATAAAACTATAATGAAGCCCAACTGACACTTCAGTCCATTAATCAGAGCACCTGCAGCTCTCATTTTGGGGCAAGTTCAACCATAACAGATACTGAGCAAAGAAAGAGAGTACATGTTCAGAACATTTTAATCTTGTTTCTCTCTTTACTTTGCCTAAGGAATTGCTGTGAACATCAGCCAACTCCTGTGGCCTCCCTTACACACCAGTGAATCTTTTTGCATTTATAGAGTAGAATGGTTTTCTCATGCTTCCCTGACTTGGAGGATTGGCACAGTTGTTGTTGTTGCTTTTATTGGCTTAGTACTAGTGAAACCTATGATATTTGACTTCTGAAATCTTTAAAAGACTTGGTGACTGTCATATAGCTATAGCTTTACATGTTCCGTAAGTACTTTATACTCTATTCCCTCATATTCTGCTTTGTCTCTTTGACGAGAAGGGAGGGTTGGACCTGTATCTCTCATAACTCAGTACAGCCTTCTTTCTTGTCCTTGTCCCAAGGGCAGTTGAACCAATTTTCCTTTTCAGACATACAGTTACTATACTTTTTTGCTTTTTGTCCTTTAGACACTATAGTGGAAAGAACATGGGATTTTGGAATCAAGAAGACCTGGTTTGAATTCTAGCTTCTTTTACAGACTGTATGGCCCTCAACAATGTATTTTATTTATTAAACGATGATATTTTATACCTTGAGAAGATCAAACAAGATATTCTCTATAAACTATAAAAAATTTAAAGTCCTGAGAGGTGACTCAGATTGAGGCAAAAAATAGGAGAGTTTGCAAGCCTCAAAATATGTCCCTCTGAAGGGAGACCTTGGATCTGGGCACTCCTTCCGTCCCATACTTCATGGCCCAGAACACTTTTGAATGTCTACCTTGGGACACCTAGAACTTTGGTTTTGGGATCAGACACAGCTAGGCTAGAATCTTGCCTTTGCCCCCTCATTGTATTAACTTGGGAAAGTTATTTAATTCCTCAGAGCTTTGGTTTCTTCACCTGAAAAATACCCTAACGTTTTGTCAGGATTAAAGTAATGTATAGAAACAGTAATCAGAGTCATAGAAAGAATGTGGACTTTGGTGTCAGCACCATAGGTCTGATTCTGTCATTTAGTAGTAGTGTGACCTTGGGCAAATTCCTTAATTACTCTTGTGGATATGATTTGAAGTGCATAAAGTCACCAGGTTCATAATTATGCTCAATAAACATTAATGGTTTTTCCTTTTGTCCTAACTCCAGTGTCGGAGTGTATGAATAGGCTAAGCCATCATGAGTATCTGGACAGTTTGTTTTGTTTTTAACCTGTCATTTTAAACCTATGAATATTTTGTCCCCACTATCTTGACTCCTAAGGGCATTTTTTTCTCTTTGTGTATATGTGCTTAAATAACATACACTAAAATACACAAATATTAAGCACTCAGTTAATAACTAAGTTTTGACATTTAGACACCCATGTGACCACTACCCCAAACAAAGCAGAATATTTCCATCACTCCTAAAGGATCCCTTATGTCTCTTTTGAATCAGTATTTTACCCCCAAACCTTTCTGATTTAAACCACTGTCGAGTAGTTTTGCCTGTTCTTCAAATTCATGTAAGTGGATTTACATAGTCTATATTTTTAGGGAAAGAGATTTGCTTTCTTCTACCTACCATACAGTTTTGAAATCCATGCATATTTTTGTGTATGTCAGTATACAGCCAGTGGAGTCAGTGGTGATTGAATCAGTTATTTCTTCTCAAGTCTCAAAAAAGAAACAGAATTACCACGATTGATCCACCTTCTAGGGGCTCAGGGATAGGGTCACCTTCCCTAATCATGTGTCCTCAGAGGAAAGCAGATACCAAAAGATACCAATTTTTTAAATTGTTGAATAGTATTCTGTTGTATGAATATACCACAATTTTTTTATTCATTCTCCTGAGCCCCTAGATTTTAAATATTTTTTCAATATGAGTATCAGTTGGGAGTAACTTACTGTTGATGTATAAATTAGAAAAGGATTAGAAAGCTTATAGGGATTTTGCCACAGAGTAAGTCAGAATTTTTAGCCTCTAGTTATTTTCTTCTTTCTTGCATTCTCTCTACCTGGTCATAGATTAAAAGGAAGAAAATTAAATTGCCCTTCTATCTCTGAATATCCTCTATATATTCTTTTTGGCACAATGCCTAGAAGGTTTTTATAGAGTTGATGGAAGGATATATAATCTCTCTGTGCTCTGGAAGGTACTTACCTTGGCAGTCAAAAAATTTATGGGGAATATGCAATATTCTCCCTGAAAAAAATTGCCACATCTTGGCTTCCAATCATCTTCTCCTGTATCATCCTATTTCCTCACTCCCACTCCTTGCCCCTCGCTTCTGACAGTCCCTCTGTGCAGCTTTGAGCCACTGAGTGTCCTCAGGAGACACTCTGCCTTAAAATTGTAATATTTGCCAGGGTGAAATGTACAATGTGCATAAATAGGTTGCAGGGAAGCACACATCTAGGCTCTCTTGGGAGCTTACTGTCTTGCTTTGTTTTAGTCAAGTTATATATGAAATAGTTCCTTTCTTCTTGGAATAAGCCATCCACAGCGGAAATTGCTTCTTTGCCTTTTAACTCTTATCTGCTGACTTTATTTTTGCTCTTTAAAGACCTTTCTTTTCTTCCTTTCTTCCTGCTAATAAATTATCTTGTCCCTTGGCTGCAACTTTTGCTTTGTTTTGGCCCAGAAAAAATTGTTTCCAGGGATCCTTACGCCCCAACAGATAAAGAGAGCCTTCTGCATAGGATTACAGGGCTAGAAGTGACTGTAGTTAAAATTATAGAACAAAAGAGAACCCCGGCAAAGTAATACAGATTTGAGCTCCGTGTATCTTGTGATGGGTCTTAAGTATAGAATTGTAAGTAACACTCTACCTCTCATTACTAGCTTATTCTCTCTGATGCACCCTTCTCCGTGTGTTGGTAGGTTGTTGCAGTCCAGGCATCATCTACACAGAAGACAACCTTCAGCAGAAGAAAACCATTTCTCTAGTGGCCTTTTTTTTTTTTCTTTTTTTAATACAATGGCCTTTCTTTAAAGCCACCCACCCAACAAAGTCCTTTCATGTCTAGCTGGTAATAATTGAGTCACTTGTCCCTTCCCAACCCAGTCACAAAAGAAAACAGAATTACCATGATTAGTCTAGCTAATTAGGATCCACCTCTTAGGACTCAAGGTTAGGATCACCTTTGCTGATCATGTCCTCAGAGGAAGGCAAACACGAAGAGGAAATCTGGGCTAGAGAAGTGTGGGAGAAAGAGATTCGGATAGGCAGCCGGTATAAGGTCTACTGTAGCTTTTCCTCTGCTGCTTCCTCTTTCCTTAGAGGAAGAATTACTTTGTTTTACACACATCTTTAAGAGACCAATAGTCTCAGTGGAAATGGCTGTCAAAATTCTTAAAAGTGGGTGCATTAATCACTGTCTATTTTATGGATGTCTTAATCTAAAGTTCAAAGTTTCCTGTTTCCCAATGAGTGAAGGAAACCATATGACTCCCTACAACTTAAGTTGGAATGTGTGACCATATTCCACAGGTGGCTGTTACGAAAGACTGTTTTTTGTTTTTAGTTGAATTTTTTCATTAGTGCTTTGACTGAATAATAGTGCTTGGACACCATGAAGTTATTAGTCCAGGTGTCCAGACAGTTGAGCCTTTTCTGCCTTAGATGTAAAGAGGAACTGCAAAGTTATTATTCTGATTTGACAATATACCTGTTTGGTAATTGAAGCCCATCCTGGAAAAAGAAACAACTGCTACTTTACATTTTTCCATGCCACTTTCTCCCATTTTTTCAGTTTCATTGAGATTGATACATAGCTCTGTATAAGTTTAAAGTGTACTGCTTAATAATGTCATGTGCATATACTATGAAATGATTACCATAATAAGTTTAGTTAACATCCATTTCCTCATAGACGGTTTCCTTCTTGGCTGATGAAAATGTTTTGCAACTAGACAGAGGTGACAGTTATACAACATTGTGAATATACTAAATCCACTGAATTGTTCACTTCAAAGTGCTTAATTTATGTTGAGTGAATTTTTAAAATTCAATTAAATACAATTCCAGGCCAAAAAAATTTTTTTCTTTTGATGAGACCTTTTAGGAGCTACTCTTCTAGCAACCTTCAAAATATACCATACAGTTAACTATCGTTATCTCTATAGTCATTACATCTCCAGTACTTACATATTTTTTAACTAGAAGTGTGTACCTTTTGACCACCTTCATCCAGTTTTCCCTACTCTCCACCTCTAACCTTTTCTTTCTTGACAGAGTAATCTGTTTAAGGTTATTTAAGCCTGAAAAAGAAAAATATTAAAGATCTATCATGTGGCAAAATTAGTAAACTTAATTTTGTTTGACTCTTAAGACAGATTCAGGGTCAGGATTGAAACAGTTCATAGCTTTCTATAGGGAGAAACTATACAACAGTAAAAGTGAAAGTGAAAATTGCTCACTTGTGCCCGACTCTTTGTGACCCCATGGACTATATACAGTCCATGGAATTCTCAAGGCCAGAATACTGGCGTGGATGGCCTTTCCCTTCTCCAGGGGGTCTTCCCAACCCATGGATGGAACCCAAGTCTCCCACATTTTGGGCAGATTCTTTACCAGCTGAGTCACAAGTTAAGACTATTTATAAAATGGTGAGTTGATCCTGTCCTGGGAGTTTTCTAGAAGAAAGAAAGTTCCTCTCAGGAACTCACACCAAGGAACTCTTCTTTGGGGAGGATGGGGATGATCGCATGAGGTTGTATCTAAGAATTCTTCCAATTCACATCTTTATTGATGTTTCCCAGCTAAGAGATACAGAGAAGGGATGTACTAAGTTTTACTGTCCTTCAGACTGAAGAGAATTGAGGCTTGATTTATCCATGGAGAGAAAAGACAAGTATATGTGTGTATGCAGTTCCCATGTGCAGCCAATGACCATGAGCTCTGTAGGTTATAACTTAAAAAAAATTTTTTTTGGCTGCATTAGGTCTTCGTTGTGGCGCGGCAGCTTATGTTGCAGTGCTCAGGCTTCTCTGGAGTTGTGGCACATGGGCTTCAGAGTACATGGGCTTAGTAGTTGTGGCACATGGGCTCAGGTACCCCATGGCATGTGGGATTTTCGCTCTCTGACCAGGGATTAAACTCACATCCCCTACATTGAAAGGTGGATTCTTAACCACTGCACCACCAGGGAAGTCTTTTTATAGACATCTTCAGACATTGAATCAAGTAAAAAATAAAATATCAGCCATTTTCCTTGTGTAGTCAATATCTTCCAGTGTTTCTCATCTTTAAATTCAACCGTATGACTGATTGTTATGAGTGACTCTGGCCTTATAAACTAAGTCTCCAGGCAGCTGCTCAGGAGCTACCAAAAGGTGAACAAAGCAATAATCTTGTGGACTAATTTATGCCAGGTTGAGGTTACAGATGCTTCTTAAGAACCTTCTGGGTCTTATCCTTGAAACTGATTTGAAGGAGGAAAAAATGTCTGGCATGACAATTTTCTTGAAGCACTTCTGTTTGTTTAGCTTAGTTTCTAGGGTCACATGCCAAGAGACATGACATCTGAGAGGGTTTCCAGTCTTATCTTTTTAAAGAGGGGAAATAATTATTTAGGATTCAAGTACAGTCAGTAATCCACGTAAGGAGAAGCCTCTATTATAAACCATTGTTGGAACTAAGCATGTTTGACTTCAACAGTTGTTGAGAACATGAATCTCTGTATAGAGCATCAGCTTCTTTTTCTGAATATGTGCTGAGATTACTATGTTGACCTCATTACAAGATTTCCCAGGTAGCTATAGCAAGTGACAAGAGCTAGCCACCCCTGCAGTATAAATCTCTGTGTCTTTGGGATGCAGTAAAGTGACTGAATTCAAATAATGAATAGCAAAGCAAAGATTCTCCCTTCCTCCAGGGAGAGACCCAGTCTTCCTGAAGAACAAATGACTATAAACTCTTCTTACCTTTTCAGTTTGCTTAAGATAAAAGAAATAATTTAAAATTCTGTAAACATTGTCTGATTTTGCTGCTTTTTGATGGAGGAGACACTTGAAGTTGTTAACAATGCTGTGGTTTGTGGTAGCTGTAGGGGTTCTCCCTTGGGAAAGAAGAGTGATCTTCTCTGATATTGAATAGAGCTTTATATTTTCCTTCTTTCTGAAGAGTGTCTAGTGAGTTAACTCTGTGATGTGCTCAAGCTGAAAATGTGAGCAAATTTCTGGAGGGAACAAGGGAGGGCAAATAAAATGCCAAGGGGACTTTATACTGCATTGCTTTAGAACTGAATCCTGGTGAATCTCAAAATAATTATGCTGAGGAAAAGAATCCATGTAATGTATGATGTAAAATTCTAGAAAATGGAGACAGAGCTGTAGTGACAGTGGTTGGGTGGGAATATGGAGAGGGGAGGACAGGCTTATAAAGGAACAGAAGGAAACTTTTATAATATGCCCACTATTTTGATTGTGATAATGTTTCACAAATGTATGCATGTTTCATAATTCATCAAATTGTACATTTTTTTTGGCTGTACCACGTGGCTTGCAGGATCTTAATTCCCCACCGGGGATTGAACCTGGGCCCTCAGCAGTAAAAATATGGAGTCCTAATCACCGGACTGCCAGAAAATTCCTGTGGCGATGGTTTAGTCGCTAAATTGTGTCCAGTTGTTAGGACCCCATGGGCTATAGCCTGCCTGGCTCCTCTGTCCATAGGATTCTCCAGGCAAGAATGCTGGAATGGGTTGCCATTTCCTTCTCCAAGTACATTTTAAATATATGAAATTTATGTGAGACCTGCATTTGATCCCTGGGTCGGGAAGATCCCCTGGAGAAGGGAATGGCTACCCACTCTATTATTCTTACCTGAAGAATTCCATGGACAGAAGAGCCTGGCGGGTGCTACAGTCAGTCCATGGGGTCGCAAAGAGTTGGACACGACTGAGCTACTAACACACCACACCCCAAAGTTTAAAAAAAAATGAAATGAAATTAGATAATCTAGGGGCAACATTTATCAAAGAACCCTATACTGGGTTATAGGAAGGCTATTGTAGGCTTCTGTGTGAAATACTAATCTTGTAAGTGTATTAAGTATAGATGCACAACTCCTGTTTAATGCATTTCATGTTTTTTTAGGAGTCCATAGAGGCTACTGTATTCTATTGAAGAAGATGTCTAACAGCAACACTACTCAAGAGACCCTGGAAATAATGAAAGAATCGGAAAAAAAGCTGGTGGAAGAATCTGTAAACAAAAACAAGTTTATATCTAAGACTCCAAGCAAGGAAGAAATTGAGAAAGAGAGTGAAGATACTAGTTTGCGTCAGGAGACACAGGTAAGGATTAGAAGTGCATTCTATGTGCATTCTTTTCAGCAAAACAGAAATGTCCTTATGGGTGGTATTAGGGATTTATAGGAAGCCAGTCACTTACAGACATCTGAATCTCCCTAAAAGCCGAACTTCAGCTCTCAAGAAATATCTCTTCCACTTTTTGTCATAGAGTCCACAATGAAGTTCAAAGAAAACAGAATGAAATCCCTAATCTGTTAGGACCTGAGTAACACTGGTTCTTGATACATTTTGATATTTTTTAATGATCAAAAAATAAACTATATAGTGATATTTGATGTCATAATATGCCTTATAATAAACTTTTAAAATGAGAACTGCCTGGCTTTACACAGTGTTAAATTCATATTCTGGTTGTGTTAAAGCAGTCAGTATTTTCTGGATCAGAAATAGTCTCTGAACTTGCCACTTGGTAAATGTGCATGAGAAGAATTTTATTCTTTGGTTGCCATGTTGTTTTCCATCCAAATTCATACCGCAGTGCAGATATGATGGCAGTAGATTGCCAGCCGAGCTTCTTCCAGGGCTCCTTTTTGGTACCCAGCCAGCCCAGACTCTGAGCCTTCTCTAGCTTACCTGTTCCAGTTCTCTTCCTTGTGGTTACAACTAGTTTCCTCTGTTATCCAAGCCTAAATGGCATAAATCCTTTTCTTCTTGCCCAGGGATGAGACTGGTCTTTATTATATGCCTAGCAGGTAGACTGTTAACTGTAGTTAGTTAGTTTAAACAACAGTAGCAATAACATTTTTGAGGGTCTGGAAACTTGAAGCATGATTTTTCTTGACAACTGGTTCACCTAGGCCTTGTCTTTAAGATTAAGACAGCAACAACATGAAGGGATAAATTAAATTAAAATCAGACAACTCTCTGAAATATTTTGTTCTCCAGGTGCCTGCTTTTTCTACTGTTTTTCCTCTTACAGTTTGCCACATCTCTGTCATGGCTGCTTTTCTTTCCATTATCTTTTGCATGTGAGTTGTCATTCCCTACCCATCCTTCCAGAGTTTGTGGAGACAGTCTGCCGCTGTTGCAGCTCTACTTCTAGTTTCCACTGATACCAATAATGAATTTTAAATCCTCAGGACAGATAAGTGTTGAATATTTAATTATGTGCTGTCATGTTACATGGACGATAATAATTAAATGAACTTTTGGGTCCAAGTTATTCTGTTCTCATGAGACTATTTTAAGTGGTGTTCTGAACTCCTGTTGTGTGTTCTTCTTGAAGATACGCAGAAAAGAAAGGATGACTATAGGTTTTATATGCCTTATGGATGCTTACTTGGTTTAAGAATGTCTTCACCTGTATGTCCAGATAGGTTGTGTGGGAGGCTGGGAAGGGAACCTGCCTCCCCTCAGACTCCTTTTGTGGCTGCTAGTGCAGGTTGAGTTGCTGCTGCCATTTCCTGGAGCTCCTGCTTCTTCTACAAAGTCTTCATTCTTGGCCACCCTTCAGAAGCCTTCTCCCCTCTACCAGTGTTCCTCTTGAGTAACACTAAAAATTTTGCTCTTTCTCTTACCTTCCTCTCCAGTCTTATGTCTCCCCAAGGATCTTACTGATGCTGAGAGTGCCTATTTTAGAGCTGGATAATTCCAAATATTGTTCTGGAATGTTATGAATTGGAGCTGGAAAGTTTGAGGAAAGGGTACTTTCATTACTTGTGCTGTATGAGACATATTCTTGGAATCAGCAATTGGAATTCAGAACATCTTTGGCATGAAAACAGTGCTATGTAAGACAGGTTCTGAGATTCAGTTTAGAATGGGCAAGCCCTGATGTAACAAATACTGAACTCTTAGGTGGGTCCTTTAAAGAACTGAGCCAGGCTTTCTGCCTTTATACTTGTAATCCCCTCTGATTCATTTACCATATTGCTTTAGAAAGATGGCTATGAAATAATGATCTGATTTTGTTAATTCTCTTCAAACTTTCTGTGTCTCTTCATGCCCTAGGCTAAGTCCCAAATTTGTCAGCATGGCATATTGTGACCTAGCCCCCTTGCCTGCTATCCATCCACCTCTGGCATTCTATGCTTCAGCCTAACGGATTCCCTGGTCCCTCTTATAAATTGGAGCTGAAAAGTTTGGAGAAAGCATGCTTTTATACATGCTTTCTCTAACTAGAATGCCCTCCTTGGTATTCTTTCCCTGGCCTTTACCACGTCAGTTTAGTCTCATCATTGTAACTCTAAGGCCCAACACAGTTCCTTGCAGGCACTCATTATTTATGAACATGTGAATTTGTGAATCCCTAGGCCTGGAAAATCCCATGGACAGAGGAGCCTGGTAGGCTGCAGTCCATGGGGTCGCTAGGAGTCTGACACGACTGAGCGACTTCCCTTTCACTTTTCACTTTCATGCATTGGAGAAGGAAATGGCAACCCACTCCAGTGTTCTTGCCTGGAGAATCCCAGGGACGGGGGAGCCTGGTGGGCTGCTGTCTATGGGGTCACATAGAGTCTGACACGACTGAAGCGACTTAGCAGCAGCAGCAGCAGGTCTTAGTTAGAGACTTGGACTCCTGTAGCGCTTCATGAGTACCTCTGTAATGCATTTAATATCCTATATTGTAATTGTCCATTTATCTGTCTTCTTCAGCAGAATTATGAGTTCCTTTTTGACAAAGGTTTCTGTCTTTTGCCTCTGTATCCTCCAGTAGTTAGCATGGTGTCTGATACATACTAGGCTTTCAGTATGTGTTTGACTATTAAATGAAAATTATGCATTCTGAGAAATTCACAGATTTATACATTTTTGTAGAGTTATAAATTGGCATTTATAAAATTAGAAATACCAAGGGAACATTTCATGCAAAGATGGGCACAATAAAGGACAGAAATGGTATGGACCTTACAGAAACCGAAGATATTAAGAAGAGGTGGAAGAATACACAGAACTATACCAAAAAGATCTTCATGACCTAGCTAACCACGATGTTGTCATCACTCACCTAGACCCAGACATCCTGGAATGTGAAGTCAAGTGGGCTTTAGGAATCATCACTACAAACAAAGCTAGTGAAGGTGATGGAATGCCAGTTGAACTATTTCAAATCCTAAAAGATAATGCTGTTAAAGTGGTGCACTCAATATGCCAGCAAATCTGGAAAACTCAGCAGTGGCCGCAGGGCTGGAAAAGGTCAGTTTTCATTCCAGTCACAAAGAAGGGCAATGCCAAAGAATGTTCAAACTACCACACGGTTACACTCATCTCACATGCCAGCAAAGTAATGCTCAAAATTCTCCAAGCCAGGCTTCAACAGTACGTGAACCATGAACTTCCAGATGTTCAAGCTGGATTCAGAAAAGGCAGCAGAACCAGAGATCAAATTGCCAACATCTGATGGATCATCGAAAAAGCAAGAGAGTTCCAGAAAAACATCTACTTCTGCTTTATTGATTATGCTAAAGCCTTTGACTGTGTGGATCACAATAAACTGGGAATTCTTGAAGAGATGGGAATACCAGACCACCTGACCTGCCTCCTGAGAAATCTGTATGCAGGTCAAGAAGCAACGGTTAGAACCAGACATGAAACAACAGACTAGTTCCAAATTGGGAAAAGAATATGTCAAGGCTGTATATTGTCACCTTGCTTATTGAACTTATATGCAGGGTACATCATGCGAAATGACAGGCTAGATGAAGCACAAGCTGGAATCAAGACTGTCAGGAGAAATATCAATAACCTCAGATATGCAGATGGCACCACCCTTATGGCAGAAAGTGAAGAGGAACTAAAGAGCCTCTTAACGAAGGTGAAAGACGAGAGTGAAAAAGCTGGCTTAAAACTTAGCATTCAGAAAACTAAGATCATGGCATCCGATCCCATCACTCCATGGCAAACAGATGGAGATACAATGGAAACAGTGACAGACTTTATCTTCTTGGGCTCCAAAATCACTGCAGATGGTGACTGCAGCCATGAAATTAAAAGACACTTGCTCCTTGGGAGAAAAGCTATGACCAACCTAGACAGCATATTAAAAAGCAGAGACATTACTTTGCCAACAAAGGTCCATCTAGTCAAGGCTATGGTTTTTCCAGTAGTCCTGTATGGATGTGAGAGTTAGATTATAAAGAAAGCTGAGCCAAAGAATTGATGCTTGTGAACTGTGGTGTTGGAGAAGACTCTTGAGAGTCCCTTGGACTGCAAGGAGATCCAACCAGTCGATCCTAAAGGAAATCAGTCCTGAATATTCATTGGAAGGACTGATGCTGAAGCTGAAGCTCCAGTACTTTGACCACCTGATGTGAAGAACTGACTCACTGGAAAAGACCCTGATGCTGGGGAAGATTGAGGGCAGGAGAAGGGGACGACAGAGGATGAGATGGTTGGACAGCATCACCAACGCGATGGACAATGAGTTTGAGCAAGCTCCAGGAGTTGGTGATGGACAGGGAAGCCTGGTATGCTGCAGTCCATGGTGTCGCAAAGAGTCGGATACAACTGAGCAACTGAACTGACTGAAATTAGTATAACTTCTTTGAAGGGCAATTTAGCAATACTTTATAAAATTTTTAAATGGACTGTACAGTATTTGTAGGTATACTCAATGATATAGTCACTGAAGCATTGTTTATACTAACAAACATGAGAAACATCCTAAATGGTACAGTTTGTGTATGGCCACACAGGGAAGCCTGGCGTGCTGCAGTCTATGGTGTCGCAAAGAGTTGGACACGACTGAGCAACTGAACTGACTGACACAAAGGAATACCATGTAGCCACTAAGAAAAATAGTATCTCTTTTGT
Source organism: Giraffa tippelskirchi (assembly GCF_054371585.1). NCBI lineage: Eukaryota > Metazoa > Chordata > Mammalia > Artiodactyla > Giraffidae > Giraffa > Giraffa tippelskirchi. The sequence continues at coordinate 155,408,336 of NC_137278.1, forward strand.
GGAGGTATATCCTTGAAGAAAAGTTTAAAAGTAAGGTTTAGTACAGTGAGTACAATATCCTTTTTTTTTTTTTTAAGTGTGTGTACACATGTACAATAAACTTATAGATACATAAAAGATCTCTGGAAAGATTATAAGAAATTCAGTACTAGTTGATCCTTTAGGAGGGATCCAGGTAGCTGGGGAACACATGTAAATGGAGACTTACTGTTCTGTTTTGTGCCATGTGTATGTTCTTACTTATTTGAAAAAATAGTGACAAATACTGCTTCATATCCCTGGACTATTCTCTTACTGTAACAGATCTTGCCATTGACCAGATTCACCATCATTTCTTACTCTTTCCATCCACCTTTCCAGTTCTCCATTTTGCATTGTAGCAGTTTTATTTGGTAACTAATGAAGAGAACAAATCAAAGAGAAATCCTCACCTACCCAGAACCATGCTGGTACTCTGCTTCCATCTTGTTTACCCTCCACCCACAAGCCTCAGTTTTCTCCACACCCCAGTGACAGTTCCATTCCAAACATCTTAGAGGCCCTAAGTATCATGCATAAACCCTACCCAACCTCTTCTCCAGAGTCCCCATTTTTACTTCTCAGCTATTCAGAAACCTCATAAATTAATTAGTCATTTTTCCCTTCATCCCACCTCAGGCCCTCATTCATCTTCCTCAGCTTCTATCCTGCTCCTTACTCACTCTCCTTACCTCCCTTTGCTCTGGGTCTTGTCCACCTCTTCCATGCTCCCTTCTTTTTATCCTGTCCCATCTTATATCCCTGACCCAAACAGGCTGTAAGAGCTAACAAGCAGGAGCTTAGCACTGAGAGAATTCTCATATTCCAGGAAGTAGGCAATTGCCAAGAAGAGCCTTCATTCCATTTCTGCAGCTATAGAAACAGGTCTTTTGAGTATCTGAAGTTAGAACTCTCAGTGTATTGTCCTACAAAGATCATATTTTAAGTGATGCTTATTGGAGAAGGAACTGGCAACCCACTCCAGCACTCTTGCCTGGAAAATCCCATGGACGGAGGAGCCTGGAGGGCTACAGTCCATGGGGTCACGAAGAGTTGGACGTGACTGAGCGACTTCACTTTCACTCTTCACTTTCATGCATTGGAGAAGGAAATGGCAACCCACTCCGGTGTTCTTGCCTGGAGAATCCCAGGGACGGCGGAGCCTGGTGGGCTGCCGTCTATGGGGTCGCACAGAGTTGGACACGACTGAAGCGACTTAGCAGCAGCAGCAGCAGCAGTAGGGGCCATGTTTCACATCCATTATAGGCTAAATAGGCTTCTGTTAGCAAAGTTTGGGGAAGAAACACTCATCATGCTATGGTAGTGATATTTCTGGAACCATCCTTATCAGGAGAGGATTCTCTGATTTATTCAAAAGTAATTTTTATCAATCTGTGAACTAGGCCAACCAGTCAGTCTCTTTCTGTTTTTTATCTTCATGATGAGTGATTTGTCTGTAGGTGGCCTGTGGTCCCCTCCATGTCACAGTTGCCAGAGTTGTAGCTTGGGGGACAGCCACAAAAACAGGGTTTCATCATGGTTTGACTGTTAAAGTGGTTTTAAAGTTAGTGCTTTCTCTCTGTAAATTTGTATTGCTTTTAACTTAAGTGTTTATTTCCCCTACCTTTAATATTTTCTAATCCTCTTCTAACAGAGGCGGACATCCAACCATGGTCATGCCAGGAAAAGAGCCAAGGTGAGAGCCCTTCCTCTATAACTTCTAGTGTTATTAGTAGTACATTGTACAAATGGACTTACCACTAATATCTAGTTTTTTAGATTGTAAATATGTAAAGTTTTTTGCCTATACTTTGTACCCTAATTGTGAACATGTGTACACACACACACACACACACACATAATCACAAACATGCATTGCATATATACATATGTCCTGTTGGAATGTCTGGCTTTATTTTTCTCTGTTATCTTTAGTCTATTTCAGTTACCTGAAAGGATACCCAGCCAAAGCCTCCCACAAACAAAGCCTGAGCAGACTGATACTGGTTCTGATGTCATGTCAGTTTCTCTGCTCATTTCTGGCTCTCTTATTTTTCCCCCAACAGTTTTGGGGATTTTTGCCATCAGAATTTTCTGTGAGATAAATCCTCTCTCATTAGTAAAATGGTTCAGCATTTTTGGACGTCCTAAAAATAGAGGCTTTGTTTTGTTTTGGTTTGATTTACCTTTTAGGTTGGTTCAGGGAGGAGGATTTTGTTTTTAATCATTGTATGACAAAATTAGCACATCACAGAATATTTTAAGCAGTGTTATCAGGGAGGACTATAGGTGTTAGTGTGTGATAGCTTTTTAATTTTAATTAGGGAACAGTAAAATATTAAACTTGTCCTGCATCAGGAAGAATTGTCAACAGAAGTAGTAATTAAGGGTGTCCACCCTTTTCCCCTAGTAAAATAATGGTAGAATTTGGAAGTGTCCCAGCCAGTATGTAGCTTGGGTTTGAACAGAAGACTATGATGTATGATAAATTGGTTCTGTGGACTGCCTTCCATGGCCTAATCCACAAGTAATCACTTGACAGTAAAAAGGGTGTTCAAGATTTCCCTGGTGGTCCAGTGGTTAATTCTCTACACTTCCAGTGCAGGAGGTAAAGCTTCGATACCTGGTCAGGGAACTAGAATCCTGTATGCCGCATGGCACACCTCATAAAGGGGAAAAAGAAAGCAAACCAGAGGGTGTTTTCTGCTATTTCACTTCCTCCGAACTATTTGAAATAAGACAGAAAAGTTAAAAAAGTTACTATTATTGTCTCCATTTTACAGAGGAGAAAACTTGGGCTTAATAGAGTTTGAGTGAGATTGACAAAGGACATTTATTAGTAAGTGGCAAAACTAGGCTTAAAGTCAGTTCTTCAGACTTGGAAATTCTTTTCACTGTACTATGCAACCTGAAGCACACATACTGTATTTTGTGCTTTTGTGTTTACTGTAAACTTTTATTTTATTATAAGAACTCTCAATAAATGTTTATAGGTAGATTTTTAATGAGTCACTATAATTTTTGACTTTGGAGATCCCTGGAAGAGCAGTGATTTATAAAATGAATTTCAGATCTTTTGGGGATTCTCCAGGTAGCATAAATAAACCAAGTGGATTAGTTTATTACATTGAACCCCAAGTGTTAGAAAGTTTTCTTTCTGTTTACTTTTTTCTTAGACACTTTTCCCCATTACATTGCCACCTCAGGTTTAGAGTCATTTAGCATTTGTTATCTACTGTATGTTAAACACTATTTATGGTATATATGTTGACATCTTTTATATAATTCTCACAAGAATTTAGGCATTTCTATCCCATTTTCATTGTGAGAAAAAAAAGAGGATCCAGAGAGGTCAAGTAGTTTGCTTAGGGTCTCATATCTCATCGTTTGAACCAGAAGTTGAAGCTAGGACTTCTGGCTCTTAAATCTAGTCTTTCTACTAAGCTTTGCTGCTGTGTATTCTCAGTTAACTTCTGAGTCTAATACTGGAGCACTGAGCTAGAGAGAAGGAAATGGCACCCCACTCCAGTACTCTTGCCTGGAAAATCCTATGGACAGGGGAGCCTGGTAGGCTGCAGTCCATGGGGTCGCTAAGGGTCAGACACGACTGAGCGACTTCACTTTCACTTTTCACTTTCATGCATTGGAGAAGGAAATGGCAACCCACTCCAGTGTTCTTGCCTGGAGAATCCCAGGGACGGGGGAGCCTGGTGGGCTGCCATCTATGGGGTCGCACAGAGTCGGACACGACTAAAGTGACTTAGCAGTAGAGCTAGAGAGAGAAGAGAGCTAAACAAAGTGGCTTGCCTATCATCTATCCAAAAGTAGTTGTTTTGTTGTTATATATCTACTACTGTAAGCAAGAGAATTATCTTTCAAGTGGATCAGGAATGGATGAGAAGGACCTGTTTGAAGAAGAAAAAAAAATCCTCTTTAATGGAAGCAGCAACTAACAGAACCAAAGAGGATGCCCTTTATTCAGTGGAAAGATTTCCAAATGTTCTCCAAGGGAATATGAATGTGTATATATATTTTTTTCTTTTCAGTCTAATTCCAAGCTGAAATTGGTGCGCAGCCTTGCAGTGTGTGAGGAATCCTCTGCTCCATTTGCTGACGGGCCACTAGAAACCCAGGTAGGTCCTTTATAAGAGTAAGTGAAGCTTTTGAGTTTGGCAGTTGTTTGCTGAACAGTGTTGTCACAACCATGGCATCAACATTAGGGTTGGAAATTGGGGTAGAAAAAGCTTCAAAACAAGTTGTTGCAGTAAAGTGGCATGAGTGAGAGCATGAAGTGTAGGTCTTCACACCTGGACCACCCAGGATGATGCAGACAAGGAGATTCCAGGGCTGGATCATGTTTTCCCAACTACACTTTTCCCTCTAGTGGTTAGAACCATTTCCATTCTAATTCTTATGCCAGAAACAGCCAGCATAACTTCAGCTCTCCAAAGAGTAGGCTGTGATTATTGGCAGAAAGGACTTGGCCTCTACCTTATTGGTAGAACAAAAGCTAAAACAATTTAATTAAAATATTCTCTTTTGTAATACAGTGCTGTCACCCTAAGATTTGCCTTTTAGATTTTAAAGGAGCTGCAGGAGAGTTAATTGTTTTCCCCTTTGATTATATTTCTCTTTCCCCTTGTCCAAGGATATAATTCAATTGCACATCAGCTGTCCCTCTGACAAGGAGGAAGAAAAGTCCACAAAGGATGTCTCTGAAAAGGAAGACAAGGACAAAAACAAAGAAAAGATCCCAAGGAGGATGCTATCTAGAGGTGAAGACTTTTCCCCCTTTCTCATCTGTCCTAGGGCCTGGCTCTACAGTGCCCTTTCCTTTCATCTTCCCACTGGCCTTATTGGCCCTACAGTGTCCTGCTGACTTCATCATTGTTTGGGAAGGTGCCTAACTAGGTTACTTTATCCAGCTCAGCCTTAAGGGCTGACAGAGAGCTACTCTGTTAACATTGGGCTACTGATAGAGGGAGGACATTGCAGTCAATTCTGATTTTATTCTTGCTTTTGGAATAAATAGTGATGGATTATCGCTCGTAGCAGATTCAATACCATTTATAGTTTGGTTTGGAGATGCTCAGAGTGATTTTTTTAATAGTTAAATTTGCATGTAATTATTAAGCTCTCTTTGATTTTAAATTCTTGGGGTGGTAGCAAAAAGACATGGTCCATAGAAATGGAGGGAATTCCCTGGCAGGCCAGTTATTAAGACTCAACTTTTTCACTGCCGTGGGCCCAGGTTTGATCCCTGGTCAAGGGACTATGATCTCACAAGCCATGTGGTATAGCCAAAAAAATATATTTTTTTAATGATAATTAATAGGGGAAAGGCAATCATAGTATTAAAATTTTATAAGCAAGTATAAACATATAAATAATCACCATTTGAACATATTTGCTGAGGTTCTGGAAAATTCAGCCCTGTCCAACCTTACCTAGAATTTATTTTCTTTAACTAGAATAAAACCTTTGTTTTGGTCTGGCCATTTGGTAAATACTTACTGATGGCAAGGTGACTATTCAGTGTAATATGAATATAACACTGTGACCCAGATTCCACCTTCTGTCATTATCATGGGAAATTTTGAGAGGCTGGTAAATCAAGATTACTCTCATTTTAAGCTAAAACTCCTGAAGTTTGATTCTACTTTTCCTCTTATGTCTCCTGATCAGATTGTAGGCTTCTGCTTGGGGTTAAATATCATACAAAGCAGTTTCATTTATTTTAAATTTATTTCATTGTGGTGTTCTAGACTCCAGCCAAGAATATACGGACTCCACTGGAATAGACCTACATGAATTTCTTGTAAATACACTGAAAAAGAACCCAAGGTAATAACATGATTTGATGGAAGGGGGAAAGGGGCCAGGATCAGCAGAATACCCAAGAAGACAAGTAGCTTCTCAGAATTTTTCTATTATTGTTAGAATCTGGGATGCCCATTTCCCCTACACCTCCCACCACCATTTCTCTCCAAAGTAGTTTTATATTCTGTGGAGGGATTCAGAATACCCTTATATTGAGATTTCTGCTTTCAGAAGAGTTGAGAAAATTTCCATTCTTCTGTGGAAGAAGAATGCAGACAAAGAAATATAAAAAGAATACAATTAAAAAGCACAGAAGAAAAAAGAATTGATTTGTAACAAAGCTAAATCATACTTGTTTAAAAATTTTGTAAATAACCAGATGGAGTGTAGAATTATGATTAGTATAAGTATAAAGTATGTGTTTGTATGACTATGACTGTCAGCAGAATTACATTTCTGATAAGAGAAACAGAGGACATGATTAGGAGGCTTGGTTGTTTTTTTAAAGTAACATAAGACAGGGTAGCGAGGTTAGCAGCCTTTGCATTTTTGATCCACTCTTGGAGTTTGCATTTATCCTTCCCTTAAGCTTCTATAGTGAGCAGGTTGTGTTTTCAGTCCTTGTTTCAATGTCTATGGGAGGGCTGCCTTTTGTTTTGTTTTAATCTTTTTTTAAACAGGGACAGAATGATGCTGCTAAAATTAGAACAGGAGATTCTGGACTTTATTAATGACAACAAGTAAGTTACTTGAATGAAATACACCTTAGAGGTGGGATGGGGTACTGGAAAGAAATTTAGGTAAAATTTAAGAATATCCCTCTTTTATCTTTCCCTTAAAGTCTGAATTTTGAAGTAATAACTCACTAGGAACCAGGAGAAGTTGGGAAGAAGTAATCACAATGGATCAGAATGTATATGTGTGGAAACCAAATTAAGTTTTTAAGTTATTGCTTAGACTTGAGTTGAAAAATATTTATGTCTTTTCAGCAGCTAGCCCTTTGTCCCATATTTCACTCTTCTTAAGTTTCTCCCATTTTTCTTTGTAGAATATCAATATCATCCAGGTGGGTGAGACCTAGGGCTGCTTTTTGTCTAAGGAGCAGTCTTAATGAAGATAGTGGGTCAGAGGGATCTACACAATACTGTAGATAAAGCTGAGAGAACTTGTTTGGTTACCATTGAGTAAATATCTATCTTCCTTATAATAATGTCTCCTAGGAATTTCTCCACTTTCAACACTTGTAAGAAAAATTACAATTGGCTGTTATTCTTATTTCACTTTTCCCCCCTGGGTTTCCCTGCAGCAACCAGTTCAAGAAATTCCCTCAGATGACCTCATATCACCGGATGCTATTACACCGGGTAGCTGCCTATTTTGGGATGGACCACAATGTAGATCAAACTGGAAAAGCTGTCATCATCAACAAAACCAGTAACACAAGAATGTAAGGGAGGAAACCACAGATTGGGAAGACTTTCCTAGGATAGCTCTGGGGTGGGAGAGGAAGATGCAGGATTTCTCTTTCTGGAGAGGGAACAGTGGAGGGAGTGGGTAGGTTGTATTATCAATTTCTACTCTTTTTGAAGCCTTGGAGATGGATTCTAGAGGCATTGGCATTTTGTGAAGACTGGCCCCTGGCTCTCTTCACCTTAGTGATAGAATAGGAATAACGGTGGAAGAAGGTAAGTTATAGATGTATAAAGAACAGTCCTTGAGGATTTCGTTAAAACTTTCACATGACTTTTGGAATGCCTGACTTCAGAAATCTCCTGGGTGGGAGTTGTGGAATTTAAGAGAACTGTATAGGTCTCCTTCCTAACAGAAGAGTCTTTCTTCCCTTCCTTCCACATTTCTCTCCCAATCCCAGCCCTGAACAGAGATTCTCAGAACATATAAAGGATGAGAAGAATACAGAATTTCAACAGAGATTCATTCTTAAAAGAGATGATGCCAGTATGGACCGAGATGATAACCAGGTGAAGACTGGAAAGGGTTGGGTCTGTACAGAGAGATTGCAGTAAGAGAAACTGGGAGGGGAGAAGAGTTTTTGTGGGATGGAGAAAACTCAAAATATCTTAGTATGGAAGGAAACTCTTGAGCTACACTGAGTTGGCTTTAGCTTAATGTTGAGGATTAAGTACACTTGTTGAGCTAAATGCCACCCTCTTAGCCCCAGAGTGACATGGTGCTGAGGTTTGCTGGGTTTTCTCATTTGGCCTGGAACTCCCTGGTTCTGCCACTGACTTCTAACTCCACTTCATTTTGGGACAAAGCAAGGTCCCTCCCTGCTTCAGCCTTGATTCAACTGATGGCTCCATTCTTTTTTTCTTTAATAGTTAGGAATTTCTTTGGGAACCACCCAAAGCTACTTTTATCCCACTTGCACTCTTCCTGTCTCAGAGATAGCTTTGAACTGGGGAAATTGTTATCTGATTTACCCACTTGTAAAGGTGTTTCTGATCCCTTTCTGCAAACCCTTTATTCTTTTCCCAACTCCTTCCAACAAGGTGAGTGAGTCAGTTTGGCTTTTGATGCTTGAAACCTCAGGCAGTATCCCCATTTTTACCCACTCCTGTGGGAATGAGAAGTGAAAAGTCTGCCCCATCCCTTCATTTATGGGCCTGGCTTTTGCCCTGACTTCTAGCGCATCCTTCAGATAGTGATTATTTGGAGTTAGTTTCCTAGCCTCATACGGGGTTAAGATCCAGCCTGCTTCTGCTTGGCCTCCAAAGGAGGTTAGGTAGAGAACCAGGATTACAGTTTAAATAATATGGTGGGGTAAAGCCAATAAAGCCAATAACTAGTCTTGCTAATTCATGATAACTCTAATATCTTACCTCTAGAGTCAAAATTAGTTTCCTCTCAATATTTTCTGGTCCTGAGACCAGGACTTTTCCTGCTTGCTACTTGAGTATTTGAGGGAGTCCTTTTGAGAAAAGTGCCATTATCTATTGTGGACAAACATGCTGGGTCTGACTGAAAACAATGAAACATACAAAAGACAAATAAAATTTAAAAACAAGAAAGAGCCTTTCCATCCTGATGCCCTTCTCTCCATTTTCCCAAAACCCCTTTTCTGTGGATCAGGAATTATTCAGGCCTAGAGGCACATTGGGGTGGGATGGAATCTCTCCCTACTGTGAACTTTTCATCTCTCAGCTTCAGGCTTGATCCATAATAGCGTAGGCTCTAGGCACTTTCTGTCTGTGATATTAATAATAAACACAGTAATTGCCATTTCATTGAGTGTTTTCCCTCTGCTAGCCTCTGTTCTAAATACATTATATTCATTATCTCATTTAATCCTCTCCACAACCCAGTCTAGATGGGGATTATTAGCTCCGTTTTAAATATAAGTAAACTGAGCTAGGAAATGTTAAGTTAGTTGCCAGTGACATTACTTGGAGGTGGCAGAGCTGAGATTCTGCCTGACCTCAAAACCCATTATGCTTTATCTGTTTTGCCACTGGTTTACCAGTGCTAGGGGCTAAGGACAGTATAGCACTTGAGGTCCTATATCTTCTTGGCATGGGATTGGTAAAAAGGACATTTAGTAGAATTTACATTCTTTAGGCTAGTGAGAACTACATCTAGTCAAAAGTTGATACTCCTGAAATTATGCTTACTTCTGGCAATTGGTGAAGATCAGGAAGATCAGCCTAGACCAGTGGTCTCCTTGGTTGCTTCATCTGAAACTTTAAAAGCCTCTGGATTGAAGGTCAGAATCTTTTATAACCTGATGACATGCATTTGATGACTTACCTCCCTCAGAACACTTTGTCTTCAAGAGAAGTATGGAAAAAGGACATTATGTAACATCTTACCCAGGACAGTGCTCACAACTCCCAGGCTAAGAGAGGAAAAGATGGTGGTGGAGAGTGGGGTGGTAGGCTCGCAGAGGTGGTGGTCTGCCCAGCCATCCCCTCTGGTCGCCTCACTACATTTTTCAGAGAATGTAAGGTTCTCTGTCCTCTATTTCCTTCTTATCTTTCTATCACTGTACTTCTCTCTTTTCTCTACCGTACCTCTTTTGTCTGTTCCTTCTCTGTCCATCCTTCTTTCTGTTCTCCTTTTCTTTCTCTTTTCTTCTTTATGTTGCTGTGTTCTCTTTCTACTGTATATTTCTGTAAGCTCTCACTCTTTCCCTCCCTCCAGTAGCTGTAGTTAAGATGAGAAAAAATGCTTAAGCTCTGAGTTTAGCTTCACCCTTGGGCTTTCACTTGCAAGGCCCTCTTTGCTGAGCTCTGTGTGACTTGGATCTACAGGCCATGGCATCAGTGACTAAAGAAGGGATAAGGTCAGGTGCTAGTTCTGTAAAAACTCTTCTAAATTTAGCTCTGGTAAATACCTGTCTCTTCTCCCTTTCTAGCTTCCTCCTATCCCTTGCTTTCCCTCCAAAGCAATGCTGTTTATTCCATGGGCTATTCTGTTCATCCTTACTGACTGGAGAGTACCCTACTACATAAGGAAGCAACCATTAATCCTTATCAAAAGTTATTCTTGATACTCTGGTTGGGGGGGTGGGGAGCTGGTGAGGCCCCAACCATCCAGAAAACCTGATCTCCCAAACTGCATGGTCAGATGTACCCAGTGAAACCTGTCCAACACTGGAAATTTTATTTCTTTTTTTTTCCATTTTTTTGATGGCAACTATAAACTCTCCCGGTTTCTCTTCCTTGCTGGTGTGCAGTGAGCTTGCAGTACGAGGAGAACTTAACTAGCTTAATTCTGCTCATCGATCTAGATCAGAGTTCCATTGCAGGATGGAAGGAGGAGCAAGTCAATAGAAGAGAGAGAGGAGGAATATCAAAGGGTCCGAGAGAGAATATTTGCCCGAGAGGTAAGTGTAGCTTCTGAGAGTTGTCAGCCCCTAGCTTTTAGCTCTTAATCTTTGGAACTGTGAACGGAATGAACCCTCCATAAATGTTTTGTTGTTTTTTTCTGATTTTGTTTTTAACCAACATCAGCCAGCCCCATATTTGATCTCTAAAATTAAATGTAGCTTATTAGGAAGCTGCAGATTTATATTGATATTATCGTTAATGCATATGGCCTATAAAGAGAACAAGTGGAGTGGCTGAATTTGGTAGATTTGATTAGACTGAAAATAGAAATGGTTTTGGCAGGGCTTACGGAAGGGCCCTGGATCTTGCCTGTCAAACCCTCCTCCCGCTTACCCTCTTTCACTTCCACTATCTATTTTAGGCGTCTTTGCTTCTAAGTGGAAGACTTAGTGTCCACACAGCCTATATACATTCATCTTGTTTGGTCTGGCTCATTTTTAGGCTATGTTGGTGATTATCAGAGCACAGATGTGGCATCCATTCTCTGAGCTCCACATTCCACACGCACAGAGGGTACACTCACTATTCCATACAGTCTTGACCTGAATAGGAAGTCTCTTTCTTCCTATATTTCTTACCTTGTTTCTTAGAATAGGCCTGCTCCATGGGCCAAAAGGCAACATGAGTTATTATGGGCAACTTTATTCTTAAGAACTGTGGGTCATATCAGATATGCTTGGTATCCCTGTGTCTGGTGGCCTTTGTCTACCAGACTGAACAGAAGTATAGGAGGAATTCAGGAAAGGCAAGAGAGAAACAAATCTCCAGAAAATGTATGATCCAGATAGCAGCACCATCTTACAGTCAAATTAGCAAACGAAGAAGAGCCAGCGTCCCTTTGTCATCAAAAGATGGCCAATTCTAATCAATACTTAGATGCACACTGCTCCCCTCCCACTTCCCCACTCTCCCTCATCAAGACAAAAATAAATAAATAACATATCTTCTCATCATCACCTAGCTCAGAAAAATACTGTCTCTAACTTATAAAAAACCGAACTCCTCTGTGAACTTGTTCCATTGTCTTGGAAGACACAGTTGTTCCAAGGAGCCTCACTGTGGTCAGATACACAGCAAACCTTCTGGCCTTAAGTCTGGGGAGAAGGACTCTTCTTATGTCATATAGCCTTCCATTCTGAGTCAAAAAAACCCATCCTCCCAGTTATCCAACTGTGACCCAGAGAGGGTTTTTCTAACTTTATCTGAAAATCAGTTGAGTGGAATACTAGGGGAGTGGTCATTTGTACATGGCTACAGCTGGTGATGACCCTAAATTGTGGACAGGGCAGAATGGTGGAAGTTAATAGCAAACATTCATATAGTGCTTATTATCTTTCAGACCCTGTCCTTAACACTTTGCACACATAAATTTATTTAATCTTCACACTAGGCCTATGTGATAGGTTATATTATCTTCCTCATTTTAGAAATGAGGGACTGAGGCATGAAGAGGTTAAGTAACCTATGATCACACCACTATTTAGTGAAAGAGCCGATATTTGAATTCAGGCAGTCCTTGGCTCCAGAGTCCATGCTCTTAACCCCTTAAGTAAACTACCTCTCAATAGCTTGCTCTGCTCTGGGCTTTTTAAATTAAGAAGTTCCCATGACATCATAGCATAGCTACCTGTGATGTGCTCCTCTGCTTCACTGACACTTGGAAAATGACTGTTCCACCATGCCAGCCATTAGCAAAGCCATTCTGAAAGCACAAGTAACTTCTCATAGGATATTAGGGCTTACTATGTACAACACTGGAATATATCTATACTACCATAACAAAGGAAGCTCTTCTCTCCTTTTTCTCTGATATCTAGTCTCTCAAGCCTCTACTAATATGTGCACTCTTTGTTAAATCCTTATGGATTTATCATTTTCATGTCAGCACTTCCTACCTCTTGCTGTGGTAGAGGCATCAGGAACCTCAAAAGGTCTAGGCAGGGGAAAATGGCCAAAGCCTACTATATGCCAAAAAGTCCCATGTGGAGAGGAAAGAACCTGGCCAATCAAAGGGAACTGATTAAGGGTGGAGTTGTGGGTCGCAGCAAAGGGGAGGAAGAGGCAGTCCAAAAAGAAAGGGAAGTGGCAAGAAGGGTGTTTGGATGGAAATGCTGCTGCTACAGCCTTCTCTGGAGCTGAGCTATGTTTGGGAAAGCTGCCCCACTCAGGCTCTGCTCCGCATGAAGGTCCCTGTGCTCAGCAGTTGGACACTCTCTGTACCTTTTTCTAAGGCTTGGGAGTCCACCATAATGCTCACTTCACTCAGCTCAGTGGCTTTGTCAGGAAATGATCCCCAAAAGGAATGTTCCAGGCTTTTAATTTTCTCATTTTTTCTAGGCTCTGAAAAGTACCTGCTTCCCTAATTTCTTACTTTCCTTGGGTGTCAGGTCAGAATGTCTTTCATTTTGGCCAGCGTAGAGGACAGAAATGGGATAGTCATTGAAGATGATTTCTAAAAAAAACTATATTTTCTTCTCTTCTCTCCCTTTTCCCTTTCTTTGAATACTCTTTAGGACTAAGCACACCAGTTATTCTGCTCAGCTTACCTATAAAGAGAATAAATTTAGAACTAAAAAGGAATTAATAGTTAGGTTGATACTTTTCCTCTTTCTCCTTTCCATACTCCTACCTTCATTGACCTCTCTTTTTAAACACTCTGTGGGAAGGCTAAAAACTCTGAATGCGCTTTCCCATTAAAGGTGAGAAGTCAGATTGGGTGTGTGGGTGTGGGTCATCCTGTCCCTGCTCCCTCTCTCCCTGTTGGGGGGTGAGCTTGGTTTGAGGACCTTGGGTATTCATAGCATCATGGACACCCTTTTTGGTTATGCCATGCTGTTTTCTTATAAGTTATTTTCCGTTTTCTCCCCTTCACCTAGACTGGCCAGAACGGATATCTAAATGACATCAGGTTAGTACCACTTAGCATGTTCCCTGCTTCTCATTGAGCTTTGTCAGTGAGGTTAATATAATCCTGTAATGATGCTTTTCTTTGATGTTAACCAACAGACTCTCCAAAGAAGCCTTTTCTTCTAGCTCTCACAAGAGAAGGCAGATTTTTAGGTACCTCTGTGTGGTCTATATCTCTCCTTGTTTTTGTTTGTTTGTTTTTTTAATTTTATTTTGTTTTGCTGTAATCCTTTCAGCGGAGTAAGTTTGCTCCATGCATGGCTGCTTGTGGAATAAGTCAGTTTGTGGTTTTTGCAACATTGGATATTTTCCCCATTTAAAAAAATGGCTAGTGCTCGATGACTTTACTTTTATTGTTGCTGATTCTGTTGTAAGTCCTGGATTGGTGGTGAAGGGGACCAAATAAGTATGTTTAGGATAGGTACTGCTCTATTTCAGAAGTTTGCTGAAACTGAGCATTTTTGGAGGATTTCAGCATATATGTGAAAGTGAAAGTCATTCAGTCATGTCTGACTCTTTGTGACCCCATGGACTATACAGTCCATGGAATTCTCCATGCCAGAATACTGGAGTGGGTAGCCTTTCCCTTCTCCAGGGGATTCCCAACCCAGGGATCGAACCCAGGTCTCCTGCATTGCAGGTGAATTCTTTACCAGCTGAGCCACAAGGGAAACCTATTAAGGTAAAAGAACCGGTGTCTTTTGGCTGCCTTTTCTAAATCTATGGAAAGATGTAAAGAACTTATCCCTCACCCAGCATAGGGGAATGTTTTGTATCCTTAAGAAGGAATAATACACACACATATTTAAAAAAAGCATACGAACACCTCTGTCTGTGGTTTTCTTTTTAGCACAATGTAACGTGTAAGATGAGCTCAGAAATGCCTTAGAATGGACTTAGGGCATGTCCTTTATCTAATTGTCCATGACTTAATGTTGCTGAAAGCTACTGTACTAACTTCTCCTGTGCCTGATATTCTCCATTTTCCACAAAGCAGTTGTGAGCTTCTCCCTTCATCTCAGTCTCTCAGTCCATCCCAGACAATTACAGAGGCAATGTGAGAGAAGCACTTTAGGACCATACCCTGACACCGACTCATTTTAAGTATATACTTTCCATTTTACCAACAGAAAAACTATAGAGTACAGAAAACCTGACAATTTAATGCTAGGATTCAGGTCTCACCCTTTCCAAAGGGTTTATCTCTTTTCTCAATCCTAAGCTTGATGCTGCTTTTGCTTAGTTGCTTCAGTCGTGTCTAACTCTGTGCAACCCTATGTACTGCAGACTGCCAGCCTCCTCTATCCATGGGATTCTGTAGGCAAGAGTACTAGAGTGGGTTGCCATGCCCTCTTCCAGGGGATCTTCTCAATCCAAGGACTGAACCCAGGTCTCTTGCATTGCAGGTGGATTCTTTGCCATTGAGCCACGAGGGAAGCCCCCTAAGCTTGATAGGTGCTTACTAACACACATTAGTTACAGCTATCATCCTCAGTACTTTAGTAGTCCCTTCTCTATCACCCTTTTTAGAGCTAATTAAACCATGTGGAAATTGGGATAGCAAGATTTCCCCTTCTTGGGAAGGAGAGTTATCTCCCATTCCACATCTCTGAACTCTTTCTCCTAGACCAGCCTGCCCTGAGGTCCATCTGAAAGCCCAGGCAAAAGGGCTCTGCATCATCGGTGGTAGTCAAGATAGAGTCCCCCTTAAAAAAAAAATCTTACTCCGTAACCATTCCAGAATACCTTTAATAAACAGAACTTTTAAATTAAAACTGTGTGTGACAATGCGCAGCACTTTATAGTTGCCACAGTATACTGTATCTGATTGAATTCTCTGAATATCCTGATTTGATGAGTTGGTTTACATGTAAGAGAACAAAAGCAAGAGAGGTTAAGTAGCTAGCCAAGTTTACATGGCTGTTAGTGGCAAAACTGGGACTGACTCTGTCCAGTGTTCTTTTCATCACACTACACAAGCTGTCTATAAATATCATGCCTAATTGATTTGCTTATAAGAATGATGCCCTTATTAGTGCCATGGAGCATCAGACTGCATCAAACTGTGCAGATAATAACTTGAAGGAGCTAGTGAGCAGGTGCAGCCTTCTCCTGTCCAGACCTCCTTTTAAGCTACTGCTTTCCATACTGAGTTTTGATTAAAGATCTAGGTCATCTAAAATGCAGCTCCATGGACTCTTCAAGGGGTAGCTTCTTCCTCTATTTGGGTACTAGTCCAGAGCTCAAATGATTAGAAGCTGATTTTCTCTAACTTTTAAACCTTTCTTCCCAGATGTGTGAAATGAATACTGATATATCAGATTCCATTATCTACATTAGCAATAATGTGGATAATAATAATAATAACTATGGCAACTTCTCTGTTCTTTGGAAGATTCTACTCCACTGCTCCACTGATAAATAAGCTACTTGAGGCTTACTGATGCTTATTGCCACCTCTATCATAGGCCTCTCTACCCAAGACCAATAAACAAGACTTTTCACCAGCACTAAATTTGCTTATAAAAACTAAGTCATCTCCTGATTGTGCTATCAAGTGTGAATGTCTTCTGTCCTTCACCTCCATCTCACCAACACATACACAACCCAATCCAGTGCTTAGAATTAGATCTAGTAACTTTCCCTAATTGCCTTATTTTTAGTGAAGTACAAAGACATGACTAGAGATTAGCTTTAGTTGTAGAGAAATAAAATTGATTTCTCTTCCTAGTCCAGACTCAACTTAGATTCTCCAGCTCTCAGGGGTGTAGTGTACTAACCCAGGTTAGAAGATCATCAGACAGTCCACATTTGAGCACTAGGCCATTACTGTCTTAGGGGAACTGGATCAGTACAGAAGTGCTGCCAGTTTGGCTCAAGTTTCCCAGGTGTTTGGTTTAAAGTTGACTCATTTCACTGTCTATCCCTGGTAGGAAAAGAACGTAAATGGCAGAATTGCTCTAATAGAGAGTACAGTGTTTGATTTAGATATAAAAGGCCATTAGGGCTTGTCTTGCAAAATTCAAGTTCTAATGTCTAATGAGCAGCCTCATTCATTGCTGCTGCTGTATTCCCACATCCCACAGACAGACACATCTTTATTAAGTCCAGTCAGTAGATTTGAGCTGTTGGCTCTTATTTCAGGTTGGTTCTGTTCCTGGAGAGTCCCTGAGTTATTCTTATGTCTTGTTTCCCATTCTACTTTTGACATCCCCAAGAGAAAGGGGGTAAAGTATTGGGGAAACATGAATATTTTCCAGTCTTCTATTCTAACTGTATAGAGAGAAGCATTGAGGTTATATGTATCAATACATCTACTTAAGATTCAGAGAAATTAGCATGTCCCTAACCATCTAGGCCAGTGTATCGTAGCCCCCCATGATTGACTAAACACTAAAATAGTGACCCTAGCAGATATTTTGTCTATTTTCCCTATAGTATCTTTGGAATAGGTATTCTAATAAAGAAAAGTATTTTCTTTAATATTACCCCCTTAAGAAAAATAACTTTCTTTATTAGAATAACTCTGAGCCTGATGTCTTTGAAGAGCTGTGGACTTTGGGATAGAGTATTCTGTTTGCTTTGGGTGGGAAAAGGAGGGAACCCAAGCTACCATGATTGTTGCTCAGTTGCTCCCCGACATACATATCGAAATCTTTATAATTGTCATTTGGTTTTCTTAGGTTATTAGTTATTGGAGTGGTGGGGGATTTGAAAGGAAAATTCCTGATTGTTGATTGCTTATCAGTTAAGCGGCAGTAAGAGTCAACACTAAGGGTTTTCAGGCTAACCTCAGATAGCTTGAGGAGCACAGCGGTTTATAATTACAGTGATTATAGTATCAGTCTAACCCTGATGTTTCCAGAGTAAAAGAAGAGGATGAATCCCTTTTCTCAGTAGCCTTGTGCCTTACCTAGGACAACAGTGTTATTAATATGGAGGCAACTAGTCACAGTCAGCCCCCTCCTCTTTGCCATCCTGAGTCCTAAGGATATGTTTGCTTGATTGTGCTGAGGACATCAGCCTTTAGAGACCCTGGAATAAATTGTTCTCAGATACTAACACAAGACTTCCACAGAACAGATTGGGTTGATTCCAGACTATTAGACTGAGTTTTCTCTTTATCAGACTCAGTGCCCCTTTAGTCACTATACTCTTCTTCCCAACCCTGAAAAAGTGGCCGTAAGCAGCATCTCTGCTGGCTCAGACGTGTGTTATATGGAAGACCTGATGTGAGATTTATCCGTGTCGTTGGCTACTCCTGCCTTCTAGCAATAGTAACTTCTTGGAGTCCTTTTGTTTCAAGAACTCCCAGAAGGAACTGGTACCCCTGTGCTCCCCACTATTTCCTGCATGTGTGGGGTCCCTGCAGGGCCAGGGGAAGAGACTGCAGCCAATCTCAGCATCATGTACGTGGTTTCCCATCCACCTCTGGTCTACTATATTGAACTAGTTGCCAGCGCACTGTCTTCCAGATTTGCCTCTGTGCTCTTTGTACTGTACTGGATCTTGTTCTGTCTGCTCCCATCAAGTCTTGGTTGGCCAGCCAACTAACATGAAGTCAATGTCCATTCTCCCCACCCCTCACCCCTTCTCTGTTACTGAAAGAATAGAAATGAACTCTCTCCTAGCCCTTCTGCTGAAGTGGTAGGTGGGAGGTGCTCTGACCACTGTGGTCTCTGCAGGGGGAACCGTGAGGGGCTGAGCCGCACCTCAAGCAGCCGCCAGAGCAGCACAGACAGCGAACTCAAATCCCTGGAGCCACGGCCTTGGAGCAGCACGGACTCCGATGGCTCTGTCCGGAGCATGCGGCCCCCTGTCACCAAAGCCAGCAGCTTCAGTGGAATCTCCATCCTCACCCGGGGTGACAGCATCGGGAGCAGCAAAGGTGGCAGTGCAGGAAGGATCTCCAGGCCAGGTACCACAGCTTCTCTTCTCCGTCACTGTTTGTGTCTCTTCTGCAAAACATCACTGATAGTTACTTTTAACAAAACACTTGTCCCATATTGTGTCCCAGAAACCTAACACAGCCAGATGAGGGGAAGTTTGATTTCTTGGATCCATTGTCCTTTGAGTTCCTTCTTTGATTTCCTTTCTAACCTTTTTTCCTAATTGAAAAAAAAACTGATTGGGATTAGATTATTTTACATGATTTCCGACCAAGGCAGGACAGCCCTATCAACCCTGGTTCAGGTTGTGTACTAAAATAAGGATAATTCTGAGGCCCCTGGGACTATAAAGAGAGTTTGTAAAGTAGAGGGAACCTTAGATTTTGTAATTTTGTAATTAATTGGTAACAGCCAATAGGCTTGAAATTTTAAGCATCGCTGCTGCAACTACTTCTCTGGAGCCCAGTCACAGAGAAGGAGCATGTGTTCCACCTGCCAGCCTGGTGAGCACCCGTCAGCTCTCCTGAGCTGCTGTGTAACTTTCTCCATCAATTTCTGCTGCACTCTTAGCAGAGGGCCATTCAGCTCTTTTTACCCAGTAAGTCGCTATTTCACCATCCTCCTGCCTCTGAAGAATTTCTTGACCTTCATCCCCAAAGTTCTGTTGGTCTTGTCCTCAAAAGACATCAGTAGTAGCAAAGACTTTGCCTCTGTTTATGCTTCTCTGTTACCTCTTTTCTAATCCCACTGCCTCTGCCTTTATCCAAGCTGGTTTCCCTGCTTTATCTTCAGCTGACCGCGCTGTGCGGCTTGCAGGGATCTTAGTTCCCCAACCCCGGATTGAACCCGGACCCTCAGCAGTGAAAGTGCATTGTCCTAACCACTCGACCACCAGGGAATTTCCTATTCTCAACCCTGTTTTGAGCCAGTTTACTAATCTAAAACATAGATCTAATCACATCAGTCCCTTAAAAACATTCATGGTTCTGCATTTCTTGCATAATAAAATCCAAATTACTTAATATAGCATAACTTCCTGACTCCAGTTTGCCATCTCAGTCTTACTTTCAAACATTCATCCTCTCCTGACCCTCCAATCATCTTCTGAGTATGGCATTAGCTTTGTCTCCTCTCAGCCTGAAAAGTCTTCTGTTCATCCCTCCAACCTGTCTCTTCTGCCACTTCCTCTTTAAATCCTTCCCTCTAACCCTCCCAAGAGTTATGCTTCCTAATCTTTGCTTTCATACAACTTTATTCATGTCACTGATGCATCCTTTATCCTTGAAAGTGAAAGTCGCTCCGTCGTGTCCAGCTCTTTGCAACCCCATGGACTATACAATCCATGGAATTCTCAGGCCAGAAAACGAGTGGGTACCCTTTCCCTTCTCCAGGGGAACTTCCCAACCCAGGGATGGAACCCAGGTCTCCTGCATTGAAGGTGGATTCTTTACTAGCTGAGCCACAAGGGAAGCCCTTTATCCTTAATTGTAATCACGTGGATGTCCATCTCCATTGGAAGATCCTGTACTGTTCAAGGGCAAGGACTTTGTTTCCTTTACCTTTATATCCTCAGTTCATTGTACAGTGCCTCACGTAGTACATATTCAGTAAAAGTATTTTGTGTAAATGCATTCATGACTTGGACAGCCTAGAAATGAGGAAAATAGTTGGATGATGGTTGTGTGTGGGGTATGTGCACAAGCATGTACTTGGAGGTTGCCTTCAGCAACTTTTATGAGATGCTGTGAGTTGAGAAGAAATGAAAAGAGAAGACAGGTCTCTTGAGGGACTAGGGATATATACCGTCCCAGGAAGCAAACATTCATTTTTCCAGCTGTCTAATCATGATGGACAAATTCTAGGCACTCCAGGGGTTCATTTTCAAAACTAAACCTTGACAGTCAAGATGGCTATGGACACTGGGGAGTGGAAACCTGCTAAGATGAGGATTCCCATCAATAGGACATCTGAAATGCATCTGTGCTCATGCATGGATCTCCTAAGACAGTGGGAAATAGCAGAAGGGGAATGATGAGGAAGACAGCAAGGAAAGAGTCAAGCCCTACGACTGGGCCCTCCAGGGATGGTATGTTCATGGCTTGTGCTTTACAACTCTTGCTGGGTCTCTTCTTTGCCTTAGGTATGGCGCTAGGTGCCCCAGAAGTGTGCAACCAGGTCACCTCATCCCAGTCTGTCCGGGGCCTTCTCCCTTGTACTGCCCAACAACAGCAGCAGCAGCAGCAGCAACTTCCTGCTCTCCCACCCACGCCTCAGCAACAGCCATCCTTGAATAATCACATGATTTCACAGGTGAGTCAGCAGTCAGTGTTGGAACCCCCCCACTCTGATTCAAGCAAGCTCTGGAAGTACAGTCATGCCTGTTGTACTGTGGGTGACAGGAAAGATCTGTTTTTGGAGACATTCCTCTTCCCTCCCCCACTTCTTGTTTGTTAGTTGTGGAGAGAGAGGAGTAAGGGCAGAGGTTTGGCCAAAGGGCTCTTAGTAGAGTCAGCCTGGAAGGTTTTTTTTTTCTGCTTTGTATTTCCTTCTCTTCGTTCTGGGAATTGTCAGCAGGATCTTTTACCCTGTCCCATATTTCTGCTGTACTCTGTCTCCCTCTAAATCCTGTGTAATTTCAAGATGATTTTGCTTCCTACATCCACACATGGAGCTTGAAAAGATCGCAGCTCCCACCATAGTCTAGCTGAATGTATTTATACGACTGTTGAGCCATAAACAAATATTTATATATTGGGGTTTGGAGAAAAGTAAATAACACTCATCAAGACTCATGTGCCATAAGCACATGCTCAGTCGCTTCAGTTGTGTCTGACTCTTTGTGACCCCATGGACTATAACTCGCCAGGCTCCACTGTCCATGGGATTCTCCAGGCAAGAATACTGGAGTGGGTAGCCATTTCCTTCTCCAGGGGATCTTCCCCACCCAGGGATCAAACTTGCATTCCTGCATTGCAGGTGGATTCTTTACCCACTGAGACATCTAAGAAGCCCAACCACAAACCTCCCCCCAGTGTTGTCTTTGTTTCCCATGCCATAAAAGAGCTCTCTTTCTCCTTCTGTTGTTGGGCTGTTAGACATTGGTACATACGGGTTTGAGAAAGTTTTGCTTTTGTGGAGACCATGCAAGTGATCAGCATAAGAATCAGATCCTATTCTAAACTGGAACCTCCTACGTGTTTTAGGTTTAAAGTCTCCTTAATACTCTGAGGAGAACTGTGCTGAGATCTTCACTTACTCTTTTCTTCCATGAATAGAGCCTGCACTTTCTCCTGAAGTATTCTCTGGTAGTCAGGAAGCCAATATGTCTGTACTTTTTTCAGTCGCAGTTTAAGTTCTCGTTTCACTTCCAGACTCTCTTACCTCCGTACTCAATTAGTCCAGCTTGGCCTCAGATAGAGCTCTTCCATAGGTATAAGAGGAAGTCCTAAACACTGATACCCCAAGGATTGGAAACTAGAGAGGGAACAGTCCAGAATGGCTCATCACTACCCCATTCAATATATTGGAAAATGAAACTAGAATAAAGAACAGTGAAGATCTAGAAAACTCTGCTTTGTAGCTTCACACACATGCCAGTCATTCCAAGTCCTTCATCTCAGTCCCTAATCAGTTTCTCTATAGTCCTTTCTTTCTTATTCTACCACCCGCTGTCTTTCTACCACCTCATTCTCATTCACATCAGCTTACCTCACTCCATACTGAAGCATAGCATGTGTGTGTGCTTTCCCCCTCTGTGTCTTAGTTTAGACCTGTAAGTGAGTAAACTCTGAACTTCTCCCTCTGGCCATCCCCTGCTGTTTCTGTGTATGTGCTTCACTTTTTTAAGGTCCCAGTGTATTTTTTGAGTTTTCTAAAATGTGTGTATTTTAATACAGTTCTGTTTCCTTGTCTCCCTCTTAGTCTTCCATCTGTCTCCTCCTTCCATCCATATCTAGAAACAGACAGCAAGAGTGGGAGGGGGATAAAGAGATAATAAAGAGAATAGCCATTTGGAACTGAAAAACTTTTAAATAGAATGTTCAAGTGACTGGCCCTAAATCCCAGACTTTTACTCAGATTCTTTCCGTGCTTCTTGAGTCATGAGGGTCAGTGGGTCGGTTGTTAGTATCGACTGATCATCTCCAGGCAGTACAGTGCTAGATCAGGTCCTGTACATTGGGGACAGAGGAACATTATTTGTTACAGAGATCTCAGAAATTTATTGGTGCACTTAATTGTGTTCACAAACTCCAAACTAAAAAATCTTATGCTGGTTAATTTTGGTGTCTCTGAAGCACTCATGGTAGCTGCTAATATTATACCAGCACCACCCCACTATATATATCTCATTTTCTCTTTATCCCTTTCTTCCTCTTCCTACTGCCTTTTTATTTCTTCCTTTCTCTTTACCTCTGTCTCTCAACACTGGTGGCTCCAAACTCAAGTTGTTAAACCCCAGAATACTTACCATTTCATTTCTCGGTGGTATGTAACATGGGATGAAGGAAGTGACCACACGCACACACCACTGTGCTTACCCTAAAGGTTTTCCTTTTGAAGAAAAACCTTTAGCTTTGTAGCAACAAGCATTTGCCCCAGGCCTGGGGGACAGTTCTGGATAAACTATGCTCTTTCCCTTCTTGGCAGCCCCTGCTGTTAGAGCAGGCTTCCATATCACATATCAATAGAACGGTTGAAACCAGGGAGTGATTGTGAGGATTAAAGGACCAGTGGCTACCTTTTGCCCAATTAACTTAGAGTAGACCTTTTGAAAAGGAGTCCTCTGAGCCTCTCCCTGGAGTCCAGTCAGGATCCAAGAGCAATGATCTAGCCCAGAAGTCACCAGTAGGTGGCAGTCACATCCCCCAGGGCCAGTCTTTGGTTTCCCTATGGTTCTTCAAAGTTCCCTAACTGGAGTTTGAGACTCTCCAAGAAGAGAACTGTAGCTGAGGATAGTGGTAGATTAACTTAAAAATAGCACTGAGAACGCTTGCCTTTACCACTCCCTTCCTCAGTCAGGAGAGGCTGAACAGAAGAGCATTATTTCTTTTCTCTTCACCTTTTTTTTAAATTAATTTATTTTTTTATTGAAGGATAATTGCTTTATAGAATTTTGTTTTCTGTCAAACCTCAACATGAATCAGCCATAGGTATACATATATCCCCTCCCTTTTGAACCTCCATGCCTCTCTTCACTTTTTATTCAAAACTCACAAACATGAGGAAAAACAGGCAATTATTTTACCATTTCACTGCCCATTGTCCCCCAGAGAATGTAAGACCTGAAATATGGCAGGCCATCCCTCAAGAGGAAGAAATGGATTAGGATCATAGAAAATGGGCCTAAAAGTTACCAGCACAGGTAGCTCATGCTGAGCAGCTTGGCCAGCAGTTATATTTGGAATGTCACCAGCTTACAGAAAATAGGTGTGCCAGAATTGCTGAGAGCTTATTTTCAAGGCTTTGGCAGTGTCTCATTCAGGTCACACAGTCGATTCTCGGTAACTGTTTCCAAGATGACTTACACTGTATTCAGTGCAGATATCAGGAGTATTCTCCATATTGGGAGTTTTCTAATTTTTGGACTGTCTGCCTCTGGAGCTGTTAATCCCCTCTGAAAGGGTCTCCCAGGAGATATATGGCAGGAGAGTATTGATGCCTTGGTTCCCCCACAACTAACTCTTAATACTCTAAATTTGAAAGGAGGAAGGAGAATTATACAAACAAAAAAATATTTACGTAATTGTTTGACTTCTTCCTTTACCTTTTCCCTACTGCTAGAGTGGAGTGGAAAGAACATATGTCAGGCAAAACTAGGTTCCTGTCCCTGCTCTGCCACATTAGCTGTGTGATCCTGGGTATGTGATTTAATTTCTCTGAGCCTTACTATCTTAATTGCAAATACACATTATCTCCCTATCAGATAATTGTGAGGTTGTAATGAGATGAGTGTGTGTAAATGAGCAGTGTATATCAGTGTTATTTCCCCCTCTCTTCATAGGGCTCCAGAAGCTATGACTGGAGAGCTGATGAGGTGATTGAAATGACTGGAGGGGAAGAAGAGAGAAAAAAATAACTCCCCATTAGTTGGTTTAGAACACACCATATTCCTAATAAACAAGTCCTCCTGCTTGAGGCAAGTGAAGGAACCCAAGGAACAAAAGCTAAAACTAGGCTATTTATATTTTATTCCTAAACCCCTCCCTGTTTGCTTATGGGAGCATTTTTAATACTGCCCTCTCAGCCTGGAGAAGCACAGAAGAATCATGGAGTAGGAGGAAGTAGCACATGAACTGGTTTATTTTTCCTTCTCTGCCCTCGGGAGGGAGATGATCCTTGTGAATGAGCACTCCTTCAAGAGAGCTGTGGTGTGAAGCCAGGAGCCTGCCTGGGAGAGCCGAGTTAGACCTTGGATGACCCTTCCTACAGAAGCAGGAATCCCTTCTCAGGGAGGGTTATGCTCCCCAGGAATCCTGTGCCTGGGAAAAACGCTTAGGGAAAAAGCTGTGTTTAGAATTGGGCGGCAAACCCTGGCTCTGAGAGTCCT
The DNA here is from genome assembly GCF_054371585.1 of Giraffa tippelskirchi. Lineage (NCBI taxonomy): Eukaryota > Metazoa > Chordata > Mammalia > Artiodactyla > Giraffidae > Giraffa > Giraffa tippelskirchi. The sequence continues at coordinate 155,433,364 of NC_137278.1, forward strand.
AAGATTGTATACAGCAGCTACAGAGTTCTGAGTGGCTAATGGGGTAGAGTGTCTGCAGTGGGTCTGTACTGATAGGGGAGATTGCCTGTTTGTCAAAGATGTGAAAGCTGGAGACCAAGTCCTGAACTTGGTCTCCAGCCTATTCAGCTGCCTTACTCTTCATGCGAAATTTCTTTTATGATTAACCTTGTTGTTCCTTCCCTTTCCTTCCCCTTCTCTGCCTCACCCCCACCCCGACCCCTGCCTCTCCCTATACCTCCCTTTGCTCTTGCCTTTCCACGTGTCTCACTGCTGGTCCACAGCCAGTTCCGGCTCTGCAGCCCTCTCCGCAGCCTGTTCAGTTCTCTCCAGGCTCCTGTCCCCAAGTCCTTCTGCCAGTCTCTCCGCCCCAGCAGTACAACATGGTATAAATTCCATTCCCCCTTTTTGTCTTGTTCGTGTGTTGCCTGTGTCTATGGGCATGTCTGGGTCAGTCTGTAACAACCTTGCAAAGCAGTTATGCTGTTTTAGAGGACCATTGTTAGGAACATATTTCTTCTTTAGGGGCCGGCACAGGCTGAACTATACTTCATTTCTAGTAACCTCCTCACAGTACTTCAGGCATCAAAGATGCCTAAATGTAAGACAGAGAACAGAGTTTCAGGAGGGGGAACAAAATCAGATGTTGATCTAACCTGGGCTCCTCGTCCTCTCTACCATGTGCATTCTTCATCTCATCTGCTCCCAGGCCATGTTGGAGGAACCCAGTTTATTCTGCACTGTAGAGAATGATTCTCTATAATTTCCTTTAAGAATAAAAACACAGTTGCAGATTTCTCTGGTACCACTGGTAAAAGCTTCAAATGTTTCCCTGTTTTACATAAAAAATATCCTCTTCTGTTGTATAGCATGTGCTGTTTAAATTGTACCCTGACGACAAATCCTTTATAAAGATCTGGTCTGTCTCATAGTTGGTGACTTCTATCATGGTTATAGGAGCCCTGACTTTTTTCAAATATTGTGTTAATCACACCTGTCTGCTTTTTCACTAGAATCCCTTCTTTTCTCCCACCTCTTAGCTCCATACTGAAAAGTTCTAGAATATGAACCTCAAAATAGTAACTGAAATCCAGTGCTCTTGTCATCTGTTCCTTCCCACTAAGTTAGCAAAATAGGTAAGAGCAGATCCCTGAAAATTGAGTGAAACCACAGGAAAGTACTATCTTTTATTTCTACTAGTTTCGTTTGCAGAAGAACTTCTGCTCTGTATGTGTATGTGTATGTTGATTACTATCCATGGAGCAAAAGAGATGAGAACGTTAACAGACTAACCTATCACCATACAAGTGAGAGATGGAACACCCTCACCCTTGCTGCTTGGAGAAGAGGGCTGAGAGAGAAGGCAATTACAGATTAGTCAGTCAGTCTCTCTCCTCAGCTCAGCTGCTCACCCTGGCCTCCTTTCAGAGGTGAGAATTGGAAGTGGTTTCCGAAGGGCAGGAGAACACTAGGCAATGTCAGAGAACAGAGGTGGAAATGACTTCAAGAGGGAGTAAGGAGATAAGCAGCAGGAGCTGGGATCCCACCAGTCTTTCCAATGCATAGGCAGAGCTGGGGAGCCACATGAACCTACCGATCATCCACACAAGGTGTTACCTGGGTCCTTTATTATAAAAATGAGATTTATGACAACATATAGGCCCTTTGCATGGTTGGAGGCATGAGGAAGACAGGAAATGGAAAGACTTAAATAGTCTTTTTTTTTTCCCCCACTAGTTTGTCCTGTTTTTTCTATATATAGAAGTTGTGTCATTGCTCCCGTCTCCCCAGGACTAATTCTAATAAAGATCATAATCACAGTGGCCATTGTTACCTCATATGTGGTAGGGAGACTGGCTCTGGAGTTGGGCTTCAAACAGCTTTCGATTCATAGCAGTTTGAAACACCACATGACAGAGGTTTAGGGCTAAAAAGTACCTCCCAGGGCACAGAGGCAGGAATATCCCAAATTGGTGTAAGGAAGGAAGGTGGTAGAGAGGGTTACTATTTCTGTCTGTCTGTCTGTGTTGAAGCCAAAGACCTGGGGCTTGATATGACCTCAGTCCTTGGGTCTCCCCCACTCTCTCAACAGGCAGATGATCTCAGCAACCCCTTTGGACAAATGAGCCTTAGCCGCCAAGGTTCTACTGAAGCAGCTGACCCATCCTCAGCTCTGTTCCAGTCCCCACTTATCTCCCAGCACCCTCAGCAGACTAGCTTCATCATGGCTTCTACAGGGCAGCCCCTCCCTACTTCCAACTATTCCACCTCTAGCCATGCACCACCTACTCAGCAAGTCCTGCCACCCCAGGGCTACATGCAGCCCCCACAACAGGTGAGTGGCTTAAGTTTCCAGTCTAAATCATGAATTCAATTTATCCAGTATTATAAACCTTCTTTTTTCCTCTAGTTTAGACAGACCAGAGGAGATACCTGTCCGCCACCCACCTCCATTTCCCCACCTTTCTCTTGAGAATTGTCTTTCTAGTCAGAAGGACATCTATCAAATAAGACAAGTCCTTCCTCTTCTGTTTCAAACTTGTACACTAATGCTGCAATTGCAGACCCAAAATATTTCTGTTTACAGACTTCTGGAATTGACTGTGATGTATTTAATAGTTAGGGGATTTTGGGGGCTGAATTTGAGAGACCTTCTCATACATCTGTTTCCTCTCACCATAGATCCAGGTGTCTTACTATTCCCCTGGACAGTATCCCAACTCCAACCAGCAATACCGACCTCTGTCTCACCCGGTGGCCTACAGCCCCCAGCGTGGTCAGCAGCTGCCTCAGCCATCCCAGCAGCCTGGTAAGAGGAACTGCTGATGTAAGGAGGCAGCGAGTAAGGGAAGGACAGAGACTGGGAAAGAATTACTTTCCCTGTTTAAAAAGTGGTGGGGAAGGGGAGTAGCAGCCAGAATGGTTAGAGTCCTGAAGAGGAACCTGTGATCTCCAAAAAAGAAGGAAAATTACTAAGAGAGTGTGACCTCCTAAATATTGTTGAGGCTATGCTGATGTCTTCTCTGCTTTGCCTGTCCCTAGGTTTACAGCCCATAATGCCTAACCAGCAGCAGGCGGCTTACCAAGGCATGATTGGGGTCCAGCAGCCACAGAACCAGGGCCTGCTCAGTAACCAGAGGACCGGCATGGGGGCCCAGATGCAAGGCCTGGTGGTTCAGTACACTCCACTGCCTTCTTACCAAGTGGGTGCATTCTGAATGGGGAACCACCCAGTCCTTGGGATGAGGAAAAGGAGGACAGTTCCCACGTCTGTCCTTGAGTCTGACAACTCGAACACTAAAACACTATTCACTTTACCTCTAGCACTTTTAGGTTTTCTTCCTCTGAAAGAAGTTCCAGAGAGTCTGAGAAGAGTCTTTATTTAAATTGTTTGGTCTTTATACCATGCAAATGAGTATATGCCCAGAAAAGTAGGATCTAGAGGAAATTAGGCTCCTTCCTGTACATCAGATGCCCAAAGGTGATGTTTGGAGGAGGGGGAAATGGAGGTAGCACTAAGTGTTTCCTTTAGGTGAGGAGAGTAAGAGTGTCCCTGTCCAGTGATGACTAAGCTGTTCTTTGGATGACTTCATTGCGAGTAAAAGTGGTCATTCTCTTCTTGTCCTCACCCAGGTCCCAGTGGGTAATGACTCACAAAATGTGGTCCAGCCACCTTTCCAGCAACCCATGCTGGTCCCTGCAAGCCAATCTGTGCAGGGGGGCCTCCCAGCAGGGGGTGTTCCAGTGTATTACAGCATGATCCCGCCAGCTCAGCAGAACGGTACAAGGTGAGGGCTCCCAGAGAGATGGGGCACATCTCCCGCAGACCTTTAGCAACTGTTGCACCATGGTTTTTATTCCACTGGAAAAGAAAGGCGGGGTAAAGATCCCAGGGGTAGAGACTTCCCCGGTGCTCCAGTGGCTAAGACTTAGTGCCCCCTGGGTTCAATCCCAGGTCAGGGAACCAGATCCCACATGCCTTAACTAAGACTTGGTGCAGTCAAATAAATAAATGTTTATTTTTTAAAAAGATCAGGGGTACCCCAAAACAGGTAGAACATGAGGGAGTTCATTCTCCTTGTTAATTTGATATTTGCATAAGAATTCATTAGCAGGAAAAAATTCCTGCTTCAGAAACAGAGACTATAATTTCCCCCAGTTTTTGTTTTTCTAATCAATGGGTTTTAGAACTATGAAACAGAGACTGCTTATTATTTTTTAAAAAAGCAGTTTGATGTATACATACATAAATTTTTCCATGTACCTCTGTACCCATGGATGAATCTGAGGTGTTGTCTCTATATGTATGTTTATATATCTTAGTATGTTGTTGTTGTTTAGTTGCTAAGTCATGTCCAACTCTTTGCGACCCCATGGACTGTAGCCTGCCAGGCTCCTCTGTGGGATTTCCCAGGCAAGAATACTGGAATAGGTTGTCATTTCCTATTCCAGGGGATCTTCCCGACCCAGGGATCGAACATGCATCTCCTACATTGGTGGGTTCTTTAGCACTGAGCCACCAGGGAAGCTCGTATATCTTAGTATAATGAATGTAATTTTAGAGATAGAAGTTTATGTTAGAAATATCTAGTCCACTCCCCTTGTTTTATGTTTTGTCCTTCTTCTATAAATGAGGAAATTCCAGCTAGGGCTATTAAGAAACTTACTCAAAGTCGTACAAATAGTTAGTAGAAGCAGAGCTGGGACTAGAACTCAAGTCTGGGCCTATGTCGATGTATTTCTTTGTCTCTCTCAGTGTACATATATTTATTTCTGTCTTTTTTTTTTTAATGTGTCTTGAATTTTGTGAGATTTTCCCCTAGTTTTCTTTAATTGATGATCTGTGTTTGCCATTAAGAAAATCTGAATCTCCTTAGTTGTTTTTTTTTGCCTGTCTCTCTAGCACTCTAGCCCTGTGTGTCTGTTTCTGGCACTCTGTTTGTGTTTCTGTTGTGTTTCTGAGAGAAAGAGACAGAGAGAGAGTGTGTGTGTATTTGTGTGTGTGTACACGTGCGCATGCACTCGCACGTGTTATGTGTTTGGTGTTTCTACACTGTTGGGAAGAGCATGTGTCACTAACATTCCATCTGTAGCACTGATTAGCAGCTTCCTAATTGAAAGGTGATCAAGTACAAATATATATAATTAACTTTGAACTGATGAGTGATTTTAGAAATTGCATGGCAAATTGATCTGGGAATGGCTTGGAGCTGCCTTGGCTTCCCACAGGGAAGGCCCAGGAGGCAACAGCTGTCTGCCAGAGCTGTGTTCCTCCCTCTACCGCTTTACCACTCCCCTCTTCTCTATCTCCCCAGCCCTTCTGTGGGGTTTCTGCAGCCTCCTGGCTCTGAGCAGTACCAGATGCCTCAGTCTCCCTCTCCCTGCAGTCCACCACAGATGCCACAGCAGTACTCAGGTAAGAGCATAAAGAATGGAGGGGTCTTGGGCACTGGTGAGAGCAAAACACTGCTGAAGGACTTGTGCTCTAGAACTGGGTAGGGCAGAGAAAGTTCAGGGATTGGCTCTGTCTCCAGCTGTAACTTCTTCAGGAGGAAAGACCAAAGTCCTGGCTGGCTGGTGTTTTCCAGAGGTGTTGAAATTGACCCCCTCAAGAGGTGAGGTGGTTTGCCTGAAAACTACCCCTGGGGAACCACATGTCGATTGGGTTGCTCGTTTCCTTTCTCTCTCCTTTCTTTCTCTTTCTGCTGAATCCAGCACTACGACTGGATTACAACTCACATGCCTTTACAACATAAAGTGCTTATATCTCTGTCTCTTGCACTCATTCTTCCTATAAATAGCTTTTCTTTTCTCTTGGGAGTGTGAGGGAGGCTCATACAATGCTTTTAAAATTGTATCTTAGATTTGTTTAGCAATTTTTCATTTGTACTCACATACATTGTGTCCTTTTAATTCTCTCCACAACTTTGTGAAGAGAAAATTTAAGACTCAAAAGAGGGATAAATTTTGTGTAATGTCACAGTCCTAAAGCTTGAACTTGGGTCTTTTCACTTTCTGTAACCTCTGCTACATCCTCTGACACATTTTCAACGGGTTTCTGTACTCTGTTCCTTTCCCTCCAATGGAAGTAAAAAGGCCTTCTTTGGAGGGGCCGGTTATCCCAGGTGAATAGACTTAATGCCACACAGCTTGTCTGTCTTTGCCTAGAAAACCCCCCACACACACAATATGCCAAGAACAACTGCTGTTTCCCTTTCACCCTACCCTGACATATCATTGCACTGCATTTAAATTGACTTCAGGGGTTCTGGAGGGGAGGGGGTCTTAAGGTAGCCTCCAGCCTTCCTCATTCTGCTCTACAGTGGGAATGTAAGAGTGCCCTCTTCTGATAAGATGAGGTATTTTGCCAGTTTTCCATATTTTAGAAATGGGATATTTTTCACGTAAGATTTTCTGTACTTTATGTTGGGTGCTGTGGAATAGATTCCAGAATTAATCTTGCTCACAAGACCTGATCAATTCTTACCTTCAAGGAGTAATGACTTCTGCTTTTATCCAGACCAACCATGGATCTCTTACAGGCTGAGGTTTTAAAATTCAACAATCCTTACTACCCTTTACTCCATTATTGGTCTCTCCAGCTGTATCTTCTAGTGTCCGCCAGGGGCAGTTGACCTTGAAATTCCCAACGGGGTATGGAAATGATAGAAACTAGCTCCAAGAACTGCTATAGCCTGTGGTGGTGCTTGATACCGCAGGGCATTTTCTCTCCTATTTGTTAAGATAAGTGTGTGCATGTGCATATGGGTATAGTTGTATGTGAATTTCTGTGTAAATCCTTAGTAGTATATTAGTATATCTACTGGGTCTCTGCATTTATATCTCTTCATATACAAATACAAGGTCTTTGAATTAGAAACAAGTGAAAATAATTTTGCAGTACCTACTGTGGACCTAATGATAAGTAAACTTAAACAGCTATTGGTTCTGAAACTTAGCACTAGAGATCTGCCTGGAATTGGAAGGAGATAATCTAGGCTGTTCCCCAAATTAATAGAAATAGACAAAACCTTCTTCATCATCTAATTTCCTTGCTGCTTTAGAATTTTCTAGTATATTTCCTTTCTTTCTAGCCACCCTGATTGACCTAGGCTTCTGACTGACCCCTTGTACTTTTCCTAGATGATGACCTTCTGTTCCACCCACATCATCTAAGAGACCTATTCACCATATCATTGATCTTAAAAATCTTCAATCCCAGGTCATGGGAATCTTAAGAGGAAGTGGAAGAAAAGGAAAAGTGCTTCTTTTGCCTTCCTTTACAGTTTGCCCTTTACTGGAAAGCTAGAAGGCCAGCATTGCCCACAAGTGCTGCTATGTCACCTTCAGAGGACAGTCACCCGCCCTTCTCCCATGTAGCAGCATGGTCACTTTTCCAAAAATAAAGGCAGGGATTAGGATTGACTGTTCCTGGAGCAACTGTTCTGGTTTATTAATACATTTTTGTAGTTGCCCAGTTTACCCCCAGACCTGGACATTAATTCCTCTGCTATGATATTAGATATAACCATAACCCTAGGAAATAGTTTTCTCCCCACTAAAATAATGACTTGCAGGTCCTTTGAGGTTTCTGCAGGCTTGTCTTGGGAAGATGCACACGGACATGAAATGGCAGTGAAACCTATGCACAGACTCTCAACTCACAGTGACACAGCAGCATGGCCAGAGTGAGGTACATACAGAAATAGCTTCCCACATACTTACTGGCTCATTTTGTAGCTGGGGGCTTTCCAAAGCGGAGATAACTCTTTTCTCTTCCCACTTGCTGAAGATAACCCTCTCCCCCACCAAAAAAGGGAAAAAGACGAAGATACTGTAGGATTATATCCTGTAATTTGGGAAAGATGCCTGAGGGATTTTATTTCTCTGGACATTCCTTTCCATAAATTTCATTCCAGATGGTAAAAGAAGACGCCTTATCAGTTTTCTACCTCAGTGATTTAAAAAAAAAAAACAACTAAACAAAAACCAATTCTGCCAGACATAAATGTCATCTGTTTATATTTATGGGGTTTGCTCTGCCCAATCGACCTTTCTGCCCAGGTTTAACGATGCCACTTAAAAAGCCATTCACACGTCCCCTCTCTTTTCAGAGCTTTCATGCTGAAATTGATTTCCTTATTCAATTCCTTTCTCCCACTTCCTACTCCAACCCAAGCTCCTTCCCCCAGCCTGATAATATGGAAGTACTGTCACTGGGCAGTGCCGTGGGGGTTTTGTTTTGGGAGATTTGGGCAGTTTTTTGCCATGTGCATTAAGAAGTGGCCACAGTTCAGCTGCTAATGGATGCCACCTGCTTCTGGCTTGAGGATGAGAAGCATAAAAATCAGCTCATCAGCAGAGTAGTGCTCTCTGTCCTCGGCTGAGTGAAGGAACAACGCTCCGGGCCAGCGGGGGAGGACTCAGTGTGGGGAGGAGCTCAGGAATGAGGCTGTGACTGAGAACCCTGCCTTTGTTTTTGTTAGGATCAGAGAAAATAATATGAGGACTTTGTTCTCTTCCCCCCTCCACTTTAGACCCCTAATAGCTCCTTATGGCTACATGTTGACATTATAAAGAGTGTCTACTGCCTTGCTTGTTCCCATACCCCACACATTCACACATCCTCTACCCTTTCCTGGCCCAGGGCATTAGGCTTAGGTTATATGTTGCCTTCCAGAAAAGCTGTGGATTTGATTATTTTTGCATTGGCCCCCTCAGCAGTGAGGTATTTGAAGAATGTCAGTTGCAGTTTTGTGGCTGAAGGACATTGGCGCAGGTGGGGCTCCTAGGATGGGAGATACAATGCCCAGAGCAACTGATGTAAAGGGGAGTTGTTAAATGCATGACACTTCACCACTGCACAGTTTTCCTATGGCCCTTCCACAAGCTGTGTTGATGAATACTCTGTCCCCTGTGGCAGGGGAAGGGAAGATGTGAGCCTGTCACTCTGAGTGTTTGTGCTCTCTGATTAGATGAACCCTAGAGGACTGGGGAGAGGCACAAATTGGGGAATAGGATACAACAGATGCTGTGTCTCCTGAGCTGTTCTCAGACCTCCCCCAACTTCTTTTCCTTTCCTTTGACCGATGCTACCTGAGAAAAGCAATTGCGCTCACTTCCCAGCATGACTGGTGCCCAGGGCAGAGGCTGCAACATTTCCTGTCATAGGAAGCAGTGTGATGGTGGTGGCAGTGGCAGCCCCAGAGCACTAAGCCATGAAGACAGCAGCACTGCAGCAGGTTTTCGATCTAGTGACCTCCAGCCCCATATCTCTGCCACCACACACACACATGAACTCAGTCTGTCCATCCACAGGAATACAGGCTGCGGGTCAAGAACAAACCCTCACACTAGACAATCCCCTGTGGGGAAGCGGAGCTCCTGCCCATCTCTCCCAGCAGGAACTGTCCGTCAGACTACTTCTCCCTGACCCCTTACCTTGCTTTTCACTGTGAGGAAGATTCAGGACTTAGTATTCCTCCTCAGTGAGCCCTTTGCTTCCCCCAGCTTGTGAGAGGGTAAGACTACATCCATGGTTGCCTGGACTAAAACCCCACAGCTGCATCCTGTCAGTAAAATCTTCAGAGGGTCTCACCCTCCCACTCCATTCCTGCTGTCACTGCTCTAATTCATAACCACTTTGTTCTGTTTCAGTAGACTTCTAACTAGTCTTCCAGTCACTAGTCTCCCCCTCCCTTCAGCCATCTTACATTTGGCCACTTGGGTTAGCTCTCTGAAGCACAAGTCCTGTTTCCAACACCTCTAGGATACAACCCTTACCTGAATGTGCTTCAATTTCTTGACACCAGCTATTTGTTTAATGTCCAACTCTCTGATAGACTGTTCATTTCATTGGGGCAGAGACCAGTTTTTTTGTTGTTGTATACCCAGTGCCTGGCATAGGAACTGGTACTGGTAAATGTTCCATAAATGTTTGTTGAATAAATGAAGAGATGTATCTCATCCCCTAGTACTTGCCCTACGTAGCTCCTGGGCCTTCCTTAGCACCTTGAATTATTTGTCATTTCCTGAATGTGACATATATCTCTGTGCCATTCCCTCTACTTGAAGTGTTTCAACTCACCCTATCCTTGCCCAAGAATTAATGTCCTGGATCTGGCTTAGTGAAGCTGTGCACATTTATCTTCTCCAGAACAACCAGAGATCACTGACTTATCTGCAGCCATTACCAGAAAAGCCTGCACGTGCCTGCAGCCCTGACCCAAGCTCCAGATTGGGACCTGTACCATGCCCAGACGTTTGAGCAATCTGATCTGGGCATTTGGTAATACGTAACTATGACAGAATGGAGTAGTTTTCGGCCAAGCCTACCCAAGTACCCCTCAACCAGGTGAAGGCCAGGAAAGCATTGGCATCTTCCACTCAAACTTCTACTGGTTTGAGGAGAGAGAGTCAGAGACCAAATCAGCAACTGTCTCAGATTCCTGGCAGGACACAGTTTAAGTGACCCTGAAGCCAGTAGGTGGATTTGCTTGCTGGCTTTCCCACTCAGGGTTAGCTGACAGGCTAAAATGTAGTTTGAATTCACAACCAGCTGCTTTTTTCCTGTCACTCAGGAGTGTCACCTTCTGGACCGGGTGTGGTAGTCATGCAGCTGAATGTCCCTAATGGACCCCAGCCTCCCCAGAACCCATCCATGGTCCAGTGGAGTCACTGTAAATATTACAGCATGGACCAGCGGGGTCAGAAACCTGGAGACCTGTACAGTCCTGAGAGTAGCCCCCAGGTGAGTCCTGCAACCCAGCTTTATCTTGGCAGGGAGGTGACCAGATTCTTGTCAGGAAGCAATTTTTGCCATTGACCACACAGCCTCTTTTACTTGTGTGCTCTTTTCCCCTGGGCACTTTTCAGGAAGAAACACAGGAAAGAGAGGAGAGAGCATCTTCTTTCAAGGAACCTAAGACCTAAAGTGGCAGATAGGACGCATGCTTAAAAACGCTAAGGGAATACTTAAAACAGGTTGTCAGGAAGTGAATATTAAAATAATACCAACTAATTAGGCACTCAGGGGCCAGTTTGAAGGAGCACTCTGACTTTGACAGAGTTCAGCAAGAGAAGTTTCCTGAGAGAGGTAACTTTTAAGCCTAGCTGTAGGAGTAATCCAGAGGGCAGGGTCTGGTGTATATGTGATGTGTACTCCGCTCTCTCCCACAGGCCAACACACAGATGAGCAGCAGCCCTGTCACATCTCCTACTCAGTCTCCAGCACCCTCTCCTGTCACCAGCCTCAGCAACGTCTGCACAGGACTCAGTCCCCTTCCTGTCCTCACACAGTTCCCCCGGCCTGGGGGTCCCGCACAGGGTAAGGGTTCAGTAAGGTGGGCTGCTGTCAGATTCACCCTTTGCATCCCATTCCCAAGTGGGGAGATCAGGAGGGTAGCAGTAGACAGAGAATCACTGTGGCTGGCCATCCAGTTCGTGGAAGCCAGCTCTTCCTTTAATGTCCCTGTTTAGGCCAAAGACACACCCCTCTTTAGTGCTGCCCATAGTTACCCTAACTCTAGATCTCCTTTACGTATTTAGTATTTCCTTCCAAGTCCCCAGAGACTGTGAGCCAGAGAAAAGAAGTTCCCTGAACTTTCTAATGAACAGCAAAGAGTTTAACCCATCAGTACTGAGTCTAAAGGCTGGGAATATGGGGTGTGTCGGAAACAGTATGGTTTTAGAAAAGGGAGTGCTGGATTTGAGTGAAAAGACTTGGGTTCACCCCCAACTTACTGTGACAGACAGAAGCTTAGAACAGCTGCTCGTTGCTGTCTATTCCCTGGTGAACACCAAAGGAGAGCTCAGCTATGATTGTTGTGGACGAGGAGGGAGCATCCTGGCACTTCTGCTGTTCTTTCAGTCATCAGAATCACAAGTTATACGCGTCTGTTGAGATGCCACCCAGCTTGTGGGAGTCCTGCTCCCTGCACCTGGGCAGGTGGGGGACGTGACCCCTTCCTCCAGCCCGGGGTGGGTGGACCAAGGAACCTAGTCCCAAGCCACTGAGCCCCAGACGACCACCTCCCTCCCATGATCAGGAAACCAGAGGTCACCTTCCCACAGAAACTTTATTTTTCACAAATCTCAAGTGCAGAACATAGATGACCATTTTAATAAGCGCAGTCAAATTTTTAACCAAGAATTTACAAGAATTACAGTTTTATAGCTTTAAAACATATAGCCAATATTTTATGTCAGAAATAACTCAATTTCTTAAAAAGTGAAAAAAAGAAAAAGACTTGAGTTCAAATTCTAGTTCTACCACTAACTAGTTTCGTGAAGCTTAAATATGTTACCATGTTACTTGAACTTAGAACCAGACCTCAGTTTCCTAATATATAAAATGAGGTTAATCACATGTAAAATGGAAATAATCTTATCTGCCTTCTGCCTTGGCTATCAAAAGCAGTATAAAAATAAGATGAGAATATGTTTTAAAACTTCAGAGTGCTCTGAAATACAGAATTTGTCACCAATAATAGGTAACACATAGGGGCTGTATCTTATAATCATTTAACCGCAGCAGTGCTGATGAGAGAAGAACATACCCAACATCTCATCTTCAGTAACAGAGACAGAATTTGAATATAGTCTGGCTACAGGTCTCTCTTCTTGTCCACTACACTGTATTGCCTCTCATGTAAGTCAGAAACTTGAGCCCTGGGTTTAGGGTGAGAAGCAACTATATGAGAAATAAAAGACAGTTATAAGGATCTGTAGGTTTCCTCCAGGGCCTTTTGTCTTCAATGAACAGAGTCCTTCTTCAAAGATGAGGGAACCTAATAACCCCTTTTGTCCAAGATATAACTGAGAACCAAGGGGGTTAGGAAGAAAGACAATGCTTAATCAGTGACATGGGCACTCCTATCAAAGAAAAAATAGGAATAGTATGCGTTGTTGCAGTCCATCTCCAAAGCCCCATGAAGTCTCACAGAAGTCACACCAAATACCTCAGACTCCCAGAAAACCATCTGTGCCTCCTCCCTAGGTGATGGTCGCTACTCCCTCTTGGGCCAGCCATTGCAGTACAATCTGTCCCTCTGCCCTCCCTTGCTCCATGGCCAGTCAACTTACACGGTGCACCAGGTAAGGGTGTCTCCCATCAGCCGCTGGAATCTGCTCCTCATCCAGGCCCCTGCTTCTGAGCCATCACCTCAACCAGAGACAACCCAGAGAGAATGGACGAAGTGGGAGGAGCCCTTACCCCACTCCTGTGCTCATTCTTCTCACCCCTTCCCAGTGCCCATAGGGAGGGGCTCTTTATTTCTCACTGGCTACTCTCTGGCCAGTCTGACTGCCTGGTAGGGTGGAATCCTCAGGGTTGCATACTGTTCCTTAATCTCTCAGACAGACTGGGATGCAAGGCAGTCAATATTGTTTGCCTGGAATGAGAGTTATCTTTCAAATGTTGAAGGGACAGAGCGGATTGAAGCATGGAAACCGGAGCAAGAGACAAGCACTCAAATCTGCCTCCACTGATCTGGGGACAACAGACGTTGGTGAGTCATAGGATGCTGAATCCCCACAAGAAGAGCTTAACCCTCCAGCCCTGCATTACCAGTCCAGATGGTGAGAAAGGCCAGCTTAGGGTCAGTGAGGAGTCAAAAGAGGACCTTTTTGTATTCAAGAGCAAGGAGAAGCTGGAGAAGTTGTGTCTCAGTCCTGCTTACCAAGCCATTCCAGGTCTTGGGGAAGATGAGGGTAAAAATTGGGAATAACACAGTGATGAAGTTTGTTGAGCCTACTATTAACAGAGAATCTTGTGGAAGTGGTCCTGACCCTGATCTAGAATATCTTTCTCTGGTAGTCCTAGACCCAGTTTAGGAGAGGCTTGATACTAGAACATGAGGGAGTAGCTCCCTTCTTGCAGGCCTTCCATACTAGGCATACAAGATCTCTTGGAGTTTCCCCTATTTGAAGCAATTTGCTAAACAAGAAAAGGAAGGGAAACTGACTTCCCTAGATGATAAGGAAGAGGAGCCAGCCTCTGGGAAGGAAATGGAACATATTTCAGATTGAGCTGTTAACTTTGTCAAAGAACATCACCAAAAGCCATACTTCTTTCATGGTGATGGCACCCTGTGCAAGAACTGAGGTATAAGTTTCCAGATCTTAACTCTGGCATTCTGATTCCCAGTCTCTTCTTGCCTACATCTCTAGGCTAAGAGAAGAGAAAGGTTCTTTGTCTCCTAGTTGCCCTGATCAGAGTCTGAATGGTGGGGAGTTGGGTTGATGTGGGAAGGAAGGAAAAGACTGAGTGAGAAAGGCTGGGCTTTTGAGGCCATTGTATACATACTTAGTCAACTAGATCCTCCTTGGCCAGGCCACTGTCCAGTCCTGCCTACTCTGCACCTCTCACAACCATGTCCTCTCTCCTTCCCTTCCAGTTCTGGGACGGGTACTGGAGGTGACAGATCTCCCGGAGGGCATCACCCGTACCGAGGCAGATAAACTCTTCACTCAGCTTGCCATGTCCGGTGCCAAGATCCAGTGGCTCAAGGATGCTCAGGGGCTGCCTGGTGGGGGTGGAGGGGACAATGGTGGGACTGCTGAGAACGGCCGCCACTCGGACCTCGCTGCCTTGTACACCATTGTGGCTGTGTTCCCCAGCCCCCTGGCTGCTCAGAATGCCTCCCTCCGCCTCAACAACTCCGTGAGTCGCTTCAAACTTCGAGTGGCCAAAAAGAACTATGACCTGAGGATTCTGGAGCGAGCCAGCTCCCAATAAATGGAGAAGAGAAGGGACCAGCATGGCAGGGGTGGGGGCAGGGTGGAGGGGGTCAAGAGGTCCTGTCAGACCACAGACAGAGGCAGAAAGTAAGATAAGGTCTACAGACAGACACTAAACTGGAGCTTAAGACAGTGGGGATGAAGATGAAAACAGAGACAGACACTCACACTGGCACTGGACTTTCTCACTCCCCTGCCAAGGGTCCCCCCGTTTCCCTGGTTGGCCCATGTCCGCTTTCCTCTCTTTCCCATCCTCTTCTATCATTTTTTATCTCTTCTCTCACCATGAAATTAATTCATATTTTTTGGTCAGGTAGAATTGGGAGGGTCCCACACTCCCCTGTTCTCCTATTTCCTTACCATCCCAAACTCCCTTTTCTTTTTTGGTCTTTATGAATATATTTATATGGACAGAATTAAGAAAAACAAAATTGATTTCCCCTTTCTCTCACCCCATCTTGACTCTCCAAACCCCACAGAGTTTAAACTTGGGCCTCCTTCCACCCCCCGCCCAGAACACTTGTATATTGTTTGTTTGAGGTTTGTGCCACAGTACCAGACACAGTATTTAATTGCACATACAGATGTTTGCTGGATATATTCACTGTAAATTTTATTTAATCTGATTTTTTGTTTGTTGGGGGGTTCTTTGGGGGAGGTTGATTTTGTTTTTAAATATAAAAAAAAAAAATCTGTCACTGGACATCAGTCCCTGTTTTCTGTTGCCACCCTGGTGTGGATGGGGGGCTGGACGGGTTTGGTGTGGGCCGGATGGCTTTCTCTGGCATATGCACACATATCTGCCTAACACAGTTCCCTGCATCCCATCCTCCTTACAAGTGATTCTGATAGATGGCTGGGTCTCTGACAGGACTCTGCCACGAACTGTGGTTTATCAAGCACATCACTCTAGACACTGGACCTCTGAGTTCTTACCAGTAAAATAAGAGACTTGGATTAACTAGGTGACCTCCAGGTTTCTTCTACCCTGTTAATTCTGTGATATTCATTTAGGGTTCTGGTAGCTAAGCCAGAGGGGTGTGCGTGAGGTCACAACTGGGTCGAGATGCTGGCCGCATACCTGCCCATCTCATCTTCTGAAAACTCTTCAGGGATGGAGGACTTGGGCCTTTCTTTAACTCCAAAGTCAGAGGGCTGGGTTCTACCTGATAGGAAGAGGATTGCATGTTTCTTAAAAGCTGTATCAGTTGAACGTGCTGTGCCAAGATGTCATACTGTCCAGGTGTGCTTAGCAGTCCCTGTCCTGTACAACTGAAGAAAGGTGAAGAACAGAAGTCACGTGCCCATGAGATAGAGCTCTCCTCTGTCTTCACAAAGCTAACCCTGTTGTTCAACCAGTCAGACCAGGGCTATTAAAGAGCCTGTTGACCCAGAACCATCCAGCAGCCCCTTCTCAATGTCATCTTCCCCTTAAAGAAAGAAAAAAGAGCAGTAGGTAGAAATGATGTAGCTCATTGCCGTGGAAATCCCTGGGGTCTGGATAGCAGTGTCTCTCTAGCCAGCCTCCTCTGAAGTTAGTCTGACTCAACCTCTAACATAATCCTTTACTTTTTGCAGATACACAGGATAAAGCAACACGACATTACTGTCTCCAAATTACTCTCCTCTGAGATGGGAGTATCTCCTTTTTCAACCATGTCATAGCTCAGACTAGGAAAAGGCTGCATCCCTGTGAGATAAGACTGCCAGATATCTATTTGACCCCTTGGTTCATATGCCAGGACAGCAGAGGAAGGAGATGGAATCAGGGAATCAGAATGATGAAGGAAGCTTGAAGCTTGGCCATCCTACCTCCAAAAGTTTGCAGATGGGAAAAGGGCACATTATTTACAGATGACAAAGACTCCCTGTGTGACAGCTGTTGCTTTCTGTTCAACATTAACAGAACAATCTCTATGTGATCATTAGACCTTCACTCCCCTAGAACCTCTCAAATAGAAGTCCCAGCCTGGATTTTTAAAATAGCTTTTAGAATTCCATTCACCCCAAGGACAAGATTTTATGGGAGTAGGGGACAGATATCTCTGAGGGCCACTGGAAGGAACAAAGCAATACCACATGTTCTTCACTCCCTCACAGAATAGCAAGCAGCAAGGTACTCTCCTAGCTTCCCATGGATAGAAAAGCAAACAGCTGATTTTGAGGAGTTCTGAAAATTCACATTTTCCTTTCTTCACCAGTTTACAAGTCCTTTCCTTCCTAAAGATTGGAGGCTAGATCAGTGCTTGAGGGTATAAAAACACGTGGCCACAAGAAGACAGTGGCTGGGAGGTTGAAGGCTAGATTCCAGAGAGTAGAACTGGGGAAGTGTTTGGACCTTGGGATAAGGGGATGGAGAAGGCTGTTCATAATTCATCTTTACCTTTAGTTATTTAAAGTCACTCTCCTGAGGGAATTTCTTGGCAGTCCAGTGGTTAGGACTCTGAGCTTTCACTGGGCCCAGGTTCAATTCGTAGTCAGGGAACTAAGATCCCACAAGCTGTATCAGTTCAGTTCAGTTCAGTCGCTCAGTCGTGTCTGACTCGGCGACCCCATGAACCGCAGCACACCAGGCCTCCCTGTCATCACCAACTCCCTGAGTCCCCCCAGACCCATGTCCATCGAGTAGATGATGCCATCCAGCCATCTCATCCTCTGTCGTCCCCTTCTCCTCCTGCCCTCAATCTTTCCCAGCATCAGGGTCTTTTCCAATGAGTCAGCTCTTTGCATCAGGTGGCCAAAGCATTGGAGTTTCAGCTTCAACATCAGTCCTTCCAGTGAACAGCCAGGACTAATCTCCTTTAGGATGGACTGGTTGGATCTCCTTGCAGTCTAAGGGACTCTCAAGAGTCTTCTCCAACACCACAGTTCAAAAGCATCAATTCTTCGGCACTCAGCTTTCTTTATAGTCCACCTCTCACATCCATACATGACCACTGAAAAAACCATAGCCTTGACTAGACAGACCTTTTTGGCAAAGTAATGTCTCTGCTTTTTAATATTCTGTCTAGGTTGGTCATAATTTTCCTTCCAAGGAGTAAACGTCTTCTAATTTCATGGCTGCAGTCACCATCTGCAGTGATTTTGGAGCCCAGAAAAATGAAGTCAGCCACTGTTTCCACTGTTTCCCCATCTATTTGCCATGAAGTGATGGGACCGAATGCCATGATCTTAGTTTTCTGAATGTTGAGCTTTATGCCAACTTTTTCACTCTCCTCTTTCACTTTCATCAAGAGGCTCTTTAGTTCTTCTTCACTTTCTGCCATAAGGGTAGTGTCATCTGCCTATCTGAGGTTATTGATATTTCTCCTGGCAATCTTGATTCCAGCTTGTGCTTCATCCAGCCCAGCATTTCTCATGATGTACTCTGCATGTAAGTTAAATAAACAGAGTAACAATATACAGCCTTGACATACTCCTTTTCCTATTTGGAACCAGTCTGTTCCATGTCCAGTTCTAACTGTTGCTTCCTGACCTGCATACAGGTTTCTCAAGAGGCAGGTCAGGTGGTCTGGTATTCCCATCTCTTTCAGGATTTTCCACAAGCTATATGGAGCTACCAAAAAAAAATTGATCCACGTGAGTATGCAGTGTGGACACTGTGCCTTCCTGAATTTAGCCAGTTCTGACCTGCACACCATAGATGAAAAACCAGGCAACAGCACTCGCGGGGGTGGGAGGAGTTAGGGTCCAGCCCGCCCCGTGTCCAATTTCTCTGTGTCAGCTGTGTCGCTCAGCTGTCCACTTTCCTCTAGCCCTGTCATTTCAGCTCTGACACCAAGGCAAGAGGCTAGGAGGTCTACAAACACCGTCTGGGTAGCCGGTGTGAGTACAGAGGGTACTGGGGGGGCTTAGCCCCCAAGGAAGAGGACCAGTCCTCCCCCAGCACCACCATCAAGATCCCAGGGGCTCCCTCTTTCCTCCGCAGGCTGTGAACTGACTTAGGGAATCCCAAACGTAAGTTGCCTCTTCATCCTCTTTCCATTTCCAGGGTTGCTCACCCAAGCTTCCCCAATCCATAGTCTATTCAGCTTCTTCATTTCTCTCCTTGTTTGTGAGTAGTTTGGGTTTGAGGAGTGAATTTATTATGCTACTCCAGGACAAGAGCTAGGATTGGAGGGTGGGGTGGGGGTGGGGTCAGGAAAATGGAGCAGTAAGGGAGGGAAAGGCTCATGTTACTCTGAAAACTTAAAATAGCTGAAGCCTAAGGCAGGCTGGGAACTAGGCACTGGGCCCCTAGGGCTCACAAGAGAGCTAGAGGAGAACAACTGTCCTCAGCCCATCCCTCTACGCATGCTTGTGGACACACACATTAAATCTCTTGAAAGAGGATCTAGGAAGATGTGTGTGTCACATTTCTGTTGCCCCAGGTTTCCAGGAGAAACAAAGTATCTGTAGGAAAATCCCTAAACCATGCAGCCTTGTGCATGTCTTGGG
The DNA here is from genome assembly GCF_054371585.1 of Giraffa tippelskirchi. NCBI lineage: Eukaryota > Metazoa > Chordata > Mammalia > Artiodactyla > Giraffidae > Giraffa > Giraffa tippelskirchi. The sequence goes on from NC_137278.1 coordinate 155,452,558, forward strand.
GCTGTAAACTTGGGTTGTCCCTCAGGGCAAAAGGATGCTTACTGGTTTGAGGAGCTAGTTGGGAAGTTCTAGTCTGCTGGGCTTTTCTCTGGCCCTCCCTGCTCATAAACTCTGTGAAAGGATCTCTTTTTAACCAAATTTCTCAAAAAGCCTCCCCTTCAAGGACCACCCTACTACAAGGGACAGGAATAAGGGAGGGAAGAATGGCAGCTGGGGATGAGATTTCACGGTGGGTCCAACTTCTTGCAGGATGACAGAAAAGGAGGTGCTGGAGTCCTCCTCTTTTCCATCAGAGACTCGGAAGGGTGGGGTGAGTCTGGGCCTCTGACCACCGGGTGTGGGGAGCTGGGGAGCTCCTGCAGCTCTTGAAGAAAAGTGCTTGAATTGATCTTACTTGTATATGTTAAAATCTCACTTACTCTTAAAATGCTCGACAGCACCCGCAGCCCCCATGCCCCCTAATCTTGGAGTGTGGCCCTTGTCCCAGGTAGAAAAATGTATAGATAGCCTCAGCATTACCTACTCTAGAAAGCAAGACAGTTCTTTCAACACTGGATCTCCCTCCCTCAGCTACAGCGGCTGAAACAGTTATTCAGGAAGGAGTCTACAGGGACAAAGGAGATGGAGCTTCCCCCAGAACCCCAGGCCAATGGGGAGGCAGTGGGAGCTGGAGGTGGGCCCATCTACTACATCTATGAGGAAGAGGAGGAAGAAGAGGAGGAGGAGGAGGAGCCACCCCCAGAGCCTCCTAAGCTTGTTAATGATAAACCTCACAAATTCAAAGATCATTTCTTCAAGAAGCCCAAGTTCTGTGATGTCTGTGCCCGGATGATTGTGCGTGAGTCACGAAGGGAAGTGGAGAGTGTGCTGTTGAAGGCAGGGGTGGGGGAAAGGGTTTAGGAGAGAAGTATTTGTTTTATCAGACAGGCTGTGGCAAGATCTGGCTCTAAGAGGATACTTAACAGCGTTGGCTCCCAGACAGAAAAGGGACCTGAGAGCTAGAGTAGCAGCAGCCGTTCAAAGGGGGAAGGAAATCAGGAACCTCACCCAGTGTTCTCTCCATCTCCCAAGTCAACAACAAATTTGGGCTTCGCTGTAAGAACTGCAAAACCAACATCCACGAGTACTGTCAGTCCTACGTGGAGATGCAGAGATGCTTTGGCAAGATCGTGAGTAGGCTCTGGGGAGCAAAAAAGTAGAAGGAAGGGGATATATGGCCAGCTTCTTCCTTTGCCAGTCCCTCCTCAAGTCATCCCACCCAATTCCCTGCTTCTTCCTCAGCCCATCTCTCACTCCAAGAAGGGGCAGACACTCATGGGAGAGACAGGGTTCTGGGCCCTGCCTTGTATCTCTAATGCTGTCTCCTGTCCAATCCTACAGCCCCCTGGTTTCCATCGGGCCTATAGCTCTCCACTCTACAGCAACCATCAGTACGCTTGTGTCAAAGATCTCTGTAAGTGCCCCATATGGAACCTGAGGGAGTGGGAAAGCCTAGAGGTGGTTTCAGCACTGTCTCCAGATTTAGAAGCCAAATCCTGAAACAGAAAGATTCTATTTCCCATGGTTTTCACTCAATCTAGTGTTTTAGCCATCTTGGATACAAAGTCACTATCCCCGTGTTTTATGGCGGGGGGAGATAAGATTTAGCTCTCTATACAGTAAGGAAGAGATAGAACCAAGACTGAAACTTTCATCTGCCTGACTTCAAACTCTGTGCTCTTTCTATGCAAAACCATTTGTAACCATGAACTACACTCTCCCCATCTCCTTATTACAAAATAATGCCAACTCAGGGCCAGATCAAGAGCAGTGGGCATCCTGGGAAGATTCATAATTTGGCACCCCTTAAAAATGTATTCATTGATAATTTGCTCATCCTTTATCTGGAGAAGAGGCTGAACCCTCTGTGAGGAGCATGGATGGAAAAAAAGAAGAACCCACTGCTGGTAGTACCCCAGCTTGCACATGCCACTCAGAGGAATAAAAGCCAACAGTTACACAAAGGACCCACTCTCCTTGAAAAGAGTGATTCTGAGCATTCCCCAGCTCCCAAGCAACTTATTAGTAGAGTTGTCTTTCTAACAACATATAATGCTCTGCCTGGAAGGAGTGCTGGTAAATATTTTTCTCCATCATATTTCCAGTGATGTCTTTAGAGTTCTTTATAAATTGATGACCTAGGTATACCCAGCTGACACATTTCTAATTCTAAACACACTAGGGTATCTATTACTCAGTCCCATCTCTCCCTTACTTAGGTAGTCTCTCTTTCCTCCAAGCCTTTTTCTGCCTCCCCACTAATATTTCTTTTTTTCTCCCATTCCAACTAGCTTCTGCCAATCGCAATGACCCTGTGTTTGAAACTCTTCGCACTGGGGTGATCATGGCAAACAAAGAACGGAAGAAGGGACAGGCAGATAAGAAAAATGTGAGCACCCAATCTTCCTACTGAGATCCGTTCCAGAGACCCCAATGAGTAGGTCCTGTCTCCTCTCTGGAAAGCTGGTAAAAGTAGGGATCCTTTTCCCCTAAAACTGCACATAACCCAACAGACAAATTTCTGTGTGCAATTGTAAAGGGCCTCAGTTTAGCATCTCCTTATAGCATGTGTTTACTCTAGGAACTCCCTTCTGAACTTGTCAGATTAATCACCATAACTCAACTAAAGACTAGGACCTAGGCCTCTGGCATTGCCAGGCAACAGAAGCGATCTATGCTTTTGGATTTGGGAAGGAGAACTTGTCGTGCCATTCTAGAACCCCACAAGGGCCCATGAAGACAATCTCTTCTGACTCATCTATCCTAAAGATGAGGAAACTGAGACACAAAGCTTGTGGCCAAGAGCACCTTCATTTCCTAGATTGGTAATACAATAGACTTGTGTTCAGCTCAGCAAGGGATTTATTAGTATATCCTTATTTCTGGACAACAAGGATGGACTAATGTGGATAATGATCACAGTTAGATGGATTCGTAAAATTAGTTGAATGATAGCACCCAAAGGATCCCGGTCCTTTAGGGAGTTTTCAACTTTTGGGAGGTTTCTGATACTTTTTGACATGCTTTAGTCCTTGGTTCTCACCTATGGACATTTTTCTCACTGCTACAAATGAAGATATAAATGATATGTCCCTTGAAGTTTGTAGGAAACCTATGAGGGAAAACTTATACACTGAATAATATATTCAAAAACCTTACAGACTAGAAGAAAGACCAAGAACTAATAATCCAAAATTTTTGTAAGGAAAAAATACCTAACTGTTCTTGGATCCAAAAAAAAAAAAATCAACTGCACAAAAAGACAACTAGAGATCTGGCCTCAAAAGCAGTTGATAAGGAGGTTGGGTGCAAATCAGGGATTTCTGTGGAGTGAGCCATGACTTCTAAGGCACTATCAGTGTGATCTGACTGCTTCCAGAGAGGCTAGCCCACTCAGGTTCTGTTGTCTTAAAGGAATTACAAAAATTGTGCTGCCTGTTTTTCTGTTACACACTGTAATATTTTGAAAAGCAGACATTACATAAAGGACGTGGATTTTTGCAAGGTATTGAGCTTCCTGTCACCTACATTCAAGCACAATTTAGGTGGTAACCTAGCAGGATGTTTCAGAGCAAGTCCGTCCAGTAGGCAGGTGGTTGGCTAGATACTTCCTCCAAGGCTCCTTCCAAACCTGAGATCCTATTCTGTAGTTCTCTGGACTGACTTGACAGCCAGGGCAACATGCCCTAATGCTGGTGCCCTCTCCAGTCTCTAGCAGCCATGATGGAAGAGGAGCCAGAGTCTGCCAGACCAGAGGAAGGCAAACCCCAGGATGGTAAGTAACATCTACCTCCATCCATTGAGATGGAGGAGGGTTGGGGCTCAGTCATGGCCCCAGGGATGGAGAGCCAAAGGGACCTGCCAGGTTTGGAGATAAGAGGCCCTGGAACAGAAAGGTAAGGGACTGAGGGCTACTGTCCAAATGCCAGAGACAATTTGTCGGTGTTTCCCATTCTAGGAAACCCTGAAGGGAATAAGAAAGCTGAAAAGAAGACACCTGATGACAAAGTGAGAATCTTTTCTCCCTAAGGGGACCCCAGTCCTCTCCCCAACCCAGGTCTGACAGCACTCACGTATTCCATGGGTTCCAATCCTTAACCTGCCTTCTTCACCACCTCACCCATACACATGACCAACATATTCCTCTCAGTTCAGGGACACAGAAGAGAGGTGGAATGTAGTGTGTCTGGAAAATGTCCCTGCCTTGGCCTCCTGCTCCTCGGTGTGGGACAGAGGAGCCCTGAGACTCTTCACCCCCTTTCACCCCCAGCACAAGCAGCCTGGCTTCCAGCAGTCTCATTACTTTGTGGCTCTCTATCGATTCAAAGCCCTGGAGAAGGACGATCTGGATTTCCCGTGAGAGGCCTTAGGATTGGGGTGGGGGTGTACTGGGAGTGGAGAGGGGAGAGCCCAGCGCCCTATGGGAAAGCAAAAGGGGAGACTCAGGGCGTGGAGCCTATTTGGGGCTGGACCTGGGCACAGCCAAGGGACCGAATGTGTAAGGTCCCTAAATCTCAGAGCCCCCTTCCTTCCTGTCCCAGGCCTGGAGAGAAGATCACAGTCATTGATGACTCCAATGAGGAGTGGTGGCGGGTAAGAGAGATGGCTGAGGCTCAGGTGGGACGTGGGTTGAGTTTAGAGCCTGAGACTGTGAGATGAATTCTTCCTACCATCTCCTCTAGGGGAAAATAGGGGAGAAGGTCGGATTTTTCCCTCCAAACTTCATCATTCGGGTCCGGGCTGGAGAGCGTGTGCACCGCGTAACGAGATCCTTCGTGGGGAACCGCGAGATAGGGCAGATCACTCTCAAGAAGGACCAGGTAGCTCTGGTGCCCCAACTCAAAGCCAGGCCCAGAGGCTCCTCTGCCAACTACACTCCTTGCAGATCGTAACTCATTCATGGGACTAGATTGGGCCTCCATGGCTCTGGGCTCCCTTGCTCAGCTCTTCCATTTTCTCTTGACTCCTCTTCTCCCTCGTCCTTTAATCCTTTAGATTGTGGTGCAGAAAGGCGATGAAGCCGGCGGCTACGTCAAGGTCTACACCGGCCGCAAGGTGGGGCTGTTCCCCACCGACTTTCTGGAGGAGATTTAGGCGTGCTGACGCCTGCCAGTGGGAGATACCCAAACCCCATTCTGGGCAGGCCCAGTGGAGGTTGGGGAGAAAAGGGGCGAAAGCAACTACATGGCTGGGTTGGGGAGGGCTGGGAAGGCCGCGGAAACGTGACGGGGCTTCCGGGAAGGGACTGGTTCCCGTCCCCCTCCCCCGCCGAGGGCGTCGGATTCTTGGTGCCTGGAGCAGCCTCACTCGCAACCCTCAGGCCCAGCCTTTTTTTCCAAATCTGGGGGGTCGGGGGGAGGCGCGGGGAGAATGCGTCTCTACTAGGGAGACGGGAAGGGTGGGGGGTTGAGACGAACCATCGAATATTGCGAATTTATTAAAGTTTTGACAGAAGTTAAGAAAAGTTTGCTGTTTAACTGGGGGCCGAGGGGAGAGGGAGGAGAAGGCCTCCGAAGGAGTGGAGAATCTTCCCCAGCAGTCTCCCCTCACTACCATCGAGTAACCCGAGACCCACCTGGGCTGAGGCTGGCGCGAGGTGGGGAGATAGACGCGTCCGCTCGGCAAGGCCTCTGTCGTCAGTGAAGAAAGAGAGTCGGACTGAGGTCACGGTCTCCGCGCCCCTGCCGCTGGGAGCAGGATCCAGTAGCAGGGTAGCTCCCCAGAGCTCTGAGCGATTTCGCCGTGGGCAGCCCCTTGCCATTTTCGAACCTGGCTCAGTTCCGAGCTAGGCCGCCAGGGGGCGATGCAAGATCTCGGTTGAAGTGCGAGGGATGGGATGGGTGGGGGTGGGGGGGAGAAGGAGAGAGCTGGAGACACCAAGCTCAAGACCCTCGGCCTGGGAGGGGGTGGGGTGCGTGCCGTCTCCATGGCAACACTTACTCAAATCCTCCGGGAACTGAGCTAGCGAGACCGGGGGGCCTAACCCCTCCCGCGCGGCCCCCGCCCCAGCTCTTAGCGACAGGTAGCGAGAGAGAGGGCTCGGGGCAGACAGCTAACCAGCTCACGCGGAGCCGCCCCTGTGGTGTGCCGTATGCAAATGTTATTATTTGCATGTGTAAATATGCAAATGTACCGGCCCCGGTCACGGTGGCAGGTGGCCGGGAGCCGGAAGGTGTGGGAAAGGGAGCTGAAGGAGACGAGGAGTTTAGGGACCTGGGAGCGGAACAGAGAGGCAACGTGGGGTGGTCCCCTGGAATGAGGCCGGCTGAGGGTCTTGAGCTTGATGGCGAGTGGGGGAGGGTCACCCTGGCCAGCCGAGAGATCCTCTTCTCGTCTGCTTGTTGTCTGCCAGGCCTGAGGTTGGCACCGCCTAGCAAGGTTGGCAGCGGGAGCCCGGGCACCATCTGCTGCTGGCAGGGGGGAGGGCAGAGGCTCAGCTGGGCTGGGGAAGAGCAGGGCCCAGGACGGGAGCGCCCCCCTTCCATCCAGAAGGCTGAGGTGCGTTGGGGGTCGGGAAGCACACGAGAAGACTCGTCTCAGAACCTGGTTCGGCTTCCTGTTCCCTTTGCCCTTGATTGTCCGGGACGCCTCGGGGCGACGGCGGGATCATAATGAGTCAGGCAGCCCCTTTGAACCGCACTTGGGCTGGAACGGGAGCAGATCACAGGTCCCCCTCCACCGCCGCACACAAGTCAAACCTTTTGCCCCCATCCCTCCTCAGGATCCACCTACCACCAAAGGGTGGAGGGAGCAGGGACGGCTAGAGCTTGGGTCGCAACTCTTCATCAAGCGGTCTAAGGGACTCAAAACCAGAGCTCCGCAAGATCCTCGAGAGCCCCCCCACAATGCTGAAGCAAAACCAATTTACTGGCTCATTGGGCGGCAATGCTGGTGTGGGGGTACCGAGAAGCAGAGAGAGCTGCTGTTCTCTCCCCCTACACTCCGGGGGGGGGCACCCTCCTCCCCCTCCTCCCAGAGCCGGCAGCTGTCCCTAATTAGAGCGGCGGTTTAATTGGATTTATCAGCAGTTAATAGGAAATTAAGCAAAGGGCCCGAGAGAGGGAGGGCGGGAGGAGCGGGAAGGCTGACTGTGCGGAGCTCGAAGGACAGGGTGCTGGGCTATCAGGGGTGGGGACACAAGGCCCATTTATAGCAATTGAGCCCCTTGGTCACGCCCTCCCCGCAGTACTTGCCCCGCCCATTGAGCCCTGGTCCGTGGGCAGAGAGCAGGTCTCAAGAGATAGAGGCAGGAGGGACAGCGACCCTGTGTGAGCCCCCAGAGCCCCTCATTCCCACTAGCAGCCGCCTGGGTGATGGATGATGCTGCCTCAGGCTGCAAAGGTCATAAGTCTGGGCAAAGGAGCTGACTGAATTGAAAACAGACGGAAGGAGGGGTCGGGTTAGGAGGGTCCAGGATAACCCATATCCTACCCCTCCCCAGGGCCCCCTGGCTCTGAGCAAGAAAAGTGCCCCTTGAAGTGAGAAGATTGGGCAGCACCAGGAGCCTGCCTCCTGGCTGTGTTGGGGATCCTGGCAGTCTCCCTATGCAGCCTCTGATACCCCTCTATGGCTCTCCTACCTCTCCCCCAGCTTTGGGGGTTGATAGCCAGCAGGGTTGGCTGTAGCCAGAGAGGCCTAAGGCCCACACCACTGGCTCTGGGGGCTAAGAAAGGAAGTTTGTAGGCAGTTAAGCAGCGGCTCAGTGTCCACAGCCCCAGGCATCTCCTGTCATCAGAACCTCATTACATGGCTAGACTAACAAGGCCTTATTTGGGGATCCCAGTGACCTCTCTGCCACACTTCACCACCACAGGGCAGAGGCAGCAGCTTCAGCATGGGTGGGTGTGAAACTCTGAGTGTGTGAGGGGTGCCTCTGTGCCCCTGCTGCATAATGTATGTGTCCGCCCTGAAGGTGTGAGGTGTGTCTATCAGAGTCCCAGGTGTTGTGTGTGTGTGTTGATGTGTGTACCCCTGGAACTTGTGCCCCTGGTGCCTATCTGTGCCACTGTGTGTCTTGTCCCTATTCTGCTCCACTACCCACCCTCTGAGGTTTTTGGCTGTCTTAGTCCCTGGGTGTCAGATGGGCATATGTGCTTTGATGTGTCTACGTGCCTGTGCATTCTTCACGCCTGCGTGTGCCCCGCGTGTGGGCATTTCCGTGCGCCTCTGCCTGCACGACCATGTAGTGTGAGAACCAGGAAAAAGCCTCTGGTGAGTGTGTTGCTCTGGCGTCTCTGCCTGCAGGTGTGTGTCTCGGTGACAGTGCGTGGGCGTGTGCCTGGGTGTGAGCCGCGCGGCCGCATGTATTCGAATAACAGTGTGACACACACACGCTCGTGTGTGTGTGAGCGCGCGCGTGTGCGCTCGCCAGGGTGAGTCCCCCGCCCCTGCCCCTACCTCTCCCCATTTCTATTCCTCTCCCCTCTCCGGGCGGGCTTGGCTCCGCCGTCCGCATCATCTCCATCCATTATTGAAGAAACAGCCGCGTCCGCTCCAATCACGTCAACACCCCCCGCCCCCCTCCGTTCCGCTCGCCCCGCGGCCCCTCTGAGTGCTGGGGAGTGGGGGAGCCGCAGCGTAGCGGGGCTGCAGCCGCAGCTCCTGCGAGGTCATGACCCTGTGCCCAGAGCCGGGCCAGGCACCAGGACGCCAGGGTCCCCAGCGGAGAGCACTTTGCATAAACAGATGGCGCGGGCGTCTTTGTCTAGATGGTTCGCTCGCTACGAGGCTCCGGGCTCCGCGGCTGTCTGGCTGATGCAACCATGATCATCTCAGAGCCTCGGGACCCGGCGCCCTTAATAGCGGCAGAGGGGGGTTAGGGGCCCCGGGGCTCCCGAGCAGATGCTGGGCACTGTGTCTTCCCTCCCTAGCGCCCCCTCCACGCCTTACTGCTGCACAGGGAAAGCGGAGTCTGCGCCAAGGTGACGGGCGTGTGGAGGTGACCGAGAAGGGGACCCTGGGCAGAGCCCCGAGGTGCCCGCGGGCTGTCCCGTTGGACTGCTGCAGACCCCCAGGGGCAGCAAGCCAGAGAATGGGAATAGAACCAGGGAATGGGAGGGGGGAGAAAGACAGTGACAGAGAGGGAGGCATTTATAAAGAGAGACATGGCGAGGTAGATGTAGAGGAAAGGAGAAACAAACGCAGGGAGACACAGAGAAACAGAAGCTGAGGGACAAAGGCAGGTAGAGAGCTGTGGAGGGAGAGACTGAATGGGAAGGCACAGAGAGACAGTGATAAGGCCTGAAGAAGAGGCAGAGACCCTACTGAGGCAGGTAGGGTCAGAGGGCAGAGAAGAGTCACGACGCGGAGACGGAGCCCTGGGCACCTGGGGCCTCCCAGCCCAGCAAGAAGAGCCAGCTTGAACCTGGGATGCCCGCAGCAGGCAAAGTGGGAACTTCTGAGTCCCCTCTCCTCCCCTCCCCCGACCCCTCCTCACAACAGATGAGTGGAAGTTGCTGGACTCACTGCCCTGGCGGGAGTGGCGAGAGCGGCCGGCGGGCGGGACCCACACTCCTTGCGGTCGGTAACTTCCCTGCTCGAAAGCCGCGAGGCGCAGGGCCGCTGCTGCCCGATAGGGGGCGCCCGAGGCATCGCCCCTAAGAGTTTGAGAGCAGCTCCGCCTCCAGGGGGCGCCCGCGCCCATAGCCCCGCGGCCTGCTCGCTCCCGCGAGTCCAGCTGCTTTTGAAGTTCAGCTCCACCAGAGCGCGGATTAGCGTCCTGTGCGGGTTAGCTTTGAGACAGATCCCAGCGGGACTCCCGCCCGCCCCTGGCCACGCCTAATCCGCGGCTAATGACTTCTCTCTGCTCCGTCAGCGTAGCCTGAGTCCTTCTGGTGGGAAGAAATGAGATCTGGAACTCAAGAGGAGTTCTGGGTCTCAGTTCGGCCCCAGGGACCAAGATCCAGAGACGGGAGGAGCCTTAGAAATAGGGTCACAGACAAGGGGTCAGGGACAAGTACCAGAAGCAGATGAAGGGTCAAGGAGCCCCGGAGAGACAGAAGCAATAACGTAGTAAGAAACTCGAAAAGCACGGGCGGAGGCCCAGGGCAGCTGGATCACCGGGGCTCCCAGGAAAGAAGCCGGGAGGAGGGCCCGGAATGCGCAAGGCGCGGATCACTGGGACTCAGAGAAAGGGCCCCGCAAGGAGGGTGAGGGCCCAAGAAGCAAAGGGGCGCGGCACCGGAGCCAGACGTCCCTATCGCTCCAGCTGTGCCACAAGAGTCAGATGGCAGCCCAGCTGTGCGGCCCCTCGAGCTCGAACTCCAGGACTGATTTTTAGTCCCAGAGACTGGAGGGCTACGGCGCACAGGTGACAGGACACCCCCGCCCCTGACCCGGCCCTGGAAGTGCAGGTACTCAAGGCCAGGCTCTGAGCTGCTCCAGGCTCCGACATCCCGTCAGTCCCCCGCCCCCGCCCCCCATACACGTAAGCACCGAGTCTCTGTCTCTTTGTTCTCGCCCTGTCTCTGACACTTTATCTCATTATCCGCCGGAGGGAGGCGGAGAGCTCGGGACCCCGCAGCCTAATTACAGCCGCGCTTGTCAGCGCAGGAGGTGGGGGAGGTATCAGGCGCGGGAGGGGAAAGCAGGGGGCCCTCAGGAAGGGACCCCCCTCAGTACTCTGAGCGGCACAGCAGCGGGTGCATGGCTCGCCCCTGCCTGGGCACCACGAGGCTTTGGAGGGGAGAAGTGGGAGCGCTCTATAGGAATCGGCTGCCAGGACAGCAGTAGGGGAAGGAGGGGGTAGGTTAGCGTGGAATGGGGAGAGGTGGTTAGGGTTCAGCTCTTGCAGGGCTCTCTAGGACCCCAGTTCCCCAAATGCAGTGGCAGAGATAGCATAGCATCCCACCTGATAGCACAGCATGCATCCGAGTTGCTCATTCAGCGGGACGCAATCACTCTAGCTTCTGTCTCTATGTGTTCTCTTTTCTCTTTCAACATATTTTCTATGTTTCTTCCACAATTTCCTTCACTCCATTCTCTTTCTCTCTATCACAGTCAGAGGCAGAATTGGTCTCCTTGGATAGATACCCGAGGTAGGTAGGGGAAGGAAGTCTCTTAACCCCCAGATTTAACCAACTGATTTACTCTATCCTGAGCCAGGTTTGAGATAATGCCCGGCTCCCCTGGCCTGCACACTCTTCCAAGCTAACCACGACACAAGTTGGAGAACCCACCCAGGACTAGAGTGGCTGGGGTCTGTCTGTCCCCCTCACTTCCCACTGTTCTTGGAGGGATGTGGCCCTGCTAGCTCCTGGGTGGCTCTAGGGGTGACAGGGAAACATTACAGAGGCCCTCACTTGTCCCTGATCCCCATCCCCCCACCTCCTCCTCCCCACCTGTGAACACGCTGCAGCTGCACTTTACTGGAGGTCTGTCTGCCTGTCCCATGTTGAGTCCCTCCTCCCACTTCAGGATCCCCCTCAGTCAGTCTCTCAGTTAGAGTCTGGGAGGCCTCTCCCTTGGACCAGCCCAAAGCATAATAATGTCTCCCGGGCCAGGGTCGGACCCCTTGGAGTGGAGAGTGGATGAGCAAAAATCCCCCTGCTCCCCAACAATTCTCTTCCTGGCCGATCCTGGAACTGCAATAAGGAGAGAGATGGGGGTTGGGGTGAGTCTGCTGAAGTTGCCGGTGCTGGGCCAGGCTGGGCTGGGCTGACCCCTCCCCAGAGAGGGGCGGGACCCCAGGAGGAGCAAGGGCTCAGGGCCGCTGGAGAGGAGCAGACACTGGAGAGGCGCTATGGCGGGAACCAGCCTCGGAGCCCGTTTCTACCGGCAGATCAAGAGACATCCCGGGGTAAGTTTGGTCCCAGAAGCAATGATTCTACCTTCTAACTCTCTAGCTGCCCTGGCAGCCCCGAAATCTCCCCGTACCCTGCCTATTGCCAAGTTCCCCCAAAGCTCCTAGTATTTCTCTGCAGTGCCCTCAATCCATCCCTACACTATGTCCCCGTGTCCCTTGAATCCACCTCAAACAGGTTAGCTATAGGTTGAGGAGACTATGGGAGGAAATGTAGTGGGAGGCTGCAGGTCCTCTCTCCCCAAAGGGAGGGAGCGCCAGACCTGGGATGGGATGGGGTGGGGTGGGGGTTGGCCGAGCAGAAAAGCTTGTAAAAGGCGATTGGGAGAGGGCTTTCCCTGAAAGAAAGTTCTGTCTTCCTGCAGCTCATCCCTATGATCGGCTTCATCGGCCTGGGCATGGGCAGCGCTGCGCTCTACTTGCTGCGACTCGCCCTGCGCAGCCCGGACGTCTGGTAAAGGCCGGGCTTGGGACGCAGGAAGGGGTCCTGGGTGGGGCAAGATGGGACAGGAATGCATAGGACTCTCAGGAATGATGGGAATGATGGTGCTCGCGGGGACTCGCAGGCAGGTGACATCGCGGGACTGGAGCCTGCTCCTGACCTGGGAGGCCCCCGCCTCCCCTCGGGCCCACCCTCAGTAGCTGGAGAGTCTGCGGGCTTTGGGCTGCGGAACTAGCACCGCTCCCGGCCGCGTTACCATGACGACGCCGCTCTGCCGGCCACTGGCGGCCTTTGGGTACCTCTATCTCGCTGCCCAAGCACTGGGGGTGTGGCAGAGTGAGCTGCTGGGGTCGCCTTTGGAACCAGGGGAGCGCGGAGACTCCAAGCCGCGCCAGAGGCAGTGGGAATGGAGGGTCTGCCAGCAGGCAGGAGCACCCATGGCGTTGTCTGAATTCGAGGCACATCACTGCAACCCCAGTACCTCGGGATTTCGGGATTTCTGCCTGATTCCTACCATCCAGCTCTGCGGGGCTAGCCCAGGGTGGCGCCGAACAGGCGGGAGTCCTTGGGCCAGGTTGTCAAGTCTATCACCTGGCCCCACGCTGACAATGACGACAGCCTTCTTGCCTCACTTGTCAGCATCCGCTGATGTGCCCCCTCCCCTCTCAGTCTCTGGGAAATGCACACACCCCCACCCCCCCGGGAGGATGGAGGGTGCTGGGGTGGGGGCACAGACCTTGTGGGTCCCCTTAGGCTCCAGAGTCCTAGCTCCCAGAGAGGAAACCCTAACCACCCACCCTCCTCCATCTCCACAGCTGGGACCGAAAGAACAACCCGGAGCCCTGGAACCGCCTGAGCCCCAATGACCAATACAAGGTACCTCCCAGTGGCCTTCGGGTTGCACCTCCATCCGCTCATCTCTTGATCCCAGCTGGGCACCTCCCACCCCAGCAAAGGGAAGCGTGGGGCACTCAGTGCAATCCCTCTTTCTCTCCATAGTTCCTTGCAGTTTCCACTGACTACAAGAAACTGAAGAAAGACCGGCCAGACTTCTAAGCCTGGCTGCAGTGCCAGTCGATGTGAACCACCAGCAGCCAGCCTACTCATTTCTTCCACTCTCCACCCTCAACCCCAAGGCGCCACGCTAGCCACCCTGTCCAGTTTCTGCTTATGCAGCTGGGTTCCCACGAGGAGGGGCGGCAGCCCCACCCCCCTTCCCTTGCTCCCAGCAGCGGAAGCGCCTCTGACCCTCAGCTTCAGTCCCACGAGGGGGAGGAGCAGTTAAAGGGCAGGGAGTAACCTAACCCAAAAGTCTCCTGCCAGCCCCTCTGCCCCGTTACCCTGGCTTCGGAGGGCGGAGTGTAGGCTACGTGTTGAGCGTGGCCTACGTGAGAGACAAGACCAAGCAGGGGCCTGAGCGCCAAATGACGTGGCGGGCCCCACGTTAGCCCGGGCTATAGGCTCCCTGGCGCCAGCCTGGGGGCGGTGCTACTCTGGCTCGCTGGGCTCGACCAGGCTCGTCACTGACAGTCCAGCCAGCTTGGGGTGAGGCACCTACACTCAGGAAGGGGCGGCTTGCTCCTCTAGTGCCTAGGCTGCTTCCGGCTTCCCTCCCGCTTCCTGTACCAACGGGCACCCCCTCCCGCCTCACACCTGGGCCTCCCCAACCCCTCCCCTACTTCCCTCGGTCCCCTGGGATCAAACAGAAGCAGCCGTGGGCAAAATACAATTTCATTTAACAAATTGAATTTGCTGCGCCTGCTAATCACGTCTGGTGTCGCCTCTGATCAGAGGCAGAGGGGGAGGCAGCCTTGGGGGTCCTTGTGGTGGTGGTGGGAAAGAAATGAGGAACACGTTGAGGGAGACGAATCACCACCTGGCCCAGGGGACCCCCAGGAGACCCCTCCTCCAGTAACAGAAGCTCAGGGCAGATCAGTATTTTATTAGATAAAAAACAGAAAGGAGGGTGCCTACCCACCCCTTCCTCTGGCTCAGGAGAGGAACTCCCCCCTCCCCAAGAAAGGGCAGGGGGTCTATAATACTGAGATAATGGGAGAGGTTAGGGCAGAAAGCTCCAAGCCTTCTCCTTCTAAGTCTTATTACAAGAAGAAACCTTCTCAGCTCCACATTCTGAGAAGGGGAACTATACATGGCTCTTGCCCTAAGTGGGGGGCCCTTCCCTTCTCCAGCAGAAAACTGGAAGAGGAGCAGTTACCACCCCCTCCCCAGCTTGTCCAGGAAGAAGAAGAGGGAGAAATGTCAGTCCGTGGACTTCATTTCTTAGGTGCCTTCAGTGATCATCAAAACCAGGCATGGGGAAGGCCCTGGCGAACTGCTCCACCCGTTGCCTAAGGTCAGCCAGCTGATGACTTGTTTCTGGGTCTTTGAGCAGGAAAGATTTGAAATCCTGGAGTTTGGCTAGACATGAGTGAGGGAAAAAAGTGGTCAGAGCTTAGGGGAAGGCAGTGAGATCAGCTGGAAGAGGGGGAGATAGTCAGTGTGAACTAGCTGGGGGGCGGGGGAGGTCTTGTCCACTCACTGGTCTTGCTCTTCACTTCCAAGCCAATGTTGACACCTTCATCTATAAAGCCTACAACTTTCCGGAAGTCATCTTCATGGAACCCTCGAGAAGTCAGGGCTGGTGCCCCTGAGAGGCAGAAAAGGATTAGCACAGCCCCAGGCCACTGGCAGTCATCCCCCAGCCCCACCAGAACCCAGGTCTCACCTAGCCGCAGGCCCCCAGGTGTGATGGCACTTCGATCTCCAGGACAGGTGTTCTTGTTGGCCGTGATGGATACAAGTTCCAACACCCGTTCAGCTCGAGCTCCGTCCAGGCCCTTTGGCCGCAGGTCTACCAGCACTAGATGGTTGTCAGTGCCACCTGAGGTGGGGAGAGTAAGCAGGGAGTGGTGAGTCCTGGGCCTCTGTATGAGGCTACAGGGGCTTGCACCTCCCCCTCCCCACCCCCCAGCTCACCAGACACTAGGGAGTAGCCTCGCTCCAGCAGGGCATCAGCCATAGCCTGAGCATTCTTCAGAATCTGCAGGGAGTACTCCCGGAACACGGGGGTGCAGGCCTGGAGAAGAGGCAGCAGCACTGTCGCCTTAAGCCCGGCGCCTCCTGCCCCACCACCCCCAGCATACTTGGGACCCCATCCCCACGCCCTCCCAGCCTGACACTTCCCTTCCATCAGCTCCAGTTTCAGCTAGCAAGGTGCAGGGTCTGAGCCTCCGGGACCTGCCCCCACCCACCCCACAAGAGTAGGCTCCCCAACCTGCTTTAGGGCCACAGCCACTGCAGCAATGGCATGGTTGTGGGGGCCCCCCTGCAGGGATGGGAACACAGCAAAGTTGATTCGGTCCTCAAATGTGTAAGGGATCTCTCGGCCAGTTTTGGGGTCCACAGCCCGCACCCCCTTCCGGTAGAAGATGAGTCCTGACCTGTGTGGGAGGTAGGTGGTCAGAATCTAAGCTGACAAGAAAGAGCATGGGGGTGAGGAGAGCAGAGGAGACTGGCTGGCCTGGCCCCTACCAGCTCTCAGAGTCCAGCCCAGTGGTGTTCTGTGTGCTGGACTCCAGGGCTTGAGGGTAGCAGACCTCACCTCCGCCCCCAAACCCCCTGCTGGGGAACTGCCACCAGGGGCAAGAAAAGGGGAAGTATCCTAGACAGGGCTTCTGGTGGGAACAAACTCACATCCAAACCCAACCATGCCCCGGGGTGGGGCATGAAGACAGGGAGAGGCAAGGCCTGACCTCAGGGAAGCCTGACCTGGCCCCTCGAAGGGTCTTGTGAGTGGTCGTGGTGACAACATCCGCGTGCTTGAAGGGTGAGGGGATCACCTTGGCAGCCACTAGACCACTGATGTGGGCCATGTCTGCCAAGAGGTGTGCCTTCACCTCGTCACACACCTAGGCGAGTACAGAGGACAGAGATAGGCCTCAGCCTCGGGAGGGCCCAGACAGGCCTGCCCAAGGCTTGCCCCTCCTCCCAAGTCTCCTCACTACCCCTTGGGGAGGGGCAGAGATTCCAGCCCATCACTAACTTCTCTCATGCGGGCGTAGTCAATGAGGCGAGCATAGGCACTGGTACCAGCTATGATGAGTCGTGGTCTGAAGAGCTGAGCAGTGAGTGCCAGCTGGTCATAGTCAATGAGGCCGGTTTGGGGCTAGACAGACAGACAAAAAGCTAAAGCTCTAAGAAGGAAGCGGAGCAGCTCCTCACAGCTCCCTCCTCACACCCCAGAGCACTCACGTTCAGCTTATAAGGCATAGACTCGAAGAAGATGGATGTAGCTGAGACCCGCTTGACATCAGACATGTAGCCGTGGGTGAGACTGGGAGGAGAGGAGAGGAAGGAGGCAGGTTCAGGGTACAAGAACTCTCCAACTTAGCCACTGGCTTCCTGCCCTGCTCCAAAGGCCGGGGTCTCTGGAACACTGCTCCTAGCAAGTACTACCCCTGTGGCTCTGAGCAACACTTATGGGGTCTTATCTTCCTCAACCACTCCTGGACTGGGAGAGCCCTGTTCCATCTGCATGGAACACGGTAGGTGTTCAATAAATTACTCTTCTCCCACGCCCATACTGCCCACAAGCCCACCCGCCACCCCACCCACACTCACTGGCCCCCATCGGGCAGGTCCAGCCCCATGATTCGGTCATGAGGCTGCAGAAGGGCTGTGTAGGCAGCCAGATTGGCTGGGGATCCGGAGTAGGGTTGGACATTGACTCCCCACTGAGCAGGATCCAGATCAAAGGCCTCCAAGGCCCGGCGCTGACACAGCAGCTCGATTTCATCCACTACCTCTGCTCCCCCGTAGTATCTGCAAAGGGAGGGGAGCAGATCAGGGCACAGAGAAAGGGTGCCACCATCCCCTGGACCAGCAGCAAAGGACTGGGAAGACCATCCTCTAGACACACTGGCAGGGTACAGGCAGGTGTCCCCCACTGGGAGCACCATCCCTGAGGCTGTCCTCCAGCCTTGCGGTGCCTAGCCCTCACCTCTTGCCAGGATAACCCTCCGAGTACTTGTTGTTCAGACAGGACCCCAGGGCCTCCAGCGCAGCTCGGCTGCAGAAGTTCTGGGGTGGGGGAGGGGGCAGTGTCAGAAGGTACCGAGCCCCGTTCCCTGGACCCCACAGCCCCCTCCAGCCAGAGCCCCAGGCTGCAGGGAGGAGCCGGGTTCTATAAAAAGCTCTGTTCATTTAGGATTCCTTGCCAGGTCAGGGACAGGGCCAGAGCATCCTCCTCAGAAACCCAGCTGCTAGGACTTCCCTGGTGGTCCAGTGGCTGGGACTCTGGGCTCTCAATGCAGGGGCCAAGGTTCAATCCCTGGTTGGGGAACTGGATCCCACGTGCCGCAGGGAAGATCCTGCATGCTGCAACTAAGACCCAGCACAGCCAAATAAATAAATATTTAAAAAAAATAAACCCAGCTGCTGTGATAGGTGTCTCCAGCAAGGCCGCCTGTCCATGTGAGCCTGTGCATCCAGGCTTTTGTTTCCTCCTAGGATGGAAGAGGGACCAGACTAAACTACAGGAGCTCCAGGAGGCTCTGGCAGGCTTCCTAATGCCCCTGCCCATAGCCCAGACTGGCCCTGCCTTTGCTTCAGATATCAGCAGAAGAGACGGAGATGAGGCCCAGCAGGAAGGCCCTGAGTTTGAAAGGGAGATCTGGAGAAACAGCAGGAAGATGATCTGTTACTTCCAGCTGTGGCCTAAGCCCTGGCCCCTCTCCCCAGGCCCCACCTCTGAAGCAATGAGCTCCAGGCCACGACACTGCCTGTCCTTCTCTCTCCGCAGCAGCTCCCACATCTCAGGGTCACTGTCTGATAGACTCTCCTGGCCTGACCAGCCCTTGCTTGCTTCTCGGGTCTGAGTCTGGGCCGCCTCACTGTGCTGGCACCGTACGGCCATCCCAAACAGCTGACCACATCTCCGCAGAGGCTAGGGAAAGAAAAGCTCGGGTCAAAGAAAAAGTGTCCAGACAAAACAGTCAACAGTCCTCAGTTATGCTTATCAGGTCCTCACGCTCCATACCCAGCAGTCAGTTGTAAAGTCTGTCTGTTCAGTTCTCATTAACCCCACCTCCACCTTCAAAAACCAGGTCTAGCGCCAAGGCTGAGATCAATATCCAGGGGGCGGTTCTGATTTGATCCAGTCAGCTCACCTCAGAATCTCCCTCCACCTCTGCCCTAAAGACACTCTGCAAAGCCTCAGGGCAAAGTTTGTCCTCTAGAAGCCTGTGTCTCTGCAACTCCGGAAAGTCCCCACCCACAGAAACACATGGTTTTCCTGCAGAGCCTTCACAAAGTGATACCCTAGTCGGGTGGCATGGTGGCAACCAAGCTGGCAAGGATTAGGGCAATAAGCTGTACAGGTGGTTTCCAGAGCAATGGAGGTGGGAACATAGTAGACCTTTAGGAGCCTCTGGGGAAGAGGGCCAAAACCTGTACCTTGTCCTTTGTGCTCCCCACTCTTTGCACCTCTTTCTAGCCCAAATCTGCTGAACCCCTGATGCAAGCAGGGGTGACCAGTTGCATCATTTGCATGGCTCAGATCTGGCAAGAAAGACTCAGCTCGCAGCTCCAGGCCAAGAACCGTGCTGGCTGGCCAGCACAGGGTCCACGGGGCATTCAGTATGGTTCTCTTCCCTAATGCCACGTCAAACGGGCAGTCACAAGGCCTTGGGGCATCTGGTTCCCGGAATGAGAAGGGGCCCCAATCACCCTGCGTGCACCGAGGGTCTCAGGGATCCCCTAGTTGCACATCCGCACTCCCCTCCGCTCTCCCCTCCCCGAGGTCCCTGACCACGTGCGTTTAAAAGCCCAGAGAAGCCCAAGTTTGTGAATCGTTAGAATAAGACTAACTGGGATAGGTTGGGAACTTACTTTCTACGGGTCACCCACTCTCTGGAGCCCCATCCTTACCCGAGTCGACCAAATAAAAGAGAAGGACAACATCGCAACAAGAGATTGAAAGTCGCACGAGGTCCAAGTACCAACCCCGACCGCGGAAAACAAGGTCGAAAGGCGGGCGCAGGCGCGATCGGAGGGCGCAGGCGCGAAAAGAGCTACCGGGAAGCCACGGGCTTAGGGCGGGATCTACGCATGCGTAAGGTGGGCCCTTTAGGGTCTTTCGGGAATTGTAGTTTTTCTCTCTTCGGTTTCGTTTGCCAACTGGAGAAGCTCTTGCCTGAAAGATGATAGATCCACTGCCGTCCTGTCTCCTTACTGTCCTGAAGCTCTTCACCGACTGTTTTGGGTTTTTTTTTGTCTGTTCAGACAACAGCAATTTATTGGGTATCTACAGAGTGAATGTGTTGTGCTTAGTCGCCCAGTCGTATCCGACTCTTTGCGACCCCTTGAACTGCAGCCCACCAGGCTCCTCTGTCTATGGGAATTCTCCAGGCAAGCATACTGGAATGGGTTGCCATGCCCTCCTCCAGGGGATTTTCCCAACCCAGGGATCGAACCCAGGTCTCCCAAACTGCAGGTGGATTCTTTACCGTCTGAGCCACCAGGGAATCCCAAGAACAGGGTAGCCTGTCCCTTCGCCAGGAGATCTTCCTGACCCAGGATTCGAACTGGGGTCTCCTGCATTGCAAGCAGATTCTTTACCAGCTGAGCTACCAGGGAAACCGGTATTATTAGGCTGACTGGGAAATACAAAGACTCCTGTACAAGCTGGAGAGCCCCCTGGAAAGCACCCTGGATTGAAAGGGTGAGAGACCCGAGTTCAAGTTCCCACTCTGGGACTAACTAACGAATTAGCTGATTTGAGCCTCAGTTTCCCCATTTACAAATCAATGATAAAATAACATGTGGTGGGGATTTAATGAGACTGTATGTAAACATGCTGTTGGATGGATCACCCCCTCACCTCATCCTCACAAACCTGCCTCCTCCGTGGCCATCTCCTCCTTCTCTGGGACATGTGGGAGCTGACTGAGGTGCCCCCTCCTCACTGCACCTGTTGAATTTTGTTACCAATTCAGTCTTGATGCTCCAGCAATCAGTGAGCTCTCTTTGTACCCTGGGGCTATAGATTCTTGGAGTTGGAAGGGATTTCCTTACAGCCTGACTTCATCTGGACTTGTCTTTTAGGGGAGGGACTCACTGATCCCTCCAGGAGTAGGTTCTCAAACCTGGGTATCAGAATTGGCTGTGTGATATAAATATATGAGTGTTGAGAGTTTCCTCAGAGGTTCTAAGTCTTAAAGAGTGGATCTTAAAGAGTGGGCCCACTCACACTGACACACAACAAAACCTCTCCTTAGTGATTCTATAAGCAGTGATTTTGAGAACCACTGCCTTACATAGCAAAATTACACATTCATTCAATCATTCATTCATTCGGCAAACACATTGAACTCCTTCACCATGCCAGGCATGCCTTAGCCCTGGAGATATCAGAATAGATCACTGACTACCAGGACATCAAGAGGTGAACAAGTGCAATTACAGGCAGGGGCATCTCACTCTGCTCCCAGGTGTCCAGACATCCTAAGAACAAAGAAAGGAGAAGGAGGAGAGAATGGTGGTGGAGGCAAGTTTGTGAGTCAGAGGGGGAGGACAGTCCATCACAAAGCCTGTTCACTTGCAAAGTCTCTTTTAGTGTCCACAACTATTTTATTATTGCATCACAAGTGAGGAAACTGAGGCCCAGATGAGCTAACTTGCTAATTCCAGTTATTCCCACTTGGTTCTCATTTCAGACCTGAGAAGTCCCCCCTTAGTTAGCTCTAATCTCCTTCCCTCCCACTCTAGCCTCAGGTGCTTTCAGCTTTTTCCAATAATAGGCTTGGTGTCGGGAGTCAGCCTGGATCCTGTCCTTCTTACAATCTCTGACCCAGAACCACTTCCCACCTCCCTCTTTCTTTCAGTTCGTTCATCCATCCATCCATCACGTATTTATTTTCCCCTTACTGACTTCCCACTCCTCGAGTGAGACTCAGGGTGTCTGGGTGAGACTCACCTCTGACTCAGTTTCCCGGTGCAGCCAGCGGGCAATCCTCCGGAGAACACCGCTGCCTCCCAGTTTTACCTTGACCCAGGACTCAAAGCGAAGGAAGGCTTCAGAGGAGGTGTCGTTCTGTGCCTCAGCTTGTCTGTACCTCCTCCCTAGCCTCGTCGACAGGGGTCCCCGAGGGGAGGGGGGCGGCTGAGCTTGAGAACTGCTAATGAAGCCGCAGCCAATTAAAGCCCGGGCCAGGGTTGGGGGCGGATAAAATTAGCAGCTGCGTCTGCAGGGGTGGGAGGGTGGACAGCTGGCTGAAGGGGCCCTTGTTTGCGTTTGCAGACGGCAAGCGGGAGCGGCGTTGCCCAGTTCTCCAAACTCGCAGTCGTCCCTTCCCCCACCCCTCGTCTCAGGCCTCTCTCCCTCCCTCCCCCAACCGTCTGCAAACTCAGCGCCCACGAAATTAGGAAGGAAAAGGAAGATCGATGACTCCAGATGCCGCAAACTCTGTCCCCCGCCCCCCCCCCCACCTGCCGCCTCCCGCCAGCCCGCGGAGCTTAGCAGGTTGTCAGTGCTCCGCCTACACTGTCCTTCCATCTCCATCCCATTCAGGGCCTTATACCTCCTCCCCCAGAGAGCCCGCTGGTGGTCCCTTCTCAGGTCTAATCCCCGTCCTATTTTCGGCAGCTTCACCCCGCCCACCTCTGGGAGGAAAATTCCCATCTCCTGAAGGGCTCAGCCCCAAGGGTCGTCCTCCTCGTCTGAATCTGATCTCGTCTTAGATGACCTCCAAGGTGCCAGCTCCGTCAATATTTGCCTCCGTTTCCCCATGAGCCGCCGAGGGAGGAGGCCCTGGCCAGGTCTCTGCCAGACAGAAACGCACACCACCACCACCCCCTTGCCTAAAGGTCTCACACAGACGCGTATTGGATTTCACTTTATTTTGTTCCCTTTCCCGTCTGTTTTGGCGTAGGAAAAAAAAAAAAAATCACCGAGAGGAAGCAGCCAGAAGGTGGAGCAAGGCTGGCAGGGACTGGAGGGAGGTGGGCAGAGGGCAGGCGAGTGGATCGCCTATGCACAGGAGTGTTGCTTCCCCTACCCTAATTATTGGGGCTCCGGGGAAATGGGGACAGGCATACGACAGGCAGAGGGATTGGGAATAGACCACGGTGTATAGGCCTTTATGGTCTTTAAGTGGGTATAGGGGGGAAGACAAGCGCCTGGGAGTAAGAAAGGGGTGGGATGAGGGTGCCAGGCAAGGCGTTATTAAAGCTGCGGGCAAAGGGAGTATCCAGCCCAGCGCCAGGCGCAGGCGTGAAGAGGACTCAATGGGGACGCAGGGGACGCAGGGACCGCCTCCAAGCCCCGCCGATTCTGGGGCTGCCTTCTGGGCCCTCCACTAGAAGCTTAGCCAATGGGGGGTTACCCCCAGCCTCGTGGGCACTCCCCATAATGAAAAGGGGATCCACACCGGCTGACAGCCTCGGAAGGGCTGTTCCTCTCCACCCTCAGAGTGGAAGGGGTGGACGCGGCCACAGGAGCTGCGGGGTAGGGGCAGGGGTTCCACTTCAGGGAGTCTGGGATTTCGCGGGAAGCTCAGGGCCCCGGGCGAGGGCGGGGTGGGCTATCCAAAATAGGGGTGCTCGCTCTGGAAGTTATAGTCTGGGCACACCTTCTGCACCAGTTTGTAGTCAAAGCTGAGGAAGGAGACGAAAATGCAGATGACTTTGAAGGGCTTGGCACACAGCCAGGCGGCCTGGCTCTGCGTGTGCTCGGTGAAACACACCTGCGACGGGTCGTACAGGCACGGCCGGTGCTTGCGCGCGCGGTTTGTCTTCTCGTACTCCACGTGGCAATTGAAAGCGCGTGACTCTTTGGCCCCAGGCACTCCCAGCGCGCCCCCGAGCGGACCCGCCAGCGCACCGCCGAGGGTGCCCCCGAGCCCAGGCCCCGCCGCCGCTATTCCCAGCGGGGGCCCCAGCCCAGGGAGCACCCCCTCCAGGGCCAGCGTAGACTGCAGCGGGTGGGGGGAGGGCCCCGGCAGCCAGACGCCCCCAAACTCGACACGCTTGGAGGGCGGCACGATACTGACGCTGAGGTTGCCCAGGCTGGACGAGTTGTGGCGGAAGTAGACGCTGAAGGTACCGTTCACATGGTCCACGATCTTACCCGTCACCAGCAGCGAGAACTTGAGAGTGTGCACACGGAAGTAAAAGTCCCCCCAGCCAAAGATCTTTTTGGCGCGGGCCGCTTTGATGGACGGCTTTCTCTTCGTGCGCTGCGCTGGCGCTCCCGCCGCCCCAGCCCGGGCCAGTGTCCCTGTGTGGTTAGCCGGCCAGGCCCAGCTCCAGGCACGCGCGGTGCCCAGGCCGTCGGAGGACTTTGGCGCTGCCGGGAGCTGATGGCCAGGGGCGCCACCTCCGGCCGTGGCGGGACGCAGCTCCAGGTACTGCGGCCTCCTGGACTCCGGTATCTGGGCACTGACGGCCTGGGGACCAAGAAGGAGGAAAAGAGAGACGCTGGGGTTGTCTGGGGCCACCCGCCAGGGCCACGCCGGTCCCTGTCCACAGCCGCTTGGAGAACAAACGGAATCGGGCTGCCACAGCAGTGGCTCAGGGAGTGCCCGTTGGAATGGGCCCGCGGCTCTTTCAAGGCGTGTGGTCTCGGCCTCAGTTTCTACATCTGTGAAATGACACTAGAATCCTTGTCTTCTCATAGAACTCTGACGAGGGCTGAGAAAACCAAAAGAGCCAAAGCAGTGTGGGTTTGAAAGGGACTGGCGCTATGAACTCTGGCTTGATTGGGAGTAATGGACCATGGAGAAGCTGGACTCAGGCAAGGGAGGCCACGACCACTGTCAGTGCCCAGCATCAGGAAAGAGTGAGACCTCCCAGCACACCTTTGCCAAGACTGGACCCCCCACCCAGGCCTCAGCCTCTACTCCCTTGAGGGGTGGAGCATGGGAGACCAATGGAGCTGAAGAGAGCAGTGGACACTCTGCATGCTTGCTGTGGGCTGAGGCTTGGGGGCTACTAGTGGGCACCCCTCTCCACCTCCAGCGCTCCTGCTGTTGGGGAGGCCGCCTGGTGGTCCTCCCCTGGGCTAGGAGGGGTACGGAGGAAGACTGCCCTGCTTGCCCCCCACCCATCTCCGTGTCTCAGGTGGCAGACGATCTGGGAGACAGCGCAGGGCGCGCAGGGCGAGTACAAGATGGATCGAGAGGCGGGAGCAGTGGGGCCAGGCCCGGGGCCATCAATTATCTGGGGCGGGGTGGGGGGGTGGCTGCGAGTGAAGGAGACGTGAGAGAGCAGAGAGGAAGAAATATGGAGATGCTGCTCCAGCGAGGGGAGTGGAAAGGAGAGGAGCTGTGTGTGTCAGAGTGTGTCAGTCAGACCGTGCTAGCTGTGGCCATTCAGTGTGGCCCTTACTGCTTGTGGGTTTGGACGCGGAGTACCATGTGTGATTGTATTTCTATTATATTGTATGTATCTGTCTATCTGCCTGGAGTGATGACTGTGTATGTGTGTGTGTGTGTGTGTGTGTGTGTGTGCATGCGCATGCTCAAGTCTCAACCTCTGGTGATGGGTGTGTATGTGTCTGCCTGGGGTGGCTGTGCATGGTGACTGTGTGTGTTTATGCTTATCTGTATGCCCTGTGTAGCAGTCTGAAGAGGCTGTGTTGTGTGTGTCTGCCTGCTTGTGGTGGCTGAATGCCTGTTGTATCAGTCCATGGTGCCTCTGTAGAGGTGTCTGGGTTGTATATGTACCTAGGTTGGTTGTGTCTGTGCGTGTGAATCTGAGTGAGGCTGTTTCAGGTTGTGCTAGTTGCCTTTCTGTGACTGGTGTAGTCGTATGCCTGGGTTGGCTATGTATCTGAGGGTGGCTGTGTGTGATTCACTGAGGGTGTCACTTTTCCTCTGTGATCTCCTCTCATCCTCTGTCCATGTGTCAAGCTCTTTCTCAAGGCTGGGTCAGTATATTCACAATGATATAACAAGTGTGGTCTCATTGTGTTCCCCTGGGGGAGGGGTGCATACATGTCAGTTGTATATGAATGTTCCTGAGGGGTGGGGGGATCCCCACACTGGCGTACAGGATGAGCTTTGAGTAGGTAAAGAGGCCGGGCAGCATGGGTGTCCCCCTCTGTTTGCATATACCATGTGTCCACACCATGTGTCCACAGGGGACAGGAACAGCAGAGTCAAGCTGCTAGGCTAGAATCTCCACCGCCTGGTCCCATTCCCGCAGCTCTGCGATCCTGGGTTATTAATGCCGCCGCCACCCGCTCGTCATACATATTTATCGCCCCCCTCATTCCTCCTCCCAACCATCTCTCCTCCCAGCTCAGGTGTGGGGGGCGGGGGCGGTAAGAGAGACTGACTCAGACTGACAAGCTTGAGCTGGCAGCTAACACCCAGAGGGTGGGCCTGAGAGAGAATGGGGGGAAGGGGTCCTGGGCCGCAGAGGAGGGGACAAGGGCCTTCTAGCAGGAAGGACCAAGACTCCAAGAGGTGGGCTTAGAGAGGGCAGGGCCTGAGCCCTGGAGAGATCATTGGAGGCGGGAGTGTATCAAGCTTCCAGGGGAAGTCCAAGAATGGTTGGGAGGAGTCATTTGAACTCTGACACCTAAACTCCTCACCCCTCTGGGCCCAATCACTAGCTCTTTCCAGGGGCATCCAGGAGCCCCTACACCTGCTGTTATGATCCCAAATGCCTCTGAGCCCCACCCCCCCAGCACACCGCAACAGCACCAGACATCCTGCACCCAGTCCAAGACCTGTCCACTGCTTCAGTGTAGCCACTCTTCCCAGGCAGGGGCTGGAGAGGAAAGCAGGTTTGGCTGGGTGGTGAGGGGCGCTAGGTGTCCCCCCACCCTGATTCCAGACAAACTGCTGTCTATGCTTCTCGCTTCTCTGATCCTGGCAAATCCCTGGGCTTTGGGCACCCGCACCCCCCCCACCCGCCTCTGGAGACAGCCAGGATAAAAGGGAAGAGTTGGGGTGAGCGGCCGAAGCGACCTTGGGGGGAGAACCTGAGTTCTCAGGGAGGGGTGAGAGTCTCCGAGCAAACGAGCCGAGAAATGGGAACATGGAATAAAATAAAATCAAACCCTCCCTCTGGCTTCCTAGCTCTCACGCTCGCTCTCCCTCTCTCGCTCTCGCTCTCCCTCTCACTGTTTTTCCATCTCCCTCTCTCTCTGTCTCTTTTTGTCTCTGTCTCTAATTTTCTTCTGCGATTCTGTTTTTCTGTTTCTGTCTGTCTGTCTAACTGTGGCTCTCTCCCTCTACCCTTCAGGTGGTCTGTCTCCCGCTGTGGGTGGGGGTGGGAGGGAGGGGAAAGCAAGGTGATATGGGAGCCCCTGTTTGCCTAGAATCCCCGGTGCTGTCCCTCCCCCTCTACGATTGACAGTGGGAGCAGGGTGTTGTCCGAGGAGGGGTCCTGGTCGCTTTGGAGCTGGTTTAATTAAGCTAATTGGGCGCAGTGACATTTGCGAAGGGGAGAGGCTAGCCTGGCTGTCGGCTTGGGGGTGCGGAGGTGTGGTGGCAGGAGGGAGTGGGGGGTGAGGGTGGGGGTGCGCTTCACCAGGCGCCTCTGGGCCCTAGCTGGGTGGAAGCCGAGCCAGGAGTGCTTTGCCCCCCAGGCAGCGAGCCCACGCATTGGAGGGGAGTTGAGGATGCCTTTTTCTGCTGAACTCCACTTGGTGGGGGGGGGCGCTCTTTGGGGATGGGACTGCTGGGAATGAGGGGAGGATCAGGCTGTCAGCCCCCCATCCGCATTGCAGGGTGCACCTCCCCCAGGCCTCCAGACTGGTCGGTGGCTTTTCTCCTGCTGTATGGGTCTGGCGGGCAGCTCAGGATTCTGACTGGGGGCGGGGACAGCACCCAGTAGTTGGGGAAGGAAGAGTGCTCCAGGTCTGGGTCAGGGAAGAAGAGGGAAGTGCGTACTGAGGCCTTGCACCTAGCAAGAGGTGGGGGCACCCCACAGCCAGGGTGGGTAAAATAGGCAGGGTCTGGCTGGGATCCAAGGATGGAGGTGGGGGTGAGGACAGAGGTGGGGTGGACAGGACAGGCTGCGATGAGGACTGGGCCAGAGATGGAGGGGGACTGGGACTGAGGCCTGGGCAGGCACAGGTACACGGTGCAGAGATAAGGATGGAACAAGGGTAGGCATGGGAACAGGGATGAAGAGGAGGTCAGAAATGGTGGACAGGCGCTGGGCAGAGACTGGGATGCAGATGGGATAGGGGCCAAGACAGTGAAGATGGGGGCGCAGAACAAGGTGGGAACTAAAATGGGAATGGGGGAGACAGGGATGGTGGATGAGGAATGGGCACTGGGAGGATTGGGAGATGGGGATGGGACCAGATTGGGGGGGGGACAGAAACGGGGGATGGGAAATGGTTACTGGGCAGAAACAGGGATGCTGAAGGAGGCAGAGACCCAAGAGGTGGGGATGGGGAATGTGAATGGGGGCTGGAATGGGAAATGGGAGACAAGGAAGGAGATAAGAGACAGGGATGGGGAGACAGGCTGAGGACAGGTATGGGAGTCAAGCCAGAGAAAAAGGCAGAAGACCGGCAGGATCAGGCCACAGAGGGGGCTCGGCAGGTGAAGATACCTTCTTCCAGACCCTACTATAGCTATAGCGTGAGGGGGCGGGGATGGCTTCTGGGGCGGGCTCTGCCCTTGGGCCGGGGGCCCCCTCCCCCTCAGCCCCGCCTGCCCGCCTGCTCCTGGCCTGCAGCGCAAGGCTCACCGTTATCTGAATTTTGATTTTATTTTATTTTATTTTATTTCCCTGCTTCCTAGAGCTGGCGCAGTCCCCCCGGGAACGACTGCCCCCCGCCCCCCCGCCCCGCGCCTCACTTTATTATTGCAATAAATGTGCCCATAAAGGCGCGGGCTCCGGGGCGCGGTGGGGGGGGGGGTGGGAGCCGCTGAGCTGGGATGTAATTTCCCGAAGCCGGAGCCGGAGGGGGAGTGGGCGGGGTGGAGGTGGAGGAGGGGTAGGCTAGGGAGAGGGGGAGACTCGCCAATTTCCAGCGCTCAAGGCAAGCGCTCCCCGCTCCCCATCCCTGGCCCACAGCTCGTTTCCACCCCAAGCCCTGGGACTCGCCACAGCGCCCAGCCAGCCGGGAGCCCTGGGACTCTTCCCCCACGACAGACCCTGCCCTTTCTCCGTAACCCTGTCCCCCGTCCACGCCCAAGTGGAGTTCTAGGGCTCAGTCCAAAGTTCCACACCTCCTCCACAATGACTTCATCTCTGACCCCGATGATGCCCCCTCCACTCACCGGGTCTCTCTGAACGTTTATCCCGCCTCTCCCCAAGGACAGTTTCTGAACCCAGTGACCCTTCTTTACCTTGTTTCTGTCCCCAAATTACCTCACCTCTTCCCCAGCCACCCAGTCCTGGACCCCCAGCTCCTCCCTACCCCAAACCTAAGACAGTCTACCTTCTTCTTTCCGTCGGGTGCCCCTCCCATATTCCGGGGCTCTGACCCAAGAGAGCTATCAGCGACCCCCCTCGCCTATGCTCCTGGCTCAGCTGCGGCCCCTGATTACCCCCAAATCCCGGCGACAGCTCTGGGCCCTGGCCCAGGCTGCACGTGCCTAAGTGGCCCAGCCAGAGATTAGTTGAGGGGTTAGAGGGGGATATGGAGTCAGGAGGGGGTGGCTAGATGCAGGGCTGGAGCCAGCCAGTGCTGAGAGACTTAGTTCAGCCTAATCCTTCCTTGAGGCAGGCTAGAGCTGGAAGGTCCCACAGGGCCCCGCCCCTGCCCTCCCCCAGCTAATTAGTAATTAGTGATTAGTGATTAGTGACTATTGATCGCCTGCTGCTTCTCCCAGTAGGCGGCTGCTTTGGCAAGGGGTGGCGAAGACAGAGACAGAGAGGGCGAGAAGTCAGAGACCATGTTGGAAAGATCCTGCAGGAGGCCTGGGCCAGAGCCCCAGGGGCAGTGGAAGCCAGGAGTCGCAGGCCCCATAGGAGACCAGGAGCCTGGAGCAAGGAGGGAGGAGGGAGAGGGCGCCTGCAGGAGGGGCCGGTGAGCAAGATGGGAGAAGGCAGGGTGCTTAACATGGGACAGTTAGGGTTTCCCTGCAAACTGTCCCCCACCAGCCTCTTATTCAGTGTCAGCCCAGTGCCAGCCTTGGCACTGAGACAGCCCTGAGTGCACACACACACACACAAGCCACATTCGGATACATGAACACATCTTGAGGCTCACAATCCCATTATTCTTGTTTTTGTCTCTAAGTCATGTCAGACTCTTTGTGACCCCATGGACTATAGCCTGCCAGGCTCCTCTGTCCATGCGATTTCCCAGGCAAGAGTACTGGAGTGGGTTGCCATTTCCTTCTCATACCCACACTCAAATGCACTCAAGATGACAAGAATGCAGACACATGCAAGCCTCAGAGACTCACGTACAGACAACACAGGCACCCCAACACAGAGGTATGCACCAGAGACACACCTCGATACTCCGAGATGTGCATACACATGTGCACACACCATACACCACACATGAGCACACACAGAGAGGTAGTCAGACACACACTGTCCTACACACATCCCCCTTCACAGTTATACACATGCACACATAGTCTGTATGTACATGCAAACACAGATTCTCACATGCATACAAGCCGCACTAAATGGCAGACACCCTCTCCTCCATGGACTCCAACACGTAGGCCCAGAGCAGCAGCTCTCGCGCACTCAGATAGATCCCCACTGCTCACATCCTCACGCTCACTCTCCCTCAAGTCTTCACCAGATGTTTCATTCCCCTTCAGGGGGCAAAGGAAATTAAACCAGATCTGTCCACAGGGGAGTTTACTTAATGGGGAGAGTAGAGAGGAGAGTGGGGAGGAACTAGGAAGGAGGAGCAGGGGAGGACAATCCAGCCCCACTACCTCTCCCCAGGGCCTTCACATCCCAGTGGGTTGTGGGGCAGAGACCCCCTCCCAGAGTGCTCTACGAGGGCAGAGCTAGGCAGCAGGTCCCCAAGAAGCTCCTGCCAGTGGAAGCAGTTTTTGTGGAGGGGGCTCCTTCACCCACCTTCCAGCCCCTCAAGGTCACCAGGCTGGTTTGAGAGAATCACCAGCTTCACTAAGGGCCCCCGCCCTGCTGGAGCTGCAGAAGGTGATCTGAATGAGCAGGTGGGAGGCTAAGTGTGTGTGTGTGTGGTCTACACCCCTTTCAGACTCTGTAGGGGCTGGGGGCTGGGATGCAGGGAGTAGGGCTTTGGGGAGCTACCTGTCTGCCCCCAGACTAGGTAGGTCACACTTAGGGTAGGAAACAGGAAAGTCAGGGGCAGGGGGCTGGTGTAAGAAGATAGGGGTCCAGGGCCTAGGCCCCCATTGTGGGATGCACAGCAGGGCACAGATGGCTGCACTGTGAAGCAGGGACTCACCCCTTCAGAGCCAACACCACACTCCACACCAGCATACACGCACCCTGGACGCCAGCACTAGACAAGCAAGCCTGGCTGCCCGGGACACAGGCACACACACAGGTGCACACGCTGACCCACACACACCACACCAGCACACACGAGCACCCGGTGTACACGAATTGAAGCCTCCAAGTCCGGAGGGACGCAGATCAAGTCTGGGCCCCTTTAGCCTGTCTTTGCCCTGGAGCTTCAGGGAAACAGGCCAGCCTCGGGGAGATGGAGAGAGGAGAGGACGGGAGGAGAGACTCTGTCCAGACAGCCCACACCCCCTACCCGCCGGGCGCGCGCGAGGGGTGTGTCTGTGAGGTTGTGCAGGGGAGACGGTGTCTCCGCGGGAAATGCAATGGGAGATGGTAGCCAAGTTCGGCGGTATCTGTGTGGGTCCGTGTGTGCGCGCGTGTGTTCGGGCCGAGTCTGCTCGGAGCACAGTGCCCACCTGGCATTGTGACAAGAGCAGAGGAGAGAAATGAGAAGGCGGGGGTGGAGGGGTGGAAGGACAGACAGCGAGGAAGGCGAGTGAGGTTGGCGTGGAAAGACGGCAAGGCTGACACCCTGCTGGCTTGTCTGTCTGTCTCGCACTCCCGCTCCGTCTGGCACCCTCGTGGGTCGGGCTTCGTCCCCTCCCCCGCCTCGCCTGGAGCGGGATCCGAGTCGGGTCTCCACCCTGGCACCCCCCATCCCACCCCACCCCACCCGGGACCCTCAGCCAACTTGCGCTGGGAGAGCGCCTATCCTGAACCGGGAGTCTGTCTGTCCGTGTCCCCTCTCCTCCCACCCCGAGCCGGGCAAAGTTGGGACGCTCTGCGCTGTAGACCAGGCGGGCGCACGGAGCCCCTCGCACTCTGGGACCTTGGCGTCCGGGACCCCCGCGCTCGTGCTACCGCCCGGCTACCCTTACCTTCCTCAGGAGCCACGGGCCAAAGAGCAAGAGAAGCCATTCCGGGAGCAACCGCATCTTCCCGGGCGGCCGGGCGGGGCGGGCGCCGGGCCTGGGGACGAGGGGCCCCGGCGGGCGTGCCGCGGGGTGGCTGCCGGAGCGGCGGGAGCGGGCGGCGCGGCCCGCGGACTGAGCGGCGAGAGGCGCGGAGCGCGGCGCTGGGGGCGGGGCGCGGGCGGGGGAGAAAGTTGGGTCGGACTCGGGCGGGCGGGCGGGGGGGCGGGGCTCCGCGGCGCTCCAATCCCGGCCGCGCCCCGCGCGCCCCCTCCCGCCCGGCCCGGGGCACCGAAGGTGACTTTCACCCCGACACGCCCCAGACACGCCCCCGGCCCAGGTGCGGAGCGGAGAGGAGGGGGCTGCGGGGCTCGGGGGCCGCGGACCCGAGAGGCTGGGTGGGTGCAGCCCTGAGGAACAGGGCCGGGGGTGGGGCTCCCGGCTCCAGGACCTTGTTCCCGAAGCGGGGCACGGAGAGTGGGGAGCCTGGCGAGGGTCCCTCGGAGCTCCCGGCCTCTTCTGTGCTCCGGACCCTGGAGGGTCCCCGGGCAGGAGCAGGGCAGGGGCCGAGGTGGGCGGGCGGGGCCCCGGGCGACTGCCGCCGCGCGGCGCTGACGGGGATGGATGGGCGCCCCGCGGCTCATTCGGCCCGGAGATGAGTATCATTGATCACGGACGGAAACCCCATCACGTCTGTCAATAGGGCTGACAAACTGCGCCCGCCGCCCCCACCCCCGCCTTCAAGGCACCTCTGCGGTCTCAGGACCCCTCCGCTAGACTCGCCCTTCACCTTTGCCCCTCGCCCCCTCTGCTGACCCCCCCAGGCGTCCCAGAGCCTCCCTGCATTGGGGTTAGGCAGGAGCCGCACCAACGGCCCGGCTTCTTGGTGCGATCTCCATCCATCCCTTTCCGCCCAGAGTCCCATCTTTCACCATCAGTCGCTCTAGATCCTTCTCCCCTTTCTCCTCTGGCCCTGTCCTTGTCTCTGTCCCCAGTCTGGCCCTGTCTCTGTCCCAATCCTCTTGGCTGTTTCTTCATCAGCTCCCTCCTCCCCCTAGTCTCTCTCTCTCTCCTGCCCAGGGAGTCTTCAGCTGTCAGCTGTTGCTATGCACAGAGGCTGTGGCTGAGGTTGTGCTATGACCGACACCTCGACAGCGAGAGATAGGGACAAGCTAAGAGACAGACAGATGCATACCGGGAGACCCCAACACATGTCCCCAGGCATGCAAGAAGGTGCCTCGCAGGGGCAGGCCACACAGTAGAGGTGAACATACAGGCAGAGTGAAACACATTGACACAGAGACCGGCGCACACATACACAGACAGGTGCATGCCTAGTGGCACTGATCCACGTAGATGGACACAGTCGGTTTACACAGAGTGTGCATACACAGAGTCCTGAGAGATAAACGCAACTTTCATCAAGAGACACGCATACCCAGCCAGGTACTCATAGCCGACCCCACCTTCCTTGTCTTGGCAGAGAGGTGGACATTAACAGATAGTGATGGACACACTCAGGTGTACGCTGGCACCGGCAGTCCAAAAGACAAGCCCGGGCACACATAAACAAATAGACAGACACATGGATGTGACAAGACACAAAACAAGGATCAGGAATGCTGAGAAGATGAAGTGGACACAGATACTCCAGGAGAGACAGACAGCACCCTGGATCAGGAGCCTGAGTGTAGGCAGGGCACAGAGGGAGGCAGGGAGAGGCAGGAACAGCCAGGCCTCAGGCCACAAGGCTCCATCCAGAATCCTGACTGCCAAACACAGGGGCTGCTGAGGTGGTAGTGGGTAGTGGGGGCAGTGGGCACACTCAGGCCCATGGTACCCAGGACAGAAGCCCATCCTGTTTTTCTGGAGCCCTGATGCACCCAACCTCGCCTCCTTTTGCTAGTCTCAAGTCACAGCTTCCTCTCCCCAGCTCTCACTCACACACACACACACACACACACACACACACACACACACACACACACTCCCTGTCTCCATCTCTCTGTCTCTATCTCTCATTCTGTCTGTATCAGCCTCTGGTTCTGCCCCTGTCTCTTCTCCATCTCTGTCTTAGGTCTCTCTGCCATCCTTGCCAGGTGGGGAATTTTTGAGCACTGCCTTCAGGTAGACCCTCTCCTGGCCGTCCTGGTGGGCAGAGGAAGGATGCTGACTGGAGGAGTGTGTGTTCCAAGCCGCAGCTGGGGCCCCCTCTGGCTCTGCCCAGGATCTTGAGGCGACAGGCAGAGAATCAGTGGCTCCCCGGGGGCGCCAGATGCATGGCTGGCAGAGGGAGGGAGTGAGGGGGTGGGGCTGCTGGTGGTGGGGAGCAGACAGGCGCTGGGGGAGGGGGAGGAACCGGCTGGAGGAGAGTAGAGGGGGTGTGGCAGAATAGCCCCAGGGAAGGAAGTGAGAGGCTGGAATGGGGTCCGAGGGCAGGTGCATAATTAGTGTGCTGAGGAGGGGGCTGTGCTGGGCTTCTGAATGAGCTGCGCTGCAGGAGTGTGCACGCCACCTGGTGGACAGATGATGACACAAGCCTCCCTCTAAGCAATCAACAAGGATGCCCCTTTTCCCCAGGAGGATGGCTCTGCTCTGGGGCCCTAGGGAGCTGGGGAGCCAGTGGAGGATGGCAGAACTGGCTTGGAAGCTGAGGCTGGAGCTGGGACCTCAAGGCTAAGAGGGAAGGGAAGGGCTCTTGTTTCTGGAGGTGGCTGGATCCATAGCTTCCTCAAGAAAGGAGGAATAGACTGAGAAAGTTGAGCCAGGGAGGGAGGGGGAATGCAAAGCAATGCTCTTCTTTGGGGATGTGGGTAAGGGTTCTTTGGGCTTCCCTGGTGGCTCAGAGGGTAAAGAATCTGCCTGCAATGAGGTAGATCCGGGTTCGATCCCTTGGTTGGGAAGATCCCCTGGAGAAGGGAATGGCCTCCAGCTCCAGTATTCTTACCTGGAGAATCCCATGGACAGAGGAGTCTGGCAGGCTACAATCCATAGGGTTGCAAACAATTGGACACGACTGAGAGACTAATACACACATACTAGGTTTCTTTAGATGCTTAAAGCTGCCTTCTTTGAGCGTATTTGCTACTGCAGTAAAAGGGAGGCTGTAACCCTCTCGCAACTAGGACCATGTAAAGCAGTGTGACCTTCTGCACAGGAATTGTAGACCTGGGCTTCTCAGGTGGCGCTAGTGGTAAAAAACTTGCCTGCCAATGCAGGAGACATGAGATGATGGTTTGATCCCTGGGTCAGAAAGATCCCCTGGAGGAGGGCATGGCAATCCACTTCAGTATTCTTGTCTGGAGAATCCCATGGACAGAGGAACCAGTCCATAGTGTTGCAAAGAGTTGGACATGACTGAAACAATTTAGCACACTTGGGACCCCCTTTGGCTGTAGCAGTCATCAACACCTGGGATGTGAACTGGGTTTGTTGGTGGCCTGTGAGACCTGGAAAACTGATCTTCCCAGCTTTAACTACAAGTGCCTTCCTTTTCCTGAACCCAGGGTTCTTACTCTTGACATCTGATTAATTAGTCTCTATGAGGTATGAGATGTTAATGCTTCAAGAGCAAACTTAGCCAAATGGGAATGGGACGATCCTGAAGGACTAGAAAGTCGTTCACAATCCCAGTGTGTTCATCTCTTATTGTGGGATTTCTCACTGTGGAAGAGCAGTTTAAGGATGGGTGACAGTGTTGTCCCTTAAAAGTGACAGTGCAGAGAAAATACAGATCCTGGAATAAGTGTCCAACGGCCAGAGAGATCACATGTTTCAGAGTGGTGAAGTCACTGGCTCAAGTTGACACAGCCAGGGGAAGCAGGTCTTTCTGGTCAAGTTCCATGCCACCCCCTTCCTTGCCGCAGCCCAGCAAACGGGGATGGAGGCCAGAAGGGCACTGAAGACCAGATGCTCCAGCCTTCCTCCAGCACAGAGCATGGCTCCCTCTGGTGGCGGGAGCATGCAAGCACAGGCCAGCTCTCAGTCTCACATTCAGGTTGCTGCTGCTGCTGCTAAGTCGCTTCAGTTGTCAGGTAGACAGACACAAACGGCTTTCTTTTTTTTTTCTTTTTTTACAATTTTATTTATAACAATATCTGTGTTATTTAGTTGTAAAGGAATTCAGCAAAAATTATTAAAACGTTCATGTCCCCAAAACGGGGCTGCCCGCTTGCCCTTCCTTGGTGTGCCCCACTTCCTCCTCATCCCCAGGGGAGGGGAGCCTGGGGGGACTGTTTACCAAAGAAATTCTCCAGCCCTGGGAGCCACAGTGGGGGCACTGGAGAAGGGGAGGGCTTATCTGGGAGGGATGCTGAGCTCGGCCATCTCAGAGGTGCCCCTGGAGTGGGGGCTGGGGCGTGGGATGGCCTCCCCCAAGAACTAAAAAACTCCATCCTTCTCTTCCTACCTCAGCCAGAGCCAAATCTTCCAGACAAGGGCAGCAAAGGACTCACCCTCCTCAGGATCCCAGAATCAGCCCTCAGGGGACTGGCAGGGTGTGTGGGGGGGCGGCGAGAGGGGAGAGCCTTGACAAAGTGTCTTGTACAGGGAGGAGGACGCAGCACCACCAGCTCTCCCAGTGGGGGTGCGTTTTTGGTGGGAAGGTGGGAGGCAGGGCTCCCTTATACCTGTAATTTGCAGGAGCCCCCTTCCTGTCCCCCCCCCTCCCGGAAGGCAGCATTGGGGGGAGGGGTTTGCTGAGGAGCAGGCAGGAAGGAGAACGGAAAGAGATAATACTGTGCTCGCTTGCTCGCTTGCTCACTCACATATAAAAAGTAATTCCTTCATTTTTTACATTTATACATCCCAGCAGGGCTGGGGAGGGGTTGGCTGGGCAAGAGGGGGGCTCCTTGAAGGACTTCTCTGTCCGGGGGCAGGAGGCTCTCTGGGGAAGTCCGATGGTGTAGGACCCTATGCCAAGGGGTCCCCTATCTCGTCCTCGGGGCCCCGGCCCAGGAGTTCTCGCTTCTCGTCCGTGCTGGCCAGGGAGTGGCGGCTACCGTGACCGCCCATGTAGAGTGTGGCATACACGGGGTTGGTGAAGTTGGTGGGCTGCAAGGCAACAGAGGGTTCAGGTGGGGCTCAGGCACTGGGCTCTGTGGCTTAGGTACTTTCTGCCCACCTCCATTCCATCATCCAGCCCAACGCCCTTGGTCACCCTACCCACAGCCTCCATCCCTGTCCTGGAAGCCCCCTCCCCTCCCCTCCCAGCCCACCTTGTCAGGGTCCAGGGCGAAGTCCGCATCCAGTAGGCCCCCTACATCATCAGGCTCCCCACCTTCGTACATCTTATAGGTGGGATTCCCGATCTCCACGTTCATGGCCCCATTAGTCATCCGCTGGTGCTGGAAGCCCTTAGCCCTGGCGGGGAGGTGGGAGCATGAGGGCAGGGATTCTAGGAGGGGGTGAGACTAGGGCCGTAACAGTGGCCACAATTTTCCAGACTCCCCACAACTCACCCTCGGACTCGCCGCTTGTACCAGAATACCACTCCGGCTACCAGAAGCATCAGCAGCAGCAACAGCAGAGGAATTAGGATGGAGGCCATATCTAGAGGGGAAGAGGAGGGAAGCTGAGTCCAAAAGGCCTCAGAGGCACAAAGCCCTCCATCCCAGGTCCCTGCCACCTACGTCCAGGCTGCTGCTGGCCGACCACTTGCTCCTCACACCGGGGTCCCGCCATGTGGGGTGGGCACCTGCAGACAGGAGGGGCAGAGCTGAGTGGGCATGTCATCCACTGGGGAAACCGGGAGGGACCGCAGGCTCCTGCTGGTCTGGCTCAGACTTGGGGGAGGGAAGGCTGATCTAGGCCTTGGTGAGGCACAGGCCCAACTCACTGGCACTCAGGCATCATTTTGCTGTTCATGGTGCAGGAACCGCCATTGCTGCAGTGGCCAACACAGGTCAGACAGCTGGGGGCCACCCGGCCATCGGAGCAGCTGCGGGGAGGAGTGCAGAGGCTGGGTGGGGCTGGTGGAGGGGCAGGGCTGGGATGGTGGGTTAGGCGGGTGGGGAGTGGGTGGAGGGTGGGACAGACTGGGAGTGGGCCCCACTCACTTGCAGGTGACATCCCCGCTCTGCTTGTTGACCACACAGGCCCCGTCGAGACAGCGGCTACACTTGTTCACCTCACACCTGGGCCCCTCAAAGTAGACCGTGCAGCGGCACTGGCGGGAGCCGTCGGTGGCCATCTGGCACGTCCCAAAGTTCTCACAGTAGCCAGAGCACTGTCCTGTGGATCGGGGCATGGGAGAGGAGGTGCCTCAAGCCTCACTGTCATGAGGGTCCTCCAGAGGTGGTGGAGGGCAGCTGGCCTTTGGGGTGACTTCCACCTCCTCCTGAGCCCCCCACTGTCCCCATGTCACAGGCTCCAGGGTTACAAAGATGTCCCGGAGCATCCCAACAGGGCACTGCCTTTGCTTGAATAATCCTGATGCCAAAGGGTTCACTACCTCAGGGCAGCGGGGGTGTGCTGACCTCTCCCTGGGGAGAAGCCCTGGCACCTCAAGCCTGGCTGAGCTGCGAATGGCCTCCTTCCCTAGAACGAGCCCCTGAGACCCCACTGCCCCCCACCCCCCGCCTCCATCGTCCCCTGGCCCGGGGCCCAGGGATAGCTCACTCACGGTACTGGCAGCGGTCCCCCAGGAAGCCGGGCAGGCATCGGCACTGGGGCTGGTTGCCCTGGTTGACCGTGCAGGTGCTGTTGTTGGCACAGTAGCCCGCACACACCTGCTGGGTGCATTTGGGGCCCGTGAAGCCTGTGGGGCACCGGCACGTGGGCATGCCTGGGGGGAGACGATGTGTGAGCGGGACTGTGGCCCACTGAGCCGCCCGGCTCTACTGCAGGGGAACAGGGCTGGGAGGGCCCGGTGGGAGGAGGGCAGCAGAGGGGAGGCAGACAGCACAGGACAGCAATGCTGGGGTTGGGGGCAGCAGGTGGGAGGGCAGCAGAGGTGAAGTAGGTGAAGGCAGGGCAGAGGCGGCTTGGGGGCAGCAGGGCCCAGGGGCCAGGAGGAGTCCTGGCAGGAGAACCAAAGGCCATACCCGAGGGAGAGGCAGCGCAGGTGCCCCCGTTGCGACAGTGCTCCCAGCACTGGTCCAGCTCACATTTGTCGCCTGTGTAACGGGGCTGGCATCGACACTTAGGCTGCCTCCGCGCGTTGAGGAAGCAGCTGCCGCCGTTGAAGCATTGTAGGTTACAGGTTCCAGGCCGAGGAGCTGCAGGAAGGGTCATCAGGGGCAGAGCCGGGGTAGGGGAGGATTCAGGGGCAGGAGGGGAGGAGGGTTCCGGGGCAGGGATGAGGGACCAGGGAGGGGTATGAGCATACCGTCCGGCGGGGGCGTTGGGGAGGGCACAGCCACACAGGTGCCATTGTCCAGTCGCTTCCCGTTGGGACAGGTGCAGACAGGCCCACTGGGACTCAGCAGGCAGAGCCATTCGCACTTCTTGCGGTCACAGGGGTTGGTCACTGCAGGGGTGGGCAGCATGGGAGAAGGCTGAGTCCTGTGACCCACAACCTCCCCTGCCCACCAAAACCTGAGGCTGCAGCTTGGAGACAGCACCCCCAGGCCTTCCCCGCCCCGGCCCAGGCTCTCCCTCTCCGTCCACCTTCAGGCTGCTTGTGCTGGTGGTACAGGACCACGTCGGAGGCGTGGCTCAGGCCCCCGGTCAGGTTGATCAAGGGGCTGTGTCCAAACTTATGGATCTTGAAGACTCGATTATTGATATAGGTGACGCCATAGATGTAATCCTCGAAGACATCAATGCTGAAGGGGTGACTCAGGCCTGGGGAGAAGTCAGAGGGGACTCAGGCCTTAGTCACACTCTCCGGACACTGTGTCTCAAGGCTCTCCAGGACTTCAAGCTCAACACGTCCTGTTCACACCTCCCCTCAACCTGTTCCTCCCGCTGGCAACAGGTCCCATCAGCCCCTGACTTGTGGGGTCAGGAGTGACTTCTGCTCCCTCTCCCCACATGTGCTAAGTTCCCATTATCACCCATGTTGCCTCCACGCAGCTCAACACCCATTGGTAGAATGAATGAATGAATGTAAAGGTGGCCCAGAGGTTCAGGGTGGACTCAGGCCAGCAGGACTGGTGCAGGGGGTGTCTGGTTGGGAGGGGCCCAAAAGGCACTGCAGGACTGCTGAGGGCCAGGTGAGGAGGATGGCAGGAGCTGGGTGAGGCCTTGGGCCCAGAGGGGAGGACAGAGGCCTGAGGTCAGGGCTGGCCAAGGCTGCTGGTGGA
Source organism: Giraffa tippelskirchi (assembly GCF_054371585.1). Classification (NCBI taxonomy): domain Eukaryota; kingdom Metazoa; phylum Chordata; class Mammalia; order Artiodactyla; family Giraffidae; genus Giraffa; species Giraffa tippelskirchi. The sequence continues at coordinate 155,492,431 of NC_137278.1, forward strand.
GACTGACCTCGTTTGATGTCCGCAGCCACGATGGGGTCCGTGCCGTTGAGCCGGATGCTACCGATAACTGAGAGCTTGGCATCCGCCCAGTAAAGCCGTTCATTGTGATAATCCACGGCCAGGCCTGGGGGAGCAGAGAGCACTGTGAGGGCCCGGCCTTCCTACCGCAGGCTCGGGGAGCAAGCAGGATGGTATCCATGTTTGGGACGGCTCCACCCTGTCCCCATGGTCACTCGCAGTCACCTTTTCTGGGAAAAGCCTCCACAACCCCTCTGTCCCATCCCAGTCCAAGCCCCCTCCGCTCCCCAGCTTTTGTGTGGCCCTGAGCTCAGTGAACCCACCTCTCCCCAGTTCCTGACCCTGCTGCACAGACCTGTGGGCCACTGAATGTTGTCCTGAACCAGCGTCTCCCGAAGGGTCCCATCCATTGCTGCTGTTTCAATCTTGGGGTGGTTCCCCCAGTCTGACCAGTACATGGTGCTGGGGAGGGACAAGAAGTGAGTGTGGGCAGAACGTGGGTTCCCAGAGGAGGTCCCTCAAGGGGGACACAGAGACTGCCAGGTACACAGAGAGGAGGGTGTTCTGTCCATTTCCAGAGAGAGTCAGGGGGAGTCAACCTCCTGACCAGGTTGAAGATCTCTAAAACTGCTATATGCTGCTTGGGTCCCAGTTCAGTAGGCAGAGCTGCCCCCTGGAGCAGAGGAGAAGCCCAGAACCTGGCTGCCCATGACAGCCAGCCCAGGGGAGGCCAGGCCCCAGTTGGGCAAGCCAGTGTGACCCTGGGTGACATCAGGGAGGGCCAGGGCTGGACGCAGCCTGGAAGACCCAGGGGCCTGCAGAGGACACTGACCTCAGGCTGGTCTGGGAGGAGATAGCCACACTGGGGGCTGGGCACCCACCTCCATCCCAGGGACTTCCTAGCCCCAGCCCACATGCCTCCCCACCGCACCCCCGCATACCCTCTCAGTGGGTCCACCACAATGGCGTGGGGCTCGTCGATCATGCCGGAGATAAGTGTCTTGCGGTTCTCGCCCTTCATCTGCGCAACCTCGATCACATCCCGGCCTGAGTCGGTCCAGTACACGTTCCCAGCCACCCAGTCAATGGCGATGCCCCTTGGCATCTTGAGCCCTGAAATCTGGATAGGGTGGGTCACAGGTTCAGAGGTTACCGCCTTTGGCCTTCCTGCCCATTATCCAGCCCCCCACTCCCTGTCCCTGCTGTTACCATTACCCTGCGTTACTGAGGAACAAAGTGAGGCCCAAAGAGGCTCAAGAGCTTGGCAACATGGACCCGGTGTGCCGTTCAGGAACTGAACATGGCTCTGACGCTGAAGGCCAAGTGCCCATGGTGCCCTGCAGCCTTGGGCCACCAGGTGGTGGCACCACCTACTGATGACAGTGCTGCTCTGCCTACCTGCTGTTCATGCCTCATGACGTCATCTGAAGGTCACCCTGCATGCCAGCCTCATCCTTTGCCCCTTCCACTGTCCTCTGCAAACTCTGCTCTGAACTCTCTGCTGTTTGGAGACTTTCCACCCAGTCTGTGCCTCCATGTAGGTCCCACCCCAGGCTGGGTGCTCACATTGAGGTGGGTGACGCCCCGGTCAATCTGTCGCCGGTGGCGATTGGAAGTGGTGGGAGGTGCAGCAGGGGGCAGGCTGCGGTAGGAGATGGTGCCTGTGTGCCAGTTGGTCCAGTAGACGCGGCCAGCCTTGACATGGACATCCATGGCATCGATGCGGACGCTCTCGTCACCCTGGAAGGCCTGCTCGTAAGCCGAATGGGGGTGGCTGGGGAACAGGCTGCGGATCTCGTTGTCGTCAGCGATGTACAGGACCTGATACTCAGAGCCTGGAGGGACAAGAGCCCAGATGTTGGCGGGGGTGAAAGCTGGGGCTGGGGGCTGTCGGGCCTGGTGCTGGAAGGAGCCGGCTGAGCTGTGCTCCCCACCCAGCCCTGCCCCTTTCACATTAACAGTGTCTTCTCTCTTAGTAAAGCCATCTGACGTGGCCTGAAGTCTCTGCTCATCCCGCCCCAGTGCCAGGCTTGACGGCTCCAGCCTGAGTCCTTGAACTTCCTCCTCTCCTGAGGTGATCTAGGGTGACCTGCTACTCCAGAAAGCTGTCCCTCCTCCTCCAGCCTCAGGGACCTCTGCCTCCTCACGGTCTCTGCAGGCATCACCACACTCTCTGCTCCATATTGTCTGATATCTGCTCGTAGGTACACACACATGTGGGGGTACATGAGCACCCCATGGAGGCATGTAGGTGTGCATGGGCATCTGGGTGCACTTGGACATATTTGGGGTTGTGTGTACCCAGGTGTGTGTACATGGATAAGGGGTGTCTTTGTATAGAGGCATGAGGAAGGTGCAGGTGTGCATCAAAGCATATGTTCTCACCAAAAAAAGGTAAATATGTGAAATGAAGGATGTGTTAATTAACTCAACGGGGGGAATTCTTTCACAAGGAATATGTACATCAGATCATCACCTTGCACACGTTAAATATCTGACAGTTTTGTCACTGATACCTCAGTAAAGCTGAGAAAAGCATAATGGGAATATGCAGGTGGGGTACTTTTGACTGTGTGAGTGGTGATGCTCTCGCCCCAGGACCTCTGGCCTCTGCACGGCTGCCAGCCATGTTCAGGAAGCTGTCCGGTGGGTCTGGAATTGCAGGCTTGGGCAAGGGTGCCCGGAGGAAGACACCACTTCCCAGGTTCATTTCCTATCCCGGCGTTGTAAGCCCTGCCCCTCTCTCTGCCCTCTCCTAGCACCTACCTTCCGCCTTGCAGGTGTTGTGCGTCTTCATGAAGTTGCGTGCGCAGCTGCACAGGTGGCCGCCCTTGGTGTTGTTGCAGAGCTGCGAGCAGGTGCCAAAGCGCAGGCACTCGTTGATGTCTGGAGGTTACACGCCCGGGTTAGGGAGAATCTCGCGGCAGGGGCTTCTGCCCGCCTCGTGGACTCCCCCTTCCTACCCTGGCATCCGGGTTGGCCTGGCACCGTGTGGAAGCCAGTGCGGCAGGCACAGTAGGCGGCTTTCTCGGTGCGCACGCAGCGGGCCTCATCCCCACAGATGCTGGCGTTGGTGGCGCAGCTGGTCAGCTTGGGGTCTGCGGAGACAGTGAGTCTAGGCCTGGGCTTAGGCTCTCCGTCCCTCCCGGCCCCCGCCCCCGCCGGCATGCGGGTCTCACCCTCACCCATGCTGCAGTCCTCCTCGTCAGAGCCGTCCCCGCAGTCATCGAACATGTTGCAGCGCAGAGAGGAGGAGAGGCAGCGCTGGTTCCGGCACAGAAACTCCTTCTTGTCTTTGCAGTGGGAGGTCTGGGCCGTGGGCGGCTCTGCCGGAGGGCGCGGCTTCAGGTCCTAGTATTTACCACCCTGCCCCTCTTCCCACAGGAACCCCCTCTCCATTACAGGTAGAAGGGCCCCAAGCCTGGCTCTAAGCCTCAGGGGAAGTTGGTTAAACTGTTCAGACACGCAGTCTCCGTTTTAACGCCTTCCCCAGGGGTGTCTCTCCTGCCAAGACAGGGTCCCCAGGCTCCCGGCAGTGGATCCTCCCCTTTCCCTGAATCGACTCACCAGACACAGCTCCCACTTGGGCCACCCCCACAGCTTGTGCAGCATCCCCACTCCAGGCGCCCCCCAGAACCACCCCTCGCTGGCCCCCTGCTCACCACAGTCCTCCTCATCCGTCCCATCCCCGCAGTTGTCCGTGCCGTCGCACTGGCGCCCAATCCACAGGCAGACACGGTCGTTCTTGCAACGGAAGGGCCGGTTTGGAGGGCACACGAACCTGGCTGCAGCGTCGAGAGGACAGAGTCAGAATCAGCCTTGCGGGTCCCCCCACCCCAGCTGAGAGCCTTCAGGGAGCGGGAGAGCCCGCCCTGTCTGGAGCCCTGCCCCACCCTGCCCCCTTCGAAGCCCCGCAGCCACCCTGGAGCCTCACCGCACTCCTCTGGGTTCTCGTCGGAGTTGTCCCCGCAGTCGTCCTCACCATCGCATTTCCATGCCAGCGGCTTGCACAGGGTGTTGTTGCACTGGAATTCGTCAAGGGGGCAGGTCCGCACTGGGCGCCGGAGAGAGCAAAGAGTAAAGAATGAGCTCTGAGCCCCCAGCTACTGGGGATGGGGTCTTGTGGCCAGACCCCTCCCTCCATGGCCGAGACCTAGAGGGCACTCCAGGAAAGCAGTGGAATCGCCACTGGATACAACCTGGGTTTCCTCATTTTCTACCACCAGCCAGGTATCTGGGCAGAACTGCCTCCTCTGGTATTTTGGGGAGAAGAGGCCATTTTGGGGAAGTGTCCAGAGAGCCCTGTTTCTTTCTGGTAGTGGGGCAGGGCCCAGGGCCCACTGTCATGCAGTGGTAGGTACAGAGGAGGATCCCTCACCTGGGAGTCAGGGGACCTGGTTTCCAGTCCCTGACCTCAGCCCACCAGCCTAGAACCAGGATGTCTGCCCTCACTGCTCCAAGCTCCAACCTTCCGCCACCCAGGCTCCCCGTGTACCCCTCTGGACTGTTGAGCCCAGGCCAGCAGCAGGTGCTGCCTCACTGCTCCAGGAAAAGTGAGCAGGGACTTGGCTTCTCAGGACAGCTGACTAAGCCATGTTGGAACTTGTGGGGTGGGGCCTGGATGGACACAGCCCTCAGGTTTCTGCTGGATTTCAACTGGCTCGTTGATTAAGTGTTACTGTGAGGTGGGGCTAAATGGTGGGGTGGGAGGGCTCACCGCCAGTGCCACAGGCCTCCTCGTCACTGCCATCCATGCAGTCAGCATCTGCATCACAGCGCCAGCGCAGCGGGATGCAATGACCACTCTTGCACTGGAACTGGTCCATGTCACAGCGGGGAGTGCAGTCTTTCTGTGGGCACAGGAGCAGGTGTCCTGATCAGACCTGGGCACCCCTGCAGGCCCACCCTGACTCTTCTAAGCCCGACCCTCCCTCCATCCAGTCTCCCTGCCCACCTCGTCTGAGCCATCTGCACAGTCATGATCCCCATCGCATTTCCAGCGCCCAGCAATGCAGCGGCCGTTGGCACAGGAGAACTCACTCTCAGAGCAGGGCCGGGGGGCTGGGGAGGGACAGGGAGAGACAGGCCCCAGGAGGGTGGGCATAGGGACTCAGCCTCGGGAGCATCTCCAGCTCTTGCAGAGCAGTGTCACCTGTCCCTGCACCCCTGAAGGTCATAGTGGACTGGCATGATGACCAAGATGCTCAGCCCATCCCGGGCAAGCCAACTGGCTGCCCTCCTGGGACCAGCCGGACCCAGAGCACACTCACACTTAGCCCTCTGGGACAGATACACAATAGAGGGCATGGGGTCCCTGGCCCTGCCCTCAGGACAGACTGTGTGTGGGAGGGGTGGGGAGGGACAAGACCACTAAGACAAGCACCAGGGTTCAGGGAGAGGCCAGTAAAGGATGACAGGCTGGCACAGCACGGGGACAGGTGGGCTCTGGGGCAGCGGCAGGGGTGTGGCGGGGCACGGGCACATCAGAAACACCTACCTCTGCAACCCCGAGAGGACAGTGTGAAAATGGAGAGAAACATGAGATGAGGTGAAATGGCACAAACTCAAATACACAACATGAAGTGGGGGCGGGGGTGAGGCGGGAGGGGGCCTGACCCTCAGCCCCGGGAGGCGGCCACCTGCCCTAGTGCAGCCCGGTGGCGATGGGCGGGGGGAGGTGCCGGAGGTCTCCTGGGGAAGGGCACCTGTGGGCCGGGGGGTGGGGAGGGGGAGGGGACATACTGCAGCTCTCCTCGTCGGAGTTGTCCCCGCAGTCGTTGTCGTAATCGCACTGCCAGCGGCCTGGCACGCAGCGGTTGTTCTTGCAGCGGAACTGGTAGGGCTCACAGGTGCGTTCGTCTAGAAGAGGAAAGATTGGGGGGGCAGTCAGGGGCAGAGTAGGGGGCGGACCTCAGGGTCTCGGGAGGTCCGGTCAGGATGGCCAAGTGCGGGAGAGTGGGCGTTCCAGCCTGACGCAGGTCAGTGGTGGCAGCCAAGGCCATGTTCTGAGATGTGGGGGCAATGGGAGCTTCTGGGGCAGAGGGGACACAAGTTGGGGGAGCTGCTTCAGGGAGGGGATCTACAGATCCCAGATGGTGGGCAGATGTGTGCTGAGGAGGTGCCGGTGGGAGTTGTCGTTCAGCCACCAAGTTGTGTCTGACTCTGTGACCTCATGGACTGCAGCACACCAGGCTTCTCTATCCTTCACCATCTCCTGGGTTTGCCCAAGTTCATGTCCATTGCCAGTGGGGGTGGGGAATTAGGAGATGGTGGGTACAGGTGGTGAGGACGCTCAGGCAGTGGGCAGCCCCTGCCCTCCCCAGCACCTTTCCCAAGCAGGGCCGGGGAAGCTCACCACACTCCTCTTTGGGCTCGTCCGAGCCGTCCCCGCAGTCGTCCTCTCCGTCACATTTCCAGCGCGCAGGAATACAGCGGCCTGAGTCCTTGCAGCGGAACTCGTCCACCCCGCAGGTCATCTGGGCTGCAAGGGGGTGGCCGGGGTGAGGAGGAAGGCTCCTTTCAGGAACACACTGTGAGGGTGAGGTCTGGGTGGGAGTGGCCACCGAGGGGGGTCACACGCGGGGTTGGTGGAAGCTGCGGACCCTCTGGAGGGAGGGTGGGCTCCGGGAGACTCACTGCAGTTGGCGGGCTCGTCACTGCCGTCTACACAGTCGTTGTCCCGGTCACACACCCAGACCCGGGGGATGCAGCGCTTGGTGATGGAGCACTGGAACTGGTTGGGGGCACAGGTCACCTCGGCTGCGGGGTTGGGGAGAGAGTGAGGACCTGCCCACTTCGCCTCTCCCCACAGTTCTCCTCCACATCTTCTCTCTCTCCCAAGCCCTGGCCTTGTCCTGGTCCTGCCAGCAATTTCTTGCAGGAAGAGACAGTTTATTTCTAATTTTGGTGATTTTGTCTTCAGGATCTGCACATCTCTATGATGTGCACGATGATTTTATGAGCAAACCGAGTCACACCCCATATAATTCATGTTGCTCATCTAATAACATTACTTGAGAGCGGCACGGTCCCTAGAAGAAGCGGGGGCTGGACTTCAAGGTGAATCGTGTTTCCGTGCCCGTTCTCCAACACCCCCGTCCCTGCCTGCGCCCGGGGCACTCACGGCAGTCCCTCTCGTCCTCGCCATCTCCGCAGTTGTCCTGTCCATTGCAGCGGAAGATGCCAGGGATACAGCGGTTGGTGTTGGTGCACTTGAACTGACTGGGCAAGCAGACGTGGATGTCTGTGGGTGTGGGAGGAGAGGAGGGTAACTGATGGTGGGTGGAGGACTCGGGCTGGGCAGGGACCCCTCTCCCGCAACGGGAGCAGCAGGAGCCCAGCCTGGAGAAGCAGCGGGGCCGAGCTCCCTTGCCCTGGGAGCTCAGACACCCAACCCCAGATCCTAGGGAGGACGGGCCCTTTACCGCAGTTGGCCTCGTCACTGTTGTCTTGGCAGTCATTGTCCCCGTCACAGATGAAGGCAGGGTTCGTGCAGATGCCTGTCGAGCACTGGAACTGTCCTGGGCGGCACTTGAACTCGGCTGCCAGGAAGGGATGCTCAGCATCAGGACGGTGGGGGTGGGGTGGGCGCAGACCCCTGGGGCCTCGGGAGTCAGGGGGCCCTGACGTAAGACCCTCTCGTCACCCCGCCCGGGCACTCACGACAGTCCGAGGGCTCGTCCGAGTGGTCCCCGCAGTCGTCCTCCGTGTCACACTTCCACCAGAAGGGAATGCACTTGTCGTTCTTGCACACAAACTGGAGGGCAGGTGGGGGCGAGAAGGGTTGGTGGGGGTCTGGGGAACTCAGGAGATTTCCTTTTGAGGGGCTGGTGTATTTCCTAGAAGCAGCAGGGTCAGGTATCTCGGGGGGAGGGTGAGCTGGATGGGAGGCTGGGATTTGAGGACTGCAGGGAGGCCAGGTGGGGGGGTATCTGTGTGGAGCTCAGGGCTGGGGGGACTGGCGAGGAGGGGGTCAGGGTTAGGGTGTGGGGGTGTCTGTGTGAGGTGACGGGTGTAAAAGTATTGCTGTGAGGAGACAAGAGGTAGGCAAGAAATGTGGGGGTGTTAGCATGGGAAAACCAGATGCGTGAGGACATTCGAGCGGGAGGTGGGGTCTGAGGAGGAGTGGGGGTACTGGTGAGTGGGGTCTGGGGACGAGCCTCACCTGGCTGGCCGTGCAGTTGGACACACAGTTGCGCCCGTCGCCGCCCAGGTAGAAGTTGGTGGGACAGGCACACTTGTGGCCGCCTCCAGGGGACAGCAGGCAGAGGTTGCTGCAGCCGCCATTGTTGACCTTGCAGGGGTGGTTGGGCACTGCCGGAGGAAACGGGGTTAAAGGGCGGCAAATGGACCCAGGTTATGGGCCACTGTTCCCCCGGCTGCTGGCCTCTCGAGGGGTGAGGGCAGTGCTCGCTGGGAACACGTTTTCTGGTCTTTCAAAGGCTGCCCAGCCCATCTGTTCTGGGCAGACGTGGGGTAGGTCCAAACCCTGCTCTTTCGGAAGGGAGCTGAAGCCAGAGATAGGAGAGGACTCTCTTGAGGTTTCAGGGTCAGGCTGGGCCTCCCCTGTGCTCTCCCTCAGCTCTGGCCTGTCTGCCTTCGGGGCCTGGCCTTGGGGTTCTCCCCCCAGACTTGCTCTGCTGGATGGCCTCGGGGCCTCGCTGCTGCAAGATCCAGGGCTGGACCCAGCTGGGCTGTAGCTCCGGAGAGCCAGACCATAGCCTGTCTACCGCCCCCCAGATCGCCGGGTGTATATAGGCACTGCTCAGTCAGTGCTGGGAAAGGATTGGGGCAGCAACCCCTGCTGAGACAGTGGGGTCCCATCTCACCCCAGGGCCCCTCGTGCCTGGCTCGCTGGTGGCCAGCTCTCAGGCCCCAGCCACTTACCGTCGGGCTGGCGCAGGGCGTGGAAGACATGCAGGTCCATGGGCCGGTGCAGCGTGCTGATTAGGAGTGTCTTGTTGGCGCCCGTGGTCTTGTGGGCTCGGTTGATGGATTTTGTCTCCCAGTCGGTCCAGTAGACATAGTCCTCAAACAGGGTCAGTGCGAAGATGTGTGGGATGTCCTGGCTCAGCACTGCGGGGGGCCACAGGGCGTGGGGGTCAGGCCCAGGCCGTCGGTCAGCTCTGGGCAGCATGAGGCGCCTTCCCTACTGGGCCCTCTTAACCCTACAGCAACCCTGTGAGGTGGGCATAGCCCCGCTGCAGCCCCTGGTCGGACAGCTGGTGAGTGGCAGAGCTGAAACTCAACTCCAGGCCTGTCTGATGGCAGGGTCCTGCCCCAATATTCTCCACTGTTCCCTGTCAGAAAGTGGGGGCATGCTGCATACCCCAGCTCCAGTCCCCTGCACCTTCCTCAGGGCCCATCATCTGGAACTGTGCATCAGAAGGTGCCTGTCTCTCTCCTTCCTCAGGGAGCCGGTGGTGGCCTCGTGCCTAGGTGGGTTCTGGGGACGTACCCTGTGGTGCTCTGACCCCCCAGACCTTTGGTAGGTGGTGTCCCCAGGTCATGCCCTCTAGCTTTTAAGCCCACTCTTGCCCCAGAGGCCTGATCCCCTGAAGTTTCAGAATCCCCGTCCCCGGCAGGTTGGCTATGCCCAGGCAGCCTCACTGGCACACTGACCCACGTGACGGTTGGAGCCGTCCAGGCTGGCAAACTCAATGTAATCCTCACGGGCATCGGCCCAGTAGATGCGCTCAGTGACATAGTCCAGCGTCAGGCCGTTGGGCCACGTGATCTTGGTGTCCACGATGACACTGCGGCTGGACCCGTCCATACCGATGCGTCCAATCAGTGAGTGGTCTCCCCAGTCTGTCCAGTAGAGGTACCTGGCGGGCCGGTGGGCAGTGAGGCAGGAGAGATCCCATGACTGGTCCCACCAGGAGCCTGCAGGGAAGCTGGACCTGGGTGCCCGACTACACCAGCTGCTCTCAGACCTCCCTGACCCTCCTCGCCCACATACCCATTCTGCACGTCCACCACCAGCGCCCGGGGCTCACGGAGGCCGGAGCTGACCAGCACTGTGCGATAGGCCCCGTTGAGCTTGGACACTTCGATGGTGTCCCGGCCTTTGTCACACCAGTACAGGTTGCCGCCGACCCAATCCACAGCCAGCCCATCGGGGTTGCTGAGGCCTGTCCGGTGCAGCACCTGCGGGCAGGGGCAGGGAGGAAGGGCCCTGGGTGACCTGGGCCAGGACTCTCAGCCTCTCTGGGAGGACAGTGGATGGAAAAGGCCCAGCCCTAGGCATGGTGTCAGCCTAGGCTTGAGGAGAGGGGTCTCTAGATGACAGAGACCACACCCCAACCCCACAGAGCCCGGGAGCACAGGTGTAAGGAAGGTCAGACTAAGGAGAACTCACTGCTAATTAGGGGAAGGGAGAGAGAGGAGTCTCCTAGATCCTGCCTGCTCGCTGGGCTCAGAGGGGAGAGAAGCGAGGACAAGCGGAGTCGAGTGGAGATGGCCTTGAAACAGAGCAGGTCCTCTGGGCAGGGACAGCGGCTGGCTCCAGGCCCCCGGCCTCACCTGCACGTTGCTCCCATTCAGGTGCATCCTGCGGATCATGCTGCCCTGGGTTGTCACGTCCGTCCAGTAGATCATCTGCTCTCGGTAGTCGAAGTCCAAGGCAACGGCGTTGTTGAGGCCCTGCATTTGGGGGGTGAGCAGAGGAGTGACCGAAGAGTCAGGATATGGAACGCTGGAGAGGTGGGCAGGGAAGACAGCCACGGGTCTGAGTGTTGAGAGCGTGGGGCTGGACAGCAGGTCTGGGGAGGCGGTGGGGTGAGGAGGGCGGGTCTGGCACCTGCTTGAGCAGCGTGTAGTTGGAGCCGTCCAGGTTGAGCTTGCGCAGGTAGTACCGGTTGGCGAAGATCAGAAACGGCTCCTCGTCTGAAGACAGAGGATGCTGGCTCAGTTGCTGGCCAGGGTGCATTCTGGCACACCCCCCCCCAAGTCCCCAGCCTGCCTTCAGCTCTGCCGTCCCGGTCCTCCCGCCACTGCCCCCGTCAGCCTGGGCCAGCTGCACACCCCCTAGCCCCTGTCTCACCGGTCACAGCCTTGCAGCTGTGGGGGTCGCCACCGCGGGGTGCGTAGCCCTCCACGCACAGACACTTGTAGCTGCCGTGGGTGTTGATGCAGCGCTGGCTGCAGGGGAATGTGGTGCTGCACTCGTCCACGTCGGCGCATGTCCGGCCATCGTCCTTCAGGCGGAAGCCGGGGCGGCAGCGGCACTGCGGGCACAGGGGGCCTAGGGTGGGCATGGGCAGGGGGTTGGGCCGCCCAAGGGACTGCAGACCTCTCACCCTGAGACTGAGGGGCGCCTCCAGCTCCCTTCACCCCAGGTGGCTGGCTGGCACAGGGAAGTCGAGGAGGCAGGCAGCACGGAGGCCTGCCCGCGTAAGAGGAGGCACTGAGCTGGCCCACATCAGCCATCTGGCTCTCACCCCTACCTGACCACTGGTGTGAGTCCCCAGTGACCGCCATGTCTCTGCATCCCCAGCTCAACGCTCAGGCCTCGTCTTATGTGACCCGTGGGCATCATTTGACAGCTGGGCACCTCTTCCTCCAATACTTTCTTCCCTTGGCTGTCCTCCTGCCCTGGCAGCTGGCCCTACTCAGGCTCCCCTGCTGCTCCCCTCCCCACTCACCTCACCACCCTCAGTGTGGCTATGCACAGGGCTCAGGACTCGGACCAGCCTCTTTCCATCTCCACTCGCCCCCTTGAGGGTCTTCTCCAGACACCTGACTTAAATGCCGTCTCTATGGTGACAGCTCCCAGACTCCCTCTCCCATCTGGCCTCTCCCTTGAACCGCGGACCTGTGCATCTGGGGCCTGCTTGACATCCACACGCCCCTCCTCCTCTCACGCCCCGACCTTATCTCCCAGCAAAGCCTGCCGGTACTATCTTCTACACTGACCAGAACCTGACTAGGAGAGATTTCTGCTGTGCTCAATGCCGTGTCCCCAGTGCCTAGAACGCTGCCTGGAAGGACAGGGGCTGCCTTTGTCGGATGAACGCATGAATGAGGGGCAGAGAAAGGAGTCCCAGCCAGGCTTGGGGTGCAGAGGCTCCCACCCAGCATACCTTGAAGCCGATCTTGAGGTCCTCGCAGTCCTGGCTGCAGCCACTGAGCTTGTGGCTGAGACACTCGTTGACGTGGCAGCCCCGCTCATCCGAGCCGTCACCACAGTCGTCCTGGCCATTGCAAAGCAGTGCCTCGGCCACGCAGCGCCCACTGCTGCACAGGAACTGCGAGGAGGCGTTGCACTTGTGCTCTGGGGAGGGTGAGGTGGAGGGGGGCGAGTCAGCTGGGTCCCGGCTGCCTGGGGGCTGGGGCCAGGGGCTGAGGGCAGGGAGGGAGCTACGTGGGGGGCCCACCTGGGCTGGTGCAGTGTGGGTTCTTGGGGGCCTCATCGCTCTGGTCGTGGCAGTCGTTTTCACCATCGCACTCCCACTGGCGGGAGCTCAGGCAGCGCCCATTGGCGCAGCGGAACTCGTTGGGGCCACAGGTCGGGTACTCTGTGGTCAGAGGGGGCAGGTGAGGCTGGCGGCCTGTGTGCCGAGAGCAGGGCCCCCTCCCGCCGCGGCCCTGGGCTCACCACACTCGGGGGACTCATCGGAGCCGTCAGCACAGTCACGGTCGTGGTCGCACATGAAGTGCTTGGGGATGCACTGGCGGTTCTGACACATGAACTCGCGTTCATCACAGGTGCTGTTGTACACTGTGGATGGAGGCGGACACAGCCCCTCAGCGCCCACCCACCTGCTGCTGACTGTCACCCTCCCGACCTTCCTGTGGCGTGAGTGGCAGGGTGGGCAGAGCACTGGTGGACAGGGCATCTGGGCACCTGGACTGAGGATAGAGCTCTGCCACTGCTGCCTGAGTGACCCCTTCCTCTCCTTGACCTCGGTTTCCCCTTCTGCAAAGTGGGCCCGTGGCCACGCACCATCCGCCCCACTCCCCACTCCCCATTCCCCGCCACTCACAGCAGCCTGCTGCGACGCTCTCGTCAGCACCGTCAGCACAGTCCTTGTCTCCATCACAGAGCCAGCGCTCGGGGACACACACGTGGGTGCCAGGGCAGGAGAAGGAGCCGGGGCCACATGTTTTGCCTTCTGTGGAGGGAACAGGGAGATACTGAGAGACGCAGGAGCAGGCAGAGCCGGGCTGGGCAGCTGGAAAGACGCCCCCACTGCTGTGTTGTCACTTGGTGGGGTTTGTGTGTGTGGAGGGGTCTGTCCCTTCCCCGCCCCCCGCCCCCGCCTCACCACAGTGAGCCGCCTCGTCTGAGCCGTCCCCGCAGTCATCGCTGCCGTCGCACAGCCACTGCTTGGAGATGCAGCGATGGTTCTGGCACTCAAACTGGGCCTCGGAGCAGAACTTGTCTGGGGCAGTCAGACGGAGGTCACAGTTAGATCGGGAAGGGATGGGGGGCTGCACAGTCAGGCAGGTGGATGCCACAGGATGGATGGGGTAGATATTCATGGCACCCGCTAGGGGGACTCAGCAGGAGTGGAGAGACGGTCCCCTCTCAGAGCCTGAGGGTCTGGGTGGGAGGCACGGGATGAGGCCCTGGGTGCCCCTCTCAAAGGAGGGCATTTCCTGTGAGGGCGTCAAGAGGGCGGGGTCCGCACAGAGTCTTAGCGGGACGGTGAAGCCCCATCCCCCGCAGGTCCTCTGGGTGCTGGGCTTGGGAGTGAGTCTCTGGTCACTCACTGCAGTGGGTCTCATCCTCGCCGTGTTCACAGTCATCCTCCTTGTCACATGTCCAGCTCATGGGGATGCAGCGGCCGCTGGGGCAGGCAAAATAGTTCAAGGGGCACCTGGGGCGCTTCACACCTGGGGGTGAGGCAGGCGTGAGGGCACGGCCACCTCGGGGGTCCGCCGTCCACCACACACCTGCCCACTGGCCGGACCTGGGCAATCACGCTCATCGCTGTAGTCCCCGCAGTCGTTGGCACCGTCGCACACCCAGCTGGGCGCGTAGCAGAGGGAGGTCCGCTCGCAGGGCTGGAAGCGCACGCCCTTCACCCCCAGGCGGAAGTAGCTGCTGCAGTCGGTGGCACCTGGCAGGGGCGGGGAGGAGGGATGGCACCGGGTTCCCCCCACAACACCCTCCCCGCAGAGCTGCTGGCCTGCACGGCGCCTTCATGTGTTTTAGAAAGTTGAACCACGTCCTTCGGTGGATGTGCCCTGTCCACACTTTTCACTCTCTGCCCCTCCCTGAGTCCCAGGGGAGCCCAGGCCTGGGGCGGGCTGGGAGGGGACTGAGGCTGCCCCAGGGGCCCAGAGGGAAGGCAGAGAGGAGCCAGGACCAGAGGGCAGGGACCAGAGGGCAGGGAGGGGGCGTCGCTCACTGCAGTTCATCTCGTCAGAGGCGTCGTCGCAGTCCACAAACTGGTTGCAGCGGCTGGAGTTCCCGATGCAGGTGCCGTCCCGGCAGCGGAACTCGCCCACACCACAGGCCGTCTCTACAACAGCGCCCGCCCAGTGCCATCAGCCAGGGGGCTCCCCGTGGGGGCCAGGTCAGCCCAGGCCAGACTCCCAGCCCAGAGTGCCTGCCCAGGGCCACCACACCGTGCCCTGAACCAGAATCCTTGGGACCTGGGGACCAAAGCTCAGCGAGGGCGGGGGTGGGGCTGGGTCGGTGGGGGTGGGGAGGGTCTGAGGCCTGGCCAGGGTCCCACTCACTGTTGCAGGGAATCTCGTCAGAGCCATCCCCGCAGTCATCTGCCCCGTTGCACCACAGCATGTTGGACACACAGCGCCCATTGTTGCACTGGCGGAAGGTCTTCTTGCAGCGGCGGGTGTCTGCAGGCGGGAGCAGGCCACGGTAAGCAGTGGCTGGGGGCTGCCTCTGATGAGGCCTTGCTTTAGGCCTGGCACGGGTCTCACGGTGGTTCTCCCCTTCACAAGCTCCCTACTTTTTCTTGGGGATGCGGGGAGGGCGGGGACTGAGGCTGGTGACTTGGGAGGTGGGGGCCTGGAGGTACGGGTCGGGGCCCTTACTGCAGTAGGATGGCTTCTCGTCAGACTTGTCCTTGCAGTGGGAGACGCCATCGCACGTCAGGCCGAAGTTGATGCACTCACCGTTGGCACACTCAAACTCGTCTTGTGCCCGGCACGAGGAATTCACCGCTGGGGAGGGAGGTGAGGAGCTTCCTGAGCTGGGGCCTGAGCGCCTGTATCCCTGTTACCCTCCTCCACCCAGGAACTGAGGCTTCGGGGGGCTGGGTTGTTGGTGGGGGCTGGGTTGTTGGAGCGTCTGGAGTGAGATGGTTCCCGTCTGTGCCCAGGGTCCCCCACGCAGTGCCCGCATCCCTCTCTCACCCTGGCAGGTGAAGTCGTCCTGGAGGATACGGCCCCCGCGGCAGGAGCAGTTGACGTGGCCTTGGTGCGTGAGCAGACACAGGTCCTGGCAGCCCCCGTTGTTGATGCGGCAGGGGGAGAGCTCGCCTGAGGCAGGGGTGGAGGAGAGTGGGCCAAGGGTGTCCTCCCCAGTACACAACGGAGCACCCCCACCCCCAACCACCCAGCTTTGCTGAGCTTCCAGGCACCACCTGTGACAAGGTGGCTCACAGCTGGCCTGGGGGCTGCTATGGGAAGGCCGGGTAGGAGCATTTGGGATGGGCCTGAGCTTGAGGATATGTGTGCTCTTAGGTGGGGTGACTGACATTCTGAGCTGTACACTGGGGAGACTGAAATCTAAGGAGCCCTGAGGTCATGTGTGTGACGGGGGCCGGCATGTGTGAAGAGTGTGTGAGAGGCTGAGAAAGCTGCAGATCTGTGTGGGGGACCCTCGGTGTCAAGCCAGTGTGGGACCACGTCTGTGCCCGTGCACGCAGACGGTGGAGCAGGTAGCGCCTGGGATGGGCATGGGGTCAGGTTCCAATGGGTCTGTGTGGTTCTGTGTGGGAGGAATGACTATACCATGTGCTGGGTGCATCCAAAGATGTGGATCAGCCAGTTGTGTACGTGTGTGTGTGTATATGTGTGTGCACGCTGGCATAGTGGGCAGGCGGGCAAGGCTGGTGGCAGCAGCCCCACTCACAGCTGTTGGTGTCATTGGCCACGGCGATGATGCCCATGGGCTGCTGGGGGATGTCCACGCGCAGCAGCTTCATGTCGCTGCCCACGTACTTGTTGGCCCGCTGCACGGCCCGCCGCACCCAGTCGGTCCAGAAGATGTGTTCCCCGTACACGGCCAACCCGAAGGGGTGGACTGGCTCTGACTTCAAGATCACCTGTGGAGACACCCTCAGCATTGTCAGAGGTATGGCTCTCGCCCCTGCCTCCACCCCCTGCAGCTGCTCCGGAGACCAGCGGCCCGGCTCCCTAGATACAGTCACACTAGGGGAGGATCTGCAGAGGACTGCAATCATCTCCCTCATTCAACTGCCGAGGAAGCCAAACTGGGAAGGTTGAGGATGCTAAGTGGTGAGGTCAGGACACCTCACTGTCCTCCCGACTCTTCCCTCTACACCAGGCCTCCCTTTCTCCTGCTCTGTGCCTGGGCAGTGTCCTCCCTGGCTGCCCGGCAGTCTCCTGGTGTTGGCCCCCTCTTGCTGCCCATCCCGCCTGCCCTGGAGACTCACGTAGCGATGGGAGCCGTCATACTCGCACCGCTCGATCTTGTCCAGGGTGGCGTCGGAGAAGTAGAGCTTCTCGGCCCGGTGGTCGATGGCCAGGCCGTTGGGGGTGCGGATGTCCTTCTCGATGAGAGTCAGGACGTTGGCCCCTGACAGGGCTGCTCGCATGATGCTGGGGTGCTGCTCATTCCAGTTGGTCCAGAACATCAGGCTGGGGGGAGAGAGGCCACGGAGATTAGGACCCAAAGCCAAGGAGCCAGCCACGGTAAGCCCAGGCCAGGGCGTGCAGACAGCCAGACCCAGAGGTCCGCCAGCACGTGAACTAGGCCCCGGCACCACAGGCAAGCCTCAGGCCACCAAAGCCAACACAGCCCTGGTGCCCGGGAAGGACGGCTATACAGATAGCATTAGCGTGTGTGTGCGTACATGTACAAGTGCTTCTGTGTCTATACCTGCCTTTACAGAGACAGTGGGCTCTGGGATTCTGATCCTGGCTGCAGCACTGACCAGCTAGGAACCTTAGCAAGCTACTTAACCCTTCTGTAACTCAATTTTCCGCCCTATGAAATAGGAATGAATAGTACTATTAGTACTACCTGCCCCATGGAGTGGTTTGGGGATTAAATGACAGTCATGTGTGCTATGAGGATTTTCTATTATTTTTTTCTGTTTTTCTCTTCTCCTGGCATCCTGAAGACCCTTAGGTGTCCAGTGCCTCCCACGTCCTGGGGACACATGGGTTTTACCACCAAGTTCCCAAGAATCACCCTCTCCATAACTTAAGGCCTCTGTACATTTGGGATCTGAGTCCCAGCTCTGCTGCTCACTAGCTCTGACCTTGAACATGCTTCTTGGCCTCTCTTTTTTTCTTTTTCTCTTGGCCCCTCTGAGCCTCAGTTTCCTCTCAGTATAGGAGGTGATGGGAATGGCCAGCTGTGCTTCTCTGGGTAGGGTGGTGGTGGTAAGGCCCTAGAGATGGGTGTGGAAGACCTCAGGGCTGGTCAGGCACTATACTGGGTGTGACACTGTGGATCTGTGACCAGTGGATGGTGATTCCTGGGTCTTTGTCCCAGATTCACATGCAGTTAGGAAGGAGGGAGACTGGGAAACCAGACCTTCCAGTGCTCCCCGGGCCACCCTCACCCACCCTGGAGTTTGAGAAGCACCAAGCTACACCAGGACTTCCCAGGAGGTGCTAGTGGTAAAGAACCTGCCTGCCAATGCAGCAGACATAAGAGACCTGGGTTTGATCCCTGGGTCAGGAAGCTTCCCTGGAGGAGGACATGGCAACCCACTCCAGTATTCTTGCCTGGAGAATCCTATGGACAGAGGAGCCTATGTCTCCCCAGGCTATAGTCCATGGGGTCGCAAAGAGTCAGACATGACTGAAGCGACCTAGCATGAGCTACATCAAAGCCAGTTGAATTGCAAGGAAATCAAACCAGTTAATCCTAAAGGAAATCAGTCCTGAATATTCACTGGCAGGACTGATGCTGAAGCTCTAATACTTTGGTCACCTGATGCAAAGAGCTGACTCATTGGAAAAGACCTTGATGCTGGGAAAGATTGAAGGCAGGAGAAGGGGATGACAGAGAATGAGATGGTTGGATGGCATCACTGACTCAGTGGACATAAGCTTGAACAAACTCCAGGAGATAGTGAAGGACAGGGAAGCCTGGCGTGCTGCAGTCCATGGTGGGGGGCGGTCACAAAGAGTCAGACACGACCAAGCGACTGAACAACACCAAAGCTAGATCCCTTTTCAGTTCCCTCACAGGACCTGCTCTCTGCTTCCCTCCACCCCAGGCCTATGTCCCTCCTCCCTTGTCTGTTCTGGCCGCAGAGCTATCCTTGGCAGCTGGACTTGTCTCCTCAAACCTCTCCAGGTCTCACTCTAACAACCGCCACCCACCCACCCAGTCTCTCCACCCTGCCACTATACTCAGGTAAAAGGCTTTTCGTTAGGGAGGCTGACTGCTCCTGAACCCATGAGGCTAAGGCTCTGGTTTGAAAGGCCTCCTCTCAGGGGAAGGGGCGGGGTTCTGGTTCTTGGAATCAGGATGGGAGCGGATGGAGGCATCTCCTGCTGGCCTCCCCCAGAGAAAACGGGTGTCCCAGGACGGTTGCTAGAGTCATCTTCCTTCCCACCAGGGACGCCTACACCCTCAAGTACAGTCTGGCTCACTTCATGCTGGGAAGTGCTTCCCTCTTGTCACGACAAACTGCTGCACGTGGCAGATTGATTCGTGCTCCCAGGACTGCGGTCACCTGACCGGGAGAGGCCCCGCACCCTCCATCTGGGTCCACGCTGGCTCCCTCACGCTCCTCCAACACGCTCGCTCTTTCTGGCCAAGGGAGGGCCTCTCCCACACACTTCAGCCCTTTCTCCCATGTCCTGCCTGGCTTCAGTTCACCCTGCTATCTTGCAGACCTGGCTCACGCACTGCCTTCTTGAGGACACGTTCCCTGATTTCCAGCCTGGCTCAGGTCCTCGTCACCCAGTTGTGGAGCTCCCTGCGGCCTCATTAGGACAGACATCAAATACACCAGTGGCACATGGCTGACCCAACCCTGCTCCCCGCCGGATCCTCAGCACATCACTGGTTCTCAAAAACCATTTGCAGGGACTTCCCTGATGGTCCAGTGGTTAAGACTCTGTTCCCCAGGCAGGGGGCCTGGGTTCAATCCCTGGTCATGGAACTAGATCCCATATGCTGCAACTAAAGAAAAAAACATCCTGAGTGCTGCAACAAAAATCGAAGATCCTGTGTGCTGCAACTAAGACCTGGCGGAGCCAAATAAAAATTAAAACAGACAAAAAAAGCCATTTGTTGAGTGGAGGGCTTCATCCCCTGGGCTCACAGCAAAGGAACTTAGTGGGCTCTGCATCGAAGATGGGAGGCAGGTGGGGGCCCGAGCATGAGCCCCCGGATGAGCCCTGGGACCAGCCTCAGGCAGGTGAAGTTGCCAAGGGTCACGGCCGGCAGGGAAGACGGGGTCTCTGTCATAAGCTGTATACATGCGGGACAGGACTGAGGTGGCAATGGCCCTGGAGATGGTCAGCAGGCCAGGCAAGGGCCAGGCTAGGGCCGGGCGTGAGTTACATCAGGGTAAGGAATCTAGGTTCAGTGCACTCACTGTTTCTAAGTAGCTGCTTTTGGGTTTTGTTTGTCCCTTAGTTTCCTAGTAAAGCTTTGGGAAAACATTCCAAGAGCTGCAGAATTCAGGAGCAAAAAGGTTTGCTCACATGTGGGCCAAGAGAGCCAAGGTGATGGTGGGGGCGGGGCTGCCCCTGCAGGAGGGTGGAGTGGGTGGAGGCTGGGGGGTGTGCACCACCCGGGGGGCTTCCTCCCAAATTCTCCATCTGCAACCTTAGCTCAGCCTCCTGTGCTTCCTCAGGCCTACCCCCTCTGCCCCCTTGCATGCCCCCCAACTCCCAGGCCACAGAGCCTCAACTGGGCTGGGCATGGGTAAGTCTCCTCCTCTGCCTGGAGCCCTCCCTCCTCCCACTCTTGCTCAAAGCTCTGCCCTACCCAGGCGGCCCTTCCCTGGCTTTTCCACTTGCAGGCCCTGTGCCAACCCACCGCCCCTGTGATGCCTCTCCGTCATCACACCTGGCCCTGTGCCGTCATCCATTTCCCACCAGTGAGTTCTCTCCCCAGTTAGGTGGCTGGAATGGGCCCAGCTCAAGGCTTCCACACAACAGATGTTTGGTGAACAAACTTTGCTTGAAACTTGGAGACCAAGAAATACAGAGGACCTGCTGTGTGCCTTGAGCATGGCCGTCTAATGAATGAATCAAGAGATTCAGTTAATCACCAAGCCAGAAAGGCCGCCACAGCCCTCTCACCCTCTCCTTGATGAGGCGTCTGAGATGGTACTGTCCTTATATTACAGATGAGGAAACCGAAGCTCAGAGAGGTCCCGCAGCTGGTCCCAGATCTCACAGCAAGAAAGCGGCTGAGCTCAGGTTAGAGCCAGACCTTCCCGCTCCTGCATCCCCTGCCCCAATCTGTCTGGGGGCAGTTTCTGCCCCCCTGTGCCCACTCATCCCCAAACCCTGGGCCCCCACTCACTTCTGGCACTCATCCAGCACAAAGGCCCTGGGGTGGTCGTCTCCAGACATGGTGATGACAGTCTCACGCTCGAAGGCCCCTGGGCGGGTCTGGTCCACTGTGTGGCGGGTGATGGTGGACGTGGTGTAGCTTGTCCAGTAGAGTGTGTCCCAGCCCCGGTGATAGGCCAAGCCTTCCACAGAGCCCACGTCTGCAGAGAGACAGGAGCAGCGTGGATCAGGACAGGGCCAGTGAGCAGAGCACAGGGGCCCCCACTTGCCTGCAAATGCGGGAAGTGTGGGAGCTGGGGAGTGTGTGTGTGGGGGGGCGGCCCTCAGCACCCCTAGGCCCTCCTGCACTCCTCTATTTCCCACCCAAATGATCCATGGTCCATCCCCCTAACCCTTCTTCCGGTGTCTCCCCACTGCTGGCTAGATTTGGCTTTATGCTGCGGTTACACCTCCCTGGAGCCAGAGTTCTGCCAAGTTGGGTGCAAACTGGATTTCAGTAAATCAGCTCCCACGTGGGCTGTACTGGGGAGCCTCCAACTTCTAGACCCTGAACTGGATTGACTGGTAGACACCTGAAGCTCAGGTTAAAGAACCAAGAGCGTGATGAAAGAGACGCGGCAGAACTTAGTTTAATAGAGAGAGACTCAGGGGTTTCGGCAGCTTCAAGCTGTCTGGTGATGTGGTTGCCAGAAGGCTGCATTAATAGAACTATTGTAGCCTGAACAATGGCCCGGAGAAAGATGACAGCTCTGCCAGGCTCTCCAGATCAAGCCACGATTACAGACTATCGAGTTCAGCTTTGGACACTACATTTTCAGACAGACGTGGGCACGGGACTCTGTGAGGCAGAAAATGGCCAAGGAGGTTGAAAGGACAGGTCTGTTTTTATCACCACTGTATACCTAGCACCTAGTAACGCGCTTGGCAAGTCTTTACAGACAAGAGTGACAAATGTATGAACAAGTGAATGAGGCAAAGGACCGGGGGCATCCAGCCCAGAGCAGAGAAAACAGTGGGACAGAACAGAACTTTCCAAGGAGCATAAAAGCTGTCCGGGAATGAAGCTCTAGGCCCTCCCCCTTTAGGAAGCACACGACGTGGCCTATGCCCAGCTAAGGTCTCCCACCTGATGTCTCAGGTCATCCTGTCTCTCTGCACAGACAAGAAATCTGAGGCTGTGAGAGCACAGAAAACTTGCCCAAGTGACTAAAATCCCGTGTCTGGGGTTGAACCCACCCAGTGTCTACAGCCTGTTCTATGAGCACCAGATATACAGAGTTGAGCTTTGGCTTATTCTATCCACCTTGGGGGCAGAATGAGGATCGGAGGGGACCGACTCTGACTCCAATGGGAGAGACTTTCAGTAACATGTAGTGTGATTCACTGGCTATTTGTTAGGGAAGCCAAGGCAGGTGGGACTCCGATCCGGGGCAGGCTGGGTTGGCTGGTGTCCGCAGCGTCCCTGCCCTGAGTCTGGGCTGACTCTCCCCATACTCCCCCCAATCCCCGCTCCCAGTTCCTGGGAAGAAAGGAAGTCTGGGCTCACTCTCCACAATGGTGGTCCTGCCAGAGCCGTCGTCATTGATCTGCTGGATGTTCCCAAAGTGGATGTCGCTGAAGAAGATGCGGTTGGGGGTGCCCGGGGAGGTGCCCGCTCGGTAGTCGAAGGCCAGGGCAATGACATTCTTCATGTGCTCAGGGTCCTCGAAGGGCTGCACTGGCGCGTTGAGGTTGCGCTCGTCGGACAGGTGGACGCTCTTGAGGATGGTGCGCTCGGAGTAGAGCAGGTAGCCCGCGTACTCGCGACACGACGCCCCATCCTCAGCCAGCATCCCGTGGGCGCAGGCGCAGGCCCGCTGCCCGTTGCCCCGGTACAGGCACAGCTGCTGGCACCCGCCGTTGTCCACAGCACACACATTGGTTCCTGGGGGGGTGCGGCCGCAGGGAAGGCAGAGGTCACGGCGGGCAGGGCCAGCTGGCTGCCCATGTCCTCTCAGCTGAGGTGGAAACTCTGGTTGGTGCCCTGCTCTGCCTCCATGTGCCCACTTCAGACAACTCTCTAGGGCCTTTCACTCAACCCCTTCAGCCTCTCCTCACCACCCCTGGGTCTCTCTCATCATGCCCTCCTGGAAATTGCCCTGCGGTCTAACTTCTCCCCTAGGCCCTCTCTTGCCCAGCCCAGAGCCCCAGCCTCGCCTTTCTGCCGGTCCCGGTTGAAGACTTTGATGTCTTTGAGCTGGACGCCGATGCCCGTTCGCAGAGGCACGGAGTCGGTGGCGTTGTCCTTGCTCCCACGCTTGATGGAGCCGTTGGCGTGAGTCCTGTGGGGAGGCAAGGGGCCATGAGCAGGTTGTCAGCTGGGGCTGAGGGGGGAGGGGACAGATGGCTCAGGGGAAGGCCAGGACAGAGGCCCACCTGTCACTCCAGTAGATGAACTCCTCAAACACGGACACTGAGAACATGTCCATGTTGTTGCTGGACAGCACCACCTCGCGGTCCTCACCAGTCTCCAGGTCGATCCGCTCGATTTTGTCTGTCCGGGCATCGCACCAGTATAGTTTCCCATCCTGCAGGCCAGAGGTGCCCACCTTACTGCCAGCCCCACGTCCCAGGTGGCATGGGGCATCCACTCACTCCTGCCTCACCATCTCTTCCCTCCTTGCTCTACATCCTCCCGCTCTCTGACCTGTGGCTCTGCTGGCATCCCTCCAGTGCCCACTTCTGAGTGACCTCCTTGGCCATCTCCAGGGTGGTGGAACCCTACTCAGCATGGGGCCTGGGCCAGAGGACCCATGACTCCTTGGTCCGTATCTTCCCACCAATGGGCATGTCACATGAGATTCAATGGGGAGCAGGGCACAGGGTAAGGGGAGCTGCCCCTCCCCCCAGAGCGCAGGGTCCACCTCTTCGGCTCCAGGGCCGAGCCTGCATCCAAACCTGATAGTCCACGGAGATGCCGTTGGGCCAGCTGATGCTGACGTTAACCAGCACCACTCGCTCAGTGCCATCCAGCCGAGACCGCTCAATCCGTGGGTACTGGCCCCACTCAGTCCAGAACAAGTACCTGGGGTGGAGGTGGAAGAGGGGGTCAGTCCCCAGAGCACGGAGGAGAACGGGCCTGTGGCCAGAGGGCCCGGACCAGACCAGAGCCAGGAATGGGAACTGGTCAGCCCACCCCGCTCCTCACCCCTTCTCCGGGTGGACGGTGATCGCCCGGGGCTTGTCCAGACCCTGGGAGATGACCACGTAGCGGAAAGAGCCATTGAGCCGGGCAACTTCGATGACATCAAAACCCTGGTCCGTCCAGTAGATGTTGCCTGTGGAGGGAGGAAGGCGGGGTGCTCAGGGGGGTGGGTGGGGACTCGTGTCCCTGGTCCCCTCCAGCCTTCTGAGACCCCTGCTTCTCCCCATCTGTTCCTGCCTACCCCTTCTCAGACCCCCTCCTTCTGAGACCCCACTCCCCCAGTCCTCTGCCTCACCTCCTCAGCCCCCCCAGAGCTCACCTGCGATCCAGTCCACTGCGATGCCCTCCACACGGCCAATGCCGTTGGTCACCACATCCTCACGCCACGTCTGGTCCCGCTTAGCCCGGCTGATGGTGCTCAGGCCCATGTCCACCCAGTAAATGGTGTCATTCTCTGGGGGCAGAGGAGCCAACATGAGGATGCTCACCGAGGCAGGGGACAAGATGGAGGGGTCCAAATCACAAGGGGGTGACTGAGAGGTGGGGAGACCAGGGGCTTGGGATGGTATAGCAGGGCAGGGCAGCTGTGGTCAGGCAATCTCTCCGTGGACCCCCAGAACACTTCACCGCGAAGGGAAGGCCATGTCCCACCCCGTCCTGCCACCATGGCTCACCAGCATGGAAGTCAATGCCGACAGCCAGCGAGGTCCCTGACACCGGGACCAGGGCGTCTGACTTGTCGTTGGGATCCAGCGGGATTCCCCTGATCCCCTCATGCACAGAGTACAGGAGAAAGGAGCCCACACCTGAAACACAAGGACACTGGGCATGGGCCTCGCTGACATCCCTTAAGCTTGGCTCTGTCACCTACAAACCCTTCTGATACCTCCTCCCACCCATCACACCTCCCCTCTCACCACACACCCTAGCTTGGGGCCTGGGCAGGGATGGGGAAGTCAAGTCACCTGGCCGGCTCAGGGAACCATCTGTGACACCCCTTAGTGCCCACTAGAGGGCAGCAGAGACCAGGCTTTTGCTTCACACAACCAGTTCTGCCTCACTCCACACAACCCTTTAACAGCCCTTAAGGTATTAGGGAGAATCTGGAGAGGTTTAGACGAGACAATAGGACTGAGGGACTCCCAAATCTAGATTTCCACCCTAGTTTCCTTTTTGTCCTCGTCCGTCTGGTCTGTGTCACATCCTTGGTCTCTGACACCCAGCTCCTGAGCCAATCTCCTTCCCAGTTCCCCATTTCTTACAAGGCGCCACTATCCATGGACCCTAGAATTTCCCCCTGCCTTTATCCCCTTGCAAAGCACATCTTCAAATGGATCCCCCTAATGGGCCCTGGTTTCTCAGGCTCTCTGAGAAAAAGGATTCATGGTCAAGTGTGGGGAGACCTCAAACACTTAAGAGTCTCCCCATGGAAAATTCTCAGAGCAGATGAGCATATGCAAGGCTCTGAGAAGTTCTGCAGCAAAAAAAAAAAAAATCCACTTAAACTTAGTTCAACCCAGTGTTTCTTTCTGTAACATCAACCACATCAAAGAGGGAGGTTCCTAGGAGTGCACTTTGGGAAATGCTGTCCTGGGGCGGGCTCGTAAATCAGTCAGCAAGTTCTTGTGAAACAGCTCAGAGTTTCATCCCTTCCCTTCAAACCCGCTGCTGAGCCCCAGCCCAGGCTAACAGCCTCCTGACTGGTCTAACTGCCTTGGTCTCTCCCTCCCCCACTCAGCCGGCTCTCTGCGGCCAGGTTAATCTGCCCCAAACACCACTTTCCAAGTGCTCCCGGCTGAGAACCTGCAGAACCCCGCCTGCCCCACAGCCTCACCCAAGAACCCCACACCCCGCCCGCCACTCGGGCTGGCACCTCAGGACCTTGCACCCACCCTCCTACTGCTCTGGACCCCTCGCCTGGCATGTTGTCCCTTCTCCTTCAAACCACACACTCAAATCCTCTGTGCCCAGTACACTTCTTGCATGAAGTGACCCTGGCGTCCCCTCCGACATCTATTTCTCCAAAATCCTACTGAAGTCAGAGCCACTTCATGTCTCCCCTCCCCCACCTCTGGTTAAGCCTGCTGAGCACAGGGACAGGGACTTCTGTCCCCCACCTCCCCCATAGCAACCAGCACAGTGGACGCTGACTAAGCATCTAACCCAGAAGGCACTCAATACACGATGAACTCATCCTGTCCCCAAGCTGAGAAGAGGAAGGTGGGCTGTAGAGGAAGACGAGTCGGGTTGGGGACTGGGGTCAATGGGAGGGGAGCAGAAGCAGGGGCACTGACCCTCGCAGGCCTGCTGGCCGCTCCGGAGGCTGTAGCCGGCTGTGCACATGCAGGAGCGGGTCGTCTCAGATGTGGGCAGGCAGAGCTGCGAGCAGTCGCCGTTGTTGACGCTGCAGGGATTGGTGCCCTCGTGGTCTGGGGGCAAGTGGGAGGCACAGAGAAAGAGTTACTGGTTCTCCTCAGGACCTCGGTGTCAGGCTTGAGCATGTCTTGGGACAGGATGGTCACCCCTTGACCCCAGACCTTGTGGGGGTCACCACTCCTACTCAGAGCTCAGGTCTCCAGTTCTGCAGGGCCCCTGGCCCTTGTGAAAGAGGGGCCTTGTGGGTGGTGAGCAGAGCCTAACCCATTTTCTTTCCGCTGGCACAGCCAGGGCTGTGCCCAGGGCATTCCCCAGGGCTCCTCCTGGCTCAGCCCCGGCCTCTGACCCTAGCCCACTGGCCCTGCCCTCGCCCTGCCTCACCCAGCTGGATGCTCTCATCGTAGACCTTCATGTGCATCACCAGGGTGGTGCTGTTCCGCAGGACCACGGACCCCGAGCCGTCAGCCTTGTTGCACGTGCCCATCTTCTCCGACACCTGATCTGCCCACCACAGCTTGTCCCCTGGGGAGGCAGGAGGGGATGAAACCCCCAGGGAAGGCCCCACCCCAGGCCAGCCCTGTCTCCCTGGCCCTGCCTGCTCTGCTCCAGCCCCTGCCTCCCAGGCCAATGGCCCTCACCCATGATGGCCAGGGCGGTGGCCTTGCCCAGCTGGTTCCGCATGGCATCGATGACCTCTAGCCCGCTCCCATCCAGGTTGCAGCGGTTGATGGTGTGGTTCTTGGAGCTGATCCAGTAGAGTTTGCTCTCAGGGAAGTCGATCGCCAGGCCTGGAAGAAGAGAGGTGTCACGGCCAGAGAGCCCAGCACCCACCAGGGCTGGGGGCCAGGAGCCTGAGTGAGTAGCTGGGGTCCATCTCACCTCTGGGGATGGGCAAAGAGTATGTGGGTGGTTTAGGGGGAGGGTGGTGAGAACAAGCACTAAGCTGGGAGCTCAGGGAGACGGAGAAGTGATAGGGAGGAATCCCTGAGAGCAGAGGGGCAATGGAGGGGGGACCCTGAGAGCATCTCCAGCCAGAGGAATTAGGGGAGGGCTGCAGAGCAGCAGGACGGGCTCGTACCCACAGGACCCCTCTGGCCACTGAAGAGCAGGGTGCGGTTGCTGCCGTCCATGTTGGCCATGCTAATGTTGTCACCGTCTGTCCAGTAGAGCTTCCTGGGGCGCCAGGAAGGGGGGACAGTCAGAGTCCTCCTCTTCTCCCGCCCCACACCCCCTGTCCCTCAACCTGGGGCCCTGCAGGACATACCCACGCAGAGGGTGGACGACCAGCCCGTGGGGCTGCTCCAGGCCCTGCACTACCGCATTCTTGAAGGAGCCGTCTAGCCGGGCCACATTGATCTGCTTCTTGTTGGTGTCGTAGCTCGTCCAGAACAGGTTTCGGGACACCCAGTCGACAGCCAGCCCGTGGGCGTTTGGCAAGTCTGGGGACACAGTGGGGAGCTGTGGTTGGGTGTTTGCGGGACACAGGTCAGGGGGCTCGAGGGGAGGGGGCCGGCCTGGTTTCTGGGGGAACAGGGATCACGACACAGTGATGGGGGCACTCTGGGGGAAAGGATTTGGAGAAGGTACAACAGGATCCAGGGAGCCAGGGGGTGGGGGCGGACAGAACCTGCAGAGACGACTGTCTCCACGCCGGTGCCGTTGATGAAGGCCCGCTTGATGGCCTGGGTCCGAACATCAGACCAGTAAACGCGCTGCTCACGGGCGTCGTAGTCCAACACTGTGACGTTGTCGATGTCAGGCACCGTGAAGGAGATGATGTAGTTGTAGTAGGGGGCGTCCAGATCCACACCCCGGATCTCCATCTGACGTGCATACAGCAGGAACTTCTTAAACTCTGCGGGCACAGGGCAAGTCACTGAGGGCAGCCCCCTGCCTCGACATCTTCCACCCACCCAGACTCTCCTGGTTCCTTCTATCTGCTGCTGGCGCTTGGCGATCAGGGAGACCCACTGGGCATAACCTTCCGGTCGGGGCACCAGTCTTTTCTGACAGCAGCTGTTTCTGGAGCCTCTCCCGTCAGGCCTGTCCCAGCTAAGACTGCCTACCTTTGCTCAGAACCCAGAGCTGGGGTAGCCCGACCCTCCACCCGGCAGCCTCGGGGTCCCCCTGGCTCTGGAGGCAGGGCCCTACCGTAGCAGGTGGTGTTGTCCTTGTGGAGCTTCATGAGGTGCGGGCAGGCACAGGAAACAGTCCGGTTGTAATCGATGAGACACAGGTGGGAGCAGGGGCCCCGGCCCCCATTGGCCTCACAGGGGTTGGGAGCTGGCGGGGAGGGGAAATCAAGACCATCCAGTGACCCTACCGGCCTTGCTCCCCTGGCCCACATCCGCTTTCTGTCCCAGTGTCGCTGCTGCCGCCCCAGCACAGACCCCTCCTCTCTGCGAGGCTTCTGTGGAGGTTGCTGTCCTGTCCGGCCCCCTTACCCATGGGCTGCCGGGAGGGGTGGTACACCTGCAGGTCAAAGGGCTGCGTGTTGGTCCTCTGGACCACGGTGACATTGTGGCCCGTCCACTTGTTGGCCTTGGCCAGTGTGTTTGTCCGCCAGTCCGTCCAGTACACCTCGCCTCCATACAGCGTCACTGCAAACGGGTGCGACAGGAACTCGTGTCCCCGAAGCACCTCCATGTGACCGGAGCCGTCGTAACGGGCAGAGTAAATGGCGTCTGACCTGAGAGCATGGTTCGGGGCAGAATGAGGAGCCAGTAGGAACCTGAGACCTCGGGGTACGCGGCCCAGGGTTCCCACCTTCCCAGCCCTGGCCCTCGGCACCCCATGGAAACACAAGGCTCAAGGGCTGGGACCCCAGCTCTGACCCCAGTTCCCCTGTCCCTTCACTCTCCCCAGCACACAGGGCTGGGGTGAAGTTTAGAAAAAGGTGCCCCCTTCAGGGACGTCAACTAAAAAAAGTCCCACCCCCTCAAGCAAAGAAAGCTTATAGATATGTGAGCAAGAATGGTGTTGTACCCAGCCCTCAGCCGGTGCTCCTGTGCGGGGGGGCAGCCCTGCCTCTACCCTCCTCCATCTGCACCTCTTTCCCAGCCCAGCCTCTCCCCCTGCTCAGTCCTCTTCCTGAGCCCTTGTCCATATGGCTCCTGCTCCAGCTCCACATTCATCCTGGCCTTCTTACCATGCTCGTGGCTACTGGGTCCTGGGACCATCGGCCCCACCCTGTCCCCAGGGGGCAGGGAGGACAGGACTCTGGGGAGGTGCAGATGCTGACCTGGCGTCGATCCACAGGATGCGCTTCTCCAGGTAGTCCACGGTGAGTCCGTTGGGCCAGCCCCCGGAGCCTGTCTCCCGGTGGATGGTGCGGCGCCCGGCCCCACTCATGGAGGCTGCCTCGATGCGGGGCAGGCTGGCATCCCAGTCCGTCCAAAACAAGATCCTGGGGGAGTGGGGAGGGGGTCAGGAGGGCCAAGATTGAGGCCTGGGGGAGGGGTTGCAGGAGGATCCTTGGTGAAGGGCGGAGGAGCCAAGGAGCACTGAGATGGGTGTGCCTGGCCCCTTCAGGGAGTCACAGGGCCAGAACAGGTCTGGGCAGAGCCCTCACCCATCCCGGGGATCCAGTGCAATTGCCCTGGGGTGCTCGATGTCGCCGGCCAGCAGCGTGGTTCGGAGGGTCCCATCCAGCTTGGCCACCTCAATCTGGTCCAGGTTACTCTCCACCCAGTAGATGTTGCCCGCAATCCAGTCTACAGCCAGGCCCTCGGGTGTGGCCAGGCCATACTGAATCACCACCTCGAAACTGGTCAGGGCTGAAGAAGAGAGGTCGCAGGAGGTTAGACTCACCTGGGGTGGGGGGTGAGCTCATGATACATGCTAGGAATCCTGGATGGCCCAACCCAACCTTGACACCTCTGTGAACACTTCTGGTGTGCCCTGGATTCAACAGAGCTTCCCAGAATCCCCCCTCTCCTCATCCAGGCCCCCTGCCCCAGGAGGTCAAGCAGAAGCCTGGCTTCTAGAACCCTGGAGAAGGGGGAAGCGGCAACTATCTTCTTCTGCCTGTGACTCTCTGAAGGGCCACCTCCTGGGAGGAGGTCAGAACAGAGGGTGGGGGCTTTGGGGAACAGACCTAGACTCAATATGAAGCAGACAGAATTTTCTAGAAGTCACTCCACAGATGGTCCTGGAGGTCTTTCTATGGTTATATATATATATACACACACACACATATATACTATGCTGAATGCTAAGTCACTTCAGTCATGTCCAACTCTTTGAGACCCTATGGACTGTAGCCCACCAGGCTCCTCTGTCCATGGGATTCTCCAGGCAAGAATACTGGAGTGGGTTTCCATGCCCTTCTCCAGGGGATCTTCCCAACCCAGGGATTGAACCCGGGTCTCCTGCACTGCAGACAGACTCTTTACTGTCTGAGCCACCAGGGAAGCCCAGTATATATATATATATATACCTGATCTATATATATACACAGATCATAATTTAGAAACTGTTACATAATGTGAACATTTTCACAGTCTACTTAACCATCTCCTAGTTGATGGTTGATGGACATTTGAGATGGTTCCAGGTTTTCTCTTTGGGCTTCTCTGGTGGCTCAGATGGTAAAGAATTTGCCTGCAATGCAAAGATCTGGGTTCAATCCCTAGGTTGGGAAGATCCCCTGGACAAGGGCATGGAAACCCACTCCAGTATTCTGGCCTGGAGAATTCCATGGAGAGAGGAGCCTGGTGGGCTACAGTCTATAGGGTCACACAGAGTCGGACACGACTGAGCAACTAACACTTCACATTTTTCTCTATGACAATACCAACTCCTCTAGTAAAATGCACTTCTTTCAAGTTTCTGCTCAGATGTCAGCTTCTCAGGGTGCTTTCCGTGACCATCCAGTTTAAATGCCACTCCCGTTCTCCTGCCCCACCCTGCCCCCTTTCTCCTTATCCACAGTACCGCCCCCTCTGTCATAGTCTGTGCTGCACTCGTTCCCTGTATTTATCTCTGATGTTCCCACTGGCATGTAGGCTCCATGAGGGCAGACATTCTGTCTTGTTTGGCTCCCTGCTGTTTCCTCTGGGCCTGGAGTATGTGGCAGGGGCACAGGAATGAGTGTTATTAATGAAGGAAGTCTGTGATCGGTCAGGCCACCTGGGGACAGAAGGCAGGGTTCAGGTACCCCACCCCTAAATGGCTTTTTTTTTGCAAGCCTGCAATTCTGGCCGTTCCAAAGAAAGGCTGATCATTTTGTTAATTATCAGGCTGGCAGCTCTGCTGACGATAATTACCGGGCGTCAGGCACTGAGACCCACAGCAAAATCTAACCCAATTAACAAGAGTGTGGGGGATAGGGGAACTCAGGGCCTCTGCTCTAAGCAACCTTCATCTGGTCCCGTGGATCTGAGAGCCCAAGGGTGGGGTCTGGGGTGCACTGGGCCCCAAGTCGGCGTCGGTCTCGGGGCAGGCGGGGGTCACCTCCGTTGTCTAGCAGCTTCCCGCGGTAGATCTTGTCCTCCACCACGTCGGTCCAGTAGAGGGCGCTCTGGCTGAGGTGGAAGTCCAGGGCGATGGTGTTGCGCAGGCCGGGCACCAGCACGCTGTAATCCCCTTTGTGCAGGTCGATGCGCCGGATCTCGTGGCGGTTGGAGAAGATGATGAACGGCTTGAAAGGGTCTAGGGAGGGGTGTGATGGGGTCACTTCTTGCCCCAGAGCCACCCTGTCCAGGCGCAGACAGGGTCTCCGTGGGCCCTGGCACTGGGCGCAGATGGAAACCTCAGCCTCCCCCTGCAGTTCAGCTGCCATCCCCCCTCGCCCCGCCCCACCCCACCTCACCCCTGCCCCCGCCTCGGTCCGGACCGCCTCTCACCCAGGCTGCGGCAGCTCTCGCCATCGGGCTCCAGCACCCAGCCCTCGTAGCAGGAGCACTTCACGCTGAACTTGTTCTGATCGCATTTCTGGCTGCACTTAAGATGCTTGGCGCAGTAGCTCTGGATCTGGCAGGTGTGGTTGTCAGGCCCCAGCTCCATGCCCAGAGGGCATGAGCACACGATGCCTTCACCAGGTGCCACGGAGCAGTTGTGGCTGCAGCCACCGTTGTTCAGAGAGCATTGGTCTGGGGGCGTGGGGAGCAGGGGCCAGGATCAGGGTCAGGATCCAGAAGGAGGCAGGTCCTTTCCATTCCTCTGTCCTGCTTCCCAGGCACCCTTGGGACCAGGGTTTGGATCTCCACACCCACTCTGTGGGTGGTCATCTCCTCTCCCCAGGAGCACCCCTCCATCATGGTCGCGTCTTTCTCTCTGATCTCTATTTCCCTGCCTCTTCTTGAGCCACGGTGGGGGCCCCAGCCTTTTGCCTCTCTCCAGGGCAGCGGCGGGGGTGGGGTGGGGGCGCTCTCCTCTATCTTACCCGATGTGATTTGGGGTGGGGTGCGGTAGGGAATGTCCTGCTCTGGGTCCTCGGACACACCCCAGGACCTGTCTGCCCTGGCTGCAGCGGTTCTCAGGGCCAGTCCTTATCTCCCGCTCCTCTCCACCAAGGAACCCGACGCTGGGCTGGCCAGGCTCAGAGGAGATAAGGGACTCTGCTCCTCATCCCAGAGTCACACCAGGCAGCCCTCCCTGACCCTCGTCCTTTTGATCTTGAATGCACAGCCTCCTCCCCCAACCTTCTCACTCACTTGGCAGGACGGGCGCCTGCCCTCCTGACCACATCAACCCTCAACACTGGTGCCTTCATCCTGAAAGCCGGGTAAGGCAGAGGGGGGCTGGGCCTGCAGGGAGGGGCTGCACTGCACTGTCTCCACTGCACTTCATGGGCTGTGTGACTTTGGGCCAGCTATTCAACCTCTCTGAGCCTCAGTTTTCTCATGGGTAAGATGGGGGTGAGAACTGTATGTGTCTCACAGGGCTGCTTTATGGATTAAATGCTGTAACAGTGGTGACACTGAGCACAGCCTCTTGGACATGGGTTTTTTAGTAACAGCTCTGAGGATTGCTCGCCCAGCAGCCAGATCTGCCCTTTCTAGTCTAAGACCCCCTCCCCACAGAGCTTGTCCTATTGCACGGCCCCGGCCTGGCCCAGCCTCCTTATCTAGCTCCCCTGCCCATTTGTCTTTCCTGGGCCCAGGACTCACCACAGAGCTCTCCCTCATCCGAGCCATCTCCACAGTCATCGTTGCCATCACACAGCTTGTCGGGTGGCAGGCAGACCGAGGTGTTGTTGGCACAGGGGTGCGAGGGCGGCCTACAGGCCAGAGACTCACAGTTCTCTTCGTCTGAGTTATCCTCACAGTCGCTGTCGCCATCACACACCCATGCTTTGCTGATGCACCGAGCTGGGGAAGGGGTATAGCATCAGGAGCCAGGCCTGGACAGCAGGGCTCTCTGTGCCCTTCTTCCTCGACACAGTGGGCTGCTCTAATCAGGTCATAACTATAATGCCTTGGGGTCCACTAGGAACCTTGAGGCTTTTTCTGTCAAATTCACATGGGCAATAAAGAAGGCAGGAATCTAGAAGGAGGTGCTGACACTCAACACTGGTGAGGGTTTTGGTTCCCAGGGCCCTCCCTTACTGCAGGCTCTGGCCCCTTCATACCTCCCCCATGCATCTGGCACAAGCTTTTTTCTGTACAGCCTTTTGCCTCACGGTGTCCCCCTTGCCCTTGCCCTGCTCTCAGTATCGTCTCCTGTCTGTGCAGTTTCTCTTCAGTCCTTCTTTTTACCAGAGTCTTTGCAGCCAAACTTGACGTTGGGATCACAGACGTGGGTCACTCCCTCACAGCTCTTCTCATCACTGGAGTCCATGCAGTCAGTGTCCCCATCGCAGCGCCACCGCAGGGGGATGCACAGACCATCCAGCCGGCACTGGAACTCGTCATTGTGGCAGCCGCCAGGAGGCCTTGTGGCTGCAGGGGGACAGGTGGAGGGCTCTGGATCAGCCATTCCCATCTCTACTTTCCCAAACCCCTCTTGCCATATCTGGCCCGGGGCTATGAGCTGAGGCAGGCTGGAGAGATCTCTGAGTCCCACTGACTCTCCCTGCAAGTGCTAACTCCGAGTCAGGGCCATGACACCTTCCAGGGCTTAGAAATCCTCTTGTTTCACCTCCCTATTTCACACACGTGAGCTCGGATGGGTAAGCAATTTGCTAGGTCAAAGCTCAAATGCCCCCCACCTTAGCCTAGCCTCTGCTGCACTCATTCACTTCACAAACACTGAGCACCTACTGTGTGCCAGTCACTGTCCCAGGTGCCAGCATGAATAAGACAACGTCCTCACCCCTGTGGAGCTGAAGTTTTAGCAGGGAAGAGAAACAGTGAAGACGCGACACGGAAATCCAGAATGGAACTACAGGTGGTGATCAAGGAAGGCTATGCAGACTAAGCCGGGTCAAGGCTAGGGAGCATGGGATGCTACTTGAGATAAAGAGTCAGGAAGGGCCCCTATGGAGGAGATGTTTGAGCAGAGGCCTGAATGACGGAAGCCGTGAGATTAACCGTGCATCCCAGGAAGGGGAAGAGCTAGCACAAGCCTCTGAGACAGGACCAGGCGGGGCGTACTCAGAAAATGCCCAGGGTGTATTTAAAGCTGCGCAGCTGGAGCAGGTGATGGAGGAGATGAGTGGCAGGAATGCAGGTCAGCGAGGTTGAGGGAACCCTGCAGGCCATGAAGCAGGGCTCAGCACAGATTCAAAGTGTACAGGGAACCAGGGCAGGCTCGAGGGCAGGGCTGGGGAGTGATCTGATGTGTAGGATGTGATCTGGCAGCTGTGCTGTGACTCAGGAGGCTGGGGAAGGAGCAGAAGCAGTAATGGGAGGCACGGGTGACTGTGCACAGCCTCACCTCACACTCACACTCTGCCATGAATATGGTCCATGTGCTCATCTCCTCCCTGGACTTCAGCACCAGCCTCCCAGCTGATCTTTCTCCCTCAGGGTCCCTGAGCTTCTTCCCAACCTAATGTCCTTCCAGGATTGTCTTCTGAAAGTATTTCCTATATCTCATCACCTTCCAGCTCTGAGACCCTTCGAAGGTCCCCAGTGCCTGACCTGCGGTTGTAATCTGCCCTCTCCGGGTGCTGCCTCATTGCCTGCTGTCCCCTCCAGTCTGAGGCCCCCCCTCCCCACAGCCCCAGTTACCCCTGCAGGAGCGCTCAGTTTCACCTTCTAAGTTGTACTGCTGGGTTTTCCAGGCTATTCCCCCCATCCCCATCTGAAGACCCTCCCTCTTGTCCATAGCCTAAAGCCTCACTGGGGCCCAGTTCAAACCCCACCTCCTCTGAAACGGTCCCCAACCATTCCAGCTGACAGCCACAGCTAATAATTGTGACATGACACCCCTGCTCCCATAGGCCAGGCCCCCACATATCTCCTCTCACTTCACAGAGGAGGACACAAAGGAAGATGCCAAGTCTCGGAGGGAAGCAATCCATCCAAGTCTGCCCAGCTTGTGAGGGGCAAAGAGCTTCCCCACCTTGCCACACCTCAGGCCTCCAGGGGTTCTCTGAGTCCCAAGGTACTGTTACCTGTCCCACTCACCGGCCCTTTTCAGACATCCCTTGAGACACAGTCACTGTTTCCCAGGCCTCGGGTGACCCTCCCCATCCTCCCTCTCAGTGTTGGACCCACAGTGAACACTCAGTGCTCAGTACTGTTCCCACTGTGTGCACCTTAACTCTACCAGGCAGAGGTTGCAGGGTACTAGTGCGGGGCCAGATGAAGCCTGGAGAGAGACTTTTGTCTGCCATATTTTTAAAACTTTTCAAACAAATTGCCAGTTGTTATGGGCTGACTTGTGTTCCCTAAAAAGATACTGAAATCTTAACTCATAGCACCTGTGAATAGGACCTTATTTGGAAATAGGTCTTTCTTTGCAGATGACCAACTTAAGATGAGGCCATTAGGGTAGGCCCTGATCCACTGTGTCTGCGTAGTATATAAAGAGGAAATCTGACACAGAGACCAACACGCACTTATTGGGTTTGCCGTGTCAAGATGAATGCAGAGACTGGGGTGAAGCTTGTATGAGCCAAAGAACACTAAAGATTGCCAGCAAACACCAGAAGCTAGGAGAGAGGCCTGGAATAGATTCTCTCTCCTGACCCTCGGAAGGAACCAACTCTGCTGACATTTTGGTCTTGGACTTCCAGCCTCCAGACTGTGAGACAATCGATTTCTGTTGTTTAAGTCACTTAGTTTGTGGTGCTTGGTTATAGCAGCCCTAGGAAACTAATATACCAGTGTGTTAAAATGGGTAATTTCAGGCTTCCCTGGTGGCACAGTAGTTAAGAATCCGCCTGCCAATTCAGAGGACACCGGTTTGAGCCCTAGTCCAGGAAGATCCCACATGGCTCAGCACAATTAAACCCATGTGTCACAACTACTGAGCCTGAGCTTCACAAGAGAAGCCACTGCAATGAGAAGCCTGTGCACCACAGCTGGAGAGTAGCCCCCTCTCTCTGCAACTAGAGAAAGTCTGAGCACAGCAACGAAGACCCAGTGCAGCCATAAATATATAACTTTTTTTTTAAATGGGTAGATTTCACGCAAAATCTGTCCTCCTGAAGCCAGGGCAATCTGGGGGCTGCATTCTTCCATGGCAACAATGGGCCAGGGCTGAAAAACCAACATCCCTTGAGAAGGTCTGTGCCTTCCATTAACCCCAGTCCCCATAGATCCTGGAGGCCTGGGCACTGGGGACCCCACAGAGCTGACTCCCCTCTCCTTTGGTGCCCACTGTGGTCATCCTCCCCTACCCCCGTGGGCATCCCTTTCTCACGCTACCAGCGACTGAACACAGGCTGTATGCTTTCCGTGCATGATCTCACGGAACCCCCATGTCAACGTGACGATGCCCTGTGCTATTATTATCCCCACTTTGCAGATGAAACTCACAGGGGCCCACAGAGATTAAGTAACTTGCTCAAGGCCACCCAGATAGTAAGTTGCAGAGCTGGAGCTCAAACCCAAGGCCACCCGACTGCAAAGCCTGAGATCTTAACAGTGTGTGACACTGATTTGTCCACAGCTTTCCTCTCCCACACGACTGGAAACTCCTGAAGGATAAGAGCTGCTTCAGGGTTATCTCTGGTTCCCAGATGGCGGTGGCACGCGCTGGGGAGGATGGATGGAGGGTGGATGGTCTGGCCCCCACCCCGCTGGTCCCCAGATGCCCACCCTGGTTGGTGCAGTTGGCGTGCGTCTCGTCGCTGTAGTCCCCGCAGTCGTTGTCCCCGTCGCAGGTCCAGTGCTCAGGGATGCAGCGCCCGCTGTTGCACTTAAACTGGGTACTGGAGCAGGAGTGGCTGCAGCCCGCCTCATCGCTGTTGTCCCCACAGTCATTGTCTGCGGGGGCGGCAAGAAGGGAAGAGGCGAGCAGGGGGTCAGCACGCGCCCTTCTCCGTGACCCCAGCATGGGGTCCCCACTCCCTCCTCCCCATTCCCAACCTCGACCCACCCCAACCTCCCCACCAAGAAAATAAAAAACAGAAAAGACACAGAAACTGCATAGACTGCAGCATGCACCATGGCCCACGTGGTGGGGGGCAGGGAGAGGTGGGTCGAGCTCCCGAGCTCCCGGAGGGCCCTTCCCTCAGTCTGCAAGACTGAGGGTGGGGACAGGACGCATTCCTTTCCCCTTTTGGCAGTGGGTGGGAACAGGGGTCTGCTTGTCTGGGGGAAAGGAAAGGGATTTCTCTGGTTAGGGAGGGACAGAGGTGGGCGGAGTATAGGTGAGCGCTCGCCCTGAGCCCCTGAGTGTGGGCATCACCGTCTGGAAGTCTGGGTGAGGGGCACTGCCTGCGGCTGGGAAGGCCGGGGGCCACCGCCTGCAGGCACGTGAAGGTGACTGAGCCAGTGTCCTGCCTTCTAGGCCTGGTGGGCACAGCCACCAGACTTCTCTGCAAGTTTTCAGGATGCTGGAGAAGGTGGGTTTGGCTGTCCCCTTGGGCTGTGCTCCTGCCTCTTTCCCAGCTGCTGTTGCGTCTCGGACGCTCTCCTCCCGCCATGTCTTGGTCTTCCTGTCCCCACCTTTCTGTCATCTCTCCTGGGAGGGGCTCCTTCTGCCCTCTCTGCTTTCCCCTCCACTGTTCTCTTTCTCCCTCTGTGGTCTCCTCTCTCACTTCTCTCTTTGCTTTTCCTCCACATCCTAGGAGCTCTGGGGAAAGGAGCTGCGTGAGGGTCCTGGGAGGTGGCCCAAGGCCAGCTGGGGCTCTAGGGTGATGGTGCATGTGCTTCTATGCACTGACCGGCAGGCTCAGGACAGGTCTTTTCATCAGAGCCGTCCCCACAATCCTTCTCTGAAACACAGAAACCGCCAGGGCAACCATTGGCACACGAGACACGGCAAAGATGAGGGGCAACGTGGCGCTGACCCAGTACATCCTCACACACGTTAGCTAGGGCTCGAGCCCCCGCTGTGACACATCACGACACCACACCAGACAGGACCAGATCCCGGAGACAGCACACACACAACAGTCCACCGGCCCCCATGGCTGACATCACCTGGTCCAGGGCTGACCGCCAGGTGGGCTCCCGAGTCTGGAGCCAGAGCCTGGAGAGGGCACCGAGGACCCCAGAAGATGGGGTTTGTAGGGAGAAGGGAGCTGGGCATGGGCCCTCCTTGCTCTGCCCCTCTGACCCTTCTTGCTCATCTCTCCCTGGCTCCTGAGCCTCTGCCAGGGGATGGGCATCTCTGCCCAGAGAGGAACAGCGCTGACAGGCAGTGGGCGGGGTCTCCCCTTGGTCATCTTGGCTCCCCTACAATGTTTCTAGTGCATCCTTATTTCTTCCAGACAACCCGGTGGGGCATCGGTGACCTGGAGGGAGGCCCTGGCTCGATTCTAAAACCCCTTCACCTCCCACCCAGGACCTGGCTATGGCTTCTAGCTTTCCCAGGAATCAGGGCAGGTGAAGGGAAACAAACTCTTACCATTGTCACATCTCCAGTTGATGTTGATGCATCTGCCGTTGTTGCAGGTAAACTGAGTCAGGGGAAAGCAGGTGGGATAGGCTGTCAGAGAGAAAGACTAGCTGAGTAGGGTCCTTACTATTATACAGCATCACAGCACGAGCAGGTGGGTGCAG
The DNA here is from genome assembly GCF_054371585.1 of Giraffa tippelskirchi. Taxonomy (NCBI): domain Eukaryota; kingdom Metazoa; phylum Chordata; class Mammalia; order Artiodactyla; family Giraffidae; genus Giraffa; species Giraffa tippelskirchi. The sequence goes on from NC_137278.1 coordinate 155,531,728, forward strand.
GGTCCCCACCATAACTCACAGTCCCCCGCCCAGCCAGGTTGGGGAGGGAAAGCTAAGTATTGGGGCCTCGGCCTGAAACTGCCCATTCACGTCTATCCCCACTAAGCACCCTTTTTTTTTTTTTTTTTTTTAACTTTTTATTTTATATTGGAATATAGCCAATTAAAAATGTTGTGATAGTTTCAGGTGGACAGCAAAGGGACTCAGACAGACATACACATGTATCAATTTCTAAGCATGCTTCCTTCAAGCAACTAGTTTCCAAACACAAGCCATGTGCTGAGTGCTTTCCATGCATGATCTCACTGATCCCCCACATCAATGCTGGGGTGCGGGTGCCATTATTAGCCCCATTTTGCAGAGGCTTCCCTGGTAGCTCAGATGGTAAATAATCCACCTGCAATACAGGAGACCCAGGTTGGATCCCTGGGTCAGGAAGATCCCTTGGAGAAGGGAATGGCAACCCACTCCAGTATTCTTGCCTGGAAAATCCCATGGACAGAGGAGCCTGGTGGGCTACAGTCCATGTGGTCCCAAGAGTTGGACACAACTGAATGACTTTCACTTGCAGATGAAACTCACAGGGGTCTATGGAGATTAAGTGACTTGCTCAACGCCACCCAGGTACTAAGTTGTGGGGTCTCTCCAGCACCCCTGCCCCAGGGCCCGTTCTGGGGGACCCTCCCTCCCCAAGCCAGCCTGGCTGTCCTGCCGTCTCACTCACCACACGAGGCTGACTCATCGGAGCGGTCCCCACAGTCATCGTCCAGGTCACATGTCCAGGAGATGGGGATGCAGCGTCCACTGGCACAGGAGAACTGGTTGGGTGGGCAGGTGCGAGCTGGGGACAGGCGTGGGTGTCAGTGCTCATAGTCCAGTCCTCGCTTTATATTTCATTTTCTTTCCTATTATTCTCTGCCTCTCTGGAAGTCTTCCCAAGGATCTCATAGCCATTTCTCTTGGAGACGTCATCCAAAATCACCCATGTGATCTCACAGTGGACACTTGATCCCATCTCTTGAGGGGTCACTGGTGTCCTCCAAGGAGAAGACCCACCTGCCTTGCTTGTCATCCCCAACCTGGAGCTATGCTCTGTCTCCTTGCAAGTAGGGCCTCCCAGCCAACGCTGTCCTCCCTCCTCTCTGCCCTGGGTGCCCGCCGCTCCTTTCTCTTCCTGAGGCCCCTCTGTCTCCCCAAGCCTGGCTCCCCCATCTGCCCAGTCCCGGTGACAGAGGGGGACCACTGTGGTCACCCCCCTCCCACACCTGAGCAAGTAGCATTGGACTCGTCTTCACTGTTCCCGCAGTCGTTGTCCCCGTCACAGAGCCAGCGGTTGGGGATGCAACGGTTGTTCTCACACTTGAACCGGTCTGAGGGGCAGGTGTGCTGATCTGGGGAGGGATGGGTCAGGGGTCAGCCAGGGGGGGGGACTCAGCTCTCTAGCTGCAGCCCGAGGGTCGCTGTCCCACTGAGCGGCAGGCACTCACGGCAGAGGGCGGGGGCCTCGTCGCTGTTGTCCAGGCAGTCGTTGTCGCCGTCGCACTTCCAGCGCTCCTGGATGCAGCGGCTGTTGGAGCAGGCGAACTCGCCAGGCTGGCACTGGGGTGGGGGCACGTAGGATGGGTTCGCTGCGGGCACCACCAGACGTGAGGGGGAAAATCAGACCCAGCTCATGGACAGGGCTGAGCCCCTGTCCTCTGCTTGTTTCATGATTTTAAAATAATATACACAGTAATTTTTCCCAGTGCATAGTTTTTCATGAATATATGATCTGGACAGAAGCTGCAACTCTTTGTCAAGCCACAGGGTGACGCCTGCTCGGCTGCTTCCAGCTCTGCGATGTGGTTGGAGAATAAGGCAGCTTCCAAGAGAATCTAGAACCCCCCAGCCTTCTGTTCCCACTGAGCAGACCACTTTTGCCTCTCCCTGCCATCTCCATGAACTTGGAAGTCATCTCAGGGACCCCCAGGCCCTGACCTGGTCCCTGGACTTTTTCCTTCATAAATGTGTCAATTCTACAGGCAGGAGTGAAAACAGGCCCCAGAACCCTGCCAGCTCCTGTCCCCAGCACTCACACCTCACACCATCATCTGCCTTCAGCTGTCAGCAGTAAAGTCACTGTGTCCTCTGTCTGTGTTTTCACAGGGTGGGCTCTGGAAGCCCAGGAACGCCCATGTCAGCTCCTGGCTCTGGATCCCACAGCTCTGCTCACGCCTTTCTGACCCATCTCTTACCCTCTCTAATCCTATGGGTCCCCTGGACCACTGGGTCTAGAGGCTATATATGTCCCCCTTGTTCCTCACCTCTGCTTCCAGACCATTCTCCCTCTCTCCTCCGTCAAAAATCAGTGCTGACTTTCATGTTAAAAAACTATATAAGCTCCTACCACTACAGGCCCCAGCATCCTTAGAGTTTTTAGCTCCTGGTTCATAGTCACTTTCTCCATAATCACTCCTTTTAATTCTTGGTGATTTCAATGTCCATATGGATGCTCTTTCATTGCAATGGCCTCTCAGCTCTGAAGCTCCTTTCCACCAATGCTCTTACCCTGCACCTGGCCTCAGTCACTCACTCTTAGCTGTACACTATGGCCCACTGACCCATTTTCCTTTCTTAGGATTCTATCCTAAGGAAACCGTCCTGAATCTGGGAGGGCATGAAGGTATAATAAATAGCAGAGCAGGTGATTAATAACCAGACTCTGGGCCAGACTTCCTGGGTTCAAACAAACCCCTGCTCTCACTTTGGGCCTCAATTTCTTCATCTATAAATTGGGATACTAAAAATACCTTCCTGTGGCTTCCCTGGTGGTCCACTGGTTAAGAATCTGCCTTGCAACGCAGGGGATGCGGGTTCGATCCCTGGTCAGGGAATTAGGATCCCATGTGCCATTGAGTATCTAAGCCCGTGCACCATGAAGCCCATCGCCACAACCAGAGAAAGCCTGAGTGCCATAACCACCGAAGCCCACATGCTCTGGAGTCCACGCATCGCCACTGCTGAGCCCTTGTGCCACTACTAGAGTCTCTGTACTGCAACAAAAAATTTTGCAAGACGCAACTAAGATTCCATGTCCGCAACTAAAACCCAACACCCCCAAATAAATAAACATTAAAAAAAAAAATCTTCCTTACAAGAATATTTTAAGGAGTAAGTAAGTTACTGCATGGGGAGTGCTTAGAACCATGCTTAGTACATAGTTTGTGTTCAGTAAATGCTGGCAGTGATTATAACAAAAAACTGGAAACAACCTAAACATCCAACAGTAGGGAAATGGTTGAGTAAATTATGGGATGTTTACTGAATGAAATACATTTTGGCCTTCAGAAATTCTGCTGATGTACTCAAGACACCCTGTCAAGTGACAAGTGCAGGAAACAGAACAGCAGGTGCAGCACGATTCCGTTTAAGTAAAAGCAAACACAGAGAGAAATCCGGAGAGTGCTCCCTGCACTCTAACAGTGCAAACTATGGGTGGTGGAATTCAGGGTGATTTGTACTTCTTTGTATTTTTCTATAGCGTTTGCTTGTTTTTACAATGAACATGACCCACTTTTATTTAAAGATGGGGCTATTTAAAATAATGCAATAATAACACAAAAAATTTGTGGCATATGTGAGCCCAAAGGGGCAGAAAACATTTATATACACTACGATTTCCAGCCATGTAAAAACCCACCTAAGGGGAAAAGGATGGTGTTCACCTACCACAATGCTAACAGCACAGTGGTGGTTTGTTGGTGAGACTGAGTTTTTTTCCCCCTCCCCTCTAATTTCCAATATTTTGAAACTATTGTGTTACTTTAATAATGGAGAAATAAATGTAAAAGAAGTTAAGAATGCTTTCCCCTTTCCAAAGCTGTCCTGCTCGCCGCTCAGTTTCCCTTAATCTTCATGCCCTCCCCAAACCCCCAGACACCAGTCACCCTAAAACCCTCCAGCATCCGGAGCCTTCACTCACTCCATCCTTCAACTTTTTTTTTTGGCTGTACCATGCAGCATATGGGCTCTTAGTTCCCCAACCAGGGATGGAACCCAGGCCCCCTGTAGTGGAATCACAGAGTGTTAACCACTGACCGCCAGCAAAGTCCATCCTTCAACTTCTATTGCGTCCCCCAGGGCCGTCTTTGCCTTCTTCATCTCCGATCCCCATCCGGACACTGTGGCCTTCTGCTGGAGTCTGCTCCCCCACCTCCCACCCTAGCTGGGCCCCTCGTACCCAAACAAGTGACACCGTCTGCGTCCAACACCTGGTCCTCGGCGCAGGCACACTGACGGCTCCCAGGGGTGGCCAGGCACAGGCTGCTGCAGCCGCCGTTGTTCACCCGGCATTTGTTGGTGCCCACTGTGAAGGAGGGGCCACGGGTACAAGGAGGGAGGAGCAGGAGGATAGGAGATGGATTGTGGCAGAGTCAGGAAAGGCCAGAGCAGGGAGATGAAAGGCCAGGGGAGGAGGTGCATTAAAAGGAGAAGACAGAAAGGGGTTGAAGATGGGGAGATGGAGGCATGGGGCAGGAGGGGTGATGGGGAACATGGAAGGTCAAATTGGGGTGGGGGCCTCTCTTCTCAAGAGCCTCAAAAGGAAGAGCCTAGGCTCCCTGGGAGTGCCTTCACCCCACCCACAGGAGCCTCGCCCACCATCCAGGTCCCACCCCGGTCCCAGTTCTGGTCCAGGGGTACCTTGCTGCTGCTGGGCATCATACATGCGGATCTCAAAGATGGGGGGCCGCTCGCTGCGCAGAAGGGTCACAATGGGGGCCGCGCCTCCTGTGCCCCGCTCCAGGCGGTAGACACTGCCGCTCCGGTATTCAGTCCAGAAGAGGTAGTTGCCGTGGTGACAGAGGCCAAAGGCATGGTTCAGCTCAGGACCCTCGTATACAATCTAGGAATGGAGAGGGGGTTACCCAGCAGCTGAGAGACAAGTGCGGGTGCCTCAGGGAGGCTTAGGGGTTCACTGCTTTGTACACTCATATGTCCACAGCCTGGGTGTGGGCTTGTCTCCCCATCACCCCAGAAACCCCCGAGGATGGGAGCTTTGCACACAGTGAAGTGCCAAACCCTGAACCCAGCGGACACTGTGAGGGCTGGCCCACACTCCTCTCCTTTGTTGATTCATACTCATTGATACCCCTCCAACATACGCACATGTGCGCACGCACATGCAAACACAGAGCAGTGAGCTGACAGCCAGAATCCATCCATTCGTTTCTTTACTCGCCACACATTTGCCAGAATCTATTAAGGTAGTACTCAGAAACGGAGAAGACATGGTCCCTGCACTGGAGCCGCCACTGTCTCAGGAAAGGCTCTCAGGGTCATCAGGGTGGCAGAGGGGCTGGAGACAGCATCCCAGTGGAGGTGGCCCCTGAGAGGTATGCCAGGTGAGGAGGGGCTAGGCAGACAGAGGCTAGAAGGTCTGCATGAGCAACAGCACAGAGGGCAGCATCTTGATGTGTACTGGGCTCATGAGTTGTCTAATGATGCTGTCCCAGTGCTGGGATGTGGGAAGCAGGGAGAAAGACGACGCTAGAGATGGTCAGGCCCACGTCGCAGACAGCCTTAAATACCATGAGAGCTTGGGCCACACGCCTAGACGTGCTCGGAACTCACAAAGGAAGCACGCACCACCCGAATGAACGAGCATATGAATATACCATCTCTAGGTGTCTTGCACCTGTACACAGGCACGCGGTATAGGCACACACCAGCATGTGCTGTGTGTACGTGCACAAGCAGGCTGAGGTGCATACGATGTGTACGCTCAGGTGGTCAGGCCCGCAGGCCATGTGCACAGTCACAGAGATACTCTGAAGAAGCAATCCCTAAACAACCCAAGACACAGGCACACAGGCACACCGAGGGACACGCACACAAGCTCACAGGCGAACACACATGCAGCACTCAGGCCTGGACAAACATGGATGCCCACACACTCAGACACCCAGCCTCGGTCACACACACACGTGGTCCAGAGATGCACCCATGAAGACCTGCACACAGCTGCACGCCTGCCTACCTTCCGGTCTGTGCCATTGAGCAGGATGGTTTCGATGCGGTCATAGAAGGCATCCACCCAGTAGAGGCGTCCAGCTGGGATGTCCAGGCTCAGCCCATTGGGCCAAAGTACTGTCTTAGAGGTGACGAAGATGTCTCGGTGTGAGCCGTCCATCCAGGCCCTCTCTAGCCGCCCTCGCCGACTGTCCTTGGGGTCCTCCTCCCAGTCAGTCCAGTACATCCACCTGTGGGCAGTTACTGGTCAGTGTCACATGGGCCACCCCTGCCATCAGCATTCTCCCTTGTGATCCTAAGCCAGGCAGGCCCTCCCAGAGCCCCTCACAGGGTCCTCCTGCCCTGCTCATCCATGGCCCACACATTTCATTCATTCATTCCTCCATTCAACAAGTATGTGCTGAGTGCCTACTGAGTTGGGCACAGCTCTGGCACTGGAGGTGAGACCAAGCCTGCCAAGCGCCCCCTCTCGTGGAGCCCATGTCCCACCCAGGACACAGACAAGAAACAAGTCAGCCAGGAGGGTCACACACACTGGAGAGCAATAGAGGTCAGGAGGGACTCCAGGAAGGGGGACGGCATGGAGAGTGAGAGTGCAGCCGGTGAGGAAGGCCTCTCCCAGGAAGTAGCATTTGAGCTGATGTGAACGCTGAGAAGCAGCCCCATGTGTAAATACTTGGGAGTCCCAGACTGAGGAACTCCAAGAGCAAAAAGCCCTGAGGGAGGAAGGGCTGGATGCTGGTTTGAGGAACAGACAGCAGGCAGTGGGAACAGAACTTCCAAATGCAGGAAGTGAGGTGCAGAGGTCAAATGAGCTGCAGGTAGACCTTGCAGGACCTCAGGGCTGATGAGGGCACAGGGAGCCAGGGGAGGGCTCTGCTGGGAGTGACAGGACCAGATTATTTCTATGTATCACTCCCACTGCCCTGTAGATAAGGACACCTTGTCCTCTTTCAGTCAAACTTTCGCTGCCCTCCCCCGTCTACTCTCTGTCTTACCCCCAAGTCCTGAGGCCCATGGGTCTCAGGCTCTGAGTCCCTGGCTCTCCCTCTCCTTGCCCCAAGGCCCTGGGAGGACTCACCCATTGAGCGGATCCACCACAATGGCCCTGGGGTGTGTCATTTTGCCCTCGATTAAGGTCTTGCGGGTCTGAGCAGCTTTCTCCAGCCTGGCCACGCTGATGGTCTTCTTGGGTCCATCATCCGTCCAATACAAATTGTCCCCCATCCAGTCCACCGCCACACCTTCCACATTGTGGATGCCTGCAATGGGGTGGTGGGGCAGAGGGGGAGCCTCAGAGGAGGCTCAAAATTGCCTCTGGTCCTTACGATACCTGCACTTTGGAGCCCTTGGCTACTAGGGAGCGCAGGGAGCCTCCTGGCCCTAGATGGTGGCGGGGCTGGGCTGGGCTAGGAAGGTGGAAGAAGGAGATGGGAGGGTAGGGGAAGGGGATGGGAGGTCATTTGTGCTGCAACATCTGTGTTGAGGCAATCTCTCAAAACTGCACATGGCAGCGAGGAAAACTCCGTGGCATACACGGGCTCACCCGGGAAGGCATGTCAGGGCCTGAGGTGGGTGGAGAACTGGGACAACAGACATGTGACTTTGGGTACAAGTGCAACACTACACGCCAGGCCTAAAAACCCTGAGCTAACAAAATAAGTAAGTTAGGGAGTGATTTCTCACTTAGCCCCAGGCTTTATCTCCAGCTCAAATAGCAGTTCCCTGGGAGAGGGAACCCCAATCTTTTCCCGATGAGGAGTTACTTTTGGTTTTCCCAGAGTCTTATGATTGCTGACCGCTAAGGTTCTCTGAGCCGAAGTGGGGCATGGGGAGCAGGACCAGGGGTGGTAAGCAGCGTCAGCCAGACAGATTGGTCAGGAGGGCAGGTCTGGGAATTCAGAACACCAGGCAGGGATGGTGCAGCACTTGGGGGCTCAGAGCCTCCACACAGATGGGTATTCAGAAGACAATGTACTGTTGACTTGCTGGGCATCTCAGAGGAAAAACTGTATTCCATTCACAAAACACGATTTTCTCAGGGCATGTAAGCCTGCAGCTCTCGGCGGCCGTGAAGTCCGGCTGCACAGACCCTGTGTGTGCACACGTGTGCCTGCTCCAATTCGGAGCCTCAGGCCTCTCCCTGGCTGTGCGCTGCGTGCAACTCTAGGGCTCGGAGCCAAGAGCAGAAAGACCCTGAGTTTTCCCAAGGGCTGGCAAGGACGCTGCCTTACCCATCCATCCTCCTGCCTCTTTTCGGCTCAGCCAAGAAGGGGGTCACCCAGGGGTCAATCTGTCTATCCCCTCATCTCCATGCCAACCAGCCCAGCCAGCCAGTCATCAGGGGACTCTCCATGCTGGGAGGGAGGGCATGGGGAGACAGATGCCCAGGCCCCACATGGCTTCCTGCTTCCCCAGGTGGGTGCCGCCTCCCGGGAGTCCTGACCGTCCACCTCCCACTCCGGGGCCCTTACCGTCCTTTAGGATGGTCTCCCGCTCGGTGCCATCAATCTTCTGGCGGCCAATGAGGTAGCTGGTGGTGTCAGCAAAGTAGATGAAGCCAGTCTCAGCATGGAAGTCCAGGGCCCGGGGGTTCATGAGGTTCTCGATGGGGATCATATGCTCGTCGGGGACCTTGGCCCCCATGTCCATGCCCCGGATGATGCCAGGCCGGCCCTTGCCATACACGAGGAACAGCTCGTGTTCTGGCTCTAGGGCAGGCACAAGGAGGGGCACAAAGTCAGACACATACACACACACATGCACACACGTGCACACGACCACCACCCAGCTGATGCTCTGCCTGCAGTGAGTGGGTGGGGGCAGCGTGGGGATCTGAATCACAGACAGATGCAAAGCCTGTAAGGCCCAGGGAACAACGCCCTGGGGGTTGGTTTCCTGTGGACTCCAGGGGTAGGAAATGGAGCAAAAGTAGCAAGTAGCATGTTTTCAGTAAGTGCCCACTGTTGAGTAGTGAAATTAGCAGCCCAAATAGGTTGGAATCTGATCACTTTTGACCACTTCCTCTGCTGCCATCCCAGTCTAAGCCACATCACTTCTTGCCTACGCCGCAGAAATAGCCTCCTGCCACTTCCCTGCTGCCCATCCTCCCCCCAGCAGCCAGCACGATCGTTTTCACAAAAGTGAGTTAAATTTGTAAAGCCACCCAGAGCTCCTCATCCCAGTTAGAACACAATCCAACCTTGGTCCTCATCTCCCTCGTTCACGTTGCTCCCCAGCACTCCAAGCTTACACTGGCCTCTGGCCCTGGCACTGCAGATTCCCTCTGCCACAAACGCTCTTCCTCCAGGTACGTGATTCACTTGATCCACTTCCTCACTTCACAGAGAGCTTGACTCTAATTTCAGTTGCACAGACACCTTCCCTGATAGCCATCTCAACGGGAGCCTTGGCTGTTATCATGAACCCCATGCTCCGCTCTATTTTCTTCCTAACGCCTACCACCACCTGAAGTCATTTTTGTGTTTTCCCACCTCCCCTGCCAGACTATAAGCTCCACGAAGCCAGAGACAACATCTGTCTGTTCACTGCTGAACCCTCGCTGCCAGGACAACGCCAGACACAGTGCATGCTCACTAGATACTTGATGAACAAATGAAGGGCTGAAACGGGCCAGTTGACGGTGTTCTGAGTGGGAGCCTGAGTGGGATAGTGGGAGAAGCCCTGCTCTCAGATGGGAGTTCAAGTCCCGGCCTGCCCCTCACTAGCGATGAAACTTTGGTTAAGTCCCTCCATCTTTCTGCATCTTAGAGGGAAGGAGCTGGGCTATGGGAGGCAGACCCCTCCTGTCTCATCCCGGCAAGCACCCAAGCCCTTCCCCAGCACTCACTCTTGCATGACTTCCCATCACTGCCCAGGCTGAAGCCGGAGCGACAGCGGCAGGTCCGCGCCTTGTGGCTGTTGGCCAGCAGGCAGATGTCGGAGCATCCGCCTGGCTTCCCGTACTGGTCGTTCTCGCAGGCGTGGCTCCTCACTGGGGCGGGGTGGAGAGCCGGTCAGGACCCCCCGAAGTCCCCGTGCCAGGCCCTGAGAAGGCTTCCTCAAGTCTGACCACACTCCCTCCTACTGCTGTCTTTGTGCCTGCTGTCCCCTCCAGGGACTTGGAAGCCGCAGGACTGGGATTCCTCTACCCTGGTACCACTTAGCCTTCAGACTCAGGTGGGGACTTTTGTGGTCAGGGGACAGAGCCACACTGCTGCCCACAGCCAGGTGCCTGTACTCGAGACCAGCAAGTGAACCGGGAGAGGTGATGGACATCCTAAGCAGAATGAGGGCAAGGGGCTCCCGGGGTGGGATTCGGAGGCTGAAGGGCAGACAGGGGGAGGCAGTCTGGGGTAGATGACTTGGAGAAGCAGTCACGACACGAGAGAATCAGGGGTTTCCACCGGAGAGTCCCTGAAGGGGCTATGGAGCCCCGCTCACCTCGGGGCTGACGGCGCTGGTGATAGATGTGGAGGGCACCGCCCTTGTCTACACGGGTGACCACCTGGTAGTCAGTGCTGTTGAAGCGGTTCACGCGGATCACACTCGTCTTCTGCTGGGCATTGGCATTGTCCGAGTTGGTGGCGTAGAGATAATTCTCAAACACGGTCAGGCCGTACAGGTGCTCGATCTGCGACAGGCAGGCAGGAACCATCAACACGAGAGCAGAAGAGACTCCTACCTCCATTGCTGGAGAACCGGTCAGCTTTGCAACCAGGCTCCATGACTCGCATTCCTAACTCATCTCGCCATTATCCAACTCCGTGCTTTACTTCTGGACTATCTTCTCTGGACTATCCTTTCTTGAGATTTGCTTGTCAAATCCCACTTATCCTTCACAGGGCATCTCTTTGAAGGGCTTCTGGAATCTTCTAACCAGAGATGACGGTCTCTGCTTCCACACTCCATTTCTGGCTGTAATCTACTGTCTGGTGATCTGTGGATTTACTCTATCCCCTCGGCTCAAACCCCTTGAGGGAGGAACCAGACACCTCCCTCTCAGAATCAGGCACATACTCCCTGATGGAGTGACTTTGCACTGATCTGGAGTTGGGTCCTACCCTCTGCCCACAGAGAATATTCTTAGCCCGCCTCTAGCTCCCAGCTTTCAGGAGGGTTGAGAGGACAGACTGGCCCCAAGCAAGCCTGATAACAGCCCCCATTACCTGCATAATGTATCTAAGGTGACCTTCTGTCCCGTTTGTCCAAGACTGACCCCGGAGGACTTCAAGAGTCAACACTGGGACAGTCTTGGGAAAATTGGGATGGATGGTCACCCTAATTACCCCAGAATAGAGATGCCATCTTTGGGCTGGAGGGGCTTCTAGACCAGGCTCAAATGCTATTTCCCAGTGGTGTAACCTCAAGCAAATCACTTAACCCCTGTGAAACCTGATATCCTTCAGCTGCCAAAGGGGAACTGAGTCACCCTGCCAGCTCATTCTCCAGGGGTTGCTGTAGGGATCAAATGAGAAAAGGGAAGTAAAAGGTGTTCTCTAAAATGACTGTGGTCATCCAAGTGGAAGTCACAATCTGTCCTCTCCCCCCAGTGCTGGTGCCAGCCCCTCCCATACTGTCCTCCATCGCAGGAGGCCTAGAGAAGGGTTCCCAAAGCTGAGACTTCCTCCTCACCAGGATGCCCTGGATGATTGTCTGCCGGCCCTTGCCCTCGTAGTCCACCACCTCAATGTAATCCAGGTAGGCATCAGCCCAGTACACAAGGCGGCTGACGAGGTCCAGCGTGATGCCGTGAGGAAACACGATCTTGCTGTCGACCAGCTTGGTGCGGTTTTGCCCATCCATGTCACAGCGCTCCACTTTGGGGATCTGCCCGTAGTCAGTGAAGAACACCTTCCTGCGGGCAGACAGCACGTTACACTGGGTCTGAACATTGGGCACCCTCCCTTCTACCAAGGCCTCTGCCCCTGCCTGCCCTGCTCACCCCATGGCGGGGTCCAGTGCAATGCCCTTTGGGTTGTACAGCTCCAGGTCTAAGAGAGTGACACATGTGTCCCCGTTTCGGTTGCAGACAAAGATCCTGTCGTCAATGTCATCCACAAAGTAGAAGTTGCCGGTCAGCCAGTCGATGGCCATCTGTTCCACATCTGGAGAGTGGGAATGAAAGGGCTATGGGGTAGGTCCTCCCCCGACATGCCCACCTCCTCTGGGGCGCCCTCCTTCGTCACCCAGGCCATGGCTGTCTCTCCTCCCTGAGCTCCTACAGGAGCTACCAGCAGTGGCATATTTTGCCTGGTGCTGGCCACCCTTCACCAACTGCATCTCTCCGAAGACAAATCTCTGAGTATACTCCTTCACAGCCCTGCTCCCCAGGTCGATCTCAGGGTGGCACACATGGGCAGCAGGAAATCACTGGCTGGCTGGCTGAGTGACGGGTTTCCCATCTCTAGCCTCTGCTTGAATGGGCCCATCTTCCTGCACTTCCGAAAGACAGTGAGGACAGGTCCACGAGCTCACCCCAGAATTTTTAAAATTTGCTTTTTCTTGGAATAAGAGCACTCAGACTAATAAAACATCACACATCTCTGCTTTTTATCAACTCTGTATGGTAAGTCAACTTATCCCACGCTGGCCAGGAGCACCAACCAGAAGCTATACGTGTTTCCTGACTTTTCAAAGTGGAAAAGCCAGGCATCCATCAGTAAATCCAATCTGAGAGAAGAGAATGTACAAATACGGGGCCCACAGAGATGGAAAAGGGAAGGTCCACGGTGGCAAAAGGTTGGGACCAGTGACATGGGTCAGACTTCCTGTTCTCACTCCCATGGCCAATGCTTCTACTTCCTTATTGCTCAATTTCCTCTGTCCTAGGGAGGGTGGAAGGAGTGGGAAATAAGATACAGGGCTGGAGGAGAGAGCACAGAGGAGGAAAACCACCAAAGGACTCTGAAGGTAAACTGAGGCATGACTCATAAAGAGGGGGAGCTTCAGAAGGGTGGGAGTGTGGGAGGAGGGTGCAGGCCAGGTACCCACACTCAGTCTACATCAAAAGGACCTCAGACTCAGGGGTGGGCCAGGGCAGCAGGAAGTCTAGGATGCAGGAAGTCTAGGGATGGGACCCCTGCTGTCCTCCTGGGTGGTGGGACTCCTTCTCTTCAGGACCCACGGGCTCCCATCCATCCATGGCCCCCTCCATCTACTGCTATCAGAGGTGATGCCTCTAGCAAGCTGGGACATCTCGAAGACAGTGACTCCCTGGACCCCTGCCTTGCATTCTACTTCCACCAGTTTCCCCAACAGACAAAGGAATCTTTAGACCATCTGCCTTTGGCTGAAACTTTTTTTTTACTGGAAACTTCCACTAGCCACAATCAACCCAGTAAGGACTTCAATCCTTGCACAGCTACAGGTATAATGACTAGGCGTTCTGCTAATCCTTCCCCTTCCCCACAGGGATTCAGGGGCTGTTTCTTAACAGAGGCTGGGGGTTGGGGGGGCCAAGGGAACAGGAACGTGGCTCCCAAGGAACTTGGCCAGGCCCTGACACTGACTCACAGTCACAGGACTTAAGCTGAGGGAGGAAGGGAAAGAGCCAATTTGAGACTCTCATCAAACTAGTTTCCTCCTCAGGTCCCCCCTGTTGCACCTCCCCCCCGCAAGACAACTGGAAGAAGAAGTCACAGGCATGAGCTGTTACCCCATGAGTGCTCAGGTGCCCCTAAACCCAGCCACTGTCTCCTCTGTGCCCCAGTACTGTCCCGTCCTGACAAGGGCAGACAGAAGGGGCTCATGGGTCCCAGGCTAGGGCAGGGGTTAGGCGAGCAAATGACCCCGCACTGTTATCCTTGAGAAAGCAGATGAAAATGAATGCTGCTGGGCTGTGTCCAGAGGAAACCAAGGTCCCAAGTCGGGGTGAGGGTGGGGACCTGCCACAGTCCCAGGCAGCCAGCAGTGTGGCTGAAAGGCAAACAGATTAAAAGGCAAACAGGGCCGTGTGCCCTTTACTTGGTGGGCACAGTGGGGGTCTGGGGGCTGCTGGCATGTAGATGGATCTCCTCATTCGAAGCTGTTTCCCCAGCACCAGCTGGTGCAGCTGCGTTCTTCTCTCCAACTTCCTGAGGCTTCCCTGAGTCATTGCCCAGCTTCAAGGCTGGCAATACACTGCCACTGCTCCCCCATGCACCCTTCCCTCAGCAAGAGGGGAGTAGGAAGGAACCTGAAGGGGTCTGATGCCCCCATTTCAGATGGAGCTCCACATCCTCTCTTCCAGCCCCAGGACGTGCTGACCTTTGAGCCTCCCTCCTGGCCTGGGTTCCCTGCCAATTCTGGGAAGGAAGGCAGAAGGGATTGTCCTCGCTCTCTGATATTCACCCTTGGCTGGTCCCCCCTTCCACCTCCCAAAGGCTAGGCAAGGCCCTGCTCAGCAGGCCGGTGAGGACTTGGCAAGAACAGGAGTCCCCGGCCCGGCCTGGGCTCCCCTTTGGTATTTTTGCAGCTGGAGACTATTAGCTGCAAGCAAAACTCCTTTGTTATCCAACCCCCTCCATCACATTATTTTCCTTTCTTCTCAAGACCAGACTCCTCTGCCCACCACACTACACACACTCACAAACAGGCACACACACACGCACACGCTTGGCCACTCTTCCCACTCCAAGCATAAGGAGATGGGCTCAAATGGGCACCTTCCCTCCGAAGGCGGTGCTTGACTGTTGTCTTCCATTCCGGGGCCCGGAGGGGACACGTGGAGTCCCCCAGTCCCGTGGCATGGAGGGGACAAATGCAGTCCTGGGCTTCGGCCTAGAGGACCTCACACTCTGGTCCTACACACCCAGAGAGCAGCGGTCCCCTCATGGGCCATCCTTCTCAGGACTGATCCACCTCAGAGACCTTCCAGAAGGCCGCTGGCCAAAGACCCCAAATCCTGAAGACAGGAGAATCTCAGGTAAACCCTAGGGGAGGGATGCTGTGTGGTGGTGGGAGGAGTCTGGGGCTGGTCTGAGAGCTGAGGGGCCAGGGATGCCCAAGTAGAGGAGGCTAGTAAGCTGGGAGGGCAATGAGACGGAGGATAGACCACACCCTGTCAGTGATGTCGCAAAGAACTTTCAGTTCCAGGCCCCAGAATAGACCTGGGGTGTGTGTGTGAATGCTCAGGCCTCCCTGTGCCCCCGCCCCGATGCTCAGCACTCTGCACTCTCCACAATTCCAGTTTTTCTCAATGTCTCCATCCTTCACATGATTCAAGAAGCATCTCCCTAAACAGTGGCTGGTTTTCTAGAAACAACAGCACCCACCTCATTCCCATGAAGACCCTAGCTTCAGCCACAGGATTTAAGACACTCTTCCTAAAGTAATCCTGGGGAAGAAAGAGAGCCTCTACGCCTTGGGGGAAATATCCCCCAACACATCCACACACCCGGAGATTGCAAATAAGAGTACAAAGTCTCTGGATAAGGAAGGAAAGCCACATTTCCACCTTAACCACATCCCGAGGAACACACGGACTTCTTGGCTTTGTTCCAGGAAACTCGCCCATCACTCTGCTGTGCCCTGGGCCCAGCCAGGCTCCAGACACTGACAACCCAGGCCGGGTTTGAATCCTGGTTCTGTCACCTTCCAACTGTGGAACTATAGGCAAGTTATTTGATGTCTGAGTCTCAGTCTGCTGATCTGGAAAATGAGATGAGGCCATTAATAGCACTCAACACAGGGCTTGGCACATGATAAACGCTCTACTAATGGGAGCTGTTGTTCTTACCATCCTCTGATCCTCCCTCTCCTCAACTCTATCCTTCCTGCCTTTTCTATCTGTGCCTTCAGCCAGAGCCATGTGGCCTCCTGACTAAAGGTGGGCAGTTTGGGGCTGACACCTACTATTCATTAAGACAGTTCAGGCCCCCAGGAGGAAGATTTCTGTGTTGCAGGCCTCCATAAGCCCCAGGAGTTGCTCTAATCACAGCCTGTTTACCTGATGACAAATATCATGAGGGCAGGGCACTGTCTTTCATTTTGTGCCCAGGGCCCGACACACATGTAATGATTCATTCAACAAATATTTGGTGAGTACTTAGTGCTCATGCTGTAGTCCCAGTGCTGGGACATCAGTTTTTCCCTTCCCTGCTTCTTTCAGAATCCTCCTT
Organism: Giraffa tippelskirchi; assembly: GCF_054371585.1. Taxonomy (NCBI): domain Eukaryota; kingdom Metazoa; phylum Chordata; class Mammalia; order Artiodactyla; family Giraffidae; genus Giraffa; species Giraffa tippelskirchi. Next base: position 155,547,837 of record NC_137278.1, read on the forward strand.
CTCCGGCCTGAGGATGCCCAAGACAGACAACCTTCCTGCTTGTCCGAGCTACTCTGGTGTCTCACCCAGGGGCTGGGGGAGATGCTCGGGGGTCCAGGGCCCTCACAGGTAGGGAGGAGACCACGGGGCAGGCCTGGCAGAAGCTTTGCTAAATGGCATGTCTGCATGCTCCTGTTTCCTGCTGGGTCCTGACTTCAGCTCTTCTCGTTCCACCAGCAGGTCCGGGGATCAGCCACGTGGGGTCAGCTCTATCCCCAGGGCCCCCTCCCTGCCCTGCGTGTACTTCCAGCCCCACTGCCCTCCTCTGCCTGGCCCAGGTCCACACAGGCTCAGTCCTGGGTCCCTGGATGAGACACTGGGACTCTGCAGCTCTGATTCAAAGTCAGAACCAGGGTCTTCCCACTATTGAGAAATGCTTGCTGGACTCTAAAACACATCTCTCTTGCTTAAGTTACTTCCTTTGGCTTGAAAACAGGGAGGGGGTTGTTGGAGAGGCAGCTTCAAGGAGACAGCGGGGGAGGAGAGCACTGGGCTGGAGCAGTGCCGGGAGACGCAGGGCTGACCCGGCCTGGCCAGGAAGAGCAGCAAAGGGCCATTAAATGTGAGGGAACTGGGAAGGGGAGTGGGAAGCAAAAGCACCAGGATGTGGGGAGCTTGAGGCCAATGAGTGGGCTGGCGAGAGCCCCTCGATATTCTGACACCCAGCAGGTGAGAAAGGCCAAAGAAGCGGGTGGCTGGTTTTCCTCTGTGACACTGAAGTGTTCTGTAGAGAGTCGAGGGTAACCCACTCCGTGGGAGGATGGCTCCCCTGCCAGCCGGGAGGCCAGCTCATCAGACTCAGAGGATCAACTCTTTCTCTCTGCCCCTCCTCTAGACAAATCACTGCCCTATTTCCTGTTGTGATTTTAAACACACACACACACACACACACACACGCACACACGCACACATGCGAGGGAGGGAAAAGTGAAATTGGCCAGCTGGACTTAGGGACCCATTTCGCAACCTCACAGCCTGCAGCCTATGAGGCCTTTTCTGGGCCTCCCGGCCAACCTCCTCTTTCCCTGTGCAGCGGGGTACCGGGGAGAAACCTGAGGACCTCCGAGGGCACCTCTGGAGCATCCCCCCATACACAGCTCCAGATAAAGTGACTGCAGTAAATCTTATTTCCCTCAAGGCCTCTGTTGGCAACCTCAGAACCTCCCCTCAACACGCACACACATCCTCCCAGGGCCCCAGTCCTGAGGTCTGTGCCCGTTCTTTCTATGGTGGAATCATCCTGATAGCTCAGGTCAGAAGAGCGAAGCCAAGGTCATGCAGGGCTGAGGTGGGGGGGGGGGTTGGTACACTTGACCTCTAGCCCTGCCCAGGGGTGGCCCTGCTGGGGGCTGGACAGGTCCTGAGGTTCCTTCAGAGGGTGATCAGAGGTGAGGTGGGAGGGTGGGCAGGCTGGGACTGCTGACCTCTCAGGGCCTCGGTTTCCAGAACCTCAGTCTTTGGTCTTTCATTCCCAAAACGCTTGATGTGTTTATGCACAGCTTGCTCTACCATTTATCTACCATTTCTTTACATCCACTCACTTTTCTTATCTTGCTGCATTCTAAACAATCTATGAAATCAGAGATTTGACTTGCCAGTTGTAGGAGTTTCCTAATAGGTATTAAATAAAAACATAACTATTAATATAATAATGAAAAAGCGCATGTCCACATACAACCTAAACATGAAGGTATTCCCACTTAGGGAAAGTGTTAGTCACTCGGTCATGTCCAACTCCTTGCGACCCTCTGGACTGTAGCCTGCCAGGCTCCTCTGTCATGGAATTCTCCAGGCAAAAATACTGGAGTGGGTTGCCATTTCCTTCTCCAGGCCCACTTAGGGAAAGGCAGTAGTAAACCCTGAGTTGGGGCGGGGGGCCCAGGGTCTTCCCTGAGGGTCTCCTAGCTCTCCCCATCACATTGTCCAGTCATGGGATCAGAGTCCTCAGAAACCTGACCATCCTGCCACGCATGGCCGAGGGGAGGATGGGCCCTGGGGTTACATTCCAGGAGGGAGGGAAAGAGATGAACACTGGATCCCCAAGACCCATCTCCCACCCAGGCCAATGAAAGACATTGGCTGGGGAAGGAAGGGCTGGCAGCCCAGCCTGTTAAGGTAGGAAAGCGCTCACATGCACACACACACACACCTGTCAGGACGAGTGAGGACATGGTCAGTGGATCTCTTCCCACTCGAGCAGAAACAGATGGAAGGGACTGGGCTCAGACAGGCAATAGCAAGATCTCAATCCTAAGCCTGTTCCACAGAGCCTCACATGAAGCTGTGCTGACCACTGTGGGGCCCGGATGGGTCCTTTCAAGGGCTCAGGACTCAGAGCAGGTCTGGCTCTCATACACACCCCAGGACCCATGTGAAACAAGCTCACTTCCTGGCCTCCTTCCTTCTTTCTATTCTATTTCTGTTTCCAGAGTTTTCTCCAGGGCAGTCTCCCCCTTCTTCCCACACCAGCAAGCAGGCTTCTCTCAGCCCCTGGGCTCTGGGCTCTAGCACCTCTCCCTTGTCAGGCTCCTCCCTCCCGCGTGGGGCTCAGCCCAGGGGCCCGATGGAGGTCACGGTCAGCCAAGAATGGCACGATTGCAGACAGGGCTCCCCCAGAGGGCCGAGAGAAAGCAGGAGAAAGCAGCAGCCTTCTTCTTCCTGCCCCTGGAGGAGCTAATTACAGGCCAGCAGCCCCCCTGCACAGGTGAGTGCCTGGGGCCAGCCACGCTTGCTCTCCCGGGCACTTGGGCAGGCCATCAGCCTCTCCTGGGAAGGGGGATGAGCTGGGGGTGGGGAGGGTGCTGGGGAGAGACACTTCCGACATCCTCAGCTCAGGGCCCATAATTAGTTTGTGGGATGAGAGCAAAACAACCATCCTCAGGGTGACAGCCAGACAGTCAGGCGGCATGGGAGGGGGCAGGGCCGAAGGAAGGGACAGAGACTGGGCAAGAGGAGCCCATTCATTCACCCCAGTAGCATTTCTCCCCAGAACCTTCTGGTCTCTTCTGGCCTCCTGGACTCTGCCCCCGAGGGGCCCAACGAATCTAGCAGACTCTGAAGGCAACACTCTGTTTGCCAAGGGAGGGGTACCCGCCTGAGGTTATTTCCTGTTTCTCCTGGGGAGGAAGGCAGGAGAGGGGCCAGGTCAGAGCAAAAGCAGAGAAGGTTCCCATCAGGGCACCCCTACCAGGCCGCCTACCCACCAGCCCATCAGCCCATCGTCTGCCCTGAGGCAGGGCCAGGGAGGGAAGGGCTGGAGCTGTTTGCCCAGACAGGCCTGATGGGTGGGGCCACTGACAGGGAACAGGAAGAGGGTAGCTGTCTCATGGGGTCTTGCCCTAATCCTACCCTACCTACCATGCGGTTCCTTAGCTGCCTGCCTCTCAAGAGCTCTGCCAGCCAGGTGTTGGCTGAGCCCCCAGCCCAGCACTCCAAGGATGACAGGTCTATCACAGGTGGGCTTTGGTCACCAACAGCCCAAGGACCCCCCTGGGATGCTGTGGAGGGGCTGCAGATGAGCTGTAGCCCATACGATGAGGCTGCAGGGGAAGGGGGCTCTCGGAGGAACTCCTGTTCCCACCAGAACTGAGCCCTTGGGTCCTCCTGGGATTTCTGTGCAGATCATCACGTGGGGATCCAGGGAAGGAACTTCAAGATCTTCTGGACAGGCCCCAGTTCACCATCCTAAACCTCCTGCATGGCCCCTAGTGACTTCTAGCTTTCACTTCAATTTATCTGATTTTGCCAGACAAGCTCAAGCCCATTATGCAGATTAGGAAACCAAAGCTTGAGACAGGGAGTTCTGGTTTACTCAAGGTCACAGATCAAGTTACCCTCTCTCCTGGGGGTCAGATCAACCACAGGCCAGAACTCCCCTCTCAGCCCTGTGGTGCATTTCCTGGAGATGTGATGACGCAGAGGTTTTGTTTGTTCATGTAGCAGCAGCATCTGAGATGAGCAGAAGTGCTCGAGGCAGCGGACCTCTGCCTTGGCCCTGTCCCCAGCCTCACCCGATCTTCCACCTCTGAAGCATCAGCATAAAGCCTGGGGTGGGAGCTTGAAGGGGGACATGCAGGATATCTGAGAGCATTCCCGGTGGGGTCATTCCTGCCACAGAGCCTGCCCCCCAGAAACAGCCTCAGGACCCCCACAGCCACGCTGTGGCAGGGAGTCGGCTCTGGCGACGCCCTCAAGGGAAATGACAGACCCGGAGATGGACGCAGCCTGGCCCCGGCTCCTCTGCCCTCAGCCACAGCTCAGCAAGGCTTCTCCGGCTCCAGGCCCCTTCTTTCCCTTGCTGTGGCTCCCGCCATGTGGGAAAACCCCTCTGTGGACTAATTGACACTCCTCTCTCTGAAAAGGGACAGTCCCTGGTCTCTGGAGGTTGACCAGACATTGTCCTCTCGGGCACTTCTCCTAGGAGGCCCTTCTCTGCTCTTGGCCAGAAACGCTGGAGCCATCAGAGACTCAGCTCAGAAAGAGGAGAGGAAGCTTGGACATAGCTCTGCCTCGACCCAAAACAAGGGTCACCACATTCAACCCGCTGCCTCGGCCTCAGTCAGGGGCTTTTGTCTAGGCTCCTGGACTAGTCAGGGGTCATCCTGTCTATCCGCTCCCCCGGCCCAGCTTGTCCCAAACAAGCTTTGCCTCACCCATCTCCCCCACCCTCGCCAGCTCCCTGCGCTAGAGCAGGTGACTCACGGTGCAGGCTGAGGGAGATGTTGATGGTGTACTCATCCACGAAGCCCTTCAGGCCGGGCATGCGGGCGCACTTGAGCTGTGTCTGGGCAGCGTTGTCGCCAACATGCACCCAGCACACCGTCTCGTTGGCGTAGCTGAAGTCCATGGCTGTGGTCTGCCGTGTGCTAGTGGGCGTGATGGTGGAAACCTGGGCCCCGCTCAGGTACGTAGCCAGGATGTTCTGCGAGTTGGCAATCAGCAGCACAGGGGGCCGGTCAACTGGCTCTGGAGACACAGGAGAGAAGGGTCAGGGCAGCGAGTGGCCCTGGTACCGCTCTGGCCTCTCCCCATCAGGGAACGACACTGAGGGCGCCTATCTGTACGGTCACAGGTAAGCCCACCTACCATTCTTGGCCTTGCAGGAGCGGTTGTCTGGCTGCAGCAGATAGCCTTCCACACAGCCGCATGTGAAGGAACCATCTGTGTTGGTGCACAGCTGGCTGCAGGTGCCATACACCGAGCACTCGTCAAAGTCTGCCGGGAAAAGGCGAGAGCGTGGTCATTTCCAGCATGTCGAGGGCAGGGAAGGGAGTGCCCTCAGACAACACCAGGGGTGTGTCCATCCCTACGGCTACTTCGGAGAACAGTTTGACAGAATCTACTGCAACAAGAAATGTGGAAACGTTACCACCTAGCAAGTCCAGACTTGAGATCCACCCTAGAGACATATCTACACACATGCTTATCATCCATTCATTCAGAAAAGATTTCTTGAGTACCTGCAATGTGCCAGGTACAGTCCTAGGCTCGGGGGACACATTAGCAAAAAAAAATAGATACAAACTGCTGCCCTTTTAAAACTTAAATTCCGGAACTTCCCTGGTGGTCCAGTGGTTAAGAATCTGCTTTGCCATGCAGGGGACGTGGGTTCAATCCCTGGTCGGGGAACTAAGATCTGTGCCCCACAACTGAGACCCAATGCAGCTGAATAAATAAATATTCTTTGAAAAACTTAAATTCTGATAATAAATGAAATGTTGCTATTATAATAATAAATAAAACAAAAAGGTAAATGACATGTTAAAGGAGTTAGTGCAATGGGAAGTAGCTGGTGCTATGAAAAAATACTAAGCAGAGAAAGGGGACAGAGAATGCAGGCGGTGGAGATGGGATTTTAGGGCGATAAGGAGGGCCTCACTGAGAAGGTGACATTTGTGCCAAGACTGAAAGGAGGTACATTTAAAACAGAAAAGTTTGCATTGTTTGTAACAGAGAGAAACTGGGAACATCTTACTCATCCAAAGGGAGATGGCCAAGTGAACTGTGGTAATAGTCATACATCACCGTGGTTTTTAAAAGAATGGGGTAGATCTCTACGCATTAACATGGAAAAATCTCTACAACATACTGGGTGAAAAAATTGAAAAAAAAAATATGTACAGGGCATGCGTGCTAAGTTGCTTCAGTCATGTCTGACTCTTTGCCACCCCGTGGACAGTAGCCTGCCAGGCTCCTCTGTCCATGGAATTTCCCAGGCAAGAAAACTGGAGTGGGTTGCCATCCCCTCCTCTAGGGGATCTTCCTGACCCAGAGATCAAACCCATGTCTCTTATGTCTCCAGCATTGGCAGGTGGGTTCTTTACTACTAGGCCACCTGGGAAGCCATATACAGTGTGATATTTATGTAAACAAGATCACGTGCACATAAACAGTACTTTCAATTAGATTCTCCATGAATACATGTATACCTGGATAGAAAAAGGCCTGGACAGAGAAGTAGCAAACTGTTAAAACAAGAGCTGATTTCCAGAGAGATGGGGAAGGGACCGTAACTGAAGAGGATTTGTTAAAGGGGACTTTGGTTTTGTCGGTAATGCTTTAAACCTTTTTTTAACAAGAAAACTCACATATGACCTATATATATATGTATTTTGGCTGCGCTGTATAGCATGGGGGAATCTCAGGTCCCCTACCAGGGATCAAACCTGTGCCCCCTGCATTGGAAGTGCATCTTAACCACTGGACCACCAGGGAAGTCCTTGACCTATATAATTTTTAAGATGAGTTTTGAAAAGTCTGGCGGAAGCAAGTGGTTAGGGCCCACAGTCATGCCCTGAGGCTGTTAAGGCGTTTTGTAGACCCGCCTCCTGTCTTGCACCTTTCAAGCTTTCTCCTCCCCAGCCTGGCCCATTGCCCACCCACCCCCGCCCCCCAGCAAGTCCTGAACCCCAGTGTGTGCATGTGTGCGCACTTACCTTTGCAGGTCTTGCCGTCTGCCTGTAGTTGAAAGCTGTTGTTGCAGTAGCAGGTGGGCCCGTTGAGTGTGGGGACACAGTGGTGCTGGCAGCCCAGATGGGAACACTGTGCTCGTTGCTCTGTGGGGGGCGGGGGGGGCAGATGACACAGACTCAGGCCCCCAGATCTAGCAATCGTACCCAGATAGCAACCTTCCCTCAACCCTTCAGTAACCACTTCCCAGGCCTGCAGGGTCAGAGATGAAGTGGCTTAGGAAGCATCAGGTATATTTTGTAAGTGAGGAAACTGAAACCGATGAGGGTATAAGACAGGTCCAAGGTCACATCGCCAATTGTGGCTCAGAACCCACATCTTCCTGCTCTGGCTGCCCCGACCTGCTCTGTTCCTAGTTCGCTGGTCAATAGCACGTGGGGACTGACTCTCAGCCCCTTCACACACCTCCTGCCTGCAGTGCCCGAGGACTGCAATTGTAGCTTTGGGGCTGAAGGGGAAGCGCTGGCAGGGAATCGAGTCTTGCCGAGCAGGACCCCAGGTCTGGTCTGGAAGCACGCCTGCAACCCAGCCCTGGTGTCCGAGAGGGCCCAGAGAGAAGGCCCAAGGTCCCAGGTAGAGGAGAGGAGGAAGAAAAGCAAACCTGGCTCCCCTGGGATCTTTCTCTAATCTTCCTCCTGCCTCTGACCCACTTCCACAGGGGAGACAGAAGGGAATGAAGCAGGAGGGGGAAGAGGTGGGGGAGCAGCTACCCCCCCCAAGACCAGCGACCCAATTAATGGCCTTGCGTGGGGCCAGGCGGCCTGGCCACAAAGACCCCTTTGTCCAGATGCCTCACACCCCTGCTCCCCCCCTCCCACCTAGGAGAGAGCGCTGCCCGAGATGCTAAGACGTTTAGAGGCGCTAAGCCTGCCAGGAGGAGCAGAAATGGGGAGCCAGGCCCTGGTTAGCCTTTCTCCTCCCCACCTGTCCCAGAGCCCGAAGGTGCTTCCCCAGTCTAGCCTTGCCCCCTAAAGAGGGGAGGTAGTGTTTGTTTCTGGAAAAATCTAGAAAAGAGGTTCTCTTCTGGATATGGGGTGGGAGAATGAGGAAGTCCAGCTTTTGTAGTATCAGAGAAGGAAGTTCAAGCCCTAGGTTTCTTATGTTCTTGGTTGTCTGTGATGCTGACCGGGTATGCAAAAGCAGGCAAACTTGAACACGTACTGTCCGATAAGATGGGATGTGCGTGGTAATTGAAGTCAGCCCCCTAGGCCCACATTCTACATCCCATTCCAGGAGCTTCTGACAAAAACATGCAGACTCAACCAAAGGAAAAGGATAAAAATCTTCCACAAACTCCCTGCCCTCAGTGAACAGGATCCAGATGTGTCTCTTCCCACAGGCAGATGTTTTCTGACACGCATTACAGACACAGGACAGGGTCTCCACCCCCGGGGGCTTGCCTAGGGCCTCACAAAGCCAGCTTCCTGTTCCAGGCCCAGATCTTGAGGGCAGTAGAAGTTCCTATTCCCTGAGGTGCAGGCCTGAGCTTCCTCCCCCTCTAACCCCCATCCCCGGGAATCTCTCCCATCCTCACATGAGATCCAGACTCCCCCGGGACAGGAGGGTCTCTAGCAGAAGAACTGCAGAGCTAGTGGACCTGAGATGCAGGTGGGAAGGAAGTCTGACCTACTGTCCTAAAGTTCCCTCCTCAGTTGGGGGACGGGGGGGAGCCCTTCCCATGAAGCAGCTTCCAAGAGCCTCAAAGACTGCCCTTCCCGGGGGATGACTTTGGGGGCCCTGGCAGGGGAGGCAGGCAACAAAGCTCCAGACCTCCCCACCGCCCCTGCTTCTGTGACAGCATCTGCTTGTCTCCGCTGATACTCAGGTTCCATATAGGAAACTGTGTGAAGAAACAACCCCACTGTTTACAAAAATAAAAAAGTATGAAAATGCTGATCTAGTAGAAAGCTCTCGTTTCATAGGTGGGAAACTGGGGACTGGAGAGGGGTAGTGACACATGTGAGCACACACAGCCAGGGAAGTGTCCAGGGCACAGGGCAGCAGGACCAGGCCTCATCCCCTTTGCAGTACAAGGACAGTGTGCAGATGGTGCTCAGACGGCAGGCCTCCAGACCCATCAGGTGCTCGGTGGAGAACTCGCAGCATCCACCTGGGAGAGCAGAGGGGAAGAGCCCTTACCTCGGCAGTGGGACCCCTCGTCCGAGCCGTCCGCGCAGTCCTGGACCCCGTTGCAGAGGCGGGACATGAGAATACACAGCTCGGTGCCGAGGCAGTTGTGCTCGTTTGGCTGACATCGCTGGGTCTTACTCTGTGGACCTGGGGGCAGATGGAAAGGTTGGTGTGGGCATGCTGGCTACAGAGGCTGTCTTGCCAGCTACTCACTGGGGGAGGGGCTGGAGAACTGAGACTGGGGTTTCAGGCACCTGCAATTGTTAGATCTCAGGAGGCCTAAGGCCTGTTAGACTCTTCAACCTCAGGCTCATCTATGCTACTCCCAATAGTAGCCACACCTGGGAGCCACCAGGTGGAGGGGATAACTAGGTTTCAGCAAAGAGTCCACTCCCCAGATGCCCCCATGCTGTGGACCCTGAGGCTTCCACATTCTACACCAGGAGACAAAGCACCCCTCCTTCCCATAACATCCTGGGTCACAGAGCCTGGGCAGGGAGCTGGACCAAGTCTTCTAGAAATGCACTTTACAATATGAAGCATCATACATGGCTATTCAGCGCTTGAAATGTGACCAGTTCCAACTGGAAGTATAAAATGCGCACTGGCAAAAACAAACAAAAAACAATGGGAGAGTGGTGTGGAGTGAGGGTGAATCTGTGAATCTCCACATATGCCGGTGCTGCCAGCCTCAGTATGTACATTTCCAGGTCCTCTCGGGAGCAAGTCTGGGTTTGTGTGTGAGTGTCTGGGGCATCTGTCTGAGTGCAGGTTATGTCTCTGCATCCCCATTTCAGAGTGGTGACTCTGCGTGCTGCAAGAATGTGTTTGTGCCAGCGTCTGCCTCTGTGTGTGTATGTCGGCAGGGTAGGGGGAGTGAGTCAGGCCCCGGGAGCAGCTGAGTGTGAGTGTGATGGGTCCAGGAGTGTGCATGAGTGGGGACAGTGAGCGGATATGTATATCTGCATCAAACTAAAGGAAGCATGGATAAAAAGAGCCAGAGCTGGCCCCTCTGCATGGTTTTCTTTATCCTCAACACCAAACACTGGGGTCCGAAATGTGGGACATAAAGGTGGCCTGAGACAAGCAGACACTCCAGGCTGAGCCACCATAGAAACACTTGTAGACTATCCCTGGCTCCCACACCTCCAGAGCAGGGTATCAAGGTGAGGCAGAGAGAACTAGTGGTTCCCTTTCTGGCCCTGAAATTATCGCTAATAATTATGAGTGAGGGTGTGGAGATGGGGCTGGGACAGGATAAACCCCAAGAGAGAACAGAGAAAGACCTAAGAATGCAGGGTCCCCAGACCCCTGCCCAGACTAGCCCAGCAGGGGAGAGGCTCTGAAGGCGGAGACTTTGCCAGCTGCCCAGGACTCCAGGGTCCCGCCAGCAAGTTCTCCACCCCCCACTGGCAGGGTAAAGGCTGGGTGGGGACCTTTCTCCCAGTTTAAACAGCTGCCTCTGATTACACCACTTTCTGAGGGTAGGGGGGAGGGAGGAGGGCGGGAAATGCTCAGGGGTGGGGCTTCTGGTGCAGAGATTGAGCCAGAGCCAGTGGCCTTTGGCCTGGGAACCTGAGGACAGGAAGGGGACCCAGCAAGACCCAGGGGCACCCATCAAGGATCAGGAGGCTCAGAGGTGGGAAGAAGCGGGAGGAGCCAGAAGGGAGGGGAACCTTCCAGCAAAGCTGTCAGCCCAGAGAACATGGTCTCTGGCAGGCTGAGGGGGGTACAGCGGCTGAAGAAGCTCATTTTTGAGCACACCAAACACCTTGCTGGGCTCTTTGAAGAGCAGGGGGAGGACAGTTGGACAGTTTTAGCTGTGTCATGTACAAACAATCAGAGCAAGGTCCACACCAGGCTCGAGCTCAACTGTCTTCACCCCAGACTGCCTGGGCCAAAAGGAAAAGGGATAAATCAGTGATGGGGGGAGGGATCCAGAAAAGGTACTTACAAATCTCGGGAGCCTCATCAGATCCATCCGGGCAGTCCCTCTCACCATCACACCGCCAGCCTTTCGAGATACAGGTGATCTGGTCTCTGCAGGCAAACTGCTTGGGGCTGCAAGTCTTAGGGACTAGGGGCAAGGGAAGAAAACAGGGGTGTGAATAGGGGTGGAGGCCAGCTCTACGGTCTGAAAGCCCTCAAGGGTTCCTCCTCCTTCCTCAGGCAGCAGCAGTCTCCATCTGGCCCAGACTCTAACCCACGTTCATGTGTGGAGCAGGGGTAGCGGGCAGGGGCTAGGGGTCACTCCTGGAACACTGTGTACCTGAGATGGGGGAGGGGAAGAATGCGGGGAGCACACTACTGCCGCCTGACTCAGTCCTGCAGGCTGCCCGTTGGGTGTGCGCTCTCCCAGCTCTCAGGGCCAAAGCCCTTGTGTTCTCTGATACTCTGGTCAGACAACAGCAGCCCCTGCTCTGCTGACTGAGAGTGATGGGGCATTTAGGTTTTTGACATGTTTTCTCTTTATCTCCTCCATCCCACTAGAGGTCCAGAGCTGGTCTTTACTAACCTCTTTACTCCTTCACCCTCTGGGACACTCCTGGTCCTTGGAACACATCACCCCACACATCTCCAACTCCTAACCACCAGTCCCTCCCCAGACGGGACGTGCGTTTGGGGTGCCCTTGGCACAAGGGTGTCTCAGAGAAGGTATCAACAGAGGAGTTCTGCCACCACCTCCATTCTCTAAACACACAGCCTCCCTGCGGATGCCCTCAGGCAAGGGTGCCTGAGCAGAGAAGAGAGGGTGACAGGGGAGCAACTAGTGGACTCCCCTGGCTCCTGCCCCTCGGGAGATCTGGGGGTTCCTAAGGATATGAGCTAACACTTTTCAACATGGTCACTCTGTGTCAGCATCTGGGCTGAGACACTTTGTACATATTAACTGCGGATGCCCGGAGTTATGAGGCACCTAAGACTGCTCAGGACGACAGGGCTGGAGAGCCGAGGCAGGGGGATGGCTGGGGTGACCTGCAGGAGCTGGTTTCAGCCCAGCCAACCCAAGAAGTTCCTATATCCAAGGACCTCTTCTTTGCCCTAATCCCTCACCCCACCATCTGCTCTCTACGCCCACCCCATTCTCTTACCTCATTCTCCAGGGATGCATTAAACATGATAACACTAACTCTCATTGTTACCTCAGTATGTGCCGGGAAGTGTGTGATCAACCAGTTCTTTCCATGTATCATCGCATTCAATCCTCTCCACAATATGACAAATTAGGTACGACTAATACCATTTCCCAGATGAGGAAACCGAACCTCAGAGAATGTGGGGTCACCCAGCAGGCAAATGTCACAATCAGGACTCAGACCAGTTTAGCCGACTCTAAGCTGTTAAGCAGCCAGTTCACACCAGTCTCCCCATTCCCACTGAGAGGTTCTCAGGCACTATTCCTCCCAACCCTGTCACCATGTCCTCCTCAGGAAGGCAAGTCCCCCCTCCTTCACTGCCGCCCCCCAGTCTCCCAGCCCTTCATTGCCTCTTCTTCAATCTGTGTCAATCCCGTTTCTCTTCAGCTGTCACGCACCAGAGCCCAGCTCTGTGCCAGACGGTGCACTAGGCACTGGGGTGCCGGGAGGGGTGGGGTGGCCCCTCAGGAGCCATGGCACCCCGGGAAGACAGCAGGGCAGAGTAAGCTCAGGGCTGGGACGGAGCAGAAGGAAAGTGTGTCAGGGCTCTGAGCAGGGAGGGATGGACTCTGAGGGGAGCCATACTGGGAACACGTCCTCCCTCCCTAACCCCCATCTCTGGCAGAGGGGACTGCGCTCAGGCCCCTGGCCAGGGTGAGAGCCAAGTTCAGGAAACACATCAAGGATGGCCTGGCTAGGCCCCCCACCCTGGAGCCCCCTCCCCTGCCCCCCACCCTGAGCAGGGAATAAAGGCCCCTTGAGGAGGCGGATAATGCTGAGTTCATTGCCCCACTGGGCCAGCTGTGAGGTCTTCCCGGGGAAACTGCTAGGCAGCCTAGTTAGCATGCCAGAGAACGGTCCTTTCCCCCTGGCTGGCCGAGATGGGCTGGGGAGGGGGGACGGTGGTAGAGGGGGCTGGAATGGGATTCAGAGGCAGATGGGCTGTTTGGAGCCCAGAAAGGTCCCCATGCCCATCCCTGCCCCCACCTGGATTTAGTAGTGCATGCCCCCACTCCTCCCTGGGGGTAGAACTCACAGACCAGGCCTGAGGTCACTGGTTGGTCACTCCAATCTCCCCTCTATTCCACATCCCGGCCAGATCCCCCCTGCTTTGGCCCTCACTTTGTCCCCTCGCTGTCCCCCACCCCCATTTTTGGCCTGAACTCGACAGAGGAAACAGCAGCTGGCAAACTCCGAAAGCTGGAATGAGAGAGATTCACAAACCAGATGTGCTCTTGCGAGGGAGGGGAGTGGGGGATGGGGAGTGAAAGGAAGAGGAGCCCCCCCGCCCCGGGCCCTGGCCCACAGCAGACCCCTCCGGCCCAGGGCAGGGGACTGGGCGCACGTCTCCTAGGGGCCAGGGCAGCACAAGGACCTGAGAGATGCGGGAAGAACTTCCTTTCTGTCAGGGATGGTGGAGAAAAGACCTGAGTTTGAAGGCTAAGGCCTGTCTTTGATTTCCTTCATGGGGAAAGGGGAAGAAAGGAACAAATAACCTACTTTGGGGCAGTCTACATGGGCCAAGGGAAGCCTCATTCAGAGGTGGAGGGTGTTGCAGTGGGGATGGGGTTGGAAACCTGTAATCTGCTTAGACCCTGCAGCCAACCCCACTCTCCTCAGCTGAGCCTTCTGTGTCTGATGCCAGCACCCAGAAAACCCAGCTAGGTGGCCCCACATGAGGGAACAACACAGCCCTACATTAGGGAGCAACTAGTGGACTCCCCTGGCTCCTGCCCCTCGGGAGATCTGGGGGTTCCTAAGGATATGAGCTAACACTTTTCAACATGGTCACTCTGTGTCAGCATCTGGGCTGAGACACTTTGTACATATTAACTCATTTAGATCCTCAAACCCTGTGATGTGGCTACTGTTGCAATCCCCACATACAGATGAGGAAACTGAGGCATAGAGCAATTAGTAACTGAACAGGTGGTTTCTTACTGGCCATGACAGCGGAGCAGAAGGAAGAAAAAGGGAAATGGCAGGGTCCTCTGGCACTGGGAGTGGGGATGGGAATTACAGGAGGTGGCCCTGGTCTTCAAGGCTCCTCAGAGAGGAGGGGAGATGGTGGAGAAGATGGAAAGGGATAAGAACAGGACAGGAGAGGGAAAAGAGGAGGGAAAAGAAGCAGGAGAGAACTACAGAGGGAGAGCGAGTTAGGTTGCAGAGAGAACGCCAGGACACAGGGGCCGTCTGTTCTCAGCTTTGCCCGGAGATGAATGTGACCGCCATGCTAACTCTGGCCAACACCCCTGCCCCCCCTAAACCCAGGCACCCAGCCCAGCCACGGCCCCCAGGGCCACCAAGCTGGAGCCAGAACAGGAGGTGTAGGGTTGGGTGTGCATCCAGACACAACACGGACCCCACTGCCCTGCTTGAGCCTTGGCTGTCGTCCTGTCCCATTCTGAGACCTTGGGGGCAGGGTGGGGAAGGGTGGCAAGGGTGCCTGAGCAGAGAAGAGAGGGTGACAAGAAAGCAGAGCCCTGAAGGAGACTTCTCCAGAGGAGGGGACCCATCCTTTGATCCCTTGGGAGCAGACAAGGAGAGGAAGAGAGGGGGGTGAGATTTCCTAAAGACCCAGGAGACCTGAGGCAGGGTAAGGGTGAAGGAGAACCCTGAGGCCCTTTTCAAGAGCAGACACAGCAGAGGGAGAGACAGGCTGTGTATTGGGAGATGTTTTCTAAAAGGAACCACATGATAAAGCTAAGGGAACAGAGGAGCCAGGGGGTGGCCAGGGAGTGGGGGGCCAGAGCCTGCAGGAATCTAAACTTTCAAACATACGGGGTGGAGCGGCTGGGGCCTCCCAGGCCCAAACCGAGAGCTTTTCACTGAATTTTATGTATTTTGGGTGTTACCCGGTGGCTCCTTCCCCACAGCTCAGTGAGGCTCAGACACATTTTTGTCATTCCTGAGTCTGGGCCTCTGCTTTGCGGCCTGGACAGACAGACAGGATGGCTTGGGCTGCCGGGGGGAGGGGGAGGGTCTCCCCCTCCATCCTGAGTCAATATTGACTCAGCAGGACATTAGCCTGACCTCCCCACCATCTTTTCCTCCACGCTCCCCCCCACCCCCACAAGTAAAATCCAGACCCCTCAAATGCCTCCGGAGGTCAGCATATCTCTCACGAGGCCTTCAGAAGCCCTCTTCACCTACCCCCAGCCCCCTGTACACACAGCTATAGAAATAAAAGCTCTAAGCTCCTGACCCATTCCCCACACCTCTCTCCAGTTCTCAAGTCATGAGGAAGTTCTGCCAGAAGTCTAACCCCCCTCCTCCTTTCTGAATTATCTGCATTCTCTCTCTTACTCAACCCACAAAGGGTATCAAGTTCCCTTCTTCCAGAAACATTCTCTCCCAAATTAGTGGAGGGGGAAAAAGAGAGAGGAACTTGGAAGAAAGCGGAGGGAGAACTTTCACTGCTGAAATGGAGATTCCCAGTTTGGCCTGAGAGGGGAATAACAACTCCAAAATGGCGAGCACGTGGGAGAGCCCAGGAGAGATTTCTGCTCCCAGATAGCTTTTGGGATACCAAGAGGCCTGGATGGAGGTGGATGGAGACAGGCAGAGACAAAGCGTGACACAGAGACTGAGAGAGACTGGGCAGAGAACGCCACAACGGGAGGAGAGAAAGATGAGATAAGAGAGATGAGCTAGGAGAATGAGAGACAGAGGTTCTTGGAGGCCAAGACAGCACATACCAATGATAGACAGAGGGAAAAACCTAGGAAGAGGTTCTCAGCCCGGAGGTTGCCAAGATAATGACACAGTTGTCTTGGGATGAACCCGGTGAAAATCATCCCTGAGATTCAGGGTGGGGAAGCATGTACTTTTACTCAGGCAAGTGGAGTCCCTGCCCTAGCACTGTCTGACCCCAGGCAAATTCAGAATAGGGGCCACTGCCTCCCACAGAATTGGGAGGGTGCAAGGAAGGAAGATGGAAGCTCTTCGACGACGGGAGGCCAAGGCCTCAGAGAGACCCTCATCTCCCCTGGGGTGCAAGAGGGGTAAATACTGCCCCCCACTGTCCCTCGCCTCTTTCCCAGGGAGGCTTTACACTGGGGCCTGGGGCCACTGCACCAGAAGCAATCCCAGAGCCAACTACTTCCTTCTCCAAACAATGTGGGATCCTGTTAGAAACTGGGCTGAAATCTGGGACTGAACACAGTGGGGTGGGTCAAGATGCTCCAAACACACCCAGCACTCAGCTCCACCAGGTCAGGGACACTTGCATGGTCCCACTGCATTCAGATTGCCCAAGGGTGAGGAGCCCACATCAAGAGCTGGAGGACTTGGATGCTGGAGAGCTTACATAGGGCTGGGGGCAGGGGCTGAGAGGAGACTACAGAGGCGGGTAATAAGCCTTAAGCTTGGGGTTGTGATATGCAAAGGCTGAGGCTATAGCAGGAGGAAAGAAAGTTAGACTTGGTAAGGAAGGGCTTCCCAAAGGACTTTTGAAAAGTCGGGGGTGGGAAGGGGATTTGGACAGGATCTGGCTCCGGCCAGCACCCCCCACCCCGGGAAAATAATAGAGAAAATGGAGGAAGGGGGCTAGCTAAGATTGGGAGAAAAGGAAGTCTTGAGAAGCAGCCTCAAACATCAAAATATACCTCCATCCCCAAATCAATGTCCTCACATCCCTGGTTTGAAAGACAAGGGTGAGGGGAGATAGTCAGGCATCTGGGTCTGACCAGGGGAGAAAGGAGTTTGGAACCATCTCTCACAGAGCCAGAAGGCTCAGCCTCATAACTCAGTTCACTGTCCAGCTTGTCTGATAACAGGTAATATACTGGCTCAAGGGGGTATGTGGAGACGGGTAGGAGACAGGGAGGCAGCCAGCCCTCCCCACTACAAAATCTTCCTAATCTCAGCAGAGACCTCAATGACCTCTCTTCTCACACCCCAGTCCATCTGTTTCTCCAGCCTCCCAGGAAGCAAGTAGACCCAGTTCTGTCTACTAGCAAGGAGTGACATCGCTCCCCAAAGAGAAGAGGGCCCTGGGGACTGGGTTCAGGTGCAACAGAGAAGGCAGAAGTGCTGGAGAAGGACCTAGGGCTGCTCCCCTGAAGGCAAAGCAGCAGGGTCCATGCGAGCCAGTAGCAGGAAGGAAGGTTAGACACTGAGGGAGGTAAGCTGGAGCCAGGACGTGCCCTTCTCGGGAAACGAAGGAGAAAGTTCTGGGTCTGTGGGCCCGAGGCATGAGGGCAAGGGTAGGATACAGGAACCCCTGGGCGGTCCTGGTCGACGTTGGCCCTACAGGTCTGTGCAGTCTCCCTTTCCCATTCCCCAGAGTGGGAAATATTCCCACTCTGCATGAGTCATATTCCTATTCCAAAGGTGAGAACAGTAATGTGAGTTTGGGGAGGGGTCCTCTCCCTAGGGGCTTCTCTGGTGGCTCATCGGTGAATAATTCGCCTGCAATGCAGGAGATGCAGATTCGATCCCTAGGTCGGGAAGAGCCCCTGGAGGAGGAAATGGCAACCCACTCCAGTATCCTTGCTGGGAAAATCTCATGGACACAGGAGCCTGACAGGCTACAGTCTGTGGGGTCTCAAAGAGTTGCCCAGGACTTTGGATAGCGTTTGGTTTGAGCTGGGGTTACAGCTGTGGGCTGGGTGGAAACTTACAAAAGGGTGGGAGACCATTAAGGAAAACACTCTCCCTCCTCTACTCACCACCCACCAACTAGGTGGGGTAATTAATTACCCGAGGGGTGAAGCTCCCTGGGGCGACTCCTGACTGGGCTGGGGCCCTTTTCTGCTTTCCACAGAGACCCCCTCTTCTTTCTGCCTAACTACATCCTCCTTCCATCGTGGGGTTCTTGATGCATCACTCTTTCTCTCTTAAAATGCTTTTCTATCCCTTCCAGAGCTCTCTGCCTCAGTTTCCCCTCTCACTTCACAGGGTTAAGAACAAGAGGAAACAACACCCATAACTGAGGAAATCACAGGCAAGGGCTGGTCTGAAGGGTATTCCGGACATAGCTTCTTTCCTCTTCTCCATGTGGGGTGAGTGGTAGGTGGACAGAGTCCCCAAGATGGCATAATTGAGAGCTACTGAATATACTGTCCTATATATTTCCTGTCCCCCTAACCCTCCTCCCAACTGAAGCAAGTTGGGGGGAGGGGAAGAGTTAATCCAGTTTCAGAGAAAAACTTTCCCAATCCCAATCTGGCAGAATTGAGAAGATGGAGGAGGGGTACATGATGGCATTGGGTGCAGATTTTTTTCCCTGGATGAGAAGATTAAAGTGACGGGAATGGATCAGATCTCATCCCTACTCAAATCAGGGGCCCAGTCCAGCCCAACCCCGTGACCCCAGCCCAAAGCTTGAGCAAGACTTGAACCAGTGACTCACAAGTAAGAGGGAAAATAGCTGACACTAAAAAAAAAGCAAGAGGGCACCCCGTTTCTCCAAAAGGACACAGTTCTAGACCAAAGCTAACTGCAATATACAAAGTGTGTGTGTATGAGGGGAGGAGGGGAAATGGTGGCGAGAAATAAACACATCTACCTAAGGAGCAGGGAATTAGGGGTGGGGGCATAACATAACCCCCATCCAACCTCCAGCTCTCCTTTCAGTCCAAACTGTGATCAAGCCAGAAGTCAGGGAGAGAGCAGCCTTCCTCCACCCTCCCACCTCAGCATTCCAGGCCATTCTCCAGTCCCCTTCCCCAGTGATGACATCTGACGTTTTTTCATCTCAAAGCTCCCAGGAATTAAGAAGGAAAATTCAAAGTCATATAGCTTCGCCTGCCCCCACCCGCTACACCCCCCAATACAGCTCTTTCCAGGCTACTGACAGAGGCCCTGAGAGGGGGAAGTGCTCATTTCGGAACCCAGGCTGGCAGCCCGCTAAATCCTGGACTCAGGCCTCCAAGCCCGGTCTCCAAGGGCCCAGATTCCACACCCAAGTAGGGGGCCTTCCCGTGGCCCTCCCTCTCCCGACCCAAAGCCAGTCCCCGTCTAGCCTGCCCTCTGCCCAGCAGGGCACCCCGACCCGTCTCCCCCTTCCAGATTCAGAGCCCACTGCAAAAGGACCCCCGCCTCCTTTCGCAGCCAGTACATTGCAAATCCAGATTCCTTTACAATTTAGATGGAGGTGGGGGGGTAGAGGATGTAGGGGAGGCGGAGGCCCTCCCCGAACAGAGATAGGAGAAGGCCTCTAGATCAGAAAACAGGGGGGGGGGTCCCTCTTCTCCCTTCCCAGGCCTCTGCTCTTTGTTTGGGCTGAAGGGGGGTGTCCCAGAAGCATCATTTGCCCAAGGCCCCCATCCTCCAAATTGGACCCCCATCCCCGCCCCCAGCTGGGCCGCTGCAGTGTCAGCTGGACTGGGATAACAAAAGGCACCCCCTCCCGCGATTCCCTTTCCCATCCGAACGCAGGAGTGGGGGCTGGGGAGTGGGTGTCCCCAGGGGTCCAAGGGGGCCGCGGAATCTCACTCACCGTCGACAGCGGCCGCGACCAGAGCTGAGAGCAGGGGCAGCAACAGCAGCAGCGGCGGGGTCAGCATGGTGTGGGCTGATGCAAGCAGCAGCCCCCTCTCCTCTGGTCCTGTTACTTCTCGCCGTCGCCCCCCCCAATTGGGGGGCCCCCCTTTTTCCTCCTTCCTCCCTTCTCCTCTATTCTTATCCTATCCTTCAGCAAAGCGCACCAGGGGCGTGGGAGAGGATGTAGAGTTCGAACCCCCTCGGAGAGGGCCTGCAGACGGGGCTGCACTCTCTGCCCCCAAATCCAAACCCTTCACCCCCTGTTTTTCTCTCCGTTCCTCTTTTTCCCCCTCCCGGGGCGAAGCTCACAGCCCCATCTCCGAGCCGCCTCCGGCTGCAAAAATGCACAATTGGGAGGAGGCGGGGTGGGGAGGTGGGGGGCGTGGACCGGGTTGGGGAGCCTTTGGAAGGGGCCTGATGAAGCTCTGGGGGCTCCCCTCGTTTCCGCCTCCTCAGTGCACGGACCTGGAGCTCGCACCACTGTTCTCGGGACTGAGGTGCCGCGGGGCGGGCTGAGTGAGGGGGGGGTGGAGAGGGAGGGGACCGGGAGAGGAGGGAGGGAGAGAAGGGGCGGGGAAAGAAAAAGAGGGGTGGGGGGGGGAGAAAGAGCTACGCGGCAATCCTGCGAGTGCGCATGCGCCGATTTGGCGCGCTGCCCTGGGGAGGGGGAGTCAGAGGAGCGACAAGATTTGGAGCTCTGGCAAGGGGTCCGAGAGCGGGGGTTCCTGGGGCCCCGCTGGCTGGTTTTGTGCCTGGAGTGCCCATTCCCCTGCCTGGGCCCTTCTGCCTGGCGCTCGAGAACTGAAGGGGCGAGAGGGATTGGGCAGGGGGCGAGGAGAGCTGAGCCGCTTCGCTTGGCTTTGAAACTCGGTGTCTCGCCCTAGGATTTCAGGCCCCGTCTGGGGATCTAAGATCGGGAGGTGTGGACCGAGGCCTGATCTCCTGGAGGTACCCTGACTGTGACTCCCCTGCCTGGGGTGGGGGCGGGCTGGGGGCCGCCTGGGGGCCGCCAGACCGTGGGGAAGATGCAGGGAGAGGCTGAGCTTTGATTTGGAGACTGTCAGACCCGGACCCGGATTGGGGCCTGCGGCGGAGGGGGGCGGGGTGGGGGAGGGGCCGAGAAGGACCGCCCCCACCTCGCGCCAGGGCTTGGCGTAAACAGGGACACCCGCGGGGACACGCCGCAGCTTGTCCGCCTGCCTAGGGCTTGGGGATGGAGCCCACCTTAGCACCCGCCCTGTCCTGCTCGCCTGGCACTGGGCGCGGGAGGGGCAGGCCCTGGTTAGGAGAGAGGTGAGTCACCAGCGGGTGGGGTTGAGGAAGGTCCACCCCGCTTCGTCCCAAGAGGTCGGGGCTCATTTATTTTTTTGTTTGGTGTTTTGTTTTTTTATACCTTCTGACTGGCTTTACACCAAGTCGGGGTTTTAGATTCCGAGCAACGGGGATTTGGAATAAGATGAGGGACTCTTGGACCTCTGTTTCCAGGCCTCGAGTTCTTCTAAGGAGGTGTCTGCTGGGTCCCGGACCTTTGTCCTAGCCAGAGTGCATAAGGGACTCCTAGCTCGGAGTCCACGGGGCGCCGGGCGGCTCCCAGAGCCCAACACTGTGCTTCTGGCCACTGCCCCTTTGTGGGCGGTGTTTTACCGCTGTACTTCGGGTGTCTGACTTTCTGGTGTCTGGAAGTCGGAGTCAGGGAGACAGCCAGCAACGCTGGCTGCCAGAAACTGACGTTAGAGTTGAGGGAGGCTTGCGCCACCCTTCTCCCTTTTAAAATTCTAGTCAAGGAAAAGCCCCACATCCTCACTCCAGTCGGGCCCTGGCAGAAAGCAGAGCAGCATGGAGGGCTTGTCTGTTGAGGGAAGCGACAGCCAGAGAAGAATCCAGAAGCAGCTAGACCTTTCCTCCAAACCAGAGCTCCTCCAGGCGAGCTTTGCTCAGGGCCAAGGCCACCTGCCTTTAGTCTCCTGGGCCAGAAACCTCAGACTGTTTGCCAACCGGTCTTCTGGGCCTTTCTCTACCGATCTTGCAAACCTGGGCTCAGGACTTATCATTTTTTCCTTTGAAATAGAGCTCAGATTTTTCCTCCATTCCACTGCCAGAGTTTCTCTGGTCCGGGGTGGGGTCTTATTCATCCTTTCATCCAGACCCCATGGGCTAACACGTAACATGGGTCACATGGCAGGAACTTACTAAAGGTTTTTAATGAACACTTACTAGGTTCCTTCCCCCAGAACCCCTTCCCCATATTGTCATCCACGTAAATTCAGATTGACTTTACCACGTAAAATCAGACTTCCCTGATGGTCCAGTGGATAAGACTCTGAGCTCCCAATCCCTGGTCAGGGATCTAAGATCCCACACACTGCAACTACTGAGCCTGCACACCACAACTGGAGAGCCCACACACGCTGCAGCTAGAGAAGCCCAAGCGTTGCAACGAAGACCCAGCACCACCCAAAGAAAAAAAGAAACAGACTTCAGGCAGCTTTGAAAGGAAAAAGCTAGCTGGAGTGACCATACATAGCCTGAGAAGGTTGTGAGGGGGGCAGCCCTGTTTCTCGGCTCTCCCTGATACCTCTCTTATGCAGGTGAATCTTTCTGAAACTGCTTCCTCTGTTTCTTCCTGACTGGGGAACCTGTACTGAGTGTCCATAGACAACAGAATGATTACATGTGAACTCTTCTTCCAGTCTTGGCCTTCCAGTATCTGGCCTCAGCCAGCACATGGACACTTCTCACTTGTTACCTCCCAATCCCTGCTATCTCCTGGATATGACTGTGTGTTTATTTTTATTAACTTTATATTGTAAAAAAAAAAAAAAAATAATACTTAGTGGTTGCAAAACTCAGAGTATAGGAAGGTACAAGGTGAAAAGTAAACTTGCCACACTTCACGCTCCCATTCAGTCCCACCCTCAGAATAACCACTATTAAGAGTTCCCTGGGTCTCCTTCCAAGAAATTTTTTAAAAACAATAAACAGAATTTCCTGGTGGTCCAGTGGTTAGGACTCCACGCTTTCACTGCCAGAGGCCTGGGTTCAGCTGTTGGTCAGGGAACCAAGATGCTGCAAGCTACTTGGTGCAGCCAAAATAAATAAATAATAAACAAATATAAATAAACATCTTTTAAAACCGCAAATCAGCTCATTAAGTATATACTATTCTGGAACTTGCTTTTTCTCAATTACCTCATCTTGATCCCTTTCCCATTGTACACACACACCTAGGTTGCTCTTTACATGGACTACTTGGGATCTCCTTGTTGGATACTGTATAGTCTACTGGGATTGTTGGGCACTCGGGTTATTTCCAACGTGTGAAGTGCTGAGGTTGTCACTATAAGACAATGGAATGCATATTTCTACCTGAGCCTTTACTTATGCTCTTCTCTCAGCTCCTTCCTACCCTCCTCAGCAAGGCTCTCCTGTTATTTTCACTCTGCCCATCTCTCCTGTACCAAGCTTGCTCTCAAGACAGCCTCAGTACCTAGAATTTGGCACTTAATTTTGGGATTCTGGTTCCACCATCAGACTATGAACTCCCTATGGGCAGGAACCGTATCCCTTTACTTACTTGTATCCACACAGTGTTAGGACCTCTTGATTGTTAGGTGAGTGAGCTTACAAGAGTAGGGGCTAGGGGTGTCTGCACTGGTAAAGGAGACCATCATAATTACCATCAAATGGAATGTGACTGTAAGAATTGTCTCCGTATTTCTCCTATAGCACCCATTATGTAGTCCCTCTCTGCCTCGACTTCTTCTCTTTCTCCCTACTTCTACTCTAAAGAAGCTTTTTCCATCTTCAAATCCTTGGGTCGGAACTATAACCAAATAGGGGAAACCAAGGAGGAATTAATTCTGTGCAATCCATGATCAGGTTATCAAGAATGGTGACAGCAGGCAAAGAAATTGGTGGAGAGAATACCTCCTTTTTTTGAGATCTCCCAGCAGATTATTAAACATGTCCCTTTCCTTCCCTGGTGGCTCAGAGAGTAAAGAATCTGCCTGCAATGTGGGAGACCCGGGTTTGATCCCTGGGTCAGGGAATATCCCCTGGAGAAGGAAATGGCAACCTACTCCAGTATTCTTGCCTGGAGAATCCCATGGATGGAGGAGCCTGGTAGGCTATAGTCCATGGGGTTGCAAAGAGTCAGACATGACTGAGTGACTTCACTTTCCTTTCCACTTTCCTTTTCCTGTCCGAGTGTAACAGGCACTGAGAAGGGGGCATTAAGAGGGCAGCCCTGGAATTGAATGTCAGGCCAGAGACTGACACCACCTAGCGGTCAGATAAAGAAGTGTAAACAGGAAAGATGGGAAGGGTCTGTTGGAAGATGGGAAGCGAACCAAGATTTCTTAGTACTTTCCACATACCAAATCCACGCAGTAGATTTTACATGGATTACCTCATCTAAGTTTTACAACTACCTTGTGGCATAGGTGTTATTTTCAGTTTGTAGACATGGAAATAGTCTCAGAAAAGTTGAGGAATCTGCCTCAAATCACAGTGCAGGTTGGAGCCCGGTTTCCTTTCATTTAAAAAACATTTATTAGGTACCTCATATGTGCCAATTACATTGGTAGGCACTAGAGATGAGGTGAAAACATGCAGTCTCAGCCTTCAAGGTGTGTGCAGGTTAATGGGGTTGAGTAACTAGATCACTGACAATTACAACAAAGTACCTTAATGCCTAGGATAAAGGCACACGGCACAGAGGGCCATGGGAACCAGGGCAGGATACCTATCCCAGATAAGAGGGTCAAAGCAGGGCAGAGTGGATGATACCAGGCTATGTGTTGAAAGAGAGGAAGGAGATGGCAAACAATGACAGAAGGAAAGGGTGTTTTAGGCTGCAGGACAGGCAAAGACATGTAGGCATGAAGAAATTTGAAACACTTAAGGCAAATGTGGTATGGTGGAAGCTTAAGGTATTTGTTGGGGAAGATAATGGATGAAGTATCAGAGAGCCTAATCACAAAAGGTGATTTTAGCCACACTAAGGACTTAGAATTTTTATCTGAAAGTAGAGGGAGGATTCCCTGGTGGTCCAGTGGTTAAGACTCCGCACTCCCAATACAGGGGGCCTGGGTTCGATCCCTGGTCAGGGAACTAAATCCCACGTGCCACAACTAAAACTCCATGCAGCCAAATAAATAAAAAATAAATGTTAAAAATAAATGAAAGTAGAGGGGAACCAGGTGAGAAATTGATGAAG
Source organism: Giraffa tippelskirchi (assembly GCF_054371585.1). Lineage (NCBI taxonomy): Eukaryota > Metazoa > Chordata > Mammalia > Artiodactyla > Giraffidae > Giraffa > Giraffa tippelskirchi. The sequence goes on from NC_137278.1 coordinate 155,572,818, forward strand.
CCCTTAGTGCACCAGCCACAGAGCTGAAGAGGAAGAGGATTCCAGGCTAAAGAGGCAGGATCAAGTATATTAATTCGTTTTTCATGTTGGCCTAGACGATAGTAACAGGGAAAGCTGGGTCTAGAAACTGTGGCTCTCATTAGAATGTTCTCAAGTTTTCAGATTTTGGCAGCACATTTAAATCAACTGGGGAGCTTTTAAAATCCCAATGCTAACAGACAAATAAAAACAATTCCCCAATGCCAGAGGACTTTACTACTTGACTTTGAGACTTGTAGGCTATGATAATCAAGACACTATAGTTCGGCATGAGGTCTGACAAACAGATCCATGAGATAGAATAGAGAGCCAGAAATAGACTAACACACTTAAAGGTCATTTAATGCTTTCTTTTTTTTTTTTCAAATAAAATATTTTATTCAAGTTACCAAATCTGAGGAGTTATGTTGGGCTTGAATTGAAGAAAAAGGCCAAGTTAAAAAAATGGCAATAAAGTTTTCATTTGGTGGAAGCTGAAATCCATGTATGCATTCTAATCAAAGATTCGTCCCATGTGGCATTTTTCAAGTTTTTAGAGTCTACCAGGTCAAACCCTTTGCTGCCTTCATGGCTTTTACTTTGCTTTTCCCCTTCTTTTTCTCTCGCTTTGCTTTCAGCCTTTTCCTTTGCCTCTGGTTCATCCATATGGGGTACTGCCCATGCTGGTCTAGAAGAGTCTTTTTGTTTCTCTTAATATCAGTCTCCATTTTCATGTCATCTGTTTCATCTTTCACTACACACTGTGTTTTCTCTTGACAATGTTTGGGTTCCACCACAGTTGCTATCTCTTGAACATCTTTCATTAAAACATCACCATCTATTTTAAGAATACTTTTAAGTCTGCTGAGCTCCTTTGGGGCATTCTTTTTTCTCTTTTCAGCACGCATCTTCCTTTTCCACTTACTCCGTAAACTTTTAGCCACGTTTTACCTGCGGAAACACGAATTCAAATAACGCACGATGCTCAAGCCGACCGGAAGTCTCCTAATGCTTTCTTAAATTTGGCTTGTGCTGGGTCTTAGTTGTGGCACGTGAGGTCTTCGATCTTCATTGCAGCATGTGTTGCAGTATGCAAACTCTTAGTTGGCCTGTGGGATCTAGTTTCTCAATCAGAGATCAAACCCAGTTCCCCTGCGTTCGGAGCTCGGAGTCTTAGCCACTGGACCACTGGACCAGGGAAGTCCCAAAGGTCATTTAATCTTGATGAAGATGTCAAAGCAATCCACTGGGGAAAGGAATATCTTTTCAACAAATTGTGTTGGAACAATAAGTGAATCACAATCCCTACCTCACATCATATGCAGAAATTAATTCAGATTAATCATAGACCTAAGCCATAACAGCTAAAATCATAAAGTTTTTAAGTGAAAACACAGAATATCTTCCTGACTTGGAAGTAGGTAAAAATTTATGTTATAGAAAGCAAGCAATAACCATAAAAGAAAACAAATTGATGAAGGAAACATCAAAATTGAAAACGTCTGTTTATCAAAAGACACCATTAAGAAAATGAAAAAGTAAGCCAGAAAGTAAGCAAAATATTGATCTCACAAAGAACTGGTATTCAGGATACATAAAAATTCCTATAACATAGTAATAATAAAAACACCTCATTTTTAAAAATGGACAAAACATTTGAACAGATGCTTCATAAAAGAACATGTATGAATACTCAATAAGCACATGAAAAGTGCTCAATATCTCCAGTCATCAAGAAAATGCAAATTAAAACCACAGTGAGATAATTCTCCACATTCTCCAAAACGGTTTAACTTTTAAAAACTGACAAAACCAAACGCTACTGACAATGTAGAGCAACAGGAATTCTCTTACAGTGTTGGGAATGTACTATAACTTTGGAGTAATATATAGCAGTTTCTTACATAACTATTAAGCATATACCTACTCTATGACCCAGCAATTATACTCTTAGTTATTTAGTCAAGAGAAGTGAAAACATATGGTTACACAAAGATTCGAAGAATGTTCATAGTAGTTTTCTTCACGAGAGCCAAAAACTGGCTGTGGCTCAGGTGCCTATCATTTTTTTTTTTTAAAGGACAAAGCATCTGTGGCACATCTCTACCATGAGATACTAGTAATAAAAAGGACACGTTATAGATACATACAACAACACAATAAATCTCAAGACACAGTGAGTAAAAGAAGCCAGACATGAAAGCACATCCTGCTTTATTCCATTTATATGAATTCTAAAATAAACAAGACAAACCTATGGTGGAAAAAATCAGAACAGTGGCTCCCCCAGGGGGTGGGTTGAGGATAACGATGTACATCTTGGTAGGAGTGTAGATGTCATACAGAAATGAAGTGGTAGGGCAAGGATTTGAACCCGGGGGGCCTGGCCCCAGAGGCCATGCTTTTAACTACCATGTTACATTGCTTTTCTCCATGTATGCTGCAGCCTCAGGTGTGGATGAGATTACGCAGGAAGGATAGCCTGTGAAGACAGGAGACTGAGAAGGGGCACCAAGACAGGTAGGAGGAAGACTAGGAGGGGCCATGAAAGCCAATGGGGGAAGTGCTTATTCAAGAGTGGCTGCTGCTGCTGCTGCGTCGCGTCAGTCGTGTCCGACTCTGCGTGACCCCATAGACGGCAGCCCACCAGGCTCCCCCGTCCCTGGGATTCTCCAGGCAAGAGTACTGGAGTGGGTTGCCATTTCCTTCTCCAGGGCATGAAAGTGAAAGTGAAAGTGGAGTCGCTCAGTCGTGTCCGACTCAGTGACCCCATGGACTGCAGCCCCCTAGGCTCCTCCGTTCATGGGATTTTCCAGGCAAGAGTACTGGAGTGGGGTGCCATTGCCTTCTCCACAAGAGTGGCTAACAGTGTTGAAAACCGCTGAATGGTCCAGCAAGAGAAGGACAGGGGCAGATCATTATTCTAGGAGGGCATGTGTGACATGGGCCAGAACAGTTTCATTGGACTGGTGGAGGCAGTAGGCAGCTTGCAGTGTTCTGAGGAGGTGAGGAAGGGAAGACAGAGAATGTGAATAACTTTCCCAAGTTTGGCTGCTCCCGGGAAGAGAGAAAGGCAAGACAGTAATTAGAGTGCTAGTTAGAGGGCTAGAATGTCCTTGCAGAGGCTCAATCCTGACCACAGCTGACTCCATCCAGAGACGCCTGCCTTCGCCCACCCACCAGGGCTGCTACTTATCCTTCTGTGGGGTGAAGGTCTGTTGGCCACAGTTAGCCCCTGACAGCCACAGGGCTTCATTTGAGAACTTGAGACCAGCTGACACCCCCATTGCTCATATCCTGTCATCCTTAGCAGGCCTCAGTGGGCGTCTACCCTTCTCCACTCAGCCTAGTCCTTCCTTTTCCTGACCACCCTTGTGCTGCTCCCCAATCCCTTCCTTGCACAAAGCCCTGGGCCACTCTTGGCTCAGATTATCCTTGCCCCTCTTTACTTGTCTGAAATGTGGCTCTTCCCTGAGGACACATTTTTTTTTAAAGAGATGTCATTTATTCTCCCAAGTGATCAAGTTAGGTGACTGTGGGAGCATGGGCAGTCAGCCTGCTCTATGCTCACCATTTCTTATAGTCAGTGTGGCTCCACTAAAGTCTCAGGGATTCATTGAGCAGCAAGTAACATAAGATCCAATTAAAGTAGACTGAACAAAGAGTTCTAGAACAGACCCAGGACTGCTTGATTCATTAAGAGTTTTCTACCTCTTCATACTGCTACTCTGTCCTCAGTGGCTGATGGTCTCTTTCCTCAGACATCACATGCAGTCTTGATAATGAAGAAAAACAAAATCTTTCCCAAGTTCCCCACAAACTCCTATTAGCCAGGACAATGGAAACACCATGATTGGTAAGACCAATGAGATTCACCCCCTAAATGCATGGGAGGGGAACACCTGTATATAATCCAGACTTTGCCAACAAGGGAGAAAGACTCGCTGCTGAGCAGGCATCATCAATGCTTGCCTTGATAGTCATACAAATTCCTCTTCCTTTTAAGGGTCAGCTATTTCACCCTCCATTGAGAAGATGTGTAGCATACTGCTTAAGGGCAACAGCGCTTGTGCCAGACTAACTGGATACAAATCCCAGCTCACTTGCCAGCTCTTTCGCTGTGGGCAGATTACTTAAACTTTCCACACTGCAGCTTCCTGATCTGTAAAACAAGGGCTATTAGCACTATCCAACAGAACTTTCTGTGATGATGGAAGGAAATGTCCCATGTCTGTGCTAATCCAGTAGCCACTAGCCATATGTGGCTGCTGAGTGTTTGAAATGTGGCCAGTACATGTGAGGGATTGTTTTTTATTTTTTAATGTTTGTTTATTTATGTATGTATGTGGCTGCACTGGGTCTTAGTTGTGAAACATGGGAAATTTAGTTGTGGCATGTGGGGTCTAGTTTCCTGACCAGTGATGGAACCTGGGCCCCCTGCACGGGGAGCGTGGAGTCTTAGCTGCTGGACTAAGAGGGAAGTCCCAAGAACTGTTTTTTTTTCTTTTATGAAAATTAAATAGTCACATTTGACTAGTGACTTGGCTTCCCTGATAGCTCAGTTGGTAAAGAATCTGCCTGCAGTGCAGGAGACCCTGGTTCGATTCCCGGGTTGGGAAGATCCCCTGGAGAAGGGAAAGGCTACCCACTCCAGTATTCTGGCCTGGAGAATCCCATGGACTGTATAGTCCTTGGGGTCGCAAAGAGTGGGACATGATGGAGCGACTTTCACTTCACCACACTGGGCACATAGTTCTAATTCATAGTACTGTTGTAGGATAAAATGTACAGCACTTAGATGATTTAAAAAGTAGGAATTGAAGTAACACATAAACTCTCACTAAATGTTAATTATTACTTTTGCTGACATCCACTGATGTCCTGCTCATTTGCCACCCTCCTTGAAGAAAGACTATGGCATCTGATTCACCATCTTCCTTGCCACCTCAGGTCTTTAGCAAACCCAGGTGGCTTCAGTGTTCATGCAGGTAGTCCAGCGGCACTCTGGTCTCTTCAACTCCAATGACTCACCTCCATTTTGCCATAGCCATTCACTCCCATAGCCACAACCTCTACCACACCCTCCCAGGAGATCTCACCCCTTTGTCTCTGACCACAACATGCCAACCTTTCAATTCCTTCCTTCCCTTGCCCCCAGGAAGTCTGATCTTTAGGTCAGTTGAGACTTCTAGTTCCTTAACTCTATTCTTTCCTTTCCCACTGGCTCTTGTCTTTACTTCTCTTCCTAACTAGGTTGATTCCACAATGCTTCACTTCTCCTCCTCCTCCATATGGTCCCCTTCTTCATTATTATTAACCTTCTGAACAGTTCTCCCGGCTTCAGACTTACTGTTTAAATCCATTCTCCACACTGCAACCAGGGTAGTTTCTCTACTAAATCTCATCATATTGCTCACCTGCCCTAAATCCTCTGCTGGTCCCCATTGCCACCTACTACCCATTTCCAGAAGGTACCATGCTCCCACAGCATCCATGCTTTTGCACATGCTAGACTCCCTTCCTGGTTTACCTCTCCTCTTGTTCTTGGTCTGAATAACTTCTTTTTTCCCTTTAAGATTCAATTTGGGCATCACCTCCCTGATCTCTCCTATCCTCTACCTAGTTTAGGTGCCCCTCCCATATGCTCCCATGGCACCCTGTGCTTCACTGGAGTCACAGTCCTAATGATGCTGGGCTGTGATATAAGATATCATTGTTAACAAATCTGACTCTCTGTCTTGGCTATGAGAGCCTGAGAACAGGCACCCAACAAATTGTTATTGAATTCACCGGACATAGATTTTGGGGGGATTGCTTGCTACCAGTTCAATTCACTTTTTTAAAGGTGGAGGGATTTGAATGTATTTGTATGTTGAGGATTTAGAGCTATAATAAGGAACTGCCTGGTGGTCGAGTGCTTAGGACTTGGCACTTTCACAGCTGAGGGCCCAGGTTCAACCCCTGGTTAGGGAACTAAGATCCTGCAAGCTGTGAGGTGTGACCAAAAGAAAATGACCTGCAATAATTGGTGAATGAGAGGCTGGAGATTTGGAGGATGGAGGGGACAATGACTGGAACAGTGCCTGGGGAGGCAGGTGAGGTCCTGAGCACAGATGGAGGAACATCCTTCAGGCAGGAGCAGAGACAGGCTCTCCTCCCAACCTGCAGGGAGGGTGCAGGTGCTAATGAAATGTCTGTTGGCAGGGAACAGGAAACTGGAGGAGTCTCTGTTTCCTCTAATCTAAATGGTGAGTTGGGATCAAGGTGAATGGAAATTTTGGGGAAGAACAAAGGCCTGGGAGACACAGCTGCCTAGGGACCCAAAGCAGCTTCCCACACTTCTGTGAACTTTTCCTCCTATCCTTCAGTCCTCCACCCACAAATCCCAGGCTGCTGTCCAGTGCTCCTGAATGTGGCCTGCATTCATCTTGGCTGTGAAATGTACTGAGCTCCTGCCATTAATCCATCACTAGTCCTCATATAAGAGAGTATATGTCAAACAGCCCATCCCAGGTACACAGTAAACACGAGGTAAATGGCAGTCTTTGTATTGACTGGCAAGGATAAACTGTTGGTTTTTTTCTAGCTGCATAGCAGCGTTTACAAGATGATACATGCCCCTGGCCTCCAGCAGCTTATGTCCTTGTCAGAGAAGGATGTACCCATATAATAATTAAAAAGCAATACAAAGTGATATGTGATAGTTACTGTCTGGTCGCTAAATCATGTCTCTCTCTCTTTTTTTTTTCATGTCCAACTTTTTTGCTGCCCCATGGACTATAGCCCACAAGTCTCCTCTGTCCATGGGATTTCCCAGGCAAGAATACTGGAATGGGTTGCCATTCCCTTCTCCAGGGCATCTTCCTGACCCAGGGATTGAACCTGTGTCTCCCGCATTGGCAGGTGGATTCTTTATCACTGAGCCACCAGGGAAGCCCCATGTGATGGTTTCCAACATCCAAATGGCGCTTTGTTTTTGATCACAACCAGCACTGAAAAGTATCTTTTCCATCAAAACCTAGAACTCAAATAAACATATAAAAGTGAAACAAATTTCATTAGACACTACTTATCCTTACTCTGTGTCATGCATTCTTGTATTTTCTATCGTATTCTACTTTGTTTTTAAACAGTGGTGGTCAAGGCTCACTGTGATGGGTTGAATTGTGCCTCTCAAAAATTCATATATTAGTATGTTGAAATCATACATCCCTCAAAAATTCATATTCATAGGAGGTACCCTCAGTCCCTCAGAATGTGACCTTATTCGGAGATAGGGTCTTTACAGAGGTAATCCTTAGGGTGGGGCCTAATCCAATACGACTGGTGTCTTTAGAAAAAGGGGAAATTTGTGAATTCGCTGGCGGACCAGTAGTTAGGACTTGGTGCTTTCATTGCCAGGGCCCTGGGTTTGACCTCTGGTCTTGGAACAGGATCCTATGTGGCTTGGCAATAGAGGGGGGATATTTGGAGACAAACTTGCATGCAGGGAGAATACCACATGAACAGGAAGATGGCCATCCACAGGCCGAGGAGAGAGGCCTGGAATGAGTCCTCTCAGTTCTCAGAGGGGACCAACCCTGCCAACACATTGATCTTGGACTTCTAGCCTCTGGTACTCTGACAGAGTGAATTCCTTTGGTTGGTTAACTCCCTGCCTCAGCAAAAAATACACTCACCTGATTGATTTCATGACTCACTATTGGGTTGCAACCTGCAGTTCCCAGACTGCAACGTTCTTTTTTCTCTGCTTTTCCTCCTGCATTCTTCACAGCCACTGGTGGGATGGCAGGGCCTGTCCAGGAGGGTGAGGCAAGCAAGGAACCGACTCTCAGGGTCATGCAAGTGGGGGTGTCGATACCAGTAGTCTAGCCAACTCCACACTTAAACGACCTGAAGGTGAGCACCTCCTCCAACTCAGCACCCTCAACACCTCACCCTGGCCTAGGCCATGTCAAGTGGGTATAACCCTTGTCTCCATTTGAGAGGTTGACACACAGTCACAAAGCTTTTATGTGGAGTTTGATCCACGTCAGATATGCCTATAATTAGTCTAATGACATCACAGTCTCCCTGTCTGTGCAATCAGTTAGAGAAGATGATAATAAATACTGTTTTACTACTTGTATGTGCTTCTCACCTTCCTATCCCCCAAAGGAGTCAAAGTTAAAGACTCGAGTTCATGCCTCCTCTCCTCTTGCCAAAGTTCTGGGGGACATGGCCCTCTGGAGACCCTTAGGTGGCAAGGCCTGAGTTTAGTCACTGTCTCTGGATGTCAGCAGGCAGAATGAGTGCGCTGGAGCACACACAGAATGCATGTGTCGTGAGCGCCTTTGTGCACACATTGCGATCGATCGCAGCACCGCCAGCCGTATGAACCCAGGGACAGGGTCCCCGCCTGCCATCTCCACCCCAGCTCTCCCTCCTCTCCAATTGGCTGCCTTACAGACACAATAAATATATAAACACACACCTCCAACAGCCTTTGCCTTTGTGGCATTACTTATTAATTATTATTAATTAATCAAATCTGGGGACCCTATGTAAGATAGAGGCCCTTCTGTCTTTCTCCTGCCTGGCTAGTTCTGGGACAATAAAATAGTGTCTAACGTTTACTGTGTACCAGGCATCATTCACATGTATTATTGCATTTCACTCTCACAACTGTAAGTTAAGGCTTTATTATTTGCACCATTTTACAGACAACAAAACTGAAGCACAAATAGTAAACAGCCCAGAGTTGTGCAGCTAGCACTATTGGCAGGATCTGAACCCACGCAGCCTGTCTCCAGGGGCCAAGTTCTTAACTCCTACCCTCTGCCTGGCTGGGCACTCTGACCTGCACGTACTTGCCCATCCACGTGGATGGGAAGAGGAGGAGCCAGGGTCTGGGAATCAGTTCGGACACCAGGGGGCAGCAAAAGCCTGGCTTTGGCCCCTAAGCCCAGCCCTGTTGGGGAGAGAGGAGGGGAGTAGAAACAGCCTCCCACCTTCCGTCACTCTCTCAGAGATCACCCTTTCCCCATATCCGTCTCTCAGGTGTGGGGGCTTGAAAGTCCCTTGGCCTCCTCCAGCTCTTCCTCCAGCTCTTCCTCCAGCCAAAGCTTCAAAAACCATCCACTGGTGACAATGATGACTCAGAAGCTGAGCAAGACTTGTGTGTGTGAGTGTGTGTCCTTGTGACTGCATGTGACTCTGAGTGCTGACACGTCTGTGAGCCTGCCTGCGTGTGTGTGTAAGCATGTGTGTGTGGGGGGGAGGGGGTGTCCTTCTGGCTGGGGAAGTTGTGTACATGCACGTTTATTTCTGGGTGTGTCTCAGTGTTTACCCCAGAAACAGACAGGAACTTCGCCAAGGTTGCACAGCACATTCATATTCAAACTTGCCCCTTGGGAACCTACAGGCAGCAACTCCAGCTTGCCGCCAGCTCCTCCCTGGGTCTCTGGAGTAGTACCCCATGAGGAGGTGGCAGAAAGGATTTTCAGTCCCAGGCACCCCTGGAGGCCTACGGGATTGTGAGCTTCGCGGTCCCCTCCCCCATTCCCTCCCATCTGCAGGTCACGAGACCTCTAAGGCGTTCCCCACCCAGCAGGGAGGGGGACTGAGGAGTCCCAGCTCCCCAGCCGCTTTCAGGGTCCTCCACTGGAGGGAGCGCAGAGCCCAGAGGGATTTCTTTTTCCAGAGGTCCCCCCGGGGCGGGGAAGGGGGTGAGCCCAGTCCTTCGTGAACCCAAATCCCCGGCCCTTGCAAGAGTTTGAGTATGGGAGCTGCAGTTTGGGGTGGCATGTTTCTGCTTGATATTAGGTGACTTTCTGGAGAAAAGTTGATTGTTTTTGATGGGGGACAGAGTAAGTGGGGATCAGCCTTTCCTCCAGCCTGGCACCAGGGGCCCCCAAGCTAAGTCCTGGCTCCCCCTCCCAGCCCATGCTCCCCTACTCCGTACCACAGGCACACATGCTCACCCCACTTTCTTCCTCTTCCTCCTCCAGCCCACTTTCTCTTCTCTGTGTCGTCAGAGCTCCAGGGAGGGACCTGGGTAGTCGGAGAAGCCGGAAACAGCGGGCTGGGGCAGCCACTGCTTACACTGAAGAGGGAGGACGGGAGAGGATTTTGTGTGTGTATTTTTTTTTTTCTTTTTGGTGGTGGTGGAGGAGGGGTACTAGCAGGGCCAGTCCTGAACCCGCTGGACAGAGCTACAGACCCATGGGGCCTGGCAGAGCCCGCTGAGAGAGGGAGACGACAACAGAGGGGTTGCCAAGGTGAGGGGATGCCTCCAAGGAGGGAGGGTGGGGGGCCTCTGACTATCAATGTGGGGGGAGGAGGGGAGCGCCTTTCAGGATCCTGCCTGGGCAGAATGGATGGTCCCCAAGAAATTGTTTCAGCTGGGGCTGGTGGCTGGTGTTACGGAGTTTTGGCAGTTTCGAAATATCAGAGGAATCTGGGGTGGGTACAGGCCCAGCACTTGCCCTGCTCCTCCCCACCATGGGTCACTTTTTCCACACACCCCATCCCCCGCACCTCCAGGGACGTGTTAAGGCAGTGGAAGGAGGGCAAAGAGGTGACCCTCTGCCCTCTGGGCTGGGGGGGAAGTGGCCGCCCCTCCCTACAGAAAACTGATAGCAGCGGGCAGTGGGTCCTCCACAGACCCCTATCCGGGCCCCCCACAAAGCTTCCTCTTCAAGGGTGTGGCCAGGGGGTGAGCGTGTCCCTGAAGTAGAACCTCATGGTGCCCCAGAGGAGGGGGAATTTCCCCCTCAAAACTGCTCCACGCTTGGCCCGGCGGCGTCACGGAGTTAACCCTCCTGGTGCCTAACTGGCTCCGCCTCCCTGCGCCCCTCCCCGCCCCCACCACCGCATACACACTGGGCAACTCAGATAAGCTCTTTTCACTTCTGATCCTGTGGTCCCACTGTCAGAGGGCTCGGGAATGTCGGGGGTTGAGGTGAAGTTTAGGCCACGAAGCGGGCTGATGAAGATCCTGGACTTCCCTTCCCCATGGGGGAGGGAACGCGGGCGCCGCCCCCTCAGGCCGTGGCTCCTCCCTCCCTGTCGGTGTTCAGGGGGGCTTACAGCAGAAGATGCCCCTGGCCTGTCAGGCCGATTGAGCCAGCCTGGTTATTGGGTGGGAGTGGGGGAAAGTCTGGCCCCTCGCTGTCTGAGGATGGAGTAGGGGAGATTTGAAGGCAGGGCCATGCCAGGAAGCTGGTCACTCTTCCTAATCTAGGGGATATGGAGGAAAGGGGAGCTGCCTCAGACTTGGGGATCACCTCGGTCCCCAGTAGGGTAGAGATAGAGGTCAAAGGTCTGAGCACCCTGAGAAACAGGAGAGGAAGAGGGAAGAGAGGAATGGAGTCCTCCCTTGAGTTTGAAACACAAACCAAAATGTGCCCCACCCCAAGGCCGGTGTAGAGAAAGGTCTATGAGAGGACCCTGAGCAGGAGGGGGAGGATTCTGCCTTTGGGAGAAAACAGGTCAGGGGGATATAGGAACTGGGGGAGGAGCACAGATCTCCAGAAAAAGGGCCTGTCTGTTCTCTGTTCCTTTGGGAGTCCTGGGAGAGGGGAGAAGCTAACATGCAGCAGGAAAACTTGGGGCTAACTGGGTTGAAGGAGACCTAGGGAGTTTCCACCCCCATCCTTTCTGTCATCTCTGGGAAGAGGGACATTTTGAGAAACATGAACTGAGAGACCCCTGGGGAACCACTGGTTTACCCACTCCGCCCTGCAGTCCACCTAGAAATGGGGAGGCAACCACCCCCTCCCTATTCTCCCATCTCCTTGCCTCTTGCCCCCTTTCCTTCTCTTTCTTGTAGTCCTCTAGCCTCCCCGCCCCTCTTTTAGGCTTTTCGCTGCAGGCTTGTTAACCTCACTTTTTCTCCTTCTTCCTGAGTTCTCTCTACTTTTCCTCTTGCTCCGTCTCCTCTTCAGTTCTCCTCCCATGCCCGCCTCCTCTTGGGATTATGAGATCAGGATCCGGAAGGGGTCCTAAGGGCACAGAGTAGTGGTTTATCCCCATTTGGGTTCAAATCGCTTGCAGAATGGCCTTGGCAAGTTGGAGAACCTCCTTGAGCTCAGTTTCTCTACCTGTGATGGGATAATTTTATATTTTAAAAATTGTTGCAAGATTCTAGTGAGGTAAGGTGCTCAGTGTAATGCCTTGTACCTAGTAAGTGCTTAATGAATGATAGCTATTATTACTCTACCATCTTCTTCTTCCTCATCTAGCCAGGCAGTTTTCAGATTGTTTCATGGAGCCCTGGAATTTTGAGGGATTTCTCCAGGGACACATTTGGGGTCCAGAGATGGCGAGAGGGAAGCAAGAAGTGGTAGAATTCCAGATCTACCACACTTGATTTCAACAGAGATCCAATTTTGCATAACTGGCTAAAACGGTCTACTTCTTTAAAAAATTTGGAAAGTTCTATACTTTACCCAAGCCTCATATTTTATAGATGAGAAGATTGAGGTCCACAGAGGGAAGGTTTCTTTTTGTTTGTTTCTTTTTAAAATCTTGTGACCATGCCACAGGTCATGTGGGATCTTAGTTCCCCGATCAAGGATTTGCTCCCTGCATTGGCAGCATGGAGTCTTAGCCACTGGACCACCAGGGAAGTTCCAAGGGGAGGTTTCCTGCCAACAGAATCAGAGCCGAGTCAAGAGCTACAACCCACATTCTCTGCCTTTTCTCAGAGAGCTTTCCCTACTGCCCTACTGCCCCTGTCTCTTACCCTCCCCCCTCTCCCAACTGGCTGCAGCTCAGCTCTTCCCACTCCATTACCCCCATGCCTACTGTTGAAGAAAAGACCTTGTCTCAGGCATTGGCCAGGGAGGTTCCTGGTTTGATATAGTCTGGCTGAGAGTTGTGGTGCTGATGGTCTCTGAAAGGGCTGTCTATGGGAGGTCCTTGGCTGCCCCCAAAGGCCAACTTTCAAATAGCCTTGTTCTTTTTCTTCAGTGTTAGTGTCAGTTGCTCAGTCATGTCTGAGTCTCACAACCCCATGCGCTGTAGTCCACCAAACTCCTCTGTCTATGGAATTCTTCAGGCAAGAATACTAGGGTGGCTTTGCCATTCCTTTCTCTAGGAGATCTTCCTGACCCAGGGATCAAACCCAGGTCTTCTGCATTGCAGGCAGATTCTTTACTTTCTGAACTACCAGGGAAGCCCTCTTTTTCTTCAGGCACCCTCCAAACCCCAGATCATGTCTCTGTGGGGTCTGGTCTCCAAAATGCCCCCAGAAAAACTGCAGCGGCTCTATGTCGACTTTCCTCAACACCTGCGGCATCTCCTGGGTGACTGGCTGGAGAATCAGCCCTGGTGAGTCCTGGCTGCCCCCTTATCAGTCCCCCAGGGCCTCCCCCATCTACCTTCCTTCTCATTAGGTTTTCTTCATCCCATTTCAAGACTTGGGACTCATTATTCCACATGCAGTGGCCCAGATTTAGCCGGGAGTCTGTACCGCATCAACCAGACTACGGCGTGTTGACACGTGGAGTTCCCCACCCACTTAGGAACCTGAGCCAAAGAGGAGGGAGGTCAGAGCTGGGGCAAGGGCACCACCCACAACAGCTGGAAAATTGGGGAACAAGGGGCACAACTGAGGACTACGGAGGGCCTGGATGGAGGATAAGAGGACGAAGGAGCTGCTGAGCTGTTTGCTGTGGGGTGAAGGGGCAGTAGAGTCGAGGAAGCCCTGACCTGAGGTGGCCTCATCCTGATCTTTCTGCAGGGAATTCCTTGTCAGCTCAGACACCTTCTGCTGCAACATGGCCAGCGCCCTACTTTCTGCCACTGTCCAGCGCCTTCAAGCCTCAGCCGGAGAGCAGGGGGAGGGGAGCACCATCTTGCAACACATCAGCACTCTGGAGGTGGGGGCAGGAGGGAGGGGACAGGGCCAGGGTGGGGCCTGGAGCTGGGGTGAGCATTGGATGCTGGAAGGAAATTGGTATTCCTCTGGTTAGCTGTTAGCTAGCAGGCAAATTAGATTTTAAAAGCATGCAAATGCATGAAAACTTCTAGAGTCTATGATTGTGCTGCCTTTCAGTTCATGTGTGAATGGGGAGGGGGGATTGGTGAGGGAGAATGACATGGGTAAGAGCGAGGCTAACCCCATCTACCACCCTTCATTTCTAGACCGTGTATCAGAGGGACCCCCTGAAGCTGGTGACCACTTGCAGACACATACTTCAAGGGGAAAAAAAAGCTGTTATGGAGCAGGTATTGTGATACCCCACCTCCCACCCCAACTCAACCCCCGGGAACTTTAGCCTGAGCCATGAGAAACTAGAAGGGATTTGAACTTCAGGAAAAGCTCAGTGTTCTAGGTCCAAGGTGATCAAAGGAGGTTCCTGGGGTCAGAGTGAGCCCCAGGTTAAGCTCAGAGAAGCTTCCAGTGAGGGACTGAGGGTAGTGAGGGGCCTGGGGAGGAAAGGGCAAGTGATACAGAGCTGTTATCTCCAGAAGATTCCAAAATGTCAGGAAGGTCTGTCAAGGAAGAGAAGGGAGCGAGACAAGGGAAGTGGTCTGTTTTCTGCAGAGCATGGCAGTGGGTACCCCTTTAGGGAGTGGAGGCTGAGTGAAAAGGGATGGGCAGAGCGTCTCACCTGTCTCCTGTCCTTCCTTGCAGTTCCACCACCTGCCAATGTCCTTCCACTGGAAGCAGGAGGAACTCAAGTTTAACACAGTCCTACGGAGGCTGCAGCACCGGATGGGGGAGACCCGCCTTCTCCGGGAGGCCCTGCAGCCTGGAGCTGAGGCTGGCCAAGGTGGGATTCTGGGGAGTGTGTGGGAGCGACCCCCTCTTGGATCTCAACCCTGATTGAACCTCTCAAATCTATCCGCACCCTGATTTTTGCCCCTACCCTCAGTGTCTTTGCACAGCTTGATAGAAACGCCTGCCAACGGGACTGGGCCAAGTGAGGTGAGTAATGGACTGAGACGTGGAGACTGAGTTCAAAGTGCAGACTTTGAGGGTCTCAGATCTGTGGAGGGATGGTGAGTAGACCTCTGAGAGGTGAGAAAGGGAGCCCTACCCTCCAGAGCTGGGCAAAGAGGAAGCGTGTTGCTCCGGCTCAGGCGTCACCTGCCCACAGGCCCTGGTCACGCTGCTGCAGGAGACTGTTGGTGAGCTGGAAGCTGCTCAGGCTCTGGTGCTGAAGAGGATCCAGATATGGAAGCGGCAACAGCAGCTGGCAGGGAATGGTGCACCCTTTGAGGAGAGCCTGGCTCCACTACAAGAGAGGTGGGGGCAGGGCTGACAGGGAAGTGGGATGCACTGGGGGTGGACACCTGCTCTCCCTGCTGGAGGTGTGAGAGAGAGAAACCAGGCCAGAGGGTCTCGGGGTGGGCCAAGACTCGGAGAAGTAAGTTCCAGCAGAGCCATCCATACTGTTGTTCAGGTCGTGTCTTGCACACGTGCATCAGGCTGACCCAGTATGAGCAGGCATTCCTCCAACCTATACTTTTCTCTTCGAGCTCCATGCACAGAGGACTGAGAAGTCCTTTTGGTTTATAGGGCAGGGCATCTTTCAGTATGCGCAAAAGCATCATGCGTGCTGGCCTTGGACCTGGGTGTCAGATCCTGGGGAAGGGGCAGCTCGTTTCCAGAGAGCTTCCAGGCACCGAGCAGGAACCTTGCCCCAGAGCCAAGGCGCGTCCAGCACCCTTTCAGCCCTGGTGTCTTGCAGTCACACCCACTGTTCATCCCCAACCCTCCACACACACTATCCTGCTTTCTTCCTGGGTTTAGGGGTGAGGGGCGGTCTGGGCCGGGAGCAGACTGGGAGACTGTGCCCCCTGACCACCATCCTGGCCCCAGGTGTGAGAGCCTGGTGGACATTTATTCCCAGCTGCAGCAGGAGGTAGGGGCAGCTGGTGGGGAGCTTGATCCCAAGACCCGGGCAGCGCTGATTAGCCGACTGGATGAAGTCCTGCGCACACTCGTCACCAGGTATGAGCCCCCCTGCCTGGTGGAGAGCAGACCCCAAGGAAGCAGGAGGGTCAGAGTTGTAGGGGGGGCGGCGCCGGAGGGACCCAGCTGTTCACATCCCTTGTGTCTTCCTCATTCCTCCCAGCTCTTTCTTGGTGGAAAAGCAGCCCCCACAGGTTCTGAAGACTCAGACCAAGTTCCAGGCTGGGGTTCGATTCCTGCTGGGCCTGCGGTTCCTGGGGGCCCCAGCCAAGCCTCCGCTGGTCAGAGCTGACATGGTCACGGAGAAGCAGGCGAGGGAGCTGAGCATGCCCCAGGGGCCTGGAGCTGGAGCGTAAGTCAGGGCTGGAGAGGGCCTAGGAGGGTGATGGAGGCCAGAGGAGCCTGGGGGACCAGCACAGTGAAGGGGCCTGGGTGATGATGGGGAGGGAGGGCCGTGGCATATGGGGACCCTGTGTAACAGTCAAGCCAGAGGAAGCGGGGGGACCCACCAGCACTGGAATGGGGTGGGAGCATCCTGATTTGGCTAAGATGGGGGTTTCTCCCTCAAGAACCCAAGTAGGGAGATGGAGATTAGGGACCAATAGTCCAGGCCATTCACCTGTGGACTCAAGCTCCTGCCACTTATGGGCCAGTCAGGATGAGCCCCTCTCTGACTTGCCCTGGCAGAGAAAGCACCGGGGAAATCATCAACAACACTGTGCCCCTGGAGAACAGCATCCCTGGGAACTGCTGCTCTGCGCTGTTCAAGAACTTGGTGAGAGGCCTTTGGGGAGCAGAGGGCGGGGGTCCTCAGGCCAGGCAAGTGTCCTCGAGAGGGTAGGGAGCCCAGGAGAAGCAGTTTCTGCCCTCATCCTCCTTGCCCTCACCCCATCCCCCAGCTTCTGAAGAAAATCAAGCGGTGTGAGCGGAAGGGCACTGAGTCTGTCACCGAGGAGAAGTGTGCCGTGCTCTTCTCCACCAGCCTCACGCTTGGCCCTAACAAACTCCCCATCCAGCTCCAGGTGAGCCTGGGTCCCAGCCCTGCCCAAGGAAGGGTCCCAGGTGCCCCAGCCACACACCGAGGCCTGGATCCTCACTCCTCATGAATGTCCTGTACCCTGTGGGTCTGGGGTTCAGGCATGTTGGGGCTCCAGGGGGAGTGGGGAGGACGAGAACTCAAGTGCACACTCCAGGGAATGACGGTGTGTGTTATTGCATATGTCCCTGTGGGATTCTGTCCCAGTTTTTGCAATAAGAACTGTTTTCCTTAGCCATGCCAATGGCTAAGGTATTGAAGCACTTTTCTTATATCAGGGCCCTGTTTTAAGTCATATGCATGCGCACACATGCAGGGTTTGCACAGTTAACATCATGAGGGAGGTATTCTTACTAGCCTCATTTTACAGATGAGAACACTGAGACACAGAGATTGAGTACTTAGCCTGGGTCACACAGCTCCTGAATGTTGGAGCTGGCATTTGAAACCTGGAGGTCTGACTCCATAGGTCTGACTCCATAGCACTGACTCCTCGCCACGTCTCAGCAGGGAGGCCATAATTCAGCTTTAGAAAGCACTCGATTACACACCACGAATTTTTAACTATGTGGTGGGAGTTCAGGAACTTCCGGGCACCCTCAGAGCCAGCCCTCTGCAGAGGCCCCTTGTCCCCCAGTACCAAGAGCTCCCTTTTCTCACCCGCTTCAGGCCCTGTCTCTGCCCCTGGTGGTCATCGTCCATGGCAACCAAGACAATAATGCCAAAGCCACCATCCTGTGGGACAATGCCTTCTCTGAGATGGTGAGGCAAGACCCGGAGTTGGGGGGAGGAGGGGCTCTAACCTGGGGGGTGGGTGCAGGCTGGTGGGGTGGCTGGTATGTCCACATGAGAGTGACCATAACTCCTTCTCAGACTTGTTTCTGTCCTTCTGACCGCCTTTCATGCCAATCTTAATACCGATTCTGTGGTGGCACCTTAGACTACTGTTGGAAAAGCAACATTTTTCTTGAGTAGACTCAGGGGGACAAGGCTGGGGAGGGACAGTCTTGAGGAGGATGCAGGCCCTCCTGAGGAGGAATGGCTATGTCAGCCTGAGGCTCCCTCACCTTCTCCCCTCCCCTCCCAGGACCGCGTGCCCTTTGTGGTGGCTGAGCGTGTGCCCTGGGAGAAGATGTGTGAAACTCTGAACCTCAAGTTCATGGCTGAAGTGGGGACCAACCGAGGGTTACTCCCAGAGCACTTCCTCTTCCTGGCCCAGAAGATCTTCACTGACAACAGCCTCAGTATGGAGGCCTTCCAGCACCGTTCTGTGTCCTGGTCACAGTTCAACAAGGTCATTCCCCTGCCCTTTGGACCTCCTGCCCCCAAGGTCTTCATCCCTGGGACACTCAGGGCCTCCCCAGAGTCTGCCCAGGGACCGACCGCTAGGATTTTCACAGTGCCCCGCCATGTTCATCAGGAGGGCCTCTGCCCTGGCCCAGGCAGGAAAACCCCTTGGCTCTCTGGCATCCCCCTAGTTTTTGTCTGGGGGCCCTCTGTCCTCCCTTTTGCTAGTGATTTGCATGACTCACCCAGATTGTGTGTAAACATAGCTTTGATTCAAAATGACTTTGACCCATTAGGAAAAGTTCTTATTGCAAAAACCAGGAGGAAATCCCACAGGGACAAATGCAATAACACCAGCGACCATGCATTGACAGCTTATTATATGCCAGATTGTACTTGAGCACTGTATGTATGCTATCTCACTTAATCATCACAACAGCTCTTTAAGGTAGGTTCTATTACACCCATTTTATAGAGGATGAACCAGCTCAGAGGCATAAAGTAGTTTCTCCAAGGCCTCCCAGCAAGTGAGGCCATATTTCTGATTCTTGCCCTTAGCTACTACATTTGACTGCCCCCAAAATAAGGTGGCTCAGGACTGGATCTGTTACAAAAACAGGGAAAAGTGGATGTCTGGGTGTCTTGGTTGAAGACCAGCTGAGTCAATGCTGTCATGTACTGATCTCTTTTTTAAAAAAGGAAGAAAGAAAAACCCACATGACCAGAGGATGTGTTAGCAAAGGGAACAGGACACTTACATCCTGCAAGCTGCCTTCTCTGGACACCACTTCTGCCAGGCCTCATTTGGGAGGGGGTGGAGCACAGTGGTTATGAGGGGGCCCAGCCCAGACTTCCTGGACTAAATCCCAGCTCTGCTTCTCACTGGTTGTGTAAGAAGCAAGTTATTTGATCTTTCTAGGCTTTCATTTCTTCATCTGTAAGATGGGATACTCATGGGATCTTCATCCATAGGCTTGTAAAGATCAAATACAGTAATTTATGGCAAGAGCTTGGACTAGTACCTGGCACACGGGATGCTTGAGTGCCAGCCATTGTCATTGATGAGGTCTCAGGTGCAGTGTGGTCCCTCAGTCCTGTGACTCTGTCATGTCGGTACTCACATCCCAGTGCCTGGCCTAGCCAGGCTCCTGCTCTGGCCCTCTCGTGCTCACACTGGCTCCCTTCTCCCTACAGGAGATCCTGGTGGGTCGTGGCTTCACCTTTTGGCAGTGGTTTGATGGTGTCCTGGATCTTACTAAACGCTGTCTCCGGAGCTACTGGTCAGACCGGTGAGTCCCTGCCCCAGGTGACCTGAGGATCTGGGCCTCCAGATTCTGCGCCACACCCTACACCCCCACCCACATCCTCTCCTTCATCCTGGCCAGGTTGATCATTGGCTTCATCAGCAAACAGTACGTCACTAGCCTTCTTCTCAACGAGCCTGATGGAACCTTCCTCCTTCGGTTCAGTGACTCAGAGATTGGGGGCATCACCATTGCCCACGTCATTCGAGGCCAGGATGGTGAGGTCACCCCAGCCAGTCCTCTGCCTCTGTGCCTGTGCCCTCAGGGGTTTCTTCTGAGAAAGGTCCTGGCCTTCTTTGATGCCAACCCTAATCTTCAGGAAGTTCTTCCTTAGGTTCAACTTCTCTTCTTCCTTCTGTGGCCTAAACTTCTACCTTCTCACTTGGAGTTCGGTGGGAATGGGTACTGGTGGGACCCTCACACCAGCTCCTCCTCTCATTACCTTGGTAGATTGAGAATGAGTCCAACCATGGGGGTAGGTTGGGGAAGGGGAAGCAAGTCTGGAGAGAGGGGACTCATGGCCTCATTCCTCACATAGGCTCTCCACAGATAGAGAACATCCAGCCATTCTCTGCCAAAGACCTGTCTATTCGCTCACTTGGGGACCGAATCCGGGACCTCGCCCAGCTTAAAAACCTCTACCCCAAGAAACCCAAGGATGAGGCTTTCCGGAGCCACTACAAACGTGAGCCATGAGCTGGGGCTGGCAGCTCTGACTCCTTCTGTGGTCCACCTCCTCCCTGCTCCTGGCTGCCCTCACCCCACCTGCTGTGTATCATCCCTGACTTCTTCCTCCATTGTCATTTCCCTGCTTCTGGACCCTGCCCATCATCCATGCTCACCTTTTCCAGCTCCCTTCCTCCCTAACCCGGAAGCATTCCATGGCTTTCCTTTGCTCCCCACAACAGCTGAGCAGATGGGTAAGGATGGAAGGGGTTATGTCCCAGCTACAATCAAGATGACTGTGGAAAGGTGAGTGTGCTGGTATGGACGGAGGGTGGGGCTGGTACTTACTTGTAAGCAGGAGGTGTGGCATCAACCCCTGGTCAGTCACACATGCCTCCTCCCCTCCTCCAGGGACCAGCCACTTCCCACCCCAGAGCCCCAAATGCCTACCATGGTGCCCTCTTATGATCTTGGAATGGCCCCTGACTCCTCCATGAACCTGCAGCTCGGCCCAGATATGGTGTAAGAAGCTTGAGAGATAGAACTGGGAGTGGTCTGTGCCAGTAGGCATTCAGCATGGGCATGGGGAGAGTTGGCACTGGGGGTTGAAGTAGGGAATTTCCTTTGCTTGAAAGGGATCCCCTAACTTTCTTTTAAAAATATAATTTTAAAAACCTATTTTATTGTTGGTTCTGCTGGGTCTTCGTTGCTGTGCAGGCTTTTTCTCTAGTTAAGGCGAGTGGGGGCTACTCTCTAGCTGCAGTGTGCAGGCTTCTCATTGCAGTGGCTTTGCTTGTTGCAGAGCGTGGGCTCTAGGGCTCATGGGCTTCAGCGGTTGTGGCTCCTGGGCTCTAGAGCATAGGCTCAGTAGTTGTGGTGTACTGGTTTAGTTGCTCCATGGCATGTGGGATCTTCCTGCAACAGGGATCAAACCCATGTCTCCTGCATTGGCAGGTGGATTCTTTACCATTGAACCCCCAGGAAAGCCCTGGGATTCCCAGGTAGGGGTTGGGAGTGTCAGGAGAAGGGCTGGCCTCAGGAGTCTGCTTTCTTTCCCTAGGCCCCAAGTGTACCCACCACGCTCTCACTCCATCCCCTCATATCCAGCCCTCCCCCGGGAAGAATCAGTCAATATGTTGCCAGCCTTCCAGGAGTAAGTGGGGCCATCTCTGGGGAATGGGTTGGGTTACTCCCTGCAGTGGGGATGGGCACTTGCATTTGTGAAGAGAGGCTCTTCAATGAGAAAGGGGTGGCAAAAAGCCAACACTTGTGACTCTTCTGTCCACTCCATTGAGGTGTTAATAGTTAAGATCCAGGTTCAAATTCCAGCTCCACCACTTGCTGACTTTGGGCAAGTTACTTAACTCTGATGCCTCATCTGTAAAATGGAATAATGATGATAATAATACCTACTTCACAGGATTATCGTGAAGGTTAATTTGAGTTAGTAGTATGTATAAAGCTAAACATAGAACCCGGCTCCTAGTAAGAGCTATGCAAGTATTAGTATTCTCTCTCCTGCCTCTGAAATCTACTGTCATTTTTCTGTTACCTTGATTTGTCTATATTTATCTTTCTGGCCTGGAAGTGGCATAGACATTTTTGTTCTCCAGGTAGCACTCAGGTGTTTACTAACTCTCAGTCAAGGCAGGACATCTTCCCCCCATAGGAGTTGAGGTAGAGGTGGCGACTGGGATCTTAGAACCAGCAGAGTTCAGAGTCCAAAGAAACATCAGAAATTAGCTCATCTATCCCTTCCTCTGTCCCCTGCTCCAGCCCCAGTGCATATAATAACATTTATACAGAGAAGATAACCAAACTCACAGGTAGAAATGACTTGCCCAAGGTGATGCCATCAGGATGAGGAACTGGAAATAGTTTCCTTACTCAATGGGCTTGACTTTGCAACAGCTGCCCTGGTCCAGCTTTCCTTTGACTGTGCCCTCCCCTTCCTGCTTCCAGACCTCACCTGCCGATGCCTCCCAACCTGAGCCAGATGAGCCTGCCCTTTGACCAACCTCACCCGCAGTGAGTGACCATCCCCACCCCCATCCTGAGCTCAAGCTCCTCATTCATTCCCAGCCTCAACCCCACCCTGACCCCCACCACCACCTCATTTACTTCTCTGGGGCTGGCAGGGGCCTGCTGCCGTGCCCGCCTCAGGATCATGCCATGTCCAGCCCTGAGCCCTTGCTCTGCTCAGACGTGACCATGGCAGAAGACAGCTGCCTGAACCAGCCGGTGGGAGGGTTTCCTCAAGGCACCTGGTGAGTGTCAGCCTGGGGGTGGAGGCTGGATGGGGGGTTGAGGTGTGGGTACCATGCCTATCCCACTGCTTCTCCACTTCCTCCCTGCAGGGTCCGTGAAGACATGTTCCCACCCTTGTTGCCTCCCACTGAACAGGACCTTACCAAGCTTCTCTTGGAGGGACAAGGAGAGTCAGGGGGAGGGTCCTTGGGAGCCCAACCCCTCCTGCAGCCCTCCCCATACGGGCAGTCTGGGATTTCAATGTCCCACCTGGACCTAAGGGCTAACCCCAGTTGGTGATCCCAGCTGGAGGTGGAGCCCAGAGAGACCGCTCTCCTGCCCCCACGGGCCTGCTCTGGGCACCTGCCCCTGCTCCTGCCCAACAGTAGAGAGAGAGGGTGTGTCCTCCTCTCCCCACCCACTCCCTGCTCAGGAGGAAAAGACTTTGCCAGGAGAAGGTACACTGGGTGGAACATACCTACTCCTTCCCTTCCAACACACCCCTGCCCTCTCCCTTCCAGATAGCGGAAGGGAAATTCAGGTTCCAAGTGAAACACGCCCCAACATGCCTGTACAGGCAGCGCGTGCATGCACGTGCGCACACACACACACACGCACGCACGCACGCGCACACACACACACACACACACACATGGCTCTCGTTGGAAGATGGCGCTCAGCAGGAAGAGGGCTGGACAAGAGCACAGGTGTGCGCAAGGGGGGGATTTCTCCGCTTGCCCCAAGCCGGGGCTCAGCACGCGTGGGTGGAAGCACGCACACACACACATCTGCTCCACAGACTGAGGATGGCGGTATGGGCTTGGGCACCAGCCCTGGAGAGATGGGAAGCAGTACAGGAGACCCTGGGAGGGAGGTGGGGTGGGGTTTGTACATTTGGTTACAGATGTGGCTTTCGGCCAGATTAAAAAAACAGGTCCCAACCAGCTCCAGATTCTTGTCAGTCAGCTGGAGGCTTCAGGATACATGTGTGAGATTGTGCAGAAGTACAAGGGCAGAGTCTATGTACAGCTGGGTGAAAAGCGTGTGTACTTGGGACATGTTAATATATGGATGTCACACGTTAGTCTTATGGCCACAAAGAACACTGACCTCTCTGACTTTGTCTGTGTGACAACACAAGTTAGCAAGTATGAGATCCTGGACACAAGGCCCCAGCGAGTATGCTGGCCTCTCGGATGTATGCTAACCCAAATGTACTCAGCTCTGGGCCCACGTGGATTTATGTGGCTGCGATATCTGCGTATCAGGCTGTAGCTTCGGTGGCTCACCACCCCCAGTCCTGCCAGGAGGCAGAGTGTGAATCTGGGGTCCAGACTCAGGTGTGTGGTCCCCTTGATGTACTGGGGGCCCTACCTGCTTTTTCTTTTCTATTTCCCCCAACCACCGCCAGCTTCCCTCCACTTTCCCACCCCATGCCACCCTTTCTCTATCTTGGGAGTCAGAGATCCTAAGCCATAAAATAAATTTTATTTCAAAATAACAAAATAAATAATCTACTGTACACGATCTGAAAAGAAAGACGCTCTAACTGCTCAGACAGGTGCTGCGGCCCAGCCCCCAGCTGAGGGAGACCCTGAGTCCACCCAGGCCTCCCAAGGGGGCCGGTGAAGGGGACCCCACACCCCCTAGACAGGGCAAGGAGGAGAGAACGCTGAGGACTTGGGGGGGAGATGAGGGTAGGGGGCAAACTGCAGCACTTGTTAAATTAAAGATACAAACTAAAAGCACAAAAATGGGGGGGCAAAGGGGGAGGAGCATGTCCAGTGTTCCAAGGCCCCCAGATCTGGGGGAAAATGTTTCTATTTTTAGCTGCTGGACCCTCCCAGAGAAGTCCCCCTTTCCCCCATGTCCAAACTGAGTCCAACTGCTCATGTGACTGGTTCAAACTAGAGAGAATGGGAGTGGGCTGTGTAGGGGAAGGGGACCCCAAGTGCCCTGGGGGCAGAGTTCTCGCCTCCTTGCTCTAGGCAAGGGGAAGGGGGCACCATGCTCCCTCCCTGTGTCCTCTGGCCAGGCCCCTGCTTGTTATTGCTTGAAGCCCCATAGTCCTATGCCCATGGGGCAGGGGGGGAGGCAGAAGGGCAGGGGAAGGATCCAGGGTCGTGACTAGAAGCCAGGGTGAGAGTGGAGGGGTCTGTATCAGCCAGAAGCCTGGGGTCTGAGGATGCCAGTCTGCCCCTCACTGCCGGCTGGCCTCAGCCTCCACTTTCACGCTGTTCCTCCGACCTTCCACCAGTGCAGGATGCGGTCCTGGGGCCGGGCATCGGTCCAGAAGCCCCTCCTCGAACTCTGTAGGGAGAAGGGCCAGGTCAGGCGGCTGTGGGGTGGACGTTGCACAGAGGTGGCTGAGCACAGAGGTGGCTGAGCACAAAGGCAGGGGCAGAGAAGGCTGCGAGGATGAGCTTGGTTTACTGACTCCGGCCCACTTCCTGTCCGGGGAAGGGGGAGCCAGGGTTCCATACCCAAGCATGTGCGCCCCCTCCTCTTTCTGGCTGTGTGTAGCTCTCTGTCTCTGTATGTGTGTGTCTCTCTTTCTCTGTCTCTCCCGCCTCCGTTCTGCTGGAATTTCTGGTTCTGTCAGGAGCTGTGGGGGCGGCTTGGCTCTGACCTCTCCCCCTCCCCCCCTTCCCAGGCTCTGCCACCCCCACTCTTCCCTGGACTCCTCCCAGGCCCCACCCACCTTGCCAGGCCCCCCAAGTTTCTTAGAAGCCAAAACAGGGGGAACACAGGAAGTCAGCCTCCCAGCTCCTCCTCCAAGAAGAGCCCCCCTTTCAGTCCCCACCCCCACTTCCCACCCACGCACAGTTTAAAAATACCAAGCTAGGGTTGGTGGCTTTGTCTGCTGCATCACTCTCAGCCCAGCCGATGCCCAGCCCTCTCTGCCGGCCTACTTGCCTGCCCCCCTCCCCATCCACACACAAAGCATCCCCCTTCCCCTTCGGGCTCCTCCAATTCCAAGCTGGCAACCCCACTCCAGCTCCTCGCCTGCTCCACCCTCTTGCATTGGCACAACTTCCAGCCAAGCTTCCGTTCTTGGTGGCTCTCCTCTTCCTGCTCCCCTTTGTCCCCCATTCTCTGTCTCCCTGCTCCCCTAGCTCCCTCCTCACAGATTAGAGGTTGGACTCTCCCTACTGGCAACAGCCCTGCAGGGTCCTCCCTCCTCAACTCAAGGCCTGCCTGGCTGGAACCCCACCATCCTGCCCTCTCTGGAGACTACATCCCTCCTCCTCCCAGCTAGCCCCAGGACACCAGGATTACTGTGTGGGGCCTGGGTAGTGGGGTGCTTGGGGACAGCACTGCTGGCTGTCTCACCTGCGAGAGGTGGCTTCGCAGGCACACAGGGGCTGAGGCGGCCCACGCGGTCGTGGGAGACGAGGCGGGCTAGCCGCAGCCCCTCATCCATCAGTGTCTGCTGCAGGATGTGGCGGCTCCACAGCCCGTGGGCTGGCAATGCCAGAGGCAGGTCAGCAGGGGGCGGCGTCAGCCTTGGACATGACCCCACAGCTGCGGGCATGGGCATGGGTCAGGTAAGGGACCACAGTAATGGAACCCCCACCCTCAACCACACAGCCAGACCCATAGGCCCAGGTCCACTGGCCCCTATCCGACCAGGCCTCCCAACCCCGCTCCAGGCAGTTGCCTCCTGGTGCCCTCCTCCCGCGCCCTCCACCCCCACAGTAAGAAGGGTTGTGATGCACACTCACCCTGCAAGTGCCCATCCAGGCTCTCCCCCGACAGGCTGGCGCTGTCCTCCTCCAGGCTGGGGCGGAAAGGGGGAGCATAGGATTCAGGGCCAGGAGGAGGCTGCTGGATTTCAGAGTGACTTTGTTCTCCAACCTGTGGATGTCCCAAATAAGAAAATGAGAACTGGCAAGGGTGTGGGCTGGGACGGCTGCCCTAACTCCCGAGGTTTGCCCTGGAAAACCCACCTCTTGCTTCAGTTTCTTCAGTGGGGGGCCTCCCAGTTCTTCAGGGTGGAGCCTGCAAAGATGGAGAGGAACAAGGACAATGAGGCTGGGGAGAGACATGTGGCAGACACAGAATCTAAAATGCATCATTTCCAGAATCTGGAAAGAGGCTAGCTAAGCAGATGTACCCAGCTCAGGCACCATTGCTGCAGGAGGAGAGGGGGCCTGAGATGGATGGCAGGAGGGGCCAGACTTCAGACAAGTGGAGAAGGGGCTGGACCTCACACAAGTGGATTTGGTCAAAGCAAGGTAGATGGGAAGCATGATGAGAGGCACCTGAACTTGAAGGCAGGATGTGACCCAGCTCCTAAGCACAGGAATCTGATCTAGGAAGAACCTAGAGAAGGAGGTCTCACCTGGAACCCTTCAAGGAGGACAGGTAGGTGCTCTCTCGGGCCACTTGTCGGGAGAGGGAGAAGAGTTCCACCCTCCGCAGTAAGAGGGTGTTGTCCCTCATGCAGAACTGGGCAGCAGCCTCGTTAATGGTCAGCTGTGAAGAGGACCACCAGAGCAGTCAGAATCCTGACTCACCCACTACCTTACTCAGACCTCCTCCCTCCCCTTCTCCATTAGACAAATGAGACCATCCATCACATGCTCGGTTGGGTTTCTGACACTACCAGGAGTTTCCTGGGGGAAGAAGACACAGGGCAGCACCCAGAGCTTCCTATGAATGCCAGGGGCCTCCTCCAGTCCTGTGGGGTCCTGGGTGGCATGGAATTGGACAGCTGGGCTTTTGCCTGTGTCTCTGCATCCCCCTCAGTTGAGCAAGGAGGCACAGCAGCAGCTGGAGTTGGTGGAGGAGGGGATCAGGACTTTGGGTCCTGGTCATGGGGCAATGAAACAGACTCGGCAAATGTGAGGATTCTCAGAGGTAAGCAGATCAAGCTCTAGATGTCCCAGACAATCCTGGCAGGCTGGGGCCCTCACCTCGTGCAGGCTGAGCTGCTTGCCCTCCCGCCGCTTGGAGTCAAAGCGGCCATAGATGATGCTGTATTTGCGGATCTCCTCTTCCTTCTGGCTGTCATTATCGTCCATCTCAAAGATGTGGCCCACGCTCCGTGCCAGTTTCTTGTTCAGCTTCAGGAGGGATGTCACCTCCCCAGCATCACCCCTTGGGAAGCTTCGGAAGATCCTCTCCACGCTCTCCACCACCATGCGCACCATCTCTGGCTCCAGTCGATCCGGACCACCCCCAGTCCCAGCTGCTGCCAGCCCCCCAGCCCCAGTCCCCTCAGGGCCGCCTCCCCCTGCTGGTGGAGAAAACGGGGGTGAGCCAGCCTCCTCGTCTCCTCCTGCCCCAACATCGGACTCTGGAGTGCTCCGGCCTGGCCAGATCCGGGGGTCCCCCGCCCCAGGTCCCCCAGGCAATGGTGACAGCTTCTCTCCAAGTTCAAGGGGGCTCTTGGGGCTAAAACTGCGGGCACTGCCCGCCTTTTCCCCAGGGCTGCCATGCCCATTGCTCATGCTCCCTTTCCGGGTCCCCGCCGTCTCAGAGATCTTGAAGAGTGGGATGCTGGAGACAGGCACAGCAGGCACGGGCTGGCTGAAAAGCCCTGGGTTGGTGGCCCACTCTCTCAGTGCCTTCTGCAGGCGTCGGACGTGGAGGGGCTTAGTGGCCATGCCCACTAGCGCCATGATCTCCAGGAACTCCTCCTCCCCCGCCTCGCACAGCTGCTGCACGTCGTCCCCTCCCTGCTGGATGAAGGTCTCGTAGTAGGAAAGAAGGTTGGCACGCTGCAGGACCCGGTACAGCTGCAGCTCCCCCAGGGTCCGAGGCAGGGCCATGGCTCGGGAACTGGGCCTGGGAAGGAGGCGCACAAGGTGGGGGGGTGCAGTCAGTGCAAGTTCCCTGCTGGGTACCAAACCACCCTCACAACTGTCTCTCTTTCCTGCCTGCTTCTCTTCCTCTTTTGAACGCTCTCTCTGCCAAGACTTGAGCACAGACTAGGCGAACCAGCCACTGCTCAGAGGCAGTGCTATCCCAGACTAGCTAGAAGTACCAGAAGCCAGACTGGTCTTTGTGGGTGGGAGTCAAAGGCTCCAAGCTCCCCCATCCTCAGCTTTTACTTTTGTGGTCTGGGGCAAGGAGACCATGAGTCTGAGGCCAGTCAGTACATCCCTGGATTAGCTGGACCAACCTCTCTTCCAGAACACCATCCTCACCTTCCACCCTACACACCTAGCAGTCTTAACAATACAAAGTTAATGTCCACACGCTGAGGTGAACATAGGACCCTTGTCCTCCCTACAGGGGAAACTAGGACCACTGCTGGCCAGCTTTATTCCCTGGTGGCATCCTGCTCATGTGGCTGAGCGGGAGGGGTGTGGCCCCTTCCCCTGCCCTGTCTCACTGTGAGCCAGGCAGACCATCCTCTGCTCCCTTTTCCCATCCCTGCTCAGCTTTTCCCACAGCTTAGGCATTCTTTGTACCTTCTCGCTCTCTCTCTCTCCAGGACCTCCCCTACCTTCCAGACTGCCCAGGGCCCCTCAGTTGGTCCCTCTCCCAGCAGTGACCTTCCCACGTGCTCCATAGGTAGGGCCATCCCTTCAGCTCAGGCACGGGGGAGGGGAGGGGTGCCTCAATTGTTCTGCTCTGGGGCCCGGTCCGCCCCCACACACTCCCACAGTGGTAGCGTCTGTGGGCGAAAACCGCCGGGGGGGCCTCCCGCCTACCCTTCTCTCCTTCATTTTTCCACCCACATCTTCAAGTGTTGTGGGGGAGCGACTCAAGGCCTCTTGAGGGAGGGGTTGTACATCGAAACTCCCCTCCCCACTCTGTAAACAAAGCTACAGGAATGAACAGACGCCTAAGGCTTGCCCCGCTTCTGCAAACCTCCTCTGAGGCTCTCTTGGTTCAAAGGCGCCGGCTTATCCCAGATCCCGGAGCCGCGCGCTCGGTACCCACGACGCGCTGAGCCAGCTGAGCTGCCCTCCGCCGGCACTATTGTCAGCTAGAGCCCCAGGGCTTCCCCTGCCGCCTGGGAGCCCCGACATTCTTTGCAGGGGGCTCATATGCCAGGTCATGCCCCCAAAATAAACGTGCGATGGAGAATTAGGTACTACTACTTCTCTAGTCTTTCCAGTTGCATCAGATCCCTGTCTGCTCCCAGGGCCCCCTAATTCGAAGACGCACCCCCTTTCCGTCAGTCTCCACCCCCCACCCCCGTCCCGCTTCCCCTCGTCCTCTCCTCGACCTCCGCCCTCCGGACCCCTCTCCCGAGTCCAGCTCCACCCATCTCCACTCCCCACCGCTTCCCTTTGGCCACTAACTTGAGTCTGGGCTGCGGGGTCCGGCGGGCGCTGTCCCCTCCGCCCGGCGGCTGCTCGGCTGTGGGGGAGGCAGCTCTGTGCATGGACGGCTGGAGACCACCGGGGGTGCCCTTCTTAGTGCCCGGCGCTCAGCGCCTGCTGCGCGCTGCGCTCTTCCCCGCGCGCGAGGCCGTGTCCGCCGCTGTCCGGTCCCCGTCCCTCCCTCCACGTCTCCTCTCTCCGAGCCTCCGCGCCTCTGTCTGTGCCTCTGCACCCCCCTCCTCGGCTGCGCTTGCCGCCTCTCCGCGCCTCCGCCCCCGCAGGACGCACGGGGAGCGAGGCCCGGCGCAGCGCTGGCTGCCGGGCGGGCGGAGGGCGTGGGCCGAGCCGGGGGTGGAGGCCGGGGGCGGGGGGCGGGCACCCGGGCCTCTCAGCCCGGCCGGGGAGACGCCGCGGCGGAGAGACGGAGAGGCGGAGATGGGGGGAGGGGAGGAGTGTGGAGATGGAGGCGGGGGCGGGGACTCAGCCGGGGCGCCGAGTTGGAGACTGAGGTGACCGAGGCCGGGCTGTGGAAGGCGGGCTTGGGGATCCAGCGGGCGGGGCGAGGTCGCTCCGTGCCGCCTACGCCGGATGCACAGCCGGCCCTCTCCGCGCCCACGTACCCACGTGAGCGCCCAGCCGGCGACATTCTTACTCCCACTCCCCCTTCCCCTCCGAGAGGAGAGCGGAGTTTCACAACCACGCACAGGTACACAAAGACACCGAGCAGTGCAAAGGACGGGCACACGCGTCTAAACAGCTACGCGGACGCCTGCTGCCCACACTCGAACCTCGCGGTGCTGTACTTGTGAACGTTAGGAGTGAGCCGGGAAAAGTTGGGAGACTCGGGGTGCGCGTCTCCTTTCGTGCGTCTGACTCCCATAGAGAGTGCGCTTAAGGCAGGTCTGTGAGCGTGGGGCTCCGCAGGAATCTTCCATCTCCAAACGCTCTTTCCCAGCCCCTAAAGGAGCGTTTGAAGAGGCAGTTCTCGGAAACCCAGGCGCCCTTCCATCCCGGCCTGGAGTCCAGGTCCAAGTTTGGGAAACAGGAATGGGCGGGGCTTGTTAGAAGCTACCACTTAGACGCGCGTAGATTACAGTCGCGACGGGTTTTGTTAGCGCTTAGGTCAGGCAGACAAGGGAGGGGTACCCCGCCTTCCTCTACTCGTCGCACTCTATTTGCTGAGGATGGGGACCTGTTCCTGGGAAACTGTTGTGGCAACCCTGGGAGAGGGAGGATACCCTTTCTAGGGACGCCTGTTAGGGCACTTGGCCCGCAAGAGTCCAGAGTTAGATGCGCAGCAGGCCGAGTGTGTCCAACGTGGCTCCCTACCGAGGAGTAGGAGGGAGGAGCTCCTTCGAGGAGCCTACCCGTCTCCGAAACCCACTCCCTACCCCCTTTGTTTCTCCCAGCCCCATCTGGTTCCCATTACACTCCCGCCCACGGCTGGGAGGGCGGACAGGCGGGGGCTCTGAGCGCCCGGCCCTGCGGCTCTAGGCCCCGAGGAAATGAAGGAGGGTGGGGGGAGGCGGCGGGAAGCGAGCCGGCTGGCCAGAAGCAAGGTTCCCCTAGTCCAAAACCTCGGCCCCGCCCACCCTTCTGCACTTCTGAGTGGCCCGGGGCGGCCTGGAGTAGGTGGCGTGGGCCAGGGCTGGTTCTACATTCCGGCCTGGAGAGGGGACCTTTCGGCCTCTAGGGGAGGGCCGGAGAGGAGGGGGGTTGCATCGCATCACCGGGGGGAATTTCGGTAGCCAAGATTCTCTTCTCCATTCCATGAAGCCACAAACACGGGGGTGGGGAGTGATAGGAACGAGCTGAGTCCTCCGTCCTGCAACTGGAGGGCGCGGCGACACGAGGTCCCTCCGGGGTCATCCCCGACCCCCCCCCCCGTTAGGTGTGTGGGCACCCCTCCCCCATTCCCCTCTCTGGTTATTTTAGAGCCTGGGCTGCCAGCGGCTGGCCCCGGGTTTCCACGTGCCTCCTCCCTCCCTCTGCCCACGCTCCCCGTGACGCACATCCTCCGCCCACGCAGCCTCTGCTCAAGGCGCGGCCCCCTCCCTCCCACCCGGCCCCCCTTGGGGCGGTGCCGAGCACGGGGATCTGGGGGGAGTCGCCGGCCCGCCAGGGAAGAGGGCGGAATAGGGCGTGAAGCAAGGGGCGGTAACCAACTGGGCTCTCGGCCTTGGGTCCCGGCCCAGGAAAGAGAACGAGGAAGGGACCTGGTTCTGGGGCCGGTACTAGGCCAGAGAGGGAAGAGGGGAGAAAAACCCGCGCACTGAGCCAGTCCACGCCCCTCGGGGTCAGAAGAAATCTGTTTGGGTGCGAACGTGTGTTTGAGAGTGAATCTCCCGAGTGTTTGTATCTTTGTTTCTCAGGGTTGTCGTGAGGTTCAAGTGAAAGTGTATATGAAAACTCTGTAAATTGTGAAATGCTCAGAAGCAAATTTAAGACGTTATTCCCAGTTTGTACTTCTGTACTCCAAGGTTATGTATCTATGCGTTTCTTTACATCTACTTGTGTGTCTGTGTCTCTAGGTTTGTGAGCCCCTCTGCGTGGATTTAAAAATATGTACATTTTAAAAACCATTGACTTGTCAAGCCCCGCCAGAGGCCCAGACACCCCCGCAGCCGGAGCCTCTGAGATGTCTGTTCTTCGCTTCCCTCCCACTCCTACCACCTCCAACTCCCCTCCTCCCTTCCGTTGAGAACAAGGAATTTCCAGCCCTTAGCAAATGGAGAGAGACAGAAACAAAGAGACCAAGATTAAGAGAAACTACGGAAAAACAAAAAAGACAAGAGACAGGTGGGGAGTGATTGACAAAGAGGTGCATCAAATAAAAAAATAATAATTTCTTCTCTTTTTCTCCTTGAACCCCGTTTTCCCTAGGGTGGCTCAAGCCCGCATCTCTACTGGGCTCACCTGCTTCCCTCCCTCCTCCTTCCAGGGCGGTGTTCTCAAGAGGGACACAGAGCTGAGCAGCGGGTCCCATTTAATCGAGGATTGGTTTAATGCTACACTGATCTCTTCCAGGAAGGGAAACTATCCTCAGTCGCAATTTTCCAAGAACAGAGGAAAAGATTGTGAAGAAAGTGGGTGGAAGAGGAGTGAGGAAATTGCTAACCAGAAGGATTGTCATTATTAGGCACGATTAGATTTGCATCTAGCATATTGCCCTGCTCACCAACGACCCTCCCCCAAGTTTTCACCAGGGCAAATGCAGCACAAATGTCACCTTCCTGGTCCCTGTCCTTCCTGCAACTCCTCTGCTGCTCCAACTATGTGCAACCCCATAGACGTCAGCCCACCAGGCTCCCCCATCCCTGGGATTCTCCAGGCAAGAATACTGGAGGCAGAATTAATTCCTCCCATCCCTCAGTGGGAGAAGGCAATGGCAGCCCACTCCAGTACTCTTGCCTGGAGAATCCCAGGGACCGGGGAGCCTGGTGGGCTACTGTCTATGGGGTCGCACAGAGTTGGACACGACTGAAGCGTCTGAGCAACAGCAGCAGCAGCAGCATCCCTCAGTGACTGCCCCCCCCCCCAAGGCTCTTTGTACATGTTTCACTTATAGTTGATTGTTTCCACCACTAGCCTAGGACTTCTGATCTGGTATATGGTGGGTCCTCTGAAATGAGTGAGTTGATGATGCTATTTCCAGGCCTGAGCAGCTTTGAAAAGGGCAGTTGACACAGAAGGGGCTGAACCTGGGCAGAATTGTTCAAGTGGTGACAATTGTTTTCCATGTTTCCTTCCTTTTTAAAGTCACCAGTGAGTCTCACAAGTCTGGCTCCTTGGCCTTCTAATGTTTGCTATTTTGGTAAATTAATTCATACTCAAGTGCTAAAGGTAAAAGTCTGAAATCCTTGCTGGTAACAGAAAAATATGAATATAAAGTAATGAGCCTCTTTTTTTTTTTAAGCTCTTTCATTAACACGTTAGAATTGTAGTTGAAGTATTGTCCTTCAGTTTAGTCATCTCACCAGAGATGCTTCACCCTCAAAGATAAACCTGATTTCTGTGTTTAAGGAGCCGCATAGGCAGTAGGGGAGGTAGACACATAAACAATTAGAATACAGCGCAATAATAGGGCTGCAAACAGTGATAGAGGCATGGGGGCAAGTGATATCTTATGCTTGGGGTTGTGAAGGGCTGGTTGAGACAAGCATCCAAAGGAGGAGATAATGCAACCTAGAATTTTGAAGTATAAATAGATTTCCAGGAAGAAGGGAGAATCAAGTCACCGAAAACAGAGTTTAAATTTACATGGAAGTGTGAAACAGAATGATACATTGGAAAAATTAGAAATTGTTCATTATTGCTGGATGAGGGTTGCTGGTGATTAAAAAGGAGCCCTGGGAGGTGTACAGGGCCATTTCATTTAGGATATTCTAGACCTGTGCTTCTCAACCTATAGTAAAGGACAAGTTTTTTAAAAAATTATTTATTTATCTATATATTTTGTGCTGGGTCTTCATTGCTGCACTCTCTTTTCTCTAGTTGTGAAGAGCTGAGACTACTCTCTAGTTGCAGTGCTTGGGCTTCTCATCGCAGTGGTTTCTCTTGTTTTGGAGCACAGGCTCTGGAACGCAGGCTCAATAGTTCTGTTGCACCAGCTTGCTGCTCCATGGCATGTGGGATCTTCCCAGACCAGGCGTCAAACCCATGGCTCCTGCGTTGTCAGGTGGATTCTTGACTACTAAGCCACCAGGTAAGCCCAGGACCAATTTTTAAAGCAATTTACAATCACTGTAGGGTGCACTACTCTATAAAAAACACTAACAATGAATTATTAAAAAAAAAAATCCCCGTTTTATTAGATTCAATAAATATAAAATTTTGCTATCAAATTGCTATAGAAGTTTCTAAATGCCTACACTTAATTTCTGAAATTGTTTCATTCCAAATTGGTAACAAACCTTGGACAAGATGGTTGGATGGCATCACCAACTCAATGGACATGAATTTGAGCAAGCTCTGGGACATGGTGAAGGACAGGGAAGCTTGGCATGCTGCAGTTCATGGGGGTCACAAAGAGTCGGGTATGACTGAGCGACTGAACAACAAAAACAACAAACTTTGAGTGGCACTGTTGTAGTTAAAATTTGTTTCTTTTATTTAAGTGATAAGCATATGAGGTGCTCTGTGAGCACAGAGGATGGCCTTGTTTGTGTTTTATTTACTTTGCTGTGTTGGGTCTTGGTTGCAGCACTCGGGATCTTCATTGCATCATGGAGGATCTTTCATTCTGGGGCACGGACTCTCTAGTTGTGGCTTATGGGCTAAGTTGCTCTGTGGCATGTAGGATCTTAGTTCCTCAACCAGGCATCAAACCTGCATCCCCTGTATTGCAAGGTGGATTCTTAACCACTAGACCACCAGGGAAGTCCCCAAATTTATTTCTATACATCTGTATTTAGGTGATATTAGGACCATGGGCCATAAAGTATCACAGGAGATACCATGGAACCATAAAGACTGCAACATGGGAGGGACATGGTCAGATCTGTATTTAGGAGTGGTGTGGAGAAAAGGTTTTACGGATGTAAAAACTGCAGAGAGGCCAACTTGAAGGAAACAAAAGTGCTCTGAGAGAGATGGCAAGGTGCTAGACTAAATCACTGGCGCTGGAGATGGAGAGGAAAGGACAGATTTAAAAGATAGTCATCAGGGTTTCCTTGGTGACTCAGTGGTAAAGATTCACCTGCCAATGCAGGAGCCATGGGTTCTATCACTGACCCATGTGCTGCGGGGCAACTAACCTTACACTGCAACTATTGAGCCTGTGTTGAAGAGCCCAGGAGCCACAACTCCTGAAGCCCCAGTGCCCTAGAGCCCATGCTCTACAAGAGAA
The DNA here is from genome assembly GCF_054371585.1 of Giraffa tippelskirchi. Taxonomy (NCBI): domain Eukaryota; kingdom Metazoa; phylum Chordata; class Mammalia; order Artiodactyla; family Giraffidae; genus Giraffa; species Giraffa tippelskirchi. The sequence goes on from NC_137278.1 coordinate 155,608,414, forward strand.
GCCACTGCAAGAAGCCTACACACAGCAACTAGAGCATATCCCCTGCTTGGTGCAACTAGAGAAAAGTCCAGCAATGAAGACCCTGCATAGTGAAAAGTCAAAAATAAATAAATAGATAATTATTTTTCAAAAACTTTAAAAAAAGATCATCATTGGGTAATATGAATAGAACTTGAAGATTGGCTAAAGGGTTCGGGGGAGAGAAGAGTTTAGAGTAACTCTCAGGCTTCTAGCTTGGGTGACTGAGTGGATAGAATGGAGCATCATCAGATAGTCACCATCTGCAGTCTTTTTCCTAAATTAAGAAAGTTATGAAAAAAAAGTTATGAAAACCAAAAATTTTCATATCTCTTTTGACTACAAAACCTAATCTGACTTGAACTTACTTTGTGGTGGACCTCCCAGCTTGTCAAGGCTGTATATTGTCATCTTGCTTATTTAATTTACACGCAGAGTACATCATGTGAAATGCCAGACTGAATGAAGCACAAGCTGGAATCAAGGTTACAGGGAGAAATATCAATAACCTCAGATAAGCAAATGACACCACCCTTATGGCAGAAATCGAAGAGGAAATAAAGAGCCTCTTGATGAAAGTGAAAGAGGAGAGTGAAATAGCTTATTAATATATAAGGTTACTTATAGTTTCATTTATGCCACTTTCATTTATACCAATGTGAATATTCATCTCTCATTGCAGAAACATTAATTTATGAGGTACTGTCCCAGACCCCACTGAGATTGCTGTCTTATTTATTGCATACGTACCATATTACATTTCTAAAATCCAAAAAAATTCTGAAACACATTTAGGATCCAGATTTCCTGCCCCATTTACTCATCAGTGTTGGCCTGAGGTTTTTTGGCTATTTGCATAAATCAGATCCACCTGCAGATAATGAATATTCATTGAAGTGTGTGCTATAGACTCTGAAGATGATTCTCAAAGTGTTTTGAGCAGTGTTCCTATTATTAAAACAAGGCTAAAAGCTTCTTGAATGAGTACCTGGAAGTGACGGAACTCATTTGGATGATAAGGTGTGATGTGTTTATGGACAACCAGTCTTATTACTGTACACTGCATTTACACATTTTAACAGTCAGTGGTGGGAATTCTCTGGAGGTCCAGTGGTTAGCACTCAGTGCTTTCACTGCCAGATCTGGGTTCAATCCCTGGTGGGGGATTGAAAAAAAAAAAGTCAGTAAATAATCCTCTGGAATTAGTTCCCCTGTTCTCTGGCCTTTGTTCAAAACCGAAGAGCAAGCTCTTAATGCTGAGAATTTGGGACCTGGTAGAAAATGAAGTGTGTTTGTGTGTTGAGGGGTGTGGGTGTATAAATTATTTTTTAAAAGTTTTAGACTTACAGAAAAATTGAGAAGATAGTGCAGAGAGTTGTCCTGTACTCCCCATCCAGTTTCCACTGTTACGACATTAGTACTGTGTGTTTACCACCATTAATGAACCAGCATTGATACACTATTACTAACTGAAGCCTATCATCTACTCAGATTTCATTAGTTTTTACCTAATTTTTTTCTATTTCAGGATCCCATCCATGATACCATATTACATTTGGTTTCCATATTTTATTAGGCTCCTCTTGGCTGTTAGTTTCTCAGAGTTGCCCTGTTTGTGATGACTATGAGGAGTATTGATCAGCTATTTTGTAGGTTGCCTCTTTGTTTGTTTCGCTGTACCACACATGGCTTGTGGGATCTTATGGGTTCCCCCACCAGGGACTGAACCTGCGCCTTTGGCAGTGGAAGTGCAGAGTCATAACCACTGGACCACGAGGGAAGTCCCTAGTTTACCTCTTTATCTGAATTTTTTAAGTGGTTTCCCTGGTGGCTGAGATGGTAAAGAATCTGCCTGCAATGCAGGAGACCCAGGTTCCATCTCTGGGTCTGGAAGATCCCCTGGAGAAGGAAATGGCAACCCACTCCAGTATTCTCGCCTGGAGAATTCCATGGACAGAGGAGCCTGGCAGGCTACAGTCCATGGCGTTGCATAGAGTCGGAGCCAACTGAGAGACTTAATAATAAATGTTTATTTCATACTTAGTTTTATGAGTTTTGAGGAGGAAAACCACAGAAATACGATTTTCTCCACACACTATCAAGGGTACCTAGTAGCAACAAGATGTGTTGCTGTGGATACTGACCTCTTTAGGTCAGCCAGGGGAGTGTGAGGTGGAAATGTGTGAGAGATAGGAAGACTGTTGCACCAGAGGTGGCCTTGACTTTTCTTTCTGAGAATGAAATTTCTTCTCTTGCCTGTTGCTCGGCCTCATTTTCACTTTTTAAAAATCCCTGTTTTGAAAGCTTGAACCTCCCCCAGCAGTTACCTCCTTCTCTGAATTTTTGATTAACTCACTGGACTCCATCATCTCTAGTATTCCTACCCACCACTATGAGATCAAAGCTATGGTTTTTCCAATAGTCATATATGGACGTGAGAGCTGGACCATAAAGAAAGCTGAGCGTTGAAGAACTGATGTTTTTGAACTGTAGTATTGGAAAAGACTATTTGAGAGTCCCTTGGACTGCAAGGAGATAAACCAGTCAGTCCTAAAAGAAGTCAGTCCTGCATATTCACTGGAAGGACTGATGCTGAAGCTCCAGTACTTTGGCCACCTGGTTCGAAGAACTGACTCATTAGAAAAGACACTGATGCTGGGAAAGATTGAAGGCAAGAGGAGAAGGGGACAACAGAGGATGAGATGGTTGGACGGCATCATCGATTCAATGGACATGAGTTTGAGCCAGCTCCATGAGTTGGTAATAGGGAAGCCTGGGGTGTTGCAGTCCATGGGGTCGCAAAGATTCAGATACGATTGAGCGGCTGAACTGAACTACCAGATCCTCTAAAAAAATAAGATGCTTCAATTTCGACTAACATTTACTAAACACTTATTCCGTGCTAGGCTCTTTGCTAGGCTTTCACCGTGTGAGTCATTTAATTGGAAGCACCTGATGCATAGAAAGAACTCATGCTTTGGGGTAAGACCTGGGTTGGAACCACAGCCCAGCCCAAGAAACTGCAATCTTGGGCAGGTTCCTTTTTCTGTCTTAGTTTTGGCTTCTTTATAAATGAAGCTATTTATATCCCAGGATGTTGTGAGGAATAAAAAAGCTTCTCTTAATCTTCACATGCATTTAGCTCCCCCCTAACCCCCCCCAAAAAAACCCTACCCTACGACTACATTTTTAAACGTTAATGTTCATTCCTTATAAAACTGTCAACAGAATTTTTTGTATAGCTTCCGTTTTAAATCATTTAAGACTTTGGAAGACAGTCGTCTTAAGTTTCCCAGAATGGAAAGATCACGGTGAACAGCAAAGAAAGAAAACAGAAGGAATGTGAGTTAGTTTCGATGGAAATAACAAGTTTGGTCAAGAATGCCTCGCCCATTCTGATTTTCTATTGGTTAAGCTTACCATCAATCGGTCCAGTTGTAAATAAAGTGGAGACGGAAGCATGTTGTTAAGGGGCGGGATCTTCCTGTCGCCATTGCTAAGGTGAGAACATGTTTTCTAATAGGCTGAAACATGCCATTTTCCGCCCTCCCGCATCAGTTGCTAAGAGGCGGGACTATCGGGTGCAAAAAAGACTGAGGGCTCGAAGCACCGCCCATCCGATTGGTTGATAGGGGGCGGGCCTTGTAGCGGATAGGCTGCTGGTCCTGCCTGTTCCGGGTTAGTTGCCGGGGAGAGGCACGTGAGGAGGCGGCGGCGTGAGGCGACCATGGCGGGAGGAATGAAAGTGGCGGTCTTGCCGGCAGTTGGTGCCGGTCCCTGGAGTTGGGGGGCCGGGGGTGGTGGGGCAGTGCGACTGCTTCTAGTCCTCTCCGGCTGCTTTGTCTGCGGCTCAGGTACCGCGGGCAGCAGCTGCAAGGGGGCGGGTGCCGAGGGTTTATATTTAGAAAGGTGGGGAGTGTCCCCAGGGCGTGGACCGTTATTCTGCTGAGGGGCGCGGGCGTAGTGCGGAGAAAGGAGCTACATCCTTGGCGAATGGGCGCCTGCCTTGAGGGGCCAAGGGCCCTGGGGGCGGCCTGCGGGAGGTATCCAGAATGGGGAGGAGCCTGGAGCCCTTTTGGCGGAAACAGGGAGGCCTGCACTGTGTGAAAAGCGGTTCTGGGGGCTCCGGCTTGCTTCACTGGCTTCCTCGATTTCTTTGGTTAAAAGGAAGGTGACCCGAGAACCGAATGGACAGACAGAACTGCCACTGGAAAGGCAGCATCCTGTTCATTCAGAACATTAGCAACACCTGAGCATATGCTGTCAGGACTAAGGGCACGATGGCTGAACAGATGATTGTAGTTCTGTAATGATCTCTTATAAATATCTTGCGCACTTGTAAGATCCTGGCTCCTACCGACTTTATGGAACCGACTGGAGCAGTTAAATTCCAGTTTCCGAAAAGAGATAGAAACGTTAGTTAAAGTCTAGTAATTTTCTTTTGGAAATTTATTCATTCCTCAAGCAAACTTTCTTGCTGCCTGCTGCTGTTTAGTTGGCTTTGGACTGAGATGAAATTATTTTCCTTTTCCGCTCTAATTCAGAAAACCTAGGGTGTGTTTGTAAAAAAAAACAAAAAAAAACCTCCTTCATACCTTGTTAATTACACAACAGAAAGATAAGTTTGGAAGCTTCCACTGGAGGAAGTTGAGACTCTTGGGGTTAAGGATAACCATATCTTGTAAACACATATGCTTTCTCTCTCCGAGACATCATTTGCTGCCTCTTTATTCTTGTCGCTTAATGATTATCCTGAGCTACAGCTTTAAGGTTATCTCACAACCTTGAGGATCCACAGAACTAGTTGCAGAGCGCAGCGACCGTCTGAAACATTTTTTTTTTGTAAGGGAGAGGGGTATAGGTATCCAAGAAGACACTTTTTCCAGAGTCAGGGCCCAGAGTGTCATTTAAAGGACTGCATATGATCTGAATGACCTTTGACCAGATGTTTAACGTGGAGGTTGTGTATTGTGGCGATGAAAGTATTCCAAAATGCTCCTCCTCAGTGCTCAGTCAGTAGTCTCAAGGTTTCTTTAATAAGGAGATGAATGGGGACTTTTTGGCTTGGAGAAGGGTAAACTCAGGGAATACTTGTTCTTCGTGGCCTAGTGGATGATGTAGGTGGTAGCTACAAAAGACAGTCATGTAATAGAAAACTTTATAAAGTGAGAGGTACCTAAAGAGAGAATGGAGTACTTCAAAAGGCCAGAGTTCTTTCTCACTGAAGGTTGTTGAAGAATTCAATTATAAAAATCATTTGAATTTACTTTAGACTATTTGGCAAGAACAATTAAGCATAAAGAAGTAGAAAAAACATTCACTTTATTTTGTCAGAGTCAGTCCATTAAGGCACTCTTTCTTCTGGTCTGTTTCCATGTGTTTTTAACTTAAAAAATTTGTTTGAATTTATAATACATTCATAAACTTGTCAGCAGTCCAGTTCTCTTCCTTGGAGGCCACCAGTTGTTACTAGAGGTAGTTTTCTCATTTGGTTTTGTAGCATAAGCATTTTCCTTTGTCATTTAAAAGTCTTCATTAATGTTATTCTACTTTTATGCTATGGACAAAATTTTTTTTTTTAGAATAGATTCTTAGAAATGACTAAAATATATTTAAGACCCTTGAAACATCTTGCTAAAATATTTTTCTGAAAATATGTGCCAGTTTATACCACTGTCAGCTCTATTTGTTTGTGACCCATATCCTTGCCAGCACTGGGTAGTCCAGACTGAAACACCTTTGCTAATTTGGTAGATTGAAAGTAGTATCTTAATTATTTTGAACTTCTTGCATTATTTGTGAAGTAGCATCTTTCAGATGCTCATTATTTAATTATCGGTTTGCTGCTGCTGCTAAGTCACCTCAGTCGGGTCCGACTCTGTGCGACCCCATAGATGGCAGCCCACCAGGCTCTGCTGTCCCTGGGATTCTCCAGGCAAGAACACTGAAGTGGGTTGCCATTTCCTTCTCCAATGCATGAAAGTGAAAAGTGAAAGTGAAGTTGCTCAGTCGTGTCTGACTCTTAGCGACCCCATGGACTGCAGCCTACCAGGCTCCTCCATCCATGGGATTTTCCAGGCGAGAGTACTGGAGTGGGGTGCCATTGCCTTCTCCGAATTATCTGTTTAGACTTACATTTTTTAGAGTGTGTGTCCTTTGCTGTTGGTCTGTTTATTGTGATTACTATTTATTGGGGTTTTTGTGTACTTTTAAAATCAATTGAACCTTTTTAACATATTAAGGATATATATTTTATAATTATTTATTACAAAACTTTAATGTTTGTCCCTTTTTATCTTTTTTATATCTTTTTAAATAGAAGATTTATATTTTTATGTGGTTTCTTGATTTTATTCTTTTTTAAATTTTTATTTGGTGAAACAGAGAACCATGCGTGATCTTAGTTTCCTGACCAGGGATTGAACCCAGGCCCTGGCAGTGAAAATGTGGAGTCCTAACCACTGGACCGCCAGGGAGTCCTAGGCATTTTAGTTCCTCGACTAGGGAGCAGACCCACACCCTCTTGTATTGGAAGCATGGAGTCTAACCACTGGGCCACCAGGGAAGTTTCTTGATTTTATTCTTTAGATTTATTTCCATTGCTTTTATACTTAAAGAGCCTTCCAGAATTGAGTTTTTATATGTGTATATTTTGTAGTACAATTTAATTATTTTTCATTTTACTTTTTAACCAATGATGAATGTTAGCATTTGGTGTGAGGTGAGTAGATGAATTTTGTTTTCTGGATAACTGTCAATTGTCCCAGCATCCCATTGAATAATCCTTTGCTAAGACCCCTAACTTAAAGATGCTAGTTTTTAAGGAGAATTTTAAAATGCTTTTAAGTACCAACTGGATTACCTCTTGACAGAAATGATTAGAGGCTATTTAAGAATTAGAGGAGGTGGTTTTTCATGACTTTTTTAGGTCTTTTCTGGTCCTCACATACATGAATCATTTTCATTACCTTCTACCAGTAGATGTTAAATGATCAGTGTTGTTGATTGAAAAGTTGATGAATGCAAGTAAATAAGTTTCTAACTTTTGAGTAGTTAGTTCATGGGTAAATACACGCAAGCAAGTTGTGATCCACTAAATTCCAAGAAGAATTCGATCTTTGGACTTAAAAGGCATTTTTAAATTTATTTTTGGACTACCTTGTGGCATTCGAGATCTTAGTTCCCTGACCAGAGATCGAACCCATGTCCCCTGCTGTGGAAGCTTGAAGTCCTAACCACTGGACTGCCAGGAAATTCCTCCCAAAGTGCTGCCTCTTACAAATGTTTTATTTCTTTAGGAAAATGACATTGAAGAATTTATTTATTTAGTTTTATCTTTTTATTTATTTATTTTTGGCTGCACTGGGTCTTGGTTGCTGTAAGGGCATCTTTTCTAGTTATGGTAAATGGGGGCTACTCTAGTTGTGATGCGGGCTTCTCATTGCGATGGCTGCTCTTGTTGCAGAGCATGGGCTCTAGGCACTGGGCTCAGTAGTCGTGTCACGTGGGCTTAGTTGCTTCTCGCCATGTGGGATCTTCTGGAATCAGATTGAGCCAATGTCTCCTGCACTGGCAGGTGGATTCTTTACCATTGAGCCACCAGGGAAGCCCCTGAAGAATTTTAAAATTGTCTTAAAAATACTAATGCCTTTTCCTGGCATTAAGTTTTTCAAATGGCCTGTGCTATTGATATATTATTTGTATCTTACTGTTTCCCTGGTGGCTCAGATGGTAAAGAGTTTACCTGCAGTGCAGAAGACTCAGGTTCGATCCCTGGGTTGGGAAGATCCCATGGAGAAGGGAATGGCAACCAGTATTCTTACCTGGAGAATTCCATGGACAGAGGAGCCTGGTGGGCTACAGTCCATGGAGTCACAAAGAGTCCACTAACACACACAGTTTCTTGAAAATGGGTTTAAAAATATGTCGTGTTACATTACTTGCTGTAGGAGAGGAATCAATAAAGTGTGACTCTTGGGTTTTTAAAAGTTTATTTGTAAACACACTAGTTTTAAGTTTCACAGAATTTTACTTTCTTACAGTCTCCAGAAGAAAATAAACTCTTGATCCAAATTTGTGAGTGGGTGTTCTTTCAGTATATTTGTGGATTTGCTAGTGAAACAAATGTCAGTAGAATTTGGAAAGGTTTCACTTTGTGAAAAATAGGCTAGGGAGGAAATCCAAACTACTATTGAACGCTAGTGAGAGGTTGATAGATGGGGTTCAGGACATTCTACTCCAAAATATGGCACCTTGGCATACTGAATATTTGAAGCTGAAGGAGTCTGAGAAAACAGAAGCTGAAAAGTCATTCTGACCTTCCCCACTTTGCCCTTTTTCCTTGAAATAGGCCATAAAATCCTCATGTGAGAGGTGCCCTCCCTATACCTGAAGGAAAGGAGCATCCTTAGCTTTGAAGACAAAGGGATACAAAGAAGAATCCTAATAAGCAGGCCTTGCTTAGTTTCCCCCACTTTACTACACTTACCTCATACTCGACCCATCTTATTCCTCTGTGATGATCCACTCGTCATCAAACCTAGCATAAAAGTACGTGGGTCTGTTTCTTCGGGTCTTTATTTCCTTAGAGGCTTTCATGTCACATGTGAAGTGAAAGTCACTCAGTTGTGTCCGACTCTTTGCAACCCCATGGACTATAGAGTCCATGGAATTCTCCAGGCCAGAATACTGGGGTCAGTAGCCTTTCCCCTCTCCAGGGGATCTTCCCAACCCGGGATTGAACCCAGGTCTCCCGCATTGCAGGCAGATTCTTTACCAGCTAAGCCACAAGGGAAGTCACATAAAACATTAAATATGTTTGCTTTTCTCCTGTTAATATGTCTTTGTCAGTTTAATTTTCGGGCCTAGCCAGAGACTCTAAGAGGGTGAAGGAAAACTTTTCCTTCCCCCCACAAAATCAACTGAATTTTAAAATATTGAAATATGATTAACATACCATAAAATCCACCCTTTCATTGGTTTTTGGTATGCAGTTGACCCTTGAACAACTCAGATTTGAATTGCATGAGTCCACTTACACATGGATTTTTAGTTTCAATATATACATATTACGGTACTTCCTGGTCTTTGGTTGGTTGAATCCACAGATGCGGAACTATGGATCCAGAGGGCTGGTTTTTGAGCAGAGAGGCGGCATCCCTATCCATCTGTTGGTCAAGGGTCAGCTGTACTTGTAATGTGCAGCCATCACCACTAATTCCAGAATATCTTCATTATTCCAAAATGAGACCCGATACCCCTGAGCAGTCATTCCCCATTCCCTTCTCCTCACTGCCCCTGACAACTACTAATCTGCTTTGCTTATTGTGGATATTTACATAAATGGAATCATTTAATATGTGGCCTTTTGGTTGACTGGCTTTCATTCAACATATGTTTTAAAGGTTCATGTAGTATGTATCAGAACTTTCTTTTTGTGGCTGGATAATATTCCATCATATTGATAATACCACTTTTTGCTTATCTTTCTTTTTGTGGCTGGATAATATTCCATCATATTGATAATACCACTTTTTGCTTATCTTGATCAGCTGATGAGATTTAGGGTGTTTCCACATTTTGGTTATGGATATTGCTGCAGTGAAGTTTTGTGTACAGGTTTCTGTGTGAACTTGTTTTCAGTTCTCGGGTATATACAGAGGAGTGGAATTGCTATGTCTAATAACTGTTTTTGTTTTTGAGGAACTGCCAAGCTGTTTTCCAGAAAGACTACCATTTTTCATCCCCACCAGCAATGTGTGAGGGTTCCAGTTTCTCCACATCCTTGCCAAGGTGGTTATTGTCCTCTTTTCTTTGGTTATAGCCATCCTACTGAGTGTGAAGTGGCATTTTATTGTGGTTTTGACTTGCGTTTCCATAGTGATTAATGATGTTGAGCCTTTTTTCATTGTGCTTATTGGCCATTTGTATATTTTCTTTCAAGAAATGTCTATTCAAATCCTTCATGCATTCTAAAAATTGGGGTTTTTTTTTCTCTTTTTGTTGTTGAGTTGTAGTAGTTCTTTATATATTCTGGATACTAGACCCTTATCAGATACATGACTTGCAAATATTTTCTCCCACTTTGTGAGTTGTCTTTTCATTTTCTTGATAGTGGCCTTTGAAACAAAGAATTTTTGAATTTTTGAAGCCATTGTCTAATCCAAGGTCACAAAGATTTACACACTTGTTTTTTTTTTTCTTCTAAGTATTTTGTAGTTTTTGCTGTTAACGTTTAGGTTTAGGACTGAATTTAACTTCAAAATTAGCCTTAGCTTCACTCTAAAATCATGTCATTGCCTTTGTGCGTGTGTAACTTTGGCTTTCTAAGTTTTGGTGGAGGTTTTTGTTTTGGGATGTTTTGTTTATTTAAATCTTCCCCCCTTTATGCTAAGAACCAAAGTGATAACTGCATTTCCAGTTAGAGTAGCATTTAATGAGTTGATATATACAATGTGGAACAGGGAAGATATTGAAATGTTCTGTGGTAAAGAAGGTAGCTTGTGCAGACTGAGGTGAGAAGATGAGAGTGGTCACCTGTTAACCTAAACTTAGCCAAGTTTGAATATAGACTCCTGAGGGCAGCTCTTCTGTTTTGGTAAAATCTGAGGGACTGCATTGGAGAAGGCAATGGCAACCCACTCCACTACTCTTGCCTGGAAAATCCCATGGACGGAGGAGCCTGGTAGGCTGCAGTCCATGGGGTGGTGAAGAGTCGGACACGACTGAGCGACTTCACTTTGACTTTTCACTTTCATGCATTGGAGAAGGAAATGGCAACCCACTCCAGTATTCTTGCCTGGAGAATCCCAGGGACGGGGGAGCCTGGTGGGCTGCCGTCTATGGGGTCGCACAGAGTCGGACACACTGAAGCGACTTAGCAGCAGCAGCAGCAGCAGAGGGACTGCATATGTTAATTGGCCGCTTTTAAAACTTGAAACAAAAACAGCTAGGAAAAAGAAACTTTGCAGTCTTTTAGTATCTGTTTAAAGTACTGTAAATACAAAAGTTGTTGCTAATTTTGTTCATCCTACTCAGGAAAGGAATAGAGGAAATCACTGGATGGGTTACTTTAGCTATGCCTTTATAAGAAAAACAGGACCCGGTATGAATCTCAGTTAAGCTATTTATTAGCTCTGTGGCTTTGGACAAAGTACTTAATTGTTCCTAACTATCAGTTTCTCATTTATAAAATGAATATTATGAGAGTGCCTACTGATAGCATTGTTGGGAGGGTTAAAGGAGACACATATTGTCTGTCTTAATACACACATAATAGTGGATTTTATTATTACTCATCCTGGATTAGTGACTATTTATAATATTTTTAAAAATTACATTTGACAGAAACAAGACTGCCTTACTCCTTCTCCCATCTTAGTTTTCTTCTTTGTGTCAGTCCCTGATATTTTAACCCCAGCTTTTAGAAAGTAATCAGTTTAATTCTTTTTATGAAATGAGTTATGGTTATTAGTTTGTTTTGTTATTATATTTAATTGTTATTTTCTTTCTTTGCATAAAGTCGAAAGCACGTTCATGCTTAAGGAATCCGAAGTTCATGATGTGAATACCAGTCAACAATTCTGTTACAAAAATGTGCTTATCCCAAAGTGGCATGATGTATGGACACGGATACAGGTAATGATTTGGAGACTCTGGAGAATGGCAGATTTTTTGAATATCTGAGTAGTGAGTACTTTGACACTTTCTTCCCTTTCACAATTAAAAAAAAAAGAATATATATGTAAATATATAAAATTAACAACCTTGATAAGATTGCAATTATTCTTAATCTCATCAGTGTTTTCATCAGTAAAGCATTTATCCCTACCTTGTGTTCCTCTAAGTGGCCCACAATACTTGACCCTGAGGTAAACTTCTTCCTCCTTTTCCCCAAGAGACTATTTTCTTCTCTTCCCCAGCTGCTTTTACACACACACACCTCTCTTTGTTTTTAAAGGCCTTATGCCTTCTTTGGGCTGGAAACTCTTGCATGCTTGTCAGGATGTACACTCTGCCTTGCTACTCCTGTTCTGCTTTGATTCTGCACAAGATGTTGCATAAATGCCCTGAACTGGTTTCCCCTTGATAGAATGACTTTGGTCTCTTTTATTTCATAACACTGTTGAGCCACCTGGCAAGCAAGAGTGTCTGGCTGTACTGATTGAACCAAATGAGTCCTTTGGAAATGTTTCTGCTGCTATAAGCATAGTCACTTATCAGGGCATTTGTTCACATCAAAAAACACAAGGGTGGGCTTTTTCAGAAAATTCTCTTTTTTCATTGTCTGATATAAAGATCATATTCCATCTGGGGCACATTATAACCAATAACCAACATTTACCCATAATCAGTGATTTGTGACAAAGGGTTGAACTTCTCAGATTGTCATTATGGGAAACATTTTTGGTGCTGTTTATGCCTGGCAGTTTTCTTAATATTCTGGACCCTTGCTTTGTATGATCTCTCATAAATAGCTGTATTGGTAACTCTTTCAGCTTGGAAGTCTTTTTTTTTTTTTTTTTTTTTTACCCCTATGTGCTAGCCTAATAGTAGATTCAGATCATGTTAACAATAAGACATTCTAACAGCTGCCTCTCTGAACCATGTACGGTGCTATTTGCCCAGTTACCTTTTAGCTGCTTCTATCTTTTATCTCCGTATTTCTCATAAGCCTGTGAAAAGCCAGTGCCTTTAATGATTCAGCTATTTATGCTAAAGATTTTTTTTACAAATTGTATTTGGGAAAAGTTTAAATTCCTACTTCCTTCTTTCTCATCCTAATTTTGCTTGTGTTACAGATCCGGGTAAATAGTTCCAAACTGGTCCGAGTCACCCAAGTGGAGAATGAAGAGAAACTGAAGGAGCTAGAGCAGTTTAGTATCTGGAACTTTTTTTCCTCCTTTTTAAAAGAGAAACTGAATGACACCTATGTTAATGTGGGTCTATACAGCACAAAAACCTGCCTCAAAGTTGAGATTTTAGAGGAAGACACCAAGTACAGTGTCATTGTGACTCGGAGTAAGTCTTACCTCTGTTTTTCTGATGGATTCTATGGTGAGAAGAGACTGAGCTTTGGAGGATATAATTAGTGAGAGAAGTCAGCCCAAGACAGCTCCATTTGGGTTCTGATTATAACCTGAATATACCACTGCTCCAAACATTGCAGAGAGACTCCACCCCTCATAAAAGCCTTTAGGCCTAGATTTGAGACTTCACCATAAGTCTTTCATTCTGAGTGCTTCCTTACTTGGATTGTGAAGGCTTGCATTCCTAATATTTCCAGTGGCTCTGAGCTGATACATCTAGTATTCTTCAGAGTTAGATGTATTCCTGTCTTCCGGGAGCTTTAACTGTAGGCCTGTATATTTCAGCCTACATTTAAAGACATGAATGGTTAAATCAAACTGAAAATAAAATAGACCTGAATACCTCACAAGCAAAAGAATATATGTGGAACCATAAATATGAAGATCACTGCAATTTCAGACTTATTGAGTATAACTGGGAGTTTTCCCTTCTCTGGATGTGTCTGAGAAAGTTTCACAGAAGAGGCAGATCATTATCCTATTGACTTCTCTATGGCTTTTGGTCTCTTCTTGGTAACTACTCTCCCAGGAGAGTAATGTTGTGAGCAGTAGAAATGTTCCTGGGTTTTGCTATGAAATTTGTTGTGTGCTTCTAACTGTCCTAGAGTTCCATTGTTCTTTGGTTGAACAGGATCAGCCTCTTTTTTTGGTGTTCCTTTTGCATTTACTGATCCCTCTTGCTCCTGTTTGTGGACCTCCCCTAGACTCAGCTCTTGAATGTGAAAGCTGTGGGAGTGACTGGTACACCAGTAAGGGACCTGTGCTTGGGCCCCCTGGTCCTGGGCGATCGGATTGAGTGTAGGCTTTTCCAACACAGTCCTCAGATATCGTCAAAAGAAGTAGGTGGTGGTGTTGGTCAAGAAAAGTAGCCCCTTAGAGAACAACAGAGGGCCCTGACCCAGAGTTTTGGGCTAATCTGCTGAATCGGAGAAGGCAATGGCACCCCACTCCAGTGCTCTTGCCTGGAAAATCCCATGGACGGAGGAGCCTGGCAGGCTACAGTCCATGGGGTCGCTAAGAGTCGGACACGACTGAGCGACTTCACTTTCACTTTTCGCCTTCATGCATTGGAGAAGGAAACGGCAACCCACTCCAGTGTTCTTGCCTGGAGAATCCCAGGGATGGGGGAGCCTGGTGGGCTGCCGTCTATGGGGTCGCACAGAGTCGGACACGACTGAAGCGACTTAGCAGCAGCAGCAGCAGCAGCAGCTGAATCCGAGCGACTTAAGGCTTGAAAACCAGGGTGGTGGAGACCCCTTGTGGGCAATTGCATGAAGTGCTGATGGTACTATGGCTCCATCCAAAGCAGAGTTGAGCTTCTTTTAGCCTTAGGGTAGGTAGCCAAAACAAAATAAACTCTTCAGGAAAGTTTAGGTTAGACAGAGACCTAATTATACTTTCTCTTTGGAAGGGTGCCCAGGCTTTGTGTGGAATTTAAAATCTTGTTTAGGTGGGCTGTTTGCATTTATTAGCTGACCAGTGATGCCAACATTGCCTTTTATTCTGTAATGCTTTAAGTTGTTTGGTTCCCTTGTTAAGCAGAAATATTTTATTTATTTCAGGATTTGACCCCAAACTCTTCCTCATTTTCCTCCTTGGACTTACACTATTTTTTTGTGGAGACTTGCTGAGCAGGTAGGTTCTAAGGCTAGAGGGTGGAATGAGGATGCTCAGACCTACCCCGCTTGACTTCTGTCATAAAGTCTTAAAGTGCTACCATTCCCTTTATGGATGGGCTAAGTCATTACCTGCTTCAATCATTGAAAAAACATACTTTAATGTGTATTATTATTTTTATTTTTTCTTGTATTAATAAGATTGGCAATAATGAAATTCCCCTATTAGGTTACCCATCATGTGATGGGATTTAGCCAATACATCACCATCCTTCCACCATTAGCCATGTTTAGCCCTCATTTTTACAGGGCTGTGTTTTACATTTTACAGGATGAGTTTCATGCTGTTCAGAAGTAAAGAAGCAAGGATCAATCACTTAACTCATTTCCTGCCTGTAGAAACCCACTAGCTAAGATAGGTGAAACAGGCATGTACAAATACAAAGGAAACATAAAGTCTCCCTGATAGCTCAGATGGTAAAGAAGCTGCCTGCAGTGCAGGAGACTGGGTTCAATCCCTGGGTCGGGAAGATCCCCTGAAGGAGGGCACGGCAACCCACTCCAGTATTCTTACCTGGAGAATTCCATGGACAGAGGAGCCTGGCGGGCTACAGTTCATGGGGTTGCAAAGAGTTGAACATGACGAAGCGACTAACCCCCATGCACACAGATAACAAACATTCAGCAGAGATAGGATCAACATTAACTTTGTATGCAAGGAGAATATTTGTGGAATAGTGAATGAAAGCTTAACCAGTTGAAGTTCAGCTGGAGCGAGGTTGTTGGAAGTTGTTCCTTATTTTGGGGTTCCTGAGAGAAATCCAAAATGAAGGAGGAACATTTGGTAGAAAGAGCCTAGACTAGGAGTAGGAGCTCTCTGTTCTATGCCCTTTGGGGTAAGCAGTTCAGTTCTGGTTATTAGTTTCCACTTGGCAGTCCTCTTATCCCTTTCTTCTCCCCAGAGAAGCTGTGCAGTTCCCAGACGAAAGATTCTCACTAAAAATTGGGTGCGGAGCAGTACTGGGGATGGGAGCTGGAGACTAAGCAGAGGTTTATTGCTGGGGTGTATTTGAGGGGCCGTCATTGGTACTAATCCTCATAATTTGGCAGCAACTACACTGTACTGGTCTCTTCAGTTTTCTGACCTCAAATGTTGAGCAAATGCCTGTTCTTATCTTGTACCTTTTTTCTACCTTTTGGCTGGGATGGTTGTCTGCTTTGAACAGTGCCATGTGTGAAGAATACAAACGTAGCAATGAAATGAATTTTCTCTCTGCAGAAGTCAAATCTTCTACTATTCTACCGGGATGAGTGTGGGAATTGTGGCCTCTTTACTAATCATCATTTTTATAGTGTCCAAATTTATGCCCAAGGTAAGTGGCAGAATCCTCACATGCAGTTAGGATGAGCTTGGATAGATGAAGGATTGTTTGCTTGGATAATCTTACATCACTGAAAATTTGCATTGATGGCTGATAAGTCAATGGCCTATTCTTTCCTCGTTTCAGAAAGATACTTTTCATGATGAAACTTGGAGCCTGATGACATACAATCTCTCCCTTTTTAATAGAAATCCTGTGTACAGTGTGTGTGTGTGGGGTGGTTAAAGTGTTTTTCCTGTTAATTATATATATCATATAGCCAGGCTTTTAAGTTATTTAGCATCTCATTTTCCCAGTGTTCTTTGCAGACTGTACCATTTTAAGTGTAAAGTACATATTTTTAAGAGAGATGTTTTGTGCATTTTTAGTAGGTTGAATTTTTTTAAAATCGCAGTTCCATTTTGCTTCTTGTATGTAGGGAAAGCCTGTTGTAAACTTTTTGCTTTCACTTCTACTTTGTTTTAGAAAAGTCCCATTTATATCATCTTGGTAGGAGGCTGGTCCTTTTCTCTGTACCTCATTCAACTAGTTTTTAAAAATTTGCAAGAGATCTGGAGGTGTTACTGGCAGTACCTTTTAAGTAAGTGTTATTGGTTTTGCTTTCCTTTTTATATGTTTATAGGCTGTTTTAGTTAATTTGATCATGAAAAGATGTTGCCTGCTTATGAAGTTTAATAGTCTATGCCATTTTATTAACTTGTAAGAATCAGTTTTTGTTTCTAACTCTACAGTTGTCACCTTTTCTTAAATTAAAATGATGCTGCTAGGGAGAAGACTAATTTGTTGAGGTTTATAAGTACATCTCTCTTTATGCATAGATATCTTTCTGAAAAGCTGTAAATTGACTTTTTGAATATGATCGTATTTTAAATTCACGTGAGGACCTTAAGAAGTAAAAGACTCTACAGTGAACACTACCTGTAAAACGAGAAAAGAATCCTTTGGTTGTAAAAATAGTAACTCTTAATCTACCCTTTGAGAAGGAATTAATTTGGATTTTCATATATTAGGTTTTTGAAACAGACTATTTTAGAGTTGTTCAGCATATAGCTTTAATTCCCCATTTGAGAATTAAGTTTGAGACAATAGAAATGATAGAAACTTAAAAGAGATGAATATATATGAATAATGAAGGAAGTATGAATAATTGAGTAAAGATCTTATCCATTTTCCTGGTTCAGTAGGTGCTATATAGTGAATTTACTGCTGCTCCCCAGACAGGATATTTTTTACCAGTTGTAGATGAAAAAAGAATGTCTTCTGATAACTCTTCTCATAGGCTATGTCCTCACAGTTGGATTCATGAGTTTTGCAGTCTGTTACAAGTATGGGCCTTTGGAGAATGAACGAAGTATCAACCTGCTGACCTGGACCTTGCAGCTGCTGGGCCTATGTTTCATGTATTCCGGTATCCAGATACCGCACATTGCCCTTGCCATTATCGTCATTGCACTGTGTACTAAGAACCTGGAGTACCCTATTCACTGGCTGTACATCACCTACAGGTGACTGAAAGGCAATGTAACTTCGTACTGAAGCATGCAATGTGGGATGCAGTTGCAGCAAAAGGAAACAGAGGTTTTGACCTGGGAGCCTCTTTGTTAATATCAATTTATTGTATTATGTTTCACTTGTCAACATACTGTATTATGTTTCACTTCAAGTCTTTCTTTTTAGATTCTCTGTAGACACTTTAAGGAACTTATAAATTCTAATCACTTTGTATAAAATAAAAACATCTAGTAAAGTGTCATGTGTTCCTGTTACCACTAGGTGGTGCAAAGTATATCACTTTTATGCCACATGCCTCAGTCACCTGGTTTCGGATTATGTTACACAGCCTTTGAGATTGTTCTGGCAGTCCTAGTCTTAGTTTAAGGTGTTATTCAAGCATGTGGTCACTTTACCTGGTGCCTATGGAATGGTCATAGGTTCTGAGGTTATCAATGGTTTTTCTTTCTAGTACAGGTAGTGGAAGTAATGCCTTCAGTTCATGGGGGGGTCTGAGTTAATGCACCACAATCTTATGCCATCATTTTCTTGTAGTTTTCCATTTATTTGGAAATAAATATTTTGTCTATCACTTATAAGTGAATTTATTCACATTAGTGAATAATATTGACTACTCTGACTTGTCAGTAGTCTAATGTGTCAGGGGTCCATTATAACTAAGGATGTCTATGGAATAAAGGTGGGAGTGATGACTCTTAATGATTTAGGCTCTCTGCTATATGCTATATAACCCACTGAAGGGAGTTAAGAGATAACGATGGATGTAGATTACTGATTAATCATTCATGATGTTATTTTGGTGAGCACAGAAAGATGTGTAAGGCAACAGAAAAGACTGTCCCCCCTCGTCTTCTGACAGAAGAAGAATATCGGCTACAAGGAGAGGTGGAGACCCGAAAGGCTTTAGAACAGCTTAGAGAATACTGCAACAGTCCAGACTGCTCAGCTTGGAAGACTGTTTCTCGAATTCAGTCTCCAAAGAGGTAAACAAACTTGGCCAGAAGTACAGGCATCTGTCAGGGTAATCATGACCCTAGAGTTTTAATAGAGATTATATTTCTATAATCATTTTGTATTTGTAGCTTTGTTTTCTTGTTCTAGGAGTAGTCAAGGCAAAAGTACGTATATCATATGTTAAGCTGTAGCCATTTTCTGATTCCTCAAGGAACTATTTACTCTAACTTTGATAGTAGCATTGAGATGAGAAGGCTCTAGTACGATATTAAGTTTCCCCTCTTACAGTTTTGTGTTGCTCTCTGAGTGTTTAATATATTTTTTGAGGGGGGAGGGATCTTTTTATTTGGAAGCAGTCATACCAATGAATATATGAAACTTCAATTTGGAATCTTGATGGCATAAAGTTTATAGGGCCATAAACACAAATAAATGTGTAATGCTCCTTAATCTTATCAAGGATTACAGATAACTGAAGGAACTTTAGCACTTCCATAACTAAAAAGGGTAAGCAAACTTCCATAACTTGAAACTGCTTGTTAAGCAGGATGATGTTGCAGGGAATGTCAGCCTACAATCCTAGTTTTCCTTCTCATTTCTTGCTTTAGTTTACTTACCTGCCAGAGTAAGGATAAGGCTGGGGGCTAGGCTCATTATCATTTGAGCTGAGAGCACATCAAGGTTTCAGTTTGTTCTTATTTTGAAAGAAAACAGGGCAGAAGGCAGCTTCTAATGAGTAAATGAGTATTATCTTCTCTTTTCTAGGTTTGCTGACTTCGTGGAAGGTTCTTTCCACCTCACACCCAACGAGGTTTCTGTCCACGAGCAGGAGTACGGCTTAGGGAGCATTATTGCCCAGGACGAACTTTATGAAGAAACATCCTCTGAGGAAGAGGACTCAGATTCTCGGTACCCCCTTGTCGTACAACAGAACAGCTTCCTGAGTTAGGTGGATTGACTTGGTACCTCAGTGGTCCAGGTTGTGTGTGTTTGGTGTGCAATTACTTCTCAAATCTTTGAAGCCGGGTGAGATAACTGCAGAAATTCTTCCACTGAAATTAGAGGCCTGAGTAGACCTCCCTCTGGAAATGGTCTCGGTGGGGTCTCTGTGGGGTCCCGAGGAAGCAGAGTGGATAACGTAGTGACTGCTTCCCAGTGCATCCTGTTGGTTCAGTTCTCAGCCCACGTTTGTATTTCCGAAGAAACTGGATTGCCACAGCTAGCCCAGGACATTCCAGTTCCTCTTTGAAGTTGGTTCAATCGTGGCATTTCAGACTCGGAAGTGATAACTGTTACATGTGAATTAATGCTTTCAGACTATGGCTGCATCTTCAGAGACAAACCCACAAATCTGAGCCTCTTTTACTTCTGCTTTCATTTCAGTGACTTTAGCATAATCCTTGTTTTAACTGTTCTAAGAGGAAAATGGATTATTATTTGCCTGTCTTTTTAAATTAATACATTTAAAAAAAAAGTGAAACTTATGTTCCAGTACTAGCAGGTGCTCCAGAGTGACAAGCCTCCCACATATTTGTTAATATGAGTTGTCCATTAAAGCCCCAGTAACTCTTGTGCTTCCCTTGTGGCTCAGCTGATAAAGAATCTGCCTGCAATGTGGGAGACCTGGATTCGATCCCTAGGTTGGGAAGATCCCCTGGAGAAGGGAATGGCTACCCACTCCAGTATTCTGGCCTGGAGATTCCATGGACTGTATAGTCCATAGGGTCACAAAGAGTCGGACACGACCTAGTGACTTTCACTTATCACTAACTCGTGTGCTGAACTTTGAATTAATTCTCACACCTGTGATATTCTAAGTCCTGCTTACTCTAGGAACATGCCTGCAGGCCCTTCTGTAGATGAGGTTTTTATTGTATTGCATTGGCCAAAAAGTTCGGGATTTTCCGTAAGCTCCTTATGGAAACAAATTTTTTGGCCAACCCAGTATTTAACTTCCAATTCCAAATAGGCTTTCAGGCATCGCTTCCAATTCCTCTTTGTCCCCTTTGCTCTTTCAAGCAGGGTCTATTCTCTCACCTCTGAGTATGTACATTTCAGATTGTTTATTTCTTATATTCTCTTCTCTTTGGTTTATAGCATTATTCCCACTAATTAGGAGAAGTGATCTTATTTAGGGAATTTAAATGCTTTTTGCATGTTCTCTTATTTTTCCTGTCCACTGGTCACACATCTTTGAATTGTTGTGGGATCACAAAGTTATCTCCTTTTCCTTCCCCTTCCTTTGTCTACCCGTTCTATTAATACCTATTCTTAATAGTCTTTGTTTGCCACCTATCCCTCTTCCTGCAGGAAGCCTGGCTCATTTGTGAGCCCTGAAACTATCTATGAAGGCTCTTGATACAACGTACATGTTGTAGCTATGTGGCTGCCACAATTTGCATTTGCCAGGAGACAGACTTCTAGATCATCCTTGTGCCTCTGGGTGCTTGCACAGCCATCAGGATCAATGTGCTTTCCTATGAACTTCTTGTACTTATTTGCAATTCCATTTCTGACTAGAGGTTCCTGCTGCCGTTTTATTACAGTGGCACTGGTTTCACATTCTTTTGCCATTGTAAAGTACCCTTATAAACCAGCAATGCTATTTATGAGGGAGCAAATTCCCAAGTCTCTGTCATTCACTTGGTTCTGTCTTTGTGATCTTTACCCTTGCACCTTGGAAAAAGCTATAATTACTTTAGCCAGGAAGATAGATACTGATGGCAGGATCATAGCATTGAATTGACTGACTTACCATGTCATGAAGAAAGCAGATGATTTTTGTTAAAAATCTGCAATGAATGACTCCTTCAGACCGCCCATTTAACAGATAATTTTGAAAGGCTCTGGGCTCCATTACTGACTTCCAGAATGTCAGCTCCAAGACGCCCCTCCAGGTTGCCAGTGGATTTTTTTCTGCCAGTGTTTCCCACAGCTTTAAACTGCCCTAAAGTGACAACTACCTCAATTGGCAAATAGACTTTTGGAAGAAAGTGGAAAATAAACAGTATTTGGACAGATGACATGGGTTAAAATGCTTTATATTAGGAAACCTTTCTACCTTTGTAGTTATGTACTTGGTAGCATTATATCCCTCTGCAGAAAACTATTAAGACTTCTGAATTTTACTTTTTTTTTTTGGCCTCATTTATAGAAATTGAAACTTAGCATATTTAAGCATAAGCTGATTTGAAAAAATAATGCGGCTATACAAGTGGTCTCAGGGTTCCCTTGAGACTTTGGTACCTTCCCCACATGGCCACTTAGGGATATGGTCCCTTGCCTCTAGGCTGATACTTCCTGACGCCTGTCTTTATTTCAGTGAGAAAGCACTGTGAAGTAGAGAAAGATTCTTGTCTTTTTCTGTTGAGTAAACTCCTTGTGATATATCG
This sequence comes from Giraffa tippelskirchi, assembly GCF_054371585.1. NCBI lineage: Eukaryota > Metazoa > Chordata > Mammalia > Artiodactyla > Giraffidae > Giraffa > Giraffa tippelskirchi. Next base: position 155,630,376 of record NC_137278.1, read on the forward strand.
TTTCCATCTCAAGATGAATTTTTCTCATTGTGTTTGAATTTGGGGTGAGTGAAATCAAACTCGGTTTATTACTCCCTGTCTGGTAGTTGGAGAACTGAGCTGTAGGCAGTGCCAATGACAACAGGTCCCGTTGTCATGAGAGCTCCTCTCAGACAGCGAAGGATGGTGTGACTGGTGTGCCGTGTGTCCTTGCCCTGCCATCCTGTGCAGCTCTTTCCCAGATGCCTCTGAGCCTCTGTGTGCCCGGAGATTGCTTGACTCGGCCCGCCTTCTTTAGCAGCTGCTCTTGTCTCCTGCTTGGCCACTTAGTCTGCTGGCTCAGTCACTACTTGAGGTCCTCGTTTAATTTTCTCTGGCAGTTACAGCTCTTGCAGCTTCAGCATAGTCTTGTCTCTCAGACCGATCTCATCAGGAAGGATTGAAGGGATAACTGGAGTGAGCTGAACATCAGAGCCTTGTCTGCCGCCACGTCAGCGTCTTGCTCCACAAATATCAAGCTGCAAATTGGCCCTGGGCTCAGGGTCTCATGAGCATCAGAAATCTATGGCCTCTAATGGATCTGATCAAGTTATATAGAGCATGCCTCCCATTAATGGGAGTACCAGTCAACTGGCTTAAAACGCTTTCCCTTCACTTTCCCAGTCGGGTTGCTTTCATGAGACCAATGGAACCAATGACTGAAAATAAGGAAAATTTAGCACTTTTGATATCTTCTAATAAATTCCTATCAGCCACTTGATGCCCCAAAACTAGTTTATTTCTCCCTCTAAATTCATGACTTTTATATTCTGTTGGAGAATTTTGCTGATGATAGACTTTTGAGTACCAGTGTTGCATTTTGTGCTAATACATTCTATTCTAGGGCCCAGCCTTTTCTTCACTGACTTGTGTTCCCTTCAACCCAATCCCCACTTTGCATGTATGATAGACTGTTGATGAACAAAAGCACCCAAATAGGCTAGATAGTTCCCCAGGCCCTGATTTCCGTAAAAGGCTTGGGAATGGATGATGCAGTTGCCCTTAATCTTTTTGTTGTTCCAGAAAAAAAAACGAACTCAGATGGATGCCTGTGTAAAAATGGTTCCTAGCTATGTACTCATAACTTTTCTCTGAATTGGGTAGTGAAAGTTGAAGTAGGAGGAAAGGAAATTAAATGTCCTAGGATTCCTTTGGACTGAGGTCTGACATATGAGATAATAACCTATATTGAAATGCCAAGAATTTTATCTGAACCAAGGAGAGGACAGTTTGACAGATTTATTATGCCTTCATGTTACACAGGCACTGAAACAAAGTAATAAACATAAAATAGCCATTGTACAAGGCAAGTGCACCTAAAACTTTTTGTTTATGTTTTGATGTAACAGAAACTGATCATTATTTTTTTAGGGAAACCTATGCAATTGTGGTGATCCAGTGGTGTCTCTTGATAGCTTATGGATTCAGTTGCTATTGAGGTAGATTCTAGACAGTTATTAACTTGGAAAGGGAGTTTGGTGCCTTATATGATGGGAGCCGGAGCCTGCTGGGAATAAACAAAGCGAATTCATACCAGTGTCAATGCACAGCTTTAGCAGGGAAGGAAATGGCACACAGCACCCCCAAATTTGGGGCTTTTGGCTCCCACACCCCCTGCCCATGTGCATCACCATCCTTTTCACACCCTTGACAATAACTTGAAAATGGTGAAATCACTATCTCTGCATTTTTCTACAACACAGGCAATATTCTTATCTTGTTAACATAATAGGTAGCTCTTAATATGAGTATTAGAACTGTTACAGCCTGCAGTTGCCTCAGTTTATCATGTTTCTAGGATTGATGATGAAATAGGGAGTTCCTGGGTAAGTTTTAGCCTGTGGGTAATGCCTTAGTGTTATTTTAAAAGATTTGTCATTTATATTTAAAATAAGTGTTCACGAATGTTTGAAAAGAACAAAATGATCAGGGATGACTCTTTGCCATGGGTCTCATTTTTGCTCTTTTCTGTAAGAAAAATAAGCAATGTCTTATTATATATTTTTTCATTTTTATTGTGCAAGTTTGTAAGTAATCCCAATTTTAATAAAGTTTTATACACTATGTAGTGGTTTCTCTTAATGAACAAGTACTTTTCTTGTTAGGATCTCTTGTTTTCAGGTAATCAGCAATTAGCTCTTCTGTTTCATCTTTCTAGACAGGTATTTTGCATGTTATTTATTTTCCTTTTTTTAAAAACCACTTCTTCCTTTGGGATTTCCCAGTGATCTAGTGGCTGAGACTCCATGCCCCCTGTGCAGGGGGCCTGGGTTTGATCCCTAGTCATGGAACTATCAATAGATCTTGCATGCCACAACTAAAGAATGTGCATGCCCCAATGAAGATCAAAGACCCCACATGCCAAAACTGAGACCCGGTGCAGCCAAATAAAAAAGATTTAAAAAGTAAAATAAACCACTACTTCCCTTCTTGGGTCTGTCTTGGTCTACTTCCTTGGACTGAATGGTTTCCAGGATGCCAGATCTCTAAGAGGTATTCTTACAGGAGCAGAGGGTTATACCACTGTACTGTCTCATAGGAAAACAATGTATAGCTTATTCCTGGTCCAGAGAGCTACTTTGTACTCTAATTCTTTTTTTTTTTTTAATGGTATAAAGTATTTTGTTATTCTCCACTGAGGTGAGGAGAAGACCTGTGGATCCAGCTGTGAGATGCTCACCAAGAGCTTTCTGTGGGATGAAAGGGAGTAGGGCTTTCATGTAGTGAGTATTAGCGGACGTGGAATAAAAACTTCAACTGTGTCTAGGCCCAGCTTCTGCAATAGGAAGGAGACTGGTGCCTTCCATTTTCTGTTTTGGCTATTTTCTTTGCTCTGGGACTCCATTCTAGAATTTGCATTAATTCTGTACCTGTCTCTTCTTATTCAGGCCACATGGAAATCTATTGTCCACTTTTTAAAGACTATGAAATAGGATGGAAACAGGATGTGGACCATATGTGAATTTATGTAGATTAATGCACAGTGATGACATCTATTCATTCTATAACCCAACTAGGTAAATAAGAGACATTGGATGATCATCAGTGGTTGAATTAATAAAAATAATTGCCAGATTTGCAAGATCGTAGGATTAAAAAAAGGTGTGTACCACATTAACAAATTGAAAGATAAAAACCATATGATTATCTCAGTAGATGCAGAAAAAGCCTTTGACAAAATTCGACATCCATTTATGATAAAAACCCTCCAGAAAGCAGGAATAGAAGGAACATACCTCAACATAATAAAAGCTCTGTATGACAAACCCACAGCAAACATTATCCTCAATGGTGAGAAATTGAAAGCATTTCTCCTAATGTCAGGAACAAGGCAAGGGTGCCCACTCTCACCACTACTACTCAACATAGTTTTGGAAGTTTTGGCCACAGCAATCAGAGCAGAAAAAGAAAGAAAAGGAATCCAGATAGGAAAAGAAGAAGTAAAACTCACTGTTTGCAGATGACATGATCCTCTACATAGAAAACCCTAAAAATTCTACCAGAGAATTACTAGAGCTAATCAATGAATATAGTAAAGTTGCAGGATATAAAATTAACACACAGAAATCTCTTGCATTCCTATACAATAACAATGAAAAAACAGAAATTAAGGAAACCATACCATTCACCATTGCAATGAAAAGAATAAAGTACTTAGGAATATATCTACCTAAAGAAACAAAAGACATATAGAAAACTATAAAACACTGATGAAGGAAATCAAAGAGGACACAAATAGATGGAGAAATATACCGTGTTCATGGATTGGAAGAATTAATATAGTGAAAATGAGTATACTACCGAAAGCAATCTATAGATTCAATGCAATCCCTATCAAGCTACCAACGGTATTTTTCACAGAACTAGAACAAATAATTTCACAATTTGTATGGAAATATAAAAAACCTTGAATAGCCAACAATCTTGAGAAAGAAGAATGGAACTGGAAGAATCAACCTGCCTGACTTCAGGCTCTACTACAAAGCCACAGTCATCAAGACAGTATGGTACTGGCACAAGGACAGAAATATAGATCAATGGAACAAAATAGAAAGCCCAGAGATAAATCCATGCACCTATGGACACCTTATCTTTGACAAAGGAGGCAAGAATATACAATGGAGAAAAGACAATCTCTTTAACAAGTGGTGCTGGGAAAACTGGTCAGCCACTTGTAAAAGAATGAAACTAGAACACTTCCTAACACCATACACAAAAATAAACTCAAAATGGATTAAAGATCTAAACGTAGGACCAGAAACTATAAAACTCCTAGAGGAAAACATAGGCAAAACACTCTCCGACATAAATCACAGCAGGATCCTCTATGACCCACCTCCCAGAATATTGGAAATAAAAGCAAAAATAAACAAATGGGACCTAATTAAACTTAAAAGCTTTTGCACAAAGGAAACTATAAGCAAGGTGAAAAGACAGCCTTCAGAAAGGGAGAAAATAATAGCAAACGAAGCAACGGACAAAGAATTAATCTCAAAAATATACAAGCAACTCCTGAAGCTGAACGCCAGAAAAATAAATGACCCAATCAAAAAATGGGCCAAAGAACTAAACAGACATTTCTCCAAAGAAGACATACAGATGGCTAACAAACACATGAAAAGATGCTCAACATCACTCATTATTAGAGAAATGCAAATCAAAACCACAATGAGGTACCATTTCACACCAGTCAGAATGGCTGCTATCCAAAAGTCTACAAGCAATAAATGCTGGAGAGGGTGTGGAGAAAAGGGAACCCTCTTACACTGTTGGTGGGAATGCAAACTAGTACAGCCACTATGGAGAACAGTGTGGAGATTCCTTAAAAAACGGAATAGAACTGCCATATGACCCAGCAATCCCACTGCTGGGCATACACACCAGTTCAGTTCAGTCACTCAGTCGTGTCCAACTCTTTGCAGCCCCATGAATTGCAGCACGCCAGGCCTCTCTGTCCATCACCAACTCCCGGAGTCTACCCAAACCCATGTCCATCGAGTCGGTGATGCCATCAAACCATCTCATCCTCTGTCGTCCCCTTCTCCTCCCGCCCCCAATCTTACCCAGCATCAGGGTCTTTTCCAATGAGTCAACCCTTCGCATGAGGTGGCCAAAGTATTGGAGTTTCAGCTTCAACATCAGACCTTCCAATGAACACCCAGGATTGATCTCTTTTAGGATGGATTGATTGGATCTCCTTGCAGTCCAAGGGACTCTCAAGAGTCTTCTCCAAAACCACAGTTCAAAAGCATCAATTCTGCGGCGCTCAGCTTTCTTCACCGTCCAACTCTCACATCCATACATGACCACTGGAAAAACCATAGCCTTGACTAGACGGACTTTTGTTGGCAAAGTAATGTCTCTGCTTTTAAATATGCTATCTAGGTTGGCCATAACCTTCCTTCCAAGGAGTAAGCGTCTTTTAATTTCATGGCTGCAGTCACCATCAGCAGTGATTCTGGAGCCCAAAAAAATAAAGTCTGACCGAGGAAACCAGAATTGAAAGAGACACATGTACCCCAGTGTTCATCGCAGCACTGTTCATAATAGCCAGGACATGGAAGCAACCTAGATGTCCATCATCAGACGAATGGATAAGGAAGCTGTGGTACATATACACAATGGAATATTACTCAGCCATTAAAAAGAATACATTTGAATCAGTTCTATTGAGATGGATGAAACTGGAGCCCATTATACAGAGTGAAGTAAGCCAGAAAGAAAAACACCAATACAGTATACTAATGCACATATATGGAATTTGAAAGATGGTAACAATAACCCTATATGCAAGACAGAAAAAGAGACACAGATGCATAGAACAGTCTTATGGACTCTGTGGGAGAAGGTGAGGGTGGGACGATCTGAGAGAATAGCTTTAAAACATGTATATTATCATATGTGAAACAGAACACCATTCCAGGTTCGATGCATGAGACAAATGCTCAGGGCTGGGGCATTGGGATGACCCAGAGGGATGGGATGGGGAGGGAGGTGGGAGGGGGGTTCAGGATGGGGAACACATGTAAACCCATGGCTGATTCATGTCAATGTATGGCAAAAACCACTACAATATTGTAAAGTAATTAGCCCCCAACTATATAAATAAATAAATTAAAAATAAATAAATACAGTGAATTACCCATTGTTTATGACTGATAATAAAATAATGAGGTTGCAAAAAATAAGTGTTTAAAAGTAGTTCCTTTGAAACTTCAACATGCATAGGAATCATCTGGGGAGCTCGTTAAACTGCAGACTTGGGATTCAGTAAGTCTGTGTTGAGGCCCAAGATTCTGCATTTCTAATAAGCTCCCAGGTGATTCAGATGCTGCTGGTCAGTGGACCTGACTTTGAGTAGCATTCTGCCTGTTGCCTGGCACGTGGTAAGTATAGCTAACTCTTCAACAACCTGGGAAGGGGGGCATTGGTTAGGTGTGCCGACCCTCTGTCCAGTCAAAGCTTATCCTATAGTTTTACAGTTGATGGGCCTCTATACCTGCCATCCTACATCTGCAGACTCAGCCACCCATGGATCACATAGCAGCAATATGTACTTATTGAAAAAAGTCTGAGTGTACATGGATCAGGGAGTTCAAACCCATGTTGTTCAAAGGTCAGCTGTACTTGATCAATGTTACTGATACCAGATAATTGATGAGAGTCAAAAGACCCTCTACCACCAAATATCCTCTCCACCATATCTTTTATTGTGTGATATGGTTTTAAAAAGTGAGTATCCCTGGGAGGACCAGTGAGTGTGAATTCAACAAGTGTGAGGGCAGGTTGCTATCCTCTCAACTCAGAAATCAGCATCCAAGAGTTCAGAATTGCTGCTGCTTCTAGTTCTTCTTTGCCATCTTTGTGAAGTATAATTTATAAATTGATACAATTCATTAGTTTTAAATTTTGCTGAGTTTTGACAAATGGAAACAGTTGTAACCACCACCAAAGTCATGATCTAGAGCATTTCCATCACCACAAAACTTCCCTCATGTCCCTTACACAGACTAGAAATTTTACTGGGAGAAGGAAAGGGATTTAAGCTCCAGTTGCTTCAGTTTTCCTGAGAAGCAGGAGATCAGGATCCTGCATCCCGTTGTGTCTCCTCCCCACCCTAAGAATGCTGACAGATCTTGTAATCCCAGCTGGGTCCGGTGTGTATTTTGTACCTTGTAAATTTAGACTGACCCGTTTGTTCTTGTTTGCCAAGAACTTTCTGGGTTTTAGCACTCAAATACTCATGTCCAGAAAACTCATCTCAGATCCTAGACAAACCAGGGTGGTTGGTCACCCTAGCTGTGATGTTCATGCCCTTGTTTCTAAGCCTGACTTTTGTATCTCATTTTAGAGTCAATTTTCTCATGGGAGCACAAAGTAGGCACTCAATAAACAAGTCCATGGGTGGACATAAATGAACCTCATTGTATGCAGCTGCATATTCCTAGCCTAGAGAACACAAGGCCTGGGTTCTGGTCTTGGCTCTGCTAGGTCTGCAGTGGTATAATCCTGGAAAAGTGGTTTCTCAATCTAGGTACGTTTCCTCCACTGCAAAATAGGGGATCCTTAGTCATTTCTGCCTCTGCTGTGATATAGCTCTACCCGTCCATGGAATTATGTTCTGCTGTCACTTCCACTCAGCTTTCTCTTTCTTTCTTGCCTCTTGCTATTTCCCCCCTTCAAATATATACAGTAGGTCAATAAATTATGTAAGGGCAGGTTCATAATGGAATTGCTGATGGACCAGGCTTACACAGAGTGCCGAGAGAGCAATAGAGTGTGGACTTTGAACCAAGCAGCTGCGGCTGGGAGTTGGAGAATCAAGTCTCTATCTTCAGGTAAGTGTTTGTGATTACCTGATTTGCCTTTTGTGTGTTATTCAGGGGAGGATGGTGGGGATAGGGAGCCTGCTGTTTAGGAATTTTCTTGGGTGGGTGAAGATGTACCATGCCAAAGAGGATTTTATATGCTTCTTGTCTAGTGGAGGCAATGATTTCCAGCTGAGCTAGTGCCAAGGAAACAGCACCCAGGCTGTTATTCAGTATTCTAGCACAGAAGAAGGAGTACAGAGAAAAATACCAGAACTGGCCCAAGCTGGAATCTATGGCCACCTGAGGCTCAGGAAGCCGCATTCTGTTTCTGCTTCTGCCATGTGCTGTCTGTGGAACTCGGGGCAGATTGTGTAACCTCTTTGAGCCTCTGTGTTTGTCTCTAATTTTCCTTTTGGTGGAGTAATTCTGCACTGCCTACTTCACAGGGTGGGGTAATTCACCTGTGAGATGACACAGGTAGGAGTTCACTGAAACTGAATAAATGCAACGTTAGGTGTTATCCCTAACTTAAATCTTTGGATCTGTACAATGGGGTCTGATTCGGGGGAGGCAAGTGGAGAGAAACTTGGGGGTTTTGTCTGCTTAGTTCCTCCAATAGTGTCATCAATACACCCTGGCTCCCAATAAGATAAGAAGGGTAGGTGTGAGGGACATATTATTTCTTTGGTCAGAAGACACCACAGCCTATCTTCCTCTTTGACAAAATTCCTGATTTCAAGAGAGCTTTCCCTTGACAATAAAGTCTGCTCTTTCTGCCCTCATTTCCAAATTTGGGGGGGCAATGGAACCAGAACTCTGCTTCAACCCCTCAGCTCAGGCCAGCCAGATACCCTTTCCTACCTAGAGGGGGCTTTCTCATGTGGCCAAGCGTCTCCCTCTGGGGCTGCAGGCCTGTGAAGGGTTAAGTGAGCCACACCCTCAGCAGGAACAGCCTCGGACTTTGTGCTGAGCAGCCATCTCTGCCTTGCCTGGCTTGACTGGCACAGGGAGCCTTGGCTGGAGGAGGCAGGACGAGGAAGGTCAGAATCGTGGACACGGACTAGAGGAGGGCAGAATCTTTCCTGTCTTTCCCGACACCATGGACAGCTCCCACTAACGAGGACGCCTCTCCACCCTTGGGGCGTGGGACTCCTATGCCCCCTTCCTGTCACACTGGGATTTCATCTACCATTCTCTGACACTGAAGTTACACCCTGGTTCCAGCTTGGGGTGAGTTCTGCCTTAACCTGTCACTGTTCCTCTTTTCATATCTTAGGGTGCCCTATGTGGAGGCTTCTTCCCTGCCCCCCAGCCTCCAACCAATCTTATTCTCATTCCTTTCAAATCTAAATCCAAAAGATGCCTTCTTCCCAGCCCTGCTTCTGCTTCTCACCTTGCCTGCCAAGTTATTTAAAATCTTAACTTTTTCTCAAATCTAGAAAATGTGGGGCGATGATAGTATCTGCTTCCTGGAGATATTGTAAGCAGCAAATGAATATGTGTAAAGTCTTTAGAGCCTGCCTGGTCCATAGTGCTTACTACCTGATTGCTGTTGGCTGCTGTAATCAGTATTCTCATAGTTCCCTCAGTTGTGACTTTACAGGAAGTGACAAGTGCTCACTTTTCCTGGAGCTTGGAGAAAGCAGAGTGGAGGGAGAAGGCAGCCTATGTTCCCTTTCTGCCCCACCGTCCTTCTGGCTTTCCTCCCTTCCCCCACTCAGGTTCAGTGATGCGGGAGAGGAGGATGTGGCTGTTTCATTCCTGTTAGGGAGTGGCATTGACCATTGTACTAATAGTTCTGTCCTGTACCAGGGCACCCCGCCTACTCAGTCCCACAAGAAAGACTGAGGAGGGTTGGGTTTCCTCCTTAGGGAGCACCTGCCATGTGACTACTGTGTGGGGCCGAGCCTCTCCCACTCTGTTCTTCCTTGCTTGTTCCCACTAGTTACTAAAAAGCTAGGTGTTTCCCTCTGGGGCAAAGTCCATGTCAGAAGCTTAAGGTTGGGGATGTAAACGTTGGAGATCAAGATCGAAAAATGGGGACAGACGTGGAGGCACATCCAAAGTTTCCGATCACTGCTTGCTTGTTGGGGAAAACAAATCTCATTTTCATTTCCTTTGGGGCACTCCAGCCTTTAATGGAGGAGCTCCTGCCTCTGTCCTGGGGCTCATCACCTTGTCCAGGCCCCATTTAAAAAATGAATCTCACTGTAACAATGAGAGGGGAGGGAAAACTTTGGAGGAATTTTGGAAATGAGTATGGGCGTGCTGGGTGAGGAAACAGGGGCTGTGAGAGGCAAGGAGTTGGGAGGGAGACAGGGCACAGTCAGGGAACCTGGACCCGGGCCAGGGCCTCAGTGCTGGAGGGAGGGAGACTCTGGTGCCTGGCTATGGCATAAACTTTGCTTCCCTTTCCTCCCCAACCCTCCACCCTGCAGCACAAGGATGCTCCCCCAACTGCAGCCTACTGGGGGCCTTCTTCTGGTGGTTGGAGGCAGGTGGTCCCATCTCACTCCCACCAACCCTAATTCAGAGAGCAGAGGATCCCTCCCACCCCTGGCTTCTCTGCAATCTCCACGGTAGCTTGGGCTGGTCTGGAGGTCTCTTCTGGCTGGCCAGGGGCTCTCTCCAGGGCCAGGACTAGGGGGAGGGGAAGGCTCTCTTAGGTCCTTCTGCCTTCCTCCCCTAAATAGTTACTGGCCGTGAAAGCTGAGCAGACACCAACAAACAGATCCCAGGACCAATAGCTCCTCTGGACATGACCCTTCTGGAAGGTTCCGTGGGGGTGGAGGACCTTGTGCTCCTGGAACCCCTGGATCAGGAGTCTCTGATCAGGAACCTCCAGCTGCGCTATGAAAAGAAGGAGATTTATGTGAGTGCCCATGAGTGCCCCCGGCTGTGGATGTGTGGCCAGAGAGTTCCTGGGCCTTTCCCAGACCCACCCTGGCTCACTCCATCATCTCCCACAACTGCAGACCTACATTGGGAATGTGCTGGTCTCAGTGAACCCCTACCAACAACTGCCCATCTATGACCTGGAGTTTGTTGCCAAGTACCGGGACTATACCTTCTACGAGCTGAAGCCCCATATGTGAGTAGAGGGACCAAGGGAAGGTGACAGGGACCAGCTCGCTATGATGAGACATCTTCATTCCCTCTATCCTTTCTCCTGAAGGAGGCTCTCTAGCCACCCCTTCCTCCCTTGGCCCTTTGGAGGCCCCTTACTAGGCCTGTTGTTTGCCACAGTCTGGTCCAAGTGGGGAGGGTGAATGAGTCTGGGGATGGAGTGAAAGACAGTGTCTTGAACTGGCCCCACACTAGTCATCACCCACTTCCTCCCTGCAAGCTATGCACTGGCAAATATGGCATACCAGTCACTGAGGGACCAGGACCGAGACCAGTGTATCCTCATCACGGGCGAGAGTGGAGCTGGGAAGACGGGTGAGGCGCCGGGTGAGGGGGGCAGGGAAGCCATGGGGTTGCTGCTGGAACTACCCCCTTTCTCTCTCCAAGACAGGCCCAGTCCTGCCCCCAACCCCTGAAATTCCTTCCTGGGTTTTTCTGAATGGTGTGAGGTGCTGCAGTGAGGGAGGTTAAGGGCAGTGGTGGGGATCCATGCGGGGGTATCTCTTGCAGAAGCTAGTAAGCTAGTGATGTCTTACGTGGCAGCCGTCTGCGGGAAAGGGGAGCAGGTGAACTCTGTGAAGGAGCAACTGCTTCAGTCGAACCCAGTGCTGGAGGGTGAGGAGTCCAGACTCTGTCCTCTCCACACCCACCCCCACCCCCACCCTACCATCCCCTGTGTTCCTGAGATCACTGTGTTCAGCCTGAAAAATCTGAGACTGGCCTGATGGCTGGAGGACCTTCCCCCTTCCTGTCCCGGGAGTCCTTCTTCTGCCCTCAGCCACCTAACTCCTTCTCTCCTCATCTCCACAGCTTTTGGCAATGCCAAGACCATTCGCAACAACAACTCCTCTCGATTTGTGAGTGAACATCTTGGCCTGGGACGAGAGGGTGCGGGGTCTTGAGAGGGAGGAACGTGGCCCAGATGCCTCCTGTACATGGTGACGAGAAAAGGAGGAAGCCAAGTCTCTCTCTCTCTCTCTGGTCTCTGAAGGGAAAATACATGGATATTGAGTTTGACTTCAAGGGATCCCCCCTCGGTGGCATCATCACAAACTGTACGTGTCTCCCGTCCCACTTACCCCCGCTCCCGCATGCCCCATGGTGTCCCTTTCTGCTAATCTACTGCTGTAGGAAGGAGGAAGGTTAGACTAACAGGCTTCCCATCCACTGGGAACACCAGGGATTAGGACGGAATTAGAGGGAAGTTGTGGTACCTCCCAGATCCTCAGAACATTATTTTCGAATTTTCTGTCAGATCTGCTTGAGAAATCCCGTGTGGTGAAGCAACTTGAAGGAGAAAGGAACTTCCACATCTTCTATCAGCTCCTGGCGGGAGCAGACGCACAGCTACTGAGTACGTGTCGGCCCCTGACATGCGGCAGAACATCCTTAGCCTCCATTCAAGCCCCAGAACCCCTGGGCCCCTCTTGATCCCTAAAGCCATCTCCCCTTGACTCTCAGGGCAGTCCTACCCTGATTCTCACCCACCCACTGTTGGGAACAAATCCCTTGACTTCTGTGTTCTCTTCCTTTTCTGGGGTTTTAGTGTAGGAATAAGCCTTCTTACCTCTTCACCACTCTTACTTCTCTGAACTGCCTTGATTCCTTTTTCCCCAGTTCAGTTCAGTTGCTCAGTAGTGCCTGACTCTTTGCCACCCCATGGACTGCAGCATGCCAGGCTTCCCTATCCTTCACCAACTCCCAGAGCTTGCTCAAACTCATATCCATCAAGTTAGTGATGCCGTTCAACCATCTCATTCTCGGTTGTCCCCTTCTCCTCCTGCCTTCAATCTTTCCCAGCATCAGGGTCTTTTCTAGAGAATCAGTTCTTCACATCAGGTGGCCAAAGTATTGGAATTTCAGCTTCAGCATCAGTCCTTCCAAAGAATATTCAGGACTGATTTCCTTTAAGATTGACTGTTTTGATCTCCTTGCAGTCCAAGATACTCTCAGAGTCTTCTCCAACATCATTGTTCAAAAGCCTCAATTCTTTGGCGCTCAGCTTTCTTTATAGTCCAACTCTCCCATCCATACATAATTACTGGAAAAACCATAGCTTTAACTAGATGGACATTTGTTGGCAAAGTAATGTCTCTGCTTTTTAATATGCTGTCTAGGTTGGTCATAACTTTTCTTCCAAGGAGCAAGCATCTTTTAACTTCATGGCTGCAGTCACCATTCACAGTGATTTTGGAGCCCCCCAAAATGAAGTCTCTCACTGTTTCCATTGTTTCCCCACCTATTGGCCTTGAAGTGATGGGACCAGATGCCATGATCTTAGTTTTCTGAATGTTGAGCTTTAAACCAACTTTTTCACTCTCCTCTTTCACTTTCATCAAGAGGCTCTTTAGTTCTTCTTCACTTCCTGCCATAAGGGTGGTGTCATCTGTGTATCTGAGGTTATTGACATTTCTCCCAGCAATCTTGATTCCAGCTTGTGCTTCATCCAGTCTGGCATTGTGCATGATGTACTCTGCATATAAGTTAAATAAACAGGGTGACAATATACAGCCTTGACATACTCCTTTCCGGATTTGGAACCAGTCTGTTTTAATTGTTCTAACTGTTAGAACTGTTGCTTCTTGACCTGCATACAGATTTCTCAGGAGTCAGGTAAGGTGGTCTGGTATTCCCACCACTTGAAGAATTTTCCACGGTTTGTTGTGATTCACATAGTCAAAGGCTTTGGCATAGAAAATAAAGCAGAAGTAGATGTTTTTCTGAACTCTCTTGCTTTTTGATGATCCAGTGGATGTTGGCAATTTGATCTCTAGTTCTTTGGCCTCTTCTAAAACCAGCTTGAACATCTGGAAGTTCATGGTTCATGTACTGTTGAAGCCTGGCTTGGAGAATTTTGGATGTTACTTTGCTAGCATGTGAGATGAGTGCAATTGTGTGGTAGTTTGAATATTCTTTGGCATTGCCTTTCTTTGCAATTGGAATGAAAACTGATCTTTTCCGGTCCTGTGGCCACTGCTGAGTTTTCCAAATTTGCTGGCATATTGAGTGCAGCACTTTCACAGCATCATCTTTTAGGATTTGAAATGGCTCAAATGAAATTCCATCACCTCCACTAGCTTTGTTTGTAGTGATGCTTCTTAAGGCCCACTAGACTTCACATTCCAGAATATCTGCCTCTAGGTGGGTGATCACACCATTTTGGTTATCTGGGTCATTAAGATTTTTTTTGTATAGTTCTTCTGTGTATTCTTCCCACCTCTTAATATCTTCTGCTTCTGTTAGGTCCATACCATTTCTGTCCTTTATTGTGTCCATCTTTGCATGAAATGTTCCCTTAATATCTCTAATTTTCTCCAAGAGATATCTAGTCTTTCCTATTCCATTGTTTTCCGCTATTGCTTTGCATTGATCACTGAGGAAGGCTTTCTGATCTCTCCTTGCTATTCTTTGGAACTCTGCATTCAAATGGGTATATCTTTCCTTTTCTCCTTTGCCTTTAGCTTCTCTTCTTTTCTCAGCTATTTGTAAGGCCTCCTCAGAAAAACATTTTGCCTTTTTGCATTTGTTTTTCTTGGGGATGGTCTTGATCACTGCCTCCTGTACAATGTCATGAATCTCCATCCATGGTTCTTCAGGGATTCTGTCTATTAGATCTAATCCCTTAAATCTATTTGTCACTTCCACAACAAAGGTCCGTCTAGTCAAGGCTATGGTTTTTCCAGTAGTCATGTATGGATGTGAGAGTTGGACTGTGAAGAAAGCTGAGTGCCACAGAATTGATGCTTTTGAACTGTGGTGTTGGAGAAGACTCTTGAGAGTCCCTTGGACTGCATCCATCCTAAAGGAGATCTGTCCTGGCTGTTCATTGGAAGGACTGATGTTGAAGCTGAAACTCCAATACTTTGGCCACCTCATGCAAAGAGTTGACTCATTGGAAAAGACCCTGATGCTGGGAAGGATTGGGGGCAGGAGGAGAAGGGGACAACAGAGGATGAGATGGCTGGATGGCATCACTGACTAGATGAACATGAGTTTGGGTAAACTCCGGGAGTTGGTGATGGACAGGGAGGCCTGATGTGTTGCAATTCATGGATCTCAAAGAGTCAGACATGACTGAGTGACTGAACTGAAGTGAACTGAACTGCATAATTGTAAGGGATTTGATTTAGGTCATACCTGAATGGTCTAGTGGTTTTCCCTACTTTCTTCAATTTAAGTCCAAATTTGGCAGTAAGGAGTTCATGATCTGAACCACAGTCAGCTCCCAGTCTTGTTTTTGCTACCTGTATAGAGCTTCTCCATCTTTGGCTGCAGAAAATATAATCAATCTGATTTTGGTATTGATCATCTGGTGATAGCCAAGTGTAGAGTCATCTCTTGTGTTGTTGGAAGAGGGTGTTTTCAATGACCAGTGAATTCTCTTGGCAATTCTATTGGCCTTTGCCCTGTTTCATTTTGTACTCCAAGGCCAAATTTGCCTGTTACTCCAGGTATCTCTTGACTTCCTACATTTGCATTCCAGTCCCCTGTAATGAAAAGAACATCTTTTTTGGGTGTTAGCTCTAGAAGGTCTTCATAGAACCATTCAACTTCAGCTTCTTCAGCATTACTGGTTGGGGCATAGACTTGGGTTACTGTGATACTGAATTGTTTGCCTTGGAAACGAACAGAGATCATTCTGTTGTTTTTGAGATGGAACCCAAGAACTACATTTCAGACTCTTTTGTTGACTATGAGGGCTACTCCATTTCTTCTAAGAGATTCTTGCCCACAGTAGTAGATATGATGGTCATCTGAGTTAAATTCGCCCATTCCAGTCCATTTTAGTTCACTGATTCCTAAAATGTTTATGTTCACTCTTGCCATCTCCTGTTTGACCACTTCCAATTTACCTTGTATCATGGACCTAACATTCCAGGTTCCTATGCAATATTGTTCTTTACAGCATTGGACTTTACTTCTATCACCAGTCACATCAACAACTGGGTGGTGTTGTTTTTTTTTTTTTTGAAGAATATAAAGGTTTATTTTATTCTTAATATCTTACTTATAAGAGTCCAAGGATATTGACCATGATAACATAAAAATGAAGTGAAAAATATTTTTATATAACTAGCTGGATGTATTTACACATTACACCCAAGATGTACAAGGCTTAGAAAATTGTTCACGTTAATATAGTAATTCATTGCATTCTTTATCTCTGAGTAATGATTAACTTTTTAAAAGTTGTATTTCTTTACTAATCTGGGAAAACCCCACAATTATTTGGAGGGCATTTATTCTCAGTAGTAGTAGTAGTGTTAGTCGCTCAGTCATGCCCGACTCTTTGTGACCCCATGGACTGCAGCCCATCAGGCTCCTCTGTCCGTGGGATTTTCCAGGCAAGGATCCTGGAGTGGGTTGCCATTTCCTTCTGCATGGGTGGTGTTTTTGTTTTGGGTTCATCTCTTCATTCTTTCTGGAGTTATTTCTCCACTCTTCTCCAGTAGCATATTGGGCACCTACCAACATGGGGAGTTCATCTTTCAGTTTCATATCTTTTTGCCTTCTCATACTGTTCATGGGGTTCTCAAAGCAAGAATACTGAAGTAGTTTGCCATTCCCTTCTCCAGTGGACCACGTTCTGTCAGACCTCTCCACCATGACCTGTCCTGGCTTCTTGGGTGACAATAGTGGTAAAGAACACTCCTGCCAATGCAGGAGACTCAAAAGGCACAGGTTTTGGTCCCTGGGTCAGGAAGATCCCCTGGAGAAGGAAATGACAACCCACTCCAGTATTCTTTCCTGGGAAATTGCATGGACAGAGGAGCCCAGCAAGCTACAATCCAAGGGGTCGCAAAGAGTCAGACATGATTTTACGACTAAATCTCCCTTTTTCCCCAAGCTGGCTTCAAAAACTCAACAATTGTTTCCATCTGCCATGCTTTTCTACCTTTAATTTAAGGGACTTTATCCACAGCTCAGCAGGAGATCGGACAGGATGTTACAAGTATTCAAGAACTTTCAATGAGCTCTAGTTAAAGTTGTTTTGGGTCTATATCTGTCTTACCCATGACCTTGTCCTTGGTTTTTTCTTCTTGGATAGTTCTGTGGAGGTTCCATTCATTCATTCATCAAACACCTCTTGAACATCTACTATGCTTGAACATCCTGTTAGCTTCTAAGGATACAGATTTTAGTAAGACATGGACCTTGTCCTTGAAGAAGTCATCTTCTAGGTATGGCAGATGTGTGAGCAGATACATCACAGTGTAGTGTGACTGTTGCCAATACGCTGTGCAGTTGGCTATAGGGGAAGAAGTCATGGAGCACCATGCTTTGTCTTAGGAAAGAGACCATCTCAGCCTGGATGCTGGCTGGGCCTTACCGCAGGGTCTGATGGGACTTTAAGCTCTGCCAGAGTTTCCTCTTTAAATCCCACCTCTGGCTGTGGGCACTATGGATATCTGATGCCTAAGAACTTATGGCTTTGATTTCTGGTTCTTCTGTGCTGGACTTGTGCCTGTCTCCTTTCACCCTCCTGGAGAGCTCTATGGTTTAGAGCCCCCCACAGGTATCATCTTCCCTCCTGGCTTAATAGTCTTGATTGTATTCAATTTGTCTGAATCAGACACTGGAGTCTTGCTCTGGCTGATTCTCACTCATTGGTTTGAGTCTGGGTGGGGCCTCCCTTCCTGGTGTCATCATCCCAGGGCCTTTCTGACTCATTCTCCTTCCAGACACTCCTCTTTAGCAGCCTCCTATTTCAAAATTTGTGTCTCAGGGGAAGCTGCCATTAAACTCTACTTTGAGAGTCACTCCCTAATTCTCAGATCTTTTGAGTAACAGATAACTGATACCATTCAAGCTCCATGGTTAACTCATTCCTTCCCATCTCAGTGAATGGCTTTGTCCATTCCCTTGATTCATTTATTAAAAGAAAATTCTTGCATGCCAGCCAGGCACACAGAATATGAAGATGAAAAACACAGTCCCAACATACAAGCTGTTCATTGGTAAGAGGAACAGGAAAAAAAACCAAAACCCAATCCATGAGATGTAGTCTGGGGTAGGGATGCACCATGTGGAACACAGGAGAGCCATTTGGCTCAGCCCCAATCTGAGAAAACCTTCCAAAAGGGGGTCTGGTTTGAGGAACATAGTGTCTGCCACTTGGTTGGTGTTTTGTGAACAAATAATGAATGCCCCAACCTGGGCAATGGGCAATGTGTGGAGGGTGGTGTGGAGATAGGTGCTCACCCTTCTTTCCTCACCTTTGTCCTCCCAGAACCACTGAGAACTGAGCAGCATGGAAGGTTTGCTTTTCTGGTTTTATTGTTTAGAGCCCGGAGGGTGGAGAGAAGAGTAGAATGAGGCTTTTCTTTCATAAAAGTTGGGGAAAACCTCAAGGATTATGAACACCCACTTCCCTGGTCACTCAGCTGGTAAAGAATCCACCTGCAATGCAGAAGACCCTGGTTCGATTCCTGGGTTTGGGAAATCCCCTGGAGAAGGGATAGGCTACCCACTCCAGCATTCTTGGGCTTCTCTGGTGGCTTAGCTGGTAAAGAATATGCCTGCAATGTGGGAGACCTGGGTTCGATCCCTAGGTTGGGAAGATCCCCTGGAGAAGGGAAAGGCTACCCACTCCAGTATTCTGGCCTGGAGAATTCCATGGACTGTATAGTCCATGGGGTCACAAAGAGTCAGACATGACTGAGTGACTTTCACTTTCAAACCCTAAATACCACTTTAAAAAGTAGTCTATAATCATAGGAATGAATGATTCCAACACAAAAAAGGCACAGGGATAACCTAAAAGAAAAATGTCTCCTCTGAATAAATGAACGAACAAACCTAGAGCAAGGGCCATGAGGGTCAAGGGTGGAGGACTCAGAGAGCCCATGTACTGACCCTTTTCCCTCATGCTGGTCCTTGCAGAGGCCCTGAAGCTTGAGCGGGACACAGGTGGCTATGCCTACCTGAACCTGGACACATCCAGGGTGGATGGCATGGATGACAATGCCAACTTCAAGGTCCTCCAGGTGGGTACTCAGGATGGGCCATTAGGCCATGCCCTGAGTCCAGGCTCTGGCTTTGGGAAGGGAGGCAGGCATTGGACTGGCCTGAAGTTCAGCTTCCGATTCTCCTTTCTTCCCTAGAGTGCGATGACTGTGATCGGCTTCTCCGAGGAGGAGATTCAGCAGGTGCTAGAGGTGGCGGCCCTGGTGCTGAAGCTGGGGAACGTGGAACTGGTCAATGAGTTCCAGGCCAATGGGGTATCTGCAAGTGGCATCCGTGATGGGAGAGGTCTGCACCCAACCAGCTCCCTGAATCTCCTCCTGCAATTTCTGTTCTCCCACTGTCTTCAGCATAATAGACTTCACTCTGATTAAGTCCCCCTCTGCCCGTTCAGGAGTTCCTCCCCAAACATACTCATTCAGAACGCCCTGTGAGACATATTGGAATGAAGTGTGGATGTTCCATAGACCTTGGTTCTGGGACTCTCTGAATTCTCAGTGGATTCTTTGCAAAAATGGGGACAATTACACTCATTTCAGGAGATTCTCATATTAAAGGAGATGATACACACAAAGTGTCAAGATCTACCTTCTCTCCTCCTCCTCCCCAGATGTTCCTCCAAGGCCATATTCTGGATGGGCTGTAAGGACTTTCCCAGTAAGATTCAAGAACACCAGGCCCCCAGCAGTTTCACATATCACCCTCCCTCCTCTCCTGGGAGTAAACCCTCTCTCAGGCCATGTTGTATTTCCTTATCACTCCCAGGTGTTCAAGAAATTGGGGAATTGGTGGGTTTGAATTCAGTAGAACTAGAGAGAGCTTTGTGCTCAAGAACCATGGAAACAACCAAAGAAAAGGTGGTCACCACACTGAATGTCATCCAGGTGAGGGGCTCTCAGGGAGGAGGCTGGGTTTTGAGTCTGTTCTATGGCTGTCACACTAACCAGCCGCCCGCCCTCCAGGCTCAGTATGCCCGGGATGCTCTGGCTAAGAACATCTACAGCCGCCTTTTCAACTGGTTAGTGAATCGAATCAACGAGAGTATCAAGGTGAGAGATTGCCCTCCTTCCTCAGTGTTCTCCTCTGCCTGCCCCGTGCCTTGGGTTCTGAAATGAACAGAGGAAGAATGATAGCATGTTTTCTTTTATCTACTTATTTTTGATACTATGTTATTTTGGAAATACATCTTTTTTTTTTTTAATTCAGCTATCTGGATTCTCTATCAGCTGCCTGGTCTTTCAGCTGCAGAAAGATTCTTAGCCTCAGTTTCCTGATTTGGGTAATGAGACACTAACATTTACGTGTTTCCCAGGATTTAGTGAGGATCGCTAAATTTAGTGCTTCCCTGGTAGCTCAGTCGGTAAAGAATCTGCCTGCAGTGCAGGAGACCTGGGTTCAATCCCTGGGCAGGGAAGATCCCCTGGAGAAAGAAATGGCAACCCACTCCAGTATTCTTGCCTGGAAAATCCTACGGACAGAGGAGCCTAGTGGGCTACAGCCCATGGGGTCGCAAGAGTCGGCCACGACTTAGCAACTAAACCATCAGTGATGATCAGATAAAATTGTGTACGTGATTACCATATAATCCAGGAATTCTACTCTTATGTATATATCGAAGAGAATGGAGAACATGTCCACATAAAAGCGTGTGCAAGAATGTTCATAGGGGCATTATTCATAATAGCCAAGAAGTGGACACAACCCAAATGCACATCATCTGATGAATGGATAAACAAAAGGTGGTGTATCCATACAGTGGTACATTGTTTGGCTATAAAAAGGCATGAGATACTGATACAAGCTCAACATGGATGAACTTTGGAAACAGGTTGAGTGAAAGAAGCCAGACCCAAAAGGCTACATTTTATGTGATTCCATTTATATAAAATGTCCAGAATAGGCAAATCCATAGGGATGGGGAGTAGGTCCATGGTTACCAGAGGAATAGGGAGTGACTGCCAATAGGTCCATGTACAATATTTCATTTGGAGGTGATGAAAATACTCTGAAATTTAGTGGTGATTGTTGTATACTTGTTGAATATACTAAAAAAAACAAAACACATCACCAAATTGTATACGC
Source organism: Giraffa tippelskirchi (assembly GCF_054371585.1). Classification (NCBI taxonomy): domain Eukaryota; kingdom Metazoa; phylum Chordata; class Mammalia; order Artiodactyla; family Giraffidae; genus Giraffa; species Giraffa tippelskirchi. The sequence goes on from NC_137278.1 coordinate 155,651,378, forward strand.
TTACAGGGTAAATTTTATGGTGTACAAATTAGGCCAAAATAGAGCTATTGTTTAAAAATTACATATGTGAAAGTGCCATCAATTTAGAAACTATTACTGGAAGGCAGCAGGGTAAAATAGGATTTGAATCTAGATTTGGGTAAATGCTTAACTCTTTTGGCAGTTTTTTGGTTTTTTTTTTTTGGCTACGCTGTGCAGCATGCGGGATTTCAGTCCCTAGGGTAAAATAGGATTTGAATCTAGATTTGGGTAAATGCTTAACTCTTTTGGCAGTTTTTTGGTTTTTTTTTTTTGGCTACGCTGTGCAGCATGCGGGATTTCAGTCCCTGCCGGCTCTCCCCTCCACCCTCCTGCCCCTAGCAGGTATTGAACCTGCACGCCTTGCAGTGAAAGCGTGGAGTCTTAACCCCTGGACCAGGGAAGTCTCTTAGCTCTTTTGAAGTTTGATTTTTTTCATCTGTAGAAAGGGAATCATCACACTTTATAGGGATATACAGATTAATGAAACAAGCTCTTAGGATTTTTTGTAAAACGCTTTACACATATAAGGGATGGTTATTTTCCTGAGATTTTAATGTTTTTCTACGTTGTACCATGGGAGCATTTCCTGGAATCTATTTGCATCTTCCCTTCCCTCCTTTCCTCCCTCTTGGCTGGTCCTTCAGCCTATAGAGGAAGGGGGAGCATGAAATCACCCCAATTCCTCTCCAGCATGGTCAAGTTCACTCAAGTGCTGTCTGCCCCCTGCTTCACTCTCATCCATCCAGAGGGGCCTGGCCACATGTGCAGAGGGCTGGTCCTCAGATGTATCTTTTCCTCCTCTTCAGGTGGATACTGGGGAGAAGAGGAAGGTCATGGGGGTTCTGGATATCTATGGCTTTGAAATCTTAGAGGTGAGAGAGCTCCAGCAACCTCAGCACCCTGCTTCCTGGGGGTGAGGGGTGGCAAGCTCTAAGCAGGGTATGGGAGAGGGGAGGTCAGGCTGAGATGGAGGAAGTGTTTTGTGCTGAGCTGCTCTCTCTCTCTCTCCAACCTGTGTACCCACCTCAGGATAATAGCTTTGAGCAATTTGTGATCAACTACTGCAACGAGAAGCTACAGCAGGTGTTCATAGAGATGACACTGAAAGAGGAGCAAGAGGAATATAAGAGAGAGGTAAAGGAAGCCTTCCTGCTTGCCTTTCTCTCAGATGATGTAAGATATATGCCAGACCTTTTTCTCCTTTGTCACAATTTCCTCTCAGTTGTCCCCAGATGGGAACACTAAGGACAGAAAGTTTCCCTTGCACAGCTAAATATGCTAGCATTACCAAGAAGCCCTAACTCTCTGCTCTCCACCCCCAGCTCCCCACCCTTCCACTCCAGGCCAGGCGAGGAAGGGGGCAGATTGATGGAAGGGTGTCAGGGATAGGTGGGAGTGGGAAAGAGTCCTGACAGAAGTGAAGTGACAGCTGTGCTTGGCCCAGGGCAGACTGTGAGCCAAATTTAGAAGGGACATTTCTCCTGGGCTTGGCACCCTACACATTCCTTTTGGTGCCCTTTTCTGACATCAGAATCCTTTGTCTCCTCCGGGCTGGACTGATGTCACTGTCGTCTTTTGTAGCCCTCGGATCCCAGACTTCCTCATCATAAGTGCCCCATGGCTCAAAATTTCCACACTCCTTCCCCTGGTCCCGGTTTTTCTATGGCCAAGTGTTAGAAAAGCTCTCTGATGGAGCTAATTCACTCCAAAGTGTGAATGGCTGAGTCTCACTCATCAAAGCCCTCCCAGGGATGTTCCTTGTGAACTCAGGAACCTGCTGTGGCAGCATTTCAGGCAATGTGGTCACGACTCAAAGGTGTTTTTTTTTTTAATTTTGTATGTTTTGACTTTAAGAACTTATATTATCAAGTAGATAATATGCACTCATGCTTCAAGATTCAAAAAGCTTAAAAAGTTGTATAAAGAAAAGTCTTCCTCCCCTCTTAATTCTCCCTCCCATCCAGAGGCAAGTGAAGTCAGCCTCCTTCTGCAGCAAATCTGTAAATACATTTCCCCACAATATCTATTCAAGCGGCCACAAATACACTCCATTCTGCATCTTGCTTTCACCAGTCAACAAGAGACCTTTCTGTACCAGTTCATAAAGATGCTTCTCTACAGCTGCCTAGGATTGTAAGGATATCCTCATTCATTTAACCAGTTGGGAGAGGTATTTGGGAGATGAAGTAGGAGGGCAACTTTGCTTAATTCCACTCTGCATTCCCTAAAGACCTGTGAGAGAAGAAGAAGAGAAAGGCTTGTCTTCCCCAACCACACCTGGGAGTGGCCCGAACTGGGGAGGTCTGGCCCTTGGGTGGTCAGGGCCTGTCTGTAGGCCTGATGCCCAGCAAATCTCTAAATGACTGATTCACGGTCTTTCGGTCCTCTGCTTCTATACCATTCTTGCTTTTTAAGAAACAAATTATACAGCCCCAATGTATCACGTGGATCAGTGGTTCTGAAAGTGTAGTCCTGAGCCAGTAGCAGCACTGGCCCCTGGGAACATATGAGAAAGACAAGTTCGCAGGGCCTGTCCCAGGCCTGCCAAATCAGAAACTGGGGCTGAGACTCAGAAGCCTGTGTTTTAACAAGCCCTCTCAGTGACTGGGATGAACGCTTGAGTTTGAGAATCACTGATGCAGGTCTTTGAAGATGTGTCAAATCAGCTTTGTTGTTTGATGATAAGCTTTTGGTTTACTTAAGTGCTTTTGTTCTATGGTGTGTTGCCAGAGCGGTGTGGCGATTTGCTCTTCCACATACTCAAGGATCCTTTCCCCCTTCCACAGTGGGGTGATTCCTGTCGCAGTCTTTACCTAACATATTACTCTTCCCTCCCCAATCTACAGCACCCCCAGGGCTCTCTACACTGTCTCACCCCCTCTCACAACTGCTCTGGGTCCTCCCAGACATCTGTCCACCCACCCCACAAATTCTGTATCAACCCTGGAGGGATGAGGATGTAATAGAAACCACACCAAGGACCCTCTGAACTATAGGGCTTTCTGATGGTCCTTGGTGGGGTGGATGAAAGGGGACCTGGTTCTGGTGGGGTCTTTGAAGTTTCATCTTGGACCTGCTGCATGTAATTTTTCATGTCTCCCCTTGCCAGGGCATACCGTGGGTGAAGGTGGACTACTTTGATAATGGCATTATCTGTAACCTCATTGAGCATGTAAGTTCTCCTCTTATCTCTGGGACCTCCCGCTCCAGACCTGAACTCCCTTCCCATGTCTCTCTCTCCCCCTCCCACCCTACTTGATAAGGATGGTAAGGAGGGCAAAGGATGAGGGGGCAGAGGGGTGGCAGTGAGGTGTGGACATCTTGAAGGGCAAGGTCTAGGTTGGGCTGTTCTTGCTCCCCTGGCCAGAATCGGCGAGGCATCCTGGCCATGCTGGATGAGGAGTGCCTGCGGCCCGGGGTGGTCAGTGACTCCACCTTCCTAGCAAAGCTGAACCAGCTCTTCTCCAAGCACAGCCACTATGAGAGCAAAGTCACCCAGAACGCCCAGCACCAGTATGACCACAGCATGGGCCTCAGCTGCTTCCGTATCTGCCACTATGCAGGCAAGGTGATGTGATGGGCCTGGATGGTGAAGATTAGGGTCTGGGCACAGACTGAAGACAATGGGGGAGGCACTGGGGAAGATGGGAACCGGGAACACTTCACAGTGAGACTGGGAGAGCCAAGGGCACGGCAGACAGTATGCCAGATGCTCTGGACCAAGTGCTGTTCCTGTACAGGTGACCTACAACGTGAACAGCTTCATCGACAAGAACAATGACCTACTCTTCCGAGACTTGTCCCAGGCCATGTGGAAGGCCCGGCACCCGCTCCTTCGGTCCTTGTTTCCTGAGGGTGATCCAAAACAGGCATCTCTCAAACGCCCCCCAACTGCTGGGGCCCAGTTCAAGAGTTCTGTGACCACTCTCATGAAGAACCTATATTCCAAGAACCCCAACTACATCAGGTGACATGCTGGGCACACAGGGGGACATGCTGCTTTTGTGATGACACACACAGGGTCCATGCGTGGTAGAATATGTCCATGCGGGGAGGGGGGCTCCCTGGAATAAGGCTACCAGAAACCCTTTCCTTATGGAAAACAGAGCCCACTGAGAAGCCAAATGTCCTGTAAGGGGGAGAGCAGCGTGGTCAGGCAGCGACCAGGCTCTAGTGAGTGAAACTGGGAAGGCTAGTGTATCTGTTTTCTCTGGAATTTTTCAGCTAAGGAGTGTGGGCTTCCTAGGTGGCACTAGTGGTAAAGTACCTGCCTGCCAATGCAGGAGATACAAGAAATGCGGGTTCAGTCCCTAGGTCAGGAAGATCCCCTGGAGAAAGGCATGGCAACCCACTCCAGTATTCTTGCCTAGAGAATCCCATGGACAGAGGAGCCTGGTGGGCTACAGTCCATAGGGTTGCGAAGAGTCAGATATGACTGAAGCAACATAGCACAAGCACAAGGGATGTAGAGACTAGGATGGTGACACTGGCAAGGGTGAAGCTCCTGCAGCCTGGGCCTTGCCCTACCTCTCATCAGGTGTATAAAGCCCAATGAGCATCAGCAGCGAGGTCACTTCTCTTTTGAGCTGGTAAGTGTCCAGGCTCGGTACCTGGGACTGCTGGAGAACGTGCGGGTGCGACGGGCAGGCTACGCCTACCGCCAGGCCTACGGGTCCTTCCTGGAAAGGTACCGATTGCTGAGCCGGAGCACTTGGCCTCGCTGGAATGGTGGAGACCAGTAAGATTCAGTGGGAGACTGGGGGGCAGGGAGGGGCCATGCAACGAACCTGTGGGGAGGAGACCCCTCAGGCAGTGCCATGGGCATCGCTGGTGTTTGGTGAATGGCTACTGGGGGACATGAATTGAATGATGACTTTTCAGAGGCTCTGAAGTCTGTTGAGCCCTGAGCTTTTCTCCCCTCTTAGAAGGGGTAGAGGAAAACTGGGAGAGGCCCCTCCCCTGGGATGTCCCTGGACAACTTTCTTCACCTGACTCGGCAGGGAAGGGGTTGAGAAGGTCCTGGGGGAGCTGAGCATGTCCTCAGAGGAGCTGGCCTTTGGGAAGACAAAGATCTTCATCAGAAGCCCCAAGACTGTGAGTTGCAGGGGGCACTAGTGTTTGGTGGGGCTGGATGGTGGAAGAGTTGGAGGGCCCACCTGAATGAGAGGCTGGGTGAGGGGAGCTTCTAGAACTTGGAAGGGATAGTGGGTGAGGACGTCTTTCTGCAGGGGTTGTATCCCTGGGAACTGACCCCTTGGGACCCCAGCCCACCTGCCCTGGGCCCTGGAAGTTAGGTGTGCTGACCTTGCCTGTCTGAGGACCTCTACCTGAAGCAGGGCTCCTTGAGAGTCAGTGGTCTGAGTGTCCCAGTTCTAGTGCAATGCCTGCTCGTGAGTTAGGGCTCATGGATATGTGGATAATTAAATGAATGGATGCATAGATGAAGAAACTAAGAGGACAAAGGAATGATCGAATAAAACACTGAGTGGGAAGCCATTGGTGCCATGGGTTCCCCCCAGGCCAGCCTCTCTGTGCCTCCCTGCACCCCTCCACAGCTTTTCTACTTGGAAGAGCAGAGGCGCCTTCGACTCCAGCAGTTAGCCACGCTCATACAGAAGACATACCGAGGCTGGCGCTGCCGCACCCACTACCAGCTAATGCGCAAGAGTCAGATCGTCATATCCTCTTGGTTTCGGGGCAACATGGTACCAGTTCTCCTGAAGTTCTATCCCCCTCATTCCGATAGGAGAGCAGGAAGTAGAGAGGTAGTTCGGGAGATGGAGTTTCTTTAACAGGCTCATTGTTTCTACAGCAAAAGAAACGCTACGGGAAGATGAAGGCATCAACGTTGTTGATCCAGGCTTTTGTGAGAGGGTGGAAGGTAATGGGGAAGGGAGAGGGGTTTCATCCCCACATGTGGCTCCCTGTGCCAGCTGCTCCTGGGGTGGGGGGAAGAATGTGTGTGTGCCAAGTCACTGAGTCATGTTCGACTCTTTAAGACCCTATGGACTGTAGCCCACCAGGCTCCTCTGTCCATGGGGATTCTCCAGGTAAGAATACTGAAGTGGGTTGCCATGACCTCCTCCAGGGGATCTTCCCGACCCAGGGGCTGAAACCACAATGTCTCCTACATTGGCAGGCGGGTTCTTTACCACTAGCACCACCTGGGAATCCCAGGGGTGGCAGGGGAAGAGTAGCAGAGAGCAGGTCCTGCCCAAATCCAGGACACATCTCTGTGTGACCGCGTGTCTGTGTCTGGGCGTGTTTCTGGGTCTGCTATGTGTGTGTCCGGGAACATGGATGCGTCTTGGGGAGATCTGAACACATGCCTGGGTGTGTTTCTGACTTGGCTCTGCCTTCTGCTCTGAGTGTCCTCCTGGTTGCCCACTTGTCTGACTTCACTCTCTCCCTCCAGTTAGAGTCTCAGCTCTTTACCTTACTCTGTTCTTTGTGTGATTGAAAAATAGTAGAACCTCTTCTCAGCCTATCTTCTATCTTCCAGGTAGAACTCACTATCTTTACTTTGGCTCCTTTCTTGTTTGTCCCTGACAGGCCCGAAAGAATTATCGAAAGTACTTCCGGTCAGGGGCTGCCCTCATCTTGTCGAATTTCATCTACAAGAGCATGGTAAGTGGTGGGGGTTGAGGAAGGAAACAGGGCATTGAGGAGGGAGGGACAGGTTGGGAAGAGGAAATGTGTGGGGCTCAAGATGAGGTGATCTGAAGCTTTTCTTCAAGAGCCTCTTCTGTCGGCTGCTGCTGCTGCTCTTTAGTCGCTAAGTCCTGTCTGACTCTTTGTGACCCCATGGACTGTAGCCCACTAGGCTCCTCTGTCCATGGGATTTCCCAGGCAAGATTACTGGAGTGGGTTGCTGTTTCCTTCTCCAGGGGATCTTCCTGACCCAGGGATCAAATCTGAGTCTCCTGCTTGGCAGGTGGATTCTTTAACACTGAGCCACCTGGGAAGCCCCTCCTTTGTCTGTGAGGTGATAGGGCTGTAGGAGGAGGGCCCCAGTGCTCAGGACCCAGGGATAGAATCAGAGCACATTTTGGCATGAATGGGCACTGCAGCAACCTGTGGCAGGAAGGGGGTCCCAGCACATCCACTGACTAGTCCATGGTGAACAGGCTGGAGAAGAGACTGGGGCTGGGTGGTTAATGAGAGTTGAAGAGTCTGAGCCTCATGGAAGAGCAGAGAGAGGGCACACATAGGGTTAAGTAACCCAACCTCCCGAAATTCATTTTAGGGTTGAGGGGGTGATGGTGGAGGAATGGTATCTTGCTTCTATTTCTTCTGACACTGTAGCAGGCGATGCTGGAAGTGAACCTCAGGAAAGATCTTGATTCAAGAAGACTCAGGTCGGGGTGAGCAGGAAAAAGTCAGGAGCAGGCCTGGTTTCAAACTATGAACAGTTTCCAGTAAGAGAAAAATGGGGACAGAGCGGGGTGATTGCCAGAGACATATCCGATAGCGATGGTGCTTCCGAGAATTGTTGGAGGGAAACCGGATGAGGGGGCGGGGCAGGACTTCCAGTGAGACCCTGGGAAATACCAGAGAGAAGAGCAGGCAATTTTGGACAGAGGGCTGGAGTGACTCTGAACTGAGCTGGGTTGATTTGATCACTGACGGTTGTTAGGACTCTTACTGACTTGGCTCATAGAGACCTGAGATGCAGTCACTGGTGCTCCTCTCTGTTCCCTTGGCTGAGTTGAGGAAAGGGGGCTCTTGCCCTCCTCCCCACCTCCCTGAGTCTTCACTGTGTTCTCCACCCTCTCTCAGGGAAGCTCCTTTGTCTTCCTCCTGGGCGTCTTTGGTTGCCGGGCTCTCCTCAGGCAGGCTCCAGGGTGTCTGCCTCACCAGAGTACGTGCTCTTCTGCTGCACACCTGAGCCTGTAATCTGATTTTGCTCTTATCTCCTGACTGACTTCTCATCTACCTTCACTCTCACCTGCATATTATCAGGCATCTGCAGAATGTCACCACAGGAGCTGCTGGGTTTAAACCAGCATTTCAATACATCAAATCCACTATGGAAGTCTGCTCCCAGGGGGTCATCGGGCACTGATTGCCCCAGTGTTTCTGACTAGGCCATTACCTTGCCTATACTATTACCTACTTAGCTAATGCTACTAATGCTAATACCTACTATTTTTTTTTTGATTACTTAACTATACACTAAGCCATTTACAAGCATTAACTTGAATGATTTCAACAACTCTGTGAGGTAGGTCCTTACCTTTCCCCCATTTTATTCTATTTTTAATTAATTAATTTATTGAACTTTTTTTTAAAAAGCACAAAAACCTTACATACTAAAATTGTACATATCAAGTATTAGTCCAATCTTATATCAATCTATTTACAATTAAATAGCACCTGAAGATCCCCTGGAGAAGGGAAAGGCTACCCACTCCAGTATTCCGGCCTGGAGATTTCCATGGACTGTATAGTCCATGGGGTCACAAAAAATCAGAAACGACTGACCGACTTTCACTTTCACTTGGTTTTCTCACCTAGGTTAGTTAAACACGCCCAGAGAATTTTTATTCAAAGTATGCATGCTAAGTCACTTCAGTAGTGTCCGACTCTTTGTAACCCTATGGACTGTAGCCTGCCAGGCTCCTCTGTCCATAGGATTCTCCAGGCAAGAATACTGGAGTGGGTTGCCATGCCCTCCTCCAGGGGATCTTCCTGACCCAGGGATTGAACCTGTTATCTCTTATGTTTCCTGAATTGGCAGGTGGGTTCTTAACACTAGCGCCACCTGGGAAGCCCATTCAAAGTATATGTTCCTTTAAAATAAACCCATTCTATTGTTAAAAACTAAGGCCCAGAGAGGGGGCTACCCTCATAGCTCAGTCAGTTAAGAAACTGCAATGCAGAAGATCTGGGTTCGATTCCTGGGTTGGGGAGATCCCCTGGAGAAGGAAATGGCAACCCACTCCAGTATTCTTGCCTGGAGAATCCCATGGACAGAGGAGCCTGGCAGGTCACAGTCCATGGGGTCACAAGAGTTCGACATGACTTAGCAACTAAACAACGAAGGCCATGAGAGGTTGAATAACTTGTAGGCATTTCACAGCTGGCATGTGATAAGAGCTGGGATATTTGACTCTAGTTAACCACCACCTATGCCTGTTCCCCTCTCCTTCCTCCCTCCCCACCCCCACCACACACAAAGAAGCCAGGGTGACCCAGGCATCCATGACTCTGGGTAGACCTGGGGGCAGAAGAGCCACATGGGGAAAAGTGGAACTTTCTAGGTCTAAGAAAAAGAAAAGAGAAACCTCAGAAGCTCCCCACCAATTGGTATATGGAGGATTGTAGGAGATGCTTAGGAATGTTTATTGAATTAAATCAAACCAGGCCAAGGACTGGGGCTTCAGGGTAATTAGATTAAGCCCACTAGATCTTGGTAGTGGAAGATACAAAGAAGTTGGATGGTTCCTGAAGAGTTATAGCAATATTACTCTGCCTTTTTTTATTTTCATGTTTTACCCTAATGTCTCAATAGAAAGCTTTCATAAAAATTCCCAAAATTTGGAAGTGTTCAAGATCAAGTCATTTATAGAAAATGAAGGTATAGAACCTTCAATAATTCTATCCCATAAACAAACAAGGTGTTAGGTACTCCCTGGAATGTAAAGACTTAAGAGTCCTTGTTCTAGATTGGGGGAGACTAAACAGTCAGATGCCATGGATGAAATTTGATTGGATCTTGGATCAGGAAAAATAAAAGCAAAGTCAAAGAGGATACTTTTACAGTTTATACAGGACATGAGAAGAGATTTGCATATGCATTACAGTTGGGTGAGTGTATTTAATTAATGTTAATATCCTAAGGTGTAGTGATGGACTTCTAATTGTGTAGGAGAATATTCTGGTTCTTGGACAATGTGTGCTTAAGTTTGGGGGAAAATGTCATGATAACTGTGACCTACTTTAGGATGCTATAGTAGCCAAGATTTGTACATAGGCATGTATTTATATATTTATATGCATTTGAATATAAGTGTGTGTTAGAGAGAGTGCAAAGATAGGGTATGGTACTGTCAGTAGGTGAATTTAGGTAAGAAGTATATATTATTCAGATGCTCACTGTAATCTTATTTCAACTTTCATGCAAATTAAAAATTTTTCAAAATAGGAAAATAAATTGTATTACATTTTAAAAATTAAACAAATTAAAATATAAAATCTTAAGTCAGATTATGTCACTCTTCTCCTAAAACCCTCTAATGGTGTTCTGTTTCACTCCACATAAAAGCCAGATTCACTATCACAGCCTACAAGGGCCTTTATGATCTGTCTTTGGCCAACCAATTTTCTGATCTTCTCTCCTCTCACTCAGCTTAGGCTAGTGGCTTTCCTTCTGTGTCTGGAATATGCTACCTCTCACTCCTGTCTCAGGTCTGCTTTTGTTGTATCATAGCACACAGAATTCTTTAATGTTGTGTTCAGTGTTTATTTGCTTGTGGGCTGTCTCCTTCTCCAGTGCCAGTAGGACATAAACTCAGTGAGAAGAGAGTCTGTTTACTCTGTTGACTGCTGTGCTTCCATACTTAGAACAGTACCAGCACAGAGCAGATTCTCAATGATGTTGAATGGTGAAAACACCCAGGACCTGGGATCCTGACTCCCAAAGACTTGCCCTATAGAAACGGGGAAGATTGCCATGCAAATAACAGTAGTACAAAAATCAAAAGTATAGACAAAGTAGTACAAAAACCAAAGTATAGACTTCAAAGGAGAGACACCCTGGCCCAGGGAATCTGGGAGGACTTTGAGCTCCATCTCAAAGGATAAGTAGAATCTGGGTTGGCAGAGTTGAGCTGAGAGCAGCATTAGCTAAGGCAGAGGGTGGTAATTCATGGTCTGGGCAGAGGGCAGGGCAAGAAGTCCAGTCTGGTTAGTGTGCCAAGGTTGCCGTGACATGAGGTTGGACTATAAGTAGAGGACTTTGAACAGTGTCCTAGAGGCAATACAACCAGGACACTGCCAGGTTGCAGTGTTGGGCTTGACTGAGCAGAGAGGAGGGAAGATTTGGTACCTGTCTAATAGCTAACACAGTGGGTCAGCCACCTGTAAACAGTTAAGAGTCTTGAGAATAGGAAATTGCAGGAACAAGATATTAAGGCCAGTTTTCCTATTGGCTCCTCCTACCTCACTAAAATGGTTAGAAGATATCTGCTTGGATCTAACCCATCTCTCCCTTCCATCTCCCATTCACGCTCCTACTGCCCAGCCTCAAGCCTACACTGAAAGAGACAGGGAATGGACTCGCTTCCACCTCCTCAGCTCCACTTCTTGCTCCTCCCTGTGGTGGCCTTCCTAGTTGAAGCGACAGGATCTGGGTACAAGTTTGCCTGTCAGGAGGTCTTCTCATCATCCCACTCCCAACCCCCTTGCTCCCAACCCAGGTACAGAAATTCCTACTGGGGCTAAAGAACGATTTGCCGTCTCCCAGCATCTTGGACAAAAAGTGGCCGTCTGCCCCTTACAAGTATTTCAACACAGCCAACCACGAGCTCCAGAAGCTCTTCCACCAATGGAAGGTGAGTGGGGCCTGGGCAGCTCTCCTGGCATCTGGGCATCTCCTCTCTCATTTGTCTTTTTTCTCTTCTCCTTCCTCTGATTTTCCTCTTTTGTCTCCCTCTCCCACTCAAAATTTTTTTGTTTATGGTGGTAACACTAAAATTTACCACTTTAACCAATAAAAAATTCTTTTGGTCACACCCCACAGCATGTGGGATCTTTGTTTCCTGACCAGGGATCCAACTGGGCCTCCTGCATTGGAAGGTGGAGTCAACCATTGGAACACCGCAAGTCCCCCTTTTAACCATTTTTAAATATACAGTTCAGTGGCGTTAAGGACCTTCACATTGTTGTGTGACCATCACCACCGTCCATCTCCATACTTTTTTCCATCATCTCAGACTGAAACTCTGTACACGTTAGGGAAAAACCCTCTGTTCCTCCATCCCCTCAGTCCCTGGAACCCATCATCTACTCTGTCTCTATGACTTTGACTATTCTAGGTACTTCATATACGTGAAGTCATACCACATCTGTCCTTTCATCTGGCTTATTTCACTTAGCACAGTGTTCTATTCAGGAATACTTTTGCGCTCCTGTCTGGGACTATGCCTTAGGCTGCATGCTAGGTGCACCGCCCTCCTGGGGCTTGAATGTGATAGTTTCCATTCCCTCTCCCAGCACCCCACAGTTCCTCCCTTCCCAGTGCTCCTCCAGCCCTCTCCAAAGTGTCTGCTCCCTGTCTGTTCAACTCCGTCTCTTCCCAGTCCCTGCCCCTCTCCTTGTGTGTCTCTCGGTGTTCTCCCCACCTCACACCCCAGCCCTGCCCTCTTCCTCCAGGACCTTAGCTCCTTCCCCTCCTCCATCACAGTGCAAGAAATTCCGGGATCAGCTGTCCCCGAAGCAGGTAGAGGTCCTGAGGGAGAAGCTCTGTGCCAGCGAGCTGTTCAAGGGCAAAAAGACCTCATACCCCCTGAGGTGAGGACCTCCCAGACCCTGTGCAGCTTCATCAAGAGCACCGAGAAGCTTCCCCAGGAAGAATAACGCTGTGGTCCTCAAACTTCAGTATGCATCGGAGTCACCCGGTGGGCTGGATCACAGCCAGATGGCTGCGTGCCCTCCTCAGAGTTTCAGGTCTAGGGCGGGGCCCGAGAATTTGCCTTTCTAACCAGGTTCTAGGGGATGCTGATGTTGGTCCTGGACCACATCTAAGAACCACTGAGCCAGAGGATATGGTGGAGGATGGGGGATGGAGATGGGAGGATTGAGATGGGAGGTGCAAGGACCTTGGGGGTCAGAGGTATGGACCTTGTCTCCACTGCGTACTTTCTGTGTGTCCTCAGTGTCCCTATTCCATTTCGCGGTGACTACATTGGGCTGCAAAGAAACCCCAAGCTACAGAAGCTGAAGGGTGGGGAAGAAGGGCCTATTCTGATGGCTGAGACTGTGATGAAGGTCAATCGTGGCAACGGCAAGGTGATGGCCCACACCCTGACCCCCCACCCCCACCCCCCAAGCCTGATCCAGAGCCCTGGCTGTTAGCCAGAAGGGTGAGGACTAATTGCCACCTTCCCTCACCCTTTCCTCTTCTGTCCCTAGACTTCCTCTCGAATCCTGCTCCTGACCAAGGGGCATGTGATCATCACAGACACCAAGAATCCCCAGGCCAAGGCTGTCATCCCGCTAAACAGTTTGGCTGGGGTGTCGGTCACCAGCTTCAAGGATGGGCTTTTTAGCTTGCATCTGAGCGAGGTATCAGACCTGGGTGGGGGCAGAGCCCAGCCTGGAGAAGGTGGTGGGCACAACGGGGCCAGCGCGAGCTGGAGGCGAGGGGTACCAGACCTCTTACTCCGGGCCTTTGATCCCAGGCTGCTCCTAGGAGAAAAAATGAATCCCTTCCCTGCTGTTTTCTCCCCTCCCTAAGATCTCCTCAGTGGGCTCCAAGGGGGACTTCCTGCTGGTCAGTGAGCACGTGATTGAATTGCTGACCAAAATATACCGGGCTACGCTGGATGCCACACGGAAACAGCTTCCAGTCACCGTGACTGAGGAGTAAGGCCATGAGCCGGGGGTGAGGGATGGCAGACAACTAAGCTGGTGGTCACTGTGACCGGAAAAATTTGTCCTGTCAGAAAGTGAAGCGTACTGTATCAGGTCAGGGCCACCCGAGTTCTCTGTGGCCTTGAGTCTTCTGGCATAGGGGGCTGGTGGGTAGGAGGGGGGAATGTACTTGCCTCAAGAAGGGGAGGGGAGGCCACTGTGAAAATACAGGAGTAGGGGTGAGGGGATGAGGGCACTAGCTTTGCCTTTCTGTCTGTTCCCCCTCCAGGTTCTCAGTGAAGTTCAAGGAGGGCAGCGTGACGGTCAAGGTCATCCAGGGCCCTGGGGGTGGCGGGACTGGCAAGCTGAGCTGCAAGAAGAAGGGGAGTCGTTGCCTGGAGGTGACTGTACAATGAGGAGGTGCAGCAGTTTCTTCCTCCTGGACGGGCACCGATCCCACCCCACCTGCCCACCTTTGTGGGGACATCTCGAGTCTGAACCCCCTGATAGGCTGTGGGCTCGGAGATTGAAGAACCCTTGAAGAGGACCTTGCTTCTCCCAAACCTTTCCAGAACTCTCTCCAAAGTTAGCTTCCTCCTACCCTCAGCCTCTTTGCCCACGAATAATACGACAGGAGACTTTGCAAACATTTGATCATGTGAATGGGTCCCTGTTCCCCCTTTCTTTCACCGGCTTGTACTTAGACCCTCTGCCCCCTCCCTTTCCTCTACTGGGGCTCCTTGGAGCCAGATAATGCAGACAATAAGAATGAAAAAGAAGGGAAATTGTCTCCGGACTCCTTGACCGGCTGAGCTCTGGCAGGGTCTGGAGAGACTGGGGTGGGGGCGGGGCAGTCCAGGATGGGGCTCAGGTCTCAGGTGGCCAATGAGCTGATTCATTAAGTGTGTCCCTGGAGGGAAGAAGTGAGGATCTCTGTCTTGTCAGATACTGGGATCCTTTCGAGATTTAGCCTGAAAGGGGGCCCAAGGCTGGGGGGGGCTCATGTGAGCAGAGGTGAGCTGGGTCCACGGCTCCATGGTCCCCTCCATCCTAAGCTCAGCACTGGACTTTATCACACCTGCCCCATGGCACCCCCCTGCCTTTCCATATACCAGAGATGTCAGGCTGCTGCCAACAGTCACCTTGCTAATCACTGCCCCACAGCTGGGGCCTATAGCTGGTGGCACTTGACAGGGGGCCATCCCCCCACCCAGACTCTCTCATCCCCGTGACTGACATCTTCCCTCTTGTCTTCATTTGTTTTCTATGTGTCATTGACATTATTTCTTTCTTGGTTTCCAACTGTCTCACACCATCTCATTGTCCCCATTTCTGTGGGCTCTGACTAATGTTAACACGTAATATTTTGTATCATGCCTTAAATATCCCCCCACTTCCTCTACATCTGTTTCCTCGTAGATGCTGTATTGTCTCAGCCTCTTCTACTCTGGTCTCTACCTTTAGGGAACAAACAGCTCCTTTGTTTGTAGTAAGGTGTAGATCCGTGCTCGTGAGAGCACACAAATGGCTGCCTTTGTTTCTGTCTGGGAGGCTCTGCCTCCTTCTACGATCTCTGTTTTCCCTGTCTCCCCTGCCTCCTCCCTGTCTCCACTGAGCTCACTGTGCCTTGAGGATGGGGTCTCCCTCCACCTCAGCTTCCATCGGCAGGCAGCTCACGCCCCAGGTGATCATGCTGGCGGGAGACCTGATTAACTCCTCATCTTGCCTGCAGACGAATATAGCTCTCAGGGCACAAGCCAGCCCTGAGTCCTGGCACACCCTGTCCTGAGCTGACATAGTACCCAGGGAGGCAGCTCTTCCCCATGGGTGAGAGTCTAGAGCTATCATTGGTAGGGGGGCTCTGTCCTGAGCTGGGGCTCTGGCCACCCTTCCACCACCCCAACAGATCCCCCATCCCTGACTTCTCAGAATCAGGCCGAGAGGGGGTGGTGACCAGAGCCTGGCTGCCCTGGCTCTCCGCCTCATCTCCTGATCCCAGGGCCCAAATTGTCGTCACTTTCCCAGTGAAGTGTCTGGTCATTTTCAGAAGCAATTTCAGGAGAATCTGCAGCTGCTGCTCTCTATCCTGCTTTTCCTTTCCCAGGGCTTAAGGCACTGTCAGCTTTCCGGGCTAGGGATAAGGGGGAGGGTTCCTGACTTCCTTCCTGTCCTCCGCCATCAGTCATGTGGATGGATGCTAGGCTAAGGAAGGCATGTGGGGATCCTCTCTTCTTTACTCTCCCATCTCTCCCTCCCTCCTCCTCTTTCCTGTCTCTGCTTCTCTTCTGGAATTCAAGAGCATGTGTTTTCATCCCCTGAAGCCTATAGGGGCCGTTTCCCTACCCTTGTCATAGGGCTTGAAGTGGCTGCATCATGATGGGAGAAGCTGAAGTTCTGCCTCCCACTCCCCATCACCAGTCCAACTCTCTCAGTCTTGGCTGTTTGAGCCTCTGATAGGCACAAGTCATCCCAGCATCCCCTAACCCCAATGAGGAGTCATTCTGCTGTCTCACGGCACAAACCAGCTCTCGCTCAGCTCTCCTGGCTTGGCCCGATTCTGTCCCAGGCTCTGAGGGACTCCTGTTCCTCGTGCTGCAGGTTATCTCCCAGCTGTGTCCTCCTGGCCATGGGATTTGGCATCCTTCCATTCCTCACTGGTATCTCTCTGCCCGTTGTCACCTGTGGCTTTGGCCCTTCGCATGGCATCCTGAAGCACCCCTCTAGGATGTCAAAGGGGTCCACGTGTTGCTCCGTAAGCTGTGTACGTGGTGGACATATACAGGCCATCTCATGCACACAAGCACATGCTCCACCTTGACACCTGGGATGGGCTGACTAGCTTATCTCATCTCAGTTCCCCCATTTTCTGGCCTCATCTCCAACCTGAATTAGCAGTAAAGAGAGGGACGGGCCCCAGAGGGGATCCTTCTAGGGATTCTGCTCCTCTAGGTCAGTGACAGTGTCTGAGATGTGGCTCAAGTCACAAGTGTTCAAAGGAAAAAACACCCAGCTTCTTTGTAGCTGCAGTACCTGCTTTACATGCTATTTGCATATGACCTGTGGGCAAAGTGAAGCCCAGCCTGTCCTTGCCCCCCTCCTTCATCACCTCTCTGACTTAGCACCAGCTCTTTCAAGTCTTTGCTAATCCCAGAGATCAAGGGGTGATCAATTCTCCCTGCCATTCCCTTGCTCCCCCCGATTCTTGGCTCCTGCCATCCTGTGAAATGCCTTATCATCAAAGGACATTATTCATATTGGACCTTTGCTGAAGCCTTGCTTCCCTGGTACCAGGGTGTGGGGGCAGGGATGAATGGGGTGGTGGGGGGCAGGAGGCTGACATAGAGATGAGACCCAGGAGACTTTAGTCCTTGGCCCTCAGTCTAATATGTTCTTCCTCCTGCACCCCTAATTCCCTCCAACCTGTATGGCTTGGACCTCCTTTTCCAGATTGGTGAGAAGAGAGGAGGGAAGGAGGTGGGAGATGTCCAGGTCCAATTAAAAATAGCACCTGAACTTCTCAAAGGCATGAACCAGTCATGTTGTTTACATGTAAACAGTCTTCCCCTTCTGCCCTTTATCCCAACCCTGAGTCCAGGGCTATGGTTTCCCCAGAGAGCGATGTAATTAGCTGGGTAACTACATGAGGCCCCAGTGGCCTCTCATGTAATTCCATGGAGTCTCAAAGAGTCGGATACTGAGCCAATGAGCACGCAGGAACAAGACCTAGCTGCTACCCTCACTTGGGGATGAACCTAGAGTCCCATGCAGCCAGAATGACTTCTTAGTATGGCCCAAGCCTGAGGGTGGGTGGGTGGGCTGGGGAAAGAAACATTTCAGGACTCTAGCAATGCTTGAGAGGCTTTATGGAAGATCCACACTGTGGGCTGCAATGCAAGAAGCTAGACTCAGGCTACCTTTTTTGTTTTATAAATAAATTTTTATTGAGCACCTATTATATGACAAACACTATAGAGCTAGGAATCCAATAGCAAACAGATGAAAAGTCCTTGCCCTTGTAAAGCAGACATTCTGGTGGGAGGTGAGGTAGACAGACTTTATAAGTAAATTTGTAGTATGTTTGATGTAATGTATGAAGAAAAGAAATGAGGGGATATGGAAAATGGAGTGGTAGTAGTTTTATTAAAGAGTTTCTTTTCTGGCCAAGCCGAGAGAGATGTGGGACCTTAGTTTCCCAACCAGGGATTGAACCTGTTCTCCTGCATTTGGAGCTCAGAGTCTTAACTACTTGACTGCCAGGAAAGTCCCTAGTGGTAGTAACTTTAAATAGGATGATTGGGAAAGGTGCTGGTGAGCAGGAACCGTTGTAATAAATATGCAACAGAGCTATGATTCTCTTCCAAATCCCAAGATATAGAAGAGTACCCGGTCCCAATCTCCAGGTCTTTTCGGGACGTGGAACCCCACCCCTCTGGGAGACCTAACTCTCCCTTTACTGGTCAAAGTATAGACCAGTGCAGTACAATGAAGGGGAGGTTGGGAGTGAGAAACACCTGAATTTGAGGCTGTTCTCCAGGAGCTATATGTCCTGAAGCATGTGACTGAAGTTTTTGAGCCTCAGTTCCCTCATCTGAAAATAGGAATATTTCCTATTCACACAGTGGAGGTGATGAAAATCAGTTGGATTGCTCTCTGCCGAAGTACCTTGCAAATGTTCAAATTCTTCCTCCATTATAAATAAACACTGAGAGTGACGACTACTTTGAAGCCGGCTTTCAATTCACCTCCCCTCATCTCCTTCATCTCCTACGGCGGCATTCTTTCTCTCTGAGTCTGTCTCAGATCCTGACTCTGACCCTCCCCTGGGGCTCTCTTACCTTGGGGGGCTGAAGTGAGCACAGTGAAACCTCTCAACTGTGGGGCATGAACTAGAGGCTTGAAAGTTCAGGGGAGAAGATGCCTGAGTTGTGCAGAGACAGAGTAGGGGATAAACATAACAAAGGAAAAAAAGAAGCAATTAAGAAATCAATGCTGGAGCGGGGGCGAGGGGAACAGCTTAGCCGTGGCGTTCTGTTCCTCCTCTTAGACATGACAGCAGGAAGGATAGAAGTGAGAACCCTGGAAGGATGCAACAACGTCAGGCTGATTCAAGGGTCAAGAAATGGGGTGGGAGGCCTGGGGGAGGGGCACTGGCCCTGGGGAGGTGATGGAGGGAGGCAGATGCTGGAGGTTTTGCACCAAGCCACTGGGGAGAAGTGCTGACCCTAAGAGGTAGGAGGGCCAGTGCGATGGGTCAGCTCCAGCTGGGAGGAGGAGAGAGGGACAACTGAAGACTGGAGGGGTGCCAGACTCGCCTCCCAATCCTCTGGGACGGGATCCTGCTCATCCTAGTGGTGGGGGGGGAGGGCAGAGAAGGACCTGCCAGAAATTGGTTTGGCCTGGCAGGTGAGGCTGGAAGTTTAAAGGGCAAAGAGCTGGTGGGTGGACATGGGGGAGAAAGAGCCCAGGGACCTCATCTATTGAGTTGCATAAGCAACATCATCCCTTAGTGCGCCCAGCTCCAGGGCTGCTGGACTGTGAGTTGCTGGATAACCTCAGCTCACTGCTGGGTTTGTGGTGTGTGTGTCTGTATGCGCGCGTGTGTCTGCAGGCTATATCCCCCTTCACCCCCACCAGCCTCCCGCCCCGCCAGCCACCCTGGGATTGGTGATTCTCAGCCCCTCCCCCAGCTCCCCCAGACCCTCCCAGAGCCTTTATCAGGGAGCTGGGCCGGAGTTCCTGCCACATTCCCCAGCCCTTCCACTCACTGTTTCTCTCTTCACAGCAGCAGCACCAGCAGCGTGTGTGGGGAGCGGGCAGTGCTTCCAGCCAGCTCCCTGATCCTGCTAGACCATCTGTCCCAGGCTCTAAGCAGCTCCACAGGTAGGTACAAGCCAGAGAATGTTGGATGGATAGGAGCCGGCACCAGAGGACAGGGGCAGAATCAGGAGGGAATAAATGTGGCAGCCTTTGATCAGGGAGTGGGCTACTGGGCAGGTGAGCAGAAAGAGGCGATAGGGGTTGATGTAGTGATGCCTGGAGCCTGTGGGTACAGACTGATTCTTCCAATATTTAGAAAGTTTTGGCCTAAGTCTTAGGGTATCTAGGGCTGGAAAATAGCATTCAGGATCTCTCCTCCAGCTGACGAACGAAATAGATCCGTGCAGGTCCTGTCAGTCTATTATCTTCCCTGGGAGCTGGAGCCCCCGGCATTATTGCGCCATTGCTCATTGCCAGGTGCACAGACTGGGGGAACATGTGACAGAGGCAGGGAGACTGAGCCCCTCCAGCTCAGAGACTCTCCCTGACCAAGCCTGGGGTGGGAGAGTTGGGGGCTGGGGAAGCAGGGTGCTGGTGGTGAATGCCTCCTGCATTTGCACCTGTGTTGTGTCCTCCTCCTCCCCGCCTCCCCTGTCCTGTCTCTCTGTCCTCCTAGGCATCATGCGGAGCACCTTGCTGTTTGCAGTCATCCTTGCCCTCAGTTCAGCTCGGAGTTTTGGTGCGGTCTGTGAGGAGTCAAAGGAGCAGGTGGTGCCCGGTGGGGGTCACAGCAAGGTAAGGCTCCCCCTCTGGTTTGCCCACCCTGGCAGAATACCAGACATCATCATGGGGGCCACACTCTGCCTGCCTGTCCCACCTCTGTAGGGAGGAAGGTGGGATGGGTGGGTGGGGAGTTACCTGGATTATCCACCAGAAGGCTGGACTGCCCTGCCTCTCTGGGGGCCTCATGTTCTCCCAGTAGGTCTGTCAGTGTTTCTGTCCCTCTGCATGTCTTTGACACCTTGTACGTAAAAGGTGCCCCACAGATACATTGTTTGTTTGATTGTCTGGTGACCTGGTGAGTGGATGGCGCTGGATAAGTTGGTCTCAGGTTCCCTGAGTCCAGCTCTGGTTCTGTCCCTTTGCAGGGAGCAGGTCTTCCCCACTCCCTGGATGATATGAAACAGTCAGAATTTCTCTCCCAAACAGTCGTTTGTATTCTTCGTTACCTGTCAGTTTTATGTATTACGTTGTTTTAAAAATTCACATAAATTCCCTTATCCCCTGCTCTTCTACCCCCAGTAACCTCAGGTGCTCCTAAGATCCCAACCCTTTCTTTCCTCCTGTCCCATGTCCCCCTCTAGCCTCTGCTTAGTCAGGATAGGAAACAAAAAATCACAAAACAAGTTGGGCCCCAATTTCTGAAGTTCCTCTAAGAAAAAGAATAGGAGTTGTCAGAATAGGGGTACTGAGGGAGAACAACGAGGAAATCTTTTCAAGGTTTTGAAAAGATAGCAATTATATTGGCACAAGTGCTTTTAAGATGATTACAGGTGGAACTTATTACAAATTCAGCGTGTGAAGTCTAACTGCCTCTCCAGCTTGGATCTGTTTAGCATCTCATTACAGGAGGTGTGCAGAGTATTTGAACAATTTGGGGAAGTGGTTGCGTGGGAAGCTGTGAGCTGGGCAAAGAGAGACATCATCAGCTTTTGTCCAGCTGGTGGAGTGTCCTAAGGCATGACGGGCTGGCAACCTTGCAGGTGGTAGCCACTGCACCAGCTCCAAAAGACCAGAACCAGTTCAAAAAACACAGAGCAAGTGCCAGACAAAGGCTGGACACTGTATTTGGAGCCAAAGTTCCAGCTGGAGACGGAATATCTGGGTCTGTTACTCTGAGACAAATGTGCTTTGTGACCTTGCCCCTCTTGTCCAGTAAAAGAGAGGTTGCCCTCCTGCCCCTTCTCCCTACAGGTCCATGAGGATGAGAGAAATTGGGACAAGATGGGGGTAGGATGTATGTGTGCCTGGGCAGCCAGGTTGGCATGTGTGAAACCACCAAGATGATTAAGAACCCGTGCTCGGCAGCAGGGCTACAATGGGGTTCAGTTGTGGAGAAGAGGCTTCATTCTGAGCATGCTGCCTTCTGAAATTCTGAATCTGGGGTGGGGGGGCGGTGACAGAGACAGAAAATCACAGGTGGAAACCAATGGAAAAGAAAAGAGAGGGAGAGGCAGTGGGAAACACAGGGAGAGAAACACCCATGGACTCAGTGGAGAGCGGGGCGATTCCAAGATGGCTGGTGGCCCCGGTTGCCTATCCCTACCTGTCCCCAGGACCAAGTCCTGTCTGTGGCTCAATCATGGAGCACAGACCAGAGGATACTAGCTCTGTCTGACGAACTTTTCTAGGAAATTCCTGGCTCACTCGATTAGTGGGGCAACCATATCCTTGGTCAGACCGGTTCTGGATGTGCTGGGGTAAAAAGAACCAAAGGCCCTTTTCATTGAGAGGTGGCAGGAGCTTCGAGGGGGCCCCAGGGGTCCATCCACTTTGAGCTTGGGAGATAGCATGACCAACTGGTTTTCCCAGGACTGTCCCAGCTTGAGCACTGAAAGCCCCACATACCTGGGCAAACTGGGACAGTTGGTCAGCCTACAGGGATACCCAATATGTTCCCTCTACATGTGCTTCCCAAATCTTGCTGTGTCTATGAATCACCTGGGAGCCTGGTTAAGGCTCAGATTCTGTCTCAGTTGGTCTGGTATAGGACCAAGATTAGATATTTTTAACAAACTCCCCGTGGTGATACTTCTAGTCCACAGACCACAATTTGAGAGTCCACTTCTCTTCCAGTGTGAACCAGAGGAAATCTGGAAAGAAACAGGATGTCAGGTTCAGTTGTGATGAGCTCAGGAAGAGGCCATTTCTTGTGGGAAAAGAGTGAGAGGACTGGGGGTGAGCCTCCTCCTTGGCCCTCTTTGTCTCTCTCCCCCAGAAGGACTCAAATCTCTACCAGCTGCCCCCATCATTGTTCCGGAGACTCTATGATAGCCGCGTGGTCTCCCTGGATGGATTGCTCAAGATGCTGAGCAAGGCCAGCGTAGGTAGGATACAGCCCCAGGGAAAGGGGTTTGGGGGGCAGGATTCTGAAGATTAAATAGGCCTGGGAGACCCTTCAGGAGGGAAGGAGACTGGAGATGGCTTCGTGAATGATTGAGGGTTGTGATCTGAACCCCCTCCAATCGTCTCGTTGCAGATCCCATTCCCCAGTTACATGCTTGTTCTTGCTTCACAGGTCCTAAGGAGTCGCCACTTCCCCAGAAACGTGAGTAGGCTCCTCTCTCTCCCTACCTCTGCGGACCACTAGCCGAGAGCTCCACGAGTACAGGGCCCAGTGACTATTTTGGCTGGCCCCAGTTCCACTGGTGCAAACAGCATCCCAGTTGCAACTGCTCAGTCAGCCTCTGCAGAGTGTGAGAGGCCCCTGGGCACCAGAGGAAGCAGGTGTGAGGGGCCTGGTGAGGTCTTCCTCCACGGGCGTGGTAGTGCAAGTCAAGAGGATCTCTTGGTGGCTGTGAAGATTCTAAATCAGGCACCTGCTGGGTGGGAGAATTTTAGAGAGTTCTTGAAAGATGGGGGAGAGGGAGGTAGACAGAGAGGGTGGGCTAAGGGGACAGCTTGCTAACTGTGGGGAGGCAAGCTGTGGTGAGATACAGAAACAGAGACCAGAACCCAACCTCAGAAGTCTTGACACCTGTCTGGGGAAATGTATCAACCCCTCATCGTGAAGGTTGACCCTTTTTCTGCAGGTGACATGCATGACTTCTTTGTGGGTCTCATGGGCAAGAGGAACCTCCAGCCAGGTAGGGGCATGGTGGAAGGGCTAGGGTGCTGGCAAAGGTGTAGCAGGAGTCAACTGCTTCATGTTTGTCAGCAGGGGAAAAGACAGGACTTTTCCCAGCTACAGTGAGGGCTCCTCCACCCCTTCTACTCAATCAGCTTGGACCCGCAGTCCAGCCCTCCCCGGGAGCAAAGCAGGGAGACCTTTCAAAGAAGGTCCTGCTGCAGTTGGGAAAGGGTCAGAGAGGCTTGCTTGCCCCTTCCCCCATTTCCCAAACAGAGAGTCCCTCTTCTTCCTTACTCTGTCTTTCAAAGTTGTCCTGCATAGCCAGCCCTTTGCTTTTGGGTTAGGGTGAAGGTCATAGTCAGAAAAATCCCTCCTAACTACATCCTTTACATCCCCCCAGACATTCCTGTTGATATAAACCAAGAAAACATCCCCAGCTTCGGCACCTTCAAGTATCCCCCCAGTGTGGAATAAGGTAAGGACTTACTCAGGGCGAGGAGAGGGGATTGTGGGTATGTGGTAGGGTAGGAGGGGCGTTGCCAGAGGATCATTTCCTCTGATGCTATGGGCATTAATGCTCATAATTAACGCCCTAAATACATCCCGACACTTAGAAGTGTGTGTTTGTCTATGACCACACACACACACACATGTGCACACAGAAAAACACACAAACACACACACACACACATACCCCTCTTTCTCATCTCTTTCCAGCCTCATTGATCCCAGCTTACAATTGAGCAGCAGTGAGTGGGGGTAAATGGCAAGGGGAGGTTTTCCCCTGGGGTTTCTTGAATGGGCAGCTTCTGTTGTTTGGACTCTATTCTCTTGTGATTTGTGCAAAAGATGGAGAGATCATTATTGGATAATTATAGGTACCACATTTATTCGCACGTGATGCATTTTGCTTCCTATGGAGGCTGAAACCATCCAGATCATCCTGAATCTTGCGTTACTGGGTCCACTATAGAGTTCTTTGCAAGGATGATTCTTGCATTTTTTTCTAGAAATCCAAGAAAAACTCTGAAATCTAATGGAGAGCGGCTGGAAACTGTATCATAATCACTCTGTGTAGAGTAATGAGTAAGAGCATGGTCTGAGTTTGAATCCTGGATCTGTCACTCACTAGCTGCGTCCCTTGGCCAGGTTACATAATCCTTCTGTGCCTCTGTTTCATCATCTGAAAAGTGGGGATGATAATATTATCTCATAGGGCTGTTGCTTTGAGTCTAGTCAAGTGTTCAGAACAGTGCCTGGCACACAGCATTGTGCCTTGGCTTCATTGTGACTGTCGCAGTCTGGGAGATGTAGGGAAGGTCCAAGTGTTGCCTCGGTGGGCTCTGGTCTGTCTGTCTGAAGCTGTCTGGGCTGGACCCTAGGCCTGAGTGGGCTGACAGTTCTTCCACTTGGTATGCGAACGTGAGTCCCCCCAGGGCAAGTGTCTTGTCAAAATGCGGAACCATCTGCCTCGACACCAGCTTCCCACACACAGCAATAGCAGCTCACTGATGGCTTTCTTTGCACCGGCTTCCCAAGAAAGGTATTGGGGGAGGCAAAGAGAGGGGTCAGGAAGCCTCTGTCTTCCTAGAGACTCCTGCCCCTCTCCCTGCGGCCCTGTTACCCCCTTTCATTGGTCTCAAGGGAGACCCAAAGACCAGGAGCTGGCTCTTAATGAAACGGCCTGTGCATGACTCCCAGGCCCAGAGTCATGACTGTGCCCCCCATTCAGTGTTGGGTGAGGGGGCACAAAAAGCTGTAATAACCGTAACTCGCTGATTACATGGTACTTACTGTATCATTTTGCTCTCATTAGATTGTTATTTCAGTCTTGCCAACGGCCAGATAATTATATGGGCAGCTATATCTGGATGACATACTCTCCCCAACGTTATGCACCGGCCGTAAAGATAATTACAGTGCAATTTTGCCATAGTATTTTATACAAATGGCAGAAACAAGTGCATTATAGAAACCTACTTTTAATGCTTTCTGGTGAATCTAGGCTTTTTCGGAGGGACTGGGCTCATAATTGCAGCCCTCATAATCATACCATGGATGGTGCATTCTGAACCTGTTAGGTACTGGGGAGAATAGACTCAAGGACCCTGGGGGCTGGCATGTAAAGATTAGATGAGATGGATCAACACAGATCATTGTGCCATCTGATTTCATTCATGTGAAACTGCTGAAAAAGGAAGTGATCCCTGGACCTGTCCTTCCTCTGGGAGGTTTCTGGAAAGAGGAGGAGGGACTGGGTGAGGCCAGTGGGAGCATTAGCTCCAAGGTGCATTGGACAGGGCTGTGTATATGCCCGGCTCATAAGGATGCCAGGATGATATGAACTTTGCCACTATGTCTTTCTGTGTGGGCCCCTCAGACCACACACACGGTGTTTATGAATGGGTCGTGCGATGCACATGGCAGCTGGGAAGACGCAAGCAACTGTAGCTAGGAGAGTTTTTCAATCCTCTAGTTCAAAGGCTACAAGGAGAGCTGAGGGCTAAGGCTTCCATTCTCTCTACTGCTCCCTTACAGAGGCTCCTTCCTTTCTCCCTCACCTCCCCGGTGGGTGGCTGGTGGGAGTTTTAAGGACAGAGATGTGATCTGATCTTTTTTTTGGTCCTCAGCACTCCAATCCTGGACTCCTGGGCTACATCGTGAAGACACCCACCCCTAGATGCACATGCTTCTATTTCCCTTCCTCCTCCCCTCCCCGTAACACTCTTGTGCTTTGACCCCTTCTTCTCTCTGTCCCACCTGCTGCAGAAACTGCCTTGTGAGCATCCCCAGTCCCTGTAACCATTGACTACAGATTGCCCTGGAATTCTATAGCGTCCTACAAATATGATGTCTCTATTCCTCAACAATAAAGGATTTTTACATATTATGAGCTACAGGGATGTATTTGGTTGGTGGATGGGTTTTTCTCTTTTTTGACTCTTCTGACTGTATTATATACACACACGCATATGATACACACACTTATATCATATATAAATGGAAGTTTCTTTATTTTGTAAACATATCAATTTTCCCAACAGTGTCTTACTCATTGCTTCATACAGTTAGTATGGGAAGATTTATTTAGTGATTGAAAGAAGAAATGAATTTGGAAGATGGTCTCTAGCACTCAAAGACTTTCACAGACCAGCTTTAGACAAAGAAAAAAACAAAGATTTCCTGGGTGGTTCAGTGGTTAAGAATCCACTTTGAAATGCAGGGAACCCAGGTTCGATTCCTGGTGGGGGAACTAAGATCCTGCGTGCTGAGGAACAACAAAGCCAACGTGCAGTAACTACTGAGCCCAAGTGACACAAGAGAGTCCGTGCACCACAAGGAAATATCCTACATGATGCAAAAAAGATCCCGCACTTTGCAACTGAGACCTGATGCAGCCAAGTAAACAGATATATATTAAAAAAAAAGAAAAACCAGATATTCTGTATTTCCAGGATGGGCCTGGGAGACATTAACCCCTGACTCTTACTCTGTAGAGAAGGGAGATGGGGATGATGGTTGTGCAAAGACCCAGCCCCAAAGAAGGATGCATCTGTAGCACTACTATTTTTCTATCTCCAGATATTGGGCTTGGGTCCTACGACAGGTAGTGGGATAAGATGGTGACCCACAAACAGAATTTACAGGCTAGCAGGGCTTTGGGTCAGCAAACAGTACTTGATTTTGCTAGGTTGGAACATAGACAGGAAAGTTACTGTAGGAGCCAAGAAGGAGGAGAGCAAGATCTCTTGAGCTTTAACTAGTTGTTTTAGTTATTATAAAGGGAAAATGTTTATTTCTGACTCTTCTGTAATGCAACTGTTACCAGCCTCTGTAATGGTGGTCTAGTAGTCTGCAGTGTATATAAGGCACTTAAAGGAGGTATGTGTGGGTGTCTTTTATTAATCTGATGTACCACCCATCACAGTCCACTGGTGCCAAATGGGGGTTCTGTACCCTAATGGAAGAGAACAGCCTGAGAAGTCCTCAGGCTCCCTGCCTTAGCTTGTTGCAAGGGCCTTGGCCATAATCCTGAACCACCCTCGTACAAAGGGCAGCACAAAGCATTTAAAAATAAATAAAATTGTTAAAAATAAATAAAAATTAAAAGATTGGCATCTGGAGGTGTAGGGATGGGAAGCATTTTGTAGGACTGAGCCTTCATCCTGTGAAATCTGATATTACCTCCAGGTAGATAGTGTTAGAGCATTGCTGGTTGGTGTGGGAGATCTCAACTAGATGCTCAGCTTTTCCAAGTCTGACAAAAGACAGGGCCACGGAGCCAGACTTCTTCCTGCAGGTCCTTCACCTCAGTGAACATTCTCTCTTCCCAGAACCTGACTGGGGCAATTTGGGGCCCACAGCTCCATGGTGGGGGCACTTGCCTGAGGATCCCTGGTGTCTGGTTTACTACTAGAAGTCAGAGAATCTACCTGCAATGAAGGAGGCCTGAGTTCGATCCCCGGGGTTAGGAAGATTCCCCTGGAGAAGAGAATGGCAACCCACTCCAGTATTCCTACCTGGAGAATTCCATTGACAGAAGAGCCTGGAGGGCTACAGTCCATGGGGTTGCAAAGAATCAGACATGACTGAGCGACTAACACTTTCACGTTTCAAAGAATACCCTCACCCCAAATCTTGAAGACTTTTCTCAATGAGTTATCATGTTAGCATTTCAAAATTATCTACCTAGACTGTTTAAAAGTGGGATAAGTTTTGCAGAGTCTGGGGGGTTTATTTGGGTCATGAAAGCTTCTGCTCAGACTTGAGAATCAGGCCTGTGCTTTGCCTGACACAAGTGCTTTACCAAGTAGGAGCATAAATACAGAAAGGTTGCTCTCTGGTGGGACTGATGAAAACTGCAGTACTGGGGATTCCAGGAAAAATGAAGACCAGCTTTAAATCTGATTCCTGGTTTTGTGCTTGGAGAATGTGTGAAGGAATCCTGGCCTTCTTCTTTCTATTGGAAGGAGGTTGATGCCCAAGAGGACCTTGAATCAACAAGACCTTGGCCTAATTCCTGGCTTTTCTCCATTGAGTTTTATACATCTGTGTTATTGTGATTACATGGTGATTTACTTCAAAGACTTTTGTATTAAAGGTTCTAGACCCAATTCAATGCATGTGGAGGGGGAGATCTCGCACACCAACAAACAATGCTCCAACACCGTCTACCTGGAAATAGTATCAGATTTCACAGATTGAAGACTCAGTCCTATGGAACAACATCAGATGCCAATCTTTTAATTTTTATTTATTAATTAAAATTTTATTTATTTATTTTAAAATTAATTTTAAATTGGAATATAGTTGGGTTACAATGCTGGGTTAGTTTCTGTAGTATAGCAAAGTGAATCAGTCATACATATACATATATCCACTCTTTTTTATATTCTATTCCCATATAGGTCCTTCAATTCAGTTCAGTGTTAGTCACTCAGTCGTGTCTGACTCTTTGCGACTCCATAGACTGTAGACTGCCAGGCTCCTCTGTCCAGGGGATTCTCCGGGCAAGAACACTGACTGGAGTGGGTAGCTGTTCCATTCTCCAGAGGATCTTCCCGACCCAGAGATCAAACCCAGGTCTCCTGCATTGCAGGCAGATTCTTTACTGTCAGAGCCACCAGGGAAGCCCATATAGGTCATTACACAGTATAATAGAGTTCCCTGTGCCATACAGTAGGTTCTTATTAGTTATCTATTTATATAGAGCAATATCTATGTGTCACTCCCAGTCTCCCAATTTGTCCTCCCCTTTTCCCCCTTGGTAATCGTAAGTTTGTTTCCTACATTGTGACTCAATTTCCGTTTTATAAATAGGTTTATTTGTACCATTTTTCTAGATTCCACAAACAAGTAATATCATGTGATGTTTGTCCTTTTTTTTTTACAATTTTATTTATTTATTTTTGGCTGTGCTGGGTCTTCATTGCTGCACGAGGGCTTTCTCTAGTTAGGTGAGCAGGGGCTACTCTCTAGTTGTGACGCACAAGTTTCTCACTGTGGTGGTGTCTTTTGTTGCCAAGCATGGGCTCTAGGGTGCATGGGCTTCAGTATTTGCTGTACTCAGGCTCAGTAGCTGTGGCTTGTGGGCTCTAGAGTGTGGGCTCGGTAGTTGTGGTGCATGGGCTTATCTGCCCTGCAGTATGTGGAATCTTCCCAGACCAGGGATCAAAACCATGTCCCCTGCATTGGCAGGTGGATTCTTAACCACTGGGCCATGAGGGAAGTCCACTTTTTCTTTTTTGTGTTTGTATCTATTGTAGTTTTGGGATTTGCTGTTCCCATGAGGTTTGATTTAGCAGTCCACATATGTACAAGGTTGCTTTAAGTTGTTGGTCTCTTTTCTACCTGCAGAAGTTCCTTTAACATTTGTTGTAATGGTGGTTTGATGGTGCTGAATTCTCTTAGCTTTTGCTTGTCTATAAAGCTTTTGATTTCTCCTTCAAGTCTGAATGAGAGCCTTGTTGTGTAGAGTATCCTTTTTTGTAAGTTTTTCCCTTCAATTATCACTTGAAATATATCGTGTCACTCCCTTCTGGCCTGCAGAGTTTCTGCTGAAAAATTAACTGAAAACTTTATGGAGATTCCCTTGTATGTTATTTGTTGCTTTTCCCTTGCTGTTTTTACTATTTTTCTGTTTATTTAATTTTTGTCAATTTATTACTATATGTCTTGGCATGTTCCTCCTTGGGTTTATCCTCTATGGGATTCTCTGCACTTCCTGGACTTGAGTGGGTTCTTCCTTTCTCATGGTAGGGAAATTTTGGCTATAATATCTTCAAATATTTTCTCAGACCCTTTCTCTTGTCCTTCTGGGACCCCTATAATGCTAATGTTGGTGAGTTATTGTCTGCTAATATTGTCCTAGACTGTTCTTTTCTGTTCTTTTCATTCTTCTTTCTGTATTCTGTTTTATGGCAGTGATTTCCACCACTCTGTCTCCCAGCTCACTAATTCGTTCTTCTGCCCCAGTTCTTCTGTTGTTGATTCCTTCTAGTGTATTTTTCATTTCAGTTATTATATTATTCATCTCTGTTTTTTCTTTAAATCTTCTAGCTCTTTGTTAAACATTTCTTGTATCTTCTCAATCTGTGCCTCCGCTTTCCCCACCCCAAGATGTTGCATCATCTTTGTTATCATTACTCTGAATTCTTTTTCAGGTAGATTGCCTATCTCTTCTTCATTTAGTTGTTCTTGTGGGTTTTTCTCTTGTTCCTTCATTTGCAACTTATTTCTTTGTCATCTCATTTTGTCTAACTTTCTGTATTCATGGTCTCTTTTCCATAGGCTGCAAGATCATAGTTCCTTTTGCTTGTGTCTCCCACCCCCTTGGTGGGGGTGAGGTTGGTCCAGGGGCTTGTGTAGACTTCCTGGTGGGAGGGATTGATGTCTGCCCTCTCATGGGTGGAGCCAGGTTTTGTCCCTCTGATAGGCAGGGCTGTGTCAAGGGGTGTGTTTTGAGGCGACTGTGAGCTTGGCTTAGCAGTAAAGAATCTGCCTGCAATGCAGAAGCTTCAGGATGCACGGGTTTAATCCCTGGGTCAGAAAGATCCCCTGGAGAAGGAAATGGCAACCCATTCCAGTATTCTTGCCTGGAGAATCCCATGGGCAGAGGAGCCTGGCAGGCTACAGTCCATGGGGTCGCAAGAGTCGGACACGACTGAGCGACTAAACCATTGCCATTCCTTCTCTGGAGTTGTTCACCTGTAGATGAGCTTTGTGGTGTCACCATTTACCCATTGTATGAGCTCTCAGTTTACGTTGTTGTTTGCACTGCTCTCAGCCCCACCTTAACTGTGGGTATGCTGGCAATTGACCCTATGTCTCTCAGACATTATTTTCACCAGACCACCAGCATAGATCCTCTTGAAGTCAGATCCCAGGATACCAGTATTCATGGATTTGGACTCTCTGTGCTGTAGGGGCAGTTCAAACTCTAGCCTGGCCCAACCCCTCCTTGTATGTGCCCACAAAATCTATAGGTGCTAATACTAGGCCCATCTTGGCTTCAGGAGCTCTCGTGGCCCATTCAGATGTTCTGTAGGTGCTTGAATTTACAAACCTGGCCACGTGGGTATCATTTCAGGGTTTGTGCAGCTGCTAGGACAGATTTCAGCCTTTTTTTCTTAGTTGCACAGCCGCTGGGGTTCAGATCCCACAAGGGCCTAATCTCAAGGCTGCCCTGGAGCACACAAATCTGCCTGGTGAGGAGCAGGTGTGGAGGTGGTGTGGTGGCCCAGGTTGTGGGAGCCCTGACAGTAACAGGCACACAGGGGAGCAGAAGGCCATGGGCACAAGAGAGCTCGACCCAGTGGGGGCCTTTCTTAGTGCCCAGGGAGGCAGGGGCCAGCATGTGGGGAGAGAGTCTGCAATGGAGGCTCCATCTTCATTCAACAATGGTGCTTTGCTTCTGTGGCAGCCAGGGTTTCCTCCTCAAGTGTTCTGGGTTGCACATTTCCTCATTCCTGTCCCCTCAGGCTATCTCCTTTCAGCTAACATCAGTCTTCTCCCTGGGTTTGCTCTCCAAACCTCATGTTCCAGCCCCAGTCCCTATGTGTGTTAGCAGATACATGTCTCAGGTTGGGGGGTTCAGGGCTGTGGCAAGGACCATTTGTTTAGGTCTCACTCTGTTCTGCTTGCCACAGATGAGTTACTGAACTCTCCTCTAATAGCCCCCAAAGCTCCTCTTCTGTCCCAACTGATCTCCCTGCTGGTGAGGGGGCTTCCCTGGATGCAGGAACCTTTCCACTTCTTCAGCCCCTCTCTTGAGGGGCACTGATCCAGTCCTCCTTCCTTTCTTCTTTTTCCTTTCTTCTTTTATTGGGCTTCCTGGTGGCTCAGATGGTAAAGAATCTGCCTGCAATGCAGGAGACCTGGGTTGGATCCCTGGGTTGGGGAGATTCCCTGGAGAAGGGAATGGCTACCCACTCCAGTGTTCTTGCCTGGAGAATTCCATGGACAGAGGAGCCTGGTGGGCTACAGTCCATGGGGTCACAAAGAGTTGGACAGGATTGGGCATCTAACACTTTCATCATCCTACTCCATTATGTAGGGATTTTTCTTGTCCTTTTGGGCATCCACGGTCCTCTGTTAGTGTTCAGCCAGGGTTCTGTGAGAAATGTTCCATTTGTAGATGTAGTCTTGATGCATTTATGGGGAGAGATGAACTCCACATCCTCCTACTTCTCTGCCATCTTGACCTCTGCAGATGTCAATCTCATACCCAAGTTGTTAACTGTCTACAGATTGGAGGCTCCCACAACCCTCTCCTTGTGTTCCACTGATTTGTTACTATGGTTCATAGAACTCAGGAGACCTGTTTACTCACAGATCACCAGTTTATTACAAAAGAATATAACTTGGGAACACCAGATGGAAGAGATGCATGAGGCAAGGTATGGGGAAGAGGGTGTGGAGCTTCCATGCTCTCCTGAGCATGCCACCTTCCTCTCTTTGAATCTCTACATTTTCACCAATCCAGAAACACTCCAAACCCAGTTCTTTCAAGATTTTATGGATGTGTCATTATATAAGTATGATTGATTAAATCATTGACCAGTGATAATTGATTTAACTTCCAGCTCCTCTTCCCTCCCTGAAGGGCAGAGGCTTGGGACTGAAAGTTCCATTTCATCACAAAATTGGTTCTCCTGGCAACCAGCCTCCATCTTTAGGTGCAGTGCCAAAGTCACTCAGTAACATAACTAGAGACATCATTATGGCTCTCATCACTTAGGAACTTCCAATTGTTTTAGAAGCTCTGTGTTAGAAATGGTGTGCTTGGTCACTCAGCCATGTCCAACTCTTTGTGACCCCATGGACTGTAGCCCACCAGGATCCTCTGTCCATGGGATTCTCCAAGCAGGAATACTGTAACGGGTTGCCATGCCTTCCTCCAGCGGATCTTCCTAAACCAAGGATTGAATCCAGGTCTCCCGCATTGCAGGCAGATTCCCACCAGGGAAGCCCAAAAACACTGGAGTGGGTAGCCTATCCCTTCTCCAGGGGTTCTTCCCGACCCAGGAATCGAACCAGGGTCTCCTGCATTGCAGGCAGATTCTTTACCAACTGAGCTATCAGAGAAGCCCATTAGAAATAGTGGTGAAGATCAAATATATATATTTCTTATTATAAATCACAATATCACAAGTAAATGATATAAACTTTAATCTACAACTTTAGGGGATTTGTAAACATGTGAAGTACATTTACTGGGGTCAGCACTCCAGGGATGGTTAAGGCAGTTGATCAGAAAGATAGAACAGGCCCAAGACTCAAGTCTTGCAGCCTAATGTCTCAGAGTCATGCTAGAGCCTAGGAGTCTACTGGTAGTGTTAATAAAAGAAACAGCCCCAAATGGAATCACTTGTACTAAGTCCCATGTCAGTTATCCAAGGCTTGATGCCTACCCTAACTGCAATTTTAGCCTCTCCCAGGAATGTGACCTTTAACCAGGCAATCTGGAATTACCTGGAGTTACTTAAAGGAAGGGAGACAAAGGTGGATTGCCTGAGACAATCCACTCTGTTTAAAAGCAAAATTCAACTAAGTTTGGAGATCTAACTGACTTTATTCAATGATCTATGAATCAAGTGGGCTTCCCTGGTGGCTCAGATGGTAAAGAATCTATCTGTAATGCAGGAGACCTGGGTTGGATCCCTGGTCGGGAAGATCCCCTGGAGAAGGGAATGCCTACCCTCTCCAGTATTCTTGCCTGGAGAATTCCATGGACAGAGGAGCCTGGCAGGCTGCAATCCATGAGGTTGCAAAGAGTTGAACATGACTGAGCTTCTAATTGTATCGTATTTGAATCAAGCGGCATTCCATCTAGCGAACAGAAAGGTGCTCTAAAGAGTTGTTAAAAGAAGAAGTTTTTAAAGGCAGAAAGAGAATGGGACAAGGAAGTCACAAATAAAAGAAAGGACTGTTTCAGACAAGACCACCTTCCTTTAGGGGAAGGTAAGTGTCTATGAGGTGATTACCTCACTTGTGTTGGCTAGGTAATTTCACATTGACTAGTTAAAAGTCACGTTCCTGGGAGAGGCTGAAACAGCAATTAAGATTGTTTTGCTGGCATAGAGCTTAGCACAAGTGACTCCATTTTGTGCCTTTTTTTTTTTTAACAACTCTTTGATAGAAACTTCCTTTTCCTGGTCCCTGTTGCCTATAAAAGCCTTCTATTTTGTAGGTTCTTTAGAGCTCTTTTCTATGTGCTAAATGGGACGCTGCCCAGTCCTGAATTGTTGAATAAAGCTTATTAGACCTTCAAATTTACTCAGTTGAATAGTTTTTAAAGAGATTTACTGTCAACAGTAGGACTGCAGGAGACCTCTCTGATGGCTTTGGAGACAATAAGAAATAGGCATGGTTCCTGCAAACCCTTTTGCGTTCTCTGTCTCTCGCTGTTTCCAAGGGCCACAAATAAGTTCCTCTCAGTTCTGAGCTCCACTCTGTGTCAGCCTCCTAATGTAATTGGTGTTCCAATCCAGGGCAGTTCAGCTTGAGCTAGCAGATGAGTCCAGCCAGAATCCAATCCCCTAGCCCTCTGTTCAGACCATAATTCCCTGACTTGAGTGGAAAAACTCAGCAGTTGGTTTGTCCCCAGACTCCACAGTGGGAACTGCTGGCATTTAGTCTGCAGTTCCACATTTGTTTGAAATCTTTCCCAGATTGCACGCTGGGAACTGCTGGTAGCAGCTGTGGTTCCTCATTTGTTTGGAATCAGTCTGCAGCCCCCATTGTTTGGGGTCTGCTGGTTCAGTCTTTTTTCCAGTCCCCAGATTCATGGGAATTGTTGGTGGGACACACAGGGACTTTTCTTGGCCAAGCTGCAGTGACATTTCTTGGTTACTGCTGGTGTGTTAAGATGCACATGCTTGTTTGTCTCTCTTAGTGTAGATAAAGGCTATTGTTAATGGGAAGCTTCGAAGCCAATGAGCCACAAAAACTGATGAGCATCTAAAAGCTGTTAAAGTGCTCATCACCTAACAGAGAGACTCCCATTTTAGGAAAATTTGGTCATAGAATGACAACATCAATAAAATTTCCATGCAAAGAGATACACTTGTAAAACACCACACAATCTCCAACCCAGTGGCAATTCCTTTTAGGTATTAGTTTAGCTTCAAGAGACCCAAAATTTTAGCTAAAAATTGTACCAGGATTCTTAAGCTCCAAAGAGTGAAGCACGCCACCTTTTGGCATGCCTGCCTATTTTATGCCTAAGAATGATGGTTCCAGAAGCTATAAGTACCTACAAAAACGGCAAAATCTTACTAAAAACACAAAAAGAATCTAGAACAACACCCAGGCCTCCCCTATTACATCCTCCTAGGGGCCCCTCATCAAAATGCTTCCCCAGAGATTGATATCTCAGTTGTAATCAACGGGGATGCAGGAAAAGAGATTGTTCTTTAAGGCCCTATGCAAATTCTTCACCTCATTGCGTCAACTCCCCTGAATTTACATCATCAAATTAGAAAGGACCTACAAGAAGGCTTTCATGATTCAGGATTTGCTTACAAGTCCCTCTACTTCTGGTTAGGAGTGAGTACAGATGAGGCTATATGATCAGAAATCTCTCCTCAACTCTGGAAGATTTTGCTGAATGTACTGCTAGAGCAATATCTGTCCAACAAAAATCCTTAGACTCTCTAGCCGAAGTTGTTCTAAATTTTCTTTTAGCTGAACAAGTAGGCTATGCTATGGCCACCACCACCTATCATACCTAAATTAACACTTCTGGGGAGGTTGAACTCAGCTACCTAAGATTACTGAATAAGCCACTTCAAAAGGTGATCCTTCTAAAGACCCCTCAAAGGGGTCTTTCTTTGACTGGTTTGATTTTGATTCCTTTGGGTCTTGGGGACCATGGCTCTGGACTGCACTCCAGACATTGGGAATTGTCCAGTTTGTAATCATCATAGTAGTCCCTCTGGTGTCCTATATTCTCCTACAAGCTTTAAATGTGTGTCCTCAGCTGCTAACCACCAAGCCAATGATCTCCTTAAGACTGGAATGCCAAAAAGGGAATCAAAAGTATGATCGACTGAAAAACCTGTGAGCCTGAAGTCATGACCTGTGAATACCACAAAGATTCAGCCAAAAAACCTTCATGACCTGTGATCGTCACAGTAAAAGCTGTGGGGAGAACTTCAGAGTGATAGCTGGCAATGGTGCTCATGCCTTAAGTTTTGATCACATCTCTCAGTGAAACTCAGGCAAAGTTTTGGTTTGATGACAAATCTTCGGCAGGAACATCTGGGGAGATTTGGAGGGTAACTGCTGCACTAAAGGGCAGAAGCAGAGAAATGGAGCTCTAGAAAGAGTTGAGGAAGTAGCAGAGGAAAAATAATTTCCCCCTCGACCCTTCGAGGTTCTTGGCTGAATAAAAAATAAAAGACAGCATAACAGGAGAAAAGAAACAGAAGTTTAACAATATGTATACTCCCTATATACATGGGAGATACCCAGGAGAACTAAGACTTTTTTTGACATTATCTTCTTGACATTACCCTTCTCTTCCCGGTTCAGAGACAAATGGACATTTCCCTTATAAATGTAAATGGCTCTTACAAAAGGGTAACCTCTGCTCATTTTTCAGAGCTTCTCCGCTGTCTGCTGCTTCTTAAAAATAATCCTTATGCCAAAGAAGCATATGTTGGGGTGTCAAGTTCTGCTCCCCTCCAGGAGGGACAGGCTGCCCGAAACAGGCCTGCGCTGCCAAGGTGCAGTGGGATCCTGTGAAATCCTTCATTTGGCCGCGCAGCTGAAAGGAGGGTCCACAATGAACTTTCAGAGGGTGGTCCACCAGGAGCCCAGCCCTCAAGTACTTGTTCCTTCATTCAAACAGGCTTTGTTAAGTACCTTTCCTATGAACCAGACGCTTGTGTGTTGGGGGTGGGGTGGGGGCGGAAAAGCCGTGTGCAGAACAACAGCCCCTGCCTTCAGGAAGCTCACTGCCTAGAGGAGGAGAAAAATAGTTAAAGTGGCAGTCTTACAACTGTTTCTGAAACTACACCAGCAGACGTTTTGAGAGTAAACTCTTGGGACTGTGAGATGTAAAACAGGGGAGGCGATTTAAGCTTAGCCTTGGGATAGGGTTTTTCACTTCTCCAGGTACCAGGGCGAGGAGGGAGTCGTCCAGCACCTACAGGATCAGTGCTTCAAAAAAAGCCAGGCCTGGGTGGTGGCGGCGGTGAGGGCTGGAAACGTCCTGGCAAATGCCCGCGGGGGCCCGATGGCGGCGGCCCCAGTGCCTCGCGGGGGTCAGAAGTGGGGCCGGGGGTCCCCGGCTGGCGCAGTGGCTTCGGCCCGCCTGCCTCGCTCCCGGCCCCACCGTGGGGGGGCGCTGCCTCCTCCCTGGCGGCTGGGGGCGCTGCGGCCGAGCGGCGGGGGGCGCTGCCTCCTCCGGGACGGCGGGGGGCGCTGCGGGCCGGGCGGTGGGGGCGGCCCGGGCCGGCGCGGCGAGCGGCGCGGCGGATGGAGAGTCTGGCCGTGGCCGGCGGCGCCGCCTCCTCGTCGGGCCGGGCACGGCGGGCCGGGGCCTTTGTGTGAGGCGGCGGCGGCGATGGTGCTCGGGCCCCGCGGAGCCGGGTAAGCGCGGCCAGGCCGAGGGCTGCCCTGGCCGAGGCCCGACCCTCGTCCCGGCCTTTCTCTCGCTCTCGCTGGGCTCCCTCCCGCCCGCTGCCCTCGGCCGGATCCATCCTCCCCCGCCGCGCGCCGACCCCCGCCGGCCCCGCCGCCGATCCCTTCGACCCCTGGCCGGCCCCGCGCCCCGCCGCCACCCCTTCGCTCCCGCCTGAGGTCGCCCTGAGGAATTCCCGGCTGTTTGGGGGAGGGACCGAGGTGCTCGATGCCCCCCAGATGGAGTGCCCCAGCCGAATCCAACGCCCTTCCTCCCGAATTCGACCCTCCAGAAGGGAGACCGTGGCGCCGCGCGGTTGTTGGGGTCCCTTCTCAGAAGTTCCGAATCCGTCCCCTCCCACTGCCGCTCGGGCTTCCCGGTGCCCCGACCTGCTGACCGTTGATGTGTGGCCACCAGGGCCCCGGAGATCCTTCGCTGGTACCCAACAAAGCTCAGAGGCTTCCTGGGCCCCAGAAAAAGTTGGGAGTTAGTCCAGTGTGGTGAGGTGGAGGAAGGGGGCTGTGTTGCACAGGGCGAGTCGTGAGGCTGAAGGAGAGGGCAACGAGTTTGGCTTTTTTCTGGCCTGCAGGACTCAAAAAGGGGGGAAAATTGGTACTGAGCAAGCCTTTAGGAGTTAACCTCTGTAATTGGGTAGCTTCTTATCCCAAACCCTATCCCATGGCATCAGGTAAATCTCTCAGTTCTGGTCAACATAAGCATAGCTCCTGAAAAGGGTGGGGAAAATAAGACCCGAAGACTATTAGGTAATTCTAAATACCATAGTTGTGTTCTTCTTTATTTTACTTCTCTGGCTTCATCCACAAGCTACAGAGAATGTGATAGAGCACTATCTGAATGGCCCTGGGCTAGAAGGCAGGTAGCTTAGCTAGGGAAAGATGGGGACTCAAGAATAAGCAAGTGATTTATTTTAGGGCCTGAAAGAACACAGCAGTGAGAGGAAAGGAAAGGATAAAGCATCCTCATCTTTTCCCCAGTAGCTAATGGAGCTTGATAATTGTGTTCAAGTATGTGTATGGCATTTGGCCTAGTAAGGGAAGAGAATATACTCAGTGAGATAGGAATGCTTGTATTCAGGAAGAAATTAGGAAATTAATATGAGAAAAGTTTGAATCAGTTGCTCTGGTAATCAAATATAAGAAGATATCAAGAGACTGCTTTGGACTTGGCTTTAAAGCATTAGCTTCTGTACAGTCAGGCCTCCAGCTTCTCTTAGAGACCAGTTTATCAGATTTTTTTCAACATTTTTGGATTTTTTCATGATCACTCTGTCTTGGGGGATGTGCAGGGAGAAAGGTGACTGTCCCATCACTTCTGCTGTCATTGTCTCCTCCAGCAGAATGGGGCAAGTGTATGTCCATTCACGCCTGCTCTCCACCTGGGGCTTGGAAACATGCAGACGGGTGGCATTTTGTCCTGCAGAGCTCTTCACCTACAAGGATGTGTTTGGCCATCCACCTTTTCCTTTTGCTATCCGCAGATTAACTGTGCTGATAAGGAGACAACTTCACAGGAGCTGCTAAGATGGGCATGAGGATCAAACTGCAAAGCACCAACCACCCCAACAACCTGCTGAAAGAGCTCAACAAGTGCCGGCTCTCGGAGACCATGTGCGATGTCACCATCGTTGTGGGAAGCCGTTCCTTCCCGGCCCACAAAGCCGTGCTGGCCTGTGCGGCTGGCTACTTCCAGAACCTCTTCCTCAACACTGGGCTTGATGCTGCCAGGACCTATGTGGTGGACTTCATCACCCCTGCCAACTTCGAGAAGATTCTGAGCTTTGTCTACACGTCGGAACTCTTCACTGACCTGATCAATGTCGGGGTCATCTACGAGGTAGCAGAGCGTCTAGGTATGGAAGATCTCCTCCAAGCCTGTCACTCCACCTTTCCTGACCTGGAGAGCACTGCCATGGCCAAGCCCCTGACCAGCACCAGCGAGAACCACTCTGGTACCCCGAGTTGTAGCTCAGCAGAACCCCCCCATCTCCTTGGAGAACTCCGG
This sequence comes from Giraffa tippelskirchi, assembly GCF_054371585.1. NCBI lineage: Eukaryota > Metazoa > Chordata > Mammalia > Artiodactyla > Giraffidae > Giraffa > Giraffa tippelskirchi. Next base: position 155,691,232 of record NC_137278.1, read on the forward strand.
GGTGGCGGGGAGCACTTTGGTCCTGATAGAAACTATGTGTTACCTAGTGATGCTGGAGGAAGCTATAAAGAGGAGGAGAGAAATGTTACCAGTGACACTAACCATAGCCTGCAGCCGCTGCCACCAAAGACAGAAGACCACGATGCCCCTGCTCCGTTCACATCTGTCCCCAGCGTGGTGACCCAGCCAGTCCTGGGCACTGTCAGCACGGGCATCCAAACCAGCACCAGCTCCTGCCAGCCATACAAAGTCCAGAGCAATGGAGACTTCAGTAAGAACAGCTTCTTCACCCCTGACAGTGCAGTAGACATTACCACTGGGACCAACTCCTGTCTGAGCAACAGCGACCATTCCAAAGACCCAAGCTTTGGGCAGATGGATGAGCTCCAACTGGAGGACCTGGGGGATGATGACTTGCAGTTTGAAGACCCCACCGAGGAGATTGGCACAGCTGAGGAGGTGATTGAGTTGAGTGACGACAGTGAGGATGAGCTGACTTTTGGAGAGAGTGAAAACCGAGAGAATAAGGCCATGCCCTGCCAGGTATGCAAGAAGGTTCTAGAGCCCAACATTCAGCTGATCCGACAACATGCTCGGGACCATGTGGACCTGCTGACTGGCAACTGCAAGGTCTGTGAGACCCATTTCCAGGACCGGAACTCCCGGGTCACCCATGTTCTCTCCCACATTGGTATTTTTCTCTTCTCCTGTGACATGTGTGAAACTAAGTTCTTTACCCAGTGGCAACTGACCCTCCACCGACGGGATGGAATATTTGAGAACAACATCATCGTCCACCCCAACGACCCCTTGCCTGGGAAACTGGGTCTCTTTGCAGGGGCGGTCTCTGCGGAGCTGAAGTGTGCTGCCTGTGGGAAGGCATTGGCCAAAGATTTCCACGTGGTCCGGGGCCATATCCTTGACCATCTGAACCTGAAGGGCCAGGCCTGCAGCGTCTGTGACCAGCGCCACCTCAACCTCTGCAGCCTCATGTGGCACACACTTTCCCACCTTGGCATCTCTGTCTTCTCTTGCTCTGTGTGTGCAAACAGCTTTGTGGACTGGCATCTCCTGGAGAAGCACATGGCTGTGCATCAAAGCCTGGAAGATGCCCTCTTCCACTGCCACTTGTGCAGCCAGAGCTTCAAGTCAGAGGCTGCCTATCGCTATCATGTCAGCCAGCACAAGTGCAACAGTGGCCTTGACACACGGCCTGGTTTTGGACTCCAGAACGCAGCTCTCCAGAAGCGGAAGCTGCCGGCAGAGGAGTTCCTGAGTGAGGAACTGGCACTGCAGGGCCAACCTGGGAATAGCAAGTATAGCTGCAAGGTGTGCGGCAAAAGGTTTGCCCACACAAGTGAGTTCAACTACCATCGGCGGATCCACACGGGCGAGAAGCCTTACCAGTGTAAGGTGTGCCACAAGTTCTTCCGAGGCCGCTCGACCATCAAGTGCCACCTGAAGACGCACTCGGGGGCTCTTATGTATCGCTGCACGGTCTGTGGCCACTACAGCTCTACCCTTAACCTCATGAGCAAGCATGTCGGTGTGCACAAAGGCAGCCTCCCACCTGACTTCACCATCGAGCAGACCTTCATGTACATTATCCATTCCAAAGAAGCGGAAAAGAACCCGGACAGCTGACTGGGTCCCAGCAGAGCCAGGGGGAGCTCCCAGGCGCAGCCAGGACTTTGGTTTTCTAATGGCTGTTGGTCCTGCCCCAGCTGAAGTTACAGTTTTGCCTTGCTAGGAATTCTGTTCTGTCCTGTGTTTAAAGAAGACAAAAGAATATATAGCACATGAACACTAACTGTTTCTGAGAAGCAGCGGCCCTGTCATGTTTACCTCCTTACCTGTTCTTGTCCGTGGAGGGCTGTGTCTTTGATTCTTTGGAGGCTGGTTTTGGGATCTCATCAGGCAGTTGGTGTCAGCTAGATTCCCTTCGCCAGCCTCTTGAGTTTTAGTTTACTGATAGGTTTTATGCTGCTAAGAATCCAACCAACAGCCTCACTGAACAGAGGAGGTGGAGAGAGGTTTTCACTGTGGGTATTACTGCCGGACCTCCAACCGGGACAGCCAGCTATGAGAGAGATTTTGGGAATGTGGTTATTCAGAAAAGTCAAGGCAGCTCACCCTTGGGTGCTGGTCCCAGCCCTCAGCAGGGGCAAGCTGTCAGTGATGAGGGGCCTGCTTGTTCCAGGGCTCTAATCTGCTGATTGGAGAGTAAAATCAGCTAGATCCAAACCGGGGACAAAGCTTTCTGTTTAGGTCTGAAAGCTTTGGGATGAATCCTTGCCAGCCGCAAGAGGTGTCCTGCAGTGCTGCTGAAAGCAGCAGCCTGTGATGGACAGGAAGGGAGATTTCTCTTCCCCTCAATTCCAAAGAAATGTGATCTTATGGAGTGGTGGCCCAGGATGTCAGGCCTTCCCTGTGGGCAAAAAAGACAGGGTGCCACTTTGATGTAGTCATCAATCGTCTGGCTGCCTCCCTCGACCCTGAGTTTCCTGGTGGAAGGGTGGGAATGTCTCTGAAGCAGCAGCCTTGCCTTAATTTGCATCCAGTCTCCCACCTAGAAGTGTGTTTGGCCTATAGTGTAGATGCAAAGACCCCATGAGGTGGAGGGGTGGACTGTGAGCCCTTCAGGATTAAAGGGACATGAGTAGCTGGATGTACATTCTGTCTGTCCCAGTCAGGTAACCTGTTGTTTACTTTGTGCTAACTGGACAAGAGTTTTGGCAGCTCACCTTTGACCTGCTGGATTTATCCTGATCTGTCATTGCGTGGCCACCAGAGGGCGCTATTGGCCGACAGCTTGTTCAAGCCCTCTCTAGGTGACTGGGGAATAGATCTGCCCAGTCGGGGTTGCTGGTTGACTCTGTTCTTAGTTGCCTTTTGAGGGGATCTTGCCCAAAGAAGGCTTGAGGGAGAGAGCCCTCGGATCTCGCATCTCACAAGGTGGCACCTCTGAAACCCATACTACCTCACCTGCTCAGGCGAGCTCTGGGGGTCCCTGGCCTTGGCCCTGCCCCTGCCCCTCGTGGGACTCAGCAGCACCCCGGGCTGTTTTACAAGCAAGTAGTTTTAATTAACTCACAAAGCCTTTTTGGACATTTTTAATATTTATTTATTTTTGTTTTTGTATACATATTACCCAGCATCCCTGTTGGCTAAGAGACTTCAGGAAAATGAGCTTCTCCCCAGCAAGTAGCCATATTCCAGGGGACAGTCCTGGCCAGATATTTGGGGAACAGGGGCTTGAACTAGGGGAGAACAGGTCAAGCCTTTAAACAAGCAAATGCTTTTCTCTCCAGATAAGTCTCTTGCAGAATAAACCCAGGGAGCCCTCTAGGGAATGGATGTAAATTCTAGAAAGTTGAGGCTTGTTAAATCCCTGGACCTTTTATCCCCTTTCCATCCTGTGGTTGAGTAGGTTGGGGAAGTTGGGGACTGGGTTGAGGGGATAAGATCACATGAAGGCCCTGTTTGCATATTTTCTCATTCTTCCTGGGGTTGGGAAGTTACAGTAACATACAAGTAAACCAAAGCCCTGTCCCTTTTGGACTTGCTCCCGGATCTCCCCCCAGCCCTAATTGATAAAGCCTTGGAGTTTTGTGTGCATAGCTGTCCAGTGAGGTGACCATTACTTGAAGGGACTTGTCAAGTGGCCAGCTTGCACTGTCAGAATCCAATGAGTTAAATTTCCCTTGGGACATTCTTGTTAGAAGGCAGTGCTGAGACTTTTCCTCCCTGACTGACTGCTTCCTTTCTTCCCACTAGTTGTTTAAGAAGGAAAGTGTGTAAAAGACCACAGTCAACTATCTTCTCAGCTTTTCAAGCCCGAGTGGTTTCTCCCAGATTGTGGGTGAGGACTGAGTTTTGATGGCCAGATTTGAGAGTGGGGCTACTCCCTGGAAGCCAGCTGGGTAGCTGAGAATGGATCAGTATGCTGGAGAAACCCTTTTCCTTAATAGAGGGTTATCACTGATGCTGGGTAGTCTGTATACTTAACGTGAAACTGTGAAGTTTTCCCTTTTTTGTCAGTAAACCAAAAAGCAAATCCTTGAAACTTTACCCCTAAAACACTAAATAAAAGACTGCACCCCCTGATCCTCCTGAGGCCAAGTGGTTGACCAGGGTGGCTTGGTTGGCTGCAGTCAGACATGTAGCAGGGTCAGTAGCTCATGAGGCTCATTGACCAAACACTGTCCCCCGCGTGTCCCCCATATTCGCACCTCAACCCTTCCTCTGTTTGGAGTCATGTTTGCTTCCTCTGCCACCAGCCACTCTTTTCCTCACTGTTTTACTTGAAACACTAAATTGTGGCAAAGGGCACTCTAGGATACCTGGTGGAAGGTATTAATTTTATTCTGAATTTAAAATATTTTCAATTGTCTGTTCATTGAGTTGTGTTGCCCTCTCTGCCCTGGAGCCCAGTTAAGCACTGTGTTCTGCTGTATCGTTCCAAGGTTCATTCTGTTTGATCCTTGAATGTCTTTTCTTTTTTAATCCCCCACCTCTTTTTCTTGTTCAGTACTCAGGACTGGCTACATAATTTGTAGAGCCCTTTGTTTAAAAACTATTAAGAATTTTGTGGCAACTAGAGCATTAAAGCAAACACAAGGCCATTCTCATCTTTTTTCCTAAGGGAAAGGGTGATACCCTAATGTTCTTGTGTTAGTCACTCAGTCGTTCTGACTCTTTGCGATCCCATGGACTGTAGCCTGCCAGGCTCCTCTGTCCATGAAATTCTCCAGGCAAGGGTACTGGATTGGGTAGCCATTCCCATCTCAAGGGGATCTTCCCGACCCAGGGATCCAACCCAGGTCTCCTGCATCGCAGGCAGATTCTTTACCATCTGAGCCACCAGGGAAGCCCCTATTACTCTAATGGCACACTGTAAACAGCTGCTTGTGGCCAGAGGAAGGGATCAGTATCGTAGCACTCCTCTGCCCATCCATGACTCACTGATGCTACAGGACCTACTGGGAAGCTCTGCTGTACCCTGGTGTTTGGTCCTAAAGTTTCAGACTCCATGGAGTCTCTAGTTCATGGCTAGTTGGGAAGAAAGGAGGTGGGGGGAGTGGTGTCAAGAAATAGGTAAAAATTCTTTTTGACATTCTTCTGGTCTATGAATACCCTTTTGTCTCTAGGAAACCTCTGAGTTTAATGACCTTCTCCCCAGTCAGGTTTTGCTGCTGGTGAATATTCCTTGTCTGGCCACCTGCTGTGCCCTATCACCCCCCACCCCCCGACCCCCAGACTGTTCAACTTTGGAAGTGAATTTACACTTCTTCATATACGGACATGATTTTGTTGGCATGGAAGTGGGCTGTGTGCAGAAATCTGCCCGTCTGGGAATCCTCGTGTGTCCTTTTCCCTAAATCCTGCACTGAATGAATCAGGAAGCAGGGCACACAGCGTTTGTTTCAATGTGCTCACTCATGGTAAACTTAATATCAGAATGAAAATGAAACTTTTACTTTGGACATTTCTTTAACACCCTTCCCCTGTCCAGTCCACCCTCCCCTCCCACCTCTACTAGCTACATCGCTTATGAAACTGAGAAGAGTTGTTGACATTTAACTCCTTCCATTAAATTAATAAGTACTGACCTCCTAATATTTAAGTGTTTACTATCTATTGCTGTAAAGTTTTGTATATTTTGTAAACTTCTTTTCTCAAATAGTAGATGTCTAAAATCGTTGTACATCTGATTCTTTTATATTCCATTGTTCAGCACAAAGTGTGGTTTTTATTTAGAATAAAAAAAAGGAAATTTGAAATGGTAGTTCTTTTCCTATTTACTGTGGTCTGCTTATCCCTCACAGTTCAGAGTATCTGGGCCATCACTCTCTCAGTAGCAATATTCTGCTCAGCGGATGCCAGAGTTCTTTCAGGTAGCCCATTTCCTTTCCTGTAGCTGGAATTCCCCAGGGTTGACTTGATATGTTTTTAGTGGAAAATTAACTCAATGACCCAACCTTTTCAGAGGGACCATCTCTAAGGGGAATCTTCTGTTGACCCAGAGAGAGCAGTGGGGCTCTGCTAATGTCTGGTTGGACCAGAGTGCTAGTGCTAAGTCGCTTCAGTCGTGTCCGACTCTGTGCGACCCCATAGACGGCAGCCCACCAGGCTCCACCGTCCCTGGGATTCTCCAGGCAAGAATACTGGAGTGGGTTGCCATTTCCTTCTCCAGTGCATGAACGGGGAAAGTGGGGACCAGAGGGTTGGTCACAAATTTGGTGCCATTCAACATGACATGGTGTGTCGGGGTGGAGAGAGGCAGATTCCGAGAGGGGGCAGAGGTTTGGCCTAATTTCGTGAGGTTGGTAACCAACGTCCCCCCACAGAGAGGAGACAGACGTCTAGAGTTAGGATGTGACATGGTCCCCTTGGTCTCAGGGCACACTGATTGGACCCGGCCCCCATCAATGCTCAGCAAACACAGAGCCGGGGGCCTTACCATCAGCCCCTTGCTTGCTTCTCAGGCCCTGAGGAAGTACCTGTGCTATCAGAGTGATCACTGGTTGCCAAAGTGGAGTCTGTGAGAAAAGAAGATGTTGGGAAAGTGGCCCCAGGTAACCTAGAATGTAACAGAGATGTAGATCTGGGTTTCCTTGAGGGAACTTCTGGAGCCTGATTTGGGGGCAGCAGTGAGAAGGGCATTGGATCTGGGCTGGGTGTTTATGTGGGCACAGGGGAGGAAAGTCTTTATAATACATTCTCTGCATTGTTAGGTTCCTGGACTCCCCTAGTTGAAAAAGGCTTCAGCTCTGTGCCACTGAGCAGTGGTTTGTAGCATGAAGACCCTTTAAATAAAAAGACCCTTTTTCAGGTTTGGGTCCAGTGAGCAGAGGGAGTTAAATAGACTTCCCTTGGTGCTCCTGACAAATGGGTTCATACAGCTCTGGAGCACATGTTTAATGCATCTGGTGAATCTGTTTAATGCATCTCAGATTTCCAAGAGCAGAAGGGGAGGCCCTCCAGGTCAGTGCATAGCTATTCCAAATTAAACATTCCAGACATAACTGAGCGCTTGAGCAGGACAGAAGGTCTCAGTGATTGTGTCCACAAGCCCCTCAATTCTCCACAGGCAGGATGCAGAGGCGGAGGGCTCAGGACTAGTGGGCTGGGGCCTGCTCTGAGGCTTTACGTCAGTCAGAGCACTTCGTGGACAAGGTCCTAGTTTCCCAAACTGGTATATAGAGCCCTTTCCAGAAGACCTCCATGTTTGCAAGAGGACTTCCGTTCCTGTCTATAGGACAGGAGAGGGGGCAATGTGAATAGAAGTTGCTGGACAGGAAAATTATGAGGAGACTTGGCCAGGAAGAAAGAAGTTTGAGGGTGAAAACCAACTTAGGAGACACCAGGCCTCTGCCCTGTGACAGAACTGGAGGATTTCCACTTCCCACCCCCTGCAGGGGCAGGACTGAGGGACAGAGCACCTGTGAGTGCCTGCTGCTGCCCATCCTGAAGTCTGCTCCCAGAATGGTTGTCCCTTGATATTTTCCTTGGATCCAGAGAGAAAGGGAGGGGCTGGGGGCAGAAGTCTGGAAACGTGCTAGACCCAGAGCTGGGGGCAGACGGGTCTCTGAGCGGCATGGACTTCAAGACAGCTCCTCTGCTTGTGGGGGGAGGGGGATCAGGATGGACAAGGAGGAGAGTGTCAGCAAGCCCTTTCCTGAATGGTGGGGGAGGAGAGTCCTCCTAGCAGCCCAGCTGCAGGGTGCCTGTCTCAGACCTCGGCCTCACCCGCCCCTGCTGTCCCCACCCGCTCCATTTATCATCACATTGAGGATGCACTGCTGGGAAACAGCCTGCTGAGGCCTCCTGGCTCCTTGGCCTCTGGCCTCTTGTCCCTGCAGCCTGCATGATGTGCTGGGAGGTCAACAAGCGCAAACACAAAAGGAAAGTTGTGTGCGGTTCCTGTGGAGCTCACTCTTTCCGGCCGGGGTGGTTTCTGCTGAGCATCTCTTTGGCCTCAGCTCCAGTCCCAATCCCAGCTTGCAGTGCAGACTTGTTCAGAGATTCAGAGTCGTGTCTCTCTCTATTCTTTATTTCACCTTCTCCCCTGCGTCTCTCCCTTCGGCACAAAGATGTTTGCAAATAGTACAACGCCAAGGATCTGCTCTCTTCCCCTACCTGCCTCCCTCCCCATCCCCACCTCAATATTTGAAGACATACTCAATATTGGCCATGAGTGCTCTGACCCTCTCTCCCCCCACCCACACCCCAAATCTCTCACCTACTTCCAGGTTTCTGCTTCACTGGTGGAGGACACTGGACTCTTCCTCAGCTGGCTACAAGGGACTGAGGAGCGGAGGTGGGTGGGGTATTTGCTGCCTGGAAGTTCAGGCTTGGGTGGTGGTGGGGGCTGGCTGCAGGGGGCTGGATGTCCTCCTTGGTGATGATGATGGAATGCTGGGTGGAGGAGGAGGAGGAGGAGGCACGTCTGCCCTCCCTGGCCTGGACCTTGGGAAGGTAATGGACCACAGCATTGAGGAGCTGGCCCCGGAAGCTCGGGCTGAGGAAGTTATAAAGGATGGGGTTGACAACACAGTGGAGCATGGAGAAGCAGTCAATGACGTCGTAGAAGAAGTAGAGCAGGTGGGTCAGGGAGCAGTGGAGGGAGATGTGGGTGCCGTGAAGCGTGAGCAGCAGCAGGGTCAGGTGGTAGGGCAGCCAGCAGATGACAAAGACGGCTATGTAGGCGCACACCAGCAGGCAGTGGCGCCGGGCCTCCGGCTGTCCTGTCTGCCGGAGCCGGCGGGCCGTCAGCACGTTGAAGACGGCAATGAGGGGCAAGGGCAGCAGGAAGCCCAGGACGGTGGTGGACAGGGCCACCGCCACGGCCCACGTGCTGTACGTTTCAAAAGGCGCCATGAAGAGGCACATGGGCTCAAAGCTGTCCACTAGCCGGATGTGGACCACCTCAGGCAGGGGGATGAGGGCCGAGAGGACCCAGACCCCGGCACACACGGCCCGCCGCCCTCGGTGCTGGTGGCGCTGCCAGGAGGGAGAGGCGTTGGTGAGGGTGACGTAGCGGTCCACGCTGAGGCACACCAGGAAGAAGATGCTGCTGTACATGTTGGCGTAGTAGAAATAGTGGGTGAAGCGGCAGGAGAAGCTGCCCCAGAGCCAGGTGTAGTCCAGCGTGACCTCCAGCATCCACACGGGCAGAGACAGGATGATGCCCAGGTCGGCGATGGCCATGTTGAGGACGTAGAGACGCAGCAGCCCCGCGCGGGCTGAGCCCCGCCAGTTGACGCAGATCACCAGGAGGTTCTCCACCAGCCCGACCACGAAGATGGCCAGGTAGAGCACGAAGAGGGCTACGCGCTTGGTGTTCTCGTTTAGCTCCATGTGGCACTCGGGCAGCGTGTGGTTGAAGAAGTGGAGTAGCTCCGTCCAGTTGTAGATCTCTCCCACGTCCCTGGCGGGCGCCACGCTGGGCCCCGAGGTGGCCGACATGAGGACTGGCAAGTGCCTAATGGGGAGAAGGGAGGGCTGAAGGAGCAAGGGAGCCTCGAAGGCAGCCTCGTGCCCCCAAGGTCACAGGCCACGGGGGCCAGGAGGTTTTGGGTAAAGATCCTGAGTCTGAAGAGGAAGAAAGGGAAGTGTAACATTTGAGTTGCAAATAAATAGCACACAACTCACTGCCAGCTTTGACCCACGAACAGAAATATTCTGTTAAGGGGTCTCCGTAGTGGGAGAGGCCAGAGCCCAACCACTTTCTCCCCGGCGACCAGTCCTCCCAGGTGGGCTCCATCTCCACTTCTCTCCTGGAGCTTCACTGCTTGGCCCTTTTGTGCAGGCCTTCCTTAGGGGCTTCTGCTTTGTCTCGCTATTTGGGCCTTGCGTGTGGGACACACACACACACACACACACACACACTCCTCCGCTTCATCTCTGGGGACATCAGTGGATCATGCAGGAAAACCAGTCACCTCCAGACCCCACGCCCTGCTTCCCCGAGAGAGGGCTACCCTCACCTGAGCTTCCCTGTCGAGAGCACCTCTGGTCGGGGAGGGCTGGTGGGTCTGGACCGTTGGGGAGCGGCAGGGAGGCTGAAGGGACTGTGGCCGTGGAGCTGGCTCTGCTGCAGGCTTCAGGGCCGTCCTTCTCATCCGGGAAGCAGTATCACTGGCTGAGGCTCTGTGGGAGAGGGTCGGGGTTTTTCCTGCCTTCTCCCAATCCAGTTAGAGGGGAAGTCACAGCAAAAGTTCCAGTGTGGCGGTGACAGGGAGGAGTCAGGCTGCAAACATTAAAATCCAGACTCCTGTGGCTGGGTGAACTTACCTCTTTAAGCCTCAATGCTCTCTTCTGCAAAATGGGACAACAATTGTATCTACTGATAAGGGTGCTTATGAGAATTCAATGAGCCATCAAAGTGACATGCTAAAGCTTTATATATGTATATATTTTCCACCTGATAAACTGGATTGGAATCCCACTCTCCCCTGTCTGTTTTGACTCCTAATGAAATAGAACTGGATGGTGGTAGGAGGGCTAAAATAAATCTGAAAATTATTCAGATGTAATCACTCTGGCCCTTCTGCTGAATGGCCACCCTGCCATTCCTCCAGCCTTCATTCTGTGATCTGAGGTGAGACTCTGGAGAGAGAGGTAAGACTGAATGGGGAAGGGACTGTGCTGAGCTTCAGGGTGACTCCTGGATGGGGAGGGGAAGGCGAACAGCATTCTCCACCCTCCAAGCTCCATACTGCTCCAGCCAAGTGTGGAAGAGAGAGAGAGAAGACAGACAGACACGAGGCTTCTTTCTCCCTCCAAGCCAAGGGGAAGGCTCGGAGCCCAGGATGTGTGTTCTTGGTGAGCATCTTGTGTCAGCTGAGATTTTTCATCTCAGTTAGTCATTTGATCCCCCCGGAAGCCCTGTGGGGAGGGAGGATGGACTTCCTTATCCAGAGATGTTGCCTGTCTCACACAAGCCACACGGCAGCATCGAAGTGAGAGCAGAGTCACCTGGAGCTGGGCCCATGCTTTGTGGGGCCAGGGGTGTGTTGGCTGGAGGGGATTGGACATATGTAAATTAATCGAGGTGAAATCCCTATGACAATGTTAATATTTTAAAGTTTACAATTCAGTGGCATTTAGTATTCACATTGTAGTGCAACCACTACCTCTATGTAATTCCCAAATATTTTCGTCACCCCAGAAGATTATTTTGTCACACCCGTTAAGCCTGCACTCTCAAGTCTGCTCTCTCTTCAGTCCTGGCAACCACTGTTCTGCTTTCTGTCTCTCTGGATTTAGGTATTGTGCCCAGTTGTTCAGTCATGTCCAACTCTTTGTGATCCCATGGTCTGTAGCCCACCAGGTTCCTCTATCCATGCAATTTTCCAGGCAAGTATACTGGAGTGGGTTGCCATTTCCTCCTCCAGGGGATCTTCCTGACCCAGTGATCGAACCCATATCTCTTGCATCTCCTGCATTGTCAGGTGGGTTCTTTACCACTAGCACCACCTGGCAAGCCATTTATGCGTTAAAGATAATTAATATCAGTTGAATCATATAATGTGTGACCTTTGTGTCTTTTCTTTTTCACTAAGCATAATATTAAAAGATTTTTAAAATTGAAGTATGGGTGATTTCCAATGTTATGTTAGTTTCTGGTATATAGCAAAGTGATTCAGTTATATGTATATTCTTTTTTCTTGGACCATGCTGCACAGAGAATCTTAGTTCCCCGACCAGGGATCCAGCCCATTCCCCCTGCAGTGGAAGCATGGAGTCATAACCACTGGACCACCAGTGGTTATATAGTTTATTATAGGGTATTGAATATAGTTCCTATGCTATACAGTAAGACCTTATTGCTTATCTATTTTATACATGGTAGTTTGTATCTGCTAATCGTAAACTCCTAATTTATCCCCCCCCCCACCTTTCCCCTTTGGTAACCATAAGTTTGTTTTCTATGTCTGAGTGTTTCTGTTTTGTAAATAAGTTTATTTGCATCATATTTTAGATTCCAAACTAAGTGATGTCATATGGTGTTTGTCTTTCTCTGACTTCACTTAGTATGATAATCTCTAGATTTATCTGTGTTGCTGCAAATGGCATTATTTGCTTCTTTTTTATGGTTGACTAGTATTCCACATTTTCTTTATCCATTTATCTGTTGATGGACATTTAGGTTGCTTCCATGTCTTGGCTGTTGTAAATGGTGCCACTATGAACATTGGAGGGAATGCATCTTTTCTGAAAGAATTTTCTCTGGATATGCCCAGGAGGGGATCATATAGCAATTCTAATTTTAGTTTTTTAGGGAACCTTCATACTGTTTTCCGTAGTGGCTGCACTAATTTGCTTTCCCACCAACAGGGCAGAAGGGTTCCTTTTTTCCACATCCTCTCCAGAATTCATTATTTGTAGACTTTTAAAAAACAGCCATTCTGACTGGTGTGAGGTGATACCTCATTGTAGATTTGATTTGCGTTTCTCTGATGATTAGCAATGTTGAGCACTTTTTCCTGTTCCTATCAACCATTTGCATGGCTTTTTTGGAGAAATGTCAAAGCCTTATGCTCATTTTTTGATTTTTTTGTTATTGAGTTATACGAGTTGTTTGCATATTTTGGAAATTAAGCCCTGTTGGTTGCATCATTGGCAAAAATAATTTCTCCCATTCAGTAGGTTGTCTTTTCATTTTGTTTATGGCTTCCTTTTCTGTGCAAAACTTGTAAGTTTGATTAGGTCCCATTTGTTTATTTTTATTTCTATTTTATTTTATTTCTATTTCTATTCTATTTTTATTTCTATATTTATTGGAGACTGAAGTAAGAAAACATTGCTATAATTTATGTCAGAAGCTGTTTTGCCTATGTTCTCTTCTAAGAATTTTATGATGTCATGTCTTATATTTGTCTTTAAGCCATTTTGAGTTTTGTATGTGCATATGTGTGTGTATCGGAGAAGGCAATGGCACCCCACTCCAGTACTCTTGCCTGGAAAATCCCATGGACGGAGGAGCCTGGTAGGCTACAGTCCATGGGGTCGCTGAGAGTCGGACACGACTAAGCGACTTCACTTTCACTTTTCCCTTTCATGCACTGGAGAAGGAAATGGCATCCCACTCCAGTATTCTTGCCTGGAGAATCCTAGGGATGGCGGAGCCTGGTGGGCTGCCGTCTATGGGGTGGCACAGCGTCGGACACGACTGAAGCGACTTAGCAGCAGCATGTGTGTGTATGGTGTGAGAGAGTGTTCTGACTTCATTGATTTATGTCACTTGGCATAACATTTTTGAGATTCATCTGTGTTGTAGCTTGTATCTATACTTCATTTCTTTTTATGGCTAAGTAATATTCCATTGTGTGGATGTAGTGCATTTTGTTTATCCATTCAAAGAGTGATTTTTTTTAAAAGTCTGCTAATTGACCTTTTTAATTGTGGTAAAATAAACATAACATCAAATTTACCATTGTGGCTATTTTAAAGTATATAGTTCAGTAGAATTAAGTACATTCACATGTACTTTTTAAAATTGTTTTTTAACTTTTAATTGGAAGATAATTGCTTTACAGTGTTGTGTTGGTTTCTGCTATACAATAATGTGACCATAATGTGACAATACAACCATCACCACCATAAATATACATATGTCTCCTCCCTCTTGAACCTGCCTCCCACCCCCCACCTCATCCCACCCCTCTAGGTTGGCACAGAGCACCAGGTTGAGCTCCCTGTGTTATACAGAAACTTCTGCTAGCTATCTATTTTACATACGGTAGTGTATGTGTTTCAATGCTACTCTCTCAATTCATCTCACCCTCTCCTCCCCCCACCCCCCACTGTGTCCACAAGTCTATTCTCTGTGTCTGCATCTCTATTCCTGCCCTGCAAATAGGTTCATCAGTACCATTTTTCTAGATTCCATATATATACGTTAATATACAATATTTGTTTTTCTCTTTCTGACTGACTTCACTCTGTATAACAGGCTATAGGTTCATTCACCTCACTAGAACTGACTCAAATTCATTCCTTTTTATGGCTAAGTAATACTTCTTTATCCATTCATTGCTGATGGACATCTTGGTTGCTTCCATGTCCTGGCTACTGTAAATAATGCTGCAATGCACTCTGGGGTACATGTGTCTTTTTGAATTATGATTTTCTCAGTATATGTCCAGTAGTGGGAATTATGGTTTTCTCAGTATGTGCCCAATAGTGCGATTTTAGTGCTTAATCGTGTCTGACTCCTTGTGAGCCCATGGACTGCAGCCCACCAGGCTCCTCTGTCCATGGAATTTTCCAGGCAAGAATTTTGGAGTGGGTTGCCATTTCCTCCTCTAGGGGATCTTCCTGACCCAGGGATTGAACCCACATCTCCTGCGTCTCCTGCATTGGCAGGCAGATTCTTTACCACTGTTGGGTCATATAGTAGTTTTATTCCTAGTTTTTTTTTTTTTTTATAGGTCAATAAACAAATTATTTGGTTCATTTCTTTTGCTCATAAAATTTCCTGAAACAATTATTTTCTCCTTTGGAGGAGTGATATGAATCATAGACTCATATGTAGAATGATGACTTCACCTAATCTAACATTCACATTTTACATATGAAAACCTGAAACCAGCAAAGTGACAAGAGGACTTATACAAGGTTACATAAGGGGTGAAACAAAAGCTAGAACATAGAGTTCTCAATTTCCAAGTGGATATTCTTTGAATATGTTTAAAGCATTTTAGAATTGAATTCAATATAATATAAATGTCAGTTCAGTTCAGTTCAGTTCAGTCGCTGTCGCTCAGTCATGTCTGACTCTTTGCGATAACCTTCATATCATTCTTCATAGTGGCCATATCAGTTTGCATTCCCACCAACAGTGCAAGAGGTTTCCCTTTTCTCCACATCCTCTACAACATTTATTGTTTGTAGATTTTTTGATGAAGGTTTTCTGACCAGTATGAGGTGACATCTCATTGTAGTTTTGATTTGCATTTCTCCAATAATGAGTGATGTTGACCATTTTTTTCATGTGTTTATTGGCCATCCGTACATTCACATGTACTTAATGCCACCATCACCACCAACCATCTCCATGGAAAGGGATACTTTAAATCTTTCAGTTTTCTTAAAGCTTTCTCTAGAAAAACTCTTTCTCTACTCAGGACACTTCTGACACCAAATGTGTAGAGTTTCCCCCCAACACCAATCAATTTTCCAACTCTCCAGACATCAACTGGGTATTCTGTAATTTAATTCAATTCTGACACCAACCACCTGGAGTTAGTGTCCGACTCCACAGGTTTAAGGGCTCACAAGATTGTCCTTACTTCAGTTGCAAGCAATGAGTTCCTCTAGGTACCCACACTTCTATCCAACGTGACTACAAAGTTGGGGGTTCCCACAACCCCTCTCCTGCCAGTTTTCATAATTTGGTGGAATGACTCACAAAACTCAGGAAAATATTTACTTATGTTTACTGTTTTATTGTAAAGGATATAAATGAAGAACCAGAAAAAGAGGTACATAGGGTGAGATCTGTCCCCATGGAGTTGAAATACAGCACCCTCCTGGCACATGGATGTGTTGTTCACCAAACTGGAAGCTCTCTGAACCCCATAGTTTAGGAATTTTATGGAGTCATCGTCACACAGACATGATTGATAATTAATTTAGCCTCCAACACCATTCTTCTCTCTAGAGGATGGTGGGAGTGAGGCTGAAAGTTCTAAGCTTCTAATCAAGGCCTGGTCTTTCTGGTGGGCACCCCCATCCTGAAGCCGTTCAGGAGACGGCCAGGAGGCATCTCATTAGAACAAAGTCATTCTTATCACCCAGAAATTTCCAGGGGATCTGGGAATTTTGTGTAAGATGCTCCCATCACTCAGGAAATTACAAAGGTTTTAAGAGCTCTGTGTGAGGAACTGGAGGCAGAGACAAAATATATATTTCTTTTTTTTTTTTAATTTCAGAGTTTTATTGTATTGCACTAAAGGAACAGATGGATGGTTATACAATGTTCTCTCTCATTCAGTTTTGAAAATATAAATTCCTAAGAATACCTTTATCACCAGATTATAACATTAAGTATAGTAACCAATTTCTTGCAAATTCCTAAGGATACCTTTATCACCAGATTATAACATTAAGTGTAGTAACCAGTTTCTTAATAAGTAGGGTCTCACAAATTAAAACACATTTAAAACAGTTTTAAATGCATTCTTCACAAGTAAGTCAGCATATATTTTTGTATCATATTCACTTATGCTTAAGAATTAAAGCAAGTATATTACTATGGTGGAAATATGGGAAAATCTCTCATTCATGCAATATACAGGGAGTCCAAGGAGAAAAAAAAATCCCACTCTTATTTTTTTTTAATGCATCCATATACAATCACCTACATGATAGATAAGGAAACCCATGAAGTTTCCTACAGGTCAGATACATATTTTCAGTTCATCAGAAGCACCTGATATCTACAGCTAATTTATAATTAAATGGCATTTCAATAAAACCAAAATGAGCCCTGTAAGTGCCTATACAAAAAAGCTTCCAATGAACTAAGGACAGTCAATAATTAATGCAATAATTCAAGGGATTATGGCTGTTCCTTAAGGAGTGCAAGTTCCAACCTGTCAACACCAAAGGCATCATTTTATATTAATTTATATGTAATTCCATTTAAATTCTTTATCCAAGTATAACATATGAAAACAGTCTTTCCACAAGCAAAAAAATGTGGAAACATTTAAAAAATAAGGAATCATTTTTTAAAGTAACTGGTCAAATTCCATAGGCCACTCTTGGAAACAGGATCTTGCTGGATAGAATCCATTCATTGGTGGCTTTTGCATGCACTTAACCAATTGCATGCACCAATTCTTCTGAGCGTTGTTCTAAGAGCTCACCAAAACATAGATTGTGCCACATAGGTAGTAAAAAAAAAAAGGCTAGAATATAAAAAGCTAATTTGCACCATCCTTCTTTCTGACAATATGCTAGAATATCTGCATTCATGACGGTTGTAGGATCAGAGAGTCCTGGTCCACTCAACACTGGTCTACTCATATACCTCCAAATATGATATGCCAAGAGGGGCATATTGAGACCCAGTGTAAGCCACTCTGCAGAAACATGACACAGAAGAAAGTATTGAAAAAAAAAAAAAGAAAGAATAGGTGAGGTACTCTGGAAGGACAAGAGGATTCAGGGTATTACACTGGTCTGTAGGATTCTTGTTATCAGTCTTCAGCTCATCCTATGCTGTAATCAAATGGCGAAGAAGAGGAGCGCGGAGGTGAGCAGCAGCGCCAGCCAGCATATAGCGGAAGGCCGCGAAAGTGAATGCCATGGCCTGGGAGAAGGGAGCGGCGCTTTGCCAGAGGAGAAAGGCCCTCTGGGTAAAACCGTTCACTTCCCGCGGCCACATCTCATACCTCAGCTGCTGCTGCCGCTGCCTCCGCAGCTGCCAAAATATATGTTTCTTACTGTGTTACACCTCCACTCATATGGTCCCAGATCACTCCCAGGTCCAGAAATCTGTCATGATGAGCTGTGACGATGTAAAATGTGGCGTTTGGGGGGCTTCCCTGGTGCTCAGTGGTAAAGAATCCGCCTGCGCCAATGCAGGAAACATGGGTTCGATCCCTGGTCTCTCAAGATCCCACATGCCATGGAGAAACTAAGCCCATGCACCAGGGATCCAGAGTCCAGGAACCGCAACTACTGGACCCCGGGTGTCCTAGAGCCAGGGCTCCGCAACAAGACCAGCCACCGCAGTGAGAAGTCCATGCACCGCAACTGGAGGGTAGGTCTCGCTCTCTGCAACTAGAGAAAAGCCAGAGAAGGAACGAAGACCCAGCACAGCCAAAAATAAATAAATAAATAAATAAGTACATTCTCTCCATCATGTCCGACTCTTTGCGACCCCATGGACTGTAGCCCTCCAGGCTCCTTTGTCCATGGAATTTTCCAAGCAAGAACACTGGAATGGATTGCTATTTCCTACTCCAGGGGATCTTCCCGACTCAGGGATCGAACCTGAGTCTCTGTGTCTCCTGCATTAGCAACTGGATTTTTTACCACTGGCACCACCTGGGAAGCAATAAGTAAATAAATAAATTATTTTTTAAAAGGCAGAGAGGAAGAAAATGATTAAAAAACAGATAAAATGTGATGTGATGTGTGTGTGTGTGTGTGTGTGTGTGTGTGTGTGTGTGTGTGTATGTGTTTGCCATGTCGTGAGGCTTGTGGGATCTTTGTTCCCCGACCAGGGATCAAAACCCAGGCTTTGGCAGTGAAAGTGCCCAGTCCTAACCACTGAACTGCCAGGGAAGTCCCTAAAATGAGGTTTACTTTTATTTTTCAGACAGTTCTACTCTCTCTGTTTAGGATCTCAGTTTCTATCCTATGGGCTACCTCTTTTCAGTAAGGAACCTTCTGAGAATTCTCACTTCCTTCTCCGTGCCTTTGACCCACACAGATGGAGGCTCCACTGGACTGAATACCCTACAGAAAGACCTTTATTTGCGGCTTCTGTTCTCTCCACGTGGACCACACATTCTGACTCATAGTCCTTTCCTTTCCTCTCAAGACTGCCTTTTAGTGACTCACTCGGAGGTCTCTGAATCTTCTGTCAAGGACCTTTTCCCTCCCACATGGAGACATCACGCCTGGTTCCTCACCTCCACCTGCTCCCCAGTCCCCTCCCCCACCCCCATCACCCAACTGTGTTAATTTCAGCAAGAGGAAATGCTGGTGGTTCCTTCTGGCAGAGGCCCAGAGGGAAAGCTGCTCCCTCAGGAAGGAATAAGTGATAGCTCTGCAGTTTTCTCGTGGGTGTTTTTCTTAGGAGGGAGGAGGTAGGCAGCTGGAAAGAGAGACTGGAAGGGAGGGGAAAAGGGAGGGGCAGGAGCCCAGGCTTCTTGCCAAGCTGGGCAGGAGGAGGGGGCGGCAAACAGCTTTGCTCCAAGCAGTAAGAGCAGCAGCAGCCAAACAATTCCTGGAAATTTACTCTTTCCTCTCTCTCCTCCCAACATCCCCCCCCCCTTTTTTTTCAAAAATATATAGACAAAACATTGTAATCAACAATCAGAAAGGAAGGAAGGTACCAGGAAGGAGTTATTGGGAGGCACAGATAAAGGCAAGCATCTTCCCAGGGTCGGGAGGGGGCCAGGGGCTTGTTTCTGGACATTGGAGAAAGGGGCAAGTGTGAGCTGTCCCAGGAATCACCCTGCTTGCCCGGCCTGTGTGGCCAAGGACCCTACTTCGTGTGCGAGGGCAGGTGGATTGTGGACAGGTCAAGGCAGAGGAGTTTGGTAACAACTGCACTTCCTTCCCCAACCTGAGCTTCCTGAAGGTCACTGAGTGCAGAAGCCAAGTCCAAGCTTGGAAGTTACTCTGCCCGCCCACAGTGGCTTCCCCATGCCAGGGAGGCAGCCTTGTCAGATCAGGGGCTCCCCAGGCTTGCCAATGACGGATGTGGTCCAGTGACCAAATCCTGGCTCTGCTCAGCTCTTCCCTGCTCCCTCACTCATTCTGGAGACAGTAGAGAGAACCCTAGTTTGGGGACCAGACCTAGCTTTGACACCTTGTCCCACCAGTAAGTAGCTGTGTGACTTTGGGCAAGTCACTTTATCTTCCTGAGCCTGCATTTTTATATATAAAATGAAGATGATGGTGCTTCCTTGCAGGATTATTGTATGAGATATATAACATTGTATATGTAAAGCATCTGGCATAAGCATGGCTCCTTTTCCACTTCTTGGAAAAATCCCTTTTTAATGGAATTGACCAAGATCCTCTCCATGTTCCCACCAACACTATCCATTTTCCCCCCTCTAAATTGGCTCAACTGGAGAAGGAAACGGCAACCCACTCCAGTATTCTTGCCTGGAGAATCCCAGGGACAGAGGAGCCTGATGGGCTGCTATCCATAGGGTCGCACAGAGTTGGACACACCTGAAGCTACTTAGCATGCATGCATGCATTGGAGAGGAAATGGCAATCCACTCCAGTATTCTTGCCTGGAGAATCCCAGGGACAGAGGAGCCTGGTGTGGGCTGCTGTCTATGGGGTCACACAGAGTCAGACACGACTGAAGCGACTTAGCAGCAGCAGCAGCAGCAAATCAGCTCAACACCACCTTCCTCTTCTATTTAGTTATCCTATGACAGTGTGTTTCTTACATAGAAGGTCAATGCCATAGACTCACCGTAGAAGAGTTGTAGTAGCAGTTACAGCTCATAGCTACTACCTTTACATTTGCCAGTTGCAACCACTTCATTTAATCCTCACAACTTAAAGAGGTGGATTCTATGTAGACACACAGAGGCAAAGAGAGATTAAACAACTTGCTTGAGTCACACTGCTAGTAGTTCAGTAAACTCTTACTATAAGGATTTTTGAGCTGGATGCTGGCACCTAATGGGTTTAGATGGTCTATGAACTCACTGAAAAGTACATACAAAACCCTGTATGTTGTGTGAAGTCATTTTTATGGGGCTTTGAGCCTTCCTTGGATGCTCAAAGGGGCCCATGATGTCAAGAAGGTTAAAAATGACCATCCTAGAACAGCTTCTCATGGATGAAGGCTAGGATAAAAAACAGTGGGGTAGGGCCGACACTTCCATGGAGAGGACTCAGCCTTGGGAGTTCTGGGACATTTCGTGAGTGGGGGAGAAGCCCCCTTTATGGAGGCTGAGAGAAGAGTGGTTTGATCTGTGGAAGGACGTGAGAAAGGGGAAGTGAGTTGCCTTTGCTCCCAGCCCTTATCCTTCCACAAGATGAAGGACAGCCGTTTCCTCTCATGGTTTCCCAAAAGAATGTGTGTGGGGGTATGCATGTTAGTCTAAGGAAGAGGAAGCTTGGAGAGACAGACAGAGACCAGCAGGGCTGCGGGTACCATTCCTCCAGGGAAACCAGCCCCGCCCAGCAGCCTCCTGGAATTCCTCAGTATTCCCCTCCTTCACTTGTCCATCCTGCCCCTTGCTTTTTTCCCTCCCTCAGATCCCCCCATCTCCTGACCTGAAGCACCTTCCTGGGGTCTCTGTAGATGTTCTGACAATCCCTTGCTGATGGCCTATTTATTCAGTTTCTACTAACTCGTGTGTATGTGTTAGTCGCTCAGTCATGTCTGACTCTTTGTGATCCCATGGACTGTAACCTGCCATGCTCCTCTGTCCATGGAATTCTCCAGGCAAGAACACTGGAGTAGGTAGCCTTTCCCTTCTCCAGAGGATCTTCCCAACCCAGGGATCCAACCCAGGGATCCAACCCAGGGATCCAACCCGGGTCTCCCGCATTGCAGGTAGATTCTTCACCATCTGAGCCACCAGGGAAGCCCCCTAGTAACTCACTTTGAGCACCTAATGTGTGCTGGACAGAAATTCCCCTCAAATTCTCCGGTACTTCCTGAAACCTGACCTTCCTAAAGTTTCACCCTTTTGAAGACAACATATGGATTCTTAGACTCCTGGAGAGCTGGAGTGGAGAGGATTTGCCGAGGCCTTCTGCATTCCCTCCTTTATAATAAACATGAGGGAGATGGAGGCTTTGGGGGATTTCATCTTGTCAGACAAGGTCAGAAATGCAGGGGGAAAAGGAGAGAGGAAGAGGATGTCACAGTAAAGGTTCATTCATTTCTGTCAGATGCCAGCCATTGCCAGGTTCTGGAAATACAAAATGATGAGACTCAGCCCTTGCCCTCCAGGGCTCTGAGGCAGCAGTTCTCTAGCATCCAGCACAAGCAGCACAGTCCCCGGGGATTCAGTAACACTAAACCATTGCTTCGGGCTTCACTTGGAACTTTCTGATGCCTGTCATTTCTCCTCCTCCCAGACAAAGACTGTTGTAGCCCCGAGGGGAAAGATGTTCAAGAGGTTTGGCCCAACTCTGGGAGTCCTCTCCAGAAGTCAGGGTATCGTGGATTGATTAGGACAATGGTTCCTGCTAGTACTTCCTGAAACACAAACCACCCATGCATGCTTCTTGTAGGGTTACAACTTGGGAGCCAATCACCGTGGAGGGAGAACCACATCAACAAAGAGGTCTTTCTCTTCAGAAACCCTGGGAGCCTCAGCATGCCTCACCGCCCTCCTGAGGGTGCTGGCTTTTACCCTGAGGGGTGGAACAGGTCCCGTTGGTGACTTGAACAAGGACTGCAGCCCCATCCAGCAGAGGTTGCAGGGGTGCCAGGACGGAGGCGCCCCACTCACCAGCTCTGTTCCACTCAGAATTCCACCCCCGTTTCCTGGATAGTATCCTCCCACTCACGGAGAAAGCCCCTCCATGCACAGATGCTCTGGGGTCCAGTCTCAGGTCCTTTCTTCAGTCTCCGGAGCGGGCAGCTCACTCTTCCTCTCCACTGTCACCCTCATATAAACTGAACTAATTCCTTTCCAATTATTGGGCTTTGCAGCCCTCCTTGCTTGGGGGGAAATTAGCATTCCAGTTAATGATGTCACGGTTCAAATCAGTCTTAGTGTCTGCGTGGTCTGGATTCTCTGTGTGTTGCCAGGCAGGGCAGGGTCTGAGCACAGAGCAGGGAGAGGGCCAGAGCCAGGCACCCAGAGCTGCGGGCAGGGGATCTTCACACAGTGAAAGGGGAACACCTGTTAGAGCAGCTTTGTGTGACACTTCCCAGCATCTGGGAGAAGTCTCACCATTGCCTGTGTCCCCTCATTCCCTTTGTGTCCCTTCTCTTTGCCTCAGACACCCCCACTGCTCTTCTGAACACCTTTCTGGTTCAGGGAACTAGGTGAGACCTTATTCTCTTTTGCCTTCTCCTTCTAATCCTAGAGAGGCTGGGGAGACTTAGTCTTTCAGGAGGGAATTCTGTGAGCTAAGCCAGAGGAGGAAACCTGGTCAGAGGCTAAGCCAGCTGCCCAAGGTCACACAGCTAGTTGGCAGCAGAACTGGGTTCAAAGCCATGTGTGTTTTCCCTTGTAAGGTGTATTCCCTTGTAAGAATCTCCACTAGCTCTGGGAGACCCGGGTCATAAACTTCAATACGAAAAAGGAAAGAATTCAGCTGTGAATCATGAAACCTGGATGTAAGGGTTCTAATCTGTGGGGGTAAGGGTGGGGGTGGAGAGTGGAGAGGTGGGCTAAGGGAACAGGGAGGACTAGGAAAGTGAGGTTGGGAAAAGTATTGTCATCTTTAAGGGTTTGTGTTTAAAATGCAATGACATTTATTAGAAATGACATAAGCATACCAAAGAGCATACATCGAGGTCAGAGTCAGTCATACTCACTGAAGAGGGTGAACAGGAAAATCTTGGTAACTCCATGCCAGAGAGCCTGGAACCTGGTTGGCCAACCGTCATCATGCATGTTCCTAATTTCCTCCTGTCTGTTTACTAGCCAGACTCTATTTCACTCTAGCCTGTGTGTGTCTTCCCCTTCAAAGCCTTGTGGCCGTACCTGGCGGTCCTCGTGGGCCTGTACTACCTCCTGCGCTGGTATCAGGAGAGGCAGGTGGTGAGCCACCTCCAGGACAAGTTCGTCTTCATCACGGGCTATGACTCGGGCTTCGGGAACCAGCTGGCCAGGCAGCTCTACCTGCGAAGCTTGAGGTTCCTGGCTGCGTGTCTGATGGAATGGGGGACCAAGCAGCTGAGGAACCAGACGTCAGACAGGCTGCAGTCGGTGATCCTGGACATCACCAAGACTGAGAGTGTTGCTGCGGTCACCGAGTGGGTGAAGGAGCGTGTGGGGGACAGAGGTACCACCCACATTTCTTTTGTATTTATTTCTTCTCTCAATGTGAAGGGGAGATCCCCTGTCAGGAAAGATTCCAAGGTGTTTTCCAGGGCTTGAAGTCCCACCTGCCTTCTTCACCTCACCCAGCAGACAGAGGAGCCTCTTTCACCCCCTACTGCCGTCTTTGACCTTGAAGTTTTGCAGCTTGGGGAAGAGTTTCCCCTGATGAGAATGTGTCATTGCAGACTTCCTGTCTGGTGTCCTCTCTTCTCTCAGCAGGTCTGGGTTTCTTGATGCTAAGTGAGCAGGGTGATTGGAGTGCCCTTCCTGGAGGAGGGGAGGAGACGGGAGCTCTGGTTGGAAGGCTGCATGGTGACTGGGGCTGGGTGCAAGGCTGGAGCTGGCTGTGTTCTCAGCCCTGATCATGTCCTTGCTGGTCACCCATAGTTGTCCTATTTGGGTTTAAATGTCACCCATTTTCAGATGATGGAGCAGCTGTCAGGATTTGTGTAAGGATGGTCAGAAAAGTACTATGGGGTCACTTTCTCTTCCTCTTTTTTTGTGCACACAGTTCTGCCTGTGGTTTATTGGTGAAAGGAAGAACATTAATTTCTTTTATCTTGGTATAAATGTAAAACATGATCATTGTGAATACAGAAAAGTGCAAGGATGAAAACCAAATTCACCCCAAATCTCACCACCCATATATACGTACTGATAACGTTTTGACATACATAGTACTGTATTTTGCAAATAGTGTTATTGTACTTCTTTTCATTAAAAGAGGGTAATCAATTTTACAACATAAGAGAAACATTTCAAAAACATAATTATTAATGATGGAATATTCTATCCTGTAGAGTAGCATTACTAAAGTGGTATGTAATGGATATAATACATAATGGTTTTCTAGATTTTACTCATTGTGTTGAACATAAATGATGTCTTGGTAGACGTTTATTTACCCAATTTTCTAACATAACCATACTTTTTACTCTTTTTTTGGTTTGGCTGGTTATGTTTGTTTGCTTTTGCCTTGTTAAAATTTTTTATTTTTTATTTTACAATTTTTAAAGGTTGCATTCCATTACACTTATTACAAAATATTGGCTAACATTCCTTGCATGGTGGAGATTCCCAGGTGGTGCTAGTGGTAAAGAATCTGCCTGGCAAAGCAGGAGACGCAAGAGACATAGGTTTGATCCCTGGGCCGGGAAGATCCCTTGGAGTAGGAAATGGCAACCCACTCCAGTGGGTATTCTTACCTGGAAAATTCCATGGACAAGAGGAGCCTGGAGGGCTACAGTCCATGGGGTTGCAAAGAGTAGGACACGACTGAGCACACACATACATAAGCCATGTGTGGTACAATAATATGACCGTATATATTGATTGGGTGTTTGGTGTCAAATATGGTAGGAAAATATACATTCTGAGGGCAGGTTTAGTGCTAAGCAGTGCAGGGACTAATTCTGTGTGTTAATAATTTCGATACCCTGTTCCCAACTGCCCTGACCCTGCTCTTCTGCCCTGAGTTCTGTTAGTTGATAAGTCTTTAAGTTCTTGGTATCTGTCTTCGTGTCTCCCAGACAGGTTTCCATGAAGCTAGGCATCTGTGAAATGAGGGGCCTGGGGGCAGAGTGGCCTCCTATGGGTGGGAGGAGAGGGTGGATTTTTCTGGTACAAAGTGTAAATTCCGATATGGGGAGAGTGGATAATAGAGGCAGTCCTGCCTCCCCTTGAAAGCCTACCCTTAGAATTCCCCGGATTCCTGTAGGAACATTGCTCAGTATTGATGTGGGTATTTCAAAACCAGGCCCTAGAGGTCAATACCAGGCCTGTCAACATATTTACATAAACTTGGGGTTTCTGGTTTTTGTTTTTCAGTTTTAAAATTAGATTATAATTGCTTTACAATGTTGTGTTAATTTCTGCTGTACAAGAAAGTAAATCAGCTATATGTATATATACAACCCCTCCCTCTTGGACCTCTCCCCCTCCCCATTCCCATCCATCTAGATCATCAGAGAGCACCGAGCATTTTCCCTCTAGCTATCTACTTTATACATGTCACTATATATGTCAAGTAGTACATAATAAAATGAAATATTACTGAGCCATAAAAAGAATGAAATTGGGTCATTTGTAGAGATGTGGATGGACCTAGGTCTGTCATACAGAGTGAAGTAAGTCAGAAAGAGAAAAACAAACACCATGTATTAACACGTATAGTGTTAGTTGCTCAGTCATGTCCGACTCTTTGCAACCTTGTGGATTGTAGCCTACCCAATTCCTCTGTCCCTGGGATCTCCCAGGCAAGAATATTAGAGTGGGTTTCCATTGCCTTCTCCAGGGGATCTTCCTGACCCAAGAATCAAACCCAAATCTCCTACACTGTGGGTGGATTCTTTACCGCGGAGCTACCAGGGAAGCCTCAAAATTAACGTTTATATGTGGAATCTAAAAAATAGTACAGATGAACCTATTACCAGGGCAGGAAAAGAGACACAGATGTAGAGAATGGACATCAGATCTGTTTTACCCAACCAATCTGCACCAGACTATACTCATCTTTTTGTTTTTGTCTTTTATCTGTTGTCTCTTTTCTTCCTGAATTTCCCTCCTTTCCTCATTGTCTCTCTCTGTTTCCCTCTCTTTTCCTCATACTGATTGTTGAGCACTCAGTCCTAAAGGTGTCAGAAAATCTGAAAAAGGAAGGGGAATATAATGTATATACTATATAATATAATATAAAATGGGAGGGTTGGGAAATAAGAATATATTTGTATGAGATTGCCTTCTGGATAGTCATAAAGTCAATTGAAATGTTGAAGCCAAGATGATCTGAGTCTAATACTCTTGAGAAATTCCATGGAGCACGCCCTGCCACAACCCACCTCCAGATCCATTACTCACCTGGCCTGAATAGCATGCTCACTCATCTCCCCATGAGCTACATGCTCACTTTCCTGACTGATTCCATGATATACTAGAGATGCATAAGAAGCCCATGAAGTCATCAACTTAAAAAAAAAAAAAACAACAAAAGAAACTTCACAATGTAAGAGCTGTGAGTTAAGTTGATTTAGTGTCTTCCTGAGGAATATGCTCTATGAGGACAATGTCCCAGGATAGAGTTTATCGGATAACTCTGAGGACCTGCCCCAAAGAGGCAGAAACGGAAACCAGTAATTTTGGTTGAAGGATATGTGCAATCAAGCATACATCTCAGTAGAAGGTTATTGTTAGTCCCAAGGAACATATATCTCAGTTAATGATTTAAGTGTTTTGTTAAGTATGGAAAGATGCAAGATTCCATGGTAATAAAGAATTTCTTTTGAAATGTTTCTATCTAATGGCCTGTTTGCTTTTTTTCCGAGAGCAGAGTTCCTTCTCTTGCTCTTTGTTGTGAATTCCTTTCATTGTACATTATAATCCAGCAATGTAGTGATGAATGACTTAATCCTTGTAGAACCAGACTGTGAGTGATATTCCTTGCTTTTTTGTTTTTTATAACCCAAGGCTAGGGTGCATGGTAGCAGGGCATTGGGTACTGGGAGGGGAGAGGATGCATGGGGGGAGGGAAATAAGGTGGACAGCGAGGTTCTCATGTTACTAGGACACCCATCCCGCCTCACTCCCACTTCCTCCCCAGGCTTCTCTTGGGACATTACTTAGGAAGAATCATGTTTTGTAGTGAGAAACAGATGAATAGCTCTTGTCTGTGTTGTGTTCCTTGATCAGCCTCTCAAGGCTCTGAGCCTTATGGCCCTCCTGCCACCCGGAGGAATCCACACTTAGGGAAGGGTTGAGAAGTTGGGAGGGTCTCGGGCCCACACCCTCTGCCCCTGTCCACCTTTTCCAGGTGTGCATTGGCCCTGGCCAGTCTCCCCCTCCCACTGCAATGCACACAGGAGATAAAAGCCCTTCTTCCCTAAAGATACTTGTAGTCAGGGGTATGTGTGGAGGATGGACCATCAGCCTGACACACCAGCCTAGCTGCCAACTCAGCCAATCTTGCTGGAAAACGGTGTTTTCAATAGGGGGCACAGAAACCAATTTTTGTTTTGTCTTGAAACCATGCATTTCCATTGATTATATTTTCCTTAAAATAAAAGGTGAAAACTTTACACAGGATGAGTGATTGTGACCACAGCCTTGGGCAGCAGTGGGTGTGTATCTATGAGGGGAAGAGTCAGGTGACCTTGTGGAGGTGTAGGGGTGAGTGGGGTGACCTGAGGGGCATTTGAAGAAGGAAGTGAGGGCATCCCTTTGTCTGTAGAAGTGAGGGGCTAATCTGTCTTTCTGGGGCTTATGTGTGACCTGGGGTCCTAGGATTAACACAAGGATGGACAAACAAGGAGAAGTCTGTAAGGGAGAGGCATGGCCCAAGCCCTTCCCTGGGGACACGTAGCCTCTCTCTCCCCAGAACCCTGCCTGCAGTCTTCCCTCTGTCCCCACCTATAGAGTCACTACCCTCCATCATCTGCTGCCTCCCAGGACCCCAGCCCAGATCCTCTTCCCCAACCCTCCAATGGAGGAGAACGGGAGTCACTTCTGGAGCCTGGTCTTATGTTTTCTGCTAACACTTACTGAGCACCTACTGTGTGCAGGACAGGAATTCCCCTGATGTCTCAGTGCTTCCAGACCCCCTGACTCTCTGGTGTCCTCTCTTCTCATGATAGTCTGAGTATGGACTCAGTGAAGGCATTTGTACAACCATACAGATATCTGGGCTGAGGGCAAATTGGAGTGGGAGGGACTTATCCAAGAGTCAACTAAAAAACTGAATTTTTCTTTCTTTTTTTTTTTTTTCAAAATTGAGATTCTGGCATGTTTGGGGGAACCTTAGGTTATAGAACAATATCACCATTTTCAAGCAAACAGAGAGGAAGGTCAGATGCTGCAGGACCCCTGAAATTCAAACCTGTTTTAATGGCTTGGTGTCAGAGAGGGGACTGCTGAAGAGATGAACGTGACCAGGAGGATCCTCAAGGATCTCTGAATCCTTCAGGCTGTGGTGTGTCAGCCCCTCAAGGTCGATCCACGTTCTCCTCTTAAATGCAAACCTAGAGCTTCTTGCTTGATATGAAGACTCCAGATTTTCATGTATTTATTTACACACATACACACCGCCAGACCTACCAAACCAACTGAAATTAAGTAAAGCATCACTAATTCACTTTATGCCCTGAGGGTTTGTGTTCAGGTCTGGACTCATCTCCAGGAATCCTCTACAGAATGTCAGAGGACTTGTGAGGTTGCAAACCCTGACCCTCCTTGCTGGTCTTACAAGGGGTTGGGGGACGCAGGGCTGCACTGAGATAAGTTCCATGGCCAACTCTGGGGACTGTGATTCATGGGCAAGGCAGAACAACAAATGCACTGGAAAAAAGGTGCAGTGCATACCAGGTCACATTCTCAGCCTGGACCCTCAGCAGAGCCTCATTCCTCCTTTTTCCAGGCCACCTTCCTTGAGGAGGGAACCAGGTCTGGTCTGATGAACATGTGCAGGGGCAGGAACCCATTCTCTGAAGATCCACAGGAGTGTCACAAGGAATCTGCTGTCACTCTTTCCCTGGGCTGTCGTGGCCTTTCTGAGTTGCCTGGGGTCAGTGACTCCCCAACCCCTCCAATCACCTGAACACACTGACCTGTCTCCACATTTTAGAATCTCCACTTCAGACAGTAGAACTGGAAACAAGCTTGCACAGTTTGCCCTCATTCCCTACCCCTTCCAGCTCCTCCATTTGTTACCTACACCTCCACCTGTTCAGAGGACCTGTCATGGGTGTAGAACAGGCAGTGGGTGGGGGGTGGCCTTATGCTTGACAGTGGTCCCCACTGAGATGCTCTGGGGCTACGCCAAGGGGTATGTGCGTCAGCTCTGGGTCACATGTGGGTCAGAGGTTCTGCCCTGGAATCTGGCCCAACTACCCCTCCGAGGACATAAAATGCAGAGATTTTTGTCAGTGAGTCTCCGTGACAGAATTGCCTCTGAAAGATTTCTTGTTCTGGACCCTCAGATCCCAGGTGAGTGTCACCCCAGCTCCTGCCTCTTACTGCTCTCTCCCGCCCTGCCTGTCATTATACCCACCTGGAACAGGAGTTTGAAGCTCCCGAGACCCCACAAGTCATCATATGACTTTCATATGGGAAAAGGGAAGCTGATGGTGTAAGGGCTGGGATGGGGCTGCCCCACGGACCTGTGGGAATTTATGGTGAAGGAATTCATGGTCAGAGAAAAAAATCTCCTGTTTCTTCCGAGTAAAGAAACCATCACCTTTACCCTTAGCAGAGTTGATTTTCTATAAGACTTGCCTGTTCCTCTGGCTTTATGACAGTTTCCAGGGCAGCATCCACCATCCTGGCCTTCTTCTTCCTCACCCTTTGGGGAATCCCTGTAGGAGGGTCCTGCTGGTCACCCAGGAAGCAGGCACAGGCTGCTTTCTGTAGGACCATCCTTTCCATTACTGCTGCCGATTGCCACCTGAGGGAGAACTCCTTTCAGGATGGCAGTCAGCACCCTGAAAGTGGCAGTGACCACTAGAGGCTGAATCTGTCCTCCTCTCTGTGTTTCCTGGTTGCTGGGATGGGTTCCAGGGCCATCTGTGACGTTGTCAAAGCTGTGATATACGTGGATGGTGGGCAGATGCCCAGGGCACTGACCTGGCAGGGGAACACCTGTTAGAGCAGCTTTGTGTGAGTCCTTCCAACACCCATCCCAGCATCTGGGAGAAGTCTCACCATTGCCTAGGTCCCCTCATTTCCTTCGTGTCCCCTCTCTGCCTCAGACTGCCACAGTGCTCTTCTGAACACCTTTCTTGTCCAGAGAGCCATTGTATCAGGAGAGACATTAATCCCTTTTGCCTTCTCCTTCTAATCCTAGAGAGGCTGAGGGGACTTAGTCTTTCAGGAGGGACTTCTGTGTGCTGAGCCAGAGGAGGAAACCTGGTCAGAGGCTAACCAGCCGTCAAGGTCACACAGCTAGTTGGCAGCAGAGCTGGGCTTTGAAGTTATGTGTGTCTTGATTCCAAGTGTATTGCATTATAAGAATCTTCATTAGAAAAAGCCTCCTGTAATGTAAAATAGCCTGGGAGACCCAGGTCACAGGCTTCAGTAAGAAAAAGAGAACAATTTGGTTGTGAACCATGAAATCTGGGATGCAAAATGTCTAACATGTGTGTGAGTATGTGAGGATTGAGGGAGAGGTGGGCAGAGGGAAACAGGGAGGAGTGGGAGGACCAGGAAACTGAGGTTGGGAAAAGTATTGTCATCCTTAAGGGTTATGTTGGAAATGCAATGGTATCGAAGAGAAGCGGATTAATAATACCAAAAAGCAAGCACTGGGATCGTAGTCAGTAATACTCACTGAAGAAGGTCAACAGGAAAATCTTGAGAAGTCCATGCCAGAGAGTCTGACGCCTCCATGCCAACCAGCTTGGTGCATGTTATTAAATCCTCCTGTCTGATCACTAACCAGACCCTATTCACCACAACCTGTGTGTGTCTGTCCCCTACAAAGCCATGTGGCTGTACCTGGCGGTCCTTGTGGGCCTGTACTACCTCCTGCGCTGGTACCAGGAGAGGCAGGTGGTGAGCCACCTCCAGGACAAGTTCGTCTTCATCACGGGCTGTGACTCGGGCTTTGGGAACCTGCTGGCCAGGCAGCTCTACCTGCGAGGCTTGAGGGTCCTGGCTGCGTGTCTGACGGAGCAGGGGGCCGAGCAGCTGAGGAACCAGACGTCAGACAGGCTGCAGACGGTGATCCTGGACGTCACCAAGACTGAGAGCGTCGCTGCGGCCACCGAGTGGGTGAAGGAGCGTGTGGGGGACAGAGGTACCACCCATATTTCTTGTTTGTTTACTTCTTCTCTCTGTGTAAGAAGAGACCCATTGTCAGCACCCTGGGGAAGAGTCCAAGGTGTTTTGCTGGACGTGAAGTCCCACCTGCCTTCTTCACCTCACCCAGCTGACCCGATGAGCCTCTTCCACCCCTCACCCCTACCTCCTGACCTGAGGGTTTGCAGTTTGGGGGAGAGATTTCCCTGATGAGATGATGTCCTTGCAGACTCCTTGTCTGGTATTTCCTCCTGTCTCAGCAGAAAGTCTGTGTTTCTTGCTGCTGAGTGAGCAGGGTGATCAGGGTGGACTTTCTGGAGGAGGGGTGGAGGTAGGGTCTCTGACTGAAAAGCTGCAAGGGTGTCCGAGGGCAGCACTGGAGCTGGGCTGTGTTCTTAGCACTTGATCACGTACTTGTTGGTGACCCATAGGCATCCTACTAGGCTTTTAATGTCACTTATTTTCAAATAATGATACTGAGTTCTCAGGACTTGTCTAGGGGAAGTCAGGTAACTACTATGCAGTCACTTTCTCTCTCTGCTTTCTGCTTTTCTTCTTTACTCTACTGCTTTTTTTTTTTAATTCCTACAAATCAACCAATGTTTAGCAGGGGAAGGAGAGAACTTTAGTTTCTTTCACTAAATGATGAAGGAATGATCATTGTGGAAACTGAGAGATATACCAAACACCCTAAAAACCTCACCACTCAGAGATAAGGGCTATCAGTGTTTTGACATACATGGTCTTATATTTGTACATATTTATCCTTTTCTTTCTACTATATGGAAATATGTAGATTTACAACATGATAAAAAGTTCTTCAAAAATATCATAAATTATGGCTGAGAAAATACTACACATTAAAATAGCATCACTTACTAAAAAGTCGGAGAAGGCAATGGCACCCCACTCCAGTACTCTTGCCTGGAAAATCTCATGGATGGAGGAGCCTGGTAGGCTATATAGTCCATGTGGTCGCTAAGAGTCGGACACGACGGAGCGGCTTCACGTTCACTTTTCCCTTTCATGCAGTGGAGAAGGAAATGGCAACCCACTCCAGTATTCTTGCCTGGAGAATCCCAGGGACGGCGGAGCCTGGTGGGCTGCCGTCTATGGGGTCGCACAGAGTCGGACACGACTGAAGCGACTTTCACTTCACTTCACTAAAAAGTACTTCATGGTGTGATACATAATTATTTCCTACATTTTATTCACCATACTCCAGAGAAACGATATCTCTGCAAACTTGCTTCTGCCCAAGTCCCTACATTATAACCATGTATGGTGGTTGTGTCTTTGATAACAGATGGTTGGACTCTTTCCATCCTACAAGTCAGGCCTGTTGCTGAACAGGATAGCAACTCAGCTCTCTGTGTGGAACTTCTGGTTCCCCTGCCCCAGCAACCTTGAATGCCTGCTGTGGCTGCCATGAAGCCTATGGTTGCTAAAGGTTTACTTTATTTATTTATTTATTTTTAAATTTTTTAATAACTTTATTTATTTTAGTTGGGGGCTAATTACTTTACAATATTGTAGTGGTTTTTCCATACATTGACATGAATCTGAGCCACAGTCTGCTCCTGGTCTTGTTTTTGCTGACTTTATAGAGCTTCTCCATCTTTGGCTGCAAAGAATATAATCAGTCTGAATTCGGTGTTGACTATCTGGTGATGTCCACGTGTAGAGTCTTCTCTTGTGTTGTTGGAAGAGGGTGTTTGCTATGACCAGTGCGTTCTCTTGGCAAAACTCTATTAGCCTTTGCCCTGCTTCACTCTGTACTCCAAGGCCAAATTTGCCTGTTACGCCAGGTGTTTCTTGACTTCCTACTTTTGCATTCCAGTCCCCTATAATGAAAAGGACATCTTTTTTGGGTGTTCGTTCTAGAAGGTCTTGTAGGTCTTCATAGAACCATTCAACTTCAGCTTCTTCGGCGTTACTGGTCGGGGCATAGACTTGGATTACTGTGACACTGAATGGTTTGCCTTGGAAATGAACAGAGATCATCCTATCATTTTTGAGATTGCATCCAAGTACTGCCTTTTGGACTCTTTGTTGACCACGATGGCTACTCCATTTCTTCTAAGGGATTCTTGCCCACAGTAGTAGATATAATGGTCATCTGAGTTACATTCACCCATTCCAGTCCATCTTAGTTCGCTGATTCCTAGAATGTCGACGTTCACTCTTGCCATCTCCTGTTTGACCACTTCCAATTTGCCTTGATTCATGGACCTAACATTCTAGGTTCCTATGCAATATTGCTCTTTACAGCATCAGACTTTGCTTCTATCACCAGTCACATCCACAGCTGGGTATCGTTTTTGCTTTGGCTCCATCCCATCATTCTTTCTGGAGTTATTTCTCCACTGATCTCCAGTAGCATATTGGGCATTTACTGACCTGGGGAGTTCATCTTTCAGTGTCCTATCTTTTTCCCTTTTCATACTGTTCATGGATGAAGCACAAGCTGGAATCAAGATTGCTGGGAGAAATAGCAATAACCTCAGATATGCAGATGACACCACCCTTATGGCAGAAAGTGAAGAAGAACTAAAGAGCCTCTTAATGAAAGTGAAAGAGGAGACTGAAAACTTGGCTTAAAGCTCAACGTTCAGAAAACTAAGATCATGGCATCTGGTCCCATCACTTCATGGGAAATAGATGGGAAAACAGTGGAAACAGTGTCAGACTTTATTTTTGGGGGCTCTAAAATCACTGCTGATGGTGATTGCAGCCATGAAATTAAAAGACGCTTACTCCTTGGAAGGAAGGTTATGACCAACCTAGATAGCATATTTAAAAGCAGAGACATTACTTTGCCAACAAAAGTCCGTCTAGTCAAGGCTATGGTTTTTCCAGTGGTCATGTATGGATGTGAGAGTTGGACGGTGAAGAAAGCTGAGCACCACAGAATTGATGCTTTTGAACTGTGGTGTTGGAGAAGACTCTTGAGAGTCTCTTGGACTGCAAGGGGATCCAATCAATCCATCCTAAAAGAGATCAATCCTGGGTGTTCATTGGAAGGACTGATGTTGAAGCTGAAGCTCCAATACTTTGGGCACCTCATGCGAAGGGTTGACTCATTGGAAAAGACCCTAATGCTGGGTAGGATTGGGGGCAGGAGGATTGGGGGGACAGAGGATGAGATGGTTGGATGGCATCACTGACTTGATGGACATGGGTTTGGGTAGACTCCGGGAGTTGATGACGGACAGAGAGGCCTGGCGTGCTGCAGTTCATGGGGTCACAAAGAGTCAGACATAACTGAGCAACTGAACGGAACTGAACTGACATGAATCAGCCATGGGTTTACATATGTTCCCCATCCTGAACCCTCCTCCCACCTTCCTCCCCATCCCATCCCTCTGGGTCATCCCATTGCCCCAGTCCTGAATATTTGCCTCATGCATCAAACCTGGAATGGTGTTCTGTTTCACATATGATAATATACATGTTTCAATGCTATTCTCTCAGAACATCCCACCCTCACCTTCTCCCTCAGAGTCCATAAGACTGTTCTATGCATCTGTGTCTCTTATTCTGTCTCACATATCAGGTTATCGTTACCATCTTTCAAATTCCATATATATGCATTAGTATATTGTATTGGTGTTTTTCTTTCTGGCTTACTTCAACTCTGTATAATG
Source organism: Giraffa tippelskirchi (assembly GCF_054371585.1). Taxonomy (NCBI): domain Eukaryota; kingdom Metazoa; phylum Chordata; class Mammalia; order Artiodactyla; family Giraffidae; genus Giraffa; species Giraffa tippelskirchi. Next base: position 155,726,396 of record NC_137278.1, read on the forward strand.
GGCTCCAGTTTCATCCATCTCAATAGAACGGATTCAAATGTATTCTTTTTAATGGCTGAGTAATATTCCATTGTGTATATGTACCACAGCTTCCTTATCCATTCGTCTGATGATGGACATCTAGGTTGCTTCCATGTCCTAGCTATTATAAACAGTGCTGTGATGAACATTGGGGTACATGTGTCTCTTTCAATTCTGGTTTCCTTGGTGTGTATGCCCAGCAGTGGGATTACTGGGTCATATGGCAGTTCTATTCCGTTTTTTAAGGAATCTCCACACTGTTCTCCATAGTAGCTGTTCTAGTTTACATTCCCACCAACAGTGTAAGAGGGTTCCCTTTTCTCCACACCCTCTCCAGCATTTATTGCTTGTAGACTTTTGGATAGCAGCCATTCTGACTGGTGTGAAATGGTACCTCATTGTGGTTTTGATTTGCATTTCTCTGATAATGAGTGATGTTGAGTATCTTTTCATGTGTTTGTTAGCCATCTGTATGTCTTCTTTGGAGAAATGTCTGTTTAGTTCTTTGGCCCATTTTTTGATTGGGTCATTTATTTTTCTGGTGTTCAGCTGCAGGAGTTGCTTGTATATTTTTGAGATTAACTGTTTGTCTGTTGCTTCATTTGCCATTATTTTCTCCCATTCTGAAGGCTGTCTTTTCACCTTGCTTATAGTTTCCTTTGTTGTGCAAAAGCTTTTAACTTTAATTAGGTTCCATTTGTTTATTTTGCTTTTATTTCCAATATTCCGGGAGGTGTGTCATGGAAGATCCTGCATGATTTATGTCGGAGAGTCTTTTGCCTATGTTTTCCTCTAGGAGTTTTATAGTTTCTGGTCTTATGTTTAGATCTTTAATCCATTTTGAGTAAAGATTTACTTTAAAACGTTGGGATTGTGTCTTGGATTCTTGCAAGTGGTTTCCTTTAAGCTGGGTGAATTTGCATGAAGAAGATGAAGCCAGGGTGGCCTCCTGTGTGAGTGGGAGGAGAAGGTGGAGTTTTCTGGGGTAGGGGGTGAACTCTGTGTTCTGGCGGTCAAGGGTAAGGATAGGCATCCCTGCCCTCCCCAGGGCTGCCACCAAGTGCCCTCAATCCTGAGATCTCAGGTCTGTTTTACTCAACCAGTCTGCACTCAGTTACACTCATCTTTTTTTGTTTTTGTCTTCATCTCTTGACTCCTTTTTTCCTCTCTTCCCCACCCATCCTGATTGTCTATGTTTTCTCTATTTTCCTCATACTAACTGTTGAGCACTCAGTCCTAAAGCTGTCAGAAAATCTTGAAAGCTGGGGAATATTTATTAGTGTGCAAAGACACCATTGATAGCTCAGTTGGTAAAGAATCTGCCTGCAATGCGGAGACCCTGGTTCGATTCCTGGGTCAGGAAGATCCCCTGGAGAATGGATAGGCTACCCACTCCAGTCTTCTTGAGCTTCCCTGAGGTCAGCTGGTGAAGACTCTGCCTGCAATGCGGAGACCCTGGTTCGATCCCTGGGTTTGTAAGATCCCCTGGAGAAGGGAAAAGTTACCCACTCAGTATTCTGGATTGGAGAATTCCATGAACTGTATAGTCCCTGGGGTCACAGTCCCTTGGGTCACAAAGAGTTGTACACAACTTAGTGACTTTCACTTGCAGAGATACCATGGACTGTGAAAACCCAAAACTTCACTCTTGAGTTCCAGATTATAGACCCACTAGATTTCCTCAGGCTCAATACCTGCCTTCATCAACTCTGAGGTTCCTGTTCCTTGTCACCAGGCAGTGGGCAGGGTGTGAAGGTTGGGTTGGGAGGAAGCACACCTTCTGCCCTCCCACTGCTCACAAGTTTTGGTCTCCTCACAGCCCCAGGAGCATGTTTGTCTCTCCTCCAGCCCATCCCCTGTACCCTTCTCCTAAAGTTCTTCTGGGTTGGAGGGTGACTTGGCACATGACTCAGTCCTCACTCCTGGGCCCAGCACAGTGTTTCCCTCTCATCCTCACTCTTCCCAGGACTCTGGGGTCTGGTGAATAATGCCGGCATTTGCACATCCATGGTACCCAATCAGTGGCTGACCAAACAGGACTTTGTGAAGATTCTGGATGTGAACCTGTTGGGAATGATAGATGTGACCCTGAATATGTTGCCCCTGGTGCGGAAGGCAAGGGGTCGTGTGGTCAACGTCTCCAGTGTCATGGGCCGGGTGGCTCTCTTTGGTGGAGGCTACTGCATGTCCAAGTACGGCGTGGAGGCCTTCTCGGACTCCCTCAGGTAATGGTCTGGGAGGGAGGCCCTTCTTCTCTTCCCCTCCTCATATGCACTGAGGCAGGGAAGGGGTTAAGGTGGGGGTTCTACAGGGATTTTCGTATATCACAGACCTAATGTCTCCTCCTTCAAGGTCCCTCTCACTTACTGTGTAGGTCTTTTGATGGGAAGCATGTTCATGTCTTTTGCGTCTCCAGTTGGTCCCAGACCTATAGAGTTTGATGCAACTTATTCCTGCCTTTTAGGAGGGCCCATGGTCAGAAATTATTGGAGGCACAATAATGGATAGATTTGCCTGTGCAGGCCTTTCATGTGCTCAGCTGCTGTGGTATTTAGGCTCTGGGGGCGCTGGGGGTAAGTGTATCCCTTGAAGCAATTAGCCAAGGGAGCCACGTAGTCAAATCAGTGGTAGAAACCTCTGGTTGCAGAGAGAGGGTGGCTCTGATGTGTGGGAGCTCTGTCCACAGGCAGGTGGATGCTCCTTAGAGGACAGAGGGGTTACTGGTGTGGGAGAGGGGAGACAGGGGATGTGGACTATGGAAAGACATAATATGCAGACATGGTGATTGATTGGAGTGAGAGGAATAGGAGCAGGTAGTGTTTAAGCAGTGCTCTGCAGCACAGTTGGTAGGATGTAGAGCTGATAGGCACGGGGTGTGAAATAACTGGGAAAATGGTCAAACTCTATAGAGAAGCAGTAACATCACCATGAACTTCTCTCTCTGGCTTCTGGGCCTCTCAACTTCTGAGAGCTCCCAGCCCATCTCACCCAGCCCTGTACTGGTGTCTGACTATTCTTTCATGTTCTGCTTGCATGATCTCTCAAACCCTTGCCCCTCATCCTGTCTACATTACAGGAGGGAGCTCACTTACTTTGGAGTGAAGGTGGCTATGATTGAGCCTGGTTACTTCCTGACCAATATGACCAAAGATGAGGTATTTAATGCAACCCTCCAAGCATCATGGGATCACGTCAGCCCAGAGATCCAGGAACTCTATGGAGACAACTTTATTGCTGACTGTGAGTAAGCTCTGGGCTTTGGAAAAATATTCAGAAATACATCGTTAGTACCTACTCCAGTCTCAGTTCCATCCTCCAGGCTCTGAGTTACCCACACAGTGGAGATATGAGCTCATCCCCAAGGTCTCTGTTTGGTCAACTGGTGACAGAAGGGAAGGATCAAGGCTTGGTAGATCTAGAGAACAGTTTCTCTTCAGAAACCCTTTTAATTTGGAAAGGAGACTGATGCCACAGAGGGATACACCACTGGAATCATGGCAAGCTGGTGTTAGGACCACCTTTCTTCAGGTGCCTCTATTTCTAGGGTGGGTAGAGATCTCCTATATGTAGTATACGTATCCCCTAGAAAGGTACTAGAGGGCGCTAACTTAGTGTGGAAGTGTATTTTCTGCTAAGTGCTAGGACATATTGCAGTGAAATCTACTGATATGATATGGACCATGATTTTGGAAGAGAACAGAATTTTTGGGAAGTCAGGTTGATCTGGAAATGGGAGGGCTGGAAAACGAGAATAACTAGGATGGTGTCTCCTTCTGGACAGTTATAAAGACATCGGATTTTCTGAAGGTACCGTGGGCTGGAAATCTGTCCTTGGTGACCAACTGCATGGAACATGCCCTGACCTCCTGCCATCCCCGCAGCAGATACTCAGCTGGTTGGGATGCCAAGTTCCTCTATCTCCCGATGAGCTACCTGCCCAGCTTCCTGGTGGATCTCATGATGTATTGGGGTTACCCTTTGCCTGCTAAGGTCCTGTAATCCAAGAGTGGGGTGCATGGTAGGTGGGAGTTGGGTCGTTGGGTGGGGAGAGGACACATGGAGGGAGGGAAATAAGGTGAAAAGGTGGATTCTCACAGCACCAGAACACACATTCCATCTCACTCCACCCACTCCCCAGGCTTTGCTTGGGTCATTGCTTAGGACTTGAGGAAAGTAGGAAGAAAGAGAGAAGATTGTGCCTGAGGAACCGCGGTCGGATGCTCACGTCTCCATTCTGTCCCTTTTGCTTTATGACCCACATCAGCTGTGAAAAGCCATACTGTGGGGAGGACATGAGACACTGTGGTTTCAGTTCCCTGTGCTCTGTCCACTTTTTCAGGTGAATCTTTCCCATGTTCTGTCTCCCTCTTCCCCAGGATGGAAATGATGGGCAGGAGGATCAAAGCCCCTCTACCCTGAAGGTGTGACTTGACAGTGGAGGGTGTCCACCAGCCTGATCCAACAACCTGGGTGCCAATTCGGTGGCCTTGGCAGGTTTGAGTACAGAAACCAGGATTTGATCCATCTTGGAAACAAGAATTTCCATTGATTATTTTTTCCCTAAAATTTCATTTGAAAAGTTCACCTACTAGAATGCATGCTAGGGCTTCATGGTTAAACTGAAGGCACTTGATTTTCAAATTATTATTTATGACACACACAAAGAGTACCAGCCTCACCAAACCAAATGAAATCAAATAAATCATCATTGATTCACTTTATGCCTTGGGGGGGGGTGTGTTCAGGAGGTTTGGAATCACCCCCTGGAATCCTCTCCAGAATGTCAGCGGGCTTGTGAGGTTATAAAGCTCTGACCCTCCTTGCTGGTCCTGCAAGGGGTGGGGGGACGCAGGGCTGCACTGAGATGGGCTCCATGGCCACCTGTTTCATCTGTGACACAAGGGCTCTAACTCAGATAAGGCTGAACAGCAAATGCATTGAAAAAGAAGTGCAGTGCACACCAGCCGAGTCCTCAGGCTGGACCCTCAGCAGATTCCCAGTCCTTGTCCTTCCAGGCTGCATTCCTTGGGGGCGGAGCCAGGTCTGGTCTGATGGACATGAGCAGGAGCTGGATCCCATGCCAGAGTCCACACAGCAGCCACAAGGCAGTCTCCCTCCTCCCCGCCTTGGCCATGTGGGTGGTTTTGGAGAACAGGTTCAGTGGCTCCCCACCACAAATACCATCTCCTCCCAGAATCAGACCCTTAGGACGTGAAGACAGGAGTTGTCTGTCAATTTTGAGAGCTCACTCAAGTAGGGGGACAGCAGACAGGTAGGGCTGGAAAAAAGGTTGCACAATTAGCCCTCACTCGTGGCCCCTTTCAGCTCCATGTTTTTTTCTAAGCCTCTCTCTTCAGAGGACAAGTTCTGGGAGGAGATGAGGGGATGGGTGTGGAATGCCCTGTCTTGACTGTGGACCTCCTGAGACTGGGAGAGCGCCACCAGGGGGCGACTCCCTGCTTCTGAGCATATAGGCTTGACAGTCGCTGCCTTGGAATGTGACCCAGCTGAACCTCCTAGGATCAAAGGTGCAGAGATTTTAGTCAGTGAGTCTCCCTGACAGGATGGGCCCAGAAAGATGTCTTCTTGTGGGCTCTGCAGCTCCCAGGTGAGTAAGAGGCACCCCAGCCTCCTGTCTCGGGTCTCTCCTGACCTTCCTGTGGTCTTCTCCAGTTGGAATGTAGCCTGGAGCTCCTGACAGGCCCCAAACCCACCCTGTAACTTTCAGGGTTCACAGAACAGAGGCAGAAGCCCTGAGGGCTGACACCAGTCTGCTGCATGGCCCCATGGGAATTTATGGCTGATGTTTTCAAGGTCACTGAGGAAAAAAAAAAGTTTTGTTACTTTCAGTAAAGAAACCACAACCTTCTCTCTTAGCAGGGTTAGTGTTTGTATAACCCTCATGTCCCCCAGCTTCCTGACGGTTTCCAGGGCACCATCCCCCATCCTGGCCTTCTTCCTCCTCAACTTTGGGGAGCCCCTATCGGAGGGTCCTGCTGGTTACCCAGGAAGCAGGCAGAGGCTACTTTCTTCAGGACCATACTTTCCATTACTGCTGCCAACTCCCACTTGAGGGACAACTCCTTTCAGGATGACAATCAGCTTCCTGCAGGTGACCACTAAAGGCTGAATCTATCTTCCTCTCTGTGTTTGTGGGCTGCTGGGGTGAGTTCCAGGGGCATCTGAGCCTCTGTGTCCTTGGGGAAGCCTCTCCTTCCATCTAATACCTGTAGTCTTTCCTGACTTGGCAGTCAGAGCTATGATAAATGTGGACAGTGAGGAGATGCCTAGGGCACTGACCCCACCTCCTTCTGTCCCTGACCCTCTCACCAGCTCCGTGTCCCTGGTGGTCCAGCCCCATTCCTGGATGGTATCCTCCTCCTCCCCATGAACCGCCTCTATGCCCAGTTATTCTGTGCTCCAGTCTCAGGACCTTTCTTCAGTCTCCTGAGGTGTCAGCTCTCTGCTCCTTTCCACCATCACCCTCATACAAACTGAACTAATACCTATCCAGTTACTGTGGTTTACCGACGTCCCTGCTAATGGGAAGTTGCATACCTCATCCCATGCATCCATGGGCACTAAGTTGCTTCAGTGTTTCGGACTCTCTGCTATCGCATGGACTGTAGCCCACCAGGCTCCCCTGTCCCTGAGATTCACCAGGCAAGAATACTGGAGTGGCTTGCCATGCCCTCCTGCAGGGGAGCTCTCCAAATCAGGGATCAAAACCACATCTCATGCTTCTTGCTTTGGCAGGCAGGTTCTTTACCACTAGGGCCACCTGGGAAATCCACCCCATCCCATAAAAAAATTTAAAAAGTTGCTCAGTCATGTTCAGCTCTTTGCCACCCCTGGACTATACACTCTATGGAATTTCCCAGGCCAAAATACTGGAGTAAGTAGCCTTTCCCTTCTCCAGGGGACCTTCCCATCCCAGTGATCGAACCCAGGTCCCCCACATTGCAGGCGGATTCTTTCCCAGCTGAACCACAAGGGAAGCCCTCCCCATCTCATGGTCCCTGTTAAACCAGGCTTTTCCATCAGTCTTTTCTCCATGTCAGAGTGGTCTGGTTTCTGGGTGTGGTGCTTGGCAGGGCAGAGTCTATGCAGAGAGTGTGGAGAGGGTGATGGAGCCAGGCACCCAAGACTGTGAGCAGGGAATCTTCATGGAATGAAAGGGGAACAACTGTTAAAGCAGCTTTGTTTGAGTCCTTCCAACACCCATCCCAGCATCTGGGAGAAGTTTCACCATTGCCTGTGTCCCCTCACTCCCTTCTGTCCCCTCTCTTTGCCTCAGACACCCCCACTGCTCTTCTGAGCACCTTTTGGGTCCAGAGAACCGTTGTACCAGAAGAGCCTTATTCTGTTTTGCCTTCTTCTAATTCTAGAGAGGCTGAGGGGACTTAGTCTTTCAGGAGGGAATTCTGTGAATTGAGCCAGAGGAGGAAACCAGGTCAGAGGCTAAGCCAGCTGCCCAAGGTCACACAGCTATTTGGCAGGAGAACTGGGTTTTGAAGCCACATGTGTCTTGATTCCAGGTGTATTCCCTTTGTAAGAGAATCCACTAGATCTGGGAGACCCAGGTCTGAGACTTAACCAGGAAAAAGGACAAAGATAATTATGAACCATGAAATCTGGGATGCAAGGGTTCTAATGTGTGCGTGTGTATGGAGGAGGGTAGTAAGAAGGGAGAGGTGAGCAGAGGGAAACAGGAGGAGTGGGAGGACCAGGAAAGTGAGGTTGGAAAAGTATTGTCATCCTTGAAAGTTTGTGTTGGAAATGCAGTGCTATTGACGAGAAGTGGGTTAAATGTACCAAAAAACAAGCACTGGGATCAGAGTCAGTCACACTCACTGAAGAAGGTGAATAGGAAAATCTTGAGAACTCCATGCCAGAAGGTCTGGAGGTTGACTGGCCAACCACCTTGGTGCATGTTCTTAATTCTTCCTGTGTGGTCAATAGGCAGATTCTATTTCACCTCAGCCTGTGAGTGTCTGTCCCCTGCAAAGCCATGTGGCTGTATCTGGTGGTTCTTGTGGGCCTTTACTAGTTCCTTCGCTGTTACCAGGAGAGGCAGGTGGTGAGCCACCTCCAAGAAAAGTTCATCTTCATAACGGAGTGTGACTCAGGCTTTGGGAACCTGCTGGCTCAGCAGCTGGACCTGCGAGGCTTGAGGTTCCTGGCTGAGTGTCTGTCGGAATAGGTGGCTGAGCAGCTGAGGAATTAGACGTCAAAGAGGCTGCAGACTGTGATCCTGGACGTCACCAAGACTGAGAGCATTGCTGTGGCCACTGAGTGGGTGAAGGAGCGTGTGGGGGACAGAGGTACCACCCATATTTCTTGTTTGTTTACTTCTTCTCTCTGTATGAGGGTAGACTCGGTGTCAGCACCCTGGGGAAGAGTCCAAGGTGTTTTGCTGGACGTGAAGTCCCACCTGCCTTCTTCACCTCACCCAGCTGACCACACGTTTACCCAGGCCCAGTGACTGTGACCATGGCCTTGGGCAGTGATGGGTGTGTGTCTATGAGAAGAAGACTCAGGTGACCTCGCGGAGGTGGAGGGGTGCATGGGGCGACCTTAGGAGGACTTGAAGAAGGAAATGAGGGTATCCCTTTATCTGTAGAAGTGAGGGGCTAATATGTCTTTCTGGGGCTTATCGTGTGACCTGGGGTCCCAGAATTAACACAAGGATGGACAAACAAGGAGAGGTCTATAAGGGAGAAGCATGGCCCAAACCCTTCCCTGGGGACATGTAACCTCTCTCTCATCAGAACCCTGCCTGCAGTCTTCCCTCTGTCCCCTCCTATAGAATCACTACCCTCCATCGTTTGCCACCTGCCAGGTTCCCCAGCCCAGATCCTCTTCCCCAACCCTCCAATGGAGGAGAGTGGGAGTCACTTCTGGAGCCCCATCTTATGTTTTCTGCTAATGCTTATTGAGCACCTACTGTGTGCAGGGCAGGAATTCCTCTGATGTCCCAGTGGTTCCAGAGATCTTGACTCTCTGTGTGTCCTCTGTTGTTATGATGGTCTGAGTATGGACTCAGTGGAGAAGGCATTTGTATAGTCAAACAGATTTCTGGGCTGAGGGCAAATTGGAGTGGGAGGGACTTATCCAAGAGTCAACTAAAAAACTGAATTTTTATTTCCTTTTTTTTTTCAAAATTGAGATTATGGCATGTTTAGGGGAACCTTATGTTATAGAACAATATCACCATTTTCAAGCAAACAGAGAGCGGGGTCAGATGCTGCAGGACCCCTGAAACACAAACCTGTTTAAACGGCTTGGTGTCAGAGAGGGGACTGCTGAAGAGATGAACGTGACCAGGAGGATCCTCAAGGATCTCTGAATCCTTCAGGCTGTGGTGTGTCAGCCCCTCAAAGTCGATCCACGTTCTCCTCTTAAATGCAAACCTAGAGCTTCTTGCTTGATATGAAGACTCCAGATTTTCATGTATTTATTTACACACTTACACACCGCCAGACCTACTAAACCAACAGAAATTAAGTAAAGCATTACTAATTCACTTTATGCACTGAGGGTTTGTGTTCAGGAGGTCTGGACTCATCTCCAGGAATCCTCTACAGAATGTCAGAGGACTTGTGAGGTTACAAACCCTGACCCTGCTTGCTGGTCTTACAAGGGGTTGGGGGACGCAGGGCTGCACTGAGATAAGTTCCATGGCCAACTCTGGGGACTGTGACTCACGGGCAAGGCAGAACAACAAATGCACTGGAAAAAAGGTGCAGTGCATACCAGGTCACATTCTCAGCCTGGACCCTCAGCAGAGCCTCATTCCTCCTTTTTCCAGGCCACCTTCCTTGAGGAGGGAACCAGGTCTGGTCTGATGAACACATGCAGGGCAGGAACCCATTCTCTGAAGATCCACAGGAGTGTCACAAGGAATCTGCTGTCACTCTTTCCCTGGGCTGTCGTGGCCTTTCTGAGTTGCCTGGGGTCAGTGACTCCCCAACCCCTCCAATCACCTGAACACACTGACCTGTCTCCACATTTTAGAATCTCCACTTCAGACAGTGGAACTGGAAACAAGCTTGCACAGTTTGCCCTCATTCCCTACCCCTTCCAGCTCCTCCATTTGTTACCTACACCTCCACCTGTTCAGAGGACCTGTCATGGGTGTAGAACAGGCAGTGGTTGGGGGGTGGCCTTAGCTTGACAGTGGTCCCCACTGAGATGCTCTGGGGCTCAAGGAGTAGTGCATCAGCTCTGAATCACATGTGGGTCAGAGGTTCTGCCCTGGCATCTGGCCCAACTACCCCTCCGAGAACATAAGATGCAGAGATTTTTGTCAGTGAGTCTCCCTGACAGAACTGTCTCTGAAAGACTTTTTGTTCTGGCTGCTCAGATCCCAGGTGAGTGTCACCCCAGCTCCTGCCTCTTACTGCTCTCTCCCGCCCTGCCTGTCATTGTACCCACCTGGAACAGGAGTTGGAAGCTCCTGAGACCCCACAAGTCATCATATGACTTTCAAGACTCACACAAGGGAAGCTGATGATGTGAGGACTGGGATGGGGCTGCTGCATGGACCCGTGGGAATTTATGATGAAGGAATTCACGGTCAGAGAAAAAAATCTCCTCTTTCTTCCAAGTAAAGAAACCACCACCTTCATCCTTAGCAGGGTTGGTGTTTGTATAAGACTTGCCTGTTCCTCTGGCTTCATGACAGTTTCCAGAGCAGCATCCACCATCCTGGCCTTCTTCTTCCTCACCCTTTGGGGAATCCCTGTAGGAGGGTCCTGCTGATCACCCAGGAAGCAGGCACAGGCTGCTTTCTGCAGGACCGTCCTTTCCATTACTGCTGCCGATTGCCACCTGAGGGACAACTCCTTTCAGGATGGCAGTCAGCACCCTGCAGGTGGCAGTGACCACTAGAGGCTGAATCTGTCCTCCTCTCTGTGTATCTCGGCTGCTGGGGTGGGCTCCAGGGGCATCTGAGTCTCTGTGTTGTTGGGGAATCCTCTCCTTCCAGCCAGTGCCCATCATCTTTCCTGACTTGGAGTCGGAGCCGTGATAAACATGGATGATGAGGGGATGCCCAGGGCACTTACCCCGGCTCCTTCTGTCCCTGCTCCTCTCACCAGCTCAGTGCCTGTGGTGGTCCAGCCCCATTACTGAGTGGCATCTTCCCCATCCCTGTGAACACCCTGCATGCACAGCTCTTCTGGAGTCTAGTCTTGGGTCCTTTCTCCAGTCTGCTGAGCAGGCAGCTCACTCCTCCTCTCCACCATAACCCTCATACAAATTGAACTAATTCCTTTCCAATTATTGAGCTTCTTGCTTGGGGGAGTTAGCATTCCAATTAATGATATGACGTCAAGGTTCAAATCAGTCTTTGCTCTACATCTGGGTGGTCTGGATGTTGTCTGTGGTGCCCGGCAGGTCGGGTCTGACCACAGAAGGAGAGAGGGCAATGGAACCCAGCATCCAGGTATGTGGACAGAACATCTTCTTGGAGTCAAAGGGGAACACCTGTTAGAGCAGCTTTGTGTGAGTCCTTCCAACACCCATCCCAGCATCTGGGAGAAGTCTCACCATTGCTTGTGTCCCCTCATTCCCTTCGTGTCTCCTCTCTTTGCCTCAGACACCCCCACCGCTCTTCTGAACTTCTTTCTTGTCCAGAGAGCCACTGTATCAGGAGAGATCTTATTCCCTTTTGCCTTCTCCTTCTAATCCTAGAGAGGCTGAGGGGACTTAGTCTTTCAGGAGCGAATTCTGTGAGCTGAGGGAGAGGAGGAAATGAGATAAGAGGCTAAGTCAGCTGCCCAGGGTCACATAGCTAGTTGGCAGCAGAGCTGGGTTTTGAAGTTATATGTGTCTTGATTCCAAGTGTATCCCCTTATAAGAATGTTCCTAGTCTAGGAGACCCAGGTCATAGACTTCAATAAAAAAATGGGAACAATTTGATTGCGAACCATGAAACCTGAGATGCAAAATTTCTAATGTGTTTATGGGTGTGTGAGGATTGAGAGGGCAGAGGTGAGCAGAGGGAAACAGGCAGGAGTGCAAGGACCAGGAGAGTGAGGTTGGAAGAGTATTTTCCTCCTTAAGGTTTTGTGTTGGAAATGCAATAGTATCAATGAGAAGTGCATTAAGTGTGCCCCAAACCAAAAGTAAGTACTGGGATCAGAGTCAGTCATAATCACTGAAGAAGGTGAATAGGAAATCTTCAGAACTCCATGCCAGAGAGTCTGGAGGCTGACTGGCCAATCAGCTTGGTGCACATTCTTAATTTCTTCTGTCTGATCACAAATCAGACCCTATTCACCCCAACCTGTGTGTGTCTGTCCCCTACAAACCCATGTGGCTGTACTTGGTGGTCCTCGTGGGCCTGTACTACCTCCTGCGCTGGTACTGGGAGAGGCAGGTGGTGAGACACCTCCAGGACAAGTTCGTCTTCATCACTGGCTGTGATTTGAGCTTCAGGAAACTGCTGGCCAGGCTGCTGAGCCTGCAAGGCTTGAGGGTCCTGGCTGTGTGTTTGACAGGGCAGGGAGCCGAGCAACTGAGGAAGCAGACGTCAACAGGCTGCAGACGGTGATCCTGGATGTTACCAAGACTGAGAGTGTCACTGCGGCCACTGAGTGGGTGAAGGAGAGTGTGGGAGACAGAAGTACCACCCACATTTTTTGTTTGTTTACTCCTCTCTGTGTGAGGGGAGACCTGTTATCAGCTCCCTGGGGAATAATCCAAGATGTTTTCCTGGATGTGAAGTCCCACTTGCAGTCTTCACCTCACTCAGCTGACCAGATGAGCCTCTTCCATTCCCCACTCCCACCTCCTGACCTGGAGGCTCTGTAGTTTGGGGAAGAGTTTTCCCTGATGGGAATGTGCCTTGCAGACTATCTGTCTGGTATCCTCTCCTGTCTTAGCAGAAAGTTTGGGTTTCTTGCTGCTGAGATAGCAGGGTGATCAGGGTGGACTTTCTGGAGGAGGGGTGGAAGTGAGGGCTCTGGTTGAAAGGCTGCAAGGGTTTCAGGAGCAGGGCTGGAACTGGGCTATGTTCTTATCACTTGATCATGTGCTTTTTGGTGACCCATAGGCATCCCACTTGGCTTTTAATGTCACTTATTTTCAAATAATGATACTGAGTTCTCAGGTCTTGTCTAGGGGAAGTCAAGTAACTACTATGGAGTCTCTTTCTCTCTCTGCTTTCTGCTTTTCTTTACTCTACTGCTTTTTAAAAATTTTTTAATTCTTAGAATCTGCCTATGTTTTGCAGTGGAAGGAGAGAACTTTAGTTTCTTTCATCTAAGTGATGAAAGAATGATCATTGTGGAAACTGAGAGATATGCCAAACACTGAAAATCTCACCACCCAGAGATAAGGGCTATTAGTGTTTTGACATACATGGTCTTATATTTGTACATATTTATCCTTTTCTTTCTATTACATGAAAATATATAGATTTAGAACATGATAAAACTTTCTTCAAAAACATCATAAATTATGACTGAGAAAACACTACACATTAAAATAGCATCACTTACTAAAAAATACTTCATGGTATGATACATAATTATTTCCTACATTTTATTCACCATATTCCACATAAATGATATCTCTGCAAACTTCTTTCTACCCAAGTCTCTACACTTGATTGTGTCTTTGATAACAAATGATTGGACCATATTTATCCTACAAGTCAGGCATGTTGCTGAGCAGGGCAGGGACTCAGCTCTCTGTGTGGAACTTCTGGTTCCCTTACCCCAGCAACCTTGAATGCCTACTGCGCTTGCCATGAGGTCTATGGTTGCTAAAGGTTTACTTTAAAACCTTGGGATTGTGTCTTGGACTCTTGCAAGAGGTTTCCTTTAAGCTGGATGAATTTGCACCAAGGAGATGAAGCCAGGGTGGCCTCCTGTGTGAGTGGGAGGAGAAGGTGGAGTTTTCTGGGGTAGGGAGTAAACCCTGTGCTCTGGGTGTCAAGGGTAAGGAGAAGCATCCCTGCCCTCCCCCTCCCAAATAGCCCTCGGAATTCTCCAGATTCCTGAGACACATTGCTCAGTATTGAAGTGCGGGTGTTTCAAGCCCAGGCCCTAGAGGTCGATACCAGGTCTGTCACCAAGTGCCCTCAATCCTGAGATCTCAGGTCTGTTTTACCCAACCAGTCTGCACTCAGTTACACTCATCTTTTTTTGTTATTGCCTTCATCTCTTGATTCCTTTTTTCCTCTCTTTCCCTCCCATCCTCATTGTCTATGTTTCCTCTTTTTTCCTCATACTAACTGTTGAGCACTCAGTTCAAAAGCTGTCAGAAAATCTTGAAAGCTGGGGAATATTTATTAGTGTGCAAAGACACCATTGATAGCTCAGTTGGTAAAGAATCTGTCTGCAATGCAGGAGACCCTGGTTTGATTCCTGGGTCAGGAAGGTCTGCTGGAAAATGGATAGGCTACCCACTCCAGTCTTCTTGAGCTTCCCTGAGGTCAGCTGGTAAAGACTCTGCCTGTAATGCGGGAGACCTGGGTTCGATCCCTGGGCTTGGAAGATCCCCTGGAGAAGGGAAAGGTTACCCACTCAGTATTCTGGATTGGAGAATTCCATAGACTGTATAGTCCCTGGGGTCACAAAGAGTCATACACAACTTAGTGACTTTCACTTTCAAAGACACCATGGACTGTGAAAACCCAAAACTTCACTCTTGAGTTCCAGACTATAGACCCACTAGATTTCCTCAAGCTTAATACCTGCCTTCATCAACACTGGGGTACTTCTTCCTTGTCACTAGGCAGTGGACAGTGTGTGAAGACTGAGTTGGGAGGAAGGCACACCTTCTGTCCTCCCACTGCTCACAGAGTCTGGTCTCCTCAAACCCCCAGGAGCATGTTGGTCTCTGCTCCAGCCCCTCCCCTGCAGCCTTTCTCTTAAAGTCCTTCTGGAGGGTGACTTGGCATTATGGCTCAGTCCTCACTCCTGGGCCCACACAGTGTTGCCCTCTCATCCTCACTCTTCCCAGGACTCTGGGGTCTGGTGAATAATGTCAGCATTTGCACAACGATGACACTCAATCAGTGGTTGATCAAACAGGACTTTGTGAAGATTCTGGATGTTAACCTGTTGGGGGTGATTGACATGACCCTGAGTCTGCTGTCTTTGGTGTGGAAAAGGAGGGGCTGTGTGGCCAACATCTCCAGCATCATGGGCCAGCCGGCTCTCTTTGGTGGAGGCTACTGCATGTCCAAGTACAGCGTGGAGGCCTTCTCGGACTCCCTCAGATAATGGTCTGGGAGGGAGGCCCTTCTTCTCTTTTCCTCCTTCTGAGCACTGAGGCAGGGAAGGGGTTAAGGCGGGGGTTCCACTAAGGTTTTCATACATCACAGACCTATTGACTCTTCCTTCTAGGTCCCTCTCACTGTGTAGGTCTTTTTGATGA
Source organism: Giraffa tippelskirchi (assembly GCF_054371585.1). Taxonomy (NCBI): domain Eukaryota; kingdom Metazoa; phylum Chordata; class Mammalia; order Artiodactyla; family Giraffidae; genus Giraffa; species Giraffa tippelskirchi. The sequence continues at coordinate 155,741,810 of NC_137278.1, forward strand.
AAAGCATGTTCATATGTTTTGCATCCCCAGTTGGTCCCAGACCTACAGGGTTTGATTCAACTTACTCCTGCCTTGCAGGAGGGCCCATGGTCAGAAATTATTGGAGTGACAATAAAGGATAGGATTTGGCTGTGCAGGCCTTTCATGTGCTCAACTGCTACAGTATTTATGTTCTGGAAGCCCTGGGGGGATGTGTGCCCCTTGAAGTAATTGGTCAAGGGAGTTACCTTGTCAAATCAGTGGTAGAGACCACTGGCTGCAGAGAGAGAGTGGCTCTGATGTATGAGAGCTCTGTCCTCAGACTGGTGGATGCTCCTTAGAGGACAGAGGGGTTACTGGGGTGGGAGAGGGGAGACAAGGGATGTGGTCTATGGAAAGACACAATGTGCAAACATGGCGATTGATTGGAATGACAGGATTAGGAGGTGACAACAGTTAAACAATGCTCTTCAGCACAGTTGGTAGGATGTAGAGCTGATAGGCACGGGGTGTAAAATAATTGGGAAAATAGTCAAACTCTAAAGAGAAGCAGTAACATCACTATGAGCTTCTCTCCTTGGCTTCTGCATCTCACAACTTCTGAGAGCTCCCAGCCCATCTCACCCAGCCCTGTACTGGTGTCTGACTGTTCTTTCATGTTCTGCTTGCGTGACTTCTCAAGCCCTTGCCCCTCGTCCTGTCTACATTACAAGAGAGAGCTCTCCTACTTCAGAGTGAAGGTGGTTATGATTGATCCCGGTTACTTCCTGACCAATATGACCCAAGGTGAGGTGTTTAATGGAACCCTCCAGGCATCATGGGATCATGCCAGCCCAGAGATCCAGAAACTCTATGGAGACAACTTCCTTGCTGACTGTGAGTTAGCTGTGGGGTTTGGGAAAATATTCAGAAATGCATCATTAGTGCCTCCTCCAGTCTCAGTTCCATCCTCCAGGCTCTCTGTTACCCCCACAGTGAGGATATGAGCTCATCCCCAAGGTCTCTGTTTGGTCAACTGGTGACAGAAGGGAAGGATCAAGGCTTGGTAGATCTAGAGAACAGTTTCTCTTCAGAAACCCTTTTAATTTGGAAAGGAGACTGATGTCACAGAGGGATATACCCCTAGAATCATGGCAAGGTGGTGTTGTGAAAGTAAGTCGTTCAGTCATGTCCGACTCTTTTTGATCCAATGGACTATAGAGTCCATGGAATTCTCCAGGCCAGAATACTGGAGTGGGTAGTCTTTCCCTTCCCCAGGGGATCTTCCCAACCCAGGGATCTATCCCAAGTCTCCCACATTGCTGGCCAATTCTTTACCAGCTGAGCCACAGTTGTTAGGACCACCTTTTTCAGGTGCCTCAATTTCTAGTGTGGGTAGAGACCTCCAGTATGTAGTATACGTATTCCCTGGAAAGGTGCTAGAGGGCACTAACTTAGTGTGGAAGTGTATTTTTTTTGCTACGTGCTGGGACACATTGCAGTGATATCTATTGGTTTGATATGGACCATGATTTTGGAAGAGAACAGAATTTTTGGAAAGTCAAGTTGATCTGTAAGTGGGAGGGCTGGAAAATGAGAATAACTAGGATTGTGTCTCCTTCTGTACAGTCATGAAGACATCGGATTTACTGAAGCCACGGTGGGTTGGAAATCTGTCCTTGGTGAGTGACTGCATGGAGCATGCTCTGATCACTTGCCACCCCCACACCAGATACAGAGCTGGCTGGGACGCCAAGTTCTTCTATCTCCCGATGAGCTAACTGCCCAACTTCCTGGTCGATCTCATGATGTACTGGATTACCCTGGGCCTGCTAAGGCCCTGTAATGCAAGAGTGGGATGCATGATAGGGGGGCAGTTAGGTCCTGGGTGGGGAGAGGACACATGGAGGGAGGGAAATAGAGTGCAGAGGGGGATTCTCGGGACACCAGAACACACATTCCACCTCACTCCCCACCCACTCCCCAGGCTTTGCTTTCATCACTGCTTAGGACTTGGGGAAATTAGAAAGAAAGAGACAAGATTGGGCCTTAGAAACTGGGGTCAGATGCTCATGTATTCATTCTGTCCCTTTTGCTTTATGACCCACATCAGCTGTGAAAAGCCATACTTTGGGGAGGACATGAGACACTGTGGGTTTCAGTCCCCTGTGCTTTGGCTCTGTCCACTTCTTCAGATGAATCTTTCCCATGTCCTGCCTCCCTCTTCCCCAGGATAGAAATGATGAGCAAGCGGATAAAAGCCCCTTTTCCCTGAAGGTGTCTGTTGATCGTGAAGAGTGACTATCAGATTGATCCAACAGCCTGGGTGCCAATTCAGTGGCCTTGGCAGGTTTGGGTACAGAAACCAGGTTTTAATCCATCTTGGAAACAAGAATTTCCATTGATTATTTTTTCCCTAAAATTTCATTTGAGAAGTTCACCTACTAGAATGCATGCTAGGGCTTCATGTTTAAACTGAAGACACTTGCTTTTCAAATTATTTATGACACACACAAAGAGTACCAGTCTCACCAAACCAAATGAAATCAAATAAATCATCATTGATTCACTTTATGCCTTGGGAGGGATGTGTTCAGGAGGTTTGGAATCACTCCCAGGAATCTTCTCCAGAATGTCAGAGGGCTTGTGAGGTTATAAAGCCCTAACCCTCCTTGCTGGTCCCACAAGGGGTGGGGGGACGCAGGGCTGCACTGAGATGGGTTCCATGGCCACCTGTTTGATTTGTGACTCACGGGCTCTAACTCAGACAAGACTGAACAACAAATGCATTGAAAAAGAAGTGCAGTGCACACCAGCGGAGTCTTTAGGCTGGACCCTCAGCAGATTCCCAGTCCTTGTCCTTCCAGGCTGCCTTCCTTGGGGAAGGAGCCAGGTCTGATGGATGTGAACAGGGTCTGGAACCCGTGCCAAAGTCCACACAGCAGCCACAAGGCAGTCTCCCTCCTCCTCCTCTTGGCTGTCCTGGTGGTTTTGGTGAACAGGTTCAGTGGCTCCCCAACCCTAATACAATCTCCTCCCGCAATCAGATACTTAGTACCTGAGGGCAGGGTTTGTCTGTCCGTTTTGAGAGCTAACTCATGTAGGGGGACAGCAGACAGGTAGGGCTGGAAACAAGGTTGCACAATTAGCCCTCACTCTCGGCCCCTTCCAGCCCCCTGTTTCCTAAGCCTCTCTCTCTCTTCAGAGGACTCTTGCTGGGAGGAGATGAGGGGATGGGTGTGGAATGATCTGTGTCTTGACTGTGGTCCTCCTGAGACTGGGAGAACACCACCAGGGGGTGACTCCCTGCTTCCGAGCATATAGACTTGACAGTTGCTGCCTTGGAATGTGACCCAGCTGAACCTCCCAGGATCAAAGGTGCAGAGATTTTAGTCAGTGAGTCTCTCTGACAGGGTGGCCCCTGAAAGATGTCTTCTTGTGGGCTCTGCAGCTCCCAAGTGAGTGAGAGTCACTCCAGCCTCCTGTCTCGGGTCTCTCCCGACCTTCCTGTGGTCGTCTCCAGTTGGAATGTAGCCTGGAGCTCCTGACAGGCCCCAAACCCACGCTGTAACTTTCAAGAGTCACAGAACAGAGGCAGAAGCCCTGAGGGCTGGCACCAGTCTGCTGCATGGCCCCATTGGAATTTGTGGTTGATGATTTCATGCTCACTGAGAAAAAAAAATCTCCAAGTAAGAAACCAAAACCTTCTCCTTTAGCAGGGTTAGTGTTTGTATAAAACTTGCATGTCCCTCCGGCTTCCTGACAGTTTACAGGGCACCATTCTCTATTCTGGCCTTCTTCAGCCTCACCCTTTTGGGAGCCCCTGTAGGAGGGTCCTGCTGGTCACCTAGGAAGCAGGCAGAGGCTGGTTTCTGTAGGACCATCCTTTCCATTATTGCTGCCGACTGCCACCTGAAGGGCAATCACTTTCAGGACAACAGTCAGCTCCCTGCAGGAGACAGTGACCACTAAAGGCTGAATCTATCTTCCTCTGTGTTTGTTGGCTGCTGGGGTGAGTTCCAGAGGCATCTGAGCCTCTGTGTCCTTGGGGAAGCTTTTCCTTCCACCCAGGAACTGTAGCCTTTCCTGATTTGGAGTCAGAACTGTGATAAATGTGGACAGTGAACAGATGCCCAGGGCACTGACCCCAGCTCCTTCTGTCCCTGCCCCTCTCACCAGCTCCACGCCCCTCGTGGTTCACCCCCATTCCTGGATGGTATCCTCCCCCTCCCAGTGAACCCCTCCATGTTCAGCTGTTCTGGGATCCAATCTCAGGACCTTCCTTCAGTCTCTTGAGTGGTCAGGTCCATCCTCTCCACCCTCACCCCCATACAAACTGAACTAATTTCTTTCCATCATTGTGGTTTACAGATCTCACTGCTTGGAAGAGTTAGCATTCCAGTTAATGTTTTTCAGGTTTCCGATCTGCTTTCTCTCAGTGTCTGACTGGTTAGGATTCTGGGTGTGGTGCTGGGCTGGGTAGGGTCTGAGCACAGAAGGGGAGAGGGCAATGGATCCAGGCACCCATGTCTGTGAGCAGGACATCTTCACGGGTTAAAAGGGGAACAGTTTGAAAGGTTGTTGCTGAACCACGAAAGATGCCAGGATTCTTGGCCTCTGGAGAAGAATTCAATCCTGGGCCAGAGACAAGGCTTGATCGCTCAGAGCTTTTGTGTAATAAAGTTTTATTAAAGTATAAAATAGATAGAGAAAGCTTCTGACATAGACATCAGAAGGCGGCAGAAAGAGTGCTCTGCTGCTATTTTTTAGCTGGATGTTATATAGCTACTAGCAGTCTGCTAATTAAAGAAAGGAAATGTCTCAAAACTCAGAGAATGGCACCAGGTGAGTCATCCAGGGGCAAAAAACAATTGACTTGAATCTTGAAGAAAGGCAAATTTCCATACAAATATATAGTTTCATTAACATAGATTAGGAGAACAATGTATGAATATAACATACTGGTTTGTCAAGTTGGTTCTGAGCCTTTAGAGGGAACCGACTTGAAGACAGAGTCTAGGGTTTACATAGTACATTAACATAGCTTAAGACAAATATTTCCATAAGATAAATGCATTGGTTAGCTCAAGGTTTGAGGAAAGTTAAGTTCAGGTGGAACCAGGTGTCATTATGGCAACAGAATTTTAAGAGAAACCTCTTTTTAAATTTGTAGAGAGAGGGGAAAAAATGTAACACTAGTTTGTTTCCTCCTGCCACTTAAGAGAGAGATAAAAAATGTCTGACACTTGCAGCCTATTTCCTCCCTTTGGAGACCCCTGGCCTTCTGGCCTGTTACCCTCTCAAGCTGTTGGAGCGGCTTTCTGTGAGTCCTGCAAACACCCATCCCAGCATCTGGGAGAAGTCTCGCCATTGCCTGTATCCCCTCATTCCCTTCGTGTCCTCTCTCTTTGCCTCAGACACTTCCATTGCTCTTCTGAATACCTTTCTGGTCCAGAGAACCACTGTTAACAGGAGAGACCTTATTCCCTTTTGCCTTCTCCTTCTAATCCTAGAGAGGCTGAGGGGACTTAGACTTTCAAGAGGGAATTCTGTGAGCTGAGTCAGAGGAGGAAACCAGATCAAAGACTAAGCCAGCTGCCCAAGGCCCCACAGCCAGTTGGCAGCAGAACTGGGTTTGAAGTCAGGTGACTTGATTTCACTGTGTTCCTTTTATAAGAACTAGGAGATCCAGGTCCCAGAGGTAAATAAAATAAATGTAAGAAGATGGTTGTGATCCATGAAATCTGAGATGTAAGGGTTCTACATGTGTGGGAGTAGGGATGGGGAGGAGAGTTGTGGCTGGAAGGAAATAAAGAGGAGTAAGAAAACCAGGAAAATGGATAAACTACTGTCATCCTTAAAGGGTTGTTTTGCAAGTGTAAAGTCATTTGGTAGAAATGAGTCAAGTGTATTAAAAAAATAGAAAACATGTGTTGGGGTCAGAATTTATATTAATAATAGTCACCAAAGAGAATGAACAGGATAAGCCTGAGGACTCCATGCCAGATGGCCTGGAGCCTGACTGGCCAACCAACATCATATGTGTTCTTAATTCCTCCTGTCTGAACACTAGCCAGATTCTAGTTTCACCCCAGCCTCTGTGTGTCTGTCCCCTGCAAAGCCATGTGGCTGAACCTGTGCTACCTGCCCTGGTACCGGGAGAGGCAGATGGTGAGCCCACTCCAGGACAAGTTGGTCTTCATCATGGGCTGTGGTTTGGGCTTCGGGAGCCTCTGGCCAGGCAGCTGGAAACACAAGGCTTGAGGGTCCTGGCTGCGTGTTTGGTGGAGTCTGGGGTCATGCAGCTGAGGAACCAGACATCAGACAGGCCAGAGAAGGGGATCTACCACATCACAAAGACAGAGAGCAATGCTGCAACAGCCCTGTGGGTGAAGGCGTATGTGTGGGACAGATGGTTCCCGTCTCTCTGAAGGGGAGACCCCTTGACAGCTCACAGGAGAAGATTCCAAGGTGTTTCTCAGGATGTGAAGTCCTACCCACCTTCTTCACCTCACTCAGCTGACCAGACGAGCCTCTTCCATTCCTCACTCCCACCTCCTGACCTGGAAGCTCTGTAGTTTGGGGGAAGAGTTTTCTCTGATGGGAATGTGCCTTGCAGACTTCCTGTCTGGTGTCTGCTCCTCTCAGCAGAAGGTCTGGGTTTCTCGATGCTGAGTGATCAGGGTGATCAGGGCAGACTTCCTGGAGGAGATTCTGGTTGGAAGGGGCATGACAGGCTGGGGGCAGGGCTGGAGCTGGACTGTGTTCTCAGCGCTTGATCATGATCTTGCTGGTGACCCGTAGTCATCCCACTTGGCGCTCAGTGTCACCCAATTTCAGTGATGACACTGAGCCCTCCGGCCTTCATTAAAGGAGGTCAGAAAACTACTATGGGTTCACTTTCTCTCTCTTTTTTGTTTTTCTCTGTGTGTGTGTATGTTTGTGTTTTACCACAGTTTTTACGTATCATAAGAGAGTAAGAAAGAACTATAATTTCTTTCATTCTAGAATACATGTAAAACATGATTATTGTGGAAAATGGGAAAAGTACACAGATTAAAAACTACAGTCACACCAATCACACCACCCACAGATATGAACTTCTGATAGCATTTTACATATCCATGTTACATTTTGCCTATAACATGTAGTCTAATTTTCCACCAAGACGGTAAACAATTTTATACATAACAAAAATTTCTTCAAAACAAAATAAATAATGATTAAGAATATTATATACTTTAGAATAGCACTGCTTAGTCACAAATATGTCATGGCATGAATGTAATTGGTTCCCACATGTTATTCACTGTATTCAACATAAATGATATCATGGTAAACTTCTTTCTATGCACCTCCCTGCACTCTAATCACATGTATTAATTTGATCATTGGTCAAATATGGTGGGAGGATACACATTCCTCCAAGTGCAGGCTTGGAACTGAGCAAAAGTTGGGCTAAATCTGTGTGTTAATAATTTCAACAGCTTGTACCCAACTCCCATGACTCTGCTCTTGGCTCTGAATTCTGTTAGTTGGTTAGTCCTTAACCTCTTGGTATTTGTCTTTGTGTCTCACAAACAGGTTCCATGAATCTGGGTGACCTGTGAACTGCGGGTAAAGGGGCAGTGGGTGGGTGGAGAGGGTGAATTTTTCTAGGGCAAAGTATAAATTGATTTAGGGGGAGGCAGGTTAATAGAGGCAGGAGTGTCCCCCTGACAGACTATGCTTGAATCCCCAGATTCCTGTAGGAGAAAGCTCTGTTTTGATGTGGCTGTTTCAAGGCCAGGTCTAGAGGTCAATATCAGTCCTGTCAACAAGTTCTTCCAAACCTGAGATGTCAGGTCTGTTCTACCAAACCAATCTGCACTCAGACTTTACTCATCTTTTTGTTTTTGTCTTTTATCCACGATTTCTTTTCTTCCTCTCCCTTCTTCATTGTCTCTCTCTGTTTTCCTCTCTTCCCCTCATATTAGGTGTTGTGCACTCAGCCCTGAAGGTTGTCAGATAATATGAAAATGCAGGGGAATATTAATCAGGACTACAAGGACAACATGAACTGTGAAAAGCCAGAATGTCACCCTCCGAGTGCCAGATTATGGACTCACTAGATTTCCTCATCTTCATCCCCCACTTTCATTCTATTTGGGGTTCTTTCCCTTGTCACCAGGCAGAGGGTTGGGCCTTGAAGACAGACTCGGGAGGGAGGCACATTTTCTGTCTTTTCACTGCTCTCAGGGTCTGGTGTCCCCAAACCCTCAGAAGCATGGTGGTCTCTGCTCCAGCTGCTCCCTCTGCAGCCTCTCTCCTAAAGTCCTCCCTGGGTTGGAAGGTGACTTGCCACCAAGATGGGTCTGCTCTCCTGGGCCCAGCACAGTGTTGCCCTCTCATCTGCACTCTTCCCAGGACTCTGGGGTCTGGTGAATAATGTCAGCATCTCCATGCCAACTGCACCCAACCAGTGGCTGAGCAAACAGGACTTTGTGAAGATTCTGGACATGAACTTATTGGGGATGATTGACGTGACCCTGAATCTTCTGCCCCTGGTGCAGAAGGCGAGGGGCCATGTGGTCAATGTCTCTAGTGTCATGGTGACAGAATTCATTCTTAGGTCAGTTGATAAGGAGTCCAGGGCTCTCAGGAAGGAAAAGAGGACAAAAATTTTTTTCTACAATGTTTTGTCTTGCTCACACGAAACTTATTTTCTTTAAGTCCAGAGCTAATGATTACACAGTGCCACCAGGACATACACAGGACTGGGGAAACAGACTTTTGGAGGGCACAAACAAAATCTTGTGCGCACCAGGACCTAGGAGAGAGGTTAGTGACCCCACAAGAAACTGACCCAGACTTGCCTGTGAGTGTTCAAGAGTCTCCGGCAGAGGCATGGGTCATTGGTAGCCTGCTGCAGTATCGGGAGCACTGAGTGTTGCAGTGCATGCATGGGACCTTTTGAAGGAGATTGCCATTAACCTCACTACCTCCACCATACTTTGGTCTCAGATCAAACAAGGGAAAGGGAACAGAGTCCCTCCCATCAACAGAAAAGTGGATGAAAGATTTACTGGGCATGGCCCCGCCCATCAGAACAAGACCCAGGTTCCCCTTCAGTCAGTCTCTCACAGCAGGAAACTTCCTTAAGCCTCTTATCCTCATCCCTCAGAGGGCAGACAGAATGAAAACCACAATCACAGAAAACTAATCAGACTGATCACATGGACCGCAGCCTTCTCTAACTCAATGCAACTATGAGCCAGGCCATGTAGGGCCACTCAAGATGGATGGGTCATGGTGGAGAGTTCTGACAAAACGTGGTCCACTGAAGAATTGAATGGCAAACCACTTCAGTATTCTTGCCTTGAGAATCCCATGAACAGTATGAAAAGGCAAAAAGATATGACACTGAAAGATGAACTCCCTAGGTCAGTAGGTGCCCAATATGCTACTGGAGAAGAGTAGAGAAATAACTCTAGAAAGAATGAAGAGACGGAGCCAGAGCAAAAACAACGCCCAGTTTCGGATGTGACTTGTGATGGAAGTAAAGTCCGATGCTGTAAAGAACAATATTGCATAGGAACCTGGAATGTTAGGTTCATGAATCAAGGTAAATTGGAAGTAGTCAAACAGGAGATGGCAAGAGTGAACATCTACATTTTAGGAATCAGTGAACTAAAATGGACTGGGATGGGCGAATTTAACTCCGATGACCATTATATCTATGACTATGGGCAAGAATCCCTTAGAAGAAATGGAGTAACCCTCATACTCAACAAAAGAGTCTGAAATGCAGTACTTGGGTGCAATCTGAAAAATGACAGAAAGAACTCTGTTCGTTTCCAAGGCAAACCATTAGATAGCACAGTAATCCAAGTCTATGCCCCAACCAGTAATGGTGAAGAAATTGAAGATGAACAGTTCTATGAAGACCTTCAGGACCTTCTAGAACTAACACGCAAAAAAGATATCCTTTTCATCATAGGGCACTGGAATGAAAAGTAGGAATTCAAGAAATACCTGGAGTAACAGGCAAATTTGGCCTTGGAGTACAGAATGAAGCAGGGCAAAGCTAATAGAGTTTTGCCAAGAGAACGTACTGGTCATAGCAAACACCCTCTTCCAACAACACAAGAGAAGACTCTACACATGGACATCACCAGATTGTCAACACTGAAATCAGATTGATTATATTCTTTGCAGCCAAAGATGGAGAATTCCTATATAGTCAGCAAAAACAAGACCAGGAGCTGACTGTAGCTCAGATCATGATCCCCTTATTGCAAAATTCAGACTTAATTTGAAGAAAGCAGGGAAACCACTAGACCATTCAGGTGTGACCTAAATCAAATCCCTTACGACTATACAGTGGAAGTGAGAAATAGATTCAAGGGATTAGATCTGATAGACAGAGTCCCTGAAGAGCTATGGATGGAGGTTCATGACATTGTACAGCAGGCAGTGATCAAGATCATCCCCATGAGAAAAATGCAAAAAGGCAAAATGGTTGTCTGAGGAAGCCTTACAAATAGCTGAGTAAAGAAGAAAAGCTAAAGGCAAGGAGAAAAAGAAAGATATACTCATTTGAATGCAAAGTTCCAAAGGATAGCAAGGAGAGATAAGAAAGCCTTTCTCAGTGATCAATGCAAAGAAGTAGAGGAAAATGATGGAATGGGAGAAACTAGAGACTTCTTCAAGGAAATTAGAGATACCAAGGGAACATTTCATGCAAAGATGGGTACAATAAAGGACAGAAATGGTATGGACCTAATAGAAGCAGAAGATATTAAGAAGAGGTGGCAAGAATACACAGAAGTATACAAAAAAGATCGTCACGACCCAGATAATCATGATGGTGTGATCCCTCATCTAGAGCCAGACATCCTGGAATGCGAAGTCAAGTGGGCCTCAGGAAGCATCACTATGAACAAAGCTAGTGGAGGTGCTGGAATTCCAGGTGAGATATTTCAAATCTTGAAAGATGATGCTGTGAAAGTGCTGTACTCAATATGCCAGCAAATATGGAAAACTCAGCAGTGGCCACAGGACTGGAAAAGGTCAGCCTTCATTCCAATCCCAAAGAAAGGCAATGCCAAAAAATGTTCACATGCTAGCAAGTAATCCTCAAAATTGTCCAAGCCAGGCTTCAACAGTACATGAACGGTGAACTTCCAGATGTTCAAGCTGGATTTAGAAAAGGCAGAGGAACCAGAGATCAAATTGCCAAAATCCGCTGGGTCATCAAAAAAGCAAGAGAGTTCTAGAAAAATATCTACTTCTGCTTTATTGACTATGCCAAAGCCTTTGACTGTGTGGATCACAACAAACTGTGGAAAATTCTGAAAGAGATGGGAATACCAGACAACCTTACCTGCCTCCTGAGAAATGTGTATGCAGTTCAAGAAACAACAGTTAGAACTGGACATGGAACAACAGACTGGTTCCAAATTGGGAAAGGAGTATGTCAAAGCTGTATATTGTCATCCTGCTTTTTTAACATATATACAGAGTACATCATGAAAAATGGTGCTGGATGAAGCACAAGCTGGAATCAAGTTGGCCGGGAGAAATATCAATAACCTCGGATATGCAGATGACACCACCCTTATGGCAGAAAGCGAAGAAGAACTAAAGAGCCTCTTGATGAAAGGAAAAGAGGAGAGTGAAAAAATTGGCTTAAAACTCGACATACAGAGAACTTAAGATCATGGCATCTGGTCCCATCTCTTCATAGCAAATAAATGGGGAAACGATGGAACAGTGAGAGACTTTATTTTCTTGGGCTCCTAAGTCACTGCAGATGGTGACTGCAGCCATGAAATTAAAACATACTTGCTCCTTGGAAGAAAAGCTATGACCAATCTAGACAGCATACTAAAAAGCAGAGGATATACTTTGCCCACAAATGTCCATCTAGTCAAAGCTATGGGTTTTCTAGAAGTCATGTATGGATGTGAGAGTTGGACCATAAAGAAAGCTGAGTGCTGAAGAACTGATGCTTTTGAAATGTGGTGCTGGAAAAGACTCTTGAGGGTCCCTTGGACTACAAGAAGATCAAACCAGTCAATCCTAAAGGGATTGCCAGTCCTGAATATTCATTGTAAGGACTGATGCTGAAGCTGAAGCCCCAATACTTTGGCCACCTGTTGTGAAGAACGGACTCATTGGTAAAGACCATGGTGCTGGGAAAGATTGAAGGCAGGAGGAGAAGGGGGCGATAGATGATGAGATGGTTGTATGGTGTCACTGACTTGATGGACATGAGTTTGAACAAGGTCCGGGAGTAGGTATGAACTGGGAAGCCTGGCATGCTGCAGTTCTTGGGGTCACAGTCAGACAAGACTGAGTGACTGAACTGAACTGAACTGAACTGAATTCAAGGACTACACAACAAAACTCATCTTGCTCAAGCGTATGTTTTTCCTGAAGCTCTGTACTAATGATTATATAGTAACAATGTATCTTGCTCTAGGACATGTTTCACCTTCTTAACAAGAACCTTCTGACTAATCTTGTTATCTTAATATCTATGTTGTGGGAGTGGGTCTGGTAAAAGTATATAAGCTGTTGATAGGACTAGGGAGGGGGGCACTCTCCATCCCCCTTCTGAGGTCTATGTCAGAAGCTTTCTCTGTCCTTCTTCACTGTGATAAAACTTCTGACACACAAAAGCTCTGAGTATTCAAGCCTAGAACCTGGTCCCGAAGCTAAATCTTCTTTGGGGATATGAATCCGAACACTGTTCACCGTAAACTATCAATGGGTTGGGTGTCCTTTGGAAGCTACTGTATGTCCAAGTACATGGAGACCTTTACAGACTCCCTCATGTAGCAGCCTGAATGGATCCCTTCCTCTGTCCGCCTGCTACTGTGCTTCCAGGGTGTGTTTTTCAGGAATTTCCTTTTTCTAGAAATTTAGAGACCATTACTTACAAGTCCCTTTCTCTTGTGCTCTGTAGGTTTTTCAGTGGGAAGAAACTTTTTATCTATTTGGTGTCCAGTTGGGTCTGAGGACTAAAGAATTTGATTCAACATGCTCCTGCCTGCATGAGGGCCCATAGTCACACAGTTTTGGAGGCAGAATTGGAACTGAAATGATTTGACTGTGCAGCCCTTCCATGTGCTTAACTGCTACATATATAGGTTCCAGAAGCCCTGCGAGGAGGGCACCCATGAAGTAACTAATCAAGGGACCTACTGCATCACAGCTGTGGGTGAGACTCCAGGGTCTGCAGGGAAAGGGCGCTTCTATATGTGTGGGAGCTGTGTCCACAGGTAGGGAGATGTTCCTAGAGGAGAGCTGGCCATGGCATTACTAGGGGAGGAGAGCAGAGACAGGATAGGGTTGAAGTGTCACTGCAACTTCAACCTATTCTGAGTGCTTGGTGTCAGACAGGGGACTGCTGGGGAGTCCACATGACCAGGAGGATCCTCAAGAGTCTCTGAGTCCTTCAAGGCTGTGGTGTCAGGCTCTCAGGTCACTCCATGTCCCCAACTCAGATGCAGACCTAGAACTTCATGCTTGATCTGAAGACTCCAGATTTTCATAATATTTACACACACATACACACACACAGAGCCAGACGTACCAAACCAACTGAAATCAAATAAAGCATCATTGATTTACTTTTTTGCTTTGAAGGTATGTGTTCAGGACGTTGGGACTCAGCTCCAGGAATCCTCCTCAGATTGTAGAGAACTTGTGATGTTAAACCCCATGACCCTCCTTGCTGATCCTACAGAGGGCTGGGGTGGGGGACGAAGGCTGCACTGAGATGGATGTCATGGCACACAGTGTGGACTGAGACTCAAGGGCCCCAGTTCAGATGAGGCCAAACAACAGATGCATTAAAAGGAAGTTCAATGAACACCAACACACATCCTCGGCCTGGACCCTTGGCAGAGCCCTGTTCCTCCTCTTTCCAGGCTGCCTTCCTTGGGGAGGGAAGCAAGTCTGGTCTGATGGACGTGTGCAGGGGCAGGAACCCATGTTATGATCATCCACAGTAGGGCCACAAGGAAGCTGTTGTACCTCTTACCCTGGCTGTCCTAACCTTTTGTGACTCACATAGGGTCAGTGACTCCCCACCATCCAGCCTCAAGCCTTCCAAGGGCCTGAACTTTAGCACTGGAAGGCAGTGTTATGTCTCCATACCTGGACATGTCTCTATACCTGGGACTGCATCCATGAAGGGCTGGAAACAAACTGTACAATTAACTCTCACTCCCGGCCCTTCCACCTTCCATGTTACAGATGCCTTCCCCTCTTCATGGGCCTCATCCTGGGAGGAAATAGGGCTGAACGTGTGTGGCTCTGACTCTTGACAGCGATGTCCCCTGACACTCTGCAGGGAGTCTCCAGGAGACGGCCCTCAGCTCTTCAATTCACAGGAAGCTCAGGGGTGCTGACGGGAACCTGGTGCAGCTGTCCCCTGCAGGACTTCTGTGCAGAGATTTATGTCAGTGAGTCTCCCAAGAAGGCTCACATCTCAGAGATTTCTTGTTCTGGCCCCTGCAGCTCTCAAGTAAGTGAGGGTCACCCAGCCTCTTTCTCTCCTCTTTCCCAATTTTTCTGTGGCTTTCCCACCCAGAATGTAGTCCGAAGCTCCTGAGACCCCACAAGTCATATTACTTTCAGATTCACCAAAGGGAAGCAGATGGGGTGAAGGTTGGGAGGTGTCTGCTGAATGGCCCCTTGTGAAGTTATGGTGAAGGAATTCATGGTCACTGAGAAAAAATCTCTTATTTCTTCCAAGTAAAGAAGCCATGACCTTCTCCCTTAGCAGGGTTAGTATTTGTATAAGACTTGCATGTCCCCTCAGCCTCCTGACAGTTTCCAGGGCACCATCCTCCATCCTGGCCTTCTTTCTGCTCACCCTTGGGAAACCCCTGTAGGAGAGTCCTGCTGGTCACCCAAGAAGCAGGTAGAGGCTGGTTTCTGCAGGACCATCCTTTCCATTACAATTGCCAACTCCTGCCTGAGAGACAACCCCTTTCAGGATGACAGTCAGCTCCCTGCAGGTGACAGTGACCAGTAAAGGCTGAATCTGTCTTCCTTTCTGTGTTTGTTGGTTGCTGGGTGAGTTCCAGGGCCATCTGAGCCTCTGTGTCCTTGGGAAAGCCTCTTCTTCCACCCAGTGCCCGTCATCTTTCCTTACTTGGAGGTAGAGCTGTGATGAACGTGGACGGTGAGGAGATGCCCAGGGCACTGACCCCGGCTCCTTCTGTCCCTGCCCCTCTCACCAGCTCCATACCCCTCACGGTCCACCCCTGTTACTGGATGGTATCCTCCACCTCCCCGTGAACCCCTCCTTGCACAGCTGTTCTGGGGTCCAATCTCGGGTCATTTCTTCATTCTCCTTAGGGGGTCAGCTCCCTCCTCCTCTCCACCATCACCCTCATACAAATTGAACTAATTCCTTTCCATCAATGTGGTTTGCAGATCTCCCTGCTTGGAGGGAGGTCTGCACACCCCATTCCATGGTCCTGTTTAAACCAGTCTTTACTGTCAGTATTTTCTCCATGTCTGCGTGGTCTGGATTTTGGGTGTGGTGCCAGGCAGGGCAGGGTCTGAGCACAGAAGGGCAAAGGGCAATTAACCCGGGCACCTAGGTCTGTGGGCAGGGCATCTTCATGGAGTGAAAGGGGGACAACTATTAGAGCAGCTTTGTGTGAGTCCTTCCAACACCCATCCAGCATCTGGGAGAAGTCTCACCATTGCCTGTGTCCCCTCACTCCCTTTATGTCCCTCTCTTTGCCTCAGACACCCCCACTGCTCTTCTGAACAACTTTCTGGTCCAGAGAGCCACTGTATAGGAGAGATCTTATTCCCTTTTGCCTTCTCCTTCTAATCCTAGAGAGGTGAGGGGACTTAGTCTTTCAGGAGGGAATTCTGTGAGCTGAGCCAGAAGAGTAAACCAGGTCAGAGGCTAAGATAGCTGCCCAAGGTCACATAGCTAGTTGGCAGGAGAAATTGGTTTTGAACCCACAGGTGTATTGATTCTAAGTGTATTCCCTTATAACAATCTCCAACAGATCAAGAAGATGCACCTCTCAGACTTGAATACAAAAAAGGGAAATAGATAGTTGTGTACCATGAAACCAGGGATGTAATTGTTCTAACATATGGAGATGGGGGTGGAAAGGGAAAACTGGGCAGAGGGAATCATGGAGGAATGGGAGGACCAGCCATAGGTGGTTGGGAAAACTATTGTCATCCTTAAGAGGTTGTGTTGAAAATATAATGGCATCGATCAGAAATGGGGTAAGTGGGTGAGAACAAGATGGTGTAGGAGTAGGTGGATGTAGAGTACATCTCTCTCCATGGATACATCAGGAATACACCTTCAGACACAGAACTGCATGCAAAACACCAGCTGAGAGTGGACAGGAGTACCTGACCAGTGGAAAAGAATATATAGAACCACACAAAACTCAGTAGAAAGAAGGAACTAGGGGGAAAACAGAAGTGTTAGTAGGACTGGACCTGCCTTCACTGGGTGGGGGAACTGAAGTAGGGGTCCGATCCCCACATCAGGGCTACTGTCTGACTCAGAGGAGAAACATTTAAGGCTGAGAGTGAAACAGCTGGTCTGTGGCAGCCTAAATGGAATGAGAATCAGACAGTCCTTGCCGCGACCATACATACCCAGACAAGAAAGCTGGTTCCCTGGAAGGCTCAGCAGCTAGGAGCCAGAGTTTAGGGACTGTGGAGCAATCCCAGGGTGAGGGCTGCTGTTGACTGTAGAGAGACAGTCCGCAGTCTATCCGCAGGAATTAAGGGGATGTGAGGGAGGAGATCGTGAACGGAAATGCTGGTGGAAGAAAGCCAGGCAGCCATGGAAGCCAGGCGATACCGCGGAGTCATGCATAGCGGGAGCCATCACCATAGCCTCTCTCTTCCCACAGGTCAGCATCTCCAGCTGAACAATAGAGAGGCTGGCCCATGAAACGCCTGAGGCACTGAACTACAGAGTAGGACCCCAGGTAAGGGAGCCCTCTAAGTGCCTGAATGGGTGGAGCTACAGAGGGACTAGCCAAAGAGGCCTTCTGATCGCCAGCAACTAGAGGCTCGAAAAAAGTTTCTGATAGGGCCATAACTCCTGTGGCCGAGGCAGTCAGTGTCGTTGCACACTTGGCACTGCCAGGGTCCCTGCAAGCCAAGCTGCAGTGCCACCTTCACGTTCAGCTCTCACCGGGGCAGAGCCACCACAGGCAAAAAAAAGTCTTGCGTCTATGTGTGCAGGGTTGCTTTGGTCCTGTCCAACTCTTTTGCAACTCTGTAGACTGTGGCTTTCCAGGCTTCTCTGTCAGAGAGGGGGTTTTCCAGGCAAGAATACTGGAGTGAATTGGCCAATACTGGTTACCATACCTTTCTAGAGCACCATAGTCCCCTGAGTACCTGGTGCTGCCAGAACCCTATGACACAAGCAGCTGCAACACCTCCACGCTGGCCCTCCAAGGCAGCCTCAGGAGCAAAACCCCAGTGGATGACCCACATGTAGAGGTGAAAATAAAACAACTGAAACCCAGGAGCAGTGTGGCTAAGGAAGAGGACCCAATACCTTCCCACCAGTTGTACAAGCTGCAGATTAAATCCACACGATCAACTAGGCAGACTCTGCGTCTATGGAATATATAAAAGGCCATTGAGAGCTCCCACAAAAGAAAACACACTAGTTCTGATATCTGTGGACATTGGAGGCAAGAACACACAGGAGTAGGACCAGATTAGAATCTGAGCTGCCCCCACAGCAGGTCCAGAGATCAGCACAATGTTAGAGGGCATCCTAGGGAGGTAAGGTGGACTGTGACACCCAGAGAGGGAAAGGACTCTGACAGCAATGACTCAAGAAAAATGTTTATTATTCTTTTTTTTTTTTTGACTTGTTCTGTAGATTCTCTTGGGCTTTTTTCTTTTTTTCT
Source organism: Giraffa tippelskirchi (assembly GCF_054371585.1). Taxonomy (NCBI): domain Eukaryota; kingdom Metazoa; phylum Chordata; class Mammalia; order Artiodactyla; family Giraffidae; genus Giraffa; species Giraffa tippelskirchi. Next base: position 155,759,686 of record NC_137278.1, read on the forward strand.
CCCTTTCTCCCCCCTCTGTTGTAGTTGTTGATTTTATTGGCACTAAGAAATCTAATTAAGCTTTTGAGCCTTTTTCCCCCTCAGTCACATTTTTTATTGTTGTCATAAACCTCTGCCTCTATGTTGGGTTTTTGCAGTTCTCTGGAGTTTTCCTCTTTTTTTTTTCTTTTCTCTTTTTTTAATTTTTTAAACCTATTATTATTTTTTCTACATTTATTGCTTTGTTTGCTTTTCCTACTGTTCTTTTCTTCTTGCAGTTAACCTTTAATGAATATAAATCTTTATCTACCTCTATTTAACTTTGCATATCTATTCCTTCTTTCTTTTCTTACTCTCCTTTCCTCTCGACATATTTGTTAGTTTTATTTTCATTGTTTTATTTCCAACTTGGCACCTTGCTTTAGTTTTGTTTTCCAGTTTGTGCTTTAGTTAGTTTTGTTCTTAACTGGTAAATATACTTTTTGATTTCTTTTGTTTGCTGGGTCAATCTACTGTACTTTATTTTTGCTGGACTGTTTTCACTTTGCTTATGGGTGTATATGTACATGCCTGATTTTGTAACTGCCATTTGTGGGGTTCATCTTTGGTTTCTCATTTTTGGATATTTGTTTTAATCTCACTTAATGCCATAACCAACCACTTGTGGAATGTTTGTTCCTGACCAGAGATCAAGCCCTGAGCCTTTGGAGTGGGAGCACTGACTCCATGACCCTGGACTACCAGAGAATTAACCCTAGGGAGTATCAAATAATGAGAACTCACACAAAAGAAACCTCTTGAATACAAGACTCAGCATCACCCAACCACCAGTAGCACCCTGTGCAGGATGCCTCATCTAAACAACAAACAAAATAAAAATACAGACCCAATCATCAACAGACAGCATTACCACCTCACTCAGCCTTGCCCATCAGAGGAAAACAAACAAACAAACAAAAACTCAGCACAAATCTCACCCTGTATGAAGCTCACACAAACCACTGGACCAACCTTAGGAGGGCAGAAGCCAAAAGGAAGAAAGAATTCAACCTTCAAGGAAAGCATTCAACTTTCCTTGAAGCCTGGGAAAAGGAGACCTCAAACACAATAAGTTTAAAAAATATGAAAAGGCAGAGAAATACTGCATAAATGAAGGAACAAACTAGAAACACAGAAGCCCAAACAAATGAAGAGGAAATAGGCAAACTACCTGGAAAAGAATTCAGAATAATGATAGTAAACATGATCAAAAACCTTGAAAACAAAATGGAGAAAATGCAAGAATCAATTAACAAAGATCTAGAAGAATTAAAGAATAAGCATACAGAGACAAGCAACACAATTACTGATATTAAAAATACTCTAGAAGGAATGAATAGCAGTATATCTGAAGCAGAGGAATGAATCAGTGAGCTGGAAGATAAAATGGTGGAAATAACTTCTGAAGAGCAGAATAAAATAAAAAGAATGAAAAGAACTGAGGACAGTCTCGGAGACCTCTGGGACCATATCCAAAGCACCAACATTTGAATTATAGGAGTCCCAGAAGAAGAAGAGAAAAAGAAAGGGTATGAGAAAAGTTTTGAAGAGATGATAGCTGAAAATTTCCCAACATGGAAAAGGAAATAGTCAATCAAGTCCAAGAGGCACAAAGAGTCCCATACAGGATAAACCCAAGGAGAAACATGCCACAACACATACTAATCAAATGAGCAAAGACTAAACACAAAGAAAGAATATTAAAAGCAGCAAGGGAGAAACAACAAGTAACATATGAGGGAAACCCCATATGCTTAACAGCTGCTCTTTCAGCAGAAACTCTGCAGGCCAGAAGGAAATGGCAGGATATATTTAAAGTACTGAAAGGGAAAAATGTACAACCAAGATTACTGTTCCTGGCAAGGATCTCATTTAAAATTGATGGAGAAATAAAAAAGCTTTTCAGACAAGCAAAAGTTAAGAGAATTCAGTACCACCAAACCAGTTTTACAACAAATGTTAAAGGGACTTGTATAGTCAAGAAATACAAGAGAAGGAAAAAGATCTACAAAATCAACCCCAAACAATTAAGAAAATGGCAATAGGAACATACATATCAATAATTACTTTAAATGTAAATGGATTAAATGCTCCAACCAAAAGACACAGACTGGCTGAATGGATACAAAAACAAGACACACATATATATGCTGTCTACAAGAAACCCACTTCAGACCTCAAGACACATATAGACTGAAAGTGAGAAGATGGAAAAATATATTCCAAGCCAATGGGAAGCAAAAGAAAGCTGGAGTAGCAATCCTCATATCAGACAAAATTGACCTTAAAATAAAGAAGATTACAAGAGGTAAGGGAGGACGGTACATAATGATCAAGGGATCAATCCAAGAGGAAGACATAACAATTGTAAATATCTATGCACCCAACATAGGAACTGGAGAAGGCAATGGCACCCCACTCCAGTACTCTTGCCTGGAAAATTCCATGGACGGAGGAGCCTGGTAGGCTGCAGTCCATGGGGTCGCTAAGAGCCAGACACGACTGAGCGACTTCACTTTCACGCATTGGAGAAGGAAATGGCAACCCACTCCAGTATTCTTGCCTGTAGAATCCCGGGGATGGGGGAGCCTGGTGGGATGCCGTCTATGGGGTCGCACAGAGTCGGACACGACTGAAGCGACTTAGCAGCAGCAGCAGCAACATAGGAACACCTCAATACATAAGACAAACACTAAAAGAGGTAAAAGGAGAAATTGACAGTAACACAATAATAGTAGCAGACTTTAACACCCCACTCACACCAATGGACAGATCATCAAAACAGAAAATTAATAAGGAAACACAAGTCTTAAATGATACATTAGATGAGATGGATCTCATTGATATCTTCAGGACATTCCATCCAAATGTAGAATATACCTTCTTTTCAAGTGCACATGGAACGTTCTCCAGATAAACCACATCTTGGGTCACAAATCAAACCTCTGTAAATTTAAGAAAATTGAAATCATATCCAACCACAATACTATGAGACTAGATATCAATTACAAGGAAAAAAGTGCAAGAAACACAAACACATGGAGATTAAGCAGCACATTTCTAAATAACCAACAGGTTATTGAAGAAACCAAAAGGGAAATAAAAAAAATTCTAGAAAGAAATGACAATGAAAATAGGACAACTCAAAACCTATGGGATGCAGCAAAAGCAGTTCTAAGAGGGAAGGTTATAGCAATATAATCCTACCTCAAGAAACAAGAAAACATTGCATAGACAACGTAACTTTATACCTAGAAAAACTGGAAAAAGAAGAACTGAAAAACTCCAAAATTAGTAGAAGGAAAGAAATCATAAAGATCCGAGCAGAAATAAATGAAAAAGAAATGAAAGAAACAATAGTATAGATTAATAAAACTGAAAGCTGATTTTTTGAGAAGATAAGCAAAATTGACAAACCGTTAGCCAGACTCATCAAAAAAAAAAAAGAGAAAGAATCAAATCAACAAAATTAGAAATGAAAAAGGAGAGGTTACAACAGACAATGCAGAAATACAAACGTAAGAGACTGTTATGAACAACTATATGGCAATAAAATGGATAACCTGGAAGAAATGGACAGATTCTTAGAAATTAAGTTCAATCTTCCAAGACTGAACCAGGAAGAAATAGAAATTATGAACAACTCAATTATAAGCACTGAAATTGAAGCTGTGATAAAAAAAATCTACCAAAAAACAAAAGTCCAGGACTAGATGGCTTCTATCAAACATTTAGAGAAGAGCTAATGCCTATCCTTCTAAAACTCTTTCAAAAAATTGCAGAGGAAGGAACACTTCCAAACTCATTCTATGAGGCCACCATCACCCTGATACCAAAACCAGACAAAGACAACACCAAAAAAGAAAACTACAAGCCAATATCATTGAAGAACATAGGTACAAAAATCCTCAACAAAATTTTAGCAAACAGAACTCAGCAACACATCAAAAAGCTCATACACCATGAGCAAGTTGGGTTTATTCCAGGGACTGCAAGAATTCGTCAATATGTACAAATCAATCATTGTGATACATCATATTAACAAATTGAAAGATAAAAACCATATGATAATCTCAATAGTTGCCTAAAAATCCTTTGACAAATTCAACACCCATTTATGATTAAAACTCTTCAAAAAATGGGCATAGAAGGAACCTACCTCAACATAGTAAAGGCTATATATGATAAGTCTACGCAAACATTATTCTCAATGGTGAATAGCTGAAAGTATTTCCCCTAAGATTAGGAAAAAGACAAGGGTGTCCACATTTGCTGCTATTATTCAACATAGTTCTGGAAGTCCTAGCTTCAGCAATCAGAGAAGAAAAAGAAATAAAAGAAACTCAGGTAGGAAAAGAAGAAGTAAAGCTCGCACTGTTTGCAGATGACATGATACTGTACATAGAAAACCCTAAAGATAGTATCAGAAAATTACTAGAGCTTATCAGTGAATTTAGCAAAATTTCAGGATACAAAATTAATACACAGAAACCACTTGCATTTCTATATACTAACAATGAAAAATCAGAGAAATCAAGGAATCAATCCCATTCACCATTGCAGCAAAAAGAATTAAGTATCTAGGAATAAACTTACCTAAGGAGACAAAAGAACTCTACACAGAAAATTATAAGACACTAATGAAAGAAATCAAAGACTATATAAACAGATGGAGAGATATTCCATATTCCTGGGTAGGAAGAATCAATATTGTGAAAATGACTATGCTACCAAATGCAATCCACAGATTCAACGCAATCCCTATCAAATTATCAATGACATTTTTCACAGAACTGGGACAGAAAATTTCACAATTCATATGGAAACACAAAAGATTCTGAATAGCCAAAGCAGTCTTGAGAAAGAGAAATGGAGCTGGAGGAATCAACCTTCCTGACTTCAGATTATACTACAAAGCTACAGTCATCAAGACAGTATGGTACTGGCACAAAAACAGAAATATAGACCAATGGAACAAGATAGAAAGCCCAGAAATAAGCCCATGCACCTATGGGTACCTTATTTTTGACAAACGAGGCAAGAATATACAATGGGGCAAAGACAGCCTCTTCAATAAATGGTGCTGGGAAAACTGGACAGCTACATGTAAAAGAATGAAATTAGAATACCTAACACCATACACAGAGATAAGCCCAAAATGGATTAAAGATCTAAATGTAAGACCAGAAACTATAAAACTCTTAGAGGAAAACATAGGCAGAACATTTGATGACATAAATCAAAACAAGATCCTCTATGACCCACCTCCTAGAGTAATGTAAACAAAAGCAAAAGTAAACAAGTGGGACCTGATTAAACTTAAAAGCTTTTGCACAGCAAAGGAAACTATAAGCAAGGTGAAAAGACAACTCTCCAAATGGGAGAAAATAATAGCAAATGAAACAACTGACAGAAGATTAATTTCTAAAATATACAAGCAGCTCATACAACTCAATTCCAGAAAAACAAACAACCCAATCAAAAAGTGGGAAAAAGAATTAAACTGACATTTCTCCAAAGAAGACGTACAGAAACCCATGAAAAGATGATCAACATCGCTTGTTATTAGAGAAATGCAAGTCAAAATTACAATGAGATATCACCTCACATCAGTCAGAATGGCCATAAACAAAAAGTCTACAAACAATAAATGCTGGAGAGGGTGTGGAGAAAAGGGAATGCTCTTGCACTGTTGGTGGGAATGTAAATTGACACAGCCACTATGAAGATGGTATGGAGATTCCTTAAAAAACTAGGACTAAAACCAGCATATGACCCAGCAATCTCACTCCTAGGCATATACTCTGAGGAAACCAAAATTGAAAGAGACACATGTATCCCATTGTTCATTGCAGCACTGTTTACAATAGCTTGGCTTAAAGCTCAACGTTCAGAAAACTAATATCATGGCATCTGGTCCCATCACTTCATGGGAAATAGATGGGGAAACAGTGGAAACAGTGTCAGACTTTATTTTTGGGGGCTCCAAAATCACTGCTGATGGTGATTGCAGCCATGAAATTAAAAGACGCTTACTCCTTGGAAGGAAGGTTATGGCTAACCTAGATAGCATATTTGAAAGCAGAGACATTACTTTGCCAACAAAAGTTCATCTAGTCAAGGCTATGGTTTTTCCAGTGGTCATGTATGGATGTGAGAGTTGGATGGTGAAGAAAGCTGAGTGCCACAGAATTGATGCTTTTGAACTGTGGTGTTGAAGAAGACTTTTGAGAGTCCCTTGGACTGCAAGGAGATCCAATCAATCCATCCTAAAGGAGATCAATCCTGGGTGTTCACTGGAAGGACTGATGTTGAAGCTGAAACTCCAATACTTTGGCCACCTCATGTGAAGAGTTGACTCATTGGAAAAGACCCTGATGCTGGAAAGGATTGGGGGCAGGAGGAGAAGGGGACGACAGAGGATGAGATGGTTGGATGGCATCACTGACTCGATGGACATGGGTTTGGGTAGACTCCGGGAGTTGGTGATGGACAGAGAGGCCTGGCGTGCTGCAATTCATGGGGTCGCAGAGTCGGACATGACTGAGTGACTGAACTGAACTGAACTGAACTTACAATAGCTAGAACATGGAAGCAACCTAGATGTCCATTGACGGATGAATGGATAAAGAAGTAGTGGTACATATACACAATGGAATATTACTCAGCCATAAAAAGGAATGCCTTTGAGTCAGTTCTGATGAGGTGGATGAATCTAGAACCTATTATACAGAGTGAAGTGAGTCAGAAAGAGAAAGATAAATATCGTATTCTAACACATACATACAGAATCTAGAAAAATGGTACTGAAAAATTTTTTTACAGGGCAGCAATGGAAAAACAGACATAGAGAATAGATTTATGGACAAGGGGAGAAAGGAGGAGAGGATGAGATGTATGAAAAGAGTAACATGGAAACTTCCATTGCCGTATGTAAAATAGATAGCCAACGGGAATTTGCTGTATGGCCCAGGAAACTCAAACAGGGGCTCTGTATCAACCTAGAGGGGTGGGATTGAGAGGGAGATGGGAGGGAAGTTCAAAAGGGAGGGGATATATGTATACCGAAGGCTGATTCATGTAGAGATTTGACAGAATAGAGCAAAATTCTGTAAAGCAATTATCCTTCAATTAAAAATAAATTATTTTTTTAAAAATATGAAAAAACAAAAAAAAGAAAGAAATGTGGTAAGTGTACCAAAGAGTGTTGTAGTGAGAAGGAAGAAAAAGAAATGAGTTTTCTCTTTTCCATTCCTGAGAACAAGGCCTCAACATTCCTAGCTTTCTATTCACTTTGTTTCTAAGACTTATGTCTGTAACTAAGTTTGCTTTTCTGCCCCCTAACTCATTAGGAGCTACAATTCACATTTTCTCCTTTGACTCTATGCTAAGTACATTCCCTATCCGGTGTTTACCCTTACAACATCCTTCCCCTTGTAGTTCCATATCAGAAAGAAGGCCACATAGCCACTGAACTGCCACACTCAATTATTGGGTTACTGACACTGGTGGTAGTGGTTTAGTTGCTAAGTCGTGTCCAACTCTTGTGACACAATGGACTGTAGCCCGCCAGGCTCCTCTGTCCATGGGATTTTCCAGGCAAGAATACTGGAGTGGATTGCCATTTCCTTCTCCAAAGGATCTTCCCGACCCAGGAATTGAACCTGGATCTCCTGCCTTGCAGGCAGATTCTTACCGACTGAGCTATGAGGGAAGGCCGTTATTGACACTAGTTTATGACTATCTTTGAAATAATGCAAGAGGAAGAAATCAAGATCCTATCACCTTTGTTCCTCATCACTGACTCCTGACTGTGAGCCCTTGCCTTATGTAAGCCCCTACACTCCTCATGGAGTGGGGGTGGGGAGGGCACAGGTCTTGAGGCATGAGCCTACTGTGTTCCCCTCTCCACTGGCTGAAAATAAAAGCCACCTTTCTATTTCCTCCAAACTCTGTCCATATTTTTCATTCAATTTCTGTGGACAGAGAAGGCCAAGATTTTGGCTGGTAACAAAAGGATACTTTGGGGTTAGAGTCAGTAATACTCACTGAAGAGGGTGAACAGGAAAATCTTGAAAACTCCTTGCCAGAGAACACTCCTTGCCACTGTGTTCTTAATTCCTCCTGTCTGATCACTAGTCAGTCAATTTCACCCCAGCCTGTGTGTGTCTGTCGTCTGGAAAGCCATGTGGCTGGGCCTGGTGGTCCTCGTGGGCCTGTACTACCTCCTGTGCTGCTACTGGGAGAGGCAGGTGGTGAGCCACCTCCAGGACAAGTTCGTCTTCATCACGGGCTGTGACTTGGGCTTCGGGAAACTGCTCGTCAGGAAGCTTGATATATCGCAGAAACCAGCACAATATTATCCTTCAATTAAATAAATTATCCTTCAATTAAAACTTTAAAAGAAAAAAAATAGGGCAAAAGAGAAACCCTTAGGATTGTGTCTTTGATTCCTGCAGAGTAGTTTCCTTCAAGCTGGTGAATCTTTCCTGAAGATGGGCTAGAGTTATCTCTTATGTAAGTGGGAGGATGGGGGAGGCGGGGCGGGGTTTCTGGGGTAGAGGGTGAACTCTGTGTTCTGTGGGTGATGGGTAAAGAGAAGGAGCCCAGCCTCCCCTCCAAATACCCCATGTAGTTCCCCAGATTCCTGCAGGGACATGACTCAGTATTGATGAGGGTGTTTCAAGCCCAGGCTCTAGAGGTCAATACCAGGCCTGTCCACAATTTCCCCTCAACCCAGGATTTCAAGTCTTCCTTATCCAAACAATCTGCATCCATACTATACTCGTATTTGTTTTTGTCTTTTATCCAATGTCTCTTTTTTGTCTCTCTTGCCCTCACTCTCTCACTGTCTCTTTCTGTTTCCCTCTCTTTCCCTTATACTAGCTGTTAACCACTCAGTCCTGAAGGTGTCAGAAAATCTGAAAAGCTAGGGAATATTTATCATATCTGCAAAGACAACAGGGACTGTGAAAGACACAACTTCACCCTCCAAGTTAGAGACTATAGACACACAAGTTTTTCTCAAGCTCAATACTTGCCTTCATCAACTATGGGGTGCTGGTTCCTTGTCACCAGGCAGTAGGCAGGGTGTGAAAACTGAGTCAAGAAGGAGCACACCTTCCGTCCTCCCACTGCTCACAGGGTCTGGATTCCCCAAACCCCAGGAGCATGTTAGTCTTTGTTCCAGTTGCTGCCCCTGCAGCCTCTTTTCTAAAGTCCTTCTGGGTTGGAAGGTGACTTGGCACCATAGCTCAGTCCTTTCTCCTGGGCCCAGCACAGTGTTGTTCTTTTGTCCTCACTCTTCCCAGGACTGTGGGGTTTGGTGAATAATGCCGGTATTTGCACACCCACTGCACCCAACAAGTGGCTGGCCAAACAGGACTTCATGAAGATTCTGGACATGTACCTGTTGGGGGTGATTGACATGACCCTGAGTTTGCTGCCCCTGGTGCGGAAGGCGAGGGGCCGTGTGGTCAACGTCTCCAGTCTTGGGCCGGGTATCCCTCCATGGTGGAGGCTACTGCATATCAAGTAGGGCGTGGAGGCCTTCTCAGACTCCCTCAGGTAATGGCCTCGGGGGGATGCCATTCTTCTCTTCTGCTTCTGTGCTCTGAACTAGGGGGTGGGGGTTGGGAGGCAGCGGGTGGGGTGGAGATTTCTGCAGAGATTTTTATACATCACAGATCTAATGGCTCTTCCTTCCAGGTTCCTCTCTCTTACTCTGTGCATGTCTTTCACTGGGAAGCTGGGAAGCACCTTCCTATGTTTCACACACCCAGTTGGTCCCAGACTTATAGAGTTTGATTCAATTTATTTCTGCCTTACAGGAGGGCCCATGGTCAGAAATTATTGGAGGCACAATAATGGATAGATTTGACTGTGTAGGCCTTTCATGTGCTCAGCTGCTGTGGTATTTAGGTTCTGGGAGCCCTGGGGGAAGTGTACCCCTTGAAGCAATTAGTTAAGGGAGCCACCTAGTCAAATCAGTGGTAGAGACCACTGGCTGAGGAGAGAGGGTGGCTCTGATGTGTAGAAGCTCTGTCCACAGGCAGCGGGATACTCCTTAGAGGACAGAGGGGTAACTGGGGTGGGTGAAGGGAGACAGGAGATGTGGACTATGGAAAGAAACAATGTGCAAATGTGGTGATTAATTGGAGTGAGAGAAATAGGAGGAGGCAGCATTTAAGTGATGCTCTGCAGCATAGTTGGTAGGATGTAGAGCTGATGGGCATGGGGTGTTAAATAATTGGGAAAATGGTCAAATTTTATAGAGAAGCAGTAACATCACCATGAACTTCTCTCCCTGGCTTCTGGGCTTCTCAACTTCTGAGAGCTCCCAGCCCATCTCACCCAGTCCTGTACTGGGTGTTCTTTCATGTTCTGTTTGCATAAAAGAACTGAGTGTTCTTTCATGTTCTGCTTGCACGACCTCTCAAGTCCTTGCCCCTTGTCCTGTCTACAGAAGGAAGCTCTCCTGCTTTGGAGTGGAGGTGGCTATGATAGAGCCCGGTTACTTCCTGACCAATATGACCTAAGGTGAGGTGCTTATTGAAAGCTTGCAGGCATCATGGAATCAGGCCAGCCCAGAGGTCAAAGAACTCTATGGAGACAATTTCATTGCTGACTGTGAGTGAGCTGTGGACCTTGAGGAGAGAAATCAACCCTTGCCTGGAAGCCTGGGTCCATCATTAATGCCTCACCAGTCTCAGGTCGAACCTCCAGGCTCTGAGTCCCCCCACACTGTGGGGACATGAGCTCATCTCCAGGGTCCCATGTGGTCAACTGATGACAGAAGGAAAGGATCCTTGGTAGACCAGGAGACCAGTTTCTCTTACAATACTCTTTTATTTGGAAAGGTAACTGAAGTCACTGAGGGATGCCACCCATGGAATCATGGCAAGCTGGTCTTAGAACCACTTTGTTTCAGATGCCTCAATTTCTAGTGTTTGTAGAGATCTTCAGTTTATGTAGTATACCTACAAGATGAGCTCTAGAGTGGGCTTACTTAGTGTGGATAGAGATATGGGGATGTTAGGATACCCTCCAGTGAAATCAACTGATTTGATTTGGAGGATGATTTTGGGAGAGAAAGGAAATTTTAGAAACTTTCAAGTTGATCTGGAATTGGGAGGGTTGGAAAATGAGAATAACTTAGATGGTGTCTCCTTCTGGACAGTCTTGAAGACATTGAATTTATTGAAGCCACTGTGGGCTGAGAATCTGCCCTTGGTGACCGACTGCATGGAACATGCCCTGACCACCTGCCACCCCCACACTGGATATTAACTAGGCTGGGATGCCAAGTTCCTCTATCTCCCCATTAGCTACTTGCCCAGCTTCCAGGTGGATCTCATGGTGTACTGGTGTTACCTCCAACCTGCTAAGGCCCTGTAACCCAAGACTGGGGTGCATGATAGGGGGTAGTTGGGTACTGGGTGGGGAGAGGGAGGGTGCATGGGGGGAGGGAAATAGAGTGGACAGGAGGCTTCTCATATCGCCGGGACACCCATCTCAACTAGCTTGCCACCTCCACCCCAGGCTTCTCTTGGGACATTGCTTAGGATTCAGGGGTATTAGGAAGAGGCAAGTTTTGTGGCTGAGGAGCTTGAGTCAGGAGTTCAGTCTCCATTCTGTTCCTTGTGCCTTATGACCCACATCCAGCTGTGCAAAGCCATATTTTGGGGAGGGTATGAGACACTGGGGGTTCCAGTCCCCCTTGCTTTGCCTGTGTCCACCTCTTCACATGTATCTTTCCTGTATCCAGTCTCTTTCTTCCCCAGGATAGAAATGGGCAGAGGAGATAAAGGCCCTCTTGCCTGAAGGTGTCTGTTGACAATGGAGGGTGACCAAGCCCGACCCATCAGCTTAGTGCCAACTCAGTAGACCCCGGCTGGAATAGGATTCTGAAGAGGAAATAAAAGCAAGAATTTCCATTGATTATTTTTTTCCTCAAAATTACAGTAGAAAATTTCAGCTACTCAAATGCATGCTAGAGCTTCATGCTTAATCTGAAGACTCCTGATTATCAATTTATTATTTACACAAACACATACATAGCCAGTCTCACAAAACCAACTGATATCAAATAAAGCATCATCGATTCACTTTATGCCTTGGGGTATGTGTTCAGGAAGTTTGGACTCACCCCCAGAACTCCTTTCCAGAGTGTAGAGAGCTTGTGAGGTTACTAGGCCCTGGTCATCCTGCTGGTCCTGCAAGTGGTGGGGGCAGGGTTGCACTGAGATGGGTTCCATGGCCAACTGTGTGGACTGTCACTCAAGGGCCCTATCTCAGACAAGGCAGAACAGCAAATGCATTGAAAACAAAGTGCAGGCCTTCCCTGGTGGTACAGTGGATAATAACCCACTTGCCAATGCAGGTGACAGGGGTTTAAACCCTGGTCCCCAATGATTCCACACGCCACAGAGTGACTAAGCCCATGTGCCACCACTACTGAGTATGGGTTCCCAGAGCCCTTGAGTCACAAATACAGAGCCCGTGTGCTATAAGTACTGAAGCCCATGGGCCTGGAGCCTATGGTCCACAAGGGAAACCACAGCAATGAGAAGCCCGTGCACTGCAACAACGAGTAGCCCCTGCTCCCTGCAACCAGAGAAAACCCATGGAAAGCAAGAAAGACCCAGATCAGCAAGAAAAACAAGTGCAATGCTGAGTCCTCAGGCCTGAGTCCTCAGCCTGGACCCTCAGAGATCCCCAATCCTCCTCCTTCCAGGATGCTTTCCTTGGGGGCAGAGCCAGGTCTGGTCTGATGGACATGAGCAGAGGCTGAAATCCATGCCAGAGTCCACACAGCACCCACAAAGCAGTTTCCCTCCTCCTCCCCTTGGGGGTCTTGGTGGTTTTGGAGAACAGGTTCAGTGACACCCCACCGCAAATATCATCTCTTCCCAGAATCAGACACTTAGGCCCTGAAGGCAGGCTTTGTCTGTCCATTCTCGAAGCTCACTCCAGTAGGGGGACAGCAGACAGGTAGGGCTGGAAACAAGGTTGCACAGTTAGCCCTCACTCGTAGCCCCTTCCAGCCCCCTTTGTTTCCTAAGCCTCTCTCTCTCTTCAGAGGACTCTTGCTGGGAGGAGATGAGGGGATGGGTGTGGAATGCCCTGTGTCTTGACTGCGGTCCTCCTGAGACTGGGAGAGCACCACCAGGGAGGGACAGCCCTGCTCCCGAGCGTGTAGGCTTGACAGCTGCTGCCTTGGAATGTGGCCCAGCTGCAGCCCCCAGGACAAGGATGCAGAGATTTTTGTCAGTGAGTCTCCCTGAAAGATTCCTTGTTCTGGGTCTTGCAGCTCCCAGGTGAGTGAGAGTCACCCCAGCCTCCTGTTTCTTATTGCTCTCTTCCAACCTTCCTGTGGTTGTTCCCAGTCTGAAGCTCCTGAGACCCCCTACAACCATCATATTACTTTCAGGATTCCCGAAAGGGAAGCTGATGGTGTGGGGGCTGGGATGTGTCTGTTGCATGGCCCCTTTGGAATTTATGGTTGAAGAAATTCGTGTTCACTGAGAAAAAAAATCTCCTGTTTCTTTCAAGTAATAACATCATGACTCTACCCCTTAGTAGGATTTGTGTCTGTCTAAGATTTTCATATCTCCCTGGCTCCCTGCCAGTTTCCAGGGAACATCCTTCATCCTTGATTGTTTCTGCATTACTATTACCAACTCCCACCTGAGGGACAAAAATTTCAGGAAGACAGTCGGCCCCTTGCAGGTGGAAGTAACCACTAAATGCTGAATCTGTCTTCCTCTCAGAGTTTGTTGGCTGCTGGGATGGGCTCCAGGGGCATCTGAGTCTCTGTGTCCTTGGGGAAGCCTCTCCTTCCACCCAGTGCCCGTCATCTTTCCTGACTTGGCAGTCGGAGCTGTGATAAACGTGGCCAGTGAGTGTGATAAATGCACTGACCCCAGCTCCTTCTGTCCTTGCCCCTCTAACCAGCTCCACGCCCCTGGTGGCCCACCCCTGTTCCTGGATGGTATCCTCCCTCCATGCACAGATGTTGTGGGGTCCAATCTTGGGTCCTTTCTTCAGTCCCCTGAAGGGTCAGCTCCCTCCTCCTCTCCACCATCACCCTTATAGAAGCTCACTTAATTTCAAATTTTGGGGGTTTACAGTCCTCCCTGCTTAGGGGAGTCGAACACTCCCTATCCCATGGTCCCTGTACAAATTCGTCTTTACTGTCAGTCTTTTCTCAGTGTCTGAGAGTATGGATTCTGGGTGTGTGCTGGGCAGGGCAGGGTCTGAGCACCCGAAGTGCAAAGGGCAATGGAGCTGGGCACCCAGGTCTGTGAGCAGGGCATTTTCATGGAATAAAAGGGCCACAACTGTTACAGCAGCTTTGTGTGAGTCCTTCCAACACCCATTCCAGCATCTGGGAAAAGTCTCACCATTGCCTGTGTCCCCCCCATTCCCTTTGAGTCCCCTCTCTTTGCCTCAGACACCCCCACTGCTCTTCTGAATACCTTTCTGGTCCAGAGAACCACTTCATCAGGAGCGAACTTATTCTCTTTTGCATTTTCCTTCTAATCTTAGAGAGGCAGAACTTAGTCTTTCAGAAGGAAATTCTGTGAGCTGAGCCAGAGGAGGAAACCAGATCAGAGGCTAAGCCAGCTGCCCAGGGTTACACAGCTTGTTGGCAGGAGAACTGGGTTTTGAAGCCACGTGTTTATTTCAAGTATATCTCTTTGTAAGACAATTCATGAGATTTGGAGACCCAAGTCACAGGCTTCAATAAGAAAAAGGGAAGAATTTAGTTGTGAACCATGAAACCTGGCTTCAATAAGAAAAAATCTTCAATAAGAAAAAGGGAAGAATTTAGTTGTGAACCATGAAACCTGGGATGTAAGGCTTAAAATGTGTGGACATGGGGCTGGAGAGAACAGAGCAGAGAGAAACAGGCAAGGGTGGAAGGACCAGCGAAAAGTAACAGGGGAAAGTATTGTCATCCCTGCCAGGTTGTGTTGGAAATGCAATGGTGTCTATTAGAAATGGGTTAATGTACTAAAGAAAATGCACTATCATCAGAGTCAGTCATACTCACTAAGGAAGGTGAACGAAAGAATCTTGAGAACTCTACGCCGTAGAGCCTTGAGGCTGACTGGCCAATAATAATTGTGCATGTTCTTATCTCCACCTGTCTGAACACTAGCCAGACTCTAGTTCACCCCCGCCTGTCTGTGTCTGTCCCCTAACCGTGTGACTGTACCTGGTGGTCCTCCTGGGCCTGCTATACCTCATGTGCTGATACCAGGAGAAGCAGGAGATGAGTACATCTGGGACAAGTGCATCTTCATCACAGGCTCTGACTGGGGCTTCAGGGAACTGCTAGCCAGGCAGATGGACCTGTGTGTCTTGAGGGTATTGACTGTGTGTGTGTGCCAGAGCAAGGGGTGGAAAAACTCAGGAACCAGAGGTCTGAAGGCTGGCGATGGTGATCCTGAACTTCACCAAGACAGAAAGCATTACTGTGGCCACCCAGTAGATTAAGGAGCATACAGGGGACAGAGGCACCAGCCAGATTTCTTTTGTTTATTTCTTCTTTCTCTCTGAAGAGGAGACCCTTGACAGCAACCAGGAGAGTTTCAAGATGTTTTCCAGAAGTTGAAGTCCTACCTGCCTTCAACCAGCAGATGAGCCCAGCCTCTTCCTTCTCCCTCCCCCACCTCCTGACCTTGAGACTCTGCAGTTTGGGGGAGAGATTTCCCTGATGAGAATGTGTCCTCACAAGACTTCCTGTCTGGCATCCTCTCCTCTCTCAGCAGAAGGTCCGGGTTTCTTGCTGTTGTGTGAACAGGGTGATCAGGGCATACTTTCTGGAGGAGGTGTGGAGGTGGGGACTCTGGCTGGAAGGCTGCATGGGTGGTTGGGGCAGGGCTGGGGCTGGTCTGTGTTCTCAGCACTTGATCTTGTTCTTGGTGGCGACCCAGAGTCATCTGGCTTGGGTTTAAATGCCACCCATTTTCAGTGATGACACTGAATCTCAAGAGTTGTCTAAGGAAGGCCTGTAAACTACTGTGAGGTTACTTTCTGTCTCTCTCTCTCTCTTTTTTTTTTTTTTGTGAGTGTGTGTATCTACAACTGTGCCTGTTTTTTATGGGAGAAAGAAAGAACTTTAATTTATCTAAGTATAGATTTAAAACATGACACTGTGGACAGTGGGAAAAGTATGTGGATAAAAACCAAATCACCCCAAATCCCACCACCCACAGATAAGTGCTCATAACATTTTGGCATACATAATATTACATTTTGGACATAGTCTTTTTCCAAATTTCCCACTGAAAGAAGGTGAACAATTTTATAGGTAACAAAAATTTCTTAGAAACAGAATAAATAATGATTGAGAATATTGTATTCTCAATATAATTGAGAATATTGGATTGAGAATATTGATTGTTATAGCTAAGACATCCAGAACTATGTTGAATAATAGTGGCTAAAGTGGACACCCTTGTCTTGTTCCTGATCCTAGGGGATATGCTTTCAGTTTTTTATCACTGAGAATAATATTTGCTGTAGGCTTATCATGTATGGCCTTTACTATGTTGAGGTACGTTCCTTCTGTGCCCATTTTTTGAAGAGTTTTAATCATAAATGGGTGCTGAATTTTGTCAAAGGCTTTTTCTGCATCTGTTGAGATTATCATATGGTTTTTATCTTTCAATTTGTTAATATGGTGTATCACATTGATTGATTTGCATATATTGAAGAATCCTTGCATCCCTGGAATAAACCTAACTTGATCATGGTGTATGAGCTTTTTGGTGTGCTGTTGAATTCTGTTTTCTAAAGTTTCATTGAGGATTTTTGCATCTATGTTCATCATTGATATTGACCTGTAGTTTTCTTTTTTTGTGTTGTCTTTGTCTGGGTTTGGTATCAGGGTGATGGTGGCCTCATAGAATGAGTTTGGAAGTGTTCTTTCCTCTGCAATTTTTTAAAAGAGTTTTAGAAGGATAGGCATTACCTCTTCTCTAAATGGAGAATATTGTATTCTTTAGAACAACACTGCTTAGTACAAAGTACCTCATGGCGTGAATTTAATAGCTTCCCACATTTTATTCATTGTATTCAACATAAATGATGTCTTGGTAAACTTTCTACCCAATTCCCTACTCTCTAGTCATGCATATTAATTTGATCTTTGGTCAAATATGGCTGGCGGATGAACATTCCTACAAGGGCAGACTTGCTGCTGAGCAGGGGAGGGACTAATTATGTGTGTTAATAATTCTGACACCCTGTTCCCAACTGCCCTGACCCTACTCTTCTGCCCTGAGTTCTGTTAGTTGATACATCTTTAAGTTCTTGATATTTGTCTTTGTTTCTCCTAGCAGTTTTCCATGAAGCTGGGCAACTGTGATCAGAGGGGACTGATCAGCACTTGAGGGAGGGAACTGGGGCCTATGTGGCTTCCTATGGTAGGAGAGAGGGTGGATTTTTCTGGGGCAAAGTGTAAATTCCAGTTTCGGTGATGGTGGTTAATAGAGGCATATCTGCCTCCCTCTGAAACACTACCCCTTGAAGGAATTCCTTAGAATCCTTTAGGAATGTAGTTCAATGTTGATGAGAGCGTTTCAAGCCCATGTCCAAGAAGTCAATACCAGGCTTGTCAATGTATTTCCCCAAATCTGGATTTCAGGTGTATTTTACTGAACCAAACTGCACCCAGACTTTACTCACCATTTTTTCCCTTTTATTTAATATTCTTTCTCTCATCCCCTCTAACCTCATTGTCTCTCTATGTTTTCCTCTCTTCCCCACAGAGTAGCTGTTGAGGATCAGTCCCAAAGCTGTCAGAGAATCTGAATATCTAATGGGATATTTATAATGTCCAGGAGGACAACAGGGACTGTGAAATTTCTCACACCGACTTCCTGACTATGGATCCATTTTATTTCATTTTCGTCAGTCCTTGCCTTCATCAACTCTGAGGTGTTAGTTCCTTGTCACCAGGCAGTGGGCTGGACTATGAAGACAGAGTCAGGAGGATAGCACACCTTCTGTCCTCCCACTGCTCACAGGGTTTCCCCAAACCCACTGGAGCATGGTGGTCTCCGTCCCAGAGGCTCCCCCTGCAGCTTCTCTCCTTAAGCCTTCCTCGTGTTGGAAGGTAATTTGGCTCCTAGGCTGGGTCCTCGCTCCTGGGTTGAACACACTGTTGCCCTCTCACCCTCAATCTTCCTAGGACTCTGGGGTCTGGTGAATAATGCCGGCAACTCCACATCCACCCCACCGAATGAGTGGATGATATTGTGAAGATTCTGGACGTAAACCTGTTAGGGGCTGATGGAAGTGACCCTGAGTCTGCTGCCCCTGGTGCAGAAGGCGAGGGGCCCGTGCGGTCAATGTCTCCAGTGTCGCGGGTCAGGTGTCCTTTGGAAGCGACTGCATGTCCAAGTATGGCGTGGAGAACTTTTCAGACTCCCTCAGGTTACAGCCTGAATGGATGTCCTCTCTTCCTGCTTCTGTGGTTGCAGGACAGTGATTTTCAGGGGTTTCCTCTCTCTGGAAACCGTTCCTTCCATGTCCGTTTCACTCTGTATAGGTTTTTCACTGGGAAGAAGCTTTTCATCTATTTGGTGTCCAGTTGGGTCTGAGGACTAAGGAGTTTGATTGAACATATTACTGCCTACATGAGGGCCCACACTCACCCTATTTTGGAGGAAGAATCGGAACTGAAATGACTTGACTGTGCAGTCCTTCCATGTGCTTAACTGCTACATATATAGGTTTCAGGAGCCCTGTGGGGAGGGTCTCCATGAAGTAACTAATCAAGGGAGCTACTGCATCATAGCTGTGGGTGAGAGACTCCAGGGGCTGCAGGGAGAGGTCACTTCTAAATGTGTGGAAGCTGTGTCCACAGGCAAGGAGGGTGTTCACAGAGGAGAGATAGCCATGGCATTACTAAGGAAGGAGAGCAGAGTGAGGATAGGGTTGCAGTGACACTGCAACTCCAAGCTGTTCTGAGTGCTTGGTGTCAGACAGGGGACTGCTGGGGAGTCCACATGACCAGGAGGATCCTCAAGAGTCTCTGAGTCCTTCAAGGCTGTGGTGTCAGGCTCTCAGGTCACTCCCTGTCCCCGACTCAGATGCAGACCTAGAACATCATGCTTGATCTGAAGACTTCAGATTTTCATATTATTATTTAAACACACACACATACACACACACCGAGCCAGACATACCAAAGCAACGGAAATCAAATAAAGATCTTTGATTAAACTTATGCCTGGAAGGTATGATTCAGGATGTTGGGACTCAGCTCCAGGAATCCTCTTCAGATTGTAGAGAGCTTGTGATGTTAAACCCCATGACCCTCCTTGCTGATCCTACACAGGGGCCAGGGTAGGGGGCGAAGGCTGCACTGAGATGGAAGTCATGGCGGACAGTGTGGACGGTGACTCAAGGGCTCCAGTTCAGACGAGGCCGAACAACAGGTGCATTAAAAGGAAGTGCAGAGGACACCAGCTCAAGTCCTCAGCCTGGACCCTCAGCAGAGCCCCTTTCCCCCTCTTTCCAGGCCACCTTCCTTGGGGAGGGAAGAAGGTCTGGTCTGATGGATGTGTGCAGGGGCAGGAACCCATACTATGAACATTCATGGTAGGGCCATAGAAAGCTGTGGTTACTTTTTGCTTTGGCCATCCTGGCCCACTGTGAGCTGAATGTGGTCAGTGACTCCCCACTCCCAATCCTCAATCCTTCCAAGGGCCAGAACTTCAGCACTGGAAGGCAGCGTTATGTCACCACGTAGTGGGACAGCATCCATGTATGGCTGGAAAAAATTGCACAATTAACTCTCAACCCCAGTCCTATCACCTCCCGCTGTTACGGATGCGTTCCCCTCTTCACAGGACCCTTCCTGGGTGGGATGGAGGAATTGTGTGTGGCCCTGAGTCTTGACAAGTGCATCTCATGACATTCTGCAGGGCATCACCAGGGGGTGCCCCTCGTCTCTCCAATTCAGAGGAAGCTCAGACATGTGCTGCCTTAGTACAAAGGGCAGCTCTCCCTTGAAGAACTTCCCTTCAGAGATTTATATCAGTGAGTCTCCCAGCAAGGTTCATGTTTCAGAGATTTCTTGTTCTGCCCATTGCAGCTCTCAGGTGAGTGAGTGTCACCAAGACTCCTTCTCTCTTCTCTCTTGACTTTCCTGTGGCTGTTCCCACCCAGAATGTAGTCTGAAGCTCCTGAGACCCCAATGAGTCATCACATTACTTTCAGATTCACAAAAGGGAAGCAGATGGGGTGAAAGCTGGGATGTGTCTGGTGAAAGGCCCCTTGGGAAGTTATGATGGAGGGATTCATGGTTATTGAGAAAAGAAAAATCTCATTTCTTTCAACAAAGAAACCACAACCTTCTCCCTTAGCAGGGTTAGTGTTTGTATAGGACTTGCATATCCCCCTAACTTCCTGACAATTTCCAGGGCTCCATTGTACATCCTGGCCTTCTTTCTCCTCACCCTTTGGGGAGCCCCTGTAGGAGGGTCCTGCTGGTGATCCAGGAAGCATGCACAGGCTGGTTTCTGCAGGACTATCTTTTCCATTACTGCTGCCGACTCCCACCTGAGGGAAAACCCCTTTCAGGACGACAGTCAGCTTCCTGCATGTGGAAATGACCAGTAAAGGCTAATCTGCCGTCTGCTCTTTGTCGTTGGTTGCTGGGATTGGTTCCAAGAGCATCTGAGACTCTGCGTCCTTGGGGAAGCCTCTCCTTCCTCCCAGGGTCCGTTTTCTTTCCTTACTTGGAGTCGGAGCTGTGATAAACGTGAATGGTGAGGAGATGCCCAGGGCACTGACCCCGGCTCCTTCTGTCCCTGCCCCTCTCTCCAGCCCCACGACCCTGGTGGTCCACCCCTGTTACTGGATGGTATCTTCCCTCTCACTGTGAACTCCTCCATGCACAGCTGTTCTGGGGTCCAGTTTCAGGTCCTTTCTTTAGTCTCCTGAGGGGTCAGCTCCCTCCTCCTTTCCACTGTCACGCTAATACAAACTGAAATTATTCCTTTCCATTATTGTGGTTTATAGATCTCCCCGCTTGGGAGAGTTAGAATTCCAATTAATGCTTGTCAAGGTTCAAATCAGTCTCTTCTCAGTGTCTGAGTGGTCAGGATTCTGGGTGTGGTGCTGGGCTGGGCAGGGTTTGAGCACAGAAGGGAGAAACCAATGAAGGCGGGCACCCGGGGCCGTGGGCAGGGCATGTTCATGGAGTAAAAGGGGAACAACTGTTAGAGCAGCTTTGTGTGAGTCCTTCCAAGACCTGTCCCAGCATCTGGGAGAAGTCTCACCATTGCCTGTGTCCCCTCATTCCCTTTGTGTTCCTTCTCATTGCCTCAGACACCCCCACTGCTCTTCTGAACACCTTTCTGGTCCAGGGAACCAGGTGAGACCTTATTCTCCTTTGCCTTCTCCTTCTAATCTTAGAGAGGCTCAGGGGGACTTAGTCTTTCAGGAGGGAATTCTGTGAGCCTAGCCAGAGGAGGAAATCAGGTCAGAATCTAAGCCACACAGCTAGTTGGCAGACGAACTGGGTTTTGAAGCCATGTTTATCATGAATCTCAGTATATTCCCTTCAAAGAATATTCTTTAGATCTGGGAGGCTCAGGTCCCAGACTTGAAGGGGACAAAGGGAAGAAGATAGTCGTGAGCCATGGAACCGTGCCACGTGTGGATTCCAATGTGAGGGGGTGGGGATGGAGAGGAGAGAGGTGGGCAGAGGCAAAGAGGGAAGAGTGAGAGGACCAGACAGAGGTGCTTGGGAAACCTATTGTCATCCTTAAGGGACTGTGTCGTTATTATATTGACATCTATTATGTATCAAATACATATGTACCAAATACAAATACAAATGTACCATAGAGCGAGCATTGGGGTTAGAGTCAGTCATACTCACTGGAAAGGGTGAACAGGACAATCTTGAGAACTCCATGCCAAAGGCCCTGGAACCTGGTTTGCCAACAGTAATCCTGTGTGTGCTTAATTTGTCCTGTCTGATCACTAGCCACTCTATTTCACTCCAGGCTGTGTGTGTCTGTCCTGTAAGAGGCCATGTAGCTGTACCTGGCGGTCCCTGTGGGCCTGTACTACCTCCTGCGCTGGGAGCAAGAGAGGCAGGGGGTGACCCACCTCCAGGACAAGTTTGTCTTCATCACGGGCTGTTACTCGGACTTCGGGAAACTGCTGGCCAGACAACTGGAACTGAGAGGCTTGAGGGTCCTGGCTGCGTGTCTGACGGAGCAGGGGGCCGAGCAGCTGAGGTACCAGACTTCAGACAGACTGCAGACGGTGATCCTGGACGTCACCAAGACAGAGAGTGTCACTGCGGCCACCAAGTGGGTGAAGGAGCATGTGGGGGACAGAGGTAACACCCAGATTTCTTGTTTGTTTATTTCTTCTCTCTGTGTGAGGGGACACCAGTTGTCAGCTCCCTGGGGAGCGTTCCAAGCTGTTTCCATGACTTGAAGTCCTACCTGCCTTCTTCACCTCACTCAGCTGAGCAGCCAAACTTCTTCCACCCCCCACACCCACCTCCTGACCGTGAGGCTCTGTAGTTTGGGGGAGAGATTTCCCTGATGATACTGTGTCCTTGCAGATTACCTGTCTGGTGTCCCCTCCCATCTCAGCAGAAAGTCTGCATTTCTTGCTATTGTGTTTGCAGTGTAATCAGGGTGGACTGTCTGGAGGAGGGGTGGAGAGGGGGACTCTGGCTGGAAGGCTGCATGGGTGGCTGGGGGCAGGGTTGGAGCTGAGCTGTGTTCTCAGCAGCTGAACATGGTCTTACTGGTGACCCATAGCCAGGCTACTCGAGGTTTAATGTCACCCATTTTTGGTGATGACACTGAACTCTCAGGAGTTGCCTAAGGAAGGCCTGAAAACTACTGTGGGGTCACATTCTCTTTTCTTTGTTTTTCCCTATGTGTGATGTGTTTCTTTGTGGTACTATAGTTGTGCCTGTGTTTTTTGGGAGAAGGAAAGAACTTTAATTTATCTAAATATAGATTTAAAACATGACACTGTGGGCAGTGGGAAAAGTATGTGGATGAAAACCAAATCACCCCAAATCCCACCACCCACAGATAAGTGCTGATAACATTTTGACATACATGATAGTACATTTTGGACATAGTCTCTTTCCTAATTTTCCAGTGAAAGAATGTGAACAATTTTGCAGGTAACAAAAATGTGTTCAAAAACATAATGAATAATGATTAAGAACATTGTATTCTTTAGAATAGCTCTACTTCATGAAAAGTACCTCATGGTATGAATGTAGTTGGTTCCCACATTTTATTCATTGCCTTGAACATAAATGATGTCTAGGTAAACTTCTTTCTACCCAATTCCCTAAGCTCTAAACACATGTATTAATTTGATCTTTGATCATATAATGGGGAATATACTTTCCTACCAGGGAAGGCTTGGTGCTGAGCAGTGGAGGGACTAATTCTGTGTGTTTATTCCATCACCCTGTTCCCAACCACCCTGACCCTGCTGTTCTGCCCTGAGTTCTGTTAGTTGATAAGTTTTTAACTTCTTGATGTGTCTTTGTGTCTCACAGACAGGTTCCCATGAAGCTAGGCAACCTGTAATCTGAGGGAACTGGGGCCAGAGTGGCCTCTTGTGGGAGGAAGAAGGTAGATTTTTCTGGGAAAGCATGTATTTCCTATTTGGGGAAACATGGCTTCTCCTGAAAACCTACCCACTGAATTCTCAAATTTTTGTAGGAACATAATTCAATACTGTGTTGTAGGAACATATTATTGTTTTGTAGGAACATAATTCACTAGACCATTCAGGTATGACCTAAATCAAATCCCTTATGACTATACACGGGAAACGAGAAATGGATTTAAGGGACTAGATCTGATAGACAGAATGCCCGATGAACTATGGATGGAGGTTCGTGACATTGTACAAGAGACAGGAGTCAAGATCATCCTCAAGAAAAAGAAATGCAAAAAAGCAAAATGGCTGTCTGAGGAGGCCTTACAAATAGCTGTGAAAAGAAGGGAAGCGAAAAGCAAAGGAGAAAAGGAAAGATATACCGATCTGAATGCAGACTTCCAAAGAATAGCAAGGAGAGATAAGAAAGACTTCCTCAGCGATCAATGCAAAGAAATAGAGGAAAACAATAGGATGGGAAAGACTAGAGATCTCTTCAAGAAAATTAGAGATACCAAGGGAATATTTCATGAAAAGATGGGCTCAATAAAGGACACAAATGGTAGGGACCTAACAGAAGCAGAGGATATTAAGAAGAGGTGGCAAGAATACACAGAAGAATTGTACAAAAAAGATCTTCACGACCCAGATAATCATGACGGTGTGATCACTCACCTAGAGCCAGACATTCTGGAATGTGAAGTCAAGTGGGCCTTAGGAAGCATCACTATGAACAAAGCTAGTGGAGGTGATGGATTTCCAGTTGTGCTATTTCAAATCCTGAAAGATGATGCTTTGAAAGTGCTGCACTCAATATGCCAGCAAATTTGGAAAACTCAGCAGTGGCCACAGGACTGGAAAAGGTCAGTTTTCATTCCAATCCCAAAGAAAAGCAATGCCAAGAATGCTCAAACTACCACACAATTGCACTCATCTCACATGCTAGTAAAGTAATGCTTAAAATTCTCCAAGCCAGGCTTCAGCAATACGTGAACATGAACTTCCAGATGTTCAAGCTGGTTTTAGAAAAGGCAGAGGAGCCAGACATCAAATTGCCAACATCCGCTGGATCATCAAAAAAGCAAGATGGTTCGAGAAAAACATCTATTTCAGCTTTATTGACTATGCCAAAGCCTTTGACTGTGTGGATCACAAGAAACTGTGGAAAATTCTGAAAGAGATGGGAATACCAGACCACCTGACCTGTCTCTTGAGAAACCTGTATGCAGATCAGGAAGCAACAGTTAGAACTGGACATGGAACAACAGACTGGTTCCAAATAGGAAAAGGAGTACGTCAAGGCTGTATATTGTCACCCTGCTTATTTAACTTATATACAGAGTACATCATGAGAAACGCCGGGCTGGAGGAAGCACAAGCTGGAATCAAGATGGCTGAGAGAAATATCAATAACCTCAGATACGCAGATGACACCACTCTTATGGCAGAAAGTGAAGAAGAACTAAAGAGCCTCTTGATGAAAGTGAAAGAGGAGAGTGAAAAAGTTGGCTTAAAGCTCAACATTCAGAAAACTAAGATCATGGTATCTGGTCCCATCACTTCATGGCAGATAGATGGGGAAACAGTGGAAACAGTGGCTGACTTTGTTTTTCTGGGCTCTAAAATCATTGCGGATGGTGATTGCAGCCATGAAATTAAAAGACGCTTACTTCTTGGAAGGAAAGTTATGACCAACCTAGATAGCATATTAAAAAGCAGAGGCATTACTTTGCAACAAAAGTCCGTCTAGTCAAGGCTATGGTTTTTCCAGTGGTCATGTAAGGATGTGAGAGCTGGACTATAAAGAAAGCTGAGCGCCGAAGAATTGATGCTTTTGAACTGTGGTATTGGATAAGACTCTTGAGAGTCCCTTGGGCTGCAAGGAGATCCAACCAGTTCATCCTAAAGGAGATCCGTCCCGGGTGTTCATTGGAAGGACTGGTGCTGAAGCTGAAGCTCCAATACCTTGGCCACTTGACTTGAAGAGCTGACTCATTGGAAAAGACCCTGATGTTGGGAAAGATTGAGGGCAGGAGGAGAAGGGGACGACAGAGGATGAGATGGTTGGATGGCATCACCAACTCAATGGACATGGGTTTGGGTGGACTCCGGGAGTTGGTGATGGACAGTGAAGCCTGGCGTGCTGTGGTTCATGGGGTCGCAAAGAGTCAAATGCGACTGAGAGACTGAACTGAACTGAACCCAATATTGATGCTGGTGCTTCAAGGCCAGGCCCTACAAGTCAATACCATGTCCCTAACCAGCTCCCCGAAACCTGGGGTTTCAGGTCTGTTTTCCTTAACCAATCTGCCTTTAACCTTCATTCAACTTTTTATTTTTGTCTTTTATCTGTTTTCTTCTTCCTTCCTCTATTTCCCTTCATTCCTCATTGTTTCTCTCTGTTTTCCTCTCTTTCCTTTATACTAGGTGTTGAACACTCAGTCAGAAAATCTGAAAAGTCAGAGGAATATTATACTGTCTGCAAAGCCAGCATGGATTATAAAAACTCAAAATTTCATTCTCAAGTTCCAGACTATAGACACACTAGATTTCCTGAAGCTCAATACCTGCCTTCATCAACTCTGGTTCCTTGTCACCGGGTTCCCTGTCACCAGGCAGTGGGTGGGGTGTGAAGACTGAGTCAGGAGGGAGGCTTGCCTTCTGTCTTCCCACTGTTTGCAGGGTCTGGTCTCCACAAACCCCCAGGAGCATGGTAGTCTCTGCTCCAGCCGCTCCCCCTGCAGCCTCTCTCCTAAAGCCCTCCCGGGTCAGAAGGTGACTTGGCACCGTGACAGGGTCCTCATTGCTGGGCCCAGCACAGTGTTGCCCTCTTGCCTTCACTGTTTCCAGGACTCTGGGGTCTGGTGAATAATGCAGGCATCTCCATGCCCACTGCACCCAATGAGTGGCTGACCAAACAGGACTTCATGAAGATTCTGGACGTGAACCTGTTGGGGGTGATTGATGTGACCCTGAGTCTGCTGCCCCTGGTGCGGAAGGCGAGGGGCTGTGTGGTCAATGTCTCCAGCATCATGGGCCGGGTGGCCCTCTTGGGTGGAGGCTATTGCATGTCCAAGTATGGCGTGGAGGCCTTCTCAGACTCCCTCAGGTAATGGCCTGAGACAGACTGCCCACCTTGGTCCTCCTGCCTCTGTGCTTCTGGGGGAGCCTTTCACAGTGTTCCTTTCATCATTGACTGGAGCTCTTTTTTCTGTAATCGTCTCTCTTACTTTACCAGACATTCCTTGGGATGCTCCTTTCTAAGTTCTTGATGTCAGGATGGGCTCCATGACTGTAGAGTTTGAATGAACTTACTTTGCCCTGGATGATGTCCCACTGTCTGAAAGTGAGGCAGAATTGTCACTGATATAATTGGCTACAGCATGATCCACATTTATTGCTGCTATAATATTAGGTAGGGGGAGCCTTGCAGGCAGTGTAACTTCATGGAAGCAATTAATCAAGGGAACCAATTAATCATATCAGCAGTAGAGACCCTACCTGCTGTAGGGCTGAAAATAGCTCCAAATGTGGGGGAAGGGTATACTCAGGTAAAGAGATGATATTTAGGGGACAGTTAGAACAGTCCGGCTGATAGATGGCCAGGAAGTAGACCAGTTAGGAGAGGAAGAGAGGAAATTGAGGAGTATGGAGCAGATAAAATAGAAAAAGTTTGGTGATCAATTGGATGTGACGGGAATATGAGGAAATGGTACTTAAGCAGTACCTTGGAACACAACTGGTAGGATTTAGAGGTGTAGGCACATGTGTAAAAATATTTGGAAAAATATTCAAACTCTATTCAGAATAACAGCATCATTAGATTTCTCCCTTTGGCTTTCTGTACTTCACAACCTCCCAGCGTTCCCTGCTAATCCCACTGCAGTTTTTCTTGGTATCTTACCAATTTTTGGTGTGTTTTGTGTTTATGTTGGAAGACCTCTGAAGTCCTTGCCCCTCTGCCTGTTTGCCTTGCAGGAGGGAGCTCTCCTACTTTGGGGTGAAGGTGGTTATGATCGAGCCTGGTTTTTTCAAGACCACAGTGACCAGCCCTAAGGAACTTTCTCAGAGCCTCCAGACATCATGGAATCAGGCCAGCCCAGAGATCAAGGAACTCTATGGAGAGAAGTTCATGGCTAACCGTGAGTGAGCTATGGACCTTGGGGAGAGAAGTAAACCCTTGTCTGGAAGCCTGGGTGGGTCATTAGCGCTTCCTTCAGTATCATGTCCATCCTCCAGGCTCTGAGTCACCCACATAGTGGGGACATGGGCTCTGTCCCCAGGATTCCATGTAGTCACCTGATGATCTAGGAAAAGTCTCCAGGCTTGGTAGACATGGGGACCACTGTCTCCCTGAACCCCTTATTATTTTGGGAGGACACTGAAGACAGAGAGGGAAGACCCTGTGTAGTCATGGCAAGCTGGCATTAGAACAGCTGATTTTCATGTCCTCAGATTTACTGTTTGTAGACACCTGCAGTTTGTGTAGTCCAGATATTCTCAGGAATAGAGTTAGAGGTGACTTCATGTGGAACCATTGCTCCTGGTGTAAGAATTGGGGCACTCATTTGAGAATATAGGTTGATTCAAGATGGACGGTCTGCTACTGCTGCTGCTGCTAAGTCGCTTCAGTCGTGTCCGACTCTGTGCAACTCCATAGACGGCAGCCCACCAGGCTCCGCCATCCCTGGGATTCTCCAGGCAAGAATACTGGAGTGGGTTGCCATTTCCTTCTCCAGTGCATGAAAGGGAAAAGTGAAAGTGAAGTCGCTCAGTCGTGTCCGACTCCTAGCGACCCCATGGGTCTGCAGCCTACCAGGTTCCTCCACCCATGGGATTTTCCAGGCAAGAGTACTGGAGTGGGGTGCCATTGCCTTCTCCAGATGGACGGTCTAGGGATTCTTAAAAACTTTGCTCTATAAGTTGATCCCTAAGTCAGAATGGACAGAAGGGGAAATATATCTGGATTCTTTCTCATTCTGGACAGTATGAAATCAGTCGATTTGTTGGAGACAACCTGCTGCCAGGATCTGTTCTTGGTGACTGACTGCATGGAGCACGCCCTGACCACCTGCCACCCCCGCACCCGATACTCACCTGGCTGGGATGCCAAGTTCATCTACCTCCCCATGAGCTACCTGCCCAGCTTCCTGGTGGATTTCATGGTGTACTGGCATAACCCCCAGCCTGCTAAGGCCTTGTAACCCAAGATTGGGGTGCATTGTAGGGGGGAGTTGCGTGCAGAGTGGGGAGAGGATGCGTTGTGGGAGGGAAATAGAGGGGAGAGCGGAGTTCTCATGTCAGCAGGATGCTCATCCCACCTCACACCCACCTCCTCCCTGGGTTGCGCTTGGAACATTACTTAGGACTCGGGGATATTAGAAAGAAACATGTTTTGTAGTGAGAAATTGAGATCAGTAGCTCTTGCCTGTGTCCTGTTCCTTCAACAGCCTCTCAAGGCTCTAAGCCTTATAGCCTTCCTGTCACCCTGAGGAATCCACACTTAGGGGAGGGTTGAGCAACTGGCAGGATCTCGGCCCCCCGCCCTCTGCCCCTGTCCACCTCTTTCAGGCGTGCCTTGGACCTGGCCAGTCTCCCCTCCCACTTCAGTGCACATGGGAGATAAAAGCCCTTCTTCCTTAAAGATAATATAGTCAGGGGTGTGTGTGGAGGGTGACCACCAGCCTGACACATCTGTCTGGGTGATAACTCAGCCAATCTTGGCTGGAAAGTGGTGCCATCGATGGAGGTCCTGACAGAGAACACAGAAGCCAGTTTTGTTTTGTCTTGAAATCTTAAATTTCCATTGATTATATTTCCTTAAAAAAAAACCCTGAGATGTTTACCCAAGGCCAGTGATTTTGAGCACGGCCTTGGGTAGCGGTGGGTGTGTGTCTATGAGAGGAAGAGTCATGTGACATCACCGAGGTATAAGGAGGAGTGGGACCACCTGAGGAGGATTTGAAGAAGGAAGTGAGGTCATCCCTTTGTCTGCAGAAGCAAGGGGCTAATGTGTCTTTCTGGGGCTTATCGTGTGACCTGGGGTACCAGGATTAGTACAAGGATGGACAAACAAGAGAGATGTGTAAGGGAGAGGCAGGGCCCGGGCCCTTCCCTGGGAACATGTAGCCTCTGCCTCATGAGAAACCTCCCTGGGGTCCTCCCTGTGACCCCTCCTATAGAGTCACTACACTCCATTCTTTGCCTCCTGCCAATCCCCCAGGCCAGATCCCCTCCCCCTACTCTCCAATGGAGGAGAGTGAGAGTCACTTCTGGAGCCCAGTCTTATGTTTTCTGCTAATGCTTACTGAGCACCTATTGTGTGAAAGGCAGGAATTCCCCTGATGTCCCAGTGCTTCCAGACACCCTTTCTCTATGTGTGTCCTGTCTTCTCATGATGGTCTGACTATGGACTCAGTGGAGAAGACATTTGTACAAAGCCATACAGATTTCTGGGCTGAGGGCTTATTGGAATGAGAGGGACTTCTCCAAGAGTCAATTAAAAAACTGAATTTTTATCTCTTTTTGCTCAAAACTGAGATTATGGAGTGTTTATGGGAACCTTATGTTATAGAACAATATCACCATTTTCAAGCAAACAGAGAGCGAGGTCAGATTCTGTAGGACCACTGAAACTCAAACCTGTTTTAATGGCTTGGTGTCAGAGAAGGGACTGCTAAAGAGATGAATGTGACAAGGAGGATCCTCAAGGATCTCTGAGTCCTTCAGGCTGTGGTATGCCAGCTCCTCATGGTCGATCCCCATTCTCCTCTTCAATGCAAACCTAGAGCTTCGTGCTTGATTTGAAGACCCCAGATTTTCATATTTTTATTGACACACACATACCGCCAGACTTGCCAAACCAACTGAAATCAAGTGAAGCATCATTGATTCACTTTATGACTTCGGGGTGTGTGTTCAGGATTCATCTCCAGTAGTCGTCTACAGAATGTCAGAGGACTTGTGAGGTTACAAACCCTGACTCTCCTTGCTGGTCCTACAAGGGGTTGGGGGACGCAGGGCTGCACTGAGATAAGTTCCATGGCCAACTCTGGGGACTGTGACTCACGGGCAAGGCAGAACAACGAATGCACTGGAAAAAAGATGCAGTGCACACTGGATCACATTCTCAGCCTGGACTCTCAGCAGCACCCCATTCCTCCTTTTTCCAGGCTGCCTTCCTTGAGGAGGGAACCAGGTCTAGTCTGATGGACATATGCAGCGGCAGGAACCCATGTTATGAGGATCCACAGGAGTGCCAAAGGAAGCTACTGTCACTGTTTCCCTGGGCTGTCCTGGCTTTTGTGATTTGCATGGGGTCAGTGACTCCCCAACCCCTCCAATCACCTGAACATACTGATCTGTCTCTGCATATTAGAGTCTCCACTCCAGATGGTAGAGCTGGAAACAAGCTTGCACAATTTGCCCTCACTCCCTACTCCTTCTCCAGCTCCTCCATTTGTTACCTACACCTCCACCTGTTCAGAGGACTTGTCCTGGATGTAGAACAGGCAGTGGGTGGGGAGTGGCCTTATGCTTGACAGTGGTCCCCGCTGAGATGCTCTGGGGCTATGCCAAGGGGTAAGTGCGTCAGCTCTGTATCACATGGGGGTCAGAGTTTCTGCCCTGGAATCTGGCCCAACTACCCCTCCGAGGACATAAGATGCAGAGATTTTTGTTGGTGAGTCTCCCTGACAAAATCACCTCTCAAAGATGTCTTGTTCTGGCTTCTGCAGCTCCCAAGTGAGGGTCTCCCCAGCTCCTGCCTCTTACTGCTCTCTCCCGACCTGTCTGTCATTGTACCCACCTGGAACAGGAGTTTGAAGCTCCTGAGACCCCACAAGTCATCATATGACTTTCAAGATTCACAAAAAGGAAGCTGATGGTGTAAGGGCTGGGATGGGGCAGCTGTATGGACCTGTGGGAATTTATGGTGAAGGAATTCATGGTCAGAGAAAAAAATCTGTTTCTTCCAAGTAAAGAAACAACCTTCTCCCTTAGCAGGGTTAGTGTTTGTATAAGACTAGCCTGTTTCCCCGGCTTCCTGACTGCTTCCAGGGTACAATCCTCCATCCTGGCCTTCTTTCTGCTCAACCTTTGGGGAGCCCCTGCAGGAGGGTCCTGCTGGTCACTCAGGAAGCAGGCAGGGACTGCTTGCTGCAGGACCATCCTTTCCATTACTGCTGCCGATTGCCACCTGAGGGACAACTCTTTTCAGGGCAACAGTCAGCACCCGGCAGGTGGCAGTGACCACTAGAGGCTGAATCTGTCCTCCTCTCTGTGTTTCTTGGCAACTGCAGTGGGCTCCAGGGGCATCTAGCCTCTGTGTTGTTGGCGAAGCCTCTCCTTCTACTCAGTGCCCATTTTCTTTCCTGACTTGGAGTCGGAGCTTTAATAAACATGGACGGTGAGGAGATGCCCAGGGCACTGACCTCAGCTCCTCCTGTCCCTGCCCCTCTCACCAGCTCAGTGTCCCTTGTGGTCCAGCCCTTTTACTAAATGGTATCTTCCTCCCTCCCCGTGAACCCCCTCCATGCACAGCTGTTCTGGGATCCAGCCTTGGGTCCTTTCTTCAGTCTCCTCAGCGGGCAGCTCACTCCTCCTCTCCACCGTAACCCTCATTCAAATTGAGCTAATTCCTTTCCGATTATTAAACTTCCCATTCATTGAACTGCCTTTTGGGGGAGTTAGCATTCCAATTAATGATATGATGTCAAGGTTCAAATCATTCTTTTCTCCACATCTGGGTGGTCTGGATTCTGTGTGTGGTGCTGGGCAGGGCATGGTCTAAGCACAGAAGGGGAGAGGGCAATGGAACTCAGCATCCAGGTATGAGGACGGTGCATCTTCCTGGAGTGAAAGGGAAACATCTGTTAGAGCAGCTTTGTGTGAGTCCTTTCAACACTCATCCCAGCATCTGGGAGAAGTCTCACCATTGCTTGTGTCCCCTCATTCTCTTCATGTACGGTCTCTTTGCCTCAGACACCCCCACTGCTCTTCTGAACATCTTTCTGGTCCAGAGAACCACTGTATCAGGAGAGACCTTATTCCCTTTTGCCTTCTCCTTCTAATCCTAGAGAGGCTGAGGGGATATGTCTTTCAGGAGGGAATTCTGTGAGCTGAGCCAGAGGTGGAAACCAGCTCTGAGGCTAAGCCAGCTGCCCAAGGTCCCACAGCTAGTTGGCAGCAGAGCTGGGTTTGAAGTCAGGTGACTTGATTTCACTGTGTTCTTTTTATAAGAACTTGAAGATCCAGGTCCCAGACGTAAAGAAAATAAATGTAAAAAGAGGGTTGTTACCCAAGAAATCTGGGATGTAAGGGTTCTATACGTGTGGTAGTAGGGGTGGGGAGGTGTATTGTGGCTGGAATGAAATAGCAAGGAGTAGGAAAACCAGGAAAATGAGGTTGGGTAAACTATTGTTATCCTTACGAGAGAGTCAATTCCTAGGCAGGTTCATAAGTTGTCTGGGGTCCCTGAGGAGGAGAAAAGGGTCTGGAATTCTCAAGAAGGAGGAAAGAACATGCATCTTTTTTTCCTCTACGTTCCTTAGTCTTAGTCACATAAATCATTTTTTTCTTTAAGCCAGGAACTGTTGATTACACAACAAACAACTCAGTTTAACTTCTCTGAAAAAGTGAAAGTGAAGTCGCTCAGTTGTGTCCGACTCTTTGCGACCCCATGGACTGTAGCCTACCAGGATCTTCCGTCCATGGGATTTTCCAGGCAAGAGTACTGGAGTGGGTTGCCATTTCCTTCTCCAGGGGATCCTCCCAACCGAGGGATTGAATATGGGTCTCCCGCTTTGAAGGCAGACACTTTACCATCTGAGCCACCAGAGAAATATGAACTCTGTACTAAGGATTATATAACAACAATCTATCCTGCTTGAGGACAGTTTCTCCTTCCTGAAAACCTTCTGGCTAATCCTGTTATATTAAAATGTAAATTATGGGAGTAGGTATAGTAAGATCTTTACAACCTCCAACATTCTGTTGATTTAGTGTAATAACTAATTTAAAAGGGCCAACCTAGACAGCATATTAAATAACAGAGACATTACTTTGCCAACAAAAGTCCGTCTAGTCAAAGCTATGGTTTTTCCAGTAGTCATGTATGGACATGAGAGTTGGACTATAAAGAAAGCTAAGCGCCAAAGAATTGATGCTTTTGAACTGTTGTGTTGGAGAAGACTCTTGAGAGTCCCTCGGACAGCACGGAGGTCCAACCAGTCCATCATAAAGGAAATCAGTCCTGAATATTCATTGTAAGAACTGATGCTGAAGCTGAAGCTCCAATACCTTGGCCATTTGACACGAAGAACTGACTCATTGGAAAAGACCCTTATGCTAGGAAAGATTGAAGGTGGGAGAGAAAAAGATGACAGAGAATGAGGTGGTTCGATGGCATTACCGATTCAATGGACATGAGTTTGAGTGAACTCTGAAAGTTGGTGATGGACAGGGGGCCTGGCGAGCTGCAGTCCATGGGGTCGCAAAGAGTCGGACATGACTGACTGACTGAACTGAACAGAACTGAATTTAAATAGTATTTAACTCCTTTGCTAACACTATCGAGGGGGGCACTATCTGTCCCCCTTCTGATTTCAATATCAGAAGCTTTCTCTGTCCCTTTTCTTACTTTAATACAACTCTGCTACACAAAAGCTCTTGCGTGATCAAGCCTGGTACATGGTCACAAAGGTAAATCTTCTTTGGAGATCACGAATCTGACACCGATCACAAAAAGCTATCACTTAAAGGTTGGTTTTGAAAGGAAAAAGTCATCTGCTAGAAATGGATCAAGTGTATTAAAGAAATAAAAAACATGTGTTGGGGCCAGAATTTATATTAATAATAGTCACCAAAGAGAATGAACAGGAAAGCCTGAGGACTGCACGCCAGACGGCCTGGAGCCTGACTGACCAACCAACAACGTATGTGTTCTTAATTCCTCCTGTCTGAACACTAGCCAGATTCTAGTTTCACCCCAGCCTCTTTGTGTCTGTCCCCTGCAAAGCCATGTGGCTGAACCTGTTGGTATTGAAGGCCTGTGCTACCTGCTCTGGTACCGGGAGAGGCAGATGGTAGCCCACTCCAGGACAAGTTCGTCTTCATCATGGGCTGTGACTCGGGCTTTGGGAACCTGCTGTCCAGGCAGGTGGACCTGCAAGGTTTGAGGGTCCTGGTTGCGTGTCTGATGGAGTCTGGGGTCTAGCAGCTGTGGAACCAGACATCACACCAGAGAAGGGGATCCACCACATCACAAAGACAGAGAGCAATGCTGCAGCA
Source organism: Giraffa tippelskirchi (assembly GCF_054371585.1). NCBI lineage: Eukaryota > Metazoa > Chordata > Mammalia > Artiodactyla > Giraffidae > Giraffa > Giraffa tippelskirchi. The sequence continues at coordinate 155,794,672 of NC_137278.1, forward strand.
GCCCCGTGGGTGAAGGAGTATGTGTGGGACAGATGGTTCCCGTCTCTCTGAAGGGGAGACCCCTTGACAGCTCACAGGAGAAGATTCCAAGGTGTTTCTCAGGATGTGAAGTCCTACCCGCCTTCTTCACCTCACTCAGCTGACCAGACGAGCCTCTTCCATTCCCCACTCCCACCTCCGGACCTGGAGGCTCTGTAGTTTGGGGGAGAGTTTTCCCTGATGGGAATGTGCCTTGCAGACTTCCTGTCTGATGTCCCCTCCTCTCAGCAGAAGGTCTGAGTTTCTCGATGCTGAGTGAGCACAGTGATCAGGGCAGACTTCCTGGAGGAGATTCTGGTTGGGAGGAGCATGGCTGGCTGGGGGCAGGGCTGGAGCTGGACTGTGTTCTCAGCACTTGATCATGATCTTGCTGGTGACCCATAGTCATCCTACTTGGGGCTCAGTGTCACCCAATTTCAGTGATGACACTGAGCCCTCCGGCCTTCATTAAAGGAGGTCAGAAAACTATTATGGGGTCACTTTCTCTCTCTTTTTTGTTTTTCTCTGTGTGTATGTATGTTTGTGTTTTACCACAGTTTTTACGTATCATAAGAGAGTAAGAAAGAACTATAATTTCTTTCATTCTAGAATACATGTAAAACATGATTATTGTGGAAAATGGGAAAAGTACACAGGTTAAAAACTACAGTCACACCAATCACACCACCCACAGATATGAACTGATAACATTTTTCACATCCATTACATTGTGCCTATAATATGTAGTCTAATTTTCCACCAAGAAGGTAAGCAATTTTCCACATAAAAATTTCTTCAAAACAATAAATAATGATTAAGAATGTTACATACTTTAGAATAGCACTGCTTAGTCACAAGTACGTCATGGCATGAATGTAATTGGTTCCCACATGTTATTCGCTGTATTCAGCATAAATGATGTCTCGGTAAACTTCTTCTACCCACTTCCCTACACCCTAATCACATGTATTAATTTGATCTTTGGTCAAATATTGTGGGAGGATATGCATTCCTCCAAGTGCAGGTTGGAACTGAGCAGCAGATGGACTAAATCTGTGTGTTAATAATTCCAAAACTTGTACCCAACTCCTGTGACTCTGCTCTTGGCTCTAAATTCTGTTAGTTGGTTAGTCCTTAACCTCTTGGTATTTGTCTTTGTGTCTCACAAACAGGTTCCGTGAATCTGGGTGACCTGTGAACTGTGGGTAAAGGGGCAGAGTGTCCTCCTGTGGGTAGGAGTAGAAGGTGGATTTTTCTGGGTCAAAGTGTAAATTGATTCTGGGGGAGGCAGGTTAATAGAGGCAGGTGCGTTCCCCTGGCAGACTATCCTTGAATCCCCATATTCCTGTAGCAGTAAGGTCAGCTTCGATGTGGCTGTTTCAAGGCCAGGTCTAGAGGTCAATATCAGTCCTGTCAACAAGTTCCTCCAAACCTGAGATGTCAGGTCTGTTCTACCAAACCAATCTGCACTCAGACTTTACTCATCTTTTTGTTTTTGTCTTTTATCCGCGATTTCTTTTCTTCCTCTCCCTTCTTCATTGTCTCTCTCTGTTTTCCTCTCTTCCCCTCATATTTGGTGTTGTGTACTCAGCCCTGAAGGTTGTCAGATAATATGAACATGCAGGGGAGTATTAATCAGGACTACAAGGACAACATGAACTGTGAAAAGCCAGAATGTCACCCTCTGAGTGCCAGATTATGGACTCACTCGATTGCCTCATCTTCATCCCCCACTTTCATTCTATTTGGTGTTCTTTCCCTTGTCGCCAGGCAGAGGGTTGGGCCTTGAAGACAGACTCAGGAGGGAGGCACACTTTCTGTCTTTTCATTGCTCTCAGGGTCTGGTGTCCCCAAACCCTCAGAAGCATGGTGGTCTCTGCTCCAGCTGCTCCCTCTGCAGCTTCTCTCCTAAAGTCCTCCCTGGGTTGAAAGGTGACTTGCCACGAAGACAGGTCCTCTCCTCTGGCCCAAAACAGTGTTGCCTCTCACCCTCACTCTTCCCAGGACTCTGGGGTCTGGAGAATAATGCCAGCATCTCCACTCCAACAGCACCCAACCAGTGGCTGAGCAAACAGGACTTTGTGAAGATTCTGGACATGAACTTATTGGGGATGATTGACATGACCCTGAGTCTTCTGCCCCTGGTGCAGAAAGTGAGGGGCCATGTGGTCAATGTCTCTAGTGTCATGATGGGAGAGTTAATTCTTAAGTAGGTTGATGAGGAGTCCAGGGCTCTCAAGAAGGAAAAGAGGACAAAATTTTTTTTTTCTACAATGTTTTGTCTTAGTCATACAAGACTTATTTTCTTTAAGCCCAGAGCTAATGATTACATAGTGCACCAGAACATACATAGGACTGGGGAAACAGACTCTTGGAGGACACAAATGAAACCTTGTGCACACCAGGACCCAGGAGAAAGGAGCAGTGACCCCACAAGAGACTGACCCAGACTTGTCTGTGAGTGTCCAGGAGTCTCCAGTGGAGGTGTGGGTCAGCGGCGGCTTGCTGCAGGGTCGAGGGCACTGAGTGCAGCAGTGTGTGCATGGGACCTTTTGAAGGAGGGCACCATTAACTTCATTACCTCCACCATACTTTTGTCTCAGGTCAAACAAGAGGGAGGGAAAAGAGCCCCGTCCATCAACAGAAAAGTGGCTGAAAGATTTACTGGGCACGGCCCAACCCATCAGAACAAGACCCAGTTTCCCCCACAGTCAGTCTCTCCCATCAGGAAGCTTCCGTAAGCCTCTTATATTCATCTCTCAGAGGGCAGACAGAACGAAAACCGCAATCACAGAAAACTAACCAAACTGATCACATGGACCACAGCCTTGTCTAACTCAAATGAAACTATGAGCCAGGCCATGCAAGGCCACCCAAGACTGACAGGTCATGCTGGAGAGTTCTGACAAAATGTGGTCCACTGGAGAAGGGAATGGCAAACCACTTCATTATTTTTGCCTTGAGAATCCCATGAAAAGTATGAGAAGGCAAAGAGATAGGATGCCGAAAGGTGAACTCTCCAGGTCAGTAGGTGCCCAATATGCTACCGGAGAAGAGTGGAGAAATAATTCCATAAAGAATGAAGAGATGGAGCCAAAGCAAAAACAACACCCAGTTTCGGATGTGACTGGTGATGGAAGTAAAGTCCGATGCTGTAAAGAACAATATTGCATAGGAACCTGGAATGTTAGGTCCATGAATCAAGGTAAATTGGAAGCGGTCAAACAGGAGATGGCAAGAGTGAACATCCACATTTTAGGGATCAGTGAACTAAAATGGACTGGGATGGGTGAATTTAGCTCAGATGACCATTGTATCTACTAGTTTGGGCAAGAATCCCTTAGAAGAAATGGAGTAGCCCTCACAGTCAACAAAAGAGTCTGAAATGAAGTACCTGGGTACAATCTCAAAAATGACAGAATGAACTCCTTTGGTTTCCAAGACAAACCATTCAATATCATAGTAATCCAAGTCTATGTCCTAACCATAAATGTGAAGAAGGTGAATTTGAATGGTTTTATGAAGGCTTACAGGACCTTCTAGAACGAACACCCAAAAAAGATGTCCTTTTTATCACAGGAGACTGGAATGCAAAAGTAGGAATTCAAGAGATACATGGAGTAACACGCAAATTTGGCCTTGAACTGCAAAATGAAGCACGGCAAAGGCTAACAGGGTTTTGCCAAGAGAATGCACTGGTCATAGCAAACACCCTCTTCCAACAACACAAGAGAAGACTCTACACATGGACATCAACAATTGGTCAATACCGAAATCAGATTGATTATATTCTCTTGGTATATAGATAGTTGTGAACCATGAAACCACAGATGTAAGGGTTCTAATGTATGGAGGTGGGGGTGGAGAGGGGAGAATTGGATAGAGGGAAACAGGGAGGAGAGGGAGGACCAGGTGTAGGTAGTTGTGAGAACTATTGTCATCCTTAACATGTTGTGTTGAAAATACAATGGCTTCGATTAGCAAAGGGGTAAGTGTACCAAAGAGTGTTTTAGTGAGAAGGAAAATAGAGGAATGGTTTTTCTCTTTTCCTTCCTGAGAACAAAGAAGATGAAGAGAACAATGGGCAGGCCTCAACATTCCTAGCTTTTTTTTTCACTTTAACTGTTTCTAACCGTCTCTGTCTATAACTAAGTTTGCTTTTCTGCCCCCTAACTCATTAGGAGCTACAATTCACATTTTCTCCTTTGAGTCTATGCTAAATACATCCCCTACTTGCTGTTTACCCTTACAACAACCTTCCCCTTGCAGTGTCATATCAGAAAGAAGGCCGTAGAACCACCAAACTGCCAGACTCAATTACTGGGTTACTGACACTAGTATATGACTATCTTTGAAATAATGCAAGAGGAAGAAATCAAGATCCTATCACTTTTGTTCCTCATCACTGACTCCTGACTGTGAGCCCTTGCCTTATGTAAGCCCCTACACTCCTCATGGAGTGGGGGTGGGGAGGACACAGGTCTTGAGGCATGAGCCTACTGTGTTCCCCTCTCCACTGGCTGAGAATAAAAGCCACCTTTCTATTTCCTCCAAACTCTGTCCGTATTTTTCATTCGGCTTCTGTGGACAGAGAAGCCCAAGATTTTGGCTGGCGACAAGAGGATACTTCGGGGTTAGAGTCAGTGATACTCACTGAAGAGGGTGAACAGGAAAATCTTGAAACTTCCATGCCAGAGAGCCTGGAAGCTGGTTGGCCATTCATAATTCTTTGTGTTCTTAATTCCTCCTGTCTGATCACTAGTCAATCAATTTCACCCCAGCCTGTGTGTGTCTGTCCCCTACAAACCATGTGGCTATGCCTGGTGGTCCTCGTGGGCCTGTACTACCTCCTGTGCCACTACTGGGAGAGGAAGGTGGTGAGCCACCTCCAGGACAAGTTTGTCTTCATCACGGGCTGTGACTCAGGCTTCCGGAGACTTCTGGCCAGGCAGCTGGACCTGAGAGGCTTGAGGGTCTGGCTGCATGACTGACAGAGCAGGGGGCCAAGCAGCTGAGGAACCAGACATCAGACAGGCTGCCAATGGTGATCCTGGATGTCACCAAGACAGAGAGCATCACTGCAGCCACCAAGGGGTGAAGGAGAGTGTGGGGGACAGTGGTACCCCAGATTTCTTATTTGTTTATATCTCACTGTGTGAAGGTAGACCCATTGTCAGCTCCCCGGGGAAGAGTCCAAGGTGTTTTCCTGGACGTGAAGTCCCACCTTTCTTCTTCATGTCATCCAGCTGACCTGCTGAACCTCTTCCACCCCTGCCCTTACCTTCTGACCTTGAGGCTCTGCAGTTTGGGGGAGAGATTTCCCTGATGAGATTGTGTCCTTCAAACTCTCTGTCTGGTGTCTCCTCCTCTCTCAGCAGAAGGTCTGGGTTTATTGTTGCTGAATGAGCAGGGTATTCAGGTTAGACTTTCTGGAGGAGGAGTGGAGGAGGTCTCTGGCTGGAAGGGTGCATGGTGGTGGGGGTGGGAGGGTGGGACGGAACGTGGGGTGGAGCCCAGGACTGGAAATGGGGTGTGTTCTCAGCTGTTGATCATGTTCTTGTTGGTTACCGATTGCCGTCCCACTTGTGTTTAAATGGATGACACTGAGCTCGCATGACTTGCCAAAGGAAGTCAGAAAACTACTATGGGGTTATTTCCTCTCTCTCTCTCTTTTTTCTGTTTTTCTTCTTCTGCATTTTCTTTTTATTACTACAATCATCCCGAGTTTTGCAAGGGAAGGAAAGAATTTTAATTTCTCTTATCTTACTACATGATCACTGTGGACACTCAGAAAAGGATAGGGATTAAGACCAAACACTCTGAAACAAGCTCATCTCCCAAAGATAAGTAATGTTAACATTTTGACATACGTAGTCTTCTGTTTTCATGTGTTAGTATCTTTTTCTTTCTGCTAAATAAGTATATGTAGATTTAGAACATTTCAAAAATTTCTTCAAAAACATCATAGATTATGGTTGAGAAAATAGTATACCTTTAAATAGCATTACTTATGAAAAAGTACTTTATGGTATGATTCATAATCATTTCCTACCTTTTATTCACCATATTCATCATAAATGATATCTCAGTTCAGTTCAGTTCAGTTGCTCAGTCTTGTGTGACTCTTTGCGACCCAATGAACTGCAGCACGCCAGGCCTCCCTGTCCATCACCAGCTCCCAGAGTTTACCCAAACTCATGTCCATTGAGTCAGTGATGTCATCTAACCATCTCATCCTCTGTTGTCCCCTTCTCCTCCTGCCTTCAATCTTTCCCAACATCAGGGTCTTTTCCAATGAGTCAGCTCTTCGCATCAGGTGGCCAAAGTATTGGAGTTTCAGCTTCAGCATCAGTCCCGCCAATGAATATTCGGGACTGATTTCCTTTAGCATGGACTGATTGGATCTCCTTGCAGTCCAAGGGACTCTCAAGAGTCTTCTCCAACACCACAGTTCAAAAGCATCAATTCTTCGGCGCTCAGCTTTCTTTATAGTCTAGCTCTCACATCCATATATGACTACTGGAAAAACCATAGCCTTGACTAGATGGACCTTTGTTGACAAAGCAATGTCTCTGCTTTTTAATATGCTGTCTAGGTTGGTCATAACTTTCCTTCTAAGAAGTAAGCCTCTTTTAATTTAATGGCTGCAATCACCATCTGCAATGATTTTGGAGCCCCCCAAAATAAAGTCAGCCACTATTTCCACTGTTTCCCCATCTATTTGACATGAAGTGATGGGACTGGATGCCATGATCTTAGTTTTCTGAATATTGAGCTTTAAGCCAACTTTTTCACTCTCCTCTTTCACTCTCTTTTATTTTTTTAAATTTTTAACCTTACAATATTGTATTGGTTTTGCCATACATTGACATGAATCCACCATGGGTGTACATGTGTTCCCCTTCCAGAACCCCCCTCCCACCTCCCTTCCCATCCCATCTCTCTGGGTCATCCCAGTGCACCAGCCCCAAGCACCCTGTATCATGGATTGAAATTGGACTGGCGATTATTTTCTCATATGATAATTAACATGCTTCAGTGGCATTCTCCCATATCATCCCGCCCTCGCCCTCTCCCATAGAGTCCATAATACTGTTCTATATATCTGTGTCTCTTTTGCTGTCTTGCATACAGGGTTATCTTTACCAATTTACTAAATTTCATATATATGTGTTAGTATACTGTATTGGTGTTTTTCTTTCTGGCTTACTTCACTCTGTATAATAGCCTCCATTTTCATCCACTTCATTAGAACTGATTCGAATGTATTCTTTTTAATGGCTGAGTAATATTCCATTGTGTATATGTACCACAGCTTCCTTATCCATTAATCTGCTGATGGGCATCTAGGCTGCTTCCATGTCCTGGCTATTATAAACAGTGCTGCAATGAACATTGGGGTACACGTGTCTCTTTCAATTCTGGTTTCCTCGGTGTGTATGCCCAGCAGTGGGATTGCTGGGTCATATGGCAGTTCTCTTGCCAGTTTTTTGAGGAATCTCCACACTGTTCTCCATAGTGGCTGTACTAGTTTGCATTCCCACCAACAGTGTAAGAGGGTTCCCTTTTCTCCACACCCTCTCCAGCATTTATTGCTTGTAGACTTTTGGATAGCAGCCATTCTGACTGACGTGAAATGATACCTCATTGTGGTTTTGATTTGCATGTCTCTGATAATGAGTGATGTTGAACATCTTTTCATGTGTTTGTTAGCCATCTGTACGTCTTCTTTGGAGAAATGTCTGTTTAGTTCTTTGGCCCACTTTTTGATTGGATCGTTTATTTTTCTGGAATTGAGCTGCAGGAGTTGCTTGTATATTTTTGAGATTAATTCTTTGTCCGTTGCTTCATTTGCTATTATTTTCTCCCATTCTGAAGGCTGTCTTTTCACCTTGCTTATAGTTTCCTTTGTTGTGCAAAAGCTTTTAATTTTAATTAGGTCCCATTTGTTTAATTTTGTTTTTATTTCCAATATTCTGGGAGGTGGGTCATAGAGGATCCTGCTGTGGTTTATGTCAGAGGGTGTTTTGCCTATGTTTTCCTCTAGGAGTTTTATAGTTTCTGGTCTTACGTTTAGATCTTTAATCCATCTTGAGTTTATTTTTGTGTATGGTGTTAGAAAGTGTTCTAGTTTCATTCTTTTACAAGTGGTTGACAGTTTTCCCAGCACCACTTGTTAAAGAGATTGTCTTGACCAGGAAACCCTCTCACCGGCGGGTGTGGGGGAAGATTTCTTATCTCGGAGGGCAACGTAACTGGGAGGAAAAAAACAAATAAAATCCACAGATTACGTGCCTAAAGCAACTCCCAGCAAAGAACCCCAGACGCTCGCATCATCCGCCACCAGCAAGTGGGGGCTGAACGGAGAGGAGCGGGCGGCACTGCCTAGGGTAAGGACCGGGCCCGAGTGCCCCGAGGGCAATCTGAGGGAGCTAACGTGAGATAGTAACCTAAACTGTGGGACAGCCAGAGAGAGAGCACTATCCCGCGAAAAGCCCAACTCTAAGGCACTGCCGGCCCGCTCACAGAACAAAGGACTGAGCGATACCAGAGGAGAGCTAGCCGGCTGTGGACCGCCCCATCTCCCGCCGGACACAGCAGGCAGGCGGAGCCCGCCAGAGCCGGAAAGGGGCAAACTCGGCTCCAGAGAGGGCACCCCCTACCAAACTGCAAACAGGCTCCCAGTTTCTAAGCAAAGACTGCCTGAGATCCCGGAGGGTCGACAGCCGCCGGGAGGGTCGCAGCCAGAGACCAGCTCCCCAGAACCGACACAAAGCACACCGGAGCCCGGCGCGCCCATAAACCGAGGCGGGGACCAGGGAGGTGATAAGCCGCACCGCCCCAACAGGGGAGAGCGTGCTCGCCAAACTCCTGGCCGCCTGAGCAGCTCCGACCGGGAACGGCACAAGCCGCGGGCGAAACCGAGTCTGCGCCTTTGTGGAGTAACCGGGAGCCTGAACCTGAGCGGCTTAGACCTGGGAAGTGCACGCAGCTCAGGGCCCGCTCCCCGGCCGAGCAACCTGAAGCCTGAGCAGGGTAGACGGGGAAAGCACACACGCCATGAGCGGGGGCGAACCCAGTGCGGCCGAGACACTGCGAGCTTACCACACACATGCCAGATTTGCAGTGTTCCTTCCTCCCCACAGCACGACTGAACAAGCGAACCTAAAGAGATCACCTCCACCGCTTTGTTGCAGGGCGGAAATTGATACTGAAGAGATCTCCAAACATAAGCCAAATAAACAGAGGGAAGCGCTTTGGAAGGGACAGGCCAACAGATTAAGATCCCTGTAGTTAATACCGACTGCATTGAAAAGGACCTATAGATCTTGAAAAGTATAAGCAGGAATAAGGATCTATCTGAAACTGAGCAGATCCCACACTGCTCACAACAGCTCCAGAGAAAGTCCGGGATATGTATTTTTTTTACTATTATTATTTTTTTTTAATTTTTTTTTTAAATTAAAAAAATTTTTTTCTCTTCTTTCCTTTTTCTTCAAGTCCTCTATTACACCTTTAACTTTCATAACCCACTATTAACTTACAAAAAAAAAAAACCCTATTTTTGAAGCAAACTACATACATATATCTTATACCTTTTGTGTTTTCTTTTTTTAATGTTTTTTTTCCTGTTATACTTTTTTTTCCTGTTTCTTTTTTTACTGTTTTACTGTTTTTTTTCTTTTTACACTGTTTCCCTTTTTTCTTTTTTTTTTTAGATTGTAAGTTTTATAAGAGTCTAACCTCTACTCTAGATTTTTAATCTTTGTTTTACATATTTGATATCAATTTTGTACATTTAAGAACCCAATCTTTAGGACCCAGTTTTACTCAGGAGTGTGATCACTGGCCTGATTACTCTCTCCCCCTATTGATGCTCTTTCTTGTCCCCCAGGGAACCTCTATCTCCCACCCTCCTCCTTCTCTTCTCAACCCAATTCTGTGAATCTCTGAGGGTGTTCTGGGTATTGGAGAATACTTCAGGAACAGGATACTGCCCAGATCTCTCTCTCCCCTCTTGATTCCTCCCTTTCTACTCATGCTCACCTCTATTACCTTCCTCCCCCCTCTCTATGTATCTCTGTGAACCACTCTGAGGGTTCCAAACTGTGGAAAGCACAGAGGGAAGTGCTTACTGGCTAGATTGCTCTCTCCACATTCGAATTCCCCTCTTCCCCTCCTGGTCACCTCAACCCCCCCCCCCCACCTCATCTCTCCATGTAACTCAGTGAACCTTTCTGGGTATCCCTCACTGTGGAGAATCTTTTCACCATTAACCTAAAAGTTTTATTATTGAGGCTGTATGGAAGGAGAAGTCTTGAGGCTACTGCAAGAATAAGACTGAAAGCCAGGGGAAACATTAATTAATAAGAGACCATCCAATAGCCTCCATATATACACTGAAACTAAGCTCCACCCAAGAGCCAATAAGTTCCAGAGCAAGACATACCACGCAAATTCTCCAGCAACGCAGGAACATAGACCTGAGCATCAATATACAGGCTGCCCAGAGGCACACCAAATCCATAGACATCTCAAAAATTAATACTGGTCACTCCATTGCACTCTAGAGAGCAGAAATCCAGCTCCACCCACCAGAACACCGACACGAGCTCCCCCAACCAGGAAGCCTTGACAAGCCACCTGTCCAACCCCAACCGCAGTGAGGAGCCTCCACAATAAAGAGGAACTTCATACTACCAGAATACAGAAGGGCCACGCCTAACACAGCAATCTAAACAAGATGAAAAGGCAGAGAAATACTCAGCAAGTAAAGGAAAATGAGAAATGCCCACAAAGCCAAACAAAAGAGGAGGAGATAGGGAATCTATCTGAAAAAGAATTTAGAATAATGATAATAAAAATGATCCAAAATCTTGAAAGCAAAATGGAGTTACAGATAAATAGCCTGGAGACAAAGGTTGAAAAGATGCAAGAAATGTTTATCAAGGACTTAGAAGAAATAAAAAGGAGTCAATATAGAATGAATAATGAAATAAAGGAGATAAAAGACACTCTGGAGGGAACCAGCAGTAGAATAACGGAGGCAGAAGATAGGATAAGTGAGGTAGAAGATAGAATGATGGAAATAAACGAAGCAGAGAGGAAAAAAGAAAAAAGAATCAAAAGAAATGAGGAAAACCTCCGGGACCTCTGGGACAATATGAAACGCCCCAACATTCGAATCATAGGGGTCCCAGAAGAAGAAGATAAAAGGAAAGGCCATGAAAAAATACTCGAGGAGATAATAGTTGAAAATTTCCCTAAAATGAGGAAAGAAATAGTCACAGAAGTCCAAGAAACCCAGAGAGTTCCAAACAGGATAAACCCAAGGCGAAACACCCCAAGACACATATTAATCAAATTAACAAAGATCAAACACAAAGAACAAATATTAAAAGCAGCAAGGGAAAAACAACAAATAACACACAAGGGGATCCCCATAAGGATAACAGCTGATCTTTCAATAGAAACCCTTCAGGCTAGAAGGGAATGGCAGGACATACTTAAAGTAATGAAAGAGAATAATCTACAACCCAGATTACTGTACCCAGCAAGGATCTCATTCAGATATGAAGGAGAATTCAAAAGCTTTACAGACAAGCAAGAGCTGAGGGAATTCAGCACCACCAAACCAGCTCTCCAACAAATGCTAAAGGATCTTCTCTAAACAGGAAACACAGAAAGGATGTTTCAACACGAACTCAAAACAACAAAGTAAATGGCAACGGGATCATACTTATCAATAATTACCTTAAATGTAAATGGGTTGAATGCCCCAACCAAAAGACAAAGGCTTGCTGAATGGATACAAAAACAAGACCCCTATATATGCTGTCTACAAGAGACCCACCTCAAAACTAGGGACACACACAGGCTGAAAGTGAAGGGCTGGAAAAACATATTTCATGCAAACGGAGACCAAAAGAAAGCAGGAGTCGCAATACTCATTTCAGATAAAATAGACTTTAAAATAAAGGATGTGAAAAGGGACAAAGAAGGACACTACATAAAGATCAAAGGATCAATCCAAGAAGAAGACGTAACAATCATAAATATATATGCACCCAACATAGGAGCACCACAATATATAAGGCAAATACTAACAAGTATGAAAGGGGAAATTAACAATAACACAATAATAGTGGGAGACTTTAATACTCCACTCACGCATATGGATAGATCAACTAAACAGAAAATTAACAAGGAAACACAAACTTTAAATGATACAATAGACAAATTAGATTTAATTGATATTTACAGGACTTTCCACCCCAAAACAATCAATTTTACCTTTTTCTCAAGTGCACATGGAACTTTCTCCAGGATAGATCACATCCTGGGCCATAAATCTAGCCTTGGTAAATGCAAAAAAATTGAAATCATCCCAGCCATCTTCTCTGACCACAATGCAGTAAGATTAGACCTCAATTACAGGAAAAAAACTATTAAAAATTCCAACATATGGAGGCTAAACAACACGCTTCTGAATAACCAACAAATCACAGAAGAAATCAAAAAAGAAATAAAATTATGCATAGAAATGAATGAAAATGAAAACACAACAACCCAAAACCTATAGGACACTGTAAAAGCAATACTAAGGGGAAGGTTCATAGCAATACAGGTGTACCTCAAGAAACAAGAAAAAAATCAAATAAATCAACTAACTCTACACCTAAAGCAACTAGAGAAGGAAGAAATGAAAAACCCCAGGGTCAGTAGAAGGAAAGAAATCTTAAAAATTAGGGCAGAAATAAATGCAAAAGAAACAAAAGAGACCATAGCAAAAATCAACAAAACTAAAAGCTGGTTTTTCGAGAAGATAAACAAAATTGACAAGCCATTAGCCAGACTCGTCAAGAAACAAAGGGAGAAGAATCAGATCAACAAAATTAGAAATGAAAATGGAGAGATCACAACAGACTCCACAGAAATACAAAGGATCATAAGAGACTACTACCAACAGCTATATGCCAATAAAATGGACAACTTGGAAGAAATGGACAAATTCTTAGAAAAGTATAACTTTCCAAAACTGAACCAAGAAGAAATAGAAGATCTTAATAGACTCATCACAAGCACGGAAATCGAAACTGTAATCAGAAATCTTCCAGCAAACAAAAGCCCAGGACCAGACGGCTTCACAGTGGAATTCTACCAAAAATTTAGAGAAGAGCTAACACCTATCCTACTCAAACTCTTCCAGAAAATTGCAGAAGATGGTAAACTTCCAAACTCATTCTATGAGGCCACCATCACCCTAATTCCAAAACCAGACAAAGATGTCACAAAAAAGGAAAACTACAGGCCAATATCACTGATGAACATAGATGCAAAAATCCTTAATAAAATTCTAGCAAACAGAATCCAACATCATATTAAAAAGATCATACGTCATGACCAAGTGGGCTTTATCCCAGGAATGCAAGGTTTTTTTAACATCCGCAAATCAATCAATGTAATACACCACATTAACAAATTGAAAGCAAAAACCATATGGTTATCTCAATAGATGCAGAAAAAGCCTTTGACAAAATTCAGCATCCATTTATGATAAAAACCCTCCAGAAAGCAGGAATAGAAGGAACATACCTCAACATAATAAAAGCTATATATGACAAACCCACAGCAAACATTATCCTCAATGGTGAAAAATTGAAAGCATTTCCCCTAAAGTCAGGAAGAAGACAAGGATGCCCACTTTCACCACTACTATTCAACATAGTTTTGGAAGTTTTGGCCACAGCAATCAGAGCTGAAAAAGAAATAAAAGGAATACAGATAGGAAAAGAAGAAGTAAAACTCTCACTGTTTGCAGATGACATGATCCTCTACATAGAAAACCCTAAAGACTCTACTAGAAAATTACTAGAGTTGATCAATGAATATAGTAAAGTTGCAGGATATAAAATTAACACACAGAAATCCCTTGCATTCCTATACTCCAATAATGAGAAAACAGAAAGAGAAATTAAGGAAACAATACCATTCACCATTGCAACAAAAAGAATAAAATACTTAGGAATATATCTACCTAAAGAAACAAAAGACTTATATATAGAAAACTATAAAACACTGATGAAAGAAATCAAAGAGGACACAAACAGATGGAGAAATATACCGTGTTCATGGATTGGAAGAATTAATATAGTGAAAATGAGTATACTACCCAAAGCAATCTATAGATTCAGTGCAATCCCTATTAAGCTACCAATGGTATTTTTCACAGAACTAGAACAAATCATCTCACAATTTGTATGGAAATATAAGAAACCTCGAATAGCCAAAGCAATCTTGAGGAAGAAGAATGGAACTGGAGGAATCAACCTGCCTGACTTCAGGCTCTACTACAAAGCCACAGTCATCAAGACAGTATGGTACTGGCACAAAGATAGAAATATAGATCAATGGAACAAAATAGAAAGCCCAGAGATAAACCCACGCACATATGGACACCTTATCTTCGACAAAGGAGGCAAGAATATACAATGGAGAAAAGACAATCTCTTTAACAAGTGGTGCTGGGAAAACTGGTCAACCACTTGTAAAAGAATGAAACTAGAACACTTCCTAACACCGTACACAGAAATAAACTCAAAATGGATTAAAGATCTAAACGTAAGACCAGAAACTATAAACCTCCTAGAGGAAAACATAGGCAAAACACTCTCCGACATAAATCACAGCAGGATCCTCCATGACCCACCTCCCAGAATATTGGAAATAAAAGCAAAAATAAACAAATGGGACCTAATTAAAATTAAAAGCTTTTGCACAACAAAGGAAACTATAAGCAAGGTGAAAAGACAGCCTTCAGAATGGGAGAAAATAATAGCAAATGAAGCAACAGACAAACAATTAATCTCAAAAATATACAAGCAACTTCTGCAGCTCAATTCCAGAAAAATAAACGACCCAATCAAAAAATGGGCCAAAGAACTAAACAGACATTTCTCCAAAGAAGACATACAGATGGCTAACAAACACATGAAAAGATGCTCAACATCACTCATTATTAGAGAAATGCAAATCAAAACCACAATGAGGTATCATTTCACACCAGTCAGAATGGCTGCTATCCAAAAGTCTACAAGCAATAAATGCTGGAGAGGGTGTGGAGAAAAGGGAACCCTCTTACACTGTTGGTGGGAATGCAAACTAGTACAGCCACTATGGAGAACAGTGTGGAGATTCCTCAAAAAACTGGCAAGAGAACTGCCATATGACCCAGCAATCCCACTGCTGGGCATATACACCGAGGAAACCAGAATTGAAAGAGACACGTGTACCCCAACGTTCATCGCAGCACTGTTTACAATAGCCAGGACATGGAAGCAACCAAGATGTCCATCAGCAGACGAATGGATAAGGAAGCTGTGGTACATATACACAATGGAATATTACTCAGCCATTAAAAAAATACATTTGAATCGGTTCTACTGAGATGGATGAAACTGGAGCCCATTATACAGAGTGCAGTAAGCCAGAAAGAAAAACACCAATACAGTATACTAATGCATATATATGGAATTTGAAAGATGGTAACGATAACCCTATATGCGAGACAGAATAAGAGACACAGATGCATAGAACAATTTTATGGACTCTGAGGGAGAAGGTGAGGGTGGGACATTCTGGGAGAATAGCATTGAAACATGTATATTATCATATGTGAAACAGAACACCATTCCATGTTCGATGCATGAGACAAGGGCTCAGGGCCGGGGCAATGGGATGACCCAGAGGGATGGGATGGGGAGGGAGGTGGGTGGGGGGTCCAGGAAGGGGAACACATGTAAACCCATGGCTGATTCATGTCAATGTATGGCAAAAACTATTACAATATTGTAAAGTAATTAGCCCCCAACTAAAATAAATAAATTTATTAAAAAAAAAGAGATTGTCTTTTCTCCATTGTATATTCTTGCCTCCTTTGTCGAAGATAAGATGTCCATAGCTGCATGGATTTATCTCTGGGCTTTCTATTTTGTTCCATTGATCTATATTTCTGTCCTTGTGCCAGTACCATACTGTCTTGATGACTGTGGCTTTGTAGTAGAGCCTAAAGTCAGGCAGGATGATTCCTCCAGTTCCATTCTTCTTTCTCAAGATTGCTTTGGCTATTCGAGGTTTTTTATATTTCCATACAAATTGTGAAATTACTTATTCTAGTTCTGTGAAAAATATCATTGGTAGCTTGATAGGGATTGCGTTGAATCTATAGATTGCTTTTGGTAGTATACTCATTTTCACTATATTGATTCTTCCGATCCATGAACACAGTATATTTCTCCATCTATTTGTGTCCTCTTTGATTTTTCATCAGTGTTTTATAGTTTTCTATATATAAGTCTTTTGTTTCTTTAGGTAGATATATTCCTAAGTATTTTGTTCTTTTCATTGCGATGGTGAATGGAATTGTTTCCTTGATTTCTCTTTCTGTTTTCTCGTTGTTAGTGTATAGGAATGCAAGGGATTTCTGTGTGTTAATTTTATATCCTGCAACTTTACTATATTCATTGATTAGCTCTAGTAATTTTCTGGTGGAGTCTTTAGGGTTTTCTATGTAGAGGATCATGTCATCTGCAAACAGTGAGAGTTTTACTTTTTTTCCAATCTGGATTCCTCTTATTTCTTTTTCTGCTCTGATTGCTGTGGCCAAAACTTCCAAAAATATGTTGAATAGTAGTGGTGAGAGTGGGCACCCTTGTCTTGTTCCTGACTTTAGGGGAAATGCTTTCAGTTTTTCACCATTGAGACTAATGTTTGCTGTGGGTTTGTCATATATGGCTTTTATTATGTTGAGGTATGTTCCTTCTATTCTTGCTTTTTGGAGGGTTTTTTTTTTTTATCATAAATGGATGTTGAATTTTGTCCAAGGCTTTCTCTGCATCTGAAATAATCATATGGTTTTTATTTTTCAATTTGTTTATGTGGTGTATTACATTGATTTGTGGATATTGAAGAATCCTTGCATCCCTGGGATAAAGCCCACTTGGTCATGATGTATGATCTTTTTAATATGATGTTGGATTCTGTTTGCTAGGATTTTGTTAAGGATTTTTGCATCTATGTTCATCAGTGATATTGGCCTGTAGTTTTCCTTTTTTGTGACATCTTTGTCTGGTTTTGGAATTAGGGTGATGGTGGCCTCATAGAATGAGTTTGGAAGTTTGCCTTCCTCTGCAATTTTCTGGAAGAGTTTGAGTGGGATAAGTGTTAGCTCTTCTCTAAATTTTTGGTAGAATTCAGCTGTGAAGCCATCTGGTCCTGGGCTTTTGTTTGTTGGAAGATTTCTGATTAGTTTCAATTTCCGTGCTTGTGATGGGTCTGTTGAGATTTTCTATTTCTTCCGGGTTCAGTTTTGGGAAGTTGTACTTTTCTAAGCATTTATCCATTTCTTCCAAGTTGTCCATTTTATTTGCATATAGTTGCTGATAATAGTCTCTTATGAGCCTTTGTATTTCTGTGTTGTCTGTTGTGATTTCTCCGTTTTCATTTCTAATTTTGTTGATTTGATTCTTCTCCCTTTGTTTCTTGATGAGTCTGGCTAATGGCTTGTCAATTTTATTTATCTTCTCAAAGAACCAGCTTTTGGCTTTGTTGATTTTTGCTATGGTCTCTTTTGGTTCTTTTGCATTTATTTCTGCCCTAATTTTTAAGATTCTTTCCTTCTACTAACCCTGGGGTTCTTCATTTCTTCCTTTTCTAGTTGCTTTAGGTGTAGAGTTAGGTTATTTATTTGACTTTTTTCTTGTTTCTTGAGGTGAGCCTGTATTGCTATGAATCTTCCCCTTAGCACTGCTTTTACCGTGTCCCATAGGTTTTGGGTTGTTGTGTTTTCATTTTCATTCGTTTCTATGCATATTTTGATTTCTTTTTTGATTTCTTCTGTGATTTATTGGTTATTCAGCAGCATGTTTTTCAGCCTCCATATGTTGGAATTTTTAATAGTTTTTCTCCTGTAATTGACATCTAATCTTGCTGCATTGTGGTCAGAAAAGATGCTTGGAATGATTTCAATTTTTTTGACTTTACCAAGACTAGATTTATGGCCCAGGATGTGATCTCTTCTGGAGAAGGTTCCGTGTGCGCATGAGAAAAAGGTGAAATTCATTGCTTTGAGGTGAAATGTCCTATAGATATCAATTAGGTCTAACTGATCTATTGTATCATTTAAAGTTTGTGTATCCTTGTTAATTTTCTGTTTAGTTGATCTGTCCATAGGTGTGAGTGGGGTATTAAAGTCTCCCACTGTTATTGTGTTATTGTTAATTTCCCCTTTCATACTTGTTAGCATTTGCCTTACATATTGCAGTGTTACTATGTTGGGTGCATATATATTTATAATTGTTATATCTTCTTCTTGGATTAATCCTTTGTTCATTATGTAGTGTCCATCTTTGTCTCTTTTCACAGCCTTTGTTTTAAAGCCTATTTTATCTGATATGAGTATTGCTATTCCTGCTTTCTTTTGGTCTCTATTTGCATGAAATATCTTTTTCCAGCCCTTCCCTTTCAGTCTTTATGTGTACCTTGTTTCAAGGTGGGTCTCTTGTAGACAACATATATAGGGGTCTTGTTTTTGTATCCATTCAGTCAGTCTTCGTCTTTTGGTTGGGGCATTCAACCCATTTACATTTAAGGTAATTATTGATAAGTATGATCCCATTGCCATTTACTTTATTGTTTTGGGTTCAAGATTATACACCCTTTCTGTGTTTCCTGTCTAGAGAAGATCCTTTAGCATTTGTTGGAGAGCTGGTTTGGTGGTGGTGCTGAATTCTCTCAGCTTATGCTTGTCTGTAAAGCTTTTGATTTCTCCTTCATATTTGAATGAGATCCTTGCTGGATACAGTAATCTGGGCTGTAGATAATTTTCTTTCATCACTTTAAGTGTGTCCTGCCATTCCCTTCTGGCCTGAAGAGTTTCTATTGAAAGATCAGCTGTTATCCTTATGAGAATCCCTTTGTGTGTTATTTGTTGTTTTTCCCTTGCTTCTTTTAATATTTGTTATTTGTGTTTGATCTTTGTTAATTTGATTAATATGTGTCTTGGGGTGTTTCGCCTTGGGTTTATCCTGTTTGAGACTCTCTGGGTTTCTTGGACATGGGTAATTATTTCCTTCCCCACTTTTGGGAAGTTTTCAACTATTATCTAGAGGATTTTCTCATGGTCTTTCTTTTTGTCTTCTTCTTCTGGGACTCCTATGATTCGAATGTTGGTGTGTTTAACATTGTGCCAGAGGTCTCTGAGGTTGTCCTCATTTCTTTTCATTCTTTTTTTCTTTTTTCTCCTCTGTTTCATTTATTTCTATCATTCTATCTTTTACCTCACCTATCATATCTTCTGCCTCTGTTATTCTACTGTTGGTTCCCTCCAGAGTGTTTTTTTATCTCATTTATTGCATTATTCATTATATATTGACTATTTTTTTATTTCTTCAAAGTGCTTGTTAAACCTTTCTTGCATCTTCTCTGTCCCAGGTTATTTATCTGTAACTCCAATTTGTTTTCCAGATTTTGGATCATTTTCACTATCATTATTCAGAATTCTTTATCAGGTAGATTCCCTATCTCTTCCTCTTTTATTTGATTTGGAGGGCATTTATCCTGTTCCTTTACCTGCTGGGTATTTCTCTGCCTTTTCATGTGGTTTATATTGCTGTGTTTGGGGTGGCCTTTCTGTTTTCTGGCAGTTTGTGGTTCCTCTTTATTGTGGAGATTCCTTGCTGTGGATGGGGTTAGACGGGTGGCTTGTCAAGGTTTCCTGGTTGGGGAAGCTTGTGTCAGTGTTCTGGTGGTTGGAGCTGGATTTCTTCTCTCTGGAGTGCAATGAAGTGTCCAGTAATGAGTTTTGAGATGTCAGTGGGTTTGGTGTGACTTTGGGCAGCCTGTATATTGAAGCTCAGGGCTGTAGTCCTGCGTTGCTGGAGAATTTGTGTGTTATATCTTACTCTGGAACTTGTTGGCCCTTGGGTGGTGCTTGGTTTCAGTGTAGGTATGGAGGCGTTTGATGAGCTCCTATCGGTTAATGCTTCCTGGATTCAGGAGTTCTCTGGTGTTCTCAGGATTTGGACTTCCTTGTAGCTCAGTGGGTAAAGAATCTGCCTGCAGTGCAGGAGACCCGGGTTCGATCCCTGGGTTGGGAAGATCCCCTGGTGAAGGAAACGGCAACCCACTCCAGTATCCTTGCCTGGAAAATCTCATGGACAGAGGAGCCTGGCGGTCTGCAGTCCATGGGGTTGCAAAGAGTCGGGCATGACTGAGAGACTAACACTAACTCCTGTCTCTGGTTTTCAATCTTATTCTTACAGTAGCCTCAAGACTTTTCTATCTATACATCACCAATGATAAAACATCTAGGTTAATGATGAAAATTTTCTCCACAGTGAGGGACACCTGGAGAGGTTCACAGAGTTACATGGAGAAGAGAAGAGGGAGGAGGGAGATAGAGGTGACCAGGAGGAGAAGAGGAGAATCAAAAGGGGAGAGAGCAAGCTAGCCAGTAATCACTTCCCTATGTGCTCTCCACAGTCTGGATCTCTCAGAGATGTTCACGGAGTTACACAGGGAAGAGAAGAGGGATGAAGGAGACAGAGGTGGCCAGGAGGAGAAAAGGGGGAATCAAAAGGGGAGAGACAGATCCAGCCAGTAATCAGTTCTCTAAGTGTTCTCCACAGCCCGGAACACACAAAGAGATTCACAGAGTTGGGTTGAGAAGAAAAGGGGGAGTGGAGAGATGGAGGTGACCTGGTGGAGAAAAAGGAGAGTTAAAAGGGGGAGAGAGCAATCAAGCCAGTGATCTCCCAAGTAAAAATGGGTACTGAAGATTGGGTTCTTGAAGATACAAAGTTGATAACAAATACTAAAAGGCAAAGATTAAAAATCTAGAATAGAGGTTAGATTCTCAAAAATACAATATTAAAAAAAGAGGGGAAAAAAAAGGAAAGAAAAGAAAAAAGAAAAAAAAACCCACCAGAGTCACAAAAATTATAAAATATATATATATGAAGTTTGCTTTAAAAATAGGGTCTTTTTTTTTTGCAAGGTAATAATAGGTTATAAAAATGAAAACTGAAGGAGTAATAGGAGACTTAAAAATAAAAAATAATAATAAAATAAAATAAAAATAATAAAAAAGTTTTAAAAATTTAAAAAATGATAATAGTAAAAATATATCTAGGACTTTCTCTGGAGCTATTATGGACAGTGTGGGGTCAGTTCATTTTCAGATAGTTCCTTGGTCCAGCTTGTACTCAAGGTCTATAGGCCCCTTCCTATGTAGTCGGTGCTAACTACAGGGTTTTAATCTATTGCACCTGTCACTTCCAAAGCAGTTCCCTCTGTTTCTTTCAGCTTCTTCTGTTTGCTGGTCTCTTCAGTGTCTAATTTCTGCCCTGACACAAGGGGGGTGGTAATGGTCTTTTTTTTTTTAGTCTCACTTGTTCAGTCATGCTGTGGGGAGGGAGGAACACTGCAAACAAATCTCACTGGCGTGTGCTCACAATGATTTGGCCACACTGGGTTTGCTCTGCTCATGGCGTGTGGGCTTTCCCAGTCTACTCTGTTCAGGCTCTAGGTTGCACTGCCAGGAACTGTCTGAAGTGGGCCCCTGGGGTTGCCTGTACTTCCCGAAGGTTTAAGCCTCTCAAGTTCAGGTTCCTGGGTACTTCGCAAAGGCGCAGACTTGGCTGAGCCTGGGTTTTGTGCCCTTCCCAGGTCTGAGCAGCTCCGGTGACCAGGTTTTTGGATAGCGTGGTCAGGGGCTGTGCCTTTTTCCCTTCCCCTGTCCCAGCCACTCGGTTTTCTGGGTGTACAACAGGCGCAGCTTCCCAGGTGTGCCGTGTGTCTCCCCAGGGGAGATCTCTGGCTGCAACCCTCTCGGTGGGTGTTGATCTCCAGAGTCCCAAGAAGTCCTGGTTAGCAACGAGGTCTCCTTGCAGTTTGGTATAGGATGCCTCTCTGGGGCCGCGATTGCACCCTTCTGGCTCTGGCTGCCCTGCCTGCCCATCTCCAGCAGGGGATGGGCCGGTCCACAGCAGGCTTGCTCTGCTCAGTCCTTTGTTCTGTGAGTGGGCCTGGTGGTGTCTTAGGTTAAGGCTTTTCTCGGGAAAGCTATCCCACGGTCTAGGTTGCTGTCTCAAGCTAGTTCCCTCAGATTGCCCTCAGGACATTCAGGCCCAGTCCTTACCCAAAGCAATGCAGCCTGCCCCTCCCTGCCTAGCTCCCACTTGCTAGTTGGGGACGCGCGTCTGGGCTGTGGCTCTGCTGGGTGTTGCTGTTAGGTATGTAAACCACGGGTTTTAATTATTTATTTATTTTTCCTCCTGGTTATTTTGCCCTCTGAGATTTCAAGGCTCGCCACAGACCCTCTGGAGAGAGTGTTGCCTCGTGTTTGGAAACTTCTCTCTTTTTTAAGACTCCTTCCCGAGACAGATATCCGTCCTTACCTCTTTTGTCTCTTTTTATCTTTTATATTTTGTCCTACCTCCTTTCGAAGACCATGGGCTGCCTTTCTGGGTGCCTGCTGTCCTCTGCCAGCATTCAGAATTTGTTTTGTGGAATTTGCTCAGCGTCTAAATGTTCTTTCAGTAAACTTGTTGGGGAGAAAGTCATCTCCCCGTCCTATTCCTCTGCCCTCTTAGGACCGCCTCTCCTCTTTCACTTTCATCAAGAGGCTCTTAGTTCTTCTTCACTTTCTGCCATAAGGGTGGTGTCATCTGCATATCTGAGGTTATTGATATTTCTCCCGGCAATCTTGATTCCAGCTTGTGCTCCTCCAGCCCAGCATTTCTCATGATGTACTCTATATATAAGTTAAATAAGCAGGGTGACAATATACAGCCTTGACGTACTCCTTTTCCTATTTGGAACCAGTCTGTTGTTCCATGTCCAGTTCTAACTGTTACTTCCTGACCTGCATACAGGTTTCTCAAGAGGCAAGTCAGGTGGTCTAGTATTCCCATCTCTTTCAGAATTTTCCACAGTTTCTTGTGATCCACACAGTTAAAGGCTTTGGCATAGTCAATAAAGCAGAAATAGATGTTTTTCTGGAACTCTCTTGCTTTTTCAATGATCCAGCGAATGTTGGCAATTTGATCTCTGGTTCCTGTGCCTTTTCTAAAACCACTTGAGAAGGGAATGGCAAACCACTTCAGTATTCTTGCCTTGAGAACCCCATGAATGGTATGAAAAGGCAAAAAGATAGGACACTGAACGATGAACTCCCCAGGTCGGTAGGTGCCCAATATGCTACTGGAGATCAGTGAAGAAATAACTCCAGAAAGAATGAAGGGATGGAGCCAAAGCAAAACCAACACCCAGTTGTGGATGTGACTGGTGAGAGAGACAAGGTCTGATGTTGTAAAGAGCAATATTGCATAGGAACATGGAATTTTAGGTCCATGAATCAAGGCAAATTGGAAGTGTTCAAACAGGAGATGGCAAGAGTGAACGTCAACATTCTAGGAATCAGCAAACTAAGATGGACTGGAATGGGTGAATTTAACTCAGATGACCATTATATCTACTACTGTGGGCTGGAATCCCTTAGAAGAAATGGAGTAGCCATCATGGTCAACAAAAGAGTCTGAAATGTGGTACTTGGATGCAATCTCAAAAACGACGGAGTGATCTTTGTTCTTTTCCAAGGCAAACCATTCAATATCACGGTAATCCAAGTCTATGCCCAACCAGTAATGCTGAAGAAGCTGAAGTTGAATGGTTCTATGAAGACCTACAAGACCTTTTAGAACTAACACCCCAAAAAGATGTCCTTTTCATTATAGGGGACCGGAATGCAAAAGCAGGAAGTCAAGAAATACCTGGAGTAACAGGGAAACTTGGCCTTGGAGTACAGAATGAAGCAGGGCAAAGGCTAATAGAGTTTTGCCAAGAGGACGTACTGGTCATAGCAAACACCCTCTTCCAACAACACAAGAGAAGACTCTAAACGTGGACATCACCAGATGGTCAACACCAAAATCAGATTGATTATATTCTTTGCAGCCAAAGATGGAGAAGCTCTATAAAGTCAGCAAAAACAAGACCAGGAGCTGACTGTGGCTCAGATCATGTACTCCTTATTGCCAAATAATATCTTGGTAAACTTCTTTTTACCCAAGTCCCTAGACTATAATCATGTATATTGATTGTGTCTCTGATAACAAGCGGTTGGAGAATATTCTTCCTACAAGGCAGGCGTGTTTCTGAGCAGAGGAGGAACTCAGCTCTCTGTGTGGATATTTCTGGCAGTCCTACACCACCAATCCTGAATGCCTGTTCTTGCTGTCCTGAGGCTTCTGGTTACTAAGTGTTTACTTTAAATAAAACCTTGAGATTCTCTTGATTTGTTCCACTCTCTCCTTCCCCAATGTGTTCACAAGTCTGTTCTCTATGTCTGTGTCTCCATTGCTGCAGTGCTAATAGGCTCATCAGTACCAATATAAATTACCATATGTCAAATGGGTAGCCAGTGGAAATTTGCTGTATGATGCAGGGAGCTTAGATCAGGTGGTTGATGACCACCTAGAGGGAGGGGTTAGGGTGGGAGGTGGGAGGGAACATTTGTATACCCATGGTTGATTCACATTGATGTGAAACCAGACAATATTATCCTTCAATTCAAGAAATTATCCTTCAATTAAAACTTTAAAAGAAAAAGATATAGTCAAAATAGAAACCCTTTGGGTTGTGTCTTTGATTCCTGCAAAGTAGGTTCCTTCAAGCTGGTGAATCTTTCCTGAGGAGATGGGCCAGAGTGATCTCTTAGATGAGTGGGAGGACATGTGGGGTTTTCTGGGGTATAGGGTGAACACTGTGTTCTGTAGGTGATGGGTGAAGAGAGGGAGCCCAGCGTCCCCTGGAAATACTCCATGTAATTCCCCAGATTCCAGCAGGGACATGACTCAGTATTGATGGGGGTGTTTCAAGCCCAGGCTCTAGAGGTCAATACCAGGCCTGTCCACAATTTCCCCCAACCCAGGATTTCAAATCTTATTTATCTAAACAATCTGCATCCATATGATACTCATGTTTGTTTGTGTCTTTTATCCAATGTCTCTTTTTTGTCTCTCTGTTTCCCTCTCTTTCCCTTATACTAGCTGTTAATCGCTGAGTCCTGAAGATGTCAGAAAATCTGAAAACCTTTCTTTATCATGTCTGCAAAGACAACAGGGATTGTGAAAGACACAAGTTCACCCTCTAAGTTAGAGACTGTAGACACACAAGATTTCCTCAAGCTCAATACCTGCCTTCATCAACTCTGGGGTGCTGGTTCCTTGTCACCAGGCAGTAGATGGGGTGTGAAGACTGAGCACATCTTCTGGTCTCCCACTGCTCACAGGGTCTGGACTCCCTGAACACCTAGGAGCATGTTGGTCTTTGTTCCAGTCGCTCCCCCTGCAGCTTCTCTCCTAAAGTCTTCCCTGGATTGGAAGGTGACTTGGCACCAAGACTGGGTCCTCTCTCCTGGACCCAGCACAGTGTTGTCTTCTCATCCTCACTCTTCCCTGGACTCTGGGATCTGGTGAAAGATGCCAGCACTTGTACACCCATGGCACCCAACCAGTGGCTGACCAATCAGGACTTCGTGAAGATTCTGGATGTGACCTGTTGAGGGTGATTGATGTGACACAGTCTGCTACCTCTGGTGTGGAAGGTGAGGGGCCGTGTGGTCAACGTCTCCAGCATCATGGGCTGGGTGTCCCTCAAAGGTGGAGTATACAGCATGTCCAAGTACAGTGTGGAGGCCTTCTCAGAATCCCTCAGGTAATGCCCTGGGATGGAGGCCCTTCTTCTCTTTGGCTTCTGTGCTCTGAGTAAGGAGTAGTAGTGGGGTGGTAGTTTCTCCAGGGATTTTCATACATCACAGACCTAATGGTTCTTCCTTCCACATCCCTCTCCCTTACCTTGTGTAGGTCCATCACTGGGAAGCACCTTCATGTATTTCCCATGCCCAGTTGGTCCCAGACTTATAGAGCTTGATTCAACTTATTCCTGCCTTGCAGGAGGGCCCATGGTCAGAAATTATTGGAGGCACAATAACGGGTAGATTTGACTGTGCAGGCCTTCCATGTGCTCAGCTGCTAGCGTATTTATGCTCTAAGAGCCCTGGGGGGAAGTGTACCCCTTAAAGCAATTAGTCAAGAGAGCAACATAGTCAAATCAGTGGTAGAGACCACAGGCTGCAGAGAGCAGGTGGCTCTGATGTGTGGGAACTCTGTCCACAAGCAGGTGGATGCTCCTTAGAGGACAGAGGGGTTACTGGGGTGGGAGAGGGGAGACAGGGGATGTAACTATGGAAAGACAGAATGTGCAAATGGTGATTGATTGGAGTGAGAGGAATAGGAGGAGGCAGCATTTAAGTGATGCTCTGCAGCACAGTTGGTAGGATGTGGCACTGATAGGCACAGGGTGCAAAATAATTGGGAAAATGGTCAAACTCTATAGAGAAGCAGTAACATCACCATGAGTTTATTTCCCTGGCTTCTGCGTCTCACAACTTCTGAGAGTTCCCAGCCCATCTCACCCAGCCCTGTACTGGTGTCTGACAGTTCTTTCGTGTTCTGCTTGCACAACCTCTCACGTCCTTGCCCCTCATCCTGCCTACATTACAGGAGGGAAGTCTCCTACTTCAGAGTGAAGGAGGCTATGATTGAGGCCGGTTACTTCCTGACCAATATGACCCAAGATGAGGTGTTTAATGGAAACCTCCAGACATCATGGGATCATGCCAGGCCAGAGATCCAGGAACTCTATCGAGACAAGTTCCTTGCCTACCGTGAGTTAGCTATGGGCTTTGGAAAAATATTCAGAAATACATCGTTAGTACCTACTCCAGTCTCAGTTCCATCCTCCAGGCTCTCTGTTACCCACAGTGGGGATATGAGGTCATCCCTAAGGTCTCTGTTTGGTCAACTGGTGACAGAAGGGAAGGATCGAGACTTGGTAGAACTAGAGAACAGTTTCTCTTCAGAAACCCTTTTAATTTGGAAAGGAGACTGATGCCACAGAGGGATACACCACTGGAATCATGGCAAGCTGGTGTTAGGACCACCTTTTTTCAGGTGCCTCAATTTTTAGGGTGGGTAGAGACCTCCAGTATGTAGTACACGTATTCCCTGGAAAGGTACTAGAGGGCGCTAACTTAGTGTGGAAGTGTATTTTTTGCTAGATGCTAGGACACATTACAGTGAAATCTATTGATATGGTATGGACCATGACTTGGGAAGAGATCTGAATTTTTGGAAAGTCAAGTTGATCTGGAAGTGGGAGGGCTGGAAAATGAGAATAACTAAGATGGTTCTTCTGGAAAGACATGAAGACATCGGATTTACTGAAGCCACTGTGGGCTGGAAATCTGTCCTTGGTGACTGACTGCATGAAGCATGCCCTGCTGCCTGCCACCTCCGCACTAGATACTCACTTGGCTGGGACTCCAATTTCTTCTATCTTCCCATGAGCTACCTGCCCTGCTTCCTAGTGGATCTCATGATGTATTGGCATTACACTGGGCCTGCTAAGGCCCTGTAATCCAAGACTGGGGAGCATGGTAGGGGGCATTCGGGTTGTACATGGGGAGAGTACACATGGAGGGAGGGAAATAGAGTGGAGAGGGGGATTCTCAGGGCTCCATAACACACATTCCACCTCATTTCCCACTTACTCCCCAGGCTTTGCTTGGGTCATTGCTTAGGACTCTAAGAAATTAGGAAGAAAGAGACAAGATTGGGCCTGAGGAACTGAGGTCAGATGCTCATGCCTCCGTTTTGTCCCTTCTGTATTATGACCCACATCAGCTGTGAAAAGCCATACTTTGGGGAGGACATGAGACAGTAGGGGTTCAGTCCCCTGTGCTTTGGCTCTGTCCTCCTCTTCAGATGAATCTTTCCCATGTCCTGTCTCCCTCTTCCTCAGGATAGAAATGATGGGCAGGGATATAAAAGCCCTTCTTCCCTGAAGGTGTCTGTTGATAGTAAATGGTGTCCAGCAGCCTGATCCAACAACCTAGGTGCCAATTCAGTGGCCTTGGCAGGTTTGGGTACAGAAACCAGGTTTTGATCCATCTTGGAAACAAGAATTTCCATTGATTATTTTTTCCTTAAAATTTCATTTTAAAAGTTCACCTACTAGAATACAAGCTAGGGCTTCATGGTTAAACTGAAAACACTTGATTTTCAAATTATTATTTATGACACACTCAAACAGTACCAGTCTCACCAAACCAAATGAAATCAAATAAAGCATCATTGATTCACTATATGACTTGGGGGTGTGTGTTCAGGATGTATGGAATCATCCCCAGGAATCTTGTCCAGAATGTCAGAGTGCTTGTAAAGTTAAAATTCCTGACCCTCCTTGCTGGTCCCATAACAGGTTGAGGGACAAAGGGCGGCACAGGGATGGGTCCTATGGCCACCTCTTTGATTGTTGACTCACGGGTTCTAACTCAGAGAAAGCTGAACAACAAAAGCATTGAAAAAGAAGTGCAGTGCACACCAGCCGAGTCTTCAGGCTGGACCCTCAGGGGATTCCCAGTCCTCCTCCTTCCAGGCTGCTTTCTTTGGGGGTGGAGCCAGGTGTGGTCTGATGGACGTGAGCAGGGGCTGGAATCTGTGCCAGAGACCTTGCAGCAACCACAAGGCAGTCTCCCTCCTCCTCCCCTTGGCCGTGCTGGTGCTTTTGGAGAACAGGTTCAGTGTTTCCCCAACTCTAATATTATCTCTTCCCAGAATCAGACACCTAGGACCCAAAGGCAGGATTTGTCTGTCCATTTTGAGAGCTCACTCCAATAGCGGGCCAGCAGATAGGTAGGGCTGGAAACAAGGTTGCACAATTAGCCCTCACTCGTGGCCCCTTTCAGCCCCATGTCATTTTATAAGACTTTCTCTCTTCAGAGGACACGTCTTGGGAGGAGATGAGGGGATGGGTGTGGAATGCCCTGTCTTGACTGTGGTCCTCCTGAGACTAGGAGAACACCACCAGGGGGCGACACCCTGCTCCCAAGCATATAGTCTTGACAGTCGCTGCCTTGGAATGTGACCCAGCTGCAACTCCCAGGATCAAAGATGCAGAGATTTTAGTCAGTGAGTCTCCCTAACAGGATGGCCCCAGAAAGATGTCTTCTTGTGGGCTCTGCAGCTCTCAGATGAGTGAGAGTCACCCCAACCTCCTCTCTCGGGTCTCTCCTGACCTTCCTGTGGTCTTCCCCACTTGGCATGTAGCATGGAGCTCCTGACAGGCCCCAAACCCACGCTGTACCTTTCAGGATTCACAGAACAGAGGCAGAAGCCCTGAGAGCTGGCACCAGTCTGTTGCATGGCCCCATGGGAATTTATGGTTGATGCTTTCATGGTCACTGAGAAAAAAAAGTGTCTCGTTACTTTGAGTAAAGAAACCACAACCTTCTTTCTTAGCAGGGTTAGTGTTTTTATAATAATTGCATGTCCCCCAGCTTCCTGACAGTTTCCAGGGCACCATCCTCCATCCTGGCCTTCTTCATCCTCACCCTTTGGGGAGCACCTGTAGGATGGTCCTGTAGGTCACCCAGGAAGCAGACAGAGGCTGCTTTCTGCAGGAGCATCCTTTCTATTACTGCTGCCAACTCTCACTTGAGGGGCAACTCCTTTCAGGACGACAGTCAGCTCCCTGCAGGTGACAGTGACCAGTAAAGGCTGAATCTGTCTTCTTCTCTGTGCTTGTTGGCTGCCGGGATGAGTTCTAGGAGCATCTGAGCCTCTGTGCCCTTGGGGAAGCCTCTCCTTCCACCCAGGCCCGTATTCTTTCCTGACTCGGCAGTCAGAGCTGCGATAAATGTGGATGGTGAGGAGATGCCCAGGGCACTGACCCCAGCTCCTCTGTCTCTGCTTCTCTCACCAGCTCCACGCCCCTGGTGGTCCAGCCCCATTCTTGGATGGTATGTCCCCGCATCCCGTGAACACCCTCCATGCCAAGCTATTCTGTGGTCCAGGCTCAGGACCTTTCTTCAGTCTCCTGAGTGAGCGGCTCACTCCTCCTCTCCACCATCACCCTCATACAAACTGAACTAATTTCTTTCCAATTACTGTGGTTTACCGACCTCCCTGCTAATGGGAGTTTGCCTACCCTATCACATGCATCCATGGGTGCTAAGTTGCTTCAGTCTGTCTGACTCTCTGGAACCCCATGGACTGTAGCTCACCAGCCTCCTCTGTCCATGAGATTCGCCAGGCAAGAATACTGGAGTGGCTTGCCACGCACTCCTCCAGGGGATCTCTCCGAATCAGGGATCAAAATCACAGCTGTTATGTTTCCTGCATTGGCAGGCAAGTTCTTTACCACTAGGGCCACCTGGGAAGTCCAAACCATTCCATAAAAAAAAAAGTCACTCAGTCATGTCCAACTCTTGTGACACCATGGATTATTCAGTCCATGGAATTCTCCAGGCCAGAATACTGGAGTGGATAGCCTTTCCCTTCTCCAGGGGATCTTCCCATCCCAGGGATTAAGCCCAGGTCTCCAGCATTGCAGGCAGATTCTTTACAGGCCGAGCCACAAGGGAAGCCCCCCATCTCATGGTCCCTGTTAAACCAGACTTTTCCAGCAGTCTTTTCTCCATGTCAGAGTGGTCTGCTTTCTGGGTGTGGTGCTTGGCAGGTCAGAGTCTATGCAGAGAGTGTGGAGAGGGTGATGGAGCCAGGCACCCAAGACTGTGAGCAGGGAATCTTCATGGAATGAAAGGGGAACAACTGTTAGAGCAGCTTTGTTTGAGTCCT
Source organism: Giraffa tippelskirchi (assembly GCF_054371585.1). Taxonomy (NCBI): domain Eukaryota; kingdom Metazoa; phylum Chordata; class Mammalia; order Artiodactyla; family Giraffidae; genus Giraffa; species Giraffa tippelskirchi. The sequence continues at coordinate 155,825,451 of NC_137278.1, forward strand.
TTCAACACCCATCCCAGCATCTGGGAGAAGTCTCATCATTGCCAATGTCCCTTCACTCCCTTCATGTCCCCTCTCTTTGCCTCAGACACCCCCACCGCTCTTCTGAGCATCTTTTGGGTCTAGAGAACCATTGTATCAGGAGAGACCTTATTCTCTTTTGCCTTCTCCTTCTAATCCTAGAGAGGCTGAGGGGACTTAGTCTTTCAGGAGGGAATTCTGTGAGCTGAGTCAGAGGAGGAAACCAGGTCAGAGGCTAAGCCAGCTGCCCAAGGTCACACAGCTATTTGGCAGGAGAACTGGGCTTTGAAGCCATGCGTGTCTTGATTCCACTTTTATTCCCTTTGTAAGAGAATCCACTAGATCTGGGAGATCCAGGTCTGAGATTTAACCAGGAAAAAGGACAAAGATAATTGTGAACCATGAAACCTGGGATCAGTTCAGCTCAGTCGGTCTGTCATGTCAGACTCTTTGCGACCTCGAGGACTGCAACATGCCAGGCCTCCCTGTCCATCACCAAGTCTCGGAGTTTACTCAAACTCATGTCCATTGAGTCGGTGATGCCATCCAACCATATCATCCTCTGTCATTCCCTTCTCCTACCTTCAATCTTTCCCAGCATCAGGGTCTTTTCAAATGAGTCATTTCTTTGCATCATGTGGCCAAAGTATTGGAGTTTCAGCTTCAACATTAGTCCTTCCAATGAATATTCAGGACTGATTTCCTTTAGGATTGACTGGTTTGATCTCCTTGTAGTCCAAGGGACTCTCAAGAGCCTTCTCCAACACCACAGTTCAAAAGCATCAATTCCTCAGTGCTCAGCCTTCTTTATAGTCCAACTCTCACATCCATACATGACGTGGGATGGAGGGGTTCTAATGTGTGTGTGTGTGTATGGGAGGGGAAGTAAGAGGGCAGAGGTGGGCAGAGGGAAACAGGGAGGAGTAGGAGGACCAGGAAAGTGAGGTTGGAAAAGTATTGCCATCCTTAAAAGTTTGTGTTGGAAATGCAATGCTATTGACGAGAAGTGGGTTAAATGTACCAAAAGACAAGCACTGGGATCACAGTCAGTCACACTCACTGAAGAAGGTGAATAGGAAAATCTTCAGAACTCCATGCCTGAGAGTCTGGAGGATGATTGGCCAATCAACTTGGTATATGTTCTTAATTTCTCCTGTCCAGTCACTAGCCAGACTCTGTTTCACCTCAACCTGTGAATGTCTGTCCCCTGCAAAGCCATGTGGCTATCCCTGGTGGTCCTCGTGGGCCTGTACTACCTCCTGCCTGGTACCAGGAGAGGCAGATGGTGATCCACCTCCAGGACAAGTTCGTCTTCATAACAGGGTGTGACTCAGGCTTTGGGAACCTGCTGGCAAGACAGCTGGACCTGCGAGGCTTGAGGGTCCCAACTGTGTGTCTGACAGAGCAGGGGGCCGAGCAGCTGAGGAACCAGATGTCAGTCAGGCTGCAGACGGTGATCCTGGATGTCACCAAGACAGAGAGTGTCGCTGCAGCCACCAAGTGAGTGAAGGAGCATGTGGGTGAAAGAGGTACCACCCAAATGTTTTGTCTGTTTACTTCTCTCTGTGTGAGGGTAGACCCGTTGTCAGCTCCCTGGGGAAGAGTGCAAGGTGTTTTCCTGGACGTGAAGTCCCACCTGTCTTCTTCACCTCACCCAGTTACCAGATGAGCCTCTTCCATCCCCCACCCTCACCTCCTGACCTTGAGGCTCTGCAGTTTAGGGGAGAGATTTCCCTGATGACACTGTCCTTGCAGACTATCTGTCTGCTGTCTCCTCCTCTCTCAGCTAAAGTCTCGGTTTCTTGCTACTGAGGGATCAGGGTGATCAGGGTGGACTTTCTAGAGAAGGGGTGGAAGTGGGGACTCTGGTTGAAAGGCTGCAAGAGTATCTGGGGGCAGCACTGGGGCTGGGCTGTGTTCTCAACACTTGATCGTGTTCTTGCTGGTGACCCAGAGCCATTCCACATGGGTATAAATGTCATTCACTTTCAAATGATGATAGTGAGTTCTCAGGACTTGTCTAAAGAAACTCAGATAACTACCATGGAGTATTTTCCTTCTCTCTTTGTTTTCTGTTTTTCTTCTATTCTCTGCGATTTTTAAAAAATATATATCTATTTTATTGAAGTATAGTTGACTTACAATTTTTCAAGTACACACAATGTGATTCAGTTGTACAATACACATATATTATTTTTGAAATCATTTTCCATTATAGAGTATTAAAAGATATTAACTATAGCTCCCCATAAACGTTTGTTGCTTGTTGTATATCTCATTTTTTAAATTAGAAATTAGCATTCTATTGATACTAAGTCATACAAGTGTAATCAAAATATCACAGATTTTTTTGTTTGGCAAAATTTATAAGTTTTATGGCAGAAAGTGAAGAAGTAAATAGCCTCTTGATAAAAGTGGAAGAGGAGAGTGAAAAAGCTGGCTTAAAACTCAACATTCAAAAAACCAAGATCATGGCATCCGGTCCCATCACTTCATGGCAAATAGATGGGGAAACAATGGAAACAGTGAGAGACTTTATTTTGGGGGGCTCCAAAATCACTGCAGATGGTGGCTGCAGCCATAAATTAAAAGATGCTTGCTCCTTGGAAGAAAAGCTATGACCAGCCTAGACAGCATATTATAAAACAGGGACATTCCTTTGCCCACAAAATTTTGTCTAATCAAAGCTATGGTTTTTCCAGTGGTCACGTATGGACGTGAGAGTTTGAGTATAAAGAAAGCTGAGCATCGAAGAATTGATGCTTTTTACCTGTGGTGTTGGAGAAGACTCTTGATAGTCCCTTGGACTGCAAGGAGATCCAACCAGTCAATCCTAAAGGAGGTCAGTCCTGGGTGTTCATTGGAAGGACTGATGCTGAAGCTGAAACTCCAACACTTGGTGCGAAGAGCTGACTCTTTGGAAAAGACCCTGATGCTGGGAAAAATTGAAGGCAGAAGGAGAAGGGGACAGCACAGGATGAGATGATTGGATGGCATCACAGACTTGATGCACATGAGTGTGAAGAAGCTCTGGAAGCTGGTAATGGAAAGGGAAGCCTGACGTGCTGCAGTTCATGGGGTGACAGAGTTGGACACGACTGAGTGACTGAACTGAACCGAGCTGACTGATATGTATGTATACAAAAGGTTTTCTACTACTCTTGATAAAGGCTCAAGAAAGAGCACCAAAAAATGAAAGAAGAGTTGGAAAAATTGAAAATGAAATGGGAGCACTGAATATGAAATAGAAAAACTGAAACAAACTAAATAATAGTAAAAGATCATCATCTAGTCCAGTTGGTTTTAAACATGGCTGCTCATCAGAAATGTATCTGGAGCTTTGGAGAAAAAAAGCAACACCTGGGGGTTTGTATTTTTCAAAAACCCCTAAGATGATTCTGATATGCAGCTTGATTTCAAAGTGTTTACAGGTTTTTCTATTAAATGGTAGTTTTGAGGATACAGAATCTATTATTTTTCTGTTCACCAGTCATTATATAACAATATTGAGTAATAGTTACATAGGCACAATAGTAAAAGATGTTTATTACTTTTCACAATCAATAGACGGACAAAAAATAAAAGATAATTACAATTGCAAGCTATAACAGGAATATGATTAACCTGCTGCTGCTGCTGCTGCTAAGTCACTTCAGTCGTGTCTGACTCTGTGCGACCTCATAGATGGCAGCCTACAGGCTCCCCTGTCCCTGGGATTCTCCAAGCAAGAACACTGGAGTGGGTTGCCATTTCCTTCTCCAGTGCATGGAAGTGAAAAGTGAAAGTGAAGTCGCTCAGTCATGTCCGACTCTGTGCAACCCCATAGACGGCAGCCTACCAGGCTCCTCTGTCCATGGGATTTTCCAGGCAAGAGTACTGGAGTGGGTTGCCATTGCCTCTGATGATTAACCTAGCCATATAAAATAATACATACAATTTGGGGAGTCAAGCAGAGTAATGTGATAAGTGGAAGTGTATACATGCACATGTTTTCATCCACCCAGCCAGTCTATGTTTTTTGGTTGGTGCATTTAATCCATTTACATTTAAGGTAATTTTTGATATGCTGTGCTGTGCTCAGTTGCTCAGTCATGTCTGACTCTTTGCAACCCCATGGAATGTAGCCCACCAGGCTCCTCTATCCGTGGGGATTCTCCAGGCAAGAATACTGGAGTGGGTTGCCATGCCCACCTCCAGGGGATCTTCCTAACCCAGGGATCAAATCCAGGTCTCCTGCATTGCAGGAGGATTCTTTACTGTCTAAGCCACCAGGGAAGCCCAATTATTGACATGTATGATCCCATTTTCTTAATTGTTTGGGTTTATTTTGTTAGGTCTTTCCCTTCTCTATGTTTCCTGCCTAGAGTCATTTCTTTAGCATTTGTTATAAAGCCAGTTTGGTGGTGAAAGATTCTCTTAACTTTTGCTTGTCTGGAAAGCTTTTGATTTCTCCATCAAATCTGAAGGAGAGTCTTGCTGGGTAGAGTATTCTTAGTTGTAGTTTCTTCCCTTTCATCACTTCAAATATATCGTGCCATTCTTTTCTGGCTTGTAGCGTTTCTGTTGAGAAATCAGCTGATAACCTGATAGGAGTTTGTTTGTATGTTCTTTGTCATTTTTCCCTTGTTGCTTTTAATAGTTTATCTTTGTCTTTAATTCTTGTCAGTTTGATTACTATGTGTCTTGGTGTGTTCCTCTTTGAGTTTATCCTGATTCTCTGTGCTTCCTGGACTTGGTTGATTATTTCCTTTCCCATGTGAGGGAAGCTTTCAGCTATTATCTCTTCAGATATTTTCTCAGGTCTCTTCTTTCTCTCTTCTCCTTCTGGGACCCCTGTAATGCGAATGTTGGTATATTTAATGTTGTCCCAGAGGTCTCATAGGCTGTCTTCATTTGTTTTATTTTTGTTAATATTCTGTTCTGCAGCAGTGATTTCCACCATTCTGTTCTTCAGGTCATTTATCCATTCTTCTGCTTCGGTTATTCTGCTACTGATTCCTTCTAGTGTGTTATTATCTCTGTTTGTTTTCTCTTTAGCTCTTCTAGATGTTTGGTAAACATTTCTTGCATCTTTCCATTGTTTTCCCAAGATCCTGGATCATCTTCACTATCATTATTCTAAATTCTTTTTCTGGAAGGTTACCTATCTCCACTTTTTTCAGTTGTTTTTCTGGGGTTTTATCTTGTCCCTTCATCTGGGACATAACTTTCTTCTTTTTTCTTCCTGATTGCTTTCTGTAATGTGGTTTTTACTCTACTCGCTGTAGGATTATGGTTCTTCTTGCTTCTTCTGTCTGTTCTCTGATGGAGGACACTAAGAGACTTGTGTAAGCTTCCTGATGGGAGAGACTGGGTCAGTTTTTCCTTGCTCAGTAAAGCTTTATTCCAATTATCTGCTGATGGGTGATGAATGGGGTTGTGCTCCCTCCCTCTTTGTTGTTTGGCCTGAGGCGACCCAGCCCTGGGGTCTACAGGCTCTATGGCAGGGTTAATGGTGATCTCCAAGAGGGCTTATGCCAAGGGGGACCTTCCAGGACTGCTGCTGCCAGTGGCCCCATGCCTGTAGTGAGCCCCTGCCAACCCAAGCCTCCATTGGAGACCCTCCAACACTGTCAGGTAGGTTTGGTTCAGTCTCCTGTGGGGTCACTTCTCCTTTCCTCTGGGTCTTGGTGCACATGAGATTTTGTTTGTGCCCTCCACGACTACAGTCTCTCTTTCCTCCAGTCCTGAAGAAATCCTGTAATCAAATCCTGATGGTCTTCAAGGTCAGATTCCCTGGGGATTCCCAGTCCTTTTGTCAGATCCCCACCTGACGTGGGGCTCAGAACCTTCACAACACTGGTATTCTTTGGTATTATTGTTCTCCTGTTTGTGGGTCATTCACCAGGCGGTTATGGGATTTAATTTTATCGTGATTGCACCCCTCCTCTGGTCTCACTGTGGCTTCTGCTTTGTCTTTGGACATGGGATATCTTTTTTTGGTGGGTTCCAGCATCCTCTTGTGAATGGTTGTTCAACAACTGGTTTTGATTTTGGTGCTCTTGCAGAAGATGTGCACACAGCCTTCTACTCCGCCATCTTGAATTGGAAGCCTCTACTGCCTTAAAAAAATTTTTTTTTTTACTACAAATACACCAATGTTTAGCAGGGGAAAGAGAATTTTAGCTCCTTTTTCTGAGTATAAATGTAAAGGATGATCATTGTGGAAACTGAGAGACATGCAGGGATTAAAATCAAACACTCTCAAAAATCTCACAACCCAGATAAGTGTTGTTAATATTTTGGTGTACGTGGTCTGATATTTTGCAGATATTTATCCTTTTCTTTCTACTATATTAAAATATATAGATTTAGAACATAATAAAAATTTCTTCAAAAACCTCATAAATTGCGATTGAGAAAATGCTACACATTAAAATAGCATTACATATTAAAAAGTACTTCATGGTTTGAGACATAATATTTCCTACCTTTTAATCACCATATTCAACATAAACGATATCTCGTAAATGTCTTTCTACCCAAGTCCTTACACTATAACCATTTATGTTGATTGTATCTTTCTTTTTTAAAAGATATGTTGTTTGTTTGTTTGGTTTTGGCTGTGCTGGGTCTTTCTTTACTTGTGGAGAGCAGAGGCTATTCTCTCTATTCGAGGTGTGCAGGCTTCTTTTGTTTCAGATCACTGGTTTTATGGTGCACGGGCTTCAGTAGCTAGAACTTGTGGGCTCTAGAGCACAGGCTTGGTAATTGTGGCACATGGGCTTATTTGCCCAGTGCCATGTGGGATCTTCCCAGGGAGAAGTCGAACTGGTGTCCTTTGCACTGCAAGGCAAATTCTTAACCACTGAACCAGCAGGGAAGCCCTTGATCGTTTCTTTATAACAAATGGTTGGACAGTATTTATCCTACAAGTCAGGCATGTGGCTGAACAGGGCAGGCACTCAGCTCTCCGTGTGGAACTTCTGGTTCCCTTACCCCAGCAACCTCGAATGAATGCCTGCTGCTGCTGCCCTGAATCCTAGGGTTGCTAAGTGTTTACTTTAAAACCTTGGGATTGTGTCTTGGATTCTTGCAGAGCTTTCCTTTAAGCAGGGTGAATTTGCAGCAAGGAAATGAAGCCAGGGTGGCCTCCAGTGTGAGTGGGAGAAGAAGGTGGATTTTTCTGTGGTAGAGGGTGAACTATCTTCCCTGGGTATTCAGGAGATCCAACCAGTCCATCCAAAAGGAAATTAGTCCTGGGTGTTCATTGGAAGGACTGATGTTGAAGCTGAAACTCCAATATTTTGGCCACCTGATGTGAAGAGCTGACTCATTTGAAAAGACTCTGATGTTGGGAAAGATTGAAGGCAGGAGGAGAAGGGGACGACAGAGGATGAGATGGTTAGATGGCATCACCGACTCAATGGACACGAGTTTGGGTAAACTCCGGGAGCTGGTGATGGACAGGGAGGCCTGGTGTGCTGCGGTTCATGAGGTTGCAAAGAGTCGGACACAACTGAGCGACTGAACTGAACTGATCAGTGGGTAAATAGAGGTATCCTTGCCCATCTCCGCCCCACCCCCTGCAAAATACCCCTTGAAATTGTCCAGATTTCTGTAGATACATTGTTCAGTGTTAAATCGCTAGCGTTTCAAGCCAAGTCCATGCCTGAACTACCAGGTCTGTCAACAAGTTCTGCCAAACTTGGGATTTCAGGTCTGTTTCACCCAACCAATCTGCACCCAGATATAGTCATCTTTATTTTTTGTCTTTAATCTACTGATTCTTTTTTCCCTCTCTTCCCCTCCCTCATTGTCTTTTTATGTTTCCCATTCTTCTCCTCATACTAGCGGTTGAGATCTCAGTCCTAAAGGTATCAGAAGATCTGACAATGTAGGGGAATAATTATTACGTCTGCAAAGACAACATGAACTGTGAAAACCCAAAACCCTCCGATGTCCAGATTATGGACCTGCTCGATTTCTTTGTCTTTATTCCCCACTTTCATCCTATTTGGGGTTCTTGTTCCTTGTCAGCAGGCAGTGGGCTGGGCCATAAAGACAGAGTCAGGAGGGAGGCACACCTCCTATCCTCCCACTGCCCACAGGGTCCACTCTCCCCAAATCCTCAGAAGCATGGAGGTCTCTGTTCCACCCCTCCCCCTGCAGCCTCTCTCCTAAAGTCCTCCCTGTGTTGGAAGGTGATCTGCCACCACGGCTGAGTCCTCACTCCTGGGTCCAGCACAGTGTTGCCCTCTACCCCTGATGCTTCCCAAGACTCTAAATTCTGCTGAATAACACTGACATCTCCACGCCCATCACAACAACTGAGTGGCTGATACTTCATGAAGATGCTGGACGAGAACCTGTTGGTGGTGATGGAGGTGACCTTGAGTCTGCTGCTCCTGGTGCAGAAGGCGAGGGGTGTGAGGTCAGTGTCTCCAGCGTCATGGGTCGGGTGTCCTTTGGAAGGGGCTGCATGTCCATGTATGACGTGGAGACCTTCTCAGACTCCCTTAGGTTACAGCCTGAATGGTTGTTCGCTGTCTTCCTGCTTCTGTGCTCGCAGGGCAGTGTTTTTCAAGGGTTTTCTCTCTCTGGAGATTTAGAGACCGTTCCTTCCAAGTCCCTCTCTCTTGCTCTGTGTAGGTCTTTCACTGGGAAGAATCTTTTTATCTATTTGGTGTCCAGTTGGGTCTGAGGACTAAGGAGTTTGATTCCACATATTACTGCCTGCATGAGGGCCAACAGTCACACAGTTTCGGAGGCAGAATTGAAACTGAAATGATCTGAGTGTGCAATCCTGCCATGTGCTTAACTGCTATGTATATAGGTTCCAGGAATCTTGCAGGGAGGCTACCTGTGAAGTAACTAATCAAGGGAGCTGCATCACAGCTGTGGGTGAGACTCCAGGGGCTGCAGGGAGAGGGTGCTTCTATATGTGTGGGAGCTGTGTCCACAGGTAGGGGGATGTTCCTAGAGGAGAGTTGCCCATGGCATTACTAGGGGAGGAGAACAGAGACAGGATAGGGTTGAAGTGTCACTGCAACTTCAACCTGTTCTGAATGCTTGGTGTCAGACAGGGGACTGCTGGGGAGTCCACATGACCAGGAGGATCCTCAAGAGTCTCTGAGTCCTTCAAGGCTGTGGTGTCAGGCTCTCAGGTCACTCCATGTCCCCTACTCAGAAGCAGACCTAGAACTTCATGCTTGATCTGAATACTCCAGATTTTCATATTATTATTTACACACACAGACACAGAGCCAGACATACCAAACCAACAGAAATCAAATAAAGCATCATTGATTCACTTTATACTTTGAAGGTATGTATTCAGGACCTTGGGACTAACCCTCAGGAATCCTCTTCAGATTGTAGAGAACATGTGATGTTAAACCCCATGACCCTCCTTGCTGATCCTACACAGGGGCCGGGGTGGGGGGCGAAGGCTGCAATGAGATGGATGTCATGGTGGACAGTGTGGACTGAGATTCAAGGGCCCCAGTTCAGACAAAGCAGAACAACAGATGCATTAAAAGGAAGTGCATTGAACACCAGTGCACCTCCTCAATATGGACCCTCAGCAGAGCCCCCTTCCTCCTCTTTCCAGGCCTTCTTCCTTGGAGAGGGAAGCAGGTCTGGTCTGATGGACATGTGCAGGGCAGGAACTCATGCTATGAACATCCACAGTAGTGCCATAGAAAGCTGTGGTCACTTTTTCCTTAGGCTGTCCTGGCCCACTGTGAGCTGAATGTGGTCAGTGACTCCCCATTCCCAATCTTCAACCCTTCCAAGGGCCAGAACTTTAGCACTGGAAGGCAATGTTATGTCTCCAGGTAGTGGGACTGCATCTATGGGGCGAGAAATAAATTGCACAATTAACTCCTCCCAGCCCTACCACCTTTCATTGTTATGGACATCTTCCCCTCTTCACAGGACCCTTCCTGGGTGGATGGAGGAATTGTGTGTGGCCCTGAGTCTTGACAAGTGCATCTCATGACACTCGGCAGGGCGTCACCAGGGGGCGCCCCTCGTCTCTCCAATTCACAGGAAGCTCAGACATGTGCTGCTGCTGCTGCTGCTAAGTCGCTTCAGTCACGTCCGACTCTGTGCGACCCCAGAGATGGCAGCCCACCAGGCTCCCCCATCCCTGGGATTCTCCAGGCAAGAACACTGGAGTGGGTTGCCATTTCCTTCTCCAACATGTGCTGCCTTAGTACAAAGGGCAACTCTCTCCTGTAGGACTTCTCTTCAGAGATTTATGTCACTGAGTCTCCCATCGGGATTCTTGTCTCAGAGATTTCTTGTTCTGCCCCTTGCAGCTCTCAGGTGAGTGAGAAGCACCCAGATTCCTTCTGTCCTCTCTCTTGACTTTCCTGTGGCTGTTCCCACCCAGAATGTAGTCTGAAGCTCCTGAGACCCCAATGAGTCATCACATCACTTTCAGATTCACAAAAGGGAAGCAGATGGGGTAAAGGCTGGGATGTGTCTGCTGAATGGCCCCTTGGGAAGTTATGGTGATGGACTCGTGGTTATTGAGGAAAAAAAAAAATCTCATTTCTTTCAAAAAGAAACCACAACCTTCTCTCTTAGCAGGGTTAATGTTTGTATAAAACTTGCATGTCCTCCCAACTTCCTGACAATTTCCAGGGCACCATCCTATATGCTGACCTTCTTCCTCCTCACCTTTTGGGGAGGCCCTGTAGGAGGGTCCTGCTGGTGATCCAGGAAGCATGCACACGCTGGTTTCTGCAGGACTATCTTTTCCATTACTGCTGCCGACTCCCCCCTGAGCGACAACCCCTTTCAGGATGACAGTCAGCTTCCTGCAAGTGGAAATGACCAGTAAAGGCTAATCTGTCATCTCCTCTGTGTTTGTTGGCTGCTGGGGTTGGTTCCAGGAGCATCTGAGCCTCTGTGTCCTTGGGGAAGCCTCTCCTTCCTCCCAGGGTCCGTTTTCTTTCCTTACTTGGAGTCGGAGCTGTGATAAACGTGAATGGTGAGGAGATGCCCAGGGCATTGATCCCGGCTCCTTCTGTCCCTACCCCTCTCTCCAGCCCCACGACCCTGGTGGTCCACCCCTGTTACTGGATGGTATCTTCCCTCTCACTGTGAACTCCTCCATGCACAGCTGTTCTGGGGTCCAGTCTCAGGTCCTTTCTTTAGTCTCCTGAGGGGTCAGCTCCCTCCTCCTTTCCACTGTCACGCTAATACAAACTGAAATTATTCCTTTCCTTTATTGTGGTTTATAGATCTCCCCGCTTGGGAGAGTTAAAATTCCAATTAATGCTTGTCAAGGTTCAAATCAGTCTCTTCTCAGTGTCTGAGTGGTCAGGATTCTGGGTGTGGTGCTGGGCTGGGCAGGGTTTGAGCACAGAAGGGAGAGACCAATGAAGGCGGGCACCCGGGGCTGTGGGCAGGGCATGTTCATGGAGTAAAAGGGGAACAACTGTTACAGCAGCTTTGTGTGAGTCCTTCCAAGACCTGTTCCAGCATCTGGGAGAAGTCTCACCATTGCCTGTGTCCCCTCATTCCTTCTGTGTTCCTTCTCATTGCCTCAGACACCCCCACTGCTCTTCTGAACACCTTTCTGGTCCAGGGAACCAGGTGAGACCTTATTCTCCTTTGCCTTCTCCTTCTAATCTTAGAGAGGCTCAGGGGGACTTAGTCTTTCAGGAGAGAATTCTGTGAGCCTAGCCAGAGGAGGAAATCAGGTCAGAATCTAAGCCACACAGCTAGTTGGCAGATGAACTGGGTTTTGAAGCCATGTTTATCATGAATCTAAGTATATTCCCTTCAAAGAATTTCTTTAGATCTGGGAGACTCAGGTCCCAGACTTAAAAGGGACAAAGGGAAGAAGACAGTCGTGAGCCATGGAACCGTGCCACGTGTGGGTTCCAATGTGAGGGGGTGGGGACGGAGAGGAGAGAGGTGGGCAGAGGCAAAGAGGGAAGAGTGAGAGGACCAGACAGAGGTGCTTGGGAAACCTATTGTCATCCCTAAGAGACTGTGTCGTAAATGCACTGACATCTATTAGAAATGGGTTAAGTGTACCAAAGAACGCGCGTTGGGGTTAGAGTCAGTCATTCTCACTGGCAAGGGTGAACAGGACAATCTTGAGAACTCCATGCCAAAGGGCCTGGACCCTGGTTTGCCAACAGTAATCCTGTGTGTGCTTAATTTGTCCTGTCTGATCACTAGCCACTCTATTTCAACCCAGGCTGTGTGTGTCTGTCCCCTGCAAAGCCATGTGGCTGTACCTGGCGGTCCTTGTTGGCCTGTACTACCTCCTGCGCTGGTACCGGGAGAGGCAAGTGGTGAGCCACCTCCAGGACAAGTTTGTCTTCATCACCGGCTGTGACTCGGGCTTTGGGAACCTGCTGGCCAGACAACTGGACCTGAGAGGCTTGAGGGTCCTGGCTGCATGTCTGACAGAGCAGGGGGCCAAGCAGCTAAAGAACCAGACGTCTGACAGACTGCAGACGGTGATCATGGACGTCACCAAGACAGAGAGCATAGCTGCAGCCACCGAGTGGGTAAAGGAGTGTGTGGGGGACAGAGGTATCACCCAGATTTCTTGTTTGTTTATTTCTTCTGTGTGAGGGGACACTGGTTGTCAGCTCCCTGGGGAACATTCTAAGCTGTTTCCATGACTTAAAGTCCCACCTGCCTTCTTCACCTCACCCAGGTGACCAGCTGAACCTCTTCCACCCCCTACACCCACCTCCTGAGCATGAGGCTCTGTAGTTTGGGGCAGAGATTTCCCTGATGATACTGTGTCCTTCCAGATTACCTGTCTGGTGTCCCCTCCTCTCTCAGTGAAAGTCTGGCTTTCTTACTGTTGTGTGAGCAGGGTAATCAGGGTGGACTTTCTGGAGGAGGGGTAGAGAGGGGGACTCTGGCTGGAAGGCTGCATGGGTGGCTTGGGGCAGGGTTGGAGCTGGGCTGTGTTCTCAGCACCTGAACATGGTCTTGCTGGTGACCCATAGCCAGGCTACTCGAGGTTTAATGTCACCCATTTTTGTTGATGACACTGAACTCTCAGGATTTGTCTAAGGAAGGCCTGAAAACTACTGTGGGGTCGCATTCTCTTTTTTTATTTTTTGTTTTTCTCTGTATGTGATGTGTCTTTTTGTGGTACTATAGTTGTGCCTGTGTTTTATGGGAGAAGGAAAGAACTTTAATTTATCTAAATATAGATTTAAAACATGACACTGTGGACAGTGGGAATGGTATGTGGATGAAAACCAAATCACCCCAAATCCCATCACCCACAGATAAGTGCTGATAACATTTTGACATACATGATATTACAATTTAGACATAGTCTTTATGCTAATTTTCCAGTGAAAGAAGGTGAACAATTTTATAGGTAACGAAAATGTGTTCAAAAACATAATAAATAATGATTGAGAATATTGTATTCTTTAGACTAGCTCTACTTCATAAAAAGTACCTCATCGTATGAATGTAATTGGTTCCCATATTTTATTCATTGCATTGAGCATAAATGATGTCTAGGTAAACTTTCTACCCAATTCCCCAGGCTCTAATCACGTAAATTAATTTGATCATTGGTCAAATAATGAGGAATATACATTTTTACAAGGGCAGGCTTGGTGCTGAGAAGTAGAGGGACTAATTCTGTGTGTTCATTCTGACACCCTGTTCCCAACTGCCCTGACCCTGCTCTTCTGCCCTGAGTTCTGTTAGTTGACAAGTCTTGAAGTTCTTGATATGTGTCTTTGTGTTTCACAGACAGGTTTCCATGAAGGTGGGCAACCTGTGATCCGAGAGGACTGGGGCCAGAGCACCCTCTCATGTGAAGGAAAGGGTAGATTTTTCTAGAAAGAGGTGAAATTCCTAGTTGGGGAATCATGACTTCTCCTGAAAACCTACCTACTGAATTCCCAAACTTTTGTGGGAATATAGCTCAATATTGATGTAGGTGCTTCAAGGCTGGCCCTGCAGGTCAGTCCTAGGCCTCAAAACCAGTTCCCCCAAACCTGGGATCTCAGATCTCTTTTACTCAACCAATTTTCCCCTAACCTTCTTTCTGGTTTCCCTCATAGCTCAGTTGGTAAAGAATCCACCTGCAATGTAGGGTGCCCCAGTTCGATTCCTGGGTCTTGAAGATCCGCTGGAGAAGGGATCATGAAATCCTTATTGCCAAATTCAGACTTAAATCGAAGGAAGTAGGGAAAACCACTAGACCATTCAGTTCAGTTCAGTTCAGTTGCTCAGTCATGTCTGACTCTGCAACCCCATGAATTGCAGCACACCAGACATCCCTGTGCATCACCAACACCCGGAGTCTTCCCAAACCCATGTCCATCGAGTCAGTGATGCCATCCAACCATCTCATCCTCTGTCGTCCCCTTCTTATCCTGCCCCCAATCCTACCCAGCATTAGAGTTTTTTCCAATGAGCCAACTCTTCACGTGAGGTGGCCAAAGTATTGGAGTTTCAGCTTCAACATCAGTCCTTCCAATGAACACTCAGGATTGATCTCCTTTAGGATGGATTGATTGGATCTCCTTGCAGTCCAAGGGACTCTCAAGAGTCTTCTCCAACAACACAGTTCAAAAGCATCGATTCTGTGGCACTCAGCTTTCTTCACCGTCCAACTCTCACATCCATACATGACCACTGGAAAAACCATAGCATTGACTAGACAGACTTTTGTTGGCAAAGTAAGTCTCTGCTTTTAAATATGCTATCTAGGTTGACCATAACGTTCCTTCCAAGGAGTAAGCATCTTTTAATTTCATGGCTGCAATCACCATCTGCAGTGATTTTGGAGCCCCCCAAAAATAAAGTCTGACACTGTTTCCACTGTTTCCCCATCTATTTCCCATGAAGTGATGGGACTAGATGCCATGACCTTAGTTTTCTGAATGTTGAGCTTTAAGCCAACTTTTTCACTCTCCTCTTTCACTTTCATCAAGAGGCTCTTTAGTTCTTCTTCACTTTCTGCCATAAGGGTGGTGTCATCTGCATATCTGAGGTTATTGATATTTCTCCTGGCAATCTTGATTCCAGCTTGTGTTTCTTCCAGCCCAGCGTTTCTCATGATGTACTCTGCATATAAGTTAAATAAGCAGGGTGACAATATACAGCCTTGACGTACTCCTTTTCCTATTTGGAACCAGTCTGTTGTTCCATGTCCAGTTCTAACTGTTACTTCCTGACCTGCATACAGGTTTCTCAAGAGACAGGTCAGATGGTCTGGTAGTCCCATCTCTTTCAGAATTTTCCACAGTTTATTGTGATCCACACAGTCAAAGGCTTTGGCATAGTCAATAAAGCAGAAATAGATTCTGGAACTCTCTTGCTTTTTCGATGGTCCAGCAGATATTGGTAATTTGATCTCTGGTTCCTCTGCCTTTTCTAAAACCAGCTTGAACATCTGGAAGTTCACGGTTCACGTATTGCTGAAGCCTGGCTTGGAGAATTTTGAGCATTACTTTACTAGCATGTGAGATGAGTGCAATTGTGCGGTAGTTTGAGCATTCTTTGGCATTGCCTTTCTTAGGGATTGGAATGAAAACTGACCTTTTCCAGTCCTGTGGCCACTGCTGAGTTTTCCAAATTTGCTGGTATATCGAGTGCAGCACTTTCACAGCATCATCTTTCAGGATTTAAAATATTCAACTGGAATTCCATTACCTCCACTAGCTTTGTTCGTAGTGATGTTTCCTAAGGCCCACTTGACTTCACATTCCAGGATGTCTGGCTCTAGGTGAGTGATCACACCATCGTGATTATCTGGGTCATGAAGATCTTTTTTGTACAGTTCTTCTGTGTATTCTTGCCACCTCTTCTTAATATCTTCTGCTTCTGTTATGTCCATACTATTTCTGTCCTTTATCAAGCCTATCTTTGCATGAAATGTTCCTTTGGTATCTCTAATTTTCTTGAAGAGATCTCTAGTCTTTCCCAATCTGTTGTTTTCCTCTATTTCTTTGCATTGATCACTGAGGAAGGCTTTCTTATCTCTCCTTGCTAGATCATTCAGGTATGACCTAAATCAAATCCCTTATGATTACACAGTAGAAGTGAGAAATAGATTTAAGGGCCTAGATCTGATAGACAGAGTGCCTGATGAACTATGGACGGAGGTTTGTGACATTGTACAGGAGACAGGGATCTAGACCATCCCCAAGAAAAATAAATGCAAACAAGCAAAATGGCTGTCTGAGGAGGCCTTACAAATAGCTGTGAAAAAAAGAGAAGTGAAAAGGAAAGATGTATCCATTTGAATGCAGAGTTCCAAAGAATCGCAAGGAGAGATAAGAAAGTCTTCATCAGCGATGAGTGCAAAGAAATAGGAAAACAATACAATGGGAAAGAATAGAGATCCCTTCAAGAAAATTAGAGATACCAAGGGAACATTTCATGCAAAGATGGGCTCAGTAAAGGACAGAGATGGTATGGACCTAACAGAAACAGAAGATATTAAGAAGAGGTGGCAAGAATACACAGAAGAACTGTACAAAAGGGATCCTCATGACCCAGATGATCAAGAAGGTGTGATCACTCACCTAGAGCCAGACATCCTGGAATGTGAAGTCAAGTGGGCCTTAGGAAACATCACTACGAACAAAGCTAGTGGAGGTGATGGAATTCCAGTTGAATATGTCAAATCCTGAAAGATGATGCTGTGAAAGTGCTTCACTCAATATGCCAGCAAATTTGGAAAACTCAGCAGTGGCCACAGGACTGGAAAAGGTCAGTTTTCATTCCAATCCCTAAGAAAGACAATGCCAAAGAATGCTCAAACTACCGCACAGTTGCACTCATCTCACATGCTAGTAAAGTAATGCTCAAAATTCTCCAAGCCAGGTGTCAGGAATACGTGACCGAGAACTTCTAATGTTGAAGCTGGTTTTGGTAAAGGCAGAGGAACCAGAGATCAAATTGCCAATATCCGCTGGATCATTGAAATAGCAAGAGAGTTCCAGAAAAACATCTATTTCTGCTTTATTGACTATGCCAAAGCCTCTGACTGTGTGGACCACAATAAAATGTGGAAAATTCTTGAAGAGATGGGAATACCAGACCACCTGACCTGCCTCTTGAGAAATCTGTATGCAAGTCAGGAAGCAATAGTTAGAACTGGACATGAAACAACAGACTGGTTCCAAATAGGAAAAGGAGTACGTCAAGGCTGTATATTGTCACCCTGCTTATTTAACTTGTATTCTGAGTACATCATGAGAAATGCTGGGCTGGAGGAAGCACAAGCTGGAATCAAGATTGCTGGGAGAAATATCAATAACCTCAGATATGCAGATGACACCACCCTGATGGCAGAAAGTGAAGAACTAAAGAGCCTCTTGATGAAAGTGAGAGAAGAGAGTGAAAAAGTTGGCTTAAAGCTCAACATTCAGAAAACTAAGATCATGGCATCTAGTCCCATCACTTCATGGCAAATAGATGGGAAACAGTGGAAACAGTTACTGGCTTTATTTTGGGGGGCTCCAAAATCACTGCAGATGGTGTCTGCAGCCATGAAATTAAAACTCTTACTCTTTGGCAGGAAAGTTATGACCAGCATAGACATCATATGAAAAGCAGAGACATTACTTTGCCAACAAAAGTCCGTCTAGTCAAGGCTATGGTTTTTCCAGTAGTTACGTATGGATGTGAGAATTGGACTGTAAAGAAAGCTGAACACCAAAGAATTGATGCTTTTGAAATGTGGTGTTGGAGAAGACTCTTGAGAGTTCGTTGGACTGCAAGGACATCCAACCAGTCCATCCCATGGAGATCAGTCCTGGGTGTTCATTGGAAGGACTGATGTTGAAGCTGAAACTCCAATACTTTGGCCACCTGATGTGAAGAGCTGTCTCATTTGAAAAGACCCCGATGCTGGGAAAGACTGATGGTGGGAGAAGAAGGGTACGACAGAGGATGAGACAGTTGAATGGCATCACATACTCAAAGGACATGAGTTTGAGTAAACTCTGGGATTTAGTGATGGACAGGGAGGCCTGGCATGCTGCAGTCCATGGTGTCCCAAAGAATCAGACACGACTGGGCGACTGAACTGAACTGAACCCACTCCAGTATTCTTGGGCTTCCCTTGTGGCTCAGCTGGTAAAGAATCCACCTGCAATGTGGGAGACCTGGGATCGATCCCTGGGTTCTAAAGACCCCCTGGAGAAGGGAAAGGCTACTCACTCAAGTATTCTGGCCATGGAGAATTCCATGGACTATATAGTCCATGGGGTCGCAAAGAGTCAGACACGACTGAGCAACATTCACTTTCACTTTCTACCTTCATTCATTTTTTATTTTTGTCTTTTATCTGTTTTTTCCTTCCTTCCACTCTTTCCCACCCTTCCTCAATGTTTCGCTCTGTTTACCTCTCTTTCCCTCATACTAGATGTTGAGAAATCAGTCAGAAAATATGAAAAGTTAGGGGAATATTTATAAGGTCTGCAAAGACAACATGGATTGTGAAAACTCAAAATTTCATTCTCAAGTTCCAGACTATAGACACACTAGATTTCCTGAAGCTCAATACCTGCCTTCATCAACTCTGGTTCCTTGTCACCGGGTTCCCTGTCACCAGGCAGTGGGTGGGGTGTGAAGACTGAGTCAGGAGGGAGGCTTGCCTTCTGTCCTCCCACTGTTTGCAGGGTCTGGTCTCCACAAACCCCCAGGAGCATGGTAGTCTCTGCTCCAGCCGCTCCCCCTGCAGCCTCTCTCCTAAAGCCCTCCCGGGTCAGAAGGTGACTTGGCACCGTGACAGGGTCCTCATTGCTGGGCCCAGCACAGTGTTGCCCTCTTGCCTTCACTGTTTCCAGGACTCTGGGGTCTGGTGAATAATGCAGGCATCTCCATGCCCACTGCACCCAATGAGTGGCTGACCAAACAGGACTTCATGAAGATTCTGGACGTGAACCTGTTGGGGGTGATTGATGTGACCCTGAGTCTGCTGCCCCTGGTGCGGAAGGCGAGGGGCCGTGTGGTCAATGTCTCCAGCATCATGGGCCGGGTGGCCCTCTTGGGTGGAGGCTATTGCATGTCCAAGTATGGCGTGGAGGCCTTCTCAGACTCCCTCAGGTAATGGCCTGAGACAGACTGCCCACCTTGGTCCTCCTGCCTCTGTGCTTCTGGGGGAGCCTTTCACAGTGTTCCTTTCATCATTGACTGGAGCTCTTTTTTCTGTAATCGTCTCTCTTACTTTACCAGACATTCCTTGGGATGCTCCTTTCTAAGTTCTTGATGTCAGGATGGGCTCCATGACTGTAGAGTTTGAATGAACTTACTTTGCCCTGGATGATGTCCCACTGTCTGAAAGTGAGGCAGAATTGTCACTGATATAATTGGCTACAGCATGATCCACATTTATTGCTGCTATAATATTAGGTAGGGGGAGCCTTGTAGGCAGTGTAACTTCATGGAAGCAATTAATCAAGGGAACCAATTAATCATATCAGCAGTAGAGACCCTACCTGCTGTAGGGCTGAAAATAGCTCCAAATGTGGGGGAAGGGTATACTCAGGTAAAGAGATGATATTTAGGGGACAGTTAGAACAGTCCGGCTGATAGATGGCCAGGAAGTAGACCAGTTAGGAGAGGAAGAGAGGAAATTGAGGAGTATGGAGCAGATAAAATAGAAAAAGTTTGGTGATCAATTGGATGTGACGGGAATATGAGGAAATGGTACTTAAGCAGTACCTTGGAACACAACTGGTAGGATTTAGAGGTGTAGGCACATGTGTAAAAATATTTGGAAAAATATTCAAACTCTATTCAGAATAACAGCATCATTAGATTTCTCCCTTTGGCTTTCTGTACTTCACAACCTCCCAGCGTTCCCTGCTAATCCCACTGCAGTTTTTCTTGGTATCTTACCAATTTTTGGTGTGTTTTGTGTTTATGTTGGAAGACCTCTGAAGTCCTTGCCCCTCTGCCTGTTTGCCTTGCAGGAGGGAGCTCTCCTACTTTGGGGTGAAGGTGGTTATGATCGAGCCTGGTTTTTTCAAGACCACAGTGACCAGCCCTAAGGAACTTTCTCAGAGCCTCCAGACATCATGGAATCAGGCCAGCCCAGAGATCAAGGAACTCTATGGAGAGAAGTTCATGGCTAACCGTGAGTGAGCTATGGACCTTGGGGAGAGAAGTAAACCCTTGTCTGGAAGCCTGGGTCAGTCATTAGTGCTTCCTTCAGTATCATGTCCATCCTCCAGGCTCTGAGTCACCCACACAGTGGGGACATGGGCTCTGTCCCCAGGATTCCATGTAGTCACCTGGTGATCTAGGGAAAGTCTCCAGGCTTGGTAGACATGGGGACCACTGTCTCCCTGAACCCCTTATTATTTTGGGAGGACACTGAAGACAGAGAGGGAAGACCCTGTGTAGTCATAGTAAGCTGGTATTAGAACAGCTGATTTTCATGTCCTCAGATTTACTGTTTGTAGACACCTGCAGTTTGTGTAGTCCTGATATTCTCAGGAATGGAATTAGAGGTGACTTTGTGTGGAACCATTGCTCCTGGTGTAAGAATTGGGGCACTCATTTGAGAATGTAGGATGATTCAAGTTAGATGGTTTAGGGATTCTTAAGAACATTGTTCCATAATTTGATCCCTAAATCAGAATGGATGGAGGTCGAAATATATCTGGATTCTCTCTCGTTCTGGACAGTCATGAAATCACTCAACTTGTTGGAGACAATCTGCTGCCAGGATCTGTCCTTGGTGACCGACTGCATGGAGCACGCCCTGACGGCCTGCCACCCCCGCATGCGATACTCACCTGGCTGGGATGCCAAGTTCATCTACCTCCCCATGAGCTACCTGCCCAGCTTCCTGGTGGATCTCATGGTGTACTGGCGTAATCCCCAGCCTGCTAAGGCCCTGTAACCCAAGACTGGTGTGCATTGTAGAGGGGAGTTGAGTGCAAAGTGGGGAGAGGATGTGTTGTGGGAGGGAAATAGAGTGGAGAGCGGAGTTCTCATGTCACCAGGACACCCCTTCCACCTCACTCCCACCTCCTTCCCAGGCTCCTCTTGGAACATTACTTAGGACTCAGGGATATTAGAAAGAAACATATTTTGTAGTGAGAAACTGAGATCAGTAGCTCTTGTCTGTGTCCTGTTCCTTAATCAGCCTCTCAAGGCTCTGAGCCTTATGACCCTCCTGCCACCCTGAGGAATCCATACTTAAGGGGAGGGTTGAGCAGCTGGGAGGGTCCAGGCCCCCCCATCTTCTGCCCCTGTCCACCTCTTCCAGGTGTGCCTTGGCTCTGGCCAGTCTCCCCCTCCCACTCCAATGCGCATGGGAGATAAAAGCCCTTCTTCCCTAAAGATACTTGTAGTCAGGGGTGTGTGTGGAGGGTGACCACCAGCAGGACACATCAGCCTGGGTGCTAACTCAGCCAATCTTGGCTGGAAAGTGGTGCCATCGATGGAGGTCCTGACAGAGAACACAGAAACCAATTCTTGTTTTGTCTTAAAATCTTAAATTTCCATTGATTATATTCCCTTAAAATAAAAATTGAGACGTTTGTTTATCCAGGCCCAGTGATTGTGACCATGGCTTTGGGCAGTGATGAGTGTGCGTCTATGAGAAAAAGAGTCAGGTGACCTTGCAGAGATGTAGGAGTGAGTGGGGTGATCAGAGGAGGAGTTGAAGAAGGAATTGAGGTCATTCCTTTGTCTGCAGAAGCATGGGGCTAATGTGTCTTTCTGTGGCTTATTGTGTGATCTGGGGTCCCAGGATTAACACAAGGATGGACAAACAAGAGAGGTCTGTAAGGGAGAGGCAGGGCCCGTACCCTTCCCTGGGGACATGTAGCCTGTGCCTCACGAGAAACCTCCCTGTGGTCCTCTCTGTGTCCCCTCCTATAGAGTCACTACCCTCCATCCTTTGCCACCTGCCAGGTCCCCCATCCCAGATCCTCTTCTGTCAGGAGCCGTGTTAGGCATTACTGACAAAATGGAGGCACGGCCCCAACCCCTTCTCCTCATCCCGCAGGCACGGTCCTGGGATGAAGGAGTTAGGTCTTGTGATTCTGACTTGTCCTTTCCTTCCTCCGGTTGAGTTGGCTGGAAAGAATGTTATAATCCATAAAGGTAACTATTGACATTTGTTCAACGATCTTTACAAAGAATGTTCCAGGATGAGTACATAGGCTGTAGCCTGAGGCCATGGGAAACATTGTTTTCTGAAACCTGTTTGTAAGGGAAATGTTTATGGCAAAACAAATTTGCTGAGTTTAAGGGTTAGGAATAATTAAGAATAGTCAGAAGCTAAAAGTTTAAGGTATGTTGTAGTGTTGGCATATTTTACTATAGCTTATGGAAACTAGGTTATTTTAGAGATACTAATAGCTAAAAGCCTTTTTAGGAGATGATGAGCTTAAGTTACTAGGGGATAGCAGGATTTAGAGAGATAAGAAATAAACTGAGGAATGTATTATACAGCCCAGAGACAAACTTGAGTTACAATGTTATCACAAGGACACTTAAGAGGGAACTCTGAAGGACAACAATGATTTATGGAGACAGTAAATATGGGTGAGGGGAAACTGAAGATGTCATACCTCTGACCTAATGCTTTTGTAAAAGTATAAAAGAAAACCTGATGCTTCAAATAAGCATGCAGCCCAGTGCTTTGAGCGAGAGACTGCATCATTTTCTCCACCGACCCCATTCATCCCTTCAGTGCTTCACTGGCTGTCAGAGTTGGACTCCGGCACTCTTCCCCCACCCTCCAATGAAGGTGAGTGGGAGTCACTTCTGGAGCCCGGACTTATGCTTTCTGCTAACGCTTACTGAGCACCTACTGTGTGCAAGGCAGGAATTCCCCTGATGTCCCAGTGCTTCCAGAGATTCTGACTCTCTGTGTGTCCTCTCTTCTCATGATGGTCTGAGTATGGACTCAGTGGAGAAGGCATTTGTACAAAGTCATACAGATTTCTTGACTGAGTGCAAATTGAAGTGGGAGGTATCTCCCAGTCATCTTAGTTCACCTTCCTGATTATAAAAATGAGATTATAGTGACTTTGGGGGATTTTGTGCCATTGAACAGTATGTTTTAATATTACATACCTTAAAAAAGCACTGACTTCAGATTTCCCTGGTGTTCCAGTGGTTAAGAATCTGCCTTGCAATACAGCGGACGCAGGTTCAATCCCTGGTTGAGGAATTAAGATCCCACATGCTGTGGAGCAACTAAGTTGAGGGCCACAGCTACTGAAGGCTACGTGACACATCTGCAGGTCCATGTTCCCACTGAAAGACCTCACACAATGCAACAAAGATCCTGCATGCTGCAACTAAGACCTGACACAGCCAAATAAATAAATAAATACTTTTTTTTAAAGATGCATTGACTTATTGAATCATTTGGAATGTAACAGAAGTAAACATTTACTGAGTGGAGTTGACATAAGCACAGACAGTTTGAACTATAAGATCTAGATCAGAAGGGACTCCAGTATGAACAGGAGGATATCTGAGTACTCCATGGCGGAGAGTGCTGGAACTCTAGTTCAACTATAGGCTTTAGGCACTGTCCCCTGCAAAGCCTTGTGGCTGTACCTGGCGGTCCTCGTGGGCCTGTACTACCTCCTGCACTGGTACCGGGAGAGGCAGGTGGTGAGCCACCTCCAGGACAAGTTCGTCTTCATCATGGGGTGTGACTTGGGCTTCAGGAAACTGCTGGCCCAGCATCTGGACCTGCAATGCTTGAGGGTCCTGGATGCATGTTTGACAGAGTGGGGGCTGAGCAGCTGAGGAACCAGACATTAGACAGGCTGGAGACGGTGATCTTGGGCATCACCAAGACAGAGAGCATGACTGTGGCCACCCAGTGGGTGAAGGAGCATGTGCAGGACAGAGGTACCACCCACATTTCTTTGTGTTTGTTCATTTACTGGGAAGATCCCCAAGGTGTTTTGGTTTTCAAAGCCTTGATATTGCCTAGGAATTGGTGCAGGTTGTTTCAAAGCTTGTCTCCTGAGGCACAATGCAGGCCTGTTCTCTAAATTCTCTTGTCCTGGGTTTTCAAGTGTGTCTTTTCCAACCAGCTTGCAGAAAGTGATTATTCGTGTTTTTTTTTTCTTTTTGGCATTTCTTTTTTCATTCATTTCGTTTTTCTTTTCTCTTCTCTAATTTCCCCTTCATTTCTGTTTCTTACCATTCCTCTCTCCCAGTCTCTGTCTCTCTCCTCTGATATTTGTGAGCATCACTCTATTTTCCCAAACTCTGTCTGTGACCTTAATAAAGGGGCTTATTGCCTACTGATGGGCAGAAAAATGAGTAGGACCATCCCTGCCTTCCAATAGCTCAAAGAATATCTAAACCCTGACAGCCCTGCCGCCACCACACCCTCTTTTCCTCTCCTGAACTCTTTTCCCTTCTACCTCATGGCACATTGTTGTTGACTCAATTAAAAAACTCATTGGGAAGATGACTTGGCACCAGAGCCGAGTCCTCTCTCCTAGGCCCAGCACAGTGTTGCCTTCTTGCCCTCACTGTTTCCAGGACTCTGAGGTCTGGTGAATACGCCAGCATTCACACACCCACCGCACCCAATGAGTGGCTGACCAAACAGGGCTTTGCGTAGTTGATAGAGGTGAATGTGTTGGGGGTGATCGAGGTGACCCTGAGCCTGCTGCCCCTGGTGTGGAAGGCAGGTGGCCATGTGGTCAGCGCCTCCAGCCTCATGGACCAGTTGAGCCTTTTGGCTGGAGAATCCTCCACGTTCAAGTACAGCATGGAGGCCTTCTCAGACTCCCTCAGGTATTGGCTTGGCACGGAGACTCTCCCTTGTTCCTCTTACTTCGGTGCCTCTGGGTGGGGGCTGACTTTCATAGGGGTTTCCTTTCTTCACAGACCTTCCAACCCCTCTCTCTTGCTCTGTGTAGGTCTCTCATAAGGAAGCACCTTTCTAAGTTTCGGGTGTGAGAATGGGCTTCAATCTTTCCCTACCTTTGATGTGGACCCACACTCAGAAAGTATCTGAGTCATAACTGGAATCTGGATTACTTGGCTGCAGAGCCATGTCCATAACCCCTGCAATATTCAGCTTCAGGGAGCCCTCGAAGGGGGGCATAGAACACTTAACTTGAATCAACAGATACTTCTTGGGCACTTCTCTGAGTCCTCAAAAACTGTTCCTGGTTCAAGAAGATTTGGTCCTTTACCTAAAGTGTCTGACAGCTGAGAAAGGAAAAAGAGATACAGTAATGCCATTACCATCATTTTTGCTGCTTGTGACTAAGTTAGCGAAGGTAGGTAGCCTTGGTAGCCAGTGAAATGAGGTGAGGGTTCAGGGGATAAGGGTCTGAACTGAGGACTGAAGAAGTGAACTTGAGACCCTGGCAACCAGTCAAAGCAGGGAATGAAGGCTCTCAGGATGCGCGAATGGTGTCGGCCTATGCCCAGCTCAGTGAGTAACTGTGGATGGCCTAAGCTGTGGGGTCCACCAGGGGCAGGTAGGCATGGGTGGGCTTGTGGAAATACATAGACCCTGGGAAGGTTGGGGACCATCTTTCTGATGGCAGTGGAGCCCCATGGAAGAGATTTAATCAGGACTTTAAAATAGTCAAATCAGCCTCCAGAGCAAGGGGTGGCTGTGAATGTGGGGGAGCCGAGACCACAGGCAGGGGGGTACTCTTTAGAGGACAGTTACAATAACCCAGCTGACAGATGGCCAGGTTGTTGGCTAGAGCAGGAGAGGGGAGAGAAGGAACTGAGGAGTATGAAGGATGTGATATGGGCAAACTTTGATAATTGAATACATGTGCAGAGAATAGGAGGAGATAGCTTATAAGTGGTGCCTTGAACCACTGTTGTTAAGATTTAGAGCTGATAAGGGGCTTCTCTGGTGGCTCAGCCAATAAAGAATCCACCTGCAATGCAGGAGACCCAGGTTCGATCCCTGGGTCTGGAAGATCCCCTGGAGAAGAGAACGGCAACTCACTCCAGTATTCTTGCCTGGAGACTTCCATGGACAGAGGAGCCTGGTGGGCTACAGTCCATGGAATCACAAAGGGTCAGACACGACTGAGCAACTAACACACACACACAGGGTTGATAAGCCCATGTAAATAAACTATTTCAAAAATTATTCAAGCTCTATACAAAAACAGCACCATCATCATAAATTTTCTCTCCCTGGCTGCTACATTTCACAACTCCTCAAACTTTCAAGTTTATCCCACTCCACTCTGAACTGAAATTTTATAGTTTTCTGTTTGTTTCCTGAGGTTCTGAATGCCTTGCCTCTCTGCCTCTTGGCCTCAAGGAGGGAACTCTCTTACCACCTTTGGGGTAAAGGTGGCTAGGATCAAGCACAGTTACTTCAAGACCAGCATGAGTAATCCTGAGGTTCTGGAGGGGTGCTTCCAGGAGGCATGGGTTTGGGCAATTCCATAGGTCAAAGAACTCTGTGGGGAGCCATTCCTGGCATCAGGTGAGTGAGCTGTGGACCTTGGAGTGAGAAGCAAAACCTTGTCTGGAAGCCTGGGTCCATTATTAGCACCTCCTATAGTCTTAGGCCCATCCTCCAGGCTCTGAGTCATCTGCATAGTGAGGACATTAGCTCCATCCTCAGGGTCCCATGTGGTCAAATGGTGACAGAAGGAAAAGATTCAGGCTTGGTAGACCTGGGGACCACTGTCTCATCTGAATCCCTTGTTGTTTTGGGAAGAAACTGAATCTAGGGAGGACAGAGACTTGTGGATTCAAAACAAACTGACATTAGAGCAGCTGGTATTCATGTGTTTAGATTTCTAGCGTTTATTGTTGTTTAGCCACCAAGTTGTGTCCAACTCTTTGTGACTCCATGGACTGTAGCCCTTCAGGCTCCTCTGTCCATGGGATTTTCCAGGCAAGAATACTGAAGTGGGTTGCCATTTCCTCCTCCAGGGGATCTTCTCCACCCAGAGATCAAACCCAAGTCTTGTGCATTGGCAGGCAGATTCTTTGCCAGTGAGCCACCAAAGAAGCCCACTCTAGTGTTTATAGAAACATCCAATTTATATATTGGATATTCTCAGGAATAGAGCCAGAGGTTGCTTAATGTGGAACAGTTATTCCTGGGGTAAGAGTTTGGGTGCTTCTGGGGGAATTTGAATGATTAATTTGGGGCATGGGTTTACAGGGGAGGGGAGGGCAGGAATTCTTAGAAATGTTTCTCCCTGTGTTAGAGCCATGAGTTGGAATGGAGGGATGTGGAAACCTTCTATATATATATACAGAAACTTTCTCATCCTGAACAGACATCAAAGTAACCAAAAATATTTGGGAAAAATGCAAGCTGAATCTCTGTGCTTGGTCATGAACTGCATGGACACACCCTGACTGCCTGCCACCCACACACCCGATACTCACCTGACTGGGATGCCAAGCTCATCTACTTCCCATGAGCTACCTGCCCTCCTTCCTGATGGATGCTATGGTCTACCAGAGCTCCCCAAGGGCCAGGGCCCTATCAAGTCAAGACTGGGGGCCACAGGGGTCTGTTGGGGTGCTGTGTGAGGGATGATGCTTCAAGAGGAATGAAAGAAGGTGGAAGGAGGGAGCTCTCCATTTCTAAAGTCAGGTAGCTCATCCTCCTCCTCATCTCTGCCCCAGGCTTCTCCTGAGGCTCTGGGATATTGGGAAGGAAGGACAAAGTTTTGTGGCTGAGGAACAGGGATCCAATAGCACACATCTGTGCCCTGTTTCTTGGGCAGCATCTCAAAGCTCTGAGACTCACAGCCCTCTTGCCACCCTGAGGAATCTGCACTGTCTGGAGGGTGTGAGCCTCTGGGAAGGGGCTCAGCCCTACATGCTCTGTCTCTGGTTACCTCCTCAGGGCATGCCTTGGTTTCCCCATCCCATGGGATGGAAATGGCCTGGAGGAGGTAAAGAGTCCTGTCTCCACTGAAAATACCTGTGGGCAGAAGTCAAGGATGCACAGGGCACCCAGCAGCCTCATGTGCCAGCTGAGTAGGAGGGCTGGTCATCAGAGGGGGCAGCATTCTCAGTCCTGGGAGAAGAGCTCTCCGTGTTGTCCTGCAGCCCCCCAACCTCCCATTCCACAACCTGCCTTTTCTGATGTTGGAAGTTTGAGTCCAGGGAAGCGCTGTGTGTGCTGGAAAACAGCAGACAGGCCCGTGAGATGGTAAGTCAGGCCCAGGCCTGTGTTGGGGCAGTTCCAACTCATTCTTTTTCAGGTTTAGAGACAAACCCCTGGATTTCACCATCTGGGGCTGTCTCAAGAACTGGGACATTCCTGGGCCTGCTCAGCCCTTGAGTGACATTGTCTGACTTCCCTGAGCCAAAACTTCCTTGTTCACTCACCAAGGAGGCAGACAGAATTCTGAGATGCCTTTCACATCAATTGTAGGTGGTGCCTTGGGGTGAGTAGGAAGTAAGAGAGGTTTGCCTCCACCTCCCATCTCCCATCTCCATATCCTGCAGGCTTTGGATCTGCTCCCCAGGACGGGGTCCATGAACTGACACCCCCCCCACCAAATTCCAGCGCCCTTGGTATAGGATGCCCAAACTCCCCACAGTTTCCCAAGATGACACCTGCTTTATCGATTCTAGAGCTAACTAACCTTGGTAGAGAGTGCAGCATACCAGCATCCTTGTCCTTCACTCTAGGGGACTTCATGGCCTCATTTCTATGTCAGACCCTCTAGACAAGGAAGGTGTAGGCAGTTGGTCCCGGGTCCTTCAGGCTGGTCACCAGGATGGTCCTGAGGAATTATGACCCTAGAGGTTTGTCCAGAGGACCAGTACAGACCCCAGCAGCATTCTGTCCCCATATTTTTGCAATCCTGGGTGTGGGATTACTCACACCTCTGTCTCATTTCCTTGCTTCCTTTGCTTTACTGGCTTCCCTTCTACCTCTCTGTGAGTTCTTTGCCCCATGGCCTGGATTCTCTCCCTTCTCTCAAAGACCTGACACAGAGAGTTTCCCAAGTCCCTGACCTGCCTCCTCGGTTCTTCCTACATCACCCCCTCTCAGAGCTGAGGACCTGGCCCAGGTCCTTCCTACAACTGCCCAGGGTACCCCTCCTCCTCATCTGGCTGAGCCTTGGTCTCAATGATGCTTCTCTCAGAACTCTCTATTCTCCTGCCTCCTCTCCTTGTGCCCTAAGTGTCTCCTCCTGACTTTTCTCGCCACCTGTGGTTGGACCTGTTATCAGCCTCATGACCTACAATCATTTTGGCTCCTGGTCTCCCTTCCCTCTGCACTTTCCATTAAGCACTGTGTCAGCTGACTTTACAGTCCTTTGCTTCCACTTCATAGTCCCTTGCTTCCACTGATATCATCCCATCTTCAGGATCCTCAACTCAGCCTACCAGGTGCCTGGACCTGGGGGTAGAAGAAAATGCCCACTGGGGGCCCTGCCTGGGGAAGTTGACATGTCCTCGGTCCTTGAAGTCCTCTGCTTGCCCAGTTGCTGGGGGGTGCTGGGATCACTTGGAGTGAAGTGGGGACTCCTCATTGGTGACTCAAGCATCAACTCCCAAGGGTCCAGGCCCTGAGCCCCTCAGGAGTTTCTGCTTTCTGGGAGTTGGGGGTCTCACATAACCAGTTTCCCTTAAGGAGGGCCTGCTGCCTCTGACCTCGAGACAATGGAAGCGCATCCATCCTGGAGCAGACCCTTTATTTCTCATCCTCTCTCATCAGGGGAGACTCACCTAAGAACAGAGAATTCCAAAGAGCTGATACACCGGAACTCATTTCCCTTGGGGTTTGAAGGACACAAAACCAGTTCTGTTTGTTTTGCATTAACAGATTTGTCTTCATCTTTCCACTCAAAATAACAATTACATTTCTTTATATGCCTATATTCATAACAAATGATTTTTATCCCTGGGCTAGAGGTGGGGGATTTCCAGGATGGGTCTTCTGGGCTTAGTCCTCCTTGCTCCTTCCCCTGCTCAGGCCACCCAGGTGAGCCAC
The DNA here is from genome assembly GCF_054371585.1 of Giraffa tippelskirchi. Taxonomy (NCBI): domain Eukaryota; kingdom Metazoa; phylum Chordata; class Mammalia; order Artiodactyla; family Giraffidae; genus Giraffa; species Giraffa tippelskirchi. The sequence continues at coordinate 155,855,380 of NC_137278.1, forward strand.
CTTTCAGCACCAGCATCACCATTGTGGTTTGTCCCATCCCTGACACCTTCGCCCATTAGGGCTGGAGGAGAGAGAGAGGCGGCCACCAGGGCTGTCTGAATAACAAAGCTTCAGGTTGAACTTGAATTTCTTGCCTCTGGCTAATTGGTGTGGTGATGCATCCACCTATACAAATTATAGAGTGGCTCATGTAGGGGCTGTGTGTCTGTTGCTGGCAGCCAAGGGAGGAGAGCTCTTCTCAGCAGGCTCCAGCAGGTTGTGGCTCAGAGGGCACACTTCTCCTGCTGTCCCCTGACCCCAATTCTTCTTGGCCATCACCTATATCAGCACCCCCATACACACCATGGCAGCTATCTTGGACCTCTCCTTTATGTACCGCTGGTTCAAGAACTGCAGTCTGGTCCGCAACCTCTCAGACAAGTACGTCTTCATCACAGGCTGTGACTCGGGCTTCGGGAACCTCCTGGCCAGGCAGCTGGTTGATCGGGGCATGCGGGTGCTGGCTGCTTGCTTCACTGAGGAGGGGGCCCAGAAGCTTCAGCAAGACACCTCCTATCGGCTGCAGACCACCCTATTGGATGTCACCAAGACAGAGAGCATCAAAGCAGCAGCCCAGTGGGTGAGGGACCAAGTGGGTGAACAAGGTGGGACAAATTGCATTCTTTGGTTTTCTCAGTGTATCCTTCTTTTTCTGTCTCCCACAGGCATCTGACAGTTATCAGGGACCCTGTTCAGGTAGGGTGGGAGAGAAAGGGACTGAGGCTGTAGCTTAGTGGGATTGGAAACTGCTGCATGGTTTGGACTGTCCACATGCATGCATGCTAAGTCACTTCAGTAGTGCCTAATTCTTTGTGACTCTATGGACTGTAGCCCTGTAGATAGGCTCTTCTGTCCATGGGATTCTCCAGGTAAGAATACTGGAGTGGGTTGCCATGCCCCTCTCCAGGGGATCTTCCCTGGAGACTCAAGGATCAAACCCACATCTCTTGTGTCTCCTGCATCAGCAGGGGGTTCTTTACCACTAGCACCACTGGAGAAGCGCGCTGGACTGTCCACATGAAGAGATGATTTTCCAAGGAAGTTTTCTCTCCCAGAAACTCAAAGGGTTGGCAGGGTTTGGTGGGTAGCTGCACTAGAAGATCAGGGAGGGAACATGTGTTCCGAATGTCCAAGCCTTTAAATGTCTCACTGGGACTTCGGTTGTCCTAATCATCAGCTCCTGTAGAAATGTGAGCACGTTTCTTATTGGGATCAGGCTGGAGGGAGGGGAGAGTCCATGAGGTTGGACTCCCTGAGTCGGAGTATTTGTTCTCCTTGACTATGTCGGGTTAGATTGCAGGGTGAGGAGCAAGATCGGTCCTCTTTCGCATATCATGATGGATACTGGGTTGACCTGAGGGTAAGTGTCTATGTCAGGAGGGCTGCTCTTATTGGGAAAGGAGTCCGTGGGCTAGGGCTGGACTAGGACTGCATAGGGACCAGCCCAGGGAGTTTCCCACATACAGAACGTGGGTGTAGGAATGGGAGGAAAGTGTGGCCCAGTTGTAGAAGCAGCAGTCTGGGGGAAGTCCTGCCTCCTGAGGAAACTATACTGGGAACTGTGCACACGAGTCAGAGCAGAGAACTCTGGGGCCCAGGAGGGGCAGACAGTGACTCTTGCTTGATTTCCCTCTTTGGCATTTACCACTATTCAATACTCAATGTTTCACTTAGTTTTCTTACTTATCTATTTCTCTTGCTAGAATAAAACTATGTTGTGTGTGGGGTGGGGGGAGGGGGGTGTTGTTCCTTTTATTCACTATATATCCTGAGTACTTACTAGTATCTAGCATCTAGTAAGGTGCTCAGGAAATATTTGTGAAAAGAACTAAGTAATAAATAATTCAGCAAGAGTGAGTTTCTTTCTTCAACAGGCTGCCTCCCCCCACTGCCCTACATTCAGCTTTGAGCCCCTTGTGTTAATGATTCACTGGGTAATATTAGTTTCCTATGGTTTCCCAGGCAACTCAGTGGTAAGAATCTGCCTGCAATGCAGAGATGCAGAGGGTTTGATCTCTGGGTCAGGAAGATCCCCTGGAGAACAAAATGGCACCCCACTCCAGTATCCTTGCTGGGTTAATCCCAAGGTCAGAGGAGCCTGGGCTATAGTTCATGAGGTCGCAAAGAGTTGGACATGACCTGAAGCGATTGAGCACATGTAATAAATGCTGTAATAAATACACACAAACTTAGAGGCTTAAGGGAGCACATACTTATTATCTTATAGTTCCGGAAGTCAAAAGTCCAAAATGGGTCTCCCCAGGCTAAAATCAACATGTTAACAGAGCTTTAGGGAAGACTGCTTTTGTTGCCTTTTCTAGCTTCTAGAGGCCGCCTGCACAACTTGGCTCATGACCTCTTTATCATCAAGGCCAGCAAGGTCAGGTGCAGTCCCTTTCATGCTGCCATCTCTCTCGCTCTCTGTCTTCTGGCTCCCTCTTCCATTTAGAAGGACCTTTGTGATTATATTGGGCTCAGCAGGCTAATCCAGAATATATTCCCCATTTTAAGGTCAATTGAATTACATTTCATCTGCTACTTTAATTCCACTTTCCCATGTAATCCACCTTACACAGCTTCCCAGAATTAGTACAGGGTGTAAGCAGCACTGGGAAATGGGGGAAGGGGTCCTCATAGGCTTTCTTGTTACCCCTTAGAGTCTCTGGACATGACAAGTTGACCCGACCCTGAAGTTGTTCACAGAGTTATGAAAGTTCTCTAGACCTCTTTGCAGAGAAAAAAAAATGCTTAAGGCTGTCCTGGTTTACCAGCAGGCAGAGCTTTTTACCAGAACTGCTCGGGTTTTACAGTCTTTGGGTCTCAGGGGCTCATGTTGTTCACTGCAAGGCAAAAGAGTCTCCTCTAGCTAGGAAGTTCTGAGTCCTGCCAGGCAGGGGTCTCCTGTGGTCTCTACTTGGAGGGAAGCAGAAAGAGAGCGGGGACACAGCTTGTGTGGGGAGCCCTGCCCTAGGGGAAGGGGTGAACCAGGATTGGTGTGTACATCCAGACCTGCCCATGTGTGTGTGGAAGACTATCTTGAGGTTACACAGCCCAAGTGGGGTAGTGAGACAGGGGGAGGGGAAGGGAAGGAACCCCAAGCCCCTTCCCAGGTGGAATTTTACTTGGAACCTCAGTATGTAAAACAAATGAAAACTGAGGTTCTCCTGCATCTCCCTTCCTTAGCACATTATGGGATTCAGCCTGAAAGCTCTCAGGATTGCAAACCACAGGCTGGAAACGACTGTCCTAATCCAGCCAGCAATGAACCTGAGGCCCAGGGAAAGGAAATGATTTCAAGGCTGGAGTTAGAATCAGGACTAGAACTTGAGGCTCTTCAAGTCTGGCCCCTGCAGAGCTAAATGATAATACCTAGCATTATTTCTCTCCATTTGTATTAATACCAACTCATTTAAATATTTCAAAGAGAGCTCTTTTCACATTTTTCCACAATTATTTAAATGTTTTATATATTTGTTTATAAATCTTATTTCTTTTCTGGCTTGTGAACTCCTAGAAAAATAAGACCCTGTTTTGTTCATTTTGTGCCTCTAGCACCTTCCTCTGTAACTGACAGATGCATGAAATGAATGAATGTGTGAATGGATGAATGAATGGAGCAATTTCGGTAATGTGTGAAGTAGAATTAGTTTCTTATACTCAGATGATTAGAGAGGGGAAAGTATGATGGGGGAGGGAATTGAAACATTAATTCATTAGTATGAAAATGAGATCTCTTTTTCCCTGAGCTAATAGCTTAGATCCTATTAAGCCTGGATCATAGCTGGTACAGGGCACAGCTAAGCTGGTAGACTGTGTGAATTAGCAAAAGTGCCCCTCTAGGTATATGTTCCTCTGGGCTGTCATAGCTCTCCACCCCACACCCCCAGTCTGGCTGTCGTGTGCTTTGTGAATATGCTTAACCATCCTCAGCAGCCCAGAGCTGGTGGGTAGTGGACCCTGGTGATATTCCAGAGACACTGCTGATTTCTGTCTGGTTCTCTCTCCCTCCATCTTACCCCCAGGCCTCTGGGCCCTAGTGAACAATGCGGGTGTGGGCCTGCCCAGTGGTCCCAATGAATGGTTGACCAAGGAAGACTTTGTGAAGGTGATCAACGTGAACCTGGTGGGACTGATTGAAGTGACCCTCCATATGCTGCCCATGGTCAAGAAAGCCCGGGGCAGGGTTGTCAACATGTCCAGCTGCGGGGGCCGTGTGGCTGTCATTGGTGGAGGCTACTGCGTCTCCAAGTTTGGTGTTGAGGCTTTCTCTGACAGCATCAGGTGACTGGGCCCAAATGCCAAACCACTAGGGGTGGGAGTTCCGGGGGGTTTCACCCCAGGAAAAGAGAGCTGGGTGGGGGCAGTTATGGAGGGAAGATGTTAAAACAGTAGCAAGAAGAAGACTAGCCCACCAGGGGCCTTCCCCAGGGACCTAGAAAAAAAGGGATGAAAACAGGTGGGGTGGTGATGGGCAGCTTTCCCTTGGACTGCTTTGGGCCTGTGTGAGTAGGAGGGAGAGTCCCCCAAAGAGACAGAGAGGCCTGGAGGCAGATGCACTGTGGGCGACCTTCCAAGGATGATGCAAGCCTTGTATAGACCCAGCATTCCTTTGTCACCTGGATAGGGGGGCCAAATGCGAGGGACCTGGTGGGAGCAAGACGTGGTCTAGATTCCTCCCGGCTGGGCTGGCCTACTGTGAATTGCCCAGAGGCAGGCTTGGGAAAGGGCTTGTTTGCATGAAAGCAGCGCTGAGCCTGGGGCAGGGGTGGGGGTCGCACCCCCAGGTTCCTGATCTGCCAGGGAGATCAGCTCCTCTGGAGGTGTCAGAGGTGATTCTCTCTGATGACCCTTGGTCATCGTGGGGTCCCAGACTGAGTCCATGCTCTTCTTTCCCAGGCGTGAGCTCCACTACTTTGGGGTGAAAGTCAGTATCATCGAGCCGGGGAACTACCGGACGGCCATTCTGGGCAAGGAGGGCCTGGAGAAGCGCATGCGCAAGCTGTGGGAGCGTCTGCCCCAGGAGACCCGTGAGAGCTACGGAGAGGAGTACTTCCGGATCTGTGAGCTCCCCAGAAGAGAACGGGGTCTCTGAGAGGGGTGGAGAGGTCCTGGGAGTCACCGACCCGATTTCATTTTCCAGATATTGGGATGGAGGCTCAGAGGAGTTATGAGCCTCAGGCCACACCGCTGGCGGCAGAGCTGGGGTTTGAGAACTGCTGGGAGTGCCAGAACCATAGCTGCGGGGAGATGGGGTTGTTAGGAGAGATCTCCCCACCTCGGCTTCTCCCCCGCGGCGCCCGCCCACCGCCACCACCTCCCCCAGCCTACCCACCCCCGCGCCAAACATCCCTATGCTGGTGAATCAGGTGCAGGTGAATCTGTCCTGGGTACAGAGAAGTTATTAAGAGCGCAGCTGCTTGGGCCAGATTGCCTGGGTTTGAATCCCGGCCCTGCCACTTCCCAGCTAGAAGATTTGGGAATGCTACCTAGTCACCTTAAGCTTCAATTTTCTCATCTAGCTGCTGCTGCTGCTGCTAAGTCGCTTCAGTCGTGTCCAACTCTGTGCGACCCCATAGACGGCAGCGCCCCAGGCTCCTCCGTCCCTGGGATGTTCCAGGCAAGAGTACTGGAGTGGGTTGCCATTGCCTTCTCCGTTCTCATCTAGAGAATGGAGTAAACGATAGTGCCCATTTCCCAGGGCTTCTGTGAGGACTGATACCTGAAATACCTCACACGCACTAAGTGCTTGTTAGGTCAGTAAAGAGAAAAAGCACTCAGTATTTAAAAGGAAGGCACTCGAGGCAGCTCTGTTTCTCCCTGAGCTAAGGGAATCCTGTGAATCTCAGGTCTCTCTGGAGAGTGGAGAGGGGCCCTCACAGCTGTGGATTATTATGACCAACCAAACAGCCTCCTGGCTTGTAAATCCCAGGATCAGGCCAGGTATCTTGGAGTGATTTGTGTGTGTGCATGTGTGTGTGTGCGCGCGCGCGTGCCCACTCAGTCTTTGCAACCCCATGGGCTGGAGCCGGTCAGGCTCCTCTGTCCATGGAATGTTCCAGGCAAGAATCCTGGAGCAGGGTGCCATTTTCTTCTCCAGGGAATCTTCAGACCCAAGGATTGAACCCGCATCTCTTGCATTTCCTGCATTGGTAGGCGGATTCTTTACCACTAGCACCATTAGCCATACCCAAAATAGAACTATATTGGAAATGGCAGTTAATTGCAATCTAACCTAGACACGTTCCTGAGAAGCAGCACACAGAGTCACTGGAACAGGCATGTGAACAGGACACAGTGTTCTGGTCCTCAGGGCCTGGAACTGAGTCACAGCCTGGCTTGGTTAGCCAGAACAACATAGCCACCTGCCAAGTTTCTTTATCTCAACTCTGCAGGGGAAGCCACCCAAAATTGCCCTTTTAGTCCCCTTTCTTCCTAGGGAGGGAAGGACTGTTGCGTCCATACTAAGTGCCAAAGCCTCATCCCTGCTATTTTATAGACTTTGCATGTGTGCCAAGTTGCTTCAGTCATGTCCGACTCTTTGCAACTCTATGGACTATAGCCTGCCAGGCTCCTCTGTCCATGGAATTCTCCAGGCAAGAGTACTGTAGTGGATTGCCATGCTCTCCTCCAGGGGATCTTTCCGACCCAGGGCTCGACCAGTCTTCCCAACCAGTCTCTTATGTCTCCTGCATTTGCAGGCTGGTTCTTTACCATTAGCACCACCTGGGAAGCCCCTCTCTAGACTATTTTGCTTAATTCTGACAATAGCACAAATGTTTCCTGAATGTCTGAATGCAAAGCTCATGTTCTTTCTCACTGTCCAGGGGACTGACAGGGGCTAAAGGGTACCTCTGTCTCCCTTCCAATCTGTGTCAAGCTAATGCTGGGCACAAAGCAGGAGCACAGTAAATATTTGAAAGAACAAGGAAAGAATGTGCTGTAGACTATTTCCAGGTTTCAGATAGCTTCTTCCACCCCGCTGCTTCTGTGGGTCCTCCCTTCTTTCAGAACCTGGTTCCAAAGCCATCTCATCCCACCAGCCTGCCTCCTCTGATGACGGCATAGCCTTCCCTGCCTCTGAGGGAGCCATGACCCTGAGCTTCTTGGATGAGGCCTTTGACACTCACCTGCCTGCCCAGGCCCTGCTTGTGGTGGACTCTGTGTCAGACCTGTGGACAGAACACAGAGTGTTGGATTCCTAGGACATTATCTCACCATAGACCTTCTGGTTTTAAGTCAGCATGGCTCTTTTGGGGGACCCCATTTGGGCTTCCCTGGTAGCTCAGACTGTAAAGAATCTGTCTGCAATGCAGGCGACACCATTGTTCTAGTTCAATCCCTGGATTGGGAAGATCCCCTGGAGAAGGGAATCGCAGCCCACTCCAGTATTCTTGCCTAGAGAATGGGGTGGAAAAGAGTTGGACACGGCTGAGGGACTTTGACTTTCAAAATGTAGTTTGCCTCTTTTCACTGCAGTAGTTTTCTCCCTAGGAAACAGAAAGGGAGTTCCTTGGAGTTGGGGTGGGGGGTGAAGGATACTTGAACAACTCTGTTCTGCCCTCATCAACGACCCACCAGTGTCCTGCATGGAAGGGGTGATTTCTCTGCTTTCTGGACCATGCCCAAAATCAGGACAGCTTTTGCTCTCTCTTTGTTTTCAGGTTCTAAGTCCTTATCATGAATCCTGGCTCTCAGGCATCACTTCCTCCTGAGTTCTTGGGGCACTCAGTGAAATATGAGTCCCATTGAGCTGTTCCTGTCTCAGCAGGGGTGAGGGTGCAGATCAGGGCTACATAAGCTTATCATGTGGTTTGTCTCCTGTCTGTTGTGAGTACGGTGGACTTGAACCATCTCCACATCCATGTGCAGCAGGCTAACAGAATGGCCCTCACATTCGTTAGTGCCTTAGCTCATCAGAGCCCCATAATGACCTTATAACCAAAGCAAAGGCAGTGTTACTGATTTTTAATAACATCTTTTCTTTTTCCGCTGCAGGCTTTTGTAGAAAATTTGGAAACTCCAGGAAGTACATAGGAGGAAAAAAACCCTCTAGTGACTAGGAACTTCACCAGACCATGTTTTTCCTTATTTCCTTCTAATTTTTCTGTGCACTTATATTCACCCGTTTTCTATTCTCTTCTTCTCCACTGTCTACCCTGCTATTAGTCATCATTATTATTTTCTAGGGCAGGTTATTATCATCCCCGTTTTACAAATGATAACAGTTTAAGCTCAAGGTCACCTAGCTAAAAAGTGACAAAACCGGGCACAGTTCTTCTCATTGCTAGTCTAACAAAATAGTAGGAATTCAGTACATAATTACTGAATTGGGGAAGGGAAATAAGATTATTTATAGTTTGTTTAAGGAACAGCCTGGAGCTTGTGAGATCTACCTGAAATGTTAGATCTGTAATCTGATGGAAAAGGAGCTTGGATGGAATTCAGAAGACATGATCTTTAATGAAGAATAATAGAGCCTTTGGTTTTTTTCCTGTCTTGTACCCTCAAACAGATACTGACAACTTAAAGAGCACAATGCAGTTGGCAGAGCCAAGGATCAGCGAAGTCACCAACAGCATGGAGCATGCCATTGTTTCCCGGAGCCCTCGCATCCGTTACAACCCTGGCCTGGATGCCAAACTCCTGTACCTCCCCTTGGCTAAGTTTCCCACCCCTGTGACAGATTTCATCCTGAGCCGGTACCTTCCAAGGCCAGCAGACAGTGTCTGAACTGGGGAAGCTCAGGGGGTGATCAGTGGAGTGTAGGGGAGGGGGGTGAGAGAAGCCACCATCAGGTCCCAAGAAGAGGGACCAGATGTTCTGGGGGCACTTTGCTTAGCTGACACCCTGCCTGCTGCTGGCAAATTTATGGGTAACTTCTAACAGAAGATGCATGCCTCTTCTCACTCACTGGGGCCCACAGAAACTTGAGGTGGCCTTTGTAGGTTCAAAGAGCTATATAGCATGAGGACCCCCTGGTGGTTAAAACTGCACTTTCAATGCAGGGGGTGCAGGTTTGATCCCTGGTCAGGAAGCTAAGATCCCACATGCCACACAATGTGGCCAAAATAAAATTTTTAAAAAAATTACTTAAAGACCTATAGTATGGCTCCAAGAACATCTATTTCCCAGTCAGGATATGACTTTGCTTACCTGGAAGAGTCAGGGAAAGGAAAACTATCTCCTGCTGAATCATGAGCCTCCCTCAGTTATCACCACCACTGGGAAACTTTGTGGGATACTGTAGCCCACAGGAAAACCCAACCACTTTCCTCTTGTGTCTCTAAATATGCATTAGCCTTATTCACATAGCCCTTTATTTAAAGTATGTATTAGGACAGACATGGAATGCAAGATTATATCACATAAAATTTATCATAGTATTTTCTCTCTTTTATGGATTTCTGTATCTATAGGTGATTGGGACTCACATAAAATAACATTTATTTATTTAATTACCATGGATTAATACTTCAAATATTTATTGAGGGCCTGCTACAGACTAGCACTGTGTAGGAGCTGGAAGGATACAGTTCAGTTTAGTTCAGTCGCTCAGTCGTGTCTGACTCTTTGCGACCCCATGAACTGCAGCCGGCCAGGCCTCCCTATACATCACCAACCTCCCTGTCCATCACCAAGGAAGGATGCAAATATGATTAAATCATGCCTTGGTTTTTCACTGTTTACTTTGCGGTTTTGTTTTTTCTGTTTTAGCATAGCATCTAGTAGCAGAGATAGGACAACAATAGAAGAAACAGAAATCAGTAAGTCAAATTTTTGGACCTGTGAGGAACCCCTAAGTGAAAGTCACTCAGTTGTGTCCGACTCTTTGCGACCCCATGGACTATTCAGTCCATGGAATTCGCCAGGCTAGAATACTGGAGTAGGTTGCCTTTCCCTTCTCCAGGGGAACTTCTCAACCCAGGGCTCGAACCCAGGTCTCACAATTGCAGGAGGATTCTTTACCAGCTGAGCCATAAGGGAAGCCCAAGATACTGGGGTGGGTAACCTATCCTATCTCCAGGGGATCTTCCCAACCCAGGAATTGAACCAGTGTCTCCACATTGCAGGCGGATTCTTTACCAGCTGAGCCACAAGAGAAGCCCAAGGATACTGGAGTGGGTAGCCGATCCCTTCTCCAGCAGATCTGCCCAACCCAAATATCAAACCAAGGTCTCCTGCATTGCAGGAAGATTCTTTACCAACGGATCTATCAGGGAAGCCCCAAGGAACCCTCAGTTCAGTCGCTCAGTCCTGTCCGACTCTTTGCGACCCCATTAACTGCAGCACGCCAGGCCTCTCTGTCCATCACCAACTCCCGGAGTTTACTGAAATTCGTCCATTGAGTCAGTGATGCCATCCAACCATCTCATCTTCTGTCGTCCCCTTCTCCTCCTGCCTTCAATCTTTTCCAGCATCAGGGTCTTTTCAAATGAGCCAGTTCTTTGCATCAGGTGGCCAAAGTATTGGAGTTTCAGCTTCAGGATCAGTCTTTCCAATGAATATTCAGGACTGATCTCCTTTAGGATGGACTGGTTGGATCTTCCTGCAGTCCAAGGGACTCTCAAGAGTCTTCTCCAATACCACAGTTCAAAAGCATCAATTCTTCGGTGCTCAGGTTTCTTTATAGTCCAACTCTCACATTCATACATGACTACTGGAAAAACTATAGCTTTGACTAGATGGACCTTTGTTGGCAAAGTACTATCTCTGGTTTTTAATATACTAAGTTGGTCATAACTTTTCTTCTAAGGAGCAAGCATCTTTTAATTTCATGGCTGCAATCACCATCTGCAGTGATTTTGGAGTCCCCCAAAATAAAGTCTGACACTGTGTCCATTGTTTCCCCATCTATCTGCCATGAAGTGACGGGACCAGATGCCATGATCTTAGTTTTCTGAATGTGGAGTTTTAGCCAACTTTTTCACTCTGCTCTTTCACTTTCATCAAGAGGCTCTTTAGTTCTTCTTCACTTTCTGCCATAAGGGTGATGTCATCTGCATATCTGAGGTTATTGATATTTCTCCCGGCAATCTTGATTCCAGCTTATGCTTCATCCAGCCCAGCGTTTCTCATGATGTACTCTGCATATAAGTTAAATAAGCAGGGTGACAATTTACAGCTTTGACATACTCCTTCCCCGATTTGGAACCAGTCTGTTGTTCCATGTACAGGTCTAACTGTTGCTTCCTGATCTGCATACACATTTCTCAGTAGGCAGGTAAGCTGGTCTGGTATGCCCATCTCTTTAAGAATATTCCAGTGTGTTGTGATCCATGCAGTCAAAGGCTTTGGCATAGTCAATAAAGCAGAAATAGATGTTTTTCTGGAACTCTCTTGCTTTCTCGATGATCCAGTGGATGTTGGCAATTTGATCTCTGGTTCCTCTGCCTTTTCTAAAACCAGCTTGAACATCTGGAAGTTCACAGTTCACATACTGTTGAATCCTGGCTTGGAGAATTTTGAGCATTAGTTTGCTAGTGTGGGAGATGAGTGCAATTGTGCGGTAGTTTGAGCATTCTTTGGCATTGCCTTTCTTTGGGATTGGGATGAAAACTGACCTTTTCCAGTCCTGTGGCCACTGCTGAGTTTTCCAAATTTGCTGACATATTGAGTGAAGCACTTTCACAGCATCATCTTTTAGGATTTGAAATAGCTCAATTGGAATTCCATCCCCTCCACTAGCTTTGTTCATAGTGATGCTTCCTAAGGCCCACTTGACTTTGCATTCCAGGATGTCTGGCTCTAGGTGAGTGATCACACCATTGTGATTTTTGGGGTCATGAAGATCTTTTTTATGTATTTCTTCTGTGTATTCTTGCCACCTCTTCTTAATATCTTCTGCTTCTGTTAGGTCCATATCATTTCTGTCGTTTATTGTGCCCACCTTTGCATGAAATGTTCCCTTGGTATCTCTAATTTTCTTGAAGAGATCTCTATTCTTTCCCATTCTATTGTTTTCCTCTATTTCTTTACATTGATCACTGAGGAGAGCTTTCTTATCTCCCTTGCTGTTCTTTGGAATTCTGCATTCAAATGGGTATATTTTTCCTTTTCTCCTTTGCCTTTCACTTCTCTTCTTTTCACAGCTATTTGTAAGGCCTCCTCAGACAACCATTTTGCCTTTTTGCATTTCCTTTTCTTGGGGATGGTCTTGATTCCTGCCTCCTGAACAATGTCATGAACCTCCATCCATAGTTCTTCAGGCACTCTGTCTGTCAGATCTCATCCCTTGAATCTCTTTGTCACTTCCGCTGTATAATCGTAAGGGATTTGATTTAGGTCATACCTGAATGGTCTAGTGGTTTTCCCCACTTTCTTCATTGTAAGTCTGAATTTGGCAATAAGAAGTTCATGATCTCGGCCACAGTCAGCTCCTGGTCTTGTTTTTTTTGCTGACTATATAGAGCTTCTCCATCTTTAGCTGCAAAAATATAATCAATCTGATTTTGGTATTGACCATCTGGTGATGTCCATGTGTAGATAGAGTCTTCTCTTGTGTTGTTGGAAGAGGGTGTTTGCTATGACCAGTGTGTTTTCTTGGCAAAACTCTATTAGCCTTTGCCCTTCTTCATTCTGTACTCCAAGGCCAAATTTGCCTCTTACTCCAGGTGTTTCTTGACTTCCTACTTTTGTATTCCAGTCCCCATGATAAAAAAGACATCTTTTGGGGGCGTTAGTTCTTAATGGTCTTGTAGGTCTTCATAGAACCGTTCAACTTCAGCTTCTTTAGCATTACTCGTTGGGGCATAGACTTGGATTACTGTGATATTGAATGGTTTGCCTTGGAAGTGAACAGAGATCATTCTGTCATTTCTAAGATTGTATCCAAGTACTGCATTTTGGACCCTTTTGTTGGCTATGATGGCTACTCCATTTCTTCTAAGGGATTCTTACCCACAGTAGTGAAAGATTGTTGCTGAACCACGAAAGACGCCGGGATTCTTGGCCTCCGGAGGTGAAGAATTAAATACAGGGCCAGAGATGAGGCTTGATGCTCAGAGCTTTTGTGTAATAGAGTTTTATTAAAGTATAAAAGGGATAGAGAAATCTTCTGACATAGACATCAGAAGGGAGCAGAAAGAGTGCCCCCTCACTAGTGTTCAATTCAGTTGCTCAGTTGTGTCCAATCTTTGTGACCCCATGAATCGCAGCACGCCAGGCCTCCCTGTCCATCACCAACTCCCAGAGTCTACCCAAACTCATGTCCATCGAGTCAATGATGCCATCCAGCCATCTCATCCTCTGTCGTCCCCTTCTCCTCCTGCCCCCAATCCTTCCCAGCATCAGGGTCTTTTCCAACGAGTCAACTCTTCGCATGAGGTGGCCAAAGTATCAGAGTTTCAGCTTCAACATCAGTCCTTCCAATGAACACTCAATGGAGTTATATACTTTTTAATTACTTATTACAGTGAATCAAAAGAATGTCTGGAGGTTGTAAAGACCTCATTAGACCCACTCCCATAATTTACATTTTAGGATAGCAGGATTAGCCAGAAAGTTTTTCCGAGACTGTCCTCAAGCAGGATACATTATTGTTATATAATCCTAAGGAATATAGAGGGGGAAAAACGTTTGTTCTTTCTTCCTCCTTGAGAATTCCAGACCCGTCTCTCCTTGGTGACCCCTGGAGTTCTTATCAACCTGCCTAGGAATTGACTGTCTCAGTAGTAGACACAATGGTCATCTGAGTTAAATTCACCCGTTCCAGTCCATTTTAGTTTGCTGATTACTAAAATGTTGATGTTCACTCTTGCTATCTCCTGTTTGACCACTTCCAATTTGCCTTGATTCATGGACCTAATATTCCAGGTTCCTATGCAATATTGCTCTTTATAGCATCAGACTTTACTTCCATCACCAGTCACATCCACAGCTGGGTGGCCCTACACAGGCATGGCCACAGCCTTGTCTATCTCAATGAAACTAAGCCATGCCATGTGGGGCCACCCAAGACGGATGGGTCATGGTGGAGAGGTCTTACAGAATGTGGCCCGCTGGAGAAGGGCATGGCAAACCACTTCAGTATTCTTGCCTTGAGAACCCCATGAACAGTATGAAAAGGCAAAAAGATAGGACACTGAAAGATGAACTCCCCAGGTCAGTAGGTGCCCAATATGCTACCGGAGATCGGAGGAGAAATAACTCCAGAAATAATGATGGGATGGAGCCAAAGCAAAAACAATACCCAGCTGTGAATGTGACTGGGGATAGAAGCAAAGTCCGATGCTACATAGGAGCCTGGAATGTTAGGTCCATGAATCAAGGCAAATTGGAAGTGGTCAAACAGGAGATGGCAAGAGTGAATGTCAACATTCTAGGAATCAGTGAACTAAGATGGACTGGAATGGGTGAATTTAACTCAGATGACCATTATCTCTACTACTGTGGGCAAGAATCCCTTAGAAGAAATGGAGTAGCCATCATGGTTAACAAAAGAGTCTGAAATGCAGTACTTGGATGCAATCTCAAAAATGACATAATGATCTCTGTTCGTTTCCAAGGCAAACCATTCAATATCACAGTAATTCAAGTCTATGCCCCAACCAGTAATGCTGAAGAAGCTGAAGTTGAACGGTTCTATGAAGACCTACAAGACCTTTTAGAAATAACACCCAAAATTGATGTCCTTTTCATTATAGGGGACTGGAATGCAAAAGTAGGAAGTCAGGAAACACCTGGCATAACAGGCAAACTTGGCCTTGGAGTACAGAATGAAGCAGGGCAAAGGCTAATAGAGTTTTGCCAAGAGAATGCATTGGTCATAGCAAACACCCTCTTCCAACAACACAAGAGAAGACTCTACACGTGGACATCACCAGATGGTCAACACTGAAATCAGATTGATTATATTTTTTGCAGGCAAAGATGGAGAAGCTCTATACAGTCAGCAAAAACAAGACCGGGAGCAGACTGTGGCTCAGATCATGAACTCCTTATTGCCAAATTCAGACTTAAATTGAAGAAAGTAGGGAAAACCACTAGTCCATTCAGATGTGACCTAAATCAAATCCCTTATGAGTATACAGTAGAAGTGACAAATAGATTTAAGGGACTAGATCTGATAGACAGAGTGCCTGATGAACTATGGCAGAGGTTCATGACATTGTACAGCAAACAGGGATCAAGACCATCCCCATGGAAAAGAAATGCAAAAAAGCAAAATGGCTGTCTGAGGAAGTCTTACAGATAGCTGGCAAGAGAAGAGAAGTGAAAAGCAAAGGAGAAAGGGAAAGATATTCCCATCTGAATGCAGAGTTCCAAAGAATAGCAAGGAGAGATAAGAAAGCCTTCCTCAGTGATCAATGCAAAGAAATAGAGGAAAACAACAGATTGGGAAAGACTAGAGATCTCTTCAAGAAAATTAGAGAGACCAAAGGAATATTTCATGCACAGATGGGCTCGATAAAGGACAGAAATGGTATGGACCTAACAGAAGCAGAAGATATTAAGAAGAGGTGGCAAGAATACACAGAAGAACTGTACAAAAAAGATCTTCATGACCCAGATAATCACGATGGTGTGATCACTCACCTAGAGCCAGACATCCTGGAATGTGAAGTCAAGTGGGCCTTAGGAAACATCACTACGAACAAAGCTAGTGGAGGTGATGGAATTCCAGTTGAGCTATTTCAAATCCTGAAAGATGATGCTGTGAAAGTGCTGCACTCGATGTGCCAGCAAATTTGGAAAACTCAGCAGTGGCCACAGGACTGGAAAAGGTCAGTTTTCATCCCAATCCCAAAGAAAGGCAATGCCAAAGAATGCTCAAACTACTGCACAATTGCACTCATCTCACATGCTAGTAAAGTAATGCTCAAAATTCTCCAAGCCAGGCTTCAGCAATACGTGAACCGTGAACTTCCAGATGTTCAAGCTGGTTTTAGAAAAGGCAGAGGAACCAGAGATCAAATTGCCAACATCTGCTGGATCATCGAAAAAGCAAGAGAGTTCCAGAAAAACATCTATTTCTGCTTTATTGACTATGCCAAAGCCTTTGACTGTGTGGATCACAATAAGCTGTGGAAAATTCTGGAAGAGATGGGAATACCAGACCATCTGACCTGTCTCTTGAGAAACCTGTATGCAGATCAGGAAGCAACAGTTAGAACTGGACATGGAACAACAGACTGGTTCCAAATAGGAAAAGGAGTACATCAAGGCTGTATATTGTCACCCTGCTTATTTAACTTCTATGCAGAGTACATCATGAAAAATGCTGGGCTGGAAGAAACACAAGCTGAAATCAAGATTGCCGGGAGAAATAGCAATAACCTCAGATATGCAGATGACACCGCCCTTATGGCAGAGAGTGAAGAAGAACTAAAGAGCCTCTTGATGACAGTGAAAGAGGGGAGTGAAAAAGTTGGCTTAAAGCTCAACATTCAGAAAACTAAGATCATGGCATCTGGTCCCATCACTTCATGGCAGATAGATGGGGAAACAGTGGAAACAGTGTCAGACTTTATTTTTGGGGGCTCCAAAATCACTGCAGATGGTGATTGCAGCCATGAAATTAAAAGACGCTTACTCCTTGGAAGGAAGGTTATGGCCAACCTAGATAGCATATTTAAAAGCAGAGACATTACTTTGCCAACAAAAGTCCGTCTAGTCAAGGCTATGGATTTTCCGGTAGTCATGTATGGATATGAGAGTTGGACGGTGAAGAAAGCTGAGCACCACAGAATCGATGCTTTTGAACTGTGGTGTTGGAGAAGGCTCTTGAGAGTCCCTTGGACTGCAAGGAGATCCAATCAATCCATCCTAAAGGAGATCAATCCTGGGTGTTCATTGGAAGGACTGATGTTGAAGCTGAAACTCCAATACTTTGGCCACCTCATGCGAAGAGTTGACTCATGGGAAAAGACCCTGATGCTGGGAAGGATTGGAGGCAGGCGGAGAAGGGGATGACAGAGGATGAGATGGTTGGATGACATCACTGACTCGATGGACATGGGATTGGGTAAACTCCGGGAATTGGTGATGGACCTGGAGGCCTGGCGTGCTGCTATTCATGGGGTCGCAAAGAGTTGGACACGACTGAGCGACTGAACTGAACTGAACACAGGCATGGCTCATAGTTTCATTGACTTAGACAAGGCTGTGATCCATGTGATCAGGTTGGTTAGTTTTCTGTGTTTGTGATTTTCAGTCTGTCTGCCCTCTGATGGAGGAATAAGGGGCTTATGGAAGCCTCCTGATGGGAGAGACTGACTGAGGGGGAAACTGGGTCTTGTTCTGATTGTCAGGGCCATGCTCAGGAAATCTTTAATCCAATTTTCTCTTGATGAGTGGGGCTGTGTTCCCTCCCTGTTATTTGACCTGAGGCCAAACTATGGTGGAGGTAATGAAGATGCATGGTGTGCTGCAGTCCATCCATGGAGTCACAAAGAGTTGGACAGGACTGAGCAACTGAACTGAGCTGAATGAAGATAATGGCGACCTCCTTCAAAAGGTCCCATGCATGCACTGCTACACTCAGTGCCCCCAACCCTGCAGCAGGCCACTGCCAACCCACGCCTCTGCCAGAGACTCTTGGACACTCGTGGGCAAGTCGAGGAACCCTAGAGGTAATCTAACTCAGTAGTTTTCCAACTTGTCTGTATAACACAGTCATCTGGTTAATTAAAATACAGATTTCTGGGCTCAGTGGTAGAAAATCTGTTTCATTAGGCATAACGTGGGGCCTAGGAATCCATATTTGTAACAAGGACCTAGATGATTCTGATACTTCTGGGTACTTGAAACTGCTGATATCCATAGGAGTAACTAATGCTCAGGTGAAGAAGTTACTTACAAGGAACCCCTCCACCATAGTAGCCTTGACAGAGCTCATGTGTTCAGATCCCCAGACTAGAATTTTAGTTGTAGAAGAATATATTTCTGAAATTTGTAACATTGTCATATGAGTCATGAAACTCAGTTATTACTTTTTAAAAAGGCTTAAACTCTTGAGCCACATGAAGTTCTGTTTTTTGTTTGTTTTTTTTTTAGTTCTACCAGTTTATTGCTACCAACCCATCTCCCTCCACCCTCATGCACGCATGCTCAGTCATGTAACCCCATGGACTGCAGCCCAACAGACTCCTCTGTCCATGGATTTTTCCAGGCAAGAATACTGGAGTGGGTTTCCATTTCCTTCTCCACATGAAGTTCTGTTGAAAAGACTTGATCTTGAGAAATGATCATGTAATAAAACTCAAATGTGAATTTTTTTAATTAAAAAATCCTTAGTCTGTGTCTCTGCAATATCCAGCTGAACTTGAAAATAACTAAATACAACTTAATTACCTCTGCAGAAGACCCTGTTTCCAAATAAGATAACACTCACAGCTTCTAGGGATTAGGATGTGGATATTTTTTGGAGCGCCAGCATCCAACCCACTAAGTCTGTTAACTTGTATCACTTCTATTCCTGGCGCCAAATTCTGTGTCAGGTAGGACGCATTGAGCATCAAGTAACAGAAAAGTCAACTCACATTGGTTTAAACAACAAAGAAAGAGGGCAGGACCCCACAGCTGTTAACTGCATCATCTTACTACTTCTTTGCTCTGCCATCCACAGTGTAGTCGTTATGCATGCTAAGTTGCTTCAGTCGCATCATACTCTTTGCAACCCCATGCATGGACTGTAGCTCGCCAGGCTCCTCTGTCCATGGGATTCTCCAGGCAAGAATACTGGAGTGGGTTGCCATTCCCTTCTCCAGGGGATCTTCCCAATTCTTCTGTGTCTACTGCATTGCAAGTGGATTCTTTATCGCTGAGCCATTGCGGAAGCCCTGTAGTTGTTATCCCAAATCCAATTACCTTTATTGTCATGGCATGACTGCCAATGGGAACTCATTCGCAACTTATAAGAGAAGCAAGAGCCTATCTTTCCATGACACTAAAGATCAAGGAAGTTCCTCTCCCAGAGCCCTCACCAATGCGTTCCTTGAATCTCATTGACCCAGAAGAGACCCAGATGGCTCAGATTTGTGCATTTGTGGACCAGCACTGACAAGGGGCTAACTTGCTACAAATCATTTAGATTAGTCATGAGACAGAATGGGAATGTTAGTCACAGTGCCTATTGCCTTGGAAAATTCAAACCTCAGAGTCCATGCTATTGAGAGGGTTAAATCTAGGTCAAAAATAAGTTTTCTTGTTGAAGACACAAAAATTTACAAGGGGGATTGGCCATACTACCTATAGCTAGGTAGTACTTTGAGATATTAATTTAGATTTTCATTGCTCCTTGGTTTCTCATTTCCCCCTTCCCCACTCAAGTAAGGAGCCAATTTGGTACATCTTTTCCTAGGGTGAGATATTTAATGGAATAAAACAAATGCATTTTTAAATGGTTATTAAATAACTTTTAATTCACATATTTATTAGCAGGGATAAATCACTACCATTGGATTAAAATAGTTCCTATATGCTACTTTTTCATTCCAAGTAAAGTTATTCTTTGGAATTAAGATGACATAATTTTTTAAATGGGTTTTACAACAAATACATTTCTTGTACCTTCTCCAGATATAGTTTCCCTCAACCTTAGTATCTTTAAAGAAATTACAGAACTTAGAGAAAGAAGCAACAGGGAATGCATCTTGTGGGTGAGAAATGGAATATTCCTGCCATATCAATAAACAAGGTTGTCATAGTCATCACTGATTTTTGGCCCTTCAAATGTGAGTTTCTGAGCCCTAAGGGCAACCAGGAAAGAAAACAACACTTGCGATCCAGCAGCCATCAGGCTCCCAAACTCTCAACTTTCAGGTTGTGACTATTTTTAAAGTCGACAAGAGTTTATACCATGTCTCAGAGAAGCAGAGCCTTTCCCCTAAGACTAGAAGATTCA
This sequence comes from Giraffa tippelskirchi, assembly GCF_054371585.1. NCBI lineage: Eukaryota > Metazoa > Chordata > Mammalia > Artiodactyla > Giraffidae > Giraffa > Giraffa tippelskirchi. Next base: position 155,875,262 of record NC_137278.1, read on the forward strand.
CTCTGGTGAATTCTGATGTGGAAAGAAGTGAGGTTTGAAGCTTCCAGAGTAGGAGGGGCCAGGGTTCACTTTCTGGAAGTATGATGGGGAGGTGGCAAGACTCAAGAGAGTCCCAGCTGCATTGTGTTTAGGCCTTTGAGACTCTGGGTGACCTCACTGTTGACTTAAAATAATGCACAACATAAGCATTGTGAGTTAAGTTTTATTTGGGGCAAAATGAGACTGCAGCCCAGGAGACAGCACCCCAGATTACTCTGAGAAACTGCTCCAAAGTGACACAATAGATTCAGTCTGAGGCTACATAGTTTTAAAGAAGATCAATTTTGCTACCACTGAAGAATGAGCATTTTAATGCCAAACTTGAAACAATAGCAAAATGTTACTTTTGGAATTTCTTACAGAGGAACAGGAGGAGTAGGACTTTTTTTTTTAAATTGTGCATGTTTGTTTAAATAGTCAGGGACAAGTTTCAACCAGGAGATGAATGTGAACTGCAACTATAAATTTTCAAAGGCAGAATTGAAACTCTACATAGGAAACATTTCAGAGGTAAGGAGAACATTTCTCCTTTGTAGGTAAGGAAATTCCAGTTCTTCCAAGGTTGCCAGGAAAAGAGAGATCTGAATTTCCTTCTGCCAAAGGAGGAGGAGAAAGAACTCCCCTGGGTGATTCTCTCATCTTCTGCACTGGTATCTGAGAGGCCAGTGATGGATGAGCCACCTCCAAGACAACTATGACTCAATTATGACAGGTTGAGAGAACTAACCCTTAGGTAGGTTGACAAGGAGTCCAGGGCTTTCAAGTAGGAAGGGATCTGGGGCTCTCGAGGGGATAGGGGTCTGGAGTTCTCAAGGAGGCAGAAAGGACAAACTTTTTCCTACATTCCTTAGTTTTAGTCACATAAAATGTTTCTTTTCTTTAAGCCCAGAGCTGATGATTACACAACAAAACAACTCAGCTTAAACGCTGTAATAAGGATTATATAACAACAATGTATCCTGCTTGAGGACATGTTTCTCCTTGAGAACCTTCGGACTAATCCTGTTTTCTTAAAATGTAAATTGTAGGAGTGGGTCTGGTAAGACTTTTACAACCTTAAGACATTCTTCTGATTTACTGTAATAACCAATTGAAAAAGTTTATCGCTCCCTTGCTAAGTGAGTGGGGCACTCTCTGTGCCCCCTCTGATGTCTGTGTCAGAAGCTTTCTCTGCCCCTTTCACTTGAATAAAACTCTGCTACACAAAATCTCTTGAGTGATCAAACCTGGTCCCTGGTCCTGAAGGTAAATCTTCTTCAGAGATCACGAATCTGACATGGTTCACCGTAAGCTAAAAATGTGATGTAGGCTTTGTGAACCTTCTGGCCAGGAAGATGGACCTCTGAGGCTTGAAGGTGTTGGTTGGGTGTCTGATGGGCAAGGGAGTCCAGCAGCTGAGGAGCCAAGCATCAGAGAGTCTGGAATCGGTGATCCTGGATGTCACCAAGACAGCGTTGCTGCAGCCGCCCAGTGGGTAATGGAATGTGTGGAGGACAGAGATATGACTTAGATGTGTGTGTGTGGCCTGCTAAGTCGCCTCAATCGTGTCTGACTCTTTACGACCCTATGGATTGTAGCCTGGCAGGCTCCTCTGTCCATGGGATTCTCCAGGTAAGAATACTGGAATGGGTTGCCATGCTCTCCTCTCGAGGATCTTCCTGACCCAGGGATCAAACCTCCCTCTCTTACGTCTCCTATATTTGGAGGTAGGTTCTTTACCTCTAGCACCACTTAGGAGGCCCATGACTTAGATATACTTCTTTTAATCTAGATGTCCTCTTATTCCAAGCACAGGGTCCCATGAGATGACACCAGCCCAATAAATAAGAGAGAGATACTCTCAAGTTATAAAATGCACTCAGTTATTTACTTTGAGAGAAAAGAACAATCACATGGGTCCAAGACAGCAGCTGATTCTACTTAGTCATACTCCATGGCATGTGGCCAAAGGCATCCAAACACACTTCATATAAGTGCAAACTAATAACAAGTTATCTTTGTATAGCACTTCACAATTTTACAAAATTCTTGTATATACATTACTCCATGTCCAGTTTAAAGATCTTTGATTTCAAAAGCAAGACCCATAGCAGAGGTCATTGCTCCTTGTTCCTGCACATGCTGGTGCAATGAGACGTGAAGTCTAGATTGTTGTTGTTGTTCAGTCACTCAGTTGTGTCTGAGTCAGCAACCCCATGGACAGCAGTACTCCAGGCTTCCCTGTCTTTCACTATCTCCCAGAGTTTACTCAAACTCATGTCCATTGAGTCAGTGATGCCATCCAATCATCTCATCCTCTGTCATTCCCTTCTTCTCCTGCCCTCAATCATTTCCAGCATCAGTCTTTTCCAGTGAGTCAGCTCTTTGCTTCAGGTGGCCATAGTATTGGAGCTTCAGCTTCACCATCAGTCAGTCCAATGAATGCTCAGGACTGATTTCCCTTAGGTGCCAGAGTCCAGCTCTGGCAGCCAGGGAAACACCCTGAAGGGATGAACGGGGTCAGTGAATGGTGCAGCCTCTCACTCATTTAGACTGCATGTCGGCGGAGAAAATGATGCAGTCTCTTGCTCAAAGCACTGGGCTGCATGTTTATTTTAAGCATCAGGTTTTCTTTTATACTTTTACAAAAGCATTAGGTCAGAGGTATGACATCTTCAGTTTCCCCTCACCCATATTTAGTGTCTCCATAAATCATTGTTGTCCTTCAGAGTTCCCTCTTAAGTGTCCTTGTGATGACATTGTAACTCAAGTTTGTCTCTGGGCTGTATATCACATGCCTCAGTTTATTTCTTATCTCTCTAAATCCTGTTTTCCCCTAGTAACTTAAGCTCATCATCTCCTAAAAAGGCTTTTAGCTATTAGTATCTCTAAAATACCTAGTTTCCATAAGCTATAGTAAAATATGCCAACACTACAACATACCTTAAACTTTTAGCTTCTAACTATTCTTAATTATTCCTAACCCTTAAACTCAGCAAACTTGTTTTGTCATAAACATTTTCTTTACAAGCAGGTTTCAGAAAACAATGTTTCCCATGGCCTCAGGCTACAGCCTATGTACTCATCCTGGAACATTCTTTGTAAAGATCGTTGAACAAATGTCAATAGTTACCTTTATGGATTATAACATTCTTTCCAGCCAACTCAACCGGAGGAAGGAAAGGACAAGTCAGAATCACAAGACCTAACTCCTTCATCCCAGGACCGTGCCTGCGGGATGAGGAGAAGGGGTTGGGGCCGTGCCTCCATTTTGTCAGTAATGCCTATCGCGGCTCCCGACATTTAGGATTGACTGGTTTGATCTCCTTGTTGTCCAAGGGACTCTCAAGAGTCTTCTCCAGCACCACAGTTCAAAAGCATCAATTCTTCAGCCTTCAGCCTTCTTTATGGTCCAACTCTCACATCTGTACATAACTACTGGGAAAACCATAGCTTTGACTTTCTCAGAAAAGTGATGTCTCTGCTTTTTAATATGCTGTCTAAGTTTGTCATAGCTTTTCTTCCAAGGAGCAAGTGTCTTTTAATTTCATGGCTGCAGTCACCATCCACAGTGATTTTGGAGCCCAAGAAAATAAAAACTGTCACTGTTTGCAATTTTTCCCCATATGTTTGCCATGAAGTGATGGGACAGGATGCCCTGGTCTTAGTTTTTTGAATGTTAAGTTTTAGACCAGTGTTTTCACTATCCCCTTTCACCCTCATCAAGAGGCTCTTCAGCTCTTCAGCTCTTCTTTGCTTTCTGCCATGAGAGTGGAGTCATCTGCATATCTGAGGTTGTTGATATTCCTCCCAGCAACTTTGATTCCAGCTTATGATTCATCTAGCCCAGCATTTCATAAGATGTACTCTGCATATAAGTTAAATAAACAGGGTGACAATATGCAGCCTTGATGTACTCCTTTCCTAATTTGGAACTAGTCCATTGTTCCATGTCCAGTTCTAACTTTTGTTTCTTGACCTGCATACAGATTTCTCAGGTAAGATGATATGGTATTCCCATCTCTTTCAGAATTTTCCACAGTTTGTTGTGCTGAACACAGTCAAAGGCTTTAGTGTAGTCAATGAAGCAGAATTAGATTATTTTTTGAATTCTTCTGCTTTTTCTATGATCCAATGGATGTTGGCAATTTGATCTCTGATTCCTCTGCCTTTACTAAATCAGTTTTTACATCACACTCCGTGTGATCTTAGGTAAGTCATCTAATCCGTCAGTCACTGGGAAAGTCAATGTCTTTTCCAGTCACATGGGAATAATAATTCCTCCCCTCAAAAGTTCTGGTAAAGCTTACATGGTATAATGCATATAAAAAACTTTGTAAAGGAGAGATGGAGCCTATGATGGCTACTCCATTTCCTCTAAGGGATTCCTGCCCACAGTAGTAGGCATAATGGAGGAGGTCCTCTTGGAGGAGGTCTCCATTAACTTCACCATAGAGCCACCAGAACTTACACAGGACTGGGGAAACAGACTCTTGGAGGGCACAAACAGAACCTTGTGCACACCAGGACCCAGGAGAAAAGAGCAGTGACCCCACAAGAGACTGACCCAGACTTGCCCTTGAGTGTCCAGGAGTTTCCAGTGGAGGCGTGGGTCAGCAATGGCGTGCTGCAGGGTTGGGGGCACTCAGTGTAGCAGTAAGTGCATGGGACCTTTTGAAGGAGGTTACCATTATCTTCATTACCTCTGCCATAGTTTGGCCCCAGGTAAATAACAGAGAGGGAACACAGCCCCACTCATCAACAGAAAAGTAGATTAAAGATTTACTGAGCATGGTCCTGACAGTCAGAACAAGACCAAGTTTCCCCCTCAGTCAGTCTCTCCCATCAGGAAACTTCCATAAGCCTCTTATCCTTCTCCATCAGAGGGCAGACATACTGAAAACCACAATCACAGAAAACTAACAAACCTGATCACATGGACCACAGCCTTATCTAACTCAATGAAACTATGATCCATGCCTGCGTAGGACTACCCAAGACAGACGGGTCATGGTGGAGAGTTCTGACAAAACGTGGTCCACTGGAGAAGGGAATGGCAAACCACTTCAGTATTCTTGCCTTGAGAACTCCATGAGCAGTATGAAAAGGCAAAAAGATAGGACACTGAAAGATGAACTCCCCAGGTCAGTAGGTGCCCAATATGCTCCTGGAGATCAGTGGAGAAATAACTCCAGAAAGAACGAAGAGACGGAGCCAAAGCAAAAACAACACCCAGTTGTGGATGTGACTGGTGACGGAAGTAAAGTCTGATGCTATAAAGAGCAATATTGCATAGGAACCTGGAATATTAGGTCCATGAATCAAGGCAAATTGGAAGTGGTCAAACAGGAGATAGTAAGAGTGAACATCAACATTTTAGGAATCAGCAAACTAAAATGGACTGGAATGGGTGAATTTAACTCAGTGCCACCTGGAAAACACTAGGTTATTGCAAAGTCATTCTTGTTTTACTTGGCATTTCTTTAACCACTGAGGAGATTAAGTTTCTTTTCATATGTATATTGATGCTTTTCTCCTTTTTAAAATGAGGGTTCTCATCTATTGCTTATTTTTCTGGAGCAATTTGAATGCCTTGTTTCATTTGAGAATTAGGTCAGTACGCACGATTTCTGAGACTCAAAGCCCTTTGTATAATGATAGGTGTTAAATTAGGTTTTGTGTGTGTGTATGTGAGTAAGTGTGTATCCTTGAGCAAGGCATTACTGAGAGAAAAGATTTTCTGAGGCTACTTTGATCATTAAAATTAATGTTTAATTTACTAAAGTTGTAACTAAGAATGGGCTTCCTTGATAGATCAGTTGGTAAAGAATCCGCCTGCAATGTAGGAGACCCTGATTCAATTCCTGGGTCAGGAAGATCCCCTGGAGAAGGGATAGGCTACCCATTCCAGTATTCTGGCCTGGAGAATTCCATGGACTGTATAATCCATGGTGTTGCATAATTTTTCTTTACCAACTGGTTCATTTTATAGATCTATGTCATCCATAAAATTTAGCAAGTTTTTTAAGGGGTGTTGGATTAATAGTTGGTTTGCTAATTAAACTCCCTTCAAAAATTTAAGGTACATTTGTAAATTTAATGTATTTAATTTTCTTTGAAAATACATCAATTGTATGATAAATAAACCTCAAATAATAAGCTTTATAAATCAAATAACAATGTATAAATATGGCAAAATCTAGTTATCTTGAACTTTCTAATATGGTTTATGAATTTAGCACAATTTTCTCTTATCTAAAATCACAAAGCTAATACTCATTATGCATTTTAAAATTGAGGTACTTTCCTGGTGGTCCAGTGGTTAAGACTTCACCTTCCAATGCAGGGGGTGCGGTTTCAAACCTTGGTTGGCGACCTAAGATCCCCCATGCCTCTCTGCCAAAAAACCAGGATATAAACAACAGAAACAATATTGTAACAAATTCAACAAAGAGTTTAAAAATGGCCCACATAAACAAACAAGCAAACAAAATCTTGAAAAACCAGAGGCAGGAGGCTAAGCCCAAAACCTGAGAACACCAGAGAACTCTTGACTCCAGGGAACATTAATTAATAAGAGATCATCCAAAAGCCTCCATACCTACACTGAAACCAAGCTCCACCCAAGAGCCAATAAGTTACAGAGCAAGACATACCACACAAATTCTCCAGCAACGCAGGAACATAGCCCTGAGCATCAATATACAGGCTGCCCAAAGTCACACCAAACCCATAGACATCTCAAAACTCACTACTGGACACTCCATTGTACTGCAGAGAGAAGAAATCCAGCTCCCCCCACCAGAACACTGATGCAAGCTTCCCTAACCAGGAAACCTTGACAAGCCAATCGTCCAATCCCACCCACAGGGAGGAACCTTCACAATAAAGAGGAACCACAAACTACCAGAATACAGAAAGGCCACCCCAAACACAGCAATCTAAACAAGATGAAAAGGCAGAGAAATACTCAGAAGGTAAAGGAACATGACAAATGCCCACCAAACCAAACAAAAGAGGAGGAGATAGGGAATCTACCTGAAAAAGAATTTAGAATAATGATAATAAAAATGATCCAAAATCTTGAGAACAAAATGGAGTTACAGATAAATAGCCTGGAGACAAGGATTGAGAAGATGCAGGAAAGATTTAACAAGGACCTAGAAGAAATAAAAAAGAGTCAATATATAATGAATAATGCAATAAATGAGATCAAAAACACTCTGGAGGGAACCAACAGTACAATAATGGAGGCAGAAGATAGGATAAGTGATGTAGAAGATAGAATGGTGGAAATAAATGAAGCAGAGAGGAAAAAAGAAAAAAGAATCAAAAGAAATGAGGAAAACCTCAGGGACCTCTGGGACAATATGAGATGCCCCAACATTCGAACCATAGGAGTCCCAGAAGAAGAAGACAAAAGGAAAGGCCATGAAAAAATACTTGAGGAGATAATAGTTGAAAATTTCCCTAAAATGGGGAAGGAAATAGTCACACAAGCCCAAGAAACCCAGAGAGTCCCAAACAGGATAAACCCAAGGCAAAACACCCCAAGACACATAATAATCAAATTAACAAAGATCAAACACAAAGAACAAATATTAAAAGCAGCAAGAGAAAAACAACAAATAACACACAAGGGGATTCCCATAAGAATAACAGCTATCTTTCAATAGAAACTCTTCAGGAGAGAAGGGAATGGCAGGACATACTTAAAGTAATGAAAAAAATGTAATTATAAGGCAAATCTGTTAATCTGTTTGTCCTTTAATATACCAAATTCTCTTCCTTGTTTTAAATACAGGAAAACCTTGTTTTATTGTGCTTCACTTTAAAGTGAAGCTTGCAGACACTATGTTTTTTTTACAAATTGAAGATTTGTGGTGCTGTCCTCACATGCTGCTAAGGTGCTTGGTCCTTTCTTCCAAGGAAGCTAAGGACATGTTGGGATTGGCCCTCACTCTCTCCAGGAAACTAACCCCGAACCTGGCAGCCCCTACCTAGCACTCGCCTGCACTTTGGTATCTGTCTCTCCATGATGATAAGATCATTGTCCTCATTAAAGCGCTTGGCCAGTGTCAGCATTGGGAGCCTCACCTGCAATGTGGAGTTGGTAGACCTGCCCCAGCAGCTGGTGCTGTGCCAGCAGAGATCCTGCCCCCTCCACCACCATTGCCCCAGTTGAGGAGAAGAAAGTAGAAGCCAAGCGAGAAGAATCTGAAGAGTCTGATGATGACTGGGCCTTGGTCTTTCTTTTTCCTTAATTGGAATATAATTGCTTTATTATGTTGTTGCTTTCTGCTGTACGACAACATGAATCAGCTATATGTATATATGTATTGCCTTCCTCTTGAGCCTCCCTCCCACCCCCCACGCCCCCATCCCAGCCCTCTAGGTCATCACAGAGCACTGAGCTGAGCTCCCTGTGTATACAGCAGCTTCCCACTAGGACTTTGGTCTTTTTGATTAAATCTCTATAGTAACACGTTTAATAAAAAGCTGAGCTCTTTGCTGGGAAAAAAAAAAAAAAAGATTGCGGCATCATGTGTCAGGCAAGTCTAATCAATACCATTTTCCAAAAACATTTGCTCACTTAATGTCTCTTAATGTGACATTTATGTGTCACTTAATGTGTCACATAATGTGTCATATTGTTTGTTTATTTTTATTACTATTGTATTTGTTATGGTGATCTGTGACCAGGGATCTTCGACGTTAGTACTACCACTTATTGAAGGTTCACATGATCATTAGCAATAAATATTTAGAAACAAATTATTTTAAAATTAAGATATGTACATTGTTTTTTAGACTTTATGCTACTGCACAGTTAACAGACTACAGCATAGTGTAAACGTAACTTTTATATGCACTAGGAAACCCAAAAATTCATGTGTTTGCTTTACTGCAATACCCACTTTGTTGTGGTGGTCTGGAACCAAACCTGAAGTATCTCTGAGCTGTGCTGTACTTAAAATACTAGATAGCTATAGACTATTCATAGGGGACTGGAATGCAAAAGTAAGAAGTCAGGAAAAACCTGGAGTAACAGGCAAATTTGGCCTTGGAGTACAGAATGAAGAAGGGCAAAGGCTAATAGCGTTTTGCCAAGAGAACACACCGGTCATAGCAAACACCCTCTTCCAACAACACAAGAGAAGACTCTACACATGGACATCACCAGATGGTCAATACCAAAATCAGATTGATTATATTCTTTGCAGCCAAAGATGGAGAAGCTCTATAGAGTCAGCAAAAGCAAGACTGGGAACTGACTGTGGCCCAGATCAACTCCTTATTGCCAAATTCAGACTTAAATTGAAAAAAGTAGGGAAAACCACTAGACCATTCAGGTATGAATGAAATCAAATCCCTTATGATTATACAGTGGAAGTCAGAAATAGATTTAAGGGACTAGATCTGATAGAGGGCCTGATGAACTATGGCTGGAGGTTCATGACATTATACAGGAGACAGGGATCAAGACCATTCCCAAGAAAAAGAAACGCAAAAAAGCAAAATGGCTGTCTGAGGAGGCCTTACAAATAGCTGTGAAAGAAGAGAAGTGAAAAGAAAAGGAGAAAAGGAAAGATATTCCCATTTGAATGCCGAGTTCCAAAGAATAGCAAGGAAAGATAAGAAAGCCTTCCTCAGTGATTAATGGAAAGAAATAGAGGAAAACAATAGAATGGGAAAGACTAGAGCTCTCTTCAAGAAACTTAGAGATACCAAGGGAACATTTCATGCAAAGGTGGGCACAATAAAGGACAGAAATGATATGGACCTGACAGAAGCAGAAGATATTAAGAAGAGGTGGCAAGAATACACAGAATAACTGTACAAAAAAGATCTTCACAACCCAGATGATCATGATGGTGTGATCACTCACCTAGAGCCAGACATCCTGGAATGCAAAGTCAAGTGGGCCTTAGGCAGCATCACTACGAACAAAGCTAGAGGAGGTGATGGAATTCCAGTTGAGCTATTTCAAATCCTAAAAGATGATGCTGGGAATGTGCTGCACTCAATATATCAGCAAATTTGGAAAACTCAGCAGTGGCCACAGGACTGGAAAAGGTCAGTTTTCATTCCAATCCCAAAGAAAGACGATGCCAAAGAAGGCTCAAACTACCACACAATTGCACTCATCTCACACACTAGCAAACTAATGCTCAAAATTCTCCAAGCCAGGATTCAACAGTACATGAACGGTGAACTTCCAGAAGTTCAAGCTGGTTTTAGAAAAGGCAGAGGAACCAGAAATCAAATTGCCAACATCCACTGGATCATCGAGAAAGCAAGAGAGTTCCAGAAAAACATCTATTTCTGCTTTATTGACTATGCCAAAGCCTTTCACTGTGTGGATCACTATAAACTGTGGAAAATTCTGAAAGAGATGGGAATACCAGACCAGCTTACCTGCCTCCTGAGAAATGTGTATGCAGATCAGGAAGCAACAGTTAGACCTGGACATGGAACAATAGACTGGTTCCAAATCGGGAAAAGAGTATGTCAAAGCTGTAAATGTCACCCTGCTTATTTAACTTATATGCAGAGTACATCATGAGAAATGCTGGGCTGGATGAAGCATAAGTTGGAATCAAGATTGCTGGGAGAAATATCAATAACCTCAGATATGCAGATGACACCACCCTTATTGCAGAAAGGTAAGAAGAACTAAAGAGCCTCTTGATGAAAGCAAAAGAGCAGAGTGAAAAGGTTGGCTAAAACTCCACATTCAGAAAACTAAGATCATGGCATCTGGTCCCATCACTTCATGGCAAATAGATGGGGGAACAGTGGAAACAGTTTCAGACTTTATTTTGGGGGACTCCAAAATCACTGCAGATGGTGATTGCAGCCATGAAATTAAAAGACAGTTACTCCTTGGAAGGAAAGTTATGACCAACCTAGATAGCATATTAAAAAGCAGAGACATTGCTTTGCCAACAAAAGTCCATCTAGTCAACGCTATGGTTTTTTCCAGTAGTCATGTATGGATGTGAGAGTTGGACTGTGAAGCAAGCTGAGCGCCGAAGAATTGATGCTTTTGAACTGTGGTGTTGGAGAAGACTCTTGAGAGTCCCTTGGACTGCAAGGAGATCCAACCAGTCCATCCTAAAGGAGGTCAGACCTGGGTGTTCATTGGAAGGACTGATGTTGAAGCTGAAACTCCAATACTTTGGCCACCTCATGCGAAGAGTTGACTCATTGGTAAAGACACTGATGCTGGGAAGAATTGGAGGCAGGATGAGAAGGGGATGTCAGAGGATAAGATGGCTGCATGGCATCACCAACTCGATGGACATGGGTTTGGGTAAACTCTGGAAGTTGGTGATGGACAGGGAGGCCTGGCATGCTGCGATTCATGGGGTGGCAAAGAGTTGGACATGACTGAGTGAGTGAACTGAACTGAACTGATTTCCAAACTTAACTCAAAATAGTAATAACTCAGAGTTTGGTTAATTTTACCATCTCTATACTTAGCTCTAAATCTCCTCAGACATTTACCCATGATGGAGGAAATTATTTCCTCCCAAGTAATTTGCCATTGCCCTGTTGGATAGCTGAGGTTGTGTGTAGACATGACACTTTGGGTGGGATAAGAATATTTATCACTGTAGACATTGTCAAATGACGAAATAAACAATTTAGTGATGAGTTTAATTCCCTTTATTCAAGGAAAAGCAATCCATGGATTGGGGGCATACAGTGCCTCACAAGCAGTGGAACACCTTTCCTGAGGTATTTTGGGTAACGGTGAGTTTTGCAAAGCTTTACAAGTTCCAACGTGGAAAGAAGGCATGGTAGATTAGGATTGTATATCTGACCTTATTTAGAAAGATCAAGGAACAAGGAAATGAGTCCAGAGTCCACACCCATATATCGAATTGTCTGATGGGATACACCATGTTTCTGGTCACATGAAACATTTACAGAAACATGAAAGTTTGCTGATGTAACACTCCGGACAGGAATGGCTCCATCTTAAGTCTGGAAGTTTATTTCAACAACGTCCTGGATGAGTTTTCTCACAATGATGGAGCACTAGTCTTACTAGAAGCCTCTTTAATGTCCCTATGCCAGATAAGGGGATCTCACACAAACTACTGACCTTGCATTAGAGTGTATGAGCCCTAATTTTCACATATGATTTAACCCCACAATCCTCATCCACATTGCTTCACTAACTGTTTGGATCCAGTGGGTCATATCTAATTATATTCTAGGCTGAATGAATTTTATATTCAGGGGCTACAAGTCTTACAGTACTTAAATGACACCTGTTTGGATTCTGTAAAATCTATGTCTGTCTGATTCAAAGGTCAGAATTCTAACATCATTCTTGTGATAATAGATAACACTTTTTTTTAATGGCAAATAAAACAGGATAAGTACAAAGTTTAAAAGTTACTGCAATAAATAATCACTGGCAATTAACCAGGTTTAGTTCAACCATATGAGCTGCCCTGGTGGCTCGCGTAAAGAATCTGCCTGCCAATGCAGAAGAAGTGAGTTCGATCCCTGGGTCAGGAAGATCACCTGGAGAAGGAAATGGCAACCCACTCCAGGATCCTTGCCTGGGAAATGTCATGGACCGAGGGGCCTGGAAAGCTACAGTACATAGGGTCACAGAGAGTCAGACCCAACTGAGCGACTAAACAACAAGTTCAACCATAGAGTTCTCCTTTCCTTCTTCCTTCCTCCCATCTTCTGCAAATCACCACAATCATATATTATCACTTCACTTATAAATTTTTTAATGATCAATGAGTGGCTTTATTGCTTCTAGCATAAGACAGTTTTATAGTAAAACTTTTCCATAGTGGTCTAATGTTTAACTCATGTGCCCCAAATATAAAATACCAATTTTCATAAATTGTCATTTAACAATACAATGACTTCACAGAGACCTTAACAAATGCTATTTTGAAAATGTTGATTTTTTTCCCCTCATTACACTATAGCCACAAGAGCAAGTTGAAGAGCAATCACTGGAAAAAGGAGGGATAACACTTGCTACAAAATTATCTGAATCCCACAAAATCACTCTGCTTCTGCTGAATGGTCTAACTTGGAATCTTCTAAGGCTTTTGATATTTGCTACTTAGTGTGTGCCTACATTCAAGACAAAAATAAATGAACAAGTAGCAAGTGAATTTTAGTAAATATTAGCACATAAATTCAAAAATAAGCAATCACGCTTACTTTGACAGTTTTTAAATTAAATTCTTGGACTAGTACAAAGATATCTGTGATTTTAATATGCATACCTATAATACAGTGATATTCTATACTAAAACTATTTCTAGTCCTTATGATGAAATTAACTTTTTCTGGGTTTGAAGCAAAGTGCAGAAAGAAGAAATAAGACATACTGGCCAAAAATTAATTGCATGGGGACTTCTTGTTATTTCAGTTTTCTGGCAAATTTTCATCTCAAATATAGAACTTTGGGTAATTTCCCAGAAGTTTTCCTTGTCTCTTTAATACATGATCATAAACATATACACACAGATATATATGTACATGCACACATCCATATAAACACTTATAAATGTTGAATCTCTAAATGTTTAATTGGCTAGAGATCGGCTCTATGTAGGGAGCTGATCTCAGAATTTGGAAATAAAGTTAGAAATAATGTCCCTCTCTAAATGTGGGGGTGAGTCATTTTAGAAGTAACCCTACCCAAGAAATGGTTTGCTAGTGTCACCCGGAAGAGTCATGAGAAACTCCTCAGTTTTGTTTGGGCAAGACAGTTCCCCAAGAACGCAAGACAGACCTGTGATGTATGTACATTACATGCATGCACTTACATTGCAACAAGTGTGGTATGGAAGGATTATGACAGAGGGGTGACAGATAACATGGAGCCTAGGAAAAGGTAGCCAAAGAGGAGAGCCATGCCAGATGGTCTGCTGCCCTAACCCAAGAGAGAGACTGTTCTGGTCCTAAGGGTTACTGCTGATCCTCAGGACCTCAGAGTCCTAGTGTTTAGAGAGAAGTTCACTAATTTGTTGGTTTGGTCCTAAACCTGTCCTCTATAAACAACTCTCTGATCAATAGTAGGGACTCCAGGTGTTCTTGGTCTCACCCAGAATAAGTAAGTCCTATGAAAATACCCTAGATAGCTTTTATACCCAGAAGCATTCTCTCCTGTAAATGGGGTTCTCGGCTTGTAGATCAGTTTCCCGCCACAGTTTGATCTTCTTGAGTAATGGTTGGAATTAGATGTAAGGACCAGCAAAGCTAAAATAAAGAATTAGCTGAGGGATCGTTTACCATCAGAGCCCACTAGTAGAGCTCAGTCTGAGGCAAATGGCCAAGTAACATCCCTGCTGACTTTTCTTTAGCTATACTTTGACTATGAATCTGGTGAATGTAGAATTCCGAATCAGTAGGTTCTGATCTTTCCGTGGAATAAGACTAATTTTTATGGAAGTGGAAAGAAAAGTTCAGATAGGGAAGAAGTTTGTGCTTTGTGGCAAATGAAAATGGGGAACTGATGAGTTTTGTTGAGGCTTTGGAAATAGCTGGCTCCTATTCACAGCAGAGACAAAACAAAGATCAGTAGCATTTAAAGTTGCATGTTATTCCTAACAGAGCATGCTTTTTGAGGTGTAGCCTATTGTCATGTGAAACGCATGGTCCCTGCAGCCACCTTGTTTAGGACTGAATCCTGGCTCCAACACTTGCCAACTGTATAACCTTGAGCAAGCAACTTAATTTCTCTGTGCCTTGGTTTCCTCATCTCTAAAATGAATTGTTGTAAAGATTAAATGAGATGGTGTACACAAAATGATTAAAATTGCATCTGACATGTAGTAAGATACTTTTATAATCTAATAATTGTGGAGTAGCTTATTTCTCATGAATTAGATGGAGAAGAAAGCCAACCAACAGCTTATTAAGAAGCTGGCATAAAGAATGGAAGAAATGGTTAGCTAAACTCTTAAGTCTGTAATCTTTTCTGACTAGCAAAGGGCACAGACTACTTTTTCTTTAATTAGAGGAAAATTTCTTTAAAATGTTGGGCTGGTTTCTCCCAGCAACGTGAATCAGCTATAAGTATACATATGTCCCCACCCTGTTGAACCTCTAATCTTTTCTGACTAGCAAAGGGCACAGACTACTTTTTCTTTAATTAGAGGAAAATTTCTTTAAAATGTTGGGCTGGTTTCTCCCAGCAACGTGAATCAGCTATAAGTATACATATGTCCCCACCCTGTTGAACCTCCCTCCCAGCTACCCTTCTAGGTTGTCACTGGTAGACTGGTAGAGCTCTCTATGTAATACAGCAACTTCCCTCCATCTATTTTACATATGGTAATGTGTATGTTTCAATGCCACTCTCTCAATTCATCGCACCCTCTTCTTCCCCCACTGGGGCACAGACTTTTGACCCCAATCACACAGGATTTATTTCCATTAAACAGGAAATGCTTACATAGTACCTGTTAGGTGCCAGACACTGGTCTATGGGCCTTACAAATACAAAGAATTGATGCTTTTAAATTGTGGTGCTGAAGAAGACTCTTGAGAGTCCCTTGGACTACCAGGAGATCAAACCAGTAAGTACTAAAGGAAATTAACCCTGAATATTCATTGGAAGGACTGATGGATGCTAAAGGTGAAGCTCCAATATTTTGGCCACCTGATGCAAAGAGTCGACTCACTGGGGAAAAAAAAAAAAACCCTGATGCTGGGAAAGATCAGGGAAGAGGGTGGCAGAGGATGAGATGGTTAGATAGCAACACCAACTCGGTGAACATGAATTTGAGCAACTCTGGGAGACAGAGGAAGACAGAGGAGCCTGGCATGCTGCAGTCTGTGGGGTCACAAAGAGTTGAACGTGACTTAGGGACTGAACAACAACAAAATTTGATGTTATGAACAGGCCCATTCTATAGATGAGGAGTCAAGCAGGAGGAGAACAGGGTTTCAATCAGACTCCAGAGACTTGTGAGATGCTGCCCATCCTTGTCTTCAGACAGTATTGCAACTGCAGAGAAAGTAGACTAAAGAGGCTGGAGCCCAGCACCAACAAACAGTTCTGGCGCAAAACATTTTCTTACCTGTTTGCTTTGTTTATTTTTTTCCTTCATCAGGTTGGGATAAGAGAAGTTATGGCTTTGACATGAACTGGGCTTAAAGGGTGCAGAATTTAATTTTCTTATTAAAAGTATAAAGCTGGGAGAAATAAACACCAGGCCTGGTCACCAGGCCACTGCCCTGCCCAGCTTTGTAGCAAAGCTGTTAACTAACCCTCAGTTGGCACAACAAAGGTCCTTCTGCTCAGTGTCTTTAGAGCCAATATAATGAGGAGGTGCAGTTCAGAAGCAAAGAAAAATTTAATTCTTTGACCAAGAACAGACAGATGTAGACCCTTACTGTAGAGTGAAGTTCTCCTCTATAGGCCATGAGCAAAACTGCTTTATAGGGTTCTCAGCAGTCAGTAGTCATGTATGGATGTGAGTGTGAAGGCTGAGGACTTCAAACTGTGGTGCTGGAGAAGACTCTTGAGAGTCCCTCAGACAGCAAGGAGATCAAACCAATCAATGCTAAAGGAAATCAACCCTGAATATTCATTGGAAGGATTGATGCTGAAACTGAAGCTCCAGTAGTATGGCCACCTGAAGTGAAGAGCCAACTCACTGGAAAAGACCCTGATGCTGGGAAAGATTGAGGGCAGGAGAAGGGAGCAACAGAGGATGTGATGGTTGGCTGGCATCACCAACTCCATGGAAGTAAGTTTGAGCAAACTTCAGGAGATAGTGAAGGACAGGGAAGCCTGGCGTGTTGCAGTCCATGGGGTCGCAAAGAGTCAGACATGATTTAGCAACTGAACAGCAAGAACAACAGCAGCAGGGAGTGGGTGGAGTTTCCGTAGAGCAGCGCAGCTGTGCTGAGGCTCTAGATCACAGCGCTGGGGGCAGCGTCTCTGCACACAGCCCACTGCTGCCATCTTGATTTGCAGGGTCATGTGCAGCACTTCTCCACGTGGTCCACAGAGCTGAGGTGTCAGTCACAGCCATTCCACACAAATAACTTGGGTCTGAAGTGCCTGCTGCAAGGCCTCCGCGATTGGCACCATATGAGCAGGTGAAACAAGACAGACTCAAAGGAAAAGAAAAAAGAAAAGGTTAGACTTTATTACCCAGATTCTTCTTTACTTTCACAGGAATTGTTAATAGGCTTTACCAGTAACAAAACAGTGAAGATAAGTGTTATTTATCTTCTCAGTTACATCAGCCAAAGTAAGGGCTACAACCACTTACTATACTTGACATTTTGTGCTGGTAGTGAGTATATAGGGTTTCCATGGTAGCTCAGTGGTAAGAATCCCCCTACCAATGCAGGAGATGCAGGTTTGATTTCTGGATTGGAAGGATCCCTTAGAAGAGGAAATGCAACCCGCTGCAGTACCCTTGCCTGGGAAATCCCATGGACAGAGAAGCCTGATGGGCTACAGTACAGGGGGTCACAAAGAGTCATATGCAACTGAGCATGCAGTGAGTATATAGGAATTAAATTTGATTAACTCCTGATTAGCTTGTAGTGTGCTTCATTTTATTCCTGGCTTTGGCAGAGTTTCTTCTCCTTTTATAACTTTTACAGCTACAGAGATTAAGTTTAGTAAGTTCAGTGTTGGTTTGTTAATAAGAAATGGAAGCAGGGGACTTCTCCGGGTAATGAAAACTCCATATTCCTTTTACCTCTGTTACAGTAAGTTTAACCTGTAACAGAATTAAAGAACAGGGACTACGTATCTTTGTCGCAATGTTCTTAACACCTAACACAATGCCTGGCATGCACATGCTTGTTCCATTCAATTGAATCTTGGAGTGAAACAGAAATGTGCTGGGTTAAATGCTCTGCTCATAGGAAATACACTGAATCTTAGCTGCAATTCTAACAGCAATTATCTTTGGGTAGTGAGATTCTTGTGCTTTTTTATTTCCTTCCTTATCCTTTTGTTATTTTCCAAAACCACTGCTGTAGACTACAACAGATGAATGCTTATAGGAAAGAGTTCCCTTCTCCTTATCTCATTCGTTTCTAATATGTGGGTTTTATTTTTACAAAATTGGTAATTTTACAAAAATTTTATGGGCACAAATAGTCAAATAGTTGCATGAAGAGCAAATGAAGGCACTTTTTAGATTCTTTTAGTCAGTTATTGTGGTATTTACTTCTACATATCTAAATAACATGCTTATGTTGTTTGTTTTTTATTTTTGAATCTCCTATTGGTTTCTCTGTGGGGTGATGAAACTAACCTGTTTCACCACTCTTACCCCACTGCCAGGTACATCCCAATCACCCCCATCCTTGCAGAAATTTGACCAGATTGATGTTCAGTGTTGGCATTATGCTAACTTGGTAAATATTTTTGATTCTGTGAACAACATTTTATTTTCTCTGGAGTTAATAATTACCTTTGTTGGCTTAGTTTTTGATGTTTTACCACTAAATTGACCTCTTCCCTTCATCCTCCCTACCCCATCATTTTATAAACCGCTTCTCAGTACATTCAAATATCTTAGATATTCTCTAATTTCATTTTCTAGAGCCTCTGGTCTTGCTCCAATCTGGGTTGACTTCTTGAGGCCTGCTGCACAGCTTGGGATTCCTCTTCACTGACATCCTAGGACTTCCTTTGCTTTTATTCCATGTTGGACCCACTGTTGCCTGGATCTTTATGCCTTCCTCTTTTTTGATTAATTCTCTCATTTTAAAGTATCTTTCTAACAAAAGGTCTATGGGAGATAATACTTTTGAGAATTTCCATGTCTGAAAATACCTTTACTTCATGTTCATCTTTAATTAATACTGGCTGGATATAGAACCCCAGAATGGAAATTCCTTTCTTTCTGAAATTTTAAGGCATAACTCCCTTCTCTTATAGCTTCTATCATTACTATAAAGGAACCTGATGCCACTCTGACTCCTGACCCTTCACAAAAATCGTGTTTCCCTCTTCGGAAGTCTATAGGATCTTCTCCTTATCTTCACTGTTCCTTACTTTCACTCTAATATGCCCAGTGTCAGAGCCAGGGTCTGCTTTCACCCATTGTGCTTGGTGCTCCCCATCAATCTGGAAATTCATGTCCTTTATTTCTAGAAATCTTAGTAAATTTTTCCTTGAAAATGTTATACATCACCATTTGTGTGCCTTCTTTCTAGAATGTCTAGTATTTGGAAGTTACATTTCTATGGTTTTCTTTTCTGCATTCCATTTCTTTGCCTTAGCCCATCCACTGAGTTTTTGTTTTTGCTATTATAATTTCCAAGAGCTCTTTTTTGTTCTCTGATTGTCCTTTTTTTAATAGTATCCTCTTTTTGTTTCATGCATGTAGCGTTTCTCTTATCTCTGTGAAGATACTGAGAATATTTTGTGTACATTTTCTCATTTGCATTTTCTGCTTCCTTCAGGTGGCTTTATTCTGTCAGCTCATTTTGGTCTTTACCTTTCATACTTAATGTTTTCTTCTAAAGTCTGTTGATCCTTAGCTATTTGCTCACATCTGAGTGGGGAACTAAAGAACTGCAAATTTGTGGGGCTTGTCATTTAAGATCTTTGCTATTTCACTCTGACTGGATTGTTTCAGTGAATACCACCTGATATCAGTATCCTAGGCTGGTTTTTTTTCCCTTCTCCCTCAGATTTGTCATATTCCCTAGAGAAGCTTCTCCAGTCTCTCACCTGGAGAGTATCTCTGGCTGCCGCCATTTTGGTTGCCAAATGCAGGAAGAAAGCTGGGCCCATGGTTTCAGTGCTCATTTTGGACATTTCATTCCATCCCATTTTTCAGTACAATATCCATGCCCTCAACTCTGCCAAATGCCCAACCCCATTCTCATCTAGATACTCTTTGTTGTGTCTTTATATTGACTACACCACTTCCTCCCAGGTGTGAGAGGGACAGTTGCTATACAACATATTTTGGAGGGGATCCAATGGTCTGTTTCTTAAACAGGCTTTCAAACAATTTTTTTCTCTGTCCCTTCTCTACCCCTAGATCTGCAAATGACATTATTTTATTCTTTTTATGACTGAGTAATATTCCACTATATATGTATAAAGCACATCTTCTCTATCCATTCATCAGTAATTGGACATTTAGGTTTCTTCCATGTCTTGCCTATTGAAAATAGTGCTGCAATGAACATTGGGGTGCATGTATCTTTCCAAATTGTAGTTTTCTCTGGATATATGCCCAAGAGTAAGATTGCAGGATCATACAGTAGCTCTATTTTTAGTTTTTTAAGGAACTACCATACCATTCTCCATGGGCTTCCCAGGTGGCTCAGTGGTAAAGAATTCACCTGCCAGTGCAGGAGATGCAGGAGATGTGGGTTTGATCCCTGGGCCAGGAAGATCCCCTGGGGAAGGGAATGGCAACCCACTCTAGTACTCTTGCCAGGAAAATCCCATAGACACAGGAGCCTGGTAGACTATAGTCCAGGAGGTCACAAAGAGTTGGATACACAGATGGCTAACAAACACATGAAAAGATGCTCAACATCACTCATTATCAGAGAAATGCAAATCAAAACCACAATGAGGTACCATTTCACACCCGTCAGAATGGCTGCTATCCAAAAGACTACAAGCAATAAATGCTGGAGAGGATGTGGAGAAAAGGGAACCCTCTTACACTGTTGGTGGGAATGCAAACTAGTACAGCCACTATGGAGAACAGTGTGGAGATTCCTCAAAAAACTGGCAAGAGAACTGCCATATGACCCAGCAATCCCACTGCTGGGCATACACACCGAGGAAACCAGAATTGAAAGAGACACGTGTACCCCAATGTTCATCGCAGCACTGTTTACAATAGCCAGGACATGGAAGCAGCCTAGATGCCCA
The DNA here is from genome assembly GCF_054371585.1 of Giraffa tippelskirchi. Taxonomy (NCBI): domain Eukaryota; kingdom Metazoa; phylum Chordata; class Mammalia; order Artiodactyla; family Giraffidae; genus Giraffa; species Giraffa tippelskirchi. The sequence continues at coordinate 155,896,158 of NC_137278.1, forward strand.
TCAGCAGATGAATGGATAAGGAAGCTGTGGTACATATACACAATGGAATATTACTCAGCCATTAAAAAGAATACATTTGAATCAGTTCTAATGAGGTGGATGAAACTGGAGCCTATTATACAGAGTGAAGTAAGCCAGAAAGAAAAACATCAATACAGTATACTAACACATATATATGGTATTTAGTCAATCGGTAAAGATAACCCTGCATGCGAGACATCAAAAGAGACACAGATAAATAGAACAGTATTATGGACTCTATGGGAGAGGGTGAGGGCGGGATGATACGGGAGAATGGCATGGAAGCATGTAAATTATCATATGTGAAATGAATCGCCAGTCCAGGTTCAATGCATGATACAGGGTGCTCGGGGCTGGTGCACCAGTATGACCCAGAGGGATGGGATGGGGAGGGAGGTGGAAGGGGGGTTCTGGAAGGGGAAAACATGTACACCCATGGTGGATTCATGTCAATGTATGGCAAAACAAATAAAAAAATTAAAATTAAAATAAAAAAAAAAGAGTTGGATACAACTGAGCACACTGAGCATACTGGGCTATAGCAATTTATATCTCACCAGCAGTATAGGAGGGTTCCTTATTCTCCACACACTCTCTAGCGTTTATTTGTAGACTTTTTTGATGATGGCCATTCTGACTGGTGTGAGGTGATTCTTCACTCTAGTTTGCAGTTTTGAGTTGTATTTCTCTAATAATTAGCAAAAGTGTGAAAGTGTTAGTCACTCAGTCATGTCTGATTATTTGCGACCTCACAGACTGTATGGCCATGGAATTCTGTCCATGGAATTCTCCAGGCAAGAATATTGAAGTGGATAGTCATTCTCTTCTCCAGGAGATCTTCCCGATCCAGGGAAGACCTAGATCAAACCTAGGTCTCCCATATTGCAGGCAAATTCTTTACCATCTGAGCCACCAGGGAAGTGTTTTTCCAGTAATCATGTACAGATGTGAGAATTGAATCATAAAGAAGGCTGAGTGCTAAAGAATTGATGCTTTTGAACTATGATGCTGGAGAAGACTCTTGAGGGTCACTTGACAGCAAGGAGATCAAACCAGTCAGTCCTAAAGGAAATCAACCCTGAATATCCATTGGAAAGACTGATGCTGAAGCTGAAGCTCCAGTACTTTGACCATCTGATGCAAAGAACCAACTCATTGGAAAAGACCTTGATGCTGGGAAAGATTGAAGGCAGGAGAAGAAGGGGGCAACAGAAGATGAGATGGTTGGATGGCATCACTGACTCAATGGACATGAGTTTGAGCAAACTCCAGGAAATAGTGAAAGACAGGGAAGCCTGGCATGCTGCAGTCCATGGGGTTGCAAAGAGCTGGACATGACTTAGCGACTAAACAACAACAATATTTAGCGATGTTGAACATCTTTTCATGTGTCTTTGAGCCAACAGTATGTTTTCTTTTTCTTTTTGTGGGGAACATGCCATGTAGCATGTGGGATCTTAGGTCCCCAAAAAAGGATTGAACCTGTGACCCCTGCAGTGGAAATGTGGAGTCCTAAACCCTGGAACAACCAAGGAATTCTCATCTATATGTCTTCTTTGGAGAAATATCTATTTAGATCTTCTGCCTATATTTTAATTGGGTTGTCTGCTTTTTTAATATTGAGCTGTATGAGCTGTTGGTCTATTTCGGAGATTAATCTCTTGCCAGTTGTTTGCAAATATTTTCTTCCATTTCTGTAAGTTGTCTTTTTTTTTGTTTATGGTTTCCTTTGCTGTATAAAAGATTTTAAGTTTAATTAGATCTCATTTCTTTACTTTTGTTTTTGTTTCCATTTCTCTAGGATATGGATCCAAAAACATACCGCTGTGTTTTATGTCAGAGTGGTTTGTCTATGTTTTCCTCTAGGAGGTTTATAGTATCCATTTTTACATTTAAATCTTTAATGTATTTTGAGGGGTTTTTTTTGTGTGTGGTGTTAGAGAATGTTCTAATTTCATTCTTTTACATGTAGCTGTCCAGCTTTTCTAGAAACCTGCTTTTGAAAGTGTCACAACACCTACCCTAAGCATGCTGAAAAGTCAAGAGAAGCCACTTATCACACAGTCTAGAACCATGCTATTTAAAATAGTTCCAGTAGCCCAGTATCACCTGGGAATTTATTTTAAAATGCAAAAACTCAGCCTCCACCCCTGCCAAATTTACTGAATCAGAAGTCACATTTTAATAAGGTCTCCAGCTAATTCATGGCCAAATGAAAAATCAAGAAGCACTAATCCATAGCAATAGCACTTAATGTTCCATTCAGCAGTATTAAATTAAGTTTGGAGATCAATTGATCAGGATCTTTCAAATCAATTCACACAACTATCCTTAGGGGTGTGACCTACAAGAAACAACAGTGATTAGTAATACAAATTGAGTGGTGATCCAGAACAGATCCTGGGACTTCAAGCTCTGAAAGTAGTTATGGTATTTTTCAGGGTAAAGACTCAAAAGAATGCCAAATACAGACACAGTTTACTTTACTGGAAAAATATGTAAAGTGATGTATTTCTTATGCATCTAATTTGGAACCATATTTTCAAAGGAAAGAATTTATTCTTATTATAAATGCTTGATAAATATGTGATATTGACAAAGATTACAACAGTCAATTAACCCTTTGCCAAATTTTGACTTTGAAGAACTAGAAAGAAGCACCTGCTGCTTTGAAAATAAGGCCATCTGTTCTCTTGAATCCAGGTCCTTTACAGATCCAAGAACTCCAGAAGAAAAGCTCACAGACTGAAATTTGTCACTTGGCTCAAGGTGTGGGAAGGAGTATGCTCTATGGGATCTCATTAGGACTGGAACAATGTAGCTATTAGCTGTATGTCACTTGGGGTTATCAAATTATAGCTACAGATTGAGTGCACTGACCGTAAATGAACAAGCCTAACACCAGCAGGCCAAAGGCTAATAAGATTAGCCAATTGTCTGGGATAAGGAAACTGGTCATGTTTACAGAACAAGTTAACTGCATAAGAGCAGAGTTCATAAGAGAGTCAACTGACTCAGGTGAATTATTGCAAACCATAGCTGCAATGGAAAGTAGAAATAAGCATTTGTGTAGAATCTGCCTTGAAAATACAAATAAGGAAAGTGAGTGAGCTGAAGTGTAATCGTACAATCACAGGGACCTTGTCAGTGCCTGGGCCTGCTGAATCAGCCGGATGCATCCTGGGCTGAGCTCAGCAAGAGGAACTTTTACTTGAGAGATTACATAGACAGAAAAAGAACCATGTCATTTGTAAAAGCATGCTCACTCTGGTGTTGGTGCCAAGTGTTAAATCAAAAAAATGATTCAGAAGCGCAGCTGAGTAGATGAGGTGAAAGTGAGCACAAGGCAGTTTTCAAGGATGTCAGAAGTGTTGGATCAGGTGTGAGGAGCAGATTAGAGAATGGTACAGAACAAAGACCAGGAACGAGTTCCTTTGACTCCTGCATTTCCTGCGGTAGCTACTTCAAAGGCCTCCATGGGGTCAGATGTTAGCTCTGGAGATTCCAACTGGACAACTTCTGGTGTAGGAGAGAATGTTCTCTTAGATAGGATCTCTAGTTTGGATAAACAGAAGTTTGGTAAACATAGTGCTATCTAAATGGAGTAATAATCACTGTAAACTAACACCTGAAGCTCAATGAAACTATGTTTCAGAGACACTCTCTTAAAATGGAATCTTTTCCTCTCTTGGGAAACGAAAAATGAGTTGAGTCCTCACTTTAATGAAGTATAGGATAGGATAAGGGTATCAGAGTGGGTTTTATTTTAACCAGCTATATGTCTATGTTCCCTGGTAGCTTAGATGGTAAAGAATCTGCCTGCAAAGTGGAAGACTTGGGTTCAATCCCTGAGTGGGGAAGATCCCCCGGAAAAGGGAATGGCAATCCACCCAGTATTCTTGCCTGAAAAATCGCATGGACAGAGGAACCTGGCGGGCTACAGTCCATGGAGTCACAAAGAGTCAGACATGACTGAAAGACCAGCACTGACACACACACACACCTATCTTCCAGAGAAAGATACTATGATTGTTACCAGGGATGGATCAAAGAGTGTTAGGATTTTGTGTCTTTGTGTTACAGGGAGAGAATGAGACTGTGTTCATTTATATAAAAGAACCTTATGTCTTGCCATTAGAGGCATAAATTAGTTTTGTTCTTGTATGGAAGTTCAATATGATTAGAAGGGTTGGGTGGATGCTGAGTCGCCAAAGGGAGGGAACATGCTGGTTATGAAGCTGTTTTTCCTAAGCTTTTCCCGTGCTTTGCTCTGTTTTATGCTGCTGTGCCTTCGACCCTGCAAGGTTCTCTAGCAGCTCTCCCTGTTAGAATCTTCTAGTAGAGGTTCTACAAGGAGACTAGAAGGCTGGGTGGTGAGAGATTTACAGCCTCCTGTTTGCTTTCTGTTCCTATCATTGTCCCCCTAGCAACTGGTCCTCACTCTCATATCAGCACTTGGTTTCAGTAGCAATACTTGACCGCAGTCCATATTCATTGGAAGGTCTGATGCTGAAGCTCCTATACTTTGGCCACCTGATTCAAAGAACCAACTCATTAGAAAAGACCCTGATGCTGGGAAAGATTGAAGGCAGGAGGAGAAGGGGACAACAGAGGATGAGATGGTTGGTTGGCATCACCAACTCAGTGGACATGAGTTTAATCAAGCTCTGGGAGATGGTGAAGGACAGGGAAGCCTGGCATGCAGCAATCCATGGGGTCGCAAAAAGTTGGACATGACTGAGCGACGGAGCAACAACAACAACTTGACTGCAGGTTGCAGACCTTTCCTCTACTCCCCAAACTGGCATCATTATGCCTCTTCAGAGATAACAACACCAGCCTGCTGACACCTCCTCCCCAGGAGTCTGAGTCTCAGCTCTCCAGAGACTTCCTCCAAGCTCCAAGGGCACTGGCACCTTCCAGCCAGTGCCTCATCCTCAGGGATCTGAGTTTTAGCTCCTTGAGAGTCTCTCTTTGGAGCACAAAAATTCAAATAATCCCCCCATCTTTTCTTTCCCAGCCCTAGGAGTGGCAGTTACTTCTTGCAGTTCTACCACCAGAAAACTTCTTTGTTCCCTCTTTGTCTTTTCAGTCCTCTCAATCACAGATTAATGATGCTTTATGTTGAATTCTCTCTCTTAAAATAGCTGGTGGGTTTTATGTTTTTCTACTGAGGCTCTGATGGATACTCATACCCCTAGCTATTCTGGCATACTCCTACACCCTTTTAGGAGATGAAGCCATCTCCCCAGTTGAAAATCACTGCTGTAATTTAGGCACCTATTATGTCCCAGTTTGTCTGGAACTATACTGATTTATGCCTGTTGCCCTGACATAACTATTAATAGTGTAATGAAATAATAGTTCCCTTAGATATTAGGAGCCACTTGTGGGAATGTTTTATATCTTTCAAATATATTGTAGAGCAAGAAAATCAGAACCACTGCTATAAAGGTATAGTAATCAAAGCAGTATGACACTGGTATAAAAACAGACACATAGATCAATGGAATGGAACTGAGAGCTCAGAAATAAATTCATGCGTATGTGATCAACTAATGTTTGACAAGGAAGCCAAGAATACTCAAAGGGAAAAGGATAGTCTCTTCAGTAAAGATGATGATGATAAGAAAACTAGATATTTACATGCAAAAGACTGAAATTGACTATCTTACCCCATTCACAAAAATTAACTTGAAATGGATCAAAAACTTAAATATAAGACCTGAAACTGTAAAATGCCTGGATGAAAATATAGCAGAAAAGCTACTTGGTTTTGGCAACAATTTTTAGACTATGATTCCAAAATAAACAAATGCAAAAACAAAAATAAACAAGCTCCTTGATATTGGTTTGGCAATGGTTTCTTGGGATATGATACCAGAAGAAACAAATGCAAAACCAAAAATAAACTGAAACATGAAACTAAAACTTCTACATGGCAGAAGACTCAGTTAACAAAATAAAAAGGCATCCTACAGAATGAGGGAAAATATTTGAAAACCATATATCTGATAAGAGGTTAATATCCAAAAATATAAGAAACTCATACAACTCAATAGCAAAGCCAAAACAAAACAACACAATTTAAAAATGGGCAGAGGACTCAAATAGACATTTTTCAAAAGAAGATACATGAATGGTCAACAGGTGCATGAATAGATGCCCAACATCTCTAGTCATCAGAGAAATTCAAATCAAAACTGCAGTGTACCCATCTATTAGAACGGCTGCTATCAAAAAGACAAGAGATTGGCAAGGATGTGGAGAAAAGGGAACCTTGCACACTACGAGTAGGAAAGTAAATTGGTACAGCTACTATGGAAAAGCAGTATGGAGGTTTCTAAAGAAATTAAAAACTGAACTACCATGTGATCCAGCAATCCCACTCTAAGTATGTATCCAGAGGAAATGAAATCACTATATCGAAGAGACATCTGTGTCTCCATGTTCATTGCAGCATTACTCACAGTGGCCAAGAGGTGAAACAGCTTCAGTGTCTGTTGATGGATGAATGGATAAAAAAAATGTGATACACACACACACACATATATATCATACAATGAAATATTATTAAGCTGTTTAAAAATAGAAGGAAGTCCTGTCATTTATGACAACATGGGTGGACTGTGAGGGCATTATGCTAACTGAAATAATCAGAGAAAGACATTTACTGTATGATATCACTTAAATGTGGAATTTTTAAAAAGCTGAACACCTAGAAACAGTGGAATGGCTGCCGCTGGGGTTGGGAGGGTGAGGAAAATGGGGAGATATTTGTCAAAGGATACAAACTTCCAATTATAAGATGAATAAATTGAGGAAATCTAATATACAACAACATACCAGGCCTCCCCTTGTAGCTCAGTTGGTAAAGAATCCGCCTGCAATGCAGGAGACCCCAGTTGGATTTTTGGGTTGGGAAGATCCCCTGGAGAAGGGATAGGCTACCCACTCCAGTATTCTTGGGCTTCCCTTGTGGCTCAGCTGGCAAAGAATCTGCCTGCCATGGGGGATACCTGGGTTTGATCCCTGGGTTGGGAAGATCCCCTGGAGATGGGAAAGGCTACCCACTCCAGTTTTCTGGCCTGGAGAATTCCATGGACTGTATAGTCCATGGGGTCTCAAAGAGTCAGACATGACAGAGCAACTTTCACTTTCAATATACAACTATAGTTAGAAGTACTGTATTGTATACTTAAAAGTTGATACAAGTAGATCTTAAATAGTCTCACCACACACAAAACGATGTTAATTATGTGTGAGGTAACAGAGGTGTTAACTAACCCTATTCTGTTAATCATTTCATACTGTATACATAATAAAAACATCACACTGTGTACCTTAAACTTACACAGTTCTATGTAATGAGTTACATCTCATTAAGCCGGAAAAATTTAACATTAAAAACCAAAACCACTGTTTAACAGTAAGTAATAAAACTAATTAAAAATAAATTTGCTTGATACCAACAGCTAAAAGATTAAGAAATCATAAAATTGATAGAGTAAATCAAGGAGTCTTGAATTAAAATAGAAAATACTCTGAATAATGAAGATAAAGTGAGATTAAAAGAGAATTAAAATTATAAAAATTATTTTTAAAATTAGAAGAAAATAAAATATAAAAGATTATATATATAAAAGTCTAAGTTTAACATGCTGATCACAGTTATAATAAATAAAATAAAAAGATAAATATAAGATTATTGAATTCAGAGAACAGCAAATTTAGATAGGAGGAAAAAACAGTTAAAATGAAGAAATGATTCTTAAGAAGTAAATTCCAGCTGATTAGACATAAAATATACAGTACAATAAGAAATATAAAAATTGAGTAGACAAAATGACAAAACACGTTTAAGCAATGCAAAAAACAGATGAACAATTTTGGAGTGTAAGAAATTTAAAATGTAAAATTTTACTGAATTAAAAGAGATAGCATCTTAAGAGCTTAAGGTTAACACCTTGTTTCAGAGTAAGCAAGGTTTCTGGGTAAAGCCAGGCTCCTTAGTTGGGATTGAGCAAAAAAGTCATAACATCCCCTAAATGACAGCTTTCAGTGCCTGCATCTCAAAGATTCTAAAATACTGCCAAAAGGCCTGGCAGAGAGGTTACACCAAGAGCTGAGCCTCCATGAGCAGCCCAGACGTGCTGTCTTTCAGAGTGTAATTGATAAATAAGTCTCCTGGTAAGGCTAGCTGGTAAAGATATCTCTGCTCTTTATCACTTCTGGAAATAAGTTCAAAGGTTGCTTAGATAATACAAATCAGTTACAGAAAAAAAATATTGGGTTGACCCAAAGTTCATTTGGGTTTTCCATAACGTCTTATGGAATGAACTTTGCGGCCAACCCCATATGATGATGATGATGACTTTTAAATCTTTGATGTTAGCATGTAAAAACATCTTGTCTCATTTAGACAAGACTGTTCTCTTCTCGTGTTACAAGGAAAATGAGTGTTATGTGCAATGCAGAAATTACATAACTGAATGGAAAGAGCAAACAATCATAAAAATGGAGGGTAGTAAAAAAATATCTCTCAAATAGAGCATTAAATTCTCATGTAAAAAGAAGAGTTACCAGGAATATTTTTAAGAGATTCAATAATTTTCTGGCAATAAGACTCACATTTTAAAAGATGGTAACTGAGAACTTCCAGATGTAAAAACTGATTTAGTAAAGGTAGAGGAATCAGAGATCAAATTGCCAACATACACTGAATCATAGAAAAAGCAAGGGAATTCCCAAGAAACATCTACTGCTGCTTCATTGACTATGCTAAAGCCTTTGACTGTGTGGATCACAACAAACTGTGGAAAATTCTTAAAGAGATGGGAATACTAGATCATCGTACCTGCCTCCTGAGAAACCTGTATGCAGGCCAAGAAGCAACACTTAGAACCAGACATGGAACAATGGACTGGTTCCAAATTGGGAAAGGAGTGCGTCAAGGCTGTGTATTGTCACCTTGTTTATTTAACTTATATGGAGAGTACATCATGTGAAATGCCAGGCTGGAGTCAAGGTTGCTGGGAGAAATATCAACAACTTCACATATCCATGGGGTCACAAAGAGTCAGACATGACTTACTGACCGAACCACAACAACGCTCTGCCTATTGAGTTTGATTGTACTAGTTTATCTCTGATTCATTAGCATGGAGTATTTGCATTAAATTTTTTTTTTACTACTATCCCAGGTGAAAAAATGATAACCTCAGTGCTTAAATTCACATATTTTGAACATTCTCCAAAAGTTTGTCATTTTTATTTTTTGTTCATGATTTTTTCTGTTCTCTTAAGAGATGGATTGTTGATATTATTCTAATTAAAGTTATAAGCTTTTAATATATTTTATGGATTAAAGAAATGAACCTGTACGGGCCCTTGACCCCTCCTAGCGCTTCGCCTGACCAATCAAAGCCCAGACCCAAAGCTATTGCTCTGAAACTCCTACAGCAAATATCTTCCACACTCTGGCACCATCTGCCAAGTAAAACCTCAATTCTGATTTAACCCACTGGTCCTCTTCTCTGCTTCTCTAACACCACAAATGCCAAAGCCTCATTCTGGTCTCTCAAAAAATATAAAGTCTTTTATACTAAATTCCATTCTTCTCAACAAAATGAATTATATGCTCTTATTCAAGTTATTTGCCTACATCCTTACCCCGTTAATATAGTCTCTGATTCCTTATATTCAGTTTTTGTATTAAAAAATACAGAAACTTCCACTATAAACTCCAATCAACCTATTATTCAACAACTTTTTTTTGAACTGCAGCCCATATTCAAGCACATTCCTGTCTTCCCGGCCCTATGACTCACGGTAATGAACAAGCTGATAAACTTATTTCTTTTGCTACTCTGGAGAACAACATGCTCTGTTACACAACAATGCTGGCTCCCTACACCAGCTATGGAAAATCCCATACTGTCAGGCTAAAGAAATTATTAATAATTGCTCTACTTGTGGAGCTATTACATCTTCAACCCATTGCACAGGGCACCAATCCTCAAGGATTACAACCTAATGAACTATGGCAAATGGATGTGACTCATTGCCAGGAACTTTCTCCATCTTCTTTCTTACATGTCTGTATCGATACCAATTCTTCTTTTATATGGGCCACACCTCTTCGCAGTGAAGGTGCACAACACGTTATAACTCACTTATTAGCTTGTTTTGTGGTAATGGGAACTCCTAGTTCGATAAAAACAGACAATGGCTCTGCCTATATTTCTAGACACTCTAAACAATTTTTACAATCATTTTCTATTAAACATATTACACGTATTCCTTATATTCCACAAGCACAAGGCATAGTTTCATGAGCACATCACACACTAAAATTGCAAGTAAAAAAATTTAAAAAGGGGGAATACACAGTAACACTACTGTCTTCCTTATCTAGTTCAGTTCAGTCCAGTCGCTCAGTCATGTCCGACTCTTTGCGACCCCATGAATCGCAGCACTCCAGGCCTCCCTGTCCATCACCAACTCCCAGAGTTTACCCAAACCCATGTCTATCGAGTTGGTGATGCCATGCAGCCATCTTATCCTCTGACATCCCCTTCTCCTCCTGCCTCCAATTCTTCCCAGCATCAGGGTCTTTTCCAATGAGTCAACTCTTCGCATGAGGTGGCCAAAGTATTGGAGTTTCAGCTTCAACATCAGTCCTTCCAATGAACACCCAGGACTGATCTCCTTTAGGATGGACTGGTTGGATCTTCTTGCAGTCCAAGGGACTCTTGAGAGTCTTCTGCAACACCACAGTTCAAAAGCATCAACTCTTCGGGGCTCAGCTTTCTTCACCGTCCAACTCTCCCATCCATACATGACCACTGGAAAAACCAGAGCCTTGACTAGACGGACTTTTGTTGGTGAAGTAATGTCTCTGCTTTTAAGTATGCTGTCTAGGTTGGTCATAACCTTCCTTCCAAGGAGTAAGCATCTTTTAATTTCATGGCTGCAATCACCATCTGCAGTGATTTTGGAGCCCCCCAAAAATAAAGTCTGACACTGTTTCCACTGTTTCCCCATTTACTTCCCATGAAGTGATGGGACCAGATGCCATGATCTTAGTTTTCTGAATGTTGAGCTTTAAGCCAACTTTTTCACTCTCCTCTTTCACTTTCATCAAGAGGCTCTTTAGTTCTTCTTCACTTTCTTCCATAAGGGTGGTGTCATCTGTATATCTGAGGTTCTTGATATTTCTCCTGGCAATCTTGATTCCAGCTTGTGTTTCTTCCGGCCCAGCGTTTCTCATGATGTACTCTGCATATAAGTTAAATAAGCAGGGTGACAATATACAGCCTTGATGTACTCCTTTTCCTATTTGGAACCAGTCTGTTGTTCCATATCCAGTTCTTTTTTTTTTTTCATATCCAGTTCTAACTGTTGCTTCCTGACCTGCATATGGGTTTCTCAAGAGACAGGTCATATGGTCTGGTATTCCCATCGCTTTCAGAATTTTCCAGTTTTTTGCGATCCACACAGTCAAAGGCTTTGGCATAGTCAATAAAGCAGAAATAGATGTTTTTCTGGAACTCTCTAGCTTTTTCGAAAGCAGACTTTACTGAATTCCAACATAAGATATTTTCTAAACCTACAACTATTGTTAATACAGCTTTATTTGTTTTGAATTTTTTAAAATTACCACAGGGAGATATCTTAACAAGAGCAGAAAAACATTTCGAGAAATTGAAGGACACTTCTCTTCCTCTGCCCATTTGGTACCAAGACGGGTTAACGAAACAATGAAAATCTGGGAAACTAATCTTACAGGGAAAGGGGTATGCTTGTATTTCCCCAGATGGATCCAACAAACTCACATGGCTTCCTCTTCAGAAGATTCGACCCAAGGGGGCCCCCGGCCTTCAAAATAGAGACGAAACAACAAAAACCCTAGGAAGAAGAAATTGCAATACGGGCCATGGCAGCTCTAAAGATCTCCAGGAAGCAGCACCCTCGGCGGCATCAAGGTTATGGTCTCCCCTCTTGGGGACAAATAAAAACCCTTACTAAATGAGCTGAAAATTTGGTCTCTCAACAGGGAATCCTCACAGTCCTGAATATATTTTCGTGGCCATGCTTACTCTGCTTGCGTACACCTCCCCCGCTCGAGCTGGACTAACTAATCATACTTACTGGGCTTACATATCCAACCCCCCTTTACTACAGGTGGTAGAATGGATGGAGAAAGGAACAATTGTTTCAACCAATGACTCCATACATATGCCTTCTCCCTGGAGCATTAAAGGGTCCTCATACCCTGAAGAAGAAGGGAAACTAATTAACATTTCTCTAGGTTATGCAGTCCTTCTTTTGTGCATGGGCCCAGCAGAATTATGCATAAACGTTAGCCGACAAACTTAGGCTTTCACCCTGCCTCCAAGAGAGGACTTTCGGACTTTGCTTGGATTATTTACTGCCCTTTCTTTGTCTGTGAACCATATTTATACTACTGAGACTTTAAGGAAAGAGTTAGGGAAGGAACAAAGAACAATTATGCAAAGGGTTTACTTATAAAAACTTTACATATACTCCTGTCTGTTGGGACAAATGTCAAGCAAAATCAGGAAAATTAATGCTTGTGGCTAATCATACAGTTGTTGATTGGGGACCCCATGGTATGTGGTTATCTAACTGCTCAGATGATATTAACAGCACTGTTTGTGACTGTGCTACTCAAGTAGCATGGAAGGTTACTGACACTATGATGGAGCATTACCATGACAAAGGACTACTTGGGTGGCTTGACGGTGGAAAGGCCCCACCTAGTTCTTGAATCATCCTCGATAAACAGATTGGGCCTGAACAATGGGACATCTGGAAACTTGCTGTGAGCACCGGAGAACTTGGGACTTGGACTGGACATTTCACAGGGACCAGTCGTAGTCATAGTAACTATTTCTTTCAATATAATCAATCATATTTTATACAGGCCTGTGTCCCACTTTCTTTTGTTATAGCCATAGGAAATTTACAATTTAATAAGACTTTACGTTCTGTAACTTGTATTAATTGCAAACTATATACTTGTCTTAACTCCTCTATTTCCTTAAGAAATAATTCCTTTTTGATTCTTCGATCTTGACGTAATTTGTGGTTATCAATAAATCTCCAACGACCCTGGGAAGAAGGTCCCATGGCTGGACTTACTTCCAGGTTACTTACTAAACTGCTCCAACAATCTAAATGATTCATTGGATGGCTGATGCTTGGCATTTTGGTGTTAATAGCTATTTGCACCACTGCTGCCGTTGCCAGCGCTGCTTTACATACCTCAATTCAAACACATAATTTTATTCAAAATTGGACTGAAGATGCTCATAATATGTGGGCTACTCAGGCTCAGGTAGATGAAAATATTCAAGAGGAAATACAGGAACTAAAAACAGCCATCAAATGGGTCAGAGATCAATTAATAGATTTACAAAAACAAGTGATACTAAAATGTGATTGGAATTCTACTCAGTTTTGTGTTACTCCTGTTCAATTCAATCATAGTGCCTACAACTGGGAACAAATCAAATTTCATTTACAAAACATACATGATAATGCCTCTCTGAATGTTCAATTATGCAAAAGGAAATCTTTGAAACCTTTTCTAAATGTCTGCCCTCTTCCACTAATTTGGAAACTTTAGCTGAACAACTAGCTGATCTATTATCTGGGCTAGACCCACGAGGATGGTTTCAAAGTATTACTCACAGCATCGGGTCTGGAACTGTAACTTTGGTGATTGTCTTGGTAATTATATTTGTTGTTTACCATTGCCTTTCTATAAGGATGGTTAAAACTAAACAAACTCATATGGTCAGGACCTTTTTTACAAATATAATTGTATTTGTAAAATATAATTATACAAGGGGGAATTGCCAGGGAGTGTTTAACAGGAGGCTTCCTGTGTGCTGTTTTTGATTTGTCATGAATCTTCTGTTCCTTATTAATTCCTGAATATTCAGGAATGAGAGGAGTAGCAAGCTGCTCCCAGGACTGAGGAATGCATGCATTTCCTTCATTAGCTTGTCCATACAGAGAAAAGTAACTTTTCTTACGATCCTCTTCCTTTTTGATATGGACCATATGGTAAAAGTGATTATTTATAACCCTCTCTCTTTGATATGGACTGTATTCTAGCCTTACGTTTTCTTGGTAATTTGTAAGTCTGGTCTCTTGATCTTTATCTTTGCTGAAAAAGCTACCTTGTAAGACAGTATATATACCCACACTATGTTGAATAAAGTACCCTTGTTCCATCAGAGCTTGGGTCCCCATGTCTTTCCCTCTCTCTCTCTCTCTCTCTCTCTCTCTCTCTGTCTCTTTATCTCTCTCTTTCCCTCAGGCTAATTCTCTGGAGCATGGAAACTCGCTGAGCTCACTTTCTTGCCCAGGCTTTCAAGACTTCCTTGAGAGGGCACCCTGTGCCTTCGTAAGCAGTGCAAGCCTTGTGTCAAAGGCTTTACTGGTTCTCTACATAAACCAGGGAATATCAGCCTCTTTCTCTCTTTTAGTTTCTTATCGTCGACTCCAGACTGCCAGGTTCCACTCCATTAAAGAACCTCAAAAAAAGAGCAACTAAAGAGCCTCTTGATGAAGGTGAAAGAGGAGAGTGAAAAAACTGGCTTAAAACAACATTCAAAAAACTAAGATCATGGGATCCTGTCCCATCACTTCATGGCAAATAAACGGGGAAATAATGGAACAGTGACAGACTTTTTATGGGGGGGGAGGGCTCCAAAATCACTGCATGTGGTGATGGCAACCATGAAATTAAAAGACGCTTGCTCCTTGGAAGAAAAGCTATGACAAACCTAGACTGCATATTAAAAAGCAAAGACATCACTTTGCCAGCAAAGGTCTGTCTAGTCAAAGCTATAGTTTTTCCAGTAATCTACATGAGTGTGAGAGTAAGACCTAAAGAAGGCTGAGCACCTATTGGGGGCCCTTTAAATGGACCAGAACTTGGGGGTACAGAGTAGACCGATAAGAAAGTAAAAGAAGGAAGAAAAGAGGCTAATATTCCCTGGTTTACACAGTATGCCAATATAACTCTAGGACAAAGAGCTAGCACCGTCTACGTAGGCTCAGGGTGCCCTCTCGAAGAGATCTTGAAAGCCTGGGCAAGTAAGTAGACACGGCGGAGACATGTGTTCCGTGGAAGCAGTCTGAAAGGGAGAGGTGGGGAGAGAGAGAGAGAGAGAACGAAATGAGGAAAGACATGGGGACCAGAGTTCTGGTGAAACTAAGGTGTTTATTTAACATATTGTGGGTATATATATACTCTCTTACAAGATAGCCCTTTTTAGCAGAGACAGGGATCAAAAATCTAACAAGTCATCCAGAAAGCCAGAGGCTAGAATCATTCCCAAGAAAGGGGGTTGTAAAAGTTACTTTACATATAAGAAGGGAAGAGAGTTGTAAATGGCTACTGTTCACCGTATGGAAAAGCTATTTTCCATGCGAATGAGATACATGAATTTCTATTATCTCCCAAAGCTGGCTTGCCAGCCCTCTGGCACCTGTATTCAGTTGCTGTTAAGGATCATAGAATTCATGCAAGACTGAAAACAGCACACAGGAAGCCTCCTGTTAAATGTATCTTGACAAGCACTGAAGAATTGATGTTTTTGAACTGTGGTGTGGGAGAAGACTCTTGAGGGTCCCTTGGAATGCAAGGAGATCCAACAAGTCCATCCTAAAGAAAATCAATCCTGAATATTCATTGGAAGGACTGATACTGAAGCTAAAACTCCAATATGTTGGCCACCTGATGCGAAGAACTGACTCATTGGAAAAGACCCTGATGCTGGGAAAGATTGAAGGCAGAAGGAGAAGGGGGTGACAGAGGATGAGATGGATCGATGGCATCACCGACTCCATGGACATGAGTTTGAGCAAGCTCTGGAAGATGGTGAAAGATAGGGAACCCTGGTGCTCTGCAGTCCCTGGGGTCTCAGAGAGTCAGACATGACTGAGCAACTGAACAACAACACTGTGCATGTAAGTTAAATAAAAAGGGTGACAATATACAAACTTGACGTACTCCTTTCCCAATTTTGAACCAGTCTGTTGTTCCGTGTCCGATTCTAACTGTTGCTTCTTGACCTGCATACAGGGGTTTCTCAGGAGACAGTTAGGGTGGTCTGATATTCCCATTTCTTTAAGAATTTTCCAGAGTTTGTTGTGATCCACACAATCAAAGGCTTTAGCATAGTCAATAAAGCATAAGTAGATGTTTTTTCTGGAATTCTCTTGCTTTTTCTATGATCCAGCTGATGTTGGCTGCCTGTTCTAAATCCAGCTTGTACATCTGAAAGTTTTCAATTCAAGTACCGTTGAAGCCTAGCTTGAAGGATTTTGAGGGTTACCTTGCTAGCATGTGAAATGAGCGCAATTGTACAGTAGTTTGAACACTCTTCGTCATTGCTTTTCTAACAGGCAGAGTAAGTTAGTACAACTCTTTTAAAAATTATTTTGAGAACACTCATCAAGATTCTTAATGTTTTACTATTGGCATTTGCATTTTCACTTCCTATAATCCATACTTTTAAAATATGCAAATAGAGAAGACTTGTGTGCAAACATCATAGTCGAACCATTATGTATACAGTGAAAAGTTGGTAATTACCTAAATGTTCCACAGTAGTTTTAAAAAATTATTTTCCTTTTTAACAGACAGACTATTACACAGCTATTAAATTCATGGCATAATAAAAGAGATTAAAACAAAAAATGGCTTATGTTAAGTAAAAAAGAGCAGGAAATAAAACTGTGTATATAGTATGAACTCAACAATGTACATATATGCATTATAAATAATTCTCGAAGGAAATATACCAAAATTTAAATCTGAATTATCTCTTACTAGTAGGATAATGGATTATTTTTCTTCATGACTATTATGTATTGTCTGTAATTTATATTTTTGTAATGAGCATACAATATTGTATACATAATTTATAATAAATATAAAATATACTTTACTTTAAAGCAATTTAATTTTTTATAAAAGAAAATACAGTCAGTTCTGTTGGAGTATTTGTTTTTAAATGTGAATTTATTCCCTAATAATTAGTGATGTTGAACTAATTCTCATGTGTCTGTTAGCCATCTGCATGTCCTTTTTGGAAAAATGTCTATTCAATTCTGCCTGTTTTTAAATCACTGAATCCAAAATTCATTATTTATTATTTTATTTATTTATTTTTGGCTACAGTAGGTCTTTTTTGCTGCTTTTCTCTAGTAGTGGTGAGCGGGGACTACTCTCTAGTTGTGATGCACAGGCTTCTCATTGTGATAGCTTCTCTTGTTATGGAGTACAGGCTCTAAGGCATACAGTCTTCAGTAGTTGCAGCACATGGGCTCAGCAGTTGTGGCTCATGGGCTCTAGAGCACAGACTCAGTATCTGTGGCACCTGGGCTTAGTTACTCTGTGGCATGTGGGATCTTCCTGGATCAAGGATCAAACCTATGCCTCCTGCATTGGCAGGAGGATTCTTTACCACTGAGCCATCAGGGAAGCTCTGAATCCTAAATTCTTAATGGGTCATTTTACCCCATCACTTGCCCCCTCCCCAGATCACCCTCAGATATTAAATCCCAACCAGAGCTTTCTTTCTCTCTGGATGGTGCCTCCTCAACTGATACCACCCTTGCTTAGAATGTCACCATCTCAGTATACTTGATCCATACCATGGATCCCACTAATTCATTAGCCCACCATCAACCCTCTATATTACCCACTACTGTCTCACTCCACTTGAATTCTGACTCAGTCGGACTTGATTCAAATCCAGCTAATCACTGTCCCAGAGAGCTCATCTCCAGATAACAGGTATTAGTTTGCATCTTCTGTCCCAATAATTTTAGGCATTTGGCTGTGCAAGCATTCTCATTTCAGCCTTCTCCACTTGGCAGGCATCAGGGAACAACTTGCTCCTCTCTACCTTTTCATGTGATGATTTTCACCAACACCTTCCTTCTCTGAGGTTGCCAGAGACCTGTCTCTTGAGAAACCCAGCAAACAAGTCATGTTGAAGCTAATAGCCTTTTTCTTCAGCCCTGATGTTGCAGAGCTTCTGGAGATAAAAATCTTCCTTGGAAGAAGTAAAATGGAAAGAAAGGGATCATTTTCAAATAACTCATGCTGGCTTACCATCTGAATTCTTCTGGGGATAATTCTGGGCAAGATTTCTCAACCTTGTCACTATTAACATTTTGGACCAGATAATTCTTTGTTGTGAGGAGCTGCTCTGTGCATTGTAGTATATTTAGCAGCATCCTTGGTCTCTATTCACTTGATGACAGTAGTACCCACCTCAAGTATGAGAACCAAAAATGTCTCCAGACATTGTCAAATGGCCCTTGGGGGACAAAACTGCCCTTCCATTGAGAAGCACTGCTTTGGAGTCACTTAATGACAGGCAGAACGCTTGAGCTCCGTTCTTTCTGGAGGAGCAAAAGCAAGTCAGACCACAGCACAATTTTCAGCAGCACCCTGATTCTAAGAATTGAGAGGAGACATTTGCAGCAGAAATGAGGCCAGCCCTTCTAGGGTCTCCTTTTTCCGTACAGCTGGTCCCTGATGGCTTCTATCTGATAGCTGTTTCCCCAAAGTCTCCCTTTATCTTATTCAAAGGACTCGGTAATAACTCGCCACATTCAAATGTAGGCTGAAGCATTCCCATTGCTTCTCTAATTCCAGAGATGCCATACCCTGAGGCCCAGACTCTACACTTACCAAAAATTCTGCCCCAAACCAAGCCCAAAGCTCTGGTTCATGTCTGCCCCAGGTTCACCTTGAAACTTTTTCTCCAGTTCCTGCTCCTTCTCCCCACAAAGAGTCAGCTGTGTGTCCTCCATAAACCAAAATGAGATATGGTCTCTCACCCAAACTGAAACTCAACAAACTCTGCAGAGTGGCACTGCTGCAGAGGCAGGTAGACAATGGGTGGGGCTTGCCCCCTCCCCCCGAGTTTCAAGGATCTTGGAAAGTATTTAGTCCTTTATCTCCTAATCTTTCTGCTTACAACCTCATCTTCTGTGGATCAGCCCCCATCCTTCCCACAGCGTCCCCCCCTCCCCCAGTAGCAAGTTCTGAAAGCACCTGTCTGGCAGGGTGTGGCCCACAAGAATCAAGAGTCTCTAGCACTCATGAAATATCAGAACAAATTCCCAAAGATATTGCAGTCCAAGAGCAAAAATGGACTCTTGTGGCTTCTTGGTTAAGGACCAAATGAGCAAAACTCCAAGGGTAATAGTGTCGAGGCACTCAAGAACCTGTCATGTGAGCAACTCAGGAAACAACCAACAAGGAAATGACTTGTAGGAGGTTCTAGAACAAGTCTGAGGAGAGGCCCAAAAGATCATTTGTCAAAGGGCTCAGAATGCTGTCTCACGAGGGGTCTGGGGGTTGACTCTGAAGGAGATAGAAAAGGATTTAATGAGTCTCTGAAGGAATGATTCAGAGAGTGACTTCGTGGGATCTTGAAGACCTGGAGAAGAGGGAAGTAAAAACACCTTCATGGTACATCTGGGCAAGAGCTGGGACAGATCAATCAAGATAGGATCCCTGTCCATGTGTGCCACTCGTGGCTTCCTGACTGCTGTACATTGTCCTCCTTGGGAAGTTCCATAGCCACTTCCAGATCAGAAATTTAGTATACTCGCTGGGTGGGAACTTGGCCTGACTGTACAATGAGAGTATTTTTTCCCCTTGATGCAGGAGCTTAACCAATACAAGTCCATATTATGTGACTTGGGTGTGGCAGATGTGGGATTTCCCTCCTAATCTCCTTGAATCCATAAAACTGCTTCAGTTGAAAGAGGCCTAATCCTGGCCCCTTTCCCTCCTTAGTCACTCATGTTTCAGGGGCTGACCCCATAGTAAAGTTTGCCAAATTCCTTGGAGAAAATTCTCAGACAGTTTGCAAAGATAAGGTACTGTAATCAGGTGCTCGAGCTAAGTCGCTTCAGTCATGTCTGACTCTTTGCAACTATGGACTGTTGCCGCCAGGCTCTTCTGTCCATGGGATTCTCCAGGCACAAATACTGGAGTGGGTTGCCATGCCCTCTTCCAGGGCCCAAACCAAGGGTTTAACTCATGTTTCTTACATATCCTGCATTGGCAGGCAGTTACTTTACCAAAAGTCACACACACACACACACACACACACACACACACACACACACACACGCAAATTGGTCCCCACCCCAAACAGATAACCCTTTATCTTCTCCCTGCCCTCTCACCTCAGGGTAAACAAAGGCCAAAGAGTGCTGAGCCTGCCCCCTCTGATATTGGCCATGGCTTTCAGAGGGCCCTGAGACCAGGGAAGAGAGCAGATTCTTCAGTCCCTCATACCCAGCCTACATATAGAAGCTCTGCCTTCTGATATAATGAAGTTCAGTTCAGCCGCTCAGTCATGTCCAAATCTTTGCAACCCCATGGACTGCAGCACATGAGGCCTCCCTCTCCATCACCATCTCCCGGAATTTACTCAAACTCATGTCCATTGAGTCAGTGATGACATCCAACCATCTCATCCTCTGTCGTCCCCTTCTCCTCCTGCCTTTACTCTTTCCCAGCATCAGGGTCTTTTCCAATGAGTCAGTTCTTTGCATTAGGTGGCCAAAGTATTGGAGTTTCAGCTTCAGCATCAGTCCTTCCAATGAATATTCAGGACTGATTTCCTTTAGGATGGACTGGTTGGATCTCCTTGCCGTCCAAGGGGCTCTCAGGAGTCTTCTCCAACACTATAGCTCAAAAGCATCAATTCTTCAGGGCTTAGCTTACTTCATAGTCCACTCTCACATGACTACTGGAAAAACCATAGCTTTGACTAAACAGACCTTTCTTGGAAAAGTAATGTCTCTGTTTTTTAATATGATGTATAAGTTGATCATAACTTTTCTTTCAAGGAGCAAGCATCTTTTTTCATGGCTGCAGTCACCATCTGCGATGATTTTGGAGCCCAAAAATAAAGTCCGTCACTCTTTCCACTGTTTCCCCATCTATTTGCCATGAAGTAATGGGACCAGGTGCCATGATCTTAGTTTTCTAAATGTTGAGTTTTAAGCCAACTTTTTCACTCTCCTCTTTCACTTTCAACAAGAGGCTCTTTAGTTGTTCTTTGCTTTCTGCCATAAGTGAGGTGTTATCTGCATATCTGAGGTTACTGATATTTCTCCTGGCAATCTTGATTCCAGCCTTGCTTCATTCAGCCCAGCGTTTCTCATGATATACTCTGCATATAAGTTAAATAAGCAGGGTGACAATATACAGCCTTGAGATACTCTTTTCCCGATTTGGAACCAGTCTGTTGTTCCATGTCCAGTTTTAAATGTTGCTTCCTGACCTGCATACAGGTTTCTCAAGAGGCAGGTCAAGTGGTCTGGTATGCCCATCTCTTCAAGAATTTTCCACAGTTTATTGTGATCTGCACAGTCAAAGACTTTGGCATAGTCAATAAAGCAGAAATAGATGTTTTTCTGGAACTCTCTTGCTTTCTCGATGATCCAGCGGATGTTGGCAATTTGATCTCTGGTTCCTCTGCCTTTTCTAAATCCAGCTTGAACATCTGGAAGTTCACGGTTCACATACTGTTGAAACCTGGCTTGGAGAATTTTGAGCTTTACTTTATTAGTGTGTGAGATGAGTGCAATTGTGCAGTAGTTTGAGCATTCTTTGGCATTGCCTTTCTTTGGGATTGGAATGAAAACTGACCTTTTCCAGTCCTGTGGCCACTGCTGAGTTTTCCAGATTGGCTGGCATATTGAGTGAAGCACTTTCACAGCATCATCTTTCAGGATTTGAAATAGCTCAATTGGAATTCCATCACCTCCACTAGCTTCGTTCGTAGTGATGCTTTCTAAGGCCCACTTGACTTCTCACTCCAGGATGTCTGGTTCTAGGTGAGTGATCACACCATTGTGATTATCTGGGTCACAAAGATCTTTTTTGTATAGTTCTTCCTTGTATTGTTGCCACCTCTTCTTAATATCTTCTGCTTCTGCTAGGTCCATACCATTGCTGTCCTTTATTGTGCCTACCTTTGCATGAAATGTTCCTTGGTATCTCTAATTTTCTTGAAGAGATCTCTATTCTTTCCCATTCTATTGTTTTCCTCCTCTTCTTTGCATTAATCCTGAGGAATGCTTTCTTACCTCTCCTTGCTGTTCTTTGGAACTCTGCATTCAAATGGGTATATTTTTCCTTTTCTCCTTTGCCTTTCACTTCTCTTCTTTTCACAGCTATTTGTAAGGCCTCCTCAGACAACCATTTTGCCTTTTTGCATTTCTTTTTCTTGGGGATGGTCTTGATCCCTGCTTCCTGAACAATGTCATGAACCTCCATCCATAGTTCTTCAGGCACTCTGTCTGTCAGATCTCATCCCTTGAATCTCTTTGTCACTTCCTCTGTATAATCGTAAGGGATTTGATTTAGGTCATACCTGAATGGTCTAGTGGTTTTCCCTACTTCCTTCAACTTAAGTCTGAATTTGGCAATAAGAAGTTCATGATCTGGGCCACAGCCAGCTCCTGGTCTTGTTTTTTTGCTAACTGTATAGAGCTTCTCCATCTTTGGCTGCAAAAATATAATCGATCTGATTTTGGTATTGACCATCTGGTGATGTCCATGTGTAGAGTCTGGTCTTGTGTTGTTGGAAGAGGGTGTTTGCTTTGACCAGTGCGTTCTCTTGGCAAAACTCGATTAGCTTTTGCCCTGCTTCATTCTGTACTCCAGGGCCAAATTTGCCTGTTATTCCAGGTATTTCTTGACTTCCTACTTTTGCATTCCAGTCCCTTATAATGAAAAGGACATCTTTTTTTGGTTGTTAGTTCTAGAAGGTCTTATAGGTCTTCTTAGCCTTGTAGATCTTGATAGAACCGTTCAACTTGAGTTTTTTCAGCATTACTGGTCAGGCATAGGCTTGGATTACAGTGATATTGAATGGTTTGCCTTAGAAATGAACAGAGATCATCCTGTCGTTTTTGAGATTGCATTCAAGAACTGCATTTCGGACTCCTTTGTATCCAATATGATGCAATCTGACCTCAAACTCCAGCTCCCTTTGACCCTTTCTTCAACTTTCTGCCCCTCTATCCTCACAGCGGATGTACTGGGCCCCTAGAGAGGAACTAGAAGTCACCCAAAGGGAACTTTTCATTTAAACACCTTAAAAAATACTTGCCTGCCATCCCTGCTTTTCACTTTCCTTCCTGCTAGAGTGAAGATCCCCCAAACTAGGACTGATGTCCTGACATCCCCCATCACAGCACTTTTTACGCTGTGTTGTAACTTGTGGCTTAATTGTCCATCTTTCCTGAAGTTGGAGACACTCCTTACCTTTCCTAATGCTCTACCCCCAGCATATAGTGCTTAATATCCAGTAGGCTCAATCTTCTGGGAGAATGAGAATCCTCAAGGGAGCATACCTGGGTGAGAGGCTCTGGGGGGCGGGCAAGGCCAGTTCCTGGACAGGGGCAGCTTCCTAGAGGCACCTCTCTGGCTTCATAACTAGAAGCTACCTTGTCTCCATGGCTTCCAGAAGATGGAGTTGGAGATATAATCTCACTGATGAGTTTCTGCCAGAGTCTTCTAGATCCTTGAGGGACCTTTAAGCCTCCCTGGCCTGAAAGATTCAGTGAGCAAGATTGACCCAAGCACTGCTCCTCAGAAAACTTACTCTAAAGTTCTTTACTTCCTTGTTAAGTCGCTTCAGTCATGTCCAACTCTTTGCAACCCTATGGACGGTAGCCCCCCAGTTTCCTCTGTTCTTGGGATTCCCAGGCAAGATTACTGGAGTCGGTTGCCATGCCCTGCTCCAGGGGATCTTTCCAACCCAAAGATCAAACCCCCATCTCTTAAGTCTCCTGCATCGGCAGGCAGGTTCTTTATTACTAGTGCCACCTGCGAAGCCCACTCTAAAGGTCTAGGTTGGGCTAAATAACACTTTCTCTGATACACATCATGCTTCTCTATATCTAATTATTTATTTTACTGAAATTATCATTTTAAGTGTATATCTCTCTATAGTAGAACACTTGGGGTACAAGTGATAGAAATCCAAACCAAACTATCTTAAGAATAAAAGAAAACAGCTGCTACCCCGAAACCTAGGCGGGGGGGAGGGGGGTACTGGGGTGGGGGTGCAGGGCATCGCTGGTGTAGGGGCTGTGGTCGTGCACGGGGACCCAGTGCAGTGGCTGGGATTGCTGCAGAGCTGATGAGAAACTACTAAAGTTCCTGTGGAAGCCAAGTAGAATTTCATAAGAACATAATGGATGGAGAAGAGAAAACTTATGGTGGCTGTGAGGGCCCTGATGCCATGTATGTCAAACTGATATCTTCAGATGGTCACGAATTTATTGTAAAGAGAGAACATGCGCTGACATCAGAACAATAAAAACCATGTTGCGCAGCCCAGGTTAGTTTGCTGAGAACAAAACTAATGAAGTCAATTTTAGAGAGATCCCTTCACATGTACTATCAAAAGTATGCATGTATTTTACCTACAAGATTCAATACACTAACAGCTTCAAGGAGATTCC
Organism: Giraffa tippelskirchi; assembly: GCF_054371585.1. Classification (NCBI taxonomy): domain Eukaryota; kingdom Metazoa; phylum Chordata; class Mammalia; order Artiodactyla; family Giraffidae; genus Giraffa; species Giraffa tippelskirchi. Next base: position 155,920,743 of record NC_137278.1, read on the forward strand.
TGAATTCCCAATTGCACCTAAAATTCCACTGGAACTGCTGATGGCTGCGAACTTCCTAGATTGTTAAATAAAATAAATTATAATAAATGGCTAACTCTTTTTAAGTATTTAATACCTGTAGTTCAGAGTAAAAAGCTCTCCAAGGGAGGCAGATGCACTACAGAGGTGGCTGGATGGTGGGATGGCAGATGAAGAAGAGGATCCCACCTTTGAGGAAGAAAATGAAGAAACTGGAGGAGGTGCAGAAGGTGGACAGGGTAAAAGAAAGAGACTTTTTTCTAAAGAATTACGATGTATGATGTATGGGTTTCCAGAGGACCAGAATCCTTATACTGAATCAGTAGATATTCTTGAAGACCTTGTCATAGAGTTCATCACTGAAATGACTCATAAGGCAATGTCAGTTGGAAGACAAGTTTGGGTACAAGTTGAAGATATCGTCTTCTTGATTTGAAAGGACCCAAGAAAGTTTGCTAGGGTTAAAGACTTTCTTACTATGAATGAAGAATTGAAACGCGCTAGAAAAGCATTTGATGAAGCAAACTATGGATCTTGACACACCTTTTGTACTTTCTGAAGCTTCATTATCTTCTGGGGAAATCATACTTAATAACTATATTTTCCACAGTAAGGCCCTGATATCTAACCATGTGAATTAAAAATGGAGAACCACAAAGTTTTCAGGCTTTTTTTCACGTCTTCAATTTTAGAGTGATATATGAGCCTTTAATTGCCTGCCATTATATTACCCTACTTGAATTGCATATTAGATTTTAATGACCATACGTAAGTCAAAGTACCTTTGGTTTGCAAACCATTCAGTTTCTTCTGACTCTTGACCATCTCAATGATAAATTAATATTTATGTGTACTTGTACCATTGTAGGTTGTACCGTAGCTGTTTAATATGTGAAATCTAAATGGCATCTTTGACTTTGATAGCTGTGTTTCATATGTTTCTAATGCTTTTAGACCACAGTAATGTAAGTTATTAAAAGGTGGTGAACTGGTTTGTGTTTCTTTTAAGAAGAAAATGATAGAAAATACAGCCTTTTGTAGGAGTGTTTATTTGTCTTAAGATAATTTGTTTTAATACTCTTCTTTAGGTAACAAGAGTGATTTAATTTTTTATTTTTTGAGAAACTAAGAATTTCCTATGAATGCTTCTGTGTTGGAAGACATACTGGATTAAAAATCTTTGGGGTTTATAATATACTGTTTTTCAGGTTTTAAAAGAACTCATTTCCCTAGGTCAGATTAAAACTTCTGAAAGTGCTTTCAGTAGCAGGAATGGCATTGCTGAAAAGGTTGATGGCAGGTAAGCATTTGGGGTAGTGTTTTATTAACATATTTGTTAGTATTTATTTATTGTGAAAACATGTACTTGACTAAAACCATGTGTGGCTATGGAAACCACTTTTGTAGTTCATGATGTACAAGTTTTGTGTGTATTTAGCTCATTGTATTCTTGCACTTAGCTGAAAGTAAGGATTAAAATTGCATTTAAAGGGATCACTGGATATTACTCTTTGTGAAACTGAATGTTTTGTGTGCCACTTATAAACATTATCTATGAATCAGTACTTAGGAAGATTTCACTTTCTTAACCTATCAATATAAGGAATAAAGTATGAAAAATTAAAAAGAAAAAATACACCTATAGTTCAGTTAGTAATTTTTTTATATATAACATGTTGCCTGGGTGCAGTTGAACTTTAAAGTTCATTGCAAAGCAGATTATCTTCTGTTTTTTGCATAGCAATCAGAGTTGAAGTTGAAGTTTGTTTGCTATATCAACAAATTAAGGACATTTTCACAAATTGAGAGATAAACAAATATACAAAAAAAAAAGAAAACATCTCCACATAACCAGGGCAGGAAATCCAGGGAAGTAACTAGCTTCTGGCCCTACTGAATCCAGGGGACCAAATAATGTCTTTGTGATTTCTCATCCCAGCTCTCAATTCTGCTTATCACTGCTTGGCTTTACGCTTCAAAAAGAATTGGCTCTTTCCATGTGGTAGGCAAGATGGCCACCAGTATCCTATACTTACTGTCCCCAGATAAAAAATCCTAGAGGAAAATGAAATTTTCGCTGTAGCCACATATATTTCTATATAGCCATATATCCCTACTAATGACCTACCTTATTAACTTTATATGAGTCATGTGCTTATCTCTAAACAAAAGGCTATGGCCAAGGGGATGGAGATTTGTGATGGGTCAAACAGATCCTCCATGTCAATATGGCTTATGTTTTTTTGTTTTGATCAATTGGCTAGCTATATGTTTTTTAGATATTTATTTTGATGCTCCAATAGTCACAGATTTGTTCAGTGGGAGCCCCTGGAATCTACCTTCTGTGTCATTTTCACAAATTTCTTCATCCTTTGAGTGCTTACTTCCTTTCTCCTTCAACAAGATGATCCAAACTCATCTTGCACATTCTCAGCACCTGTCCAGAATCAACCACTTCTCTAAGTAGTCTTGTTTCCTTCTAGTAGAAAATGGTAGTTAGAAGTCAAGATCTAGATACAAAGTTTTCTGATTGCTATTGTTATTGTGTTATTCTTCCCAAGCCCTTTCAGTGAACAAGACTGGAGCACCAAAGAATTGATGCTTTTAAACTATGGTGCTAGAGAAGACTCTTGAGAGTCCTTTGGACAGCAAGGAGATCAAACAAGTCAGTACTAAAGGAAATCAACCCTGAATACTCATTGGAAGGACCGATGCTGAAGCTGAAGTTCCAATACTTTGGCCACCTGATACGAAGAGCCAACTCATTGGAAAAGACCCTGATGCTGGGAAAGATTGAAGGCAGAAGGAGAAGAGGGTGACAGGTGGTTGGATGGCATCACCAGTGCAATGGACATGAACTTGGTCAAACTCCTGGAGATGGTGAGGGACAGGGAGGCCTGCCATGTGGCAGTCCGTGGGGTCGCAAAGAGTCGGACACGACTTGGGGTCTGAACAACAACAAAATGTATATGTATGGATATGTGTATATGTGTATAAGTGTGTATACATATTTAAATCTATATTTACTTGTATGGAAAACCATGGGCTCACAACAATACCTCCAGTTTCAGTCCAAAATCAGAGTAGAATTTTTGTCTTTGCATATTTATAGCTCCTTTCTCTATAAGTAAGAAATCTTATTAATACAGTCACTTATTCAATCTGCTCCCTTTACAAAAGCAATTTCCCATCACTGCCACAACCCCCTTCCATGTGCAAACACCCTCCTTACTTCCACTGGGCTCCAATAAGCCATGCTGGGCAGCCCTCCTATGTGACCACAATACTCACCCAGGTGGATCTGGACAGCTCTCCTGCACATGCAGTCCCCTCCTTCAGCTCATGCTCAGGTTCTCTATGACACTCCACCCATTCCCCAAACCCTCCACAGTGTCAATGGCTGCCTTAACTTGACTCGTCGTTACAGCGTTGAGTGAATTTTCAGCGCCTCATTTTTTTAATGTTATTTTATTACTATGTATTAAATTATAATGTATATCTATGTCCTTATTTTTTAATTATAGCATTGCAAATAACACTTAAGTCTCTTTTGACAATTAGCCTCAATTTATGGTGTTTTCTTTTTCTCTAGTAGTAACCCCTGCCTGTCATTAGCTTAATGTATATTCTTGTATTTTTGAAGTTTGCATTCATATATATAAATCAGTTCAGTTCAGTCGCTCAGTCATGTCTGACTCTCTGCGACCCCATGAACCGCAGCACGCCAGACCTCCCTGTCCATCACCAACTCCCGGAGTCCACCCAAACACATGTACATTGAGTCAGTGATGCCATCCAACCATCTCATCCTCTGTCGTCCCCTTCTCCTCCTGCTCTCAATCTTTCCCAGCATCAGGGTCTTTTCAAATGAGTCATATATATGTTCCCAAAAGAAGCATAATATACATCTTACATGGACTTCCCTGGCGGCTCAGACAGTAAAGAATCAGCCTGCAATGCAGGAGACCCGGGTTAGGTCCCTGGGTCAGGAAAATCTCCTGGAGAAGGAAATGGCAATCCACTCCAGTATTCTTGCCTGGAAAATTGCATGGACAGAGGAACCTGGGGGCTACAGTCCATGGGATTACAAAGAGTCGGACATGATTAAGTGACTAACACTTTCACTTTCACTTACATGGTCTTTCCCCTTCACTTTGTTCCCCCTTTTCTAGGATTTAGTGTAGAGTTTAAGGTTACAGTAATTTCAGTCTGCTGCCATCTTTTTTAATAACTTTATTTAGTTAGTTATTTTTGGCTGTTCTGGATCTTTGTTGCTGTGTGGGCTTTTCTATAGTTGCGGTGAGCAGGGCCTGCTCTCTTGTTGTGGAACTCGGGCTCTAGGTCATGAGGGCTTCAGAAGTTGCGGCACGTGGGCTCAGTAGTTGGAGCTCCTGGACTCTAGAGCACAGGCTCAGTAGTTGTGGAGCTTGGGCTTTGTTGTTCTGAGGTGTGTGGGGTCTTCCCGGCCCAGAGATCAAATCCGTGTCTCCTGCATTGGCAGGCGGATTCTTTAACTGAGCCACCAGGAAAGCCCCTGCTGCCATCTTAAAATCGAGAACTGTGTTTTACTTTTCCTTTAGCTCTTGGCCCAAAGACTAGGATGTAGTAGTTACTCAGTAAAATGTTGTTTTAATTGGATTTCTTAACCTAGACTTCAGAAATCAAGTTATTTATTTTTTAAACTTTTTATTTTGTATTGGGGTATAGCCAATTAACAAAAATTGTTGTGACCATTTCAGGTGAACAGTGAAAGGATACAGCCATATATACACCTGTATCCATTCTTCCCCGAACTCCCCTCCCATCCAGGCAAATTTTTTTTAATCTGCTAAATTATTAGAAGAAAAGAGGTTAGATTTTTCTGCCATCAGAACTCTGAGGATAAATGCTATGCTTATCAGGGCTTACAGTGAGATCACTGTACTTACTACGTATCTCACATATTTAACTCTTTTAGCATACTATTTATTTATTTATTTATTTTTTTATAAATTTATTTATTTTAGTTGGGGGCTAATTACTTTACAATATTGTAATAGTTTTTGCCATACATTGACATGAATCAGCCATGGGTTTACATGTGTTCCCCTTCCTGGACATAATAAAAGCTATATATGACAAACCCACAGCAAACATTATCCTCAATGGTGAAAAATTGAAAGCATTTCCCCTAAAGTCAGGAACAAGACAAGGATGCCCACTTTCACCACTACTATTCAACATAGTTTTGGAAGTTTTGGCCACAGCAATCAGAGCTGAAAAAGCAATAAAAGGAATACAGATAGGAAAAGAAGAAGTAAAACTCTCACTGTTTGCAGATGACATGATCCTCTACATAGAAAACCCTAAAGACTCTACTAGAAAATTACTAGAGTTGATCAATGAATATAGTAAAGTTGCAGGATATAACATTAACACACAGAAATCCCTTGCATTCCTATACTCCAATAATGAGAAAACAGAAAGAGAAATTAAGGAAACAATACCATTCACCATTGCAACAAAAAGAATAAAATACTTAGGAATATATCTACATAAAGAAACAAAAGATTTATATATAGCATACTATTTAAATGGTAGCAATATTCATGTGAAATCTCCAACTTAGGAGGATCTTAACATATGATGATTTATTTGTGATGGTTTGATTTGTTGGTCACCTCATTTTAGAATTATTCTTATTGAAAATAATGGCAGAATGGTGATGACAAATTTTCTTCTGTAACTGTCCATGTGATTTGGACCAGGTCTGTGCAGTCAAAAAGAGCAGAAATCAGTATTCTCTCATTTGTAAAGCAGAATAATTCTGACAGGATGAATGTATTATGCAGACAGCAAGTTCCCATGTCGCCAAACATAGCAATAATTCCAGCACAGACATAATTTTCTCTTTGAAATACCTAAGATTCTGCCTGGGTAGGACATCAAATGAATAATTTTTCAATGTGAAAAACGTACGATTTTATCACTACAAGAATAGAAATGTTGGCATAGCATGAGAGTTCTATTTATCCATTTAGGCAACCATGGGACTTGGAGTCGAGAGACTTGTCCTGCCCTTAACTGGAGATTCTCAGAACTGAGAGAAGTGAGCCATTTTCAGTTTGAGTTTTCACACAAGTAATCGGGGATAATAAGAGGTAACCTATCTCACAGCATTATCCCCCCATGAGCTAAGTATTTTTAAGTGCAAATATAGTATGATGAGTCCAAAGCATCATATAATTAGATATTGCTAAGAGAGTCCCAGGTGGCTCAGTGGTAAAGAATTTGCCTGCCAATTTAGGAGCCTCAGGAGATGCAGGTTCAATCCCTAGGTTGGGAAGATCCCCTGAAAAGGGAAATGGCAACCCAATCCAGTATTCTTGCCTGGAGAATCCCATGGACGGAGAAGCCTGGTGGGCTACAGTCCACAGGATCACAAAGAGTCGGACATAACTGAGCAACCAAGCATGAAGAGAGACACAAGGACAAAAGGTTAGTTTTAGAATATTTGAAGCATAACTTCCAAGAATATCCTCCAGAGGCAGAAGGAAGGATCCGTCTCAGAGCACCTTGAGTCTCTCTGAACTCTTGAAACAGACATATGGGACAATATTATTCTCATTTAAGAGAAGTAAACTCAGAGCAGTACCTTTGCCCAGAGTTACACAGTCAGAAATAGCAGAGTTGAGATCCGACCTCGACCCTTTTTGAAACCCAAGGCCAATTTCCCTACACTCAACGTGCTCTCCCCAAAGCTAAGTGGGGAAGGAAGCAGAACTGAGAAAAAGTGGGTGAGGGGAGGAGAGTGAAGTTGATCTGTGGCAAAGCAGGGGTCAAAAAACAAGGCAAGGACTAGAGGAACACTTTCACAGAGTCATGCAGGTGACCACTGCCAGAGAATCTGGGCAGAGGTAGTTGTGTGTATGTGTGTGTGTTAGTCGCTCAGTTGTGTCCGATTCTGTGACCCCATGGACTGTAGCCCACCAGGCCCCTCTGTCCATGGGATTTTCCAGGCAAGAATACTGGAGTGGGTTGCCATTTCCTTCTCCAGGGGATCTTCCCAATCCAGAGATCGAACCCAGGTCTCCCGCATTGCAGGCGGATTCTTTACCATTTGAGCTACAAGGGAAGCCCAGGCAGAGGTAGTTAAGTCTGAGTATTTCAAAAGTTGACAAGAAGAGGACTAAATTTTTTAAGCCATTGATTTATTTGATATACTAATTTAATGATTAGCTAATTTAAGTTTTAGAAAAGTAAAATTTAAAAAATAAAAACTACTGGAAAGAAAATAATTATAGAAAACTACCAATAATGTGAGACTCTCAAGTTAGTAGCTATGACCATGCCCACACCTCTTACACCAGGTTGTTAAGAGACTTGATAGCCCTTTGAACTTTGAAAATTCTCTCGGCAGAGTCATCCCACACTGGAGTGATCCAGCTAGAAAGTGAGTGCCACAAGGCAGGTACCTTGTTTTGTATATGGATGAATCTTTAGCACCCAGAACTGTGCCTGGAATGTTGGAGATGTGCACCAAGTATTTTTTGAAAGAATCTGAAAATTTATGAACTAAAATATGGCACCGTCTCTGAGGACCCATTGGAGCAGAGAGCTGCATGTTCTTCTGGTTTGTTCTCCTTTCAAGAGGAAAAATCTGATGATTGCTCCCCATCTAGAATCAAGTGTTTAGGTTGAACCCACAGACTACAAAGCATTTAAGGGCCCGATTGCCTATAAAATATGACAAAGGATAAAGTCTGCCACAGATGTTGGTAAATAAGACAGAGCAAAAGTGAAGCATTTGCTGTCCCAGTCAATAGAGTAGTGGATACGAGGGTGAACAGCAGTCAGGGCGTGCTCCATGCAGTTGGTGATCGGGCTCAGATTCTCCTTTCCTTTAGCAATGAGGCCATGAAAATACTGGCAATCTGTTATAGAGGGGGAAAAAAGTTAGAACTGTGGTAACACATTAACTTGAAAAGAAGCAGGAGAAAATACAAGGTACAAGCAATGTTGGAGGAGTGGGGGAGTACAGGACAGGAAGAGAGTGGTCTTGTTTTCCAGGTCTGAGGCTAGGGGGTAGCTGCTGGAGTGCTGTGCAGGGCTCAGGGCACAGGCTCTGCAGCTGTGCTGTCCAGCACTGCAGCCAGAGCCACATGTGGCAACTGAGCATAAGAAATGTGGTCAATCTGATTGAGATGCACAATAAATGTAAAAATTCACATTGGGTTGCGAAGACTTAGTACAAAGAAAGAATGTAAAATATCTCAGTCATAATTTTTTATATTGATTTGTTGAAATGACAGTATTCTGGTTAGAGTCTGTTCTGAATTAAATTCACCTGTCTGTTGTTTTTCTTTAATGTGGCTATTAGAAAAATTAAAATTGCATATGTGGCTTGCAGTTGTGGCTAGCATTGTATTTCTATTGGGCTAAAGTTGTCTAGAACGACATTATATGTGTGTGTGTGTGTATATATATGTGTGTGTGTGTGTGTAACAGACACATATATATGTTGTTTGTGTGCATGCTTAGTCGCTCAGTCGCGTCCAAACATTACAGGATTCAAGTCATCACTCTGCCACTGACTTGCAGAGTAATCTTGGGAAATGACTCCATATTTCAGGCTTCAGTTTCCTTATCTGTAAATGAGGGATAACACCAACACCTTCCTTCTAGGGTTATGAGAACTGACAGAGTTAATTCTTCCATAGCACCTGCCACAGAGCTCTCATATGATGAGCTGGTGTTGGGGCTCAGGGGAAACCTGACAGCCTGAGTGGAGCAGGAGGGACAGCAGCAAGCGAGTCGGGCCTCCTGCTGTACACAGCAAGGACCTGAGAAGCCAATAACTCTGCCATCCCCACTCTGGGGGAATAGAGGAAGGACTTACAGTCTTCACAGTACTTCTGTCCGTAGCTCTCTTTCACCTCTGGGGACACTTGACTCCAGATCCCCTCGAGTATATCCTGCATATTGTCAGGGAAAATGGGTGTTTTGTACTTCCCAGGTACTATGAGAACAACACGAATGCCAAAATGACTGAGCTCCCTTCTGAAACACAAGGTGAGAGAGTGTTAACCAAAGAAACGATACCGGTGTCTGACCTAATCAATCCCACCCCTTCTTAAGCAAAGAATGCCCAAGGCGAAACGTTTCAAGAAAGGCATTTGGGTCAGGGAAGAATATGAAAGAGTAGACTCAAGCATCTTGGGAAGATGTTCAAGTAAAATGAGAAGGGCCAACACCCATAGATTGCTTTCTGAAAAGCTTCAGATCTGGGCTTTGATGCTGCCTCTTGCTGCCCATCTCACACCACTCTCTTACAGACCCTCTCCCCTCTGTGACAGCTCCCTGAACCCCTGAGCATCTTGCTCCTTACCTACTGCTCAGGTAAGAACTCAGTGTCTTTGTGAAGCCTTCCTTGGCCTCTGCCCCAGGAAAAGGTAAGTCACCCCCTTGTCGGTGCCTCTATGCACCAGCACATACTCATGTTCATATTTGCTGTACGCCCACTCCAGAGGTTTTCACCCACAGAACTGAGTTCAGATCCTGGCTCAACTTCACACTTGACCGTAGAGAATCATCATGTCTTATGCATGAGTTTTCTGTGAGGAGTGAATAGAATGCTTGGCCCAGAGCTTTACCTTTAACCCACCAAGGTTCAGTTTTTCCTTATGAGAACCGTCAGCCAGGTTTAGTGACTTAAGGTACTTAATAAGGCAAATAATTTTTTAGTGACAGACTCTTATCATTCACATGTGAAGTGTACATTACATATGTAATATTCATTTATATTTTATACATATATATGTCTTACAGAAATACATAAAATTTGTTTGAAATACATAGAAATCTTACAGGAGTGGCAATTAAGACCAGATAAATCCTAATACATTTTTCACATTCCCTAATGTACTACTTTATATTGTGAAAAGATTTGGACATTCCATTTCCAAAGTTTCTCATTTTAGTTGCCATCTATGTATCAGGAACCCAGGCTCACCATTCTCAAATACACTCCTAGCCACAGTCAAGTCTTCCTCAGAGGTTTGGTCTTACCTCAGACTGTTGGAAAAATCTTCTACTCTGTACTTAGAAATGCAGTAGCCACCGCCAAACAGGGATACTCTTCCAGCTGGACTAGAAACATTGACTACTCATCCCCTGGTCTTTCTGATCAGGGGAAGAAAGCTCAGTGTCACCTCCATGAAACCAATAAAGTTCACATTCAAGATCTTGGAGAAGACATCTTTGGTCAACCATTCATTCAGGGCAGCAAGCAGCAGGATGCCAGCATTGATCACCAAACCCCAGAGGCCTGGGGTAGAGACAAAAAGTATTAGTTAGAGACAGAAAACCCATTTATGAATCATTTCAGTGTTCAAACCACATTCTCTTGAGGAAGATAAACAATAAATCCAATAGACTGGCAAATTATAAAGTATGTTTCATGTGTGCATGGTAAGTCACTTCAGTCGTGTCCAACTCTGTGTGGCCCTATGGACTGTAGCCCACCGGCTCCTCTATCCAGGGGATTCTCCAGGCAAGATTACTGGAGTGTGTTGCCATGCCCTCCTCCAGGGGATCTTCCCGACCCAGGGATCGAACTGCATTTGGTCTCCTGCATTGCAGCCAGATTCTTTACCACTAGCACCACCTGGGAAGTCTGAGCAAGTATGTTAGTAGTGTTAGTTGCTCAGTCGAGTCCAACTCTTTGCAATCCTATGACCTGAGCCCACCAGCTCCTCTGTCCCTGGGATTCTCCAGGCAAGAATACTGGAGTGGATTGCCATTCCCTTCTCCAGGGGATCTTCCTGACCCAGGAATTGAACCTGGGTCTCCTGCATTGCAGGCAGACTATTTACTGTTTGAGCTACAGGGAAGACCTAAAGTATGTTAGACGGTGGTAAATAGTACTGGATTTTAAAAGCTAGTGAGCGGGACTGGGTGGGCTGGCGAGGACTGTTTGTCACCATACTGAGTAAGGTGGTTGGGACAAGGTTCCTAGTAAAATAGAGAACTGAGCAAGTTCTATTTTACAGAAGAAAAATGGGTCAAGGATCATCTGGAGGTTAGATAGGTTTAAGTGAAAAAACAGCTGCAATAAATACTGCCAGGCAGGAGGATGCCTGGCCTGATGGAGGAACAGCAAGAAGACCAACATGTCTGGGGCAGAAAGCAATAGTTAGGGAACAGCAGAGAGTCAGGCAGGGAAGTAATGGGATGCCAGATAATACAATGCTTTGCAGGTCATTTTAAAGAGTTTAGCTTTTACTTCAGGTGACAAAGGAAGCCATTGTAGGATTTTTTTTTTCTTTTTTCGCTCTAGATCTTCATTGCTGTGAGCAGGTTTTCGCTTGTTGGGGCAAGCAGGAAGTGAGGGTGACTCTTCTTTGCAGTGTACAGGCTTATTGTTGTGATAGCTTCTCTTGTTTTGGAGCACAGGCTTTAGGCATAGGGGCTGTAGTAGTTACAGCTCACAGACTCAGTAGTTGTGGCACACGGGCTTAGTTACTCTGCAGCATGTGGAACCTTCCCAGACCAGGGATTGAACCCATGTCCCCTGCATTGACAGGAGGATTCTTAACCACTGGGCAACCAAGGAAGTCCCACTGTAAGGTTTTGAGTAGAGCTGTGACATAGTTGAATTTATTTTTTAAAAGGTACTCTGTGTCTGCGCTGTTGAACTGACAAGAGTTGATGCAGAAGCACCTGGAAGGATGTTATTGCAGTGATCCAGGCATGAAATGATGATGCCTAGAGTTGGATTGCTAAAACAGCAGTATCAAAAAAACAAACAAACAAAATCTCTGAACAAATTTTAAAGACACAATATAAATCTCTGACTTTTTGAATATGGTGAGGGAGAGAAGTGACACCAAGAATGATTTTCCTGAAATGGACAACAGAATGAAGTTACGATTAATGAAATGGGAAAGGTTGGGAGATGGGCAATAATCAGGTGTTTGGCACACTAAGGTTAAATTTGAGGTGTTTCTCAAGATATCCAATTGGAAGCTATTAGAAATTTGAGTCTGGAACTCAGGATAGAGATATGGCTTGGAAATATAAATGTAAATATCCTCAGTTCAGTTCAGTCGCTCAGTCATGTCAGACTCTTTGCACCCAGGGACTGCAGCACACCAACCTCCCCTGTCCATCACCAATTTCCGGACCTGGCTCAAACTCATTTCCATTGAGTCAGTGATGCCATCCAACCATCTCATTCTCTGTTCTCCCCTTCTCTTCCTGCCTTCAATCTTTCCCAGCATCAGGGTCTTGTCAAATGAGTCAGTTCTTCACATCAGGTGGCCAAAGTATTGGAGTTTCAGCTTCAGCATCAGTCCTTCCAATGAATATTCAGGATTGATTTCCTTTAGAATGGACTGGTTGGATCTCCTTGCTGTCCACAGCACTTTCAAGAGTCTTCTCCAACACCACAGTTCAAAAGCATCAATTCTTTGGTGCTCAGGTTTCTTTATAGTCCAACTCTCACATCCATACATGACTGCTGGAAAAACCATAGCTTTGACTAGATGGACCTTTGTTGGCAAAGTAATGTCTCTGCTTTTTAATATGCCATCTAGGTTGATCATAGCTTTTCTTACCCTAGATGTCCAAAAATTAAGCCCTGAGCACATTCTACATTAAGGATCTGGGGGAAATGGAGAAACCAGCAAAGGAAACTGAGAGAAAATACTGAGACAAGAGGAAATAAGTTGTTAAGAGAATGGTGCTCTGCCTCCCAGAATATTGGAAATAAAAGCAAAAATAAACAAATGGGACCTAATTAAAATTAAAAGCTTTTGCACAACAAAGGAAACTATAAGCAAGGTGAAAAGACAGCCTTCAGAATGGGAGAAAATAATAGCAAATGAAGCAACAGACAAACAATTAATCTCAAAAATATACAAGCAACTTCTGCAGCTCAATTCCAGAAAAATAAACGACCCAATCAAAAAATGGGCCAAAGAACTAAACAGACATTTCTCCAAAGAAGACATACAGATGGCTAACAAACACATGAAAAGATGCTCAACATCACTCATTATTAGAGAAATGCAAATCAAAACCACAATGAGGTATCATTTCACACCAGTCAGAATGGCTGCTATCCAAAAGTCTACAAGCAATAAATGCTGGAGAGGGTGTGGAGAAAAGGGAACCCTCTTACACTGTTGGTGGGAATGCAAACTAGTACAGCCACTATGGAGAACAGTGTGGAGATTCCTTAAAAAACTGGGAATAGAACTGCCATATGACCCAGCAATCCCACTGCTGGGCATATACACCGAGGAAACCAGAATTGAAAGAGATGCGTGTACCCCAATGTTCATCGTGGCACTGTTTACAATAGCCAGGACGTGGAAGCAACCTCGATGTCCATCAGCAGACGAATGGATAAGGAAGCTGTGGTACATATACACAATGGAATATTACTCAGCCATTAAAAAAAATACATTTGAATCGGTTCTACTGAGATGGATGAAACTGGAGCCCATTATACAGAGTGAAGTAAGCCAGAAAGAAAAACACCAATACAGTATACTAATGCATATATATGGAATTTGAAAGATGGTAACGATAACCCTATATGCGAGACAGAATAAGAGACACAGATGCATAGAACAATTTTATGGACTCTGAGGGAGAAGGTGAGGGTGGGACATTCTGGGAGAATAGCATTGAAACATGTATTTTATCGTATGTGAAACAGAACACCATTCCATGTTCGATGCATGAGACAAGGTCTCAGGGCCGGAGCAATGGGATGACCCAGAGGGATGGGATGGGGAGGGAGGTGGGTGGGGGGTCCAGGAAGGGGAACACATGTAAACCCATGGCTGATTCATGTCAATATATGGCAAAAACTATTACAATATTGTAAAGTAATTAGCCCCCAACTAAAATAAATAAATTTATAAAAATAAAAAAAAAAAAGAGAGAATGGTGCTCTGGAAACCAAGGATAGAGGGTGTATCAAGAAGGAGAGAGATAGAGAAAGTGGTCAAATGTTGCTATGACAAGTAGAGTAAGGACTGAGAATTATCCCTTGGGTGTAGAAGGTGGAGGTCATTGGATACCATGATAAAAGCAGTTTGGGAAGAGTGGTGGCTGTGGGTGCATGATTGGAAACATTTCAGTAGAAAATAGGAAGAGGGATTGAAGGCCATGAGCATAGACAAATCCACAGAGGAATTTGATGGTAACAAGAAAAAGATTTGGTGGTGGTGACTGGAGGTAGCAGTAAGAGGATGGCAAGATGGGAGAAATAGGTGATGGAGAGCAAAACATTAATGGTTCAACAGACAAGATAGAGGGTAGAACCACTGGAAGGGTGTGCTGAATAGGCTGAAAGGAATATGCTCTATTGCACAACTGAGTGGACTGGATTTACACAAAAGGAAGGTAGGGCAGGCTGTGCTGGTACAGATGATGGTAGGTGGGTAGAGGAGATAGGAAGAGTCTGGGGAAATTCTCTCCCAATTGCTTCAGTTTTTCTCAGTTAAGTAGGTCATCAGCCCAGAGCAAGGGTAGGAGGTAATAAGTTGGAGGTATGAAGAGAGGAAAAGTTTGAAATGATTGTTTGGAAATTAGGAGAATGAATGGAGTATAACCATATACAATAGCAACAGCATAAAAGCTCACTAGAGGATTGTGATCATGAATTTTTCCACAAGGGCAGGCATGGGGCAGTGAGAGATGGTATTACTCAAGCTTGTAGTTTTACCAAGTACTACTAAGAGAGAAAAGGGGATGAGAGAGTGTCAGGCATATGCAGTGGGGTGATCACAGTAACAGATCATGGAATGAAGACAGGGAAAATCCAGGGATGAGGATTTGTGAAAAACACTTGGATCAATGGATTGGAGGTCCTGGTGGGCCTGAAAATTTGGGATCTGGGGGAGAGATGCAGTGAGCTGGAAAGAGTAGAGGTGGTTGTTATAAGAATGGGACGCAACTAAGATGTCTCAGGCTTCCAGGAAAGTAATGAGCCCAGCAGGCCTCAGCCCCATTGCCCCTTCTTTGCTTTGAAAACCTTGCAGAACTCATTAAACAACAGGACTAAAAATTACTTATTTTTATATCATTAAGCTTTGCATGCAATATCCTGAAGCAGTATGTTCTCATGACTCAGTTATTAACTCTCACACTCTCCCATACCTGAGATGATAGTACTATACTTGCCTTCCTTTTAAAAAACAATGGAAATATGAGTGACTAACAGAGAGTGAAATCAAAGATAATCTTAACTCCTTTCCAATTTATCTTGAACCCTGTACAACCTTGAAGTGAACTGGCTCAGTCGTGTCTGACTCTTTGCGACCCCATGGACTGTAGCCTACCAGGCTCCTCCGTCCATGGAATTTTCCAGGCAAGAACACTGGAGTGGATTGCCATTTCCTTCTCCAGGAGATTTTCCCAATCCAGGGATTGAACCCAGGGATTGAACCCAGGTCTCCCGCATTGCAGGCAGATGCTTTACCGTCTGAGCCACCAGGGAAGCCAAACTTAGTAACTCAAATATTAATTTTTAACCAATATTAATTTTAATATTTAATTAAAATATTAACTTTTAACCAATAAACTACTGTACTGTCCCTATGATTTTTGATACATTCTGGTGTTTTCTCACACACTGACCAAAAATTGCCAATGTTGGGCGATGTTCAGAGTAAATTGACTCAGGTGGCAGGGTCCTGGCAACAGGGCAGTAACTCAGAACAGATTGTACCTTACAAAAATAAACAAAGGGAAAGGTCTTAAATTTCATGTTCCTTCGTGTGTGTGTGTGTTAAGCCACTTCACCCCATGGACCATAGCCTGCCAGGCTCCTCTGTCCATGGGATTCTCCAGGCAAGAATGCTGGAGTGGGTTGCCATGCCCTCCTCCAGGGGATCTTCTCAACCCAGGGATCAAACCCACATCTCTTACATCTCCTGCATTGGCAAGTGGGTTCTTTACCATTATCACCACCTTGGAAACCCCTTCACATTTCTTTCATTGTCTCATAATTCCTGGTCTTCTCTCCACCACTCTCATAACCCAAAAAGACTGGAAGGAAGAGAATATACACTCTTATATTGTGAGAATGGTCTTTAAGTAATGATTCCCCAATATCAGTATCACTTTTTTTTTAAGTAATATTACTTTCTCTCCTTTATTCATTTTTTAGAACTTTGCAGAGGATGGGGTATGGGAATAGAAAAGAAGTGACATCTGCCACAATTTATTTCCTTGGCTCAAAATCCCAACAGAGGCCATTCTCCACTTCAGAGATCCCATTCTCAAAAGGCAGAGAGTACCTGCTGTATAGTACAGGGAGCTCAGAGCAGGGCTCTGTGATGACCCAGATGGTGGGATGGGGGAAGGGGGTGGGGGAGAGGTCCAAGAGAGAGGGGATATATGTATGCTTATAGCTGATTCATTTTGTTGTACAGCAGAAACCAACACAACATTGTAAAGCAAGTATATCCCATTTTTTTAAAGGGGAAGAGAGTGAGGGATCTGTGCTGGGGTGTTCACTGATTCTTATGTGCCAATGTCATCCAGTCTCATAGGAGACTGTATGTGTAAATAATATTTATGCAAATAGTTAAGACGTCAGTCATTCTCTCAAGAAATTTAAAATTGCTTGCAATAAAAGTTATATTGAAAAAAGGGACTACACTGATAAATAGTACAACCAAGATTAAATTCCAAAAAGTCAGAAAAGTATGCGTAACTAGATTTAGAGAGAAGGCTTTAGCCAGGGGTGGCCTTTAAAGGAGAGGCTCCAATTCAGAGACATGGAATGAAGAAAACGGTGATCACAGGAAGCCATGGGCATCAGCAGTTCCCAATGCATCAGATTTAGCTCCTTAAGGAGGAAGCTTATTTCTGGAACATTGAGAGTGTGAGGTTTTGAGGCTTCAACCTTTCATTAACATACGGAGACTTATCTCTGAAAGGGCCAAACCCCCTTTTCATTTTTTCTCTCATTACTATGGGAGAGGGAGAGAAAAGCGAAACTTCAAAGGAGACATGCATCCTGGGGCTTAAGGAATTTTGGGGTGTTTATGAAAATGCTTGAGGCAGTAAAAAGTCCTTATTCACTCCAAGATCTTGAAATAATGTGACCAAATAGAACGCTTTTTGAAATAAATGATTACAAAATACATGTCAACCTAATTAATGGTCCATTGTTCTGTAAACAATTTAAGAGTTCAATTTTCTCACATCAACAGAATTTCCAAGTGTTTGTGATGATAGCTACAGTCACAGCAAATCACCAATTAAAATGAATTATAGTTAGTTGTGATAGTTTTATTTCTAGCACTAGTTTGTTTTCAAATAAAGCTTTATTTTAAAATTTACTTTTTAACTAAGAGAAAATCTTTTCTCTACGTGGGTGTGGATGCATTTTCACGCCTTTGATCTGATGTGCAGTGCAGAGCCTCTACAGTGACCAGCTGGACATTCAGCCTGAAGCAAGGCAATATCTCACCCTCTTTTATTTGGCCTCAGTAGCTCTGTAGTTCAAACAAAAATTTAGTAAGTTTTTGTGTCATGAATTTAAACTAGAAAATCATGCTGCTCTCAGTAATTGTGAACAAGCATGTTGCCAAAGTGCCAAAAGAAGACATTTAAACAGCACCCCCGCCCCAACAACACGGTCCCAAAGCCTTTTACAAAAATAAGGATAAAGTGTCCTCCACCTGTGCCAATGACTAGAACACTTGCAGCTGAGAGGACCACACAGCATGGGCAGAGGGAATTAATTCTCGATTTGCTTTCAGCACTGGGAGCAGAAGGGCGATGCAAGGAAGAAACAGGCAAAACTTGAGAGACAGCAGCAGTTCCTTCAGGCTTCCCGGGTGGCGCTAGTGGTAAAGAATCCGCCCGCCAATGCAGCAGATGCAGGAGATGTGGGTTTGATCCCTGGAATGGGAGGATCCCCTGGAGAAAGAAATGGCCACCCACTGCAGCATTCTTGCCTGGAAAATCCCATGGACAGAGGAGCCTGGCAGGCTTCAGTCCATTGGGTCAGACACGACCTAGTGACTGAACAACAACAGCAGTTCCTTCATGTTGAGCGCAGCACGGGCAGTGGGACGGTCAACGTGCCTTTCCTCGGCTTCAGCCTCTCTCTCAGGGATTCCCTGTATTCAGAGTTGTTGCCCAGGATGCACATGGGTCAAGGCCAGGTGAATGCAAGAAAGGGAGAAAGAACCAACACCTACAGCTATTAGTCTGCAGAATGCTCACTTGCTGAAGGACATACCACTTCCAGATCCCAATGGTCAGCCCTGGACTTTCTTCTAGAAAATTGAGAAATCTGGCTGCTCCCTTGCCAAAGGTCAGGCACCTACTTAGCCTCACAGGAAGCCCTCTCTGCTGCTTGCCTGGGCTGTCTGAGAAACTCACGCCAGGACTGATGAGAGGGGACAGTACACACAGATTTTGCTTGGGTCTTGGTGACAGGAGTTTGGGTATACCTTGATCTCAATTATTTTCTCAAGATCAACTCTTCATAAATTCACTGTCGGCACTGACCGAACAATCAAGACATTTCCAGAACCCTCCCTGGATACAGTAGGTTTTTCTGACTCTAACCATTTGCTAAGTTTGAGAAAGACAGTTTTACACTATTCTAAAGAAAAGACATGTAAAATTATATACAAGCAGCATAATGGCAGCCTGCTCATGGCAGAGTTAACATTTTCACTCTGGATTTTCAGAGGATACCACACATGCAAATTACAGTTTCTGCACCAGAGTCACCTCTTTCTTTCCCCTCATTGCCTTTAGAGCCTTCATTCTATAGCCTTCTAGCCTTCCCTACCTATACATACTCTTACCTATTAAACCTGTTTTCTCACTGTTTTACCTTCCACTCTGATACACACATATTTCATACAACCTGACTTTTTTAGGCCAGTCCCAAATATGTTCACTTACTCCATGAATGCTAATGTATTTTTGAGTCTTCATGTAATAAAACATGTCCCAAATATATCCCCACCCTGATTCCCAAGACTTTTCATTTGGCATGATTTTTGCTAATTCTAAAACACTGAAGACAAAGCAGCCTATCCAGTGGACAGACTTCCCCTGGCCATACCTCTGTCCCCTACACTTTCCTTCACCCACTCGGTGGCCGCAGCAACACTCTCTGTCTTGGTGACGTCCAGGATCACCGTCTGCAGCCTGTCTGATGTCTGGTTCCTCAGCTGCTTGGCCCCCTGCTCTGTCAGACATGCAGCCAGGACCTTCAACCTCACAGGTCCAACTGCCTGGCCAGGAGGTTCCCAAAGCCCGAGTCACAGCCCGTGATGAAGATGAACTTGTTCTGAAGGTGTCTCACCACTTGCCTCTCCCAATACCAGCGCAGGAGGTAGTACAGGCCCACGAGGACCGCCAGGTACAGCCACATGGCAGAAACCTGTCCTTCCCTTTAAGACAAAAGAAAATTCTTCCAGACTCAAACAGGTTAGGGTTATGTTTGCCTGCTTTTTATTATTTTCTAGTTTACCCTTAATCTACTCAATTTAGTTAATGACTCCTATAAAGATTAACTTTCGATATAATAATTCTGAAGGTTGGTTATTTAAGAGGCTTTTGAGGAATGTATTTGAAAATAGGAATGCAGGATGATTCTATCAGGTTTAGGAATTAATATGAAACTCCTATTCTGGTCATGCTGTTTTAAACAAGGAGTATTTGACAAAAATTTAGATGTATTGATATTAGGTAAAGAAAGGAGATAATGAGTCAGTTGGCAACTTCAAGCATTCAGAAATAGATACATCTTGATTCTTCAAAACAGAATTTGTCAAAATTAAAACTGTTGCTATTAAGATTTGCAGACTGCAAATTGATTTTTCCTTCTCTGTTCTCTCCTCTTTTAAACAAACAAAAAAAATACATTTAAGCAACTTTGTAGAATAAAGATCATAATTATAATTAATTTAATCTTAATGTTATCTGATATTTAGTGTTCAATTCAAAAATATTAATTTATTTTAACATCCTTATTATGTAAAGACAGTAAAAGAGAAAGATAAGTAAGTAAATATACATATTTAAGATCAAGAAGGGAAACTCAAGAAATACACAAAAACTATTGCAAAAACACTAAGAAGTGATAACTAGATGTTAGGAGGAGAGCACGATGAATAGGTAAAATGTAGACAATTTTTAGGACAGTGAAACTATTCTAGATGATACTGTAATGGTGGGCATGATTTCAGACAGTCAACAATGAGCAGTCCTGAAAAGAGTTCTTTGTTCCCTGCCTGGAAGTTGAACCAGGGTAGCCTGGATGAAAACTGGAAACCCTAGCCACTAGATCACCAGGGGCTAGAAGTCAGAAGCACATTTTTCCTGGCTCTTATCCCCATGGAAAGCAAGGATGTTTCAAGGAGGCAAAAGCCGTAAAAATCGGTACAAAGTTTATTTTTGGAGACACAGCGTTACTTGTGGGAGAGCATACAGAGAAACTGTTTAAGACAGAAACAAGGCAGAAATTACACACCCAAAGAAAAAGAGGGTGAGCATCCTATCTAATGAGGAGCCCAGTGGAGAAGTGACTTAAATCATTTATATAGGATGATCTTTCCTGGTCTTTGTTCATCTTTGGCCAATTATCTTGTTTTTTTTTCACACCTGATCGGTTCTAGGACCCTCTGCAACATTCGAGCACAGCTATTTGCTAAGATGGATCCCACCACAGAGGCCTGTGGGGGTATGTCCACACTAATTCTGGGTGGTACCCCCTCCCTTTTTGACCCCCAAGGAGCCTTCCTGCACATGTGCAGACAGCGAAGTTTTTCTTGACCTCAGGAGGGGTCATCTTATCTCTTTACTTCAGCAGAGCTCAGCTTCTACCACTAGCTTTGTTCTTGGAGTGTCAGGGTGAAAAAAAAAGCTTCAATTCTACTCCACTTGACAAACACTAGCTGTCCAGCCCACAGGCCCATCTATCTCCTACCACAGATACCTGTCATTATACATTTGTCAAAAATCACAGAAGGTATGACACAAAGAGTGAACCCAGTGTAAACTACAGACTACAGGTGATAAAGATGTGTCCATGTAGGTTCATCAATTGTAACAAATATACTATTCAGGTGTGGGACATTTCATAGTGAAAGAGGCTGTCACGCGTGGGGTAGAGTGTATATGGGAACTCAGTACTTTCTGTTCAATTCTGCTGTGAGTCTAAAACCTCTCTAAATATAAAGTCAAAAGAGAGAGAGAGAGAGAAAGATAAAAGCTATGAGATGTACCAAGATCAAAGAGGAAAGATAGACTTTATCTGGCTGGAGAAATGAAAGCTATGAGTAACTTCCAAAGGGCTGAGACTCTCTCAGAGTAACTTTAATTGATATTTCTCTTATAGAATTCATATTCTTGTACCCTACTGTCTTCTTGACATCTCTGTTATACAGAATCAGAGGTTCATAAACAATGTTAACCTATAAAATATAAAATACAACACTCATATAGAAATAATATATCAGATTTAACATCTTGAAAGAGAACTATTATTCAGCTTCCTGTCCCAAATTACTTTCTTCTTAAACCTTTCTTATTTTAATAAATATCATCTCTCCACCCAGTTACACAAACTGGAAACCTGAGAGTCATTCCTAACCCTTCTTGCTCCCTCAGGCTCCATGTGCAATCCAGATGTTGATTAGATGTACCTTTTTTTTAATTGGGTATAGTTGCTTTACAATGTTGTGTTAGTTTCTGCAGAACAGTGAAAAAGCTATACATATACATAAATCCTGGAATTCCCAGGTGGCGCAGTGGTAAAGAACCTGCCTGCCAATGCAGGAGACACAAGAGACGTGGGTTTGATCCTTGGGTGAGGAAGATCCCCTGGTAAAGGAAATGGCAACCCAGTTCAGTTCAGTCACTCCATCGTGTCCGACTCTTTGCAACCCCATGGACTGCAGCACACCAGTCTTCTCTGTCTATCACCAACTCCTGGAGCTTGCTCAACCCATTCCAGTATTATTGCCTGGGAAATCCCATGGACAGAGGAACCTGGTGGGCTACAGTCCATGGAGTCACATAGAGTCAGACACAGCTGAGTGACTGAGCATGCATGCATACATATATCCCCTCTTTTTTGGTTTTCCTTTCCATTTGGGCTTCCCTGGTGGCTCAGCTGGTAAAGCATCTGCCTGCAATGCGGGAGACCTGGGTTCTATCCCTGGGTCAGGAAGATCCCCTGGAGAAGGAAATGGCAACCCACTCCAGTATTCTTGCCTGAAAAATCCCATGGATGGAGGAGCCTGATAGGCTACAGTCAATAGGGTTGCAAAATGTCAGACACGACTAAGCAGCTTCTCTCTCCCATTTAGGTCATCATAGAGCATCAAGTAGAGTCCCCTCTACTGTGTCTTATTGATTCTGTTTCTAAAATAAACCTAGAATCTAACAACTTCTTTCCATTTCCACAGTCTGTCCAGAGACTCTACCACGCCTAGGCTGAACCTTACAATTGTCTCTTCAGTGGTCTCTGAATCCTGTTTGATTTTCTATAGTCCTTCTCCACCCAAGGGTTAGAGTAGTCTCACAAAGGTACAACTCAGATCATGTTGCCCCTGGCATGGCTTCCTTTTGTCCTTAGCACAAAGCCTCCTACCAAACGAATGATAAGGCCTTATGGGACAAGTCCCTTCTTCAGCTCACACCCTTCTCTCCATTGCTTACTCCTTCCAGAGTATCAGTTCAGTTCAGTCGCTCAGTCGTGTCCGACTCTTTGCGACCCCATGAATTGCAGCACGCCAGGCCTCTCTGTCCATCACCAACTCCCGGAGTCTACCCAAACCCATGTCCATCGAGTCGGTGATGCCATCCAACCATCTCATCCTCTGTCGTCCCCTTCTCCTCCCGCCCCCAATCCTACCCAGCATTAGAGTCTTTTCCAATGAGTCAACTCTTCGCATGAGGTGCCCAAAGTATTGGAGTTTCAGCTTCAACATCAGACCTTCCAATGAACATCCAGGATTGATCTCTTTTAGGATGGATTGATTGGATCTCCATGCAGTCCAAGGGACTCTCAAGAGTCTTCTCCAACAACACAGTTCAAAAGCATCAATTCTTCGGCGCTCAGCTTTCTTCACCGTCCAACTCTCACATCCATACATGACCACTGGAAAAACCATAGCCTTGACTAGACGGACTTTTGTTGACAAAGTAATGTCTCTGCTTTTAAATATGCTATCTAGGTTGGCCATAACCTTCCTTCCAAGGAGTAAGCATCTTTTAATTTCATGGCTGCAATCACCATCAGCAGTGATTTTGGAGCCCCAAAAAATAAAGTCTGACACTGTTTCCACTGTTTCCCCATCTATTTCCCATGAAGTGATGGGACCAGATGCCATGATCTTAGTTTTCTGAACGTTGAGCTTTAAGCCAACTTTTTCACTCTCCTCTTTCACCTTCATCAAGAGGCTCTTTAGTTCTTCTTCACTTTCTGCCATAAGGGTGGTGTCATCCGCCTATCTGAGGTTATTGATATTTCTCCTGGCAATCTTGATTCCAGCTTGTGTTTCTTCCAGCCCAGCGTTTCTCATGATGTACTCTGCATATAAGTTAAATAAGCAGGGTGACAATATACAGCCTTGACGGACTCCTTTTCCTATTTGGAACCAGTCTGTTGTTCCATGTCCAGTTCTAACTGTTGCTTCCTGACCTGCATACAGGTTTCTCAAGAGACAGGTCAGATGGTCTGGTATTCCCATCTCTTTCAGAATTTTCCACAGTTTATTGTGATCCACACAGTCAAAGGCTTTGGCATAGTCAATAAAGCAGAAATAGGTGTTTTTCTGGAACTCTCTTGCTTTTTCATGATCCAACAGATATTGGCAATTTGATCTCTGGTTCCTCTGCCTTTTCTAAAACCAGCTTGAACATCTGGAAGTTCACGGTTCACGTATTGCTGAAGCCTGGCTTGGAGAATTTTGAGTATTACTTTACTAGCATGTGAGATGAGTGCAATTGTGCGGTAGTTTAAGCATTGTTTGGCATTGCCTTTCTTTGGGATTGGAACGAAGACTGACCTCTTCCAGTCCTGTGGCCACTGCTGAGTTTTCCAGAGTATGGAAGATGCCAAATTCTTTGCTACCCTGTGACCTCTATACTGGACCCTGTTTTCCCCATTCTTCATCTGAATAAACTTCTAGTCATTTTCATTTCTTGAGTTTCAGTACATCTGGACTGTTCTGACCCAGCAATTCGAATTAGTCAGATCTTCCAGGATAACTTCTCATCATTTATTTGCCTTTCCAGCTGATGAAGAATGCTCCACAAGAGACAACATGCACCAATGGGATATCAAAACTGAGCACTGTGTTTTTACTGTAACAGCCAAAGATATTAGAGAACTGTGAACTTTGAGCAAATGAAGTATGTTAGATCCTCATTAGACCTAAATGAAGACTCACTACTGACTAAAGAACAATGGGGCTTGTTTTAACCAACTGCATATGGACTTCTACCCAAACCAGAACACACAGGCTTTCCTTACTGTGCATACTTACAATGAACTCCATTTTAGCACACGAAGATATCTAACTTCTCTCTTTTGTGAGGCTCCTTCTGAGTTTCTACACTGCTCTGTGTTCCACTACCCACATTTTGTTGGATTTTTCTAAGTGGTCTTTGTCCTTAATCTACATAGTAGTTATCAGAGTTTGTAATTATATGTCTATTTGTGTCTTTAGTTATTTAATGTATGTCTCCCTGTTGGGAGCCGTGATAGGCATTACTGACAAAATGGAGGCACGGCCCCAAACCCCTCTCCTCATCCCGCGGGCACGGTCCCAGGATGAAGGAGTTAGGTCTTGTGATTCTGACTTGTCCTTTCCTTCCTCCAGTTGAGTTGGCTGGAAAGAATGTTATGATCCATAAAGTTAACTATTGACATTTGTTCAAGGATCTTTACAAAGAATGCTCCAGGATGAACACATAGACTGCAGCTTGAGACCATGGGAAACATTGTTATCGGAAACCTTCCTGTAAGGGGAATGTTTATGGCAAAAGAAGTTTACTGAGTTTAGGGGTTAGGAATAATTAAGAATAGTTAGAAACTAAAAGTTTAAGATATGTTGTAGTGTTGGCATATTTTACTATAGCTTATAGAAACTAGGAATTTTAGAGATACTAATAGCTAAAAGCCTTTTTAGGAGATGATGAGCTTAAGTTACTAGGGGATAACAGGATTTAGAGAGATAAGAAATAAACTGAGGAATGTGATATACAGCCCAGAGACAAACTTGAGTTACAATGTCATCACAAGGACACTTAAGAGGGAACTCTGAAGGACAACAATGATTTATGGAGACAGTAAATATGGGTGAGGAGAAGACCTGACGAGCAAGGCAACTCAGGCCTCAGGGATCTTGATAAGCTGCCTCGGCGCTCACCTTAAAGATGATATCTATCTTTCTGATGCTTGCTGTAATAGACTGCTCCCTAATTTCTGTGACTTAGGCAGAAGGCCTTCCCTGATCCTTTCCTAACCAGGTCGATTTAAACTTTATTTAAATCGATAAAACTTTAATTGACATGCCCCCCGAACGGCAGCACTCTATAAGATTATCCATAAAAGAGAGTATTTTAATCTAAACTCCTCTTGTTAGCATCTTAGTTTGTTTGATAAATGTGCCTGTGCCTTTAGAGCTAATGTGCATGACTGCTCCTTAACAATAAACAGCATTGAGAGCCTGAACGCATAAAAATTCCCAATGGGCACAGAACCCTTCGAGGGGGAGAAAGCCTATCAGAAAAACGTAAGAAATATTATTCTGTAAAACTGTTATTCGATCTATATTTACTTGCTATGTTTTTGCTCCTAACATGTTGAACCTGTATAATAAAAGTATAATAGTTAGAGACTTATATAAATAAAGGTTTAGCACTAATATAAAAATAATAAGACAATTGTTAATCTAGCTGGTATGTTCTGTGCCTGACACAAAAATACTTTTAGAAAAGGTGTTCTGGCTGATCAACCCTTATCAATAAAGAGTCATAAGATGTTAGCAGGCCTCTAGGCCAGAAGATGATGTAAACAACATGAGACTTCTGTAATTAAGATATAAAAAAAGTATCCTGGTTTTGATAGGGGTCAAAAACTGCTGACCCGTTGAGCTGATTTGGCATGACTCTACATTTTACATTTTCCTCTATGTACAATTTAAGATATAAAAACTCCCTTTGAAAAATAAAGCTCAGACGCTGCTTCACACCTGCCTAGACTCACTGTGTCTTCTCTTCCCTTCGCCAATGCCGTCCATCCTGAGGGAACCCCTGGACCAGCTGGAGCAGGACTCCGGCATCTCCCCTGCAAGGCTCCACGAGGGCAAGAGCAGTATCTATCTTGTCTCCAGCTCAATCCCCAGAACCTGACTCACATAGAAGCCAAAACAACTTTTTCTTACTAAAAGAATTTTTTTGAATGAAAATAGTGAGCCTGATAAGCTTTCATTATATGTTTCCATTCTTTTTCTTACTATAAACTGTGTTGCTACTTGGCCATAAAAAAAGAATAAAATAATGCTATTTGCAGCAACATGAATAGACCTAGAGATTATCATACTAAGTGAAGTAAGCCAGAAAGAAAAAGACATCTATTTTATGATATTCCTTAAGTGTGGAATCTAAAAAAAACACAAATGAACTTATATACAAAACAGAAACAGACTCACAAACATAGAAAACAAACTTATGGTTGCCAAAGAAGAAATGGGAGTAGGGATAAATTAGAAGTTTGGGATTAACATAAATGCACTACTATATATAAAGGAGGTAACCAACAAAGACCTACCGTAGAGCACAGCAAACTGTACTTAATATTTTGTAACAACCTGTAAGGGAAAGGAATCTGAAAAAAATATATATACATGTGTAATTGAATCACTTTACTGTACAAACATTGTAACACAATAATGTAAATCAGCAATGATTTTTGTAAGTCAACATTGTAAGTCAACAATGATTTGACTTTTAAAAATGAATAAGAAAATAACATAATATAGTTTTTATTGAAGTATAGTTGATTTACAATGCAGTGCCATCTCTGCTGTATAGCAAAGTGACTATTACACACATATAGACATTCTTTATTTAATATTCTTTTGGTTTATCACAGGATATGGCTATAGATGTCTATGCTAAACAGTAGAAACTTGTTGTTTATCCATCCTATATATAATCATTTACATCTTCTAATCCTACATTCCTACTTCTTCCCTCCCCTACCTGCTTCCTCCTTGGTAAGCACAAGTCTGTTCTCTATGTCTACGAGTCTGTTTCTATTTTATAGATAGATTCATTTGTGCCATATTTTAGATTCCACATATAAGTGATATCATATGGCATTTGTCTTTCTTTTTCTGATTTACTTCATTTAGTATTATAACCTCTAGTTGCATCCATGTTGCTGTAGATGGCATTATTTTGTTCTTTTTATGGCTGAGTAGTATTCCATTGCTTAATAATATTTAAAAATAATATAATTCCTTTGAGAAAAAAAGTGGAGAAGGGTGGGGTGAAGTATTAAAGAAAGTCAAAGAGAGCATAGCTGAGATTAAATTGAATAGGAGCATGAAAATTACTGCAGAGCTGGGATTTGGACAGGTGACCAACCCCCACATTGACCAGATGTCAGATTTCACAATGATTCTTCTTGTGCAGTTATTCTCAGGTTTTTTATTCCACTGTTTTTTGGTCTCATTTTGCCTCCCTGACTCCATCCCCCAAATGGGCATTGTTCAGGGTCAAAAGGGAACTTTCCAACTAGAAAGAGTTCCCCTCACCAGGAAGGGAAGAGCAGGATAAACAAACAGCTTCCTCAGCCTTTTGGGGTACTGCACAAATATCCCATGTTTGTTTCAACCCATCCAGACCAAAAAAGCTGAGATGTATAAAATATCTAGGAACAAGGAAGAAAAGCAGGGGCTGCCAATAGCAGCCACACAGCAGGAGCAATCATGGTCCACAGTGACCTGCTCTCCAGCAGATTTCACCACAGTCACCCTGGAGATTACACAAGTTTTCACCCTGGATTCTATGCCACCCCTTGATCCAGCACTCCAGAGTGACCCCACCAGCAGGTAAAAGTCTTCCCTTATTGAAGTCAGCCCACAAAGTCTGGAAGAGGGGACTGCTTCTTCAAATGCACAGACATCTGCACAAGGCTACAAGGATCACAAAGAAATAGGGAAACATGACTCTACCAAAAAATTACAGTAAACCTCTCATAACTGGCCCTGAAGAAATGAAGATGTGGGAACTGCCCAACAAATAGTTCAAAATAATAGATCTAAAAGATGCTCACATTGCTACAAGAGAACACAGATAATTTAATGATATCAGAAAAACAGTACAAGAACAAAATGAGAAGTTCAAAAAGAGAAAACAAAACAAAAGAACCAAACAGAAATATTGGAGCTAGAGAACACAATGACTGAACAAAATAATTTGATAGACAATTCTAGCAGCAGACTTAATCAAGCAGAAGAAAGAATAGATGAGCCTGAAGATGGATCAATTGAAATTATCCAGAGAAGTAGAAAGAAAATTAGGCTTTAAGCTCTGAATCAGCCTCACCCACCAGTGGGCAGACGACAGCCCCAGAACAACTGTAGCCACCCACAGCCAACCAGCCCACTCACAAGCAGACCCTGGGACTGGCTGAACCCCAGCCTCACACACTAGTGTGTGAACATCAGCCCCAGTACAACCACAGCCCTGTAGCCTGTGGGCCCAGCTCACCCACCAGCAGACCAACACAAGTTTTGGGAACCCCAGATCTTGCAGCCAAATGTATCAGGAACTGGCCCCACACACCAGTGACTTGATACCAGCTCTGGGACCTCTTGACCCTGAAGCCAGACACCGGAAGATGGCTCTGCCTGCCAGTGGGCTGGTATAAGCACCAGGACCTGGTGGACAGGCACCAGCCCTGGGATCTCCTGAACCCGACCCCACCCACCAGTGAGCCAGTTAGTGACAGGGCCCCCTGGGGTTCCTCGCCAGCTGCCTTGTGACCCAAATCATTAACAAGTACCCAGCAGTCTCTGCACAAGGCAGAGCCTAGCAGCCAACCAGACCAGGGGCCAGCCAACCCTACCAGATTGCCCAAAGTATTCACTCACCACAACAGAAGGACCCATGCAGTCCACTTAAGGGGAACTCTGAGAGCATATAGCTCTGGTGACAAGAAGAAAATATGCTGCTGGGATACATAGGACATCTTCAACAAAAAGCCATTTCTCCAAGGCAGGGAAATATAACCAGATATAATACATGAAATAAATATTAATACATGAATACAAAATATTAATACATGAAAACAGATATTAATACATGAAATCAAAAATGGTAAATTAGGCAAAAATGAGGCAATAGCAGAATATTAACAAATGAAGAAACAAAATAAAATCCCAGAGAAAGACGATCTAAGTGAAGTGGAGATAGGTAATCTACCCAAGACAGGGCTCAAAGCAGTGATCATTATCAAAGTGGTGCTTCACTGGTGGCCCAGTGGTTAAGAATATGCCTTTGAATGCAGAGGATGCAGATTCTATCCCTAGTTGGGGAACTAAGATCCCATATGCTGTGGGGCAACTAAGTTTGTGCACTGCAACTAGAAAGCTTGCATGCCACAACTAGAGAAGCCTGCTTACCACAATGAGAAGCCCACAAGCCACAACTAGAGAAAACCCTTGGGCTGCAACAAAGAGCCTGTGTGCCACAACAGAGACCCAGCACAGTCAAAAAAAATGATGTTTTTAAGCAAAATAGACATTGGAGACCATCTGCAGCATTGTCTATCATCAAAGGTTTGGCGACAAATTTTCAAGAAGCCTGACCCAGATATCTTGGGAAAATTGTCTCATCAGATATCATCTGCTTTGATTCCAGGAAATCTTTACTTTTAGGTTAGCAGATGATATATAAGTCCAACAAGGTTCAGTCCTTTCTTTAAGTGTATCACATGAATCCAGGATTCTATTCCTTGGGGTTCGGTGGCACAGGTGGTACTTAGCAGTACCTGATAGGGACCTCTCCTACAAAAGTTGAAAGGAGTTATTCTGAAGGTATCTTTTGCAAAAGATGAAATCTCCAGTTTCCAACTTGTGATATTTAAGGTCTTCATCTCCTGAGAGCCAACTGTGAAAAGCCTGCTCTACCAAAACATGGTTATTTTTCATAGAAATATTTAGACCTTTGCAATACTGGAATATCCCTCCTTTTATCGGTTGTGGGTCAAAATAAGTAGGAGCAAACTGTGTTAGGTGTCCTGTATCTCAAAGGGTGAGAGTTTATGAGTTCCAAAAGAGGTAGATGCAAGATATAAAACGACCAAAGTCAATGCTTTTAGCCAACGTATTTGGAGAGTCTCTATAAATTTTGCCAAATGAGTTTTAATAATGCAGTTGGTGCATTCAACTAAGCCAGCCAACTGAGGACGGTAATCACAGTAAAGGTGTAAAACTGGCCAAACAGTGAAAACTTGCCAAAGTATCTGGCCAGTAAAATGGGTTCCTTGATCACTATGTAGTTTGAGAGGAGTTCCCCAGGTAGGGATAATGTTTTCCAAATGGAATTTAGTCACAGAAGAGGCAGAAGCCTGCTTGCAAAAGAAGGCTTCAGTCCAGTGTCAAAACATACAGATAATGACTAAAACATATTTATACACACTAGACATGAGAAGTTGTAAGAAATCCATCTGCCAGATCTCGATGCTCCATCAGGCAGTTTAAAATGTCAGAGAGCAGGCCAAGCCAAGTGGGTACCCAATTCTACCCACCAGCAGGCTGTCACAAGCCCCAGGACACACTTGGGCCCAGCCCCACCTACCAGCCTGCCCACAGTTGTCGCCTTGTCACAACAGAAAGGCCCATGCAGCCTACATAGGGACAGCCTTAGAGAATATAGCTCTGATAACCAGAGGAGAGTGTACTGCTGGGCCCCAAGGGCGTGTCCTCCATAAGGCCACTTCTCCAAGATTGGGAAATGTAGCCAATCTACCTAATAATAATCCGTAGAAATAAAAACAGAGAACTAGTCAAAATGAGGATGCAGAGGAAGATATTCCAAATGAAAGAACAAGACAAAACCCCAGAAGAACTAAGAAAAGTGGAGACAAGCAATCTACCCAGTAAAGAATTCAAGGTAATGATCATAAATATGCTCAACAAACTTGAAATAAGAATGGAAGAACACAGTGAGAAGTTTAACAAAGGGTTAGAAAATATACAGAAGAACCAAACAGAGGTGAAGGGTACAATAATTAAGTTTAAAATACACTAGAAGGAGTCAACAGTAGATAATATGGAAGAATGAATCAGTGAATTTGAAGAGAATAGTAGAAATCACCAAAACTGAACAGAAAATATATTTACTATCAACATAAATACGGGCAGCTTTGTCCTGGGCTAAAGTGCAAGCCTATGTAAGAACATATAACTCAGACAGTTGGGCCAGTGTTGCCGTTAGGTAAAGATACTGTTTTAACAACATCAAAAAAAGTTACAGTAGCATACTTAGCACAGTATTTGCATCATCACCTTTTAAGTAAGAGCCGTCAGTGAACCATAAGAAGTCAGTGTTACCTAAAGGTATTTCCTGTAGGTCATCACAGGAGTCAGAAGATGATCTGTCAGCATTAAGAAACTGTGATGGACTTTGTTGGTAATGAAGGGAAAAAGAGTCAAAGGGGATGAAAACATACAAAACTTCCAGTTAAAAATACATAAGTCACAGGGATATATTATACAGCATGCCAATTCTATTAACACTGTATTGCATATTGAAAGTTGCTAAAAGAGTAAACCTTTAAAGTTCTCATGACAAGAGAAACAAATTCTGTAATTGTGTATGGGGATGGATGTTAACCAGATTTATCGTGGTGATCATGTTACAATATAAACAAATATGAAATCATTACATTGTACACCTAAAACTAATCTAATGTATAATATATACATTATAATGTATAATCTAAGGTATAATGTCAATTATATCTCAATTTTTAAAGAATAACAAATATAAAATGAATTCTGCTGAAATATGGACATGGAGGTATTTTTAATCCTTCCCTGTGAATCATTTAAATTTATATATTTTTTATTAAAATAATATCAAAAATGAGTAGCAAGGTCAAGATTACCATAATATAAAAGAGTAATGTGAGGGGCAGTTAACAAAAAGACTTCATAAGAGTTGAGGTGACTGACTGAGAAATGTTGAGTGTGGTGAGAGTTCAGGAAGGATTCTACTGACATATACAAATGCTATTTTTAAAATGGATAACCAACAGGGACCTATTGTACACCACAGAAACTCTGCTCGATATCCTGTAATAACCTAAATGGGAAAATAATTTGAAAAAGAATAGATGCATGTATATGTATAACTGAATCATTTTGTTGTATACCTGAAACTAACACAACATTGTTAATCAATGCTACTCCAATATAAAAGTTAAAAAAAAGAATTTACTTTCAGTGAGAACGGATTTTAGTAATACATGAGCATTAGGGATAACAGGGTATGGGATAAAAACGTTATTTATTGCTCAGGCCTGGACAAACCTCCATCCTTGATCCTTAGGTTTTCCTACTGGTAAAATAGGAGTGTTATAGGGGCTAGTGCAAGGGATAATGAGGCCTTGAGGCTTGTAATCTTCTATTATGAACTTTATGCCTTGAAGGCTTTCTTTACTGACAGGGAATTGATTAATTCTGGGAAGAGGTTTTGAGAAACCTATTTGAATTTTGATGGGAGATGCACTGTAAATTTTGCCAACATCATTTGGAGATTTTACCTATAAGAAGGATGGTAGTTGATTCAACAGAGACAAACGATGCATGTTTCCAGAATCAGCTCTAGTACTATCAGAAATAGAATAAGTAAAAGATGTCAAAATGTCATTTAATTCACCTGATGGTTTACTTTGATGACTACTGTCAAATTCTAGAATTATTTCCTCCTTTTGGGAGAAAGAAACTCTGGTGTAATACTTCTAAGAAGTCTCAAATACAGAATGAATATTGGAATGGACAGGGGCAGAGTTCCTAAGGAAAAAAAGGTGTCTCTCTCTCAAAGGGTCTAAACAAAGGTCTAAACCTATTCGGTTCAGAGACAGGCCCTCTTGAGGTTCATTAAAGATCTCCACTATTTGAACTGTTTTAGTTCTCTGAGGCAGTGGCTGCTTTACAGTAGTGGGATTGAGCATCAAGAATGTGGCTACAGAATCAGTTAGGACTGGAAGAAATTCATCCCCAATCTGGAGAAGTATTTCTCAAAGCTGATTAAGAAGGAGGGTTGGAAAGAGCACCTGTAGTTCTTTGGAGCCCCATTTGTAAGAGTTGGGAGGAAGTTGGAAAGTGCTTAAATTTGGAACAGTCTCTTTCCCAATATCCTGCATCTTTGCAAAAATAGCAGAAAATAGGAGGGTTTTGGTTTCATTTAAGAGCCTTCTTTTTCCAGAGTTGAAGATTAAGAATTTTGGTGGTCTTCCTTCCTAGAGAGTGTAAGAGAGCTGCTTTACCAGATTAATGAAATCTGGAGTGGACATAGTTTCTGATTCCATCCTGGTCCTTTTTACTAAGAAGGAAAGCTCCTGGTTTACCCCCTAATAAATATAGAATTAAAAACTACCTTGGAAGAAAGACCAGAATTTTCTTTAAAAATAATCTGAAGTTGATTAAAGTAGTGATGAACACATTCATCAGTTTTTTGTGTAGAAGCCTGAATTTGGTTCCAATCAACAAGGTTTGGAAAAGCCCTGGGCTCAAGGCTTCAGACAAGAGCTGTCTGCATTGAAAAATAAACATAGGGAATCTGTGTGTGTGCGTGCTAAGACACTTCAGTCATGTCTGACTCTTTTCCACCCTGTGGACTGTAGCTCACTAGACTCCTCTGTCAATGGGATTCTCCAGGCAAGAATACTGGAGTGGGCCTTCCCTGGCAGTCCAGTGGTTAAGACTTCACCTTCCAATGCAAGGGATGCAGGTTCAATCCCTGGCCAGGGAGCTAGGATCCCATATGCCTTGTGGCCGGAAAACCAAAACATAAAACATAAACAATATTCTAACAAATTCAATAAAGACTTTAAAAATGGCCCACACCAAAAAAATATTAAAAAAAAAAAAAAAGAATACTGGAGTGGGTTGCCATGCCCTCATCCAGAGGATCTTCCCCATCCATGGATCAAACCTGCATCTCTCCTGCAATGGCAGGTGGGGTTTTTTTTACCACTAGCTCCACCTGGGAAGCCCCAAATAGAACCTAATTAGACTTAAAAATTTTGCACAGCAAAGAAAACATGAACAAAATGAAAAGACAACCCACTGAATGGGAGAAAATATTTCTTGATGATATGGCCAATAAGATGTTAACATCCAAAATATATAAACCGTTCATACAACTTAACATCAAAAAAAGCCCAACCTGATTAAAAAATGAGAAGACCTGAATAGACAAATAGCATACAGATGACCAGCAAATGCATGAGAAGATGGTCAACATCATTAATCATCAGAGAAAGACAAATTAAAACCACAATGAGATATTACCTCACACCCAACAGAATAGCTGTTATCAAAAAAGACACAAATAACAAATACTGGCAAGGATATGGAAAAAAGAGAACTCCTGTACACTGATGATGGAAATACAAATCGGTGTAGCCACTGTGGAAAACAGAACAAACTAGTGGTTATCACTGGGGAGAGGAGTATATGCTTGCTTAGTCACTCAGTCGTGTCTGACTCTTTGTGACACTATGGACTGTAGCCTGCCAGGCTCCTCTGTCCATGGAATTCTCCAGGCAAGAATACTGGAGTGGGTTGTCATTTCCTCCTCCTTGCATCAGGGGATCTTCCTGACGCAAGAATGGAACCTGCATCTCCTGCATTGCAGACAGATTCTTTGCCACTGAGCCACAGACTAAAGAAGCCTGGAGGGGAAAATTTGTTTATGTTGTTCAGTTGCTAAGCATGTCTGACTCTGCTGCCCCATGAACTGCAGCATGCCAGGCTTCCTTGTCCTTCACTATCACCCAGAGTTTGCTCAAATTCATGTCCACTGGGTTGGTTATGCTATCTAACCATCTCATCCTCTGTCACTTCCTTCTCCTCCTACCCTCAATCTTTCCCAACACCAGGGTCTTTTCCAATGAGTTGGCTCTTTGCATCAGGTGGCCAAAGTATTGGAGCTTCAACTTTAGCATCAGTCCTTCCAATGAATATTCAGGGTTAATTTCCTTTAGGATTGACTGGTTTGATCTCCTTGCAGTCCAAGGGACTCTGAAGAGTCTTCTCCAGTGGGAGAAGGAGAGGGTGGATGATTTGAGAGAATAGCATTGAAATATATGCATTACCACATGTGAAGTAGATAACCAGTGTGAGTTTGATGTATGATGCAGGACACAAAAAGCCAGTACTCTGTGACGACATGGAGGGATAAGGTGCAGAGGTGGGAGGGAGGTGATACATGTATACCTATGGCCGGTTCATACTGATATATGGCAAAAACTATCACAATGTTGTAAAGTAATTATTCTCCAATTAAAATAAAATAAATAAAAAATTTTTAAAAAAAGAGTCTCCTCCAGCACTACAATTCAAAAACAATTTTTGGTGCTCGGCCTTGTTTATGGTCCAACTCTCACATCCATACATGACTACTGGAAAAACCATAGCTTTGACTATAAGGACCTTTGTCAGCAAAGTGACATCTCTGCATTTTAATATGCTGTCTAGGTTTGTCATAGATTTCCTTCCAAGAAGCAAGTGTCGTTCAATTTCATGGCTGCAGTTACCACCCACAGTGATTTTGGAATCCAAGGGAATAAAATCTCTCACTGCTTCCACTTCTTCCCCTTCTATTTGCCATGAAGTGATGGGACCAGATGCCATAATCTTAGTTTTTTGAATGTTGAGTTTTAAGCCAGCTTTTTCACTCTCATCTTTCACTCTCATCAAGAGGTTCTTTAGTTCTTTAGAAGGGAATATAGCCAATATTTTATAATAACTATAAATGGACTATAATCTTTAAAAATTGTGTATTTAAAAAAATTTGCTATACTGTAACTTATGTCAGCTATATTATACATCAGCTATATCTCAATAAAAAAAAGAAATTTATAAAAATAAACCGTCTGGAGACGGCCATTTGTAGCGGCGCTAGAGGCTGCGTTCGGCAGGCGCTGCGAAGTCGTGTGGAGGAGCGCGCCCCCCCGGCAGCCGCAGCCCCTCTCTGTTCCGGTCCCCTCGCTTCTCCGCGCCTCGGGCGGGACCGACCAGCCCAGGCGCCGCACTGCCGTCCTGACCCGACCTCCAGCAGCTCCTGGCGCCCGGGACCCCCGCCCGGCCGCTCGCCCGCAGTCCGCCGGAGGCACACGTCCCCGGAGCCGGGCCTAAGGCGGGCGGCGGCTCGGCGTGGCCGGGCTGGGCTCGGCGGCGTCCCCATGGCCGCGGCCGGCTGGCGGGACGGCTCCGGCCAGGAGAAGTACCGGCTGGTGGTGGTCGGCGGAGGCGGCGTGGGCAAATCGGCGCTCACCATCCAGTTCACCCAGTCTTATTTTGTAACGGATTATGATCCAACCATCGAGGATTCCTACACAAAGCAGTGCGTGATAGATGACCGGGCGGCCCGGCTAGACATTCTGGATACAGCGGGACAAGAGGAATTTGAAGCTATGAGAGAACAGTATATGAGAACTGGCGAGGGTTTCCTTTTGGTCTTTTCAGTCACAGATAGAGGCAGTTTTGAAGAAATCTATAAGTTTCAAAGACAGATTCTCAGAGTAAAGGATCGTGATGAGTTTCCAATGATTTTAATTGGTAATAAAGCAGATCTGGATCATCAGAGACAGGTAACACAGGAAGAAGGACAGCAGTTAGCACGGCAACTTAAGGTAACATACATGGGGGCGTCAGCAAAGATTAGGATGAATGTAGATCAAGCGTTCCATGAACTTGTCCGGGTTATAAGGAAGTTTCAAGAGCAGGAATGTCCTCCTTCACCAGAACCAACACGGAAAGAAAAAGACAAGAAAGGCTGCCATTGTGTCATTTTCTAAGAATCCCTTGAATTTTAGCTACCAACTGCCAGGAAAGCCCTCATCTTCTCCTCCTCTCCTTACAGTTTACATCACGTTGGTACCTTCCTAGCCTTAGATAAATGATCACCGTGGTAGCCTTAGACCAAGAAGCTGGCTAATCCTTTCCATGAAGCTAATCCAATGGTCATTTCAAGACAGATTTAATGGAAACACTAAGGCTGCTTCAAAGATTATCTGATTCCTTTAAAATGTATATCTATATACACAGACACATTCTTTTTTTTTTTAATGCTTACTTTTAATAGGGATGAATCAGTTTTGGAATCTAAGCTGTTTGCCAAGCTGAAGTCATCGGTTGTGAAATAACTTTTAACTTCTGGAATCATGTTGCCTACTGCTACTCTAAATAGAAACATAGGGAATTTTTTAAAATGTGAATTTTTGCCTCTCTCTAAAAATTTTGATGTCAACTTTAGTTAATCTTAAGTACACTGAATTGAATCCACAAACGTGGGACATCTCAGACCTTTCCTGATGCTATAGCCTTTGTTTTCCAGTGGCCAAAATACCAAAATGCCTATTGTATTTATAGGTTAAAAACTGCGTGTAAAGCCTTTGCTATTACTCCTACTCTTAAAGATAATATTCTGTGTGGCCAAATATTTGGACTCATTCTGGACTTAGGCATTTCAATGTTCTTGGTATTTTAATTTAACTCTTTTTCACAGTCATGTTGAGAGTAAAAATAAATAATTTCTGTCTGTCTTCCTTTTCACGTATTTCTGGATAAGGGATTCAAAAAACTAAAACTGTTTTTGTTTGTAATATAAAATATGGAATTGATCTTTCCAGGGTCAGAGATGATTAATGTTTTGCTATATACTTTTATACATTATTTTCTTATCAAACTAGTTAACAAGTATTTTTATATGTTTGTAAGCAAATACGCTTTCACAGCATACCTTGTGTATATGTAAAGATAAGTATTTAATTCTCACTGTTCACTTTTAACTGACAAAGAGAAAAAAAGAAAGTGAAAACTACAAAAACTGTGGTAGAATCCTACATGCTGTTCCGGTCCTGGTTGTACCCACCTCTGGCCAGTCACATAGCTACTCAAGAAACCTTCCCGATAGAGTACAACAGGATGAGAATCTGAAATCGCTTCCAATATCCCCTATTAGATATTGACTGTTCTATCAAGTAGTAAGTGGTGAAACTTTTAACTGACAAGTAGTGTAACTGTGGATGACTTCTGACTTTGTTTTTTAATTCTGTGGATTGTGTTTAAACAATTCAAAAGTTTGTTCCTGATTTTGAGATACTAAGTGGTATTGCACAGTTGTCACTTTATTGAATGTGTACAACAGTTTCATGAAGTTTATAAAGCGTACCCTTGTATAGCTTCAGGTGCTAGAATTAAAATTGATCTGTTATCACAAAAAAAATAAAAAAAAATAAAATAAAAAATAAACCGTCTGCATTTTAAGGACCAAAGTAAGGTGGTCACCAGGCCTAGACTAGAACTATGAGGTCACTAAGGGTCATGGAGCACACACACAGACACGCGCGCACGCGCACACACACACACACACACACACACAACTTTAATCAGGAAAGACCCCCTTCCTCCTATAATGTCCCTCCAACACCCTCTACTGGCCTCTACTGGCAATGCATAATTTAAGAAACTGCTTGTTGAACAGTCCAGTCCAAAGTCACAGAGCAGTTTCTGAAGAATGAATTTGGAGTTCAGAAGCAATAAATTGGTAATTGGCACAGATAATGTATTGTTCCAATACCAGTTAGTGAATAGTCATTCTTTTCTAAGTTATTTAAAACATTATCCTTACATTTTCATATATTCATTGTTCTGTTCAGGGATTCTGTATCCTACAAAGCTATTTGCAAATCTCTGTGTTAGTACCACACAGTTGTTTTGTTTTGTTTTATTTTTTTCTCTCCTGCTTCCCACTTTGGACAGTATTTTTCTAACAGTTCCAATGCCACCTTCTCCCTGTTGCGTGCCTCTATTACAGATTCCTGGATCACAGAATAAACTTTCCTGGAGTCTCATGTCTTTACTGGCCTATATGGTCTTTTCTTCTATTTTCACAGGAAGGAGAGGCTTAGGAAACAAGGCCAAATTGACAAGAACAAGATGGAGCCAGAACATGATATTCTGTACCCCACACTTCTAGCCAGCACTATCTATGACCTTTGGAGAAGTCTAGGGTTTTTTCCAGCTGCTCTGGGTCTTAGTTGCAGCTTGCAAGCTTCTCTACTTGCTGAGCACAGGTCCTAGAGCACTGGCTAATTGTTGTGGTCCTTTAATGGACCGGAACTTGGGGGTACAGAGTCGACCGATAAGAAAGTGAAAGAAGGAAGAAAAGAGGCTGAGCCTCATGAAGGGGACAGAGTAGAGACGGGGAGAGAGGGGGAGAGAGAGAGAGAGGGAGAGAGAAAATGGGGAAAGACACGGGGACCAGTGCTCTGGTGGAACAAAGGATTTATTCAACATATTGTGGGCATGTATATACTCTCTTACAAGATAGCCATTTTTAGCAGAGATAGGGATCAAAAATCTAACAAGTCATCTAGAAAGCCAGATGCTAGAATCATTCTCAATAGAGGGGGTTGTAAAAGTTACTTTACATATCAGAAAGGAGACTTGTAAATGGCTGCTGTTTACCTTATGGAATTTCCATAC
Source organism: Giraffa tippelskirchi (assembly GCF_054371585.1). Lineage (NCBI taxonomy): Eukaryota > Metazoa > Chordata > Mammalia > Artiodactyla > Giraffidae > Giraffa > Giraffa tippelskirchi. The sequence continues at coordinate 155,960,543 of NC_137278.1, forward strand.
GAATGAGACACATGAATTTCTATTATCCCCGAAAGCCGGCTTGCCAGCTCTCTGGCACCTGTATTCAGGTGCTGTTAAGGAACATAGAATTCATGCAAGACTGAAAACAGTACACAGGAAGCCTCCTGTTAAATGTATCCTGACAGCTAATAGTTGTAGCACACAAGTATAGTTGCCACAAGGCATGTGGGATCTTAGTACGCTGACCAGGGATGAAACACAAGTCTCCTGCATTAGAAGGCAGGTTCTTAACCTCTGGATCACCAGGGAAATCTCGGTACCACACGGTTTTATCACTATAGAAAAATGAGTTTTGACACTTGTTGAGGCAAATTTCCCCTCATTGTTGCTTTTCAATTATTTTTGTAATATTCCCAAGCATTTTTTTCCAGGTGTTCCTTATTATCAACTTGCCAAATCCAGTTGGTTTACATTAAATTCACTTGTTAACATGGATAGATTTACAATATCAGCCTTCCTAAGTACTTAAAAATAAAATTCCTTTAAAATAATTAGCCACTGTGGAAAACAGTATGACTTAAAAAATTAAACAAAATTACCATATGATCCAGCAATTCCACTTCTAGGTATGTAGCCAAAAGAATTGAAATTCAGGGCTCAAACAGCTATTTGCACACTCATGTTCATAGCAACAAAGCAGCCTAAGTATTTATAGGTGGATGAAAGAATAAATAAATGTGATATATACATACAATTGAATATATTCAATCTTTAAGAAGGGATGAAACTCTGATATATGCTATAACATGGATAAACCTCAAAGACACTGTGTTTAAGTGAAATGAGCCAGTCACAAAAGGACAAAAATCATATGACTCCACTTATATGAGGTACCTAAAATATGCAAATTCATAGGGACAGAAAGTAGAAAAGTGGTTACCAGGGTCTGGAGGAGGGGGAAACAGGAAGTTCATATTTAATGGGTACAGAGTTCCAGGTGGGAAAAATGAAAAAGTTCTGGTGACAGATGGTGGTAATGGTTGCACAACAGTAGGAATGCACTTAATGCTACTGAACTGTACATTTTCAATGATTCAAATGGTAGACCTTATGTTATATATACTTTACTACAATAATAATAAAATGTGCACATTTTGTTTTATTAACTGTAAAATGATACACACACAATATGAAAATATAGAAAACATGAAAAAAGTTATCCATAGTTTTATCAATTAGAGATAATGATATTTAAATTACTGATGTGTTTCCTTCTAGTTTTTAAATAATGTTTATACATACATAGTTGAGATTATGCTTAATATGCAGCTTTGTATCCTGCCTTTTTAACTGAAGCACTTTCCTTATGAATTAAATTTCTTCAAAATATCATTATAAGGAGTTCCAAAATGGCAGAGCGAAGGAGTAGGTGGTCATGGGGCGCATCTCTCTCCACAGATGCATCAGGAATCTATCTAAAGACACAACAGTTCTCACAGAACACTGGCTGAATACTAGCCAGGGTCCTTGACCACCAGAAAGGGCCATATGGATCCATGCATAACTAGGTAGGACGAAAGAAAGAAGGGAGTGAAGAGTAAGCAGGTCGGAACCTGAACCCCAGGGTGGGGGAGCTGAAGCAGAGAATGGATTATTCCATCTGGGGAAATCGGCTGGGACAGAAGGGAAGCATTTGAGGCTATTGGAGGAGGGTGAAGCAGCTGATCTGTGACAGTCTGGATAGAGCAAGAACCACACAGACAATCTGTACCCCACGAACTGTACATACCCTGGACTGGAACGCATGTATACTGGTGTGCACAAGGGCTGGAAGCTAGAGCGTGGGGATTGGAGAGCAAGCATGGGGCAAGGACTGCTGTTGGCTGCAGGGAGATAACCCGGGGAAACAGGATGGAGGAAATCTGCAACAAGAAATGCCTTTGGAGGAAAACCAAACTGTGATGAAAGCAGGGCACTACTACTGAGTCACGTGCAAGGATTGGAGCCCAAGAAGCACCAGCCAGAGCTGCCTCTTTTGCCCCTGCTGCCAGAGGCTAAAAAAGGCTCCTTGTAGTGCCACATCTCTTGCACCATGGTCACCAGCTTCCCTGCACACCTGGCACTGTTGGGCCCCCCACGATTCAAGCAGCCATGCCACCTCCACACCCTATCCTCACTGGGGCAGACCCAAGTCCTTCAGGGTACCCTCAGGAGCAGACTCTTGTGGATGGCCCCCATTCAGAGGTGGGGCTAAAACCACAGCTGAGTTCCAGCAGTGAAGTAGCTAAGGAAGAGGATTGAAAAGCTTTCCATCAGCTGCACAAATTGAAGATTAAATCCACATAATTAACTAGGTAGACTCTGTGTCTATGGAAAACATGAAAGGACAGTGAGTGTTCCCACAAAGAAAACACTATAGCTCTGGCAGCTGTGGACATTGGAGGCAAGCACACAGAAGAGCAGGGCCAGATTAATGTCCAAGCTGTCCCCACAGGTCCCACAGTAGATCCGGAGACCAGCTCTCCCCAGCACTGGAAGGGCTCCGATCAAGGTAGAGGTGGGCTGTGGCTCATGGTGGGGGCAAGGGCACTGACAATTGGGGCCCTAAGAAAACACTTATTATTATGATGATGATGTTTTGATTCATTCTATTGTTGATTCTGGGTTTTATCCCCTGTTGTGGTGGTTGCTTTTATTACTATTATTATTTCTGTTTAAGTTTACAGGATTTTTTAATCATACTTTTTATTATTTTATGTATTTCTACTTTTACTTTGGCTTTCTGCTGTTCTGTGTTTTTGTTGTTGTTGTTGTTTTGGTTCTTTTTGTTGTTGTAGTTGTTTAATACATATAGATCTTTTTTATATATACTTCTATTTTAACTTTGCCTTTCTGTTGTTCTTTCTTTTTTAAATCATTTTTGTCTGCTTTGTTTTCTTGGCTTTATTCCTCAGTTGGCATTCTGCTTTGGTTTTGTTTTCCATTTGTGTTTAGTTAGTTTTCTTTTTAATTGGCCAATTTCATTTTTGGTTTCTCTTTTTCGTCTGGTTGCTCTCTTGTACTTTGTTTTCTTTGGTTCAGTTTTGGTTCTTTTGTATGCGTGTGTCTGTGTGTGTGTATGTCCCTTTGTCTTTGTTTCTGTTTGTTTCTATTTGGCTGATTTTTCTTTTACCATTTGCCTGGGTTTCATATTTTCTTTTTTGTTTTTGTGTGTGTTTGCTTTTTTGTATTTTTTAAATCCTCTTTATTGCCATGACAAACAGCTTGTGGGGTCTTGGTTTGGTTACCAGAAGTCGTGCCTGAGCCTCTGGGGTGGGAGTATCAAGTCCAGGACACTAGATCACCAAATATTCCTGGCCCCAGGGAATATTAATCTTTTGTGGGAGTTAGGCCTCCTTCCAAATTCAAGACCTGTTTCCACTAAACTGCCTGCAGCACCCAGCGCTGAATGCCTCACCCAAACAGTAAACAAGACAGGAATACAAACCCAACAATCAGCAGACAGACTGCCTAAAGTCATACTAAGCCCCAAACACCCCAAACACATCACCTGACATGGCCCTGACATGTCACATGACATCACCTGACATGGAAGAAAAAAAGTTACCTCCATCTACCAGGACACAGACACAAATCTCCACCACCATGAAGCCTACACAAGCCGCTGGACCAACCTCACCCACAGGGACAGAGACCAGAGCAAGAACTACAACCCTGTAGCCTGAGAACAGGAGATATCAAACACAGTAAATTAAACAAAATGTGGAAGGAAAATTATGACCAACCTAGACAGCATATTAAAATGCAGAGACATTACTTTGTCAACAAAGGTCCGTCTAGTCAAGGCTATGGTTTTTCCAGTGGTCATGTATGGATGTGAGAGCTGGACTATAAAGAAAGCTGAGTGCCGAAGAATTGATGCTTTTGAACTGTGGTGTTGGTGAAGACTCTTGAGAGTCCCTTGGACTGCAAGGAGATCCAACCAGTTCATCCTAAAGGAGATCAGACCTGGGTGTTCATTGGAAGGACTGATGTTGAATCCTTTGGCCACCTGATGCAAAGAGCTGACTTATTTGAAAAGACCCTGATGCTAGGAAAGATTGAGGGCAGGAGTAGAAGGGGAAGACAGAGGATGAGATGGTTGGATGGCATCACCAACTCAATGGACATGGGTTTGGGTGGGCTCTGGGAATTGGTGATAGACAGGGAGGCCTGGCGTGCTGCAGTTCATAGGGTCACAAAGAGTCGGACACGACTGAGTGACTGAACTGAACTGAAAGACAGAGAAATATCATACAGGTGAAGGATCAAGGTAAAAACCCATAAGACCAAATAAATGAAGAGGAAATAGGAAAACTACCTGAAAAGAAATATAGAACAGTACTAGTAAAGATCCAAAATCTTGAAGATAGATTGGAGAAGATGAAAGAAACATCTAAATATGATCTAGACGAAATGAAGAATAACCAAACAGTGATGAACAACATAATTACTGAAAGTAAAAAATATCTATAAGGAATAAATAGCAGAATAACGGAGGTAGCAGAACAGATAAGTGAGTTGGAAGATAGAATGGTGGAAATAACTGCTGAATAACCAAATAAAGAAAAAAGAATGAATAGAATTGAGGACAGTCTCAGAGACCTCTGGGACAATATTAAATGCACCAATATTCTAACTATAGGGGTCCCAGAAAAAGAAGAGAAAGAGAAAGGATCTGAGAAAATATTTGGAGAGATTATAATCGAAAACTTCCCTAACATGGAAAAGGAAATAATCAATTAAGTCCAGGAAGCACAAAGTTCCATACAGGATAAACCCAAGAAGAAACATGCCAAGACGCATATTAATCAAGCTAACAAAAATTAAGCACAAAGAAAAATATTAAAAGCAGCAAGGGAAAAAAGACAAATAACATACAAGGGAACCTCCATAAGGCTAACAGCTGATCTTTCAGCAGAAACTCTGCAAGCCAGAAGGGAGTGGCAGGATATATTCAAAGTAATGCAAGGGAAAAACCTACAACCAAGATTACTCTACCCAGTAAGGATCTCATTCAGATTTGATGGAGAATTCAAAAGCTTTACAGACAAGCAAAATTTAAGAGAACTCAGCACCACCAAACCAGCTTTACAACAAACGCTAAAGGAAGTTCTCTAGGCAGGAAAAACAAGAGAAGAAAAAGATCTACAAAAACAAATGCAAAAAAATTAAGAAAATATTAGTAGGAGCATATGTATCAATAATTACTTTAAGTATAAATGGATTAAATGCTCCAACCAAAAGACACAGATTGGCTGAATGGATACAAAAATAAGACCTGTATATATACTGTCTACAAGAGACCCACTTCAGGGGCTTCCCTGGTTGTTCAGTGGTTAAGAATTCATCATGCAATGCAGTGGAGGTGGCTTTGATCCCTGGTCAGGGAACTAAAATCCTACATGCCACAGAGCAAGTAAGCCCATGTGCTGTAACTACTGAGCTATGTGCTCCAGAGCCCATGCACCACAACTAAATAGTCCATGTGTTGCAATGAAAGATCCCACATTACACAACAAAGATCTTGCATGCTGCAACTAAGAGCCAACACAGCCAAATAAATAAGCATTTTAAAGAGAGAGAGAACCACTTCAGACTAGAGACACATATAGACTAAAGTTAAGGGATGGAAAAAGATATTCCATGCAAATGGAAATCAAAAGAAAAATTGGAGTAGCAATACTCATATCAGACAAAATAGATTTTAAAATAAAGACAATTACAAGAGACTTGAGAGTCCCCTGGACAGCAAGGAGAACAAATCAGTCAATCTTAAAAAACATCAACCCTGAATATTCATTGGAAGGACTTATACTGAAGCTGAAGCCTCCAGTACTTTGGCCACCTGATGCAAAGAGTGGACTCATTGGAAAAGACCTTAATATTGGGAAAGATTGAGGGCAGGAGGAGAAGGGGGCAACAAAGGATGAGATGGTTGGATGGCAAACTCAGTGGAGATGAGTTTGAGCAAATTCTGGGAGATAGTGAAGGACAAGGAAGCCTGGTGTGCTGTAGTCCATGGAATTAGAAAGAGACACAACTGTGTGACTGAAGAACAACAAAAACAAGAAACAATGAAGGACACTACATAATGATCCAGGGATCAATCTAAGAATGTGCATGTGTGCTTAATCGCTCAGTCATATCTAACTCTTTGTAACCCCATGGATTGCAGCCCATCAGGATTCTCTGTCCCTGGGGATTCTCCAGGCAAGAATACTGGAGTGGGTTGCCATATACTCCTCCAGGGGATCTTCCCAATCCAGGGATCAAACCCAGGTGTCCCACACTGCAGGCATTCTTTACCAACTGACCCATCAAGGAAGCCCCAATTTAAGAATAAGATGTAACAATTATAAATATTTATGCACCCAACACAGAAGCACCTCAATATATAAGACAAATGCTAACATATATAAAAGGGGAAATCAACAGTAACACAATAATAGTGTGGGACTTTACCACCCCACTTACACCAATGGACAGAGTATCCAAATAGAAAATTAATAAGGAAATGCAAGCCTTAAATCACACATTAGACCAGATGAACCTAATTGATATTTATAGGACATTCCCTTGAGAAGCAGCAGAATACACTTTTTTTCAACTACACATGGAACATTCTCCAGGATAGATCACATCTTGGATCACAAATCAAGCCTCAGTAAATTTAAGAAAATTTAAATCACATTAAGCATCTTTTCTGATCACAACACTATGAGATTAGATATCAATTACAGTGGAAAAACTGTAAAAAACTCAAACACATGGAGACTAAATAATATACTTCTAAATAATCAGGTGATCACTGAAGAAATCAAAGAGAAAATAAGAAAAAAAACATAGAAACAAATGACAATGAAAACATGACAACCAAAAATCTATAGGATGCAACAAAATTAGTTCAAAGAGGGGAGTTCACAGCAATACAATCCTACATCAAGAAACAAGAAAAACATCAAACAACCTAATTTTACACCAAAAGCAACTAGAAAAAGAAGAATAAAAAACACAAAATTAGTCAAATAATAAATCATAAAGATCAGAGCAGAAATATATGAAAAAGAAATGAAGAAAACAACACCAAAGATCAATAAAACTAAAAGCTGGTTCTTTGAGAAGATAAAATTGATAAACCATTAACCAGACTCATCAGAAAAAAAGGGGGAGGAGAAGACTCAAATCAATAAGTTAGACATTAAAAAGGAGAAGTTACAACAGACGCCACAGAAATACAAAGGATCATAAGCGACTACTACAAGAAATTATATGCCAACAAAATGGACAACCAGGAAGAAATGGACAAATTCTTAGAAAATTTCACCAGTCCAAGACTGCAGACTGCCTGCAATGTGGGAGACCCAGGTTCTAAACCTGGTTCTAAGATCCCCTGGAAAAGTAAATGGCAACCCACTGCAGTATTCTTGCCTGATAAACCCCATGGACAGAGGAGCCTGGCAGGTTATAGTCCATATGGTCACAAGAGTTGAACATGACTTAGCTACTAAACCACCACCACCACCACCAAGACTGAACCAGGAAGAAGTCAAAAATGTGAACAGACCAATCACAAGCACTGAAATCAAAACTGATCAAAAATCTTCCAACAAACAGAAGCCCAGGGCCAGATGCTTTCACGGGTGAATTCTATCAAATGTTTAGAGAACATTTAAATGTTAGAGAACATGATAGAGAACACCTATTCTTCTCAATCTCTTCCAAAAATTGCAGAGGGAGGTACACTTCCAAACTCATTCTACAAGGTCACCATTACCCTGATATGAAAATAAGACAAAAATATTACAAAAAAAAAAGAAAATTGCAGGCCAATATCACTGATGAACATAGATGCAAACATCCTCAACAAAACACTACAACGGAATTCAACAACACACCAAAAGAATCATACACCGTGATCAAGTGGGGTTTATCCCAGGCATGCAAAAATTCTTCAATATATGCAAATCAATCAATGTGATACACCATATTAACAAATTGAAAAATAAAAAGCAAATGATAATCTCAATAGATGAAAAAAAACTTTTGACAAAATTCAACACTCATTCATGATTTAAAAAAACCTCTCCAGAAAGTGGGCATAGAAAGAACCGTCCTCAACATAATAAAGGCCATATACAACAAGCTGACACCAAACATTATTCTCAACGGTGAAAAACTGAAAGCATTTCCCCTAACAAGACAAGGGTGCCCATTCTTGTCACTCATCAAAACTTGGTTTTGGAAGTCCTAGCCACAACAATCAGAAAAGAAAAAGTAACAAAATAATCTGAACTGGAAAAGAAGTAAAACTGTCACTCTTTGCAGATGACATGATATATACTTGTGTGTGTGCATGCTCAGTCACTCAGTCATGTCTGACTCTATGAAATCCCCTGGTCTGTAGCCCACCAGGCTTCTCTGTCCATGGGCTGTTCCAGACAAGAATACTAGAGTGGGTTGCCACTCCATTCTCTAGGGGATCTTCCCGATCCAAGGATTGAACCTGCGTCTCCTGCCACTCCTGCATTGGCAGGTGGAGTCTTTACCCCTGAGCCACCTGGGAAGCCCATACTATACATGGAAAATCCTAAAGATTTAGGATTTAGCCACTAGAAAATTACTAGCATTACTCAATGAATTTACTAAAATCACAGGATAAAAAATTAATACACAGAAATCCCTAGCATTCCCATACACTAACAACCAAAAATCAGAAAGAGAAATGAAGGAAACAAGCCTATTCACCATTGCAAAAAAAAAAAAAAAAAGAGTAAGTACCTAGGAATAAGCCCACTTAAGGATATAAAAGACTTATGTACAAAAAACTATAAGGCACTGATGAAAGAAATCAAAGATGGCACAAACAGATGGAGAGATTTGCTATATTCTTGGATTGGAAGAATCAATATTGTGAAAATAACTATACTACCCAAAGTAATCTACAGATTCAATGCAATCCCTATCAAATTACCAATAGCATTTTTTCACAGAACTAGAACAAAAAATTTTACAATTTTTTTAGAAACACAAAAGACCCAGAATAGCCAAAGCAATCTTGAAAAAGAAAAACAGAGCTGGAGGAATCAGCCTCCCTGACTTCAGACTATATTACAAAGCTACAGTCATTAAGACAGTATGGTATTGGTACAAAAAGAAATATAGATCAAAGGAACAAGATAGAAAGCCCAGAGATAAGCCCATGCACTTGTGGGCACGTTATGTTTGACAAAAAAGTCAAGAATATACAATGGAGAGAAGGTAGCCTCTTCAGGAAGTGTTTCTGGGAAAACTGGACAGCTATGTGTAAAAGGATGAAATTATAACACTTCCTGACACCATACACAAAAATAAACTCAGAATGGGACCTAATTAAACTTTGATCCATTTTTAGTTACCTTTTGCATACAGTATAAAGTGGGGTTCAATTTCATTCTTTTGCATGTGGATATCCAATTCTTCCTGCACCATTTCTTGAAAAGGCTATTCATTTCCTATTAAACTGTCTTGACACCCTTGTTGAAAATCAATTAACTATAAATGTAAGGGCTTATTTCAAGTCTCCTTTTCTATTTCCTTGATCTATTTGTCTATCATTATGCTGATGCCACACTGCAGCTTTTCGTTAAGTTTTGAGATCAGGAAGTATGAATCCTCCAACTTTGTTCTTCCTTTTCAATATTGTATTTGATATTCAGAGTCCTTTGACTTTCCATATGAATGTTTGGATAAGTTTGTCAGTTTGTGCAAAGAAGACAGCTTTGAATTTAAGGGGGAATGAATTGAAATTATAGATGAATTTGGGGGTTATTACTAGGAGATCCAACCAGTCCATCCTAAAGGAAATCAATCCTGAATGTTCATTGGAAGGACTGATGTTGAAGCTGAAACTCCAATACTCTGGCCACCTGATGTGAAGAGCTGATTCATTTGAAAAGACTCTGATGCTGGGAAAGATTGAAGGCGAGAGGAGAAGGGGACAACAGAGGATGAGATGGTTGGATGGCATCACCAACTCAATGGACATGAGTTTGAGTAAACTCCGGGAGTTGGTGATGGACAGGGAGGCCTGGCATGCTGCGGTCCATGGGATCGCAAAGAGTTGGACACGACTGAGCAACTGAACTGAACTGAACTGAACTATTTTAAGAATTTTAAGTCTTCCCATTCATGAACATGTAATGTCTTTACATTTATTTAGATCTTCTTTAATTTCTTTCTACAATGTTTTGTAGTTTTTAGTGTGCAAGTTGATTAAACTTATTCCTAAGTATTTTATTCTGTTTGATACTATTGTCAATTGAGTTATTTTCTTAAATCAATTTTGTATTGTTCATTTCTATTGTGAAGAAATACAATTGAGTTTTGTATATTAATCTTGCGTTCTGTAACCTTGTTGAACTTATTTATTAACTCTAATAACTTACTTTCTTTTTTTAATTGAAGTATAGGTGATTTAAAATATTGTGTTAGTTTCAGGTGCCCAGAAGAGTGATTCCGTCTTTTACAGATTACATTCTATTATACATTATCTTCTCTTCCTTTGGGAGACTAAGAAGGAGAGGAAGCTGTCTGAATGGTTTCATTTATAATTGAACTCTAGGGTTTGCCTGGTGGAGAATCTGCCTGCAATATGGGAGACCTGGATTCATTCCTTGGATTGGGAAGATCCCCTGGAGAAGGGAAAGGCTACCCACTCTTGTATTCTGGCCTGGAGAATTCCATGGACTCTATAGTCCACGGGGTTGCAAAGAGTCGGACACGACTGAACAACGACTTTCACTTTCATAGATTATTACAAGATATTAGATAATAGGTAATAAAAACAAACAAATCTTTGTTCCTATCTATTTTACAAATAGTATTCAGTATCTGTTAATCCCATATTCCTAATTTGTCCTTCTCCTCACCCTTTCTGCTTTGGTAATGATGTTTGTTTTTTCTGTCTGTGAGTCTGTTTCTGTTCTGTATATGCAATCATTTGTATTATTTTTAAGATTTTACATATAAGTGTTATATAGTATTTATCTTTACCTGATTTATTTCACTAAGCATTATATTCTCTGAGTCCATATTGCTTCATATGGCAATATTTCATTCTTTTATGACTGAGCAATATTCTATTGCATGTATATACCATGGGCTTCTCAGGTAGCACTAGTGGTAAAGAGCCCACCCGCCGATGCAGGAGACTAAGAGATGTGGGTTCAATTCCTGTGTTGGGAAGATCCCCTGGAGGAGGGCATGGCAACCCACTCTAGTATTCTTGCCTGAAGAATCCCATGAACAAAGGAACCTGAAAGGCTGGAGTCCACAGGGTCTCAACGAGTCAGACATTATTGAAGTTACTTACCTCAATAAAGCTGGGGGAGAAAAAGCTAGTGAGATATAAATGACAGAATGAAATGAACATTCATTGAAGACCTACTACATGCCACTGTAGTGAAATCTGTCTACATTCATGCACACATACATACACACACACACAATCTCATTAATCTTCATGTGGTTCCTGCCTCTTACAGGCCCCACATTTTCCATTAAGCCTGATTTCTCACCAGGGCTCCCCAGCATGAATGTTCTCTTTAAGGAAGGTACCTTCTGCCCCAACTCACACCTACAGAGGTCTACTCAAACACTTTGACTCACGTTATCCAATTTAACAAGTACCTATTGAACTGCTACCAAGTACAATGACACAGACATGTAGAAGATTGGGTCCCTTGCCTAAAAGAGCCATCAGTCTCATCTGAGAAACCAAATAGATGCTAAAGAACTAGTTGCTGAAGGATGAAAAATTATCTACAACTTAGAACATACAATTTGTTGTCCAAACCAATTCATTTTTGAGAACGTGAAGGCACTAGTAACAATTGTGCTGAGGTAATAGGAGTAAAGTGGGCAAGAAATAGAAATATAAAGTGGGTATATGAACCCCATAAAGAGAGCAGGTCTGCATTATTGAAGAACACTTTGTTTGCTGAAGAGTAAGAGGGACATAGATTTGCCACATGGGACAAAAAGTGGGACCAAGCTAAATCAGTCTGCATGGTGGAGAAGTTGATATTTTCAGGGGAAAACTCAGAGCAATGGGATGAAGTCAAGAAGCTGGGTGCAGCTGAAAGAGCTTCAGGGAGAGAAGGCCCTGTAATGAAGGTAGCAGAGAATAGGTTTGAGGAAATCAAATCAAAGTCAATTATGCATTTTAAATTGCTTGCTTTCTGAGGCATGTAACTATCTTCTGGCTTCTCTCCCACAAAAATCCTCAGTAAAACTACATTTCTTACCGCTACTCTTTTGTAAGTAGACTCCGGGGAAAATTTGGAGAGATTCTGAGTTCTGCATTGTGGTTTAAGTGGAGCAAAAACACAGACACTACCAGAGCTAGAGGACAGAGAACCTCTACATCTGGTTAATCAACAAAAACGACTCTTTTGTGTATATATCCTATACTGATAAACTTTAGCTGCTTTATGCACTTTCATTCATCTTTAAACAAGTTTCATTCCTCGTACAGCTCCAAAGTGTATGATATAGACTATGAGTACCACAGGGAACAATCTAGGAAGGAAGGAGTTTGGATCAGAAAAGCCTACTGAGAGGCTTAAGAAAGAAAAAAAGAGAAGACGATCCAAGAGGGATAGCATAAGCACAGATGGTGATAAAAAAATACGAGCTGGGTATTAACAGGGAGAGTGAGAAGGCCAGTCTCTTTGGAAAAAAAATGTTATACTGAGGAGCAGGAACAATGCTAGAAAAGCTGAATAAAGGTTTCAGTATCTTTAGTGAGCAGAGTTAGAGAAGGGGAAAAAGCACCAGCTTCAGCCTATTCACAAAAAGCCGCAGTGCCACCTTTCATCTTGATCTATACGCTTTCAGTCATTTGACCTATATTTTTTAATTTTATTTTTATTTATTTATTTATTTTTGGCTGCACTAGGTCTTTGTTGCTGCATGTGGGATTTCTCTAGTTGTGGCGAGTGGGGGCTACTCTTAGCTGTGGCGTGCGGGTTTCTCATTGTGGTGGCTTCTCTTGTTGTGGTGTGTGGGTCCTAGGGCACATGAGCTTCAGATGTTGTGGCTGACGCTTGGGCAGAGTTACCTCATGGCACGTAGGAATCTTCCCAGAGCAGGGATCAAACCCATGTCCCCTGCATCAGCAGGTGGATTCTTAGCCACTGGACCACCACAGAAGTCCCTGGCCTGTATTTTTAACAAAATATGGATTATATGAAACATAATCTACATGTTACTTAACCATATGTCACAAACATCTCCCATTCATTAAGCATCATCCTTCTACCATTTGATTTTTAATGGCTCTTTTTTACTCTTTCACAAATAAAGTATGCATGAAGTTTATGAGCAAGAGAACTGAGGCTGTCACCAAAAAATATTCTGAAAAGAAGGTTGGAGCAGTGGAAGCTAGACATGGAAGGCCCATTCAGAGGCCAGTGTAATCTTCCCAAAGCCTGTGGAAGCTCCTAGAGAGACCGTGAGAAATGCCAAAGGTGCTAGCCCTCAAGGGCAGCACAACAAATGCACACAAGAAGAGGTACAGTGCAAAGTACCACAGGGGTGAAGCCAGAAACTAGCTCTGCAAGAACTCATAAGAGGGTGGGAGGGGGTCTGGCAGGGCTTCCCAAAGGAAGGGAGCAGGGATTGGCACATGGGACAAGGGGACTCAACAAATACAGGCTGTCTTGAAAGAACATGACATGCACTTAGGCCTCTTCCCTTCTGTCTGTTGTCTATTAGTCTTCATGTTCTGTTCTTCAAATGAGAGTAAAAATTTCTCTTCCCTACTCCTCTTTCCATCAGGAGACTCTGTTCTCACTTACTTTCCCTGACCCTCTCGGGAAAAGACCAGCCTGAAGAACCTCCAGCCACATGGAGAATGACTCAGCATAACTTTTAACTGATTCCAAATCCTTGAAGATGATCTTTGACGACTTCACATTTCATTCACCACCCACTTCATGCTTAATCAGTTGTAGCTTGTAAGGCCTTTCTCTTTAAAACTTAACACACATACACGCACAGTTTCTTTGGCAGCAAATTTCTGCTTTACCTTCATGGTCTAGCTCATCTATCTGTGACATTTTCTGAGAAAATTTCCCCCAACTTCTTTTCTTTCTTCCCACCCCTCCAAACTAATGGCTTCTTTCTCTGAGCCTGACAGTCCTAGTCCCAGTCATTGTCACAACCACACAATGTGACAGGCACCACACAAGATGCGTGCTATAGTCTCAACAATATGCTTTCCAAAAGCAGGAATCCTGCCTCCTTGCCTCTGTGGCCCCAGTACCTGGCCTAAAGGAACTCAGTATTGTTAAATGGACATCAACTTGAAAAAATAAAAGTGAAAGAAAAGTTTAGGGGACATCAGATTTCCTTGGGCATAGACTCAAGAGTCCTCAGCTCTGAATAACTTTTTTACATAATCACATAAGAAATTTTTTATGGCACTATTTTCCATTCAACTGCCTCCATGTCCTACATGTTCCACATAAAACCACCATCTTATTACCACTTCCACCCACACCAAAAACCTGCAGCACATCTCAATGAACAACTTTTCATATCAGCAAAGCTCTGAAGTGCCTGTCTCTGCTTTCTCATTCAATGAATATTTATCAAGCAACTATTATATTCAGGGAACAATCTCTCTTGACATCCCCTGCAGCGCCCTTGAGACCCATTGCTTCAGACAAACAAAGGCGCTATTATAAACATACACCCAGACAATGAATAACGATGGATGAGGGTGCATCCAGCTTTCTTTCTGCAACTCATGCTTTCAAATTCATTACATCTTGTACTTCCTGTGTCCCAGCTTTCCTTGTGCCTTTTAAACTTTTATAACTTGGAATATCAGCATGATACAAGCCATCTAGAAACAACTTTTTAAAGTAAGGCTATTAAAGTTTAGGGAAACTGTTGTACATGAAGCTTATGTGTTCAGTCGTGTCTGACTCTTTTGCGATTGCATGGATTTTAGCCTGCCAGGCTCCTCTGTCCATGGAATTTTCCAGGCAAGAATCCTGGAGTGGGTTGCCATTTCCTCCTCCAGGAGATCTTTCCGACCCAGGGACTGAGCCCACGTCTCCTGCGTCTCCTGCATTGGCAGATGGATTCTTCACCACTAGGCTATGTTGCACATATATTCTCCTTTCAGCTACTATGGTTAGTGAGAAGTGGCTACAATACATACGAAGTACAGTGTACCCTCATGAGAGGGTAACAGGCAGGAAGGCCAGGGGTCTCCAAATGGAGGAAATAGGCTGCAAGTGTCAGACATTTTTTCTCTCTCTCTTAAGCAGCAGGAGGAAACAAACTAGTGTTCTACTTTTTCCCTCTTCTCTATACAAATTTAAAAAGATGTTTCTCTTAACATTCTGTGCTGCCATAATGACAGCTGGTTCCACCTGAACTTAACTTTTCTCAAACCTTGAGCTAACCAATGCATTTTTCTTATGGAAATGTTTGTCTTAAGCTATGTTAACGTACTGTGTATTTACCCTTGACTCTGTCTTCAAGTTGGTTCCATAGAACAGACTTGACAAACCAGTATGTTATACTGATATATTGTTCTCCTAATCTATGTTAATGAAACTATATATTTGTATGGAAATCTGCCTTTCTTCAAGATTCATGTCAATCATTTTATGGCCCGAGATGACTCACCTGGTGCCGAGATTATCTCAAAATGAATCTTGTGGGTGAGGGGTCTGGTGCCATTCTCTGAGTTTTGAGACATTTCCTTTCTTTATTAGCAGACTGCTAGTAGTTATATAACATCCAGCTAAAGACTAGCTGGGGGGTACTCTTTCTGCCCCCTTCTGATGTCTATGTCAGAATCTTTCTGTATCTCTTTCACACTTTAATAAAACTTTATTACACAAAAGCTCTGAGTGATCAAGCCCGTCTCTGGCCCTGGATTGAATTCTTCTCCTCGGGAGGCCAAGAATCCCGGCTTCTTTTGTGGTTCAGCAACAACATTTCACTCAGACCAGCAGAATGGAAGAACTTGTCTGCTATAACAAAGCACATCACTCTTCCTCCTAAAACTAAACTGCACTGAAATAGAAATTCAGTTTCTAACTCAATAAAGAAGTTTACAAAGTTGGGTCTATGTAGAGAACAGAGCTGGTGTTGAAAGGTTGTTGCTGAACAACAAAAGACACCGGGATTCTTGGCCTCAGGAAGAGAAGAATTCAGTCTGGGGCCAGAGACTAAGCTTGATCGCTCAGAGCTTTTGTGTAATAAAGTTTTATTGAAGTATAAAAGGGATAGAGAACATTTCTGACATAGACATCAGAAGGGGACAGAAAGAGTTCCCCCTCACTAGTGTTAGCAATGGAGTTACATACTTTTTAATTACTTATTACAGTGAATCAAAAGAATGTCTGGAGGTTGTAAAGACCTTACTAGTTCAGTTCAGTCACTCAGTTGTGTCTGACTCTTTGCGACCCCATGAAACTCAGCAATTCAGGTCTCACTGTCCATCACCAACTCCTGGAGACCACCCAAACCCATGTCCATTGTGTCAGCGATGCCATCCAACCATCTCATCCTCTGTCGTCCCCTTCTCCTCCTGCCCTCAATCTTTCCCATCATCAGGGTCTTTACAAATGACTCAGCTCTTCGCATCAGGTGGCCAAAGGATTGGAGTTTCAGCTTCAACATCAGTCCCTCCAATGAACACCCAGGACTGATCTCCTTTAGGATGGACTGGTTGGATCTCCTTGCAGTCCAAGGGACTCTCAAGAGTCTTCTTCAACACCACAGTTCAAAAGCATCAATTCTTCGGCACTCAGCTTTTTTTATAGTCCAACTCTCACATCCATACATGACCACTGGAAAAACCATAGACCCACTCCCATAACTTACATTTTAAGATAACAGGATTAGCCAGAAGGTTTTTTCCAGAGACTGTCCTCAAGCAGGATACATTATTGTTATATAATCCTAAGGAATGTAGAGAGGAAAAAAAAGTTTGTCCTTTCTTCCTCCTTGAGAATTCCAGATCCCTCTCTCCTTGGGGACCCCTGGACTTCTTATCAACCTGCCTAGGAATTGACTCTCTCAGAGTGAGATTGAGGGAGCCAGAAGACACATAGAGGAAGGGGTCCTCCTCAAAAAATACTTCAGAAGATGTGATGTTAAGAAGTCTCATGAGGCTGGGATGACCCTGAGGGATGGAATGGGAAGGGAGGTGGGAGAAGGGTTCAGGATGGGGGACACATGTATACTATGGCTGATTCATATCAATGTATGGCAAAAACCACTACAATATTGTAATTAGCCTCTAATTAAAATAAATAAATTAATTAAAAAAAAAAAGAAGTCTCATGAGAGAACTCCCTGGAAGTCCAGTGGTTAAGATATGGGCTATCTACGTGGAACTCTGCTCAGTGTTATGTAGCAGCTTAGATGGGAGGGGAGTTTGGGGGAGAATGTATACATGTATATGTATGGCTGAGTCCCTTCGCTGTTCACCTGAAACAATCAAAACGTTATTTATTAATTGGCTATACACTAATATAAAACAAAAAGTGTTCTTTTAATTTTAAAACTAAATTAATTTAAAAAAGACTTGGACTATCACTGCCATGGACCCAGGTTCAATCCCTGGTCAGGGAACTAGAATCCCACCAAGCCACACTCAGAGCAGACCAAAAAAGTTTCAGGGAAGAGCAGAGCTAGTCAAGAGACAAATACTATAGTAAGGTCGAAGCTGACTAACATATATTAATTTTTTAACATGGAGGTTACAAGAGCAGTTGTGGTGCTGGCAAAGAAAAGAGCTAAACTGGACTAGATTGAAGGGGGCATGAAGGGGAAGATTAGAAAGGAGAGTAGAAATTACTCCTTTTAAAGAATCTGAATTCAAAAGGAAAAGCAAGATAGGACAGTATCTAGAAAGTGATAATAGAGTACAAAAGGAGTGTTTTCAAGACAGCACAGATGAAGGTGTTTCTAGGCTTGGAGAAAGAGCCAATGACAGGAGAGGTAGAGGACACAGACTAGGCAAGGAATCCTTGCTGGAATAAGGCCACAGGAAGGGATTGGATTCAGAACACAAGAGAAGGAATTAGTCTTGGATAGGAGAGACTTACTCCATAAAACCACAGGGGGAGAAATTATATTGGTCAGTGGGGAACACAGGAAACGTAGGGATTTGTCATCTAATACCCTCACTTTTCTGTCAGTATGACAAGTAGATTGTGGGGTCAGGGCATTGACAACTATGGAGAATGTTTGAAATAACTCCTAGGGAAATGGGAGACAGCTGATTAGGGATAAGAAGCAACTGCAATAAGCTCAGTGTTAGACCACAAGCTCCATATTACAGTAGCATAAGACTGACTAAAACAATGAACCATGTGTTCATTCTCTTCTGGGAATAAAGTGAGAGCAGAGGATTGGAGGAAAGAGTCAAGGGACCTGCAGTCTACATGAGACCAAAGATCAGGAACTTGGGGGGATGGATAGGAGAGACCTGGAAACGCAGGACTACATGATCTCAAAGTAGGTCCTGGAGTTTAAGAGTCAGAGCAGGAACAGCTCTGAGCATTAAAAGTCCAGAGCTTTCACTGCAGTAGCCCAGGTTCAATCCCTGGTCAGGGAAGCATGGCACACAGCATGGCCAAAAAACAAGAGTGTTCAGCTAGCATATTGTATCATCTTCACAAACACTTGAGATACTGAGTTTGATGGCAGAACTGAGGCAGAGAAAAAAAACAGGTGACAGAACGTAAGGGGTATGGTGGGCATTTGACCTCCCAGCTTCTATCTCTTCCTCTTTTGATGTAGCATCATGATTTCCCTTTAGGGAATTGCCTGTCTCATGATCTTCAGGCTAAGTAGATATGTACATCCCAGCACCTTGCCCTCATCTACCCGAGGGATCAGAACAGCACCACAGTTAGACCAGCTGAAATCCCTCTCTGTGTGTTTCTCTATGTTCTCTCTCGACTTGGAGTAGTACAGATGCAAAGGATAGTTGGGATGTATTTGTTTCAGATGGTGCCCTGACAACCCTGACAAGGAGTTCCTGCTACTGAGACTCTTTCTCCAAGCTTTGCTTTTTAGCTTTCAGTGCTATACTCCACTCCCTCAAAACTTTTTCTCATAAATTGGCCTTGTTTTTAATTAACCAGAGTTGGTTTCTGTTGCTTACATCTAGAGAACTATAACTAAGACAGTGAGGTGACTACATCCTGGTTTGCATGGGGCAGTCCCAGCTTACACCTGTTGTCCCAGTGTTGCATCTGGTTTAACATTTATCCTAGAGACTTCCCTGGTAGTCCATTGGCTAAGAGTCCACCTGTCAATGCAGCAGACATGGGTTGGATCCCTGGTCCCAGGAGATCCCACATGCCTCGGAGCAACTAGGCTCTCACAGCACAGCTACTGAGCCCACATACTGCAACTACAGAAGCCTGTGAGGCTAGAGACCATGTTCCACAACAAAAGAAGCCACAGCAGTGAGAAACCAGCGCACCGCAGCTAGAAAATGCCTGCGTGCAGCATCAAAGACCAGCACAGCCAAATAAATAAATCTTTAAAAACATTATCCTGGATTTTCCCTCTTCTAGTGGAGTTTAACTAATAATTATCAAAATAAACCAGGTTTTGGAAGAAGGCTTTTACTTTGTACTCATACCTTCAATCATACTAGGTAAGCATGATAGAAGTATAAGTAAGAAGAGAATTCTCACTTTAACAGATAATTAAATCTATAAGAAAAACAATGTTAATGTATCTCTTTTTCCAATCCTTTCCATGATGTTCAATAATAAAACAAAATGCAATGTGTGCTTGGACACTGAGCAAATGCTGACAAGCTAACTGCTTTTAATCTCAGTGGACTTCCCTGGGGGCTCAGAGAATAAAGAATCCACCTGCAATGCTGGAGACCTGGGTTCGATCCTTGGATTGGGAAGATCCCCTGGAGGCGGGCTTGGCAACCCACTCCAGTATTCTTGCTTGGGGAATCCCCATGGTCAGAGGAGCCTGGTGGGCTAGAGTCCATGAGGACTCTAGCAAAGAATCGGACAGGACTGAAAGACTAAGCACAGCGCACAGGTCGGACAAAGTATTCCACACTGCTGCTCCTACTGGCCACTTGGTGAATTAACCAATCCATTGTTCTACAGTCTTATGCTGTGGCCTGTGAGATGCACAAAGTCCTGAGCTGTAAGTCTCTGGGGGCAGTGAGAAATATAGGTTACCTGTACGTGAAACATGTAGAGATAATAGACTAGGTGTACTGCTGGAGTCTGAATGTTGTTGCTCACAATGATTTTGTATGGTACACATCTACAGATGTGTTTTTTTCCTTCTAGTTTTATGGTGACTATTATTAATAATGGGCTTCCCTGGTGGCTGGTAAAGAATCTGCCTGCAATGTGAGAGACCTGGGTTGGATCCCTGGGTTGGGAAGATCCCCTGGAGAAGGGAAAGGCTACCCACTCCAATATTCTGGCCTGGAGAATTCCATGAACTGTATAGTCCATGGGGTCGCAAAGAGTCGGACACGACTGAGCGACTTTCACTTTCACTTGTTAATAATACTGTAGTGTACATTTGCAAGTTGCTGAGAGAGTAGATCTTAAACGTTCTCATAGCAAGAAAAATATTTTGTAACTATGTGTGGCGACGTGTTAACTAGACTTATTGCCATGATCATTTCACAGTATATACGAATGAAAAAAAAAATCATTCTATTATATAACTGAAACTAATATAATATTATGTGTCAATTATATCTCAGTTTTTAAAAAGGAAAGAAAATCATTGGTAGTTTAAAAGAAAACCAAGAACATGATTTTTAACAAAAGTATGGATGATTACTTCCAGACTGTCAAATGAGGAAGGTGTACCTGGGTTGGCCAATATTCTATATGTTGACCAAAGTGGGAGCTACAAGGGTATTCATTTTATAAATATTTATCAAATTCTACGTATATGCTTGTGCATTCCTCTGTATGTGCATTGTATTTCACAGTAAAAGCAATGTTAAAAATCAAATGAAATAAATACTTTTGGTATAGGGTTTCTTTTTAGACTGATGATGCTTTGAAATTAGTGGTAATAGTTACACAACTCTGAATATATTAAACACCACTAGATTGTACATTTTAAATGAGTGAATTTTACGGTGTGTGAATATATCTCAATAAGGCAGTTTTTAAAAAATGCATTAGCACAGAAAGATACTCTTCTTATTCCTGCCTATCATTAATTAGATTTGAGAAATGCATGGGCCTTTGAAGAATTACCTTGTAAATCAATCTGTGCCCTATATAGTTTTTTAAATTAGTCTTCTCAATTTTTATTGGATTTTGTTCAAAATCGGAAATCTTTATTCAATATTCAACAAATAGAACACTGTTCTTGGTACTTTTAGCAAACTGAGATTATTGAAAACAAACATTGTAAAGAGAAAGACATTTAAACTTAGAAGCGACTTAGCACACATGCACCGCAAAATAAGAGAGGAGCAGAACAAATTAACAGCAAGAACTCAAATAGTGTACAAGATTTACTTTTGAAATTCTATATTTCATAATTGCATTTTGGGCTATATGGGTTTGGGGGAAGAATCTTTTATGTAACTCCAATTTTTTTTCTTTTTAATGGATAAACCTATGTTCTGTACTGTTATGGAACAAAATTGAAAAGGTCTACGATCTAGATTTGGTAAAATCATAGAGGCAAGTTTTTTATCAAAATATTTTTTTAATGTAGCCCAAAAAAAGTACTTATGAAAATATTTGGACTGAAATACATGTACTTTTCAATTAAAAAACTGAAAATAGGCTTCATTTACTAGAATTTCCTCCAAAGTTACTAGTTACTCAGCACCTTTAAACAAATTATTTTCTCAGCTAAAACTTTTATAGGCTACAGCAAAGAGTCAATTTATGTTCGTCAACACTTTCAAATTTATTTATCAATGATATACAATTTTATGAAAATTTTTAAATAATAAAACCATATTGAGAAAACATATTCTTCTAAACAAATTTCAGTGACACAGTAGAAACAGATACAACTGATAGACTGATTAAAGGATGTAAAGTGAAAGTAGCTTAGTCATGTCCAACTCTTTGTGATCCCATGGGCTATATAGTCCATGGAAATCTCCAGGCCAGAATACTGGAATGGGTAACCTTTCCCTTCTCCAGGGGATCTTCCCAACCCAAGGATTGAATCCAGGTCTCCCACATTGCAGGCGGATTCTTTTTTTACCAGCTGAGCCACAAGGGAAGCCCAAAGGATATAAATAAGTATCAAAATTAAGAATTCTGGTTAGACCACTCTAATGTTTAAATAATCAATACAAATATTTTATGCTTTAATATTCACAGATACATGTTATATCATTTAAAAAAACATTTTTTGAGAATAAATTTGAATAGAACTATTTATTACTCCAACTGTTAACTATGGTGGTGGTGGTTTAGTGGTTAAGTCGTATCTGACTCTTGCAACCGCACAGCCTAACCTGCAAGGTTCCTCTGTCCATGGGATTTCCCAGGCAAGAATACTGGAATGGGTTGCCATTTTCTTCTCCAGGGTACCACATTTTGTCAGAAATCTTCTCTATGACCCATCTGTCTTGGGTGGCCCTGCATAGCATGACTCGTAGTTTCATTGAGTTATGCAAGCCCCTTCCGCACGACTAGGCTGTGATCCATGAAGTAGTAATGAAGTATAGTTGATTTACAATGTTGTGTTAATTTCTGGTGTCCACCAAAGTGATTCATTTATATATATGTGTGTGTGTGTGTGTTCTTTTCTGATTCTTTTTTGTTACAGTTTATTACAAGATTTTGAGTATAGTTCTCTGTGCTATGGGCTTCCCTGAGCCCTCAGTTGGTAAAGAATTCACCTGCAATGCAGGAGACCCCAGTTAGATCCCTGGGTCAGGACGATCCACTGGAGAAGGGACAGGCTACCCATGGGGTCGAAAAGAGTGGAACACAACTGAGCGACTTATACTTTCACTTTCTCTGTACTATACAGTAGGACCTTATTGTTTATCTATCCTATATATGGTAGTTTGTATCTGCTAATCCCAAACTCCTAATTTATATATCCCTACCCTCCTTTCCCCTTTGGCAACCATAGGTTTGTTCTCTATGTCAAGAATCTGTTTCTGTTTTGTAAATAAGTTCATTTGCATCATTTTTAGATTCCATATATAAGTGGTATCATAATGGTATTTGTCTTTCTCTGACTCATTTCACTTAGTATGATAATCTCCAGGTCTATCCATGTTGCTCTAAATGGCTTTATTTCAGTCTTTTTATGGCTGAGTAATATTCTATTGTGTGTGTGTGTGTGTGTGTGTGTGTCTGTGTGTGTATGTATATGCCACTTTTTCTTTATCTATTCCTCTGTCAATGGACATTTAGGTTGCTTCCATGTCTTGGCTATTGTAAATAGTGCTACTATAAACATTGAGGTGCATATATCTTTTTTTAATACTTTCTTAGGTTTTTTTTTTTATTTTGTTTCTGTCTTTAAGCCAAATGAGACTTTTAAAAAATATTTATTTATGTATGGCTGCACTGGGTCTTTATTGCTGCTCTGGCTTCTCTCTAGTTACAGTGAGCAGGGGCTACTCTCTGTTTGAGGTGCTTTGGCTTCTGGTTGCAGTGGCTTCTCTTGCTGCTGAACACAGGCTCTACTAAGTATGAAAGCTTCCAGCAGTTGTGCTGTGGGGGCTCTAGAGCACAAGCTCTGTAGTTGATGCTCATGGGTTTAGATACCCCGTGGCATGTGGAATCTTCCTGGACCAGGGATGAAACACATGTTCCCTTCATTGGCAAGCAAATTCTTAACCACTGGGAAGTCTGGGATGCATGTATCTTTCTGAATTAGAGCTTTCTCCTGATATATGCCCAGGAATACGATTGCTAGATCATATGGCAACTCTATTTTTGTTTTTTTTAAGGAACCTCCATGCTATTCTCCATAGTGGCTGTATCAATTTACATTCCCACCAACAGTGTAGAAGGGTTCCCTTTTCTCCACAGCCTCTTCAGAATTTGTTCTTTGTAGACTTTCTGATGGTGACCATACTGACCAGTGTGAGGCTATATCTCATTGTAGTTTTGATTTGTATTTCTCTAATAATTTGCGATGTTGACCATCTTTTCACGTGCCTACTGGCCATCTGTTTATCTTCTTCAGAGAAATGTTTCCCTAGGTTTTATGACCATTTTCAATTGGGTTGTTTGGTTTATTTTGATATTGAGTTGAATGAGCTGTTTGTTTATTTTGGAAATTAAATCCTTGTCAATCACATCATGTGTAAATATGTTCTCCCAGTTCATAGGTTGTATTTTCAGTTTGTTTATGATTTCCTTTGCTGTGCAAAAGCTTTTAAGTTTCATTAGGTCCCATTTGTTTATTTTTGCTTTTATTCCTATTGCCCTGGGAGACTTACCTAAGAAAATGTTGCTACAATTTATGTCAGAAAAAATTTTGCCTACATTCTCTTCTAGGGGTTTTATGGTATCATTTATGGTCTTATATTTAAGTCTGTAAGCCATTTTGAGTTTTTGTATGTGTGTGTATGGTGTACGGGAGTGTTCTATCTTCATTGATTTATATGTGACTATCCAACTTTCCCAAAAATTGCTGAAGAGACTATCTTTTTTCCATTGTATATTCTTGCCTCCTTTGTTGAAAATTAATTCACCATGGGTGTGTGGATTTATTTCTGGGCCCTCTATTTTGTTCCATTGATTCATATGTCTGTTTTTGTGCCAGGACCCTGCTGGTTTGATTACTATGGTTCTTTATTATTGCCTAAAGTCTGGGAGGGTTATGCCTCCAGCTTTGTTCTTTTTACTCAAGATTATTTTGGCAATTCTGGGTCTTTTGTGGTTCCATATAAATTTTCAAACTATTTGTGTTAGTTCTGTGAAAAATATCATGGGTAATTTGATAGAGATCACATTAAACCTGTAGATTGCTTTGCGTAGTATGGCCATTTTAACAATATTAACTCTTCCAAAACAATTAGAATCATTTCACGCACAACCCTACATAAATTTATATATGTATATGTACACACACAAATATAATTTTACAGAGGTTTCATACTATTGCGGGAGTTCAGAATAGGCTTCCCCAAGATATGATACTTCAGCATGTAGATTACTTTGAATGAAAGGCAATGGCAGTCCTGTGGGTTCAACAGAAACTATTGCCTCTCCCTTGTCTGAGGAGGCCTTACAAATACCTGAGAAAAGAAGAGACGTGAAAGGCAAAGGAGGAAAGAAAGATATACCTATTTGAATGCAGAGTTCCAAAGAATAGCAAGAAGAGATAAGAAAGCCTTTCTCAGTGATTAATGCAAAGAAATCAGTTCAGTTCAGTCGCTCAGTCGTGTCTGACTCTTTGCGACTCCATGAATTGCAGCACGCCAGGCCTCTCTGTCCATCACCAACTCCCGGAGTCTACCCAAACCCATGTCCATCGAGTCGGTGATGCCATCCAACCATCTCATCCTCTGTCGTCCCCTTCTCCTCCCGCCCCCAATCCTACCCAGCATTAGGGTCTTTTCCAATGAGTCAACACTTCGCTTTCGCATGAGGTGGCCAAAGTATTGGAGTTTCAGCTTCAACATCAGTCCTTCCAATGAACACCCAGGATTGATCTCTTTTAGGATGGATTGATTGGATCTCCTTGCAGTCCAAGGGACTCTCAAGAGTCTTCTCCAACAACACAGTTCAAAAGCATCAATTCTGCAGTGCTCAACTTTCTTCACCGTCCAACTCTCACATCCATACATGACCACTGGAAAAACCATAGCGTTGACTAGACGGACTTTTGTTGGCAAAGTAATGTCTCTGCTTTTAAATATGCTATCTAGGTTGGCCATAACCTTCCTTCCAAGGAGTAAGTGTCTTTTAATTTCATGGCTGCAGTCACCATCTGCAGTGATTCTGGAGCCCCAAAAAATAAAGTCTGACACTGTTTCCACTGTTTCTCCATCTATTTCCCATGAAGTGATGGGACCAGATGCCATGATCTTAGTTTTCTGAATGCTGAGCTTTAAGCCAACTTTTTCACTCTCCTCTTTCACCTTCATCAAGAGGCTCTTTAGTTCTTCTTCACTTTCTGCCATAAGGGTGGTGTCATCCGCCTATCTGAGGTTATTGATATTTCTCCCGGCAATCTTGATTCCAGCTTGTGTTTCTTCCAGCCCAGCGTTTCTCATGATGTACTCTGCATATAAGTTAAATAAGCAGGGTGACAATATACAGCCTTGATGTACTCCTTTCCCTATTTGGAACCAGTCTGTTGTTCCATGTCCAGTTCTAACTGTTGCTTCCTGACCTGCTACAGGTTTCTCAAGAGACAGGTCAGATGGTCTGGTATTCCCATCTCTTGAAGAATTTTCCACAGTTTATTGTGATCCACACAGTCAAAGGCTTTGGCATAGTCAATAAAGCAGAAATAGATGTTTTTCTGGAACTCTCTTGCTTTTTCGATGATCCCGCGGATATTGGCAATTTGATCTCTTTCTTCTGCAAAGAAATAGTGGAAAACAATAAAATGGGAAAGACTAGACATCTCGTCAAGAAAATTAGAGATACTGAGGAAATATTTCATGCAAAGATGGGCACAATAAAGGACAGAAATGGTATGGACCTAACAGAAGCAGAAGATAGTAAGAAGAGGTGGCAAGAATATACAGAAGAACTATACAAAAAAGATGTTAATGACTCAGATAACCACAACTGTGTAATCACTCACCTAGAGCCAGACATCCTGGAATGTGAAATCAAGTGAGCCTTAAGAAGCATCACTATGAACAAAGCTAGTGGAAGTGATGGAATTCCAGTAGAGCTATCTCAAATCCTAAAAGATGATGCTGTGAAAGCACTGCACTCAATATGCCAACAAATTTGGAAAGCTCACGAGTGGTCACAGGACTGGAAAAGGTCAGTTTTCATTTCAATCCCAAAGAAGGACAATGCCAAAGAATGTTCAAACTACTGCACAATTGCACTCTCACAGAGTCAGACACGACTGAAGCGACTTAGCATGCATGCACATGCTAGCGAAATAATGCACAATATTCTCCAAGCCAGGCTTCAGCAGTACATGAACCGTGAAATTCCAGATGTTCAAGCTGGATTTACAAAAGGCAGAGGAACCAGAGATTAAATTGCCAACATCCATTGGATCATAGAAAAAAGCAAGAGAATTCCAGAAAAACATCTACTTCTGCTTTATTGATCCTGCCAACGCCTTTGACTGTGTGGATCACAATAAACTGTGGAAAATTTTTAAAGAGATGGGAATACCAGACCACCTTACCTGACTCCTGAGAAATCTGTGTGCAGATCAGGAAGCAACAGTTAGAACCAGACATGAAACAGCAGACTGGTTCCAAATCGGGAAAGGAATACGTCAAGGCTGTATATTGTCACCATGCTTATTTAATTTATATGCAGAGTACATCATGCAAAATGCCAGGCTGGATGAAGCACAAGTTGGGATCAAGATTGCCAGGAGAAATATCGATAACTTCAGATATGCAGATGACACCACCCTTATGGCAGAAAGTGAAGAGGAACTAAAGAGCCTCTTGATGAAAATGAAAGAGGAGAGTAAAAAAGCTGGCTTAAAACTCAACATTCAAAAAACTAAGACCATGGCATCTGGTCCTATCACTTTATGGCAAATAGATGGGGAAACAATGGAAACAGTGACAGACTTCATTTTCTTGGGCTCCAAAATCACTGCGGATAGTGACTGCAGCCATAAAATTAAAAGATGCTTGCTCCTTGGAAGAAAAGCTCTGACCAACCTAGACGGCATATTAAAAAACAGAAACATTGCTTTGCCAACAAAGGTCTGTCTAGTCAAAGCTATAATTTTTCCAGTAGTCTCACATCCATGTATGGATGTAAGATTTGGACTATAAAGAAAGCTGAACGCCGAAGAATTGATGCTTTTGAACTGTGGAGAAGTGTTGGAGAAGGTGTTGGAGAAGACTCTTGAGAGTCCCTTGGACAGCAAGAAGATCCAATTAGTCCATCCTAAAGGAAATCAATCCTGAATATTCATTGGAAGGACTGATGCTGAAGCTGAAACTCCAATACTTTGGCCGCCTGATGTGAGAACTGACTCACTGGAAAACACCTTGATGCTGGGAAAGATTGAAGGCAGGAGGAGAAGGGGATGACAGAGGATGAGATGGTTGGATGGCATCACCGACTCAATGGACATGAGTTTGAGTAAGCTCCAGGAGTTGGTGATGGACAGGGAAGCCTGGAATGCTGCAGTCCATGGGGTCACAAGGAGTCAGACACGACTGAGCGATTGAACTGAGCTGAACTGAACTAATTTCCTAGAAGAATTTAAATTGGGGAAGTTTTTCCAGAAAAATAATTATTACCAGATACAACTTGTTTTTAATCTTTTGCCCATACCACGTGGCATACAGGACCTTCGTTCCCCAACCAGGGATGAAACCAGTGTACCCCTGCAGTGGAAGCTCAGAGTCTTAACCACTGGACCACCAGGGAAGTCTCTACCAGATATAGCTTTTATCTAAGTAACCTCATGTATATGGCAGAGCAAACCTCTAATTACTAACATTGGCTGCTCTTGTATACTGTTAATAACTCTCTTGTCCTTGGAAGCCCCAAGGCCCTATCCCATTCCTTAGCTCAGGATGGCATACATGTCTCATTTTACCTTTCTGTCTCTGAACTTCTCATGTCTGTGGGGTTCTCATACATATAAAATTCAATTCAATTTTCTTCAGTTAATTTGTCTCATGTCATTTTAATTATTTGACCAGTAAAAAAGATCCAAAGAAGCGAAGGGTAAGGCAACTTTTCCTCTTCCCAACACTATACATGCGACCCTGTATTTTTTACTTAATAATGTATGTGTCTCAGACACAGCTTTCCATGTAGATAAGAAGTTAATAATTTAGAGATTTTGCTGAAGCCATTTACAGGAAGATCACTGTTTTGTTTACCCTGCCCACCAGATCTAAATTAATGTTCAGAGGCTTCTAGCATTACTCAATAGTGTAGTCTGTGGGGGAAGATTCCTAACCATGCACAAACAGGTCTTACTCTTTTGTGTCAGGTCAACAATTTAAATTCTGACTCTTGCTGCTAGAATTGCTAACTTCTCAAGAAAACCTCCCTCCCAAAGCATTGGAAAAAAAGCCTTTACTTTTTACATAATTTTATATTTCCTATATTTGTTTCATTCAGCAAGTATTTATAATAACTACTGGGTTATTAAATAACTTAGGCAAGGTCCTAGAGGTTAACATTTTATTGACATGTTTACTGATGTTTTCCTTCCCAAGGACTAAGCTGTTATATAATGCCGGTGCCCTTTAAGTATTATACTTCTCAATCAGTTGACAGGATAGAAAAATCTGTCTGTTAATGTACTACTTGAACAAATTAAATAGTCTTTGGTCTCGCTAAAACTTCCAACAATATCCACTAAAATGAGAATATATAAAAGTAGATTAAAATAACTACTCTTTATTGAAAAAAAAGTTTATTATTTACATTCAACATTTTTTTTTTTTTTTACTGTTACTACACACAAGTAGGCATGGGGGCTTCCCAGGTGGTGCAGGTAAAGAACCCACCTGCCCAATGCAGGAGATGTAGGAGACCCAGATTTGGTCCCTGGGTTGGGAAGATTCCCTGGAGAAGGGAATGGCAACCCACTCCAATATTCTTGCCTGGAGAATCCCATGGACAAAGGAGCCTAGCAGCCTAGAGTCCATAGGGATTGCAAAGAGTTGGAAGTGACTAAAGGGACTTAGTTGGCCAGCCAGCCACACACAAGGCATAGGAAAAGGTATTTAAAGAGGTTGTTCCTATAGTTTGAGATTACACAGACTATTACTTCTTTTTTATTTTAATTTTTATTACTAAATATTTGAGTACTACAAAATAGTGTATATGTTAGGTAACATCTGCCCCTGTGTTCAATTCAGTCAATTCCGTTCAGTCGTTCAGTTGGTCAGTTGTGTCCAACTCTTTGTGACCCCATGGACTGCAGCACGCCAGGCTTCCCTGTCCATCACCAACTCCTGGAGGCTACTCAAACTCATGTCCATTGAGTCGGTGATGCCATCCAACCATCTCATCCTCTGTCGACCCCTTCTCCTCCCGCCTTCAATCTTTCCCAGCATCAGGGTCTTTTCAAATGAGTCAGTTCTTTGCATCAGGCGGCCAAAGTATTGGAGTTTCAGCTTCAGCATCAGTCCTTCCAATGAATATTCAGGATTGATTTCCTTTAGGATGGACTGGTTGGATCTTCTTGCTGTCCAAGGGACTCTCAAGAGTCTTCTCCAACACCACGATTCAAAAGCATCAATTCTTTGGCACTCAGCTTTCTTTATAGTCCGACTCTCACATCCATACATGACTACTGGAAAAACCATAGCTTTGACTACAAGGACATTTGTTGGCCAAGTAATGTCTCTGCTTTTTAATATGCTATCTAGGTTGGTCATAGCTTTCCTTCCAAGGAGCAAGCATCTTTTAATTTCATGGCTGTAGTCACCATCTGCAGTGATTTTGGAGCCCCCAAAAATAAAGTCTATCACTGTTTCCATTGCTTCCCCATCTATCTGCCATGAAGTGATGGGACTAGATGCCATGGTCTTAGTTTTCTGAATGTTGAGTTTTAAGCCAACTTTTCCACTTTCCTCTTTCACTTTCATCAAGAGGCTCTTTAGTTCTTCCTTGCTTTCTGCCATAAGGGTGGTGTTATCTGCATATCTGAGGTTATTGATATTTCTCCCAGCTATCTTGATTCCAGCTTGTGCTTCTTCCAGCCCAGTGTTTCTCATGATGTACTCTGCATATAAATTAAATAAGCACGGTGACAATATACAGCTTTGATGTACTCCTTTCCTGATTTAGAACCAGTCCATTGTTCCATGTCCAGTTCTAACTGTTGCTTTCTGACCTGCATACAGATACACCTATGTATCAAACACCAAACTTGGGAAATATAGTATTATTATTTCAACTGACATTTCCAACATAGTCCTCCTCAAACCTCAAAGGTAATTACCATAGTGAATTTGGTATTTATTATCCTAATAAAATTTTCAGTACTTTTCCTATATAGATACATATCCGTAAATAGTATGTGACACTTTCTACTAGGATTGCAGCCATGAAATTAAAAGACGCTTACTCCTTGGAAGGAAGGTTATGGCCAACCTAGATAGCATATTTAAAAGCAGAGACATTACTTTGCCAACAAAAGTCTGTCTAGTCAAAGCTATGGTTTTTCCAGTGGTCATGTATGGATGTGAGAGTTGGACGGTGAAGAAAGTTGAGCGCCGCAGAATTGATGCTTTTGAACTGTGTTGTTGGAGAAGACTCTTGAGAGTCCCTTGGACTGCAAGGAGATCCAATCAATCCATCCTAAAAGAGATCAATCCTGGGTGTTCATTGGAAGGACTGATGTTGAAGCTGAAACTCCAATACTTTGGCCACCTCATGCGAAGTGTTGACTCATTGGAAAAGACCCTAATGCTGGGTAGGATTGGGGGCGGGAGGAGAAGGGGACGACAGAGGATGAGATGGTTGGATGGCATCACCGACTCGATGGACATGGGTTTGGGTAGACTCCGGGAGTTGGTGATGGACAGAGAGGCCTGGCGTGCTGCAATTCATGGGGTCGCAAACTGTCGGACACGACTGAGCGACTGAACTGAACTAGTTTTAATACTTTAAACAAAAGATATCATACCACTATTCATATCTTCTGCAACTAATTTTTTTCACTTAGTATGTTCTTAAATTTTACCCACATTAATACACATAGTCTAACTTTATTCATGTT
Source organism: Giraffa tippelskirchi (assembly GCF_054371585.1). Taxonomy (NCBI): domain Eukaryota; kingdom Metazoa; phylum Chordata; class Mammalia; order Artiodactyla; family Giraffidae; genus Giraffa; species Giraffa tippelskirchi. The sequence goes on from NC_137278.1 coordinate 155,992,433, forward strand.
AAGCATCAGATGGATAGACAGATAGGGAGATACTGAGACAGAGACAGACTGACCATTGTATGAACATACTACAGTTTATCCATTCTCCTGTGAATGGACAGAAAAATTGTCTCCAATCTATCCTGATTCAAACAATAGAGCAGTTAAGATTCTCATACAAATCTTGTGTACATGATATTAATGATATGCATCTGAGAGTGCAAATGCATTTCAACTTCATCAAATATTTTCCAAATTGCTCACCAAAGGATTTTACAAATTAACCCTTGCACCAGAAGTGTAGGATCTCCCCTTGATCTACAATTTCACTCTTTGTATGGCTGGCTTTGTAATTTTTTGCAGTATGATGAATGTGAAATTGTATCTCACTATGGTTTTACTTTGCTTTTCTCCAATTGTTAATTAAAATGAGCATATTTTGAATGTTTATTGGCCATGCAGATTTTCTTTTCCTTTGTCCATTTTTCTACCAAGATTTCTTTTGCTTATTAATTTCAAGGAGTTCTATTTCTTAACAATAAAACTTTGTGGTTACCTCTGATGCAAATGTACCTCCCAATCGGCATCTTATCTTTTGACCTATGTAAGGTATGTATTTTTTAATATTATTTATTTATTTGGCTTCATAGTAAATGCAGTTGCCATCTATGGTCTTAGCTGCCACACACTGGCTCTCCGTTGTGGCACATGGGATTAGTTGCCCCATGGCATGTGGGATCTTAGTCCCCAGATGAGGGATGGAACCCAAATCCCCTGTATTGCAAGGCAGATTCCCAACCACTGGACCACCAGGGAAGTCCTAAGGTATGTATTTGATGTAGCTGTGCTGTGCTCAGTCACTTAGTCACTCAGTCGTGTCTGACTCTGCAACCCTATGGACTGTAGCCCTCCAGGCTCTTCTGTCCTTGGGATTCTCCAGGCAAGAATACTGGAGTGGGTTGCCACTTCAGTGGATCTGGATGCCCTCCTCCAGGGGATCTTCCTGACCCAGGGATGGAATTCACGTCTCTTATGTCTCCTGATTGGCAGGCAAGTTCTTTACCACTAGTGCCACCTGGGAAGAATTTTAACTGTAGTCAGACTTGATACTCTTCCTTTTACGATTGTGTTTTTGTGTGTATATCTTATATAAAAAGCCTTTCCTGTCCTAAAGACATAATATATTCTCAAGGTTTTGACAGTTTTAAATTTTGGCTTTTCACATTTAGGTATTGGTTCCTATGGAATTCATTTTTGTATGTGGGGTGGGGTAGGGATCTAATTTTAATATACTCTCTAGGAAAAAATTGTTGTTTTATCACCATCACTGAATCATTTCCCCATTACTTCATTATGATACTGATGTCATACCAGGTTTCCACACGTGCATCAGCTCCTCACTCTGTTCTTCACATCTATTTGTCTGTCTTTACTTTGTGTACATTATTAGTTTTATAGTAAATCTTAATGCTTGGGGAGGCAAGTTTTCCTCACCTTGTTCACCAAAATTCTCGTGGTTCTGCATGCCTTCCTGCTCTTCCATTTAAATTTAGAAACAAGCTTCCTAATTTGAATAAAATGCTGTTGGAATTTTGACTGGACTGGAAGCACATTGAACTCATAAATTATTTGGGGGGAAGTTGATACATCTATACCTTTTCCTGATGTTCAAAAATTCCTGTTCCTGAATATTGTATCTTTTTACACTTACAAAGACTTTCTTTAATGTCTTACAATAAAATTTTATAATTTTCTATATGAAGATATTATACATCTTTTGTTAAATTTATTCCTAGGTACCTTATATTTTTGCTGTTGCCATTACAAATGGTAAATTTTAAGTCTCTATATGATGTTTGAGATTTCTTCAAAATAATTCAGGTTGGACTTTAGAATCATGTTAATGTTTTATGGATTCAAAAAATAAAATTATATTGATAAGGATGCAGGAGTGGGGGAAGATATCAAATTAAATACTAACAGGAAAAGAATGAGCCAAATTATACTTCAAAAGAATAATGAAAAAGTGAAAGTGAAAGTCACTCTGTTGTGTCCGACTCTTTGCAACCCATGGACTATACAGTCCATGGAATTCTCCTGGCCAGAATACTGGAGTGGGTAGCCAGTTCCCTTCTCCAGATGATCTTCCCAACCCAGGGATGGAACCCAGATCTCCTGCATTGCAGGCGGATTCTTTACTAGCTGAGCCACCAGGGAAGCCCCAAATGAATAATAAAAGACATTGAATAGGAAGGAAAAATAACTCAATATTTAGAAGTTCTAAATATATTTTCAGTTTAAAGACAAAAAGAACCACAAGTAAATACTGAACTCCAACAAGTAGATCGCTTTTTTTAAATGCTATGGTATAGGAGTTATAAAAATATGAAACATATTATGACATGAATGGTCTATAACTAATTGACTAAAATAAGAATACATGAATCCATTCTTACAATAAATAAAAAATAAAGGGAATGGAAATTTCAACTTTTAAACATAGATGAAAGGATGGAGCTAAAAATCACCATTTGCAGCCATCATAGTAAGAACTGATTTTAAAAATTATAAATAATTCTAAAATGAGTGGGTAAAAGTTTGATGAGGAATAGGGCATTTATATAATGTTGAAATATTCTGACAAATTACTTTTTTTCAATATAAGCATTTCTTTTAATGGAAAATACAATGTAAAAACTGTGCCAAAATTCAGAAGGTGTTTGGTGACAACTTTCTGTGTTTTTGAAATATCAAGATCATGAACTTTTTGATCATTGTTTTTACTTTTACTATTTTGTACACGTATTAGGTGTTTATATTTGCTGTGAAATCTCCAAGCTGTATGACATTTGTTAAAATTTTTATTAGTGCACAAAAATTACTTATTAATTACATAGGAAAAAAATTAGGTTTATAGTGGAGAAACATGGCAGACTGCTTTAACCAAGGGTTCAAACTTAACATCACCAGTACTGAGATAAACTTACATCTGTGCCTACTGATGGGATGCACTGAGAGGGACACAGTGATGCACTTCTATGTCATTTCTGCTAAAATGCATAACCTGGATCTGATCATGAGAATGGATCACATAATCCAAACTGGGGGACACTTTGCATAACTGGCCTATAGTCTTCTCTGGTGGCTCAGACAGTAAAGAATCTGTCTCCAGTGCAGGAGACCTGGGTTCGATCCCTGGGTTGGGAAGATCCCCTGGAGGAGGGCATGGCAACCCACTCCAGTATTCTTGCCTGGAGAATCCCCATGGACAGAGGAGACTGGCAGGCTACAATCCATGGGGTCACAAAGAGTCGAACATGACTGAGTGACTAAGCACACACAGCACAGACTCTTCAAAGTGCTTTCCTGGCAGCTCAGCTGGTCAAGAATCTGCCTGCAATGCAGAGACCCTGGTTCAATTCCTAAGTCTGGAAGATTCCCTGGAGAAGGGATAGGCTACCCACCCCAGTATTCTTGGTCTGCCCTGGTGGCTCAGATAGTAAGGATCTGCCTACAATGTGGGAGACCTGGGTTCAATCCAGTCCATGGGGTCACAGTGTCAGATGTGTCTGGGCAACTAAGCACAGCACAGAATACTCTTCAAAACTGTCAGAATCGTTAAAGATTTTTTGAAATTATTACTGGAGTATAGTTGATCCACAACATTATTTTAGTTTCAGGTGTACAGCAAAGTGAATCTGTTATACATATACATATATCCACTGTTTTTTAGATTCTTTTCCCATATAGGACATTACAGAGTATTGAGTAGAGCTCCCTGTGCTGTATAGTCCTTACTAGTTCTCTATTTTATGTGTAGTAGTGTGTATGTGTCAATCTCAATCTTCTCATTTATCCCTCCCTCCCTTACCCCCTTGTAACCTTAAGATTATTCTCTACAACTGTAAATCTATTTCTGTTTTGTAGGTAAGTTCATTTGCACCCTTTGTTTTAGATTCCACATATCAACAATATCATATTTGTCTTTCTCTGTCTGACTTACTTCACTCAATACTATAATCTCTAGGTTCATCGGTGTTGCTGCAAATGGCATTATTTCACTCTTTTTATGGCTAAGTAATATTCCATTATATATATGTATTCCATATATATACCATTTATGGCTAAGTAATATTCCATTGTATATATCCAATCCTCTGTTGATAACATGCAAAATCCTACTGTATAGCACAGGGAACTACATTCAATATCCTGTGATAAACCAGAATGGAAAAGAATATGAAAAAGAAAGTATACACATATGCTGTATATATAACTCATATATATATACATAGTCATATATATATATGACTCAGTATAACTGAGTCATTTGCTATACAGCAGTAATTAATACATTGTAATACAACTATACTTCAATAAAAAATAAATTTAAGAAAAAAGAGAGAAGTATGGGGATAAAGAAAATGGTCAGAAAAGTGGTGTAAAGAGCTAAATTCTCATTTATCCTAACAGGAAGTTAATCAAGAATGTCTAAAATTAATAAATCAAGAAATAACAGTATGAAGTATATTATTTAAAAATACAAAAAAAAATTAAAAAAAAATAAATAAAAATACAGTGATATATACCAGAAGAAATAGCTGAAAGTCAAAAGCACTCATCTCTGAGGAGCAGCAATGCAGGTGGGAAACAATTATATTTTCATTTTTAAGCTTTTGAGTAATACCTGAACTTTTAACTAAGCATATATTACTTTTATATGATGGACTTCCCTGGTGGCTCAGATGGTAAAGCATCTGCCTACAGTGCAGGAGACCCAGGTTCAATCCCTGGGTCGGGAAGATCTCCTGGAGAAGGAAATGGCAACCCACTCCAGTATTCTTGCCTGGAAAATCCCATGGACGGAGGAGCCTGTCGGCTACGGTCCATGGGGTCGCAAAGAGTTGGACACAACTGAGCAACTTTCTTTCATATTGCTTTTAAATTTAACTATATTAAATTAATAACTATATTATGTTTAAATTTTTAAAAATTAATAATCAGTTCTTTTTAAATAAAGGAGAAACATATCCAAAACCTGCTGGCTAATAGGAAGAAGATGAAATTAAACATTTATTAAAAGTACCAAAGTACAGACCCATTTCAAGTAAGAATGAACAGACCCACATTTTTCAATAGTCCCTGAGCAACAGTTGATCACAGCACAGAACAGCTATTCACTTACATAAAGAAATAGCATCAAAACAAGCTAAACTGTTTTTATTCTACTTTAACAGAGCAAGGAAGATTGATGCATTTTGGAAATATTGTTGCCCCAAAATGGCTAAAATAGTAGAGATTTAGCACCTAAAGGGAGTAAGCTTTGGATATCTATAACATCAACATGTTGGTTCTTTGATGGTGTCAGATAAATGAGTTTAAGCAAGGAAGTTGATTGCTAGAAAAATTATAGATTATACGTTAGGATTAGTGAGACACCATCAATTTCAGTTTTTTGTCTTCATTTCAAGGGCCATCAAACCATTTTTCTTTAGACTACCTGGGCTGGTTTGGGCCAAGATCTAGTCAATATGTAGTCTGCCAGGGATGTAGGTAAATAAGATAGAGGGACAAAGAAAAACTGAGCATCCCAGCCAGCTGAGTATCGAGTGCGGGGATGCACAGATGTCAGAGCGTGTTCCATGCAGTCGGTGACCAGGTTTAGGTTTGTGCTACAACCGAGCAGCCCTTGTATCATGAAAGCGTGATCTGTAAACAAAAAGAAAAATGGTGGTTAGCAATCTTATTGTTTACGGATTCCCTGGTGGCTCAGATGGTAAAGAGTCTGCCTGCAATGCGGGAGACCTGGGTTCGATCCCTGGGTTAGGGAGATCCCCTGGAGAAGGAAATGGCAACCCACTCCAGTGTTCTTGCCTGGAAAATCCCATGGACTGAGGAACCTGGCAGGCTACAGTCCGTGGGGTCACAAAGAGTCAGATACAACTGAGCAACTTCACTTTCACTTTCAACTTATTGTTTATATTTCTAAGATCCTGTTGCACAAGATCACAGAAGTCTAACTACTTTTCAGTTCCACAAGAATTAGGCCTATCAGTCCTATGCTTCCCAGTGTAACAGCCACTAGCCACGTGTAGCTAATGAGCACATAAAACATAGCTAGTATGACTTAAAACTGAATTTTTAAACTTAAGTAATTTTAAAGCTCATTTCTGTTATTGGAAAATTTTAAATATGCTTGGAACAATGTAGATGTATGAATCTACTTTTCAATTAGAAAATTTTTAGCATCTTTATTGAGATAATTCACATTCATAAAAATCTTCCATTTCAAGTATACAAGTCAGGGCTTCCCTCGTGGTCCAGTGGTTAAGAATTCAGTTTGCTTGGATCCCTGGTCCAGGCAGATCCCACACGCCACAGGTAACTGAGCCTGGCCACCACAACTACTGAGCCTGTGCTCTGGAGCTGGCAAGGCACAACTACTGAAGCCCGTGCGCCCAGAGTCTGTGCTCTGCAACAGAAGGAGCCACAGCAATGAGAAGCCCACAGCACCCCAACCAGAAAGTAGCCCCTGCTCACCGCTAAAGAGAAAGCCCATGCACAGCAAGGAAGACCCAGTGCAGCCAAAATAAATAAGAAGATAAAAATTTTTTAAAATCAAGTATACAAATCAGGGAGTTCCCTAGTGATCCAGTGGTTAAAACTCAGTGCTTTCACTGCTGTGACTTGGGTTCAGTCCCTGATTGGGGAATTGACATCCCACAAGCCAAGCAACATAATCAAATAATAATAATAAATAAAAATAAAATATACAAATCAATGACTTTTAGTATATCCAGAATTATGCAACCATCACCACAGTCTAAGTTGAAAACATTTTCATCATCCCAAAAAGAAACCTTATACCCATTAGCAATCACTCTCAACCCACCCTTGCCCTAGACAAATGCTAATCTACTTTCTGTCTCTACAGATTGCCTTTTATGGATATTTCATATAAATAGAATCATAGATCATGGTCTTTTGTGACTGGCTTCTTTCAGGAAGCAAAGTGTTCTCACAGTTCATCCATGTTGTAGCATGTATTGGTACTTCATTTCTTTTTATTGCCAAGTAATATTCCATTATATGGCTATACCACATTTTGTTTATCTATTCAGCAGTTGATGGACATTTGAGTTGTTTCCACTCTGGGGCTATTATGAATAATGCTTCTGGCAACTATCAATTGTATTAATCCAAATACAGAAGTACTTCCTAGGAAAATTTAGTATCCCAGTTGAGATGTGCTGTAAGTGTAAACTACACATCAATTTTCAAAGACTAATAGGGAAAAAATATAAAAGATCTTATCAATAACTTTTATATTGATAATAAATGTTAAACAATAGTATTTTGGATACATATATGCTGCTGCTAAGTCACTTCAGTCATGTCCGACTCTGTGCGACCCCATAGACAGCAGCCCACCAGGCTCCTCTGTCCCTGGGATTCTCCAGGCAAGAACACTGGAGTGGGTTGCCATTTCCTTCTCCAGTGCATGAAAGGGAAAAGTGAAAGTGAAGTCACTCAGTCGTGTCCGACTCCCAGCGACCCCATGGACGGCAGCCCACCAGGCTCCTCCGTCCATGGAATTTTCCAGGCAAGAGTACTGGAGTGGGTTGCCATTGCCTTCTCCGGGATATATATATGGGGTTAAAGTAAAATGTATTAAAATTAATTTAACCTGTTTTTTTTTTCCTTTGTAAAAACTATCTACTGGAAAATTTAAGATTATATATATGGTTCTCATATATCTATTGGATAACACTGATCTAAATTATTCTGATCTAGGGACAAATAAATGAACAATTTCAACTCCTTTAAATCATTAAATACATATATCCCTCCTTTTTCATAAAGCCACTTCTTAGTAAATTCTATTTTCCTTTGATTTCTCTTGTCAAATATATGTACCCACAAGGGGAGACATATTCTCTAACAGTTTAAAACTTTGGGTAGAGAAAAGCTCAGAAGAGCAGCTGGCAGCCCGACTTGTTAGGAATTGTAGTTCCCTAGCTTGTATTCTGAGAGGCTCAGGAAGTTTTCTATCAGCCTTTCCTTGATCCAATTTCTCTCCCCTCTGTGGATAGTCACCCTCCTAAGCCTGATGTACCCAGAAGACAGGACTGTAGGTCAGGAGTCTTCCATGTGCACATTCCCCTTCTCCTTTTTCTGTACTGAGATATCACCCAAAGTCAAGGCCAGGGCTACTGCTACCTGCCACAGGGCCTTTTTGTGAATGGGAAAAGAGCTGCTCCCTTTGGCCCTGGCAAGCTGCTAAATTCTTTATGTGAAGAAAAAGTACCCCTTCCCCAGGAAGGTACACCCCACGCTAGTGTGCATTACTTTCTTCTACTTAAAGGACTGCCCTCTCTCTTCCCCCAAAACCTATCCTCTTCCACGCCATGAAATTGAACCTTCTCACTCCTGCAAGACTCCCATTGCCTGCACGTGAGGTCCAGCCTCTGGGAATGGCCGACAATGCCCTGCAAATCCTGTCCTAACCCACTTACCTCTCCCCACCTATATGCCCCCTCCCTCCTCTCATAATAAAATGTGGAATTTGTGGCTAGGCTGTTACTCAAACAGTAGATAATACTGAATGCTCAACTAAGCAGGCCTCCCACACCAGCCCCTTCAAACTGTGGAGGGGCACCCTCTCACAAAATCCAGAGGCTTCACGCCTCCAACCACACAATACCTCCCTGGTGCTCAGGTGTCCAGGCCCATAGGTGACAAGGCAGGGTAAGCTCTGGCCTGAGGCTGCTTGTATGGCCTCTTCCTCAGCCACAACAGCCATCACCACACCAACTATGAAGGGACTAGGACCTTCCTGAACCTTCCCTCTTGTCTTGGGAAGGCTATATTGGAAGTGATTTATTCTTAGAAGATCTCCTAATCACTCTCTACCAACCACCTTTGCCCTTTTCATGCAAGATTATCCATCATGCCATTAAAAGAAAAGCTCACAGGCATCAAAAAACTTCTGTCCATAGGTCTCCTTAATATGCACAGGAGCTTCTTTCCAGGTTTGTTCCATCATCTCTGAGAACTTCTGCACATCTGTCATTGTTGTTCTGAAGTAGCCAGGTTCAACCATACTGACTTTCACCCCAAAATGTTGAAGCTCACGCCTAGGGGAAAAAAACCCTCAAGTTAACTCCTCTGATTGAAAGATACCACAATTTCAATGTTTTCAGGGAGAAAAAATAACAAAATAGTTATAAACACACCTTTACTGAATATTTTAAAGGATAAAGAAATGGAGGGGTTAGAAAATAATAGCAAACGAAGCAACAGACAAACAATTAATCTCAAAAATATACAAGCAACTTCTGCAGCTGAATTCCAGAAAAATAAACGACCCAATCAAAAAATGGGCCAAAGAACTAAACAGACATTTCTCCAAAGAAGACATACAGATGGCTAACAAACACATGAAAAGATGCTCAACATCACTCATTATTAGAGAAATGCAAATCAAAACCACAATGAGGTATCATTTCACACCAGTCAGAATGGCTGCTATCCAAAAGTCTACAAGCAATAAATGCTGGAGAGGGTGTGGAGAAAAGGGAACCCTCTTACACTGTTGGTGGGAATGCAAACTAGTACAGCCACTATGGAGAACAGTGTGGAGATTCCTTAAAAAACTGGGAATAGAACTGCCATATGATCCAGCAATCCCACTGCTGGGCATATACACCGAGGAAACCAGAATTGAAAGAGACGCGTGTACCCCAACATTCATCGCGGCACTGTTTACAATAGCCAGGACATGGAAGCAACCTAGATGTCCATCAGCAGACGAATGGATAAGGAAGCTGTGGTACATATACACAATGGAATATTACTCAGCCATTAAAAAAATACATTTGAATCGGTTCTACTGAGATGGATGAAACTGGAGCCCATTATACAGAGTGAAGTAAGCCAGAAAGAAAAACACCAATACAGTATACTAATGCATATATATGGAATTTGAAAGATGGTAACGATAACCCTATATGCGAGACAGAATAAGAGACACAGATGCATAGAACAATTTTATGGACTCTGAGGGAGAAAGTGAGGGTGGGACGTTCTGGGAGAATAGCATTGAAACATGTATATTATCATATGTGAAACAGAACACCATTCCATGTTCGATGCATGAGACAAGGGCTCAGGGCCGGGGCAATGGGATGACCCAGAGGGATGGGATGGGGAGGGAGGTGGGTGGGTGGTCCAGGAAGGGGAACACATGTAAACCCATGGCTGATTCATGTCAATATATGGCAAAAACTATTACAATATTGTAAAGTAATTAGCCCCCAACTAAAATAAATAAATTTATAAAAAAAAAAAAAGTTACAGAAAAAAAAAAAAGAAGACAAAATCAAAGACAAAAGAAAGATAGAAAAGAATGCCAGCAAATAGTTTTAATTTCTAGCCTTTTCTTTAAAAAACTTAACAAGGATCATTATTGTTAATATTTTTTATACCTGGTATTTACAAAGTCACTGGCATACAGTAGGCACTCAATAATAGTTTAATAAATATTTGGTTGGATTAAAAAAAAAAAAGAAATGGAGGGGAACAAAATAAAATTTTACGCATCCCTAGGTGCAATAATTGGGATATGATTATACAAACTACCATAACCATTCAATTCCACATCCGTTTATTTAACAGAGTTGTTCACTTTCGACCATGTGCTGTACACTGGAAAAATGAAGAATACAAGGAATAATAAGGAAAATTCATGTTCTTATGGTATCTACTGGGCTAAGTGTTTTGCATGCACAATCTCAGTAAATTAAGACTCTGCTCACCACCCCTGAAAAGCCCACAGTGAGTGAGTCTGATAAATAAGCAAATAATTGCAATACAAGTCAAAAGAATTATAAAGGCAAGGTATTCAGGGGTCTACATAAGTAGAAAAGAGGATGTAGATTTTCTGAGGGAGTCAAAGAAGGCTTCAGTAAGAGAAAATGTTTCAGTTGAGCCTCCAAGGATAAAGAGGAAATTTCCGGGTGAAGAAATTTCTGGGAGTTGAATACCATACTGATGGAATTGCACACACAGAAGCAGCGGGCTGTGAAAAATTACAGTGTGTTCAAAGACTGCAAGAGACCATCAGTGGAATGTGACGTGGGCATTAAATTGACAAGTCACTGGTCACTCCAGAATATTTGGGTTAGTTCAAAAACCATTTTCCGAAGTATTCATCAGGGGGCTGTGTATGTATCAGGCACTATGCTAAGTGCTGCCTTCACCAAGTGAAGTAAGATGGCATTGTGCACACTGTGAGGTATTACTTCAGTACTCCAGGACAGTGATGAGGGGTGCTCCCTGCTCTAGAGGTTGTAGCACCTTGCTAGAGAAGATGAAGCCCAAGCTGATGTCAAGGAGAAATGTTTGGAGCAGTGTTTCATAAGAATATAAAACACAAAGCATCGTGATCCTCTAAAGCAATGAATGGTTCTCAAAGTGTGGACCCCAGATCAATAGCATCAGCATCTGGGAGCTTGTTAGAATGCAGATTACTGAGCCCAAGTCTAAATTTACTAAATCAGAAACTCTGGGGCTAAGAACCAACAATCTGTTCAAAGTTGCCTTCCAGGTGACTCTGAGGCATGCTAAAAGTTAAGAATCACTGCTCTAAAGGAAAACCCTCCCTTATCAAACCAAAGCCTAAACCCTTTCAAGTTAGAGCTTCAGAAAATGATTCTCCAGGGGCCTGTGTGTGTTGGAGCAGGAGGGGCAAGCCAGGGGTGCTTTGGCCCTTTGCATTTCACTTCCCCTTGCAGCTTTCTCATAAATTCCCAACATACCACATCTCCATCCCCTTTAAAACTCTAACTCAAATGGGGGGTAAAACTTCCTTTTTCTGTTTATTCTTAGCATAATTAAGGCAAACTGGAATTTCCTAAAGGAACTAAATAATGATTTAAAGGTTGGAAGGGCCTGTCTTCGCTCTTGGCCTGGAAATGATTCAAGGAGTCTAAGAGTCATGAGCGGTGGTAAATTAGCAGGCAGTGGCCCCATGGAAGTGGTCAAAATGTTGGATAGGCAGGAAGCCAGGAAAGATGCCTGCCATAGAGTAACAACTCATGTAATGTCCTCGGTTATTTCCCTACTCCTTTCCTAAGCAGATAATATGATATGCACATTGTATTAGATATATACCAGTCATGGCATGTGGTAAGTTAAATAATGACTCCCAAACATATCAGGTCCTAATCCCTGAAACCTGTAAATGTTACCTTATATGGCAAAGACTTCACAAGTTTGATTGAGTTAAAGACCTTAAGCTAGGGAGACTGTGCCAGGTGATCTGAGTGCATCCTAAATGCAATCACAACTGTCCTTATAAGAGAGGCATAGGTAGATCCAAAGACCAACAGAGGAAGAGAAGGCAATGTGACCATAAAGGCAGAGGTTTATGTGGCCACAAGCCAAGGAATTCCAGCAGCCACCAGAAGCAGGAGGCAAGTAACAGATTCTCTCCTAGAGCCTTCAGAAGAACATGGCCCTGTCAACAACTGACTTTGACCCAGTGATGCTAATTTCAGACTCCTAGACTCCAGAACTGTGAGAGAATAAATGTGTGTTGTTGTAAGACACCATGCACCATAAATTACTTGTGGAAACTTATTACAACTGCCATAGGAAATTAATTCATGGTGTCTGTAATATTTGTAGCTTGTTTCTAAGAGAAACTGCCCCTAGAGGCAGCCTCTGCTAAAGGAGAGTCTGTGTAGCACTACTCTGTACCGTGTGACTGCATCCTCATGTCTACAGCTGGCATGACCAGGAAGGGTCCTTGATGGGAGGAGAGCCCCTCTTAGGACTGAACAGTGACTCAGCCTGTTATTACCAAGATGGCCATGGCAAATTACTGAACCTCTGTGCCTCAGTTTCCCTAGACATATAATAAGGATAAAAATAATTTCTTCCTCACTGTGTTGCTATGAAGATTAAGTGATTTGTTGGATGTAAAATACTCACAGCAGCGTCTAACAGATAGTAAGTGCAAAAAAAAACCCATCATGCGTGTCACACAGAACACACAAAAAAATTCTCTCAGGCCCAACAGGATTCTCTGTCTCAGAAATTAAAATATAAAGGGAACTATAAAAAGAAGAAACCGCTGAGAGAGGAGCAGGAAGCTGAAATGAGGTATTTTAAAAAGCCAGGAGGTAGAGGCAGGACCATTAGAGGGTTGTGGCAAACTTAAGTTATAAGAAAGAAAAGAAACCATTAGATAAAGAGAAGATATACAGAATAAAGGGATGAAATAAGTTAACTGGAAGCAGATGAGCACCAGAAAGTCACTGTGAAGAGATGAGGACAGAAGGAAAGAGAACAGTCATCCTCTCTTCAGAAATAACATTTTATCAAGGATATATCTTGAGAGTTAAAATGTGGTGTGGTGACAGGACACAAAGACTTGGGGTCAAAATATGGGTCTGCCAAATCATCGTTGTTGCAGGTGAACTTTGAATAGATACGAAATCTGAGCCTCAGCTTTCTGTATAAAACAGACTAGCAATAATATCTAGTAAACAATAATATTTAATTATTATCTAATAAATAATATCTAGTAAACATACCAGATTTTGGAAGTGATGAAATAAGATAACATAGGTGAAAGTGGCTAGTAGGTAGAGGTGACTAAGACATATTTAAGTACTCAGTGGTTGCTTTTGTTTGTTTGGGGATTTCTTTGCCACTTTATTTTTTTAATTGAGGGATAATTGCTTTACAGAATTTTGTGGGTTTCTGTCATACATCAAAAAGAATCAGTCATGTCCCCTTCTTCCCAAACCTCCCTCCCACCTCCCTCCCCATCCCACTCTTCTAGATTGTTTTAACTTAAGAGTCTTACCTCAGAATATCTGAGAAGGCTTCCACTCCATACTTGGAACAAGAGTAGACTGCTCCAAAGAAAGCAATTCTTCCCAGAATGCTGGAAACATTGACAATTCTCCCCTGTGCTCTCCTTACCAGGGGAAGCATGCTCAGGGTCACCTCTATCACACCAATGAGGTTCACCCTAAGGGTTTCCCTGTAGGTCTCAATCTTCAGCCACTCAGCGTAGCCATATGAGTGAAAGATGCCTGCATTGTTGACCAGACCCCAGAGCCCTAAAACAGTAAAATTCAAAGCAGGAGTTTAGTTTCAGACAAAAACGACAGACTTCTACCTTGATCAGTCTTTCTGCTGAAAACAGCTAAAAATGCTAGAAAAAATATACTTTTTCAATCTTAAACAAATCAAAATATGTTTTTTCAATCTTAAACATGTCTATCAGTAAGAAAATAAAAGAAGGTTAAGCCAAAAACAAAGAGAAGGCAGGAATCCAGGGAGGATAAACAGAACCTTAATGTTAGCTTTTGATTTGAGGGAATTTGCCAACCAGTATGAATTGAACTTTAGTATTTATAGCATCAAAAAATATACACAATTAGAAGATATGAAGTCCAAGGCCCACTAAGGTAGGGAGTCTAATAAAAAGACTCTTTCTGGATTAAATGGCTATGTTATCACTTTAAGGGTGAAACAGAAAGTACTTCCAAAGGACTGAAAGTATAACTTCCTGTCTTGAGCTCTGGGGTTGGAGGGAGAGGAGAAGAATCAGTCTCAAGGACCAAAATGAAAAGCAGATTTGGTGAAGATGAGACAATAAGAGTTCTCCTTTAGATTTGGTGAGTTTGAGCTTCCAGTAGAATTTCCAGTTGTGAAAACCAGCAAGTAGTTAGAAATTCAGGTGTGATGAACAAGAAATAATTTAGAAATCAAGGGCATAAAGGTAATAGATAAAACTATTTGTAAATGAGATCCATTCAACACTTGTTGAGCCCTTAACATGTACCAGACAGTATGTTAGAAACTGGGAATACAGTGATGGTTAAGAGAGATCCATGTCCTTGAGGAGCACACTCTCTAACAGGTGGGAAAACGTTAACAATAATAATAACAATACAGTAGAAATAAACCACTATACACAGCACGGAGGCAATAACTACCATAACTTCTGACTCTGTAGTCAAGAACATCCTCAGGTAGGAGTAATAGTTTAAAATCAATTTTCTAATTTAGAGTAAATTAAAAAAAAAATTCTTCAATCCAAACAAAATAATCTTATTACTATTTTAGAACTCATTGGATGAGTAGATATCTAGGAGGTCCAATTATCAGGACCTAATAAATCATAAAACAAGTAGAGAAAGAAGGGGATCAAAGAGAATTTGGATAATATCCAGAGAAAATGAACTTTAGAAAAGAGGATTTATCCATAATTGCCAAAAAATTTAAAACAACCAAGATGTCTTTCAGTAAGTGAATGGATAAACAAACTGTAGTACATACAGTGGAATATTATTCAGTAATAAAATTAAATGAGTACTCAAGCCACAGAAAAACACGGAGGGACCTTAAGTGCATATTGTTAAATGAAAGAAGCCAGTCTAAAAAGCTACATCCAATATGATTCCAATTGCATGACATCTGAGAAAAGGCAAAACTATGGAAAGAGTGAGGACAACAGAGGACGAGATGGTTGGATGGCATCACTGACTCAATGGACATGAGTCTGAGCAAGCTCCAGGAGATGGTGAAGGACAGAAAAGCCTGGCATGCTGAAGTCCATGGGGTCCCAAAGAGTTAGACACAACAGAGTAACTGCACAACAACAACATGGAAAGAGTAAACAGCTGCACAGTTGCCAGGATTTGGGAGGAGGTGGGGAGAGCAGAGGGGATGCGTAGGTGGAGCCAAAGGATTTTTAGGGCACTGAAAGTATTCTGCATCATACTATATCGGTAAATACAGGATATTTTACATTTGGCAAAACCTATAGAACCATACAACACAAAGTGGATCCTAATGTAAACTATAGACTTTCATTAATGCTAATGTATCAATATTGGTTTATCAATGTAATAAATGTACCACACCAATGCAAGATGTTAATAATAAGAGAAACTATAAGAGGGGGGTTGCATATGGGAGCTCTGTGCTTTCCAACTTTTCTGTAAATCTATCACTGCTCTCAGGAATACAGTCTATTAATTAGAAAAAATAAAATGAAAACTTATTTTAAAAAAAGAAGATGATCAAAGGCTGGCTGCAAGGAATGTCTGTATTTTAGATGGTAGCCAAGGGAAAAAGAAGCAGATTCTTAAGAACCCCTTAAAAATTCTTCAAACATAAAGAATCGTGAAGAAACAAATTGTGGTTGTAAATACTTCACTTGCAAGGTGAGATAACAGCCTGAAACCTACTGGGTTCATTTTTCAATACAAACATTGTTAAGGAAAGGAAACACTGCCAAAGATCACAACTGTCTTTCAAATGACAAAGCCAGTCTTTCAAGTCCTGTTTTTGAGATTATATATGTGAAATATATACTCACATAAAATGTTAACATCTTCATGCCTGAGTAAATGAAAGGAGAAAAAACTTCCCCATACCTCTGTCCCCCACATGCTCCTTCACCCACTCGGTGGCCGCAGCAATGCTCTCTGTCTTGGTGACATCCAGAATCACCGTCTGCAGCCTGTCTGATGTCTGGTTCCTCAGCTGTTTGGCCCCCTGCTCCGTCAGACACGCAGCCAGGACCCTCAAGCCTCGCAGGTCCAGCTGCCTGGCCAGCAGGTTCCCAAAGCCCGAGTCACAGCCCGTGATGAAGACGAACTTGTCCCGGAGGTGGCTCACCACCTGCCTCTCCCGGTACCAGCGCAGGAGGTAGTACAGGCCCACGAGGACCGCCAGGTACAGCCACATGGTGAGAGGGCCTCCTTCAAAAGAAAAAGAACAGCTTTCATTTTATTCCTTCCTTTTTTCTTTAACCAGTATTTACTATCTGCCAACCATTGCACTATGTGCTAGGACTCTGTATTAACTAATACACCGTCCTACCCTCTAGCCACAGTCTAGAGAGGGGAGTCAGGGAACTAACCAGACAATTGCATTGCATTGTGGTAGCTGCCAAACAGAAGTATACACAGTCTGATGGAGCTATAAAGGAGGGTGACCCACTACCTGCTAAGTTAGACCTAGCTTCACAGAGGCAATGATTTTTGAAATACTTCCAATAAAACAGTTAAAGAGTTCAAAAAGTGGATAAGGATGAAATGACATTCCAGGCAGCAATAATGTGTACATGAATAGAGGGGTGAGCAGCATAAAATTTCCTGATGCCTACAAGCAGTTCAGGTGATGTAGAGTGCATATGGAAGAAGAAATGGAAGGTGAAATGGTGAAGGGCCAGACCAGGAGGGGTCCTATAAACCACACTAAGGAATCTGGATGTATCTTATAGGCAACAAGGGTGTGCCATTAGAAGGTATTAAACTGAAGGCTAAGATGGCCAGATTTATCTTTAGAAAGATCTGACTCACAGTGGGAATGAAGGATGGATTAAACAGGGCTGTGATGAAGGCAAAGAGATTAAGAGACCCAACAGTTTGGTGAGACATTGCAGCCGAAGCAGTTTGTAAATATAGATGAATCATATGCATTGTTGAAATGAATGTTCAGAGATGCCTATACTTCTATACATAGTTCTAGAGAAACATCCACCTTTTGGGGGCAATCTGTAGTTGCTGGCTGAACTAACATATGACTCATAAAGTCATGTGCATGCTCAGTCGCTCAGTCGTTTCTGACTCTATGCGACCCCTGGACTGTAGCCACCAAGCTCTTCTGTCCATGGGATTTCCCAGGCAAAAATACTGGCGTGGGTTGCCATTTCCTTCTCCAGGGAATCTTCCCAGCCCGAGGATCAAACTCAAATCTCCTGAATCTCCTGTGTCTCCTGCATTGGCAGGTGGATTCTTTAACACAGAGCCACCTGGGAAGTCATAGTTGGAGGTCAAAGATGGGTGTAGGGGCTTCCCTGGTGGTCTAGTGGTTGAGAATCACTTGGTAACATAGGGGACACCAGTTGGATCCCTGGCCTGAGAAGATCCCACGTGCCGTGGGGCAACTAAGCCTGAGCACTGCAACTTATGAGCCTGTGCTCTAGAACCTGAGAACTGCAACTACTGAGCCCACGTGTGGCAAATAATGAAGCCTGCATGCCTGGAGCCCATGCTCCACAACGAGAGGAGCCACCACAGCTAGAAACCCACGTGTCATAACCAGAGAGTAAGCCCCTGCTCACCGCAACTAGAGAAAGCCGAAGTGCAGCAACAAAGACCCAGATCAGCCATAAATAAATAAAGTTTTTTTTAAATAGATGGGTTTGGGCCCACTAGGACATCACAAGGCCTACACAATGCTTACCTTAGCTTGGCTTTAAGGTCTCCCCAGTGCTCTGGTCCCAGATTTCTTTCTTAGCCTCCTCTTTTACCACCCTCTTTTGCACCCTACTCTTTAGTGGGGTCGCTAAGAGTCAGACATGACTGAGCGACTTCACTTTCACTTTTCACTTTCATGCATTGGAGAAGGAAATGGCAACCCACTCCAGTGTTCTTGCCTGGAGAATCCCAGGGACGGCGGAGCCTGGTGGGCTGCAGTCTCTGGGGTCTCACAGAGTCAGACACTACTGAGGCGACTTAGCAGCAGCAGCTTTAGTTGTAATAAGCACCTTTCAATAACCCACACAGTACAGGCTTTTCATGACCCAGTATACAATTCTGTCTACAGTTCTTTCCCAGCTCTCATCCATTTGACAAATAATGCTCATCTGTTAAGACACTACTGAATCATTTTCATTCAACAACATCAATTCAATGACCACTATGAGTCAGACACAATGTTAAGCACTGATACACAAAAGTGAACAAAACAAGATTCCATTATTCATTGAATTCATGGTCAAAGCGTAAAGACTGACAAGAAAACAATGCGATATACAGTCACCCCTTGGTATCCATGAGGGGTTGGTCCCAGGACCCTTCACAAATACCAAAATCTGAGGATGTTCCGTCCCTTATGTAAAATGACATAGCATTTGCATATAACCTATGAACATCCTCTTTAAATCATCTCTAGATTACTTACCATACCTAATATAATGTAAACAATATGGAAATAGGTGAAAAATACTGTGTAAATGCCTGCAATTAGTTGTAAATACAGTGTAAATGCTATGTAAATAGTTGCTGGCATGAAGCAAATTCAAGTTTAGCTTTTTTGGAACTTTCCAGAAATTTTTTTCCTAATATTTTTAATCTGTGGTTGGTTGAGTCTGCAGGTGCAAAACCTGTAGATATGGAGGGCCAACCATAATAGAAGTAAGGGCCAGATGCTGTTGGAGCATTCAGGAGAGGCTTCCAAGCCAGTCCAAGAACTGAGAGGTTTCCTAGTGAGAATAAATTATAACTTGAGATCAAAAGCATAATAAAATTATAGTAAGAGCCGCTAACACTTGCAAAGCACGTGCTGTATTACAGGCCCTGTTATAAGCATTTCATATATATTAAGTCACTGAATTTTCATAACAGCCCATTAAGGTAGGTCCTGTTAATATCCCTGTGTGTCAGTTCAGATGCCAAGACAGAAACAGACATGCAAGGCACTCACTGGGGGAAAATACCTATAGAGACTAAAGGTGGAAAGTGCAGGAGTGGGTGCCAGTACAGATCTGAAACAAGAAAGAGAAGGAAAGGAGGATTTAAAAGGAAGAAACTTAAACTGCAGTTCAGCCCTGAGAAAGTCTCAGCTAGGCTAATGAAGGTCCTTGAACAAAGACTGCCCAGTAGAGTCCTACATTGGGCTGAACTGGTTGGAAACTTCAGTTCCACCTCCTGACCTCCAGGGAGAAGAGAGGGGTTGGAGATTGAGTTTAATCACTAATGGCCAATGATTTAAGAGGCTTCCCTGATAGCTCATGCTTTTCAAATAGTGACATCAACAGAGCTGTGCTTGAGGAAAATTATCAGACAGCACTGTGTAGAGGTGAGAAGGGACTAACACTATGGGGATGGTGAGAGGGTTTCTATGATAAGTCAAGCAAGAGGTACTGAATGTTGAAGGTTTGAACAATGGATGTGACCATGGGAGTGACGGGTAGGGAAGAGGTGCTCCAGATACTAGAGAGCTGGACTCTACAGCCTCATCTTTGGAGTGAATGCATGGGGCAATGAAGAGAAAGTGTCAGAGCCCTAAGACTAAAAATAATACAAATAGAAATTGGGAATACTGGAGGAGAAACAGTTTTAAGAAAAAATATGATGTGTTCTATCTTGGATATATTGATTATCTGGCTCAACATCTGGCTGGAGAGTACTTAAGGAAATTAGAAACACAGAATAGAGCCTCAGAAAATGGTCAGATCAAGGGATATAGATATTTGAAATAGTCAAGACATCTCAAGGCTTTTCATTCATGTTCAATTTTGGCTTATGTTTTGGGATTCTGCCTGGCCTGGCATATCTCTTTTGCAAGTTTAGTCTTACTATGTGGTGGTTGAATAGTAAT
This sequence comes from Giraffa tippelskirchi, assembly GCF_054371585.1. Taxonomy (NCBI): domain Eukaryota; kingdom Metazoa; phylum Chordata; class Mammalia; order Artiodactyla; family Giraffidae; genus Giraffa; species Giraffa tippelskirchi. Next base: position 156,012,830 of record NC_137278.1, read on the forward strand.
ACCTAGAAAGGCTGTGGGTTCCAAGCTTCCTCCTCATGAGGGACGTGGATTCTCATCTTTGACTGGCATCAGGAAATTACCGTGTTAGTCAATAAACAGGCAGGATGAAGCTCTGTTAGTACAGTGCACCAGAGAATGACAACTGGGCAGAACCGAGGCAGTTGGCTAGAGAACACAGGACTCATATTGGAGAGAGCAGAAAACTTGGGGGAGGGGAGAGAATACGGAGGTAGGGGAAGAGGGAAAAGGAGAGAAAGAGAAGAGGAGGGAGGGAGCATTAAATGTCTCTATCCACTGTTTTCTCCCCTTCACTGGCTCACATTGCATGACAAGCCCACAGTTAACATCATGCTCGGTGGTGAAAGACTGGAGGCAAGTCTTCCTCTAAGATTAGGAATAAGGCAAGGTGCCACCCTCACCACTCATATTCAGTGTAGTACAAGAAGTCCTAGCTAGAGCAATCAGAAATTGAAATAGCATAAAAGGCTCCAAGTCAGAAAAGAAGTAAAACTGTCTCCTCTTGCAGATAACATGGACTTGTATACAGAAAATGCTAAAGACTCCACACACACACAAAAAAAATCTGTTAGAACTAATGAGAAAAATTCAGTTAAGTTTCAGGGTCAAAAAAAGAAACATATAAAAATCAGTTGCATTTCTATACACTAACAATGAACAATCCAAAAAAGAGAAACTCTATTTACCATAGTATAAAAAACAATAAAATACTTAGGAATAATTCAACCAAGGAGGTGAAAGAACTATACACTGAAAAACTACAAGACTTGACTGAAGAAACTGTAGAAGACACAAACAGATGGAAATGTATGCCATGTTCATAAATTAGAAGAATTCATATTGTTAAATATCCATACTACCCAAAACATACATAGATTCAATACAATCCCTATCAAAATTCCAATGGCATTTTTCACAGTAATAGAAAAGGCAATCCTAAAATTCTTATGGAACCACAAGAGACCCTGAACAACTAATGAAATTCTGAGAAAGAAGAATAAAGCTGGAGGTATCACACTTCCTGAATTCAAACTATATTACAAAGCTATAGTAATCAAAGCAATATAGACTGGCATGAAAATAGATACATTGATCAATGGAACAGAATCAAGAGCCCAGAAATAAATCCACATATACAGTCAACTAATATTTAATAAAAAAGCACAGAATACTCAATGGGGAAAGGATGTGTGTGTGCAATTAGTCGCTCAATTGTGTCCAGCTCTTTGCAATCCCATGTGCTGTAGCCCACCAGGTTCCTCTGTCCATGAAATTTTCCAAGCAAGAATACTGGAGTGGGTTGCCAGTTCCTCCTCCAGGGGATCTTTCGGACCCAGGGATCAAACCATTGTCTTTTGCATCTCCTGAATTAGCAGATTGATTCTTTACCACTATGCCACCTGGCAAGCTAGCTCAATAAATGATGGTGGCATATTCACAGGCAAAAGAAGAAAACTGGACCCTATTTTCACCACTCACAGAAATTAATTCAAAATGCATTAACAACTAAAATGTAACACCTGAAACCTAAAACTCCTAAAAGAAAACATAGGGAAAATTCCTTGATGTTGGCCTTGGCAATAATTTCTTTGGATGTGAAACCAAAAGCAACAAAAGCAAAAATAAGTGGGACTACATCAAACTAAAAAGTTTCTACACTACCAAAGAAACAATCAACAAAATGAAAAGGCAACCTATGGAGTGAGAGAAAATATCTGCAAACTGTATATCTGACAAGGAATTAACATCCAAAATATGAAAGGGACTCATAAAACTCAGTAGCAAAATAAATCCAATTACAAAAGGGTAGAGAATCTGAGTGGACATTTTTCCAAAGAAGTCATATAAATGGCCAACAGATACATGAAAAGAAGCTCAATATCACTAATCATCAGGGAAATGCAAATCAAAATCAGAATGAACTATCACTTCATGTCTATTAGAATGGCTGTTATCAAAAAGACAAGAGTTAACAAATGTTTCCAAGGATAGGGGGTAAAAATCCACCTATGTCAACAGTCCCAAGGTTGAACAACTAGAACAACCTGAAAGAGGTTGGGAGGAAGAAAGGGAAAGCCTATGAGAAGTCTCAGGGCAGTACTGAGAGCTGGGCTCTGCTTAACAGGTGTCTTCACTGAGCCACCTCCTTGGACTGAAGACTCTCAAACGGAAACACGACTCTGTAGGTGTTTCCTCTGAGCCTTTTCTTTACCAACAGTGAAGTCATTGGCCCATTCTGTCTTGGAGACTTCATCCTAAGACTATCTACAATGAACTGTAGAGCTCATCTGGCCATGTCCCAGCCTGAGATTCCCTTACTGCTCTCCCCACTTAGCAGAGTGAGCTTTTCTCTAAGGGAACGGTGTTTGTTTTTGTGGATGGGGCCATGTAAGCATGAAAGGAAAGGGAGAATATAGGAGAACAGGAAAGAAAGGTAGAAAAAGGTGTGGGGAAGTAGGAGGTGTCCAGGGGCTCCAGGAGAAAGTAGAGATGGCTTAATCTCTGCCTAAGCACCCACCAGGACGTCCTTTCTTTGTCTCTCCTCCCGCCGTCATCAGTCTTCGGAGCCTATGCTCACCAGCCCAGGTCTTGTTCAGTGACAGGGCTCAAAGGAGGAAGCAGGAAGGTTTGGAGCCCCATGAACTGACCTCTCTGGAAGCCTTGGAATCTGGGATGAACACAGTGTCACTAGCCACTGGTATGGATATTAGAAATATTAATATCAACTACTACCCCTGATTGGTTTCTCTAAAACCTGAAAATCCCAACAAAAACTAGCCATAATACTGTGTCACCTCTCAGTAGAGCAGCCATAAAAACCTGATACAGGTGTGAAAATGACAGGAAAAACCCAGGAAAAGTCCTAGGGAGATTGGCAATCCTCAAGGTTAGGCTCGCTGCTAAACTGGGCTTCCCCCCCCAAGTCACTGTACTTGGTGTGTGCCGAAGACTCTCACATCCAAACCTGGAGGTGTTTCAGGCTTCTGTAACTTTCCTCTTCAGCAACTAAGCAGAGCAGGGGCTTCCCTGATAGTCCAGTGGTTAAGATTCTGGCATTCCCAATGCAGAGGGCTCAGCTTCAATCCCTGGTCAGGAAACTAGATCCCACAGACCATAACTAAGAGACCTCATGCTACAATTAAAGACCTCATATACTACAATGAAGACCCAGTGCAGCTGAATTAAAAATATATATAGTGCAGAACACATTCCATTTCTCAGAACACTTTTTTTGGAGTCTGTTATACCAATGAGACCCTTGGCTAATACCCTACCTACCTTTCCTTTTATTCCTTTCCAATCTGCATGAGTTCCCCTGACCTCAACCCTGATTTTGCGGATAGCATAGAAATATGAGCATGTATTCTGAAGTCAGATTACTTGGGTTCAAATCAGGCTTTATCATTTACTTGTTGTGTAGCCTTGGGCAAGTGAATTAACCTCTCTACCTGTGTTGTTATTGTGCATGCTCAGGCGTGTCTGACTCTTCGTGATCCCATGAACTGTAGCCCACCTGTCTCCTGCGTCTCATGGGAATTTTCCAGGCAAGAATACTGGAGTGGGTTGTTATTTCCTCCTCCAGGGGATATTCCTGACCCAGGAATCGAACCCCGGTCTGCTGCAGCTCCTGCATTGCAGGCAGATTCTTTCCCCACTGCACCACTTGGGAAGCCCTCTACCTGTGTGCTCATATTCAAAATGGGAAAAGGACCATTCAGTGATTTGTTAGGAGAGTTTAAGTGAGTTAACACATGTAAAGCACTATGTAATTTCTAGATATTATTAGGATTGCTTTGGTGGTGGTTGTTTTATTATTGCCTTTCTAGGCTTTTATCCCTGAACACTGCCTCTTCCTCCAAGTCTTATCAGAATCACTTTTTCACAGTGTGTGCAACTCCAAGCATTGCAACATCCTTAGTCTTTTCTACATGCTTTTTATCACTACACTGGGCCATACTAGTTCACCCTGACCTTCTTCAGTCTCAAGTGGAGGGGTTTGTCTCTCTGCAATATAGCACAAGGCAAAATAAGGAATAGCCTTTATTCTCTTCTTTTAAATCTTCAGACGTGGGTTTATCTATAAGGTTCAATCAGTCTAGTCACTGATCCTATCAACAACACACAGATTCATGGACTGATCCATTGTGATGTTCTTTGTTCTCACACTGGGCATACAAACTAGGTATTCCTTGTAAAACAAAGAATGTTGTCCACTCTTCAGTTCTACAAGAATCAAGTCATTAGCCTCTGCAGTCACTGACTAGCAGTACACTCGGAAAAGAATTCAAGATGAAGAATGTGATTAAGCATTTTATACTTTGGAAAAACAGATGCCTTAGTTCAAGATATCTCAGGTGGAAAAAATTTAATGAACCCAGATTTTTGCATCTTCTCATACAGAAAAAAAGCACTAAAATCATTAACTGAGGACTTCCTTGGTGGTCCAGTGGTTAAGAATCTGCCTGCCAACGCAGGGGATACAGGTTTGATTTCTGGTCCAGGAAGATCCCACATGCCACAGGGACAACTAAACCCATGCACCACAACTACTGAAGCCCACACATTCTAGGGCCTGAGAGTTGCAACTACAGAAGCCTGTTCACCTTAGAGTCCCTGCTCTGCAACAAGAGAAGCCGCTACATTGAGAAGCACATGCACCATAACTAGAGAGCAGCCCCTACTTGCCGCAACTAGAGAAAGCCCACATGCAGCAATGAAGACACGGTGCAGTCCAAATAAATTCATAAATGAATTTTTAAATCTTTAATTCAGATATCTGATCCTGGTGGTGCAATGGATAAGAATCTGCCTACCAATGTAGGGGACATGGGTTCGATCTCTGGTCCGGGAAGTTTCCACGTACCGCAGAGCAACTAAGCCTGTGCACCATAAGTACTGAGCCTGCACTCTAGAGCCTGTGCTCCACAGTGAGAGAAGCCACCACAATCAGAAGCCTGAGCACCACAATGAAGAGTAACTCCTGTTCACCGTAACTTAGAGAAAAAAAAAAAAAAACTTGAGCAAAGTAACAAAGACTCAGCACAGCCAAAAATAAAAATTAAAAAAAAAAGAGTTCACAAGAACAATCAAACATTGCTATTGAACAAGTAAATATATTCGATTTGGAAAAAGCAATTTATCATTATCTACCAAAGATAATGATCCATCTTCCCTATACCCAAAGATTCCATTTTAGGTATATAACAACAACAAAATATGTACACCATAAGATGCGTTTGCAGCAGCATTACTTGTGATAGCCAAAAGCTGCAAACAACCCACACATGCACAAACGGTAGAATGGATAAATAAGTTGAGATATGTTCATACAATGGAATGCTATACAGTGACAAAAACAAACTATAGCTACACACAGTTACATGAATGAGTCTCACAAACTTAAAACTGTGACACAAAAGAACATACTACATGATTCCATCTACACAAAGTTTTAAAAGACAAAACTAATCTATGTTGGGACTTCTCTGATGGCAGTGGCTGAAATTCCACACTCCCAGTGCATGGGGCCAAGGGTCAATCCTTTTCGAGGAACTAGATCCCAATGCCACAGCTAACACATGGAGCGACCAAATAAATAAAAACAAATATTTTTTAAAGCTATAAAAAATAATTTAAAAAATTAATCTATGTTGATATTAATACAAATCATATTACTGGTTACTTTGGGGGAGGAGGCAGGGTTTAACGAATGAGAAAGATATTAGTGAACTGTCCACGGTGCTCATAATGTTCTATTAGTTGACCTGTGTGGCTGTAACAGAAGTGTAAATTTTGTGAAAATTCATTGAACTGTCACCTGTGTGTTCTCCACCCAAATTAGAAAAATTAAAATACCACCTTGATTAAAAAGAGAAGAAAAGAAATAGTCTGAAGAAAATCACTTCTGCATTTGTCATAAAATTCTTATCAAGAACACTGTGCATCTATACACTGTGTAAGATCCCACATGATATCCTGCTATGTATTTAGTACCAGGAAAGATTTTGTCTTTTCTAAGTAAATAGTATACTATAGATGATTTTTAAATTATCTAATTTTTCCATACTATCTTAGTGGTTTAAGGCCAAATTTAATGTTCAGTCATAGTAATTCTATTAGTCCTCATAAATAGCATTTTCTTCTTCTCTCTTCTCTTTCAACATGTTGATTTTCTTTTTCTTTTTATGCTTCCATTTGCATTTTAATAACTTTTTTTGTGTATGTGTCTTTTACTATAGATTACCTCAAACTCTTTTTGAAGATGCTACATTTGTCCAAGAATAAAATCTAACAGATTCACCAACCTCAGTCTCACCCCAAAAGTTGACTCAATTTTCCAGGTGGGAAAAAAATTAGTAAATACTCCAGTAGTTGATGCCATGTACTGGCATGTATATACACATATATCTATGTATAATATGATAAAATGTATATATACACATATACATATATCATACTTCATTTCATATCAGTATATGAGATTCCACAAAGAGAAAGGAAAAATGTTACGTGAGGAATTTTTATTTGTGAATATATATCACATTTCACCTACCTTTGGAATTTTACTTCTTCTCTGTTCTCAGCAGGATTAGAAATGTAACAAGAGAGAAGGAATAATGGGACTATTAAACCTTTGTTTTACTGGTCACATGGGTTAAAAAAGAGAAAGAAAACAATTTTCACCACTCCCACTGCAAAGAGCTTGCTCACAGTAGGAAATGGGGGTAGGGTTAGGGCAGGACAGAACTAGGTCACGGAGCTTCAGCAACACAACTCTCAGGGCTTAATTACATAAAGCTGCTTTTGCTTATCCAAAAGTTCATGAACTTACTCCACAGCTCCCAGCTTTAACTAAAAAAGAGCTGGTTTTCCACACTGTCAAGATTCCCAGTTTACAGAGCATACCTAAGGGGTCTTATGTGTAAGTATAAAATCACTCTCAACTTCTAAACAATATTTAAACTCCAAAAGAATAACTATCAAAAAAGCAGAGAAAACCATCAGTTCAGTTCAGTTCAGTCACTCAGTCGTGTCCTACTCTTTGAGACCCCATGGACTGCAGCATGCCAGGCCTCCCTGTCCATCACCAACTCCTGGAGTTTACTCAAACTCATGTCCATTGAGTCAGTGATGCCATCCAACTATCTCATCCTCTGTTGTCCCCTTTTCTTCCTGCCTTCAATCTTTCCCAACATTAGGGTCTTTTCCAATGAGTCTGTTCTTCGCATCAGGTGGCCAAAGTATTGGAGTTTCAGCTTCAGCATCAGAGAAAACCATGGTGATGAATTTTCTTTCAGAAATCAAAGTTGAAGGGTCTTTTAAAAAAATTATAGACCACAATCAAGATCTTTCTCCAAACAGATTTTATTCCTAACCCAAAACACACACATACACTCACACCATTTGTTCAGGAAGAGTGTTCAGAAGACTTCATGAACCCCACTGGGCAAGGCCCTTTCCTTTCCTGCAGGCTGCCCATGCCAATCTTCTGCACCTCTTTCACAACACCACTCTCTTGTGGTCAGAGTTCAGGATGCTTCACTCGCTTGTGCCCTGCCTACAGTTCTCAACAGTGCCAGCCTTGTTCAGCTGCAGAATCAGACCTGTTACAGTAGAAATTAAAAACAGAAAGCTCCCATTCTCTAAGTTGGAGCCTCTGCTGGAGTCAGGGAATGGGGAAGCAGAACCCACTCTTAGACTGCCCACCCGAGATCAGTTTCTGCTAACTGGGGCTCTGGACCTTAAAGCTGTCAGACACGTTTCCAAAAGACCTGCAGCTGCTTTATGATCTAATCCATTCTAGCAAATCAGTCAAACTCAAGGAGGGAGTCGTAGGAACCTTCAATTTAAAGCCAGTCCGTCAGAAGCACAGGTAACAACCTGGGCTTGCGATAGGCATCTGAGGTGGGGGGTAGTCTTGTGGGATGAACCTTGAATCTATGGAATCTGACACTACCTCTGGGTGTATCCATGTTCAGTCACTTCTTTGCAACACTATGGACTGTAGCCCACCAGGCTCCTCTGTCCATGGGATTCTCCAGGCAAGAACACTAGAGTGGTTGCCATGCCCTCCTCCAGGGCATCTTCCCGACCAAGGGATCAAACCTGTCTCCTGAAGCTGGGTAGATAGTATCAGGGCTGAGTTGAAATGTAATACACACAGCTGGTATACAAAGAACTGGTTTGGAGGTGTGGGTAAACACATCCCTCCTTCGCATTAGAACTGGTATAAAATCCTTCAGCACCTTTTCACAACTCTCTCCTTTCTTGGCTCCTATGAAATCACTATCTCTTAGCTCTCCTGCTTCCATTTCTATTTGTTCTCCTTGTCCTTTGCTGGCTTTTCTTCCTCCACCCAATTTTTAAAGTCAGTATCTTTAAGAGTTCTATCCAGGCCCTTCTTCTCTTCTCAATGCACACACCCTCCTTATATGAGGACCTCAGTCATCATCAACTTCAACCTGATCTACATTCTAATGACTTTGTAAATCTCTGCCTTCAGTCAAGATCTCTCCTGACATCTAGCTCCTCATATCCAACTGCCTGCTGGGCATCTTCCACTTGAATTCATTCATTCATTCTATAAATGTAGAGTTCCTACTATGTGCTAGGTCCAATGCTATTTACTGGAGCTAATGTTGTTGCTTTTGTTTAGTCACTAAGTTTTGTCTGACTCTTTGCAACCCCATGGACTGTAGCCTGCCAGGCTCCTCTGTCCATGGGAGTTCCCAGGCAAGAATACTGGAGTGGGTTGCTATTTCCATCTCCAGGGGATCTTTCTGACCCAGGGATCAAACCCACATCTCCTGCACTGTCAAGTGGATTCTTTGCCACTGAGCCAGCAGGGAAGCCGCTAGAGCTAATAGAGGAGAGTAAATTGGCATGATATTTGAAATCTTAGAACTTATCATTTTAGTAGGAAAATAGACATTAAATATATATTCCTACAAATAAATATATAATTACACACTGTGATGAAGGCTATGGAAGAAAAGCATAGGGAGTTTAGGAAATATCACAATAGAAACCCAAATTTAACTTTTCAAAACTGAAATGATGATGATTCAGTGCAATCTAATCCTCCTCATTTTCATGTTATTTCCTATCCCTACAAGTATTCAACAAATACTCAACAAATTTAATGATTGCCCACTAGATACTAAACAACTCCCTTCCAACCAGCTGCCCGATCCTGAAACCTGGGGGATCATCCTAGACCCATCCCTCATCCCCTATATCCAATCAATATTAATTCTTCATAATATTTCTTGTCTCTTATGTCCACCCAGTCACATCCATCTCTACTGCCTTAGTTCAGGCCACAAGTATTTGTGCTCTGGATTCCAACAACAGTTTCTCGGGATGGTGCTGCCTCTGGTTGCTCTTTCCCCTTCTATCTGTCCTTTACAGAGCTCCAGAGGTTATTGGAACAGACTGGTTCCAAATTGGGAAAGGAGTACATCAAGGCTGTATTTTGCCACCCTGTTTATTTAATTTATATGCAGAGTACATCATGTGAAATGCTGGGCTGGAGAAGCACAAGCTGGAATCAAGATTGCTGGAAGAAATATCAATAACCTCAGATGTGCGGTTGACACCACCCTTATGGCAGAAAGTGAAGAAGAACTAAAGAGCCTCTTGATGAAAGCAAAAGAGGAGAGTGAAAAAATTGGCTTAAAACTCAACATTCAGAAAACTAAGATCATGGCATCTGGTCCCATCACTTCACGGCAAATAGATGGGGAAACAATGTAAAGAGTGATAGACTTTATTTTTCTGGGCTCCAAAATCACTGCAGATGATGACTGCAGGTGACTGCAGCCATGAAATTAAAAGACACTTGCTCCTTGAAAGAAAAGTTATGACCAACCTAGATAGCATATTAAAAAGCAGAGAGAGACATTACTTTGCCAACAAAAGTCTGTCTAGTCAAAGCTATGGTTTTTCCAGTAGTCATGTGTGGATGTGAGAGTTGGACTATAAAGAAAGCTGAGCGCCAAAGAATTGATGCTTTTGAACTGTGGTGTTGGAGAAGACTCTTGAGAGTCCCTTGGATAGCAAGGAGATCCAACCAGTCCATCCTAAAGGAAATTAACCCTAAATATTCATTGGAAGGACTGATGCTGAAACTGAAGCTCCAATACTTTGGCTACCTGATGCAAAGAACTGACTCATTTGAAAAGACCCTGATGCTGGGAAAGATTGAAGGCGGGAGGAGAAGGGGTCGACAGAGGATGAGATGGTTGGATGGCATCACTGACTCAATGGACATGAGTTTGAGTAGGCTCCGGGAGTTGGTGATGGACAGGGAAGCCTGGCATGCTGAAGTCCATGGGGTCGCAAAGAGTTGGACACCACCGAGCAACTAAACTGAACTGAGAGGTTATTTCTTTCTTTTTTTAAATTGTATTTATTTATTTTCTGCTGCCCTGGGTCTTCATTGCTTTGTGCAGGTTTTCTCTGGTTTTGGCAAGCAGGGGCTACTGTTTGTTGTGGTGTGCAGGCATCTCATTGCAATGACTTCTCTTGTTGCGGTTTATGGGCCCTAGAGTGCACAGGCTTCAGCAGTTGTACCATTCAGGTTTAGGTACTCCGTGGCATGTGGAATCTTCTCAAACCAGGGATCTAATCCTGTCCCCTGCTTGGGCAGGCAGATTCTTACCCACTGCACCATCATAGAAGTCCCCAGAGTTTATTTCTAAAACACAGTTCTGATTATGTTCCTTCCCTGCTTAAAAGCCTTCCAAGAGTCCCCACAGTCTTTAGACAAATACAGATTCCTGGAGAGGAACAAAGTTTGATGTTGTGTTTTGATTTGAATCTGCCATCCTTTATTTTAAGCAGTCTTCAAGGAGGAAGCTGGACCCAAAATGTATATAACTTTATAATTAACAAGAAAATCTATACAGTAGGTATATTGGCAGGTTACCCATCAAAAATCTGGTGGGTTCGCTATTGTATAGAACATGGAACTCTGCTCAGTGTTATGTGCCAGCCTGGATGGGAGGTGGGTTTGAGGGAGAATGGATACATGTATAGGTATATGAATGGCTGAATCCCTTCACTATTCACCTGAAACTATCACAACATTGTTAATTGGCTATACGTCAATTCAAAATGTTTTTGGTGTTAAAAAAAATAAAATTAAAATTTTTTTTTTAAAATATTGTGGATTCATTTACAGCTTAAGTGAAAAAATTCAATTTCATATATTATATCTATCAAATAGGTTAAAAAACAATTGCAAAGTCCCATAACATGTTTTATCAGCTTTGAAGTCATCATTTGCTTTGTGGTTAAAAGAATCATTCCTGTGAGATTTAACTAAAACTTTGTCATTAAAAAAAAATGAGGGTACACTTTATTACTTTCAGTAGTGGATTACAGGTGACAAAAGTTATCATAAATTGGAATATGATCTTGGCTCCACCTAGACAGTCTCCCCTGGTTTATGATGCTCTTCTGACAGATTTTCTTGTCTTCTCTTATTTTATTGAAGAGGAAAATAATTGAGGGTAATTCAAATTTTCAACTTGTTTCAACAATATTATTCATTCCCCAGGCTTCTCATTGAATACAGATATGATCAATATTTCATTTTAATTTTAACCACAACTGAATTAAAATGGACAAATGACTTTTATTTCCACACTCTTTAGCTTGGCACACAATGCTCTGGCCATAGCTTGCCTCTTGGTCTTATCTCTTACTGTGCCTCCCCTTGAAGTCTGAGTTCTGACCATACGGAACTATTACTGGCAGTTTCCTGGGAACACCATGCCATTTAAGCTTTTGAGCCCTTCCTCCCTGTACCAATCTTGCCCAAATCTTTAAAAAAAAAATGCTGACACCAACAGACAACTGGGTTAAAAATTCATCTATAACATTGTATTATACTTTTTGATTTGTATCAATTGCCCCTATTAGACTATAACTTTCTTGGAAGCAGAAACCATGTCATTTTTCTCCCCAAAGCCTAGCTAAATGTCTAACACAAATTTTTATTAACTGTGGGATGAATGAATTAGTTTAAAAATGGCTGGATGAACCATATCTTTCCCAAACAGACCATCCTTTTACATGCTAAAAACATCCAGAATAACAAGAGTTAGACTGAAAGTCCATGAAGTAGGTGTCCAAGTCTGTAAAGAACTTCAAGAAAGTGATGGAGAGCTGACAGATTACCCAAAGAGGTTGACAGTAGACATAAGCCGTAAATGTAAAGATGGTAGATAGTATAATACTTGAAAGACAAAGGAGTTTTGCAAGTGCAAGGATGAAAACAGGAGGGGAAACGAACTGAATGGCAATACTGCCTCCTAGTGGCCCTTGGGATAAAAACCTCTATATCAAAGCACTTCCACAAAAGAACTTTCTCACTTTAAGTGGTTGTGGGCTATGAGCTTGTGCCAGGCACCTTAGTTTATCTCATTTAACCCTCACAACAACCTCTTGTAGACAAATAGCTTGCAGCTTAGTAGTTAATCTCACAGACTCTGGGGCCAGGATGTCTGCTTCTCTCATTTACTAGCTTTGTGACTGGGACAAATTATATCTCGGCATATGTCTCCACCCTAATGGCAGAAAGCGAAGAGGAACTAAAGAGCCTCTTGATGAAGGTGAAAGAGGAGAGTGAAAAAGCTAGCTTAAAACTCAACATTCAAAAAACTAAGATCACAGCATTTGGTACATCACTTCATGGCAAATAGATGGGGAAACAATGGAAACAGTGACAGACTTTATTTTCTTGGGGTCCAAAATCACTGCAGATGGTGAATGCAGCCATGAAATTAAAAGACACTTGCTCCTTGGAAGAAAAGCTATGACGAACCTGGTCAGCATATTAAAAAGCAGAGACATTACTTGCCAACAAAGGTCCATCTAGTCAAAGCTATGGTTTTTCCAGTAGTCATCTATGGATGTGAGAGGTGGACCATATAGAAGGCTGAGCACCAAAGAACTGATGCTTTCAAATTGGTGCTGGAGAAGACTCTTGAAAGTTCCTTGGACTGCAAGGAGATCAAACCAGTCAATCCTAAAGTAAACCAGTCCTGACCATTCATTGGAAGGACTGATGCTGAAGCTCCAATAATTTGGCCACCTGATGGCAAGAGTTGACTCATTGGAAAAGACCCTGATACTGGGAAGGATTGAAGGCAGGGGAAGCAAATGACAAATGATGAGATGATTGGATGGCATCACTGATTCAATGGACATGAGTTTGAGCAAACTCTGGGAGATGGTGAAGGACAGGGAAGCCCGCCGTGCTGAAGTTCATGGGGTCACAAAGAATCTGACACAACTGAGTGACTGAACAACAAATATGTCTCCATCTGTAAAATAGGGATATGGTTAATACTGATCACATATGTCCTTGACAGCATAGCAAATGCTATACAAATGTTAGCTATTATGATGTCCTTTTGCCTAATGAGAAAAACTAATGTTAAATAAATCAAGCATACAATAGGAACTCAATAAATAAACTTCCTTTGCTTTCTCCCCTTATGTCCTAGCTCCTTACAGTGTGCCCTCTTTAATGGTGCTGAAATTCAAATAGGGGACTCCCAAATTGCTAAAAGAAATTAGTTCCTAAAGGCAGCAATAAGGAATTTCCAGTAAAGAAACAGCAAAACCTCCATTAAAAAGCCCAAGGGTATGCAGCTCTGGAAGAAAGAACTCTTAATAGTGCTCTCTTTATTGTTGTTTTTATAATTTTTGACTTTTGACTGCATCAGGTCTTAATTGCGGGAAGCTCGGTTAGTTCCCCAACGAGGTTCTGTATCCCCTGCATTCGAAGCATGGAGTCTTAACCTCTGCACCACCAGGGAAGTCCCTCTATTGGCACTCTTGCTACTGTTATTAGAATGAAGACATTCCCAGAAATGAAGTTCACTCTACCCAAAACAGGTTGTCTGGGGATTGTGAAAATCAACTAATATTGTGCCGAACATCACATTTCTAGTAATACTCAAATAAATATGATCTGTCTAGAGACTATTTTTCACCATGTTGCCTACAGAAGATGAGGGACCATGACCACTTTCAAAAATTAAAGTTGATGAAAATGGTAGTTTTCAAGCAACACAACACTGATGTAATTATCAGACTATCCACTCCGGCCCACTTTTGTAGTGAGATATATCTTTACCTGGTAAGACTGATTGGCAAATCTGCACATCAATAGTAAGCAGGCACCTTTCATACTTATAAAACTCTCCATAATTCTGCAAGCTTCCTTGGATTCAGATTTTAGTATTCCTGGATGTTCTACATGAGAGACTGAATATACAAACAAATAATGACCAGATCATATACAAAAACAGAACTCTGATCCACAATCTGCCCAAAGCATACCCAAGAAACCAATTCCCTATCTGTAATAAACAGCCAAGGAAATCAGCTTGCTTTAGGTCAGACTTGTAGTAAGTGAGACTGCAGTCTGGAGTAATAGCCCAGGAAGCTAAATAACCCACATAATAATCTACCCCAAATAGTCAGGACTTGATTAAAAACTGACAGCTTCCCTAATTTTTGCCTCCACTTCCAATTTAGAACCAACTAGAGAAAGTCAAATATGCACACCTAACCAATCACATAGGATGCCCCAATGTGTGTTAGCCCACTTATACCTGCCCAATACAAAGAGCCTTGATTCAGGATATACCTGAAACCTTCTCTCTTGCCCCTATTAAAGCTTTCCCATTCCTCTGCCTACATTTGAGTCTGTCAAAATACAAGTGAGGGTGCCTGACTCCCTTTCTGTATAAAACAAGTTCTTAAATAAATAGACCTTGCTTTTCTCATTTGGTTGGTCATTTATTTCCATATATTGGACCTAGAAATTCTGTGAAGAACTAATTTCCAAACCTTCTTTAATTGCTTAAATGTGTTGTTTCTAAAACAGTCATAAAGTTAGCAGAGAACATATCTTTTACTTCATCTTGATAACCTAAGTCTATATGCATTCTTGCCTTGAGAACCCCATCAACAGTATGAAAAGGCAAAGAGATGTGACACTGAAACATGAACTCCCCAGGTCGGTAGGTGCCCAATACGATACTGGAGAAGAGCAGAGAAATAGCTCCAGAAGGAATGAAGAGGCTAAGCCAAAGCAGAAACAACACCCAGTTGAGGATGTGTCTGGATATGAAAGTAATTCCGATGCTGTAAAGAACATTATTGCATAGGAACCTGGAATGTTACATCCATGAATCAAGGTAAATTCAGTTCAATTCAGTCGTTCAGTCATGTCCGACTCTTTGCGACCCCATGAATCACAGCACGCCAGGCCTCCCTGTCCATCACCAACTCCCGGAGTTTACCCAAACTCATGTCCATCGAGTCGGTGATGCCATCCAGCCATCTCTTCCTCCATCATCCCCTTCTCCTCCTGCCCACAATCCTTCCCAGCATCAGGGTCTTTTCCAAAGAGTCAACTCTTCACATGAGGTGGCCAAAGTATTGGAGTTTCAGCTTCAACATCAGTCCTTCCAATGAACACCCAGGACTGATCTCCTTTAGGACGGACTGGCTGGATCTCCTTGTAGTCCAAGGGACTCTGAAGAGTCTTCTCCAACATCACAGTTCAAAAGCATCAACTGTTCAGTGCTCAGCTTTCTTCACAGTCCAACTCTCACATGACTACTGGAAAAACCATAGCCTTGACTAGATGGACCTTTGTTGGCAAAGCAATGTCTCTGCTTTTTAATATGCTGTCTAGGTTGGTCATAACTTTCCCTCCAAGGAGTAAGCATCTTTTAATTGCATGGCTGTAATCACCATCTGCAGTGATTTTAGAGCCCCAAAAAATGAAGTCTGACACTGTTTCCACTGTTTCCCCATCTATTTGCCATGAAGTGATGGGACCAGATGCCACAATCTTAGTTTTCTGAATGTTGAGTTTTAAGCCACCTTTTTCACTCTCCTCTCTCACTTTCATCAGGAGGCTTTTTAGTTCTTCTTCACTTTCTACCATCAGAGTGGTGTCATCTGCATATCTGAGGTTATTGATATTTCTCCTGGCAATCTTGATTCCAGCTTGTGCTTCATCCAGCCCAGCATTTCTCATGATGTACTCTGCATATAAGTTAAATAAGCAGGGTGACAATACACAGCCTTGACATACTCCTTTTCCTATTTGGAACCAGTCTGTTGTTCCATGTCCAGTTCTAACTGTTGCTTCCTGACCTGCATACAGGTTTCTCAAGAGGCAGATCAGGTGGTCTGGTATTCCCATCTCTTTCAGAATTTTCCACAGTTTGTTGTGATCCACACAGTCAAAGACTTTGGCATAGTCAATAAAGCAGAAATAGATGTTTTTCTGGAACTCTCTTGCTTTTTCGATGATCCAGCGGATGTTGGCAATTTGATCTCTGGTTCCTCTGTCTTTTCTAAAACCAGCTTGAACATCTGGAAGTGTACGGTTCATGTATTGCTGAAGCCTGGCTTGGAGAATTTTGAGCATTACTTTACTAGCGTGTGAGATGAGTGCAATTGTGTGGTAGTTTGAGCATTCTTTGGCATTGCCTTTCTTTGGGATTGGGTTTAAAACTGACCTTTTCCAGTCCTGTGGCCACTGCTGAGTTTTCCATATTTGCTGGCATATTGAGTGCAGCACTTTCACAGCATCATCTTTTAGGGTATGAAATAGCTCAACTGGAATCCCATCACCTCCACTAGCTTTGTTCATAAGTGATGCTTTCTAAGGCCCACTTGACGTCACATTCCAGGATGTCTCGCTCTAGGTGAGTAATCACACCATTGTGATTATCTGGGTTGTGAAGATCTTTTTTGTACAGTTTTTCTGTGTATTCTTGCTACCTCTTCCTAATATCTTCTGCTTCTGTTAGGTCCATACCATTTCTGTCCTTTATCGAGCCCATCTTTGCATGAAATGTTCCCTTGGTATCTCTAATTTTCTTGAAGAGATCTCTAGTCTTTCCCATTCTGTTGTTTTCCTCTATTTCTTTGCATTGATCACTGGGGAAGGCTTTCTTATCTCTCCTTGCTATTCTTTGGAACTCTGCATTCAGATGGGAATATCTTTCCTTTTCTCCTTTGCTTTTCGCTTCTCTTCTTTTCACAGCTATTTGTAAGGCCTCCTCAGACAGCCATTTTGCTTTTTTGCATTTCTTTTATTGTAAGTGGTCAAACAGGAGATGGCAAGCATGAACATTGACATTTTAGGAATCAGTGAACTAAAATGGACAATAATGGGTGAATTTAATTTAGATGACCATTATATCTACTACTGTGGGCAAGAAACCCTTAGAAGAAATGGAGTAGCCATCACAGTCAACAAAAGAGTCTGAAATGCAGTACTTGGGTGCAATCTCAAAAATGATAGAATGATCTTGGTTGGCTTCCAAGGCAAACATTCAATATCACAGTAATCCAAGTCTATGCTCCAACCACTAATGCAGAAGAAGTTGAAGTTGAACGGTTCTATGAGGACCTACAAGACTTTCTAGAACTAACACCAAAAAAAGATGTCCTTTTCATTAAAGGTGAATGGAATGCAAAAGTAGGAAGTCAAGAGATAACTGCAGTAACAGGCAAGTTTGGCCTTGGTGTACAAAATGAAGCAGGGCGAAGGCTAACAGAGTTTTGCCAAGAGAATGCACTGGTCATAGCAAACACTCTCTTCCAACAACACAAGAAACAACTCTACACATGGACATCACTAGTTAGTCAATATCACAATCAGATTGATTATATTTTTTGCAGTCGAAGATGTAGAAGCTCTACACAGTCAGCAAAAACAAGACCAGGAGCTGATTGTGGCTCAGATCATAAACTCCTTATTGCCAAATTCAAACTTAAATTTAAGAAAGTAGGGAAAACTACTGTACCATTCAGGTATGACATAAATCAAATCTCTTATGATTTTACAGTAGAAGTGACAAATAGATTCAAGGGATTAGATCTGATAGACAGAGTGCCTGAAGAAGTATGGATGGAGGTTCATAACATTGTACAGCAGGCAGTGATGAAAATCATTACTAAGAAAAAGAAATACAAAAAGGCAAAATGGTTGTCTGAGGAGGACTTACAAATATCTGAGAAAAGAGAAGCAAACAGCAAAGGAGAAAAGGAAAGATATACCCATCTGAATGCAGAGTTCCAAAGAATAGCAGGAGAGAAGAAAGTTTTCCTAAGTGAACAATGCAAAGAAATAGAGAAAAACAATAGAATGGGAAGGACTAGTGATCTCTTTAAGAAAATTAGAGATACCAAGGGAACATTTCATGCAAAGATTGGCACAATAAAGGACAGAAAAGGTATGGACCTAATAGAAGCAGTAGATATTAAGAATAGGTGGCAAAAATACACAGAAGAACTATATAAAAAAGATCTTAATGACCCAGATAACCGTGATGCTGTGATCACTCACCTAGAGCCAGACATGTTTGAATGCAAAGTCAAGTGGCCCTTAGGAAGCATCACTTCAAACAAAGTTAGTGTAAGTGATGGAATTCCAGCTGAGCTATTTCAAATCCTAAAAGATGATGCTGTGAAAGTGCTGCACTCAATAGGCCAACAAATTTGGAAAACTCACCAGTGGCCACAAGACTGGAAAAAGTCCATTTTCACCCCAACCCCAAAGAAGGGCAATGCCAAAGAATGTTCAAACTACCACACAACTGCACTCATTTCACATGCTAGCAAAGTAATGCTCAAATTCTCCAAGCTAAGCTTCAACAGTATGTGAACCCGGAATACCAAGATGTTCAAGCTGAATTTAGAAAAGGCATAGGAACCAGAGATCAAATTGCCAACATGCATTGGGTCATAGAAAAAGCAAAGACAATGCCAGAAAAACATCTGCTTCTGCTTTATTGACTACACTAAAGCCTTTGACTGTGTGGATCACAACAAACTGTGGAAAATTCTTAAAGAGATAGGAATACCAGACCACCTTACCTGCTCCTGAGAAACCTGTATGCAGGTCAAGAAGCAACAGTTAGAACCGGACATGAAACAATGGACTGGTTCCATATTGGGAAAGGAGTATGTCAAGGCTGTATATTGTCACCCTGCTTATTTAACTTATATGCAGAGTACATCAAGAAAAATGCTGGGCTGGATGAAGCACAAGCTGGAATCAAGATTGCCAGGAGAAATACCAATAACCTCAGATATGCAGATGACACTGTCCTTACGGCAGAAAGTGAAGAGGAACTAAAGAGCCTCTTGATAAAGGTGAAAGAGAAGAATGAAGAAGTTGGCTTAAAACTCAACATTCAAAAAACTAAGATCATGGCATCCGGTCCCATCACTTCATGGGAAATAGATGGAACAATGGAAACAGTGACAGATTTTATTTTCTTGGGCTCCAAAATCACTGCAGATGGTGAATGCAGTCATGAAATTAAAAGACACTTGCTCCTTGGAAGAAAAGCTATGACAAACCTAGTCAGCATATTAAAAAGCAGAGACATTACTTTGCCAACAAAGGTCCATCTAGTCAAAGCTTTGGTTTTTCCAGTAGTCATGTATGGATGTGAGAGTTGAGCCATAAAGAAGGCTGAGCGCCAAAGAATTGATGCTTTTGAACTGTGGTGTTGGAGAAGACTCTTCAGAGTCCCTTGGACAGCAAGGAGATCAAACCAGTCAATCCTAAAGGAAATCAACCCTTAATTCATTGGAAGGACTGATGCTGAAGCTGAAGCTCCAATACTTTGGCCACCTGATGCGAAGAGCTGACTCATTGGAAAAGACCCTGATGTTGGGAAAGATTGAAGGCAGAAGGAGAAGGGGACGACAGAGGATGAGATGGCTGGATGGCATCATCGACTCAATGGACATGAGCTTGAGCAAGCTCTGGGAGATGGTGAAGGACAGGGAAGCCTGGCAGTGCTGCAATCCATTGGGTCGCAAGAGTCGGACACGACTGAGCAACTGAACAACAACCATATGCTCCAGGGCTCATCTTTCCGTAGTCAATCGTCCAGGAATGGGCGTGGTCTTCTTTGTCCCACCTGCGCAGGGAACCTAGCGAAGAAGTAAATGGGCAGAGACCACAGGAGCACCGCCCTTTACCAGAAAGTGAACGGGAAAGTCACTCAGTCGAGTCCGACTCTTTGCGACCTCATAGACTATAGCCTGCCAGGCGCCTCTGTCCATGGAATTCTCCAGGCCAGAAAACCAGAGTGGGTAGTCAATTCCCTTCTCCGGGGCATCTTCCCAACCCAGGGATGGAAACCAGGTCTCTCTCATTGCAGGAAGATTCTTTACAGTCTGAGCCACCAGGGAAGCCCAAGAATAATGGAGTGGGTAGCCTATCCCTTCTCCAGCGGATCCGACCCAGGAATCGAACCCGCGGGTTCTTTATCAGCTGAGCTACCAGGGAAGCCCAGTCAGTCAGAAGCGGCCTCGCCTAGGCCAGCCTCCAAATAGGAACTACAATTCCCAGCGGCCCCTGCGGAGGGACGGACGGACGGGGCCACGACGCGCCTGCGCAGTGGCGCAGACTCGCCCTGTGTGGTTCCCGCCAATTCTTGCGGTACTCCTCCCAGGGTGGAATACTGCGTTCCATGGAGGCGTTTGACCCTGCCGAGCTGCCCGAGCTGCTGAAGCTTTATTACCGAAGGCTCTTTCCCTACGGCCAATACTATCGCTGGCTCAACTATGGCGGAGGTGATGGAGGCAGGGAGAGGGGTGGTAGTATGTCTGCAAAGGCGTGTGAGGAGGTTTGGGGAGGGTCCCTTGGAATGACAATATGAAGTGCCTCCTGTGCGCCAGGCGTTGTGCTGGGCGCCTTCGTGCGTTATCTCGAGCCCTCTCCGTCACCCTTGAGGGGTAAATGGGCCGAGAGAGGAGGTAATGACCAGCCTACACGGCACACTGAAAGGTATAGCCGCTGCCACTACCACTAGGTGTTAGTGTGTGTGCTAAGTCGCTCGGTCATTTCGACTTTTTGCGACCCTGTGAACTGTAGCTCACCAGCTCCTCTGTCCTTGGGATTTTTCCGGCTCAAATGGTCGGACTCACTTTCCGTTTGGTGTTTACCTGCAACCACGGGTCGGGAGGGGAGCGGGTGGGGGGAGCGGGGGGAGGTATAGGGTCATAGCATGAAGCTGCAAAGTCGTGATCTGCTTAGGGACAGAGGGGCATCTCCTAAAAGAGGAGAGGTACTTAACTCTTCCCGCTTGAATTTATTAGTGCCCACCAAGGAAAGAGAGGTGGTATTACATATGGAAAATATTTCTACATCTTTATCCTCATCTTTGTAAACCCCTTCAAATTAGGAACTAGCTCTTGTCTTTTTTAACATGTAGCATAGTGTTGAGCTCAGAGGACTCATTAAAAATGTCTTCTCATTGGTTAATGTTTTAATGCTCTGAGCTGGGTAAAGTACCAAATTAACTCTAAGGTGTACATTTATTTTGCAGTGGTAAAGAATTACTTTCAGCACCGTGAATTTTCATTCACATTGCAAGATGATATTTACATTCGCTACCAATCCTTCAACAACCAAAGTGATCTGGAAAAGGAGATGCAGAAAATGAATCCATACAAGATTGATATTGGCGCAGTATATTCCCACAGAGTAAGAAATCGGCTTTTTATGTAGTTTGTTAAACCAAGAAAGGATTGGTGCCCCTAGCATTTTGAGATGAATTTGTAGTGTTTATTTTATTTGAAGAGCCACACTTTAAGCATTTTTGCAAGGAAGTTGTAAAGTAAAAAAAAAAAAAAACTTTTGATGTCCTTTGATACTTTACTGACTGGAAATCATTTGGAAATGGATTGGCTATATTCACTCTAGGACAAAAAAACTTTCAGCCAGTATCTCGCTAAAAGACTAAATGAGGTCTATTAAAAAAGAAATGTTAAAAAAAAAAAAGACTAAATGAGGGACTTCCCTGGTGGTACAGTGGATGCAGAGGACATGGGTTCGATCCCTGGTCTGGGAAGATCCCACATGCCACGGAACAACTAAGCATGTGTGCCACAACTAATGAGCCTGTGCTCTAGATCCTGGGAGCTGCAACTGAAGCCCAGGCACCCTAGAGCCCATGCTCCTCAACAGGAGAAGCCACTCCAATGAGAACCCCATGTACCGAAACTAGAGAAAGCCCATGCAGCAACAAAGAGCCAGCACAATCAAAATAAATAGATAAAGAAACATTTTTTAAAGACTAAATGAAGAATTCAGCATGGTTGAACACAGAGGATACTGGAGAGAATCATTACTGATTCTTCCATTTCTCTCACACCTATATCTGTTTCACTAGGTAATCTCTTTAGCTCTACCATAATAATATCTACTAACCACTGCTACTAGTACTACTGCCATCATCATCACCTCTTAACTGAATTATTGTAAAAACTTCCTAATACTTTGCTCCTGTAGACTCTAGACTGTATTCTCAATATGGCAGCCAAAAGGATCCTGTTAAAACAAGATCATCATGATTCATCTGCTCAAAACCATTCTCCAATGGCTTCTCATTTCACGCAGAGTAAGAGCCCCTCTCTCTCCCTCACTCACTCCATTCCTGTCACACTGACCTGTGCTCAAGCGATTTCCACTGCCTAGAACCCATTTCCCAAAGTATCTTTTTGGTTCATTTTTCTCACCTCCTTTAAGTCCTTACTCAAAGAGGCCTGCAGCCTCTCCTCCTACCCTCTCCCCTCACTGATACATTCTAAGTGCCTAGAATACTGCCAGGCAGAGAGAGTACATCATAAGTGTCTGTTGAATGAATGAACATAATTGCCCAAAATTGCCCTTCTTCCTCTCCTTAAAAATACACACAGGTAGGGAAAAGATACGCGTAGAATAATAGCTTTTGTATGGAGCTTTTTCTTAATGTTGTATAACTTGTTTTTCATATCATCCTTCATTATTCTTTTTTAAAAAGGAGAACTTAGATAATTTGGCCTAGGTTACACAATTTCTAAATGAGGGAGATAGGACCTGAATCCAGATTTTCTGACTAAATCCCAAAGGAAAGGGAGAGGAGGTAAGAAAAGGCAGACAGGGAAAATACTTTGGAGCAGGTTACTCCTCTTTAGAGATGGAGATTAAAACCAAAGTCTCTATAGAAGAGCCAAGGTGTCACTCTACTTCTCTCTAGCACAGAAGGGGGGAAAGGTGTCATTTCTTAAATTGGGCCAAGACAGGCATCTATACATCATCTTTGTGTGTTTTTATTGGTTATATATGCATGTAGTTTACAAAATCAACTACTGTTAATTAGGCTTTTTTTTTTTTTTGTCTCCTACTTTTGCCCCTGTTTTCTGTTCCCCAGAGGCAACCTTTTTTTTTTTTTGGCTGTGCTGGGTCTTAGCTGAGGCACAAGGAACCTTTAGTCTTCATTGCAGCACGTGGAATCTTTAGTTGTGGCATGTGGGATCTAGTTCCCTGACCAGGGATTGAATCCCAGGCCCCCTTGTATTGGAAGTGCAGAGTCTTAGCCACTGGACCACCAGGGAAGTCTCTCTTCCTACTTTTTGTTTTCATTTTCTCTGCTTTCTGGGGAATTTCCTCAGAGGTTTTCATTTCTGCTGTTAATGTTTTCATTTCCAAAAACGTTTTTTTTCTAACATATCCTGTACTCTTTTCATTGATGTATCTTATCTTGCTGAGGATATCAATGACAGTTTTTTACATTTTCTTTTTTTTTTTTTAATATTTATTTATTTTTGGCTGCTGCAGGTCTTAGTTGTGGCATGTGGGATCTTGCTTTCCAGACCAGGGTATGAACCTGCGTCCTTGCATTGGAAGGCGGATTCTTAACCACTGGACCACCAAGGAAACCCCAGTTTTTTACATTTTCTTCTGTTACACAGGCTGTTTTCTCTACAGTTACATTTTTTTCTGTTTTTCTACTTTTATCAGAGGTTTTCCTCATATATCTGGTAATTTCTTGCTTGTTGCTTATATTTAAGAATAGAGTACCAAATTGCTGATTGGAAGCTCTGTATACATGGCTGCAGAGAAGGCAATGGCAACCCACTTCAGTACTCCTGCCTGGAGAATCCCAGGGATGGCGGAGCCTGGTGGGCTGCTGTCTATGGGGTCACACAGAGTCGGACATGACTGAAGCGACTTAGCAGCAGCAGCAGCAGCATACATGGCTGAGATTTCTTGACTACAGAGTGATCTGGCTGGGCCATTTTATTGTGGGAAGCTCTGATGTCAGTTTCTCTAGGTCTTTGCTAGAATGAAAACTCCAGTTGATCACTGATCTGTTCCTAGAGCCTAATAACACTGCCTGACACACCTGGTGGGTCTTCAGAGAGGAATCTTCCTGTCTCCTGCCTGGGGTGGCAGTGGAAAGGTACAGAGGAGAGAGCTAGGTCTCAACATTCCACAAGTAAATGTCTAATTAATCCCCTGGATTTCTGTACAGTACAACCTTTTTTCAGCTGTACCTACTCTCCCCTTCTCAGTCCAGGGACCCTCTGTTTTATGCTCTCCAGGTAATGATTCAGGTGTCTTTGCCAGGGAAATGAAAGCACAGTCACCTAGCTCCACAGAGTAGGTTTAGCACTAACTGCTTTGTAAATAGATTTGTAATCAATCTTCCTGTTTTTAATCTCAGCTCCAGAGATACCTGTTGTCACCTATTCCTAAGACTTGGGGATTCTGAGATGTAAATTGGGTTTCTTCTTGTCCTTCTTTACTGAGAGCTGAAGATTCAGCTTTTGAATCTCCTCATAAAAGTTGTGGTGGTACTGTCTCCTCTCTGGTTCTTTTTAAAAAGTCTTATACCTGTCTTTAAAAAGAAAAAATTATTTTTGTGCAGGTTTAGAGGAAGCCAAATAAGTATTTGCATTCAGTCTACCTTCTTTACCAGATAGTCCATAGCCTCAAAGGAAACTACTTAGAGCTTGAGCCAGACTGACTTGGGAGATCTTTTTGAATTATTGAAAATTTTTAAACACATTTTTGTTACTTATATGCCCAATAACAATTAAAGGCCCTTAAAATATCTTGCAGTAGGCTACTAATTATTTATATGGACCTTTCCTTATCAGAAACCTAAAAATGTTTTATTATGATTTCTATTGATCAACAAATGTTTATTATACAATGTCATATGTCAATTATATCTCAATAGGATTATAAGAAAACAAATACTTATCGTAAAACATTGTTTTTAGTAGATGAAAGTTACACTGTCATCACTTCTGGCTGTATAGGATCAAATCAGTGAGCTTCTTTTCTATGTCAGTCACTGACAGACTTGGCATTATATGGTTTCTTTCCTTCTCTTTGGCCCCTTTTTCTTTTTAGGTAGGAAATAAGCATATCTGACAGTGTGGCAGCTCTTATAGAAACTGATTGATATTTTGTCCCTTTAGCCCAATCAACACAATACAGTGAAGCTGGGAGCTTTCCAGGCTCAGGAAAAAGAACTGGTGTTTGACATTGACATGACAGACTATGACGATGTGAGGAGATGTTGCAGGTGAGTTCCACATGCTTTGCTAGTAGGGTGGGTGATATCACTGACAGTGAGTAATGATCATTCTGCCCCAGTTCTGCAGACATATGTTCCAAGTGCTGGACCCTCATGACGATGGCCATACATATCATCGACCGAGCACTGAAAGGCAAGTATTACGGGTCACATGCAAGAATCTTTTTTTCTTCTGAATATTAATCTGTCTACACCATTTTATAATCAATTCTCATAAATTTCTGACATGTTTCTTTGAAATATATGATGGGAAAATAAAAGATTAAAGTTGTAGTTAAAACTTTGATAAAGCTATTGATCAAATCATGTAATTTTTTTCCCAATTCAGTCATCTGTTGAGCAACTGTTGCATGCCAGTTACTGTCCTAAGTGAGGGAACTATGAAAGATAACAATTCTTACCTCAAGTAAGTTATGCAGTCTAAAGAGGAAACAAGAAAATTCAGGATTACATATATGTTAATTTGCACAGGGTGCTATGGGGATATAGAACAGCAGGAGTGCAGACAGGAATGGGAAGCTATTAGATCAGAAAAGGCTTCCTGGAAGAGGTGATGGTAAGGATGACAATGATAACGACTAACTTATATAAGAGGCTTATTATGTACCAGGCACTGCTCCAAACACTTTAAATTTGTTACCTTTTGTAATATTCTTAAACTGGGTCTTTAGAGAGAAATGGCAATTGGTCAGGGAGAGAAGTGGAAGTACTGGGGCATGAAGAAATTCTTAGCAGAGTGACCAGGATAAGTAAAGAACTGAAGGCAAGAGCTCAGGGTGCATGGGAAACTACAAATAATGTACAGTTGACCCTTGAAAAACATGGGTTTGAACAGCGCAAGTCTACTTATACAGATTTTTTTCAATAGTAAATACTGCAATACTATATGCTCCATAGTTGGTTAAATCTGCAGATATGGAACTGCAAATACAGAGGAACTGCTGATGCAGAGGAACTCGTCCTTTTATATATATACATATATACATATACATACACATATATATGTATAGATACATACACATACAACTTATTTATTTATTTGTTGGCTGCACCGGGTCTTCATCACTAGGCATAGGCTTTCTCTAGTTGACAAGGAGGGCTATTCTTCGTTATGGTGTGCAGGCTTTTCTTATTGCAGCGTACAGGCTAAGTAGTTGTGGCACACAGGCTTAGTTGCCCCATGCCATGTGGAATTTTCCCCGACCAAGGATCAAACTTGTGACGCCTGCATTGGCAGGCAGATTCTTAACCACTGGACCACCCAGGAAGTTCAAGGAACTGTTTCTATGGAGGGCCAACCATAAGTTTTCTGTGGATTTTCTAGTGGGAGGGTTGGCATCCCATTTTGTTCAAGGGTCAACTGTAGTATAGTTAAGATGAGTACATGTGGATAACAGGTAAAAAAAATCAAGCTAGAGAAATATGCAAGAACCAGAAATTTACAAATCTATTTTAAAACCGATTATTTCTTCCCTCCTCAGAGGACTTTGGATTTAAACATCGTCTCTGGGTATATTCTGGAAGGAGAGGTGTTCATTGTTGGGTCTGTGATGAATCAGTTAGAAAACTGTCCTCTGCAGTACGTTCTGGGATAGTTGAATATTTGAGTCTTGTAAAGGTAAGATCTTCTTAATGATAGTTTACATTTGTTCGTTAGCTAGACATTACCCAGCCTTGTATGCTTAGTAACAAAAGCAAACTATCTTTTAAGCATTCATATTTCAGAGTAAATGATTTTACCAGTAGATCGGTTAAAATCATAGTAGTTACATTTTTTAAGATATCTCATATTTTGCTGTAAGTATCCTTTGTGGCAAAAGGAAGTTTAGTTTACTTTTCTAGTCCAAGTATGTCAAGTAAAGTTAACCAAGAAAATTACAGGTATTGAGACTGTATAAAATGGCATCCAAGATTCTATGCTTTAACAGAATTTAATCAATATCTTCAGAACACGTTAAAGAAATTTTTGATTTATTTCATTTATGTTATATAATATACATGAAGTTTTTTTTGTTTGTTTTTTTTTTGATGGTTTGTTTTTCAGGGTGGTCAAGAAGTTAAGAAGAAAGTTCACCTAAGTGAAAAAATTCACCCTTTTGTCAGGTCTGTTGGGGAAGACTCCATGAAATTTAAGTTGTGTCTGATTTACCTGCATGTGTTTTTAGAATTACCTTATCAATTTTCTGCACCAGGGTAGCATTTTACAACAATAATAGAATTAATTAATTGTCTATTTTGTACATTCCAGTATTCTTGATAGGTGTTTCACAAATGTTATTGGTCTTCACAACAACCTCATTAGATACATGATGGTTATCTCCACTTACAGATGAGAGAAGTGAGATTTGGAGAGATTATATAATTTGTTTGGCTTTATGCAAGTAATTATTAAAATCAGGATACATGTCCTCGTCTGCTTGATTCCAAAGACCATACCCTTTCCACTGAATTCACTACTTCTCTAGGATAATGGAAACAGCATTGCATTAGAAGTAAGAATCCCTATTCTGCCACTTAAATATGACCTTGATAAAATATTAGAGACTCTGTTTCTTATCAGTATGGGAAGAACAATGTCTACTCCATCTATCTCAGAGTTGTGGCAGAGATTAAATGAAACAGTAGAGGGGCCCTGGCAGTCCAGTGGTTAAGACTCTCTGCCTCCACTGCAGGGGTCATGGGTTCAGTCCCTGACTGGGGAACTAAGATCCTGCATGCTGTGTGCTGTGTAGCCAAAAAAATAATAATAATAATAAAATAAAAGCTAGTAACCTAACATACATATATATATACATAAAATAATAGATGAAAGTCTACTTTCAAAATGCAGAGCACTTTGTAAGTGTTGAGATGCTAAAGCAACCAATTCAGAATAGAAACTGCAGATTATATCCCACATCCTACTACTGATATATTATTACATTGTCCTGACTTGGTTGCTTTCTGCCCTTGTTACATGTCTATGATGCTATTAACCTTCTAAATTGTGGGATTTAAGAAGTAAACATTTCTTAAATATCTAGTCTAAGCCAAGTACTATGCTAGGTTCTTTCCCCTTAGAGTGTTTCATTTAACTCTCAACCCTGTGAAGAGGTATAATTCCCATTTTATCTAATTAAGTTCTAGAAATTCAGTGAAAATAAGTACTAGCCTCCCTAGTGAACAAAAGCCATGTGCCATATATGTCACTAATAGTGTTGGGACTTTTGTTATTATTGTTCCTACAGAAAGTCTATAAACATAATAAAAAAATACTTTGAACAATATGCCTTAGTTGATCAAGATATTCTTGAGAATAAAGAAAGCTGGGATAAAATTTTAGCCCTTGTTCCTGAAAATATCCTTTCCCAAGACTATTTCTATGTGACCTACTTATACTGACCCATGATATTATAAATTTGTTCTACCTTCATGTTCTCATGTACTTACATAGTTTTAATCTTTTTTACACAAAACATCTCCTGTATTTCTGCATTTTTTTTTATCTTTAGTCTGGAATACAATAAGAAGTGAGGCTGTTTTGTAAATAAATTTCCTCATTTTGGAAGTTGATCCTCCTAAAATTAGTGACTACTTAACGGATCCAAAATCATCATCAAAATAAATACAGATCACAGACCAGTTTTACCTTAAACCTTATAGCTATTTTGGCATTCTTTCTGTCGTACCTAATACAGTTTAACGGGAATTTTTCTAAGGTTTTGTGTTTAATATTTGTATTTTAGAAAACAATACTTTCTATGTAATCTTTAGATATCCTTGTGGTAATACACATTGAAAATAAGTTGTTCATTGATGTACCCTAAATGAGTGTGTTCCTTAATGATCCATCACCAATGCGTGATGAACTTCAACAAGGCTTCCAAAGGCATAGCAGTTCACTTCAGCGTTGGGAGAATTTGAAGAACACCATCAGCAAATATCAGGTATATTCCATTGAAATCTGTATTACAAATACAATAATGCAATTCTTAATTAAATTCTCATTTTTTTGCTTACTAAGTTAAAGATGGTTGAAGATCATTTTTTCACCACCTTAAAGAAATCTTCAAAAGTTCCTACTGATCCTCATGCTGGACTTGGTTCTGTTTTTAGAAAAACAACAAAAACGACAAATGTGGACCCTGGCTTGAGTGGGAGATCATGCTCCAGTACTGTTTTCCACGACTGGATGTCAATGTTAGCAAAGGAATCAATCATTTACTGAAGAGCCCTTTTAGTGTTCATCCTAAAACAGGTACTATGTAAAAAAAAAAATAAGAAAAACAAGAAAAATCAAAGTTATTTTTTGTTATAGAAAGCACGTCACTGGGTATGAATGTCTGAAATAGTAAAGCTTGAAGAATTGTTCTGTCAGCTAATATCTGAGTTAACTTATTTTTCCATTGTCAGTTAGTAGCTATTTGATGAGTTTCCACTATGTAAATAATTTTCAGTTGGGTTTCTAAGGTTCAGTGTTAGAACTAGAGTTGGAGAGGAACTTGAAAATCACAGAACAGCAGCACATATTATACAGGTGAGAAAACAGTGGCTCAAGAGGTTAAAGTGATTTGTCCACAGTCTTAAATCAAATTTTGGGGAATTCCCTGGCAATCCAGGGAGGTTAGGACTCGGCACTTTCACTCATGGGGACCAGGTTCTATTGCCATTCGGAGAACTAAGATCCCACAAGCCTCGCAGTATGGCCAAAAGTAAAAAAATTATGTCAGAGCTGATAACAGAGTTCAGTTCTTAAGACTCAAAGTTCTGTGCTTTTTAGAAATAGAATCACAGATGTAGAGGACAAACTTCTGGTTACCAAGGTGGAAGCAGGGGTTGGGATGAATTGGGAGACTGGGATTGACATATATACACTACTATGTAAATAAATAATGGGAACCTACTGTATAGCTCAGGAACCTGTACCAATTATCTGTGGTAACTTAAATGAGAAGGAAATCTTAAAAAGGGGGGGATATATGTATACATAGAACTGATTCATTTTGCTGTACAGCAGAAATTAACAACACTATAAGGCAACTATATTCCAATTTAAAAAAAAGTTCCACGCTCTTTCCATTATGCTGCCTCCCTCAGGTCTTTTTCAGTAGATTTAGCTTTCTTCTTTCACTCTTCTGGATAAGATTTGATGGACTAAAACTGACTTTACAATAAGTATGATAGTAGATATATTGGCATAAACTTTGCTCCATTTAGTTGTCCTTTTTAGTGTCAACAATCCAACTCTGCCACTTGCTGTGGGAAGTTAAGCAAACTACCCTTGGTTTTAGCATCTGTACAGTGGAGATACCTCAGTGGTTTATGGTGAAGATCTAAAAGGTAAAATGCTTAGAAAAGTGTCTGTCATATTCAATTGTCATATTCAATACTCCCAAATTGCCTAGTTTTCTATAATAGTCTACAATGACTCTGTAGTGTATACATTTATATAGCCCCTTTTCAAAAAATGCCAATTATGTGTTTTTAGTTTATTTTGGTAATAAGCTTAATGTTTCTTAATATTTATCTTAATATTCTAGAGCTTCAGTGAGTATTCCCCTTATTTAATATTCAAGATTTGAGTAACTAATTCATTCACTCCTAAGTATACATTTTTGTTATGTATTTTTCCCATTAAATGGCTATAGTCTTTTCACTCTGCCTTCCACCAGTAACTCCCAATTCCGTTAATTATTTTGTTAGTCACCTGCCATTCTTTAAATTCATTATCTCATTTTTCAGATATGAATTTTATGTCATGTCCCAGTTGTGGATTTTGTAAAAGGGTAATATATCATTTATATTATTTCCAAAGATGCTTAACACATAGGTGTCTGTTTTGATTTCAGCAAATTAATCAAAGTAATGGAGTAAACTACTTCCATCTATTTTGTGTTCTATCTTCAGGACTCACTAAATTTGAGATTGTTCCGTACTTACATATTGGAGGATATAGGGAAGAGGAAAACAGAAATCAAAATAGATATAAGAGCAACTAGGTAATAGCTCAACAGTCTTTCACATCTATTTTTTGGTGTTTTTAGAGAAATAAAAGGCACACCTAATGTGAAAGTACTTTTTTTTTAAAGACCCAATTTTATTGTATTTATGTATTTTTTGAAACTTTTTGGCCACATGGCATGTGGGATCTTAGTTCCCCAGTCAGGAATAGAACCAAACCCCCTGCATTGGAAGTGTGGAGTCTTAACCATTGGACCTCCAGGGAAGTCCCAAAAGTACTTTTAATTTATATTTCTAAATAAATATCTTAACAGATTAGTGTAACCCTCTTTCTAAGCCTTAAAGTTTTAGCCAAAAATAACTCATAGGACACAGCCTATAATTATTTGTATTGTACAATATTCAGTTTATAATTTTTTGTTTCTCACAGGTCGCATTTCTGTGCCTATTGACTTACAGAAAGTGGATCAGTTTGATCCATTTACTGTTCCAACCATAAGGTATGTTCCAGATCACTGATCACTCCTTTTTTGTTTGTGACTGTTGTAAATGTGAAGTAAATTGGATTAGATCCCTTCTGGAGGGGCAGCTTCTCTGAGGCTGTATGATGGTGCCCTTCCAGAAGAGCATTTCCTAGTGACACAAGTTTTTCAGCTACTATTATGCAAAAAAAAAAAAAGTTCAAGTAAGTTTGAGAAATGTTGACTTAAGCAAAATTTCTAGTCTTTAATATGCTAACATGCATGGAAAACTCCAGAAAGAGAGTATGATGTTTAAAATATCCCAAATTCAGTTGGCCACATTTTTTTCACAGAAAATCTTGTGAGATTCATGTGTTTTCATATACTGGGTAATGTTGACCAAGAATCAACTTTAAAATTATCTTCTTCTATTATTTGTAGTTCCATTTGCCATGAATTGGATGTTATTTCTACTAAAGAAGAAAAAGAGAACGGAGCTGAATCTGATATTAAACACAGAACCAGAGGTAGGTTAGTATATTGAGGTCTCACTTTAACATAATCTTTTTACATTGACGTCTTTCTGTGACTCCAGTAATTAATTCGCCTTGGATTCAGACAGGATGGATCATTGTTTATCCTGAAACCAGCTCAGTAGCAAATAATGCATTCACAATGTTTCTCTCCTTCATCAGTTGCCCAGATGGTACTGTTGAATCCAATGTGAGTCAACACATATTCACAAAGTAACATTTAATGCCAGGATCTATACTGAAAGATTAAATTGTCAATTGATTTTGACAGTTGTTTGAACCTCATAGTCTTAGATTCAATAACTACTTACTTAACAACTACTATGTATGCAGTATTTTGTTCTCTACTTTGTTTTTGTATCCAGATGAGTGTTATGTTATATATATATATGTCTGAACTGTAACTGAATTGTATATTCAAGTATTTGAAGGAGCTGGGAATATAAAACTATCTGTTAGTGAAAGTCAAATCTTATACCAACACCCAAGAGACACTATAGCAATAGTTCAACAGTACTTCCTATGATGAAAATGTCATGCACTGTCCAAATGGTAATCACTAGCCTTTTCACATGACTTTTGAGAACTTGAAATGTGAGAAACTGAATTTTTAGCTTCATTTAATTTAAATAGCCTCATGTGACTCGTGACTACTATAATAGGCAGAACAGATCTCTGATTGATCTTTTTAGTCAAATGTTGCTACCTTTCTTTCAGAATCCAAGCTCAAATGTCACTTCATATATTTCAGCTCTAACATAAACAACGTACATTCCTCCATCAATATTTATAGAATGATTACAAGCATTCTGTTTAAAATAATGGAAAAAAGTCTCTAACAAATAAACTGGATAATAATAAACTGAAAAAAAAGAACTCAGGGAAAATAAACAATGCCAGCAACAGAGGAAACCATTTTTTAAAAAAACTTTTATCCTCAGAGATTAAGAGAAGACAGTGTATCCATGAAGCAAGACCAGAATGCTATGACAAAACATTCAGAATAAGAAAGAGGTCTTAGAACTCAAAAACATAATCGTTAGAATAAAACTTTCGTTGGAAGGGCTAGAAAAGAAAAGAGATTTCCTAGAAAGTAGTAGAAAAAAGACAAGTTAGTTATGGTTTTTAAGGAGGAAAAAGATAAAATTAAAGACTGATTCAGGAGGTCTAATATCTGACAGAAAAAGAACAAATAAAACAGGGAGGGAAAATATTGTCAAAATTATATATGAAAACATCCCAGAAATGAGCCCTTTGTTGAAAGGGCTCAACATAATGAGAATGATATGCCTAAACCAAGGCACATCGTTTTGAAATTTAACACTCAAAATTAAGATAAGATCTTAAGAGCTTTCAGACCCCTTCCTACAATCCCTCCCCACAAAAAAGCCATGGACCTAGGAATAGCCTTAAATTTCTAAGTAAAAATGGAAGTATTCATTTTTAGAAGTAAGTGCTAGAAAAGAAAAAAGTAGTTGCCATTCAAGAGGATGGAAAGGTTAGAATTAGGGCAGGGAGCTGCTATTTTTTTCCATATAAACCTGTTAGTACTATTTTACTTTTTTTTTTTTTTTAACAAATTACTTTTAACACAACTTTTAAAATTTAATAGCATCTCTTTGTGGACATCTTTTTACTTTGTTCAGAGGTTTTAAGGAAGCAAGTTTTGGCTCCCTATAAGGAGAAGCTTTATAATAAATATGTGTTCAGAAATAAACTGCACTTTTAAGTATTCATAAAGGCTATTAGCCATGAGTAAGTCAGGGATGTTTTAGATGAGGTGGGAGGCTGGCATAGGTGATATTTAAGTTCCTTATTTCTTTAATTTCTATGATTCTAAACTTTTGTCCATTTTCATATTAGTACCATTTGCTTCTTCCCTTCTACTTCCCAAATACTGGTATGTTCTCTACCCTCCTCTCTGACTATCTACTTAAATCTTTTTTCTGAGACCCAGTTCATAGCTACCTCAGTCAATTTTGATTGGTCAGTTCTTTGGACACAAAATTATCTGTATGCTTGTTTGGCCTTTAATTATATATTGTCTTCTGTTACTACATAGAGGAGTTGTTTTTCCAATTCATTTAAAAGCTTCTTGAAGGAATTCCCTGATGGTATGGTGGTTAGGATTCCATCCCTCCACTGCAAGGAGCCCAGGTTCCATCCCTGGTCAGAGAACTAAGATCCTGCAAGCCTCACAGTTCAGTTCAGTTCAGTTCAGTCGCTCAGTCGTGTCCGACTCTTTGCGACCCCGTGAATTGCAGTATGCCAGGCCTCCCTGTCCATCACCAACTCCCGGAGTTTACCCAAACTCATGTCCATGGAGTCGGTGATGCCATCCAGCCATCTCATCCTCTGTCGCCCCCTTCTTCTCCTGCACCCAATCCTTCCCAGCATCAGGGTCTTTTCCAATGTGTCAGCTCTTCACATGAGGTGGCCAAAGTGTTGGAGTTTCAGCCTAAACATCAGTCCTTCCAACGAACACCCAGGACTGATCTCCTTTAGGATGGAATGGTAGGATCTCCTTGCAGTCTAAGGGACTCTCAAGAGTCTTCTCCAACACCACAGTTCAAAAGCATCAATTCTTCGGCACTCAGCTTTCTTCACAGTCCAACTCTCACATCCATTCATGACTACTGGAAAAACCATAGCCTTGACTAGACGGACCTTTGTTGGCAAAGCAGTATCTCTGCTGTTTAATATGCTATCTATGTTTGTCATAACTTTCCTTCCAAGGAGTAAACGTCTTTTAATTGCATGGCTGCAGTCACCATCTGCAGTGATTTTGGAGCCCAAAAATGTAAAGTCTGACACTGTTTCCACTTTTTCCCCATCTATTTCCCATGAAGTGATGGGACCGGATGCCATGATCTTAGCTTTCTGAATGTTGAGCTTTAAGCCAACTGTTTCACTCTCCTCTCTCACTTTCATCAAGAGGCTTTTTAGTTCTTCACTTTCTGCCATCAGGGTGGTGTCATCTGCATATCTGAGGTTATTGATATTTCTCCTGGCAATCTTGATTCCAGCTTGTGCTTCTTCCAGCCCAGCGTTTCTCATGATGTACTCTGCATATAAGTTAAATAAGCAGGGTGACAATATACAGCCTTGACATACTCCTTTTCCTATTTGGAACAAGTCTGTTGTTCCAGACTGAACAAGTCTGTCCAGTTCTAACTGTTGCTTCCTGACCTGCATACAGGTTTCTCAAGAGGCAGGTCAGGTGGTCTGGTATTCCCATCTCTTTCAGAATTTTCCACAGTTTATTGTGATCCACACAGTCAAAGGCTTTGGCATAGTCAATAAAGCAGAAATAGATGTTTTTCTGGAACTCTCTTGCTTTTTCGATGATCCAGCGGATATTGGCAATTTGATCTCTGGTTCCTCTGCCTTTTCTAAAACCAGCTTGAACATCTGGAAGTTCACAGTTCACGTATCGCTGAAGCCTGGCTTGGAGAATTTTGAGCATTACTTTGCTAGCGTGTGAGATGAGTGCAATTGTGTGGTAGTTTGAGCATTCTTTGGCATTGCCTTTCTTTGGGATTGGGTTTAAAACTGACCTTTTCCAGTCCTGTGGCCACTGCTGAGTTTTCCAAATTTGCTGGCATATTGAGTGCAGCACTTTCACAGCATCATCTTTCAGGATTTGAAATAGCTCAACTGGAATTCCATCACCTCCACTAGCTTTGTTCATAGTGATGCTTTCTAAGGCCCACTTGACGTCACATTCCAGGATGTCTCGCTCTGGGTGAGTAATCACACCATTGTGATTATCTGGGTTGTGAAGATCTTTTTTGTACAGTTTTTCTGTGTATTCTTGCTACCTCTTCCTAATATCTTCTGCTTCTGTTAGGTCCATACCATTTCTGTCCTTTATCGAGCCCATCTTTGCATGAAATGTTCCCTTGGTATCTCTAATTTTCTTGAAGAGATCTCTAGTCTTTCCCATTCTGTTGTTTTCCTCTATTTCTTTGCATTGATCACTGGGGAAGGCTTTCTTATCTCTCCTTGCTATTCTTTGGAACTCTGCATTCAGATGGGAATATCTTTCCTTTTCTCCTTTGCTTTTTGCTTCTCTTCTTTTCACAGCTATTTGTAAGGCCTCCTCAGACAGCCATTTTGCTTTTTTGCATTTCTTTTCCATGGGGATATTCTTGATCCCTGTCTCCTGTACGATGTCACGAACCTCTGTCCATAGTTCATCAGGCACTCTGTCTGTCAGATCTCATCCCCTGAATCTCTTTGTCACTTCCACTGTATAATCATAAGGGATTTGATTTAGGTCATACCTGAATGGTCTACTGGTTTGCCCTACTTTCTTCAATTTAAGTCTGAATTTGGCAATAAGGAGTTCATGATCTGAGCCACAGTCTGCTCCCGGTCTTGTTTTTGCTGACTGTACAGAGCTTCTCCATCTTTGGCTGCAAAAAATATAATCAAGCCTCACAGAGTGGCCCAAATAAATAAATATTTTAAAACATAAAAATTTCTTTAGATGAAGTAGTATGTATGGATTATACTTTTTTATAGTTTAGCATAGTACTCAATATATAATTATGGTATGTGGGATCTTAGTTCCTGACCAGGGATGGAACCCTACCCTGCAGTGGAAGCATGTGGTCTTAACCACTGGACCACCAGAGAAGTCCCTGGTTCCTTTTTTTCTTTTTCTTTAAATTCTTTTTAGTAAACTATTATGAGTATCCTTAATTCCATGCAGATAAAATCCAAATCTCATCCTGATCTCAATTAGATTTTTCCGTTCCTTTGGGTATTAATTATAGATTGTATAATTAAATGGATGATTAAGATTCTGTATTCAAAGTTTTATATACATTTTTAAGACTATTTTATAAATCAAAGAATACCTGTACTTAATACATGTGACTATAAACTTCTGATTGTTTCCAGAAGGTATGGCCCTCATTTCTCATTTTCAGTGTTTTGATCTGTTGGTAAAACTATTTATTATTGAAGCCACAATTTCCAAAGAAAGGAGTGTTTGGTGGGACTTAATACATAGCAATAGATGATGTTGGTCTAATACCAGAAAGCCTGACTACTAGAGTAGTTGTATACACATGGTTTGGATGTTTTAGAGCAGCACTGTCTATAATACATTAGCCACATGTGGCTATTAGGCATTTGAAATGTGGCTAGTATAACCAAAGAACAGGGTTTTGTTTTGTTTTTTTTAATTTTAATTAATTTAAGCTTAAAAACTGATAACTGATTCAGTTATTGGAAAACTTTTAAGCATGTTAGAAAAATTAGTTATATGAGCTTGCTTTTTTACCTACATATTTTATAATTTAAATCTAGATCAAGTATTTCCAATGATATAATAATATAGTATCTGTTAATAAATTGAGTTATACTTTAAGTACAAAATACTAGATTTCAAAGACTTAGTATGAAAGAATGTAAAATATTTCAATCTTTAATGGCAACCTACTCCAGTATTCTTGCCTGGAAAATCCCATGGTTGGAGGAGCCTGGTAGGCAACAGCCCATGGGGTCACAAAAGTCGGACACAACTGAGTGACTTCACTTACTTTTTATCATATGTTGAAATATTTTAGATATAATGGGTTAAATAAAATATACTATTAAAATTAATTTCACCTTTTTAATGTGGCTACTAGAATGTTTTAAATTATACATTCCTCATTATTTTCTATTGGACAGCACCATTCTATAGAATTTTTTTTTTATGGAATTTTTACAAGAGACTAAAAGTTATACTTTCATGTTATTCTTGCTACCAAAATGCTAATTATAACTCATGGTCTTCATAATTTAGATTATAAGAAGACCAGTCTAGCTCCTTTTGTAAAAGTTTTTGAGCAGTTTCTTGAAAACCTGGATAAATCCCGAAAAGGAGAACTTCTCAAGAAGAGTGGTAAGATTCTATACCTTTCCCTTATAGCTATTTTGATCTTAGTATGGGCAGTTTAAAACACCTAGCAAGTGAACAATTTTTAGAGCTCTAATCTTTGCCCTCTCAAGAAAAGTTACTCGTTCATCTTACTATCTTTAGTGTTTTGAAAACTGAGGTCCCTTAGTTCAATTCAGCACATACTCATTTAACACTTTCTATATGTCAGGTTCTATGAGAAAAATAAAAATGAATTATACAAGGATGAATTCCACACCATGGCTCCCTGCCCTTATGGAGTACTAACTGATACCAAAAAAAAAGTATAAAATGCTAAAAAAAAAACGATAGCGGTCTCATCTGACTGAGAGAACCTGGGAAGATTTTATACGAAAAGAATGGCATTTAACTCTATTCAGTGAACTACTGTATGAATTCTCATCCCCAGGGCCAATATATCATGCCTTGAGGTAGGAGTAGGAATTCCACAAACAGAGATTTGATGAGATAAAGATACAGGAGTGGAGAAAGGAGACAGGTTGTTCATTCTCAAAGGAATAGCAGAAACAAAGGCATAGAAGCAGAAAAGCATCAAGTCACTCTAGAGGCCATCAAGTAGTATAGCTTATTTGGAAAAAGATGCATCAGGAAGTGATGAGATAGAAATGCAAAGAAGCCACAGTGTAGATTGCCTTGAATTCCAGTCTTGGGAGTCTGAGTTTAAGTCACGTGAACAGGGAAGCAATTAAAGCTTTTTGAGGAAGGGAGTGCCATGATTTGTAGTTGTATCTAGAAATATGAATCTACTAGCAGTATCTGGGGAGAAACAGGGAATAGATTGAGCTATTAATATTGGGACAATAGAGCTGGAGATCTCCCAAAGTGCAGATACTGGAGCCATCCTTGAAACTTGGTAATGATTTTTTTGGAAGCTGAAAGATCTAAGTATAAGTGTCACAGAAGCCAAGCAAGAGGAAAGTTTCAATGAGCTCATCAAGTTCTTTGACTAGGAGACACCCAAGCATATGTGTAAGGCAAAAGGAAAAAAATCAGTAGTATTATTCAAGAGATTGATGAATACCATAGAATATTGGCCATGTTATAGAAATACAAGCCCCCTTTCCACTTTATTTTTGAATAAAATGTGTGATGATTAAATAGTAGTGCCTAAGATAATGCTCTACTCATAGTAGACACTCAAATACGTGCTGTTGAATGAACAGTGATGACTCTGAACTTGGAAAGCCTCAGTGAAGCTGCCATTCCAACGGGGCATATTAAGTCCTTTGTATTGTTCTGTACTAACTCAGCCTATAATGTGGGCTTCAGCAAATGTGAAAGCAAATCTTTATGCATGATGTGAATTTAATGGAAGTATTAAGCAAATCAGAATGTGAAATAAATGAGCTTTGTTTTCCTTTACTATCCTTGATAAAAATCTATTCTATTTTAGATTTACAAAAAGACTTCTGAAGATAACAACTCCTTTTATATGAATATGGATTATCTTCTGCCTTCAACCAAGAATCAAATACTTCAAGAGCCATTTAATAAATGTAA
Source organism: Giraffa tippelskirchi (assembly GCF_054371585.1). Classification (NCBI taxonomy): domain Eukaryota; kingdom Metazoa; phylum Chordata; class Mammalia; order Artiodactyla; family Giraffidae; genus Giraffa; species Giraffa tippelskirchi. The sequence goes on from NC_137278.1 coordinate 156,052,659, forward strand.
CAGAACTGTGTATGTGTCTTAATGCTCAAAGCAAAATTTCCTTTTCTTGAGAAATAATTATGTTGAAAAGATTCGAGAAACCACCAAAGGAGAATGTTCAGATTCCTGGAAGGAGCAATAATGGGAGGATATAAGTGAATGCAGATTAATCTGTAAAATTTAATATTATAATTCTAAGATTACTGATACAGATACTAACTTCTAGTAGTTGCCATATATAGAAGTCAGTGAGTAGTAGTATGACCAAGACTTTAATGTCAGCTCACCAGATTCAACCTTCATATTTCTAGGTGTATGAGGGTTTTGTTCTTAAGTCTTAAACACTTAAGTTATTTATACCTGGAGTGTGTATTCAGTAACTTCCTCATTTTGTTTACTGACATTTTTATTGGTCAGGCCACACCCCACTCTCTGTCTTTTAAAAAATCATTTTAAAATGCGCATCTAAACCTACTATAACTTTACTTCAAAAGATATGACTTAATACTGTTAAAATATTAGAGCCTAGTAGAGTATTTTTTACAACTGTTGGCAATTGTAACTACTAACTTCTTCCCTCAAAGAATAATTTTCTAAGCAATTTAGAAAAAATAACCCACTTCACCAGGATAAAACTTTTTGTACTTGTCAAAACACATGGACTTTGTATATCTCCAGACACTTAAATTTAATTTTAAAGGTTTCATTTCTTCCATATTTGATTTCATGTGATAGATTTTGAAAAGTCAGATTTCTTTTGCTTGGTTTTACAGCCATTCTAAAGACAGAACAGTCCTTCTGGTTTACATTGTCTTTTGAGAAACATTGAGAAGCAGGCTTTCAGGCTGGCGCTTTCTGTGGGGTATGAAAATTTTCCTTTCTTTACATTACCTATAACATTGTTTCCACCATAGCCACAGTCTTTTTCTTTTGTCTTTTGACTTATATAAAACAGATTGTGTAATACAGTCAACACACTGAAATGCCTTGCATTTCTTTCTCTTTTCTAATTTTTTAAGAAAAAGATTAAAGACTATTGTGTAAAATTCCTCTGTTAAACTTCTGTTTGGTATATATTGTTCAGTCTTTTTGGAAAACAGTAACTGGTTAATTAAAACTCCTGAATACAAAATTGCTAAAGACTCATTAGTCCATCTTAAGTATTCAGGATGAGAGGAGAAAGACTGGGATTACCTGTTCAACAAACGCTGCATTAAAGCAATATGTCGAGCATTAAAGCATTTTAATGCTTTAATATTAGAGCCCTTAATAAAAACTGGTGTAACAGCCCATAAAATAAACTACAGAATATATTGTGCTTGTATATAACAATGTCTGGTTCTTGAAAACAGCAGAAACTCGTCCAAAGACAGTTCTCTAACTGATTTGTCAACTCATCCATGTGTGAAAATTGTAGAAACAAAGGGCACAGAACTTGTTTCCATCTTCAAACTTGCCCAGTTTATAAAGAAACCCAAAGAAAGAAAGTACATCCTTCCTTAGCTAACGATTAACAGTTCTAAGTCAGTGGGCTTGCTGGGAAAGAAAGGGGAGTAGTCAGAATGTTTTACTTATCTAAGGCCACAGTTGGCTATTATGGGCCCTTCTGAAGGTAAATGGAATGCACTGAAAGCCTCCCAGATCACTATTAAGCAGAAATTCTATCAAAAATTTTAATAGTAGCAATAAGTTAGCTTACATTACCTTCCTAATAATCCTGTGAAGTAATCCTCACCACTATAGTAAAATAGTGAAATTTTAAAGTAGCTTTTAGAGCATTTAAAATATTCACTGCTTAAAAGCGTTAGGCGTTCAGTCATGTCCAACTCTTTGGGACCCTATGGACTGTAGCCCTCCAGGCTCTGTCCATTGGATTTCCCAGGAAAGAATACTGGAGTGGGTTGCCATTTCCTTCTCGGGGAACTTCCCCACCCAGGAATGCAACCCTCATCTCCTGCATTGCAGGCAGATTATTTACCATCTGTGACAATAGGAAGCCCACTTATCTTAAAAGGTAGCCACAATTGTCTTAAAGCCACTAGCTTTTACGTGTATTTATAGTGTGGTGTTGGAGAAGACTCGAGAGTCCCTTGGACTGCAAGGAGATAGAACCAGTCCATCCTAAAGATCAGTCCTGGGTGTTCCTTGGAAGGACTGATGTTGAAGCTGAAACTCCAATACTTTGGCCACCTGATGCGAAGAGCTGACTCATTTGAAAAGACCTTGATGCTGGGAATAATTGAGGGCAGGAGGAGAAGGGGACGACAGAGGATGAGATGGTTGGATGGCGTCACTGACTCAATGGACATGGGTTTGGGTAGACTCTGGCAGTTGGTGATGGACAGGGAGGCCTGGCATGTTGCAGTTCATGGGATCGCAAAGAGGCGGACACGACTGAGCAACTGAACTGAACTGAAAGTGTGAATACTGTATTTGTTGAGTCGTTTTGGAGAGAGGATATGGGAATCAGGACCTCTAACCTTTTCATTAACAAAACGTTTACATTCTACTTTTCAAAGGCTCTCCTGTATAAGGAGTGGGATCCTCTAGAACGGATGAGTTCCAGGATACAGGGTCCAAAATAGAGGCAAAAAGAAATATACTGAGTATAGAAATTTACACCTTCACGATAATCTCAGTTTATGTATTCCAAAGTAAAATAATTGACAGGCTAGGTCACAGCTACCTTTCATTGGTGTGACTACAATCTCCGTGTATTCGGCATTATTTAATACGTCTTTCTACTGAATTAATTGATAAAAGGAAGTCAAAGTAATACTGTTGTGGCTACTTTGCTGACGCGAGAGCAGAGGCTGCTCCCTTTCGCATATCAAAAATGCCTCGACATGAGGGACGCGAAGGGGTCGGCTATCTAAGGACTGCATAGCTCAGGATAGGCAGTTCTGCCAAGCCAGCGAGTCCTGTTCTAAATTCATACCCTTATTTAGACCTCGTCACCACCCACAACTGGAAACAGCCGGATGGCTCACTGGTTAAAGGAAGTGACTGTAAGCAGCTCCTAACCCGGAATCAGATCCTGGTCCCGCCCCCTCCGCCAAGCTTCGTTCTGCAACAGGCGTGGGTCACGCTCTCGCTCGCTCGCTCTCTTTCTGCCGCCATCTTGGTTCCGCGTTTCCCTCACAGTAAGTGCTTGTCTTCGCCGCTACTTTTTATCCGTAGCCATCCGCCTTTCTTGCGGCCTGAGGCGCCGCGCAGAATAGGAGCTAAGGAGGATTAGAGGTTTTATGGGGTCATGGGATCCCTATTCAACCCTGGGCAGTGTGGCCTTGGAACCTCCGGACAAAATGGGGTCTGCTCTTGGTGTCCTGGCAAGAGTAGGGCAGAAAGGCCAGGGAGTCCAGGGCTGGGGAGATGGGAGCCGTTGGGGATGGAAGTGGGGTTCCAACTGCTGTTGGAACCGGCTTCGCCAGAACCCAGAGGAGGTTAAGGGGTCACAACCACCCCCCATCCCCGCGCCCGCGTGTATACACACACACACCCTTATTGTGACAAGCCAGTGTTGGGACTTAAGACACCCTCTTTCCCTTTCTGGGTCCCAGAAGTCAGCAAACGGGTGTCCTGTAGGTCCTCGCCCAGAAAGCGCGCGGGGGAGAGGGGGCGCGGCGTTTCAAGGTAGCGTCTGAAGTCTCCCATCCCGTGCTCAGGAGCCAGACCGGGATCCTCTTCCCTCGGGTTGAGAACGCAGTGGTAATTGCTTCTGTGTGGGATTTGGAGTGTGGAATAAAACGAATCCCTGGGCACTGGGAAATCCGCTTTCCGCGGAGTGAAGAGGAGCGATAAAAAGAAGGTGATTCTCGTGATCAAAAATGTGAGGGTTACGTCGTATTTTTCACCTAGTCCAGCTACTTTGGGGAAGGTTGTCCCACACACCCTTACGGTATTTAACAGCCCTCAGCAATTTTAAGCGTGATTCTAGATTGGGCAGCAGAGTGGATCCGAGTCAATTCAGGCCTTTTTATTCCCTTCAGAAATGCCCGGTGAAGCCACAGAAACCGTCCCTGCTACAGAGCAGGAGTTGCCACAGCCCCAGGCTGAGACAGGTAGGTTCCCCCTGGACCCCTTGCCCTTAATTAAGATTGTAAAATTGGCCCTGAAAAGGTTTGGTGGGTTAAGTGACAAATAGACTGTACTTCTGTTTTTCAGTATTGGTTTTCATTAAAGAAGATGGGGCTGTAGCTTTACCAGGGAGGAGAGTCCATAATAGTAACTTACCTATTGGAAATAGGTGACACACTGGCAGGCCAAAGAGACCTGAGCTTTTGTGAAGTTCCAGCCAGCAAGTTGCATCAAGGTTTTAGATGGCAGTGCTTGGCATTGTTCCGTCATCACATGCCTGGATGAGATGTGTGCTGGTGGTGAATGTGTTCTCCTGGGCCCTGGGGCCCTCCTAGATTGGTTAACTTGTTTTGTGGATTGGTGCTGAGATGTTTCTAATGTCCTGGAACAATGCCTGCATCAACAGCTTATCTGGAACCCAGGATTGAATTAGAGCCTTCTTGTGACTGCTCTTCGGCTTTGAAATTAATGAATGTAGAACGTAGTGTAAATGCAAGGTTTGAATTCTGTTTAAAATACATATCTACAAAACTTGAGAGGGGGCAGTGAAAAAACTTTTATGGTAGTCTTGCTGTTCAGTTATGCAGAGGTAAATGAAGGGAATCTTCGGGCTATGACCTCCATTCTCGCCTCTCCCCGCCCCCATGGTAAATTCTTTTTTTTTTTTTTTTTTTTAACTCCACCTGTCACTTAAGGGCAGTTTCTATCTCCTGGAATTAAAATAGTTGAAAGCATTAAGGTTCTCCCTCCCCACCTGTCTGATTTTAGCAGCTGAAAGGATTAATACAGCTGCTCGAAAAGAAAAAGGAGGGGGCCTACAAGTGTGGAGACTGAAATTCAGATGAATTTTGAATAATCTGAATCAAGCTTCAAAATTAATGCTGTCTGCTTCTGAAGCAGTCCTCAGAGCTGTTAAACTTATACCTGAGGATTTTGAGATTGCACTGTAGGTAAAATTAAGTGCTGTGATGAATACTCAGGGTTTGTTTTTTATATATATATAACTAATTATTAGAGTAAGTGAGGAAACTGACTCAGGAAATTGGTTATGGTGTCTAAAGTAATTTGGGCCTTATCCCGGAGTTTTGAGGTTCAGTGAGAAGAAAACATTCTAAGTTTCAAATTTTGATTAATATGTTTGAGAGCATTTGCACTGTAGTCATAAAGACTTTGAGCTATCAAGTTTCCAGGAAAGACTGGTTTGCGCCTACCTCTGTAGTGGGATACTCTTGATTGAGTGAACTGTGAATTTGGATGCTCTAGGCTTTTTAAAAAAATAATAATAATACTCCCTTCTAGGTGTTGAGCAATCATTCAGAATCTTTTGCACAGCTTCAGTGTGGTGCCAAGTAGTGCCTGTTTTGGCACAATGGCATACTCATCCAGATTAAGGGGTGGGGACCCAGTGTATTCTCTCCACTTGAATTCCCTACTTTCAAAATAGAACCACAGTCTAGTTTGACAAGTTGGTTTACAGTTTCATAATACAGTTCCTACCCTTGTGACTAAGCTCTGTTACTCGTGGTCTAATTCATCCAGACTGATGTCTGAAGAGCTAACGTTGCTTAGAGACTGGAGTCCACGCTTTTGAGGTTGGTTTTTTTGTTTGATTTGGGTGAGTAAAATGAGGTATAGGGAAGCTCAGTGACTTAGTATTTAATATTGAATATTCTGAAGCCTGAGCATTAAGAGACCTGTTTTTCTCATTCGGCTCTGATTCTCCATCATTATTGGCACTCATTACCTTCCTTGTTCCAGTTGTGATCGGTGGTTTCAGTTCATGCTCTTTGGGTGGATAGAGTAGAACTTCCTAGTGGTGATTCCATGGTCTGTGAGAAAGTCTTAGGGTTCCTTTGAGGAGGGACGAGAAGGACACAACTGGGAAAGGATACAAAGCCCTGCTGTTGCCAACTTATTCCTGGGCCTGTGCTCCCCACTTAGAGACTAATAGGCTGCTCTTAGACTGTTCTTCACCCTAAAGTGGTTTACTTATTTTAGTAGATTTGGGAAAGGAGAAGAATGATGTATTGTACTTGACCACTGAAGTATGTTTGGGGAAGATTGCTGTTGCTTGTCACCTTTGTCTAATCCTGCATGGTGACTTTCATTTTTCAGATTTAAAATTCCAGTGTTTCTTGTGTGTGAGGCGTGTTGTACCAAGTTGGGCTGTATAACTCACTTTTGTTTTTTTCTTCCCTTTCCTCCTTCATCTCCCTCCACCCTCCTTTTTTTTTTTTTTTTTTTGGCTTTTCTTCTCCAGCTCTGCCTCCTGTGTCTTCAGCCTTGAGTGTCACTGCTGCTTTAGGGCAGCCTAAACCTACCCCTACCCCTCCTTGCTCCCTGGCCTCCCAACAATGCCCTCTGGCAACCCCTAACCAGCCTTCCCCATTCCTTTCTCCCTCTACCATTGCCTCAACCCCTTTTGAAGCTCCTTTTCTCCAGTCATCTCATGGGACAGCCCTGCCTTTGGGAGCTGCCCCTCCCACTGACACCCCCATTTTCTTACCAAACCTAATAGGGCCTCCCATCTCCCCAGCTGCCTTAGCTCTGGCCTCTCCCATGATAACTCCAACTCTGAAAGGTGCTCATTCCTCTTCAGCTCCCTTGGCTCTGGTGGCCTTGGCTCCCCACTCAGTTCAGAAGAGCTCTGACTATCCCCCTAACCCTCTTAGTTCACCTCCTTCAGTTGCTGTGATTGAGTCGGGGTCAGTGACATCTCTGTCAGCTCCAGTTGCTCACTCAGAACCAAAGCCCTCACCTAGTCAAGCTCCCTCTGAAGTAATTCCTAATCCAAAGTGTACCCCCAACCCTCCAAGTATAGTCAGTGCTATCCCTTCCCATCTTGTAACTCCTTTGGCCTCTATTCAGTCTGAACTAGCCTCATGTTCTCAGATACCACCCACCACTCCCCCAGCCATCCCTTCCCCTCAAGTCAAAGGTGTCCCTGTTTCCTCAGCTCTGAGTGCTCCACAAAACCCTGTAAGCCTCAGCCTAAAGGGACCGCTTAGTCCACCTGCTGCTTCATCTCTTTCAACTCAGTCTTTTGCTGTGGCTGCTGAGTCCCCCCCAGTTTTCCTCACTTCTCTGGGCTCTCATCTTACACCCTTACATCAGAGTTCTCCTCTCCAAACTTCGAGTTCTAATATTCTGTCAGATCCCATAGAAGATACTATTTTTGTAGATCATTCTTCTATAGATGACTCTTGCACTTCTCAGAGATCGGTAATTCCTCCCCTTCCTTCCAGAAATGAGGTGGTTCCTACTGCTATGACTGCTTTTCCAGGGGGTACTCCAACTTCCTCTCTGGCTCTGTCTGCTGACAAAGGCATCTCTGCTGTCACTGACCTAGCCTCCTCAAATGTAGTTGCTTCTTCTCCATTATCTCCTACAGCCTCTCTCATTCTCAAAGATTTTCCTAATACAGCAGCCCTGGCAGCACCTAAAAATCCCCCCTCTCCCCAAAGTACATCATCTTCTCCAGAGATAGCTCTTTCTCCTGAAGCCACCCTACCAATAAAAAGCTACCCAGAGCCTCTCCCTGTAGTGAAGCCAGCCAGTACTACTCCCTCTTCTCTGAGTGTTAACTCCCCAATCTCTGTAATCAAGACAGATTCTTACACAAGCCCAGACCCAACTAATCTGCTTCTCAAAAGTTCTTTCACTACCCCAACTGTAGCTGCATTTCCTTTGGAAAGTGCTGCCATTGATGGAATGGCTCCTACAACTGCCAAAGATACTTCCACTCCTTCAACTGTAGCCAGTCCTTCCACTCTTACTACTTTACCTTTGATGCCTCCAACCTATGAAAGTTGCCCTATGGCTCCAGCAGTGACTTTATCTCCCCAGAATGCTTCTGTTTCTCCAGCTCCTATGGCACAGGTCCCTGAAATTCCCAAGTCTGAGTCTTCTACCCCTCTGCCTCCAACTGGTACTCCTCAGGGTGCAAAGAAAGTTCATGGCATTTCCCAAACCTCACCATTGGCACCTGTGGCTTCCGCTCTTGCAGGGTACCCAACTGGGGACTCTGGTGCTTCTATTACTGCATCTTGCAAAGGAATGTACCTAGCTGACTCCCCATCTCCTTTAGGGACTACTGTGTCTCCTCAGCCTAAAAGAATTCCAACCAAGAAGGGTTCAGCTACTGCTCCCTTAAGTCTTGCCCCTTCTGCTTCTAAAAGTGTACCTACCATCCCTGATACTCCTGCTGGAAATCTCTCGTTCACTATTTCTCCAGTTGAAGCTTCCTCTCTTCCAGAGGCTGATCTTCCTTTTCATGTCTCTAAAGGATCACTAGCTGAGAAGCATTCCCCTACTCCCCCATCCCCCAAAGAGGCTCCTGTTCCCCCACCTATGGCTCCTTCCCCCAAGGAGGGGCCAGCATCCCCATCCCCTAAAGAGACCCTTACTCCTCTAGCTGTGACCCCTTCCACCCCTAAAGGAGCCCCAGCAACTCCTTCCTCCAAGGAGGCTCCCACTCCCCTAGCTATGACTCCTTCCCCCAAAGGGAGCTTAGCAACCACAATACCTAAAGAGACTCCCCTTCCTGCTGTGACTCCTTCCCCAAAACAAACCCCAGCCACCCCACCTCCCAAAGAGTCTCCCACTTCCCCAGCTATGGCTCCTCCCTCTTCCAAAAGAACCCCAGTTAACCCACCTCCAAAGGAGGACTCCACTCCCCTAGCTGTGACTCATTCTTCCCCCAAAGAGAGCCCAGCAATCCCACCTCCCAAAGAGACTTCCTCTCCCTCAGCTCTGACTCCTCCCTCCCTCAAAGGGACTCAGGCCTCCAAAAGAGCCTCAACTACCCCATCTCCCAAAAGAGATCCTACTCCCCCAGCTGTGTCTCCTCCCTCCCCCAAAAGGGGCCCAGCAACTCCATCTTCCAAAAAAGCCCCGGCTAGCCCACCTCCAAAGGGGGATTTCACTCCCCCACCTGTGACTCCTCCCTCCCCCAAAGGGAGCCCAGCAACTCCATCTCCCAAAAGAGCCCCAGCTAGCCCACCTCCAAAGGGGGATTTCACTCCCCCACCTGTGACTCCTCCCTCCCCCAAAGGGAGCCCAGCAACTCCATCTCCCAAAAGAGCCCCAGCTAGCCCACCTCCAAAGGGGGATTTCACTCCCCCACCTGTGACTCCTCCCTCCCCCAAAGGGAACCCAGCAACTCCATCTCCCAAAAGAGCCCCAGCTAGCCCACCTCCAAAGGGAGACTCCACTCCCCCACCTGTGACTCCTCCCTCCCCCAAAGGGAGCTCAGCAACTCCATCTCCCAAAAGAGCCCCAGCTAGCCCACCTCCAAAGGGAGACTCCACTCCCCCACCTGTGACTCCTCCCTCCCCCAAAGGGAACCCAGCAAATCCATCTCCCAAAAGAGTCCCAGCTAGCCCACCTCCAAAGGGAGACTCCACTCCCCCACCTGTGACTCCTCCCTCCCCCAAAGGGAACCCAGCAACTCCATCTACCAAAAGAGCCCCAGCTAGCCCACCTCCAAAGGGAGACTCCACTCCCCCACCTGTGACTCCTCCCTCCCCCAAAGGGAACCCAGCAACTCCATCTCCCAAAAGAGCCCCGGCTAGCCCACCTCCAAAGGGAGACTCCACTCCCCCACCTGTGACTCCTCCCTCCCCCAAAGGGAGCTCAGCAACTCCATCTCCCAAAAAAGCCCCGGCTAGCCCACCTCCAAAGGGAGACTCCACTCCCCCACCTGTGACTCCTCCCTCCCCCAAAGGGAGCTCAGCAACTCCATCTCCCAAAAGAGCCCCAGCTAGCCCACCTGCAAAGGGGGATTTCACTCCCCCAGCTGTGACTCCTCCGTCTCCAAAAGGCCCAGCAACTCCATCACTCAAAGGAACCCCCACTCCCTCTGCTGTGACTTCTCCTCCCCCCAAAAGGGATCCAGAAACCCCACCTCTCACAGGAGACCCTGCTCCCCCATCTGTGGCTCCTCTCTCCCCCAAAAGAGCCTCAGCAACTCTGGCTCCCAAAGAGTCTCCAGCAACTCCAGACCCCCAAAAGATCCCCACTTTGGCAGCCATGACTCCTTCCCCCAAAGAGGCCTCAGCAACACCATCCCTCAAAGGAACTCCCACTCCTTTAGCTGTGGCTCCTCCCTCCTCCAAAGGCACTCCGGCCCCCAAAAGAGCCTCAGCAACTCCAACCACCAAAGAGGTCCCTACTTCCCCAGCCGTGACTCCTTCCACCAAAAAAGCAACAGGAACCCCAGTCCCCAAAGGGGTGCCCACTCCCTCAGCTGTAATTCCTCCCTCCCCAAGAAAGTCTCCAGTCCCGAAAGGGGACCCAGCAACCTCATCCTCCAAAGGGGCTCCCACTCCCCCAACTGTGATTCCTCCCTCTCCCAAAGAGGCCCCTACTTCCCCAGTTTCAGTCACAGGTCCCTTGGGGTCCACTGCCCCTCAGGCATCTAAAGGGCCCCCAGTAAAGAAAGGCCCCACAGCTGTCAAAGCAGTGCTTGATGGTTCAGCTCCAGAAAGTGCACCAGTCATCACAACTCCCACTCAGAAAGGTCCACCTGCCAAGAAGAGTTCTATTTCACCACCTGTGTGCCCAGATCCCTCAGCTCAGAATGGTACTAAAGGACCCCTTCCTGCAGTGGCTGCAGCTCCTCTACTGACAGTCTCTACTCAGAAAGGTTCTTCTCCAAAGGCTCCAAAAGCCCTCCCTGTCTATCCCTTAAAGGGCAAAGATTCTTTCCATTCCCCCAAGGGCCCGTTGGCTCCTCCTCCTCAGTCAGAGACATCTACCCCTTCAGCAACAGCTGCCCCAGAGAAGGTCCTTCCTAAAGCTGGATCAGCGTCTGTCTCTCCAGCACCTACCCCATCAGTCTCTCTGCCTCTTGCTTCCTCCCCAGTTCCCCCTCTGCTTCCTAAACAGCAATTTCTGCCGTCCTCACCTGGGCTGGTGCTGGAATCACCCTGTAAGCCCTCAGCCCCTGCTGATGAGGATGAGCTGCCGCCTCTGATTCCCCCGGAACCAATCTCGGGGGGAGTGCCTTTCCAGCCGGTCCTCGTCAACATGCCCACCCCCAAACCTGCTGGGATCCCTGCCCCAACCCCCTCTGCCAAGCAGCCTGTTCTGAAGAACAATAAGGGTATTTGCCTTGGTTTGCCGTGTGCATGGTGTGTTGCCCACAACCCTCCCGGGCTACCCACCAATACTAACCATAGGGTGCGCCGCTTTCTCCAGTGTATCTGCTTGTGTTTGGGCATAGAACAATAAGTTTAAATGCAGAAACTCTAGGAATGTGAGACAGAATCTTGGTTTTCGCCTCAGATAGTCCATTGTGTATTATCTTGTGTAATGTGATCCAGACTAACTCTGGGTCCATCATCTCCCTTACCTAACTGATCTGACACTGAAAACCAAGACCTGGACCTTTAATTTGCTCTAATCTCTACTACATCACTAACCTTGTCCCTGGGCCTGGGATTTGCTAAAATATTGGGAAATGTAGAACTGCTTGAATTTCTTCACATCTTAAAACTTAGTAATAACCAGCACTCAGGGACTCTTTTCCTCCAAGACCTATTTTTCCTAGCCTGAGAATGGTGGAGGTGTATGCTTTTTCCCTCAGTAGTCCATTGATGCTTGGCCTTTGAATTGAGGGAAACTTAAATATGTTGAGTTACATTTGGAAGAAATGGATGGCGTCATAGGACAATTATCTAGAAGTGACTGTTAGAACTATAGATCAGCATTTTGAGAATCTTCGAGTCGTGTTGTAGATCAAACTGCTAGGGTTAGCAGTTTGAAAATAAAGCTAAATGTGTACACAACTGCTTCTGGCCTCCCCCAACCCAGTTTAAGGATGAGGGGAAAGTGTCCTCTCCCCCCAGCCCCCTCAAGACCACCTCCACAATGTCATCTTAACTGTTTTCACTGAAGTATACCTGAAGGCACCTTGCGTACCAGAACCTTTCTAAGATGGATGGGTTATTGGGTAGAATTTGGCATTGCATAAATCATTGGTATTTGCCTGTGTCAAGAAGTGAAGAACTTGAAGAAAAAGTAGCAGTTATATAAACTGCTCAGCTGTGTCTAGTGTTACCCCTTGTTTCTGGGGCTGGGTCTTTAATGGATGTGTACACACTAGTTTGTGACTAAGTTACAGGCTATCATACTGTACAAGCCGACTTCATACAAGTCCATTGGTTTGCATTAAATTTTCTGAGGTCTAGCGTAAACCAGTGACTTTGGGTCTGGGCAGGCCATGGTGAGGTGCCTCTTGTAATCTTTACTATAAAATAGTAAAAGTTATTTGTCATTTTAGGGTCTGGAACAGAATCTGATAGTGATGAATCAGTACCAGAGCTTGAGGAACAGGATTCTACACAGGCAACCACACAACAAGCTCAGGTGGGTGTTATCTTAACTTACTAGTGTAAGTACTTGGGTCAGAGAAACATTGGTGAACCAGTGTTGATCAGAAAAAGCTGGCTTATGTGTTTGGAGCTGTGAACTTTAGTAAAGGGAAAACCACATGGGGATTTTGGCACCCAGGTCTTACATTCCAGTTTACTCATAGCTATTTGATTTTCTTAGCTGGCAGCAGCAGCTGAAATCGATGAAGAACCAGTCAGTAAAGCAAAACAGAGCCGGAGTGAAAAGAAGGCACGGAAGGTAAGAATTGAAGTTATAAACAAGAGTTAAAGGTTCTGATGAAGCAACTTTTGGAAGGGGGAATCTGTAGTGGAACTCAAGTTAGTGGCAGGAAGCCTGGGAATCAATGATGTAGTCCTATATAAACTTTTCTTCACCCACAGAAAGTCTTTGTTTACAATGTAGTTTTGTTGAGTTTATTTCCTGAAGCTGCTTCTAAAGAAGTTGACAGCTGTTCTTTTTTATTCTTTAGGCTATGTCCAAACTGGGTCTTCGACAGGTTACAGGGGTTACTAGAGTCACTATCCGGAAATCTAAGAATATCCTTTTTGTCATCACAAAACCAGATGTGTACAAGAGCCCAGCTTCAGATACCTACATTGTTTTTGGGGAAGCCAAGGTAAGGAAAGTTTTCTTGAGAATTGCTGTAGACCAGGATTTCTCACCCTCAGTGCTGTTGACATTTTGGGTCAAATAATTCTTTGTTGTAGAAGGGCTATCCATTAAGCAGTATCACTTGCAGTTGTGATAACCAACAAAATCTCCAGGCTTTTGACAGATGTCCCTGCGGAACAAAATCACCCTCCAGTGGAGGACCACTGCTTTAGACATAAGCTATTTCTTTGTCTACAGGGATATATCAGTATAATAAGCAATTTAAAGCTAGGGTAGTGAGTTAATGTGATTTAGATTTAAGTTAGTTAGATTTAGAGTGAGAGTTTGGGAAAGATACCGTTTTGTTGATTTACTGCAATTGATCTACTCATTTGAATCTGTACTTTCTGTCCTATAGATTGAGGATTTGTCTCAGCAAGCACAGTTAGCAGCTGCTGAGAAATTCAAAGTTCAAGGTGAAGCTGTCTCAAACATCCAAGAAAACACACAGACTCCAACTGTACAAGAGGAGAGTGAAGAGGAAGAGGTATATAAGGAAATCTTTTGTACCTTAAATCCTCTCAAGATAATACCATGTTTGTATTGATGGGTGTGTTCTATATGGTTTTAGGCTCTTGAACTCCATGAGTTAAGTAGCTTTTGAGTTATGTTAAGTACTGTCTGTTGATTCAAGAGATGCCTGACAACTATTGAAGTTGTTCTTGCCTTTAGTTTATTTAGTATTTTTTCCTTATCTTAGGTTGATGAAACAGGTGTGGAAGTTAAGGACATAGAATTGGTCATGTCACAAGCAAATGTGTCGAGAGCAAAGGCAGTCCGAGCCCTGAAGAATAATAGTAATGATATTGTAAATGCTATTATGGTAAGAATCCAAGCTTATTCCTTGACTCCTTCTGCCCTAACCAATTGTGGGTGACTATTTTTTTTTGCTTAATATTAGCTGACTAAGAAGCCTCTTTCCAGAGCCTGTTCTGAGTTTTCTTGGATTTTAGTGACCTGTATTCTCTGAATTTGCCTGTAACCACTTCTGATGATCTCTTTTCTCTTACAGGAATTAACAATGTAACCATCTGAAAAGAGGACCTTTTTTTGGTGTTTCAAAAGAGTAACTGCAGCTGGGTTTGAAATTTGTACTGTTTCTATCATTAATAAAGTTATGGCTTCTTGTTGGATGAACTCACTGGGTGCTTGATCTCTTTGGAGAGGGGGGGCACACAAAAGCTCTAGAAATGAGAACACATTTATTTGTAACTCTTAAGACCTCAGCTTCAGTTAGAGAGGTTTAATGCCACAGGTTTCCTTCTTAACATCTCAGCCTTTTCACCTCTTGTAAGAGGATACTGTTCATGTTATTAGAAACTTGTTTTCAGAGACTGCAACTTAACTATAAGTTTTCTCATTTCTTTCCTAGATGTTAACTCTTAGCAAATCCTGGTTTTTCTTTATTTAATAATTATCCCCTCCTCTGACCTATGATCTTTTGAAAACCTATTGGGACTCGTCTGGCCTCTTGTCATGTAATAGCTTGGTACAAGGTTGAAAGTAACAGATGCGAAATGCTTGCCACAGAGGCCAGATGAGGCTCAATATGTATTCAGATAGTACTTTGTAAAAAAGTGAAGATACTAGGACTTCCCTAGTAGTCCAGTGGCTAAGACTGCTCACTCCCAATGCAGGGGGCCCAGGTTAAATATTTTCTTAAAGGAAGGTACCTCATGAAGGAGAGATTTTTGACTATAGACAGTGCACATGCTGTGCTCTTAGACATACATATTAATCTATAAGTTATGATTAGGGTAGCCATAATTGTGCTACGATAATAAATGAAAATCAGAACTGCTCCCGGCAAACTGGTACATACAGTTTAGCCAGTCGTGATAAATACACAATACAGATAACTCTAGAAGTCATAAGAACAGTGAAGCTTGAGTTTAGGTTATTCAGTTCAGTTGCTCAGTCGTGTCCAACTCTGCAACCCTGTGGACTGCAACATGCCAAGCTTCCCTGTCCATCACCAACTCCCAGAGCTTGCTCAAACATACCTGTTGAGTTGATGCCATCCAGCCATTACGTCCTCTGTCATCCCCTTCTCCTGCTTTCAGTCTTTCTAAGCATTAGGGTCTTTTCTAATGAGTCAGTTCTTTCCTATCAGGTGGCCAAAATGTTGAAGCTTCAGCATCAGTCTTTCCAATGAATATTCAGGACTGATTTCCTTTAGGATTGACTGGTTTGATCTTGCGGTACAAGGGACTTGAGCCTTCTCCAGCACCACAGTTGCTGCTGCTGCTGCTAAGTCGCTTCAGTCGTGTCCGACTCTGTGCGACCCCATAGACAGCAGCCCACCAGGCTCCCCCGTCCCTGGGATTCTCCAGGCAAGAATATTGGAGTGGGTTGCCATTTCCTTCTCCAATGCATGAAAGTGAAAAGGTAAAGTGAAGTTGCTCAGTCGTGTCCGACTCTTCGCGACCCCATGGACTGCAGCCTACCAGGCCCCTCCGTCCATGGGCTTCTCCAGGCAAGAAGACTGGAGTGGGGTGCCATTGCCTTCTCCCAACACCACAGTTAAAAAGCATCAATTCTTTGGCACTCAGCTTTCTTTATGGTCCAACTCTCTACATCCATACATGACTGACTACTAGGAAAGCCATAGCCTTGACTAGACAGGCCTTTGTCGACAAAGTAATGTCTGCTTTTTAATATGCTATCTAGGTTTGTCATAGCTTTTCTTCCAAAGAGCAAGCGTCTTCATTTCCTGGCCGCAGTCACCATCTGCAATGATTTTGGAGCCCAAGAAAAAGTCAAGTGGTTCCAGTGTTTCCCATCTTTTTGCCATGAAGTAATGGGACTGGATGCCATGATCTTAGTTTTTTGAATGTTGAGTTTTAAACCAGTTTTTTTACTCGGCTCTCTCACTTTGATCTAGAAGCTCTTTAGTTATTAGGAAGTGGTTTGGGGGAGAGCACAGGGCTAAAATTTGAAAATAGGAAGGCTACATTTCAAAAAAAAATTAGATGCTGTGGTATATTTTGGGAACTAAAGTTTAAATCTTTTTACTATTCTCAGTCCTTTTGAGAAAGCAGGCATTATTTTAGGAGTTGGGATTAAGACATGAGGACCGAAAGAGGTTAAATGACTTCCCCAAAGGCCAAAGCCTTTTCACTGTGGTAGGCTATCCTAGAGAAGCACAGATTGACATCTGGCTGAGAATAATGATCTGCTTCTATTTCTCTGGAGTAAATCATTAAGTGAACAGAAGTCTGCCAAGTCTGAGTCAGGTAGTAATTATTTCAGGGAGAAATTAGGGATATTAACTCCCATTTCCTCACCCTTCCCTCTATACAGAGAACAAACTGCCAGTTCTTGGTTACATTTTTAGAGAAGTATCTTGTTCAAGGCTATTGCTGCCACTGATAACTGTAGTGTATTCCCATTTCAAACTATCGCTACCCTTTATATCATGTATTACAGGCATTTGTTGTTTAGTTGCTAAGTCGTGTCTGACTTTTGTGACCCTGTGGACTATCACCCACCAGATTCCTCTGTTCATAGGATTTCCCAGGCAAGAATACCAGAGTGGGTTGCCATTTCCTTCTCAAGGGAGTCTTGCCAACCCAGGGATCAAACCCATGTCTGTTGCTTGGCAGGTGGATTTTTTTACTACTAAGTTACCAGGGAAACCCAGAAAGGAAAAAGGGGTAGTAAGGTAAAAAGGCTGATCTCTGGCATACCTCAAAGATATTGTGGGTTCAGTTCCATACCACCACACAATACAGTGAGTCATGATTTTTTTATTTTTATTTTTTTTGGTTGCCTAGTGCATATAAAAGATGTAGGATTTACCAGATTTTTTTTTTTTAACTGGTGGAAGTCTTGATAGCTACCGACTGATCAGGTGGGGGTTTCTGAAGATTGAGAATAACTTTTTTTTTTTTTGGTCATGCCATTTGGTTCAAAGTTGGTGTGCAGGATCTTAATTCTGGACCAGGGGTAGAACCCTGGGCCTTAGCAGTGAGAGCTTGGAGTCCCAACCACTAGACCGCCAAGGAATTTAAGACAGTGAAGTTTTCCATATTGATTGACTTTTCCTTTCAAGAACAATTTCTGCAATGCTGGTTTTTTTAAAGATTTCTTTTTTAACATTTATTTTACTATTTATTTGGTTGTGCCAGCAACTTGGGATCTTCAATCTTCATTGCTGCATGCAAACTCAGTTGTGGCATATAGGATCTAGTTCCCCAACCAGGAATCAAACCTTTCCCCCTGCATTGGGAGCGTGGAGTCCCAGCCACTGGACCACCAGGGAAGTCCCTGCAATGCTGTTTGATAGTGTTTTTACCAACAGAAGAACTTCTGTCAAAATTGAAGTCAATCTTATCAAACCCTGCTACTGCCATATCAACTAAGTTTATGTAATATTCTAAATTCTTTGTCATCATACCAATAATCTTCACAGCATCTTCACCACGAGTAGATTCCATCTCAAGAAACTACTTTGTTCATCCATATAAACCAACTCATCCATTCAAGTTTTATCATGAGATTGCAACAATTCAGTTACATCTTAATGTTCCACTTCTAATTTCTAGTTCTCTTCCTATTTCCACATCAGCAGTTACTTCCTCCACTGAAATCTTGAACCCCTCAAAGTCATTCGTGAGTGCTAGAATGTACTTCTTCCAAACTTAATACTGATGTTTTGACCTCTTGAATCACTAATGTTCATGGCTTCTAGAATGGTGAATCTTGTCCAGAAGGTTTTTAATTTACTTTGCCTAGATTTATCAGAGAAATCATCATGGCAGCCTTATGAAATGTATTTCTTAAGTCATAAGACTTGAAATTACTTGATTCCTGAACTGCATCATGGATATGTTCAGAAACAACATTAACTTCACTGTACATCTTTCAGGGCTCTTGGGTGACCAGGTGCATTGATGAGCAGTAATATTTTGAAAGGAATCCTTATTTCTGGCAGTTAAGTCTCAACAGTGGGCTTAAAATATTCAGTAAACCCTGTTGTAAGCAGATGTGCTATCATTTTCCAGACTGTGTTGTCCCAATTACAGAGCACAGGCAGCATAGACTTAGCATTTTTAACAACCCTAGGATTTCCAGAATGGTTGATAAATGAGCACTGGCTTCAATTTGGAATTACCAGCTGCACTATCCCCTAATAAGAAAGTCAGCTTGTCCACTGAAGCTTTTCAGCCATGCATTGACCTTTCTACCTATGAAAGTCCTGAATAGTATCTTTACTGAAATTTGTTGTGTAGTAATTATATAAGCTAGATTTTCTGGATAACTTGCTGAAGCTTCTACATCAACACTTGTTTCATCTTGCACTTTTATGTCATGGCTTACTTCCTTATACCTCATGAACCGACTTTACCAGCTTCAGATTTTCCTTCTGCAGCTTCCTCACCTCTCTACTATCATCAAATCTAACAGAGTTGGGGCCTTGTTCCGGATTAGGCTTTGGTTTAAGGGAATGTTGTGACTGGCTTGATCTTCTATACAAACCACTAGAAATTCTCTGTATCAGCAATAAGACTATTTCGTTTTCTCTTGTGTGTTGCTGAAGTAGCACTCTTAATTTACTTCAAGAAATTTTTTGTTGCATTCACAACTTGGCCAATTGTTTGGTGTAATTTAGGCCTAGTTTCAGCCTATCTCTGCTTTTGACATGGCTTCCTCACTAAGTTTAATCATTTCTAATTCTTGTTTTAAAATGAGAGATGTGAGTCTCTTCCTTTCACTTGAACACTTAGAGGCCATTGTTTGGTTATTAATTAGCCCTAATTTCAGTATCCTTGTGTCTCAGGAAATAGGGAAGCTTGAGGGAAGAGAGAGAAAGAGAGATGGCTGGTCAGTAAAGCAGTGAAAACACATTTATTGAGTTCACCATCTTATATGGGCATGGTTCATGATGTCCTGAAACAATTACAGTGGTAACATCAAAGATCACAGATCACTATAACAAATATAGTAATTTAAAAGTTTGAAGTATTGTGAGAGTTACCAAAATGTGAGATAGACATGAAGGGAGCAAGTGCCGCTGGCAAAATGGCACCAATAGACACTCGACGCAGGGTTGCCACAAACCTTCAACTTGTAAAAAACACAGTGTCTGCAAAGCAAAATAAAACTAGGAATGCCCATAATTCCTTCAACCATTTTTCATCCACTACCCTTAAAATGTACAACTCCTCTGCTACAGAATGACTAAATTTTTAGTTCTCAAATTAGAGGATGTATAGTTTGGAGAAACCTTTTAAAGAGGAATTGTTCCTTCCAAGTTCTCAAACTGATTAAATACCTATGTTCAAATACTCAATAGGCCACATATCAGTGAAATCTCCAGTAATCTCTGCCTCCATCTGTAACAGTAGACCTAATACTCCCAAAACATATATAAGATGGTTAGAAGCATTTGATACGAATTTGAAATTGGCACAGGTTATTTACTAAATCACCCTTCTGATTTAAAATAAAAATTAAAAGGATTTCCCTGGTGTTACAGTGGATAAGAACCTGCCTGCCAATGCAGCGGACAGGGGTTCGATCCCTGGTCCAGGAAGATTCCACATGCCATGGAGCAACTAAGTCCATGTGCTGCAACTACTGAGCCGGCACACTGCAATAAGAGAAGCCACTGCAATGAGAAGCCCACACACTGCAAAAAAGAGTAGCCCCTACTCGCTGAAGCTAGATAAAGTCTGTGCTCAGCAACAAAGACCCAGCACAACCAAAAATACATATAATTAAAAAATGAGGACCTTCCTGGTGGCACAGTGGATAAGAGTCCTCCTGCCAATTCAGGGAACACAGGTTCAATCCCTGGTCCTGGAGGGTTCCACGCACCCCAGAGCAACTACGCCCATGTGCCCTGAATTCATTGGAAGGACTGATGTTGAAGCTGAAGCTCCAATACTTTGGCCACCTGATGCGAAGAACTCACTCACTGGAAAAGACTCTCATGCTGGGAAAGATTGAAGGCAGGAGAAGGGGATGACGGAGGATGAGATGTTTGGATGGCATCATCGACTTGATGGACATGAGTTTGAGCAAGCTCCGGGAGTTGATGATGGACGCCTGGTGTGCTGCCGTCCATGGGGTCACAAAGAGTTGGACACTACTGAGCATGTGAATTGAACTGAATAAAAAGAACATAAGTTTATAAGTTAGAAAATAACATCTTAGTATTGTGAAAATGGGCTTCCCAGATGGCTCAGTGATATAGAATCCCCTCCCAATGCAGGAGACATAGGAGACAGAGGTTTGATGCCTGGGTCAGGAAAATCCACTGGAAAAGGAAAGGGGAACTCGCTCCAGTATTCTCCCCTGGAAAATTCCATGGACAGAGGAGCCTGGCAGGCTACAGCCCATGGGGTCACAAATTGTTGAACAAAACTGAGCAACTGAGTACACACAAAAACATGTTGTGAAAATAAATAAAGGGTGTGTGTGCCAAGTTGCTTCAGTCATGTTCGACTCTTTGCGACCCTATGGACTATAGCCCGCCAGGCTCTTCTGTTCATGGGATACTCTAGGCAAGAATACTGGAGTTGGTTGCCATGCCCTCCTCCAGGGCATCTTCCCAACCCAGGGATCAAACCCGCGTCTCTTATGTCTCCTGTATTGGCAGGTTAATTCTTTATTACTAGTGTCTCCCAGGTGGTACTAGTGATAAAGGGAAAATTAAGGGAAACTTCACTATAATTGAGCAGCAAAACCAGAATGGGGAGCTTTCAGGCGATGCCACAGAACATTAATACAGATCCCAGTACCAAGGAAAGAAAAGTCTTCCGGCCTGGCAACAGCTCAGCCAATGAGCCTGTCACGACTCACCCAATGAAAAACCACAATACTTTGAACTGTGTGTGTGTGTGTGTGTGTGTGTGTGTGTGTGTGTGTGTGTGTGTTAGTCACTCAGTCGTGTCCGACTCTTTACAACCCCATGGACTGAAACCCGCCACGCTCCTCTGTCCATGGAATTCTCCAGGCAGGAGTTTTGGAATGGGTTGCTATTTCTTTCTCCAGAGGCTCTTCCCGACCCAGGGATCAAACCTAGGGTCTTCTGCACTGCAGGCGGATGCTTTACTGCCCCAGCTACTAGGGAAGCCCATTTTTGAACTATTAGTTTCCTCCAATGGACTTTTTGTTTATAAGGTTCCTCCCAACTTCCCCTTCTCTTCTAAAAAGTTTCTTCTCCTTTGCTTTCACAGGACTTCCTTGTGATTCACAGTTGAAAGAAAGTGAAAGTTGCTCAGTTGTGTCCAACTATACAGTCCATGGAATTCTCCAGGCCAGAATACTGGGGTGGGTATCCCTTCCCATAGTTGCACATCCCAAATGGCAGTTATTTTCTGCTTCCCTGGTGGCTCAGAAGGTAAAGAGTCTGCCTGCAATGCAGGAGACCCGAGTTTGATCCCGGGGTCAGGAAGATCCCCTTGGAGAAGGAAATGGCAACCCACTCCAGTATTCTTGCCTGGAGAATCCCCATGGACAGCGGAACCTGGGTGGCTACAGTACATGGGGTCGCAAAGAGTCAGACACAACTGAGCAACTTCACTTTTTGCTTCACTTTTTGCTGATGAAATAATTGGCTGTTTTAGGCCAACAGTGTTAAATAACTGTTTACTACAAGTCAGTGGCACTGGTGGTAAAGAGCATGCCTGCCAATTCAGGATATGTAAGAGATGTGGGTTTGATCCCTGGGTTAGGAAGATCCCCTCGTGAAGGAAATGGCAACCCACTCCAGTATTCTTGCCTGGAAAATCCCATGGACAGAGAAGCCTGGTGGGCTGCAGTCCATGGGATCACAAACAGTCAGACACAACTGAAGCAACTTAGCACACACAAACAAGCCAAAGTAAAATAATTTTTAAAAATCTAAGCACTGTGTTCCATGATCCCACCAATATTTGGCATGATGTTTGAATCAAGATACATGCAGTAATACTACAAAATCAGGGTTCTATTACCCTTAGAGTTACCAGGCAACCACAAATCCCCATTGAGTGTCAGGTTCCATCCCTAAGAACATAGGCTATAAACTTTCCTTGACTTTAACTATATTTTTTGTTTTATCATTTCATGTACCATTACCAGTTCACGTAAGCATGGGGAGTGTTTTAAGTATTTTAGCTCATCCATAGTACCACTATTTTCAACAATGAAAGCTCATTTTTAACATGCATTATTCAATTAATAATCCATTAATGTCTCCAACAGAAGCTAATTTCTGACATTCATCAGTTTAATGTGCAAAATGTCTAATGCTGACCAGAATTAAGACAACTGAAGTACTTCTGGTAACCCCTATGGAGTATGAATTCCCTGTTAGAATGCCATCTACACTAGCAGTATAATTTTAACCTTACATATCCATATTTCACTGTTTATATTGAAATATTTTAAACTATAGATTTTGTAACACTGGATTAAAATACTAATTCTACCACTTAAAATCTATGTAATATTGGACATGAATGTAATTTGATTCCCTGGAGATTCAATTGAAGTGTAAAACGGGGATATAATCTTACAGAAGGATGAGCACTAAATAATGTATATGAAAAGCCATTATAAACTGTAATACAATCTACAAATGTTGGGCATTATTATTGGATAATAATATACCTAGTAGAGGTTAGGTTATGTTGAGATCCTTTGAGGATTTGTCCTTACATGGAATATTAGGTGACCTCTAATGCTCACCTATTATAAATATTACAGTTCAGATACTCTTGTCTACAAAGACGGGAAAAAGCAAAATGAGTAAGTTATGGATCCTTAACCCAGAAGGCATGTCTTTCTTTTTCTTGGGGATGGTCTTGATCCCTGTCTCCTGTACAATGTCATGAACCTTCGTCCATAGTTCATCAGGCACTCTATCAGATCTAGTCCCTTAAATCTATTTCTCACTTCCACTGTAATCGTAAGGGGTTTGATTTAGGTCATACCTGAATGGTCAAGTGTTTTTTCCCTACTTTCTTCAATTTAAGTCTGAATTTGGCAATAAGGAGTTCATGATCTGAGCCACAGTCTGCTCCCAGTCTTGTTTTTGCTGACTGTACAGAGCTTCTCCATCTTTGGCTGCAAAGAATATAATCAATCTGATTTTAGTGTTGACCATCTGGTGATGTGCATGTGTAGAGTCTTCTCTTGTGTTGCTGGAAGAGGGTGTTTGCTATGACCAGTGTGTTCTCTTGGCAAAACCCTATTAGCCTTTGCCCTGCTTCATTCTGTACCCCAAGAAAAAAGAAATGCAAAAAAAGCAAAACGGCTGTCTGAGAAGGCCTTACAAACAGCTGTGAAAAGAAGAGAAGTGAAAAGCAAAGGAGAAAAGGAAAGATACACCCATTTGAATGCAGAGATCCAAAGAATATCAAGGAGAGATAAGAAAGCCTTCCTCAGTGATCAGTGCAAAGAAATAGAGAAAAACAATAGAATGGGAAAGACTAGAGATCTCTTCAAGAAAATCAGAGATACCAAGGGAACATTTCATACAAAGACGGGCTCAAAAAAGGACAGAAATTGTATGGACCTAACCAAAGCAGAAGATACTAAGATAAGGTGGCAAGAATACACAGAAGAACTGTACAAAAAAGATCTTCACAACCCAGAAAATCACGATGGTGTGATCACTCACCTAGAGCCAGACATCCTGGAATGTGAAGTCAAGTGGGCCTTAAGAAGCATCACTATGAACAAAGCTAGTGGAGGTGATGGAATTCTAGTTGAGCTATTTCAAACCCTAAAAGATGATGCTGTGAAAGTGCTGCACTCAATATGCCAGCAAATTTGGAAAACTCAGCAGTGGCCACAGGACTGGAAAAGGTCAGTTTTAAACCCAATCCCAAAGAAAGGCAATGCCAAAGAATGCTCAAATTACCCCACAATTGCACTCATCTCACACGCTAGTAAAGTAATGCTCAAAATTCTCCAAGCCAGGCTTCAGGAATACGTGAACCGTGAACTTCCAGATGTTCAAGCTGGTTTTAGAAAAGGCAGAGGAACCAGAGATCAAATTGCCAACATCCGCTGGATCATCGAAAAAGCAAGAGAGTTCCAGAAAAACATCTATTTCTGCTTTATTGACTATGCCAAAGCCTTTGACTGTGTGGATCACAATAAACTGTGGAAAATTCTGAAAGAGATGGGAATACCAGACCACCTGACCTGCCTCTTGAGAAATCTGAGTGCAGGTCAGGAAGCAACAGTTAGAACTGGACATGGAACAACAGACTGGTTTCAAATAGGAAGAGGAGTACATCAAAGCTGTATATTGTCACCCTGCTTATTTAACTTATATGCAGAGTACATCATGAGAAACACTGGGCTGGATGAAGCACAAGCTGGAATCATAATTGCCAGGAGAAATATCAATAACCTCAGATATCCAGATGACACCACCTTTTTGGCAGAAAGGGAAAAACTAAAGAGCCTCTTGATGAAGGTGAAAGAGGGGAGTGAAACAGTTGGCTTAAAGCTTAACATTCAGAAAACTAAGATCATGGCATCTGGTCCCATTACTTCATGGCAAATAGGTAGGGAAACAGTGGAAACAGTGGCAGACTTGATTTTGGGGGGCTCCAAAATCACTGCAGATGGTTACTGCAGCCATGAAATTAAAAGACACTTACTCCTTGGAAGGAAAGCTATGACCAACCTAGACAGCATATTGAAAAGCAGAGACATTACTTTGCCAGCAAAGGTCCGTCTAGTCAAGGCTATGGTTTTTCCAGTAGTCATGTATGGATGTGAGAGGTGGACTATAAAGAAAGCTGAGTGCCAAAGAATTGATGCTTTTGAACTATGGTGTTGGAGAAGACTCTTGAGAGTCCCTTGGACTGCAAGGAGATCCAACCAGTCCATCCTAAAGGAGATCAGTCCTGGGTGTCCGTTGGAAGGACTGATGTTGAAGTTGAAACTCCAATACTTTGGCCACCTGATGCAAAGAGCTGACTCATTTGAAAAGACCCTGATGCTGGGAAAGATTGAAGGCAGAAAGAGAAGGGGACGACAGGGGATGAGATAGTTGGATGGCATCACTGACTCAATAGACATGAGTTTGAGTAAACTCCGGGAGTTGGTGATGGACAGGGAGGCCTGGCATGCTGCAGTCCATGGGGTCACAAAGAGTCAGACATGACTGAGCAACTGAACTGAACTGAACAGAACCCAAAAGGCTAAAATAATTTAAACTGGCACTGGGGTATAACCCTCCCCTAGCTATTCCACTGGAAGATTTTCTACCAAATGAGGATGGACAATAGATTTAATAATAATAACTGACATTCATCCAGTTTTTATTAACTGCCAGATAGTATGATTAAGTACATTATTTTATTTAATCCCCACAATAATTCAATTAAGTAGGTATAGCTTTCAAGCTCATTTTAAAATGAGGCCTGGGACTACTCTGGTGGTCCAATGGCTAAGACTCCAAGCTCCTAATGCCAAGGTAGGAGGGGCTGGGTTTGATCCCAGATCAAGGAACTAGATCCCACATGCTGCAATAAGACCCAATGCAGCCAAAAACCAAAAAAGACATCTCAGGGGTTTCCTGGCAGTCCAGTGGCTAGAATTCTGTACTCTCACTGCTGAGGTTCTGGGTTTCAATCCCTGGTTGGGAAACTAAAATCCCACAAGCCTTGCACCATGGCCAGAAAAAAGAAAGTCACATCTTACTGCCCTCATGCCTCAAAGCCAACAGGGAAAGGAAGCCCTGAAGTATGAGAAGAAACCATTTTATTTATGGCCATACTCTTTTAACATGCTAGCAAGGTAATCCTCAAAAGTCCTAATAAGCTAGGCTTCAATAGTAGGTGAACTGAGAACTTCCAGATGAACAAGCTGGATTTAGAAAAGGCAGATAGAGGATGAGATGTTTGGATGGCATCACTGACTTGATGGACATGAGTGTGAGCAAGCTCTGGGAGTTGGTGATGAACAGGGAAGCCTAGTGTGCTGCCAGTCCATGGGGTCACAAAGCGTTGGACTTGACTGAGTGAATGAACTGAAGAGGAACCAGGTATCAAATTACCAACATGCATTGGATCATAGAAAAAGCAAGGGAATTAAAAAAAAAATACTTCTTCTTTATTGACTACACTAAAGAGCCTTTGACTATGTAGATCATAATAAACTGGAAAATTCATAATGAGACAGGAACACAAGAAGACCATACCTGTCTCCTGAGAAACCTGTATTCAGGACAAGAAGCAACAGTTAGAAGTGGACATGGAACAACTAACTGGCTCCAAATTTGGAAAGGAGTATGTCAAGGCTGTATGTTGTCACCCTACTTACTTAACTTTTATGCAAAGTACATCATGTGAAATGGCAGGCTGGATGACTCACAAGCTGGAATCAAAATTGCCATGAGAAAGATCAATAACCTCAGATACACAGATGATATTACTCTAATGGCAGAAAGTGAGGAGGAACTAAAGAGCCTCTTGATGAAGATGAAACAGAACAGTGAGAAACCTGGCTTAAAATTCAACATCCAAAAAACTAAGATCATGGCATTCAGTCCCATCATTTCATGGCAAATAGATGGGGAAAAAGTACAAACAGTGACAGATTTTATTTTCTTGGGCTCCAAAATCACTGCAGATGGTGACTGCAGCCACGAAATTAAAAGACACTTGCTGCTTGGAAGCTATGACAAGCCTAGACAGCATATTAAAAACCAGAGACGTCACTTTGCCGACAAAGGTCTGTATAGTCAAAGCTATGGTTTTTCCAGTAGTCATGTATGGATGTGAGTGTTGGACCATAAAGAAGGCTGAGCAGCAAAGAATTGACACTTTCAGATTGTGGTGCTGGAGAAGACTCTTGAGAGTCCCTTGGACTGTAAGGAGATCCAACCAGTCAATCCCAAAGGAAATCAACCCTAAATATTAATTGGAAGGACTGATGCTGAAGCTGAAGCTCCAATACTTTGGCCACCTTATGCAAAAAACTGACCCATTAGAAAAGACCCTGATGCTGGGGAAGACTGAAGGCAAAAGGTGAAGGCGCGGCAGAAGTTGAGATGGTTAGATAGCATCACCAACTCAATGGACATGAATTTGAGCAAATTCCAGTAGGTAATGAAGGACAGGGAAGCCTGGAGTGCTGCAGTCCATGGGGTCGCAAAGAGTCAGACACGACTGAACAACAACAAAATGTATGTGCATATAAAGCTAATCATCATTATTCACGGATTTCATATCTGTGAATTAGTGGTAATCTACAGATATGTGCAGAGCAATATATATGTTGAGATATATATATGTATTAATAAGTTACTGTGATCAAGAAAGTTTGGCAACCACTAGTGATGGAACAGAGAGCTCCAGAGTAGAATTTAGGAGATCACTTATATTTTAGAGAACGGCAGAGAGTCTGTGAAGGACAGAGAAAGACCAGTCAGTCATCAGCCACAGATTTGACAAGAACTAGAAGGGAGCCATTTCAAGAAAAAGGAGTGATTGATCAATTATGTCAGATGCTTCAAAGAGGTCAAGAATAAGGACTTAAAAGATCTTTTAAAAAATTATTTCCCTCACAGATCTGGCACCTGGCACACTCTTTCAACAAATTATTTATTGAGCAAGAATCAAGATAAAGCTACTAGGAATAGGAACTTCCCTGGTGGTCCATTGGTTAGGACTCCACGCTTCCACTGTAGGGGGCACAGGTTTGATACTTGGTTGGGAACTAAGATCCCGCGTACACCACAACATGATCAAAAAAAAAAAAGCTACTAGAAATAAAACCAGATGCTGTTGGCAACTGCAGGGGTCAAGAGAGTAACCCATGGGCTAGGAATTAAAAATGTCCCTCTTTAAGCGTGGAGTAGAGTTTCCTAAGTCGTGAGGGACTCAGATTTGTACACTTTTTTTACTTTTGCTGTGCCATGTCACTTGTGGGATCTCAGTTCCTCAACCAGGGCCTGAACCCAGGCCACAGCCATGAAAGCCTGGAAGCCTAACCACGAGGCCACCAGCGAACTCCCAATACCTTTTTTAAAAAAATGAGGGAGTCACTATCCTCAGGGTAAGAACAGCTTCTGCATGTTTCCCTGCTGACCTCTGTCAGCAGCAGTCAAGTAGGAACCCCAGAACTGCGCATGTCCTGGCAAAAGTCCCCATTTTACTCAACATTCACAGCTTCTCTAACACCATCTCCCTTGAGATCATTATGCCCTTTATCCCTGGTTCAGTCAGTTATCATTAGGATCCAGGATTCCCCAGCCATGCCTTATATCCTGATCTCTAAAATTCCTACAGTCTGCATATCATCGCTTCTAACTTTATTTCACACCCCTTCCTAAATTTTGAAATCCTTTCACAACTTAACTCAAGATCAAATATCTGCAAAATCACTTACATTCTCAATCTCTTTTCTGAACATCTCCTTCACCTTAGTGCTCTAAGTTAACCTGGCTTTCCTTTGATGGCAGTGTTTCCCCACAGCCTTCTTGAATGTAACTATTCTCCTACAGTCTTTGGGACTATGGGGCCTTGAGGTGGGGTGTCCTCTTTACATAAGTTGGACTTCCCTGGTGACTCAGTGGTAAAGAATCCTCCTGCCAATTCAGGAGACACGGGTTTGATCCCTGATCTGGGAAGATCCTATGTGCCACGGAGCAGGTCCATGTGCCACAACAGTTTGAGCCTGTGCTCTAGAGCCTAGGAGCTGCAATTACTGAGCCCACGGGCCCTCGAGTCTGAATTCCACAAGAGAAGCCATCGCATTGAGAAGCACTCGAACCACCACTAGAGAGTAGCTGGCACAGCAACGAAGACCTGGCATAGCCAAAATAAATTTCTTTAAAAAAGCATAAGTTATCAGACTACAGACAGCCCCAACTTTGAATTGTATAACTTATGGTTGATTTTTCAACTTTACAATGGTGCAAAAGAAATATACATATGTGTGCGTGCTAAGTCTCTTTAGTGTCCAACCCTGTGTGACCCTGTGGACTGTAGCCTGGGGCTCCTCTGTCCATGGGATTCTCCAGACAAGAATACTGGAGTAGGTTGCCATGCCCTCCTCCAGGGGATCTTCCCCATCCAGGAATCAAACCAGTGTCTCTTATGTCTAACCTGCATTAGCAGGTAACTTTTTTACCACTAGGGCCACCTGGAAAGCCCCAATCTGCATATAGGAGAAACCATATTTCAAATTCTAAATTTTGATCTTTTCCTGGGCTAGCATTATGTGGTATAATACTCTCTTGTGATACGAGGCAGTGCAGGGACCCACCGCTCCCAATCAGCCATGTGATCTAGAGGGTAAACAAGCCATACACTGACAACCATTCTGTACCCATATGATCAATTTGCTTCTCACTTTTAGTACAATTCAGGGATACCTTGTTTTATTGTGCTTCACAGGCTTTTTCTAGTTGCCTCAAGTGGGGGCCTACTCTTCATTGTGGTAGCACAGGCTTCTCATTGCAATGGCTTCTTTTGTGGTGGAGCATGGGCTCTCGAG
The DNA here is from genome assembly GCF_054371585.1 of Giraffa tippelskirchi. Lineage (NCBI taxonomy): Eukaryota > Metazoa > Chordata > Mammalia > Artiodactyla > Giraffidae > Giraffa > Giraffa tippelskirchi. Next base: position 156,082,221 of record NC_137278.1, read on the forward strand.
TGTGGGCTCAGTAACTGTAGCACAGGAGTTTAATTGCTCCACAGCATGTGGAATCCTCCTGGACTAGGTATTGAACCCGTGTTCCCTGCAATGGCAGGCAGATTCTTAACCACTGGACCACCAGGGGAGTCCCTTTCATTGTAGCTTTGAATTGCATTTTTCTATTAGTGATGCTGAGCATTTTTTTATGTCAACATTATAAAGTAAGCTTTGTGTTAGATGATTTTGCCTAACTTGTAGGCTAATGTGTTCTAAGCACATTTACGGTAGGCTAAACTATGTTGTTCAGTAGGTTGTATATTAAATGCATTTTTAACATACAATGGGTTTGACATAACCCCACTGTGAGCTGAGGAAGACCTGTATACTACACACTCACTAGCTCCTCTTGTAATTTATTGCCCTTTTCTCTAGATTACTTCTACCCATTTCTTTAAGATTTTAGATCCTGGTTGTCACTCTCTCCAGGAAACAAAACTATCAGAATTCTTGGCGATATCAACATTTCTTCAATACCTTATGTTTCAAGTTCATTGACCTCTTCTCCCTCAATGATATTCTACATCATACCTGAGCCACTCATTTCAATGGTCTTGGCCTTATCATCACCAATAACTCTAACTTTTCCATAACTTCATTTCTTTGCAAATTTCTTCGGCCACATACTTGAGAATGTGTAATTTTAATATATATTAGATATTTGGCAGTGATTGTAACTTCTTAAATCTTTTTGTAAAAGATGTTGAATAACACATCTCAGCATATTTCTTGCTTCTTTATTGTCTCCCTGACTACAGTGTAAGCTCTTTGAGGGTAAGGATTTTTGTTTTGTTCTTTGTTATATCCTTAGCATCTACAACAATGCTGGGTCATAGAAGGCGCTTAATAAATGTGTTTCATAAATGAATGGAAGAAATATCTATTACATATCAGGCCCTAGGAATACAACAAACAAGACAAAATCTCTGACTCTTTGGAACCTACAATTTTATACTGAAAATAAGAATATTAAAGTGATGAAACTTCACTATCTAGGTGACAAAATATTCTTTTATTTTTTTGAGATATAATTGACACATAACATTATATGAGCTTCAGTAGAGAATATTCTTGAGTCTGTATCAGGACTCTATCAAGAGTACTCCCATTCTTGAGCCTTCCTTGGTGGTCCAGTGGCTAAGACTCTGCACTTCCAAGGCAGGGGGCCTGGGTGAGAATATTCTTGAGTCTGTATCAGGACTCTATCAAGAGTACTCCCATTCTTGAGCCTTCCTTGGTGGTCCAGTGGCTAAGACTCTGCACTTCCAAGGCAGGGGGCCTGGGTTAGATCCCTGGTCAGGAAACTAGATCCCACATGCCACCACTTAGAATTCACATGCTGCAACTAAAGATCCTGCATGCCACAACTAAACATCCTGTGTGCCACAATGAAGATCGAAGATCCCATGTGCCATAACTAAGACTAGGCACAGTCAAATAAATAAAAATAAATATTAAAAAAAGGAATACCCTCATTCCTGTTATTAGTTATCATTAAGTTTATACAAAGGTGATTGGATCTGTATGAAATCATCACTTTGATATATGACTGATCATCTTTGGCAAATTGTCTTAGGTTGGGCTGCTCTAACAAAGTACTATGTACTAGGTAGCTTAGAAACAATAGAACTCTACTTCTCACAGTTTTGGAGGCTAAGAAATCTGAGATCAGGGTACTAGAACCCAACTACTAGGGTTGGGTTCTGCTGAAGGCTGTCTTCCCAGTTGCAGACTGTGACTTTTCATTGTATCCTCACATGGTGGAAAGATGAGACGACAGCAGTTGGCCTATAGGTTCCCTTCTAAAAGGGCACTAATCCCAATTCTGATGGTTCACCCTCATGTCCTAATTACCTCTCAAAGTCTCCACCTCCTAATACCATCACATTGGGAGTTAGGATTTCAACCTATGAATTTTGGGGGGACACAAGCACTCAGTCTATCACACAAATCCAAAACTTAGGATTAGAGTACCAAAATAGTTCTATCTGTATACACTACATAAGAGATCTCCTTACAAGCCAAGCCTTGAGTTTTTGTATGTTAAGGGGTTTAGAACTTGCTTCTATAATAATTTAAAAGCCCTTAAGACATTCATCGCCTTCCCTCTTTTCTCTGGGTTTTATCTTCTCCTGCCTCATATCAGACCTTGTGCTCTCAATTATCCTGTCTTCCACCCCTCCCTTTCTAGTGGCTTTTTCTCTTATTCTTCAAACATGATAAAAACAAACAAAAACCCTTCCTCATTCCTAAACAAGCCACAAAAATAAAAAACCTTCCCTCAACTACTAAATATATACAACATTAAAGTGTCTCTTTTTACTCCTCCATCTGTCCCTTTCAGTTTCAGCTAATGGTGTCATTCACCCACTCTCCCAAACTAGAAGCCTCTTTCTCTCTTCCCCCTTTTCTAACAGGTCTTCAAGGTCAGAAATTAGTCAAAATTTTGGGTGACCACTTCTCTTCAATTCTTCAGCGATTGTTTTAGTTCTGGGTCTACTGTCTTGCCTAAACTACCACAGCTGGCCTGTCTGCAGTCTTTTTAAAGCAAATTATATTCCACAAACTTTTGAGCATCTATTACGTGTCTGGCACTGGAAACACAAACACAAATAGGACACCAGTCCCTATAGTCAAGAAGCTTGTCCACTCACACTGTAGCATCATTCCTATATGATTAATAATAAAAAAAAAAACTTCTGTTGCCAGCAGAATTAGATCCAAACTCCTTATGCAAGCATATAGGGCCATTTACCATCTGCCCTGAACCCACTGAATTTGCTGCCTTATCTCTCACTACTCTCTTTTACCTACAGTCTCTCCTAAGCTCTGGCCATACTGAACTTTGCACAGATCCCTGAAAATTCCATTGCCTTTTATGTGCTACATTATGCCTGGAATAACCTCTTCTGCCTCTCACCATTGGCCTGGGGGAAATTAATTCAGCCTCTGAAACTCAGCTTTGATCATTACCCCTTTTTGACACTTTCCTAGACTCCTCTACTTATTTCTCTGGGCTGTTCCCACAGTACTCTGTGTACAGCTCTAATATGGTACTCATCACCGGGCATTATAGTTTATCTATATATCTTTTCTACAATTCCTGGAAGTCAGGAACAATACTGCTTTGCTGTATCATGCGTATGATAAATTCCTTTTTTTTTTTTTGCCACGTTGGGTGGCTTGTGGGATCTTAGTTCCCTGATCAGGGATGAACCAGGCCCACAGCAGTGAAAGAGTAGAGTCCTAACCACTGGACCACTAAGGAATTCCCTCCAAATATTTTTTACATGAAATCTCTAAGCACTTGGTCTTTTCTTATTTCTCCCAAATGGTAGTCTTTATTTCCTAGAAAAGGGAGCATTAAAAAAAAATTCAAGTGAGCAACTAAAAAATCAGAAAAAAACAAAAAGGCTCCTCTAACTTTGAAAGTAATCCTTTTTCTCCATCATCCCATTATATACCCAGTTATCCTAGTTATCCTGCAAAGTGCTGAACAAAATGTTAATATTCCACCAAAATCTAATGTCTGAATGTATATGTAACCTTCTTCTGGTCACTTCCCACCTTACACAATGGAAAAAGCACAATGACCTATTTACCTATGGCAAACAGAGTTATCCCCGAACACGAAGACTATGAAATTAAAACTATTACCTCATTTTTTCTGATCCCAGAGAGTACTGGTAATTTACACAGAAATAAGAATATATCACTATTTATTGTCATATTTTCTACAATATGAACTGCAGTAAGGTGATGTTTGGGGTAGAAGACCATTTTTAGGCTATTTCAATGTATTTTATTTTAAAATGAAATAAGCTTTTTAAAGCCTCTTCCTTCATTTAGAGCAGTTCATGCCTTTGTCATTCTACTGTGAGAAAGTAGCAGCAAAACTCAGGATATGAAAAAGCTCAACATGACAGTCATTTTTTTACCCTTTTCTATTACTGCCAAACCAAGCTGGCAGGGTATGTTTCTAGCAGGAAGATATGATGGTATCAGAGATCATAAAGTAATTTAAGTTAAAAAAAAAGTAATTTACTATCATAAAGTAATTTAAGTTGGTATATGTTAAGTTTACATTATGGGATATGTGATGTTTACAACATGTCATGTTGTCTCCCTTAAACTTTGACCAATTTCTTATACCCTATACCTAGAACAGATTATTACTTTGCTCCTTTTCTTTTTATTTACCTTTTATTTACAAAAGTTCTTGTCTTATTAGAAAACCCATTCATAAAACTGGACTTTTTAAAAAATGGCTCATGTCAATCTATAAAGTTCTCTCTTGCTATTAGTGACTGTGGACACACACTTAAATTCCAGCATCAGAAAAATATCAGGTAGCATCAGATGGATGCTACAACTTAAACTGAAAAACTCTTTGTGTTCCTTTTTACTGCTATTTTTTAAAATTTTATTTTTGGCTATGTTGGGTCTGTTTCCCTAGGTGTGGAGCAGGGGCTACTCTCTAGTTGCAGTGGTGCACAGACTTCTCACTGTGATGGCTTCTCTTACTGTACAGCATGGGCTCTAGGCTTGGGCTTCAACAGTTGCAGTACATGGGGCTCAGTAGTTGTGGCACATGGGCTAAGTTGGTCCTAGGAACGTGCGATCTTCCGGACCACGGATCAAACTGGTGTCCCCAGCAGTGGCAGATGGATTCTTAACCACTGGACCACCAAGGAAGCCCACTAGTTTGTTAAACTGGCCTGGGAATTCTTTTCTCATGGAAGACTGTTAGGATCAAATTTGTGAAATGGCAGCTAATACCAACTGTTCTCTGGTTTCTGCCAATTTGGGTTGCATATTTTTCTCCCCAGAACCCTAACACTACAGCTACACATCTTTGAGACTAGATTTTGTTCCCTACTAGATATAAAACTTTACAGTGAATTTGAAAAACAGATCTGGTACAAATTGGGTCCCCATCAGTTAATAGATAAGCTGTAAATGCATGGATAATCCTGATTACAAGGTATTTGTGAAACTTCTGGGTGAGAAGCCATTTCCAGAGCTACACTAAGGTGAAATCCCTTAAAATATGTGCAACGGGGGTAGTAAATAAGCTATAAAATACAATGAAATGGATTTGAATTTTCAAAAAATTTGTACGGAAGGCAATTTTTCCCACAGCACTTTCTTTTGATAAGGGAAATTGCCAGTTGTTTCAGCTTGCAGACTTCCAAATACTATCTTCAATTCAATTCCTCCATTTTCAGTTCATCTTATATGTTGTTGCCAAATTAATCTTTCTAGAACACAAGAGTGCTACTCCCTTTCAAAAAAACCCAATAGTTTCCCATTGTCAGAGAAATAAGTTGAAAACAATTAGCCTGCTACTCAGCACCACCATTATTTGGTTTCAACCTACCTTCCCCCTACTCTCTGGACTACCTATGCCAAGGACTGGCCTGCAGCCTTCAGGCTGTTAATTTCTGTATGGCCTTCAAGAATGACTTTTACATTTACAAAGGATGGAAAAGAAAATAATGTGACACATGGATATAAAAAATTCAAATTTCAGCAGTTTCTTTTTGAACACAGTCACTCTGGTTTTCTTATATATTTTCTATGGTTGATTTCATGCTACAATAGTAGAGTTCAAAAGTTCCAGTACAGACCTTGTGGTCTTATCTGACCCTTTACAGAAAGTTTGCCAGTCCCACCGAGATCCACTTCTGTTCCTATCGCTTAACCTATCAAGATCCCTCCCTGCCTGGAATGTACTACTCCCACTCATTCCTGATGTCACCTCTGAGGATATCAAAGTAAAATTTTCAAAAACTTTCAAAACATGATTCTCCCACAAACATAAAATCAACATGAGCCAAGCATTAACTTAGGCTTCCTTGGTGGCTCAGATGGTAAAGACTCTGCCTGCAATGCAGGAGGCCCAGGTTAGATCCCTGGCTCGGAAAGATGCTCTCTGGAGAAGGGAATAGCAACCTACTCCAGTATTCTTGCATGGAGAATTCCATGGACAGAGAGAAGCCTGGTGGGGCTACAGCCCATGGGGTCCATAAAGTTGGGCATGACTGAGCAACTAACACACTTAAGCATTTACTCAATTCATTGAGGGACCCAGTAAGATGGTAAAGTTGGTTCCAAGGGGATTTGAGGGACTAGTTATTTATGGGCATAAAAGAATTCAAATAAGGCTGCATGTTAAACAAAACTGGATAGCATCCCACAGAGCAATAAAACCCTAAACTTTGGGGTTACCTTTTCTATCAGTCAGAAATTTGCAACTCAAGTAACTTCACAATGTTTGAGCTCTAATTATATAACAAGTAGCAAAGTTAAACACAGGTACCTTCTCTTAGAGATTCATCCTTGGGCAGAGGTTAAGCCATGTCCCAGAGCGAACTGAAAGGTCATTCATGCCTCCACTCATTTCCATGTTTTAGATCATCTTTTTTCATAAGGCCTCTCCTAACCCTTCCAGTCAATATCGTCCTCTTTTATGCACCCATTGTATTTTGTACTTCCATTATAGGATTCAAATATCTTGACTTGTCTGCGTACTTCATTTTCCCCAACAAGTACTAGGCTCCGTAGAATCATAGTATATGAGAGCTGGCGTTTAACCTCCCTTTTTACCGAGATTTGAGCATTGGGTCCAATCTCTGTAGCTCCCAACATCTGCCTTGCACGGAATAGACACTAAGTCCTCAATGCTGAACATGCAAGCCCCCAAACACTTCGCAAGTCGATTGCACTTTCCTTAAACTTTATCTGCTAATGAGCGGTGCACTGGTGTAACCCCTTGCTCCAGGGTTAAGTGATCTAGAGTAGACATGGAACTGTTTTGATTGTTTACCAACCCTCAAGATCCTACACCAGTGCTTACACAAACCGGCAGTTCCACAAATAACTGTTGAAAAAAGATGGGAGGGGGCCTATCCCCTCCCATCCCTTCTGGAGACAGAAGTGTCCTAATCTCTCCACTCCTGCAAACTTAAACGGCTAATAACTTTCCTGTCCAACCTACAGCGCTAATTTCTCAAAGTAGGTGCAAATGCCGGCCCCAAACGGTAAAAAGTTCCTCCTCAAAAGACCTCAAATTTTCGCTGCCTCTTTAGAGGGTCTCCAACCCTCAGAAAAATGGCGAGGTGGACCCAGGCCCTTAATTCAGAAGTTAGCCCTTCTCCGCAAATATCAACAGCAGAGGCTTCTGCGGTGCAGTTTCCTCAGTGGACTGGTTTACTCTCTTTAAGAATAACCGAACCTCCACTTCACTTTCCGAGACTCTGGACTCCGCACCGTCCGCCTCGGCCTTTCTCCCGCGGTCAACGCGGCCGTTTTTCGGGGAGATAGTCCGAAGCGCGTGGCGCGTCGGTTAGACTGCCAACGGTTTTCCACCGCCAGCGGGGAGCGCGGGAGGAGTGGCGGGAACCAGTGCGGCCAGAGGCTGCGGACGTAGGGCGGAGCCAGCGCCGCGAAGGATCGCGAAGGAGCTGGGAGGCCCCGCCCTTTCCGTAGATATCTCTAGAAAGCCGCGTAGAAGCCCGAAAACAAAGACTGCGCACGCGCGGCGGCTAGGCCCGGGCATTTTGCTGCGTCACCAGCCGCCGCCCGGCCTCACCACCTCTCGCTCGCACGCACGCACGTTCATTCTCCGTTCTCGCGCCCCTTTTCCTACACTTTCCTCTTCTCTCCGACCGGAGGAGTCGCTCTCCCCGCGCGGTGCATTCTGGGGAGCCAGGTCGAGCCCGCCGCCGCCGCCGTCGCTTGAGGAAAGCGAGAAGAGGCCGCGACTGGGGAGAAGACGCCGGAGTCGCCACCGGAGAGGAGTCGCCTGCCCAGGAGCTGCCGCTGGAGAGGCCCGCCCACCCGTTCGCCCGTCCCCCTGCCCCGTTCACGATGTGAGTGCGATACCCCGCCGAGAGAAGGTCGTCCGGCAGGGAGGCCGAGGCCGCGCGGGGGGCTGCCGGGAAGCCGTCCCTTCCCCTCCCCCGCTTTCGGCCACCTCGGCTTACGTCCTCGGTGGAAATCGTTCTTGCCTGGGGGTGGGAGGTTCATTATCCTAGTTCCGGTTACCGTTGGCGGGTGGAGGACATTTTTCCTCCCATGTCCGCTTCCCCCACCTCTAAACTGGCTTTTGGCTTCCTCGTGCCGGAAATCCCACTTAGCCCCCATCGGCCGGCCGGGCTGCTCCTAACTCTCGGTAACTTAGCCGTAGGCCTTAATCTCCCGTGAGCTTTTGACCACGCGGGCGCCCTGGAGGCGTGGACCCTCGTGGGCCTCTGCTCCGCTCCAGGGGCAGTTTGCCCCTGTTGCTCTGTGATGCTGGGACTAGGCCCGGGGCCAAGTGCACCTGCGGTGGGTGCTACCACGAGGCTGCTGGTGCTCGTCGTAGAGCACCACGCGGCCCTACCCCGCGAGCGACAGGTACCTCTAGGCGACTGGAGGGAGGCCATACCTTCTTCGCAACTTAACTTCCCTCTCTGGTGTCGTGATTGCTTGAGTGTGGTCTTTCCAGACTTCCTCCTGACTCCAGTCTCGCTAAGGGAGTGAAGGTTGCCAAAACTCAACCGTGTCCCTGGCAGCGAGGAATTACCATTGAGCGGGGAGTTCTGCGCGTGTTGGAGTCGAGAGATACTTGTGGACATTTTCTGTGTTCTATATTAAACTTTAGGTGAGCTTTTGTTATCCTAGCTTAATTTAAGGATGAAACAGGTATGTCATTACCTTGGCTCAAATTTGTTTACGTGAGGTGACTAGATACTTTAGAAGTTTTATGATACAGGGAAACCTTGATGATTTTAACCAAATGAGAATTCTTGGCACCGCCACTTTCAGCCTTTAAATTTTTCTCAGGGAAAGTTTTACCTTTTAAGATGTGAGAGTTTTTTAGCACTAAATGCTTCCTAAAAGTTGCATATGGAGAGCAATTGAGGGGAACAGTTTTTATTCCTGGAAAAAATAATGCACTTTCAAGGGTTTACTTAATAAAATAATGATATTGCGGTGAGTATATTTAGTTAGACATCTAAATGGATATGGAAAAAAACACCAGAGCCAGTTAACGATGGAAAAGAAGCCTTGAGAAGAACGCGTGGATTATTGTAAAGTAATATGTTAGAATTTGGAAGGATTCCTCCACCCCCAAAAGTATATAATAGATTTTAATCTACGTGAAGTGGTTTGTGCTTTTACTCTTCGAAATCCGTATTCCAGATAATGTACAAGGATTGTCAAGTTTTAAAACTGAGAACATGAATCCTCAGGTAAGGCATTACCAACTTTTAATAGGTTAATGTAGCCAAGCAAATCTTTCCACGAGGAAATAGTACATTGAATATGGTTTGAAATAGAAACACTCTGGGAGGTCACATGAAATAGTTAAATAGGTAAGAGATATTAAGTATTGTAAATAAGAATTCGGGAGAAGTGTAACAATCAGTATTTCTGAAAGCAGTCTGTCTATAGTTAAGAATGCTACTTTCAAAATGAGTGTTTTGAAGAGTCCAGGTAGATCTCATTATTTTTAAGATAATGCCGTATATACCCTCTTGCAAATTCTTTAGATCTTATTAATGACTGAATGAATTTACAAGATGAGTATCATGAGTCAGTTACTTGAGTTGGGAAAAGACTTTCTAGTGAGTCCTAGGAAGAATCTGGCTGATGAGGGTTCATTTTGTTGATGTCTGCTGTAAACATTGTTTTAGTTGTGGAGAAATTCGTTTTTGCCGGACATCTCAAGGGTTTAGGGTCTGCTTTTTATCACTTTTTAGCTCTTCAGTTCAGTCGTCATTTCCTAGGTAAATTTCTTTCAGTCAAGTTTTTAAACTTGTGTCTAGTAGTTTGCATAGAAGTGAAGTCAAGTCGCTCAGTCGTGTCCGACTCTCTTATGGTAGCCTACCAGGATTCTTCATCCATGGGATTTTCCAGGCAAGAGTACTGGCGTGGGTTGCCATTTTCTTCTCCAGGGGATCTTCCCGACCCAGAGATCGAATCCAAGTCTCCCGCATTGTAGGCAGACGCTTTACCGTCTGAGCCACCAGGGAAGTCATTCCCCTGCCTTAGAGAAAGCTGGGAATTGAGGATCTCTCCTCTGTTTGCTGCTTCTGCTGCTGAGTCGCTTCAGTTGTGTATTTGAGACCCACACAAATCCCCTGCAGGGGGTGCTACTTTACTTTTTTCTTTTTTTAAGCTATTGTAGTTTTAAGTTGGACCTGTTAACAAGAGATGGAGTAAAATGTTTAGATTTGAGCTATTTGAAGTCATTCTTTCCAATGTCTTTTACTTAAATTATTACAGTGTCCAGAAACATACTGTGACTATTGTTACCATTGGTTAACATCATACTTACTTTGCCATCATTCAGCTTTGTAAGATTGTTCCCAAAATAAAATCCATCTGTTTTCAACCTCCAAAACAAGTGGTAATAATGACCATACAACATATGGTTAATTTCTATAAGCTAAGTGTAACTGATGATGGCTTTTGTTCAGTGTTGATTTCCTAACCACTGTAACCTGGCAACTATATTTTCTTTTTTTTTCTGTGTTTGCACTAGAAGGCAGTAGAAGCAAAGTGACAGATTACTTGAGTGCAGACCAGTATGTATTGTTAAGATTTTCCTGTTGAATTGTGTTTTCTCAGTTTTAAGATCTTCTAGAAGCTGTATTATTGTGCAGTCATAGGTGGTTAGTGATAATAGCTTCCCAGGAAAAAATACCTTTGTAATATCAACTGTTTAGGATCAATCTAGTTCTGAAACACTAAATTGAGAATTGCTGTATCTAGTGTATTTTAAAGTGTTATTATTTGCTGTGTAGATTGGCAGTGATAGATTTTACATTGAAGCTGACTTCTCCAGAACTTTTTGGTTTTCCAGGAAGATGCTAATTACTTCACCTGTGTTGTATTCCAGAGCCAAATAAAACGTGTTGTTGTGGATTGTCTGTGCAATAGTTGATATTCTCATGTACCCATAGTTTATTGCTAGAATGTGATCATGTCAGGGCTCTTTCCACCTCAGTATGCTTAATTATCTTTGTATACTGAAAGGATGTAAGTCACAGAGGTGTTTTTTAAATTTTTAGTATTATTACAAGGTTTAGTTCTTCAACTAGGATTTGAACCTGGAATTTCTGACAGAAAGGTTTTTTTTTTTCCACTTTATGAAAAGGGAAAATAATTTTCCAAGTGGTCCTTTTATTTCCAATAAGTAACCATGTCTGTAGCTCAGTTTTATTATCCAGTATAACTGCTCCTGTTAAAACCTTGCCACTTGCTGAGATAGGATGCTCTGAAATCTGTAATGGAAGCAATGAGAGATTGACCTTACTTCAGTTTTTTTTGTATGAAGAAAAATTAAAAATTTTACCTGGTTTGATGATGTTAGAAGGATGTGTCCACAAAAGTGGGAATATGAGAAAGTCATAGAGTTGCTTGGAAGAAAGGCACTAAGTTGGAGTGGGAATAGTGTGTTTAAGAACACATTCACCTTTATATTTTAGAGTGGTAATTACCAAAGAAAGGAGCTAGCACAAAGGTTCACAAACTTGATTGGTTCACTCACCCCTTGGTGTCTTGGTAGTGTTTCTGTTTTTGTTGTTAACTGTTTTGGGTTTTTTGGTTGGTTAGTTTTTTAATGGTGCTGGCTGGACTGCCAAATGGGGTAACCTAGCAGTTCTAGTTATTAGGTAGTTGGAGCCAAACAACTTAAATACTTTGTCCTAACAACCTGTCAACTCTTTGGAAAACTAATATACATAAATTGCAAGAAAAATGTAGTTTCTTGTATAACTATGGTTGTTAATGGAAGGTGTCTGCCTTTTGGGCACTCTGTAACTTGTTATACCTTGATTTTAGATTGGATACTTCCATCTCAATTTCTCATTGATTTTTTTGTTTGGTTTTGGTGGTTTTTTTTGATTGTTGTGTTACTTTGTTAGTTTTAAATTAGAACAGCCTCCAGAAATCCAGCTTTGCAAAGATGAAACTTAGTGGAGAAGAGGGATATAGTGCAATCTACTGTTGAAACTGAGCTACTTGGTATCTTGATTGAAGCTGAGTATCACTGAATTCCTTGTAAATTTGAAATCTCCTGTGGCAGCTCTGTAAATTCTCCCATAGAGCTGTGATCAACCTTGGCACCCAGTTTGGGAATCACTGGACTTGGATGTATATTCAGATCAGTTTTCCAGAAAGTTTTACATAGTAGTGCAACTGACATATACAGAAGATCTGAAAATATGAGAAGCATATTAGGGCTTCTGTGAGCAAAGAATATGTGAGAGAGAGTTTGGTTTTAGATGTTTACAGGCAGGACTTTTGATAATACTTAACTAACTAGAACTGCTTTTTTTCTTTTTTAGCAGAAGATTCATGTTTCTGTATCATTCCTCACTGGATACAAACTGAAGTAGATTAGCAGTTTCTTTTTTGTAAATGATAGACCAGTTGACAGACTTCAAGTATCAGTTATTCTGAACTTCTGTAACATCTTTTTTAAACTTGGCAGTTTTTTCCTTTTTTTAATTTTTTTATTTTTAATGTTTATTTATTTGTTTGGCTGTGCCTGGTCTTAGTTCCAGCATATGGGATCTAGTTCCCTGATCAGGGATGATAGAACCTGGGCGCCTTTGATAGGAGCGTGGAGTCTTAGCCTCTGGACCACAGGGAAGTCCCTGTAATTTTTCTAGATGTTTAAAAATACTCTAGATATATTAAAAATGAGTCATTCTAGCCTTTAAGAAGCTTTCCATTTACTAGAAATGTTTAGTTTATCCTCTAAACATAGAGGATATTTACTCCATTAAGTTCTATTTAAAAAAAAATTTAGTCTTCTGGTTACTATTGTTGTGTCTTAGAATTCAAAGTGATCTTTTAATTCAGACAAACATCATGTTCTATTAAAAATGAACTCATAGGGGACTATCATTAATTACTTCTGAATAAATGTGAGGTTGTATGTCATAACGTATCTTACAGTTAAATACACAGATGAGTTAGCTTTCAAAGTGCTAACCAACACGCGTATCTTACCGTGTATCACATATTTATGCTTTAAGAAAGGTAAACCATAACTAGTAATGGATCTGAACCATCTACCCCCATGTTTCATAGAAGACGACTTTTGGGCTAAATGTGAGCTTGAATGTGAGCTTCTTAAAGGTAGAGGATTTTATCTCTGGACAGTTGTATCTAGACAGTTCCTGGTATCGTGTTCAGTAAATACTTGTTTATTGAATAATATTCAAACTCTAAATTTCTTAGCTATAAGGCTTGACTATATAAGGTTCTTGATAGTGAAGGTTGGGACTAACTCAGATCTTCAACAGCTGGTCCTGTGTTCTGCTATATCACATCTTTGGTCAAATTCAGCTATATATCCTATAGATTCGAAAGTAGATTGCTGGTCAGTAATTGAAAGGTACAGTTGGTGAGAGTAATCTATAACTAGATTCTATTAACTGAGACTTTGCTATATTTGGGGAAATCTGGAAAAGAAGTACCACCAAATGAGTATATACCCTCAAATTACATTTGGCTTGTTTGTGAGCCCTTGATTAGGGAAATGTTTATTTTGGGAATATTTATTATAATTTGATCAGACTGATCTTTCTCTTAATTAATTGAATGATTACCATAGATTCTCTTTTAAGAAATTCTGCCCTTTTCTTCTCCCCTCTAATTTTTTTTACATCCAAAGAAATTGGCCTTTCAGTAAAAAAGTAATACTTCAACTTTTTTGCTTGATTAATTTCTGTATGTGCCCATCAGTTGAAAATAAAACCTAATACATTTTTTTATTTTTTATTTATTTTTGGCTGTGCTGGATCTTTGTCGCTGCATGGGCTTTTGTCTAGTTGCAGCCAGTGGGAGGGGTGCTACCTAGTTGCAGTGCCCGGGCTTTTCCTTGCAGTGGCTTCACTTGTTGGGGAGCATGGGCTCTAGGACACGTGGGCTTCAGTAGTGGCGCATGGGCTCAGTAGTTGTGGCTCTGAAGCTATAGAGCACAGACTCAATAGTTGTGGTGCACAGGCTTAGTTGCTCTGCAGCATGTGGGATCTTCCCAGATCAGGGATCGAACCTGTGTCTCCTGCATTGGCAGGCAGATTCTTTACCATTGAGCCACAAGGGAAGCCCAGAATTATCTTTTCAGAGTTTACTTACTACTTTGGCTGTGCCAGGTTTCAGCTGTGGCACGTTGAGTCTTCAGTTTTCGTTATGGCGTGGAGGATCTTTTAGTTGTGACATATGGGATCTTTAGTTGAGCCATGTGGTATCTAGTTCCCTGACCGGGGATTGAACCTGGGGGAGCATGGACCACCAGGGAAGTCCCAAAACTTAACACATTTAACAATATTTGTTTTATCACAAAGATTATTGTCATTTAGCATGTGCTTATATCACATTTTTCAGCCCCTTAAGTACTTTTACAAAAGTAGAACACTTTTTGTTTTGTTTTTTGGCCAAGCTGTGCTGCATGCAGGATCCTGACAAAGGATTGAACCCATGACCCCTGTATTGGGAAAATGGCGTCTTAACCACTGGACCACGAAGTCAATGGTGCATCCATTTTTTTTAAAGGGAAAAGTGCCCTTCCCTGAGATCTCAATGGTAAAGAATTCACCTGCAATGCAGATGTGAGTTCGATCTCTAGGTTGGGAAAATCCTCTGAAGTAGGAAATGGCACTCCGATATTCTTGACTGGAAAATCATGAACAGAGGAGCCTGGTGGGCTACAGTCCGTGGGGTTGCTAAAAAGTCAGACACAATTGAGCAGCTAAGCAACATATGTATACTTATAGCTGATTCACGTTGTAAGATAGAAACCAACACAACATTGTAAAGAATTATTCTCCAGTTAAAAATGAGAGATGTGCTTGTTGTTTTCGTACAAACCATAGTTAAGATGCACCAGATTCTAGTATGTAAAAGCAGTATTTGGGAACACATGTGGTTTCCACTCTGTCATTCTAAGACAAACTAAGAAATATTAGTCAAAAATACAGAGGACAATTTTAGGTAGTGCAAATTTTAATTGCTCGAATTGACATAGCCCTAAATATTGAACTTGAAAATACTTGTCAGAAGAACTTGAAATGTCCCACTTCCGGGATTTTGGGTGGTGTTGTAAATTAGTGGCTTATTCACATAATGTATAGAGAGATGAAAAAGGTTTTGCATCTATGTTAGTATTAAAAAATGGATTAACAGACTTGAACAGTAGTGAGGGATTTTGCCAGGGTTTGTATAAGACTAGAGATAAATCCAACATAATTTAGATGCTAGAGTTTAAAATCAGCCTTTCTCTGGGTTAATAGGAAAAAAGAGTGATGTGATCCTCACAGAAGACAAAAAAAATTTTCATAAACACTTGGTTTGCCTTTCAAGTGAGTGAATATATGTGTCTGTCACTTTTTAAGTTAAGGGTAGGATTTCCTCTCTTGTATTTTCTGATGGTTTAGATCGGGGTCACTTGGTAAGTATTGGCCACAAGTATTCCTGTCTCACATTCTTATTTTTGCAACTCTTAAATATTACAAAAGTTGGGACTTCCCTGGTGGATAAAAATCCACCTGCCAATGCAGGGGACATAGGTTCAGTCCCTGGTCCAGGAAGATTCCACATGCTGTGGAGCAACTAAGCCTGTGCACCACAACCGCTGAGCCTGTGCTCCGCAACAAAGAGTAGTCTCGCTCACCACAGGTAGAAAGCCTGCACAAAGCAATGAAGACCCAGCACAACCAAAAATAAATAATAATTTATTCATATATATATATATATATGCATATGTATATATACACACACCAAATGGCTCCGAGGCCAACCTCTGATTTGGATCATTTGATTTTGCTTTTATTATCTGGTAAATGATTGTATTAGTTTGCTAGGGCTGCCGTAGCAAAGTACTAGAGGATAGGTGATTCAAACAGTAAAAATTTTTTCTTAACAATTCTGGAGGATGGTTAGTCCAAGATCAAGGTGTCAGAAAGGTTGGTTTCTTTTGAAAGCCTCTCTACTCTGCTTGCAAATGGCCTTCATCTATCTTCACAGGATCTTCCCTCTGTAATGGTCCTAATCTTTTGTAAAAAAAATAATTTATTTTTAAAATTAATTTTATTGAAGTATAATTGCTTTACAGTGCTGTGTTCGTTTCTGCTGTACAGCACAGTGAATCAGTTACGTATACATATATCCTCTTTTTTAGATTTCCTTTCCAGTTAGGTCACCGCAGTTCCCTGTGCTGTACAATAGGTTCTCATTAGTTGTCAGTTTTATATATAGTAGTGTGTATATGTCAGTCCTAATCTCTCAGTTCTTCCCACTCTTGCTTGTAACCGTAAATTTGTTCTCTACATCTGACTCTCTCTGCCTTGCAAATAAGTTCTGTACCATTTTTCTAGATTCCATATATAAGCGATATTATATGATACTTGTTTTTCTCTGACTTCCCTCAGTATGACAAACTCTAGGTCCATTTATGTCTCTACAAATGGTGCTATTTCATTCCTTTCTATAGCTGAGAGTAATTTCATTGTATATACCTATCACGTTTTCTTCATCCATCCCTCTATGTATGGACATTTAGGTTGCTTCATTGTAACTATTCTGATCTCTTACAAGGACATTAGTCATACTGCATTATGGCTCACTCTTAAGACCTTATTTTATGTTGAAGACCCTGTCTCCAAATACAGTCACATGAGGTTGAGGACTTCACATAGGAATTTGGGGGTTTAGGACTTAAACATAGGAATTTGGCACACAATTCAGGCCATAACAATGATGTAAATCTAGATTACTGAATGTGAATTCAAGGAAAGAAGAAAGATTCTTCCTGATTCCATTGTACTTGATATGAACAGAAATGGTAGAGTTTATGTACTTGGTTTTTGATAGAGCCGCCAGGTCACCAGTGATGCTCCTCCTGCATTAGTATAGGTTCTTAATGCGTAACTCTACTTTAAGAAGGTAAACACTCTACTTTAACATGGTAAACAGTACTGTTAACTATTTCAGATTACGTTGTTAAATTGGCTGGAAAAGCGTGTTTACCAGTATTGAAATAGCCATTGGTAAACATGTTGGGAGAAGAATCTTCTCATTAATCAGGTTAATTCAACATTGTAAGTCAACTTGGGCCAATAAAAATTCATTTTTAAAAAATCTGGGTAATTGTTTTTAGCGTTATTACTTTTCCCCCCCAAACGGGAAAGGTAGAATACTACAATGAATTCTTCAGAAACCCATTCTTCAGTCTCAACCTTTATCAGTACAGGGTTATTCTTATTTTATCTACCCCCTCTCCCTTTTCCCCAGTGGATTTTATATTGAAGAAAATCCCAGACATGTTCCTTTAAATAAGGAACATCTGCAGTCTGGATACCTTTGGGAACAGGCAACCCTTGTTTACCAAAACAATAATTTCTAAAACTTGAGAATAAATGACAATTGGACAATAAATCCTAGACAGATATTCTGGGCTGTAGCTATTGCAGTCTTTGTTGTTTTGTGTCTTAATTGAATGGCAAAGATTGATTTTTCTTTTTAGATTTTTAAATAACACAGTTTCACCATTAGACTGTGTTGCTCTAAAGAAACCATTCTATGTCAAAACCATTTAATGTCATTTTTCTAAAGTGTGAAAATAATAAACCCATCTACCCTTAGCAGTTTGAACATTTGGCAGGTCATTGCCACATTGCTTTCTCTCTCCCCCTTTCCTTAATTATTTTTTAAGCAAATCTCAGGTACTTCTTTTTTAATCTTGAGTGGAAATTTTTTTTTCTTTTGTAGAGCAGTGCCTTTCACACCTAACAAAACTACCAGTTTTCACATTGTCTAATACTCTGTCCACACCTAGGACAGGTTTCCACGGTTTCAGGAATCTGTTTTTATATTCAGTTTGAATCGAGTTGCATACCAGATTTACAAATTGTACTTTTTCGATAGTTCTTGCTGCTGCTGCTGCTGCTAAGTCGCTTCAGTCGTGTCCGACTCTGTGCGACCCCATAGATGGCAACCCACCAGGCTCTGCCGTCCCTGGGATTCTCCAGGCAAGACCACTGGAGTGGGTTGCCATTTCCTTCTCCAAAGCACGAAAGTGAAAAGTGAAAGTGAAGTCGCTCAGTCATGTCCGACTCTTCGCGACCCCATGGACTGCAACCTACCAGGCTCCTCCGTCCATGGGATTTTCCAGGCAAGAGTACTGGAGTGGGCTGCCATTTCCTTCTCCACGATAGCTCTTAGGTCTCTTTTAATCTTGAACAGTTCCCGGTCTTTTACGCCGTTGATTACAGAAATAGTATTCTGAATTTCTCACTTCTTGTGGTATGATTTGTTCTTTTCCTCATACTTTCTATAGCCTGGAATTAAGTTTACTGTGGAATGAATCATGTTGATAAAATCAAGAGGTAAATGTCTAGTTGACTCACTTTTGGTGATGCTGAGATCATAAATTCTTTATCTGCTGTTCATCTAATCATTATTCATGGTCCTGTTTATTGATGCTGCTGCTAAGTCGCTTCAGTCGTGTCCGACTCTGTGCTCTGTGCGACCCCATAGACGGCAGCCCTCCAGGCTCCTCCGTCCCTGGGATTCTCCGGGCAAGAATACTGGAGTGGGTTGCCGTTTCCTTCTCCAATGCACGAAAGTGAAAAGTGAAAGTGAAGTCGCTCAGTCGTGTCCGACTCTTCGAGACCCCATGGACTATAGCCTATCAGGCTTCTCCATCCGTGGGATTTTCCAGGCAAGAGTACTGGAGTGGGGTGCCATTGCCTTCTCCGGTTTATTGATGAATAACTGCCAAATCAGTATAAAGATTGAAAAATGGTGATTTTCTTTTTTTGTTTTTGCTCCTCACATTTTATTACATACCAGAGCTAGAATTCTGTAAGGAAGCTTCCTTCATGAAATGGTCCTATTCGGGTATCATGAATAAAGATTCATAAAGGGGACTTCCGTGGTGGTCCAGTGGTAAAGAATCTTTCTGCCAATGCAGAGGACGTAGGTTCTATCTCTGATCTGGAAAGAGTTCACATGCCACAGGGCAGCTAAGCTTGTGTGTCGTCAACTACTGAGCCTGCGTTCCACTAGAGCTAGAAGTGGAGCCTGCACACCCTAGAGCTTGCACTCTGCAACAAGAGAGGAGCTCCCACTCACTGCAAATAAAGAAAGCCTGAGAGCAACAATGAAGACCCAGTGCAGCCAAAAATAAAATATAAATGAATAAACAAAATGTAAGGATTCATAAAAGGAAAAGAGGATAGATGCCTGTTCTTTCTTCTTAGTTGCTTTTTTGTAAAGAATTGGAGCTGTATCATCATCTGGTGATCTAGAATTGCGGGTGGTTTTTTAAAAAATATAAATTTGGAGTATTTATAGTCAGTGTATTTGGATCAATTTGGAGTCATTCTTTCAAATTGTCACTGGCCAAGGAGAGAGACACCCTACTTTTTTTACCTCAGGTGGGCAAAACATTGTTTTTATTTTTATTTCTTTAAATTTTGGCTGCACTGGGTCTTCATTGTAGCATGTGGCCTCTTCTTTGCTGTGTGCAGGCTTCTCATTGCAGACCCCCGGGCTCAGTAATTGCAGCTAGTGGGCTTAGTTTCCCTGAGTCATATGGGATCTTAGTTTTCCAGCCAGGGCTCAACCCAAGTCCCCTTTAAAGGGAGATTCTTAACCACTGGATCACTAGAGAAGTTCCAACACATTATTGGCCAAAGAGATACTGATTTGTTTTATTGTGTAGTTCCTAAGTTGTGTTTGACTCTTTGGACCACCATGGACTGTAGCCTGCCAGGCTCTGTCCATGGGATTTCCCAGGCAAGAATACTAGAGTGGGTTGCCAATTCCCTATTCAGGGCATCTTCCTAGCCCTGGGATCGAAGCTGTGTCTCCTGCATCATTACCACTGAGCCATCTGGGAAGCCCAAACATTTGTTACCCAAACATTATTGACCAGAGATGTTTAAATATTCACTTACATAACAAATTTCCAGCCATTGGTGTTTTTGCAAAAATTTTCCAGTCAATAATGAGTTAAGTTAGCAAATACTAAATATTTTCCATTAAAGAGCAAACATGAGGGGAATTCCTTCTCAGTCCAGGGATTAGGACTCCTGGTGCTTTCATTGTTGAGGGCCCATTTGATCTCTGGTTGGGAAACTAAGATCCCACAAGCTGCATAGAAAAGGCCAAACATGTTACCACATACTGAGAAAGCTGTTTTGGCAAGAAAATAAACTAGAGGTAATGTGTGGCCTATTGGAAACTATAAATAAATGCCTAAATCATTTGTTATGTACATTGACATGGTAACATCAGAAGTTGTGTGTTTTTTTTTTTAAGTCCACAGAAGTTTGGTTCTTTTTCAAAGTGAAGTGAAGGTGTTTTTCAAAGTGAAGTGAAGTTGCTCAGTCGTGTCCGACTCTTTGCGATCCCATGGACTGTAGCCTACCAGGATTCTCCATCCATGGGATTTTCCAGGCAAGAGTAGTGGAGTGAGTTGCCATCTCCTTCTCCAGAGGATCTTCGCGACCCAGGGATCAAACCCAGGTCTCCCGCATTGTAGGCAGATGCTTTACTGTCTGAGCCACCAGGGAAGTCATAGACATTTTTCAAAGACATTTTTAAATCCCACCCCCTTCTGCCAGTAGATGCCTAAAGAAATAGCTGTTACTTTTGCTGACTTGTTGGTATTTAGGCTTTGGAAATTGCTGTTTATAATTTTTTTTTTAATATTTATTTTCCTGTGCTGGATCTTAGTTGTGGCATGTGGGCTCCCTAGTTGCGGCTTGTGGGATCTAGTTCCCTGACCAGGGATCAAACCTGACTTCCTGCATGGGGAGCTTGGAGTCTTAGCCCGTGGACCACCAGGGAAGTCGTGCCATTTATAATTTTTAATTTCAGATCTGATATCAGTGTTCCAGAGTAGTGTGTGTTGACTAATTTAACCATTACACAAGTTTAACTATTGTGTAAAAATATTAATGAGCTGTGGCTATAACTTTTTAGAACTTGAAACAGTTACACGTTAGGGTTGGGAATTTCGGAAGCAAACAATTCCTTTATGTTGATTTATGAGTAGTGTTTGAACATATAACTAATTTGTTTAAAAGTTTTAAAGTTTTGGGTTTATAGAAAAGTTAAAAAAAATACAAATAATTCCTGTAACTTTGATTTTTAGGTGATCAAAGTGGCACATACTTATTTTTAAAAAGTAGTCGCACTCAAAATGCAAAATAAAAGGTTTTTTAAATAATTGGAACAGTTAAGATTGATATGGCTCCATTTCCTTTCTTTTCTCTTTCTGGCTCATGCTTTAGAGGCAAGTGCTGTTAATCTACCTGTTCTTCGTGCGTGCATGCCTGCGTGTGTGCGTGTGAATTCTTCTTGGAATTTTTATGAGTGTGTAAATATTTATCAAAGTAACCTGTCTTGGTCTTGAAGATAACAAAGAACAATTTTATTTACCACATGTAATCTTGTGTGTGTGTGTACTCAGTATTGTCTGACTCTCTGTGACCCCATGGACTGTAGCCCACCAAGATCCTCTGTCCATGGGATTTTCCAGGCAAGAATACCGATTGGGTTGCCATTTCCTGTTTTGGGGGATCATCCCTACCCAGGGATCAAACTGATGTCTCTTGCATCTCCTGCATTGGCAGGTGGATTCTTCACCACTAGTGCCACCTAGGAAACGCTTATAATCTTTACTGTCTATTAATTAACCATATTTGACTGTATTTGCTTCTAGCAGATTTTTAGCTATATTTTAAAACAATTTTTAATGGATGAGTAGAGCTTTAGGCAGAACTTTGAAATACTGTCATTTCTCATACTTTTAAAAAATTCCCCCCACAGTTTCTAGAATTGTAAGTAGAAATGTTGCATGCTGTGTTTCAGATGACAATGGATTAGTTCTTTTAAATCCTGTGAAGTTGAATTTTTAAGAGCAGGGCTGTAAAGAAGTAGCACACAAAGTTTAACAGGGCTACTACCTAAATGGTTAACTCCATTGAACATTTTGGTCTCATGTTTTAAAATCCTTTCCTGTGATAAAACAGTATCATTACATTTTAACCTGAAATGCAGCTGTTAGGGAAAAAAAACGTATTAATAGTTCACATTTGAAATTGTAATATACTACCTCAAAATAATGCTCTGATGGAGAACAGAAGTATGTTACTTACATGCTAAATTTGGCGGTTACGTAAATACCCACTTAGTGAATTTCAGCTTAACTTTGTCTAATTTTATCCCATTATAGGCAACCTGCTTCTGCAAAGTGGTACGATCGGAGGGACTATGTCTTCATTGAATTTTGTGTTGAAGACAGTAAAGATGTTAATGTAAATTTTGAAAAATCAAAACTTACATTCAGGTAAATTACCATTTTTACATCATTGGGTGAAAAACTTGTTTCAGACAGCTTGAATAGCTTTGGTTTGCTTGTTTTGTGTTTTCTCTGAAGTTATTACTAATCTTTACCTCTTTGAAGAGACTCATTTTCCCCCTCCTTCTTTTTGTACAGTTGTCTTGGAGGAAGTGATAATTTTAAACATTTAAATGAAATTGATCTTTTTCACTGTATTGATCCAAATGTAAGTAGTTTTGAAACCTTAATCCCAATTTAAATTATGAGGAAATGGACATAATTTAAATACTCATTTTAGATATAAATACTAATTCTTAACAGTTCAGAGGCTAAATATAATTAAATGGTTTGCATTGTTTTCCATCTTGTAAACTACTTCTCTGCATATTATTTTTGTTATCAGTGTTTGGACTCAAGACAGTACTGTCTTTTTTAACCTTTTTAAAATTGCGGTGTAGTTAATGTAAGGACAGTACTCTCGATGCTTGTCTTATTTAAGCATAGATGTAGCTAAGTATGTTCTATGCTTACACTGTGTTTATTAATTTTTTAAACTTTTTATGCTATTCACCTTGTTCAGGGGAGGAAAAAAATGATATTTTTGCTATTGGCTAGCTTATGAAATCTTCAGTAGCCTAGGGGATGTTTCTTTCAGGGTGTAGGGAAAGAAATGAGGAGAAATGACAACAAGCAACTTTGTATCCTGTACTGATACTAGCGAGTTATAACAGTGTGATAACACTTACTTTTGTTTTAGGATTCCAAGCATAAAAGAACGGACAGATCGATTTTATGTTGTTTACGAAAAGGAGAATCTGGCCAGTCATGGCCGAGGTTAACAAAAGAAAGGGCAAAGGTAGGTTTCTTTTCCTTTTTTTGAAAGTTGCTTGCTGCTACTGCTGCTAAGTCGCTTCAGTCGTGTCCGACTCTGCGACCCCATAGACGGCAGCCCACCAGGCTCCGCCGTCCCTGGGATTCTCCAGGCAAGAATACTGGAGTGGGTTGCCGTTTCCTTCTCCAGTACATGAAAAGAAAAAGTGAAAGTGAAGTCGTTCAGTCGTCCGACTCTTAGCGACCCCATGGACTATATATAGCCTACCAGGCTCCTCTGTCCATGGGATTTTCCAGGCAAGAGTACTGGAGTGGGGTGCCATTGCCTTCTCTTAGGTATTTTTAAATAATTAAAGATACATTGACATCAAACTCAAAAGTTTCTGCCCAGCAAAGAAAACCATCAACAAGATGAAAAGATAACCTACTTAATGGGAAAATATATTTACAAATTATGTATCTGATAAAAGGTTAATATGTATATGAGGAACTCCTACAACTCGGCAACAAAAATCCAATTAAGAAAGGGGCAGACATCTGCTATACTCCAATATAAAATAAAAATTAAACAACAAAGGAACAGGTAGAGCAGTTCCCTGGTGACCTAGTGATTAGGATTCCAGGCTTCCATTGCCTTGGCCCAGGTTCATCACTAATTATTAGAGAAACACAAATTAAAGCCACAGTGAGATATCATCTTCTAACTGTTAGAATGTCTAATGTCAAGAAGGCCAATAAGAAATGCTGTTGTTGGGATTATAAACTGGTGTAGCCACTATGGAAAATAGTATGGAGATTCTCAAAAAATTAAGAGTAGAACTACCATATGATCTGGCGTTCCACTTCTGGGTATTTATCTGAAGAATATGAAAACACTAGTTCGAAAAGATGTATGTCATCTCTTCATTGCAGCGTTATTTAAGATAACCAAAATATGGAAGCAGCCAAAGTATCCATTGATGAATGAATGGTAAACTGGTGTGTGTGTGTGTTCAGTGGATTAGTAGTTAGCCATTTTAAAAGAATGAAATCTTGCCATTTGCAGCAACATGGATGGACCTTGAGGGTACTAAGTAAAATGAGTCAGACAAAAGGAAAAAGACAAACGTAATTTTAAAAAATACAACAAACAAAACTAAAAGACACATACAGAGAACAGATTGATGATTACCATCAGGGGAGGGGGAGTTGAAGGGGTAGATAAAGGGGTACAAGGAGTCAATTTTATAGTGATAGACAATAAGTGGACTTGTAATCACTTTGTAGTTGTATACAGATGTCGAGTGACAATGTTATACACCTGGAACTGGTATTTTTAAAAATTGGTATGAGGAATTATAGTGTGTTTATTTCATGGGATAATACTATTAAGGCACGGTGTTCCATACACTTTTCTCTTTGAGGTTTATTAGTGTTAATACCGAGGGTGGTCAGAATAAGATCAGTCACTAATTGATGCAGGCTCTTTTGCATTCAAGAGAAAGCCTTAAAAATATAAATTATTCAAATATCAGATCAGAGTATATCATGGTGGCATTTAAAAAATAATAAGTTAAAAAAAAATAAGTTAGTTGATTTTCTGAATTTGAATAGTTTCTATTAGTGAAATTTTTTTTAAAAGTTTCTGACAACTGGGACTTCATGAAACTATATTTACTAATATATATTGCATTTGACTTGACTGATTTTTCTAGTCTGTTCTTTTTTTGTGCTGATTCCATGCCTTGCTAGTGAGTATGAACCCCACAATTCAATAATCTAATCAGAGGGTGGTATTTGTATTGATCTATAGCTTAATTGGCTTAGTGTGGACTTTAATAATTGGAAAGACTGGGAAGATGATTCCGATGAAGACATGTCTAATTTTGATCGTTTCTCTGAGGTAAGTTCTTTTAAATGCATTCTTCCACCTCCCTCTCAGGATACTTCTTTCTAGTCAGTTTAATTTGGTTTTAAAGGCCTATTTAAGAACCTGCATTACTTCACTTTCAAGACTATTTTGCAGAAAATCAAGAGAGATTTTAACAGTGGTCATTTAACATTCTTTTATGAGTTTTTAAAAATTAGTGTCAAGTTCTAAAGTTGATGTGTAAGGGAAAATAATAAACTATATGGTCAGTATAACACAGCTAGTTTTTACTGTTTCTTCTTCGAAAACAAAGAGTTAAAAAGTAAGTACCCCCCCCCCAAAAAAAGTAAGTACCCAATTTCATGTATGCAGTTGCTTATTTTAACATCTCTCACATGGCTCTGGCACCTTGACTTCAAAAGAGAAAAGGGAGAAATGATACTCATTCTCCTAAACTGTGCTACTCCTTACCTGTAGTAATTGGTGCCACCATTTACCCAGATGTGCATGTCACAACTTTTAACACTGTTCTCTTTTCTCTGATTCTCTCTATCCAGTATGACATTAACTGCTGTCTTTGTTGTCTGTATTTTGTTTTTATCTCCTAAGTAAACTCTTAAATGTATGCAGTTCTACATCTATTGCCATTGTATCTTGACACCTAGTATCGCACTTGGAGGCTTCTGAGTATTTTTCCTGCTCAAAGAAACTTAACCAGTATTTAGTGTCTTCAGATGTAGGAAAACTCTTCACTAGTTACTCATATTATTTGAGAGTAGATGCTCAGGATTATTATACTGAAAGGTTTTTGAGTCAGTATCTTTTTAAGACCCCTTCTAACTCTGAAGTTCAAGTAAGAATGTGTTTTTGAAGTTCCATATGAGTTATTTAGTCCACTTATTTATACCTCTTTACCTAATATATTGCTGTTCGTATACTCTGTTGGTCCCAGTTTAAGTATATAAGAGTATGTTACACAGTCTATATGTTTTCTTTTGAGGATTATGTTTATTTTCTGTTTTTAACTTGGTTACTGGTGTTTAGCTGAATTCAGTATTCAGGCCTTTTATACAAACTAATCAGCCCAAAGGACTTTTAAGTTACCATTGATTCTTCACAATATTTAAAACTACAATGAGAATACCATAATACACACGCCATTTAGTTGAACATACAAAACTTTACAACTAAAAATAATCCCATTCTTAGTCACCAGAGGTACCTGCTATTCAGGATTGTGGTACTTAATTTCTGCATCGTACATACGTATCTTGTTGGACGAATTTTAAAAACTTCACTTTTCTTCAGTGAGAACTTACTCAACTTCCTACAAAGTTTCAGGATTTTATGTAATTACATAAAATCTACCTTTTCCAGAAAGGAAAGTACCTAACTAACCTATAGTTGAATTTTTTTTTTAAATGGTGGAAATCGATGGCAGAGCTAAGGTTTATTCTGAAGTGTGCAACCTAATAATTAGGGCTTAATTTAACATCATTTTTAAAACTAATTTTTACACTTCGAATAGATGATGAACAACATGGGTGGTGATGAGGATGTAGATTTACCAGAAGTAGATGGAGCAGATGATGTAAGTCTATGAATTCTTTTCTATGTTTAATAAAATAATTAAGAAACAATGTATTTACGGGTTGTTTTATATAAATCAAGACTGCTTTTTTTGCCATTGGTTGGTTTTTTCCTAAAAAATATTACAGGGAAAACCGAGTCTTTAGAAGTGTTCATTTTAGAGGGATGGATACCTATTAGGAAACAGGTATCCCATGGATCATTCTTAAAGGGACCAGATTTATAGTTCAGAATTATTGTACAGAGACATATACTTTGTTCAATTAACAGTTTAGAGAATATTTTGACAGTTAAACAGGTTTTAATAGCAGGATGGTCAGAGAGACATATAGTAAACAGATGGATGTTGTGAATCTGTAAGGATTCACATACTGGTCCACTCTTTTCAACATTTTCCCACCTGGCATCCTGTTAACATCTTTAAGAAAGTTTTTCGATCTAGTTTGGAAAATATATATTTAAATAGTTCAGCAGTTAGGATTAGAGTTCATTGTCTTCTGTCATTCCAGTCGTCTTCATATTGAGCCATTTTTCTCTTGCATTAAATGCAAAGAGAAAAGAAACCATTTTATAGAAAAATTCATTTTGATTAGTAAGAAGGAATGCAAAGGATGGGCTCAATTCCTCCAAATGCACACATCTTATAGGAAGATATATCCTAGCTGTATATACTGTTCATCTTAAATAAACCTGTTTTTAAGTCCATTGATACGTTCATGAGATTAATATAACCACATGTCTCTGCTACTTTGGTCAAAAGTATAGTGCTTCAACTTTTTAAAGCAAACGTGTTCAGTTGGCGGAGGAATATTTGCTCAATTTGGTTGAAATTTTTTATTTCTCTTTCTGCAGGATTCACAAGACAGTGATGATGAAAGTAAGTATCTTTGTAAGAATAAATCTACACAGAGATATTTCACATCAAAGACCAAACTCTCAAAATAGAGAAGTCACTTGTTTAAAATTCCTCGAAGATCCGTGATTATGGAAGATATGTGATTATTTCTTTATGGCCTCTAACAAATAGCTAAAGCAAAATTTTGAATGATTCAAAGTTGTTGGGTTATTATCCTCTTGTAACTTACACTAATCTTTCAAAAATCTTTTCAGAAATGCCAGATCTGGAGTAAGGAAATGTTGTCATCGCTGGATTTTGAGAAAGAAAAATAATTTCTCTGCAAGATTTCATAATTGAGAGAATTCCTGAGTTGATAGCTCTAAAGGCAGATGCTGTATTTGCCTCCTTTAACCCATTTTTCAACCTGTTTGTTTTTTTAAAGGCTTCACTAAGGGTTGATATGTACCATTGTATGGGGCAGTTTTAAGTCAGCTAAGGCAATAACCTTGTGCATGAACATTTCTCAGATTTCCATGATGCTGTTGAGGTCCTAGGCAATTGACAC
This sequence comes from Giraffa tippelskirchi, assembly GCF_054371585.1. Classification (NCBI taxonomy): domain Eukaryota; kingdom Metazoa; phylum Chordata; class Mammalia; order Artiodactyla; family Giraffidae; genus Giraffa; species Giraffa tippelskirchi. Next base: position 156,110,290 of record NC_137278.1, read on the forward strand.
AGCAGTTGTGATAAATAAAAATCTCACCTAAGTCTCCTTTACTCATAACATAGATACTGACATGATAGGAAGCTCTCTGGCTTAGGGAAAGTACATAAATTTTAGGTTTTAGAACATGGACTTAAAGTGGCTGAAACAATTGGTTGATACTTTAAACTGGTAACGTTGTTCCTCTGGCATATCCTTCAGGATTGTTCCACTAAAGTTTTATTTTTCAAAAAATTTACTTCACATTATTGTATGTAAGTGATCACTTGTCAGTGTTGCAGATGTATCTTAGCTAAAACTAGTGAATGCCCTAACTTAGATGGTTTTGAAGCCTGTACATTTGGTATTGTTTGACCCTTAAACTTTTACATCTCTTAGCATGGAGGACGAAGAAAGGCTGTACATTGTTGCTTGAGAGTCTGTACATTTAGACCAAATTTGTATTTGCACTGTCAGTATGGCAAATGAGTGGAAAAAAATGTTAATACACTATTGGATTTTTTTATTCCTTTTTTTTTTTTGATTCATCTTGTACCTGGGCTGAAAACCTCAATTTATGTTCATGACAGTGAGGATTTTTTTTTAATGTCTACTTTCTTTCTAATAAACTGTTGGAAGACTTCTTGGCTATCCTTTCAAGTGTCTGGTTTACTGTAATTTCATGTATTGCCATTTATTGGAATGGAGTTTTTATTTTTACTTGAGGAAGAATTGGGAATATTCCTCTGGGGGAAACAAAGGCTTGCTGTAATGTCACAGAAAACCTTTTAAAAGTGGATCTGTAATAGAAAATTGTAGATGCACTTTGCAACAGTTGGAAAAGAAAGTGGTGTGATTTGATTGAAATAAAACTAAATGTGTTGTCCTCCTCTAAGTCTTTGAGCTTTCGCATTTTGGCACTTTTTATTCCTTCCAGCTTCTGTGTATTTGTCATAGCATAGAAATGCTTCATATTTCAGTGCTTTCTCATGTCAGACACTAAGGACCTTTGTTATAGGCAGTGTTAAAAAGTTCTGGGGGCAGGGGATACAAAGATTAATCCTTCAGGTAATTGTATACTCAGGGAGCACACATCACAAGCTAGGCCTCGGGACAAATAGTCAAGAAAAACTTGGGAAATGACAAATGTAGTAATAGGTATGGATAGAGTATTGTGGGGATTTAGAAGGGAAAACACAACCTTTTTTCTTTCCTTGTTAAGTATATAATTGTTCCAAATGATACTCAAAGCCATTTTCTTGAAATGGTTCAAATAGAAAATCTTACTATTTCGAGACTGGGCAGTCAACTCTTATTACATTGGTCCTCTTATAGGAATGCAGTTTTTCTTCAAAGCCTTAGTTTTTTCCACATTAGGTATGTTTGGACTTACGTACTTCTAGAAAATTATTTTAAATTTCATCTCCTTTCTCTGGAGCGTGCCAGAGGTATCAGTATGATTGATAATGTACTGCTTAGCTTCATAGAAAAACTTCAAATTTTCCAAAAAAATACCCTCTAGTTTTATTCTCTCAAAGAATTATTTTTGTATGTTCTGGAAGTTAGTCATTAATGATATATCGGCTTAATGCCAGCCATTGGGCTACAGCATTAAAGTATAGCATGATGGATTTGTAATTTCATCCTGTTAAGATTTTTTCAAACCTGCTTTGTGCTCAAATACTTCAGTGGGATTTCGGTAATCCTTATTGCTGTCAGGTACAAAGGCCTCTCAATGGTATCGGACCCCTCTTTATGTTAAACGATATCATGCCAAAAGGTGAATTGACAGGGCAAAACTTGAGGACTATTTGGCCTTGCATTGCAAATCTGAACCGTGGCTACTTTTGCCTTCAAGAGTCACTGGGGAGAGGATCATTTGGTGAATTAAGTTTGAATAAGGGAGATAGCATCTCTTTTATTACCGTTTGGCTATTGTGACGTGATAAAGATGGCTATATTCAACTTCCTGAACTGTTAAGTTACCTTCAAGGAAGAAAGGAAAGTAATTAGTTGCTACAGCTTAGGTTTTATTTACTCGTTCAGTTCTGCGCAAGTTTTTTTTCTATTTAGCAGGAGTTCTTTTGACGTGTGATAATGAACACCTGTATGTGAATATCAGCTGCTGTTCCCCTTTGCTCTCCTAGTATTGTACTACCCTTGAGAACATAAAGGCTGGGGAGGAGAGGGTAGGCAGGTTTGTGTGAGGCCTACCCTTAACTCCCAAATTATTTTATTCTGATAGGCTTCCATACTTGATAGTTGGTAATCTCCTCAGGAACAGAGAAGGATGTATGTCACCACTAAATATCCCACCCTGAGGACAGCACCTGCTAAAGTGAAAACAATGTCAATTGCTTACAGCTTTTAGTGTCAGCCTGGATAACTTCATTGTTTATGTGAAGAACCTATCCACATCTCTAGCTCAAATTTCTTTGCCTCAAGTCCAATGACCTTGACTTCTTTCTCTCCTTAGCAACCCATTCCCGTATCTCGTGATCACAGGTTTAGGAGGGATTGCTGTAAAGCTGTTTCCAGTACAATTAACAGCCTCTGAGTATGCCTCCCTCCCTCAGCCATTGTTTTTTTGTATTCTCACAAGTTTCACCTGGAAGCTCTAGTTCCGGTCCTGTACCTGTAGCCCTGTAGCTATAGAACCACCTTGGGTCTATGTGGATTCAGAAGTACCAACCTTAAGATATGCCTTAGGATAGTAGGTGCATGCGGAGAAGGCAATGGCACTCCACTCCAGTACTCTTGCCTGGAAAATCCCGTGGACGGAGGAGCCTGGTAGGCTACAGTCCATGGGGTCGCTAAGAGTCGGACACGTCTGAGCGACTTCACTTTCACTTTTCCCTTTCATGCACTGGAGAAGGAAATGGCAATCCACTCCAGTATTCTTGCCTGGAGAATCCCAGGGACGGCAGGGCCTGGTGGGCTGCCGTCTATGGGGTCGCACAGAGTCGGACACGACTGAAGCGACTTAGCAGCAGCAGCAGTAGGTGCATGTGGGGCCCAGGAATTTGCAATTTAACTGATTGTTGACACATGTGATCCCACGACTTCGTTCGTGGTCCAGTGGCTAAAACTCCATGCTCTCGATACACAGGGGGTAGTGGGTTGATCCCTAGTCAAGGAACTAAGCTGCCACATGCCTCAAGGTGCACCCAAAATAGTTTTGTTTTTTTTTTTTTTTTAGGTGTCCTGGCCACCAGCATCAGTCTCACCTAGGAACTTGTTAGGTAAATCCTGGGCCCCCAAATCTTCCAAATCAGAAACTAAACTGTAGGGTCTTAGGCCCTCTAGCTGATTCTGATGTGTGCTGAAGTTTGACAACTTCCTTTAGATCTAAAATGCAGATTCTGAATCAGTTGGTCCTGCTGAGATGGCAACCCCATCCAGTGTGACTGATGAAATTGTTCTGTGTCTCTCCGTTGTCTGATACAGTGAGTGCCAGCTGCATAGAACAATTGGAAATCTGGAATGTGGCTAGTGTGACCAAAAAATTAATTTTAACATTTAATCCCATATAGCTAGTGATTACCATAGTAGATAATGTAGATTTAGATGATTCTGGTGCTGGTGGTTCCTGGCCCACTCACTGCAAAAAATAAAAATTCTTACTAACGATAGGAGGAAATTCTTCCAAGAATGATACAAAAATCTAGAAGGTACAAAGGAGAGATCTAAAAAAACAGGTAATCCCTGCTGGTCCAGTGGTTAGGATCCTGTGTTCTCACTACCAGGCACCTGGGTTCACTACCTGGTCGAACTAAGATTCCCCCATCCAACAAGCCCTGTGGCACAGCCGAAAATAAAATTTTTTTAATGAACAAACTTTAAGCCTACATTTTATTTCTAGTAATTTTAAAGAAGCAATAGATGGTGTACTCATGTTTATAAGATGTTTGATGCATGAGACAAGGGCTCAGGGCCGGGGCAATGGGATGACCCAGAGGGATGGGATGGGGAGGGAGGTGGGTGGGGGGTCCAGGAAGGGGAACACATGTAAACCCATGGCTGATTCATGTCAATGTATGGCAAAAACTATTACAATATTGTAAAGTAATTAGCCCCCAACTAAAATAAATTTATAAAAAATAAATAAATAATAATAAAAAAATAAATAAAAAATTAAAAAAAAATTTCCTTTTTTTCCTTCAATACTGCATGTAATAGCCATTTAAAACAATCCAAATAACCATTAATGGAGTAAGTTATTACACATTTCTGTGGCATAAGGTGTAGCTACAATCAAAAATGTAAACTGACACAAAGCTCTCAAAAACAAAAGATCAGAAACCTTATGTTTTCTGTAGTGTGCTTCCGCTGAAGTTTTTTAAAAAGAATATATGTTTTATGGACATGGGATGGAATGAAAGTGAATGCATAGATGCAAAATATTTTTTAATGGTTATTTCTGGGAATGAGATTTGGGTAGTGATGAAAGGATTTATCGTGATCCTGTGTGCTTACAATTTGTTCATGTATTACTTGCATAAAAAAAGTGGTCTGACAAGAGACTATTGGATTTTTGAGGTACAACTTGAGTAGGATACTTAAGTGGGATGTCAGTTCGAAACTAATTGGAATTGAAGAGATTAAAAAACTCTGAAGCCAGGGAATTGATTGGATTATTTTTGAAATTACCTAACGTGATTGTCAAAAAATATGGTAGAGACAAAGTACTGAAAGAATGTGGGACTTGACCATTATGAATGGCAGTTAAAATGAGTTTGTAAGGAATTCCCTGGCAGTCAGGTGGTTGGGACTATCCTTTCACTGCTGTGGGTTCAATCCCTAGTTACGGAACTAAGATTCCAAAAGCTACTGCTCGGCCAAAAGAAAAAACTTCACGGTAAACACAATTTTCACCTTAAGATGAAATTCATAAGGTTTCCAGTCATAAATTGAGAGGTTAGTTAATTTGAAATTAACTTGAGGTTCAGTCTTTGTGGTCTCTATTATCCCATGGAAAGTAGCTTGTATTTTACATGAAATACTACCTGGGCTATCTGGAAATCAAGAAATAAGCAAGACCAAAATATGTCACAACTCTAAAATGTGCTGTGTTTAGTTGTATCTGACTCCTTGTGACCCCATGGGCTGTATGTAGCCTGCCAGGCTCTTCTGTCCATGGGGATTCTCCAGGCAAGAATACTGGAGTGGGCTGTCATGCCCTCCTCCAGGGGATCTTCCCAACCCAGGGATTGAACCCAGGTCTTCCATGTTGCAAGCAGATTCTTTACTGTTTGAGCCACCAGGGAAGCCAAAGAATACTGGAGTGGGTAGCATATCCGTTCTCCAGGGGAACTTCTCCACCCAGGAATCAAACTGGGGTCTCCTGCATTGCAGGCAGATTTTAGACAGTATTACTTGCAAATTTAGCAGGTTATCTAATTTCAGAAGAGGACTGGAGGTTGCTGGGGCAAACACGGACAGCAAAGGAGTTTGAAAAATTAAAAATTTACAAACGAGCATAGTGGAGAAATAGCTTTATATATCCACCTCAGTAACATTAAAAGCATTTAGCGTTGCATTGTGATACAAAGATTTGTTTAACCCAACTGCCCAAAGAATAAAGTTTCCTGATAATATCCTAAATGTGTAAAAACATTTCAAAAAGTGATGAGCCTCAGTTATCTGGAATTTTATGTTGAAATTTTTCTTGGACACCTGGATTAAGTGAAGTGTCAGTTTAAATGTTTGATGGTTAATAAAAATTTTGGCCACAACCAAAAGTGATGATACAGAACCAAAGGATCTTAACACTAAGTCAATAGTAAAAATACTAGTCAACACAAATATGGTGCTGATTATGTGCCAGACATTTTTCTAAATGCTCTTTCACATTTTAATCTACTTGATTTTTGAGACAACTCTATGAGATTATCCTCATCTGGTATAATGAGGAAGATGATATACAGAGATTTTAAACTTGCTCAATGATGTCTAGTAAGTGTAAAAAGATTTTAAACCCAGTCTGGTTCCAGGGGCAATACTCTTAAGTATCTTATCCTTTCTACAGAAACTTCAACTCTAATAGTTGAGAAAAGCAAGTGAAATGTATAGGTTCCTATTAAGTGGGATGCTGCCCTGTGTAATCAGAATAGCACAAGTTGCAAAACAAAAATGTATATCCTGCATGCAGCCCATTGAAATTCTTTGACCCTGTATCACTGCACAATGAATTCCTACTTGCCAAACCCAACTAGTTCTTCTGAGCCCTTATTTTATAGCATAGTTATGTCATTGATACTATTGACCACTTTCTCCTTACTATTCTGATTCTTACATAGTGTATGTTCTTTGGTCTTCTCCTTATTCCTCTGCTCTTTCCTAAGATGGTTTATTTTTTTCTACCTGCTCCATACACATTGCTGTTTTCTTGGGTTCTTTCCCTCTTACTAGGCAAGATTACCTGTGTGCATGCTAAATTGCTTTAGACATGAACTTTTGGGACGCTATGGACTGTAATCCACCAGGTTCCTCTTTCCATGGGATTCTCCAAGCAAGAATACTGGAGTGACAATATTGTAAAGTTAAAAAATAGAAAATAATTAAAAAAAAAAAAAAAGAATACTGGAGCGGGTTGCCATGCCCTTCTTCAAGGAATCTTCCCGACCCAGAGATGGAACCCAGGTCTCCTGAGTCTGCTGCACTGGCAGGCAGGTTTTTTACCACTAGCACCACCTGGGAAACCACAGACACTTCAAATTAAACTTTCTCTAATTCTCTTCTGTTCCTGCTTTCTCCTTTGAAGTTCTTTGATAGTTCTTGATACCAAATCGTAGAAAACTTTCACTATCACGCAGAAAAATGAGAACTAATGTGTGCTGGTTGGAGAAAGTCTGGGGAAGTAGCTTCATGCTGACCAGCAGCCATGTTTGTCATTAGCCATGTTTGTTCTGATAGATTAAGGGTTTCCTCCACCCTGTTCCCAAATACCTTAAATAAAATCAATACTACATTAAAGGATGTCCTGTTTATTTTATGATTTTTCGTGTTCAAGGACCACACTTACCTCTGCCCTGCCTCCACTCCCATCCAAGGCCCTGAACTGGTTCTTCTATGTCCATCTCTTTACTCGCCTCTTTTTTCCTCACCTGAAACCTTCCTCACCTGCAGTACCACGAAAGAAACATGCTGCGTAATACAAATATATAATGGAATAGTCTTCCTTCCTACTTTACCCTAGGAATTCTACAGATGTTTCCCAACAGGTCTGTCAGCCTCTTCCACTTTAAAGGCAATTCCACCTACATTTCACATTTCTAGATGACCTAAATTTATCTCTTCCTCCATCTGTTTTACCCTGTACTAACCAAGACCTATCACACTTTATTGCATTTTTTGCTCATCTGTTTTTCTCTAAGTCTTATTTATCTTTGCCTCCTCAATGCCTAGCATACAGTTTTTAAAAGACTGGTTTACATGAATGTCTTTCATTGTAGCTTTAATTCTGTCCAGATTCCTGACCTGCTGAATTGTCTGAAAACTTCCAATTTACCTACTGCGGAAGAAAAACCGTTTGACTCTAGAGAAGACTCCTAACAAGCCAAGGTCAGTCAATAGTGCCTCATGAGGCAACCACTTCCTTAAAACCGCCCCTGAGACTGTCACCTAGCTCAAGGTCCTAACTGAGGAGAGAGCCCAAGGACAGGCAAAGACAGCCCACGTGCTTCCGCACAGGAACTCGGCCCCTTTCCCAAACGCAGTTCCTCCAAGTGCTCTCTCCGACTGACATCCCTGTTGTCCAATTATGTTTCAAAGCTCTGAGGGTTGCACTGAGCCAGTCACTGTCCAATAAAAAAAAGGAATTCAGATTAGCACGAACTGTGGCCAATGGTTGAGAAGATGAGAGACTATTGGCCTATAGGAGCAGCGCCCAGAGTGATAAGCATAAAAATCACCCAATGGCCATACCTACTGCAGAGTAGGTCTCGCCTCCAACTGCTGGCAGTTGGAGGCCAGACCACTGCAGCGCTCAGTCTCCACCCGGGCTCCGCCATGTTGGGACTTGTGGGTCGTGTGGCTGCTGCCTCGGCCTCCGGGGCCTTGCGGGGACTCAGCCCTTCAGCGCCGCTACCGCAAGCCCAGCTCTTACTGCGGGCCGCTCCTGCAGCGCTCCAGACTGGTAAGTGCCTTGCTCTAGCAGCTGGGTTCGCTTCTGTCGTCCCATGACCTTGAGCCTGGGACCGATAGTTGCTCTGGCCTAAGGGATATGTGGTGCTAGAAGGACGCCACGGCCAGCGCCCTGCCCTTTGACGGCGGGAGAACAAGAACAGGGACGACCTAATTCCGTCTTATTTTGGAAGAGGGGCGCTGTGTGACATAATAGTGCTAGCAGGTGCATTGACCTTGCCGTGGAATGGGAGCACCACGCGCGTTCTCGAATAATGGAGTTTTGTGCATGAGGATGGGAAGATGGTGCAGGTTCGCTCTCTGCTTCCAGCGCGGCCCTCCCTCTGGACCCGCCTTCCGTGCAAGCGGAAGGGGGCCGGGCCTGGGCTGCGTTCACTAGTCCTTGTGAGTTAAGTCCGGGCGTCCGATGACCTTTAACTGTCCTAACCCCAACTTCTTCAATATCTTTTTTGTCTGTTAGCCAGAGACTATGCCGCTCAAGCATCTCCATCGCCAAAGGCAAGCGCCGCCACTGGGCGCATCGTGGCGGTCATTGGTGCAGTGGTGGACGTCCAGTTTGATGAGGGACTGCCTCCCATCCTAAATGCCCTGGAGGTGCAAGGCAGGGAGACCAGGCTGGTTTTGGAGGTGGCCCAGCATTTGGGTAAGTAGAATTTGTTAGGAATAGTGAAGATCTTGTTCGACCCAAATATCCCTCAAAACCAGGCTGTCTTCTATGATGATTTTATCAAAATGACTTTCGTTCTTCTGAGTTTGCTGAAGCCACATTTAAGTACTGAGAGGAAGTCTTGGTTGACTTAGGTGTTTAATGCCAGCTACAACTTAATTAAATACCACGAAGCCAGTTTGTCCTTCTGTGTAATCCTGCAATGCCTATATCTGACAGGTGAGAGCACAGTAAGGACCATTGCTATGGATGGCACAGAAGGCTTGGTTAGGGGTCAGAAAGTCCTGGATTCCGGTGCACCAATCAAAATTCCTGTTGGCCCTGAGACCTTGGGTAGAATCATGAACGTCATTGGAGAACCTATTGATGAGAGGGGTCCCATCAAAACCAAGCAGTAAGTACCCTGTTGTATCTACACACAAAGGAACTTTTTTCTAGCAGTTTTATACATTAAGGTGGCACCATCTATTATAGCAGAATTTTTCTGCAGAGAATCCCTAAAATGCTGGTCTAGTCATTTCTTTAAACCACACAATGCAATTTCTTATGAAGAAAATTAATGATGCAGAAATTCTGATTATAAAAAAGAGAAAACTGAACTCCATAGGGCCCAAGTTGATTATTTTAGTTCATCTTAATACCAGTGGTGTTTGTATTTCATATTGGTATGTGAAGAAGTGATGTTTAGACTCTGTAAAAGGAAAACTTTATGACGGAGCTGTCAGGGAATGGGATTATTGCTTCCTGAGATAATGAGATTCCTTTTATTGCAGAGTATTTGGGCTCGATGGTGGGTGGTAATTTGTCTAGAGTGTTAGATAAGAGATGAGGCTGTGAGTAAAGGGTTAGGCTTGAGAATTGAGAAGAACTTTTTAATAAGATGAATAGACACTGATCTCATCTGCCTTTACAGATTTGCTGCTATTCATGCTGAGGCTCCTGAATTCGTGGAGATGAGTGTTGAGCAGGAAATTCTGGTTACTGGTATCAAGGTTGTGGATCTGCTGGCTCCATATGCCAAGGGTGGCAAAATTGGTATGTTAAGTGACAGGTAGATATTTTCCAAACCTAATGTGGGAAACAAACCCTACCATGTTATGAGTGGGTACTGAGATACGTCCGTCCCTCACTGATGAGCAGCTTCTGACTTTCGTTCTTCTGAGTTTGCTGAAGCCAGATGCCATTTCTGAGAAGGGAAAAGATGAAAAGAAACAAATATATATATATTTTTTTGAAGTTTGCTTATACGGAAACGAAATTCTTATGTTTTTTCTCTACCTCTTGTAGGGCTCTTTGGCGGTGCTGGAGTCGGCAAAACAGTACTGATCATGGAGTTAATCAACAACGTTGCCAAAGCCCATGGTGGTTACTCTGTGTTTGCTGGGGTTGGTGAAAGGACCCGTGAGGGCAATGATTTATACCATGAGATGATTGAGTCTGGTGTTATCAACTTAAAAGATGCTACCTCTAAGGTGAGCACTGAGCTGATGTCCATGTAAGTAGTATCAGGAAACTGTTGAAGTTGACTTGTTTTGTATTTTCATTTTATTGTCCTAGGACCTACAGAGGAAAGTTCTATCAGTATTTTCACCCGTTTCTAATACACTCATGTACATTGTGTTTTCCTTTTTAATATTAGATAACATTTCTAGGGTTTTTGTTTTTTTGATACATAGACCCATCATTTGAAAGCTAATTCTGGGGGCATTGAACATGGTTCTTAATGTCTTAAATAACCCTATTTTGTGCCTTTCACATATTTACAGTTTATTTCCTTCGTACCAGAAGAATTTTGTCTCATTAATAAAAGAAAGTATCTTTTGTTTTGAACTACAGCTCTAAAAGAGAAAAAAATTTATGAACAAAAACCTAGACACCTGAGGAGGAGGGTTTTTTGGTAGTTCTCTGATTTGGGGACCTTGGATAGATGACTTTCACACTCCTCTGCCAGGATTTCTGATTGTTTATAATTGCTGCAGGTAGCGCTGGTGTATGGTCAAATGAATGAACCACCTGGTGCTCGGGCCCGGGTCGCTCTGACTGGGCTGACTGTAGCTGAGTACTTCAGAGACCAAGAAGGTCAAGATGTGTTGCTGTTTATTGATAACATCTTTCGCTTCACCCAGGCTGGCTCAGAGGTAGGCTTGAGAGAACCTGGTTCATTTGATCTTTCTATGGAATGATACAGATAAGGCTAAAGATATGTTTTTTCTTTTTTTCCCAGGTGTCTGCTTTATTGGGAAGAATCCCTTCTGCTGTGGGTTATCAGCCTACCCTGGCCACTGACATGGGTACCATGCAGGAAAGAATCACCACCACCAAAAAGGGATCTATCACTTCTGTACAGGTGAGAAGAATTAAATGGATGAAGGTCTAATTTGTGTAAAGGCATGTACAGAGGTATAAAATCTTGTTACTTTTTTAAAGTAGGTACTGGAGCTTAAGTAATATTTAAGAATCTGTGTGTGCATGTTAAAGACCCTAAAAGATTAAGAAACCACTCATCTGAACTAATTGAAGGTGTATATGTAAATGTAGATCACAAAATAGTGGTTTCCAACCTGAAGGGAACTTCAAAGTGAGCTTTAAATATGTACTACACTAGCTGCTCCAATTTTCAAATGTATATAGATGGTGTATATAGTAAAATTATCTAAAACTTTCTCTAAATTTTTTTTAACTTTCATGATTCATTTTCCTGATATAGTAGTGTGAGGTTTTTGGTTTAGAATTAGAAAGTAGGATGAAGAACAAAAGGAATGACAATGAAAATTCTTCCATTAAAGCTTGGAGGAACCAGATAATATATAACCACTAGTACTCTGCATTAGGAGTGGAAAGAGTCTCTGTTGGACTCTTGAATGTTGAGAAGATAGAGTAACATAATGAGGAGGGGTCAGAAAAGGGGATGGTTTAAGTAGAATTACTTGGCTTCCTGCTGCTCTTTATAGGTTCTTGATTCACTTTAGGCTATCTATGTGCCTGCTGATGACTTGACTGACCCTGCCCCGGCCACTACCTTTGCCCATTTGGATGCTACCACTGTGCTGTCCCGTGCTATTGCTGAGCTGGGCATCTATCCAGCTGTGGATCCTCTGGACTCCACGTCTCGCATCATGGATCCCAACATTGTTGGCAGTGAGCATTATGATGTTGCCCGTGGGGTGCAAAAGATTCTGCAGGTGAGATCAGTGGCCATAAAGTCATAGAGGGAATTAGGGGGCTATATTAGGACAAGATCTTCCCTGGTAAATTGTGTGATTTGCTTTAGAGCAAGGAAAGAAGAGACTAGAATTCCTAGTGAGTGTTAATGAGGTCTCCTGAGTTTCCAGGTTTGGAGTCAGAGTTTTTTTATAACAGCACCCGATAGATTCAGAGTAAGGGAAACAAGATACCAACCTTAGCTGAGGGCCCTCATGACCCTCATTTAACTGATTTGTTTCAGTTAAGAAGTGCAGTAAAGTGCTAAAATGCTCTATACAAAGCTCATTGTGAATATAAAGTTGTATTAACCCTTAAGTTTTTGTCCAAATTTGAGGAATGTAAATATTTACTTGGCCTCTCTAATCTTGTTTTTCATAGGACTACAAATCCCTCCAAGACATCATTGCCATCCTGGGTATGGATGAACTTTCTGAAGAAGACAAGTTAACTGTGTCCCGTGCACGGAAAATCCAGCGTTTCTTGTCTCAGCCATTCCAGGTGGCTGAGGTCTTTACTGGTCATTTGGGGAAGCTGGTACCCCTCAAGGAGACCATCAAAGGATTCCAGCAGATTTTGGCAGGTGAGATTTCCAGTATAAGGCTGAACATAAAGTGGCATAGAAGCTGAACTCCCTTGAATGCGGTGCTGTGTTCCTGTTCAAGGAACCATCAAGCAATATATAAATATATTGTGCCTAATTAACATAACTTTTATATGAAAATAAGTTATTCTCCATCTGTTTTCTTTGAAAATACCATCTGAGAGTGAGCCTTAGATTTAGTGAGTCTTAGTTTTCAGTGCCAGTTACTCTAAGTTAATTACAACATCCTTATAAAGAAGGCATCATTATCCTATTTTACACATTAGGAAGCTTGAAGCGTGGAAAGTTTAACTGGCCCCAATATCATACAGCCAGAAAGAATTTGAACCTGAGTTATGTGACTCCAGACCATATGTTCTCAATCTGTACTGTAGCATTTCTTGTAAATTGTGAGGCAAGTTTAAGAAAAGAACCTAAGATGACAGGATTTCATCATGTTCTGACTGGTGGCCTCAAGTGGTGAGGTATGTGACCACTGTAGAAGTTGATATCCTTCACTTCTCACCAGTTGGATTTTTTTTTCCATATAGGTGAATATGACCATCTCCCAGAACAGGCCTTCTATATGGTGGGACCCATTGAAGAAGCTGTGGCAAAAGCTGATAAGCTGGCTGAAGAGCACTCATGAGGGGGTCCTTTTGGCACATTAAGCACTCATCCTCCATGGTGTCCCTCTCCTTGCCCCTAATCCAGAAATCGCAGTTTTCTCTGTAGGCCACGTGAGAGCCTTGATTGAAGACATTGTGTTCTGTCTGAAGAATATTTAAGGTTTCCAATAAAATGTACATCCCTCAACATCTGTCTGTTTTTCTTGGTCCTGACAACACAGCCAGTACTGAAGTTTTTAATAGTATTTTAGAATAGCCACAAGAAATAGCACAAAGTAGGCCATACATATATGTTTGAAATGGGGTCATTCGAAAAGAAAAGCCGTTGTCTTGGATTGTTGAATAGCTGAATCTTGTGAAGGGGTTTCCTGGGGATGATGGGATCCTGATAGGGCCTCATTTTTGGCCCTTTTATGTCATTGTTCAAAGCAAGTTGAGTTTTGCCTCTTAAATATATGTAGTGCAGTCCTACTTTTTTAAAAAGCAAAAGGATTTTTAGAAGAGCATTTTGGGGACAAGGGGTTTAGAAATAACTGCTATTCTAAGAGAAGGCATAGGTTAATCTGTGAATTAAATTTTTTGGAAATGATGCATGTTCTGAGGGATTAAAACTGAGTTAAAGGGCTCTCTTCTATTATCACCTTCATTGTTGTCAGAAGGTGTCCCTGACAACTACCTCCTAACATATTTTGGGCAAGACTTGTATGTCTGATTCCTTGAGGCAATGCAGAATATAAAGTACCTTAAGGCCTATTCTGAGGTTTGCTAAAATTCCTTAAGAAAATTGGGGAAAGAGGAAAAGAGTAATTTTCAGAGACTTCCCTGGTGGTCCAGCGGTTGACTGCTTCCACTGCAGGGGGTGCAAGTTCGATCGCAGGTTAGGGAACTAAGATACCCATGCCCTGTGGTGTGGCCAAAATAAAATTTTTTTAGAGGTAATTTTCAGGGTTGCTGGGCTTGAGTTTCTGAGCTAAACAATGGAATTTAGACAATCTTCCCTTCATTTTAGGCTGCTAAAATGATGAAGATTGCAAGGATTACAAGAACAGCCACCTAACAAGTGCCTGTTAAAGTGCAAGGTCGGATTTGGTGCCCCTTAGGTGTTCCCTTAGATGTTCTTTTGTAGGCCCAGACCCATCTGCCCTCTGGTGGTAGGACTGAAGGCTCTGCAAGAACTCTGATCTCACCATTTTGAAATCCATGAAGGCCATTTGCTGGGATGTGGTTCTTTGCTAATGACTGTTTACAAACCAGCTGGGGGTTTTGTCCTAAGGAGGAGCCTGAATCTATAAGCTCCACCCCGAGGCATTCAAGTTGGGTAAAAGCAGGGCAGGATAAACTGAGATCCCAGTTCAGAGGCCCCTGGGGGCTGAAGGTTGGGGAGGGGCCTTGGGAGAGGTGCCAGGGGTGGAGTAGGGGCCTCTAAGTTTCCTCCCATCTGCCTCTGACGTCCTTGGTACCAGCCTGTCCTGTGTCACGGTTTGGCCGGAAGGTGGAGCCCCTGAGCCGCCTGTGCTCAGTAGTTTGCCCCTAGAAAAGCCTGGATTTGGGGAAATGCTGAGTTATGGGGGTGTGGGCACATCCTCTAGGTTTTGACCCTGGAGTGGGTAAGAAGCTGACGCAGAAGTCCCCAGGCTGTGGGTCCACCCTTTCTGCTCTGTTTTCCCATGTTATCTAGATGCAGATAGACCTAGGAACTGTGATCCTAAAGGTGGTTTCTCCCATACTTCTACTCCTCCCCACCCCCATTTCTGTCTCTTAGCATTCATCGAGAACCTTCTCCCTCTCACTAGCTGCAACTATTTATTTCCTTCCCCCTTCACCACTCTCTTCTGGTACCACGCCACCAGGGTGTCAACACAGATCTAACCTTCCTCCATATTTCTCCTGGTTCTGCCCTGTCCTCACCGCCTCCTCCCTCTCCACCCAGAGAAAGCCCCGCCCCTCCCTCCTCCCTCCCCACCCCAGTCTGTCACACAGGGACATCACCCTACAGCAGTTCAGGCTGTGGTTCGCAGGAAGCATACATTGGCTTTTTGATTCGTGCTAGTTCCCAGCTTATAGTTTGGGAGGATCTAACACCAGCCTGCACGTGAAGGGGGAACCAAGGACAGTGAGGAGCTGGTGGTCCCAGCCCTGGAGCCCTGCCAGCCTGACATGAGTAAGTATGAGGACCAGCCCCCGGGAAGGCCTGAGGGATGCCTACCTCCCTCCCTGGCTGACTCAGCAGGGGTGGGGCCTAACCTTTGCTCTTTTGGGGGGTGAAGGAGGGGAAACCAGACTATAGGGGCACAGAGCTCAGCTGGTGAGGCTGCTGACCAAGGGATCGTGAGCGTTGGCAAGCACCAGCCTCAGGGAAGAGCTTGGACTGCATCTTAGGTGGGGGCTTCCCCTCCCAACTCCCACCCTTGCAACCCCCAGTCCCTTGTGCCTGCTGGGATTCAAGAAATATTTTACAGCACTCACTGGTGGCCTCCCCGTCAAAGTAAAGCCCACTTTTGGTCATGCTGGAGAATTTTTAAGGTGCCTCTCCCTCTATTTTCTCCCAGGCCTTTTTAAGTCCCTGTCTTCTTTCCTCCCCCACCCGGACCCACCACCAGGTGGGGGCTGCACTGAGCAGCTGCTTCCTGTTGCCCCAGAGGTTGCTGCAAGGGTGGCGGTGGTTGGGGGAAAACTGAACTAGAATAAAGCCGATTCTCACGGTCCCACATCAGCTTCACCAGCGCAGCTACTGGCGGCCCCCCACGTTCCAGTCACTGAGAGACAGGGAGAGGCAAGACTGAGGTTGAAAGGCCTAGGAGGTCTTTGCCCTCTTGGCTTCCTGATTCCAGAAGCTTTTACACTTGGGTCGTGCCGGGGGAAGGAGGCTGCGTCTCCCCACAGCGGTAGGGCTTGAGCTCCCGAGGAGTTGAACCTGTTCACCTAGTAGGGCCGCTGTGCGTTACCCGCAGCAGGCTCGGCCGTGAGTTTCCTCTCGAACACCTCTATTCCTCCGGAGTCCTTGTGACTCGCACTGCCTTCCTGGTCCTCCTTTGTGAAGAGATCGCGGCTGGTGTCTCCCGGAGCGCGGGTGGAGCTATCCCAGGTCCTCCAGTTCGAACCCACCACCATCCCCCACTTCACCGCAGAAGTTTCTGTCTCTTCTTCCTGGGGATCTGTTCTCTTCCTCCATCTGGGATTCTTCCTGGTTCTGGCCCCTAGGAGACGCCACCCGCTTCCCCCTCCCCCAGCGGATTCTTCGCGACAGCCCTACCCGAGAGCGCTGGTCCCTACCCCAGTAGCTCCTGCCCCTTTAAGTGCTACCTCCCCGCCACCCCCGCCCCGCCGCCGGCCCAGGGCTGGAGGAGGAGGCGCCGCCGCCGCCCGGCTCGGCCACCTGCGCTGCCGCCACCGCCCGGCCCTGCTCCAGGTGAGGCCCGGCACCCACGTCCGGTCCCGGAGTCCCCCGGCGGGCCGCCCCTGCGGTCTCTCCTACCCGGGATCCGCGCTGCCCGGGACTCAGGATCTGATCCTCCCCCTCCCAGAGCTGCCCTTCCTCTCTCCCCCGCACTATCTACTCGCCCATTTCTCCCCTGTCCTCTGCGACCGGAATCCGGAGGCTTCTCACGCCTCTCGGCCAACCTCTCCCGGGTACCCCTCCTATTTCTGGACCCAGGATCTCCCCTCCCCCGCGCCTTCCTCGCCAGAAAAACCTCCCGCGGTCTGGGTTTCGCCTCCTCCCCTCTGGAACCATCGCTTTCCCACGCCATCCTAACCTCCAATGGGAGGGGGAATAACCGCCACCCCAACTCCTCTCCTTCCCCGTAGTAAGGGGGGTGGGGGTTATCATAGCCTAGAGTCACTTTCAGGCCCTGCTCCGTTTAGCCATTCAAGTTCAACTAACTCTCATCTAAAGCTTTCCTGAAGCCCTCACCCTGCCCCATCTCTCCCAGACTTCGGGGGTGCGATCTCAGCACCAGCCCAGGTGGGAATGGCCCTTCTAAGCTTGGGGTGGGCCAGTCCAGCCTAACCGCTCTTACCCCAGAGTCAGGGAATGGGGGGGCCCACCCAGAATCTTGTGATTCTGGGCTTAAGGGGCTGTTGGAGAACAGTGGATGAAAGGGCTAGGACTAAGTCTCTAAGGGTGTTGGGGGTGGTGAGGAAGGCCTGGGAAGCCCGGCCTTTTCTATTCAGATGCAAAAGAAGTCCTGAGGAAATTAGGTCTTTCTTCATCCTCTTCTAAGACCAGTCTGGATAAGCTCCTTGGAGAGTTTGAAAGAAGACTGCTGAATCTGAGGGGACCATACCAATTTGGAGAGAAGAGGGACGAGTTGTGGTCTTTTTGATGGGGAGAATCTGGCCTCCCCAAAATACGGGGTGGGGGGTGGGGGGAGGAGACTGTTTTCCATTAACCTGGAGAGGAAAGTGGGACAAATTGGAATGGTTACCAGGTTGAAGGCTATCTCCCCACTAGACCCTATTAGCATGTGAACCCTTCAGCCAGTGAAGACGAGGGAAGTCTTTAATATTGATAATTACCCTATCTCCATTAGAGAATTCCCCTTCGTCCAAATCCAGCTGAGACCTTAGCTCTGCCCCTTTTCTTCTTGCCCTCTCATTCCCCACTGTCCCCAGCACAACACACTCCAGAATGAAGGGACAGGGTGTCTGTATTTGAGTCAGGTTTCATAGGCTGAGAGGGAGCTGGGTGGGGGGTGGGGGATGAAGGAGAGGGTGGTCAGCAGTGGTGTTTGGGGTTGAATTCCAGGAGGACCTGGACAAGGAGAGGGAGAGGGATACAAACGAATCTGCCCTCTCTTCCTTTCTGTCTCTTCCCCCTCTAAGCTCCAGCCATCTGGCTCCTCAGTGGAGCCATGCACTATGGCAGCTGACCCCAGTCAGGGTGGTGAGAAAGGGAGAGCAGGTGCTAATTTCTCCCTCTCCATTCTCTTTATTACCCACCCACTGGCCTGGCTTGTTAGAGGTTCAGAGTATTCTCTAGCTACTCCTCTCACAAGTTGCTGAAAAAAATGACCATTTGCCCCTTCCTGTTTCTAGTAGCTACCTAAAGAGAGATGGGGTAGGAATTGTCCACATCTGATAGGATTGAGGAATGTCTAAGGATCTAAAGGGTCAGTCTGCCCTCTGTCGTCTGGATGTGGGGGAGAAGCACAGCTGCTGTTTGGGGTGGCTTCTGGCAAGAAGTAAACACCCAGCTGTTGGCATATTGACACCCCATCCTCATCCTCAAAGAGCAAGGAAGACCTCTGATAAGAAGGGACGAGGAGGGGTCTCATTCAAGGAGGAAGGTGTTCGTAGTCTTTCTGCATCAGATGGGAAAGAATGGATCCTGCCTCACTTTCTTTTCTAATCCCGGGTGGCCCTTTCCTATCCAACACCCTTCTTCCCAACGGCTCCTGGCTGGGATAGTCCTAGGGGTTGCCCTGGAGACTAGGCCTGAGGCTCGGAAGGGGTGGGGGCAGTCAGTGGGGCACAAGAGTAACCGGCTCTTCCGGAGAGGAGTGGAGCCAGCGGGTGGGTGTGTGTGGGTGTGTGGTGGTGGGGGAAGGGGGCGTGGCTACACCAGTCAGACTGGCGCAGGCTCCTCCCCTGCCGCCCGCCTCCGACTGTCCTGTCCTCTGATTGGGGGCGGGAAGTAGGAAGGTTCGCCCTCATCTGCCCTGGAAAAGGAACAAGAAAAAAAGAAAAAGGATACCTAGCTCTCTCTCTTGGCCAGTTTCATGCCCTGAGCTCTCTTCTTCACTTGTCTTTATTTGGGGGATGGGGGAGGCATTCCTTAGCAGAAGTTTGCTGGATCCTTGCTTTCACCAGAAGAAAGGACCCCGCCCCCTACCCTGAGTGTGATCCCTATTTACACAGAGACTTGAGGTTAGTAGGCTGTTAGGGGTCTTGATTTTTTATTCAAGGTGACCCTATAAATCTGTTATTGAGTCGTGGAGGAGAAAAGGATTTTGATTTCTGTCTGCTCCGTCCCACTGGCAACCTATTTTTTTCAGGAGAGACATCCTAACCCTCCTTAGCCTGTCTCTGGCCTACACACTTTGAGCTTTGCTGAAGCTCACTTCCTTCTTAGCTTTTCTGAACCATTTATTTGTTGTGGTGAATGAAGTCTGTCAAAACTCAGGAAGAACTCACTTCTCTGTGGAGTAAGAAAATCCAATCTAGACTGATGGATTTGGTCCTGCCTTACTCTGGTCCCACCCAGTTTTCAGATCTTTTTCCTCCCCAGACTCCCAGAGGATAAAAGTATTTGTTGACCCCCACAACCTGCCAGAGTTTCATCATCCCCACTCTGAAACTGTTCCTCTTCCAGAGAATTCAGCCTGAGTTTTGCACAGTTAGGCAGTTGTTTGTAGAACTGCATTGCAATGAATTGAATAGGAATTATCTTGATGCCTGCAAAGTCTGTTAAGTTGCAAGGGAAAAAAAACCTGGTTTCTGGTCACATTTTATCCACTGTTTGACATTGAACGAGTTGGTTACTCTCTTCAGGCCATAATTTCTTCATCTAACAACAAGAGAAGATTCAACTAGAAATTCTCTAAATTCTAACATCACA
The DNA here is from genome assembly GCF_054371585.1 of Giraffa tippelskirchi. Lineage (NCBI taxonomy): Eukaryota > Metazoa > Chordata > Mammalia > Artiodactyla > Giraffidae > Giraffa > Giraffa tippelskirchi. The sequence continues at coordinate 156,130,041 of NC_137278.1, forward strand.
TATGACACTGTTCTCCATTCTGGGCCTCTGCAATAGACATTTTAGATGATAGCTAATCTCTAGTCCTCTGCTAGATTTTTCCTTCCTCTTCTCAGAAGTTTTCACATATAGCCCTATCAGAAAAAGTACTGGAACTATATAAAAACTGGTGATTTGGGGCACCTTATTTGCTGGTCAGTTTTCCTGTTTCTCCCCTGTCCCTCTGACCAGATTTAGGCTAGACTCTGGCCTTGCCTTTCTCGTCTCAAAGTTCCTTTTCTTACCCACAGGAATCTTCCTGACCCTCAGGGTCCTGCTGATGTCGCCGAGAAATTGGTGATCCAGGCAGGACCGGGCTGCCATCCTCGGGACAGGTGAGTGGGCAGCAGATGGAGCTTGCCTTTTCCCACCTCTTTACCAGGATTGAATTTTTCCTAACCTTTCCGCTTCCGCACTTCCACTTTTCCCCTCTTATCATGGGAAATAGCTGCCCGCGAAATGATCTCCCTCTCCCATCCCCCGCCCCCCCCCCTTAGGGGACTGGCACATGTCTCGGTCCTAGAAATTTGGTGTAGTCTTTTAGGTTAACCTTGAGTTCAGGGCACGCCTTTCACTTTGCTCTACGTGATGTGGGACTACCGCCCACAGTGAAACAGGGCAGAGTTAGCTTACCGGTAGGCTAGGATGACGCCGCGGCGCTAGGACCCAGATCCGGGTCGGGGAGCAGGGATGCACGGCGCTAGGACCCGGCGGCGGAAGGCGGCTCTCCTGCGGCCGCAGCTTCCCCGCCCCCTCCGGCTTCGGCTCACTCCTCCCCCGCCGGCCATGTTGGCTCCGCTCGGGCCCCGCGGTTGAGCCGCGTCCCCCTCCCCCCTCCCGGACCCCAGACCCCCTCCCCCGCGTTCCCCTCCCCTCCTGGCGCCCGGAGTGCGGCCATGTGAACCGCCTGTCCCCCGGGGAGAGACAAGCCCCGAGCCTGGCTGGACGCCGCCGCCTCAGGTCTGTTGGGTCTGTGACTGGGGGCCTGAGGGGAGGGAGCTCCGCTTTCATCCGAGGTTTCCCTTAGGGAACGGAGGCTCTGGAACTGCCTACAGCCTTGCGGGGAAGTAGAGGGAGAGACGCTGACTTTCTAGTTAGGACCCAGCCCTGGGCGGGGGTCTCTCCGCCCTAGGGGCTGGAAGGAGAAGGGGGCTGGCCGGTCTGCTGTAGACCCGGGATGGGGCGGCGGGGGCGGGAGCGAGAGGAGCTGTGGAGGCTCCCGGCGACGGCGGCGGCTGCGAGGAGGAGGCGGAGAAGCCGCCTGGCTGGTGGAGATGACTCCTGTGGGGGACTCGAGGTGGAATCCCCGGGAGGGGCTCCACCTCTTCAGAGGGGGTGGGGATTGCCCCAGTGCGAAGGGTAGGTGAGGGGGTTCCCTGGACGGGTTACACACTCCGTTTGTGGGGGTTGGGGCGTTTTGGCAACGGTGAGTGGAGGTTAAAGGGCTTTCCAGGGGTTTCGGGGTGTCTCCTTGGCGGAGTAGGGGGTGGGGTGCACGTTCTCTTGAGCTTGGCGAGCAGGAGCAAGCCTTGCTGGAGTGAAGCTGTGCTTGGCTTGGGGCCCTCGAGTCCAGGGAGAATCCCCCACTCCAGGGATGGGGGTTGGTAGGGCCGATGCTGAGGCGTCCGGATTTGAGCTGAGCTTAGGGGCCGGAGCGAAGAATAAAGAGGGAACCCTTTCCAAGGGGGATCCCTTGCTAAGGGGATCCCCATTTCCATGGCAGAAAAGATGATCCTGCATCATCCCTTTCTTTCCTGAGGTCCCCAATTTTCAGGGGAAGGCAGTGCCATCAGCAGTCATCCTTTGTAGGATTTGTTGGAGTGAGAGATTTGCATCCTTCGGAGGGCGATGCGGGGGGATAGCCTCCACCTCCATCTGTACACAAACAGCCCCTCCCCCAAGCCTCCCGCAGGAAGTGGCCGGGAAATGGCAGCTGTGCGTTTGCTGCTGCGTCTCTTGTTGTTTTGAAATGTCCATTTTAATCAGATTTGGTTTCATTTTCTGAGGCCTTTAGGCAAGCTTGGATCCTGCCAACCCTGTGGTCTGCGAGTCCTTTCGTTCGACTTTTTTTTTTTCTTTTTAGTAAAATTAATTTGTCAACTGGAAGTAGTCACTGCGGTTGACTCACTGATCCCAATCCCCCCTCCAAAGCATCTCTGTCTCCTTGTCTGGATTTTTTTCTCCTGAGCTAGAGGTCATAGAAAATCAAACTCACTCATTCACCAGCAGGGCTGCACTTTCAGTACAAGTGATGCAAATTCCCTGAGTGTAAAGAGCAGCCAGGAAGACTTGGGATCTTTTGTGGCGTCAGAGTGGCTTTTGGGGATCTTGCTTTATATGTGTATATGAATATTAAATATATTCTTACATATGACAGTTTCTGTATTGCAGACCACTTGAGCAAGTGAGCTTGTGAAGAAGTCAGTTCTGAGATGTAGAAGAAGAGGAGGGAAGGGGGAAGGTTTAACTGCGTGGGATTTGTGTGTTTGAGTAGGACTGATTTGCAGAGTGAGGGTGGTGGGCTTGTTCCTCAGTGGTAATTCTAGCCTAAGAATAAGTCCCTGTTGGAACCCTGCTAGTTAACATAGAGGATGGTTTACCTTCTGCAGAAACAACTCATTAGGAGAGTTAGTTATCATATGACTTACACCTCAGTTCATAAAAGACATGTTCTCTTTTATTACCATTCATGGAGAGTGGTAACCTTTTCCCCTGTTCTATGCAAAGTCATGTGTCTATGCAAAGATTTTCTCTCTCCCACCTGGTAACTCCAAGAGATTTTTATTGCAGGGTACAGTGATGGACTCTGTGTACTATGCCCCCAGGAACTTACTTAGACCCTGGGTTTGGTTTGAGGTGAGTTGGCCACAGGATTTTATATTTTGAGAGATGGAAGTATTGAGATCATTTGAACTATCCTGAAGATGGCTTAAGCCTAACATTTAAATAATCTTTTCAGTATTTTCCACCTGAATTGTAGATTCTTAGATTAAAGGTCCAGGATAGGACCTGATAGACATATATGATTATGTGACAGCGGCATCATCACTGTTAGGATAGCAGCATTGCTCTTTTACTGGGGCTGTTGGAGTTGATATTCTGGAAACAGTAAAATCAAGTTCAGTGTCATTGTCCTTTTTCTTGCCCCTCTGCTTGACTGGTTGGCTCCTTTGGGTTGCTTTCTGACAGGGTTGACTTGACACTGATTTTTAAGTTCCCCTTTCTTCAGCCTTTGTTTACCTAGATGGGGCCTGACAGAATAGTTAATTGATTTTCCCTGTTGGAAATTAAAACAATGAAGGAAGGAGAAAGACTACTCCTGTTTCTTTGGACTCTTTAAGAGAAGTTGATTTTTGAGATAGCTATGGCTTCATTCGATACATGATTGATCGGAAAGCTGAATGAAGTAAAGCTTTCATGGCTTTTTTGTAAAATGGATGTATTTTTCTCTCAGAAGTGGATTTCTGAATATTGACTTTGTTTTTTTTTTTTAAGCCTCTCTGTAGAGGAGAAAATTTGAGGTGTAGAGAGAACTATGTGGGCCGACCTCAGAGTCAGTCAGAAATCTAGAATGCCCTGACAGGCTCATCTTGCAGTCTTGTGGTTCTGGAATCGGGTGTTGCCAAGGGAGAAGCAAAGCTTGTTAGGGTTACTGTGTCTTGCTCCTGTTGACCTTTCTTCTCACCTCTGAAGAGGTCTGCTATATTCTTTTACTAAAATAATAAAATAGTTAAAATAGTGTGGAAGTTATTCCAATAACTGGTATGCTGCTCAGTCTTATGTGAGATGTGTACAGTGAGGCAGTAATGCCAGAAATTTTATTTGCTATGACATAGAGTGACTTATAAAACTCTTGAGGATTTTTGGGGGCAAATAATCTTCTGGATTTGTTTCTTAGGATATGAATGTTCTCATATACCTCATAGCCCAAGATTATACTTTCTCAGCATTGTTGCACATGGGTCAGAGGGAGCATTTTCACCAACTTGTTTTTCATAATTTTGATTTATAAAATTATAAATTTATAAAACCTACCTCACTAAATGGGATCTTTAACCTGCCTTCTCAGTTCATTTTTTTTTTTTTGAGGAGGAGGGTAATATATTTTTGAAGAAAGTGGTGATGTCTAACTGTTAGAGCTGAAATTGAGAAACAGATCTTGAAAGAGAAATAACCTTGTTACAGCCTCTGGAGTGTGGCTTTTAATGTCCTGCAATTTTAAAGACATTTCTAGTTCTCTGGTGAAGTGACCGAGCAGTGGCAGAAAACCCAGCCTAGATTGTTGGTATGTGGTTCCTTTATTTAGTCACTGAATATTTTAAAACCTGCTATATACCTTGAGTGTTCAGTTAAATCATGCTTTCCTGTTTCTAGCCCTTATTTTCTACATGAGACATCTGTCTAAAATATGTCAAGATTTGGGGCCTTTCTTCCCTCTAGAAGAGTTACCTCTATAAAGAATGAAACTGAATTTTTTGATTCCCTGAGAATGGTAGGAGCAAAAAACCATATTCTTTATTGGATGAGTAAATTGATAGTGACAGAAAAGATAGGTTTATTCATTCCTTTGCTCAATCTACAGGTTCAACAAATACTTCCTTTCATTTTTTTATGTACTCAGCAGTAAATTAAGCGCTGGAGATATAATGGTAGAACTATTACCTGGTTGATGCTGTAGAACCTACATGTGTGCTCAGTCATTCAGCCTTGTCTGATTCTGTGACCCCATGGACTGTAGCCCGCTGGGCTCTTCAAGTTCATGGAGTTTTCCATGCAATCCTGGAGTGGGTTGCCATTTCCTACTCCAAGGGATCTTCCCAACCCAGAGATTGAACCCATGACGAACTCTTGCATTGGCAGGTAGATTCTTTACCACTGCGCCACCTGGGCCCCCTAGAACCTACATAGTGTAGAAGAAATAAAAACAGAGAACAGTCATCTTTGTGTTCTGTGCAGCTTGGACATGGCAGTTGTCTTTGAATAGCTTCCCTTAGTATAATAACCTTCCTTCTTTCATCATCTTCCTTCTGCCTCGCTGTCCTGACTAGGAAAGGGAGGTTAAGGAAAGGACGTTATGAGAGAATGAGCCTCAGTCAGTATGGCTATAGTCTGAGTCAGCGTTCCAAGGGAAGTCACCAGTGCTGTTGGAATGGGCTAGCTATCCTGACAGGAGAAGAAGGCATGTTGATTTCGTGGCTTGACACTTGGAACTCTTGGTGGAGGAAGACAGCCTAGCCAGGGAAGGGGTTTTTGGATTTGAAAGGCAAGGCATCCTTGTTTGCAGCATCAGGCATTGGGAATAGTGAGAACTTTTGGATCTTCCCCAGAGAATAGGATAGGAATGGGAAATGAGGCACCTTTTGTATTACAGCAGAGTTTTTCAACCTTGAGCAAGAGCCAGATAATCCTTTGTCGTGGTGGGTTGTCTTGTGTATTACATGATCATTAGGAGCATCCCCAGTGTCGATTTCTTAGATGCCAGTAGCATATACCTTTTTACATAACTAAATGTCCCCTGGGAGCAAAATCACCCTGGTTGGGAACCACTGTATTAGAGTATGGTGGGTGAATCCAGAGATGTTCACTGTTCAGAAATATCATAACATGCACCATTACAAATCTAAAATGTAATATGATTTATTTACTATACTGCAAGATTTACATTCACTGTTTAGTAAAGACAGGTGTTTGAAATCTCTTCCTAGCCCCCCATATTAAAATTGTTCTGTGGAATTTTAGCATTCTGTATGGGAAGAATGAAGTGAGAAGCTGCAGGGATTGCTCAAGGGTCCAGCTGGATGGTGTTGATGGGTCTTGTTTGGGGGTAGGTAGCCTCAGAGGTCTGAGTGTTAGTGTTGGTCAGGGCACCTGCAACAGTGTTGAAATTTGCAACGTTTGTTTCAACACTTTGTGCATTGTCAGCCTTTTTCTGTTAAAGCCCTGTTGCAGGTCCACAGAGTAGTACCTCTTCAGTTGCAGCTGAGAGAAAGCGCAGGCTGTTTGACCATGTGGCAAGAGCTTTACTGCCTCAAGCTTAAGGGGCAGTGTCCCTCCCTTAACTCTTATAAATGAAGCTTAAAGGCTCTTAAGAGATCCATTTACATACTACTGGGACTGGGCTGGGTGCTGGCCTGATTGTGCTTCCTGGTCAGGAGAGCTGTCTACTATTCTGGGGGTTGGGCACTAACTGATTTCCTTTTTTCATTTGACCAAAATCCTATTCGTTCAAAGGGAGACACTCTCCTTTGGTTTACTGTTCTCATTAGCTCTAGATGGGAAGACATGATTTACCTTCAGGCCTTATCATGAAAATCGTCTTGGGTAGAAAGGTTAAAATAACCCTGATTTTATTGCTGAGAGGAGCTGCCCACATTTTCTTTGCATTCCTGTACTGTGACGCCATATTTAAGTGATATCTGAAATTAAAAGGCGCTTGCTCCTTGGAAGAAAAGCTGTGACAAACCTAGACAACATATTAAAAAGCAGAGACATCACTTTGCTGACACAAAGGTCCATACAGTCAAAGCTGTGGTTTTTCCAGTAGTCATGTTCGGATGTGAGAGTTGGACCGTAAAGAAGGCTGAGCAGCGAAGAACTGATGCTTTCGAATTGTAGTACTGGAGAAGACTCTTGAGAGTCGTATGGATAGCACAGAGATCAAACCAGTCAATCCTAAAGGAAATCAACCCTAAATATTCATTGGAAGGACTGATGCTGAGGCTGAAGCTCCAAAACTTTGGGCACCTGATGCAAAGAGCCAACTCAACTGGAAAAGACCCTGATGCTGGGAAAGATTGAAGGCAAGAGGAGAAGCAGGTGACAGAGGATGAGATGGTTGGGTGGCATCACCGACTCAATGGACATGAATTTGAACAAACTCTGGGAGATAGTGAAGGACAGGGAAGCCTGGCATGCTGCAGTCCATGGGGTTGCAAAGAGTTGCACACAATTGCGCGACTGAACAGCAAAAGTATACAGTGAGTCTGGCTGGGAGGATCACCCCTGCTTTTGTAATATCTCTCACAGTAGTAAAATAGTAATATTTTTAAAGTAACTTGTCAAGGTCACACAGCTAGTAGTAGTAGAGCTGGAATTTGCCTAGAGCCCACTGTTGTTCCACTGATCTCACTGCATAGCACAGAGTATTTTATGTTTCTAGGAAGCTTCTTATAAATGAAGTGATTGGGGTCCTGATGACCCCTCAGTAGAGGTTACTGGGGAAACAGACCTCAGGCACTAGATAACTTCTCATCCTTTTTACTTACCTGATTTCTGTAAGCCATCCATTTATGCCTGCTGCTGCTGCTGCTGCTGAGTTGCTTCAGTCATGTCCACCTCTGTGCGATCCCATTGGTGGCAGGCCACCAGGCTCCTCTGTCCCTGGGATTCTCCAGGCAAGAATACTGGAGTGGGTTGCCATTTCCTTCTTCAATGCATGCATGCATGCTAAGTTGCTTCAGTCATGTCCGACTTTGTGCGACCCTATGGACAGCAGCCCACCAGGCTCCTCTGTCCACAGGATTCTCTAGGCAAGAATACTGGAGTGGGTTTCCATTTCCTTCTCCCCATTTATGCTTATTAGTATATAATTTGTGAGACAGGAAATGGTATACTGTCCCAGACTAGCAGAGATGAAAAAGTCACTAGTTTCCTCATGGATTCAAACAGAAAAAGGACAACTAACTGTGGCCTATCATTGAGTGGGAGAATATAGTCCAGCGGATATAGGACAGAAGATGGGTGTCTCACACACCCCAGCAGAGTTGTGGCTGTGCATAAAACTGGAGGAGTGGCGAGGTGGGGATCAGATGAGATTGGCTCTCATCTGATTATCAAGCATAGCATTTCTAGACTTGTGTAATGAATTACTGAATATCCTCTCTGTGATGTAAGTTTGCTTATAGCTTTGCTTATTATTATTTTGGCTGTACTGCCTGGCTTGAGGGATCTTAGTTCCCTGACCAGGGATTGAACCCAGGCCCCGGTAGTGAAAGTGCCAAGTCCTAACCACTGGACCACCAGGGAACTCCCTGTGATGTAAGCTTTCCCAGGTGGCTCAGAACCTGCCTGTCAATGCAGGAGATGTGGGTTTGATCCTTGGGAAAATCCCTGGAGAAGGAAATGGTAATCTACTCCAGTATTTCTGCCTGGGAAATCCCATGAACAGAGGAGCCTGGTGGGCTATAGTCTAGGGGATCAACAATCCATGGGGTCACAAAGAGTTGGACATGACTTAGTGACTGAGCGTGCATGCAACCTAGGGGACAGAGGAGGAACTTTTCTTCCTTAATGTCTTTCATTTTGGAAGGATCACTATTCTCACGATGCTTATTTTTCAGACCGTTAGTGCCAAGGAGTGGTCTTTAATTATAGGGAAATCTTGGAGGGCCCTGAGGTCTTTTCTGTAGAGACCCAGTTTCTTCATTGATGCCTAGCAAGTTTGGATGTGCTGCTTATTTTAGAATAAAGATAGGAAATCCTATATGGAAAATAAGTTTATCCTAAAAACTTTTCCTCCCTTAAATTGACAAAATACAGAGTGGCTTTTGTTTTTCAAATTCTAGTTAAAATTGATAAAGATGGAGACAATTACGGTATTAAGCATGGAAAATCTTATAGCTATCATACCATATGCTATACTGGGGTTTTGTTTCATGCTCAGAACTATCTTAGGTTCACCTAATGGTGGCCAATTTGCATTATCTAGCATGTTCAAGAATATGATTCTTACAAACCTTGGGCAGTGGTCTTATATATTCTTAACTAATTTATTCATTCTTTAAAAAGCTTTACTTCTAGTTTTTTTGTTTTGTTTTTTTTAAAAAACCTCACCTAGGGGACTTCCCTGGTGGTCCAGTGGTTAAGACTCTGTGCTCCCAGATTTGATCCCTAGTCAGGGAACTAGATCCCACATGCACAACCGAATAAAAACAGAAAATGTAACCTAGGACTTCCCAGGTGGCGCAGTGGGTAAGATTCCACCTGCCAGGGCAGAGGACATGGGTTCAGTCCTGGTCCAGGAAGATTCCACATGCTGCGGAGCAACTAAGCCTGTATGCCACAACTACTGAAATGTGCGTGCTCTAGGGCCTGCAGCAAAGAGTAGCCCCCACTCTCCGCAACTAGGGAAAGCCCTCTCACACCAAGGAAGACCCAGCACAGCCATAAATAAATTGAATTATATATTAAAAAAACCAACATAACCTAGGTCTGCTTATTATTTCATCTTGGGAGCTTGATAAATCTTTCTACCGGAATTCTTCTGTCCTTTTTCAAAATGTAGTAACCAGAGGAGTTGCTTTTTCTGTATGACAACAGATCATGTCTCTCACATGTCAAATTAGTGTGTGCTAGTATATCCTAAGTACCTGATTGATGTGTCAGATTTTGCCAATAATCCTAGCTTCTGTTTCTTATCTTTCTTCCTTTTTCTCTTTGCTCTATCAAAGGTAAATTTATTCTTAAAAAATTTTTTTTTAATTTTTAGAAAGGTCTATTTATTTTCAGCTATACTGGGTCTTAATTGCCACACACTGGCTTTGTTCATTTGCAGCAAGCGGGGGCTAGTCTTCATTGTAGTGTGTGGGCTTCTCATTGTGGCTTCTCTTGTTGCGGAGCACAGACTCTGGGGCAGTCAGGCTCAGTAGTTGTGGGGCACGGGCCAAGTTGCTCCACTGCATGTGGGTTCTTCCTAGACCAGGGATCAAACCCATGTCCCCTGCATTGGCAGGCAGATTCTTAACCACTAGACCACCAGGGAAGTTCCTCAAAATAATTTTTTTAATTTATTTATTTTTGGCTGTGCTGGGTCTTTGTTGCTGCGAGGGCTTTTCTGTAGTTTTGTACAGAGGGGACTACTCTGTAGTTGCAGTGTGCAGGCTTCCCATTTTGGTGCACAGGCTCTAGGGTTCATGGGTTTCAGTAGTTTTGGCTCCCTGGCTCCAGAGCACAGGCTCAGTAGTTGTGGCGCACGGGCTTAGTTGCTGTGTGGCATGTGAGATCTTCCTGGACCAGGGATTGAACCCATGTCTCCTACAGTGACAGGCGGGTCCTTTACCACTGAGCCACCAAAGGTAAATTTATTTTGATCATCATTCCTACTAGTATATCACCTCATATTCAGTAGAGGGTAGAGAACTTTTTAACCGTATTTCTCCCCAATGAGTCACTGCATTTTACAGTTTAAGTACCTAGCAGTTCTCTCAGTGACCCTTTACATTTAAGCCACAAAACCAAAACATGGGGAAGTAGTCATGGTAGACATAACAAAATACTATTCTTTAGGGCACTCTTATTTAATCAATTTTCCAGCTCTGACACTTTTCAGAACTATATTCTTGAGAGCATAGTATTTCACATGAAAAAGGAGTAGAAGTGTTCTTTGATGATTTGAGTTTTGCCATTATGATCACCTTTCCTGAAATGTGTGCTTTTCAAATTCCTTTACTCAGGTAACTCTACTGTCTTCTTCGGATGTCTGAGGCTATCGATAAGATAACATGAAAATTAACTCAACTATAATAATAAAACATGATATGTATTAAATATACTTTTTCTGCCAACATGTCCATGCTTTCCTGTCAAAAGATGGCTTTGGAAACCTTCTGTAGACCATGAGAATGGGACTCTGGCCTTAATTGAGGGGGAGAAAAAAGGATGGAAAATGTTAAATATTACGATTGAGGGCTAATATCTAACACAGGGGTAACCTGGGCTGGGAATTAAAAGGGTGGAGCTTATACTGGGGAAAGACTCCTCCAGGCGGCTATTTTGGTTTTTCTCGTAACACTTTGTATCTCTACAAGGCTGACTTTTTAAAAAATACTTTCTATACGGTCATTGCCCAGATGAGGAGTATATTTCCTCTTCCTCTTCTCTTTTTCCTCAACCCCCTTTCTCTCCACCACTCTGCCCTATCCAGTACTTAGGTAGGAGAAGGGTAAGTAAAGTAGATGGAAGGGTGGGGGCATTCCTTCTAGAATATTTCAGGTGACATAACCTTGTTTAACCGCCAGTATTTTTTTCTCCTTTCTCTCCCCTCCTACAGAAATGGAGGCAAACGACCATTTTAACTTTACTGGCCTTCCCCCTGCACCTGCTGCCTCAGGACTGAAACCCTCTCCCTCCTCAGGGGAGGGGCTCTACACTAACGGGTCTCCCATGAACTTCCCCCAGCAAGGGAAAAGTGAGTGTGAGGGCCATGTGGCCTGGGAGGGAATGGGCATCATTTCTTTAGAGTAGATTGATGGGATCGGTAGGCTCTCCTCTGGGTTGGCTACTTCACAACAGTTCTCTTTTATATCAGGTGGGAAGGGAGGAAGTGAATCCTCAGAACGCCAACTGCTAGAGAGAAATCAAGCTTCTTAGAGCAAGTTCTAGGGGTTTATGGAAGAAACACTGTTAGTTTTAAGGTTGGAAGAGATTAGAAAAATATACTGGCCTTTTCATCTTAGCTTGTTCTTCTGTTAGCCCTGTTCCCTGGCTACTGCCCCAAAGTGGTGAGGTGGCTACTGCTTCTGATAACCAGGTTGCACCCATGAGAAAGAGATAAAGGGCCAGTCCTCTGAGAAATTGTTTTTAGAGGTTGGAATAGCCACCCCTAGGACTGGAGGTGGAGGGGTTGGGTGAGAGTTGGGATGTGTTTGCCTTTTAGTTTGTGGAGTGGAGAAGAGGGCAGATGCTTGAAGTGCCTATGCCACTTCCTGCCCTTGTGGATAGAAGAGAGGGACAGGGAGAGTTTTAAGTTTACCTGTTTTCCCAGAGAAAAACATCTGTAATTCCAGATGGAAGTGCTGCTGCCAGGATCAGGTCTTTCCCTGGATTTGGCTTATCAGTTGCTCTCTGCAGTGGCTCTGCCAAGTACCTCTCTCTCTGCAGTGGCTCTGCCAAGTACCTCTCTACTCTTGCCTTGGTTTCAGTCAGGTACTTTATGCTTGGAAGCAGGGGGAGCTCAAATGCTTCCCTTCTTCCTTGCAGCAGAAAAATACTGCCACAGGCTTATGCTTAACCACCACTCCCTCCTGTCTCCAACAAGAGGGTTGCAGATAGATAGAAACTCCCTCACACCCCCACCTCTCCTGACGCTTCCTTAGTATTTTGGTTTCTTTTATTTGATTGCCCTCCAGTCCAGAGGCTGCCATGGGTGTTGAAAGGTGAAGTCTGCAGTACAGGTCATGCAGAGATTCCACTCGGTGCCTATTACCCTATGGAGTACAGTGCCTATGGGGAGGGGCCAAGTCTAGTCTCTTCTGAGCTGGGATCTTGCTGCTGTGGTGACTGCAAATTCTATTCTTAGCCCAGCACAAAGTGCTGGATCTGCATGTGCCAGTGAGGTGGAGGCTGTCCCTTTTGGTGCCACCGTGGGGCCAAACAGGCACTGGGAAAGGCAGAGGGGCGGGGGAAGGGAACTGGAGAATTCAGTCATGCCACTCCAAGGGAAGAATTCCTCCAGGGAATGAGGGTGGGGAAGAATGCAAGTCACTGTAGGGATTCTGCAAACAGTTTCATTTAGAAAAGAAAAAAAAATTAAAAAGCCCTGAGGTCAACAGCAGCCATCTCCCTGCTGGTTGTTTCTGTAGTAGGCCTAGAGAGTTCCCCAGCCCCCTACTCAGCAGCCTCAGCCGCAGTTGCTAAGCTCACATCCAGGAGCATCTGGGTTTGGTGTTCCCTGGAGACCAAAAAAACTGTAAATATAGTAGAAGGGGAATCCCCCACCCCTTCACCTTTTCTTTTTCTAGTTAGTGCTGTTCCTTTAGTAGAATTGGTATTGTTACTTGCATACATATCTGAAACTGACCCTTTTCCCTCCTTCTCTGCCAGGTTTGAATGGGGATGTGAATGTTAATGGCTTATCTACTGTATCTCACACTACTACTTCAGGGATTTTGAACTCTGCTCCCCACTCCTCCAGCACCTCACACCTCCATCACCCCAACGTGGCCTACGACTGTCTCTGGAACTACTCACAGTACCCATCTGCCAATCCTGGCAGCAACCTCAAGGACCCACCCCTTCTCTCCCAGTTCTCGGGGGGACAATACCCACTCAACGGCATCCTTGGGGGCAACCGGCAACCTTCATCCCCAAGTCACAACACTAACCTTCGGGCTGGGAGCCAAGAGTTCTGGGCCAACGGTACCCAGAGTCCCATGGGGCTTAACTTCGATTCACAGGAACTCTATGATTCCTTTCCTGACCAGAATTTTGAGGTGATGCCCAATGGACCCCCTAGTTTTTTCACCTCCCCACAGACTTCTCCTATGTTGGGATCCAGCATTCAGACCTTTGCACCCTCCCAGGAGGTAGGCAGTGGTATCCATCCTGATGAGGCAGCAGAAAAGGAACTTACTTCTGTCGTGGCAGAGAATGGTGCTGGCTTAGTAGGCAGCCTGGAGCTGGAAGAAGAGCAGCCAGGTATAACTCTTGTGGGTCCGTGAGCTGGGTTGGGAGAGGGAAAATGGGGCTGTGGGGGGCAGTGGCTTTTTGAGGTGAGGAAAACTTGTCTTTCCAGCTCTCTGCAGTGGAGGCTGATTTGCATGTTGGTGATTAGCAGAGCCAAGTGGCTGGTGTTTTTGTGGCAGCAGCACCAGCGAGAGTGGGAGTGCAAATTATTTCAAGCTCATGCAGAGCTGCTGGCCTGGAGAGGGCAGGTGGGCGAGCCCGAAACAGCCCCAACAGACACCCTGCATCAAGAAAGGCTTCTTCTAAGATATAGGAAGGGGTTGGAGCATCAGCAAGAGGCAAAGAGGCCAATTTGATTTGACTGTGGCAGAGCCAGACTGGCTGCTAAAGTGGGCTGAGCCCTAAGCAGTGATTGGCACATGAAGGAGGGAAGGAACAGGCAGAGCATACCATTGCTTGTCTACTCAGTCTCCTTTCTTTTTTGTTGTTCTTAGCATTGGTACATGTGCAGTCCCTCTTATCTTTTCCCTCAGAATATAATTTGCTATTGATTCCAAGTACAAGGGGTGACCACCCTGTAAAATCACAGGATGTTTTCTCTAACACCTGTTCCCACTGGATGGGGGAAAAGAGCTGAAAACATGATGGGTTCTTGTCTCAGACCCCACTCTTTTCCTTTTTTTATCTGCTGTAAGATCTTACTCTCACATCTTTGTTTAATCAACGTTATTGGTATTTTCGGTAACCAACATAGAACTGGCACCCATAAATGTTGAAAGAATGATCATCCGTCCCTCTAGCAAAGCTTGCCTACTATAGCTGACTGAACCCGTTGAAGGCACTGACTTTGACTTTTGCCCTCTCCTGGGATATCCTAGAACTAAAGATGTGTGGCTACAACGGCTCCGTCCCTTCTGTGGAATCATTACACCAGGAGGTCTCAGTCTTGGTCCCTGATCCCACAGTGAGCTGCTTAGATGATCCTTCACATCTTCCTGATCAACTGGAAGACACTCCAATCCTCAGTGAAGTCTCTCTTGAGCCCTTCAACACTCTGGCACCGGGTAGGCTTGGAGATTGACTCCCTTCAACGTATCCATGCAGAGGGTAACTAACTTATACCACCTAGAAGAGATAGTAAGCCAGGGAAAGTATTTGGGAATTTAGGGCCCTGGGACCTCCAGATGATCCTGTGGCAGATCACAGTTTTATGCCACTGGCCTCTGGCTGAGCCAGTTGCACTCTGAGCTGAATTGGTTCATTTCCCATGTTCTCTCCCAGTGTTCCTTTTGGCCAGGTGCCCTGGATAGGGACTTCTTACCACACAGTTGGGCTCTCTGGGTTCTCACTAACTGGAAAGAAAACATTATCTTTTACCACACTTGTTTTATGATAGCTACTAGAATTTTGTGTTGGTCTGTGGGTTAATAGAACCATTGCCTTTCCTTCCCTAATATTAGAAAGAACCTTCACCCTGTAGGAACTAGAATTGGATATTTTCACACTAATATTTCTTAAATCTCACTTCCTGATTTTCCACCCCTGAAGAGCCAGTGAGTGGAGGACTCTACGGTATAGATGATACGGAGCTGATGGGTGCAGAGGACAAGCTGCCTCTGGAGGACAGCCCTGTGATATCTGCCCTTGATTGCCCTTCCCTCAATAATGCCACTGCCTTCAGTCTCCTGGCAGATGACAGTCAAACTTCAGCCTCTATTTTTGCCAGCCCCACCTCTCCACCTGTCCTCGGGGAGTCTGTTCTGCAAGGTGAGTGAGGAGAGCTAGACAAAGTCCTTGAACTAGGAAAAGGTGAAAGTACAGGCCTTAGGGCTGGGAGATCTATGAGAACACCTTGCTGGGAGCTGAGGGGCCATGGGATGGTGTATGGTGGGACTGAAAAAAGGCATTCTGACTTCTGCTCTGTGCCCAAAAGAACTTGTGGGGTAATACTTGGAATTTGCAGGAGAAAGGAGCCCAGAAGCCTTTATTGGCTCCAGGTGAAAGGTATTCACACAGTGACAGCAGCAGCAGTTTTGCCCTTTAACCTTCATGAATGGTAGGGGAGGACAGCCAGAGGCTATTTCTCTTTTTCCTATCCTAGGGGAAAGCCCTTGAAGTAACCTTGCTTAACTTAGTCCAGGTTTGTCTGAGTAGATTCTCTTGTTTTATAGGATCATTTTTCCTTTACCCATCCTGTCCCTTTGGATTCTAGATCATAGCTTTGACTTGAATAATGGTAGTGATGCAGAACAGGAAGAAATGGAGACTCAGGCTTCAGACTTCCCACCTCTGACCCAGCCAGCCCCTGACCAGTCATCCACTATTCAGCTACATCCAGCAACCTCGCCAGCAGTCTCACCAACAGCCTCCTCAGCCATCTCCCTGGCAGTGTCTCCAGCAGCCTCCCCGGAAGTCTCCCCAGAAGTCTCCCTGGCAGTTTCTACAGCAGCCTCTCCAGAAATCTCCCCAGCCATCTCCCCAGCAGCCTTCCCAGCGGTCTCTCCAGCTTCCTCAGCAGCCCTCCCACCAGTCTCCTCAGAAGTCTCCTTGACAGCCTCCCCAGTGACCTCCCCAAAAGCCTCCCCTGCAGCTGTCTTCCCGACAGCCTCCCCAGCAGACAAGGATATCAGCAGCGTCCCTGAAATAACTGCTGACCTGGAAGACACCACTATAGAAGGAGTCCCTCCCTCTGGTACCGGTGAGTCTCTAGATTCTGTTCCACCCCTGACTGGTTCCAGGGAAACGTATCTGTCTCATGTGGCATTTAGCCCTTCCTCACTGACCTGCTGTTTCAGTATTTTGCTTGAACTCTTAACTTGGGTATCCTCTGTCTTCCTCCACCAGGTGATGTCCTGAGGAGACGTATTGCTACCCCAGAAGAAGTTCGTCTTCCCCTCCAACATGGGTAAATGCTCTAATTTGTTACATGCATTGACCTGTGACACATTTAATGAATGATTCTAGGAAGAAGGGAAGGGAGCTCTCTCATCTGAGTTGGGGGAGGAATGGACTAGACAAGAACGTGTTAAAGGATAGTTATCTGCAATGATAATGTTTCTGGGCATGAGAGTCTTAGGCTTTCTTTCTTCGTCGTGGTCTTCCTTCCCTCACCCATTCTTTCCTCATTTTGTGGCCACTTAGTTTTTTCCTCGAGGGGCTAGTGCTGTTGTCTTTTCCAAATTCAGCTGGTGGGTCTGGGGTTCAGGTGTCCAAATGAGTTAATCTGTCCTATATGTTTGGAGAAGGAATAGCAGTGAATGGGGAGCTTCATGGGCTTCATCCCCATGAATTGGGATTTTTTTTTTTTTAATGCACTCTAAGGGCAGGAGCAGTATGTGACCAGAATGAACAAGCCAGCTAACACCAAGGGCTTTGTAGGAATAACTGCCTTCCTGATCTTCCCCACCCCCGCCCCTCTAGGCTACTTGTGGTCACCAAGTCTGAGTTCTGCTTTAAGTTTTGAGAGAAAGATAAGGCTTAGTCTTAGAATAATCTGTTGCTCAGAACACAAAGTTCCTTACTAAACCCTGGCCTCTACGGAGTCATTTCATGGAGTCAGCAGTGAGTTTATTCTTCTGCTTGCCTCCCTACCCTCTATCATTTCTGCCTTTATTCTCTTAGTTCTGTATTCTCTTTGCTGGAAGCCCAGTAATTTGTCCTGAATGGCATTAGGGAGGGGGTTTCTGACTGCTCATCTCCCTGACTTTGTAAGGGGATGGGTGGAGGTCTTTCTGGGCTTGTGCAGTGTGGTGTGTTGGTTTCCCCTGAGGCACTGAGGGGCTTGAGGCTCAGGCCTGCCTTCTGGCCAAGCTTGTATCTCAGAATGCCTCTGCATCTACATGCAGTTCTAGTGAGATAGGTGCGGGGAGGGCCATCTGCTTAGTAGGGTTGGCTTCTGGGTGGCTTAAGAGTGGGTAGGGGTGTGACCTGGCGGCAGGGCCCGTGTGCTTCTCTGGCAGATGGCGGAGAGAGGTGCGCATCAAGAAGGGCAGCCACCGATGGCAGGGGGAGACTTGGTATTACGGCCCTTGTGGGAAGAGGATGAAACAGTTCCCGGAAGTGATCAAGGTAATGGAGCTTTCGTGGACTCTTGTAGGAAAGCACAGACTCCTCTTTTGGGCCCAGTGGCAACAGGCTGGCATTGTCTGCTCTGGGACTTGTTCTGTTTGTGTTGTTGCTGGCCAAAGGGCATGGTAGGACTGTAACTTCACTGACGCCACTTCACCTCCTCCTCGTAGTACCTGAGCCGCAACGTGGTACACAACGTCCGTCGGGAGCACTTCAGCTTCAGTCCCCGTATGCCTGTTGGTGATTTCTTTGAAGAGAGAGACACACCCGAGGTGCACACCCAAGGGTTAAATATACTTGTTTAAATATGAGGAGGGGTTGGACAAGCTGCAGCTTCCTCATGGGGTTTGGAGATTGTCAGGCATCAAATGGTTCAGAGGTTCTGGTGGCTTGCACGAACTTCCGTTGTAACAATGTCTTCCTTCTTACCTCAGGGCTTGCAGTGGGTACAGCTCTCGGCAGAGGAGATCCCATCCAGGATTCAGGCAATTACTGGGAAACGGGGCCGACCTCGAAACACTGAGAAGGCCAAGACCAAGGAGGTCCCCAAGGTGAAACGGGGCCGAGGTCGGCCACCCAAGGTCAAAATCACTGAGCTGTTGAATAAGACAGACACTCGCCTCCTAAAGAAACTGGAGGCCCAAGGTACCATGATATTTCTTTACTTGGGAATTCTGCTCACTCTCTGAGGTATCTGAAATGTTGATGAATTGGTTAATGCCTGGGTTTCCCAGGAGTGTGACTGATATCTGGATGGCATGAATCTGAATTACCTTCTCCTCTCTGGAAAGCAGCATCAGGGTCCTAGCACTTTTGTGGTATTTTTTTTTTTTAAACAACCAGTTCCTTTCTTGGGTTTCTCTTTAGTGGAGCCTTGTGCGGGGAGGTGGGGGTAGTATCCCAGGAGTAATTATAAGAGGAGAGGGCTTTCATGTCCTTTCTTACCATCTTTTAGCTTCTTACTTATCTTACTGGTCTTGCTTGTCTTGTGTAAACACTGATTGCCACCATCATAGAGGTTCAGAATTCACATCTGAATCCAAAAGATAATTGGCACTGTTTTAGTGGGATGGACAGGTAGGAAATGTCTATAAGTTTTCAGTAAATATTGCACTTACCTTTATATAGTATGAAGAATGTGAAAGAATTTGGAATCAAGTATCTCCTACTCAGAGTTCCAGCTCTGCCAGATTCTGACTGTATGACCTGGAGCAAGTCACTTATATTTTAAAAGCCTCATAGTGGTTCATCTGCAGATAGTATCTATCTAAACTTAGAGGGTTGCTGCACATATATGGTGGTGGTAGTATTTCTATGCCAGAATAGGATAGGTACTATCGTATCAAAAACATCAGTTCTAAAACACTGTTGTCTGCAGATTCACATCTCAATATCATCTTCCAAAGGAGAAAAAATTCAGATATTTTAATGGAGCAAGACATAGGAGCTGAACATAGGCAATAACTATGTCAGATTTGATAGGATTCTATTAAAGTGTCCATTACCTGGGCCCTTCCTTTCTGGCACATTCTTGCTTAATTGGTGCTTCCAACTTAAGACCACCTGCTTTCTCTGGCAGTTTTTTCTGTTTCCTTTCTTAGTTCTAAAATCAGCCTGTCAGGCAGCCTGAGAGAGGGACAGTCTCTAAAGCTACTCTGCTGTTCTGGCCTCCAGGACCCTTTCTAAAGCAGTCTAAGTTCCAGAGGCTGGTCCTTCTGGGCACGAGATGCCATTTGTGTTACCTCCATAGGAGGTTCCTCTAGTACATTTTTTTCTCCCAGCCTTTTATGTATACTTAAAAAAAAAAAAAAAGACAGGCATCTAGTTTCTTCAGGGAGCTGTTTGGAGGCCAGCTTTGTGATAGGCATGTGCTGGTCTGGATGCTGGAGATTGGTCTGCCTGCCTCACTCTTCATTTTTCTTTTTATTCTCACAGAAACACTGAATGAGGAGGATAAAGCAAAGATGTGTAAAATCAAGAAGATAAAGCAGAAGGTGCAGCGGGGAGAGTGTCAGACTAATAACCAAGGGCAGGTGAGGGACATCAGAGAGATTCCACAGTAGGTTAACTTCTCCTACAGCTGCTCTGTCTTCTTTTCCATCTCCCATGCCTGCCACCTGCCATTTAGAGAATTTGGCTTGTTCAAAAATAATGTGGGCATCTCCAGAGTGAAGGAATTGATCCATTGCCAACCCCTCATCCCATGTCTCAGCTCTTCTCCCCAGCATCCTTGTTTCTTTTTTAATCCTAGCCCAAGCAGTGATGCTTTCAGTTTGAGGAGAAATGACTTCCTTTATGGTTTACAGGCCAAAAACAAGAGGAAACAAGAGACCAAGAGCTTAAAGCAGAAAGACGCCAAGAAGAAATCCAAGGTAGGTACTTAATATGCACAGGCATAACTTTGAAGTCACCAAACTGATTTTGCAAGACATGTGAGTTGGTCATGTTTTATAGTCACGTTTCTGGGTGTAAGGTGGGGAGGATGGGGACCAGGGAAGGGTGGTGATTTGAATCTTCACGGCACTCTTGATTCCTCTCTCCCTTGGGTGGGTAGGCTGAGAAGGAGAAGGTAAAAACAAAGCAGGAAAAACTGAAGGAAAAAGTCAAGAGGGAGAAGAAGGAGAAGGTAAAAATGAAGGAAAAGGAGGAGGTGGCCAAGACCAAGCCAACGGGTAAAGCAGATAAAGTGCTGGCCACCCAGAGGCGCTTGGAGGAGCGGCAGAGGCAGCAGATGATCTTGGAGGAGATGAAGAAGCCCACAGAGGACATGTGTCTGACTGACCACCAGGTAGTGAGGGGAGAACAACAGGTCCTGGAGGGGCCATCCATGAAGACACTTCTGTTAAAGGAAGAGCCTCCTAGATATCCAGACTGTTGCCTTCCCATGTGTTTGACAGAACACCTACCACTTTTATCCCTACAGCCGCTGCCTGACTTCTCACGCATCCCTGGTCTGATCCTGCCTAGTGGGGCCTTCTCAGACTGCTTGACCATTGTGGAGTTCCTGCACAGCTTCGGCAAGGTGCTGGGCTTTGACCCTGCCAAAGATGTCCCTAGCCTGGGGGTCCTACAGGAGGGGCTCCTGTGTCAAGGGGACAGCTTGGGCGAGGTACAAGATCTACTGGTGCGACTCCTGAAAGCTGCACTCTATGATCCTGGTTTGCCCTCCTACTGTCAGGTGAGGTCCTTTCCTGGGTTCATAGGGCTTGGGATCCATGCTTTTCTCAGTTTTGCTTTCTCTTTGAGTTGAACACATGAAAGCCCTTTCCAAAGTGATCAGGACAAGTAAAGGGAGATACACAAATGGTCTTCAAATGAAAGTGGTTTGACTTACAATTTTTCGACTTTACAATGGTTCAAGAGTGATAGGCCTTCAGTAGAGGTACTTAAGGTTTTGATTTTGATCTTTTCCTGGACTGGAGAAATGCAATAGTACACTCTCACAGTGCTGGGCATGCATGTCACTTTTGCAGCCATTCTGTTCCTCACTTGCAATACAGTATGCAGTAGATTGTGTGAGATATTCAGCATTTTATTATTAAGTGGATTTGTGTTAAATGATGATTTTGCCTTCCTCTAAGGCTAATTTAAATGTTCTGAGCATGTTTAAAGTAGGGTTGGCTAAGCTGTCATGTTCTGTAGATTAGGTGTATTAAATGCGTTTTCAACTTACAATATTTTCAATTTATGATGGATTTTTTGGGACACGATCCCATCATAAATTGAGGAAGATCTGTATACTACATGCTATCCCTTATAATTTACTGCCTTTTTTCTTAGGTTACTACTCATTGCTTTATGATTTTAGGTTCTGATTCTCCATTATTCTCTTTAGGGACAAGTGGAGGAAAATCTGTAGTTTCTTCCTGTTTTTGTTTTCCTCTATTTTTTATTTTTCTTTGTGACCTCCCTCTGCTTATTTTATTCATTTTCCTTTAATATACTTCTTTTCTTTTGTACCCGTCCTTTTTCTTCTCTCATCTTATCCTAGCAACTTTCCTTCTTAATTTTTTTTACCTTAACCCCATAGTTCTCTCCTACTATATTTTCCTACTCCAGATTGACTTAACTTGAGTTGTTCCTCTTTCTATCTTAACTCCTATTATGTTCTCCTCCAAACAGTCCTTAAAGATCTTGGGGGAGAAGGTGTCCGAGATCCCACTAACAAGAGACAATGTGTCTGAGATCCTGCGCTGCTTCCTCATGGCATATGGAGTGGAGCCAGCCCTCTGTGACAGCCTGCGCACCCAGCCTTTTCAAGCCCAGCCACCCCAACAGAAGGCTGCTGTCCTTGCTTTCCTTGTGCATGAGCTCAATGGCTCCACCCTCATCATCAAGTGAGGGGCTGGGGTGGGGATGGTTATTATGTGCCTTGGTCAGACTGGGATAGGGGAGGGGTTTAGCCATCTAGAAATCCTGGGTGATGTGTGTCTACTGCCATGCTCTGGGCATGCTGGTATGACCTGGGACTGAATCTAATTTTCCTTCCTGGGAGAGCCCAAGACTTACTCTGCCATTCATCCAGTCTAGGTTCTAGGATGAAACTCCTTTTACCCTTGAACCTCCCTTCTTTTGTATGTGTGTTGCCACTTCTCCCTCAAAATACTATTCCCTGTTTCCCTGCAGTGAGATTGACAAGACTCTAGAGAGTATGTCCAGCTACAGGAAAAACAAGTGGATTGTTGAAGGCCGGCTGCGGAGGTAAGGACAGGACAGAGGAGAGAAGGGGGAAAGGGTGAAGCATAGCCAGGACTTCTGTTTGGAACTTGGTGTCCTTAGCCCCTCTCCTGGGGTTGAGACCGGTCCAGGGCCCAGGATGGCTTAGATTCAAGGTGTTCCTTTTGTGGTGGTATCATGTTCCTCACCACAGTTTCCCTTAAACTATGTGTGTCAAGATTGAAAACTGCTCTGGCCAAGCGAACAGGGCGACCTGAGGTAGAGCTGCAGGGGCCAGAAGAAGGCCTAGGGCGGAGGCGCAGTTCTCGGATCATGGAGGAGACCAGTGGCATGGAAGAGGAGGAAGAGGAGGAGACTGCAGCTGCTGTCCATGGCCGTAGGGGTCGAAGGGATGGAGAGGTACTAGCCCAGACCAAGGAAAGTGGGAGGTGGAAAACATTATTTCTTTCTCTTGAATATGATGATCCCCTTTTTCTCGGTGTCTACTTGTTTCTTCTCCAGGTTGATATCACAGCATCTAGCATCCCAGAGCTAGAGCGCCAGATAGAAAAACTAAGCAAGGTATTGTGCTTCTAGCCTCCTAGGAGCTGGAGATAGGGGCTGGGTGGGAATTGGTTACCTTATGAGTTGGGCCTAGATGGTATCAATTTTATAGGGAAGCTGAGAGCCATGCCCTTCTCCCATATACTGGACGAAGTCACCACTGTCACCCTGGAAGTGTGTTTTTCATTCATCTTCCTTTTCCACTGCCTACCCAGCGTCAGCTCTTCTTTCGAAAAAAGCTGCTTCATTCATCCCAGATGCTTCGAGCAGTCTCCTTGGGTCAGGACCGCTACAGACGCCGCTACTGGGTGTTGCCCTATTTGACTGGTATTTTTGTGGAAGGAACAGAGGGAAGCTTAGGTAGGTGTGTTGTAGGACCCTGGTTTGAGTCCTAGCTAACAAAAGTTAAGCAGTTCCTTTTCCTCTACCTAGCATCTTGGGCTGTTTTGATTGTATGACAATCAGTTTAACATACTGTGGTTAAGAGCACAGGCTCTGGAGTAAGACTGCCTACCTTCTGCTCTGCCATTTACCAGCTATATGCTTCAATTTTCATTTATGAGATGGAATTAATAATAAAATGTATATGTCATAGGGCTATTGAGGGGATTAAAGTAAGTTGATAGAATAATAACTTAGAATAATGTGTAACATAGCTGGTTCTCAATAAATGTTAGCTTATGTTTATGCTGATGATAATTACTTGGGAACATAGTTTTTCTTTTGCAGATACTATGCTGGTTGCTGTATAAGCATTTTCCAGTGCAGTCTCAAAAAGTGGGGGATTAAGTCCAAGAGAAAAAGAAAGTATATGTCCTGTGTTTGTACACCCTCTTTCTTTCCCATTATATATCAGTATGTGTCTTATGCTCTTCCCTTTGCTTTACAGTTCCTGAGGATGTGATAAAGCAGGAAACTGACTCCTTAAAAGTGGCAACCCATTCAACAACCAGCCCAGCCTCCTTCTCTCTGAAGAGGGAGTTAGCTGGCTCCAGCACCTCTGCCAGTTCTCCTGCCCGGGCCCGAGGCCGACCTCGGAAAACAAAGCCTGGCTCTATGCAACCTAGGCACTTGAAATCTCCTTCCAAGGGTCAAGGTTCAGAAGAGCCTCAGACCCAGCTTCAGCCTGAGACTCAGTCCCATCCTCAGCTTCAGGCTCATGCCCTGCCCCAGCTTCAGTCCCATCCTCACTCTCATAATGGGTTCCTGGAGCCAGAAGGCTCCCCATTGTCTCTGGGTCAGAGCCAGCATGACCTCAGCCAGTCAGCCTTCCTGTCTTGGCTGAGCCAGACTCAGAATCATGGCTCCCTGCTGAGCAGCTCAGTCCTCACGCCTGACAGCAGTCCCGGAAAACTGGACCCAGCCCCATCACATGCCCTGGAGGAGCCAGAACCTGACGAGACAGAAGCCAGCTCTGATTCTCAAGCTCCCTGGTTTAATTTCTCAGTCCAGATGCCCTGCAATGCTGCCCCTACACCACCCCCTGCAGTTTCTGAGGACCAGCCCAATCTTTCCCCTCAGCTGCCTGCTTCTTCCAAGCCAGTAAGTAGCCAGAATTAGTGGTATGCACTTACATTCATCTGGCTACAGGCTAGGTTGCCTGGCTGTGGGCTGTTGCCACAGTTTGGGGGAAGGGATGAGGCCACTGGGGTCCTGTCAACATGAAAACACCCCCATCACCTTATGTTTCATTTCATTCATAGGTGAGTAGAGCCAGTGCTGCCAACTCCTATTCTCCAGGGCCGTTCTCTTCCACTCCTTTGCTGGGCATGACTCCTAAAAGGCGAGCAGGAGATCCTGCAGAAACATCACAGAGCCCCACAGGGCAAGGACAGCCAAAACGGAGAGGGAGACCTCCCAGTAAGTTCTTCAAACAGATGGAGCAGCGTTACCTAACCCAGCTGACAGCCCAGCCTGTCCCACCTGGTGAGTGACCTTGGCATGGGATGGAATGAGAATATATGTAGGAGTGGAATCAGATATGGACCATGTAGTTCCCGTTGCCCATGTTACACAAATAAACTGTGTTCACAGAGATGCGCTCTGGCTGGTGGTGGATCCGAGATCCTGAGACATTGGATGCCACGCTCAAGGCCCTGCACCCCCGAGGCATCCGAGAAAAAGCACTTCATAAACACCTAAACAAGCACAGGGACTTCTTACAGGAAGTCTGCCTACGGCCCTCATCAGGTAAGATAAATACCTAACCAGCCTGAGCTGAGGAGCCCAGGTCAGTTTTGAGCTGCTGCTGTGGACAGTGAACAGCCTGATGGACTTTTCCCTCTGCCTTCTATCTTCTCAGACCCCATCTTTGAGCCCAGTCAGCTACCTTCCTTTGAAGAAGGGATCGTGAGCTGGACCCCCAAAGAGAAGACATATGAGACAGACCTGGCTGTGCTTCAGTGGGTGGAGGAGCTGGAACAGCGGGTCATCCTGTCTGATCTGCAGATTCGGGTACCCTGGGCTGGCACTGGGTAGGGGGTTGTTGAGGAGAGGGTGTGTTAATCTCTTATACTCTGTTAGGAAAAACCTGGGGTTCCCATTTTGCAAAGTGACCTCCCATGACCCTAAATCAGTTCAGTTCAGTCGTTCAGTCATGTCCAACTCTTTGCGACCCCATTAACCACAGCACACCAGGCCTCCCTGTCCATCTCCAACTCCCAGAGCCCACCCAAACCCATGTCCATTGAGTCGGTGATGCCATCCAACCATCTCATCCTCTGTTGTCCCGTTCTCCTGCCCGCAATCTTTCCCAGCATCAGGGTCTTTTCCAGTGAGTCAGCTCTTCGCATCAGGTGGCCAAAGTACTGGAGTTTCAGCTTCAACATCAGTCCTTCCAGTGAACACCCAGGGCTGATCTCCTTTAGGATGGACTGGTTGGATCTCCTTGCAGTCCAAGGGACTCTCAAGAGTCTTCTCCAACACCACAGTTCAAAAGCATCAATTCTTTGGCGCTCAGCTTTTTTTACAGTCCAACTCTCACATCCATACATGACCACTGGAAAAACCATAGCCTTGACTAGACGGACCTTTGTTGGCAAAGTAATGTCTCTGCTTTTTAATATGCTGTCTAGGTTGGTCATAACTTTCCTTCCAAGTAAGCATGGCTGCAATCACCATCTGCAGTGATTTTGGAGCCCAGAAAAATAAAGTCAGCCACTGTTCCACTGTTTCCCCGTCTATTTGCCATGAAGTGATGGGACCGGATGCCATGATCTTAGTTTTCTGAATGTTGAGCTTTAAGCCAACTTTTTCACTCTCCTCTTTCACTTTCATCAAGAGGCTCTTTAGTTCTTCACTTTTTGCTGTAAGAGTGGTGTCATCTGCATGTCTGAGGTTATTGATATTTCTCCCGGCAATCTTGAATTCAGCTTGTGCTTCCTCCATTCCAGCATTTCTCATGTTGTACTCGGCGTATAAGTTAAATAAGTAGGGTGACAATATACAGCCTTGATGTACTCCTTTTCCTATTTGGAACCAGTCTGTTGTTCCATGTCCAGTTCTAACTATTGCTTCCTGACCTGCATACAGGTTTCTCAAGAGGCAGGTCAGGTGGTCTGGTATTCCCATCTCTTTTAAGAATTTTCCACAGTTCTTTTTCTGTGCTTAATGTCCTTCCTTTATAATGAGTTTTATTTCTCTCTCCCACCTGCAGGGCTGGACATGTCCCAGCCCAGACTCTACTCGTGAAGACTTGGCATACTGTGAGCACCTAGCTGATTCCCAGGAGGATATCACCTGGCGGGGTCGAGGCAAGGAAGGTCTGGCACCCCAGCGTAAAACTACCAACCCCCTGGACCTGGCAGTGATGCGCCTTGCTGCCCTGGAGCAGAATGTGGAGCGGCGGTACCTGCGGGAGCCGCTGTGGCCAGCTCATGAGGTGGTGCTGGAGAAGGCCCTGCTCAGCACACCTGGTAGTGCCCCACAGTGCACGCCCACAGAGATGTGAGTGCCTATCCTCAAGTGCTTGGTCTTGGGGAGAAGGAATCAATTTAATAAATCCTACTCCTCATCCCCAAATCACCACTTCCTCCCATCAGATCATACGAGATCACCCCTCGAGTTCGGGCCTGGCGCCAAACACTAGAGCGTTGCCGGAGCGCAGCCCAGGTCTGCTTGTGCCTTGGCCAGCTGGAGAGGTCCATTGCCTGGGAGAAGTCTGTCAACAAAGTGGTAAGAAGCCTGGGGAGCCAAAGAGATGGCCGCTGGGATGGGTGGGGTGAGTGGCAGGCATAGAGGCTTGAGGGCTGACCCTAACTCCTCACAACCCTGGTCCAGACCTGTCTAGTCTGCCGGAAGGGAGACAACGATGAGTTTCTTCTACTTTGTGATGGGTGTGACCGTGGCTGCCATATTTACTGCCTTCGGCCCAAGATGGAGGCTGTCCCAGAAGGAGACTGGTTCTGTGCTGTCTGTCTGGCCCAGGTACGTCTTCTGCTCTTCTCATTCCACTCCCGAGCAAGTCAGAGGTTTTCTTTCTCATCCTGTTTACCACCAGTCTTAAAATATCATTCTTACCATGCCTTCCGTCTCTCCTGGGAAAAGGTTCCAGATGACGTGCTAGGAGACCTGGGTTCTGGTCCTTTTTTGCACAAGTCACCTAAATTCTACCACCTTACTTGCTTTCCTTATAAAATGGGAGTGATTATACTTTCCTTTTTCACATAACCCAAAAGGGCAAGTAATAAGTTCACAGACTGGCTTATGCATGAAAGTATTTTGAAGCCTCAGTCACACTCAGACAAGTAGTACTGTGCTAAGTCACTTTAGTTGTGTCCGACTCTTTTGCAACCCTGTGGACTATAATCTGCCAGGCTCCTCTGTCCATGGAATTCTCCAGGCAAGAATACTGGAGTGGGTTGCCGTGCCCTCCTCCAGGGCATGTTCTTGACCCAGGGATCAAACCCACATCTCCTGCATTGGCAGGCAAGTTCTTTAACACTTGTGCCACTTGGGAGGCCCCCAGACAAGTAGGGATTGTGATCAAGTAGAGAGCAAGCAGGGTACATATTTCCAGCTGTGGCTGATCTCACCTTTTTCTTATCCTCAGCAGGTAGAAGGAGAATTGACTCAGAAATCTGGTTTCCCAAAACGAGGCCAGAAGCGGAAAAGCAGTTATGTGCTGAACTTCCCAGAGGGTGACAACCGCCGGCGCAGGCTGCTGCCAAGGTGCCGAGAGAGCCCAGCAGTGCCCCGGTACTCAGAGGAAGGGCTGTCCCCCTCGAAGCGGCGGCGCGTCTCCATGCGGAATCATCACAGTGATCTCACGTTCTGCGAGTGAGTTGGGGACAATCGGCTCTATGTTTTCTAAAGTAGAGGGCTAGGAGGGGTCCGTGGTTTGCTTCCTGATAGTGTATCATCACTGTCTGTTTCATAACAGGATTATCTTGATGGAGATGGAGTCCCATGATGCAGCTTGGCCTTTCCTGGAGCCTGTGAACCCACGATTGGTGAGTGGGTACCGGCGGATCATCAAAAACCCTATGGATTTTTCCACCATGCGGGAGCGACTGCTCCGGGGAGGGTAAGTAGACATCGTTGACTCTTCTGGCTCTTCTGTTACGGCCATTGCTGGTACCGCAGCTGACACCTCTGTCTCCACCCCTGCCCAGGTACACCAGCTCAGAGGAGTTTGCGGCTGATGCACTCCTGGTCTTTGACAATTGCCAGACTTTCAATGAAGATGATTCTGAAGTGGGCAAGGCTGGACACATCATGCGCCGCTTCTTTGAGAGCCGCTGGGAGGAGTTTTATCAGGGAAAACAGGCCAATCTGTGAGGCGTGGGAGGTGGGGAGTCACCTTGTGGCATTGCCCTCTGCCCTCCACATAAACCCTGCCATTCTCACCTGCTGATGCTGCCCTGGGTCCAGACTCAAGTCAGAGGGAGAACCCTGATTTTTGATGTCGCCCTTGGCAGCGCCCTACATCTTCTTATCCTTACACCCTTTCTCCCTTTCCTCCTCTTGTTCCTCAAATAAGAGGGGCAGAGATGAGGTCCTTCTGGACTGAAAGCCAAAAAAGAAAGAAAAAATAATTTTTCCTTTCTGTTTTATTTCCTAATTAAATAAGAGGAGGAGGAAAGAAGCCCCTACTTCCTCCTCCCAGCTTCCTCACCTTCCCTGTACGTGCCCCAGCATTCTGGGGCTATTTAACAATAGCAATAGTTCTAGTGAATGTGTGAAACCGAGAAACACTCTGTACTGTGTGTGGACCCGCAGTGACGGCCAGTAAAGTGGACTTAACTCCCAAGTGTGTCGAGCCGGACACCGGGCCCTGAACATGCTGCTTCCATGTTCAGTCCCTCCCCTGCTTCTCACTTTCTCTTTCTCAATCCCCTCTCCCCTTCAGATTTGTCTCTCATCCAATAATGTAAAACTATTGTGTACGGGTTCCTCCATCCTTTTCTCTTCCCCCAAATGTTTTTTCCCTTCAAAGGAAAAAGTTCAGAGGTCCCTGTCTTTCTCTCTCCTCACCTTCCTGCCAATAGCTAGCCTCTCTATAATGTTGGATACTCCTCAAATGCTGAGTTTCTAGCCTTTTCTGAAACTCAGTAAACTGGGGAGAGGGCAGGGAGGCACCCTGGACCCTGGGCCTTCCAGCCTCCTTCCCCACCTCTTACCCAAACCTCCCTCTTGGGAACTCCTCAGGGACAACTACTGCTGAGTTCGGGCACACCCCAAGATGGAGGCCAGGTAGCAACTGACTGGCCTGAGAGAGAGAGAGAGAGGTGTGTGTGGGTGTGTGTGTGAGTGAGAGAGGATGTGATTGTGCCCCTGTTTTTGGTGGCATCCATTCAGTTTTTTCCCTAACACCTGTTTCCTATTGTTTCAAACCATTGAAACACCTTTCTCATTGTTTCAAACTATCACTTTGTCTTTGGGAAACCACAGGAACAGTTTTTCTGGGTCAAAGCTGTGTCTCTTCCCTCTCTCCCAGTCATTTCTGTTCCAGCCTCTTCAAACTGTGCAATCTTTTAGCAGGAACACCCTCTCCTTTCAGTAGCTCTGAGTCCTAAGCTTTTGCAGGGAGAGGGGTAGAACTGGATCTTTTTCTAATCCCACAAGCTTCTGTGGGTTTAGTTGTGCTTTCCTTCCCTTATCTACTTTATATCCTGGGACCCCTTCCCCAGTAGCAGAGACCCCAGAGCACAAGTGAGTAGGGAGGAAAGGCTCTGGGTCCACCACTGCCCTACATGTGACTATGCCCAAGTTAAGCCCCAACATGTGAGAGGAAAGCTGCTAACTCCCAGCTATAGCCATGGGCCCCTGGCCCCCTGCTTTCCTGCTCAGCAGAGCCCCTCCCATCAGAGATTACGGGTACTTGCACTGGGGAGGTGGCTGCTGGCTGGCCCAAGCAGAGAGCTGAGGCATCCAAGAAACGTTCCATTGGTGGGAGAGGGGGTGCCGGGTGAGGGGGAGCATTCCTGTACTTCTAGCAGCACTGAATAGCCACTGAAGGGGGTGGGGGCAGTGTAGGTCCTGGGGCAACCCCTTTATTTCTTTATGCCCCTACTCCCCCATAGCCTATTTCTAAAGTCGCCTTTTCTGTCAGATAAACCTCAGAACTTTTAATTTTATTTGAGATTTTTTTTTTTTGCTTTTAAATAAGAGGTGGATTGAAGAGTATTTGAATTGACTTTATATTATGCATAAATATTTATATTTTATCTAAATAACTGCTCTGTAACAAACTTTGTGTTAGTTGAGCATTTGGAACTGTTATAGTTGGGGGCTCTTCTTTTACCCCATGGCAGTTTTCCCCAGTATAAAATGTTCTAGATTAATTTTACTGTTGGAGGTTAGATGGATGGGGGAGTGAAGTTTCAATTGTTCCTGCTATGTGTTCCTCTCCCAGCTCCATCTCTTTCCCTAGGGACCAGGCACTCTGAAGGTGGGGTGGAGTCCTAGCCTCAGTTTGGAGTGGGGGTTGATGGGGGGGGGTGGGGATAGGGCATGATCAAAGGGGCCATTTCTCACTTTTCTTTCCTCATCTTCACTGCCCCTTGAGCTAGGTGGATTTTCTCTTCTTGACAAGAGTATCTGATAGGGAAGACAAGTTTAAAAAGTAAATAAAACCCACCCCTGCCCCTTTGTTTCCCTTCCCCCATCAGTCTGGTAACAGGAAGAAACCACACCATCAACACCAACAAATTTCCACGTTCCTTTTACAACAAAAGGGACTTGACTTTTTATATAACCAAATGTGGTGTTTTAGTGACTTTTTGATAATGTACAGTTTTTTGTGAATTTAAATTTATTTCTTTCTATATTTTTAGGACCAATCTCATTTTTAATAAGGTAAAAAAAGGAAAAAAAAAAGTCTAGAGATAAAAAAAACTCCTGTTTTTGCCATGTGATGTTCCACAAGTGCAGCTGTAGAAAAGTGCTTGTCAGTTGAATAAAAACCACATTTGATAGAGACTCAAAAGACTCTGTGTATTTATCTTGCTTCAACATAGGTTCTTGTACTTGCCTAAAGGGGAAAACTGGGTGGTGTCAGGGTGAGTATATGACTGGTTTGATGGAGAAGACAGCAGGCAGGAGAGCAATGTGCCCCTAAATGTCAACATTTCTCTCTGAATCTCCAGGCTTGGCCCTTCCTTTTCCAGGAGGCGTCCAAGGCAGAATTTCTGTTTATGTGAATGGAACAGGTGCTTCTGGCTGAGGTGCTGTAACAGAAGATTCAAGTGTGCCAAGTTCCTACCTTGTGAAGCATGGCTTTGGCTTTCTAAGGCTGCCACCTATGTTCCTGATACAGGAAAAGTATGTGCTCATCACCACCTTCCCCAGCTTCCCACCCATGGATAAGACACCACGAGGTAGACTTTTGTGTTTTATTTCACAAGCTGAAATAAGAGAAAGTTCTACCAAATTGTAGGGAAGAAACATGAGAATACCAAGGGTCAGACAAATTAGAATGGGTAGCAGTGGCACAGACATGGCAAGAGTATAAAATTAGAAAGCTCTGAATAAAGAAAAAATGTACAAAATGTGTTTTGAGGATAAATTAAACTTATTTCCTGTCCAAGGTGGTAAGTGCATGCAGGAGTGCACTTGCCACCCCTGAAACAGTATGTGTTGGGGGATGCAGACACCAGTAAATGGTGTGAGAACTTTTTACAAGCTGGGAAAGCTTATCACACTGAAGGCTGGAAGTTTTGTTTTGGTGACCCTCGAACTGGAATAGGAGGAGAAGGAATATCTCTTGTTTTCAGCCCTACAAAAACCTCAGATGGCTGCTTTGGTGCATCCTTACCTTCTCAGCTAGTGGCAGCCACTGGCAAACTTATTCAAGTTACAAGCTCTGCTCCAATGCTGGTGTTCCTGGGGGAGGCTTCCGAGCATTACTTAATATCCTAAGCAGTCATCATTTGGCCTACCACAGCAAGATCTAACTGAAGAGTTCACACTATTCTAGGGTGATAAATGAGGTAAAAATCTCAAAGAAGACATTCCAGAAATAGAAATAACGAAGAATTTTTGCATTTGATCGTGAGCCCTTTCTAGCCCCCAGCTTCCTAACCCTCGTGAAGGGAAGGACAGTAAAGGAAGGAAACACGTGTAAACCAGGTGCTTGTGCCTGTGTTGAATAGTGGAACTGTGAGGTAGATCTGTAACAAGGACAAGGAAGTTGTGGGCCATACCTGGGAGAATGGAGGTTCATTTGAAATGGAAGTGGACAGGCCAAGGGGAAGCAGCAGTGTTAACTGGGGTGAGAGGGCACCTACCTCTCTTATTACTAGTCTCGTGGGGAGCACCTCTAGGGAGGTGCCGCAGAATTCAGCAAAGAGGAGAAGGGCGATAGAGCTCACAGGCCTGGCTCAGCTGTTGAAGGAAGACCCTCCTACAAAAGGAAAGGGTAAAAGCTGAGTGAAGGCGGGATCTGCTAATGCCTGGAAGCAGTTAAAAGCAGGTAGCACAGAAATGGCATAGTTGGTTTAGGAGGGAATCAGGAAGGGTTAATGTGGCAAGGCACAAGGTTAGACCTAGCCCTTACAGACTGGCTGTCATAATACCACCCTCTTGTTTGGTCTAGCAGAGCCTGGGGAGAAGTTTAGACCTGATCACTGACCCAAGTTTATTGCCCTAGGCCAAGGTCAAGGTAACCTGCTAATAAGTGCAATGCTGCTGCTCTCCCAGAAGGTGGGGCACGTGCACAAAAGAACAACTTTTTTTTTCTTCTTCTAGATGTTTACACTCCATTCCAGCAAGCCCTCTCACCTCACCTTTGTGGAGCAAAATAACAACCCCCAAGTAAGCGCCCCAAACGGCAGACACTGAAGCAGCAGGGGATAAGCAATGCAGGCACCAAGAGGCTAAATGAGCTCACTGATCAGTAAGTCAGGAAAAGAAGAATGGCACTGGGCTGAGGTGGCCCGACCCAGGGAGGGTCAGGAGAGCAAGAGAGTCTAGTCCTCACTCTCAGTGCAAGTAATGTCCCCCTACTACCCCATCCATTCCTGACAAGGGCTACTTATTCACTCTTCAGAGCCACTAGGCTTCCTAGTCTTGGCAGCTCTTCCAATCCTTTGGTTAAAAACACTCTAAAAATAACATCTCTCCCCACCATCATTCCTACATCTTCCCTAACCTCGACCCATACCCTCCTCCAACAAGCCTCGGGGCTGAGTATCCAGAGTGAGAGAAGAGCAGTAATATCGGCATGAGGTGGGACAGGCAGGCACTAAGCCTAGTAAAGGATATCATCTGAGAAAGTGATTCTGGTATGTTCTATTTGACAAAGAAAAGAGAAAAATACAAAGTAGCAAAATATTTTAAGAATGTTATGAGCACCATAATGAGCAGGAGTGAGATGTGAAGTACAGGGAGAGTATGACCTGGGCTCCATGAAGACAGGATTCAGAAAACACTAGCATAGTTTAAAGAGCCCAGCCCAAGGCTATGAGCCTGAAGACTGCCCCTACAATTCCTCAGCAGCACCACTGCCACCAGTAGGCCATTTCGAGAGAGAAAAACCAGCCCTCATTCCTTCCCTCCTTTTTCCAATTACTCACCCGTGTTATGAACTGTCAGAAATGAACTAACAATTAGGGGGAAAGTATCATGAGTGTAACCCAAAAGGGTCCAAACAAATTCCACAATGCCATTAACCACTACAAAAATAACTTCAGGCTCTCACCCTATCACTTCCCATGCCCAAACCTGCCCAAACCAGAAACATTCATTAATAAAATCCATTAAACAGATTCACATGAGGAAAATGCACAAACAGTAACTTCATAATTTTAAAACAAAACAATGCAAAATAAGAGCCATTTAAACATTTAAATACAGAGAAAGTAGAACCAAGAATTCTGAGAGGCAGAGATGGGGCAGCACTAATGTCAACAACAGCTTCTACACATGAAAGGCCCTCATTTCATTAAACCTCCTAGCAAAGCAAGGTTCCCCCCAAACTACTATTAATTAAATGAACAGGAATCTAGATTTTTCTCTTTTTCTTCAAGGCCCCTGACAAGAGATCTATGGTGTACTTTCCTAAGGGCTAGAGACTCAGAAACAAGAGCTACCTGCCCAGGCAAACCCTCCCAGATTACTGGACTTGGGGCTGTTTTACATCAGATAAACCCTTCCTGAGGTTGGAAGTACCCATGAGAAAATTGTGGCAATTTCGTCTATTTTTCATCTTACCTATTATTCCCTACCGTCTGCTACCTCTACTCCCTTACCCTCAGGATGTACAAGAGGACACTCGGGGTGGGGAGCATCAGGACTCTCAACTCTGGGATGGGTGAAGGGAAGGGAAAGCTGGGCCCAGGGTCTGTGTACAACTGACATCACAGCTTCTTCCCACCCTGTAGCATCTCCTTCTTCTCCCCACAGCCAGCCTACTGAACACCTGTTCCTCCATTCTCCATCATCTGGCTTTCTGCCTGTGTGGGAGAAACGCACCTGACCTGGAAGTGAAGGGGAGCAGCACTCTCCTTTCAGTGTAGAAGGGAGTGACTGGGAAGAGAAGGTACAGGACCTTACTTCCTAGACGATGGGCAAAGGCTTCCTCTGATCTGTCTCCAGGTGTGTAGTCAGGTCTTGCAGAAGGAGATGGGGTTGAAGAGCAAAACAGAGCCTTGTGAAGGTCTGACCTTGGGATTACTGAGATGGGATTTATTGCTCTTTTCTCTCCTAGCTTCCTGCTGTCCTTCCACAAGGAAAATTATTTTTAACATCCTGGTTCCCTGGGAAAGGGGCCCAAATGCTCTTGAAGAACTTTGTCCTTTCCCTGCATAGCACACACAAACACAGAGACCAGTCCCCGCCTCAATCCCTCTCAGTGTGTGTGCACGTGGCCTGAACCTTTCAAGGGCAGCGCTTGCTGCATACATAGAGGTGCCAAAGGTCAAAGCCTGGGGAAAATTCAAGAACCTCAGTTCTCTCTCAACCAGTTGCCTGGGGGTCAAAAGGCACTGTGTATCCAGGGCTGGGAATTTACCAAGTCCTCTGGTACACAGGCAGGCTTGACACTGTCTTCATCAAGGTTTCCTAGCCGTGGCACTACTGACATTTTGAGTCAAGAGAATTCTTTGGTGGGGAGAGCCAGGTCTCTCTTGTGCACTATAGGATGTTCAGCAGCATCCCTAGTCTTCAGCCACTAGATGGCAGCAGCACACAGCCTCACGCCCAGACAGGACCATCAAAAAATGTCTCCAGAGACTGCCAAATGACCTCTAGGGGACAAAACCACCTCTCTGGGAATCACTGGTCTAAAGGTGAAGCAGCTGATGGTCCACGGTGGGGAAGGAACCTAAGTGGATTCAGCAAGGTCACAAATGCAAAGGCTCTGAGCATGGCAATGATATGCGACAGGGAAGAGAGGGGCCCTGAGACCCAGGACAGAAAAGATCCTCCGAGAAACAGAAAAGCAGGTATTCCTGAAAAGCTGTAGCTGAAGAAGACATTTTCTCAGAGGGTGTGGTACTGGCCTCGGCAGTGAGAAGAATTAGAAGTCAGTAGGTCTGTTCCTCTGGAACTTGCCAGGGAAAACCTAGTCTTCATCCTAATTTGGATCAAAGATGGCTTCCAAAGGCTGTGGAAATGTCTCCTTAGTCAGCCAAGGTCAAGGCTCTGCTTCCAGAGGGCAGAGGGAGGAAAAGCCGCTTCCACTGCCTGCTTAGGGTTCTACCTGTTCCTTCCCCCGCCCCTCCAAATTCCATAGGAAATTTCATTCAGAAAAGAAATTCACAAAATTAAAAGCTGTAGAGGTTAAAGTAAGCAGGTTCTGCTGTATGGAAAAGAAAAAAAACAATCTGGATGAGAAAAAGAAGGCATAAAACATATGTGAAGAAGAGACATATGTTGGGATGCGTGATCTAAGAGCTTTATAAAACAAAACATTGAAAGTGTATTCTTACACACACCTCCCCACAAAAAAAGTCCATTGCTAAACTCAATAAGAAGGGCCCACGTAGGACTCCATCAATGTTCTAGCACCATATCCTTTTTTTAAGAAATAATTTTTTTTTATAAAAAATTAAGTCCAACACATCAAAAATGGTTTTTCACAAAGATGAGAAGAAGTTCCAGGCACCATGTCTCTTTGGGGTAGGATAAGAGTATATTGCAGTTAAAAGCAAAACAGCAAACTTTCTTCACAAAAGGAAAAATGTTTTGTTGATGTCCTTGACTGCAGCACACACAAAAGGTGGCAGCCCCCCCACCCCCCAGTCTCCACCAGGAGTGGAGGAAGAGCAGAGGGCAGGGGTGCAGAGATTTCTTTTTCCAGGCCCAGGCCTGTGAAAACCGATGACCAAGTGTTAGTCCTCAGCTGGGCCCGCAGAAGGGCTGTATTCCTGGTCAGCCCTCTGGAGTCTGGAGCATCAGCATCTCCAAGAATTCTTTTATATTCAACAAAGATGGGGAGGGAAACCCTAAAAGAGGCATAAGCCAGAGAGGGTGGGGAGGGGGAGCGACAAGCATGAGAACCAGTCTGATTTCAGGCTGTTCAGCCCACCCTGCCCTCGGTGTGTGTTTCTTACCACTGTTACTTGTTGAATTGGAAAGAGTAGA
This sequence comes from Giraffa tippelskirchi, assembly GCF_054371585.1. Lineage (NCBI taxonomy): Eukaryota > Metazoa > Chordata > Mammalia > Artiodactyla > Giraffidae > Giraffa > Giraffa tippelskirchi. Next base: position 156,166,773 of record NC_137278.1, read on the forward strand.
CGCCATGGTCTGAGGGTGCATCCACCGGCACTTGATTTTGCTGGCTGCCACTCTCCTGTACCACAGGCAAAGCAGGCGAGTCACCTTGCGCATCCTTCCCTCACCACCCACTGAAGCAGCCTCACTAAGCTGAGTGCCCTCCCCGACCTACCCACTGCCACACACCTGTGCGAGTGCACACATACACATGCATACTCACAGCATCACTTCCCCAATTTTAGAGCAACCTATCCTCATCCCAGGACACACTGGTCAACGCAAGCCAGCACCCTGGGATTAACTGCTGTCCAGCTAAACAGGAGGAAGGGCCTCAATCAAAGGCACTGACTAAGTCTCTCCTTCCTACATTCTTCACACACCCACCAGCTATTTATGAACACAGAATCAGCATCACTGCGAGAGGAAGATTTTGATCAGTGGAAAACCTGCCTCTGTTCATTTTCCAGTCTTCAATCCCAAGAGACTATAAAGTTCTTACCTCAACTGAAACACTGGAAGAAGGCACCGGGGTGTACGGGGAGATGTAAGCTCCTTGCATAGCTGCAGCTGTTGGCACATACTGGAATGAGATGCATTGACAGGCTCAGAGCAGTGATTCTTGGCTACAATTAAAACACCTGGGGAGCTTTAAAAACTATAAGGGCCTGTGTTCCCTCTCCAGAGATTCTAATTTAATTGTGCTTTTTAAAAGCACTTCTGATGACTCGGAAGTACACTGGCTTAGAGAGACTTCTACCTACATGACTACTTTTCCTCCTCTTTCCCATCTTCTGCTTTTTCTCAATGCACTGCCCTCTCTGCTTTAAGCACTCCTCCACAAACCAGAATGCACCTGAGCTTCGAGAAACCTAACAGGCTTCACCCATTCTTCCTATTACTATTCTGGTAAGACTTTCAAGAAATGTGTGTGAACCCCTATTAGATAATATGTAGACAGAAGCACTGATCCTTTAGTTACATGAGTAGGAATCAGTTAAAAAGAATGAGTTTCAGAGTAGAAGGCTGTATTCCTCGCTCACAGACTGACACTTTTTCAGTTCATCTCCTTTTCTGAGTGTGTCCTTGATGACAGTGAAGTGATTCCCATCCTTATCCAAGAGTATTTAAACCTAAGAGTCTTACACAGGTGTTCCTTGTGTGGCAGGAGTTTATAAGAGGAATATCCTGCTTTACCGTGCCCGTGCTGCTGAGAGAGAGGTGGCCCAACTGCTGGGTAAGAGGTCCCACCATGGAGGCAGGCTGGAGAGAAATGGGATGGTCCATTCCTGGTGTCAGAACTGAACCCTAGAAGCAGCAACAAAGGGCAAAGTTAGTTGGCAGCATCCTGTGAGGCTGCAGGAAGCAGTGGTTCATGGCTACCAGAACCACTGAAGACATTTCAAAATCCTGGAAAATGACAGGCAAGCAACCACCTGGCTCTGCAGCAGGAACATGCACTCTGCCTACTAGTCTGGAGGCATCCTTGTCTAAGAATAGCAAACTCACAGAATTTAAGGTCAGACCTGGTTACACAAGAGACTGAGCCAGGACTCACACCCACACCTCCTTTCATCAAATCCCACTGTTTTCTTTTTTTTTTCCCCGCTGTTTTCTTTTACATCAAATTTCTGCTTTGGCTTTTGCCCACTTCTGAACACTCACTGAAGGCTGCATGAGGTATGACTGGTGGTGCATCCAAGACGGGTTAGGTACTTGTAGAGGAGATGTCTGAGTTACTCTCTAATGCAAGCAAAAATAAACAAACAAAAATGTTAACTTCCTGGAGACTATTATTTCACCCAATGATCTGATAATTTTCAGCAAAATACAAGTAAGTTTGGAGTGTGGGGCTTCCCTGGTGGCTCAGGTGGTAAAGAATCTGCCTGCAATGCAGGAGACCCGGGTTCGATCCCTGGGTGGGAAAAAATCCCCTGGAGAAAGGAATGGCAACCCACTCCAGTGTTCTTGCCTAGAGAATTCTATGGACAGAGAAGCCTGGCAGGCTACAGTCCATAGGGCTGCAAAGAGTCAGACATGACTGAGTGACTATCAATTTCAATTTCAGTGCCCCCTTAGAAAATAGAAATATTTAAGAATATTTTAAAAATATTAACAACTCTTACACTTCAAGTAACCCAATTTTAAAATGGGCTAAGAATCTGAGTAGATATTTCTCTAAGAAGCTACACAAATGGCCAACAAGCACATTCAACAGGCTCAACATCATTAGTCACTGCCGCTCTGTGCTTAGTCCCTCAACTGTGTCTGACTCTGCGACCCCATGGACTGTAGCCCACCATGCTCTTTTGTCCCTGGGATTCTCCAGGCAAGAATATCGGAGTGGGTTGCCATTACCTCCTCCAAGTGATCTTCCTGACTCAGGAATTGAACCTGCATCTCCTGCATTTTAGGCAGATTCTTTACCGCTGATCCACCAGGGAAGCCCCTAGTCACTAGGGAGATACAAATCAAAGTCACAATGAGATACCACTTCATACCCACTTAGATGGCTACAACTTTAAAAGGACCGAATAACATGTTATACACCGCAGGTGGGGATGTAAAATGGTACAGTGACCTTGGCAGTCAGTTTGGCAGTTCCTCAAAAATTTAAATGTAGAGTTAATAGGTACCGAGCAATTTCACTCCTAGGTATATACCCTAGAGAAATGAAAACATATGTCCACACAAAAATTGTGCACAAAAGTTCATAGCAGTATTAACCAATAATACTATGAATATTATTATTCATATCAGCCAAAAGGCGGAAACAACTCAAACGACCATCAACTGATAAACGGAAAACAAAATGGGGCATGTCCATACAATGGAATATGATTCAGTCATAAAACAGGATGAAGTACTGATACATGCTACACATGAATAAACTCTGAAAATATGCTAAGTGAAGGAAGCCCAGACACATAAGACATTTACTATATGCTTCCACTTTTACAGTACATCCAGAATAGGCAAATCTATAGATACAGAAAGTATATCAGTGGTTGCCAGGGGCTAGGGTGAAGGAAGAATGGGGAATGACTACTAATGGGTATGGAGTTTCTTTCTGAGGTAATGAAAACATTCTGGAATTAGATAACACTGATGGTTGCATAATTCTATAAATATACACTACTGACTAGTATACTCTAAGAAAGGAAACTTTTATAGTCTGTAATTTATATCTCAATTTTAAAAGGAAAAAAGCAATGAGAAGCTAGAAATGCATCTTGATAAATAAGTAGGTCTATTCCACAAATGTAGGGATTGTTCAATATCAGAAACTACAAACATACGTCAAAATTGAAGGAAAAAGTGTAATATTAGATGCTGAAAAGACATTTTATAAAATCCAACAGCCATTTACTTAAAAAAAAAATCATGAAGTAGGGAATTCTCTGGAGGTCCAGTGGCTATGACTCAGAGCTTTCACTGCCATAGCCTGGGTTCAATCCCTGGTTGGGGAACTAAGATTCTGAGAGCCGAGAGTTACAATCAAAAAATAAATTTTAAAAAATATCACAAGTAAAATAGAGACTAAAAAGAATCTACTTACATGTATTAAAGGCTATTACCAAAAATTTAGCTGCAAGCATTAACCCACATTAAAAACACTGCAATTATGGTAACCTGTTACGTAGTGGAGTCAAAGAAATATACAACTAGGATACAACTGGCATAAAATTGAAATGGAGAAGAGAGCTATTATTTTGCATCAGTGATATAACTGTATACCTAGAAAACCTAAGAGATTTAAGTTAAAAAAATTATTAATAGTAATAAGAAGATTTGCTAAGTGAGCTGTATACAAAATAGATGAACATAAATCAATAACCTCTCTTTGGTGTATCAATAAGCACCTAAAGATGATGATAAAAAGTATAGATCTACATAAACAAAATTAAAATCCTACTGAAGGACATAACAAAGATTTGAGAACATGAAAAGAAATACATCTTAGGTGAAAAGACTGTACGTTTTAAGGAGTCAATTCTCTTAAACAAATATATAGGTATAACATAATTTCAGTTAAAGCCCTCCCTCATAGATTTTTAAAAATTAGATAAAATGATCATAAACTTATACAGAATAACAGATGCCAAAAAAAGCAAAGAAAAGTATGAAAAAGAGAGTGGAGAAGGTTTTATCTTATTAAATATTAGAACATACTATGAAAACCACTGTAATCAATTTAACATTATTCAAATAGGAATATACAATGATCACTGGAAGAGAATAAAGGATACAGAAAAAAATCCCAGTGTTTATTATATGACAAAGGTGGCATCTCAATTCAGTGGGAAAAGGATGTGCTTAGTCGCTCAGTCATGTCTGACTCTTTGTGACCCCATGGACTATAGTCTTCCAGGCTCCTCTGCCATGGGGATTCTCCAGGCAAGAAATCTAGAGTGTGTTGCCATGCCCTCCTCCAGGGGATCTTCCCAGTCCAGGGATCAAACCCAGGTCTCTGGCATTCCAGGCAGATTTTTTACCAGCTGAGCCACCAGGGAAGCCCAGGAAAAGGATGGATTATTTAATAATTTGGTGCTAGGACAACTGGTGAATACTTTCAAGGGAATACAATAGGACCCCTATCTTATGTCATATACAAACATAAATTCCTGGTAATTATACATTTAAATGTAAAACAATGAAATAAATCTTGGGGACCACATGAACAATATATAGACTGGGAAGACCTTTCGAATTAAGACAAGAAATTTGAAAGCTGTAAGTAAAAAAAAAAAAAAAGCAAATATATTTAACTATATACAAATGTTAAACTTTTGTATATAGCAAAAACTGCTGCTGCTGCTGCTGCTAAGTCGCTTCAGTCGTGTCTGACTCTGTGTGACCCCATAGACAGCAGCCCACCAGGCTCCGCCGTCCCTAGGATTCTCCAGGCAAGAATACTGGAGTGGGTTGCCGTTTCCTTCTCCAGTGCATGAAAGGGAAAAGTGAAAGTGAAGTCGCTCAGTCGTGTCCGACTCTTAGCGACCCCATGGACTGTAGCCTACCAGGCTCCTCCGTCCATGGGATTTTCCAAGCAAGAGTACTGGAGTGGGGTGCCATTGCCTTCTCCGATAGCAAAAACTAGTGATTCCCAAAGTATGGTCTCTGGACCAGCAGCAGGAGCAACACTTGGGAACTTGTTAGAAATACAAATTCTCGCCTCTCACCCTAGACTTGCTAAATCAGAAATTCTTAGTGTGGTGCCCAGTACATTTAATAAGCTCTCTGACCTAGGTTTAATGACATCTACGACTCGATGGACATGAGTGTGAGCAAGCTCCGGGAGTTGGTGATGGACAGGGAAGCCTGGTGTGCTGCAGTCCATGAGGTCGCAAAGAGTCAGACATGACTGAGTGACTGAACTGAACTGAATAAGCTCTCCAACTGTTTCTGATGCACAGCTGAAGTTTGAGGGCCACAAAGTCAGTGGGGAAAAAAAAGACTGGAAAAAAAAAAAAAAACTTGTAACAAAGATAACATTCAGAAGATTAGCACTTATGATAGCTGTGGTTTTTTTGGCCAGGCATGCAGGATCTTAGTTCCCTGACCAGGGACTGAAACTGTGCCCCCTGCACTGGGAACTCAGAGTCTTAACCACAGGAACACCAGGGAAATTCCAATAATATTGATAGTTTGTTTTTTTTTTTAAAGCATGTGATAAACAACCACAGCTGAGCCTGCTTCCTTACCCAGAAGCAAGCCAGGAGAGAATTTGATAAGCATATGTGGGTAACTTAGATATAAATCCCTCCAGACTTCAGAATGTCCCACAGGATGAGCATGCACTGTTGAGGGTTTTTTTCTTTTTAATTTTTATTTATTTACTTGGCTGTGCCAGGTCTTATTTTCGGTACACTGCAGCATGCAGGAACTTTACCTGTGGCAAGTGGGATCTCATTCCCTACCCAGGGATTGAACCTTGGCCTCCTGCATTGAAGTACAAAGTCTTAGCCAACGGACCAATAGAAATGTCCCAATAATATTGATGGTTTTTATAAGCTGATGGGAAAAGAACAAATAAATAGGAAAATGGGCCAAGTATATGAAGAGTAATCAGGGAAGAACAAATCAAAATATGACCAAAAATGCTTAAACTCAGCTTCAGTCAGGGAAGTGCAAATTAAAGCAATATTGTACTTTACACCTATTAAGATAGGAAAAGCTTTACAGGAGCAATGCCACCTCTGGCTGGAGGGAAATGGGTACTCTCATATGTTGCCAGTGGAAATATGAATTGGCACAGCCTTTGTGGAAAGAAATCTGTAACATCTATAAAACCAAAAGTTTGTGTATCATTCAACCTTACAACCTCACCCCTTGGACTCTAGCCCCCAGAAACAAAAGCACTCATCTGTGAGGACACAGGCAAAAGCATGTTTACCAGAGCATCATTTGTACCAGAAAAAACTGAAATCCAAAGAATGCCCTTCACGGGGGTCTAGTGAAAGAATTCTGGTATTTATGTAGCATGAACTATAATGTGACTATTAAAACAGAAATAATTAGAAGAGAGCTGCATTGAACCACCTGGAGGGCTTGTTAAATCTCAGGCTGGTAGGACTCATCCCCCAGAGTCCCTTTGGATCTAGGGTGGAGTCCAAGAATTTATTTCTAAAAATCCCTAGCTAGGGCTGATACTGCAGGTACAGGGACCACACTTGGAGAGTCACTGGTTTATGTAGGAAAAGTGTAAAAAAGACATTTAATGTGGCAAATTTTTATAACATAAAACAATGACTTCCAAAACCATATATTTATATGTATATGAAAATGACAAAAAAAGGTGGAAACTAGCAGGAAACTAACATGGGTTTGCTTGTGGGAATGGTGGACAGAGAGTACAAAGGGTGCTTCTACAACAGCCTGTATGCGTGTAAGGTGATCATGTGTTACACTTTTATGTAAAACTGTTTGCGTATAATCTGTGTAAAGGAAACAACGGAAAAGACAGCAAGTAGTTTCCAGCCTAAAACAAGATGGCAAGCCAAACCCTGAGCCCTTTTCTGGGCATGAACGTACCTGATATGACGTCACAGGAGATGGAAGATACGGGGACAGTGCAGACTGAGCGAGCATCCTGTTGGGGGTGATGTTGTAAGGAGCTGGGTAAAATCTGTAGGAAGGGACCACATCATAAGGAGTCACAGGAAACTACAAGGCAAGGGCCCCCACTGGCAGATACAGCCATGAACATCAAGGTAAACCATGCAAGGGCCTGGACACACAGCTGTGTCATTTTCAGGCGGGCTGTTTACATACGACACCCTTACCCATTCTGAAGAGCCGTGGTGGGGTCATAGGTCAAAGCCATGCCACCCTAGAAAGAAAGAACACAGTGCGCACACTGTGAGCGCTTAGGTGAGAACAGGAGCAGGCCCAGAATTTCAAGGCTGGGGAAGCGTTTGGTTCAACTGATTAAAAGCCAAGTCTGGACTAATCCCCACAGTAACTGTTCCAGGGTTTTCCTGCTTGTGCAGGGTACACAATCCCATCCACACTGAAGAGGGTGTGAAGCAGCCAGCATTGCTCAGTTACATATTGGAGCTCTCAAGCCTAACCCAGGAATCAAGCCATGGAAATTTCCATTCCTTCTTTTTTTTTCTTGGCATCCCCATTCAGCATGCAGGATCTTAGTTCCCTGGCCAGGGATCGAACCTGCCTTCCCTGCAGTGGAAGCAGAGTCCCAACCACTGAATTGCCATGGAAGTCCCATCCATTCCATTTTAATGTCATTAGTATTCTTGTCTCCGAGAGGACCTCTTACCATGTCTCCATTTCTTGGCCAGGCCCGTCCGTTCTGCATAAATTTTCCTTGGTTCTGTCGTTTCTTTGGACCCCCATCAGCAAATTTGCAAAGCAAGGGATCAGATGGGGCTGCCGAGAGAGAAAGCAGACAGGCAGCTGAGTCCCACCTCACTTAGCCCATTCACTCATGCAAAAAGCCTCCAGAATCTTCACAGAAGTCATAACCTGTGGCCTCTCAGCCTGATTCCCAGATGCCTCACCTGGTACTCCAGGGGGTGTCTTAATATATTTTCCATTAAAGTGGGTGATGATGGCTTCACACTTCTCTGTGGACTCCATCCTAAGGAGCACAAGAGGAGTTAGGGTCTAGCTTCTCCAGGATCTATACCCTCCCTACATTTAAAGAGAAAGCTCTAAGTTCCCAGCCCCACAAATGCTCCAAAAATTGTCACTACAGAAACAGAGCTTCCTCCACACAAATTCAAGGCATCTTAGAGAAGCAACCCCAGCTTCTGATGAAGGTTTTCTCAACTGGTTCCTCTAGGGATCCTGAAAGGAATAATGGGGGTCTGCAAGCCATGAATATTCCAAAGAAGACACTGATGGATGGGTCTAGTATTCAGTACTGTGTCTGGGTTCCTAAATAAGAATACAATAAAGAGTGGCTGTTACCATTATTTTTTATTACAAAATTCCTAATGGAAACTTTCCTAGGTTTTTTTGGCTCTGTTTGCGTAATCTTACTTTCCCGACCAGGGATAGAACCCAAGTCACAACAATGAAAGGGCTGAGTCCTAACCACTGCACCACCAGGGAATTTCCCTGTTCCTTCACTCTGATAAAACTGTACAAGCTAAGAATTTGTCAATATTTATTTTTTTGCTCTGGTTATAATTATAAAGGTCTAATTAGCTATGATAACTTCCTTAAGATTTCATGAGTTGGGGAGGGAGGCTTATTAGGAGTGTGAGGTAAGCAGATACAAATTACTATATGTAAAATAGATAAACAGTGTCCTACTGTAGAACACAGGAAACTATGTTCAGTACCCTGTAATAAACCATAATGAAAAGGAATATGAAAAAGATACACATATGTATATGCATACAGGCATATGAAAAATATGTAAACCACTTTGCTGTAGACCTGAAACTAACACCACATTGTAATTCAACTATACTTCAATTATTTTTTAAATGGGGAAAAAAGATTTCATGAGTCTGTAGGAAGAAAGAGTATTAAAGACAGGGTTTATGGTGATAGAACAATGTTAGAAGCTATGCAGCTAAAGTTTCTTGTTGGGGAAAGAGAAAATGAGGAAGGAATTAGTGGCGCCTGTTAGAACATGCACAAAAGTCCTCCGGACTCATTCCTCATTTCTGCTTCAAATCTCCATCTACCTTACTATACAGGGCTCAAATGAGATAATGTATATAAATGTGTTCTATAAATTATATGAAGATCTACATAATACAGGGTACAGTATTTCCCCCCTTTTCCAGATTTAAAGTAAGTCAGTATATTTTCTATGCCAATAACCACTAAAGATCTGAACGATCTCCATGTCGGCAGTTACTAGAAAAAGACCTTAAATGGAACCTTCTAGTGAAAGCATGCTGAGCGTTCTAGAGCAAACAGTGTTTAGTTGGGTTACTCCTACTTTTGAGTCTTTCAAAAGGGTGACAGGCATGTAGGGTTTTAAAAGAATCACTTTCAGGAATTCAACTTCCTCATAAACTCTTTCCTAAAACGGATGTGTCTGAGGGAGTTCATCATCACTAATGATCAAGGCTGAGGTCCCCTTTCACAACTACTCTGCTCAGTTTATTTCAAACTCATCCCAAAGCTCAACAGGAAGCACTGAGGACTGAGTTACAAATTGTTTTTTTAATTTACCTGTTTCCAATTTTTCCTTCCCACAAAGCTAAAGGGCTCAACAAGTTGTCAAGTGATACATTAAAAAGTCAATTTTGATGACAGATCACTCTGGTTCTTGGCATATAATTCAGAAGGAACTCAAAGAATTCCTATTTTAGCAAAACTCTTTCCATTCCCATTTACATATTTATGTGAACAAGATTCCTTACCATGAAAACAAAACACAAATAGAACTGACATTAAATTTTGTCTTGTTACAGCAATAAACAATATTCGCTGATGGCTACATGATTTAATTATAAAAATCTAAAAAAAGCATTTCCAATAAAATTTATTTCATATAAAACAATTTTGTATCAACATTTTAATATATTTATTTTGTTTGGGGCAACTGTGAACTATTTATAAAGATAATTTCCTTATGGATTAATGCATAAAGATTCAGAGCCACAAGAAAAAAATTAATTTATATTTTTGTTGCAGAGAACTATAGCAGAATGATCCATACAAAGACTTCTAACTATAAAAATATTTTAAACTAAAATACAATTCTGTAGGGAAATAAGATGGTAATACAAGATCAAGAAGAGAAAAAGGAATACTATAAGAATTATTTCAGAGTTGTGACTTAAAACAAAGAAATGCCCCATGTATTTTTGAAATGATTTTGTGTATTAAATTGCTACATTTAGATTTCATTTGGATATATTTTAAAAGAGTATGACAGTTTTATTTAGACTAACAGTCTAAATTATTATTATTAACATTATGTAAATATTATTAACATACTATTTATAATTTGCTGGAAATTATACTTTGCAAGAATCTAAATGTATGAAGAAAATTTGAAGTTATTAATGTAGAAACATACAAGAGATTTCATGGCTTTTCAAGACTTCAAAGCCATAGTTCCTAAACTGGGCTTTGAGGCACCCTGGATCATTGTGATGAGCTCACAGAGGCATAGAAAGGGATACTTTAACTTTCTGAAGAAAATACAGCAATACTTATTGGCTATTTATCATAAAGACTACTAACTCTAAACAGTTCAATATTTCTACAATCTGGTTTTACAGTAGTTGCTATGACAAAAGCAAGTACCATAAGAAAACCAATGTGTAACAGGAAATGAGGGTGTCCTTGTTCAGTATGATTCCAAGGTTTAAGAACTGTGCGGTGTCCAACAGGCCCACATCCACTGAAAGTATAGTTATTTATGAATGAGATTAAAATATTTTCTCTTTCAATGTATTTTTCAAATAACTTCAAAGTTGTTAAAATATTAAACATTTTTTGAATGTTTAGACCATTTAATTACTTGATAAATTAAACTGTTAAGTATTTCTTTTGGTCTAGGGCAAAAAAAATTATCGCGACAAAATGGAGCTTCTGCTTTAAGAGAATAAGTTTGATTACAAGCCTTAGCAACTCCCCTTTAGTTATACATGGGGTCACCAGCAGGGGGCGCCATGGAGATTGAGTAGGCTAGGGAAGAGGTTTTATTCCACGTTCCCAAGGTCTGAATGCTGCAGAGTAAAGCAGTGTTCTTGGACCAGACAAGATATTATAAAAGAAAAAAGGACTTTCAGATCACTTAGTCCAGGTCTTTTCAAACTTTTTAGAAAGGCATCAGAATCTCCTTTCAAGCAAAATCTTAAAATAAATAAAAACCATTTCCTAAGTGGGCTAGGGAAAGCAGAAGCCCTACAACAACAGCGACACTAAGCTCCAAAGAAGGCGCCCTGGAGAATTCTACAGCTCTAGGAAGCACATTAGAAAGATGGTACTGATGATCCTACCTGCAGGGCAGCAGAGAAGACACAGAGGTAAATAAGACTTTTGGACTCAGTGGGAGGGTGGGATGATTTCAGAGAATAGCACTGAAACATTTACATTACCATATGAAAACTAGGTGACCACTGCTGGTTAGATACATGAAGCAGGGCACCCAAAGCCGGTGCTCTGGGACAACCTGGGGGGGATAGGTTGGGGACGGAGGTGGGGGGGGTTCAGAATTGGGGGGACATATGTATAGCTATGGCTGATTCATGTTGATGTATGGCAAAAACCATCGCAATACTGTAACTATCCTCCAACTAAAATAAATTAATTTTTTTTAAAAAAGAAAATCACTCTTCTAAACCTCTACTTTACAGGGTAACCAAGGCTCATAAAGGTCTGATACCACACGGGCAGTTAGTGGTAGAGCTGGATGGAGAATTTAAGGCTCTCAACAGATCTGAAAAGGTAGACCAGATCTTCCATTTAATCCTACCTATCTTGAAGTCACAAGGGTAAGGGCTCCACTCTACCACCCACTCCTGAGACCTTGGGCAAATCACTTCATATTGAGAACTTTGGTTTTCTTTTCCATAAAATAGAGAATTAATATTTATTTCAACAACATTATAAAGAACTATACTCCAATTTTTTTAAAATTAAAAACTACCTACATATGTAAAAACTCAAACTATATAGTTAAAATTGCTGAATTTCATTTCATTTACTATCAATAAAATTTATTTTTTTTAATAAAAAAATATTTATTTCATAAAGTAAATGAGATAGACAGACAGAGGTTCGCTCAATCGTGTCTGACTCTTTGCAACTCCATAGACTGTAGCCTAACAGGCTCTTCTGTCCATGGAATTCTCCAAGCAAGAATACTGGAATGGGTTGCCATTCCGTTCTCCAGGGGATCTTCTCAACCCAGGGAATGAACCTGTGTCTCCTGCATTGCAGGCAGATTCTTTACCATCTGAGTCACCAGGGAAGCCCAAATGAGATAACAGAATGAGAAATACTCAGGAAACTAAAACAGGATACAGAATTATAATCTTTCATTCTGCTTAGTTCTAGATCAAAGGAACAAAGGCTAGAGTAAAAGGAAATAGTGGCGAAAGCATAAAGATTTGAGACCAGATAGTTTTTTCGAGTATTGTGACCTATAATTAAATGAACTTTTGATTTACTGTCAAGAACTTTTGGCCAGTATTTTCGTCCTGGGGGGAGCAGGATACAGACTTTTTGATGACCTTCTATGTGACATTCTTTATTAACATCATCATTTGCCATTCGTGGCATCCCTCACCTGGCAAAGCCGACCCCTCTGCTGGTCCCATTGGTGTCTCGAAGGATTCTAGTGGAGATAACCTGGCCAAACGGCTTCAGCATTCCCTCCAGTTCTTGCTCATCCATTGACAGTGGGAGGTTTGAGATGTATAAATTCGTGGGGTCCTGCTCCTGTTGCTATGGAAATAAAAGTGAAAAAATGAATTTCATATCTCTTAACCCTCTCCCACCCTCAGCCGTTATTCACAAAATGACCTTTCAGAAGAGAGAGAGGAGGAAGGGATGACCGAACAAAGAGAATCTTAGCAACTATTTGTAACACCTAGTCCCACTACCGTGGGTTATGCGTTATATATTGAATCTAGGCCGAAAACCCCACAGATTTACTATTTCTAGCACAGTACGAGCCCACAAGACAAGTCAAGGATGAAGTTTTGGGCTGTTGCTTTAAGAACCAGACAGAGCAGCACTCCTCTCTCCCATCCAGCGGCCCGTCCCAGAGGCTGGATTCTCTCGGACTGCCTTTGCTTCCAGGGTTGGATTGTTTTGAGTAATCTCCCTCCCCCCTCTTCCGGCCACAGCAGACTCCTCTCAGTAGTAGGAATGTCTGTACAATCCCTGATGGAGGGAACACTGGAAGAGGAGAGAAGAGAGAAGGGAAGTGCTGGGGGCTGCACCAAGAGCCAGATGCACAGCTCACGGGGTCACCACGGAGCCCCAGAAGTTCCAGTCTCACAGGAAGTCTGAAGTCACTCCAATGTCAGAGGGGTTTTCTCCAGAAAGAAGAGGTGGGAGAGCACCTCCAGGGGGCAGACTCTGTAAAATGGCAACTTCCCAGCGCTGTGCAGCTAAGAATTTAAGCAGTCACTCTGCCCTAGGCAGTGGGTCACCTGCAACCTTACTCCCCCTTCTGCCTTTCCTTTCAGGGCTTCCTTTTTCTTCAACCATTACAGAAAAGGACGGCTGGCAGGCCTGCTGCATCAGCCCCTCTCAGGTATTCACAATGACATTAGAAAGGCAAGAGGGCAACTCCACCTAAGAGAAGGAGGAAAAGTCTCTAGCTTTCTAGTAGCTCAAATGAAAATGAAACTTGCAGACAGATGGGAGAAAGGAAGGGATAGTTTCCTTTCTCTCGGTGGCGTCTACTCCCCCACACACACCCTACACATCACCCGCCCCACCCCCACCCCTTCCTACAGGGAACAGTGCTGGGAGGTGGGAAGCATTGTTCTGAACTTTGGAGTTGCACAACTGGCTTCTTCAGAGAATGTTGCAAAAACACCACAAGCTGTTTGGTAGGGAAGTGGGACCAGGGTGGAGATAGGGAAACAGCTGGAGGAAGGGAAGAAGCCCTCTGGACCCTCTTGCCTGCTTATAGTACTTGATGAGAGGAAGAGAGTTGCCAGAGGTACCTGCCATGGGTTCTGAATACCATCTTCCTCCAGCAGCAGAGGCACTCAGTGGGGCCCTGGTTGAGACTAGATATAGTCAAAACGCACTGCAGAAAGCCCTTGCCCTTCAACCATGCGGTTCTTAAATCCTCTTGACACCTTGGAGGCTAACTACCACCTCTCAGAGGAACAGATGTGAGGGAGTACCCTTACCTTTGCCATCTGCGCTTGTATACCACTGGCCTTCAGTGCTGTTACCGCTTTCTGTGCTGCTGAAGGACTGTCAAAGTCCACAAAACCATAGCCTGGAACAGGGAAACAGCGTCACTGGGAGGTAGGAGGTGTAAGGGAGGTAGGAGGCCCAGGCTTTTCAGGCAGCAGCGGAAGAGTTACGACTCACATAATAGAAGTGACAGGGAGGAAGAGAGATTAAGAGGTTTTAGGTGGTTATCCATAGACTCCCCAAACCCTGTGAGATTTGGTCTGCTACTGCTGCTGCTGCTAAGTCGCTTCAGTCGTGTCCGACTCTGTGCGACCCCATAGACGGCAGCCCACCAGGCTCCGCCGTCCCTGGGATTCTTCTGGCAAGAACACTGGAGTGGGTTGCCATTTCCTTCTCCAATGCATGAAAGTGAAAAGTGAAAGTGAAGCCGCTCAGTCATGTCTGACTCTTCGCGACCCCATGGACTGCAGCCCACCAGGCTCCTCCGTCCATGGGATTTTCCAGGCAAGAGTACTGGAGTGGGGTGCCACTGCCTTAGCTAAGAATGCCAAGGGCCATGAGGTCTTTATGGTATCCTTGCCTTCCTCCCTCTCCCCTAAGAAAACCCAAGGTTTCAAGAACTAGGCTCCTCTAGTAACTCACGGCCCCCCTTTATTTCCAAAAGAACTCCCTCCTCTTTTCTAGCCACATCCCAGAAATGCTAGGCATGTAAGAAATACAGCCTCTCCACTGCAGATAGCCAGCCACCTGCTGGAAGAAGCCCCTCCTCACCCCAGCATCCAGCCCCTTCCCGCTTTCCCTCTCCACCTAGAATTGCTCAAAACCCCAACAAAATTAAGTTGCCCCATCTACACCAATAAAAGACATTTACATTGCTTTGCTAAGTATAAATAGTCTCACATACCCATATCTACCATCCAATCCAGGGGAACATCACATACAGGCATGTTCAAAGGACTCAAAGGCACTCTGTGCAGGCTTCTAGCCTTGGGTCCCCCAAACAGCATTTTTAGCTCAAGCTCTCTGGTCACCAAAGAATCTAAATACCTACCTGACTTTCAAGCCTGAACCCCTGAGAGATGCCACCCTGGTACTGGAAACCAGGGGCCTGAAGCAGTGAGGGACGGAGGCAAGGGAGGGCCTCACCTGCAGCTGTTCTCCACCAGCAGGAATAGCTGTACTCTCACCTTTGCACTTGTTTGTGGTCTTGTCCAGGATGGCCTTAGTGGAGACAATCTTGCCGTATCTAAGGGAGAAGAAAATGCAAAGTGATAATCTGGGGGCAGGGGTTTAGACGAGGACAGAGACTGCAACACCTAGAGGAATCCATGCCCTGTCTTCACTCCCACTAGGAAAAACTGTCCTTGCTCAAACCTTAGTAATAAGAACAAATGAATTTAAAATATCACACTTCTCATATAAACCTATGCCCAAAGGCATCTACAAGAAATAAGGTAACTGTAGTCCCTACACTGTCAACACATTTCTCTCTTCTCCCCCAAATAAGACTCAGATACCAGTTAGAAAGAGACTACTGTCTTTTGGGGGGAAAGAAGCTTGGTGACATCCATTCAGCAGTGTGCAAGGGCAGAGCTCTGGCAAGAATTCCTTGAAGACTAAAAGTAATCCTTGATATTACTTATCTTCCTTCGGACAGACACCATTTCTCCCATGAAAATCTATTTCTCTTCTCTAACGTCCCACTCCTCACTCTTCTACTGGCCCCCTGATTGAAGGTCAACTTAAGCCAAACTGCATTTATTCACATCCTGATTCTGCCACTTAGCTATGTGTGATCTTGGACAGGTCATTTAATCTTTCTGTGCCTCAGTCTCACCATCCGTAAAATGGAGAGAAGATTGTTGGGAATGTGAAATGAGATCATGAATACAAAGCACTAATGTCTACCAAAAAACACCTGAACATTGTTAATTGCTATTATTAAAATATTATATCCAAAGGACCTCAACATTTAACCAAATGGCTCTCTTTTGGGCTTTAGTGTCTAAGACTTCTCTCTCTCTCTCTTTGGCTGTGCCATGTGGCTTATGGAATTTTAGTTCCCCAACTAGACACTGAATCCAGGGCCCTGGCAGTGAGAATGCCGAGTCCTAATCACCGGACCGCCAAGGAATTCCCTGATTTCTGTCAAGATTTCAGTGTGTTAGGGAGGGGACTGGGCATTAGACTAAATGCAATAGCTGTGTTAAGAAAATTACCCAAAACTTGATGATAAGGCACAATGAGAATTTCACCTTCTTTCAGTGTCATTCTGGAACATTGTCTACAAGGCCCATTCAAGGTATATTCTATTATCTAGAAGGATGTTTCTTTGGGTTGCTATTTATTACTGATGAGGCTCAGATTTTATGAAGATACATATTAACTTGTAGATTTTTATCTAGTAGAGATACAAGTAATTTTTGTCCATTAGAAAAGATAATCCCAAAGGTTAATGTTTTACTGTTCTAAAGGGTATGAAGCACTTTTCTCTGTAACCTAGTCATCTTATTCCAACTTTCTTTCTTCAGTACCTATCGATACTCAGTCTCTCAAATGCTCTTTGAACCCATTTTACCATTCTGCTAGTTCCCTCATTAATGAGTAAAGTAAATATTTGGCATGGGCTTACCTATATTTGTAGGAGAGTTATGTTCTTCAACCTTTTAAAATTATACTTTAGCCAAGTGGGGTCCTGTGGAGTTCCCCAAACTTGTGAACGGTGGAGTATCACTGTTTCGGGATATATTAGAAGTGTTCTACTAGAAAGAAGTCTCAACATTCTACTCCAGGAGGGTGAACCATATTAGAGAGACAGAACAGAAATCACTAACAAAGTCAGGAGTATAAAATTTAACTGGAAACAGTTGGCAGGGACTGAATTACCTGAAACAAGCATTTTTTTTTTCCTACTTTTCCTCCCATTCCATCCCTAAAGAACACACGATGACTGATGTATTTGCTTTGCTCCTTGGCAGCCCCTGACTGTTCTAGTGGGGCTCTGTGACTCTCAGATTAGACAGAATAAGCCAAGCAGGGCCCTAGAGGCTAGAATAGATGTGATCCTAACCCTTCTGGGCTGCACACTTGGATTCTTCCCCAAATTAAGGCAAGGGAAGGGGTGAAGGAGACTGCGAGCTCGAGAACACAGATGCTGCTATCTCCACCCAGGCCCTAGGGTGGGGCTCGCTGTGGTCTGAGCAGCCTGAGACACTGAGCTCAGAGTTTCCACTGCAGCTGGCAACAGCTGGATCGTGCTGCTTCCTCCGTGGAAGGAGCCCCTCCAAGAGAGAACCAGGAGTTCCAGTTCCAGACTCCACGCCTCTCTTTCCTGCCCACCAGGGCTTAGGATCCAGAAACTCGTACTTCCCCTACAACCTAGAGAGATAGCTGGGACAAAGGCAGGAAGTCCTTCTATGCATAGGAAACACCATTCACAGAGAAGTTTACCTCCCAGCTCACATGCCTGTGAGGGTTCCACCCACCTGCTCTTCTCAGCTTCCCTTTCGTCATAACTCACCTAGCACCTATTTTTTCTCTGCCACACTCCTAATTATGGTCCCCCCTTGGGCTCCTTACTCCCATCCTATATGCCAACCCTGATTATTCTCATCCCTCAGACACAATAGAAGGTAAGGCAACTATTGGTAAGGACAAAATGAAAGCCTAAAAGTATAGTGAAGTAGAATTGAGCATTTCCTCTGTCTTGTGGAGTCACAGAATTGATTTTTGTAGCACACTATATTTAGTCCAAGAAACAAAGGGTAGAGAAATCAAGGAATTAGACTGATATAGTATTCTTTTCCTTCATGTGCTAAGTCACTTTAGTCGTGTCTGACTCTTTGAGACCCCATGGACTGTAGCCTGCCAGGCTCCTCTGTCCACAGGGATTCTCCAGGCAAGAAGACTGGAGTGGGTTGCCATGCCCTCCTCCAGGGGATCTTCCCAACTCAGGGATCAAACCCATGTCTCTTATGTCTCCTGAAAACATTCTGGCCAATTCCTATTCTCTCAAAAAATTACTAGTCCTAGACTAACTCCCCTAAGTTCATTTAAATACCTTTCCAACAAGGTAAGCCAAGGTAAAGGATCCAGTGTTATACACATATCCAGCCTTTAGAGACTGATTCTGTGCAGCCTGGTGCAAACAGAATTCCAAAACCATGACTTCAGAAGACTAAGCGATTTACAGAGTACCTCTGGGGCCTCATACATTCTGGGGGAAGGATGTTCAGCCTCTCCAGGATTTGGGACAGCTGGCACATGCATATACTGTTAAGGGAGTTTGTGTCAGTTTGACCACTTCAGAAAATTGTTTACTAGTATCTACAAAAGCTGAACAAATGTATATCCTATGATTTAGCAACTTGACTCCTAGGTCTATAACCAACATAAATGTATACACACATGCAACAAAAGTCTTGCACAAATTCACAGCAGCACTATTCATATCTATAACAGTAACATACTAGAAACCAACCCAACATCCAGCAACAGTAGAACAAGTAAATAAACTGTGCTATATTCCTATGATGGAATTCTAGAAAGCAAGAAGAATGAACAAAGTTTTGCTACAAGCAACAATGTGGATGCATTTCACAAACAACACTGAGAAAAAGAAACTAGACATAAAATGGTATGTGCTATATCATTATATTTATATGAAGTTCAAACAAGCCACATTAATCGTTTAGAGGTCAAACAGTAGATACCTTTGAGGGTAGGAGAGAG
The DNA here is from genome assembly GCF_054371585.1 of Giraffa tippelskirchi. NCBI lineage: Eukaryota > Metazoa > Chordata > Mammalia > Artiodactyla > Giraffidae > Giraffa > Giraffa tippelskirchi. Next base: position 156,185,805 of record NC_137278.1, read on the forward strand.
ATTGTCATAGGGAGTTGGGCTTCTGAAGAGCTGATAATGTTCCACTGATCTGTGTTGCAAGGGACTCTTACAAGGATGGGTTCACCTTATGAAAATTCACTGTTCTATAAGCACTTATGATTTGTATACTTTTCTGTATGCTTGTTATATTTCAACAGTTTTAAACAATGGTAAATTTAGGGACTTCCCTGGTGGCCCAGAGGTTAAAAATCCACCTTCCAATGCAAGCGACATGGCTTTGATCCCTAGTAAGGGGACTAAGATCCCACCTGCCTCACAGCAACTAAGCCTGAGTGCTGCAACCACTGAGCCCACAAGCCACAACTGGAGAACCCGTGCTGCAACTAAAGACCCCGTGTGCCGCAATGAAGATCCTGCTTGCCGCAACCAAGACCTGGCACACCCAAATAAATAAACTTGATTTCTCCTTCCCTGTTAGAACTCCCATCCTACCAGCCTCTAATCACTCCCCCACATAAATGATCTGAAACACATATTTTTCTGCTACATAGAATTGAGCTAGCATCTCTGCATTCTTGCAAGTTTTCCAGCTTTCCTAACTGGGCTAATTCCATGGTAGTTATCTCTACCTCATGACTCAAGTCTATGCAAAAGAACCCCAAAGATCTTTAGGGGTAAGTACCAGGGGGTGACAACTCTTTCTTCATATTCTTCTTTATCCACTAGTTTGAGGGCCCCTCTGGGTCCCTGGAAATAGCTCTAGCAGCAGAAACTCTCCTAAGAGCATAATTCAATTTAGTCCCACTTTCTTCTATCCTCACTGCCAACTCTATCTTCTGATCGATATCTTTAGAGATATTGAGCATTTCTATTCAAGATGTAAGGATAGAAATCTTTCCACTAATACCATCAGTTCTGGATACAGCTGCAAACAAACTTATATACTAACTAGGCTTTCCAGGTCAGCCTGATCTGGCTTTCGTCAGAGAAACCCATGAAAGTTTTATATATTGGCAGTACACAGAATTTCTTTAGGGGGGGTTGCTGAGAAACCTTGTGACTATAGGGGTAGAAGCAAAATAATACTGCATTTCAGGATAAGAGTATCTGGTAAGAAGCCAGCATCACCAAATCTGTACCGTCCCTGGAAACCGATCCACACGTGCCCCAACTTACGACTGACACAGCTTCACTAGGTCCTGGTCAGTAGTGCTTGGCTGCAATCCCCGGATGTAGAGGTTGGTCTTACTCAGCTGGTCATTTGCAGTGCTCCCACTGCTGCTGTTAGGGGTACTGCTGCTTGGACTAGGTGGTGCCATTTGCTGAGACAATGACACATATGGCTGCAGGGAGACACGAAGAGCAAAAGGTCAGAAAAATCATACACTTAGATGCTCAGGAGTGAGGAAGATCTTGGCCCCCTGGAAAGAATGATTCCAAACCCGAACAGCAATGAAGTCATAGAAGAGCTTAAAAAAAATGAAAAAAAAAACCTAAAGGAATTCTTCTCTGAATAAGGAAATATTTAACTGTCCTTTCATGGAAAATGAGAGGTCAAAATATGTTTGCTAAAGGTTTAGAAAAAAAGATACTTTGTGATAGAGAAGTGTTCTTATTATATAGATGCTGGAAATACAATTGATGTATGCCTCTTAAGTAAACTGTGTAATGAGACAAGATTAATAAAAATCTAAGTTCTATTCAAAAATGACAGAAAGGAACTAGCAATTTATCAAATCAAGAAGGTATAGAAACGCTGAACCACAAATTATTCATAAAACTATAGACTATGAAAACTGCAAAATACTTGCAACAGTTCGAAAATTATTATACACTTCGACAAGTAAAATGAAATACTAATTATCATGCCAGGTAGTAAAAAATGAAATTTTTTACTCTGCTAATCGAGGTTTAGTCATAAGTTCTTTACAACCATATTTTAAAGGTTTAAATATGAATGAATACTAGATGAAGTATGGGTAAGGAAATCCGGGATTTGGGATGAAACATCTGTAATCTTTCACTATTGATACCAGGACACGCAACCAGACTCTGCTACACTTTGGGGGTCCTTCTGTTAGAGAAAAACTACCAGGTTGACTGGAACATGGATTCATTCTTTCCAGGCATATTTTATATCCTTATGCTCTAATAAAGCTTCTAGTGTATACAAATATATGGTTCATAATACTCTAAACCTGCATTTGTTACTAAGTCATGTCCGACTCTTTTGCAATCCTATGGACTGTAGCCCGCCAGACTTCTCTGTCCATAGGATTTTCCGGGCAAGAATACTGGAATGGGTTGCCATTTCCTTTTCCAGGGGACCTTCCCAACCCCAGGGACCAAACCCTAGTCTCCTGCATTGCAGGCAGATTCTTTACTGTTGAGCCACTGAGGAAGCCCCCAGATTTGCATAACTACCTATAACGTGGTACACTTTACTATATCATACTCAAATTCCAGTTCTCCCTTGGCTTAAAGCACTTTACAGTACAAATCTATTTGGAATTACTTCCCTATAAAATGCCCGTTTCATCTCCAGGGTTTCCCCTACCTGCTTTTCTTTGGTGGTGGTGGTAGTAAGGGACTGGGGTGGTAACAGAAGAAAAAGAGATATATAAATATCAAAGAAGGGAAACCTTCCCCCAATAATCTTAATGTAAAATGTGCCTCTTATATTTCATGCCTCTGACCTTTAGAAATCTCTTAACATAAAAATCTTTGCTCGGGCTAAATATGTTGAAGCAAGTATTTCCCTATTTCTGTCCTTAAAAAATGTGCAAATACACATTTGTATCCACTTGCAAATACACTGTTCACTCCTTAGCTCCATACTACAGTGAAGAAGAAACTCAATACCACATTCTGGAATGGCCCAAAGACTCATGACCTACTGTAGCTCCTGATATACCCTATCTATTTCCTATCCCTGTCCCCCTCTCTTTGCCAGCACTTATACTAGGATTTTCCATACAAAACAATCCACACGCTGGTGGAATATGAATTAGTATTCCTCTGTGGTGGCAGTGACAGTCAACAAGTGCAGGGCAAGGCATGTGTATTTTTTAAGCAACTTTCAGACAACAAGACAAAAATAGGGCAAATAAACCTAAAAGTCATACATCCAGTGCTAGAAATGGCAGTACTAAGAATGATATTGAAATCGCCAGTGAATTAGTAGATATGTAATAATAATCAAATACTACTGGTCAAGACCTCCCCCATTGTCACTACTATGGTAAGTGCACCGTCTGATTTAGAGGCAAGAGGATTATTACTTACATTCTAATCATGACCGCTTCTGAGTTCAGAATAAGAAGATCACTGCTAGAGGTTATTCGCTAAGACATGCCTTTCCTCATCTCTAACGAACTGCCATTATTGATTCTTAGCTGACAAAGCCAAGATGCTTCTTCTAAATATAAGATTCTAGGGAACTCCCTGGAGGTCTAGTGGTTAGGACTCGGTGCTTTTACTGCTGGGGCTGGGTTCAATCTCTGGTTGGGGAACTAAGATCCTGCAAGCTGACGGTGTGTAGCACCCTCACGCCCCAGCAATCAACCAGTATGAGAGTCTAGGCCTGGGGATAACGATGGTGCCGGCAGTAACAGTGACAGCAGAAACAACTCTACTAGCATCGTATCAGGTGCCAAGCACAACCACGTGAGACCACTCATCTCAATCAGAGTTCATCTATCCCCTTTCCCAACGTGAGAGAATATTCCTAAGAGGAAGTATTAGTGATGCTAGGACTGTACAAAGAAGAACACAAGGGTTATTGAGGAAAGAAAGAAATCAAAAACAAGTTACTGGTTTGCTACCATGGTTATAATCTTGGTTTTAACAGTAAAGTCTTAGCCATAATCTAAAAATATGACTTAGTCATTAATAAAAAAGGCCAGAAAAACACCCAGAAAAAAAATGTAGTTCAGAAAAAAAAATTTTTTTTCTCTCTTGCTGTTCCCAAATAGCTTCTGAAACTGCTATGCAGGTTTGGCTCCAAAGAGAAAAAACAGAAAAATACTCTTTTCAAGAGAATTTAAGAAATAAAGTTAAGCAAGCCTCTAAGTAAAGCTTATTTGGCTACCCAAAAGAAACTATTTGGAGACAGAATACTAACTAAAGTAAACTAATGATCCATGTTTACCTATATATGTAAAAGAGAAAAGGGTAATACATATGAGAGTCCAGAGGACTGAGATATTTTTACTGGGGGTGGGAAGGGTAGGGTAGAATTGTCTTCCTTGTCTCCTCCTTGTCTGAAATAGTCCTCTGAGGGCACTGGTCCTCTGTCAGGGCCTAAGCTAGAAAATGAAGAGCAAGATTTGAACTCTTTAAAGCAAGGACCCTCACATTTGGCCTAGGATCTTAAGACACCTGGGATGGTATTAAGTTTGCCTTTAGAAATAAAGGATGTAGCAAAGAAATACATAAAGTTATTCCATAGAAGAGGGTAGGCATGAGCCATGTTATGAAGGAGATTTAATTCTGGAAGTGACTGGGAAACATTACCAGGTTTATTATAAGCTGAGTAATGACATGATAACATATACTTAAGAAAGCTAACACTGGCTGCATTATCCCAGCTGGTTCAGAGGGGTAGGAGACCAAAGGTAGTGAGACTAATTAGGAGATACTAGACATGAAGGGAGGTCAGGAAAAAAATAGAAGTTAAATTCAAACTTGCAGGGGTGGGCCCATGCGGCACGGGGCTGGAACCTGTGGGATATCCACGTGGCTTGAGCCACGGCTGACAGTGGCAGCACAACCCAGTCCCAGGCTCTCCTGCAGCAGTGCCTGCACGCCTGGCTGTAAGAGCGCCAGGCCGAGGGCGACATTGAGGCAAAGTGGGTGGAGGTTCAGAGAGGATTAGTGATCTAGTGTGGTTTTTCAAGGGAGCTGATAAAGAACTTCTTCCCAAAATGGTTAATACACTGTTAAACGTGAAATTAAGTGAAACAGAAAATGGCAAGCACGTCTCTGTATTGGATCTACCTGGCAACATTCTTATCATCCCTCAAGCCACCCTTGGCGGGAGAGTAAAAGGAAGAAGCATGCAGCATCACTGTAACTCTGGAAAAGAAGAGGGGTTAGAACTTTATTTCCAATTTGTGAATCTCTGTAAAAAAGAATTAGCTGCTAATAGCAAGTGTGCTGAAGCTGGGATTGTGGTGGAACACGGCACTTACGGCAATAGGCAGGTGTTAAAGCTCAACACCAACGGACCGTACACACACCTAATTGAGTTTTGAAAGTGTCTACAGTCTACTTAGATTCCCTAGCCCCTTCTTCTTGAGTACACTAATCTGAAGCATTTTTAGGTAAGAAAATCTTGGGTCCCATCCATAACTCTGCAGCCTCCTAACTGGATGATCTTGCCAGTCACCTAAACTCTGGATCTCAGTCACCTTCCATCCCACTTTCCTCTCTACACTGACACTCAAAAATTTGAAAAATGTATTCTCTTCATTTTATGGTCACTGATAAGAACATGGAAATGTTCCTAGAGAGCTGTATCTAAGCATTTTGCAATGAATCATTTTGTACAATCAAGAAAAATATATTTCTTATGCCCTCCAATGTATGTAGTATGTAATAAAAATAACTATTTGTCTTAAAACTAGGTAAAACCTAGCACAAACCAATTATAATTTTGTAAAATTTGTTTTAATATTTCAGATTTCCGTATTTTGAATGAAAGAATATGCAATTTACTATTCCTTCTAATACTATCTATGAAAATGTAATGCAGAAATATTATTGTGCATTTTAATATTACTTTCCAAGGATATTCAAGTGCTTTCAATTATTTTAAGAATCTTTAGTTGATACAGGAACAGGGAATGGGGGGCTAAAAGTTGTTTTTGTTTAATATTCTGGGTTAATATTCTGTTTCTCAGTTTTTTATCAACAGTGTATGTCACATTGTCTGTCTTTGGTTTTTAAAAGTTACTGTTTCATTAAATTAGTGTTCATAAATTTTTTAGGAAGTTCCTTTCTTGTTGATTTAGACTGCTATATAATAGGAATAAAAAGGGAAGCTCTCTACTGGAATTACTTGGAAAAAAAAATTCAAACTTGCAGAATTTGAAGTGATCTGCTTGATGCATATATGTGAATGCTTTTAGAACAAATACTGGTTAATTTTATTCATTTAATAAACAAATAACTTAGAAATACTATGCAGGAAAGGCCTGAAAAACATAGTAGTTAAGTGTTGGAGAGCCTTAAAATTTGATTTCTTAGCTAAAAGTGAACACAGCGCCTTAGAAATTAGGCTTACAGAGTAGGTATTAGCGCTTTTAGAAAGTTCTAATATTGCACTAATTCCTGGGAAATGGAATAAATTCAGTTGTGATCCCTACAGATGGGAGGCAATCTCAGGGCAAGGACTTTATGGCTTTGGATCTTCCAGTGAAATTCAGATGCCTATGGGCAAAGGATTACTGCTGCTCCTGCTGCTAAGTTGCATCAGTTGTGTCCAACTCTGTGTGACTCCATAGACGGCAGCCCACCAGGCTCCTCCGTCCCTGCGATTCTCCAGGCAAGAACACTGGAGTGGGTTGCCATTTCCTTCTCCACTGCATGAAAGTGAAAAGTGAGAGTGAAGTTGCTCAGTCGTGTCCAACTCTTGGCAACCCCATGGACTGCAGCCTACCAGGCTCCTCCGCCCGTGGGATTTTCCAGGCAAGAGTACTGGAGTGGGTCACCAGTGCCTTCTCCGATGGGCAACGGGTTACCAAGGCAAAATAGAAAACACTGGCTGGACTGCAAAGGTGAACTGACTGAATGCAAATGCCAGAGAACAGCAAATTTTAGGTTGGCTGGAGACTAGAATCTCTCAGTAAAAGGTGTGCAGGAACACCAGCATGAGGAGGACTTGGCTGTTTCCAAGAAAGACCACTCCCGTGGCAGAGCGAACAGCCACACACGAGAGCTGAAAGAAGGCACAGAAGGTAGGACAAATGAGCTAATGAATATAAGGTACTTAACACGGGGCTTGGCATACAGCAGGCACAAACTGTCAGTTATAGTTATTCTTTTAAAAGTTGGAATCGTTTAAAAAAATGAAGTTGTTCTATAATTAAAGGATAAAATCCTTCCTTTCAGAATATAGATAACTCACCCAAATTGAGCTATTATCTGTCTTCACAGACTTGATGCTTCCCCTAGCAGTTCTTAAGGATCCAGGAAAAACTTGGAGAGATGTTTTCATGGAAAGCGCATGACGAGATATGAGGTTAGGAGGAAGGCAGCGAGTGGTCCTAACCATCTTGAGAACTACCTCTCTCTGACCACCTGGATAGTTACTTGCTGCTAATTCGCTTCAGTTGTGTCCGACTCTGTGCGACCCCATAGACGGCAGCCCACCAGGCTCCCCCGTCCCTGGGATTCTCCAGGCAAGAACACTGGAGTGGGTTGCCATTTCCTTCTCCAATGCATGAAAGTGAAAAGTGAAAGTGAAGTCGCTCAGTCGTGTCCGACTCAGAGCGACCCCATGGACTGCAGCCTACCAGGCTCCTCCGTCCATGGGATTTTCCAGGCAAGAGTACTGGAGTGGGGTGCCATTGCCTTCTCCCGATAGTTACTTAGGTCTAGATTATAAAACAATTCCTTCTGTTTTGTTCTTCTTTTACTGTCTAAGGCTGAGACCTTTAAGATAAAATATTGAAGAGACTTTAATTTCTTAAAGACTGGTGGGATTAAAGATTGGTGGGGTGGTATCTAAAGAATGATTAGAGAACTATGTTGTAAAAATATCCTGTAAGAATCTCTGGGGCATGATAACCTGGGGAAGGGCTTATAGCATGGGGATAAAGAAATATATAACTCCTTCATCTTCATCCAGAAAAAGAAAAAGCAAACTCCCCTCTTCCTGTAGCAGGAACTTTATGTTTCCTGTCTTGCTGAGTTACAGGAAACGAGGAGACAAGAGTGCGTTCTTCCTTCTGCTCTCTTGCAAGAGATCACAATGGTAACAGAGATTCCAAGCCTACTTCCCAATCACTAAGTTTTCATCAGATCTTTAAGAGAATAATCCACTCAGATGAGTTACTTGCTAATTAAAATCTAATGCAAGTAAAACACTGTCTTTATTCTGAAAATAAGGTTCTCAGATCAACTGTTCACTTTGCCTGGTTTAAGAAAATTCACAAACCCTGTATCCATTCATTTGCTATCAAAGTTATCCCTATCCTGAGCCCTTAACTTTATTATCACCAGAGCCGGAGAAAACTCCACCCCATGTCTAGTGCCCAGTTAAGTTCCTGGCACAGAATATAAGCATGGATATTTACTAAAAGGAGTAAAACAAATTTAGGGGGTTTGCTAACTGTGTATCATCTTAACAAACCCCTAAGAAAGTCTCAGATACATAATCCAGTGGCCTGACATTGAAATTCCTATTACAATATGGATATTGATGATCCACAAGACAAGTTTCTGGAGCCAGTGGTCTCTGGGACATAAAACACATCTGATCATTTTATCTAAAAATACATTATTTCCTGAGTTCTCTCATGTCTCCTAATAAAGTCCACTTTCCCTGCAAAGTATCAATCCTTTTAATATTCACTTATGAGGCCCTTTGCATTATTTGAATCATTCAATAAATATATGAATGCCGAATATGTGTAAGCTCTGCTTGATGCAGTGGGGACTCATAGGTGAATAAGTGTATAAGTGAAATATTTCATAATAAATTTAAATACATACCCATAAGAAGCCACTGGGATTCCCTGGTGGCTCAGAGGGTAAAGGGGCTGCCTACAATGCAGGAGACCTGAGTTCGATCCCTGGGTCGGGAAGATCCCCTGGAGAAGAAAATGGCAACCCACTCCAGTATTCTTACCTGGAAAATCCCATGGACGGAGGAGCCTGGAAGGCTACAGTCCATAGGGTCACAAAGAGTCGGAGACAAGTGAGTGACTTCACTTTCACAAGAAGCCATTAAGTAATTCACAAACCAGAGCATACAACCTAGATAACCAGCAGAACAAAATGTGTGTGCTTTTTATGGGGATCCAAGCAAAATGGTATGAGAACGTGAAAGAAGAAACAATTCCTGAGGGAAAAGTTTCTCAAAGAAAATGTTTTGGGTTTTACCTTGAAAAATGAGTAGGATGGTAAACTTTTAGAAGGGAGCCATAGGGAAAATCAAACCAAAATCATAATGAGATACAACTTCATATCCACTAGAATGGCTATAATAAAAAGATTATGGCTTTAATCAAAAGTAACTTTGATGGCTACAATAAAAAATAACAAGTGTTGGTGAGGCTGTGAAGAAACTGGAACCCTCGAACACTACTGCTGGGGATGTAAAAGGATGCAGCTGCTCTGGAAGACAGTTTGGCAGCTCCTAAAATAATTAAACACAGAGTTATCACATGACTCATCAATTCCATCCCTACGTATGTACCCAAGAGAACTGAAAACATGTGTTCACACAAAACCCATACAAGAATTTCATAGCAACATTACCATAGCCCAAAGTGGACACAAATGTCCATCAACTGATAAATGGATGAATAAAATGTGGTACATCCACATATGAGCCTATTAGTCATTAAGAAGGAAAGAAATACAGATACATGATATGATGTGAACCTTGAAAACATGCTAAGTGAAAGAAGGCAATCACAAAGTACCACCAATTATATGATTCCATTTATATGAAGTGTGTAGAACAGGCATGTCTTTAGAAACAGAAAGTAGATGAGTGATTACCTATGGCTAGGAGAGGGGGATAATGAAAGAATTGGGAAGTGATGGCTGTGTGAGTGAGGTTTCTTTGGGGGGTTGGTACCGAAAACGCCCTAAAAGTATGGTAATGGATGCATGATTCTGCAAATATACAAAAAGCCACTGAATTGTACCATTTAAATGGGTGAATTGTACACCATGGGAATTATATCTCAATAAAGCTGTTATAAAAATTTCATAGAGGGACTTCCCCAGCGGTCCAGTGGTTAAGAATCTGCCTGCCAACGCAGGGGACATGAGTTTGATCCCCTGTCTGGTAAGATCCCACATGCCTCGAAGCAGCTAAGCCTGTGCACTTGAGCCTGCACTCTAGAGTCCAGGAGCCACAACTACTGAAAGCCCATGCTCAAGAGAGAAGCCACTGCAACGAGAAGCCCGTGCACTGCAACTGGAGACCAGCCCCTACTCACCACAACTAGAGAAAGCCCGTGTACAGCAACAAAGTTCCAGCACAGTCAAATAAAGAAGTGAATAATTTAAAAAAAATTTTTTTCATAGAGATGGGTGGAGAGAAGAGGATGTTCCAACCACTGAAAACATCTTACAGGCTACCATGACCTAGCACAGGAGTCAGCCTAAGTTGGCATCACCCTACTTCATTTATAGGTAGAGAAGTTTTAAAATTAACATACTTTATTGAAATTCAAGTAGAAATATGAATTAGACATTACATCATATCAGAACAAAAAAGGAGGATTTTCAATAATCCTTCCTTCTGGAAAAAAAGAAAACAGTAACATTAAAAACAAAACAAGGGGCTTCCCTGGTGGCTCAGTGGTAAAGAATCCACTTGACAATGCAGGAGACACAGGTTTGATCCCTGATCCAGGAGGACTCCAAATGCCGAGAAGCAACTAAGGCTTTGCACCACAACTATTGAGCCTGTGCTCCAGAGCCCAGGAGCCGCAACTACTGAAGCTACATGCTGCAACTAATGAAGCCCACTGGCCCTAGAGACCGTGCCTGTGCTCTGCAACAAGAAAGGCCAAACAATGAGAAGTCCATGCAAAACACCTAGAGAGTAGCCCCTGTTCACCACATTGAGAGAAAGCCCTTGCAGCAATGAAGAACCAGCACAGCCAAAAATGAATAAATAAAATTATCAAAAAACAATAACAACAGAAAACTTGCTCTGTAACATGCAGAGCCTAAGCCAGAGAACCCACACCACAGATCTGCCCAACATACCTGGTCTTAAAACCTGACTCTCAGCACTTCCACTACTTCCTCTCAGCTCAAGTAAACCTGATACCACCTCCAGCTTCTCATCTCCTCCCCACTTCTATTTCACAGCTCTTACTGCTATAACAGTAATCTGTTTTCCACATTCCTTTAATGCCAGGGGGAGTTACTCACATTCATACCAGGTGATACTCAAACGAGGTCTTAGGTATAAAATCAACATTTTTAAACCCTAAGTCAAAATAACTAAAGAATCCTCAGTTAGTAAAACAATCAAACTTATTGCCCAGGAATCCATCCATTCGCCCTTCCAGATCTGCTTGCCACTCCTGTCCACCTTGCTTTGTGGCTTGGAAGCTGACCATAAAGAGTGTATGAACAGGCTCCCTTGTCCTCCAGGTTCCAGTTGGGTTTGGTGAACCAGATACACACCAGCTGGATATCAAAGGGCAGGAGGAGAATGAGATCAGAATATTTCTTTTCCTAGCTCCTTCCCCTGCCAGAATACCATGATTTGACTGCATACTGCTACTGGGGCCCAAAGTTCTCTCCATACAACTACTCTTAGATTCTGGCAATCTCCCTCAGTTCTTTCCCCCTTTAGATCTAGAGTAACGTAGGTTCTGTAATTGCTGGCCATAGGGTACTCTGCTTGCTCTCACTGGTTTCCCTAAGTCTCTTTGTAAATAGTCCCTTTATTACATCTTTCTCAAATTACTCTGCTTGGGTATGCCATCTGTTTTCTTTTGGGGCCCTGAATGATGAACAAACCATTCTACCTTAAAGACTCAGATGCAAGGAGATACGTACCAGAAACTCTTGAGAAACCCTGCTTTCTTCAAGACTGGAAAAAGAACCTCCTTACTCCTCTAGGCACAGTTTGATGCAGAACTTTGTACTATATCTTTTGTCTAACAACTAAACAGTATCTTAAGTCCTGTAACATTTATGATTTCATTTGATCTTCCCAACAACTCTGTGAAGTAGAGCAGAGAATATGTTATTGGTTTCCTTCTAAAACTTAGAAACTGAGTCTTAATTTTATTTCAACATTCCCTTTGGTATGTCACTTCACTTTTTATTAAGCAGAACCAAGTAATGGAAACCCTAAGACTGACAGTATCCAAACCAGAGCAGAGAGCTGAGTAAAACAGTTCTTTATATGACCCTACATCCTCTCATCTCCCTTCTGGGAAGAGGACAGTTCTAAGTTCCCTGGGAATAGGTAATGTCGAGTCCAAAGTAGAACATTTAAGAAACAAAGGCTTTTGAACCGTGAACCAAATAAGTTAAGAGTAAAATCTACATAAGACTGGTGCTTACATAGACTGACCAGAGCAAGAGCCCTCAACTGAAATATGTGGGCAGTTCTACAGGGGGCACAGCCCTTTAAGGCAGCAAAAGCCCATGCCTGCATCCCAAGGAATAACCAACTATGCCATCGGTGTGTGGGTACATGTCAGTGTGGCAACATCTCATATGTACCAGGAAACATAGACATAGTTTCATTTCCAGGACAGGAAAAGGAGCTTTGAAGGTTAAGCAGTTTAAGTCTGAACATGACAACCAATTGCTTAGGCAGAACTTGGGTGGGACACAACTGAGACCCCATGGAGTGTGACTCTGCCTAACAAAACTCCTCCACTATTCAGCCTAGCTGGTGGATCAGCTGTGTTCAGGAGGAGATATGGCTAAAGAAGGAACTGCAAAGTGAAAAAGGGTAACAGCATCACTGACTCTTCAGAGCTTGCAGAGGTGTATGTGCCTCTCTTCCACAAACGGTTGCCTTAGACAGAGAAAAGATGAAGGAAACGATAATGTCTGTCTAGCGTTTATTTTGCCCTACCTTGTCTTTTACCCAATTTCATTTTGGTCAGATATACAGAGATCACAAACCCTTAGAAGTTAGGAAACACCAGCATCCTCTTCTTCACCCTTACACTACCCACAGAAAGAATACTTAGATTGGTAGATTAGAGGTCTGGTTTCATCAAGGCCTAAAATCTCAAAGTCATGAAAATATTCTGTCCCTGTGATCATTAGAGAAATATTTTTGTTTCACCAAACAATAAATACTGGCAACACTACACATTTGAAGGAAGTAGCCTAGCCCAAGAATATGAAAGGTATATGTGCCTAGTCTATCTTCAGATCAAAATAAAATGTATATAGGCAACCACCTAGCCTTACATTAACTATATCAAGTTTAATCTTTATCTAGGCTTATTTTTACAAATCACAAAGGACTTTGGAAATAATTTTTCAAAGTTTGATATAATATACATAGAAATATCTCTATAAAGATACACAAGAAGCAGTTAATAATGATGACCACCAGAAAGACAAACTAGGTATATGGAGGATGGACTGAAAACAGACTTTTTCTTTGTTTCCTTTATACTCGTTTGAACCTTTTATATTTTATACCAAGTCCATACATCTATTATCTATTTAATAACAAACAAAAGTCTCTTAAGGTCTGACATGTTTTTCTTAAAAACTAGGATAGAATGTTAAAACACTTGAGTCCATACAGCCTGACTCCTGGACCCACGCTCTCATAGCTCCTAACATACCCTGAATCTCAAAAAAGACAGTGATCTGAGTAGAACTAGTCCTTAGGGAAGTATTAACCTAGTTTATCCAACTCATGGTTTAAACCACAATTGGGAATGGGGCAGAAGTTGGAGGTAAGGGGTGGAAGTGAAGACTGGTTGCCAAAGTAAGAACTGAAAACCAAAAGCCAATTATAAACAAAGGGATGAGGTCTCCAAAAGAGAAACAGAAAGTTCTGTAAGTTCTATCTAGTTCCTGGATAGTAATGTGGAGGTTCTGTAAGAATTTTTGCAAGATCTAGTACCCATACCCACATAAAGACATTATTTACAGAATAGCCACAGTATGCTTAATCCATAAACAATATAGAAAAAGGGGAAATCCCTATTCTTTTAGGCTGATTTACTAAAACAAAACAGCTATTTTCCTCTCTCCTTATTACAAAATAGTTTTGATAAAACTTACAGAGCAGAATCTCAGGTTCCTGCTTACTTTTGGTATCTTTTAGAGGTGAAACTGAAAGAAAATTTAGAACAAGAATAACAGACTTAGAGTTTAGAGGCAACCCTCTACTGCCCCTCACTTCTTCCCTTTTTCTAGTCTCCATCCTTTCTCTTACTCCTCTCCATTCTTCTTCCATTTTTTCCCTTCCTCTCTATCTTAGCTTAGGCGTACTCCTGACAGTTGCATTCAGTGGTGTCCTTAATTAACAACTAGCTGGTTGTTAATACAATATCAGCATTCCTCTTCTTCACCCTTGTACCACCCACAATCCCACTACTAGGCATATACCCTGAGGAAGTCAACACTGAAAAAAGACACAAGTACCCCAATGTTCACTGCAACACTATTTACAATAGCTAGGACATGGAAGCAACCTAGATGTCTATCTATAGATGAATAGATAAAGAAGGTGTTGTGTATACGTACAATGGAATATTACTCAGCCATAAAAAGGAATGCATTTGAGTCAGTTCTTATGAAGTGGATGAAACTAGACCCTATTTATACAGAGCGAAGTACATCAGAAAGAAAAACAATTATCATATACTAACACATATATGTGGAATCTAGAAAGATGGTACTGATGAAATAATTTGCAAGGGAGCAATGGAGACACAGACACAAAGAACAGACTTATGGACATGAGAGTGGGAGAGGGAGGGAGGAAAGAGTGTAAAGAGTATGGAGAGAGTAACATGGAAACATATATTACCATATGTAAAATAGATAGCCAATGGGAATTTGCTGTAAGACTCATGGAACTCAAACTGGGGCTCTGTAACAACCTAGATGGGAGGGAGGGAGGAGGGAAGAAGAGTCAAGAAAGAGGGGATATATGTATGCCTATGGTTGATTCATGCTGATGTTTGGCAGAAACCGACACCATACTGTAAAGCAATTATCCTTCAATTAAAAATGAATAAATTTTTTAAAAAATCATCAAAAAATCTACTAGATTAGGGATTTCCCTGGTAGTCCAGTGATTCAGAATCCCCCTTGCAATGCAGGGGACATGGTTCAATCCCTGGTTGGGGAACTAATAGTCCACATGCTGTAGGACAACCAAGCCTTTGAACCTAAAGACCGTGCTTTGGAACAAGAGAAGCAACCATAATGAGAAGCCTGCACGCTACAACAAAGTAGCCTCTGCTCCTCACAACTAGAGAAAGCCTGTGTGCAGCAATGAAGACCCAACAGAGCCAAAGTCAAACAAATACATAGTGTTTAAAAAATCTACTAGATTTAAGCACTGGTCTGGTATGTGAAAATGGAACTAAAATGAGGACTCTGATCATCACCCTCACTGGGAGAATCACTTACTGCCCACTCCACTGCTCCCTTCCATGTGAAGAGACAGACATCAGCACACCATCCCTGGTGGGAAGGCAGCTCTACTCTGGGGGTACAGTTGCCTGAAGGGAGCATGCGCTCAGCTTTGCTACCTTACACACTGGTGAGGTTTCACAGGGGTTGCCTCACAGGGGAAGACCATAGCTTTCTGTTTGGTTTGGTTTTGATCACTGCTTGCACCTAGGTGGAAAAATCTGCCTAATTCTGGCAGTATTAAAAAATTCACTGGCCCACAGATAGGGAGTACTGTCTTGAATATCAGTTTTATCAGTAATAAAGGTATTGGTTTTATTTCCATTTGTCAAACGTTTTTCTTATTTCTCAACTGGAGTGGAGAAGGATGCTTCAAACTGAAACCCTCAAACCCCACCAGTCTTTAAGGGTTAGGCAAATATTTGATGGCTGAAGTGGAGGCCAGGGTAAAATGTTAGCATGCCTAGCCATACCAGTCTACAAATTCTGTAAATGTAAAATAATGGTTTAGTATTAATTAAATTTGGGACAACAAAGAAAATAATTTTCACTTGTAATGTAAAATCTTTATGTTACAAATAAGAAAAAAATAAGATTCAGCTTTGATATAAGCACTCAATTATTTCACTATTCAATTAGCAATTGAGTAGGGAATGAATCAATGTTCACTAAATGTTTTTTCAAGAAGTGTATTTCTTGTCTATAGAGCCCATTAACTAGCAGAAAGTAGTTAAAACACAGGCTCAAAAATTAAAAGACTGAGGTTTAATTCTACTATTGCCATGTGTGAGCTGTGTGACTTTGGTAAGTTGCTTAAACTTACCTGAAAAACGCAGACAGTAACAGCAACTGTGTAATATGATTAGTGTGAGGATTAAAATACATACATACGAAGTGGGAAATGCCAAAGAATGTTCAAACTACTGCACAATTGCACTCATTTCACACGCTAGCAAGGTCATGCTCAAAATCCCTCAAGCTAGGCTTCAACAGTATGTGAACCAAGAACTTCCAGATGTACAAGCTGGATGTAGAAAAAGCAGAGGAACCAGAGATCAAATTGCCAACATCTGTTGGATCTTAGAGAAGGCAAGGGAATTCCAGAAAAACATCTACTTCTGCTTCATTGACTATGCTAAAGCCTTTGACTATGTGGATCACAACAAACTGTGGAAAATTCTTAAAAAGAAGGGAATATCAGACTACCTATCTGCCTCCTGAGAAACCTGTATGCAGGTCAAGAGGCAATACTTAGAACCAAACATGGAACAACAGACTGGTTCAAAATTGGGAAGAGAGTACGTCAAGGCTGTAAATTGTCACCCTGCTTATTCAAGTTATATGCAGAGTACATCATGCAAAATTCCAGGCTGGATAAAGCCAAGCTGGAATCAAGATTACTGGGATAAATATCAATAACCTCAGATATTGATATGAAGTGACACCTCAGATGACACCATTCTAATGGCAGAAAGCAAAGAGGAACTAAAGAGCCTCTTGATGAAAGTGAAAGAGGACAGTGGAAAAAGCTGGCTTAAAACTCAACATTCAAAAAACTAAGATCATGGCATCTGGTCCCATCACTTCATGGCAAATAGATGGAGAAAAAATGGAAACAGTGCCAGACTTCATTTTCTTGGGCTTCAAAATCACTGCGGACAGGGACTACAGCCATGAAATTAAAAGACACTTGCTCCTTGGAAGAAAAGCTGTGACAAACCTAGACAGTGTATTAAAAAGCAGAGACATCACTTTGCCAACAAAGGTCCGTCTAGTCAAAGCTATGGTTTTTCCAGTAGTCATGTATGGATACGAGAGTTGGACTATGAAGAAGGCTGAGTGCCAAAAAATTGATGCTTTCAAACTATGGTGTTAGAGAAGACTTTTGAGAATCTCTTGGACTGCAAGGAGATCAAACCAGTCAATCCTAAAGGAAATTGACCCCGAATATTCATTAGAAGGACTGATGGTGAAGCTGACACTCCAACACTTTGGCCACCTAATGCGAAGAGCCGACTCATTAGAAAAGACCCTGATGCTGGGAAAGATGGAAGGCAGGAGGAGAAGGGGACGATAGAGGATGAGATGGTTGGATGGCATAACCAACTCAATGGACATGAGTTTGAGCAAGCTCTGGGAGATGCTGAAGGACAGGGAAGCCTGGAGTGCTGCAGTCCATGGGGTTGGCAAAGAGGCACAACTGAGGGACTGAACAACAGAAGCTCTTATACTGCTTGAAATATGAAAGGAGCTCACATTCATTCGTTCAATGAATACTTAATGCCCACTTTAGAGTACCAGGCACTATGTCAGGTGCCAAGAACAAAACGCTGACTTAAAGATGATCTAGAGACAAAGATGTGAGATGGTCTTGGTCCTAACGGAATTCAGCATCTAGCAGAGATACAGCCATTAATCAAATAATTGCAAAGTAACTGTATAATTACCAAGTGTGATAAATGAGCTAGGGGAAAAAAAAGATCAGAAGGCTGTGACCTACTTTAGCTATTATAGTCGGAAAGGTGACATTTAAGTGAGACTTCAAGGATAAGCAGAAACCAGTCATTCAGAGAATGAAATAAAAGATCATTCCAGAAAGAGAAATGCGCAAAAGACACAAAGTGAGATTTTCAACTGAATCTGAAAGAATCAGAAGGCCAGTGACACTTGTGTATAGAAGGATGAAGGTGTAGGTACAAACTTTCAAGCTGTCTTGAAGTGTTTGGCTTTCATTCAACACTATAGACAGTGAATAATTTTATGTAAGAGAGAAGTTATAAGATCTGATCTAGGTTTTCAAAACACTACTCTGGCTACTACGGGAAGAATAAACAAGAGTAAGACAGGAGTTGAAGTGGCAAGCTCAATTAGGAGGTCACTGTGATAGTCCAAACCAGAGGCAATACAGCCTATAATTGGAGAGATGGCTATAAAGATGGACAGAAATGCAAAGATTTGAGACTTAGTTTACAGGTACAATCCAAGGTCTTACTTATATAATAAATTAGATGTGGGAAAGTATAGTATCTAGCTTGAGTAACTGGATGGATGGTGGTATCATTCACTACTACTATAGAGATGGGGGCAGAACCAATTTGAGGACTACAAAGCAATCGTTACATTTTGAATACATTAATTTTAATAACTTGTGAGACTTCTAGGAAAAAATGCCAATTAAGAAGTTGGATACACAGAGGAGAAGTCTGGTCTAGTAATTATCAGTAAACCTATTAGCATAGTAACAAGTGAAATTTAGGAAGAAGGTATATTTAGAGAGAGGGCAAGAAAGCCTAAAGAATAAAAATACTCAGAAACTGAGTAGGGTAATTGACAAGAAGGTCAAAAGAGAAGGAGGAAAGGGCAAGACTCAAGAAGGTGGTGTTACCAGAAGCAACAAAAGATAGCGATTCAAGAAATGGGGAATGGTCAACTCTAGCAATGCCACTAAGAGGTTATGTAAGATAAAAGACAGCAAACAAACAAAATACTAGTTGGATTTGGCAACTTAAAAGAACTACGGACTAGACCAAGTAGAAGAAAGAACCAGTGAGCCTAAAGAGAAATCATTTGAAATTATCCAGCCAGAAGGAAACAAAACAAAGCCAGAATGAAGAGGAATGAAGAAAGCCTATGGGACTTACAGGGCACATTAACAGAAACAATTCACATACCACTAGAGTTACAGAAGAAGAGACAGAGAAAGGGGTAGACAGCTTATTCAAAAAATAATGGCTGAGAACTTCTCAACTGTGGGGAGTGATGTGGACATCCAGGTTCATTAAGCTAAAAGCTCACTTCAAAATGTCAATCCAAAATGACCTTCTCCAAGATGTATTACAGTAAAACCATCCCACATGCCACAGAGCAACTAAGCCCATGCACCATAACTACTGAAAACTGCACACCCTAGAGCCCATGCTCCGCAACAAGAGAAGCCACTGCAATTAAAAGCCCACACACCACAACTAGAGTAACCTCCACTCGCTGCAACTAGAGAGAGCCCACGCGCAGCAACAGTGACCCACTGCAGTCAAAACAATAAACACATAAATAAAAAAACTTTTTTTTTAAGTCAGAAAAAAAACCATCTCTCATACAGGAGAGTCTCCATAAGGCTACAAGTCGATTTCTCATCAGAAATATTGCAGGCCAAGAGTGAATGGGATGATATATTCAAAATGCTGAAAGAAGAAAAAATGCAAAACAAGAAATACTTTACCCAACAAAGTTGTCCTTCAGAGGTGAAGGTGAAATAAAGACTTTCCCTAACAAAAGTTGAGAGTTCACCACCACTTAACCTGCCTTAACAAGAAATGCTGAAAAGAATTCTTCAATCTGAAAAAAAAGGATACTAACTAATAACATGAAAATACAACAACACATGATAAAGGTAAACATAGATTCAGAATACTCTAGTATCATAATATTAACCACTTAACTCTAGTATAAAAGTTAAAGGACAAAAGTATTAAAATACCTATAGCCACAATAATTTGTTAACGGATACACAATATAAAAAGGATGTTAACTGTGACATGAAAAACACAAAATGGGGGGGAGGTAAAAGGGTAGATTTTGTATGCAATCAAAGTTAAATTGTTATCAGCTTAAAAATAGATTGTCACACCTGTAACATGTTTCAGGTGAGCCTGAAGGTAACAACAAAACAAAAACCTATAATAGATATACATAAGATAAACAGAAGGGACTCAAAGTACATCATATCAGAAATCATCAATTTCAAAATAAGACAGTAAGAGAGGAGGAAAGGAAGAAAGGAACTACAAGATAGCCAGAAAACAATTAACAAGATGGCAATAACAAGTCCTCAGTGTGTGTTAGTCGCTCAGTCGTGTCCAACTGTTTGCAATCTCATGGACTGTAGCCCTCCAGGCTGCTCTATCCATGGGATTTCCCAGGTGAGTATACTGGAGTAGGTTGCCATAATAAGTCCTTACTGAGTTATAATTACTTTAAATGTAAACAGATTAAATTCTCTAGTCAAAAGGGAAGAGTGAAGTGTGGCTGAATGGATTAAAAAAAAGGACTAATGTTTATGTTGCCTACAAAGACTCACTTTGCTACAAGGACACACATAAGAACAAAATGAAGGGCTGGAAAAAGATATTCCATACAAATGGAAACCAAAATAAAGCAAGGATAACTACACTTATATCAGGAAAAAAAAAAAGTCAAAAACTGTAACAAGAGACAAAGAAAGTCATTATATGATTATAAGAGGGTCAATTCATCAAGAGGATATAATAATTCACAGCACTGGAAGGATTGATGCTGAAGCTGAAGCTTCAATACTCTGGCCACCTGATGCAAAGAACCGATCACTGGAAAAGATCTTGATGCTGGGAAAGATTGAAGGCAGGAGGAGAAGGGAACGACAGAGGATGAGAAGGTTGGGTGGCATCACTGACTCGATGGACATTAGTTTGAGCAAGCTCTGGGAACTGGTGATGGACAGGGAAGCCTGGCGTGCTACAGCCCATGGAGTCACAAAGAGTCAGACACGACTGAGCAACTGGACTAAATTGAAAATATTAAGAGGACCTAAACATCAGAGCACCTAAAATATTAAGAACACCTAAAATATTAAGCAAATATTAACAGATCTGAAGGGAGCAAAAGACAATACAGTAATAGCAGAGGATTTCAATATCCCACTTTCAATAATGAATAGATCACCCAGACAGAAAATCAATATAGAAACAATGGACTTGAAGTATACTTTAGATCAAATAACCTAACAGACATATATACTCTTCCATCTAAAAATAATAGATTACATCTTCTTTTCAAGTGCACCTGGAATATTCTTCAGGATAGAGCACATGAGGTCACAAAAAGTCTCAGTAAATTTAAAAATATCATAACTGTACCAAGTATCTTTTCTGACCAATATGGTATAAACTAGAAATAAATAACAGAAGGAAAACTGGAAAATTCACAAATGTGTGGAAATTAAACACACCCCTGAACAACCAATGGATCAGAGATGAAGTAAAAAAAATATCTTGAAACAAAAACGGAAACACAACATACAAAAACTCATGGGATGCAGCAAAAATAGAGCACAGAGGGAAGTTAATGCACATGTTAAGAAGAAAAAAATATCTCAAACTACCTCAAGAAAAAGAAGGACATATTAAGCCCAAAGTTAGAAGAAAGAGGGAGATAACAAAGATGAGAGCAAAAATAAATAAAATCAGGAATAGAAAGACAATGGGAAACTAAGCGTTAGTTGTTTAAAAAAGATAAAATTGACAAGCCTTTAGCTAGACTTACAAAGAAAAAAAAGAGGACTCAAAGAAATAAAATTAAAAATGAAAAAGGAGATATCACAAAAACACAGAGGATCATAAGGCACTACTATGAACAATCATATGCCATCAAATTGGACAACCTAGAAGCAATGAATAAATTCCTAGAAATGTATGATCTACCAAGTCTTAGTAATAAAAAATACAGAAAACCTGAACAGACTAATAAGGAGACTGACAATCTCCAGGACTAGATGACTTCACAAGTGAATTCTACCAAATATTCAAAGAATTAACACCAATTCTCAAATTCTTCCAAAAAACTCAATAGAAGGGAACACTCCCAAACTCAGTTCATGAGACCAACATTACCCTGATACCAAAGCCAGATGAGGATACTACAAGAAAACAACAGGCCAACATCCATGACAAGTATAAATGCAAAAATTCTTAATAAATACTACCAAAACAAATTCAACAGCACGTTAAACGGATCATACACCAAGATCAAGTCTTTTTTAATACTTATTTATTTTTGGCTGTGTGGGGTCTTCGTTGCTGCAAGCAGGCTTCCTCTAGTTGCTGTGCATGGGGTTTCCCTTCGTGGTAGCTTCTCTTGTTTCAGAGCATGGGCTCCAAGCGTGTGGGCTTCGTAGTTGTGGCAGATGGGCTCGTTCGCCCCATAGCATGTGATATCTTCCTGGACCAGGGATCCAACCACTGTTCCTTGCATTGCAAAGTGGATTCTTAACCACTGGACCACTAGGGAAGCCCCAAGGACATATTATTATTGAGACTGAATAGGTTGCTTTTTGTTTTGTTAGAACCTTTGAAAGAATTTAGTCTTAAATGGGGCTTCCCAGGTGGCACTAATGATAAAGAACCCAATGAAGGAAATGTAAGAGATGTGGGTTCAATCCCTGGATGGGAAATATCCCTTGGAGAAGGGCATGGCAACCTACTCCAGTATTCATGCCTGGAGAATCCCATGGACAAGGGAGCCTGACAGGCTACAGTTGGCCCACAGGGTCACAAAGAATCAGACATGACTGAAGCAACTTAGCACCCACACAGTTTCAAACACTTTCTGATTTAAAAATTTTAGGACTTCCCCGGTGGCTCAGTGGTAAAGAATCTGCCTGCCAATGGAGGAGACATGGATTTGATCCCACACGCCAAGGAGCAACTAAGCCCGTTAGCCACAACTACTGAGCCTGTGCTATAGAGCCGGGAAGCCACAACTGCTGACGCCT
The DNA here is from genome assembly GCF_054371585.1 of Giraffa tippelskirchi. Classification (NCBI taxonomy): domain Eukaryota; kingdom Metazoa; phylum Chordata; class Mammalia; order Artiodactyla; family Giraffidae; genus Giraffa; species Giraffa tippelskirchi. The sequence continues at coordinate 156,208,624 of NC_137278.1, forward strand.
GCGTGTCTAGGGCCCGTGCTCTGCAACAAGAGAAGTCACTGCAATGAGAAGCCTGTGCGCTGCAGCTAGAGAGTAGCCCCCACTCACCACAACTAGAGAAAAGCCTGAGCAGCAACCAAGACCCAGCACAGCCAAAAATAGATAAATTAAATTAAATTTCAAAACCCTTTAAAAATTTTTGAAAACTTTAGCAAAACTTTCATGTATCAAGATGCTTTTTTCTTTTCATTGTAGAACTTGTTTATAAAAACTCACTTCCTGAAAAAGAAATATTTGCAAGTCATATACCTGACAAGGTATTAATATCCAAAATATATAAAGAACCCCTAAAACTCAATAACAACAAAAAAATCCCACTTTAAAAATGGGCAAAAATAAATGGGCAAAGGACTTCAATATTTCTCCAAAGAAAATATACAAATGACCAATAAGCACTTGAAAAGATGGTCAACATCACTAATCATTAAACAAATACAAATCAAAATCATAATTAAATACCTTCTCACATCCATTAGGATGGCTACAATCAAAAAAATGGAAAATAAGTGTTGGCAAGGATTTGGAGAAATCAGAACTTGTGCACTACTGGTAGGAACATAAAATGGTACAGCCACTAAGGAAAATAATATGGTAATTCCTCAAAAAATTAAACATAGAATTACCATATGATCCAGCAATTCCAATTCTGGGAATATACCCAAAAGAACTGAAAGCAGAGTCTGAAGAGATTTTTATACACCCATGTTCACAGAAACACTATTCACAATAACCAAAAGAAGGAAGTAACTCAAGTATCTCTCACAGATGAACGGATACACAAAATGTGGTATGTACATTCAATGTAATATTATTCAGCCTTAAAAAGCAAGGAAATCTTGATATATGTTACAACATAGATGAACTTTGAGGACATTATGCTAAGTTATATTAGTCAATCACAAAAAGATAAATACTGTATGATTACATTTATATGAAGTACTTAGAGAACTCATAAAAGACAGAAAGTAGAATAGTAGTTGCCAATAGTTTGGGGGAGGGAAGAATGGGGGAGTTGTTTAATGGGGTAGTTTCAGTTTTGTAAGATGAAGAGTTCTACTAGAGACTGGCTGCACAATGTAAATGTATCATACTTAACACTATTACACTGTATACTTAAAAATGGGTAAGATGGCAAATTTTGTTATATATATTTTACAATTAAAAAATAAAAAGCAAATATTGAGAAAAAGAGTGGAATATAATGAAGCAGAGATTTTAGAGGAACTACTTTTTCAAGCAGGTGGATTATAAAAGGGATCAGAAAAATGGGACAGTAACTGGCAGGAGACATGGGATCAAGCAGGGTTTCCATTGTTTTGTTTTAGGATGAGAGAAACTATACGCTCGTTTATATGCATACAGGAAGAAAAAGAATGGAATCATATCTTCCATGGGTAATTTTAATGATCATTTACTATGTAGCTGGTAGGCTGCAGTCCATGGGGTCGAGAAGAGTTGGACACAACTAAGCGAATTCACTTTCACTTTTCACTTTCCTGCATTGGAAAAGGAAGTGGCAACCCACTCCAGTGTTCTTGCCTGGAGAATCCCAGGGATGGGGGAGCCTGGTGGGCTGCCATCTGTGGAGTCACACAGAGTCGGATGACTAAAGCAACTTAGCAGCAGCAGCAGGCATTAATTACTAAGAGTCCAATAAAGTAGGCACTAACTAGTATATTATGTTATTAGATATGGGGCTATAGGAGAAAGAGAACAGTCATGGATAAGTCAGGAAGTTTGACTTGAACGTCTGGAAAAATGAAATTTACAGTAAATTTACATTTACTTACATGGAGAAGACAGTGAGAAGGAAGGCTGCAGCAGAGTAAGGAGGAAGAAAGCAGGCAGGAGCTCTTTTAAACATGTTAAATTTGAAATGTCTGATGACCATCTAAATGGAGATGTGATGTTAGAATATGAATCTGGATTGCAGAAGGGCAGTCCAGGTTGAAATCTAATTTGAGATTTGTCATCCTAAGGGTGATTTTTTTTTTTAACTTAAGGATAGATGATTTACAGTGTTGTGGTAGTGTTAGGTATACAGCAAAGTGATTCAGTTATACATGTGTGCGTGTATGCTTAAGTCGCTTCAGTCATGTCCAACTCTTTGTGATCCCATGGACTACAGCCTGCCAGGCCCCTCTGTCCATGGGATTCTCCAGGCAAGAATACTGGAGTGGGTTGCCATGCCCTCCTCTAGGGGATCTTGCTGACCCAGGAATCAAACCCACGTTTCCTGCACTACTGGCAGATTCATTACCCACTGAGCCACCTGGGAAGCCCTGTTATATATATATGTATGTATATAGTCTTTTTCAGATTTTTTATTAGATATGGATAATATTTAAAGCTATGAGACTCAATAAAATTATGAATGGAGAAGGGTAGATAGAAAAGAAACTCAAGGACTGAGTCCTGGGGATCTCCCAACGTTCAGAGATCAGGAAAATTAGGAGGAACCAGCAAAGAAGCCCGCAGAGAAAAGGCCACAGACATTAGAGAAATAGGAGTGTATGGTGGTCTGTAAACCAAATGAAGAAAGTGTTTCAAGCAACCATGTGATCAAATGTGTCAAGTGTTGACAACAGATTAAGTAAGATGAGGGTTATGAACTGACCACTCAGGAAAATTAAAAGTCATTGCAGATCTTTGTAAAACCAGTTCTGGCGGAGCGTTGGGAGTAAAAGTCTAATTAGATTGAATTTAAGAGAGAATGAGAGAGGTATGACATTTTCAATAAGTAGACAGGCTATGAATCTACAGTTAATTTTATATTGCTGATGGAAACAACAGTAGTATATTTAGAAAGCAATTTAGCATTATCTCTTTTTAAACTGGGGTTTCCAAGGAGGCACAGTGGTAAAGAATCTGCCTGCCAATGCACAAGATGAAAGAGACTCGGGCTCTATCCCTGGGTCAGGAAGATCCCCTGGAGTAGGAAATGGCAACCCACTCCAGTATTCTTGCCTGGAAAATTCCACAGACAGAGGAGCCTGGTGGGCTACAGTCCATGGTGTCTCAAAGAATCAGATACGATTGAACATGCACATGTATTTTAATTTTTTTGGTCACACTATGGGGCATGTAGGATCTTAGTTCCTCCACTAAGGATCCAAGCTATGCCCCCTGCAGTCTTAACCAATGGACCACCAGGGAATTCTCCAGAATCATCTCTTAAAGGTCAACATTCACAAACTATACTCCACAACCCCAATCCTACGTATAAACTCCAAAGAAATTTTTACACAACTGTGCCACATATATGATAATATTCTGAGCAGCTATGTTAGGAATAGCAAAAACAAACAAGCCTGGAATAGTCCAAAAGCTCACTGGTGGAAGAACGGATAAATTATGGTATATTCACAAAATGAAATATTATACAACAAGAAAAAATGAATAAAATATACAACATGAATGAATCATGAAGATGTAATACTGAATGGAAACAAACAAACAGAAGACTGTGTTGCAATAAGACAATAAAGCAGTGGTTGACAGCACAGATTAGGCGCCAAATGATCTCAGTTCAAATCCCAGCTGGGCCATTCACTAGTAACATGATTACTAAGCTCTCTGTAGTTCGTTTTTTCTCATCTGTGAAACAGGGAAAATAATAATGAAACTGTCATGAGGATTAAAATATATATGTAATTATATATGTAAAGCATTTAGAACAATGTAAAAAAGCAAATTAAACATGATTCTTTTTAAACATGATTTTAAACTATATTTTAAAAAAGCAATAGAATGACAGATATAAAATTTAAGAGTAGTTACCTTTAGAAGGGAGGTAGGTGGTGGGATGGGGAAAAACTCCTAAGTATATGTAATTTACAGGCAATGATTCTAGTTCTTAAGTTGGAAGATGGGTTTACGAGTGTTCCTCTTTTTTAATTATTTTATTTATTTATTTTTGGCTATGCTGGGTCTCTGCCGCTGCGAGGGCTTTTCTCCAGCTATGGCGAGCGGGGTCTACTCTCCAGCAGTAGTAGTGCATGAGCTCTCATTGTGGTGGTTTCTCTTGTTGTGGAGCACAGGTTTTAGGGTGTGTGGGCTTAAGTAGCTGCTGCTCGTGGGCTCAGTTGTTGTATCTCCTGGGCTCAAGAGCACAGGCTTAGTAGTTGTGGCACATGGGATCTTCCTGGATTAGGGATCAAACCCACGTCTCCTGCATTGGCAGGCGGATTCCTTACCATTGAGCCACCAGGGAAGCCCACAGCTGTTCCTCTTATTACTATGCTTTATCAGTTTCAGTTCAGTTGCTCAGTTGTGTTTCACTCTTTGTGACCCCATGGACTGTAGCACCCCAGGCTTCCTGGTCCATCACCAACACCCAGAGCTTACTCAAACTCATGTCCATTGCGTCAGTGATGCCATCCCCTTCTCCCCCCGCCTTCAATCTTTCCCAGCATCAGGGTCTTTTCCAGTGAGTCAGTTCTTCGCATCAGGTGGCCAAAGTACTGGAGTTTCAGTTTCAGTATCAGTCCTTCCAATGAATATTCAGGAGTGATTTCCTTTAGGATGGACTGGATCTCCTTGCAGTCCAAGGGACTCTCAAGAGTCTTCTCCAATACCACAGTTCAAAAGCATCAGTTCAGTGCTCAGCTTTCTTTATAAGTCCAACTCTCATATCTGTACGTGATATGCTTTATAGTTACATGCAATCTTTCGTGTTATTAAATAATACATTAAAGATAATAAAAGAGAAGTAATGGAAGGAAATAAATTGGAGACAGCTAGTATATATAACTCTTAGAAAAAAATTCTTTCAAGATAGTTTATATAAAGGGAAGAAGAGAAATGGAGCAGCAGCTGGAGAAGAAATGGCACCAAGATAAAGGGTTTTTTTTATTATTATTAAAAGAAATAACAGTCTATTTACATAGGTCCTAGCACATTCTGGAGCTATTTAATGAATGTGAGTACAATGAACAAATAAACAGTAAGGGCATTCCAAAAGAAGGAACAACAACAAAAAAGTATCAGAGGCTGAATACCACATGAAGCACAAAGACAAGAGAATCAGAGAACGGGAGGGATTATGAATAAACACATATGTTTGGAAAGTATCAAGTAACTCATCATGCACCTTTTTACATTTTGGCTTCTGTATCTCCCATCTTTAAGAAAATTCTCCCCACACTACCACTATCCTCTTCCAGCCTTTATCTCATTTCTCTGCTCCCCATCTTTTTAAAATAACAACTTGGGACTTCTCTGGTGGTCCAGTGGCTAAGATTCCATGCTCCCAATGCAGAGGGCCCAGGTTTGATCCCTAGTCAGGGAACTAGATCCTACGTGTTGCAACGAAGATCCAGCACACCAAACAAAAAAATATAAATAAATAAAATATTAAAATATAAAAATAACAACTTTATTGAGATATAATTTACATACCATGTAATTAACCCATTTAAAGTATAATTTCAAAGGTATTTGGATCACTATAATCAATTTTAGAACATTTTCATTACCCCAAAAAGAAACCCAAAAGCCATTACCAGTCACTTTTCTTTCCCTCCGAACTCTCCTACTCCATCCCTAGGCAACGGCTAATCTCCTTTCTATCTCTCTGGATTTGCCTATTCTGGACATTTCATATAAATGGAAGCATCAAATACAGCTGATCCTTGAACAACACAGATTTTAACTGCACGGGTCCACTTACGTGTGGATTTTCTGCTATTGGTTTAATCTGAGGATGCAGAACTATGGATATGGAGGAGTCATGGATACAGAGGATTAAATATAGCTTATATGTGGATTTTCAACTGCACAGGGCTGGTGTTCCAAGCCCCGCGATGTTCAAGCGTCAAACGTATGTGGTCTTTCGTGACTGGCTTCCTTCACTAACATAATTTTTTCAAGGTTCATCCATTTTGTAGATTGTATCAGTACCCTATTACTTTTTCTTTTTTTGGCCACATCACACGGCAGGTAGGATCTTAGTTCCCCAAGTAAAGATCAAACCCATGCCATGGAATCCTAACCAGTGGACTTCCAGGGAAGTCCCAGTACTCTTACTACTTTTTAATCACTGAATAAAATCCAAAATTCCATTGTACGGGTAAATACAGTATTTTACTTACCCATTCATCAGTTGATGAATACATGGATTGTTTCCGCTTTTTGACTATTATGAATAATGCTGTTATGAACACTGATGTACAGGCCGTTTGTGTGGACATTATGTTTTAATTTCCCTTGGGTATATACCTAGGAGTGTGTTTAACCTTTTAAGGAACTGCCAAAATGATTTTCAAAGCAGTTGCATCATTTTACATTTCTATCAGCAGGTTATAAGGGTACAATTACACCACGCTATTATCTGTGTTTTTGATTACAACTATCCTTGTGGGTGTGAAGTGGTATCTCACTGTGGTTTTGATTTCCTTGATGGCTAATGATGCTGGACACCTTTTCATGGCTATTTGTAGATCATCTTTGGTGAAATATCTATTTAGACATTTTGCCTGTTTTTAAAATTTTTTTCCTGCACTTTCATCTTTATCAAAATTCTTAAAAGATCAGTCTATATATACCATCTATACTTCCTTACTTTCATTCACTCAACAACCCACTCCAACCCTGCTTTTACTCTCCAATCTGAAATTGCTTGTTAAAGTCACCAACCACCTCTCCACTGACAAAATCATGACTACTCATCAGTCTTCATCTTCTAGGATTAACTCTATGGTTTGCACATCTGCATTTTAATTCTAGCTGACTTTTTTGGGCCACACTGCACACACACAGCATGTGGGATCTTAGTTCTCTCACCAGGGACTGAAACCAGGTGCCCTGCATTGGAAATGTACAATCTTAACCAGTGGTCCAACAGGGAAGTCCCTGACTTCTTATTCTGATTGATATTTTCTTCTGTCTTGTTTCTTTTCTATATTTTTCTGTCTTACAGCATATTTTCTTAGGAGATTAGAAACGTAAACCAACAACCAAAGAGTATTGCCAGAGAACTGTAGATAACACAACTGGTTCAAGCAGAGTCAGTGTAATGAAAGCATGCAGGGGAGGTGGGGGAGATAAGGAAAGCTGGATCAACAGTGGGCACTGGGCTAAGGATTTGGACTTTGTTTAGCAGGTAATATATACCCATCCTGCAATGCAGGAGACCCAGGTTTGATCCCTGGGTCAAGAAGATCCCCTGGAGAAGGAAATGGCAACCCACTCCAGTATTCTTGCACGGAAAATCACATGAATGGAGGAGCCTGGCAGGCAACACCCCATGGGGTCGCAAAGAGTCAGACATGACTGAGCAACTAACACACATATATCCATCAAAGGTTTTTATACAAGAAATGCTCAGTACTATACTGTTGGAATGTTAGAAGATTATTCTGGTAGCGGGTATAAAATTACTTGGGGACAAGGGGTAGGGAGTGGAGAAACAGGAGCCGAGGAGATCCTGTAGGATGTTTATTACTGTGGTAATAAGGGCCTAAGTTAGTGTATTAGAGCTAAAAAAGGGGGAATCAATGGAGAGACTTTACCAGTAAGCTTTAACCAACTGAGTTCACTTTATTACTGATAACAGAACTATTAGCTGTCACTGGTCATGAGATGTTGGACTTTAAAAGTTCCACCAGGGAATTGTCTGGCAGTCCAGTAGTTAGGACTCCGTGCTTCTACTACAAGGGGCACAGGTTCAATCCTTGGTGGGGAAACTAAGATCCCACGTGCCACACAGTGTGGCCAAAAAATAAAATTAAAAAATAAAAGTTCTACTAAATTTGATTCAATGGAAACTAGATGAAAATGTAGCAAACACACAAAAATTCTCTCTCCCTGTTAGAAGTATAAACAATTCTAGTATTGCTTCCCATCTTCTGCTCTCCTGAGTAAACTCCAAAAACTTCAGGTAACTCAAACTTCTTAAAGAGTGAAAATCTGGCAATGCCTACCAGCCAGTTCTACTCTCATCATTGCCTCTGCTCCTCCACCCGACCCCACTCCCCGAAACTCCCCACCCCAATATGGCCTTCAATTGTTAAGATCAAGAAATAGAAATTTATGCAAAATAGGTCAGGGAAGGCAAATTATCCCAAGTTAAACAAAGTCTCTTTTCTTTTTTTCCAAAGGGAATGGTTGTTGATGCTCTGAGGAGTTAACTTATAACTACATGCCAGGAAGATGATGTCAGGGAAGGCGTGGTTAGGCTCTTTACAAGTCTGAAATTCCTTTACTCACAAACACTTCCTCTTTCAGTCTCACCTATACACAAATCTCTCTACTGAGGCAACTCTTTCAAAAGTTGAAGGAAGTGTTGAGGCCTTAGAACTCTGATCTTTTTACCTTTAGTCTTTTCTTTTTTTCTTTAAGAACTAAGAATAATTAAGATAGATTAAAAAAAAAAAATACCATAATTTTTCAGAATCTCTCTTTGAAATTCACATTTTCTCCTTTCTGTGATTATTTAATTCCATTAAAAAGAATGGATATTCAACACTACATCCTGGGAAAGCATGTGAGTGCCTTCCTTTATCAGGCATTATACATTTGTTGACTGTATACCTATATTCACAACAGCCAAGAAAGAATAAGAAAACTGCAATTGTCCTTGGCTCCTCAGGAAACAACTTCTCTGATAAAATATACAAATATGTTTCAAAATAAAACAATCCTATTTTTTTTTTTTTGCCAAATTGCAGGACTTACACGATTTGAGTTCCTTGACCAGGGACTGAACCTCAGCCATGGCAGTAAAAGCACTGACTCCTAACCACTGGACTGCCAGGAAAGTCCCCAAACAATTCTAATTTTAAAAGACATTAAATAAAAATTAATGAAGTTACAAAAGTTCTATACAAATAAATCTTTTCAAACTGAACTCACTCAAGAAATTATTTTTATTCCACTAACCAGAAATGACAACTACAGTAAATTATGATATAAAAATAGTCCTTAAAGAAAACGGATCTCTACATATCTGTTACTTACAGATTTGGTACAACAAAATGATGGAAAAGAAAAGCAGATATTTATAATGTGTACCTTTTCAGAAAGTTAGAATTTTATTTCAGTTTTTTAAATGTTCCAGAGATCTCAAAAACTTTTTACATAGACGTGTCCTACCTGACAAACTTGGTTATCAATAGAAATGGCAAATAAGCCAATGTCAAAATTAAAACTTTAACTTGTCATTTGAAAAAAGTCTGGTAGAATAGACAAAGCAAACTGCTACTAATTATTTCTCTTAATGGGTGGGATTTAGGTAAGTAACTTCAGGACATGAAGGGAAGACTTTTTGTTTTATATACCTCTTGATGCTTAAATTTTAAAAATAAATATGTCTTATGTTTATTACTAAAAACTAACAACTTATTTTAAAAACCTTCAGTATAAAAACAGCCAAATTACACAATCAGATTCACTCAAAACATTCTTCTCAAACAATGAACACATTAAGCTATACATATCAACAAAAAGACAAAGAGTAACATAGTAATCCGTTTATTTAAATAGGCCCAATACCTACAAACCTATATATACACACAAGGTGTCATAGTCACAAAGTGATGTCATCATAACACTGACCTGTAAGAACCCAAAGAACATTTGACAAATACCCTGAGTAATTACGGATCTACCCCATCCTAGATTTCTTAATGCGCTTCTCAAACCTTACAAGTTATCAGAAAGAGACACGATATTTGAATCCCAGTCCACAATAATAACCCTCGTCCCCTACACCAGTGGTCCCCAACCTTTTTGGCACCAGGGCGTGGTTTTGTGGAAGACAGTTTTTCCACAGATTGGAGTGGGGGATGGTTTTCGGACGATTCAAGAGCATCACATTCTAGGTGCACTTTATTTCTATTATTCTTACATCAGCTCCACCTCAGGGCATCAGGCATTAGATCCCAGAGGTTATGGACCCCTGCCCTACAATATACTAGATTTAGAAGCTGGTTAAATGTTTCCTACACAAGGGAAAAAGGAAGTACAGAGCTAAGAAACAAGAATATTTTAGATAGCATCAAATAACATGGGTACTAATAGGAAAAAACCAATTTCTGGAATTCATTTTATTGTATTTTAATGGGTAATCTGACAGACTTGGAGGGAAAAAATTAGGAAGGAAACTTTCATACAGTACTATACAAGATTTAAAGAGAATAAAGACAAATGAGCTATCCCTCTGTCAAAATCATATTGATTTATGTGTGTGTATATAAAATTGATAACAAGTATGAACCCACATTTCTTAAGGATATAATAGAGTGTGTGTGTGCACGCGTGTGCACACGTGTGTGTTAGTTGCTCAGTTGTGTCAGACTTTTTGCCACCCCACAGACTGTAGTCCACCAGGCTCCCCTGTCCATGGAACTCTCCAGGCAAGAATACTGGAGTGGATTGCCATTCCCTTCTCCAGGGGATCTTCCCGATCCGATCCGTGGATCAAACCCTGGTCTCCTGCATTGCAGATTCTTTACTGTCTGAGCCCCCAGGGAATCAATGACAGAATGAATACCATATAAACTAACACCAGGTGTTTCGGTTCCAAACATTTACCCACTGCCTTGATAAGATACTTTGTTCACCTATAACAGTCTCCTTAGGTGTATAAGAAAGTATCAAGAATCCGTTCCCATGCCCCAACAATCCATCAAATGAGCAAAATATCCTAAAATACATATGGCACCTTTTTTCTAAAAGAACAGCTAGAAAATCAAGACAGAGGGTAAAGGGTCTTTCTGCTACAGCATAAACTTCCTCCTAGTCAGCACTGTGTGCACTGAAATGCCAAGAAACTGCCCAAGATATTCCTTGGCAACTGTGGGCACAACTGTACACCTCTCCCCAGACTGCCCTTGTGCCCAAGCATAGCACAACTCTCTGGCAGCTGTGGGTTAATCAAAAAGACTTCAAAGATCCCTGCTGAGCCTGGCTATCTGCAGAGCAGGAAGCCCCAGCTTAGCAGCAGACCCCAAAGAATCCCAGAACTTTCTGCCTTAATTCCCAAGGTCTTCTCTTAAAAACTCCTTGCCTACAGGCTGGGTGGAGTAGGGTCTCTATCTAAGCTCCAAGAGTAGACTCAGTCCTCAGATGAAGCTGTGATTTCACTGACTGTATTCAAGCTACCTGATAAGCTGATGGAATGGTAGGAAGGAAGGTGGGCTGGAGAATGCAGTTAATCAAAACAATGAAATAACCTTGGAGTGAGCAGGCTGGGGGCCAGGGTTTGAGGTGACATATTTTCCCTGTGAAAATTGGATACATCAGCAGGAAGTCAAACTAACTTCACAAAGCTCCGAACTTGCAAAGCTTGATTTGTTTTTAATTCCACTGCTTTCTCAGGCCTCAGGTAAGGGACTGTAAATTCCTGGAACTTCGGAACCAGGTAAGAAAAGATGACCAAAAAAAGTGGTGGGAAAAGAGAGGAGCTGAGAGGAGAGGAAGCCTGTTCCCCTCTTAAGGAGAATGTTAAAGCCAAGGGCACTCCCCGATCCCCAGAAAAGGAAGTAGCTGAATTTCAAAAAAACACTTTTCCCTACCTTCTTGTTGTTCTTGTTATAGCCAAAAGTCGAAATCCCAGGCCTGGACGTCACTGATAGCAGCATTTTCTCTTTAATGTCAGGAAGCTAAGAGAGAAAGAGGGAGAGGGAAAGGGAGAGGAAAGAAGGGAGAGAAGGAGGGAGGGAGGGAGGAAGAGAAGGGAGAGGGGAAAAGGGAGGAGGAGGGGGGGAGGGAGGGGGAGTAAAGAATGAGCTAGGGCTGCTTGTTTACGTCACTGATAGAAGTTAACCCCGAGTCTGAGTGAGGCTCTTCCACTGGGTCCTAATGCCCAAGATGTTATTTTTAAATTTTTCATAGGCTTAGCAGTTAGACCAAAAAGAAGTTTTTAGGTCTACCTCTTTCAACTCTATCCCCTTTCCTATTTATTTTGTACAAGTTCAGATTCTCATGGAAAAAATGAGGACATTTTCTCCTTAGATCTCAGCTATTAAGATTCCAAGCTTGATTTTAAAGGGACACTGCTTTGGAGAACATGTGAAGAAAATAAGCTCAGTACTTTCCCCCACTTTATATTTACAGCGAGCTTAACACACAGAACAACAAACAGAAGAGCTCACCAAAGAGCAGAGACAAGCAAAACAGAGGATGGGAAATAACTAGTTTCAGATCTTCGGACAGTTTTATTCCTCTTGGGTCGCACTGATGGGCTGATGCTTCTTAATCCTTTCAGATTCCCCCAGGTATGACTTCAAAAAGGATTTTTCAAACTGGACTGTGTCATGAAACTTGATGCTTAGTGCTTTCTTTTTTCTTTTCCCCAGCTTTACTGAGACATAATTGCCTAGTGATTTCTTCGTGATTTCTTCCTAGTGATTTCTTTGACAACTGTTAGCTATCTTATATGAATCTTCATCCCACTATTCCCAGCTTCAAGGTCCATGAAACTGAAATGATCACTTACCCAATCTGAAGTTTATGCCCAAGCTGAAGTTCACAGAGTTGGGATGTTTGCTTCAAGCCGTCTCTAGACTGCAGAAAAATAAATAAATAACTATTTTAAAAACATGCTTCACAGAGAAGAAAAATACAAAGATCTTAAGAGGAAAGGAACATTAAGAGTCAAAAATTTAACACAATTGCAACACTTACCTCTAATAGTACCAAAGGAATGTGCTGTAGAAGGTGCCTTAACAATAAAATAAACTTGTAGGAAACCAAAAATTTAAGAATGCTATCCAGTAATTTACCAATCTAGTCCAAGTGGAACAGGGACATAGGATGAAAGCCTTCAAATCCCTTCTTAAGGCCCCCTCACTGTCATAGTGGATATTCTAAGAAATAAATTAACCTGTCTGCTTTGCCACAACAAACATTAAGACCAAACCCTCCCTTAAATGAAGTCCCAGTCTCTATTCTAGTTCTCCTGTCACCTTTTTGCTATAATAAAGGGACAAACAGTACCAACATTCTGCAGAGTAAATACACACATACCATGCACCCAATCTCTAAGTTTCATTTCCAATAGGACAGGAAGTGCCTGCTAAGCTCAAGGGACACAGGAAGGGAGGGAACAACCTCAATGTGGGAATTGCAACTGAGATTGGAAGCACAGCAGCCAAATGCAGTCAATAAATCAATAAAGGCATCTCCCACAGATACCATATTTTTTGTAAGTCCCTTTTCTGCCCTCAGAGGTTCTCATTCACTAGATGCCAAGTTATCACTGCCATTTAGGTCCTTCTCCCTTAGCCTAACAATGTGACACAAAATCTTAGTCTTTAAGACCTGATTTATAATGGGGTTTATCTTTCAGTGGTTAAGACTCTGCATTCCCAATGCAGGGGCCCTGGGTTCAATCCCTGGTCAGGGAACTAATTACTATATAGAACTGAAGTGAAGTGGGGGTCGAAAAGAGTCGGACACGACTGAGTGACTAACACTTCACTTCAACTCTATATAGTAATTAGAGCATAATTCTCATGCTGCAACTAAGACCCAGCAGAGATAAATAAATATAATGAGGTTTATAACAGCACTCAACCTAATTTCTTAAAAATCTAATATTCTCAATGTGTTGTGTTCTCTTACTGCATTCCTTAATGCTCAATGATATCTTAGAATTTAATATAGTTAAAACCATTAAGTTTTAGAGAAAAGCAGACATGCATTCAGATCCTGACACCACTGTCAGTTACTGTTTATGTAACTTTAGGCCAAGTTACTTAACATCTCTGATGCACTTATTTCCAAAATGGAGACAATAGCTCCTTCATTAGTCTTTAGGGTCAAATCTAAGTTCTGGTTCAGTCCTCTCATTCACAAGCTGAGTGACACTGGGAGAATTACCTCACATGTCTGAACCTCACTTCACTCATCTGTAAAATACAGTAAATAAATAGTCTCTACTTCCTAAAATTGTAATGAAATGAAATAAGGCAATGCATATAATGTCCTTAGGAAGGTACGTGGCACACTTGGTAAACACTTGGTAAAAAGCTAACAGATGTTAGCTCCATTTAGATTAATTACTCTGTCTCCCAGTGTGTATCCCTCTGGGTATTATATAACCCAGATTTTATGATCTGATGTGAACATTTCCAAAAACTAGTATTTTAGTTACATTCAAAAGATCATACTAGGACTAGACAGGCTGAACTGTATAAGTGGAAATACTGAATAAGAAATTTCAGGAATCATCCAACCCAATTTCTTTTCTCTATCTTCCAGAAGCAAACAATCTGATTATTTGAAAATTCTTTTCATAACTCCAATCTCCTGAAATTGGTGGAATATCTCTTATCTCTAGAAAAAAAAAAAAAGAAACAAAATAATACAGAATCAAAGCACTTAGACAAGACATCCCAGCTCCCGTTTCTCTAGAATCCTGCTACTTTAAGAAACTGAAATAGATTTTTAAAAAAGGAAGATCTTCATATATCCTAAAATTTAACACCTTTTTGCCATTCTAAAAGTAGTATCAGAAGGGAGATAAAGAAGGATCCAATTAAATAAATTCTATTTTTTACATATATATATATACATATATATATATGTTTTTATTTGTTAGGCTGTGTTGGGTCTTAGCTGCCGCTCACAGGATTTTTTGTTGTGGCCCATGGACTGGCTAGTTGTGGCTCAAGAGCTTAGTTGCTCACAGCATGTAGGATCTAGTTCCCAGGCAGGGATGGAACCAGGCCCCTACATTGAGACTGCAGAGTCTTAGCCACTGGGCTACCAGGGAAGTCCCTGGTAAGTGTATTTTTAAAGCAGGTAGGGACTACCCTGGTGGTCCAGTGGCTAAGACTTTGCCCTCCCAATGCAGGGGGCCCAGGTTTGATCCCTGGCCAGGGAACTAGAATCCACACACTGCAACTAAGACCCAGTGCAGCTAAATAAATAAATATTTTAAAAATAAATAAAGGAAGGAAGTTATAGAATCTTATGGAAGCGATAGAGAAGGTGATGGAGTTCTGTGGTTAGATTCAGAAAGTGTATGAGAAGAGGAAGAATCCTATTTCTTCCAGTGTGTTTACTTTGATACCCCCCCATCTGCTTTGCCAATTATGACTGCTTACATTTTTCTAGATTTAGTCGATGCCTCTCAAATTCTTGGTTCTTTTGGGCCCAGCACCCAAGAGTTTTTCTGAGGGGAAAAAGTAAAATAGTTATTTGGAACATCTCTTAGAAAGAGCTATCTACACCTCAGATTCTACACAGACTAGTATGTGATTTCTCCAGAAAAACTGTAATAGGGAAGAACAAATCTGACTCCATATTGGATCTGTTTCTTTACTTTAACCTTTGTATTCTATTGCTTTTGCTACAAGTTAAGAATGCTGCCTATAGCCTGAAATATAAAGAATAGCCCATTTTCAAGGTTCTGACTTTTAAGGTATAACACTTTTCCATTCATGTAGAGATTTAAAAGGCTACAGAACAGAATAACATTTGTCATGTTGGAGGTACACAGAAACAATATAACCTGACCTACATGGCCAGATGCAAGAACAAAGGGTTCTGACCCTAAGAAGTTTGTAACAACCAACCACACCCTCTCTCCCCTTTTAGTATAAAAGAAGCCTAAATTCTAAGTTGGGTAAGATGGTTCTTTGGGACAATAGTTCACTATCTTCTCAGTCTGCTGGCTTTCCAAATAAAGTCACTATTCCCTGCCTCAACAACTTGTCTCTCGATTTATTGGCCTGTCCTGTGACAAGCAGTACAAGCATGAACTCGGTAACAAAACAACAGTTTTAGGTGTCTCAGGTAGAGCAGTCAGAGGTCTTGGGACTTCTCTGGTGGTCTGTGCTTCCACTGCAGGGGGCATGGGTTTTACCCTGGTTGGGGAACTAAAAAAAATCCTCTGTGGGTTATCTTTCCTCTCACTGATTAAGTTCTGCATCCAAAAGTCTAAGTAATGATAAAAGACCCAAAAGTTAAATTTATTTAATGGTAAAGAGATGAAATAATGCCTCAAGAAGTGGAAAAAAAAAAAAAAAAGTTTAACACATCAGCTTACTCAAGCAGGAATATTTAAGGATCTGCAAAAAACAACTAGAAAAACTTAGCCCAGTCCCCTTCAGATGTAGGATGGAATGACAAAATGACAAAACTGGTCTAAAACTAGAAATTGAGAAAGTTTGCCCTTTCAACTCCTTGACTTAACTCATAGAAAAGAGAGGGAAAAGACAGGAAACTCTGAAGAATTATTTAACTCATACTCTGGATATCAGTGCTAACAGTATATTCTCCTCTTCCATAATAAGATACTTCTGGCCAAAACTTATTACAGAGAAAACCCTAACAAAACTTTCAACTAACTTTTCCTTTGCCAGACACTAAAGAAATACAGCAATCAAATCATCTAGCATCCATGGACCAGAAAATTAGCATAATGTAGAAAGAAAAGACTAGACTGGATTCTATGCATACCCAGAATGGACTGCATTGATAGGTAATATTAGCCTCCAAATGCATGTTTCCTTCACACTTGAGACATTAATTTTGTTTAGCTTCAGCTATCCCTAAAATAAATAACTCAGATAATCACAATAAAAGCCCACAACTGAATTCAACAATTAGAATGAACCAAATGAAATGGCTGGTTATGTAGGTTAAACATAGAATCTTTCCAAATAGTCAAATACTGGTAATTTCATATGATTAAATCCAACATTGCAAAAAGCGTGAGGCAGTGAGGATGATAATGAGTCAGAATACTGGTGAACTGGATAGCTCCTTTCCTTTGTCCTGTCTCATTTTCAGATAGAAAGAAAAAAAAAAAAACCCAGAGAGGTAAACTCACTTCCATAAGGTCATGGGAGTCAAATAATATCTGACACCAGCATCCAGACTTTCTGTCTTAATTCAGCATTTTTCCTGTATCAGTGTGATTTGATTGCAAAATTTAAAATTCTGATAAATATATATTTAGGGGCATAAATAATAAAGGAATAATCCTAAGATTCCAGAGGTGAAAGTTCAACTGTTTTCCTCAAATCAACTCTTTTATCTCAAGTAGCAGAGATATCTAATATTTCAGTCTGTTCCTAAACTGTGCATTGGAGGATATTTCTAGGGATAAACCTATAATGCAAACAAGAAGATTTATAGAAAACTACAGTTGTTGGTAAGTGCTGCTAATTAAATATTCAAGATTCTACCTGAGGTTTGATTCATTATATATTTAGAAGGTAATTTGCTTGAATTCTGCTTTCCTCTCAGGGATAATTTATACCATAACCTGAAACTCTCAGATGAAACACAAGATTTGAATACACGAAGTGGCTTCTAAAACATCAATATACAATATTTATGAGGTTACTAGTCACTAGCAGGTTTTGCCAGAATCACAGACTTGATGAAGACAGGGACTGTGACCATTTTGTGTACCCTATTATATCCCCAGTATTTAACAGTATCTGGCTAAATTAACATTTAAAAATATGTGTCAGCAGTGACAACCTCCCCATGAGAGCTTGCTTCTTGAAAAGGATCTCCTTCATCCCTTTCTAGAAGAAAAGAGGAGAAAGGAAACTACGTTTGGAGTGGAACCCTAATTCCTACTTCGTGGATGTAAAATGCCCAGATGCTATAAAATCAACACTCTCTTTAGTCATGCACAAATGCTAGGTTTCCGTGCTGGCTGCTCTACTGTCCTCTGGCAGTCTACAGGAGAAAAAGCAAGGCTTACAGAAACATGCTCCTTTAGACAGAAGCAGCAGTAAAAACACCCTAGGACTTTCCTGGTGGGTCCAGTGGTTAAGAAACCACCTGCCAATGCAGAGAACACAGGTTCAATCCCTGGTCCGGGAAGATCCAACCCGCCATGTAACAATTAAGCCAGTGCACCACAACTCCTGAGACTGTGCTCTAGAGCTCAAGAGCCGCAGTTACTCAAGGCTGCTCGCCCTGGAACCCATGCTCTTCAACAAGAGAAGCCCTCATACTCAACTAGAGTAACCTTGCCCACAGCAACTAAAGAAAGGTCTCTCGTGAAGCAATGAAGACTCAGCACAGCCAAAAATAAATAACTAATTAATTTGAAAAAATAAAAGCACCCTAAATCAGGATGAATGAGAAACCATTTCAACATACACATTTTGGATACACACATAAAAACACACACACCACTTAAAAAAAAAAATTTAGTTAATGAACAAATGGAATAAACTTCAACACTAAATTTACATCTGAAAAGATATTAAAAATACTGAATATAGTGTTGACAGTGATGGAATGGCACATTAGGACATGTAGGAGCTTTTTCCTTTACATTTACAATGCATATGATTTTCCTTTTATGGGTTTCTTTTTTTGTCATTAGGAGATCAGAAAGCTAGAATTTACCTGTGTCTCTCATCTGTGTACTACATAAAACTACACCCCCATCATCACATTAAAGACATCACCCAAAAGACCCACTATAAATTTGTATTCCCATAGCATTTTATATTTTGTAGGCTTTTAACTCTACTTACAGCCCCAACTCTTGTACCTACATGGTGACTTTCTAGGAAGCAGACACCAACTTTATTCATCTTTTTATCTTTAACACCTAAACATAACTTATGCTCAAGAATACCAGCTGGAAGAATACAATTTTCAATTTCTTTTAAGTATCTCCAGTGTGAAAGTGAATCTCAATGAACATTAAGAGAACACTGCCACCTCCTGGTAATATGGGTAGTGCTGCTGCTACTGCTAAGTCGCTTCAGTCGTGTCCGACTCTGTGCGACCCCACAGACGGCAGCCCACTGGGCTCCGCCGTCCCTGGGATTCTCCAGGCAAGAATACTGGAGTGGGTTACCATTTCCTTCTCCAGTGCATGAAAGGGAAAAGTGAAAGTGAAGTCGCTCAGTCGTGTCCGACTCTTAGCGACCCCATGGACTGTGGCCTACCAGGCTCCTCCATCCATGGGATTTTCCAGGCAAGAGTACTGGAGTGGGGTGCCACTGCCTTCTCCAATAGGTAGTGCATTCTTTAGCAAATACCAGGAAGAGAAAGCACAGAATTTGTATATAGGTAGATCAGAAATTTGAAATTTAAACCCAGCTATATCATTTGCTGTGTTAAACTGGAAAATCTCAATCAGTTTTCCCTTCTACAAAATGAGCATAGCACCTGTCCTATTTCTCAGGAATAATCATGACAGTTAAATTATAATAACTGTAAAAGTACTTTGTTGATTATGAAACATTTTCCAAGTATGAGACCATAGTTGATTATTTACTCTGCCATGTTGAGGATAATAGATCCATCTATTTTTAATTGAGTATTTTATTAACATAATAGTTGTTTTAACAAATCTATCTTACTTCTTACCACAAATCTAACTAAATAACCTGCAGGTTGAGGGTCAGAGCCAACTCATTAAATTTTAGATGTCTAATAGCAAATTTCTTCCTTTATATGTTAATGCAGACTGTCATTAACTTATTAAAATGTGTTGTTGAGCATAAAATCAAACCTACTTAGAGATACCACTT
This sequence comes from Giraffa tippelskirchi, assembly GCF_054371585.1. Classification (NCBI taxonomy): domain Eukaryota; kingdom Metazoa; phylum Chordata; class Mammalia; order Artiodactyla; family Giraffidae; genus Giraffa; species Giraffa tippelskirchi. Next base: position 156,228,129 of record NC_137278.1, read on the forward strand.
CTCACCCACCAGACTGGCAAAAATCCAAAAGCTTGACAACATACTGTTAGAGTGTGGTAAAAAGGCTATCAGATATTGTGTGTGAAAATGCAAAATAGCATATCTCCTTTTGCACTATTAAGCAAAAGGACATATACTTTTACCCTTTGTCAACTTAAAAACTGAGTAATGTTTTATTTGGAGGGAGTTTTTAGGACTTCAAGCCCAGGAGACAGCCATTTCAAGTGACTGACAGAACTTGCTCAGAGGTGGCAGAGGAAGGAGTCAGGGTTATACAGAAGTTTGCAATAAGGGGCAAGTAGTCTGAATATCAAAAGATTATTGTTAATTAAGAAAAACTAGGTATCTCAAGTTAAGGAATTTACTGCTTTTTTATTTTAGGGAAGATACAGGAGTCTGGGCTTGCTGAAGTAATTTCTGTCATATGCATCTCAGCTATTTGGGGCCAGCATTCCAAGTATTTCACATCTTTGAAAAAGCAACATCAAAATCATAAAATTGACATGTGTTATGAATCATATCTAAAACTAAGTAGAATAGAAATTTTATTTCCTGGTTTTATTTCAGGAGAATTAATGTTTAGGAAATCTATTACATGAATCTTCCATAAATTACTGTTTCTAACTTTCAGTCATACTCTAATGATTGGCAAGCTAGTCCTATCTAAGATATACATCAAACCTAGTATGCATTAAAAATCCTGTAAGGTCCCAGGTAATTTTCACTTAATTATTCATTAAAGAAACACTTACTCTCCTATCATAAACAGTATGAAGCTCTTGCTGTTGTTGTTGTTTTGAATTTATTAATTAATTTTGGGCCACACCCTGAGGGCATGTGGAACTTTCCCAACCAGGGATCAAACCCACATTCCTTGCACTGGAAAGGGTCTCAAACACCGGACCACCAGGGAAGTCCACAAGTGTTAAGTTTTTTTTTTTACTGTTAAGATCTGTCAACCATCAAAAAAAAAAAAAGAACTACTGGGGTTGTGTCAAAGGATTCAATAGTCAACTTGAGGGGGGACTCCCACTATCCAGAGATGGGATATTTCAGCATCAGAAAGAATAAAAATTGCAAAGAATGTAAACATATCTTAATTGTTCAAATTCATAGTAATTTTTAAAACTCTAACTGATCACCTTTGATATTATGGAACCAACTTATTATTCTATAAATTGGCAAGTAAAGAGAAACAAATCAAATATACAGCCTACCTTTTCTATATGAACTGCATCCCTGAATGACTAAATAGTTGATGAAGCAAAGTCCTTATTTATATAAGAATTCAAAATAATAAATAAGGAATGATAGAACAAACCCTAGTGAAACAGTTGGTCTGGGCAATGATTATCAAAGGGTACTAAAAATAATTAAATTAAAAACTGGGATTATAAGGAAAAAAAACTATATACAAACATTTCTTATGAATGTAGATATAAAAAACTTCAATGAAATATTAGCAAACTGAATTCAGAAACATATCAAAAAAGGTTTAAACACCATGACCAACTGCAGTTAGTTCCAGGAACCCAAGGTTGGTTAAATATCCAAAAATCAAGTAATGTAATGCTGCTGCTGCTGCTAAGTCGCTTCAGTCGTGTCCGACTCTTGGTGACCCCATGGACTGCAGCCTACCAGGCTCCTCCGTCCATGGGATTTTCCAGGCAAGAGTACTGGAGTGGGTCACCAGTGCCTTCTCCGAAGTAATGTAATATGACATATTAATGGAATAATGGAAAATCCCCATGAACTTCCAGATGTTCAAGCTGGATTTAGAAAAGGCAGAGGAACCAGAGATCAAATTGTCAACATCCACTGGATCATCGAAAAAGCAACAGAGCTCCAGAAAAACATACTTTTCCTTTATTAACTACACCAAAGCCTTTTACTGTGTGGATCACAACAAACTGTGGAAAATTCTTCATTTCAGTTCAGTTGCTCAGTCATGTCTGACTCTTTGCGACCCCATGGACTGCAGCACCCCAGGCCTCCCAACCATCCCAAACTTCCGGAGCTTACTCAAACTCATGGCCATTGAGTTGGTGATGCCATCCAACCATCTCATCCTCTATCGTCCCCTTCTCCTGCTTTCAATCTTTCCCAGCATCAGGGTCTTTTCAAATGAGTCAGTTCTTCCCATCAGGTGGCCAAAGTATTGGAGTTTCAGCTTCAGCATCAGTCCTTCCAATGGATGGATATTCAGGACTGATTTTCTTTAGGATGAAGTGGTTTGATCTCCTTGCTGTCCAAGGGACTCTCAAGAGTCTTCTCCAGCACCACAGTTCAAAAGCATCAATTCTTCGGCACTCAGCTTTCTTTAGTCCAACTCTCACATCCACACATGACTACTGGAAAAACCATAGCTTTGACTGGATGGACCTTTGTTGGTAAAGTAATATCCTGCTTTTTAATATGCTGTCTAGGTTGGTCATAGCCTTTCTTCCAAGGAGCAAGCATCTTTTAATTTCACGGCTGCAGTCACCATCTGCAGTGATCTTGGAGCCCAGAAAAATAAAGTCTGTCACTCTTTCCATTGTTTCTCCATCTATTTGCCATGAAGTGATGGGACCGGATGCCATGATCTTAGTTATCTGAATGTTGAGTTTTAAGCCAACTTTTTCACTCTCTTCTTTCACTTTCATCAAGAGGCTCTTTAGTTCTTCTTCACTTTCTGCCATAAGGGTGGTGTCATCTGCATATCTGAGGTTATTGATATCGCTCCCGGCAATCTTGATTCCACCTTGTGCTTCATCCAGCCCGGCATTTCACATGATGTACTCTGCATATAAGTTAAATAAACAGGGTGACAACATACAGCCTTGACTTACTCCTTTCCCAATTTGGAGCCAGTCTGTTGTTCCATGTCCGGTTCTAACTACTGCTTCCTGACCTGCATACAGATGTCTCAGGAGGCAGGTCAGTTGGTCTGGTATTCCCTTCCCTTTCAGAATTTTCCACAGTTTGTTGTGATCCACACAGTCAAAGGCTTTGGCATAGTCAATAAAGCAGAAGTAGATGTTTTTCTGGAATTCTCTAGCTTTTTCGATGATCCAACAGATGTTGGCAATTTGATCTCTGGTTCCTCTGCCTTTTCTAAAACCAGCTTGAACATCTGGAAGTTCACGGTTCACATACTGTTGAAGCCTGGCTTGGAGAATTTTGAGCATTACTTTCCTAGCGTGTGAGATGAGTGCAATTGTGTGGTAGTTTGAGCATTCTTTGGCTTTGCCTTTCTTTGGGATTGGAATGAAAACTGACCTTTTCCAGTCCTGTGGCCACTGCTGAGTTCTCCAAATTTGCTGGCATATTGGGTGTAGCACTTTCACAGCATCATCTTTTAGGATTTGAAATAACTCAACTGGAATTCCATCACCTCCACTGGCTTTGTTTGTAGTGATGCTTCCTAAGGCCCACTGGACTTCGCATTCCACGATGTCTGGCTCTAGATTGGTGATCACACCATCATGATTATCTGGGTCATGAAGATCTTTTTTGTTAGTTCTTCTGTGTATTCTTGCCACCTCTTCTTAATATCTTCTGCTTCTGTTAGGTCCATACCATTTGTGCCCTTTATTGAGCCCATCTTTGCATGAAATGTTCCCTTGGCATCTCAAATTTTCTTGAAGAGATCTCTAGACTTCTCATTCTATTATTTTCCTCTACTTCTTTGCATTGATCACTGAGGAAGGCTTTCTTATCTCTCCTTGCTATCCTTTGGAACTCTGCATTCAAATGGGTATATCTTTCCTTTTCTCCTTTGTCCTTCGTTTCTTCTCTTTTCACAGCTTTTTGTAAGGCCTCCTCAGACAACCATTTTGCCTTTTTGCATTTCTTTTTCTTGGGGATGGTCTTGATCCCTGTCTCCTGAAAAATGTCACAAACCTCCATCCATAGTTCTTCAGGCACTCTGTCTATCAGATCTAATCCCTTGAATCTATTTCTCACTTCTACTGTATATTCGTAAGGGATTTGATTTAGGTCATACCTTAATGGTCTAGTGGTTTCCCGTATTTTCTTCAATTTAAGTCTGAATTTGGCAATAAGGAGTTCATGGTCTGTGCCACAGTCAGCTCCGGGTCTTGTTTTTGTTGACTGTATAGAACTTCTCCATCTTTGGCTACAAAGAATATAATCAATCTGATTTTGGTATTGATCATCTGGCGATGTCCATGTGTAGAGTCTTCTCTTGTGTTGTTGGAAGAGGGTATTTGCTATGACCCAGTGTGCTCTCTTGGCAAAACTCTATTAGCCTTTGCCCTGCTTCATTCTGTACTCCACGGCCAAATTTGCCTGTTATTCCAGGTATTTCTTGACTTCCTACCTTTGCATTCCAGTCCCCTATAATGAAAAGGACATTTTTGGGGGGTGTTAGTTCTAGAAAGTCTTGTAGGTCTTCATAGAACCATTCACCTTCAGCTTCTTCAGCATTACTGGTTGGGGCATAGACTTGGGATTACTGTGATATTGAATGGTTTGCCTTGGAAATGAACAGAGACCATGCTGTTGTTTTTGAGATTGCATCCAAGTACTGCATTTCAGACTCTTTTGTTGACCATGATGGCTACTCCATTTCAAGAGATGGGAATACCAGATCATCTGACCTGCCTCCTGAGACATCTGTATGCAGGTCAGGAAGCAACAGTTAGAACTGGACATGGAACAACAGACTGGTTCCAAATCAGGAAAGGAGTACGTCAAGGCTGTATATTGTCACCCTGCTTACTTAACTTATATGCAAAGTATAACATGCAAATGCCGGGCTGGATGAAGCACAAGGTGGAATCAAGATTACTGGGAGAAATATCAATAACCTCAGATATGAAGATGACACTATCCTTATGGAAGACAGTGAAGAACAACTAAAGAGCCTCTTGATTAAAATGAAAGAAGAGAGTGAAAAAGTTGGCTTAAAACTCAACATTCAGAAAACTAAGATCATGGCTTCTGGTCCCATCACTTCATGGCAAATAGATGGGGAAACAGTGGAAAGAGTGACAGACTTTATTTTTCTGGGTTCCAAAATCACTGCAGATGGTGACTGCAGCCGTGAAATTAAAAGATGCTTGCTCCTTGGAAGAAAGGCTATGACCAACCTAGACAGCATATAAAAAAGCAGAGACATTACTTTACCAACAAAGGTCCATCCAGTCAAAGCTATGGTTTTTCCAGTAGTCATGTGTGGATGTGAGAGTTGGACTATAAAGAAAGCCGAGTGCCGAAGAATTGATGCTTTTGAACTGTGGTGTTGAAGAACTCTTGAGAGTTCCTTGGACAGCAAGGAGATCCAACCAGTCCATCCTAAAGGAGATCAGTCCTGAATATCCATCGGAAGGACTGATGTTGAAGCTGAAACTCCAATACTTCGGCCATCTAATGCGAAGTTTTACTGCAGTTTTCTTTAAAAGTTAATCACATCATTACCATAAAGCTTTATAAAAGTTTTGATATCCTGTGGAGAAGTCCAGACCCTTCTTCACTTTTTCAGAATTATCTTGGCTTCTCTCTTTTGTTTTCTACTAAGATTTTAGGATTCATGAAAATTCTGTGCAAAACCCTGTTGAGATTTTGATTGGAATTGTGTTAAGATTATGTTAAGATTATGTTACTTTGGGGAGAGCCTCCATCTTTTTGATTCTGTTTCCCTCCATTTAACACTGTATGTGTTGTGTTACTCGCTCAGTCATATCCGACTGTTTGTGACCCCATGGACTGTAGCCCACCAGGCTCTTCTGTCCATGGAATTCTCCAAGCAAGAATACTGTAGTGTCTAGCCATTCCCTTCTCCAGGGGATTTTCCCAACCCAGGACTCAAACCCAGGTCTCCTGCATTGCAGGCAGATTCTTTACCATCTGAGCCACCACGGAAGCCTCTTTAGTTGTCTATTACTACATAAGATATTACTGTAAACTTAGTGGTATATATACAGAGAAGGCAATGGCAACCCACTCCAGTACTCTTGCCTGGAAAATCCCATGGACGGAGGAGCCTGGTAGGCTGCAGTCCATGGGGTCGCTAAGAGTCGGACACGACTGAGCAACTTCACTTTCACTTTTCACTTTCATGCATTGGAGAAGGAAATGGCAACCGAATCCAGTGTTCTTGTCTGGAGAGTCCCAGGGACGGTGGAGCCTGGTGGGCTGCCGTCTATGGGGTCGCACAGAGTCGGACACGACTGAAGTGACTTAGCAGCAGCAGCAGCATGGAGAAGGAAATGGCAACCCACTACAATATTCTTACCTGGAGAATTTCATAGACAGAGGAGCCTGCCAGGCTACAGTCCACGAGGTCACAAAGAGTCTGACACGACTAAGTGACTAACACAGACACACACACATAGGATCTGAAGGATACGGAAATCAAAGATTACATATTTCTTGCTGAATAATGATAGTCATTGAGTAGAAGATACAGATGAAGAAATCTGACTACATAAAGATTAAAAATTCCCAAATGGCAAACTACAAATGGAAAACCAAAAGTCAAATTATTTGGGAGGTAGAGGGATGTATGGAACTCATTTCACAAAAGGCTAAACACCAAAACTCTAATAATCAACAAAAACATGGAAAAACACGTAATTCATGAAAAAGGAAACACAAAATGCTCTTAAACACATAAAAAGATGCTCAATCTCATTTGTAATTTTTAAAAAGCAAAATAAAAACAACACTGAGATACCATTCTACACCTACTGGAAAGACAAACATTTTTTTAAAAGTGATAATGAACTGAGGTAAAAGTGGAAAAAAAGTACTCTCCTGATTACTGGTGAGACTGGAAAATGATATTACCAATATGGAAGGCAACAGGGCAACATCTATCAAAATTGCAAATATATGTATCTTTTGACTCAGCAATTCTACTCTAGGATTTAACTCAGTTATATTTGCAAACCTGCAAAATAAAAAGGTATACATTCTTATTCACTGCAGCATTGTAATAGCTAAGGTAACCATAAAACATATTGTTTTGTCCAAATCAGGACCCTTTAAGAAAAAGAGGGCACTGTTAATATTTAAACTGAGACAATTGGCATAGATGAGACTGTCCCAAACAAACCAGGAAATGAAGTCCTTCTAATAATAATAGAAAAGGGAAAATAATACAAAAATTCACCAATAAGGGACTTTCAAAATAATAATGATACATCTAGACGTGGAATACTACATAGCCATAAAAGAAAGCACAGTATATACTGATTTGGAAGGTTCTCCAAGATGTATAGTAAAGAAGATACATAATCATTTTCAATTCATTCCATGAATATGTCAGAGTTCCCAGTACTTGTATTTTATCCAGTAAAAGACAATATTATTTTTTACAAATGGAGAAACTAAGTCAGGAAGGAATGTGCACCAATAGCAACATTAGCAGCCATGAAATTAAAAGATGTTTGCTCCTTGGAAAAAAGGCTATGACCAACCTAGACAGCATATAAAAAAGCAGAGACATTACTTTGCCAACAAAGGTCCATCCAGTCAAAGCTATGGTTCAAGCTATGGTTCTTCCAGTAGTCATGTATGCATGTGAGAGTTGGACTATAAAGAAAACTGAGTGCCAAAGAACTGATGCTTTTGAACTGTGGTGTTGGAGAAGACTCCTGAGAGTCCCTTGGACTGCAAGGAGATCCAACCAGTCAACCCTAAAGGAAATCAGTCCTGAATATTCATTGGAAGGACTGATGTGGAAACTGAAACTCCAATACTTTGGTCACCTGATGCAAAGAACTGACTCATTGGAAAAGACCCTGATGCTGGGAAAGACTGAAGGCGGGAGGAGAAAGGGACAAGAGAGGATGACATGGTTGGATGGCATCACTGACTGGATGGACATGAGTTTGAGTAAGCTCTAGGAGTTGGTGATGGATAGGGAAGCCTGGCGTGCTGCAGTCCATGGGGTTGCAAAGAGTTAGACACAACTGAGCGACTGAACTGAACTGAAAGCAACGTTAGCAGAACAAACACTAATGAAAAAATAACTTATATGAAATAATCTTTCACTTGGACTGAGATTCTAACTACAGTCTAAGAGTAGAACAAATGGGTCTCTAAATCATGACAAATAAACATCCTCCAAACATAAGCATCAAGTTCCTAATTTTGTACCACAGAAGATATAGTTTTTCTGATTTTAAAAACTCAAAATCCTCCTCCATATACCACAAAACTTTAGCACAACCAGGGACTGACCTAAAAATCTACTATTAGAGATACCTGAAAGAGATTTCCTTCACTTGTGAAGTCAGATCTAGCTGGCCATGTCACAGTTGGTGAGTACTTATGCAAAAATTTAACTAGATAGGACCTTTTCCAATCAGAAACAGAAAAAGAACTTGACACTGCCAAACTCTAACCACCTAGGATGACAAACTTGTATCTTCTTAAATGCTGTAGGCATCTCAAGTCACCGGTCATCCTCATGCAAAAGTAGCTATATTATAGTGGAAGAATCAGTCGAAAAGTCAAAGAACTCCATGCAGAGTCCAAAGTCTGTATGAAAAGAACCTCCCCTCTACCGGTAGATTTTTTTCACTGCCCAACCAGTTCCCACTATCTGAGAGAACTGGGGAGAAAGAGAGTGAAGAACTTATTACTGGTTATAATTAAAGCTAATTCAAAAGACCAGGGGCTAGGATATAAAAAGAAGCAAATACCTTCTGGGTAATGCTCAGAAATGCCCTGACACATGTCATCTTTTTCTTGACAGCTCAAAAAGCTTCAGAGAAATATTCCTGTGAAATAAGGATAAGATTAGCCTACTACATTTGGAAAAATCATTGCTGGCTCAAGTTTACACTAAGGATTAAGTCCCAGAAGTTTCTTAAAGAATCAGTAGGCAACACTGTAAAGCAATTATTCTCCAATTAAAAATAGTAATAAAAAAAGAAGTAATGGGCAAAGCCATTAATAAGGCAGCCAGAGTATGCTGGAGTCCCTGAATTAGAGTCCTACCTATAGGAGAAGGGATAAGGCAGTTAAGGAATGACTACAGCAGAGAAAAACAAACAAACCAAAAGAAAGGTCACTCTACTTGGTTTCAAACTAAGTAACATTCCAACTTTAACCAAGCCAAAGGAGAATTGCCTTTCCACAGAACATACCAGTGTATGGTTTTGATATTTCTTTTCCCACAGTTACCCTTGACGCTCATTTTAATCCAAAAACAAAAAGGAAAGCTAGTGACATTTCTGTGATACAGTAAGCCTCTAACCAACTTTTAGATTCGTATCATACTGACCCCACACAAATCTTCCTTGGGGAAAGAGGTCATTTCCTGGGATAATTCAATGGTTAATTTTGGTAAGGGCTGCACGGTGGAGAGGGCCTCGAGGTCAGAGACTTGAGTCTGATTCTCAATCCTGGTACCTATCAGAGGGGTTATCTGAGTCAAAGAAAATCTTAAATTTCTGAGTCTTAGTTTCCTCATCTTCAAAATGTGACTGCTGCTGCTGCTAAGTCGCTTCAGTGGTGTCCGACTCTGTGTGACCCACAGAAGGCAGCCCACCAGGCTCCGCCGTCCCTGGGATTCTCCAGGCAAGAACACTGGAGTGGGTTGCCATTTCCTTCTCCAATGCATGAAAATGAAAAGTGAAAGTGAAGTCGCTCAGTCGCGTCCGACTCTTCGCGACCCCATGGACTGCAGCCTGCCAGGCTCCTCCATCCATGGGATTTTCCAGGCAAGAGTACTGGAGTGGGGTGCCATTGCCTTCTCCGTCAAAATGGGACTAGTAATAGCTATTCTTTAGGTCTCTGGTAAGAAGGAGGGCGGAGAAGGCAATGGCACCCCACTCCAGTATTCTTGCCTGGAAAATCCCATGGACGGAGGAGCCTAGTAGGCTGCAGTCTATGGGGTCGCTAGGGGTCGGACACGACTGAGCGGCTTCACTTTCACTTTTCACTTTCATGCATTGGAGAAGGAAATAGCAGCCCACTCCAGTATTCTTGCCTGGAGAATCCCAGGGACGGGGGAGCCCGGTGGGCTGCCGTCTATGGGGTCGCACGGAGTCGGACACGACTGAAGCGACTTAGCAGCAGCAGCAGCAAGAAGGAGGGAGACTACACAAAGCGGTTGACACACCATAAGAGTTATTATCTACATGAGCTTCTACTAAATGCTGTGAAGATACAGGTGAATGCTCTCCTTGTTGCAAATGATAAAATTTCTGAATGTGCTTAGTTTTCAAAATTCTTTTTGTACACCTTTTCTAACCGTGAGGAATACAGAGGCAAGCAATTAAATAAGGTAAAATTTCGGGAGCACCTAACGGTTTATAAAATGTTTAAGGGCTCAGAATTAAGGACATCTAAGGCTTAAACAGCCACTAAATAGTAGAGATGAAACGAAAACCCAGGCACCCTAAGCAACCTAGGGTGATCTTTCCTCCGCCCACTGATCTCACTTAAGTTCTGGGGGCTGTTTCCAGCCGGGGTAATTTCCGGCTATCTGACTCCTCACTCACCAACACCACGTGCTGGAGACTCGGCGTTCCGCCTCGATGCCGCACTACGAGGGAGGGTACTGAGGACTGGTTCTGGCCTTCGAATGTCGAAGGTCACTTAAAAGGCCTCTTGAACAGGGCTCACTCTTATCCGAGTGAAATGGGGTACCGCTCTCCCCTCTCTCCGAGACTTCCATCGTTGCGACCGCCATCGCGTCCTTGGTCCTCGCAACTGCCCCGACTTCAGCTTTCCCGCCCTCAGTGCCTGCATATACTGCTAGCCACAGCTGGCCAGAGCGCGGAGGAATCCGTCCGCTTTTATGAACGGCCTACCGCCTTGCTTTCATTGGGTAGCCTCATCTTATCTCCGCCCCCAAGTTTTTTTTTAACTTTCTCAATGATTGGACCTGGGCATTGTCCATCCCAACTCTCCAGCACCGCCCCCTTCTCACCAGCTGCTAGACGCCCCCCCGCCAGGTATTCTGCTCCATCGGGTGCGCGCCGCCGCGATGCCCTGTCTAGCGGGAATTGGGTGCACCTGGCAGTGTCCCGAGCCTTGTAGAGACCGGCCCCTCCTCCTGCACCAACCCCACCCACCAGGCCTCTCCTCTCCACTGCACTCCATCACTGAGCTCTGCACTCCATCACTGAGCTCTCCCGACCTGGTCCGCGATTCTTCCGCCCCTCGCTCCAACCACCTCTCAGACTTCCTGAGCGCTCTGGCCGAGCGGGCTGCGAGCTGGGGGGATGCGCTCCGTCAAAGCTCTACAGAATTCGCTGAGCAGGGCTGGCAGTCACTGCCGGCGGGGAGGCTGGGGTCACCTGAGCCAGAGCCCTCTCCTAGGCTGGGGCGTCCGGCACCACCTCAGTGAGGCCGCGGCGCAGGGCAAGGAGACGCCGCACAGCCACCCGACGCAGCACCAGGATCAGTAAGACTCGCGGGACAGGGGCAAGGGACAGACTCGCTCCCACTCCCACTGCGGTTCCCGCTAGCTTCCGAGTCCTATTCCCTCAGGAGCTCATCCCATCTCCCTTCTCCTCTCCTCGCTTACTGGCCTGCGATGCCTTTTCCTTTAGATATGGGGCTTTGGGTCCGCGACGCTCGGGCGGTAACGTGCCGTCCGCCGGGAGGGCTTTTGGGCAGGTCGGTGCTCGGGATGGTGCCTATCCAAGGTGCGTACTTAATTGGGAATGCTGGTGGGCGCGGAGTGTTGCTTGGTGCACGTGTCTGAGTGCAGGGCAGTGTGAGCACTGCCCATCCTCACCCTCCTTTTCTCCCTGATCCTCGTGTGTATTTTCGGGGATGCGTGGGTGTGGAACAGCCTGCCTTGTGTCCTGGTGTACTTGGATCTGTGTGTGGTCTGTCTGTGTTTCGGCATGTTAATGTGTGATGCTCGAGTGTTATTGGTACGCACATACGTGCGTATGTCGTCTGCGTATGTGTTGTGTGCGTAATCAGGACTCCCTAATCTAGAATAAGGGTGGTTCTCCGATTGGTTCTTGAAGGAGGAAAATCTATAACGGAGGGGAAGATCATAAGACGCAGATCTCCCAAACCAGAACCAGTCAAGAGCATTAAACGTGCTGCTCAGGCGGCTCCCTGATTTAAGGTGTTTTCTTCCTTTGGTCTCTTACTCAGCCCTAGAGGCTGAACCTCTCTCCTCCACCACCAAGGAACGCTTGGTGGATGAGCCTCTTGTCTTCCACACGCAGAAACAGACTGAGCAGGAAATTTTGTCTTAGCCAGAAGCCAACACAGCCACTATCCATGTAGCCCCTGCTCTTTTATGGCAAGAATAAGAAATGAACCAACTCCCCTGTCATTGACATCTATTGATGACAATCAGAAAGACATGCATACTATAATTAAAGTAACCAGACAGACCACTCTGTCCTGTACCTCACCACCACCGGATTTCCTGTCCTGGACTGTCGATGGAATTCTCCAGGCCAGAATACTGGAGTGGGTAGCCATTCCCTTCTCCAGGGGGTCTTCCCAACCCAGGGATCGAACTCAGGTCTCCCACGTTGCAGGCAGATTCTTTACCGTCTGATCCACCCGGGAAGCCCCCTGTCCTGTACAGGTAACATTCAATAAGCTTTATCTATTTATCGTTGATGGCTCAGTGGTAAAGAATCCACCTGCCAATGCAGGAGACTCCGGTTCTGTCCCTGGGTGGGGAAGATCCCCTGGAGAAGGAAATGCAACCCACTCCAGTATTGTTGCCTGGGAAATTCCATTGACAGAGGAGCCTGGCAGGCTACAGTCCATTGAGTTGCAAAAGAGTGGGACATGAGTTAGCAACTAAACAATTTATTATTGGTAAGAATTGTTACTATGCTATACATTAGCCTCTTTTCAAGGAGACACAGAATGTTTAAACTTTAAAGAATAAACCTTCTGTCTCTCAGTCTACTCTCCATCCAAACTTTTCCCAAATAATCACCTTGAGAGAAATAGTGGTGGGATAGAGAAAAGGTTTAATCTCCTTCACCCTCACATATTCTGTGGGATGGGGAGCAAGAGACATCCCTGGTTCCTGCACACACACACACACACGCACGCACGCACACACACACCTCCTTCCTTATCCTGTGACTCAGGTAATAGAAGTGGGGTGTGTGTGTGTGTGTGTGTGTGTGTGTGTGTGTGTGTGTGTGTGTGTGTGTGTGTGTGTGTGTGTGTGTGTGTGTGTGTGTGTGTGTGTGTGTGTGTGTGTGTGTGTGTGTGTGTGTGTGTGTGTGTGTGTGTTTAACTGGAGTATTTGATTTGCAGTTGGAAGTGTTCTTAGGAAACTTGATCCTCCTACCTATTGCTGCCTGTGCTGCTAGAGACTTCTTGATAAAGGCCTTGGACTGATACTTCTTTGAGCAGAAGGAGTTGAGGGCATGGAGGGGGATGGGCTCTGAGAATGTGGCACCATGAGGGGAAAGTGTTCTTGGTGGAGAAGGAGGTCAGCAAAGAGAAAAAGCCCTGCAATTCAGGTTATTGTTTTGTTTTTTAATATTTAGCTTTATTTCTAATTATTAAAGAAAAACAAGGTAAATAGAGTATCAAGAAAAAAATTAAGGTCCCAATATTAGAGGTAACCCAGAGGAGGCAATGGCACCCCACTCCAGTACTCTTGCCTGGAAAATCCCACGGACGGAGGAGCCTGGTAGGCTACAGTCCATGGGGTCGCTAAGAGTCCGACACGACTGAGCGACTTCACTTTCACTTTTCCCTTTCATGCACTGGAGAAGGAAATGGCAACCCACTCCAGTGTTCTTGCCTGGAGAATCCCAGGGACGGCGGAGCCTGGTGGCTGCCGTCTGTGGGGTCGCACGGAGTCGGACACGACTGAAGCGACTTAGCAGCAGCAGCAGCATTAGAGGTAACCATATATCCATGATTTATATCCACATATATACTATATGCTATATATGGATACATAAAAATTTAACAAAAGTAGGATCATAATGTTCCTATTCTTTGATAGCCTATCTTTTCCATTTATAAACAGCTTTTAATATGATTTAATGTGTGCATGCATGATATTGTCCTTTTAATGGCTGCTGTTTTGTCATTGTAAGATTCCGTTGTATTGAGATATCCTAATTTATTTAACCAATCTTCAGTTTGGTTACTACATATTCTTATGCAGTTGTTCAATTATGTCTTAAATTCTTAGGAAAATTTTGCTCCGCAGAGACATCTGTCATTGATATCTTATACAACCTTCTAGAGATATTTTATGCAAATATCAACAAATATATGTGGATATCTCTAGTAGGGGAACTAAGATATCCCAAATGCTGCCTGGCCCAGCCCTGCCTCCAAAAAAAACCAAATAGACACAACAGTACAACAGGGAAGATTGTTTTCTGTCAATAAGATGGTATGTTGTGTCATACCAGCAGCATAAGCAAAATCTAGGAGTTGGGGAAGCCTTTACAGAGTTAACTACATTTGATATGGACCTTGTAGGATGAGCAGGACTGTGCAGGTGAAGGAGGAAAAGGTCTTTCCATGCAGAAGTTTCAGTGTACACAGCAAAGGCCAGGAAGCCTGACAGTGTCTTAGCCCATTTGGGGAGCCACCTATTTATTACCTGTACCATACTATAGCACCATAGTATAAACAGTGTTCTTCAGCTTGCTTCTTTTATTTAATATTACTCCTGGCATAACTGGAGTGTGGGGGCATGGTAGAAAGTAGGAAAGGAATGTTGGCAGGTTTTAAAGAGCCTTTAATGCCTTACCAAGAAATATAACTTATTTTGTAGGTACTAGGAAGCTATCAAAGGTCTGATTAGAGAAATGGTATTTGAGTTTTAGAAAGATAACTGTCACATTGTGAACAATGGGTTGAAAGTCAAGAGAATGTAATAGACAAACAAGGAGCTACTGAGGATCTACTTTGTGAAAGATAGTTTTTCATGGAATGTCGTTGAAATTAAACCTCACATTACCCATGTGAAGCAGATATTAAACCCTTATTTTAGAGATGAGGAAGCAGGTTCAGCTGTATTAGATAACCTGACTTACTATCCATATTAAGATCACACAGCTATTATGGGGAAAACTCTACTTTCTACTACCCCATTCCAGCAGAGAGGGAGAGAAGAAAAGCACGTGGATTTCATAGATTCATCCAGGTTTGGTTATGGGTGTAAGGTATGGGGATTGTCCAAATGATTCCACGTTTCCAGCTTGGCCCGCGAGTAAGTGGTAACACTATTAATCCAAATGGGAAACACAAGAGGAGGAGCAGAGGGAGGGAGGCAGGCAAGATGACCTCAGACTTGGACATGCTGAGTTTGCAGTGCTATGGTACATCTAGAAATGCAATTATTTAGGAGGCAACTAGAAACAAATGTGTTAAGTTTAGGAACAAAAGAAAGCTGGAGAATAGGACAGATGTGAAGGTTAGAATTATAGGGATAGATCAGATGGTTCAGGGAGAAGGTGTAGACCAAGGACACCTCCCTACTGATCAGCCCTTGTTCTAGCAGGAGGAGCAGGGAGCAGTTCTCAGGTTCCTGTCCTCCTCCCATCTCTGCCTCCAAACAGTGACTCTTCAGAGAGTGGCATGCTGTCCCGTCTGGGTGACCTGCTCTTCTACACTATTGCTGAGGGACAGGAACGAATCCCTATCCACAAGTTCACTACTGTAAGTTCCTCTCCACCTGCTCAGGATACTAATCCCTTAGGATCTCTGGAAACTGGGAAAAGGAACGTAGGACAGGTACAAGGCAGCTAATGAGCGGCTTCATTATGAGGATGAAAAACAGCTGATGATAGCAGATAGCCTAGGCTGTCCCAGGAGGGATAATTCAACCCTCTGACTCTGCCTGTCTTCTTGGTTTGGCACATACATCCAAGGGGTTCAGAAACCAGCTGCCATGATAAAAAAGGGCAGGAAACCCATGTTAGCCTTCAAAATTGTTATACTCCATCCTTTCTTAGTCTGCAAACCCATTTGTTCCACCTGTTGTAGTAGTTGGGGTTGAGCTCATTGTTATCCACTGGGGGAAATGATTAGGATTGGATCATTGTCCTTGTAGCTGACCTTACCCGCCTTCTTTCCCCGGAAGGCGCTGAAGGCCACCGGACTGCAGACGTCAGATCCCCGGCTCCGGGACTGCATGAGCCAGATGCGCCGCATGGTTCGAGAGTCCAACAGTGGTGGCCTCTTGGACCGAGATCTTTTCCGAAAGTGAGGCCCCGGGAAACAAGGGCACCCCCTCTCAAAACTGTTCTGGGGACACAGACTTTAACAACTGGGAGAGATCCTGGGGATTCAAGTCAACCCCTCACTTAATTTTATTATTTACTGGTTACACAAGCAACACGTAAATATGCCTATACTTATTATAAAAATTCAAACAACAGAGAAATACATGTTCTCTTTTCCCTTTCTCCCAGATCCCAGTCCCTTTTTCCAGAAGTAAACAGATTAGTAGGTATCTTCTAGGTAATGTCCTATGCATACCCATATACATACGTAAACATATGTAAATATCTAAGATTTAAAATATAAAACTGACCTACTACAGATTATTCAGGTTTTTTTTTTTCCTCCTATCCCAGGACACTATGTCTTAGAATATCCTTCCATATCATTACAGCCCCTCATTTTAGAGGCATAGAAACAAGACCCAGAAAGATCCAGTGATAGACCAAAGGGTACATACACAGCTGTTGGTCCCAAACCTGACAACCACTCACACTCACACTTTTTATTCCCAGCCCCCATGCCTCCACATGAGTCACAGCTGTGTCTCTCCAGCCCTCTAACCCAATCGTGTCTGGGGTCCAGGTGTGTGAGCAGCAACATTGTGCTACTGACTCAGGCCTTCCGAAAGAAGTTTGTCATTCCTGATTTTGAGGAGTTCACAAGCCACGTGGACCGCATCTTTGAGGATGCCAAAGAGCTCACTGGAGGCAAGGTGAGGGCCAGGGGACAGAGGGAGGGGCAGGGGCTCTGGGCCAGGTATACCTTGCTTCTCGGAGATTTCCTGGGGCTGGAAATCCAACTGACGAGAGATGAGAATCAGAACCTCTAAAAGTAGGGGACAAGGGCTTTATGTATTTTTACTTGTGATTTCTAGAGCAAGTGAAGGAATCTGATGTTTTTATGGAGACAACTGACATAAGGATTCAATAGAACTTTGAAAGAGACATAGGCTTATTGAGCCTAAGAAGAGAAAGGAAAGCTAACCCAGTATTCTCTTTCTATGCGCTTTACTGCTATCTTTATAGGAGTGAGTCTGCAGAAAGGTAAGGCCTAGGACTTAAGGCTTCAGTGTCTCTAGGAACACCAGGCAGGAGGGAACCCTGTTGTCCTGCAGAAGTCAGAATTTTAGCTTTTATCGAAAAGATTCTCCTGATCCTGAACCTCAGCTCTGTTCCTCCCTCCATGTCCATTTCTCCATTCTGTCTCTGTTTTCTCTACCCACTCCTACCTAGGTGGCAGCCTACATCCCTCAGCTGGCCAAGTCAAATCCAGACCTGTGGGGCGTCTCGCTGTGCACTGTGGATGGTCAACGGTGAGATGCTAGGTGAGGAAGGGGAGGCAGGGCACAGGTGCAGAGCATAGTCCAACCCCTTTCATGGCCCCTGTTTGCCTCCAGGCACTCCGTGGGCCACACAAAGATCCCCTTCTGCCTGCAGTCCTGTGTGAAGCCCCTCACATATGCCATCTCCATAAGCACCCTAGGCACGGACTACGTGCACAAGTTCGTGGGCAAGGAGCCCAGCGGCCTGCGCTACAACACGCTGTCCCTCAATGAGGAAGGTGAGCACTCCCTGCGCCCAGACCAGACTCACAGATGTCCCCTTCTTATCTCACCCCTCTCCCAACGGTATGTGTTTCTTTGCCCTTCCTTTTTTTTTTTAGATTTATCTTTGTCTGCACTAGATCCTTATTGCTGTACACAGACTTTCCCTAGCTGTGGCGAGTGGGGCTACTCTAGTTGCAGTGCACTGTCTTCTCGTTGCGGTGGCTTCCCTTGTTGTGGAGCACGGGCTCTAGGGCACTCAGTCTTCTGTAGTTGCAGCACTCAGGCTCAGTAATTGCAGTGCACGGGCTTAGTTACCTTGTGACATGTGGAATCTTCCTGGACCAGGGATCAAACCTATGCCCCCTGCAGTGGTAGGGGGGATTCTTTACCACCGGACCACCAGGGAAGTCCTCTGCCCTTCCTGATCAGCTCTGTCACTCCATCCTCCCCAGCAACGAAACCTTTCCCATCTACCCTGCAGAGTGGGCAGGCTGTAAAGGTTTTACTCAGTGGCTGATTAGACTCTGGGTGGTTTGTATTTCCCCAGGAATCCCCCATAACCCCATGGTCAATGCTGGTGCCATTGTTGTGAGCTCCCTGATCAAGGTCAGTGCTACCTAGGCTTCTGGAAGGTACTGCTCTCTAGCTCGCCTTGTTCTTCTATCCTTCATATCTGCCTGTCTCTCCAGGGAGATTGGTGGGGCCTTGATTCCTTTGAGGGTGCCCAGGAGGCAGTGAAGACACAGCAGGGACTCATAAATTATGCTGAGGACATTAGTAAGAGGAACTGTATCCCTGCCCCCACCCATGAGTCTGGAGCCCAGAGCTTCCTGGCTCAGAGAGAAGACAGCAGGTCCTGACCCCAGCCTAGGACCAAGGGCCAAACGCCAGACACAAGGGGAGGACAGCTCTATTAGGTACTGATTGGCCACTTCTGGGTGAGGGACGCATGGAAAGAAGGGTGAATGGCCAGACCAGGGCAGCTATTCACGTCACCTGGAGCTGTGAGTTGGCCTTGAGCAAGGATGTCAGGCCAGCCTGTCAGCTGTAGGTCTCCCAGGGCTTGAGCAACAACCTGACAGCAGTGTGGGCAGCAACAATCCAGAGCCAATCACAGCCCCTCCTGAGGAAGGTGGTATTAGGAACCCTCCCCCTAGGGATTCAGGTGTCAGAGTTCCTGCAGTGTTGACACGGACAGGAAGCAACTGGAGGTTTGGGGGGGACCAGGCTCTCCCCTTGCTCTGGGATCACTCTGTCTACAACCCTGTATCTGGGACCTGCCTCATCCCATTCCTATCTAAACAGGCCCTACTGACGTGACCCTCAGCTAAAATCTTTTAACTTTACTTCAATTATCAATATAGTTTATATAGTTGAGCATTACAGTGTATGCAACACACCCCCTCCTCCCATTCCCATCACTCACTCCAGACTTGGAGATGGCTGTGGGCATCAGGGATAGGATAGAGTTAAGGCTCCAGCAGGGGAATAAGCAATGAGGATGGGGAGCAGGAGTAGGGGCAGGGCTTGGGGACAGGACTGGAACCAGGAACACGAAAGTGGGAGTGAGGGATGAGGATTGGCATTGAGGATGGAGATG
This sequence comes from Giraffa tippelskirchi, assembly GCF_054371585.1. Lineage (NCBI taxonomy): Eukaryota > Metazoa > Chordata > Mammalia > Artiodactyla > Giraffidae > Giraffa > Giraffa tippelskirchi. Next base: position 156,247,436 of record NC_137278.1, read on the forward strand.
GGAGTGAAACTCAGGGATGGGTGAGGCTCACAGATGGGGTGAAACTATCTGTACTCATTACTTGATCATAAACTCGAAATGGCTTTTAAGATCACTACATAGGCATGGATACAAAACAGTCTCAGTTTAAAAAAAAAAAAATTGTAAAATGCAACACATGCCAAGTAGCAAAACCAATCTAACAGTTTGTCTCCAGTAGGTCCTTCTGGCCCTCCCTGTCAGCCTCCTAGGCTTAGAATACTGACAGCTCTTTTTGTTGCCTTGCAGATGGACTGTAACAAAGCAGAAAAGTTTGATTTTGTAAGTTCCCTTGCTGCTCAGCTCCTGGCTGCTTTTCTCCATGGCAAGGTGTCCATTCCAGCTGCCCCGGTGCATGGCTTTAACCCCACTTTGATGGTGCACCAGCCCATACTAGAAGTCTTATTTCCAGAAGTGTGGGGATCTGGTGTCAGGGAGGAAGACCTTCAGAAGTCCCTGCTGGGATAAGGACTGAGGAGTGCAGAAGGGTTAAGAGTGCAGGAGTGCAGAAGCCTGTGTGTGTTTACTAGGGACCTTCATGCATGGGGTGCCTCCCATGCTCCCTTTTCTCTTCCAGGTCTTGCAATATCTGAACAAAATGGCTGGGAATGAATACATGGGTTTCAGCAATGCCACGTAAGGCCCTGTTCACAGGACTGGCTAAATGGGTGTGTGGGGGGGTGTTTTGAGTGTGTGTGTGCCGTGGAGGGGAGGAGGGGGCGTGGTGAATCGAGGAGGAGGAGAGAATGTTAGGAGGAAGGAATCCCAGGGGAACTCTGACCTCCCAGCTTGCTCCCTGCCCCATCCTCAACATTTGTTTGCTTTGTAGAAGAATTTGTTCCATTTCTGTTTAGTACTTAACGTGAAAGCATGAGAGTCTGCACCTGGGCCCATTCTTGCCAAGCTTCACCAAGCCAAAAACGTCGTTTTCCTAGGCTAGATGACCACACCATTGGGGTTTGGTTGTGTTTTTCACACTACCATAAAGCTGGGCCCAGTGCTGGCTTAGGTTCAGACATTTCCTCCAGTATCACTGGGAGAATTTATAAAAGGGCTGATTTAGTTTGACATGTGCCATCTAGTTTTTTCTCTCAGGGAAGGTATTTTTCCCCCTTCTCCTCACACCCATCTTTCAAATGTCAACTACTAAATTGGGTGTCTGCTTCAGATTCCAGTCAGAGAAGGAAACAGGGGATCGGAATTATGCCATCGGTTATTATCTAAAGGAAAAGAAGGTAACCGGGAGAGGCGGTAGAGAAAGTCCCTGGGAATTCTGAGGCTGGTGGAAGGGCAGAGGGGGTTGGGGACTTCTGGCAGTGCTATAGGGACCACTGATGGCTCTCTCTTCTTCCTTGCAGTGCTTTCCTAAAGGGGTGGACATGATGGCTGCCCTTGATCTCTACTTCCAGGTAAGCAAACACTGCCATTCAGCCCAGGGCCAAGGGAATAAGACAGACTGCCTTCCTTCCTGTGACCCACGAGATGGTCACCAGGGGTCCTGGGGTCCTTCAGAAACACCAGGGCAATTTGTTGAAGGGTCAAGGTGTCGAGAATATTGCTCTCCACCTCAGAGCACAGCATTCAGGTCCACTCCTCACCCTCAACTCTGCCTCGTCTCCACAGCTGTGCTCTGTGGAGGTGACCTGTGAATCGGGCAGTGTCATGGCAGCCACCCTGGCCAATGGTGGGATCTGCCCCATCACTGGAGAGAGCGTGCTGAGCGCAGAAGCCGTGCGCAACACCCTCAGCCTCATGCACTCCTGCGGCATGTACGACTTCTCGGGCCAGTTTGCCTTCCATGTGAGTGCGTCTGGCCCTGCCATCCATTCATCACGAGCCCAAAGCCAACAAGAGAGAACGCTGAGTCTCTGAAGGTGGAGAGGTGGACATGTGTTCCTACCTCTCACTCACTAACCTCCAGCTGGGCAATTTAGGCCGAGAATCCTTAGGGGAGTTTGCCAAACACAGCAAGCCCTTCAAACACATAAACGCAAGAGGGTACAATTTCAGAACCACTCCTCTGCCGTGCTTCACATAGCTGGAGACTCTTCAGGTCTCATACAGGCGGTCACTTCCAAAGAGAGGCTTTTTTGACCACCCACTTCTCCACTGGGCACCTCCCTCCCACTTTATTCTCAATCACAGCACCCTGCTCTTTTTCTAACATGTTATCCTAAGTTGTGATTATTTATGTCTTTGTCTACCTGTTTATTGTCTACCTCCTACCACCAGATTGTAAGTTAACTGAGAGACTTTGTCCTAGCTCTAGGACAGCTTCAGGCACAGAGTAGATAAGTTCCTTACTGAAGCCACAAATTTAAAAGAGGGCACGGGAGGACAGGAGTAAGAAAAGCTAATTAACAAGCCAACAGTTTGAGATGGGCGTGGCCTTGCCCAGGCAGTCATTTGGGACTGGCTAACTTTTTAACCCAGAGTTGGGGCACCTCTGGCTCATCCTCACTTCCAACTTTGTCTCCAAGGTGGGCCTGCCGGCCAAATCAGCCGTGTCAGGAGCCATCCTCCTTGTGGTACCCAACGTCATGGGGATGATGTGTCTATCACCTCCACTGGACAAGCTGGGGAACAGCTATAGGGGGGTCAACTTCTGCCAAGTAAGTTACTTTGCATATAGTACTTCATATTTTTGAATGAGAAAATAAAACAATTTCAAGCTCCTACTAAGTGCAGGGAGGAAGTAAACAATCTCTTTGCCTTACAATTCTAGAGGTTGGTGTCTCTCTTCAATTTCCACAACTATGATAACCTGAGGCACTGTGCTCGAAAATTAGACCCACGGCGTGAAGGGGGAGAAGTCCGGGTAAGGAAAACCCTGGAGCGGGGGGGGGGTGCTCATAAGACTATTTCAGAAAAGAACATTACATAACACTTCAGTAAAACCCTAGGCTAAGTTAACTCCTAAGGCTAACCCATGATGGAGGGTGACAGGAAAGAACTGGGCATGGGTGGGTTCAAAGTCACAGTTCATCTCAGGCGGGTCTGATTTGTTTTCCAGAACAAGACTGTGGTGAACCTGTTATTTGCTGCCTCTAGTGGAGATGTCTCAGCTCTTCGAAGGTACTTCTACCCTGACCAAATAAACACAATAAAATACTCCTAGTTCGAGATCTCGTTAGCCATCAACATAGCCAAATAGTTAAGTGCTTCAGCCTTACGATCAGACTGGTCAGAGACTATATTTAAATGAGTTTTTTTCTTTAAAGTACAGTGACTACTGCCATGTGATAATTAATGGTAGCCACTGTTGTGATTAATCTGGGTGTTAAAAGCAGAGTCCTAGGAGGTCGGTAAGGACCTTGCTTCAAATGGACTGCTGCTGCTGCTGCTAAGTCGCTTCAATCGTGTCCGACTCTGTGCGACCCCATAGACAGCAGCCCACCAGGCTCCCCCGTCCCTGGGATCCTCCAGGCAAGAACACTGGAGTGGGTTGCCATTTCCTTCCCCATCAAATGGACTACCAACATCAATGAATCTGTACTGGGCACCTACTACAGGTAGGCAGTGATGTTCCTGGAACCATCACACTCCCACCTGATATAGGAGTTGACAGTCTCATCAGAGAACACAGACTGTACTGAGTCCGCAGATCTTGTCATAGGCTCTGTCTTGCTTTTTCTGGAACTCATCCAGCCTGACCCCACTTCAAAAAGGCTACCAGTGACTCTAGGCTGATCTGGGTAACTCCAGCTACTTTCTACTCCCCTTAGGTTTGCCTTGTCAGCCATGGACATGGAACAGAAAGACTATGACTCCCGCACCGCCCTGCATGTTGCTGCCGCTGAAGGTATCTGAAGGTTAAAAATAAGAGGGGAAGCAGATCCCAAGACCTTTCTTTTCTACCAAGAGTACCCCCATTATGTGTGCCCTCAAGGTTAGCGAGGCAACAACTAGTTTTGTCTGGATGGCCTTCAGTGTGCAGGCTATTACTGGGTGCTGCAGGGAGCAAAACTGGGAAGAAGCCTTTCCCCCTCCCCTTTTAGTTCAGACTCCAGCTGCCAAGTGTCTGTACTCATGTTACCACCACAAGCATTAGGATCTGTACCCTCTCGTTTTCCTTCTGCCCATGTTCTTAGGACACATTGAAGTTGTTAAATTCCTGATTGAGGCCTGCAAAGTGAATCCTTTTGTCAAGGACAGGTGAGTAGTATTAAGCTAAAGGGGGGGGATAGAAAATGGGCAGCAACCTCTCCACTTCTGCGCTCCAGCCACCAGTTAGGTGTATAACCAGGGCACTCTTGATGTCTTCTTTGCCTGCTCATGGTCTCTGTTCCTCCTCTCAGGTGGGGCAACATCCCCCTGGATGATGCTGTGCAGTTCAACCACCTGGAGGTAGTGAAACTGCTCCAAGACTACCAGGACTCATACACACCATCTGAGACTTGGGCTGAAGCTGCAGCTGAGGCCCTGTCCAAAGAGAACTTAGAGAGCATGGTGTGAGCATGGGGCATGCATGGTCGCTGCCCAAGAAAAAGCACGAGCTGGCCACACACTTAACATATAACCACCAAACATGCTACAAAGGGCCGCACTGCTTCAGTGGGGACCAGGTCTAAGGCCAGTGCTTTTTGTGAAAGAGTCGAAATACCCCATTCCCTTGGCAGAAAGAGTAGAGAAGTGCCTTTGTGGACACCTGCAGTAGAGCTATCCGCAAAAATTGTGGGCTTCTTAAAAGTACAGACTAATGGCTTAGCCCACTCCAGATCATCCCAGGTCTTCACACAGGTCCCCTCTTCTCTCCGAAGAAGCCATTCTGAGAGAGAGTCCGGCAGTGGGGCTCTAGCCACCCCACACGTGTATACATACACAGAGGAAGAGGGAGCTATGTACCAGGCTTTAGTAGTCTGGAGACTTCCGCCTTGGCCAGAAGTGCTGCTGCTACTGCTAATAGCAATTTTATAGACAGAGAAAGTATTTTGTGCTCAAATAAACTTTAATTACACAAATTATTTTTACTAGACCTAGTCCTTCTCTTTCTCCCCTAGGGCCACCCAGCTGCATCACCATCATAAAGATATTGTAGAGTAAGATGGAGCCAGAGTCAGACAGAGCCCAAAGAATACATATTTCACATACATACTCACCCCACTAGGTTTTCCTCAATCCCAAATACTGCTTTAGATTAAGTGTATTCTGCTGCCAAGTGGGGGCAACTGCTTGGGTCTGAACAGACCCCCAAGTGAATTGTGTAAGACCTCAGGCCTCCTTCCTTGCTCTGGAAGTCAAAACTGTAGCTGAAATGAAGATGGACCACCTGGAGAATAAAGTTTCTAGCACTAATTCCCTCAGTATACCCCATGTGTCTCTTCCCCCTTGGTCATGATTGTAACTGGTCCAGTGATTGCAACAGATGACCAGGTATCAGAGGTGTGCAATTAAGGCAGATAGACTCAGGGTGAGGAGACCTGCAGCTGTGTGGGGCTGAAAGTCTTAACACTGAGGCATTAGGGAAGGAGGGCTCTGTTCTCATCCTGACACAGTCAGTAAAGCACTTCCCGAGGGAGCCAGAGCCCAAACTTTGTATGTGCTATACAGAAAGGGCCAAGTCATTCACGGCACCACTCCTCCAGCCAGAGGTAGAAAGGATTTACTCTCGAGAGATTAGGTAGATCCCCCAAAACAAACAAGTTACATGTGGGCAAAGGGAGGGAGAGGTAGCACAGTGATGAAATTCACACAATGCTGAAGGGTAAGACCCCCAGGACTGAATACTGTCTGAGAAAGGCCTGGACACAGGGAGGCAGAGAGATTGAAGGATGCAAGTCAGAGAAAGTACCTTCATAGTAGCCTAGGAAATTGGCAGTAGTTTGGGGGAGGGGAGAGCGTGGCCATATGCCTAGCTTTCACAAGGCAGAAGAAAGGAAGATGACAAATATTGCACAGAGGACCCGTCACTGAATTTTGGGAGCCAGCGGTTTCTTCGGGCACAGTTAAAAGGTTTCAGACACTTGGAGCAGGAGGCAGGCCAAGAGAGTGATTAGGGACTCCAGTCATGGACATACTAGAGCCCTTCAGGCACCTCAAGCCCTGAATGGGTCAGCAGCTCTCCATCCCAAAGGGCAAAGGCAGGCACCACTGGACCCTGGAAATCTGTCTGTAGTGTGTGGACCACAGCAATCCGGCTCACATCCACCAGGCTCAGCTTCTGGGCCTCATACTCCAGCAGCAGCCCCACCTTCTCTGGCTGCCCCATGCCCTCAACTGGGGCTTTCTCGTTGGCCAACATGGTGTGCCACTTGCGCTGAGCATAGGTGAACACCCAGGAACGATCGTCAACACCGATGCAGCTATCGCGAGACATGTCCACATCTGCCACTCCTATCCGGAACTGCTGGGAGCGCTTCACTGTCACCTCCCAGTAATGCCTGCCACTGGTGACAGCTGTGTCTGCCAGCACAACTGCCCACTCCCGGAAGCGCTCCGCATTAAGGGCTAATTTTGTGGGCTCCAATCCTACCATGCCGTATTTGACACCTGTGTCACCTTTGAAGAGTAACAGGCTGCTGTGGGCAGTCTTTTCTTCCAATTTGAAACTGATGCCTGCGGGAAGAGCAAAAAGACTGGATAATGACGTGAGCTAGAACTCTAGAACGTATACAAGACGATATAAAACAGGCAGACAAATCACGAGGAAACACGGAAGAGTCAGAATGTCGAGCGAACAAGAGAGTGGGGGCGCTTTAGGACGGGCAGCCCAAGGATCCGAAAAACTCGGACTGGAGAAGCCGTGTAATTTAAAGAAACCAGAGAGTGTCCCGCGTTTGGAACGCAGGTGGAGGACGGGAATGAGTCGAAAGAGCTGGGGATGTTTCTCCCGCGGGCTCCAGGAATATCAGACGGAAACTATTTTGGACGTAAAAGAGAGTAAAAGGATAGAATCCTACCTCTGCGGGCTTCCGCGGCGGCAACCCCTAATCGTTTGGCTCCCCGGCGGCACAGGCACAAGGAACGTGCAAAGGGAAGCGCCATCTTGCGCCATGGATGAACAGGGCACGCCCCCAACTGAGACCGCCCCCCTCCATCTGCCCGCCTGCCCTTCTCGCACGTGGTGCTCGAGAGCGCGCCGCGCAGTGTGATGACGTAGGGAGCCGCCATTTTAGTGAGTTCTGTTTCTGTTCCCTCGGGGGTTGGATAATCGGGTCTTTTGCGGAGAGGAATGCTGTTCTTATTTTAACTAAATAGGACATTTAGAAAGTGTAGCAAGATGGTTATAACATCCCATTGATGCTGACCAGGGTTCTGTGGGGCTCCTGGGCACAGAGGCCTTTTTGTCCCCCATTTCTCCGTAAACATGACTCCAGCTTCCATGACTTGAGTTCCAAAAGGCAGATTGGAACAATTGTTAATCAAGGGCCGATCAGCCACAAAACCACCTGAGGCAAGATTAAAGGGAATGGAGAAGCTCATCAAGATTAGGAGACTGGTTGCTAAGACCAGGACACACCCTATTATTGTCAACAACCCCACTCTTTTGAAACTTTGCAAAGAAAGAAGCATGCTTGACTTACTGCCTTGATTCTTATCACATACACTTGCATGACTACATAACCTCTTCCTACACACTGGAGGGATAGGGAGAAAGGGGTGTGGGACAGTTCTTGAAGTATTAGCCTACTGCCTGGCAAAGAAATAAAACCGCTCTTTCCTTCTCCGTAACTCCGGCTCCCTAATTTTGTTTGGCATTAGTGCACAGACATCCAAGATTCTGGCATCACCATCTTCCTCCTATTCCCCCGAAAAAGGGATTTCAGGTCTTTCAGCAACTAATTTACCAAAAGTTATTCTCTTATTCCAGAGTTCCAACTGGGCCTGTGGCGATGTCCCTAGTTCAGGCCACTGTCATCCTTGACCTGAACAGGGACTTTCTTGTTTTAAATGTGCTAATGTGGTCACCTCTAAATTGGTCTCCCAACTTCCACCTGTCTTCCAGTGTCCACACTACAGTCAGAGTGATTTTTTTTAAGTTTTATTTGTTTATTTTTGGCTGTGCTGTGTTTTCATTGCTGTATGGGCTTTTCTCTAGTTGCTGTGAGCAGGGGCTACTCTATGGTCACCGTGCCCGGGTTTCTCACTGTGGTGGCTTCTCTTATGGAGCACAGGGGGTTTCAGTTATTGTGGCTCAAGGGCTCTAGAGCACAGGGTCAGTAGTTGTAGTGCTCATCTTAGTTGCTCCACAACATGTGGATCTTTCCGGATCAGGGATCAAACTCACGTCTCCTGCACATGCAGGTGGATTCTTTATCACTGAGCCAGCAGGTAAGCCTAGAATGATACTTTTAAATCACAAATCTGTTTATGCTACGCTTTTATCTTTTTTGTTTGTTTGTTTTTCTCTACTTAAATGTTTTACTATGCCTGAATCAAATTCCCTTGCACTATTGTTATAGCCACGAGTTCCAGGAAACAAGCTCACTCAGAAGGACGATGCAGATAGTGAAGTGCAGTTTATTACACCGGCGGGCCCAAGGCAGAGTATCCTCTTAGCCAAGGACCCCGACCAGCATTTGTGAAAATCTTTTATACCCCATGTGTATGTGTCTGAACCCACCACCCAATTTCCTTGTGACTTACATAAACAAAGGAAAGGTAAATACAATCACAATAACCCCATCATTCATGTGTTGTGTGTTCAAACGGTCAATAATCAATAAGCCCGAGGTTACAGAAAATAATTTATGACCTGTCCGGAGGTAGGGGAATCAGTGTATGTTTTCTCTTAGGTGATGAGTAACCTGGAAACAATCTTCAAGATTCCCCTGTCCGGAGGGGGTCTTATCCTTCTATTATCGTTTCTACAGGCACTAAGCACAGAGTTCAGAGTCCATTGGGGAGGTGGCTGAACATGATCAGCACGAACAGGCCGAAGATGGAGTCCAGGCCCTATGAATTCCTTCTTCACTATGACAAGGTTTTACATGATGTAACTGCTGCCTACCATCTTTTTCCCACAAAGCACAGTTCTTCTTTCAAAGGCCTATGAATCTAGTGGGAAGGTTGATGAGAATATTAGCAGCTGCATTTATCATGGACTATGTGCTGTGATTGAAGTGGTTATAGGATGTTCAGGAAGCAAAGGAGAAGCCTCTGATTGAGTAGTACATGAGGGATTGTTGGGAAGAGGCTTCCCAGAAGCCATATCTATGGCTTGCAAAGCAAAGGTGGTTAACCTAATTTTGCTTTCCTACACAAACTTCTTCTTCCTCTATCCCTTGACTTGGTGAACTGCAACCCACGGTGGTGCCCAGCCAGGCCAGAAACCTGGAAGTCCTCGACTTCTTTGTCTCCCTCACTTCACATATCTCAGTTTAGTTCAGTCGCTTAGTCATCTCTGACTCTGCAACCCCATAGACTGCAGCACGCCAGGCGTCCCTGTCCATCACCAACTCCCGGAGCTTGCTCAAACTCATGGCCATCGAGTTGGTGATGCCATCCAACCATCTCATCCTCTGTCGTCCCCTTCTCCTCCTGCCTTCAATCTTTCCCAGCATCAGGGTCTTTTCCAATGAGTCAGTTCTTTACCATCAGGTGGCCAAAGTATTGGAGTTTCAGCTTCCACATCAGTCTTTCAAATGAATATTCAGGACTGATTTCCTTTAGGATTGACTGGTTTGATCTCCTAGCAGTCCAAGGGACTCTCAAGAGTCTTCAACAACACCACAGTTCAAAAGCATCAATTCTTCAGCACTCAGTTTTCTTTATAGTCCAACTCTCACATCTATACATGACTACTGGAAAAACCATAGCTTTGACTAGATGGATATTTGTTGGCAAAGTAATGTCTCTGCTTTTTAATATGCTGTCCAGGTTGGTCATAGCTTTTCTTCCAAGGAGCATCTTTTAATTTCATGGCTGCAGTCACCATCTGCAGTGATTTTGGAGCCCAAGAAAATAAAGTCTGTCACTGTTTCCATTGTTTCCCCATCTATTTGCCATGAAGTGATGGGACCAGATGCCATGATCTTAGTTTTATGAATGTTGAGTTTCAAGCCAACTTTTTCACTTTCACTTTCATCAAGAGGCTCTTTAGTTCTTCGCCTTCTGCCATAAAGGTGGTGTCATCTGCGTATCTGAGATTGTTGATATTTCTCCCAGAAATCTTGATTCCAGCTTCTCACATATCTGATTGTTATTAAATCCCTATCACATTATTTCTCCCTTGGTCTGCTGCATTGGCTTTCTACCTGGTCTTCCATTCTCTTCAGTGAGGCTGAGGGAACATTTAAAGAGGCTAGCCCACCCATTAGTTTGTGAATTCATAAGGGGGTTTAAGTCCCTTGTACTCTGTGCTCCTGGGTCTCAGTATTCTCCTTAGTACAGAGTAAGTGTTCACTGTTTTTGAAATAAAGGAATACATAAGGAAGTTTTGTGCCAACGTTCTTGCATGAACTAGCTCATTCCTTCCACCAGGGGTCAGCCTGGCTCAGCCTTTCCATCACTATTAGGGTGTGAGAAGAGAGGCTTCCATTCTTTTCAAGACTAGAAGCCCAGGTGTGAAGGTGACTTTTCCTTCAGTAGAGTCATCCTCTCCCAGGTGGCGCTAGTGGTAAAGAACTCACCTGCCAATGCAGGAGGCATAACAGATGAGGGTTTGATCCCTCCGTCAGGAAGCTCCCCTGGAAGAGGGCATTGCAACTCACTCCAGTATTCTTACCTGGAGAATCCCATTAAGCTAGGAGCCTGGCGGGCTACCATGTATAGACTCGCCAAGAATCGGACAGGACTGAACCAACTTATTAACACAGCACTCAGTAATGAGAAAAGTTCCAGGGTTGTGTTTCTGTAGGACTTCTCCTTCTGTTCCTCCTGGTCCTGAGAGCTGAAGTGATCACTCCATGTTCCTCATGCTATCAGACCACAACTGTATTACTTTATTCCCTGCTCAGGGAATAGTTTCTTACCTGTCATCTCTTGGATTATTTCACTTTTACAGACTATTTGATAAACTCGCCTTCATTCTGTTGATCTGTCTGCCTCATTGCTAATGAATGAATAATTAACTCTTGAACATTTCCATGTATAATAAATAATTAGGAAGAGATAGAATTTTACTTGACAAAGAAGGAAAAGACATTTAAGCTAGAGGGAACAGCTTAGGATAAAGCACTGGCTTATGAAATAGAGTGGGTGTTAGAGGAAAAACAAGAAGCACAGTATTCCCAGAGTCACATGCTAGGGAGATAAGGAGAGTAGTTAGAAAAGTTGAGGCCGAATGATGAAGAGTCATGTGTGCCCTGATAAGAATGTTTTTCAGGCATACAAGAGTTGTTAAAGGGAACACAGGGTAATGACAAATTACAGGTCCTTTTACAAACAGAGAGCTGACAGCAACATGGAAAGTGAATTGGAGGGGATGAGACTAGAAACAGAGTTAAGCAGAGTCCAAAGACTCTGGGAGTCTTTGGTGTGGGCTCAGCTGTCCAAAAAGTAGAACTGATGAAACTGTGGTTATGGTTAGATGGGATTGAGAGGTAGGGGAAGGAAACTTGATTCATAGGTTTCTGACTTAATGAGAGGATACAGCCAGGGAAGGGGGGCAAGGGAAACCCAAGAGGGAGGGGATATATGTATACATATAGCTGATTCACTTCATTGTACAGCAGAAACTAGCACAACATTATGAAGCAACTATACTCTAATAAAAAAATTTAAATGAGGGGATACAGAAGGAAAAACATGTTTGGATGGGGAAAGATAATTAATTCAGTTTTGAATAGGCTGAATTTGTGGTCTGTGGGACACCCAAGTAGGTGAAGACATTCTGTAGGTATATGGATATAAATTTCAAGGAAGGGGATGACTTAGATGAAGTCATCCAAGGAGAGGATGTAAACTAAAATAGGAAACAAGCAGAAGGTGTGATCCTAGGGAATTCCAGTATCTGAGATATAAAAGTGCTTAGAACGGGACCTGACCCATAGCAACCATTGGTCTGCCTGGCTTGGGTTGTATCTTACTCCACAGGAAAGAAAGTAGAGATGGAGGCAAGGACAGGGTCAATTCAATTCAGTCGCTCAGTCGTTTCCGACTCTGTAACCCCAGGGGCTGCAGCACGCCAGGATTCCCTGTCCATCCCAACTCCCTGAGCTTGCTCAAACTCATGTCCTTCGAGTCGGTGATGCCTTCCAACCATCTCATCCTCTGGCATCCCCTTCTCCTCCTGCCTTCAATCTTTCCCAGCATCAGGGTCTTTTCCAATGCGTTAGTTCTTTGCATCAGGTGGCCAAAGTATTGGAGTTTCAGCTTCAGCATCAGGCCTTCCAAGGACAGGATAGACTAGACTATTTACTCTATTTCTTGGATTACCCCATTTCTAATACACAGGGGCCCTGGCCTGATCCAAGTGCTAATTGGAGCCCTTAAATATGAGTGGGAAAAGGATGATGCCCTCAGAGCTTGGTGATTGTTCTGGACTTTGCCAGGAATCAGCAGTCAGCAAAGCATTACCAGAGAAAGAGAGAGAAGGGGGGCCCTCAGGAGCTAGCCAAAGGGGCTGCTAGGCTAGCTTGTGCTATGCTGGGGCCTTTGTCCTACTGAAACTGTCCACACAATGGAGCTGGGTGAAATGCTGACCTGGCATTCTAAGTATGGGGCTGGGATAGAGATTCCACGTGGTGGAAGCAGAGATGGATGGTCACCCAGTCTCTCAGTACTGTATCACTATTCACCCACACTGTAATTGCTAGAGAGGATGGTCAGTACTTGATAAGCATGAAATTGTGTTTATATCTGATTAATTCATGCTGCTGCTGCTGCTAAGTCGCTTCAGTCGTGTCCGACTCTGTGCAACCCCATAGATGGCAGCCCACCAGGCTCTGCCGTACCTGGGATTCTTCAGGCAAGAACAGTGGAGTGGGTTGCCATTTCCGTCTCCTATGCATGAAAGTGAGAAGTGAAAGTGAAGCCGCTCAGTTGTGTCCGACTCTTAGCGACCCCATGGACTGCAGCCTGCCAGGCTCCTCCATCCATGGGATTTTCCAGGCAAGAGTACTGGAGTAGGGTGCCATTGCCTTCTCTGGATTAATTCATGAATCAGTTCATTTATACTTCAAGGCAGTCAACTTAACATGTATGTATTGCTCAAGTGTATATCATCTTATCCTCATACAATCCTGTATGATCAACAAAGTGGATTTTTTGTGTTTCTTTTTTTAAAATTTATTTCTAATTGAAGGATAAATGCTTTACAATATCGTGCTGGTTTCTGCCATACATAAACATGCATCAGCCATAGGTATACATACGTACCCTCCTTCTTGAATCTCCTTTCCACCTCATCCCACCCCTCTCTGTTGTCACAGAACACTGACTTGAGCTCCCTGAGTCATACACCAAATTCCTACCATCTATCCATTTTACATATGGTAGTGTGTATATTCCCATACTGCTCCCTCCAGGAGACAGTGAAGGACACGGAGGCCAGGCATGCTGCAGTCCACGGGGTTGCAAGAGTCAGATACAACTGAGCGAATGAACAACAACTCTCTCTATTTGTCAGCAAAGTAAATTTTTTATGGAACTCAAACTTGGGTTATCCTTTGGGTCCAAGGGATACAGGGTGGCTAGGGAGTAGCTTCAGAAAGGTAGGGAGTTGGTCCTAGGCAACCTCAGAGGTAGCTGTAGTCATCACACAGGACCACTGTACCGAAATGAAGCAAGGCAAATTGCTCAGCCTGAAGATTCCCTAAATTTTACAGACTCACTTGCTCCTTGGTCGTATGGATTATGCTTCCACGGCACCTCTATGGGACAGAAATGGGGTCTTCTGACATGGGGAGTAAACATAGGCTCACTAGCCCCAGGAACAGAAATAAGTTGAAACTCTGATGGTTAGTAACCAAAAATAACTGAATCAAGTGTAGAGATAGAGGAGACTCTAGAATGGATTACTATTACAAGCCATTAATACTTGAAATAACTTTGTAACTACCCCAGGTTTGTTATTTTACAAATTCCTTTTCTCCATTTCCATAGTTCCTCATGGAAAAAACTTCAAAAATGTTTGCAAGAGGCTTCTCTGATGGCTCAGTGGTAAAGAACCCGCCTGCCAACGCAGGAGACACAGCCTTCCCTGGTCCAGGAAGATCCCACGTGCCGCCCCGGAGCAACTAAGCCCGTCCCGTGCGCAGCCCATGCGCCACAATTTCTGAGCCTGTGCTCTGGAGTCTGAGAGCGGCAACTCTACTGAGCCCATGTGCCACAACTGCTGATCCTATGCACCCTAGAGGCCATGCTCTGCAACAGGAGAAGCCACCGCAATGAGAACCCCACACAGCAATGAACAATGAAGACCCAGTCAAAAATAAATACATAAATAATTTTTTAAAAAGCATTTTAAAAAATGGTTGTAGGTTTACTTAAAGCCAGAAGAGAGAAATGTGGAGAATCCAGGAGTAAACTTTGTTGTCAACCCCTGAAAAGAACTCCCAACACAAGAATGGCGTAGTGGGGAATTCCTTGGCGATCCAATGGTTGGACTCCACACTTCCAATAACAGAGGGCACGGGTTCAGTCCCTGGTTGAGGAACTAAGATCCCACATGCCGAGCTGGGCATGGCTGAAAATAGTTTTTAAAAAGAATGAAGTAGAATAATAGCAAAAAAGTGAACCAACTAACCAGAAAAGAAGACCAAGTTAACATTGTGTGTCCTGGGTGATCCCAGGAGTGTTGACCTAGGAAGCCCCTGCACTCCCATGCAACTCCTCAAAGATGCTTTCCTTTGCCGATTCCAGTGACCCAAGTGCTGTCTCACCATTGGGACCTGCTCACTGCTTAACTGTTTATGGTGAGGTATGGACTGTCTTTACCTTGCCTTTCCTAGAATTCTTCTCATTGTCTTCCAGATCTGCACACTAGCTTTTCTCTTTGCCTCTCTGACTCCTGAAACCCAGATTCATAGCGATGATTAGGAGTGAAACAATGAGTCCCTCCCTTCACTGTGAGCACCTCTGGTTGACTGAAGCCAACCAGAAGGCTCAGAGAGCTTATATTGATTTATTCAATGAATATTTATTTACTGCATAGTGTGTGTCAAGCACGGGGTTTGCAGAGATGAACAAATTGACAAGTCCCCACCCTCCTGGAGTTTATATCTAGTGGAGATAACTTCCCCACCTAGAAAGTGGTAAAGCAAGGATTTTTGTTGCTCCTGCTATTATTTATGGATTTCAAGTGCACAGAATAGTCATTTGTTCATGACATCCCCTTCTCATTGGCCTATATGTGACTCCCAATTCCTGTACTTCACACAGGAACAGCTTGTTGCCTCTATGACTAGCCACCATGTGGAGATGGTGAAACCTAATAGTGTGTTCCATTCTTCCTTCTCCACCACCACACAGCCCCCATCACTAGATTCCCAACTTCCTCACTAAGCCTGACCACAACTGAATTTCTTTCTCCAAGCTTTTCTTCCTCATCTTGTCCTTTTCTCTCTTCTTGACCACCCTGCTGCCCCAGATACCCACATCCCCAGACCTTTCTCTGTGGGTAAAGGTTTAAGACTTTAAGAGTCTCATGCTCTACCGACTGAGAGCTTTGCTAAGAGCATTGCTCTTACCGGGCACGTAAGGTTTAAGACTTTAATGTCCTGATCATAGCCAGTTTAGGGGGCATTAGACCCTCCTGTTGCTTAATAGCCAAGACTCAGTTTCCTTCCTTCAGTACTTACTGCTAGGACCTTATGAATTAGGAAAGATGAAGTACAAGCTGATTCTGAGATTTATTAACCTCTCTTCTCCTCTCACTGGTGGCTCAGATGGTAAAGAATTAGCCTGCAATGTGGGAGACTTGGGTTTGGTCCTTGGGTAGGGAAGATCCCCTGGAGAAGGGGATGGTAACCCATTCCAGTATTCTGGCCTGGAAAATTCCATGGACAGAAGAGCCTGGCCGGGTACCGTCCATGGGGTTGCAAAGAGTCGGACATGACTGAGTGACCAACACTTTCACACTTTCATTTCCTCTCCCAGCTCCCCAACACCTCTCCCAACCTATCCATGGAAGATAGCTTTTTCCTGCTATCCCTGTGGTTTAAAAGGCCAGGCTGGGACTTTCCTGGTGGTCCAGTGGTTAGGATTCCATGCTGCCACTGTAGGGGGCATGGGTTCGATCCCTGGTCAGGGAACTAAAACTCTGCAAGCCATGTGATATAGCAAATAAATAAATAATAAAAGTAAAAGGCCAGGCTGAGGGCTTGGAAAGGGAGGTGCTGGCATGGGTCAGGGGTAGGGAGCCCGGGCTCAGAGAAAGCCCGACACAGCAGAACTATTCTGTCCCAGGGCTGCAGGGTCCACAGATTCCAGCCCAAACCAGCCAATGGGAGAAGGCCCCCTAATCCCAGAGAACTAAAGAATTCTCTTCAGTTATCCAGCTTCCCTGCTGGACTCCACTCCTGACCCCCACCCCCACCCTTACCCCTGGCCAGTTCAGAGGAGCCTAGAGGCCCCCAGGAGCATAGCCTCATGCTCTGTGAAGTGAACTCAGCTTCACTAACCTTCCCAGCAGAGTTGAGGAAAGTTCTAATATAGATGTCAGTCAGGACTATGAACCCCAACTTTGACAGACTCCACCAGTCCCCCTGTTCTCAGTCCTTTCTTCTCGGAGCCTCACACCAGCCCTGACCCCATCCCCACCCTCACACCCGTGGCTCTGCTCATCTCCCATTTGAGGAGGGAGGGGGAAATGCTGCAGCTTTATCCAATGCACCAGAGCAGGCCAGCCCGCCGCAGCTGTGAAGGGGTTAAAAGACTGGACCAGTCACCTCAGCCTGCCCCTCCCAGGGATTAAAAGTCCTCTATAAAGGGGACTGTCCATCCAGATCAGGCCAGGGGGGTATCAGGGACCCAGGCGTTGTGCCCATCCCCCCTGCCATGTGGGAACTGCGGTCAGCCTCCTTCTGGAGGGCCATATTTGCTGAGTTCTTTGCCACCCTCTTCTATGTCTTCTTTGGACTGGGGGCCTCACTGCGTTGGGCCCCTGGACCCCTGCATGTCTTGCAGGTGGCTCTGGCCTTTGGCCTGGCCTTGGCTACACTGGTGCAGGCTGTGGGCCACATCAGTGGAGCCCATGTCAACCCTGCAGTCACTTTCGCCTTCCTTGTGGGCTCCCAGATGTCCCTGCTGCGTGCCATCTGCTACATGGTCGCCCAACTCCTGGGAGCCGTGGCTGGGGCCGCCGTGCTCTACAGTGTTACCCCACCTGCCGTCCGAGGAAACCTAGCAGTTAACACGGTAATGGTTGGCTGAGTGGGGCTGGGGGACTTGGTGCCTTGACTTCCTCTTGTGCAGGTAAATCAATTCCTCAGGGGTCTGGGACATTGTGTGTGTGTGTGTGTGTGTGTGTGTGTGTGTGTGTGTGTGTGTGTGTGTGTGTGTGTGTGTGTGTGTGTGTGTGTGTGTGTGTGTGTGTGTGTGTGTGTGTGTGTGTGTTTAGGGTGGGGAGGATCAACGTGTGTGTGTGTGTGTGTGTGTGTGTGTGTGTGTGTGTGTGTCACTGTGTGTGTGTGTGTTTAGGGTGGGGAGGATCAACACGAACTGTGGAGGGGTATGAAAGTCATCAAGCCCTGGACCTGAGTTTGGGTCCCAGCTTTTCTTCCAGGTTCTTGAGGAAACTTATCTTACTTTATGGGGTCTCAGTTTCCTCATCTATATAAATGGGTACATTTATTTCTACTATGCAGGAATATTAGTAGGAGAAATTAAGGAGCAAATACAATTACTGTGAAGGAGGTGCTAATATCGTTCCTCTCCAGGGAACAGATGCCATAGGGGTCCCTGCCTGTGAAGCCGTGAGGAGGTAAGGCTGTGGCAGCCCTAAGACACTGCCTCTCTGCTTCTTCCTTTGCCCAGTTGCACCCTGGGGTGAGTGTGGGCCAGGCCACCATAGTGGAGATCTTCCTGACGCTCCAGTTCGTGCTCTGCATCTTTGCCACATACGACGAGAGGCGGAATGGCCGCCTGGGCTCTGTGGCCCTGGCCGTTGGCTTCTCCCTCACCCTGGGGCACCTCTTTGGGGTAAGCAGGAGAGGGGAGCAACTTCTTGTTTTAAAATTCCAGGGCCCCCAAACCTTTGCCAACTTCTAAGCATTCTTCCTGCTCACTTCACTGTCAAACATGAACATGATCCAGCTCCCTCTGTATCAGACAGCACAGAAGAATGAACCCTGCTGTGTTCCCCTCTCTAGTGACAGCTGTAGCTAGTCCTTCTTGACCCCACTGTAGAAAGGCATGCCTCCTGGGAAGACATGGGCTTTGCCAGGGAACCCATAGTCTGTCCTCCGATGGGCATTAGTGACCCCACTGTGGGACTTCCATGCACGTTGTCATCCCTACTTGCTGCTGGCTACAGACAAGGTGCCAACCCTTGGAGGGCAGGTGGGTGGTGGGAGAGAAGCTGGGCTGGAGTGGGGGGAAAAGTGTCTCAGTTACACTTGTGTCTTTTGCAGATGTATTATACTGGTGCAGGCATGAACCCTGCCCGCTCCTTTGCTCCTGCCATTCTTACCAGAAACTTCACCAACCACTGGGTGAGTGAGAGGAGGAGGGCCAGATCCTGAAGCCCTCCTGGATGGGTGTGGACTGCAGGTTCTAGGTTTGGTTCCTGCTTCCTATCCGGATGTGCTGACTATTCTACTAGCCCTCAGCTAAGGGGACTGTCAGAGAGTTTGCCTGCCTGTGTGAGCAGCATTCATTATTTTGCTAGAAAGATGGACTCTTGCTCATATTGTTCCCTCACTAGTTAGTCAGGGCTTTTTTTTCTTTTTTTAACTAAATATCCGCCGGATTCCAAAACTAGGAGCTATGAGGACAGACTACTGAACAGGAAGACAAAAGCTTCTACTCTCAAGAGGCTGGGATATGTATAAGCACAAATGGGCCTCGGCCTCGTCCCTGTTCTAGCACGTCACTAGCCTCATGTGTGACCATGACAAATAACTCAATCCTTCTGCACCTTGGTTTCCTTAACTACAAAATGGGATGTTATGAGAAATAGATGTGAAAATCATATGTATGGAATATTTTAGCACAGAATCTGATACCGAGTAAGTCCTCAATAAAAATTGGCTATTCTTGTGTTGTCTGGCCCTATGCCAGTCAAGCATATATAAATAATTCAAAAAATTTTTCAAAGTTGTACACTCATTTTCATGGTAGCATTATTCACAATAGCCAAAAGGTAGAAGCAATCCAAGTGCCCCACACAGATGAAAAGATAAACGAAATGTAGTATATACATACAATGAAACAGTATTCAGTTTTAAAAAAGAAGGAAATTCTACATATGGTAAATAAAACATGGAGGAACCTTCAAGACATTACGCTCAGTGAAATAAGCCAATCAGAAAAAGACTCATATTATATAATTCTACCTATATGAGGTATTTAGAATGGTCACATTCATTGAAACAAGCAAAATGGTAGGTAACAGGGGCTAGGGAGTGTGGGATATGGGAAGTTGTTTAGTAGGTGTTGAGTTTCAGTTTTGTAAGATAAAAATATTTCTGGAGATGGGCTATACAACAACATGAATATACTGAACACTACTGAACTGTAGAATTAGAAATGGTTAAGATGGTAAATTTTATGTTATGTGTACTTTACTACAATTAAAAAGAAATTTTCAAAGCAATATGGAGGGACTTCCCTGGTGGCCCAGTGGCTAAGACTGTGAGCTCCCAATGCAGGGGGCCCAGGTTTGATCCCACATCAGGGAACTAGATCCTCCACGCTGCAACAAAAACCTTGGGCAGCCAAATAAATAAATATTAAAAGACAAAACAAAAAGCAATGTGGAAACTAGTACAAACTGATAGCAAAAAAATAGAATATACATGTGCTAAGAAGGTATGGGATAAAGGAATAACTTAATAAGTCAGAAGAGAAATGAATTCTGAAGTGCTGGCTGTGGAGCAGTCTAGGAGTTTTAAAACAAACACTGACTTCGGCTTAAATAGCACCCAATTGTATGTGCCAAGTGCAGGATGTCTGTTTTACAACAACGGGATTGGAAAAAGAGCAACCTTGCTCTTCCTCTGCTGCCCAAACCTGATTATTTTTTTCCTCTTCCTACAGGTGTACTGGGTGGGCCCGGTCATTGGAGCAGGCCTGGGCAGTCTCCTTTATGACTTTCTCCTCTTCCCCCGGCTCAAGAGTGTTTCTGAGAGACTGTCTATTCTCAAGGGTACCAGGCCCAGTGACTCCAATGGACAACCAGAGGTCACAGGGGAACCCGTTGAACTGAAGACCCAGGCCCTGTAAGAGCTCCAGCTGGATAGAGGGAGTTGGAAGCTTCGGGGTTTACATGGAGGGGCTGAGCCAGCCCCGGGATGAAGAAAGAGACTGTGGGGAGGGGCATGTACTTCTTTATTTTTAAATTTATGTGTGTTTTTTCTTTTTTTTTGCCTTTTGCCGTGTGAAATCTTTCAAGTTGCATTCATGAGCTGTTTGGTGCAAACTTCCCTTCCTCCCCATCCCCCTTCTCTTCGCCGCTGTGTGTGCATGATTGTGCGTATGACTGTGAGTGAATGTGACTGTGTCTTGAGTTTTGGGGCTTGGCATGAGAGGTATGGAATGGAAAAGAGCTGTCACCCTATACCTTCCTCTCCCAACCCAGTGCGGTAAGTACAGGGAATGAAGACCTTAAGTTTCTGGCTTTTACCCTGCTGACAGTCAAGTGTATGGCTCTAGGTTTCTGAGGGAGCAGGGAAGCATTTCGTTACTCCTCAGAGGGGGCAGATGGAGGGAAGTGGAGGTGACAAGGCATTCCAAGAGTTGGAAGAAGCCGCTGGGCATGGTGTAGATATCAGCCCCAGATTTGGAGGCAATTATACCAAGAAGTTTTGAAGAAGTTAACAGGAGAGTGTAGCCTACTTATCTCAGGGATGCTTGCCCCACGGACTTGGATGGCAAAATAGCTCTGAGAAAAGTAAATACTGGGTTGGGACTGTTCTGTAATTCTACATCAACCTCTCTACATCCACTGGCTGGGTTTGAGATTATTCTGGCATGATGGATCTCTTTGGAGGCCCTGGGTGACTGAGCTTCCAACCCAAGCAATGGATGAGCCTAGAACCTAGAAAAATTAAGCAGCTTAACTGTCCTGCCTGGCAAACCCCAGTGTGACCTCCAAACAGAAAGTACTTAAGCCCAGAAGTGCTCCCTAAGGCTAAAACAGGAAATCTGATGCCTAGAGCAAATGCAGAGGTAGGTGTGGGGGGCATAGAAGAAAGAGGATTTGACACTCAGAATTTTAATTTAGAGCAGCCCAAAATAATCTTCAAATGGCATCTTTTCTGCCTTTATCATTAGTACTATAGTCTTTATTTTCTATTTTTTTGTGTCTTTTCACTTTCCACTCATCTGTCCTTTCATCTTCAGCCAATTTCTTCTAATGCCTCATGTCCTAGAAATTGATTCCTTCTATTCAAATCTTAATAATTAACGAGATATTATTTGTTTGATCCCTATCTTCCTTCGTTGTTGGGAAAATACACTCATCTCAACAGACGCCAGAGGAGTCCCTGACTTGACAATGAATACTTACGTTGACCTCTTCCTTTTAGGAGCCAATTGCACACTTCGCAAGCTTTAAACCTATACCTATAATAAGACAGGCACCTTGGCCCCACATGAGACAACTATTGCGCATAGCTGCACGCCCCATTTCCTCACAAATAAAGCCTAACTTTTCTAACTAACCTTGTAAGACTTTGGAATAATCCACTTGACTAGGAGAAGGGGAAGAATGTTTGTAAATTCACCTCTATTCGGACTTATATCCCAATGATCATAAGTCAACAGGAAATCCATTGCGCTGTGAGCTCGGGCTCAATGTAGGGGATCGACTCATATAAAACAATACTTGTACTCGCTTCCTTTTTTTTTTTTTTTTTTACTTCATCACCAACTCCCCCGGCCGCTAAGGGTCACATGGACCAGCCTGGCTCGCCCCGCCCCAGCTCCCCACGTAGGCAGGGTTTGGTCAGACCCACGCTGGTGGCGGGAAAAGCAGCGGAACTGTGCTTAAGGGCTGCTGGCTCCGCGGGAATCTTGAGGAGCGGCGGGGAGAGGGTGAGTGAGTGTATGGGCAAGAAGGCTCTAAGTGGACTGAGTCCCTTCGTAGCCACTGGGGCTCTCCTGGGAGGCACGGAGTCTCCTTTCCCGCCACCTGGTTTAAAGGCAGGGGGCGGGACGCGCGCTTTAGGTGCGCACGCGCAATTCCCAGTCTGGTCTCTGGGTGAACGGGCGTTTCCAACTCGCCTGGGACGCCCCCTGTTTTCCCGAGGTCACAGCGCACAGCCTGGTCCGCTCGCTGGGGTGCGGCTGTGATGGAAAGGGGCTTGGAACCTTTACTGTAAGACAGAAGCTTCCCAGGAATTTCCGCTTCTGAACTTCCCATCCAGTTCAGACCCGAAAAAAACAGATGTGCAACTTGGTGGTCAGCGGGAGCCGGGATCCAGTGGTCACTTGACTTAAATCTTGAGTTTTTATAAAATGGATTTCTCATTCCCTTCTGACCTTTACCTTGGTAGAAGACTTACGGAGGTTACAGTCTCTGCTTGGGTTTGTTAGCTGGACCATTAGCCGTTAATTAAGCTCCTTCCCTTGAGTCTCTCAATTCTTGGCCCTTCGTGCTGCCAGTCATAATTACCTTTATAAAAAGTCATTCTGGCCACCTTCGCTCTTTCCCTCCGCGGGCTCCGCCTCTCCGTGGGCGGCGGTGTGTCCTCGGGCCCGGTCTCGGCGGGGTGGCCGCCGTCCGCCGAGGGAGGAGGGGTGTGAGGGGTCGCGAGGGAGAGGGGGGGGGCGCCCCTCGCGGCGCCTCCCGGCCTCGGGGTGCCGCGCCCTCCTCTGCTTCCCCGCCGCGGGCTGAGACGGGGGAACGGGGGAGAGGCGCGGCGCGGACGAGAGTCGGGGACGTCGCGGGGCGGCTCCGCCGTCCCCTCTCCGGGGGGAAGCGCGGGGCCGGGGGGCCGGCGGCGCGACCGTCGCCGCTGCCGCACGCGACCGCACGCGACCGCACGTGTGTCCCTTCCCTCTGTCCCCGGCGGTGGGGAGAGGGAGGAGGGCACGTGGCCGCTGGCGGGGCCCTTGCGCCCTTTCCAATAGAAAAAAAAAGAAAAAAGAAAAAAAAAAAGTCAATCTGGTCATTTCAGATTACATGTAAAACTCCTCTTTGGCTGCCCACGGTCAAGTTTAAATCCTTAGGTGGGTGTCCAGGCCTTGGCAGTCTGACTCTGACTCAGCTTGTTTTCTGAAGGTTCTTGTCATTTTTTTTTCCCAATCTCATGCAGTTGAATCCCAGCCCTGTGGAAAGGGTGTCTGTATTGTGTCTTTCATGCTTTGATACTTGTGCTCCAGCTGTTCCCTGAACTTGAAGTTCTTACCACTTCTCTGCCAAGTGAGCTTCTCTTTCAGGAGCGAACTCAACTGTCCCTTTGAAAACCTCTTTTTCCAGCCCTCCTAGGCCGAAGTAGTCACTTTTTCCTTTGTGTCCCTGAAGTATTTTACCTCCTATATATGATGGGCTTCCCTGGTGACTCAGTGGTAAAGAATCCATCTGCCAGTGGAGGAGACACGGGTTCCATCCCTGGGTCAGGAAGATTGCCTAGAGAAGGAAATGGCAACCCCCTCCAGTATTCTTGCCTGGGAAATCCAATGGACAGAGGAGCCTAGCGGGCTACAGTCCACAGGGTGCAAAAGAGTCAGACACAACTTCGTGACTAAACATTTTCTGTGGCCCTTATACAATTGAGTAAAAGTTTTCTCAGCTCCTACTGTGCACTGTGTTCCGTACCAGATGGACGGAGATGAATAGAACAGAGTTCCTGCCCTTAAGGAACTAGAAGGAAGAACAGATGTGAGCCTTCTGCAGTTACAGGGTGTCAGAGAATTCTGCCCTGGCTTCCTTACTCTGCTCACTTGGAATTGTCTTGAGTAAACTTCTCTACTTTCACAGCTTGACACACCACCTATCAATCTGATGCCTCCAAATCTCCAGCCCCAGCCTCTCCTCCCTCAACTTCAAAACTTGTCTACTTCAGCTTAGAAAGCATGTATTGACACTTATGTTGTGCTGGTCACAAAGATTTCTAGTCTCAGAGAGTTTGTATTTTAGTACAGGTAACAGGAGCTTGAGTTGGAGTCACCCAAAGAGTGTTTTCAGAACACTCTGGTCCAAGCCCACTCCCTGTAGATTCTCACTCACTCACTAGACCCTGAAATTCAAAGGTGAATATGAAACAACTCCTGCCTTCAGGGAATCTAAGGCTAATTGAGGGAGATAGATGTTTTAAACGATCTGTTTAAGTATTATGTACAACATGAACTACAAATGCCATGATGAAAGTCTGTTTATGGCGCAAAGTAAACACAAAAAAGAGATATTTTCTGTATGGAGAAACCAGGAGGAAGTGCCAGTTGGGCAGAGTTCTAAAAGGTGAGTGGATAGACTCTAGGTGGATGAGAGAAGAGTGTTCCTGACAGAGGAGTGTCTTGGGAGAGAAGCCTAAAAGGTTAACTAGCAGACCGATCGTGAAGGACTTTGTATTGTAGGCATTAGCGCATGCTGATGGTAAACAATTCAAATAGTACTGAAGAGAAAGATAACTATTTCTCCTGACCTAGGTCCCCCAGTTATCCCCAGAGACAATTACTATGAATTTCTTATGTAGTCACTGAAAGGTTTTAAGCAGTGTGGTTAAATGGCCAGACCTGGTAACTGTATTATGGATAGATTTAAGAGAATGAGACTGGACACAGGGAAAGAGGCTAGGTAGCAGTTGAGTAGTCTGAGCAAGAGATACTCAGGACCTGAAGCGAGGCAGTAGCAATGGGATAGACAAGGGCCAGATAGAAGAGCATAAAGAAGTAAAATTGGCTTGAGTGAGTGACTCAAGGTATTTAGAATGACTTCTAGGTTTCTTATGTGAATAACTGAGTAGATTATGTCAATTCCTGAGAAATCCAACAGAGAAGTAAAAACAACCAAGGGAAAAGATGTTCCATTTGGGACATATTAAGTGTGAGGTTTTGAGAAGAAGATGGAGATGGCTATTCATTTGTGGGACTGGCACCAGCGAGTTCAAAGTGGCAGGAGATAAGGGATTTGCTGGCTAATGGCTCAGAAATGGTAGTTGAAGTTGTGGGAGTGGATTAGTTTGCCCAAGGAGCTGTGTAAAGTGAGACAGGAAGAGGACTAAAGGTGTAGGCTTAGGAGTCCCCCGTGGCCTAGTAGTTAGGATTCCAGGCTTTCACTATCATGTCCAGGGTTCAAGCCCTGACTGAGATCCCTCAAGCCTTGCAGCCATACATACATAAAAAGATGCAGGCCTAAGGAGCATCATCACTTGAGGAGAGGAGGAACACCCAGTATGGGTTTGAGGAAAGTTTTGGTTTTTTGGTTTTCGCTTTATTGGATTTTCCCTCCTCCTAAGATGGAAGAGCTTTGAGCAACTTATACAGAAATGGAGCCAGTATGAAGACAATGTTGGAAACAAAAGAGGAAGAACCAACTGAGGGATAAGAAGTGATTGATCAGGGACTTCCCTGGCAGTCCAGTGGTTAAGACTCTGAGCTTCCAATGCAGGGGGTGCAGGTTCAATCCCTGGTCGAGAAAGTAAGAGCCCACATGGCATGACCAAAAAGTAAAAAAATAAAAAAAGGGAGAAGAAGTGATTGAGCTGTTACAAATGGAGAGCTTAGATTCGAAGCAAAAAAGTCGCTGTGGGCATTTGAAATATGTATGTTTTTCAGCTTGGGTGGAGAGCATTGAGTGAGTTCATTTTTGATTTCTGTTGTTCTGAGAGGAAAGGACCAGAGACACCAGCTAAGAGGAGTGGGAAGCAGTGGAGTAAAAGGACTTAAGGGTAATGGGTGAAAGTTAGAAACAGCTGTTCCTTCAGAAGAAGAGGGAGAGGACCAGGAATACTAAGGATGCTGGACCAGGCTGAAGGCCTGTTCAGATTGAAGACCACATTTGTTGTGTATCATTGATCGGGGTGGTTTGGTTTCCTCCAGCAAATCCTAGTCTAGATTTGAATCCAAGAGCCTGAGAAGTAAATGGTTGCATTGATCTGAGGCTGGGATCTTTTGTAGAATGAATGCAGTAAAAGGAAAAAAGATTGAGACCTTACAAGAGTGATGTGTAGTGATAACAATAGTAGGATATGTACTCCTGCTTGCTCTACCCCAGTCTGATCATTTTGTTTTTCAGCTTAGAAATCTTCAGTTAGTCCCAGGCTTATATTCTAAATCCTTAAATTGATTGTCAATAAGTTTTTCCCATAAAGCCAGTTCCAACCCTCTTTTTCATTGCTCTGCTGTTAAGCTCTTTTATTCATAGTGGTTCCCTCTCTGCTTTTGCTCTGGAAGATTCTCTGCTTAAATTCCCCTCCTCCCAGCTGCCTAAATTCTAAGGCAGCCTTCAGAGGCCCAGTTCTAATCACACTTTTCTGACAAAACCTCTTTGACTACTTCAGCCTGAAAAGAGCCCTAGTTTTTCAGAATTTTTTTTCAATATCACTTATTTAGAGCTTGTACTAACTTGCCTTTTATAGTGTTTCCCCTATATTAGGTGAGTTTTATTTCTGCAACTAAATTCCTTAAATATTTTCAACACTGCAGCCACTGTACGTGCACAACCCTGACTTTTGCCTAAGGCTCTTTGTAAGCACTTAATGACTGACTATAGAGTCCAGTAGATGGAGAGGAAATTAATATTTTGAGAAGCTTTGTACTCAGCACTCAGTAAATATCAGTTTGATATCAGTGCTTCTCAGACTTTCTTGGTGAAGGACCAGGGTTTTTCCCCTCCCAAGCTATTGCAGACCAATGCTTTCTCCCCCTCCCACCACCAACTTTATTGTGATATAATTGACATATAAAGAACTGTTTTAAAATAGTAGGACTAGGAACTTCTATGGCAGTCCAGTGGTTAAGACTACGTGCTTCCAGTGCAGGGGACATGGTGGCATGCAGGATCTTAGTTCCCCAACCAGGGATCAAACTCAGACCCCCTGCTTTGATCATAGTCCTAACCACTGGACAACCAGAGGGGTCCCTCTAAGGTGGTTTTGAAGTGCAACCTGGCTCAAATGACTGCGGTCATTCTGGGTATATGTTAATTGGGTATAATACCAATTGAGGGTATAATGTTAATGCTTTTACTTGCATACTTGCATGTTTCGTTATTTCTAAGATATCTTTTCAAGGAAAAAAAAAAAGAATTTCCTTTCTTCTTTTCTATTGGTTCTTTAGCAAGCCAGAATACTGGTTTTACTGTTTTGCCTTTGTTGTGGGTCAAAGAGGGGGCACTGGGAGAATTATTTTCAAAGTAGAAAACACGAAGGAGAATAAAGTGCTCTGACTGAAACAAAGATAAATTAAAGGCTTGTATGGGGACTTCCCTGGTTGTCCGTTGGTGAAGAATCTGGGACTCGGTCCCTGGTCTGGACACTGAGATCCCACGTGCCCAGAACAACTAAGCCTGCGCACCTCAACAAAAGATCCTGTGTGCTGCAACTAAGACCTGCTGCAGCCAAATAAATAAAAATTAAAAAAAAAAAATTGATAGAGGAGAAAAGATATATTATAGATAATTATAACATAAAGAAATATTCAGTGCTGGAGGAGGCAGTCCATTTAGAATGACATGTGCTGTCAGAACTGCCCTGCTGTAGACTCCTGTCCTCATGAGGAGTTGAGTGGCATTGAGCTGGATTGTGAATGTCAGATAGGCTTAGAACTTTTGGAGTTAAGGGAGATAGACTTTCCAGAAGGTGGGAGCAAGGTTTGGAGAGTGCAAGGCAGGGCTCTATGTCTAAGAATGTGTATGTTTATGTTCCTGAGCTGGAGGGTTAGAGAGCCAGAGAGGCAGCTAAGGCATGGATCTAGGAAGTGGTGGGTTGGGCAGGTGTGTGTGATGTAGATCACATAAGACAGATGATCAGATTCTAAGTGGTCTAGGAGAGAAAGAGGAGGCCACACAGACTAGGTGATAAGTAGCTTCTATTTAATCAAATGAAAAGAGAGTGAACGGTAAGTTTTCTGTCCCTGGCTGATTTTTTAATGGTGTGTTTCCACCAGTGGGGGCTTCTCTGGTGGCTCAGACAGTAAAGAATCTGCCTGCAACACAGGAGACCTGAGTTCAGTCCCTGGGTTGGGAAGATCCCCTGGAGAAGGGAATGATTATCCACTCCAATATTCTTGCCTGGAGAATTCCATGGACAGAGGAGCCTGGTGGGCTACAGTCCATGGGGTTGCAAAAGAACTGGACACAACTGAGTGACTAACACACCGGGGAAGGAAAAGCCTAGAGAAATAACCCACTTACATAAACACGGGGATACAGCACCAGGCATCAAACCTTGGTCCTTTGGACTTGCCCATTTCCTGTGGGTGGAACAGGGGTGGGACATATGGAACCTCTGGGACCTATGGGAAAGGTCTTTTTAGAGGAAGCTGAGAGTATGGCTGAATGTGATAAGGGGACAAGATCGATGGATAATCCCGTGTATGTGTGTGTTACTAGTGTCAGGTTCTGAAACATCCAGGACCTGTACCTACTTGATTATCTGATGCGGATTTAAGGAACTTTATAAAGAGGGGCATGCTTCTGAGAAGGAAGATGGTCCTTCTGTGGAGAGGCACAAAAAGTTTAACTAATTCCTATTCACTTCTTTCCTTGTCCACCCTGTTAGGTGCTGGCTTCTACTGAGATCACCAAAACTTATATGAGTAACTTTGGGGAGGAGAGTAAAGGAACTTTCCCTGCACAGCCCTAGGGCCTTAGAAGCCTCGGGGATCCTGGCTTATATCAGATCCTCAGTGGGATCACCTCACAGTCACAGCTGGGTTTTCTCAGTTCTTGTACAGAAGAGCCATAACTGTGTGTGGAAGGTGGAAGGGGACTGGGGCTGGCAATTTTAAGGGAGAGGAAAGGGAGAGGAATACCCTCATAGAGCTGCAGAGCTTTCTCAGGGTGAGAGTCCCGGTGTTGATGCCCTTCACTAACCAGCCTTTTTTTCAACTACATCATCTAGACTCTGAAACATACAGTTTCAGACCCAATTTAGAGGATGCGTGCATGCTAAGTCGCTTCAATCATGTCCAACTGTTAGCGACCCCATGGACTGTAGCCCACCAGGCTCCTTTGTCCATGGGATTCTCCAAGCAAGAATACTGGGGCCCAGGGATGAAACCCTGTCTCTCTTCTGCACTGCTAGGCAGGTTCTTTACCACTAGCACCATCTGGGAGGCCCCAGTTTAGAGGATGGGATGGCTTAATTCTTAGGCTTGGAGCCTCCTTGGTTGAAGCCTTACCTT
This sequence comes from Giraffa tippelskirchi, assembly GCF_054371585.1. NCBI lineage: Eukaryota > Metazoa > Chordata > Mammalia > Artiodactyla > Giraffidae > Giraffa > Giraffa tippelskirchi. Next base: position 156,276,788 of record NC_137278.1, read on the forward strand.
AAAGCTTTCCCTGAGACTGGGAACAACACTGCTGGTGCCAATGGAAGTGAAGCATTTGAGGATTTTGTTCAGAATCCCCTGCACGCTCCCCTCTCCCTTTTATGGGGAGGAGCCCACATTTGTTATCTTTCCTTGTCTCTGTAGGCCTCGTCGTTTCTGTGTGCCTTGGCTCGTCCACTGATGTGTGGACTTGAGCATGATGAATTGTGAACTTCTTGCTACATGTAGTGCCCTTGGGTACTTGGAGGGAGACACTTACCACAAGGAGCCAGATTGCTTAGGTGAGTCCCTTTTTGAGGAAACAGATTAAAAAAAAAAAAACTTACTTGAACCGAGATCTTTTGAATTTCTCAAGCCATGGGTATGAAGGGCACATGGACCTGGGTGGAGCTTCTTCCCTGGTTCCATGTAAGCGTTTGTTCTGTCCTGAAGAGAGTGTGAAGGACTTGATCCGCTACTTGAGGCACGAGGATGAGACGCGGGATGTGCGGCAACAGCTGGGATCAGCTCAGATCCTGCAGAGCGACCTCCTGCCCATCCTCACCCAGCATCGCCAGGACAAGCCTCTCTTTGATGCTGTTATCAGGTTGATTCCCCAGGTTTTTTTTTTTTTAATTGAAGTATGGTTGGTTTATAATAACTGTGTTAATTTCTGCTGTACAACGAAGTGACTTAGTTATACACACATATATATATGTATATATATACACACACATTGTTTTTTATATTTACTTTCATTATGGCTTATCACAGGATGTTGAATCTAGTTCCCTGTGCTATGCAGCAGGATCTCGTTGTTGATTCCTCAGCTTTTTAAGGTTTATCATGTGCCAACCTTCGGTTTTGGTGCCTGGTGAGGAAACTTAACAGCTTCTCCCTCCTTCATGATCTCCCCAGGCTGATGGTGAACTTGACACAACCAGCCTTGCTCTGTTTTGGCAGCGTGCCCAAGGAGCCCAGCTTCCGGCATCACTTTCTGCAGGTGCTGGCATACTTGCAGGCTTACAAAGAGGTGAGGTTTTTTCCCCCAGAGTCCCTGGGGCAGAATTGGGGGCAGTGGGGAAGCAGAAAGTGGAGGCTATTTAAGGCCCATTCCCCTATTTCATAGGCCTTTGCCAGTGAGAAGGCATTTGGGGTCCTCAGTGAAACTTTGTATGAGCTGCTGCAGCTGGTGAGTCTCCACTTCCCAAGATGCCGGGGTGGGGGTGGAGTACAGTTAGCGCCCTGCTCCTCCTCCGCACAGAGCCCCAGGCAGGACATTGTCATGGAGATACAGCCCCAGTCCCTGGGGTACAAGTCCAATCCACTGCACCGAGTCTACTGCCTCAGGACTGCTTGAACACTTCCTTTCCTTTCTTTTTAATCCTGACCCTTCTCTCTGGCTCTGTCCCTCTGTCAGGGTAGGTCCCTCACACCTTCCCCAGGGAGTCTCTTCCTCTATCTCTCCTTCTGACCAGGGCTGGGAGGAACGGCAGGAGGAAGACAACTTGCTGATTGAGCGGATCCTGCTGCTGGTCAGAAATGTCCTCCATGTCCCTGCAGACCTTGAGCAGGAGAAGGTGATCTGGGGTTGTCTGAGTTCTCATGCTTGGTTAGGGTGAGCAGCCCCCTTTTCCGCTGTTCTGTCCTCTGACAGACCTCGGTAGGGGGCACCTTGGTCTAGGAATGAGTTGAAGAACCTCAAGGCAGGGCAGGAGAACTGACTGAGTGCCCCCTTTCCACCTCACTGCTCACTGCTCAGCGAATCGACGATGACGCCAGTGTCCACGACCGGCTTCTCTGGGCGATCCACCTCAGTGGCCTGGATGACCTGTTCCTCTTCCTGGCCAGCTCACCTGCGGAGCAGCAGTGGAGCCTCCATGTGCTGGAGATCATCTCCCTTATGTTTCGTGACCAGGTGAGACCCTGACCTATTGCTGCTGTCCCTTCCCTCGTGTCCTTTTCTGCTGTGCGGCCAGAATTGCTCTTGAGTCATGACTGAATGTCTGGGGAAGGCAGGTGACTTGTGGAGTAGCCATGTCTTAAGTACAGGGTCCCACCAACAGTCCTGTTTTCATTCACTCTTTCTGTCCCCTCAGAAGGTGAAATCAGAATAGGGAATGACTACCCTTCTGACTCGTCCCTCCTTGTTCTAAATCCAGAACCCTGAGCAACTGGCAGGAGTAGGGCAGGGACGCTTGGCTCAGGAGCGGAGGACAGATGTGGCAGAGCTGGAGGCGTTGCGCCAGCGAGAGATGGCAGAAAAGAAGACTCGAGCCCTGCAGCGAGGCAACAGGTGAGTGGCAGAGAGCCGCTCTACCCGTGTTCCCGTTCCTGCACTATGGAATGTCAGGGCTTGGGACAAACACTAAGACAGTGGTGACCAGAGAGCACTTTGTGGTTACAGCACGCTCTGATGTGCTGCTGAAAGAGAGTGAGGACGGAGCTTCCACAGAATTGAGGAGTCACCCTGGAGTATTGTTTTTTTTTTTTTTCTCTGCAGGCATTCTCGATTTGGGGGTTCCTACATCATCCAGGGCTTGAAATCCATTGGGGAGAGGGACCTTGTCTTTCATAAAGGTCTTCACAATGTGAGTATGGTCCCGTCGGGGCGGTTGGGGGGACATTGTAGAGTAGGGAGCCTACAAAGCATAAGCATCTCTGGAGGTAAAGCCGTCTCTGTTCCTGGGCTTAGAAAGTTGGAGAAGTAGGAGGCATAGAATTTTGGCGGTGTCTTTACCAAGGCATCTTCACTTAGTACCAGCGGGAGAGAACCTTCTTCAAGTTTCTTCTGAGAAAACTGAAATACCAAGGATGTGGAAAGAGCTGCCAGGGAGAGGTGTTTAGAAGTAATTCTAATCCCCTCAACCTCTACCCCCAGCTCCAAAACTACACTTCTGATTTGGGAAAGCAGCCCCGACGGGTGCCTAAACGTCGCCAGGCTGCCCAGGAGCTGTCCGTCCAGCGCCGCTCTGCCCTCAACGTGAGACTCTTCCTCCGGGACTTCTGCTCGGAGTTCCTGGAAAACTGTTACAACCGGCTCATGGGCTCGGTGAAGGTGAGAGCCTAGGAAGGATGGAGCAGAGAGGTGACTCAGGCCATAGTGAGGGGAAGGACAGGCTGGTGAGAAGCCCACGGGAAGCTAGGCGAAGAGCATGGACTAGTAGGTGGGAAGGGTATAGGGTGCTCCTGAGACGTGGTGATGAAGTCAAGAGGGAGTGGGTTATTGATGGGACAAAAAAGACTCTATAGAGTAGTTGCCCCAGAGGAAAGGGAAGGGAATGTGGAGAGGATAAGAGAAAGATGGAAATTTGGGTCCTAGAATATGGTTACAGTGGTGTCCAGGGTCCACTCGGTCACTGTAGGACAGGAGCAAGTGGGAAGCCCTGAGGTCACGGAGTGATCTATTTCTCCTGGACATAGGACCACCTGCTTCGGGAGAAGGCTCAACAGCACGACGAGACCTACTACATGTGGGCCCTGGCTTTCTTCATGGCCTTCAACCGAGCTGCCTCCTTCCGGCCAGGCCTGGTTTCTGAGACCCTCAGTGTCCGCACCTTCCACTTCATTGAGCAGAACCTCACCAACTACTATGAGATGATGCTGACCGACCGCAAGGAAGCCGCCTCCTGGGCACGCCGGTGAGCAGGAGAACTGGGATCAGAGTGGGCTTCTTGGCCAGGTTGGGAATTGGAACACCTGAATTCGGGATGGTGCTTCCTTTCCTGTTTCAGGCTTCAGGTGGTCAGGCTGGGGAGCAAGGATAGGCTGGGTCATTCAGTTTTTGATGGAACTATTTTGGGAGGTGGAAGTGCAAAGGGGTGATACTGTTTCCATGAGCCAAAGTCCTAAGCTGTCCTCCCTTTCACCTCTTTTCTTCTTGCAGGATGCACCTAGCTCTGAAGGCGTATCAGGAGCTGCTGGCCACAGTGAATGAGATGGATGTGTGCCCAGACGAGGCTGTGAGGGAGAGCAGCCGCATCATCAAGAGTGAGGCCTGGCCTGGTTTCTGGTCCCGCCTTCCCTGCCTGTTGACCCAAACCTCACCCTTCCCATCCCAGCTCCACTCATCTCTCCTGTCCCCAAACTTTCCAGACAAATCCTTCCATCCCCTTCTCGTCCCTGTTTGCAGACAACATTTTCTACGTGATGGAGTACCGGGAGCTCTTCCTGGCTCTCTTTCGGAAGTTTGATGAGAGATGCCAGCCCCGCTCTTTCCTTCGCGACCTGGTGGAAACCACCCATCTCTTCCTCAAGATGTTGGAGCGGTTCTGTCGGAGCCGTGGGAACCTGATGGTGCAGGTATGGGGCGGCCCAGGGGTGTAGAAAGAGCTGGGGGGAAAAGGAGGAAGGGGAAAGCTGATCTGTTAGAAATACTCTCAACTAATGCCAAGAGTTTTGTTGGTATTGCCATTGTGAGTTGGCCTTGTGAATTTCCTCTCATTAGGTTAATTCCTGATCTACCATAAATATCTTCATTCAGGAACCATTTATTAAACACCTGCTCTGCTAAAAGCACATAGACTCTGGGGGTCCATAATTTTAGAATTTGGTAATTATACTGTAATGGAGTATATTATACTGTAATTATACTGAAATGTAATTATACTGCAATTATACTGAATGTATAATTATACTGAATGTAATTATACTGAAATGGAGTAGCCATCATGGTCAACAAAAGAGTCCGAAATGCAGTACTTGGATGCAATCTCAAAAATGATAGAATGATCTCTGTTCGTTTCCAAGGCAAACCATTCAATATCATGGTAATCCAAGTCTATGCCCCAACCAGTAATGCCGAAGAAGCTGAAGTTGAATGATTCTATGAAGACCTACAAGACCTTTTAGAACTAACACCCAAAAAAGATGTCCTTTTCATTATAGGGGACTGGAATGCAAAAGTAGGAAGTCAAGAAACACCTGGAGTAACAGGCAAGTTTGGCCTTGGAGTACAGAATGAAGCAGGGCAAAGGCTAATAGAGTTTTGCCACGAGAACGCACTGGTAATAACAAACACCCTATTCCAACAACACAAGAGAAGACTCTACACGTGGACATCACCAGATGGTCAACACCGAAATCATATTGATTATATTCTTTGCAGCCAAAGATGGAGAAGCTCTATACAGTCAGCAAAAACAAGACCGGGAGCAGACTGTGGCTCGAATCATGAACTGCTTATTGCCAAATTCAGACTTAAATTGAAGAAAGTAGGGAAAACCACTAGACCATTCAGGTATGACCTAGATCAAATCCCTTATGAGTATACCGTGGAAGTGACAAATAGATTTAAGGGTCTAGACCTGATAGAGTGCCTGATAAACTATGGACAGAGGTTCCTGACATTGTACAGGAGACAGGGATCAAGGAAATCCCCATGGAAAAGAAATGCAAAAAAGCAAAATGGATGTCTGAGGAGGCCTTACAGATAGCTTGGAAGATAAGAGAAGCGAAAAAGGAGAAAAGGAAAGATATTTCCATCTGAATGCAGAGTTCCAAAGAATAGCAAGGAGAGATAAGAAAGCCTTCCTCAACAATCAGTGCAAAGAAATAGAGGAAAACAACAGATTGGGAAAGACTAGAGATCTCTTCAAGAAAATTGGAGATACCAAAGGAACATTTCATGCAAAGATGGGCTTGATAAAGGACAGAAATGGTATGGACCTAACAGAAGCAGAAGATATGAAGAAGAGGTGGCAAGAATACACAGAAGAACTGTACAAAAAAGATCTTCACAACCCAGATAATCACAATGGTGTGATTACTCACCTAGAGCGAGACATCCTGGAATGTGAAGTCAAGTGGGCCTTAGAAAGCATCACTACGAACAAAGCTAGTGGAGGTGATGGAATTCCAGTTGAGCTATTTCAAATCCTCAAAGGTGATGCTGTGAAAGTGCTGCACTCGATATGCCAGCAAATCTGGAAAACTCAGCAGTGACCACAAGACTGGAAGAGGTCAGTCTTCGTTCCAATCCCAAAGAAAGGCAATGCCAAAGAATGCTCAAACTACCGCACAATTGCACTCATCTCACATGCTAGTAAAGTAATGCTCAAAATTCTCCAAGTCAGGCTTCAGCAATACGTGAACCGTGAACTTCCAGATGTTCAAGCTGATTTTAGAAAAGGCAGAGGAACCAGAGATCAAATTGCCAATATCCGCTGGATCATCGAAAAAGCAAGAGAGTTCCAGAAAAACATCTATTTCTGCTTTATTGACTATGCCAAAGCCTTTGACTGTGTGGATCACAATAAACTGTGGAAAATTCTGAAAGAGATGGGAATACCAGACCATCTGACCTGTCTCTTGAGAAACCTGTATGCAGGTCAGGAAGCAACAGTTAGAACTGGACATGGAACAACAGACTGGTTCCAAATAGGAAAAGGAGTACGTCAAGGCTGTATATTGTCACCCTGCTTATTTAACTCATATGCAGAGTACATCATGAGAAACGCTGGGCTGGAAGAAACACAAGCTGGAATCAAGATTTCCAAGAGAAATATCAATAACCTCAGATATGTGGATGACACCACCCTTATGGCAGAAAGTGAAGAAGAACTAACGAGCCTCTTGATGAAGGTGAAAGAGGAGAGTGAAAAAGTTGGCTTAAAGCTCAACGTTCAGAAAAACTAAGATCATGGCATCTGGTCCCATCACTTCATGGGAAATAGATGGGGAAACAGTGGAAACAGTGTCAGACTTTATTTTTTTGGGCTCCAAAATCACTGCTGATGGTGATTGCAGCCATGAAATTAAAAGACGCTTACTCCTTGGAAGGAAGGTTATGGCCAACCTAGATAGCATATTTAAAAGCAGAGACATTACTTTGCCAACAAAAGTCCGTCTAGTCAAGGCTATGGTTTTTCCAGTGGTCATGTATGGATGTGAGAGTTGGATGGTGAAGAAAGCTGAGCGCCGCAGAATTGATGCTTTTGAACTGTGGTGTTGGAGAAGACTCTTGAGAGTCCCTTGGACTGCAAGGAGATCCAATCAATCCATCCTAAAAGAGATCAATCCTGGGTGTTCATTGGAAGTTCTGATGTTGAAGCTGAAACTCCAATACTTTGGCCACCTCATGCGAAGGGTTGACTCATTGGAAAAGACCCTAATGCTGGGTAGGATTGGGGGCGGGAGGAGAAGCGGACGACAGAGGATGAGATGGTTGGATGGCATCACCGACTCGATGGACATGGGTTTGGGTAGACTCTGGGAGTTGGTGATGGACAGAGAGGCCTGGCGTGCTGCAGTTCATGGGGTCGCAAAGAGTCGGACACGACTGAGCGACTGAACTGAACTGAATTATACTGTGCTATTTCCTCGTTATTCTTTAGAAGCACTGTCGTGAGATAGAAAGGGCTTTCCTTACATTAAAAGTCAGAGGTCTGGGAACTTGCCCCACAGTCCAGTGGTTGAGACCCTGCACTCCCACTGCAGGGGGCCAGAGTTTGATCCCTGGTCTGGGAATTAGGATCCCACATGCCGCCTAGCGAAGCCAAAAATAAAAATAGTCAGAGATCTGGGATTTCATCCTGTATTAGTTACTGTTAGAATAGCTCAAGCTGCTTGTGTGAGTCTCCAGGTCTTTAAAGTTGATTATATCTACCCATATGAGCCTGAAATGAAATAATAAATGAAAAATCTGGGACAAGAAGAAAACCTCAAGGAATTTCTATCCTGGAGACACAAGGACTCTTCTTTGTAAAAATTTTCCTGTACTTCTATTTGCTACAGCTTAAAACTTGGCCAGAAGTGAACTTGAAAGGGGCTGTGGTACCAATGTACTCAGTCACTCAGTTGTATCCATTGCAACTCTTTGTAACCCCATGGACTGCAGCCCACCAGGCTCCTCTATTCATGGGATTTCCCAGGCAACAATACTGGAGAGGGTTGTCACTTCCTACTCCAAGGATCGAACCCAAGTCTTTTGCGTCTCCTGCATTACCACTGTGCCACCTAGGACACCCGTAGTACCAATGAGACTTTTCTAAAAGGTCTTTTTACACTCAGAACTCTGTTGTATTCTCAGTACTGTATTGAGCGTTTAGCATTTACTATGTCTCAGATGTTGTGCTGAGATTTTCCCATAATCCTCACAACAGCACTAGGTCACATGCACAGAGTGGATAAGCAACTGGTAAATGACTAGCATCTATACTTGAATACGACCTGCTGGCATCCAGGCTCGTGCTCCTGACCTTTGGTGTGTTTTAAGTTCCTTCAATATAGCATGAATCTCATTAAGGACCTCATAACCCATTTTATTTACCCACAGCAAAGACTGATTCACAGCCATGACTTGGGGAGACAGGGTCAGGGTATTGACTTTCATTCTCCTGCTTTTCAGGAGGAAAAAAATCGTAGTGTACTTTTGCAGAATGCTTTCCTTTTTACAAAGCCTTTTCATATAGAAGTTTTTATCCTTATAGCAAATCTGTTTATTCTATAGACTTCTGCTTAAGGTGTCACTGCCCCAAGAAATGAGTCACGTGCTGTTCCTGTGTTTTGCCATGGCATTTTATGCTCAGCCACATTCTAGGTCTTATCCATGCTGTAGTGTTGTTTACCTACTTACCTGTTTCCCCCCGCTAGTGCCTCAAGGAGAAGGCAACGTGCTGGTCACTGCTGCTTACCCGTTGCCATCAAGTAGCACATAGTGGTCACTCTGTGAATGTCTAATTAATTCAGACACCTGACTAATTAGGGTAGTTCTTAGAGGACATTGATGGGAAAAGGCCTCCCTGGCTCTCCTGCTGTCCTCACACAGTTCTTTCTCCATAGAACAAACGAAAGAAGAGAAAGAAGAAAAAGAAGGCCCTAGATCAGTCTGTTGCTTCTGGTAATGCCCCCTACAGCCCAGAGGAACTGGAGGCTGTTTGGCCCTCCCTGGCTGAGCAGCTGCAGTGCCATGCCCAGGTAAATAGCTTCAGAAACCTTCTCTTGAGTCTAGTGCCCTGGACAGGCTGTCTTGGCATCCCCTCACTCCCACCACTGTTTCCAAAGCTTTAATCATCCCTCTCTAGGATTCTGAGCTCAGTTTGGACTCTGTGGTTCCCTTTGATGCGGCCTCAGAGGTGCCAGTGGAAGAGCAGCGGGCAGAAGCCATGGTGCGAATCCAGGACTGCCTCCTGGCTGGCCAGGCCCTGCAGGCCCTGAGCCTCCTGAGGTCTGCCCGGTAAGAGCTCTGCCTGCCCATCCTCCTGCATCCAGCCCCTGGGCTTTTGGGGGCAGAGAGTGGCTTTCATTGGGGCACAGGGTTCTCAGTCTTTCAAAGAGAGCAGTCCCCTCAGAAGTGCAAGAGCTCTGCATGGGGCACTGAGTCCTGGGAAGTTTTGGTTGGTTTATTAGGGAGGTTTATTGTTCTGTTTCACTTTTGAAAAATATTAGCACAGTTAGTTGGGGGAAAAAATAGAGATAATTCTATGAGCCAAAGATAGCCATCATTAATATTTTGATGAGTTATCTTCCAGAGTATTTTCCCCCTCTGTGTTATACGTAGACCTACGCACCTTCTTTTACAAAATCAAAATATTATGATGCTGATTTATAGTATTTTTTTCAATTCTCAATATATTGTGAGCATCATTTCTCATCAGATATATTTCTGCAATTGTTAATGGCTTTAAAACCCCATTGTGTGTATTTGTTCAACTAAATGTCATGCATTTAGATTACTTGCATTTTGTTCCTCTGTGATTTTCATTGCAGTGAGGCTTACGAGGAAAAATTTCCCTAGAGTCTTTGTTTCATCTTTGAGATGACAGTTTGCATTCTCTTTCCAGTTGGAAAATATGTCTAAATTCCTTCTACTACTTCAAATTATAATTTAGATTCCCTCTGGTGAAAATGTTAGTCACTCAGTCATGTCTGACTCTTTGCAGCCCCATGGACTGTAGCCCACCAGACTCCTCTATCCATGGAATTCTCCAGGCAAGAATACTGGAGTGGGTACCCATTTCCTTCTCCAGGGAATCTTCCCAACCCAGGGATTGAACTGAGATCTCCCACATTGCAGGCAGATTCTTTACCAGCGGAGCCACCAGGGAAGCCCAAATTCCCTCTGGCAAAAAGCCTTTTTTTTTTCCCTTTCTGTGCTCCAGGGAGGTGTGGCCAGAAAGAGATGTGTTTGGTGCTCAGGACATCTCCCCAGAGGAGGAGATCCAGCTACTGAAGCAAATCCTCTGGGCCCCGCTTCCCCGTGAGTCTCCATTTCCTTCTCATCGCTCTCCTTCCCATTCTTCTCTAGTGCCAATGTCGCAGATACCCGGTAATCCTCACTCTTTCTGTAGGCCAGCAGGGGCTGGAGGAACAAGGCGCAGAGGAAGAAGACGAAGAAGAGGAGGAGGAGGAAGAGTTAGAAGTGGTTCAGGTGTCAGAGAGAGAATTTAACTTTCTGGACTATCTGAAACGGTGCGCGTGCAGAGGATGGAGTTGGTGTCAGGGTGGAGACCGGGGTGTCGTGCGGACAAGCTGTATCTTTCTCATGCCCACATCCTTTCGGTCCTTGTCTCTGTGCAGCTTCGCAAACTCAACCGTCCTCCGAGCTTACCTGCTGCTGCTGCGGAGCTACAAGCAGAACAGCACCCACACCAACCACTGTGTGGTCAAGATGCTGCACCGGCTGGCCCACGATCTCAAAATGGAAGCCCTGCTTTTCCAGCTTTCCCTCTTCTACCTCTTCAATCGTCTGCTCAGCGACCCTGCTGCCGAGGCCTACAAAGTGAGGAAATACCAAAGAATGGGGATCTGGAGGCCTAGGGAAGTCCTGGGGTAAAAGGTTGAGAGGTAAAGTCCCCTGAGGGGTGTCAGGGCTGAGCCATGAGAGAACAGTGAGGACGTAGGCAGGCAGGTTGAGGGAGTTGCGTGGGGAAGGATAGAAGAGGCCGAGTGAGGAGGGCCAGCTGGGAACAGGTATAGAGATGATACCTAGAGGCCCATGTTTATGTATGTGTAGGCCACAGGCCTAACAGCAGCCTCCCTCTCCCGCAGGAGCTGGTGACTTTCGCCAAGTATATCCTGGGCAAGTTCTTTGCTTTGGCTGCTGTCAACCAGAAAGCCTTTGTGGAGCTGCTGTTCTGGAAGAACACCGCTGTGGTTCGAGAGATGACCGATGGCTACGGCTCCCTGGATGGCGGGTGAGCTTGAGGACAGGGGAAGGCCTGGTGGTAGGTGGTGGGGGTGACCCAGTACAGCGTGTCAGAGCTGGAGGACCTGGCGGATCAGTTGGTGTCACCTTTCTTTCCCTTTCGTAGGTGAGAAAATAAGCCCCAAAGGTGAAGTGTGTTACCTAATTTCACCTAAGAGAGAAACTGGGATCAAGCCTAAGTGTCCTGTCTACTCTAGTTTCCTTCTCCTTCACCAGTGTTCGGTGGGGCAGAGTCAGGGGACCACAGAGACTCTGTATGTGCCTTGTACTGAGATGTGCTGGGAACCCGTAAGGACGCACAGAAATGTCTGTCCTCTTTCTCTGAGTAGCTTGTCTCCTTTCACTCTTCTCTCTCGTAATACCCTCAGCCCCGGCAGTGTCAGGTTCCAGGGGCCCAGCCTGGAAAATCTTAGTTTGATTTTGGGATTCTTAAATAGAAGGAGAGTAAAAGGAAGGAGACACACCTTAGGCCTCTGCTGGCTGGCTGCTTTGAGGTACCTGGGTCGCCCTTGTTCCTGTTAGAAGAGAAGGCCCTTGTCTCCTCTTTCGGACCCAGCAGCCTCCACGATCCTCTTCTTTCCCCACTCAGATCTTCTAGCCGCAGACTCCCTGGGTGGAGCCCAGAGGAGGAGGCCCAGCTTCGGGAACTGTACCTTGCCCATAAGGATGTGGAAGGTATGAGGCCTTGAGGTCTGAGGAGTTTGAGGGAGGAAGACAGCCAGAGCCCCGGGACCCCCCTTCCCAGCATCACCCCTCCTCCACCTCAGGTCAGGATGTGGTGGACACCATCTTGGCACACCTGAAAACTGCTCCTCGGACACGCAAGCAGGTCATCCACCATCTGGTACGGCTGGGACTGGCTGACAGTGTCAAGGACTTCCAGAGGTAGTGGCACATGCTCTGGAGGGAACTGAGTTGGGGAATCCACCGTGCAGCCCCTGAGCACCCCCTTCCACTGACACCTCCCTAAACAGGAAAGGAACCCATATTGTGCTGTGGACGGAGGATCAGGAGCTGGAGCTGCAGCGGCTTTTTGAGGAGTTCCAGGACTCCAATGGTGAGTGAGGGGAAAGTTCATGGAGCCTCTGAGAGGAGAGCCAAGCTGTCCATTTCTTTTCCTGCTGCTTCCTCTTCCTGAGGAAGGCTTCTTCTTTTGCTTCTGTCCACCTGCTCTATTTGTGGTGTCACGTTTGTTTGTTTTTAAAGATATTTTTTCTTTTTTTAATTATATAAGCTACAGGTGTACAATTCACTATAGTATGATTCACTATAGTCACTAATTTTTTTTTATAGTCACTAATTCTTAAAATTTATGCTCCATTTATCATTGTTAAAAAATATTGGCTATACTCCCCATGTTGTATAATACGTCCTTGTAGCTTATTTTATGCCTAAGTTTGCAACTCTTAATCCCCTACCCCTGTATTGCCCCTCCCCCTTTCCCACTGGTAACCACTAATTCATTCTCTATATCTGTGAGTCTGCTTCTTTTTTGTTATATTCATTCATTTGTTTTATTTTTTAGAATCCACATATAAATGATGTCATACAATAATTCTCTGGCTTAATTATCTCACTTAGCATAATGCCCTCCGAGTTCATCCATATTGCCACAAATGGTAAAAATTCATTCTTTTTTATGGCTGAGTAGTATTCCTGTATACGTGTGTATTATTATTGTTGTTTAGTTACTAAGTCGTACCTGACTCTTTGCAACCCTGTAGCCTGCCAGGCTCCTCTGCCCGTGGGATTTCCCAGGCAAGAATGCTGGAGTGGGTTGCCATTTCCTTCTCAGGGGATCTTCCCTACCCAGTGATCGAACTTGCATCTCCTGCTTGGCAGGCGGATTCTTTACTGTCTGAGCCACCTAGGAAGCCCTGTGTGTGTATTACATCTTCTTTATGCATTCGTCTGTTTATGGACACTTAGGTTGCTTTTATACCTTGGCAATTGTAAATAATTCTGCCAAGAACATTGGAGTGCATGTATCTTCAAATTAGTGTTTTTATTCTTTTCGGATATATACTCAAGAGTGGAATTGCTGGGTTATATGATAATTCTATTTGTAGTTTTTTGAAAGACCTCCATACTGGTGTTTTGTGTGGTGTCATTTTTGAGTGAACTGAGTTATCCCCTTTCCAAAGACTGCTCTCTGTTTCCTTTACTAGTCCCTTTCCCCTATTGCTCTTGGCCGTTCACACTTTCTCTATATATAGATGTCCTGGGTAATATCATGAAGAACATTACAGCCAAACGCTCACGGGCTCGAATAGTGGATAAACTGCTGGCTCTGGGGCTGGTGGCTGAGCGGCGGGAGCTGTACAAGAAACGCCGGAAGAAGCTGGCACCCTCAAGCTTGGTAACAGTCTTACCCTGGCTCTGCCAGCTGGGCATGCCTCCTTCCCACCCCTCTCCCCCTGCAATGCTCCTTAGAAGTAGCCCACCCAGATTCTTCCTGCCTCAGGCTCTTCTGAATAGGTCCCCCCAGTGGGGTAGTCGGAACCAGAGGACTCCACGCAGTTCCTTATCTTGTCTCCTTTGGTCCATTTCTCACCCCAATGAATTGTAGCCTAATGAAGAGGAATCCTTGCACGAATTTTGCCAGGAAGATCTAGAAGAAGTGGAAAACATGCCAGAGAAAGAGAATGAAGAGGATGAAGAGAAAGAAGAAGGCTCAGAAGCAGAGCAAGCCCAGGGTGGCTCCATCCTTTCAGCTGAATACCTTGGACAAAGTCTGCACCAGGAAGGTGAGGGCTTGGTTGGGAGAGATGTCTCAGATGGCGGGGTTGGTTGTATGGGCCTGTTGTGAGTTTTCCACATTCCCTCAGGCTTTTCTGCTCCCCTCCTCTGGCTCCAGAACTGCCTCATCCGAGCAGCAGATGATCGGGAAGAGGTCGGTGAGTGAATAAGTGATGGATTCGGGAGGACTGGGGTCTGGAGGCTGCTGGGGACCTGCCATGGGATGGAGGGCCAGTTCTTTCTTCACGTCTTCACCATGTGACCGGGTCCTGTCCTAGGCTGCTCCCAGGCAGTTCCGTTGGTGCCACTGACAGAAGAAAATGAAGAAGCGATGGAAAATGAACAGTTTCAACAGCTGTTGCGAAAGTTAGGGGTTCGGCCTCCTGCCTCTGGACAGGTAAATAACCAGTTATGGCATCAGCCACGCATTTTGTTGCCTCTTTAAGATACATCTTCTCCTCACTCCTTGTCATCTCTGACCATGACTCCTGCAGCAGCTGTCCTGCTAATCTTCTCGCCTATCTTCTCTTCTCCTAAGTCCATCTTCCACACTGCTTCCAAGTTATCTTTCTAAAATATAGTTTTGATTATATCACTCCCCTGATGAGAGCACTGGATGTTCCCCACTGTTTGCAGGACAAAGTCCACAGCCTCTGAGTGATGTATCTGGCCTTGGCCAAGCTTTGCAGCCTCACAACCATGCCACCCGACACCTACCTCACACTGTAGTCATCCTGAGCTACTTTCCATCCTCCAAACAGAGTTTTTCATACCTGTAAACAGTCAGTCATGCCAGTTCCCCCTACTGGAAGGTTCCAACCACATACACAGGTGGCCAATCACCCATCTTCCTGATGAACAATCTACCCGACCTTCAAGAGTTTTAGTTCAGCTGTCACTTCCTCAAGAAAGCAGTCTGTTTCACTCCTTCAGCCACACTCCCTACCAAAATTCACCAGATGCTCAAGTCTGTAATATAAAATGGCACAGTATTTGTATATAATCTTTGCATATAGTCTCTATAGATTACTTGTCATAACTACTACAATATAAATCCTATGTACATAGTTGTCAGTATGCAGCAAGTTCAAGTTTTGCTTTTGGAACTTTCTGGAATTTTTCACTTCTTTCCCCAATGTTTTTGATCCATAATTGGTTGAATCCATGGATATGAAACCCGCAGATGCAGAGGGCCAACTGTAATTCTGGTGGCTGTGATTTGTTCGTTCCCTTAGTATAGCCTCAGTCCTGTGGTGTTACAGTACATTGTTATAGTACATTGGTTCTTTCTCCTGTTTGATTGTGATCCTTGAAAGCATGGATCGTATCTGACTTACTTTTAGATCCCCAGAATCCATTCATTTACTTAAGTAATTAACAACTACATTCTCTGGTATCAGGCACCGTGCTAGACACTGGGCATAGACTGGATTAATAAGCAATGAGAGTTCACAACCCTTGTGGCGCTTCACCAATGTAGGCTCATATGTATTCAGTGAGTAATATCAAAATCTGGTGAGCTTCTCCTTTCCCATTGCTCCTGCTTTCAACTCCTTTGGCCCTGTAGGAAACATTCTGGCGAATTCCAGCCAAACTGAATCCCACCCAGCTCCGGAGGATGGCAGCTTCCTTGAGCCAAGCAGAAGAGGAGGAAAAGCTTCAGTTAGGATTAGAATCTAAGGTCCCTGGGGAGCCAGGCCTAGAAGAGGAGCACCAACAGGAAGAAGGGCATCAACAAGAGGAGGAGCATCGAAAAGAGCACCGAGCCCATGCCCCGAGGACCCTCCTGTTAGCCCAGAAAAAGAAAGCAGGCCTGGTGTCGCCGGAGGGTAATACCAGGACCACTTATCTATTGCATACTTACTACATGCTGGCCATATCGATCAAGAGGGTCGACAAGACTTCTGAGACTGCAAGAACCTAGTTCCCTAATTTCATGCCTATTGTGGTTGTTTCAGAGGAAGGGACCAGTGGTGGGAAAGAGCAGCTGATAATGGCACCCAAGAAGCGACAACTGCTGGACAGCGATGAAGAGGAGGAAGATAGAGGTGGGAGCAGAAGTGGGGGAGTCTGGTCGGGACCTGCTTTTTCTTCTAACCTCTAGCACTCTTCTCTCCAGTCCAGAAGATAAATGCTACCATCCTCCTTCTCCATGACATACTTAGATCTCCTCTCTCTTCTCATCCCTGTCATTCCCATAGCACCAGAGTTGGGAGTTCCAGGAATCCGGAAGAAGAAACGGTTTCAGATTGAGGATGATGATGAGAGCGACTGAAGATGCAGATGCCCAGTGCAGAGATAAATCCCATTTTAGGTGGTAAATTTGAATCCGAGTTTGGAGGGGCATACAGGACCTGGAAACTCCTCTTACTGGACAGCAGCTGTGGAGCCCCAGACTTCCCCATGGATTTAGAGTCCAGGAAGTCCAGGCAACAGTGTTGGCCTCCTGTCACTTGTTCCTTCTCCCAGTTTTATCAGTGTGCCTCAGTAGCTCTCTGGAGACTTATTCCTCTTTTTTTTATTTTAACAGCACTCCCTGGCAAAGGAGAGGTGTGAATAAAATATAGAAGGCACCTTGGACCCCTCTTAGTGGTCTGTTTGTGGTCTGTTCTTTTGGCTTTCTGCTGGAGGTGGGTCCCAGCACTACATGGGGAGTCTTGTGACATGATGAGTGTGGGTGTTGCAGCATTTTTAAAAGGCTCCCATTCTCATTTCCTTTCCTGTTAATCACTTTCGAAACACCAGATTGAGCCCAGTTCCTGCCGCTGAAGTAAGGCTGAGATGCAGTACTCTTCAGATGATGAATATGTTTGGTTGGTGTTTGAAATCGAATTAAACATGTAAAATTTAAAAGTTGCCAATGTTGATCTGAGTTACCAATCAAATACCCCAACCCTCCACCTGCATCTTTGTGAAAGAACTTTTAACTGTTAGGTTTAAAAGAAACTATCAGCCTTCCCTTTTCTCTTGTTTTCCCTACAAAAGGCACAAAAACATTCTTACCAAAAAAAAAAAAAAAAATTCTTACCTTAAGATCCTTTGTCAAGGATAAATCTTTAGGATTAAAAGAATATGCACCAGAACAGGCATATGAAAAGTTGCTCAATGTCATTAATCATCAGAGAAGTGCAAATTGAAACCACAGTGAGATATCACCTGATACCTATCAGAGTGGCTGTCATCAAAAAGACCACAGATAACAAATGTTAGGAAATAGAGAAAAGGAAACCCTTGTATACTGTTGATAGGAACGTATTGGGCTGGCACAACTCAAATGAACTTTTCTGTCAACCCCATAAATTGGTGTCGCCACTGTGGAAAATGGTATGGAGGTTCCTTAAAAAGACCCTAAAAATAGAACTACCATATAACCAAGCAATTCCACTCCTGGAATATATATGAAAAACATGAGAACACTAATTCACAAAGATACATGCACTCCAGTGTTCATAATTATTTACCATAGCCAAAATATAAAAGTAGCCTAAGTGTCCATCATCAGAAAAATGGATAAAGAAGATGTGCAAATATGTAATGGAATATTCAGTTCAGTTCAGTTCAGTCACTCAGTCGTGTCCGACTCTTTGCGACCCCATGAATCACAGCACGCCAGGCCTCTCTGTCCATCACCAACTCCCGGAGTCCACCCAAACCCATGTCCATCGAGTCGGTTATGCCATCCAACCATCTCATCCTCTGTCATCCCCTTCTCCTCCCGCACCCAATCCTACCCAGCATTAGGGTCTTTTCCAATGAGTCAACCCCTCGCATGAGGTGGCCAAAGTATTGGAGTTTCAGCTTCAACATCAGTCCTTCCAATGAACACCCAGGATTGATCTCCTTCAGGATGGATTGATTGGATCTCCTTGCAGTCCAAGGGACTCTCAAGAGTCTTGTCCAACACCACAGTTCAAAAGCATCAATTCTGCGGCGCTCAGCTTTCTTCACCGTCCAACTCTCACATCCATACATGACCACTGGAAAAACCATAGCCTTGACTAGACGGACTTTTGTTGGCAAAGTAATGTCTCTGCTTTTAAATATGCTATCTAGGTTGGCCATAACCTTCCTTCCAAGGAGTAAGCGTCTTTTAATTTCATGGCTGCAATCACCATCAGCAGTGATTTTGGAGCCCAAAAAAATAAAGTCTGACGCTGTTTTCACTGTTTCCCCATCTATTTTCCACGAAGTGATGGGACCAGATGCCATGATCTTAGTTTTCTGAACGTTGAGCTTTAAGCCAACTTTCACTCTCTTCTTTCACTTTCATCAAGAGGCTCTTTAGTCCTTCACTTTCTGCCGTAAGGGTGGTGTCATCCGCATATCTGAGGTTATTGATATTTCTCCCGGCAATCTTGATTCCAGCTTGTGTTTCTTCCAGCCCAGCGTTTCTCATGATGTACTCTGCATAGAAGTTAAATAAGCAGAGTGACAATATACAGCCTTGACGTACTCCTTTTCCTATTTGGAACCAGTCTGTTGTTCCATGTCCAGTTCTAACTGTTGCTTTCTGACCTGCATACAGGTTTCTCAAGAGACAGGTCAGATGGTCTGGTATTCCCATCTCTTTCAGAATTTTCCACAGTTTATTGTGATCCACACAGTCAAAGGCTTTGGCATAGTCAATAAAGCAGAAATAGATGTTTTTCTGGAACTCTCTTGCTTTTTCGATGATCCAGCGGATATTGGCAATTTGATCTCTGGTTCCTCTGCCTTTTCTAAAACCAGCTTGAACATCTAGAAGTTCACAGTTCACGTATTGCTGAAGCCTGGCTTGGAGAATTTTGAGCATTACTTTCCTAGCGTGTGAGATGAGTGCAATTGTGCGGTAGTTTGAGCATTCTTTGGCATTGCCTTTCTTTGGGATTGGAACGAAAACTGACCTTTTCCAGTCCTGTGGCCACTGCTGAGTTTTCCAAATTTGCTGGCATATCGAGTGCAGCACTTTCACAGCATCATCTTTCAGGATTTGAAATAGCTCAACTGAAATGGAATATTACTTAGCCACAAAAAGGAATAAAATTCTGCCATTTGCAATAACATGGAGGGACTGGAAGAGTACTATGCTTAGTGAAATAAGTCAGACAAAAACCGTATCACATGTATATGGAATCTTAAAAATACAGTAAACTTGTGAGTATATAAGTTAAAAAAAAATGGATTCAGTTTATAGAGAACAAACTAGTTTCTGGTTGGAAAAGAGAAGAGGGAGGGGTAATCTAGAAGTAGAGAGTTAAGAGGTACAAACTTCTATGTATAAAATAAGCCACGAGGATATATTGTATAGAGCAGGGAATATAGGCAGTAATTTTATAATAACTAAATGGAGAATTTATTTATTTAAATGGAGAACAGTATGAAAAGGCAAAAAGATAGGACACTGAAAGATGAACTCCCCAGGTTAGTAAGTGCCCAATATGCTACTGGAGATCAGTGGAGAAATAACTCCAGAAAGAATGATGGGATGGAGCCAAAGCAAAAACGATACCCAACTGTGGATGTGACTGGTGATAGAAGCAAAGTCCGATGCTGTAAAGAGCAATATTGCATAGGAACCTGGAATGTTAGGTCCATGAATCAAGGCAAATTGGAAATGGTCAAACAGGAGATGGCAAGAGTGAACATCGACATTCTAGGAATCAGCAAACTAAGATGGACTGGAATGGGTGAATTTAACTCAGATGACCATTATATCTACTACTGTGGGCAAGAATCCCTTAGAAGAAATGGAGTAGCCATCATGGTCAACAAAAGAGTCCGAAAGGCAGTACTTGGATGCAATCTCAAAAACGATAGAATGATCTCTGTTCATTTCCAAGGCAAACCATTCAATATCACAGTAATCCAAGCCTATGCCCCGACCAGTAACGCCGAAGAAGCTGAAGTTGAACGGTTCTATGAAGAGCTACAAGACCTTCTAGAACTAACACCCAAAAAAGATGTCCTTTTCATTATAGGGGACTGGAATGCAAAAGTAGGAAGTCAAGAAACACCTGGCATAACAGGCAAATTTGGCCTTGGAGTACAGAATGAAGCAGGGCAAAGGCTAATAGAGTTTTGCCAAGAGAACGCACTGGTAATAGCAAACACCCTCTTCCAACAACACAAGAGAAGACTCTACACATGGACATCACCAGATGGTCAACACCGAAATCAGATTGATTATACTCTTTGCAGCCAAAGATGGAGAAGCTCTATACAGTCAACAAAAACAAGACCGGGAGCAGACTGTGGCTCAGATCATGAACTGCTTATTGCCAAATTCAGACTTAAATTGAAGAAAGTAGGAAAACCACTAGTCTATTCAGGTATGACTTAAATCAAATCCCTTATGAGTATACAGTTGCTGCTGCTAAGTCGCTTCAGTCGTGTCCGACTCTGTGCGACCCCATAGATGGTAGCCCATTAGGCTCCCCCGTCCCTGGGATTCTCCAGGCAAGAACACTGGAGTGGGTTGCCATTTCCTTCTCCAATACAGTAGAAGTGACAAATAGATTTAAGGGACTAGATCTGATAGAGTGCCTGATGAACTGTGGACAGAAGTTCGTGACATTGTACAGGAGACAGGGATCAAGACCATCCCCATGGAAAAGAAATGCAAAAAAGCAAAATGGCTGTCTGAGGAGGCCTTACAAATAGCTGGGAAGAGAAGAGAAGCGAAAAGCAAAGGAGAAAAGGAAAGATATTCCCATCTGAATGCAGAGTTACAAAGAATAGCAAGGAGAGATAAGAAAGCCTTCCTCAGCGATCAATGTAAAGAAATAGAGGAAAACAACAGATTGGGAAAGACTAGAGATCTCTTCAAGAAAATTAGAGATACCAAAGGAACATTTCATGCAAAGATAGGCTCGATAAAGGAGATAAATGGTATGGACCTAACAGAAGCAGAAGATATGAAGAAGAGGTGGCAAGAATACACAGAAGAACTGTACAAAAAAGATCTTCACGACCCAGATAATCATGATGGTGTGATCACTCACCTAGAGCCAGACATCCTGGAATGTGAAGTCAAGTGGGCCTTAGAAAGCATCACTACGAACAAAGCTAATGGAGGTGATAAAATTCCAGTTGAGCTATTTCAAATCCTGAAAGATGATGCTGTGAAAGTGCTGCACTCGATATGCCAGCAAATTTGGAAAACTCAGCAGTGGCCACAGGACTGGAAAAGGTCAGTTTTCGTTCCAATCCCAAAGAAAGGCAATGCCAAAGAATGCTCAAACTACCGCACAATTGCACTCATCTCACACGCTAGGAAAGTAATGCTCAAAATTCTCCAAGCCAGGCTTCAGCAATACGTGAACTGTGAACTTCTAGATGTTCAAGCTGGTTTTAGAAAAGGCAGAGGAACCAGAGATCAAATTGCCAATATCCGCTGGATCATCGAAAAAGCAAGAGAGTTCCAGAAAAACATCTATTTCTGCTTTATTGACTATGCCAAAGCCTTTGACTGTGTGGATCACAATAAACTGTGGAAAATTCTGAAAGAGATGGGAATACCAGACCATCTGACCTGTCTCTTGAGAAACCTGTATGCAGGTCAGAAAGCAACAGTTAGAACTGGACATGGAACAACAGACTGGTTCCAAATAGGAAAAGGAGTACGTCAAGGCTGTATATTGTCACTCTGCTTATTTAACTTCTATGCAGAGTACATCATGAGAAACGCTGGGCTGGAAGAAACACAAGCTGGAATCAAGATTGCCGGGAGAAATATCAATAACCTCAGATATGCGGATGACACCACCCTTACGGCAGAAAGTGAAGGACTAAAGAGCCTCTTGATGAAAGTGAAAGAAGAGAGTGAAAGTTGGCTTAAAGCTCAACGTTCAGAAAACTAAGATCATGGCATCTGGTCCCATCACTTCGTGGAAAATAGATGGGGAAACAGTGAAAACAGCGTCAGACTTTATTTTTTTGGGCTCCAAAATCACTGCTGATGGTGATTGCAGCCATGAAATTAAAAGACGCTTACTCCTTGGAAGGAAGGTTATGGCCAACCTAGATAGCATATTTAAAAGCAGAGACATTACTTTGCCAACAAAAGTCCGTCTAGTCAAGGCTATGGTTTTTCCAGTGGTCATGTATGGATGTGAGAGTTGGACGGTGAAGAAAGCTGAGCGCCGCAGAATTGATGCTTTTGAACTGTGGTGTTGGACAAGACTCTTGAGAGTCCCTTGGACTGCAAGGAGATCCAATCAATCCATCCTGAAGGAGATCAATCCTGGGTGTTCATTGGAAGGACTGATGTTGAAGCTGAAACTCCAATACTTTGGCCACCTCATGCGAGGGGTTGACTCATTGGAAAAGACCCTAATGCTGGGTAGGACTGGGGGCAGGAAGGGAAGGGGATGACAGAGGATGAGATGGTTGGATGGCATCACTGACTCGATGGACATGGGTTTGGGTGGACTCCGGGAGTTGGTGATGGACAGAGAGGCCTGGCGTGCTGCGATTCATGGGGTCGCAAAGAGTCGGACACGACTGAGTGACTGAACTGAACTGACATGGAGAATAACCTTCAAAATTGTGAATTACTATGTCATATATTTTTTATTGTACATCGACTATACCTCAAATTATTAAAAAAAAAAATGCATCAGAGGACTTCCCTGGTGGCCCAGTGGTTAAGAATCCACCTTGAAACTTGGGAACACAGGCTCAGTCCCTGGTCAGGGAGCTAAGATCCCTCAGGCCACTGAGCAACTAAGCCTGAGCACCACAACTAGAGGATCCGTGCACCACTACAAAAGATCTCACATGCTGCAACTAAGACCCTACACAGCCAAACTTTTAAAAAAATTGCATCAGGAAGAAGCAGGAAACACAAAGGGAGGAAAAGTCAGTCTGTCAGCATGGGGCATAGGGAAAGACTGGGCAAGAAAGATGAGTAAACACTGCAAATGTCATGTCCTTCCCTTTTCTTGGAAACCATTAGCTTTCTGGCCCTCTTCTGTTTCCAGCTGAGGTAGAGTAGAAGTGAGATTCAGAAATAACTGTTCAAATTAGGGAGAGGCCTAGGTAAATAATGGGCTTCCCTTGTGGCTCAGTTAGTAAAGAATCCGCCTGCAATGCAGGAGACCTGGGTTCGATCCCTGGGTTAGGAAGATCCCCTGGAGAAGGGGAAGGCTACCCACTCCAATATTCTGGCCTGGAGAATTCCATGGACTATAGCCCATAGGGTGGCAAAGAGTTGGACACAACTGAGTGACTTTCACTTCACTTCACATGTGAGTCACCATGCTTACTGATCTTCACCCATGCAGAATTAAGAATAAAGTAGTCCTTAATACTAATAATCTGGTGATTTAGAAAGAACAATCTGGTTCTTTCACTCTACTGCATTTTCAACTTCTCTCACCCTATAGGAAAACTTCCTGTGGAGTCCACATATGCTGAACCCTGAGTATTTTAGATGCTTCTTTGAGTCACTCAGAAGAGAAAGAAAGCGTCAGCCAGTGCTGGAACCTGAAGTCTCTTTAGGGCAAGCCCTGAGGGCCCTCCTGTTAGCCAGCAAAAGGAGAGCAGGTCTGGGGTCCCAAGGGGATAATAGCAAGACTGCTACTAATTACTTATGTCTAAACCATGCTGTTCTAAGGGGCTTTTGAAGGCCAGGCTGATAGGGATTGGCAACTAAAAACAGCACCCAAGATTTTTAGGACAGTGGAAGTATTCTGTATGATACTGTAAAGTTTTATGACATACATTTGGTATAACTGATAGAACTGTGCAAATGCAAAGAACTGAACCCTAATGTAAACTGTGGACCTAGGTAATAATAATAATACATAATGTTTTTAATAATATAACAATCAAATGTAACTAAGTACCACACCAGTGGAAGATGTTAAAAATAGGGAAACTTAGGGGCTGGGGAAAAGAGAATATTTGTAAATTCTGTAGTTCTTACTCAGTTTTTCTCCTAAAATAATAAACTTTTTTTTACTCAATTTCTTGAGCCATTTTATTTTATTTTACTGACCACGTTGTGTGACTTGCAGGATCTTAGTTCCCTGACTAGGGATTGAACCCGTGCCCCCTTCAGTGGAAGTCTGGAGTTCTAACCACTGGACAGCCAAAGAATTCCCAAAAATAAACTGTTAATTAAAACAACAAAAACCCCATCATTCAAGGAGTGATATCTAATGGGAACTGATAAGGAACAGGTAGTGGACGAGGACAGGAGCATAGGCAGGAAGTCCGATTGGAGGGACTAGACTTTGTCTTCATCCCTCTGTCATTCCTCTCCTCAGTCCTGGAGACAAATGAACCACCGCTCTCCATCCCCTACACATTTACACATTCTCTCTCCCCTGTCATCCCCAAGACACCAGAGTTGGAAATGCAAGCAATTTCAAGGAAAAGTAATTGTCATATTGAGGATGACTTGATGTAGAACTGGAAGTCCAGCATGAATGGGAAACTCAAGTCAGAAACGGGAGAATTTGGTAGGATCCAAAGACCTAACTGAGCTGTACAGAAGCAATAGAGTCTTGAGGTTCCCTGTGGACTTAGGATCCAAGAATTTCAGGCAACAGTGTTGGATACCTCTACATCTGGTTCTCCCAGTTTTAGGAATGTGTCCCTGTAGTTCCCCAAAGACTTACTTCTCTTATTCTAGGGATTGATTTCTTCTTGCTTATTAGGGGGCCCTCCTGGGACTGAGAGGAGTAAATAAGATAGGAGAGACCTGGGATCCCTTCATTGATCTGTTCCCTTTGGCTGTGTGCCATGGTGGATTATGGAACCAGAGAGAAACCTTGATGCCATGATCACACGTGGGCTTTGTACCAGTTTTAGGAGGTACCATATGCCATCGTTCCTTATTGTTCAGACTGCAGTTTCTCTCCTAGACCCCTGGTTGAGAAATGAAGCCCAATTCCTTATATTTTGATATTGGCTTAGAAAGGGGTAGTAAGGTAATAGACACGCTTAATTAAGGAACTGCACTGGAATTAATGTAAAAACTGAGAAGTTGCTCTTATTTGGTCTGACTTGCTGGTGGATTCTATTGTTCTATTTCTCTACCTATTAAGTCCACTGAATAAGAAGTATTTTGGGGCAAACTTACAGTTACCAAAAGGGAAACTGTAAGGCAGGAGTGGATAAATTAGGAGTTTAGCATTAACAGATACACACTACTGTATGTACAATAAACAAGTACCTACTATATAGCAGAGAGAACTGTATTCAATATCTTGTAATAACCTCTAATGGAAAGGAATCTGAAGAATATATGTATAATTCAGATATATATATCTGAATCACTTTGCTATATACCTGAAACTAACACAACATTGTAAATCAACTATACTTCAATTAGAAAATAAAAAATAATTTAAAAGAACTATTTTGGTGTCTCCTATCCAGAAATCACTGGGATTGGTGCCTTTCACCTCCCTCTTCCCCAGAAGACACAGAGGAAATTTTCCTGATCTAAGTTTAGGTCTATAGAAATCCTAGGGTGAGAGGGATATGAGGCAGTATCCACAGAGGGAGAAACCTGATTTCAGCTTCGGGGCAAAGGTAAGGGCAAACCTGAACTAAGAAGAGGCAGATAAATATTTGTGAAGGTTATGTCCTTCACTGTTTTCAGAGGGGTCAACTGTTTTGACTGAGATAAAGAGAAGGTCAGATCTAGAAAGCGGTCATTCAGATCAAGAGAGGCACAGAGGCAAAGGACGTGTTCAGATCATCTCATTCCTCTGGCTTCTTTTTTTTCCAGAAGCAGGTAAATATCTCCCACAGCCCATAAGTTCTGACGTCCAGGGCGACTGAAGTTTCCAAGGGCTGAGACATTTCCAATTTCTGACCAATCCTGGAGTCTCTTCATCCCAAGCCTTTCCCCAGTTCCTAGTCTGAGCACTGCTTCTTTCCAGCAGGGCCATTCTGCTGACCCACCATGATGCAGGCTGGGCTGCTCCTTTGCTGTGTCTTGCTGTCCCCAGTGGCTGCCTTCCCAAGAAATGCCCAGGAAGGGGTCCTGACCTTCCAGCCGTCTATCTCTGAAACTGGGCATCCTTTGAATCTGCTCTCCAACCAGATCCTTCTACCAGACCCTAAAACTTGCCAAGATCTCTTGCATGTGGCCTCCTCCTTAGCCCCTCTGCCGGAGTACCTATCCAACTTAGCTCTGGAGGTGGTCTTGGAAGAGATTGGTTGCACAACTGAGGCTCACATCCTGCAGCTCCAGCTTGTCAAGATAGGAGGAAAGGACACCACTGAAACCCTCATCCGTGAGAGCAAAAAGCACAATGAAGAAGGGATTGGCAAAGTTAAGGTCATTCTGAAGGATCTGGGAGGATCCCCAGGGGAGCTTAGGCGGGTGCAGCGCTCAGTTACCCTTCCGGAGGCATGTAGGCAGGAAGATAGGTGGGTGCTCTATGAGACAGCAAAAATGACAGCTGAATTTGCTGAGAAGCTCCCTAACACTGAGCTTGTAAAAGGGTTTAAGGCTGCTGCCATTGATGTCACCCAGAAGTGCACGGATGAGTCCTGGGAGCATTTGCAAGCAGTAAGCAACCAGCTAGTGAACAGCCCTGAGATGAAAGACTTCACAATGCCTATACAAGATCAGCTGTACTTTATCAAGCGTTTCATAACCATTCTGATGCACATTGTAGTGGAATTCATAAAGACGCAAGTCCAGAATATTTTTGGATAGGGAAGGCCTCCAAGGCACCCTATTTCCTTTCTCAAATGTCTCTGATAGGATCATGTACAAGGACTGGGCACAACAGGTAGTTAGAAATGTTGAGACAGCTTAGGGCAGAAGTATCTATTCATTTGATCCCAATGCTAAAAGCCATGTGACCAGAGTCAGCTTTGCCCCCTCTCTTAATAAGTCCCAGTCTCTATTTTTTTCCCCAATTTCTCTTTGTCAGGTACTGGGGATGTATTACATACTAGACATGAAGGATATTGTAATCTTTCCCCGTTTATCTACCTTTCACCTTATAATTCCCAACTGGATGCTGTAACTTGTTTGTGTTCATGTTTAAACTGAAAAGAGAAATTAAATGTTGCTTCTGGATCAGAATCACAGTTATTTGATCTCTTTTAACTCTGGGTCTCCACAGCTTTTTTTTTTTTTTTTTTTTTTGGTGTCGCATCACATGGGATCTTGGTTTCTTGACTTAACCACTGGACCACCAGGGAATTCCCTCCATAGCTTCTTTTGTGAGCTGGAGGTAGAATGTGGCAGGGACCCATAGAAAGTGCCAATGTATTTTGAAACTGAGTATGTAACAGAGGGACAAGGTTTGAGCAGTCAATACAAACAGGCAAATATTTGTATAGGGCATGTCCCTTGCTGATTGTTGGGGAAAGCAACCAACTTTCCTCCTCATGGGGTGGAGAACTGGGCAGAGTGAGCCTAGATCTACCAGAGCAGTTTCACTTCTCGGTAGTTTGGGGCCGATGCCTGCATGGCCATGTGAAGCAGAAAAAGCCCCTGGTAATCTGGATGGGGAGACCAAGAAGAGCAACTGAGTCCCATTCCCTACTCCCTGGCCCCAAACTGAAAAGGAAGGGAGGCTGGGAGTTGATGGGGAAGATATCTTCCAACTGAACCCTGGGCTCCTTCAGACCACAGCCCAAAGGAAACCGTGTGAATGTTGTCTTCTACTCTAGTGTAGTCTGATCTGGCTAAGCATCACTGAGACCCATCGTGACCTGCTCCTTGAGTGCCTCCTGCTCTACCCTGTGGTTCTCACTTCATGTGGAGCCCAGAAAAGATCCTGGTATCTTTTTCCTCATCTCTGGGGATCCAGCCACCCTCTTCAGGCTCCTGGTTCTGCCAGGCTCTACTCCCAAAGTCCCTGCCTGACCTTACCCATTTTGTCCTCTGCCAAGAATGTCCCTGGAGCAAGGTGATCACCAGGCTGATCCCTAGCCCCTGCAGCTTCATCTTTGTAACCTAGATGACATGAAAGCCAAGCAAGTTTTTTTCAATCAAAAACAAGGTGCTAGATGGACAGTAGCTCAGGGAGGGGCCTCCCAGGGAGTGCTCTGGTCTCTACTGCAGTTATTAGGCAGAGTTCAGCCTTATCCAGGAGAGAAAGATGTGCCTTCTCTACTCTAGAAAGTTAGTATGAGCAAGAGCAGCATATGTACAATGTGGTCCAGCTGTCGCCAGGAGTGGGAATCTACAAAGTCAAACATAGCTTTGTACTCTGCTGCTCAGAACTACAACGACCCGAAGAGTGAGGCTGAGATGGGGCCATAGACCTGGGGCCATAGATCATGCCCAGGTTGTCAGGGGACCAGGGGCTATTGGTGAGCTCTGTGCTTAAATCTGCAGTGAAAGCTGAGATTCAGTAGCTGATCTAGTATTACTATGAAAAAGAGGCAAATATCCCTCTATCAGAGACTAGGGAGGAGGGCTTGGGAGGCAGTACAGACATGAATCACCCAGAGGTGACAAACGACAATCAAGGCCTCGGAGGACAAGATTCCTGAAGAAGTGAACTCAACTCCTACTCATTTGGGGCCTTATTCAAGGGCCATGACTTAGATACTTTTCCTAGAAACCTTATGCTTTACATAAATAAAGAGGTTATGCACAGAAGGAATTAAACTGAATTTAAAATTGTCACTGACTCCCTTATCCTAATCCTCAGGTATGGAATGGAATATTCAACTATGATTATGTCAGTCTGTCAGTATTCGTGCTAAGTAAAGTACCTCAAACAAACAAAAAGTTTTTCCTCTCGTCATAAAATCATATGACTCCTTAAGACATATACATGTTTGCTTTATTCTTTCAGAGTCTGGGTACTGCAATAAATTGAGATTTCCCAATGATCAGATGGCCCCAGGAGCAAGAATGCTGCCAGGCCAGCAAGTCTTTCATCAATGTGCTAATCCAGACATTGAAAATCAGAGATTACATAAATCTTACCAGTCCGTGTTGAAATTTCAGACAGTTGGGATCAGGATGATCCCTCTGATTAAGGTAGGGAAGAGGAACCAAGGGGTGTATTAAAATGCAATCTTAGGGGTTTTATGACTTCTGCCACAATTTCCAGACCACTGCTATCCCACAGAAATTTGAGGGAAGATGGAAATATCCTCTACCTGTACTGTCTAGTATGGTGGACACCAGCCCCATGTGTCCACCAGGTGCTTGAAATGTGGGTGGTACAACTGAGAAACTGAATTTTCTTTCCATGTTTTACATTTTTATTCACAGTTTTTATTCTTGGTATTACATGATAATGTCTCTAAGTGTTATAAACTGAATTGTTTATTGATTCAGTTTATAGATTCATAGATTGAAGCCCTAACCCACAATGTGACTGTATTTGGGCAGAGGGCCTTTAAGGAGAGGGCAGAGGGCCATTAACCATTAAGGTTAAATGAGATTATAAGAGTGGGACTGTAATCCAATGGGGCTGGGGTCATAAGAAGTGGAAGAGACACCAGAAATGCGTGTACATAGAGGAAAGGTCATGTGTGGGAACAGCAAGACAGCAGCCATCTGCAAGCTAAGTAAGGAGAGAAGTTTCAGAATTAACCAAACCTGCCAACATCTTGACCTTGGACTTTTAGCCTCCAGATCGTGAGAAATAAATTCCTTTTGTTTAAATCACCCCGTCTATGGTATTTTGTTATGGCGGCCCTGGCACACTAATATATTAAGTATGAGTCTTTTTTCACCTATTTTCTGGTATCCTGTGAGTCTACTCAATTTGAAAAAAAATGCCCTCTTCATTATAAAAACGGAACTTAAAATTAAAGAAAACTGTTTTCTTGCTTCCTCTTTTTTTAGTTTACTTTTTTTTTTTTAAGCCATGCTACACAGCCTGTGGGATTTTAATTCCCTGACCAGGAATTGAATCTGAGCCCATGGCAGTGAAAGTACCCAGTCTTAACTATTGGACTACCAAGAAATTCCCAGTTTAGTTTTTTTTTTAATTGTGGTAAAAAAAAAAAACCACATATCATAAAATTTGCCATCTTAACCATTTCTAAGTGTACAGTTCAATAGCGGGCCTGTAACTATGAACTGTGTTCATGTTGTTGTGCAGTCCATCTCCAGAACTTTCTCATCTTGCAAAACTGAAAATCTGTGCATTAAACATTAACTCCCCATTTCCTCCTCCCCTCAGCCCCCAAACACCACCCTTATATATAAACCACCCAAAGTTTCTTAACTTTGACTCCTCTAGATCTCTTCCTGCTCATTGCTGTTCGTCATCTCTGATGGAGATTCCTGTGGCAGCTGTCCTGCTTATTTTCCTCTCTTCCATCTCCCCTTCTCCTAAGTTCATCTTTCACATTCCCTCTTGAGTGATCTGGGATTCCCAAGTGGCTCAGTGGTTAAGAATCTGCCTACAATGCAGGAACCCCAGGGTTCAATCCCTGGGTTGAGAATATATCTGGAGAAGGGAGTGGCAACCCACTCCAGTATTCTTGCCTAGGAAATCCCATGGACAGAGGAGCCAGGTGGGTTACAGTCCAGGGGGTGGCAAAGAGTCGAACATGACAGAGTTCCCATGCACATTTGAGTTATCTTTCTAAAACATAGGTTTTATCCTTTCACTTCCTTGTCCAGAGCGCTTGATAGTTCCCCCATTGCTTTTAAGACAGAGTCCAGAGCCTCTGAGTGTGTCTGGTCTTTGACTGACCTTGGCAGCCTTAGGACCATGTTACCCACACACCTACTTTATATTGGAGTTATCTTCATCTTGGACTACTTTTCATCCTTCAAAAGCAGGCTTTTTCTCTCAATGCTTTGTCATGTCTTCTACCTGCCCTCCAGATTAAATGTCTGCCTTCAAGACTCAGCTCAGGGACTTCCCTGGTGGTTCAGTGGTAAAGAATGCAGCTGCCAATGCAGGAGACTCAAGAGACATGGGTTCGATCCCTGAGTTGGGAAGATCCCCTGGAGTAGGAACTGGCAACCCACTCCAGTATTTTTGCTTGGAAAATCCCATGGACAGAGCAGCCTGGGGTCCATGGGGTTCTGCAGTCCATGGACCCCTACAGCCCATGGGGTCACAAAGAGTTGGACGCAACTGAGCACACAGACCTCAAGGTTCATCAATGTTACAAATTTCCTTACTTCTTATTCCATTGTACATATATACCACATTTTGTTCACCCATTTGTGACAGACTTTTAGAATGAGTGAAATAGTCCTTCATTGTGGTTTTGATTATCATTTTCCTAATGATTAATAATGTTGAACATATTTGTTGTTCTTACTGGCCATTTGTATGTCTTTTCTGGAGAAATGTCTATTCAAGTCCCTTCCCCCACCTCCCCTTCTATGGCCGCACCACTCATCTTGCAGGACCTTAGTTCCCTCACCAGGGATCCAACCACTGGACCTCCAAAGAATTCCCCTTTGCACATTTTTTTTTTTTATGCTGGAAGCAATCTTGTGGTGTGATATGTGTATCCTCACTCATATCCGACTCTTTGTGATCCCATGTACTGCAGCCTGCAAGGCTCCTCCATCCATGGGATTTTTCAGGCAAGAATATTGGAGTGGGTTGCTGCTGCTGCTGCTAAGTTGCTTCAGTCGTATCCAACTCTGTGCGACCCCAGGGACTGCAGCCTACCAGCCTCCTCCGTCCATGGGATTTTTCCAGGCAAGAGTACTGGAGTGGGGTGCCATTTCCTTCTCTGATTGGAGTGGGTTGCCATTTCCTAATCCAGGGGATCTTCCTGACACAGGGATCGAAACTGCATCTCCTGTGTCTCCTGTATTGGCAGGCAGATTCTTTACCACCAAACCACTTGGGAAGCCTCGCTTTGCACATTTTTAAATTGAATTATTCGTTGTTAAGTTATAGGAGATCTTTATATATTCTGCATATTAACCCCTCATCAGCTATATGATATGCAAATATTTTCTCCCATCTTGTGGGTTACTTTTTCTCTCTGTTGTTAGTGTCCTTTGATGCACAAAAGGTTTAAAAGTTTATTACTTTTAAGTTGTTCAGTTCAGTCTCTCAGTCATGTCTGACTCTTTGCAACTCCATGAACCGCAGGCCTCCCTGTCCATCACCAACTTCCGGAGTCGACCCAAACCCATGGCCATTGAGTCGGTGATGTCGACTCAACCATCTCATCCTCTGTCGTCCCCTTCTCCTCCTGCCCTCAATCTTTCCCAGCATCAGGGTCTTTTCAAATGAGTCAGCTCTTCACATCAGGTGGCCAAAGTATTGGAGTTTCAGCTTCAATATCAGTCCTTCCAATGAACACCCAGGACTGATCTCCTTTAAGATGGACTGGTTGGATCTCCTTGCAGTCCAAGGGACTCTCAAGAGTCTTCTCCAACACCACAATTTAAAAGCATCAATTCTTCAGCAGCACTCAGCTTTCTTTATAGTCCAACTCTCACATCCATACATGACCACTGGAAAAACCATAGCCTTGACTAGATGGACCTTTGTGGACAAAGTAATGTTTCTGCTTTTTAATATGCTGTCTAGATTGGTCATAACTTTCCTTCCAAGGAGTAAGCGTCTTTTAATTTCATAGCTGCAATCACCATCTTCAGTGATTTTAGAGCCCAAAAAAATAAAGTCTGACACTGTTTCTACTGTTTCCCCATCTATTTGCCATGAGTTGTTATGAAGTCTAATTTATGTATTTTTCTCTTTTTACCTGTGCTTTTAGTGTCACATCCAAGAAATCATTGCCAAATATGATGTCATGAAGATTTTTTTCCAATGTTTTTTTCTAAGAATTGTGCGGTTTTTGTTCTTATGTTCAAGTCTTTTTTTTTTTTTTAATAAATTTATTTATTTTAGTTGGGGGCTAATTACTTTACAATATTGTAATAGTTTTTGCCATACATTGACATGAATCAGCCATGGGTTTACATGTGTTCCCCTTCCTGGACCCCCCACCCACCTCCCTCCCCATCCCATCCCTCTGGGTCATCCCATTGCCCCGGCCCTGAGCCCTTGTCTCATGCATCGAACATGGAATGGTGTTCTGTTTCACATATGATAATATACATGTTTCAGTGCTATTCTCCCAGAACGTCCCACCCTCACCTTCTCCCTCAGAGTCCATAAAATTGTTCTATGCATCTGTGTCTCTTATTCTGTCTCGCATATAGGGTTATCGTTACCATCTTTCAAATTCCATATATATGCATTAGTATACTGTATTGTTGTTTTTCTTTCTGGCTTACTTCACTCTGTATAATGGGCTCCAGTTTCATCCATCTCAGTAGAACCGATTCAAATGTATTTATGTTCAAGTCTTTAATCCATTCTTTTTTAAAATATTTTTATTTCTTTAGGTTGGGCCAGATTTTAGATGCAGTACACTGGATCTTCAATCTTCCTTGTAGCATGCAGGAGCTTTAGTTGCAGCACGTGGGACCAGGGATCGAACCCAGACACCCTTTATTGGGAGTGCAGAGTCTTAGCCTCTGGACCACCAGGGAAGTTCCTTTAAAACATTCTGAGTTAATTTTTGTGTATGGTATAAGGGAAGGGTCAAACTTCATTCTTTTGCATGTGAATATCCAGTTGTCTCAGCACCATATATCTCATTCAACGCACTTGTAAAAAATTATTCAACTACATAAGCAATGGTTTACTTCTGGGTTCTCTGTTCTTTTCCATTAGTCCATATCTCTATTTCTGTGCCTATACCATACTGGTTTTTGTGTTTTTGAAATTTTTGTTCTTAGTTTATTTTTTAAATTGAAACTTTCTTTTGTTTTTCTCATTGATTTTTATAAGTTCCCAATATGTTAAGCAAAGTCTCTCATTCAGTTATCTGTTAGGGCTAACCTAGAATTATTTTCAAGAAATGATTTCACTTACCCAAGCATATTCTCTTGGGAGGCATGCCTTGTTGAGTTGTGTATCCTAGTTGGTATCTTCATTTTTAAGAAGAGGATTATTCTCTACCTGCAGCTCAGTTGCTTATGAAAGCATACAAATGTGGCTTTGATTGGCCTGGAAGAATGGCTCCTGTGTGGTACCTGTCATTATGTAGTATCACACTGTTTTGATTACTGTAGCTTTTAAAAAATTTTCAGGAACCACTTCATTTTTACTTCACTGACTTCTTTTTGATCACCAAATTTGTTTTCTTCTTTGTAGTGATGTAGCTTTGTAATAAGTTTTGAAATCAGGAAACAAGTCCTCCAAGTTTATTTTCTTTTTCAAGATTGCTTTGGCTATTCAATGTCTCTTGAAATTCCATGTGAATTTTAGGATAGTTTCTCTACTTTGCAAAAAAACATCACTAGGATTTTGGTAGAGATTGCATCAGATTTGTTAGTCTCTTTGGGTAGTATTGATATCTTAAAAGTATTAAGTCTTCCAGTCCATGGGTATGATATCTTTCTGTTTATTTATGCCTATTTAACTTCTGTCAGCAATATTTTGTAGTTTTCAGTGTATACATTTTTGTTTGTTTGTTTGTTTTTTTGCCTCCTTAACTGTGGTGTGATTCTTGAGAGTCCCTTGGACTGCAAGGAGATCCAACCAGTCCATCCTAAAGGAGATCAGTCCTGGGTGTTCATTGCAAGGACTGATGTTGAAGCTGAAACTCCAATACTTTGGCCACCTGATGTGAAGAGCTGACTCATTTGAAAAGACCCTGATGCTGGGAAAGATTGAGGGCAGGAGGAGAAGGGGACGACAGAGGATAAGATGGTTGGATGGCATCACCAACTCAATGGCCGTGGGTTTGGGTGGACTCTGGAAGTTGGTGATGGACAGGGAGGCCTGGTGTGCTATGGTTCACGGGGTTGCAAAGAGTTGGACACCACTGAGCGACTGAACTGAACTGAACTGTTTACTCCTAATTATTGATGATGTGGTAAAAAAAAAAGCTTGTTGTAAAAAAAATTGTTTTCTCTCTTAATTTCATTTTTCTATGTTTTTCATTGTTAGGGTATAGAAATGCAACTAATTTGAGGTGTTGATTTTGTATCCCGTAATTTTGCTTAATTTGCTTATTAATTCTAATGTGGGTGTGTGTGTGTGGTGCAACTATTTAGGGTTTTCTACATATATGATCATGTCTTCTGCAAACAGAGATAATTTTGCTTTTTTCTTTCCAATTTGGATGTCTTGTTTTCTTTTTCTTGCATAATTTCACTGTATAGAACGTCTGACACTACGTTGAGTAAAAATGGCATAAACAAACATCTTTGTCTTGTTCCTGATCTTAGAGGGAAAACTTTCAGTCTTGTTACCATTGAATATGATGTTAGCTGTGGGTTTTTCATATATGGCCTTTGCTATTGAGCAAGCTTTTTCCTATTTATATTTTATTGATGTAAGATGCTTCTCTACATCAATTGATATGATTATGCAATTATTCTCCTTCATTATGTTAATGTAGTGAATTATACTGATTGATTTTCACATATTGACCCATTCTTACATTCTAGAAATAAATCCTGCCTGGTCATGTTGTATAACATTCTTAATATGCTGCCAAATTCAACACACTAGTATTTTGTATTCATAGTCTCATGAAATATGTTTTCTGTAGTTTTTGCTCCTTGTAGGGTCTTTGTCTAGCTCAGATATCAGGGTAATACTGGTGTCCTAGAATTAGTTTGAAATGTCTCCTCCTCTTTGATATACTGAAAGAGTATGAGAAGGAGTGGTGTTAATTCTTCTTCAAATGTTTGGCAGGAAAAAAAGGAATGAAAAAGAAAACCTGCAACTGTTTGGTAGAATTCACCAATAAAGCTGTTTTGTCCGAGGCTCTTCCATATTAGGAAAATTTTGGTTACTGATTCAATCTCCCTACTAATTAAAGGTATATTCAAATTTTCTATTACTTCATGATTCAGTTGTGGTAGGTTGTGTGTTTCTAGCAATTTGTCTACTTCCTGTAGATTATACAATTTATTAGCATATACTTATTCATGCATCCATGTATGCTAAGTCTGACTTTTTGTGACACTATGGACTGTAGCCCTCCAAGCTCCTGTCTATGGGATTCTCCAGGCAAGAATACTGGAGTGGGTTGCCATGCCTTACTCCAGGAAATCTACCTGACCCAGGGATCAAACCCAAGTTTCTTGCATCTCCTGCATTGGCAGCTGGGTTCTTTACCACTAGTGCCACCTGGGAAGCCCACATCTATTCATGATACTCTCTTAAAGTCCTTTTTGTTTCTGTAAAACAAGTATTAATATCCCCATTTTTGTTTGTTCTTTTTATTGAGATGTAATTGACATATTAGTTGCAGGTGTACAACATAATAATTTGATATTTGTATATATTGCAAAGCAATCACCACAATAAGTCTATTTAACATCCATCACCACATATAGTTATGACTTTTTTCTTGTGATGAGAATTTTTAAGATTTATTCTTTTAGCAACTTTCAAATATACAATACAGTATTATTAACTCTAGTCATCATGTTGTACATCACATCCCTAGGACTTTTCAGTTTTCTAACTGGAAGTTTGTGCCTTTTGACTTCCTGTACCCATTTTGCTCAGTCCCCACCTCCTGGCAACTACCAGTCTGTTCTCTGTATCTGTGAGTTCAATTTTTCTTACAAGATTCCACACATAAGTGACATCATGAGGTATATGTCTTTCTGAGTCTGACATTTCATTTAGCGAATTACCCTCAAGGTCTATCTAGTGGTAAAGAACCCGCATGCCAATGCAGGAGATTTAAGAAACGCAGGTTCAATCCCTGGGTTGGGAAGATCCCTTGGGAAATGGAATGGCAACCCACTCCAGTATTCTTGGCTGGAGAATTCCAGGGACAAAGGAGCCTGGCGGGCTATGGTCTATAGGGTCGCAAAGAGTTGGACACGACTGAATTGACTTAGCATGCTCATACGCAAATTCAGGTAACTGGACTTCCCTGGTGGCTCAGTGATAAAGAATCCACCTACCAATCCAGGAGATGCAGCATCAATGATCCCCAGATCGGGAAGATTCCCCAGAGAAGGAAATGGCAACCAACTCTGGTATTCTTGCCTGGGAAATCCCATTGACAGAAGGAGCCTGGCAGGCTACAGTCCGTGGGGTTGCAAAGAGTCAGACACAACTTAGTGACTAAACAACAACAACTTCAGGTAGTGTTGGATCCCTCCCTTTGCACCTAGTTCTTGCTTCATACAGTTTTGGTAGTGTCTCCGTACAGACCAACCCCTCTTCTTTCTTCTATCTGCTCTTAGTTGTCAGAGGTCACTTTTGGGAACCAAGAGAAATAAAGTAAATCGAGGGAAGGACCCTGCGCCCCTCCCTCTGGCCTGTTCCTTTTGGTTATCTATCAGAAGTAAGTGACAACACCAAGGAAACTTTTTACCACAACCATATGTAGGAACCTGTACTAGTTTCAGAAGGCATCAGATACCATCTTTACTGCTAAACCCTAGATGAAACTGCTTAAACCTAAACTCCCAATTTTTGGAGTATTGGTTAGATATGGAAAGAGTTACTACCCAGATGATGAATAGATTTTTTTTTTTATGTTTTCCATTAGAATTAGAAAAGTGAGAAGTGAAAGTTGTACTGATTTCATTCAACTTACCAATATTTTCAGTTTCCCCAGACCTTCACCCAGTATATCCTTTTAATGAGAACTTATTAAACATTTCGGGGAGTCTCTTGCCAGAGATCATCAGTCTTTTTGCCTGACCTCTTCTCCCTTTCAGAATCTACAGAGGAAATTTCCCTCATCTCATGTATAGGCCCAGGGTAAAACCTTAGGACAATAGGGATATGGGGCAGGACTAGCAGGGCCAAAAACGGAAAAGGCCCTATATTTGTCAGCATAGGACAAAGGTGAGAAGGACAAAGTCTAAGCTGGAAAGACATGAATAAATATTTGTACATGCTACTTGCTTCACTGTTTTGGATGCTATCAGCATTCTGGTCCTTGTGATTTTGGCTAGGGTAAAGAAGAAAGTGGGATACAACCAAAAAATCAAAACAGTCTTTCCAGTCATGAAGATATCAAAGCAAAGGAGATGTTTGGACTTTCTTGTTCCTCTGATTGGTTTCTTCCTCAAAACAGTGAGGACCTCCCATAGCCTTTATGGGTGTGAGGTATGTTCAGGGTAAATGAAATTTCTAAGGGCTGAGGCACTTCCAAGCTCTGACCAGTCCTGGAGTCTCTTCATCCCAAGCCTTTCCCCACTTCCCAGTCTAAGTCCTGCTTCTTTCCAGCAGGGCTGTTCTGCCGACCCACCATGATCCAGGCTGTGCTGCTCCTTTCTTTGTCCTGCTGTCCCTAGTGGCTTCTTTCCCAAAAAATGCCCAGGGAGGGGCCCCAAACTTCCAGCAGTCTATCTCATAAATTGGGCATCCTCTGAACCTGCTCTCCAACCAGATCCCTCTTACCGATCCTAAAACCTGCCAGCATCTCTTGCATGTGGCCCCCTCCTTAGCCCCTCTGCCTGAGCACCTATCCAACTTAGCTTTGGAGGCGGTCCTGGAAGAGGCTGGTTGCACAACCTGAAGCTCACATTCTGCAGCTTCAGCTTGTTAAGATGGGAGAAAAGGACCAAACCCCTCATCCGTGAGAGCAAAAAGCACAATGAAGGAAAAGGCACTAGCAATGCTGAAGTAATTCTGAGGAATCTTAGGGGACCCCCAGGGAGACCTGGATAAATCAAAAACTCAGCTACTTACCTTGAGAGGTTTATTAATCATGGTGAATACAACCCTCTGGGCTGGCTAGTCTGCCAGTTAACTTGGATGGTGATTAAAGTCGCTGAGAACCCATCTCTCATGTTGCTGGTAACACAATTCAGAGCTTTTGCTATCAACATCTTTTAGAACTGCCAGTATGAGTCTTGGGAACTAGTTGGAGAATTAGGTAAAAAGCTTAAAACATCCCCAAGTTAAGAGCCTCTCAATGTCTATGGATGACAACAACATAATTTATAAAATGTTCTACTATTCTGAAGTGCTTTATGGAGAAACTGACCAGGAACTTGTCCAGATTCTTTACTTCAGATATTCAAAGCCACATTGTGGACAGGTCTGCTCTCCCAGGACTGTGTTCAAAGATGGGACAGGGACTTCCCTGATGGTTCAGTGGTTAAGAATCTGCCTTCCAATGCAGGGGACACAGGTTTAATCCCTGGTCTGGGCACTAAGATCCCACATGCCACAGGTTAACTAAGCCCATACACCCTCAACTACACGCCACAACTAGAGAGAAGCCCACACAATGTAACGAAGATCTTGGGTGCTGGAACAAATACCAAACACAGCTAAATAAATAAATAAGATGGGACACAGTAAGTAGGCATAAATGTTGGACACTAGTTAGGATAGATATACTCTATTTCATCCCAGTGCTGGTGTTAACCTTGCCCTTCTCCACTTAGTAGCTCTCAGTCCTTATTTCACATTCCATTTTTCATTTTTTCTTTCAGTTAGCATATACTGTGCCTTTAATACATCTCAGCATGAGAAGGATTTGAACTTTTTCCTCATTCATCTACCTGTACTAAATTCCCAATGAGACACTGTAGCTTGCTAATTTAATTTTTAAACTGAAAAGAGAAATAAAAGGGAATCATAGACATCTAATCTCTTTTGATTCTGGGTCTCCCAGCTTCTATCATGAGCTAAAGTGGGAATGTGGCAGGGACTGGTTGGAATTGCCAAATACCAGAGTTTTTAGATACTGAGGCCAAGTGTGTGACAAGTGCACAAGGTGTGAGAAGCCAGAACAGATGGACAAATATTTGCAGAGATTACATCTCCTACTGATACTAGGGGAAAGCCAGTATATCTGCTCTCTTCATGGGGCAGAGGAGTCAGCAGAACAGGATCGAGGAGCTACCAAATCCATCAAGGCAGTCTCACTTCTTAATCACTGGACTGTGGGGTACTTTGGAGCTCCTTGTAAATGGGTGGAAATCATGATGAGGAAGACCTGAAGATGGAGAAGGTCAAGTGGGAATAATTGGGTTGAGTTTCCTGTTTCTTAGTCTTTTAGCTGAAAAAAAAAACAGGTTTGGAGGTAACAAATGATGTTAGCCCTTAGTCCTGGGCTCCTTTTGGCCCACAGCCCTTAAGGAAACGGTTTGTATGTTTCTGGTTTCTCCTCTCTCCAGTGCACCTGTTACGAACCTGCATGGTCTCAGACTCATCATGTTACCAGTTGAGCTACTTCTTTGTTGCTTCCTGCTGCATGCTGCAGATGCCATTTCATCTGGAAACCAGACGGATGTCTTACTACATCTTCCTTCACCCTTGGAATCCTCGCTAACTTCCTCATACCCCTTGTTTTGCCAGACCCTT
This sequence comes from Giraffa tippelskirchi, assembly GCF_054371585.1. NCBI lineage: Eukaryota > Metazoa > Chordata > Mammalia > Artiodactyla > Giraffidae > Giraffa > Giraffa tippelskirchi. Next base: position 156,316,880 of record NC_137278.1, read on the forward strand.
CTTCCCAAATCCCTCCCTGGCTTCACTCAGATGGCCCTTCTCCCCAGGTTCCTGGTAAGCCTTCCACTGATGATCGCCCTGGAGAAAGCTGGTTGTCAAGCTGATGTACAGGTCCTGCAGCTTCAGCTGTACCGCCAGGGGGGTGTAAATGCTACACAGACCCTCATCAGACATCTTCAAGAGCTGGAGAAAAGCAGAAGCACAGGGAAGGGAGTGTCAGTGGATGCCCTGGCCTCTGCTCTGCAGCTGTGGGCTAGAGAGAACCCAGGCCCACAGAGAGCCCGACGATCACCTTCCATCAAAGACTGTGAGCATGAGCAGGAGAAGAGTGTGCACAATATAGCCCAGATGTTGCCGGGAGTGGGAACCTTCTACAACCTGGGCACAGCAATATATTATGCTGTTCAGAACTGCTCGGAAGTGGCCAAGGAACGGGGCCGAGATGGGGTCATAGATCTGGGTTATGACCTTCTGATGGCCATGGCTGGAGCGTCAGGGGGACCCACAGGACTAATGATCGGTACTGCACTTAAACCTGCACTGAAGGCTGGGGTTCAGCGGTTGATCCAGTATTACTATGAGAGAGAGGCAAACACCCCTCCACCAGAGAACAGCGAGGCGGTCTTGGGGAGCACCTCAGATATGAGTGAAGTGGAAGAAACAACTACCATGGCCCCTTTCGTGTCAGAAGTAGTAAGTTCAAATCCATGCTGGGGGTGGACCTTATTCAACAACTGTGGCTTAGATCCTAGGTATTGGAATACTGGGATATAAAAGAAGGTGGTAGGATCCAACTGTTAAGACTCCACCCTTTCACTGACAGAGGGCCTAGGTTCAATCTCCGGTCAGGGAACTAAGATCATGCAAGCCGTGCAGCACAGCCAAAATAAAAAATAATAAAATAAAAAGATGGTGACCTCTGAGTAAAGAGAATTCAATCCAGTCCACTTAATCCAGCAGAACTCTACTCTGATTCCTTCCCTTCTATAAACCACCATCCATAACTGAAGGAAAGTTGCATGGCATAAGGTAGCCTGAAGTTAAAACTCTCCTCCAGGTCCTCCCCAACATTCTAGGAAAGACAAAGAACTCTCTCACCCGAAGGAAAAATAGACATTAGGTTGATTACGCCCAGCTCCAAGCCGGCCCAGCCTCTGGCCAATCTCCAGAACTCCTTGCCCCAGCCGTTTAAGACATAACTACTCCCAACAACCTTGGAGAAGAACAGGGCCCCTTAAGACAGTAGCTTTCTACATACATGCCTATATATACTTACTCTTTTCTTAGATAAGTGGAGCAGCTTGCTAATCTGACTGCTGCCCCTTCTCGCCTCATTAAAGGTGATCTGTTCCTGTAGAGTGTCAGTCTCATTCTTTTTCTGAACCTCACCTACTCTAACTCTATACCTTACACTTTTGGTGCCGAAATGTGGGAGGTTGAGGTTCCTTCTCCTTCTCCATGGCCAGCCCTTCGGAGCATGGAAGCCTGCTGAGCTCACTTTCCTGCTCGGGCTTTTAAGACCTCCTTGAGAGGATGCCCTGTGCCTTTATAAGTGGTACAAGTCCTGTGTAAGGGCTTTATTGGTTTTCCATGTACCCTGAGGAATATTGGCCTCTCTCTCTCTCTCTTCCTGTTTTCTCTACACTCTGTTTTTCTCGAGACCAACCAACTCCAGGATAGAGGCCTTTTGCCATTCAACCACTTTACATGCAACACTCCATTCAAGCCGGCCCCTAAATTAAGGTAAGATCCAATCCGGATGGCTTTCTAGAGGCGCCCTAAAACTTAGTTCTCTCCGGTCCCGGGGACCCCCAGCCTAGGGCCACTCTGTAGGCAACAGTAGGGGATGCTCCATCTCGACACAGAGCTTTCTTCTAACTCCTGTTGCGACTGGGTGACGACTCGAGCTCCCAATAGGAGCCTCTGCTTGCCTTTCAATTATGGGGTCTGGCCAATCTGTCCCAAAGGATTCCCCTCTGGCCTGTGTTCTCAAAAATCTCAAGCCACTCTCTCTCACTGAACTCAAAGCTAACCTCTTAATACAACTCTGTATACAGATCTGGCCTCAATACCAATTAGACAACCAAGACCGCTGGCCTGAGTTGGGGACTTTCGATTTCAATATTTTATCAGATCTCACTAACTTCCTCAAACGGAAGGGCAAAGGGTCAGAGGTCCCATATGCCCAAGCCTTTTGGGCCCTTCGGAGCAGGCCCTCCCTATGCAAGAACTGCTCCACCCATGAGGTCCTTCTATGCACCTTGCCTCCCAAACAAAAGGGCTCTTCTTTTTCAACTAACCACCGGTCACGACCTTCCGCACCCCCAGAATTTGACCCAGCAGACGATCCCCCTCCCTATCTGCCACCCTGCCAACCCTCTCCTTCCCCCTCATCCAATTCACCTACTGACCCCAAAACCTCCCCTGACTCCCCCTCAACCCTGCTACCCCATTTCCCTGACTCCCCCTCCCCTCTTCTCTCCCCTCATGCCACACAGTCACGTACCCACAATATGTTTCCCCTGAGAGAGGTGATAGGGCCAGAGGGCCCCACCCGAGTCCATGTGCCATTTTCATTGTCAGATATGAGCCAGATAGAGGGAAAGTTAAGATCATTTTCTGAAAATCCTACCAGATACAGAAAAGAATTCCTGAGACTCTCCCAGGCCTATAACCTCACATGGAGTGACACATATTATATCCTAAATGCCACTCTCACCCCAGATGAGAAAGACCGTATCTGGCAAGCAGCAAAAGCCCATGCCAATCACTTACATAACCAAGACCAGGATAGCCCAGTTGCTGATGAGGCAGTGCCTCAATTAGATCCCCACTGGACTTACCAGCCCAATGACCCAGGTATCAGGAGGCTCAATCATATGATTACTTGCCTTCTAGAAGGAATGCAGAAAAATACTCATATCCATGTCAATTATGATAAAGTCAGAGAAATCACCCAAGGGGCAGACAAAAATCCAGCCTTATTCTTGGCATGCTTCACAGAGGCAGTCTAAAAGTATACCAACCTAGACATCACCACCCCTGCTGGGTTACTCTACCCAGCTGATGTTCAATTCATCAGCCAGTCCACCCCTGACATTAGACGCAAGCTTCGACAACTAGAGAAGGGCCCTGAGACCCCCACAAAGAGATCTTCTAGAAGTAGCCTTCAAGGTGTTCAATAATAGAGAGGAGGAAGCTAAGAGAGAAAAAGACGGTGAGAGAAAAGCTAAATATGCCCTTTTGGTGGCAGCAATTAAGGGAAGAGATCAGCCCGTCCCAAGTCATCCCAGACTGGGACTTAAGTCGCCCCCACCCGGACCCGATACAACCAGTCGGGACACTGGACAAAGACACGCCCAAACCCGCGGCCCCCAACAAAAGCATGCCCAACCTGTGGCCAATGGGGACACTGGAAGATGGACTGTCCCCAGGGATGCCCTGACGCCCTTGGGGAGGTCCCCACCTCCCAGACCTGGAGAATGGAATGTCCATAGAGACACCCTGGCACCCCTGGGGATATCCCCACTTCTCCCCAGAACCCCAACCCAACACTACGAGAGTTGTTCCAATGACAGGGCCCAGGTTCCAGCCCCCCAGCCTGTGTCCCGGACATGGGCTTGGAACTTAGGGTAGACGGGGTAGTGGCCAGAAAAAAGACCTCCATAAAGGATCACCCATCCATAGCTAAACATCATCCCCTAGTCCACATTACCCTAAAATACCCCTTGGCTATAATCACCCAACAACAGTACTCTCTCACCCCAAAGGCCCACAAGGGACTTAAGCCTATCATAGACCATCTTCTTCAAGCCTCTATCTTAATTCCTACCCATTCACCACACAACACCCCTATTCTGGCAGTAAGAAAGGGACAAAACTCTTGGAGACTGGTCCAGGACCTGAGAAAAATCAATGAGGCTATTACGCTGACATTCCCAGTAGTCCCTAATCCTTACACCCTTCTGTCTGCCATATCCCCAACTGCAACCCACTTCACAGTATTAGATCTCAAAGACGCCTTTTTCACCATCTCCTCCACCCCCTCTCCCAACCCCTTTTCGCCTTCACCTGGCAAGACCCTGAGACTCACATTTCCCAACAACTAACATGGACAATTCTCCCCCAGGGGTTCAGAGACAGCCCCCACTTTTTTGGACAGGCTTTACAAAAGGACCTACAGACACTCAACCTAGCCCCAAGTCATCTCCTCCAATACACAGATGACCTCCTCCTTTGTAGCCCAACCCAAAAACTCTGTCTCCAACATACTGCCAAACTCCTTGAGGCTCTGGGATCCGGGGGTTATCGGGTGTCCCGATCCAAGGCTCAAGTAATACAGACAAATGTCACCTACTTGGGGCTCTCCATATCCCACCAGCAAAAAACTATTCCCGCAGATAGAATCCAGGCCTTAATTAACTGTCCACTTCCAAAAACAAAAAGAGAACTCCTGTCTATCCTCAGCCTCCTAAACTTTTTCCGTATCTGCATCCCTAACTTCTCCCTCATTGCAAAGCCGCCCTATAAGGATGTCTAGATGAACCCCTCTTTAACCCCTCCTCTCTGGCGAGTCCTATTCACCAGCTCACCCAGAGCCTCCTCCGAGTGCCAACTCTCCACCTGCCAGATCACACCAGACCATTCTTTCTCTTTGCCCATTCCAACCAAGGACAGGCCCTGGGACTTCTATGTCAGTGGGCTGGAGACACCTGGGCTCCCATAGCCTATCTGTCAAAACAGCTTGAAATGGTGACCAAGGGGTGGCCTCCCTACATCAGGCCATGGCTGCTATCGCAGGCCTCGTACCCAAAGCAAATAAACTCTCTAGACATGCCCCTTTAACAGTCTGTTCTCCACACACCTTCCAAGACTTACTACACATAGGGCTTTCCTCTCCCTTCCCCCTTCCAGGGTGCAAGTCCTACATGCCTTTCTCCTCGACCCTCGTCTCATTCTCCCCCTGCTCTCCCCTTAACCCCGTCAGCTTATTACCCACGTCCTCTATAACAGACCCTCTCCTACATAGCTGCAGCCTAACTGTAGATCTTACCCAAAACCCCTTTCAACATTTAACAGATCAGCCCATCCTAGACCCAGACATCCCACACTGGTTCGTTGATGGCAGCTCTCAAAAATCCCCACCCTTCACAGCAGGATATGCCATCATCCAGAGGGACCTTTGCCACAATTACAAGACTCAGACAATTGAAGCTTCACCTCTGCCACCTCACACCACCTCCCAACAGGCAGAACTGATAGCTCTCACCAGAGCTTTGACTCTGGCTAAAAATCTAAGGGTTAACATCCACACAGACTCCAAATATGCCTATAACATAGTTCACTCAAACATCCTAATATGGAGAGAGAGAGGTTTCCTAACCCAAAAGGGATCCCCCATTATTAATTCAGACCTGATCCACAAACTTCTAGAAGCAGCACTCTTACCAAACAAAGCCGCCATCCTCCACTGTAGGGGACATCAAAAGAGAAGTCTCATATCAGCCTACAACAATGCTGCAGACCAGAAGGCAAAAGAGATAGCCCTGTCCCATCCCTCCCTCCAGTTCCCTGTCATCTTAGCTCTGACTCCATCCAACCCTCCCATCACCAAAAAAATCCTCTTATCTACACTCACTCTTTCATTCCTCGTCCAAGACACTCCAACAGTTCCTCTATAACCACTTCCCCATATCCACTGCTGACCAACAATATTTAGATAACCTTACCTGCTCCTGTCAAACATGTCAACGTATTAATCCCAATTCCAACCTTAAACCTACCTCCTTTCCAACCCATCTAATGCGAGGCAGCCTCCCAACACAAGATTGGCAGATAGACTTTACTCATATGCCCCCGGTTCGGAGATTCAGATACCTCCTGGTCCTTGTGGACACTTTTTCGGGATGGGTAAAAGCATTTCCCACTACAAACAAAAGAGCCCACACTGTGGCCCAAATTCTCCTCACAGAAATTATCCCCAGGTTTGGCCTGCCTTCATCCCTACAGTCTGATAAGGGCCCGGAATTTACATCCCAGGTCACCCAACAACTTGTCCAATTCTTACAGATACCCTGGAAATTTCACATTCCATATCGTCCCCAGTCCTCAGGAAAGGTAGAAAGGATGAATAGAATAATCAAAGAAACTCTTACTAAATTAACCCTTGAGGTACATCTGGATTGGACTAAACTTTTGCCAATTGTTCTCCTCAAAGTGCGGGCTTTCCCCAGAAAGCCCCTGGGCCTGAGCCCCTTTGAGGTGATGTACAGAAGGCCCATGCTCCCTCCTGGACGCCGCCCCACTGAATCTCCTCCCATACCAAGCTTCCTACACTCCCCTTTGCTGACGGAACTCTGCAATGCCCTCTGGAAATTTGTCAACCACAACCTGCCTGCCCCTGACCCCCAAGCCCCCTTGCCCCCTTTACAAATTGGGGACATGGTCTATCTGTCAGATAATCTCCAGGGTGACCTAAACCCAAAGTGACAGGGACCATTCAAAATCATCCTGCTTACCCCAACTGCAGCTAAACTCAAGAAGGTTACCTCCTGGGTACACCTCTCTCGCCTAAAATGGGTCACTTCTGATCCTGCGCTGCCCTCCTTAACTGACCCCTATCAGGTCTCTCTCACAGGGCCTACCTCCTTAAAAATCACCCGGCGACAACCTCTATTGACCATCCAAGAAGACACTGAATGACCTGGACACTCTTCAACCTACAGCTGTTCCTGACCCAACTACTACAAGACCTCTGGACCAGCACCCTGACAGAAACCTCCTTCGAAGAACTGACCATGCTGGTGTCTCAACTATGGCTTCAGGAAACTTTCTACAACCTGACTCCAGATAAAATTGATTTCTTTACTCTCATTCTCTACATCATTCTACATCCTAATGAACACTGTTCCTCCTCAGATTCAAGCAACCACCAACTTGAGACCTTCTGCCCCTCACCCTGACTGGCCTCTTCCCGTCTCTCTAACTATAACTGCACTCTTAATCTTAGTCCTTGCTATAGGCCTAGTAACTGTCTACCCCCAGGACTGGTCACTTATCCTTCATCTTTCTGTTGGTATCGTCTACGTCATTAGCTGTGTTCTACTCCTAGGGTACTATTTCCTGCTGGGAGCCGTTCTGGAACTACTGCCTGATGACAAAGTCATGGCAACACTCAAGAAGAAACTGCACAGCGGTTTCTCTCCAGGATCAGAACCTTCAATCCTTTCTGTTTCTATGCTTTTGTTGTGGCTAGCTGTGTTTCTTTCTTTGTTGGCAGGATTTGAAGGGGCTTCTGTAGTGAGTTCACGAGAGTCCAGGGAAAAGAAAAATGATCCTCTGCCTCAAAGAAATATTCCCCAAATGATTAAGCCTGCTGAGGCCCCTGGCTGATGGGTCCCTAACACTCAGCCAGGGAATAAGGTCATGTTCATTTGGAAAACAAGCCCTAAGCCTATTGTGACCTGGCCTCATGAGGAGATTATTATTGATAACTGGAAAACTTAGGTCATGTATCAGGAAAAATTACAGAAACTAAGCCAATTGCCTTTTCTCAAAAGATTGGGACGCTAGAGATATTTGTGCCCCGCAGAATCTGAGCTCAGACAAAAAGAAACATGGGAGTCATACTGTAGGTGGTTTCAGGGTAGACTGTAAAGGACTTGTCCCTGCCAGAAATAGTCTTGTGGTATGTGGGTAGATGGTAAACAGACCACCACTGACAATGGCTGTAATAATGAGAAACTCTTGACCTTAGATGCCACTATAGTGCTTATTTCCTGAAGCAAGACGCTGTATTCACTGAAGTAGTAGCCTGTATGGAGTTAAGTAGATGGAACAATATGGTTTACGACATCATAGACCATGTTTTAGTAGAATAAAAATAGGTTTCAGGGTAAACATGTAACCAAATGTGACAAAGGACCAGGAAAAAAAAACCTTCAACACATCTTAGAATCAGGGGATATGGATCTGAAAGGAAAAACATTGTAACAGTCATTATGAAGAAAAACATGTGCTATATAAGTAGAAACTGAAAGCAATAAAGAGAGATTATCTTTGAACCTTCAAGAGACTCCGTGTGATTCTTCCCTTTCGCTGACACTGTTCATCCCTTGGGTACTCCTGGACCAGCTGGAGCAGGACTCTGGCAATTTCCTCTGCACTGCCTAACTAACAGCCCTATGACTCCTCTGTTCCTTATCCTTGCTGCACTCCCCAGCCTTCTGGCTATTCCCTGCCCCTGCTCAGACATTTATTCCTATGTTCATTTCTCATGTTATAATACGGCTCCAAGACCATGTACCATGAACCTCGGGGGGAAAAAGTCCAAACCCCTACTCACTGTTAAAAGTACAAAAGAGAGGAAGTTTCGTGAGCACCTGCCATAAGCCAAATGGAAAAAACATATGTTTCTATCCCATTACCCACTGGGGATACTCCGACGGGGGCGGGATACTAGATCAAAATCAGAAGAAAAAAAAACCAAGAACCAGTTATAAAAAACTTAATTTCCCGGTTACAGGTGACCCCTGAGCCTTATAAACCCCTAGACCTCCTTTCCCAATTGCGGCCTCTCCTAAAACCTCCCTCTGATAACCAACACCTTACCTACCTTCTCAACTCTTCTTTCCAATTCTTCCAGTACACACAACACACATCCCAGTGTTAGATATACATGTCACTGTCTCCCTCACCACACATAGCAATTCCCTTACCCTCAACCTGGCTGTCACAGGACAACTATACCTCCCCTTCCCAACAAAAAGCCACACAACTTATTGGGCCAGTCTCTGACAATGTCCTACTTTCTGCCTCTTCAAACCTAACCTGTATCAACTACTCTAGTCCCAACTACACTGGTCTTACAAACTCCACTCCCTCCTTCTGTTCCACTTGGGTTCTCTGGAACAGCACAAATAATTGCACCAACCCGGAAATCTTCATTCTCTGTGGGACCTATGCATATTCATGTCTCCCCCTTGACCTCCCTGGACCTTGCATCTTGGTCTTCCTGATCCCGGGTCTAACATTCCTCAAAGAAGAAGAGGTAGAACAAATAGTCTACCCCCAAGAGAAACCTTCCCACAGAAAAAGACGAGATGTCATAGCCCCCCTCCTGACTGGGACTGACATAGCAGTACCCCTAGACACTGGGATTGGGGGCATCTCGACCTCGGCCCATTTTTACTACAAACTGTCCCAAGAACTTAATGAGGATATGGAAAAAGTAGCAGAGTTCTTCGTTTCAGTCCAAAGACAAATTAACTCATTAGCTTCTGTGGCCCTACAAAATAAGCGAGCCCTAGACCTTCTCACCGCAGAAAAGGGAGAGACCTGCCTTTTTCTAGGGGAAGACTGCTGCTATTTTGTTAATGAAACGGACATAGTCCAGGGCAGAGTCAAAGAACTTAGAGACAGAATTGAACGCCGCAAAAAAGAGTTACAAAACCTTTACACTCCCCAAAACCTGTTCCAATAGGCCCTCCGTTGTTACTCCCTTTCTTGAGACCATTGGTACTTATCATTTTATTCCTCTTATTTGGACCCTGTCTCTTCAATCTCTTTCAAAGGTTTCTCCAAAAACGGATTCGGGCCATCTCTTGAGACCAAGTCAAGATAATTCTTTTGCTTAAAACCCTGACGGCAAAAATAGAAAATCAACACTATGGGCCTTAGACTTCCTTCCTCCCAGTCTACAAACCCCTGACCCTCATTTATCAGCACGAAGAAGCCTTAAACATAAAAGGTGCCCACATCTCTTTCTCTTTTTATATATATTCCTTAAGGTCTAGAATGAAGGAAAGTTGCATGGCTCAAGGTAGCCTGGAGTTAAAACTCCCCTCCAGGTCCTCCCCACCATCCTAGGCAAGACAAAGAACTCTCTCACCCGAAGGAAAAATAGACATTAGGTAAAATAGACATTAGGTTGATTACGCCCAGCTCCAAGCCGGCCCAGCCTCTGGCCAATCTCCAGAACTCCTTGCCCCAGCCGTTTAAGACATAACTACTCCCAACAACCTTGGAGAACAGGCCCCCTTAAGACAGTAGCTTTCTACATACATGCCTATATATACTTACTCTTTTCTTAGATAAGTGCAGCAGCACTAATCTGACTGCTGCCCCTTCTCGCCTCATTAAAGGTGATCTGTTCCTGTAGAGTGTCAGTCTCATTCTTTTTCTGAACCTCGCCTACTCTAACTTTGTACCTTACAATAACCAGATCAGGATTAAGTGTTCTGAGATTACAAAAAGGCAAAGAAAGAGGGGAATGAGAAGAGCTAACGTTTTTCTGCTCACCTTTTGGCGGTGTGGCCAAAAATAAATAAGTAAATAATAAAAGAAGGTGGTAAACACAATGACTAGATCTAGTATTCTGATAAGTTGTAATGTGTGTGTTCAAAATCCAAATCTCTGATTTCTTATCAAGGAGAAAAGCAGTACTGTAAAGTGTAAGAATTTTAAAGTTTGTGGTTTGGAATCAGGGGATCTGTCTTTGAACCCAGGCTACACTTGTTAGAGCTTCAGTGATCATTGCCTAATAACTTATTTCTCCAAACTCAGTTTTTTTAAATTTCTAAAGTGAGGGTAATGATTTGCATCTCAATAGGTTTCGTGGAAATTAAAAACGATACGCTGTACTAACGCTTAATACCGTACCAACAATAAAAAAGCTTTTGTCATTGTTATTGTTGTCGTTACTTAAGCCCTCCCCTTCCCGTCCCAAAGTGTCGCAATTCCGCCTGCTTCTTAAATCAACTCCTCCAAGGTCTAGAACTAGTCTCGGTTCCGCAGAGTGGGTTCCGATTCTCGGAAATCAGCTGTTTCAGTCCTGAGCAATTTTGCTAATTGGACTCCTCCCCCGCAAACACGGGGCGGGGCTTACTTGAGCTTGCCTACCATTTGCTGCTGCTGGAGGTGAGGTTTCGGCTTCTCTTGCCCCGCCCCTCGGGGAAGGAGGAGTTGTGGTGGCGCCAATGAGCTCACTGCCTGGGGAAGCGTTTGGCTGAATGGCAGTCGGTGCCGAGGTGCCCCTCTGGGCGTGACTAGCTCTGGGATTCTGCCTCTTTCTCAAGCCTGAGGAAAGGGGGCGGGTCCGAGACGCCGGCCGAAGCCGAGGGCGTCTCTGGAGGCCCTGCTGCCGGAACGCTTTCTGGCGACCGGAAGCCTGGGCCGGAGCTACTGCGGGGAACTGGGCCTGAGACCCTAACCAGGTACTGGCCTTGAGAGGGCCGGCGGGGGTGTAGGTGGAGGCGCGAGTTTTTTCTTCAAATGGAAGGTAGGCCCGGGCGGGTACACCCCGGAAGGGTCAGACTCTGTTTCCAGGTAGAAATAGGAGCTGTCGCTTGCTGCTCCTGCTGTCCAAGCTAGGGCTCCAATCGTAATGCCCCACTCCAGAAACACCCCTACTTCCAAGACCCGAAACCTGGCATTGTTGCATTGGTTCAGCGTCTTGGCCAACACTTACCTTTTGGTCTGTGTGTGTGTGTTTGTTTTATTGGAGGATAATTGCTTTACAGTATTGTGTTGGTTTCTGCCATATATCTGCATGAATCAGCCATAGGTATATATATGTCCCCTCCCTCTTGAACCTCCCTCCCACCTCCCACCCCATCCCACTCCTCTAGGTTGGTCTGTGTTATTTCTGATCCTCAGCAAAAGAAAAACAATACAGTTCAATTCAGAAAAGCTTATGGAGAACAAAATATGCACCTGAAAGAGTAATAGATAACTGGAGAAAGAAGAGTTTATAGCCCTTAACCTCCGTGTTTGCAATCTATTTAAGAAAGCCAGGTTTTTTGTTTTTATTTTTCATATTTAAGCCTCAAGGTTTACTTGCCGCTTTGCTTTATTAATACCAGCTGATTAGTTCCTTCGGAACAGAGACCTGGTCGTTTGGTTTTTTTTAAAGCAATACAAATACATAGTTTAAAAAGTCAAGCTCTATTAAAAGGGTTAAAACAGTGGAGCCCCTGCCCAATTCTTTCCTTCCCCTGTTCCTACTTCCCAGAGGAAGAAATGATTACTATATTAGTGGAAAAGAATCTTTCCCATCCTAAGCATTTCATTTGTAATTAAATCATATGACCTTTTCCGAGACCGCAGAAGGGGGTGTTTATTCTTTTCTGTTAGGCTCAGGCTGCAAGAAGTTTAGATTTCCTAAACAGACAGATGGCGGTGGGCAAGGAGAGGTAAGAACAATTCTTCACCCAGCCTGTTTAGTGACCGGCAAAAATCAGTTTTGAGTGAAATTGGTTTCACTCAATTGAAATTGTGAATTGATTATCTCACAAAGTTGATAATCCACATGAAAAATTAGAAATTGACAGAGGTCGAAAAAGTGTCATAGTCCTAGGGATTGAGTGACTCCTTGCACAGTGTTTAAGCATCTTAAGCATCTGCTAAAGAGTGGAGCTCCTCCTTCCAACTTGGAGAGCAGTTTATCTCCACAGAGGTTTCAGCCTCTGATAAAAGGTTTGGGGCCAGCAGGGATAATGCTGAAATAAAAACTCAAGACTGACTTTTAAATAGTCCAGCGTAAGTGTATACAAAACCAAACAAATGCATGTATAATAAGTTCACTGGGGGAGATAAATGAAATAAAGATTGTGAAAATACCATTACTGGTTGTTGAAGCTGGGTGACAGGTACATGTATGATCCTTGTACTACTCACTCAACTTTGTTGTGTGTTTGAAAATTACCACTGAAACAAAAAAGGCTTACACATTGGAGCTCTTAAATAATACTCTGTGGAAAAATATGCACCAAACTGGTAATACTGGTTACTTCTGGAGAAGAGGAAAAGGGACCAAGATTGGAAGTGGGATCAATCTAGACTTTAATTTTTTTCTTGCCGGTATGATTTAATTTTTAAATTTGTAATAATAAATAATCATGAGACTGTGGATGATTTAGTCCAGCAAAATTTCCAATTGGGAATCTACATCCTTCAGGCTCAGACCCCAAATGGCGCAGTGGGAGATGCTGCAGAACCTTGATAGCCCGTTTCAGGATCAGCTGCACGAGCTCTACTCAAATAGCCTCCTGCCGATGGACGTTCGACAGCACTTGGCTGTCTGGATTGAAGATCAGAACTGGTGAGGCCTTCTGGGAATCAGGGGGATGAAGAGAGTGATTTCTTTCTCCTGAGCCCCCAGGATCCTGGAGACACCTGGAAGGGGTTGAAAGGCCTCAAAATAGTACCAGTCCTGCAGACACACTCATCCTTGTTCTTCCTGGTCCCCAGGCAGGAAGCTGCACTGGGAAACGATGCTGCCATAGCTAATATGCTATTCTTCCACTTCTTGGACCAACTCAACTCTGAGTGTGGCCGATGCAACCAAGACTCGGAGTATTTTTTGCTACAGCACAACTTGCGAAAATTCTATCGGGACATTCAGGTACTCAGAGGAGCAGGGGATAACAAAGTAGGAATGGGAGCTGAGTGAAGAGGAGGACTTTCTGGATATGGAACATGGGACAGGACCTGGAGTTTCAAAGGGACAGGAGAAGATGTGGGGGGAAAAGGACAGAGTCTGGATTTAGGGGATCCCGGAAGAGAGAAGGGCAGAGTCTAGATGATCCTATTAGAAAGAGGCTAGGGTTTGGGGAACCAGTGGTGAAAAGGGGTAGGGCTTGGGATCCTGAAGAAGGAGAGAATACTGAGGTCACCAGTGGGGAGGGTCTGTGATGGTAGTTCATTGATGGCAGTTGAGTTTTATCAATTCTTCCTCTTTTCCTACTGCAGGCCCTTCCCACTGGCTCTACCCAGTTGGCTGAGATGATCTTCAATCTCCTTTTGGAAGAAAAAAGAATTCTGACCTGGGCTCAGAGGGCTCAGCTGGTAAGAACAATTTGGTGGTGCTGTTGAAAAGCTCCTGGAGTAGAGAGGGACCGTGCAAAGGACTCAGGAAATTTGCCTCAGAACAAGATCTCTCCACATCCTGTGATTTAATTTCAGGTCTGGATTTTAGGGGTGACAGGTCAGAGTTGAAATGTGCTCATAGCCTTTTATTTCAGGAACAACAAGAGCCAGCCCCTGAAGCACCTGGGGAGAGCCAGCAGCATGAACTTGATTCCCGGATCCTGAAATTACAGGCTATGAAGGAGGTTGGTAGATGCAGCAAGAGCTAGGGCGGGCAGGACTCAACCTGACTCCTATCACGGAGGCAGCCTCACTGGGGTCTCATCTCTTCTGCAGAAGCTGGTGAAATCCATCAGCCAACTGAAAGACCAGCAGGATGTCTTCTGTTTCCGATATAATATCGAGAAATCAGGTAGAAAGCACTTTGAGGGGTTGGGTGCCTACTGCCAGGGTATGTCGTAGAGGTCAGGGTAGTGATATAAACCGAGGGATAGCTGGTGAAGGTTGGAGGAGGTGTTTGGGAAACTGCCTTGGCCGATTGAGTGGGCTTCTGGTTCTAGCAAGACAATGCAGAATTTGCCTGAGGGCCCAGAGGTCCCTGTGCTTTGCTTGGTTCCCCTTCTTCCCCCTTTGAAACTCCCCTCTCCTGACTCTAATTGAGGTCTGGGTCAGAAAGGAGAAGGGGAAGAGCCCTAGGCCTGAGCACTTCTTTCCCTCCCTCTCCTGCCATCCAGTGAGGACACCTTCTTTGGACCCCCGTCAGAACAGACAGATGGACATTCTTCAGGAAACACTCAATGAATTGGACAGACAGAGAAAGGTGGGAGTCAGAGGACAGAAGGAGTGGGCAGCAGGGAACTGGGGAAAATGAAGCATCGGGAGCCCTGGCTTCCTGGCTTTGGTTTCTTTGTCTCTTCATGCCTAGTTGGATGGTGGAGGGTAATGGTAAGAGGCTCTCAGTACTTACTTTATGTCTTCCACAGGAGGTGCTGGATGCCTCCAAAGCACTGCTAGGCCAGTTAACTACCTTAATTGAGCTATTGCTGCCCAAGTTGGAGGAGTGGAAAGTCCAGCAGCAGAAAGCCTGCATTGGAGCGCCCCCTGTTGGAGGGTTGGAACAGCTGGAGAAGTGGTGAGAGGCACCTCCCCAACCTCACGCTCACCTATCCCTAGTCCTAACTACCACCTGTGATTTGTAGACTATAATGCCCTGAATGAGCTTCCCCAGTGGCTCAGTGGTAAAGAATCCACCTGCAATGCAAGAGACCCGCATTCAGTCCCTGGGTCGGGAAGATCCTCTGGAGGAGGAAATGGCAATCCACTCCAGTTTTCTTGCCTGAGAAATCCCATGGACAGAGGAGCCTGGCAGGCTACAGCCCATGGGGTCACAAAGAGTCAGACACGATTGAGTGACTGAGCACACACACAATGGCCTGTATATGACAAGAGACACCACCCTCCTTAATCTCTACTCCCCAGAATGATCTCAGCTCCCTTGTCTGATTGCAGCTACACTCTGCTCTTCATTCTCACCAGCCAGCAAGCCCAGAGCCCAGTCTTTGCTTTGGGGAAGGTAATGAATTGATCCACAGTCCAATTTCTCCTGCCTCTTTAATCACCAGAGAAATATCTTTTTACCTTTTTTTAGTGCAATGAATATAATGCTGCAAAAAAAGGAAAAGAAAATTACCTGTTACCTTAATATCCATTGTAGCTACTATAATATTATTAAACAAAAATTGAAACGTACTGTTCAAACTACTTTGAGACCTGTGAGTTTGTTTTTTAACTTAGCAGTATATAATATTTACTTGTGATACGTTTTTTTTGGCCATACCACACGGTATGTGGGATCCTAGTTCCCCAAGCAGGAATCAAACCCATGCCCCTTGCAGTGGAAGCCTGGAGTCTTAACCAGCAGGGAAGTCCCTACCCGTGATACTTTTAATAGATGCATCATAGTTCACTTTATGGGAGTAATATAATTTAATTAATAAACTCCTATGTTTGGATATTCAGGTTGCTTTTAATTTCTTGCTATTGTTTTCTAGTAAACTGTCTTATCTATTGTGATGTTAAAAAATAACTAATGTGTCCTTCAATATATTTGATTTGAAAGATACCTATTATTTAAATATTTTCTCATGAGAAAATTTATTATAATTTAATCTATTAAAAATATACCACAGGGAACTTCCCTGGCGGTCCAGTGGTAAGACTGCGCCCTTCCACTGCAGAGGGCATGGGTTCGATCACTGGTCAGGGAACTAAGGTCCTGCATGCTATGTGGTGCAGCTGAAAGTTAATAAATAAATAAATAAAAATATATCACAACTGTTCAGGTAAATTGAAAACAGGTGTATAGGGCTTAGGGTACAGGATAAGTATTTAAATTACAGTTGCAGGATTGGCAAACTATGGCCTGTGAGTGATTTCTTGCTTTTTTTTATTTTTGGCTGTGCTGTGCTGTGCTGGCTTATGGGATCTTAGTTCCGTGACCAAGGACAAACCCATTCCCTTTACAGTGGAAGTGCTAACCACTGGACTGCCAGGGAATTCTCGACTTCTCACTGTTTTAAACAGTGCTGCAGTAAATAACCTCTTGTGCGTTTGCATGCATGCTGAGTCGTGTCCAACTCTTTGTGACCCCATGGATGGTAGCCTCCTAGGCTCCTCTGTCTGTGGAATTTTCCAGGCAAGAATACTGGAGTGTGTTGCCTTTTCTGCCTCCAGAAATAACCTCATAGTTACATCTTTATTTACAACCCTAATTTATTTCTGTAAGTTATTGGAAGTGATACTTCTGGGTTGGAGAATATATCTTTTCTTGTTGGTGGTACTGTTATTGTGTTCTTTTGTTTCATTGTTTTTATATACAAAGAGCTTTATTGCTTTTTCTGATTGTAAATATATGCCAATTGAAAAAATTTCAGACTACTGAAAAGAGGGAAAAAAAGTAAAAATTATCCATCTGCATAATCTTATCATGCAGAGGTACCCACTGTTAATGCTTTTGAATACATTTTTCCAGATTTTCCCTATGCATATACACAAATATACGTCTGTTTTAAACAGAAGTCAGATTATATCATATATGTATACTATCTTATATTTTTTAATTTAATATTTTTGTACATTTTCCATATTAAAAATTTCCACCTATTTTATCATTATTTTTAATGGTTGCATAGTATTCCGTGATATAACTGTAACATAATTTATATCTTGGGATCTCAAAGAGTCTAACATGACTTAGCGACTAAATTACCACCACATATACCCAGTACCAATTGTTTCTAATTTTTCTATTACAGATAACAAAGCCATGAACTATGACCATCTGTCTGTCCATTTGTTTGATTATTTCTTTAGGGTGTATCTTAGAATACTGTAAAGCATATGTACATTTTTGAGGCTTTTTAAAAAAGAGTTCCAAACTGCTATCCCAATCTGTTTGCTTTCATGTAGTGGATGATTGTTTTCCTGCTACCACATTGTCTATTGTTATTATTTCTTATTATAAAAACAGTAAAATATAGAAGTTAAAAGTATGGATTGTACAGCCAGACTGCCTAGGACCACATACAACTTCATTCCTTACTAGTTTTATGACCATGAGCAAGTCACTTTACTCTTTCAGTGCCTCAGCTTTATCCTCTATAAAATAGGGATAAAATAGTACCTACCTCATAGGGTTGTTTTAAGAATTAAATGTATGAAGATGTGTAAAGCACTTTAAAAAAAAGTAGAGATCAAGCATCATATGTTAACCATATTATGTTAATGAATCTTTTACTGGTTTTAATATGTGAAAGTGGCTTTCATTTTCATTCCTTGCATTATGAACAATGTTGAATAATCTTTCATACACTTCCTGGATTCTTTTTTTGTCCCAATCAGTTTATGACTTTCCACATAGTTAAAGGGGAGCTTTTGGAGCCTGTCTGGGGGTTCCAGGAAACTCATGATTCTTTCTTCCTTGGATTGTGTCATCACCCAGGTTCACAGATGGAGCAAAGCTGTTGTTTCACCTGCGGCAGCTGCTGAAGGAGCTGAAGGAATTGAGTCACATGGTCTCCTATGAGGGGGACCCTCTGATCAAAGGGGTGGACCTGCGGGAGGCCCAGGTCACAGAGCTGCTGCAGCGCCTGCTCCACAGGTCTGGAGGCCAGGAAAGGGACCCTCATGGAGGCCAGAGGGAAAGGACCAAGGAAGCCATTCTTACAGATACTGACCTCTATATATTCTCTCCACATCTCCCCAGAGCCTTTGTAGTAGAAAATCAGCCCTGCATGCCCCAAACTCTTCATCGACCCCTCATCCTCAAGACAGGGAGCAAGTTCACCGTCCGAACAAGGTTGGCATCTCAGAACTCATTCCTGCTTCCTTTTTCCAGCCCTGACACTGTGTACTTTTTGGCTTTTCAGATTTTCTCACTCTGAGCTGTTTTTTCTCTCATTTCCCCTCGGTCCACTTACCTCTTCTCATCTCTTCCCTTATCTTTTTTAAACATCTGTTCTATCCAGGAGATTGAGGTTGACCACTTTCCCCCATCTACCTCCCTCCTCTCCAGGCTGCTAGTGAGACTCCAGGAGGGCAATGAATCACTGACTGCGGAAGTCTCCGTTGACAGGTAAGTTGGGGCAAGTGAAGGGTGGGACCAAGAGATGCCCGGGACATGGGGTGATGGAGTGGAGGAGACAGCTACCGTTTACAACCAGGCCCTAGGGCTGTGTTCTTTCCCCTTCCATTACTACCTCATAGAAATAGCTCATCCCTTTTGAGTCCTTACTATGTGACATATAGCTTGTCAAGTACCCAATTTAAAATTGTCACAGGAACCCCAGGAGTTAGATACTATCAATGCACTATTCAAATGAAGAAATAACTTCAGAGAATTTATGTCTCTAGTACAAGCCACATAACTGGTGAGCTATTTGAACTTAGGTCTGTCTGACCCCAAAGACTGAATCCCTTACTTCTACATTATTTTGCTTCCTAATTATTTTTTTTTCTTTTTAGGAATCCTCCCAAATCACAAGGGTAGGTACCTAACTAGGATGCTGCAGACTCTGTGCACTGTATGAGCTACACAGTCACATGTGACAGCCCTGATGGGGACACAGATAAGGAGGAGGTCGATTTGTGTGGTACATAGACAGCGAAAGAAGGGGAGGTCTGAAATGAAGTGGAACTTTTGTTGTTTTCCTGCCAGACTCTGCTCCTGAGCTCCATATATCTTCTTTTTCTTTGGAACAGCTTCCGGAAGTTCAACATTCTGACCTCAAACCAGAAAACTTTGACCCCAGAGAAAGGCCAGACTCAGGGCTTAATTTGGGATTTTGGCTACCTGGTAAGGTGATTAAGAAGGAATGCTTTTTTTAATATTTATTTTTGTTTATTTGGCTGGGTTGGATCTTAGTTGCAGTACGTGGCATCTTTGTTGCGACCTGCGGGATCTCTAGTTGTGGTGCGGGGGCTTAGTTGCCCCGTGGCATGTGGGATCTTAGTTCCCAGACCAGGTATCGAACCCATGTCGATTGGAAGGCAGATCTTCAATGACTGGACCATCAGGGAAGTGCCAGAAGGATGCTGTTTTAAGCTTGTAGTGCAATGGAACAGGCTGGGGGAAGTTCCCAGGCCCTGGGAAGTCCTGAGGGCAAAGCTGGGGTTCCAGGGGCCTTGGGGTCTCTTCTCTGGCATTCTTTCTCCCTCCCTTCCATTCACAGACTCTGGTGGAGCAGCGTTCAGGGGGTTCAGGAAAAGGCAACAATAAGGTGAGGCCTGGAAAGAGGGTTAGGGGGCAGGAGGAACTTGCCAGAGGGCACTCTGATCACTGAGTCTTCTGTTGTCCCAGGGGCCGCTGTCCGTTACAGAGGAATTGCACATCATTAGCTTCATAGTCAAATACACCTACCAGGGTCTGAAGCAGGAGCTGACAGTGAGTGAAAATGAAGTGCATTTGTGGGGAGACATAAGGAGGGGTTAAGCAGAAACCATTCAGGGTAGGCTGTGATCAGGCCCTTACCAAACGTCTGCAGTTGGAAGCCTCACATCCCTCATTGGTGATTTCTGTCTCCTCCTCAGACGGACACCCTCCCTGTGGTGATTATTTCTAACATGAACCAGCTCTCAATTGCCTGGGCCTCGGTTCTCTGGTTCAATCTGCTCAGCTCAAACCCCCAGGTAGGAGATGGGGCCAACAGGTGAAGGGAGGCCAGGAAGGGCATGGAAGCTTGGTGTGAGGGCACTGCTTCTGAGCCACCCTGTCCCCTCCCACCTCTGCAGAATCAGCAGTTCTTCTCCAACCCCCCAAAGGCCCCGTGGAACTTGCTGGGCCCTGCTCTCAGTTGGCAGTTCTCCTCCTATGTTAATCGAGGCCTTGACTCAGACCAGCTAGACATGCTGAGGGACAAGCTGTTTGGTACCGATACTTCTTTTCTCTCAGCCTTTCCCTAACCTCTGTCTGCCCCAGCCCCCCGTCCCTTCTGTCCCAGGACCTTTGGCCTTGCCTCCTTGCATCATCTTGAACTGTCCTTCCACAGGGCAGAACTCCAGGACTGAGGGTGCGTCGTTGTCCTGGGTCGACTTCATTAAGGTAATTCCCTGCATCCCTTGCAGCTGGCCCCTGGCCCCGTCCAGTTACTAGCCCTTCCCCCACCCCTCCCTCTCCACTCCCGGGGCAGCTCTGCACCTCTTCCTGCTTTGCCATTCTTCCTTCAGCGAGAGAGTCCCCCTGGCAAGCTACCGTTTTGGACATGGCTCGACAAGATTCTGGACCTGATACATGACCACCTGAAGGATCTCTGGAAGGATGGGTAAGGCCTTGGTCAGTCTCCCTCTTTCCACTCCCTCAGGCCCAGCTGCCTTTCTGGGCTTGAGAGTGGACTCTGTGCGCCCTCATGTGGCAAATAGAGGGAGAGTGCAAAACCCACTGCAGGGTCACATCCCCTCATGTTCGCAGTAGTAGTCTCCTAGCCTGTATTTGTCAAGCATCCACTGTGTTCCAGAGCCTACTAGGTGCTCTTGATGAATTCTCTCATGTAATCCTTTCAGCCCTGCTGCGTGGTGGGTGTTGCCACCCTCAAGTGAGGAAGTGAGGGCTCAGGGAGGTTAAGGGACTTATACCAGGGGGACAGTCGGGATTCGAACCCAAGCCTGTCTGACCCCACCCCTGTGCACTTTCCACCACACTGCCTGCCCATTTGGGCAGCACTTTGCCTTTTACAAGGTGCTTTTCACCTGTGTGATCTCTCTGAAGCTTCACACCTCTTCCAGCTCTGGGAGGTGGATACTGTCAGTCAAGTGAAATGACTTGGCCAACACAGAACAGTCTGTAACAGGTTGGCAGAGCTGGGGCCCAGCCCTGGCACTCTGTCCCTCTACAAGGGGAGCAGGAAGCAGCAGGGCCTCACAGCTGCTCTCTGTGCTGCAGACGCATCATGGGCTTTGTGAGTCGGAACCAGGTGCGCCGGCTGCTGAAGAAGACTGTCTCAGGCACCTTCCTGCTGCGCTTCAGTGAAACGTTGGAGGGGGGCATTACCTGCTCCTGGGTGGAACACCAGGATGATGGTCAGCAGCTCTGCCGTTCCCTTAGCCTCTCCTTTCCTCCCCTCTACTGCTCTTGGCTTCCCCAGCTCTGTCCCAAATCCCTTGGCAGATCTGGGGTTGGGCAGCTAGGGTGGGGAGCCCCCGGGCCCAGCCTCTCCTCTCAAGCCTTCCTGTTCCTACATCCACTCTCCAGACGAGGTGCTCATCAACTCTGTGCAGCCCTTCACCAAGGAAGTGCTGCAGTCACTCCCACTGACCAAGATCATCAGCCAGTACCAGATGCTCACGGAGGAGAACATACCTGAGAACCCGCTGCGCTTCCTCTACCCGCGAATCCCCCGAGATGAGGCTTTTGGGTGCTACTCCCAGGAGAAAAGTAAGAACCATTGATATATTTCACTGGTAGGGTGCAGGGGTCCACAGGCATCCATAAATGCAGCTCTTGCATTTCAACATGGGAAAACCAACATCCAGAGAAGGGAAGGGATTTGTCCATGGGATGCTGCTAGTCAGTCAGTAGGGAGACATGGCAGTCAGGAGCGCCTGCACTAGAGGACCCTGGGGCAATGTGTCCAATCCACTGACCTTCCCTGCCTCCTTTGTCTGTCCCCCATAGTTAATCCCGAGGAACGGAAGAAATACTTGAAACATAAGCTCATTTTTGTCTCTAACAGGTGAGATATGAACTCTTTGCCCACCTTCCTTAACCCTTCTTGGCTAATATAGTGACCCAGACCTGCCCAGTTCTGGTCTCCCCAGCCTTCTCTCCTACCAACCCAGGCTCCCCAGCCCTCTGGGGTTTTTTTCCCTACTCTTTTAGTCTCTATTTTCCTGGTGCCATCCTTAGGTTGTCTCTATGGGGGTTCCCTGATAATAATCGTCATCATGACTAATGTTAATGGACATCTACTTGATGCAAAGCATAGTACTAGATTCTTTTAGAACTTTTTTTTTTTCATTTAATCCTTATGAGAACCCAGCCAAGCCAGAAATGGTAATAGCCACAGTTAATGAAAGTTCATTATGTGTCAGGCACTGGGCTAAAAGCTTTGCGTTCGTTTTCTTATTTACTGACTTCATTAACAGTCCTGTGACACAGAAAATACTGTTATTACTATTTTTAGCTGAGGAACCTGAGGTTTAATGTGGTGAAGTGTCATGCCTCGGGTACATGGCTGATCAGTAATCCAGGTCTCTCAAATTCCAGAGCCCTGATTTTAACCATCCTACTGCCTCTCAAGTATTCTGAAGTATGGTTGTTTAGGCTCAGAGAGGTTGGGTCACTTTGTCTAATGTCCCCCAACTAGTCAATGATAAGATTTAAACTCTGGTAAGCCTAATTCCAGAGCCTGTGGTCTTAAGCCCTCTGCTCTGTTGCCTTTTTACACTAGAAAAATAGCCTCTGCTTTCTCTGCCATCCCCCACTTCACCTAAACAACTGAGTCCTGCTCTTTTGTCTGTATTGGGTATCCAGACAGGTGGATGAACTGCAGCAACTGCCAGAGCTCAAGTTGGAGCCAGAGCTGGAGTCATTAGAGCTGGATCTGGGGCTCGCATCAGGGCCTGAGCACGGGGAAGGCCTGGACTTAGAGCCACTGCTGGAGGTGGGATTGGATCTGAGCATGGAGCCCATGCCGGAGCCCACACTGGAGCCCACACTAGGCGAGTTGTCACAGGGAGTCCTAGAACCACACCTGGGACCACAGCTGCAGCTGGAGCCTATTCCAGAGCTCGATCTACAGACCATGCCAGAGCCAGATTTGCCCTATGATCTGAGACACTTGAACACTGAGGACATGGAAAGTAAGTGATGATGTGCAGCTAGGGAAGAGAGGACACATTGCCTTTCCCAGCTCCCCTCCCTCACTCGCTTACAGAAAAAGCCTGTGTTCTAAGCTCCTCATTGGAGAAAGGCTGATTTCCCTGCGATTCATTTCATTAGTAAATACACATGCCTCCCCCACCCCACCTAATGCCCCCCTCAGGCCCTATCTAGGCCTCTGCTGCCATCCTCCCTCACTTTCCCTGCTGGTTTGGGAACTCCTAGTCTGAGACCAGGGCCTGACTTCTTTCTCTGGATGATCTAGTCTTTAGGGACAGCATGAGGATTGAAGAAATCATGCCAAACGGTGATCCACTGTTGCCTTGCCAGAACACCATGGATGAAGCTGACGTCTTCAACCCCAGCCACTTCTATGCAGATGGGCCCTTGAGCCCTTCTGACTACTAGGAGCTACATTTCCTCAGATCTTTCTGTGCATTTGCCCCTCCTGCTGCTCACATCATGATGTTGCTCTCCAAGGATGGGACATGAGGCATGTGCCCCTTCTAAACTGGGTTAACCCTGGGGGAATGTGAGGGAGAAGCATAATATGGGTAAGGAGAGGCAGCAATGAATCAGAAGAGATGTTACCCATGGCTCCGACTGGAGCTGCCTGCTGTGCTGGGAGGTACAGGCATTCAAGGGCAGGCCAGGACAGTTAGGAGGTACCTGTAGGGCTCAGGGCAGTGCCTTCTTTCCAGTATGGAAGGCTTTCATCATTTTAGTGACTGATAAGACTAACCTGGTGCCCATTTCATCTTTCTGGAATGCCCTTTCTGCTCAAAACAGCTCTGACTTCTGATCCCGCAGTGCCTGGGGACTCCTGTCATTGGCCAAATATACTCTTGGCCAAGAAAGCAGGGAAGGAAGCCCTGGGTCAAGGAGCAAGAGAGGGCCATGCTTAGGAGCCATACTTCTCAATTGCAGTCCCTTGTAACCTCATTCAGCTTGCTCAGCCTTAGCAGGGATTATGGCCAAAAAGATCCCAGTTACTCTATATACCAAGGGGTCACGAGGTAAGATCCCTTTCCACTGTAGCCCTGCAGAGCAGAAGGATGCATTTTATAGTGCTTTGGCCCTGTTTTTCAATTCTGTTTCTTTTTACTGACAAGCCTAGACTTACAGATCCACATAAATAAGTCTTTATTGAAAAAAGTACATAATTCAGTATAAATATAATAAATAATCCTCATCCCCAAGCTCCTGCCACTATAAATAATCCCAAAATTTCCCTTCCCATGTAATAAATATTCAGCCTCTCCTAGGTCAACATCATTAAGTCAGTCAGTTTTGGTAATTTTTCAACAGAATAAGTCTCATTAAAATTAATGGACTGATGAACTTTTTGGCTCACAGGTGTCTAGGTTGATAGATTGATCTTAGCATTACTGAGCCATGGAGGTCTGGGTGTCATCCTTAAGCTTCTGGCTTTAGGGGCTCAGAGTTGCTGCTCCGTGGGCAAAGACCCGGGCAGCTACAGCCACAAAGGCCTGGAGGCTTCGAAGGATCTTGAGACGGAGAAGGAGGCGCTGCCATGGCTGGCTGGGAATAGGGCTTGGAGTCTTCTCAGTTTCCCAGTGGTGACCCTCGGGCTGAAAGGACACAGGACACAATCAGAGAGGACTCTAAATCGTTCACCCCACCCCCACCCTCAGGCCCTGTCTCTGACACCTGCAAGCCCCTCTCCTCCAGGTCCCTAGTTCATACCTGCAAGAGTTTCCTGAGGCCCAGTACAGAGGCGTGAAGCTGGTCCACAGGGCCATCTGGGAGTAGAGAAGGCTCCCCTGTGAAAATATCTGAGCCCAGCAGCTTCTCGTAAAAAACCAGGCCTCGATGAATCCTTTGCAAGCAGGACTGGGGAGAAAAGAAAGCCATGAAAGAAAACAGATAATGGGGACTTCCCAGGCGGTCCAGTGGTTAAGATGCCGCACTTCCACTGCAGGGTCCATGGGTTTGATCCCTGGTTGGGCACAGCACAGCTCAGCCAAAATCAAAATGAAAGAAAGAAAACAGATCCCTTCTAATTACTCCGCCAAAGACTCACCTGATGTTTGCCATTCTTAAGACATGGCTGTGATCTGAATGTTTGCGTCCCTGTGAAATTCGTATGTTGAAATCCTGACCCCCAGTGTGGTGGTGGTAGGAAGTGGGACTTTTGGGAAGTTACTGGGTCATGAGGATGCAGCCCTCATGAATGGAATTATTGCTATTATAAAAGAGACCCACAGAACTCCCTACTCCTTCTCACAATGTGAGGAGACAAGAAGTCTGATCTGGAAGAGGGCCCTCACTCAACCACACTGGCACCTTGACCTCAGACTTCCAGCCTCCAGAGCTGTGAGAAATAAATGTCTGTTGTTTATAAACTACTGAGTCTATGGTTTATTGTTACAGCAGGCTGAATGGATAAGGACAGATAAACTTTTACTAATTCACCATGGTATCCAGCTCTGTCTCCAGTCCCCTCTTCCTGGGGGCCCAGACTCATCTTTGTACCTGACTGTTGTCCCTGAGTCCTTGCGGATCACAGCCATCCTCACACTGGATACGGGGGACATCATCTGTAGTCTCATCACCTCCTTCTTCTCTTGGTAGATCCTGAAATGGAGGAGGGGTGAGAAGAGTGAAGAAATAAGTACTCTCAAATCCCACCTGGACCTTTGGGCCCTTACTCTCCTTGGATCCCTACTCCAGGGGTCCTCTCAACCACTGTTCTCTCTTACCCCTGATGGCTTTCAACCCTCCAGCTTCCACCCCAGGCCACAGCATCTTCCACTAAAGCCTTAGAGAGCTCAGATAGGCTCTAGGGGCTGCCACTCACCACATGTCCCATTGGTAGGTGTGCACTCCAGGCTAGCATGCAGAGTTGCTGTGAGAGCTGTTGGCCCCGAGCCCAAGCAGGGCTGCTGTCCTCTGACACAGCCCGGCCCTGAGCTGCCCAGGGCAGCAGTAGCAGCAGCAGCATCACAGCTCTGTTCCCCAGCATCTCGTTGCCTGCCTCTCCAATCTGGCTGGCTCCGTGCCTTGCAGTCCCTGTGGAACCTCTGTCCACTTCCCCTTGCTCTGAATCCGATTCTCTCTGTTCTGTGCGTCTGGTTCCCTCTTGCTCACCGTGGTTCTGAGCTACTTCCTGTAGATTTCTCCCCTTGTCTCTGAGTCTCTTTTTAAGGTCCCTGCATTGTGAGACCCGCCCTTTAAACTAGCAGGTGACTCACAGCAGGTGGGATTCCCCTCCTGCATCATCCCCCTCCGTGGGGAGCCCAGGTAAGTGGCCTCAGTTCCAGGGGAAATGAGTCCTGTGGTGGCTGTGGCTGGAGGCCTGGGATGAGACTTCTGTGTAATGCTCTCCAGGAATAAAGTGGCCGAAGACAGGGGGAGGGGTGGGAGCAGCAAATATTTAAATGAATCTAGTCTCAAGTTCCTTCCTGTTTAACCTTTCCCTCATCTTTTTGTGTCTCTAAGCTATGTTAGCCCTCCCTTCAAACCTAATTTCCTCACCTCCTGCCTGAGTAAAAACCGAAACAGAAGCATTCATTTATCTCCCAATAGGATGGCAAGCTCAGTTTGGAATGAAGCTAGGTTCCCACCTGATGTCCTCAATATAATAAGGGGGCTTCTTTTTCTCTGTTGGGAAGTGTTATTTTCACTGTGAGAGAATGGACATGAAGGCATTTTGTGAACTGGGAAGCCACATCTGTTCAGTATAAGGTATTACTCTTCCCTCACTTTAGGCCTCACTCTGGAGGCTAGGGGAGCTGTTGGAAGGAGAGCGTCATTGCTAAGAACCATCTGATTCTTCAACCTTAGTGGCCCAAGTTTCTTGGGCTCTGTGGGATTCAGGTGATTTGGGGGTAGGGGACATCAGTGTGTAAGTGAGGGCTAGAAATCCAACTGGAGATATTCCAGCACCGAGCCCTTTGCCATGGCTAGAAAGTCCAGGGTTCTGGGTAGTTGAAGGTGCACCGTGTCAGTGACCCTGGCTGGTCCTTCAGCCTGTTGCATCCATGGGTAAAATCCGCTGATACTGATTTCATCACCATCCCTGATGCAACATTCAGTGAAACAGCTGAGACTGTGAGGTTGGGCGTGGGAGTGGAGGGTGGCCCAAATCTGGGACTGTCCCCACCCCAGTGGAGGGTCCTAGGACAATCTGGACGTCAGAATGAGGCCATGGATGACCACACAGATGGCTCCCAAGGCCTTTCCAAGAGGTTGACCCTCTTTCTCTGAGAAACTTACCCTCGACAGAGGTCTCTGTTCCCTTAGGACTATTCAAAACTGCCCAGTGAAATTTCTGATTCAAATGTGACTCTGCGGTAAATCCACCCTTTGGATAATACATTTCCAGCCTCAGAGAAGTTATCTCAGTTTGAGTGAGAAATGGTTTGCCTTCTGAGAAAGGTGGATATGCATGAAATAAGGAAATTGGGGGTAGGGTAGGGGGGCTCACCTCACTTTTGTATAATGTCTCCCATGCTTTTCCCACCTCTAGTTCCCATTCTGGGAGCCGCTTAGGATAGGAGATGGAAGGTGAACAGGAGGAGGAGGAGGAAGTGGAACCCTGGGGGATGGGATGAGAGGGAGAAGGGTGAGTTGGAAGCACGGGGCTTTGTTTCACTTCCTGGTGCTTTGGGAGTTGGGTAGGAAGCAAGGTTGGTGGGGTGACTGTGGGACTGTTGTTGACAGGAACTACTTCCAGGACTATATCTGACCTGGAGCTGCAAGGAGACCTTGACGTCAGCAAGACCTCAACCGTTATGCAAATTATATTGACAAGACACTCCCAAGCAGGCCTTTCCAGTTGGATGCCTGGACACCAAATCCAGTTGAAGTTTCCCCAGGTAGTTAGTAATGATGGCTTCTATCCAACTCTCACTTTACACCAAATACTTGGTTTAAGCACTTTTCATGTATTAACCCATTTAATTTTCACAACAGCCCAATGAGATGGGTACAAATGAGGAAACTGAGGTGCAAAGATAAGTAACTCACCTAGGATTACTATTAAGTGGCCAGAATGACCTCAAAGACTTCAGATTCTGCATTATCATTCTATTATATTGGATGCTGTGAGGGGACACTACACATCTTAACAAAGGAGCTCTTTTAGCCAGATGTTGCTGGTATCTCAGGCCTTGTAATTCTCACTGTTAAGTCTTTAGAAAATTTTTTTTGGCTACACTGGGTCTTAGTTCTGGCAAGGATCTTTGATCCTTGAGGCATGTGAACTCTTAAGTTGCAGCATGAGGGATCTTGGGATTCCCTGACCAGGGAACAAACCCAGGCCCCCTGCCTTGGGAGCGCAGAGTCTTGGCCGCTGGATCACCAGGGAAATCCCTGTTAAGTCTTTCTTAATTTGAGACCTAAATATGGAAATTTCTCAAAGTGTAGGAACTGTCCCTATTACTCAGCACCCATATTTTTTTACAAGATTTTAAATCTAGGGACCTCTGAAGTCAGGTCAGTTTGAGAAACCCTCTGAGTTAAATGTGTTTTTCTCAGTCTATGATCTCTAAGTCTAGAATCCTGACTCAAGAGAACCCTGAATCAGAAGGGTTCTAGACTTAGAGGTCATAGACTGAGAGAAAAACACATTTAACTCAGAGGTTCTCTCAAACTGATCTGACTTCAGAGGTTCCTAGATGGTGGTTTCCCTTGTAGCTCAGTCGGTAAAGAATCTGCCTGCAACGCAGGAGACTGGGTTCAATTCCTGGGCTGGGAAGATCCCCTGGAGAAGGAAATGGCAAACCACTCCAGTATTCTTGCCTGGATAATCCCATGGACAGAGAAACCTGGAGGGCTATAGTCAATGTGGTAGCAAGAGTCAGACAGGACTTAGCGACTAAACCACCACCACCACGTTGAGATGCTTTAAAACTGTATTCTCTATGAGGAATCCCATCTACGCGGCCCTCTATGTGGCCTTTAGAAACTGAACTACCATACCCTACAGACACCTAACATTCTGGATCCATTCCAAAGCAGTTCAAGCTCAGAGTTATACCCCAAGAATCCCTGAGTAAGTGTTGACACTAAATCTGTTAAGTCTGGGGAAGGCAAACGTCTCAATTTACCGTGTCCTGCCCCCTGAGGAATAATGTCCAGCTCCACGAACTAGGGGAATTTTATAGCTGAGGGGCCCTGTTCCCTGGAAATATTACCGGCGACTCTGAGGAGGGAATAATCACAGATGGGAGTTTCAGATAGTTGGCTTTAGAATCGTAGAAGATGCAGCTACTCGGGCTGTGTTAGGAGGCTGCCTCCAGCTTCCTTTTTTCTCTCCCATGCCTGAAAATGATAGGAAATGCCGGCAAGTTTCAGGAGTAACAGGGTTGGAGGTGGCGAAGTGCTCACAAGAGTACCACGGGGAGAGGGGGTGGACTGGGCCATACTGGGAATATCCAGCAATCGATTCCCAGTGCTTTGCTTTGGGCTCCCCTTACTCTAGTTTGGAGCTCTACAGAGCTTTAAAGTTCGGGCTCCAAGCCTGGGGCTTTCTAATTTCTTCTAAAGAAGGCTTAAATAAGACAAAACGTTACTCTAACACCACGGAACAGGGACAAGGTTCTGACTCCGTTTGTCCCTATCAGCGCCCCGTAGGTCTTGTTTCGCCCAGCTCGCGCGTCACACGTCTTCTCGCGGGTCCGGCTCTACCTGGCTGCTCCCGATTGGCTGAGGTGAGCCTCTCGCCCATCCTAATTGGAAGCTGAGACTGGGAGTGCCCCGCCTTTTCCGTCGTAGAGTTTGGTTGAACCTGAGGCGCGGGGGAGAATTGGGGAAACTGGAATTTCCCGCGGAGCTGACGGCGCTTGCTTTCCCCCTACTCGTTTTAATTCCACGCGCTCCAAAATATCCGCCATGGAGAAATCTTGGTAATGACCTAATCCCCGTAAGCATCCCAGGAACACATCTGACCCCTGCCCTAATCCCTCCCCTCCCCGCCGCCGGGGGAGAATTATGGGTAATTGATTTTTCTGGTTCCCCCAGAGAATTCTGGGTAACTAGTTATTTCCTTCACGTCCCCCTACCCCCCGCCCCAACTGTGGGTAACTGGCCATTCTTATTTTCCCCTAGCGAATCCTGTGTAGCATTGCAGAGGATTCTGGGAAACTGACTTGACTTGTTCTACCCTTTCAACCGTCTACCCCTATCCCTAATTCTGGGAAACAAGCACTTCACCCCCCTCTACCTAACCCCTACCCCCACAGTTGCTGCTCCTGCCATTGATGGTTCAGGGATGAACAGGCAAATGAGCAGCCCTGGAGGAAAGTGAAAAGGAAGTCAGGGATTAAGTTAACTAGTGGGGTGCTGGGAGTTTAGAGTACCTTAGAGGAGAAGAGCAAGGGACAACACCTCCCACCTCTACCCCAGTGCCCATTCCCTTCCTGCCTGTTTCATCCCCTGCCTTGTATTCTCACATCTTCTGCCTGCCTCATGTCCCTCCTGCCAGTAAAACCTAGAACACACTCAATACAAGTACCTGGGCCTACCCCTGACTCAGCTCCCTCTTTCCCTTTGCAGGTCAGGATGTCCATTCTAGGTCCACTGATGTCCTGCTGAAGGTTGGGTCAGGCATCCAAAGGGGCTGTGGCAAGGGAGGGTGTGTGACACGGGTCAGTCTGCTGCCGTCGTCATCATCATCATCATGAACTTCGAGGGTATGGACCCTGGACTGGCAGAGTATGCTCCAGCCATGCATTCTGCCCTGGATCCTGTCCTGGATGCCCACCTGAACCCGAGTCTGCTACAGAACGTGGAGCTGGACCCGGAGGGAGTGGCCCTAGAGGCTCTTCCAGTCCAGGAGTCAGTGCACATAATGGAAGGTGTCTACTCTGAGTTGCACAGTGTGGTGGCTGAAGTGGGTGTGCCTGTCTCCGTCTCCCACTTTGACTTGCACGAGGAGATGCTGTGGGTGGGAAGCCATGGGGTAAGAACTGTACCCCTTTATAAGGGCTGAAAGGAGATATTGGGGGTCTCTTAAACCTGGTTTTAGCCCAAGAACAGCTGCTTTGCAGGGAGCCAGAACTGAGTTGAGGTGATGGAGTTAGCTGGGTCTCTAAATCAAGCCAAGAGGAGGGGAGGGGAGGAAGGAGGGAGTCATAGAATGCAGAGATGGATTACATAGGTGTTCTTATTCAGAAGGTATCCTACTTCTTCCACAGTTTGCCCATTCCATGCTTTAATTAATGTTGATAACTGTACCCATTCAGTTAGTCTATAACCATCTGAATATAGTCTCTAATGCTCTTCCTCTGTTTTCCATTTTTATAATTATAGGATGTTTTCTTTTTGACCATGCCAGCCGCTTTGCGGGATCTTAGTACCCCTGACCAGAGATCAAACCCGGGCCTGGGCAGTGAAAGCATGGAGTCCTAACCACTGGACAGGCAGGGAATTCCCTAATTACAGAATGTTTAACTCCTGTTTCTGCACATATTACATGGAATCATTTTGTCTTTGGCTGACTTTAATCTCTCTGGGAGCAGTTATCATTGTTAATTTTTAAAAATGTATCCATATTGCCAATATGCTCGGGAGCCCAGAGATTTTGTAAGAAATAACATGATGTCCATGGTTTATTAATTTACCTTCCATAGGGTGTGAATTGTTTTTCTGTTGGAAAGAGTGAATTTTTTGGTAATACATTCATTTCAGTAGGCAGTGTCTACTACTAGACTAGGCTCAGGGAATAAAGATTAATAAAACATAATCTTTGCCCTCAAGGAGGTCACACCTGAGCTCAGTCTTGAGAGATGTGTACGAGCCAGATGAAGAAGAGGGGGAAATTCCATTTTGGCAAAAGCAATGGAATAAACAATGATTCTCAAGATAGTACACAGCTTGGTGATTGCATAGTGCAGGAACTACAAGCAAGCAGGGTTTTCTGGAATGCAAGATGAAGCTGAAGAGTTAGACTTTTCCAGCCAGTGTTTTTGAGCACCTTTTAGGTGCCAGACCTTGTTCTTGGGTCTAGGTTTGGAATAAACATTTTAAAAGGCAATAAATATGTTTATGACATATCCTTAAGAAGAATAGAATCCCTAAGAAAATTACCATGGAGTTAGGGGGTTGAGGTATTGAAGGATGTGAGGTATTGCTGTTTTAGATATATAGTCAAGGGAAGGGCTTTCCGATAAAGTCACACTTGAGTGGAGACCTGGATGCAGGCCAGGATGTCCATTCTAATCTCCTTGGAAGGAAGGGAAGGAACCATGCAGTTATCTGTGGGAGGACATTCTAGAAAGCCTCATATGCTCTGTTAAAAGAGCTTGGACTTGATTCTTTAGTCCACTAAAGGTTTTTATCCAGAATGACAAGGTCCAGTTTGCATCTTAGGTGGAGTGCTGAGGTAGCAGTGCAGAGTTTGATTTAAGGGGGATGGGGCAGGACCCCATGAGGTCAGTGCACAGGATTTTGTAGTAGTTCACCTAAAATGTGATGAAGGCCTGAATGAAGCACTGAAGAGATTTATACATCAGAACAGATTTGGGAAGTATTTAGGAAGTGAAATGAAATTTAAGTCAACTACCAGTGACTTATTCCACTTGGTAGATCATGGTACCATAGGGAATACAGTTAAGAAGAATTGAAATGGGGAAAAATGGTGAATTTGATTTACAATGTAATGAGTTTGAGTTCTCATGAAATAGCTAAGGAGAGGCATGTGGTAGGTATTTGGATGTACAAGTCTGAAGCTTGAGGCAACAGTCTGGGCTAGGGGAAAAAATTAGGATTCATCCGGTTTAAGCTGAATGTTTAAACCTTAAGAGTGGGTAAAATTATCTAGGAAGAAAAGTAGAGTGAGAAGATGGTGGGCTTGGAATAACCACATTTCAAGAGTGGTCATAAGGGTTGCACATAAGGAGAAGATATGAGCTAAGAGTCAGGAGAGAAACCAGGAGTGGATGATGTCATAGGAGCCAAGGGTGGCATGAGTTTCAGTCTCTCTGTTCCAGCCTGTGACCCACAGTACACATTTCCCAGATGGCTTGTAGAGATTAGGACTTGACTGTGGGACACAGTCCCACATAGGATTGGACCTATGTCCCTAACCTTCTGAGCACTGTTCTAACTAACTGAGCCATTACCTATTCAGCAGAGTCATTGTGAGGATAAAATGAGGTAGAGTTTATAAAAGTACTTTGTAAAGCATTAAATGAACGTAAGATAGTATTCTCAATGTTTTTATCATAAATATATCATATCATATCATATAAGATTGGTGCCCAGCCTTATGCCTTAGTCACTGCTAGCCAGAAAGGCCAGGCAAGAATGGAGGAAAAACTGGGCAATGTCTAGTTCTCTGATTTGTATCTGGGATAGCCTTGCCCCTCCACTCAGGGTGTCTCTCATCTTTTTGTCCACTACAGGGCCATGCCACATCATTTTTCGGCCCAACTTTGGAGCGCTACTCATCATTTCAGGTCAATGGCAGTGATGACATCCGCCAGATCCAGAGCCTAGAAAATGGCATCCTTTTTCTTACCAAGAACAACCTCAAGTATATGGCCCGAGGGGGCCTCATTATATTTGATTACCTGTAAGTGGCTTCTTACCTCTGGACTGGGGAAGGGGATCCCTCACAGAGTGGGAAGGGTAAAGGATTGGAAACTTTGGAAACCTTGGCCCCTGAGCTTTTCGTCTCCCACAGGCTGGATGAGAGTGAAGATATGCACAGCCTACTGCTGACTGACAGCAGCACTCTGCTTGTTGGTGGGCTGCAGAACCACATACTAGAGATTGACCTGAACACTGTCCAGGAGACTCAAAAGGTACAAGTGGGACGCAGGCAGGGCCTGAGGTTATTGGGGGCAGTATAAACTGGAAATGCCTATGATGCACATGTGACCTTTCTGTTCCTTTGGTCTGTGGGAAGAATCATTCTCACGGGTTTCTCCCGCTTCCTTCACAGTACGCAGTTGAGACACCTGGAGTCACTATCATGAGACAGACGAATCGCTTCTTCTTCTGTGGCCACACATCTGGCAAGGTGAATGACTAAGTTCCATTTTTCCTCCCACCTTGGGGCTCTGTTTCACCAGATATGTGATTGGGCTCTGTCTTTTACTCAGTTCTAGGGCTGTAGTTGGGGAGGTGGGAGGAGTGAGTTGAGTTCCTACTTAGCCATGTTATACTATGAGATTATTTTTGAGCCTGATATTTTCTGTGGTAAATGGGGTATCATAGAGGCAAAGGGGTAAACGAGTTCTCTTTGGGGTCTCTTCCAGCTCTTGGCTTCTCTTTTTGCCTTTTTTATGCATCAATTGCCTGCATTGTGGCGCTAGTGGTATAGAACCTGCCTGCCAGTGCAGGAGACATAAGAGATGTGGGTTCGATCCCTGGGTCAGGAAGATCCCCTGGTGGAGGGCATGGCAGCCCACTCCAGTATTCTTGCCTGGAGAATCCCATGGACAGAGGAGCCTGGTAGGCTACAGTCCATAGGGTCACAAAGAGTCGGGCGTGACTGCAGCGACTTAGCACACACACATTGTAGAGCCTTAGTTCTTTTGGCAGGGACCTCACGGGGTTAGGTAGATGGTGGGTCCTATTCCTGATAACAGTGTTGGCAGATAACGAAGATCTCTCTTCTTCAGGTTTCCCTGCGAGATCTCCGTACTTTTAAGGTGGAACATGAGTTCGATGCCTTCTCAGGGAGCCTGTCGGATTTTGATGTACATGGCAACCTGCTGGCCACCTGTGGCTTCTCCAGCCGCCTTACTGGCCTGGCCTGTGACCGTTTCCTCAAAGTTTATGATCTACGCATGATGCGTGCCATCACACCGCTTCAAGTTCACGTGGAT
Source organism: Giraffa tippelskirchi (assembly GCF_054371585.1). Classification (NCBI taxonomy): domain Eukaryota; kingdom Metazoa; phylum Chordata; class Mammalia; order Artiodactyla; family Giraffidae; genus Giraffa; species Giraffa tippelskirchi. The sequence goes on from NC_137278.1 coordinate 156,351,920, forward strand.
CCTGCCTTCTTACGCTTCATCCCTACATATACTTCTCGTCTTGCTATCATCTCCCAGTCAGGTATGAAGGGGATGTAGGATGGGATAGGAGTTGATGAGTGAAAGAGGGGGTCTAGGAGCGAGAAGGAGTGTACCCCCTGAAATTTCTTTGCTGGGGAAAAAGTAACCTTTCTAAGGGGTCTCAGGGTCTCACTTAGGTTTGGTAAGAGATTAGAGCTTTTGTTTTCTCCCTGGATGTGAAGAACACATATGCAAAAAATACAGGTAGAGCAGGCAGACAAGTAGAGAACTGGACTCCGGTGGGTAGCAAACCTCCTTGTGATTTATGGGAGGCACCAGATGGTATTTCCTCTTATCTCTAGGCATGGATTTGGGGCCCATCTTTTCTTGATAGCAGGGGAAGAGGGTAGGAAGGGCATAACAAGATGGCTCGCTTTCACCTTCCAGGGCTCAGTGGTCTTCCTCCTTCCTCCTAGGGCAGTGCCAGTTTTGTGAGCCCACAGGCCTGGCCAACCCAGCAGACATCTTTCATGTGAATCCTGTGGGCCCCCTGCTAATGACGTTTGATGTGTCAGCCAGCAAACAGGCCCTCGCTTTTGGGGATTCTGAGGGCTGTGTGCACCTCTGGACTGATTCCCCTGAGCCTTCCTTCAACCCATACTCCCGTGAGACTGAGTTTGCTTTGCCCTGTCTCGTGGACTCACTGCCGCCTCTGGACTGGAGCCAGGACCTGCTGCCTCTTTCCCTCATCCCTGTCCCGCTCACCACTGACACGCTTCTCTCTGATTGGCCTGCTGCCAACTCCGCTCCAGCTCCCAGGTTGTACCTCACATCTGGGCCAAAAGGAGGGAGGGGGAAAGGGCCAAGATACCAGGATTCTCTGCAAGCCCTGTTATTATTCTACTTCTTTCCTGATTTTGGCTACTCTTAGTATTTTCTTTTTTTTCTGGTCCCTTGGGGATTGGGGATTGGATGGGCAGACACCACAGTCTTCAAGCCCTAGAACTATACTACATTATAGGCGAGCACCCCCTGTGGATGCAGAGATTCTGCGCACCATGAAGAAGGTGGGCTTCATTGGCTATGCACCCAATCCCCGCACCAGGCTGCGAAATCAGGTTTGTTCAGAGGGGAGAGGGTCAGCCCCCACCCCAGCCCATTGGTGTTTCTCCTTTGTCTTTAGTAATTCTCCCTAGTTTTTGTTTTTAGTTAGTCAACAAAGGTTTTTGAAGCTTACTGAATTGAAGGTATTATACTAGGTGTTAGGGTTCAGAAACATAGGCGATAGGGTCCTTGCTCTTTAGAAGTTTAGTGTTTGGTTGTTCAAGATAAGACCTATCCATGGCAGAAACTATTTACGTTCTATTGTTAAATGCTAAAGGAATGTTAGAAGCAGTCAGTGCCAGAGCTGTTTAGAGAGAAAAGGGTACTCTGGGCTAGACTGGTCAGGAAGGGCATACTCCACGAGGTGGGTGTTGAGCTGGAGGGATGAAAGACGGGTAAGTAGATAGTAATGGAAGCCTTTCAGGATGAGAGAACAGTGTTAGTAGAGGTCTCAGGAGGCCTAACTGACAAGGACCATGTTGGAGCAGCTGTTAATATTGGGAATCAATGAGAGATGAAGTTTAGAAAGGGCCCGGTTGTGAAACCTTGTGCGTACCAGTGTACAGCAGAAGTGATGCACCAAAAAGTCCGTGCTGGAGGGGTTAGCTCAGTGGCAGTGTGCTGGAGTGAGTGAATGGGGGTGAGGGACCCACTGTGGAAGCATCGGCATTGTCCAGCTGTGATGAGGTAGGGTGATGGCAGTGGGAATGAAAAGGCAGCAGTGGATGCTGAAAACCCCATGAAATTATTAGGTTCGGGACTTGGTGATTGCTTCAGTGTTGGAATAAAAGGTAAGAGGGACCAAAGATCATTGTATATCCAACAAGGCTACCTCTTTTTAAAAACCCTAGATTCCTTACCGACTCAAGGAGTCTGACAGTGAATTTGACAGCTTCAGCCAGGTCACTGAGTCACCAATAGGGCGGGAAGAGGAGCCACATCTCCACATGGTCTCTAAGAAGTACCGCAAGGTGCTGGGGGATACCAAGGAAGGGGCCCTCTGGGATGTGGGGACAGGTTCCTGGGAAAGGGGGTCATCAGAGAAAGGATTGAAGGGCTCATTCAAGAAGCCTTTACCTGTGACTCTGGACTTGGGAAGGGTCTGGGGGAAGGTTATGGTTACTGCAAAGATTTAGGGGGCTCTGAGGACATCTTCATCTTGCTCAGACTATTTCTGCCTCAGGTGACCATCAAATACTCCAAGTTAGGGCTGGAGGACTTCGACTTCAAGCACTATAATAAGACGCTGTTTGCTGGATTGGAGCCCCACATCCCCAATGCCTACTGTAACTGCATGATCCAGGTAAGGCTGGGTATTCCCACGACTGGAAGATGGCTACTGCTTTTCTTCTCTCTGGGCCCCTCAACCCCTCTTTTTCCAGGTCTCCCTAACCAAGTGGCCAAGTCCACTTTAGTCTCCTCTACCATTCTTTCTTGCCCCACAGCCTTCAAGTCTCCCGTGAGCTCCGCTTCTTCAGTGGACTCCTGCTTTATGCTCTCCACCATCTCTTAGCCTTCCCATCGCTCTTTCTTCCTGTACCAGTTGTCTGCATCAGATCTCCTGCTCTTCCCTCCAGGTGCTCTATTTCCTGGAGCCTGTGCGCTGTCTAATCCAGAACCACCTTTGCCAGAAGGAGTTCTGCCTGGCCTGCGAGCTGGGCTTCCTCTTCCACATGTTGGACCTCTCCCGAGGCGACCCCTGTCAGGTCAGTGCCTGGAGACCTGGGACAATAAAAGGGGAAAGGAGGGGGATAGTAGGCAGGGTCATCACTCTTGCTAGTAATCACAGAAGAGGAAATAACCCTTTTCCACCGACACACTTCCTGGATTCCAGGGCAGTAATTTTCTTCGAGCATTCCGCACCATTCCTGAGGCCTCAGCCCTCGGTCTGATTTTGGCTGACTCAGATGAGGCTTCGGGCAAGGGCAGCCTGGCCAGGCTCATTCAGAGGTGGAACCGTTTCATTCTCACGCAACTTCATCAAGATTTGCAGGAGCTGGAAGTACCCCAGGCTTACCGAGGCGCTGGAGGCAGGTATGAAATAGTTAAAGCCACCACGACAGGCCCCTCTGTGACTTAAAGGGTGTCCTGACTCCCTCAGTGTGCACATCTTGCCCTGTCCACTCTTAGCAGCTTTTGCTCATCGGGGGACTCTGTCATTGGGCAGCTGTTCAGCTGTGAGATGGAAAACTGCAGCCTCTGCCGCTGTGGCAGTGAGACCGTGCGAGCCTCATCCACACTGCTCTTCACGCTCTCTTACCCTGAGGGTAGCAACAGTGGTATACCCTGCAGCTGGGGTGGGGGGTGCTCCCCCAGGTGTCCTGAAACATCAAGGAGAAGGGTGTTGGGGGGCTTACAGTGGGGACAGGGAGGACCTGGAGTGAAGCATCCAGTTTCCCCTCAGATAAAACCGGGAAGAACTGTGACTTTGCTCAGGTGCTGAAGCGAAGCATCTGCCTGGAGCAGAATACACAGGCCTGGTGTGACAACTGTGAAAAGTACCAGCCCACGGTGAGTGGGCGCTTGCCCTGGACCAGAGTCCTGCCATGTGGGGGACTCGGCACCACCATCCAGAGATCTCTAGTGGGTGGGAAGAACCCCAGTTGGAGGATGCAGATCCAGGCTTAAACTGTTCCTGTCCAGGTTTCTTTCCCTGTGGGCCTCCTGCCATTCCTTGTTTGTTTCATTTTCTCAGATCCAGACCCGCAACATCCGCCATCTGCCAGATATTCTTGTCATCAACTGTGAGGTGAACAGTTTGAAAGAAGCTGATTTCTGGAGGATGCAGGCAGAGGTCAGGACTTAGGTTGGAAATAGGGCTCTAGGAGCACTTTTTAGTTTTCTGCCTCTTTTAATCTCCATATATGATTCGTGTTCTCCAAGGAATTGGATGTTTTCTCCTGTGTGCAGGTTGCCTTCAAGATGGCAATAAAGAAGCATAGTGGGGAAATCTCCAAGAATAAGGAGTTTACTTTGGCTGATTGGTAGGTATTGTCTGTAGAGTTGTCAAAGGATTGAACTACCCAGTGGCCCCTCTTGTCACTGGTCAGATCTCCTCAGAACAAATTTCCAATTCTCCTGTCCTGATAGGAAGGAACTAGGCAGTCCAGAGGGCATGCTGATGTGTCCCTCCATTGAGGAGTTGAAGAATGTCTGGCTTCCTTTCTCCATTCAAATGAAGATGACCAAGAACAAAGGGCTGGATGTTTGCAATTGGACTGATGGGGATGAGATGCAGGTTGTTGAAAAACGGGGAAGAGGAGGGGGAATAAGGGAAAGAAGGTTGGGAAATTCCCTGGTGGTCCAGTGGTTAGGACTCGGCGCTCTCACTGCCGGGGCCCTGGGTTCAATTCCCTGGTCAGGGAACTAAAATCCCATAAGCCTTGTGGCACAACTGAAAAACAAAAGGGAGAGATGGGGCAGAAGCAGGGCAAGGGAAAGGTGGAACTTAGTATAGGGGAAAAAAGAGAATAAGACCTAGTATTCACCAGCTGTGGGCTTTTCTAGAGTGACTCAGTTCAGTGCTGGGAGTCATAGTTGGGCTAGGATGGAAAGAACCCACCCTGGTCCCCTATCCCCATCCCCCAAGCTCCCTGTCCTCTATCCCCATTCCCCTTCCTTCCCCACCCTTAAACTTAGCTTAGCAGCCTGGGTACCCCCCTCACAGTGGGGCCCAGCCAGGGCAGAGGAGGAGCATGGTGTCTATGTGTATGACCTGATGGCAACTGTGGTACACATCCTGGACTCACGCACAGGGGGCAGCCTGGTGGCTCACATCAAAGTTGGAGAGACCTACCACCAGCGCAAGGAGGTGAGTGAGATAATAGGGATATTACCTATATCCCTAGGTAATAGGGATATTCCTGGTGGTAGCCACAGTGGAATCCCAGTTCTGTCCTTATCTTGAGTCTGAGCCAGAATGCTCCAGCCATCACTTTGGGATCCTCTGTATCTCCACAGGGTGTTACCCACCAGCAGTGGTATCTCTTCAACGACTTTCTCATTGAACCTATTGATAAGGTTAGTTGTAACACATGCTATTCCCCCTTGTGTTTCCCCTTTCCCTGGCATCCTCATCCTCAGTACCCAAGAGAATGCCAGGTAGATTCAGGAGGGAGGGATGGGTCCTCAATAGTAAAAAGCATTAGCAGAGCTAAATATAGCACCTGAGTCCTGTCTTCTTTCTGACTTGGGATAGAGGGGAAGAAAGGCATATATGTAGGCCATTAGATGCTTTTTCTTTTATAGCATGAAGCTGTGCAGTTTGACATGAATTGGAAAGTGCCTGCTATCCTTTATTACATCAAAAGGAATCTTAATTCCAAATACAACCTGAACAGTAAGTAGTACAGCATAGACCCAAGGATGTGAGCAGTAAGATTCATCTTCAGGAAGAGATCTGGAAAACAGCTTATTAGGATTGGCAACCAGTGTTAATATTTCCAGGGACAGTAGAGTGATTCTGCTCATCAGGCCTTAAATTTAGAAGCTGGGGATCCTGAGAGTGTAGTGGGAAGAGGTGATGAGAGGGGATATCTGAAAATGGCTAAGGTTATGATTTTGAGCTTATTTCCAAGTAAGGATCTTTTCTTTTGTGTGTGTGTGTGGGGTAATAAACTATATTGTTCTGGACTTTCTTTTTTCTTTTTTTTAAATTCTGGATTTTCTAAGGTAAAGTCCAAAGTGAAAATCTCACTCCTTTCTGTTCTTTTTTTTCTTAGCATATTTCTTGATAATTTTCTGATTTGACTTGTTCGTCAGCCTGTTCTGTTCATCAGACATGATCTTTTTAGTCATTTGCTTCGATTATTGGGATCACGGTGTAGACCCAGTCTGTAGTCAGCCACTCTGGTTTCCCTCCCCTGGTCAGTTCCCTCTCCCCAGCCAACTGTCTTCTGGATTCTCCCCTCCAGTTAAGAATCCTATTGAGGCAAGCGTTCTGCTGGCTGAAGCCTCATTAGCACGGAAGCAGCGGAAAACACATACTACTTTTATTCCCCTGATGCTGAATGAGATGCCACAGGTTGGGGATTTGGTGGGCCTGGACGCTGAGTTTGTCACCCTTAATGAGGTAACCAAGACCAAAAGGGTGGGGTGTTAGGACAGAACTCTGGGGATATCAGGAGTCACATGCATTTCTCTGGTTTCCTTATGAACTCTTACATAGGAAGAAGCAGAGCTGCGCAGTGATGGCACCAAGTCTACCATCAAGCCAAGCCAGATGTCAGTGGCGAGGATTACCTGCGTTAGGGGCCAGGGACCCAATGAGGGTATCCCCTTCATTGATGACTACATTTCTACCCAGGAGCAGGTATTAGGATGTGGATGTGCAAATGTGACAGACCCTGTGCTTTTACAGAAGGCCTTAGAACCTGGGGATGAATGGCAGGGGGAACTGTGCATTTTGCTTCTTGTGTGACTTGACCTTTTCTGTATCCCTAGGTGGTGGATTACTTGACTCAGTACTCAGGGATAAAGCCAGGAGACCTTGATGCCAAGATTTCCTCTAAGCACCTCACAACTCTAAAGTCTACCTACTTAAAGCTTCGTTTTCTCATAGACATTGGAGTCAAGTTTGTGGGTCACGGTCTGCAAAAGGACTTCCGGGTCATCAACCTCATGGTTCGGGCAGGGCTCTTTTAAGAGTCTTTGTGTGGGCGCCTCAGGGTATACATTGTGTTTTGGGAAAATGGGAAATTATGGATCCCTTGCGTTCAGTCTCCCACTCTTTTATCCCTGGCAGGTGCCCAAGGACCAAGTCCTTGACACTGTTTATCTATTTCACATGCCCCGAAAACGAATGATTTCCCTGCGATTCCTTGCTTGGTACTTTCTAGGTGAGTTCCTCTGCCTTGTACATCCTTGTGTGCAGCAAGAGCATGAAAATGTATGAGAGGCCAAGGGGAGTAGGGATAACTCTGAATTACTGGTGAGAGTTACTAGTGGATTTAATTAGCTTCAGTATCCCTTCTGTGCACTAGAGATGGTGTTTGGCCCTTTCCCTTAAGGGCAGTCAGGGATTTTTTGTTGTTTATTGAGAGTGGGGATGTGAGTAGAGGACATGTTCTTACCTTCCTTTGCTAGGTCCCAAACTATTCCACCTCTACTTCCCATAGACCTGAAGATTCAAGGGGAGACCCATGACAGTATTGAGGATGCCCGCACAGCCCTTCAGCTTTACCGAAAGTATCTGGAACTAAGCAAAAATGGCACTGAGCCTGAGTCCTTCCACAAAGTTCTCAAGGGCCTTTATGAGAAAGGTCGAAAGATGGACTGGAAGGTGCCTGAGCCTGAGGGCCAGACAAGTCCCAAGAGTAAGGCCTGGGATGGGACAGGGGAAACTGGTCTGGGTGGGTTGTGAAGATTATAGCCATCATAATAAGAACAATGAAAGTGAAAGTAAAGTCACTCAGTCATGTCCGACTCTTTTCAACCCCATGGACTGTAGCCTGCCAGGCTCCTCTGTCCATGGGATTCTCAGGCAAGAATACTAGAGTGGGTTGCCATTTTTTTCCTTTTCCAAATAAGAACAATGGTGATGTTAAAACAGTACCACCCCAGCCTTCTGTTTGTAATAGAAAGCACTTAACGGCTTACAAAGCACTTAATCCTTCCAATAGTCAGTGAAATCAGAAATCAATTTTATTATTGATGCTCTCTGTTGGTCCTAACCTTCTCTTTCCCAATTCTAAAAAGTTTGGGGGAGGTCTGTGCCCTCTTTTCTCCTGCATTTTTCCTTCATAAGAAGTGTCCCAGGTGCTTTTTCTCCTGACTCACCTTAGGAGTCAATGCTCTTGGTTTTGTCTCTGACAGATGCAGCTGTCTTCTCTTCAGTGCTGGCACTCTGACCTCACGCTCTCCCAACGAACAGCTCCCTCTCCCTTTAGTGTTCTGTGGCCCCAGAACTGGGAGATGAGTTCCCAAGTTGGCTATACCCTGTCTACTTCCAGAATTGGACTTACTCAGGGTCTACAGATGGTGCTATTAATAGAACTGGAATGCAGCAGAATTGTTGCAAAAGATCTAGGAGCCAGATTCCTTTTCATCCTTTGCAAAATAGTGGGCCAGAAATAGCCTAGAATTGACCCAGATGGAAAGTAATTCGTGTTTTTAATAATTATCCTGGGTAATTAACACACAGGTAAAGAAGCTCCTGGAACCAAAACGCTCAGTTCCTACTGAAGTCCTGGACACTGATAGGATACAACAGTAACTCAAGACCTAGCCTAAGTCTGGCTGCTTGAGGGTTGCCCAGAGGGGCTAGCATTTAGAGTCTGGTGGTCCCAGCAAACCAGTGTTGCCAACATCATCATTGCCAAAAGGGCCTTTGGGTCCTAGAGAAAGCTTGGCTGCTGGCTTCACTCCTGCTGACAGCTGAGAAGCATCTGTCTTCCATCCACTCTCCTGTCCCAAGTTTTGTTTTCTTGCTATTTTTTTAAAACTCTGTTTTAAACTGCATGTTTTGTAAAATAAAAACAAAAATATTATTGAGTGTCATCTATTTCATTAGAAATATCTGCATGTGGGGTTCTCTGACTTCAGCCTCCTCTCCTTTGTGTTGGCTTTTTATTGGGTTGGCCAAGAAATCCCTTCAGCTTTTGAGTAAAAGTAAAAGACACATTTTCCATTTTCACCAAGAACTTAGTTGAACAGCGTATTCACCATTTTGTTTCACTACCTTCTGCCATTTTTCAAGCAATTTCATAATTCCATCTTCCCAAAACTTTTCATCTTTTTGAGCAAAGAACTGTTCCAGGTGCCTTGTACAGTCTTCCAGAGAATTGAAATTTTTTTCACTAAGAGAATTTTGTAAAGACCAAAATTAATGGAAATCCAAAGGTGCAATGTCTGGTGAATACAACATATGCATCGGAGCTTCCCAGCCAAGCTGGAACAGTTTTTGCCTGGTCATCAAAGTCTTGCGTTATCCTAATGGAAGATTATGTTTTTTCTGTTAATTCGGGACACTTTTCATTGAGTGCTGCTATCAGTTGGTCTAACTGGGAGCAGTACTTGTTGGAATTAATTGTTTGGTTTTCTGGAAGGAGCTCATAATACAGAACTCCCCATCCCACACAACTTAACCTTCTTTGTATAAGGACCAGCCTTTGGTGTAGTTGGTGGTGATTCATTTCGCTTGTGCTATGATCTTTTTTGTGTCACGTTATTGTACAGTATTCACTTTTCATTGCTCATCACAATTTGTCTTAAAAACAACATTTTGGAACTTCCCTGGTGGTCCAGTGGGTAAGACTGCGCTTCCACTGCAAGGGGCGCAGCTTCGATCCCTGGCCAGGGAAGTTCTGCATGCCTCCAAGTGTGGCCAAAATAATTCAGAAAAAGAATACAGAACGTTTTTGTTAGGGTTAGTAGCGAATTGCATGCGGAAATACAGCCAAGAAGGTGGTGGTTTGGTTTTTTTTTTTCCCCGCTTAGCATATGTGGAACCCAAATAACAAAACATAACCAAGCTGGTGCAAATTATTTTCAACGTCTGATTTGGATTCTTTTAAAAAATCTCTTCACTGATTAGGATATTTTGAGTATGTCAGCTGTCTTCCCTCGTGGTATAACACTGATTATTCTCAATGTCTTGATTGATCGCTATCAACCTCAACTGGCCTACCCAACCGAGGAGCATCCTCCAGCAGGAAATCTCCAGCCGAGATCTTTGCAAACCACTTTTGACACATTTCATCAATCACAGCGCCTTCTCCACACACAACACAAATCTTTTTGCGTTTCAGTTGCATTTTTTTCTTTCTTGAAATAATAAAGCAATATGCCAAAAATGTTGCTTTTTTCTTTCATCTTAAATAGTAAAATGGCTACACAAAAATTAACCGATTTTGCTAAGTATTTTTAGTGCATGCTGATATGACAACTATCACACTACAATCTAACAAAATTGCTTCGAATGAAGTTAAAGACAACTAAGCACTACTACAGACATCTTACATGAAAAAACCAAAGGAACTCTTTTGGAAACCCAATATTACAACTGGAAAAATCTAAGTCAAAATCTCACCCAGAAATGAAGATAAAATTCTCAAGTCCAAAATTCAGGATATTGGAGAAGTATGTCATTCCTGGGTAGTCAGGCCTTTGGTGTGGCTGCCTAGAACCCTACAGTCGGATTCTTTTAAGAGGTACAGTATGGTTTTCCCGTTTTGTGTAAAATGTGAGTTGGAGAAACTGACAAACTACAGGTCCCAGGAATCTTAAAACCTGTAGCTACTAACAAAGTATCAGTGTGGTGATGTAGTGCTTCCTGGGAGATGTAGTTTCCCGGGTATTAAAACCAGGGCTTCTCACTGGCTAGCCGCATACCTTTCTTTTAGAAGGTCCGAGCCCACCTAGATTGGCGTGTGTAAGCCTGACCGCCTCCGCGCACGACGTCAGGCCCTGACCCTGCTTCAAGCCACTCCTATTCTTCGGCTGACCCCTGATGGTCACGTGGAGCTCCCCGCCACGCAGGTCTGGGTCCTGCGATCCACCGGGGTCCTTGCTGTCTGGGAGCCGCTCCTAAGCTGCCTGTTCGCGCGAGAGTTTGGAGGGGCGGGTTTGGGGTCGGCCTCCGGTGTAGGACGCGTACTGTAGCGCCTCTGAGCCCTGCTTAGGAATCCACTTAGGACTCGAGGAGCAGGCTCAGGCAGTCACCGGGGCACCCCCTGTCTGGAGCGCGCAGGAGCGCTCTGGAGAAGCCTGGACAGCCCCGCTCCCCCGCAGCCAGGTGCTAGGGACGGGAGCTAAAGTGAGAGTTCGGCTGTCTTCCAGTGCCTGGGCCACGGCGGCGGCCCTGGGAGCAGAGGTGGGATGGATCCGAGTGGCACTAAGGGTCCGGGTTGGACTGGAGCGAAGGCAGTGATGGGGTCTTTACAAAGGGGGCTGGTCCGCACGGAGGAATAGCTTATAGGCTGGAGGTGGGGATGCAGCAGTCTTCGGTGCTGGGTCCAAACAGGCCCTGGTTATTGAGTGCTCTTCTTGCCAGCCAGCCACCTCGCTACCTCTCAGCCAGAATCAGCTACTCTGCTTGCCAGCAGCTCCTCTGTGCCTGTCGTCCTTGCTTAATCCCAGCCACCAACCCATGGCTGCCACATAGCCCTGTGATCCCCGGCAGCCACTGCTTAAGTACCAACATCTGAGGGCTCACCTGTCGACGTAGTATCTGGGACTAAGACCCAAGTCCCAAGCTCGCTCTCTCACCCACTGCTCAGGGGCCTCCGGAACACCGAGCGCCGAAACAGAGGAGCTCCTTTGTGTCCAGGTCATTTCCTGGAAAGTAGAGCCAGATCACACTGAGGCCTTTGTAGGCTTGGGATAAGGGATGGGAAGGGGTGGTGGTGGCAGGGATTAGAGGCTGACTGGGTGTCGTGGCGGCGGGGCAGGGTGGGGCGGGGGAATGGAGTAGGCTTCTCACACCTATGCTTTAAACGCAGGTGGAGCAACCCCATCGCGTCAAAGATGAAAGGCTGGGGTTGGCTGGCCCTGCTTCTGGGGGCCCTGTTGGGAACTGCCTGGGCCCGGAGGAGCCAGGATCTACACTGTGGAGGTAAAGGCACAGAAGAAGAAATGGGAGGAAGCAGGGTGGGATGGGGAAGATAGAGCCTTGGAGAGGATGGGATCCAAGGCCTGGAAGAAAGATGAGTGGAAGCCCCTAGGTTGATGCCTTTCTCCCCCTCCCCCCTTGCATCAGCTTGCAGGGCTCTGGTGGATGAACTTGAGTGGGAAATTGCCCAGGTGGATCCCAAGAAGACCATTCAGATGGGCTCTTTCCGAATCAATCCAGATGGCAGCCAGTCAGTGGTGGAGGTAATTTGACTGTTCCCCCAAATAGCTCACTCTAACTTTGAATGAGAACTGAACTAATGAGATATCTAAAAGATTGGGCTGTTTCATTTGGAAGAGGCTGGAGGCTTGTACCCCATACATTTGCTTCTTTGGCTCCCTAATACAGCAGAAATCCTAATACTTTGTAGAAGTTGTAGAAGTTGTTAGCAGACAGAGAACCTTGATCAGCCCCCTTTTCCGTATCCTTAATCCATGTGACTTGTGTTTTCGCTATGACAGTATGGTATACATACATTCATTAAAAAAATATATATATACATATATATGTGTATATATATATATATATAGGTCTTATCTATATATTTAGGAAATTTATTTTAGTAGAAAACATAATACACACAGACAGAAAGCTGTACCTAGTGAATATTTTGGAAATGTTAAGGTTATGATGCTTTTGAAATGCTTTAATAGTTGTTATCTTCAAAGCCTACACTATCTTACTGAAGCGACTTTGTGCACATGGCAACTGTCTGATGCTCTCCTTTTAAGGGCAGGTATTAGCCTCATTTTAATACCAAAAAAAATTACCTTACGGCCATAAGAATTAAATTCAAAGGAAGAGAACACATAGTGATCAGGGTTAATCAAAGAGGTCATTTATCTATAATTTGGAAAGACACCTATTTTATTTTTTAGGCTTGTATAATGAGGTAAAATAAGATCACATATTTGAGTGGACTTTGTTGTTGTTTAGTTGCTAAGTTGTATCTGACTCTTTGCGACCCCATGGACTGTAGCCCTCCAGGCTCCTCTGTCCATGGGATTTCCCAGGCAAGAATACTGGGGTGGGTTGCCGTTTCCTTCTCCAGGGAATCTTCCCAACCCAGGGATCAAACCCATGTCTCCTGCATTGGCAGGTGGATTCTTTACCACTGAGCCACTAGGACTTTGGAACTACACAAATTATAATGGTTTTAAATTGGAGAAGGCTTTTTAGAATAGGTTGATCAAGCTAGATTTGGAAGGAAAAGTAAGGGTAAATTATTAATGTACAGAGGTAGAAGAATATGACCCAAGGCTGAGGACATTTCTAGGTGCCTTATGCTCGCTCAGAGGCCCACCTCACAGAGCTTCTAGAGGAGGTATGTGACCGGATGAAGGAGTATGGGGAACAGATCGACCCTTCCACGCACCGCAAGAACTATGTACGTGTTGTGGGCCGGAATGGAGAATCCAGTGAACTGGACCTACAGGGCATTCGAATTGATTCAGACATCAGTGGCACCCTCAAGTTTGCGGTGAGCTATGGGAATGGGTAGCTGGTTCTTGAAAATTAGAGGAGTTATTGGAGAGCCCAAGTGGAAAGTTGGGTTCACGTCCTTGTCCTACTCTCTGGAGGTGGAGACCAGAGGCTACCCCTTGCTGGCTTCTCTCACTCCTTTCTCCCTTGGGTTGACAGTGTGAGAGCATTGTGGAGGAGTACGAGGATGAACTCATTGAATTCTTTTCCCGAGAGGCTGACAATGTTAAAGACAAACTTTGTAGTAAGCGAACAGGTAAGCTACTGTCACTTTACCTCCTGTTCTCACATCTCTGTGGAACCTGGCACATTCTCTAGTGTGTGTCCCACTCCCTGTCCTCTAGCACCCCCCTAACACCTCCTCCTCCAGCCAAATCTGTGAAGTTAGCTTAAGAGTTACTTATGGCTTAGGGACTTGGGTTGATCCTCTCCATTCTCTTCCTGTCAGCTTTCAGAATTTGTGGCTCCCTCACCTGAGATACATATGGATGAGAGGATGATGGGAAAGTTTTGTCATTTTAAAGTCTATGCTGGGGGGTGGGAGAACTCCCTGGCGGTCCAGTGGTTAGGACTCCGCACTTCCACTGCCGGGGGCATGGGTTGGATCCCTGGTCAGGAATTAAGACCCCACATGCCTCGAGGTATGGCAAAAAAAAAAAAAAAAGCATATGATCTGAAAGATGGTGGTCGGTGTGTGTCAATTTGTTTGGGGGTATTTTCTTGATAGTGGCATATATCAGCGTGAGAGTGGCGTTTTCTTTGAAACTGTCATGTGCTATTTGCAGATCTATGTGACCATGCCCTGCACATATCGCATGATGAGCTATGAACCACTGGAGCGGCTCAGACTGACAAGCTTGATGGATCACCCCCAGGAGGGGAAGAGGGCAATGCCTTTTATATTATGTTTTTACTGAAATGAACTGAAAAAATATGAAACCAAAAGTATGAACTGTGTTGTCTTTTCATGCCCAGAATTGGCCCTTACATTAGGCTTGAAAATAGGAGATTCCAGACAGGAAGAAAAAAAGGGAAGGAAAGGAAAAGCTTTGGGAATTGTATAGTGCTAAGGTAGAAGGAGCCTGAACCATAATTCTTTTGCCATCTGAAATTCCTGATGGACTAACAAACTAGATAAGCATGTATTCAGTGCTTACTCAATATAATGTGTTTAGAGCTAATTATTGAGAAGAGGAACCTCTATGCATAAGCTAGGGAACATGAATAAGTGTATAGTAGTATAGAGCTTCCCTGGTGGCTCAGCGGTAAAGAATCCACCTACAGTGCAGGAGCTGCAGAAGACATGGGTTCAATCCCTGGGTCAGGAAGATCTCCTGGAGAAGGGAATGGCAACCCACTGCAGTATTCTTGCCTGGAGAATCCCATGGACAGAGGAGCCTGGTGGGCTATAGTCCATGGAATCGCAAAGAGATGGACATGACTGAAGGGACTTAGCATGCATGCACGTATTCATGGTGGTATAGGCTTCTAGAAATTAGTTGTATTCATACTGATGAAACATAAGATAGAGCGCAATCCTGAAGGAAATGGATTATTTTACCCTCTGTACCCTTCCAGATGGAGGGATCAGCAAGAGCAGACAGGAAAGGGCAAATGGATGTGATCATCTCTGCTGACAAGGGCTTTGTCAGATAGGGACAGATGAGGCAAGGAATGTTATTGAAGGAAAAGTCTTGTTTTCAGATTCCATGCCAACAGCAACACGTCATCTCCATCCCTAGCTATGGCCAATGTGGACTATAAGTACACTACAATGTGGACTACACACACTTTCTGTGTGTAGAGATTCTGTCCTGGGACACAGGATGAAAATGTAAAGGATACTTGTTTGAGGAGCTTCTAAAACACGCTGATCCTGAAGTGTGGGTGTCTCAGAGTCTGGAATGGAACATCTGTCCCAGGGAGAAACACTTGTTACTAAGGTTTATTACATTTCAAAGACTTTAAAAAAATTATTTATTTATCTGGCTGTGCAGGGTCTTAGTTGTGGGAACTTTTACTTGCAGCATGTGGGATCTAGTTCCCTGATCAGGGATTGAAACTGGGTACCTAGCATTGGGATCGCAGAGTCTTAGCCACTGGACCACCAGGGAAGGCCCCATTTCAAAGACTTTTTAAACTAAGCACTTTAGAATCTAAGGGCCCTTGGAGGTCATAGATACCCCCAAGGTCATCTTGCAGGTTCACCTCTGCAGATGAAGTAACTGATTTTACAGATAAAGAAACTGAGGCCCACAGAAACCACAGGTCCTCAAGTTCTGTATTTAGTGGCAAAACCGAATCTATAAGCTAATGTTCCCAGGTGTCTAATATAGCGATGAAGTAGCTTCTATATTAAGTCTTTTTTTCCCCTCTTCATACCTTGTGCTAAGCCTGGCACATGGAACGAATATGTTCAGCAACGCTTTCTTGTACCAGAAATCCCTATGAAATCTAACTAGCTCAGAGCAAGCACCCTGATACTAGTTGATAAATAAATTCAAGGTCAAGTGCTAATTCTATCTCTCATCAGTCATAAGAAACGTATCCTGTCAAATCACTTTTCCAGCTGTTACTGCTAAGCGTTATGTCTTCTGTGATGCAGGTGAATAATGTTCACATGCTTCATTCCCCTATGAGTACACCCAGGATTCTGTCCATCGTCTGCCTGCAGTCTAAATAAAGTTCTTACTCTTCCACCAGAAAGTTTCTCAGAAACATAAGTGAGAGTATTCTTATGGGGAACTCAAAACTCTTCTAATTTACATAAAAGAAAGATATTTACAAATTTAAATAAATAAATTTAATGTTAATCAGTAACAAGTTACTTGTGATGTGCCTCATTAGTTTGTCAAAGTACAGCTGTTAAGAATGTTCCAGACCAAGAGTTTTTGCCACTGGGACACAGGCATGTGTCATATGGGAAAGAGTGGACCTTACCATCCTTGACTTGATCCTCATAAGGTCAGGAGGATATATTTTGCTTATCTCTCAATTCATACCATAGGTTAGCGCAAGGAATCCATGGATTTTTCTGAACCTTTCTGGAGGCTACTAAAATTATTCTAGCCTAGTATTTGTTAGAGCATATATTCAACCCTGGTCTTCCCTGGTGGCTCAGACAGTAAACAGTCTGCCTGCAATGTAGAAGACTGGGGTTTGATCCCTGGGTCGGGAAGATACCCTGGAGAAGGAAATGGCAACCCCTTCCAGTATTCTTGCCTGGAGAATTCCATGGACAGAGGAACTTGGTAGGCTACAGTCCAGGGGGTCACAAAAAGAGTTGGACACAATTGAGTGACTAACACTTTCACTTTTCACTTTCATACTCAACCTTGTATATATGGTTACACCCTAAATTTTACATGCCTTCTAAATGAGTTTATCAGAAAAATGTTAGCATTTAATGAAACATTCCCAAAGACAGTGTGATAGCCTTGTTTCTTTTGTTTTTTGGTTTGGTGAAGCTTACGGGATTTTAAGAAGACTCTTGAGAGTCTTGAACAGCAAGGAGATCTAACCAGTCCATCTTAAAGGAAATCAGGCCTGAATATTCATTGGAGGGACTGATGTTGAAGCTGAAACTCCAATACTTTGACCACCTGATGCGAAGAACTGACTCATTTGAAAAGACCCTGATGCTGGGAAAGATTGAAGGCAGGAGGAGAAGGGGATGACAGAGGATGAGACAGTTGGATGGCATCACCGACTCAATGAACATGAATTTGAGTAAGCTCCTGGAGTTGGTGATGGACAGGGAAGCCTGGCATACTGCAGTCCATGGGGTTGCAAAGAGCTGGACACAACTGAGCGACTGAACTGAACTGAACTGAACTGATGGAGTTTTAGTTCCCCAACCAAACCCAGGCATTTGGCAGTGACTGGACTGCCAGGGAATTCCAAAAGACAGTGTTAAATGAGATCCAGGGTGACTAGGAAAATGTATTAAGTGAAAATCTAGTCTATGTTTTAGAGGATTTTATTTTTTTGCTGTAAAAGGATTCTGAGCAGGAACAAAAATCCTTTAAATATAAGACAAAAATGAATAATAAGGGAAAAAAATATTTTACTCACATAACACACTTATTTAATCTTTATAACTCTAAGAAATACTAGATATTACTCCCATTTTTGCAGATGCAGAAAACAAGCTCAAAGAGGGGTGGGGTAGCCAAGGCTTCATCCCCAGTGATCACCTTATGCCTAGGCCAGTGGAGTCCATATAGTCCCTAGTGGCTCTGTAAAGTAGTACTTATTTTATTTGTTTGAAAACTACCTTCAAGTTTGAACACATGCCCTCTGAATCTAATAATGTACAGTAAAAAAGCACTATATCCACTTTTCAGCTTTTTTTCAGCCTGATTATTCCTTGTAAGAAGCCCATTCTATCCCCCTGGTCTTTTTAGGTGCTAAATGTTTGTCTCATCTACCTTTATTACCTGTATTCTAGGAAGGTCATCATTTATCATGTATTTCAGGTATGAGTGTACAAAGGTTTTACAGGATGAATGAGACTACAGTTCTTTATCTTTTTGTTTATTTAGTTCTCCAACCAGGGATCAAACCCCTGCCCCCTGCATTGGAAGTGTGGAGTCCTAATTACTGAACCCCAGGGAATTCCCTATAGTTCCCTATCTTTTAAAATATCTTTAAACATACCACTGAGCTAATGTGCCCAAGAGACAGTTAACAATGACTCAAAGTCCCCTTCCTGAGTTGCAGCTGATAATATACAGTCATCATCATATAAACAATACAGCTTCTGGAGTGAGGCCAACCTAGGTCTGAATTCCAGCCATGCCAGTTATAAGCTATGATCCTGAGTGGGATACTTTATCTAAACCTTGGTTTCCTCCTATGTAAAGATACTACTATTACCTACATCCCTTAGAGTTGTGAGGATCAATTAAGGTAATGCATGTACCACATTTAGACAGTATCTGGAAATAGTAAATACACAACAAATTTTAGTTATTACCTATTAAATAAAGGAATTTGGTTTCAGTTCAGTTGCTCAGTCGTGTCCAACTCTTTGCGACCCCATGCACTGTAGCACGCCAGGCTTCCCTGTCCATCATCAATTCCTGGAGCTTGCTCAAACTCATCCATTGAGTCAGTGATGCCATCCGACCATCTCATCATCTGTTGTCCCTTCTCCTCCTGCCTTCAATCTTTCCCACCATCAGGGTCTTTTCCAATGAGTCAGTTGTTCATATCAGGTGGCCAAAGTATTGGAGTTTCAGCTTCAGCATCAGTCCTTCCAATGAATATTCAGGACTGATTTCCTTTAGGATGGACTGGTTGGATCTCCTTGCAGACTCTTGAGGGACTTTCAAGAGTCTTCTCCAACACCACAGTTCAAAAGCATCAATTCTTCGGTGCTCAGCTTTCTTTATGGTCCAACTCTCACATCCATAAGTGACTACTGGAAAAACCATACCTTTGACTATACAAACCTTTGTCGGTAAAGTAATGTCTCTGCTTTTTAATATGCTATCTAGGTTTGTCACAGCTTTTCTTCCAAGGAGCAAACATCTTTTAATTTCATGGCTGCAGTCACCATCTGCAGTGATTTTTGGAGCCCAAGAAAATAAAGTCTGTCACTGTTTCCATTGTTTCTCATTTATTTTCCATGAAGTGATGGGACCGGATGCCATGATCTTAGTTTTTTGAATGTTGAGTTTTAAGCCAACTTTTTCACTCCCCTCTTTCCCTTTCATCAAGGGCTCTTTAGATCCTCCTTGCTTTCTGCCATAAGGGTGGTGTCATCTTCATATCTGAGGTTGTTGATATTTCTCCCTGCAATCTTGATTCCAGCTTGTGCTTTATCCAGTCCAGCGTTTCTCATGATGTACTCTGCATATAAGTTAAATAAGCAGGGTGACAATATATAGCCTTGACGTACTCCTTTCCCGATTTGGAACCAGTCTGTTCTATGTCCGGTCCTAACTGTTGCTTCTTAACCTGCATACAGATTTCTCAGGAGGCAGGTAAGGTGTTCTGGTATTCCCATATCTTTAAGAATTTTCCACAGTTTGTTGTGATCTACACAGTCAAAGGCTTTAACATAGTCAATGAAGCAGAAGTAGATGTTTTTCTACAGTTTGGTTTACTGATGAATTAAGTTTAGGGTGCATTCTTCTACTTATCCTTGGCCACCAGAGGGCACCATTGCCCTTGTCCATTTTAAAGAGGTCATTCCCAAGGTCAAGATGACCTCAATTCTGTCTTCTCTCCCTTGTCCCCTCCAGTTTTTTGACACTTAGCTGTGTTTGGACCTATAATTCACTTGGCTGCTTTATTCATGCTAATCCTTCTCCTTTAACTTTTTTCCCCACCTCCCCAGATTCCAAAAGCCTCAGAGAAAAGACTCTAAGGCAGTTCCTGGAAAATACCATTTAGTCCCTTTGATCCCTGGGTTTTCTCATTGACCTTATAGCAGTGGATGTCAGGACTGAACAACCTCAAAATAAGTCTGTCGCAGGAAGGCAGACTGCTTCCAGGGCCCGAAAAGTGTCTCTTGTCTAATATTCAGAAATGAATTGTCTGAGGAGACACACATGGTGACAAAGCAAGAGACTTTATTGGGAAGGGGTACCCGGGTGGAGAGCAGTAGGGTAAGGGAATCCAGGAGAACTACTCTGCCACGTGGCTCAAAGTCTCAGGTTTTATGGTGATGGGGTTAGTTTCTGGCTTGTCTTTGGACAATCATTTTGACTCAGGGTTCATCTTGGTGGCACACACATTGCTCAGCCAAGATGGATGCCAACGAGAAGGATTCTGGGAGGCAGTAGGACATGTGGTGTCTCCTTTTAACCTTTCCTGAACTCTTCTGGTTGGTGATGGCTTATTAGTTCCATGTTCCTTAGTAGGACCTCCTGTCATAAAATAACTCACGCAGATAGTTACTATGGTGCCTGGCCAGGGTGGGTGGTTTCAGTCAGTGTGTTTCCCCTAACAAGTCCATAAAGGCCTCATGACACTAGGCTCCAGGACACTGTAAGCAGTATTGTTCCCCACCCTTCCTCTCATCATTAGAGCTCCAAAATAGGTTACCCTCATGGCCACTCAGTAATTATCCCTTTGGTAGCCTCACCCTAAGGATGCCTTCTGTCTGTCGGGGCACTGGAGTTCAGTCCTCTGGTCTGCAGGCTAGTCTCTGTGGATGATTAACCAGAGAGAAGAAACCAGGTCAAACTATTCTAGGGTTAGGAGGAAATCCTCTGTGAGATGCTAAATTGGGAGCAAGTATTGATCAGTGGAGCTTTGAAGTCACCGAGGAGATGGCTAAGTTCAGTGCTCCTCTGGGGCACTATTTATGAAGTTCTTTCCTAGGATCTGATCCCCATGCTAAAGAAGCATTGCTTGGTAGGTGTAAAGCTAAGTATAAAGAAACCTGGCAAGAGAAAATGGCTTTTCTTTTTCTCTTTCCAAGTTCAAGCTATAAACTAGGTTCTTTATAAATGGGATCTAGCTAAACTGGGCTTAGATGGTACTGAGACTTCTGAACTTTGTTACTTCTATGTGAGGAGATAAAAGGACTATTCATTTGGGGCGTGGGTCAGTTCTTCTCTGCCCTTGGGTCAATGACAGTGATAGCTTATAGAGGTAGAAAGGTTCTAAGTTCTTGTCTACCCAGAAAATTAGTCAAGAATGATATAGAAGATCACTTCAGTGCCATGGTTCATTTAACGGTCTCTGGGGAGCACAGGATAAGAGTATATAGAAGACAGCCAAGTATGTGTTAAGGCCCAGAGGCCCTATGAGAGTGACAGGAGTGATGTAACAAAAAAGGAGGTGATTTCAGGTTAAGGGCTGTTCTGCAGCTCCTGATCTTTTGGTTATATGTGGTGTGGACTGGTTGTGTGGGGTTATGTGACTGGAGTGGCAATGAGACTAATGCCCAGGACCCAGAGGCTCTGGACTGCTCTGGAAGCCCTCACATTAAGGAGGCTTTTGTAAGAGTTGCTTTGTCTGATACTCAGATGGTGAAGAATCGGCCTGCGATGCAGGAGACATGGGTTCTGATCCCTGGGTCAGGAAGATCCCCTGGAGGAGGGAATGGTAACCCACGCTAGTATCTCGCCTGGCGAATTCCATGGACAGAGAAGCCTGGCAAGCTATAGTCCATAGGGTCACAAAGAGTAGGACACGAGTAAGCAACTAACACTTTGTAAAACTTGGGTTTCCTGGCACTAATCACAGGACTGCCGGCAAAGATCACCCGATATTCAGGTTCCTGCCCTTGCTTTCCTCCTCCACATTTTGGGATCTGTTGGTATCTATAATACCACAGCTTTGCTTACCTTAAATGATTTCCAAGTAGCTAACTCTGGCATCATAGCCTGTGTCCACATGATGTCACCTCTATGGCCATTAAGTCATTAACCAATGACATTGATCAAGAAAGCATGCCAATGGAGTAGGATCAGTTGCCGTGACAGCATTAAGGGGTTGGCTGCCGAGGACCTTTCAAAGGTCAAAGTCCTTGGAGCTTTTTGTCCTAACAGCCACCTTACAGTTAACCCTAAACGTGTTAAGGGCAAGGGGGAAAGCCTAAGAAGGAAGTTAACTGAGTTCTCAGGCACATACTTAACCACCTACACGCTTGCCCCCGCCCATCCACCCTCAATTAGCCTACCCCGGACGGTCCAATCCTCCCCGCCGCAACTGCAGTCAATGGCTTAGGACCCGCCCCCCCATGCACACTGGACCAATGGCCGATCCTGAGGCAAGTTCCCCCGAGAGGGGGCGGGAGCGGGTTCCGGGCGGTAGGCGGGGCCTCACTGAGGACCCCGGGCTGGGCGCCGCCGCCGGCTCATCTACTCTTTCCCTCAGCCTCCTCCTTTCAACCTTGTTCCCCTTGTCCGCGCGGCCTCTGGTGCAGCGGCGGCGCCTCCTGTCCCTGCCTCAGCTCTCTTCCCTTCTTCCCTCCCTGGCAGATCCCCGAGTTCGCCCGCCATGGCTTTACTCACTGCGGCCGCCCGGCTATTCGGAGCTAAGGTGAGCAACTAGGAGGGAGCGCGCGGTTCCAGGGTGGGGCTGAGGCGACTGCAGGCCCTCAAGCCCGGGGTCTCCCTCCCCTACCCAGGCGCACCCCAGTGCGTCTTAAAGGGGCCCTGCGCTTGGCTGGCCGCCTGCCCTGCTTGGAGCTCCCAGGGCTATGTGCTTTCCGGCCCACTGGGGGTGAAGTGAGTGCTGCCCGCCCTGGCCTGAGGTCTTGGGCCGGTGGGGAGGCCGGACCGAGCTGTCACCCCGCGTGTCTAGGGTGGAAGAGGCGGGGGTGCTTGGCCTGGAAGAAGGAATGAAGAACATAGATGTATTCCACTGGGATTAGGGAAAGAGCCTGTTTGGAAGAAGGGGCTGGCTAAGAGAAGTGGCAAGGGTGCGCAGATGTGCTCACTCTATCCTGGGCCCGAGCTGGAGCCGTGGCTAATTTCAGCTTCGACTGGTTAGAGAGATTCTTGTCAGTTTCAGAACTGCCGGCTTCCATTTCTCCAGCCCAGTTATTTAAGCCTTTAGTGACCAAGCATAGCAGTTCCTACTGGAGGAATGCGACTCGGGTCCTCTTCGTCCTTGGGACTTTTGCACTTACTCTATATAGGAGGAGCTTGGGTGGGGTGGAGGGCTTGTGTAGAACCTTCTGCATGATTATCACATGTGATTGGAGAAAACTTGTTCCTATAAACTGCAGGCTGATAAGCGAAGATAACTGAGCGGGAGATAGTAATTCCAAGGTTACATGACCGGTCCTACTACTTGCTCACTTAAGTTTTACTGTTGCTCTTAAATCTGCTCTACCCAAGAAAGGTTCCTCTTTTGGGGTCCCCTTTACTTTTTAAAAATTTATTTGGCTGCAGCACTTGGAATCTAGTTCCCTGACCAGGGCGGGAATCCAGGCCCTCTGCATTAGGAGTGTGGAGTCTAAGCCACCAGGGAAGTCCCATGGGAGGCCCTTTATTTGACTTTTGTTGTTGTTGGGATCATAAGGAATATTGTTGCATACACAGTGTTTTCAATTTCATATTGCCAAAATTAGTTTTGTCTCTGGGTAACTGGGTCCTTTAAACAGAAAGACTGGTGTGCTGAGGGGTCCCAGCCTTCTAATCCAAGCTGGGACAGTCCCACAAGTGACCTTGACTCTTGCAAAGAACTTACACTTTTTTCTTCTGCAGACAAATTAAAGCTGCCAGCACCTAAGGGGAGGAAAGGAAAAACCTAGAAAGGTTTTGGCTTACAGTGTGTTGTCTTGAATGGTTGGCAGATAAGGTAGAGCCTGCAGCATTTACAGGTTTTTCCAGGTACTCAGCAGTATGGTAGAGGCTGACCATTTAGGAGATACTTGTCTTACTTGACGGTAGTTCCTTCCACTACCAGGGAACAGGGAAAGGAAGCCTCTTGGGAAATGAAGCAAGTTCTGGATAGTGTTTTGGCAGAATAGGGGATACTATAATTAGCTCATTCCAGAGCTGCTAACTCTACAGCTTGAAACAGCCTTTGGAATTTACATTCGAATTTAGTTTGTCTCTTAAACCTCTGGGGAAACTCAGAAAGTTTTTGAGTTGACAAGGCAACCTAATTGTAGTGATCATTATTGTTTTGTGTACTTTCCTGTTGGACCTGAGGATCCTAGAAACCTGTATATTGGAAGCCCTTAGAAGGCTTTCGACCCTTATAACAAAGCTCAACAGACCAAGGAGTGGAAACTTCCTGAGATCTGAGCAGTATAGCCAGAATACCAAGAAGTCTTTCAATCTGACAGCATTGCTAGCATCTGCCCGAACTTTCCAGATTAGCCTACAGCTTAATGGTGCTCAGTTTTTCTTTTGCTATTAAGGTAGGCTTTAGAAAGCAAAAATAGTCTTCTAGCCTACCACTTTGATTCTCAAAGTCAGGTGTAATTCACTTTTCTGAGAAAACTTGGCTAGGAGACACAAATGCTAATCATTGTTCTGTTCCACCCTGCCCACTGTCAGGTAATTTAATGAGCACCTGAGTTGGAGAAGGCACTGGCACCCCACTCCAGTGCTCTTGCCTGGAAAATCCCATGGATAGAGGAGCCTGGTGGGCTACAGTCCATGGGGTCGCTAAGAGTCGGACACGACTGGGCGACTTCACTTTCATGCACTGGAGAAGGAAATGGCAACCCACTCCAGTGTTCTTGCCAGAAGAATCCCAGGGACGGCGGAGCCTGGTGGGCTGCCGTCTATGGGGTCGCACAGAGGCGGACACGACTGAAGCGACTTAGCAGCAGCAGAGTTGGAGAGACCACCTCATTCAGAGCCTTGAGGTTATTTGACTTCTTGTCTATCTGAATGAATTTCTAGTAAGCAATGGCTTTAGTGTTAGCTGTGGGTACCTTCGCTTTGTGCTGTAAATACTGTCTTTTCATAGGTGATCTGAGTTGGGAATTAGAGTAGATTCACCAGTTAACTTCTGCATTCTTAATACCAAAGTGACAGACAGCCCTACTTCTTGTATCTTTGAGAATTATTCCTCTAAGCTGTTTGATAACTTTAGTTAAGTCAATCCAAAAGTGTTTCTAGATTATTTCTAGACTTTTTCAAGACACTTAATACCCATGGTTCCTTTACAGCTAGCCCACACCACTACACATCTCTTCTGTAAATTCAAGCCTGAAACTGGATTCTACACAACTGAGTCAGTTTTGTCCTTTGAAGTATTAGTTAAGCTTAAAGCCCAAAACCTGTTAGGGCAAGCTCTCGAACTTCTTTGATTCTCTGCTACCCAAAGTAATGGCAACTCTGTAATGGCTTACTAGATGAATCAGAGATGAACAGTGGAGAGCGATGCCTCATCCTGTGCTAGTGGTGAAGTGATTGTATTTGTTCTTCCTGGTGGTCTTTAGATTTGTAGCCATTGAATGCATAGGTGTGGGGAGCCATTGAGATAAGCAGGGATTAAGCAGGTAATCAGAAGGGAAGGCTGACATTCCAAGTGGGCAGAAGGCAGGAAACCAGACTTGGTGGAGCTCCCTAAAGCCACAGAGTAATTTCTTATGCCCTGATTTCGGTGCCTTATGTAATAAAGTTGAATAGGATTTGAGTGAAATTAAAAACAGTAGAGAAACAACTTTAGCAGCAGATCTTAGGATCTGTTTTTCAGTTCTTCCCTCAACTTGCTTGAATTCCTATATTTCTTTTAACATGTTATCATTTTAAAAGATCTGTAAGTAAGTTCACAGTGAGTGTCATCACCTGGGGTGGCTTGTTCACACTGCATGTTTATGAATCCTATATGCAGATTCTGGTTCAGCAGAGGTGGGGTGGATCTGGAAATTTGTATTTTTTCAAGTGTCTCAGTTGACTGCTTGGTGATCCCCTCCTGTTGGGCCATTAAAGACACGTGTAGTCCTTTTTGTTTGTAACTATATTTAATATATATGTGTGTGTGTGTATTTGGGCTTTTTTTTTAATTAGTGATTTTTTTAAAAAATGTGTATTTATTTGATTGCATCAGGTCTTGGTTGCAGTACACAGGATCTAGCACAGATTCTCTAGCTGTGTCACATGAGGTTAGTTGCTCCTTGATAAGTGGGATCTTATTCCTCAACCAGGGATTGAACTTGTGTCCTCTGTATTGCAAAGCAAATTCTTAACCACTGGACCACCAAGGAAGTCCCTAACTAGTGATTATTTTTAAATGACTTCAAAAATAGCTGTAGTCTGTTTTAGACTATTTTGCTCTAGGTTTATCCTCCTATGTCTTTTTTTCAAATGACTTAGGAAAAGATTTTTGTAAATCCCTGAAACAAAGCATTGTAAGAACTCCTAGTAGAAGTGAGGAAACAGTTTCTAGTTCTTGAGAAAGTAGTACACTGACAGATCCTATATATTTTACTCGGTAGTATATGCTTAGTATGCACATAATAATAAATAGGTGTTTAGCAACTATTAAAGAACAATAAGAATTTCTCTGAAAGAAAAATTAGGACTCAATTCTTTCCTAAGGCTGAATTGGTGTCCTTTGCAGTCTTCTTCATTGAATAATCAGCAAACCTTTAGAGAAGGGTCTGTTAGGCAATGGGAGTTGGGCAGAATTATTAAGGGAATTCTTGTGAGTATGAAGGGCATCAGAGTACGAAATCTAAAGATTTCTCTGCTCAGGCTATTAAGTGGCCTGACCAAGTAGTGTGGGTAGACTTTCAGTATTACCCTTGTGAAACACAGATGTTAAATGGCTTTAGTTCTCTGACCTGGTTCTGGGGAGAGAGAAGTCATTGTCCTGTGTGTGTTTGTTTTTACTTAATGCAAGTTGTTTCTTCTGCATTGGAAGCTTTCATAGCACAAGATTTTTCTTGCAGTTATTAGAGAATTGTGTTTGTTTCATCAACTAAGCCAGTTCTGCTGGCTTGGCAAGCTCTGATCTTTTGTTAATGGACAAGGGCTCTAATCAAATCAGGAGCATCTCTCACAAGTTTTTTTTAAATTAATTTTTTTAAATTGAAATGTAGCTGATTTACAGTATTTCAGGTGTACAACATGGTGATTCACAATTTTGTAGATTATGTTCCATTTATAAATATTATTTTGTATTGGCTGTGTTCCCTATCAGAGAAGGCAATGGCACCCCACTCCAGTACTCTTGCCTGGAAAATCCCATGGGTGGAGGAGCCTGGTAGGCTGCAGACCCATGGGGTCGCTAGGAGTCGGACATGACTGAGCGACTTCACTTTCGCTTTTCCCTTTCATGCACTGGAGAAGGAAATGGCAACCCACTCCAGTATTCTTGCCTGGAGAATCCCAGGGACGGCGGAGCCTGGTGGGCTGCCGTCTATGGGGTCACACAGAGTCAGACACGACTGAAGCGACTTAGCAGCAGCAGTAGCAGTGTTCTCTATACTGTACAACATATCCTTGTAGCCTATTTATTTTATACACAGTAGTTTGTGAGCTCACAAATTTGATGTTGGAGCTCCTGGATATGTGCCAGGACATGTTCTGAATGTGTCTTTGATGGAGTATTGAAGGAAATTTGGCTTTTCTCTTGTAGAGTAAGGGTCCTAGATGTGGATCAATGATGATAATAGGCTAAGAGGAGTAAGAGAGAAGTAACTACATTATTAAGTAAGTGCTTATCCAATGGGATTCTACTGTTTGCAGAATTTGGGGGAGAAAGGAGTAGTTTTAATTGATTTTTGTTAAGGGATTTGGCCAATACCCTAAAGTATTATAAGCAAGTCTTTGGCAGAATTTCCTGCATGTTTTATTTGTCCTTTTCCTCCCTTGACCTTTTAAGATAGAGGTTCCCTTAATTGTATTTTTCCATCCTAGCATAGCACATTTGACAGCTGCAGCCCATTTCTATCAGTAATAGCCAGCTCGCTAAAAGTTATTGGCATGGGATGGCAGCATGTGGGGTTTGAAAAAGCCTTTTAGTGATGGTAATTCCCACCACCCTGTAGAGAATTCTGGCAGACAGAACTTGTGAGCCTGGCCCTTATCTTTGGAAGTAGCTCTTACCATCTCTCCCCATGAAGCAGCTGACCTACGGAGTGAGATGATTGCCTGATTCACCTGACAGCTGCCTTTCCAGTAGGACAGCTCCACACGTGGCATGTAACCAGAAGCCAAAGCTCAGTTGCCACACCTCCAGAATTGGGGGGAGGAGCTAGGAGTTGAAAGTTCAGGGATGACTCAGAGATTTGTAAGCTGCCTGTTCTATCTGTGAGTATAGCCTGAATGCACTGTACAAAAGCCATTTAGCAGCTTTCACTGGCAGCCTCCTAGGAGGTAGATGAGATGAGGTATGTAGCCTAAGGTATGACAGCCCTATAACACCTCCTGTCTAGATTCTCCTACTGGTGAAGATTATGGTTAGTTAAATTTGTTTCCTCTCCCTGAGACTCTTCTCTTGGTCAGGAGGCCCTTCAGAAAGTTGGGGCTTTATTTCCTGTTCTTCAGCTAGAGGGAATTATTCACTCACCCCTTCTTCAGACTTGACTGTCTCTTTCCTGGGATCCAGCTCCACAAGAGAGTTGTGACACAAGTTGGTAGGTAATAGGCCAACACATAACTAAGAAATATATTTACTGATCTCAGCTATGCAGAAGGCACTGTTCTAGATGCTTTCATGCAAATGATTTCGTATAGTCCATTTGTCTACTCTGAAATTGGCTTTATTACCAATTTTGAGATGTGAAAATTGAAACTAGAAGTTAGGTCATAGAGCCATGGTAGCACAGTAGGATAGTAGCAGGACCTGGATTTAGGACTTTACTCTTGAGACTAGAGATCTCTTCAAGAAAATTAGAGATACCAAGGGAACATTTCATGCAAAGATGGGCTCAATAAAGGACAGAAGTGGTAGGGACCTAACAGAAGCAGAAGATATTAAGAAGAGGTGGCAAGAATACACAGAAGAATTGTACAAAAAAGATCTTCATGACCCAGATAATCACGATGGTATGATCACTCACCTAGAGCCAGACATCCTGGAATGTGAAGTCAAGTGGGTCTTAGGAAGCATCAGTATAAACAAAGCTAATGGAGGTGATGGAATTCCAGTTGAGCTATTTCAAATCCTGAAAGATGATGCTGTGAAAGTGCTGCACTCAATATGCCAGCAAATATGGAAAACTCAGCAGTGGCCACAGGACTGGAAAAGGTCAGTTTTCATTCCAATCCCAAAGAAAGGCAATGCCAAAGGATGCTCAAACTACCGCACAATTGCACTCATCTCACACGCTAGTAAAGTAATACTTAAAATTCTCCAAGCCAGGCTTCAGCAATACGTGAACCGTGAACTTCCAGATGTTCAAGCTAGTTTTAGAAAAGGCAGAGGAACCAGAGATCAAATTGCCAGCGTCCGCTGGATCATCAAAAAAGCAAGAGAATTCCAGAAAAACATCTACTTCTGCTTTATTGACTATGCCAAAGCCTTTGACTGTGTGGATCACAATAAACTGTGGAAAATTCTGAAAGAGATGGGAATACCAGACCACCTGACCTGCCTCTTGAGAAACCTGTATTCAGGTCAGGAAGCAGCAGTTAGAACTGGACATGGAACAACAGACTTGTTCCAAATAGGAAAAGGAGTACGTCAAGGCTGTATATTGTCACCCTACTTATTTAACTTATATGCAGAGTACATCATGAGAAACGCTGGGCTCGATGAAGCACAAGCTGGAATCAAGATTGCTGGGAGAAATATCAATAACCTCAGATATGCAGATGACACCACCGTTATGGCAGAAAGTGAAGAAGAACTAAAGAGCCTCTTGATGAAAGTGAAAGAGAAGAGTGAAGAAGTTGGCTTAAAGCTCAACATATAGAAAACTAAGATCATGGCATCTGGTCCCATCACTTCATGGCAGATAGATGGGGAAACAGTGGAAACAGTGGCTGACTTTTGTTTTCTGGGCTCCAAAATCACTGCAGATGGTGATTGCAGCAATGAAATTAAAAGACACTTACTCCTTGGAAGGAATGTTATGACCAACTTCACATATGAAAAAGCAGAGACATTACTTTGCCAACAAACGTCCGTCTAGTCAAGGCTATGGTTTTTCCAGTAGTCATGTGTGGATGTGAGAGTTGGACTGTGAAGAAAGCTGAGCACTGAAGAATTGATGCTTTTGAACTGTGTTGTTGGAGAAGACTCTTGAGAGTCCCTTCGACTGCAAGGAGATCCAACCAGTCCATCCTAAAGGAAATCAGTCCTGGGTGTTCATTGGAAGGACTGATGTTGAAGCTGAAAATCCAATACTTTGGCCACCTGATGCGAAGAGCTGACTCATTTGGAAAGACCCTGATGCTGGGAAAGATTGAGGGCAGGAGGAGAAGGGGACGGCAGAGGATGAGATGGCTGGATGGCATCACCGACTCGATGGACATGGGTTTGGGTAAACTCTGGGAGTTAGTGATGGACAGGGAGGCCGGGCGTGCTGCGGTTCATGGGGTTGCAAAGAGTTGGATACGACTGAGCAACTGAACTGAACTGAACTTGATAACACAACATCCTAGACTCTTGGTGTTCTCCCCTTCTGCTTCCTTGCTTAACACTTTAAACCATGGATGTTTCTCAAACTTTACTGTTCATAGGAATTAACCTAATGAGTTTGTTAAACTACAGATTTGGATTCAGTAGGTCTGAAGTGAAACCCAAGATTCTGCGTTTCTGACAAGCTCCAGGTAATGGTAATATTGCTGGCCAGGCAGTCATATTTTTTAAATAGCAAGGTTTTTATGTACCTTTATATATATGTCCTTGTTGGAGCCTTAGGATCAGACTTTGGAGCCAAGTAGCTTGAGTGTTATCCTAGATGTGGAGAGGGAAAGGGAAACAGTAGTAGTTTTGCTTTAGATGTCTCAGTTATTTAGTATAGGAGCTCAGACTGGAACCCAGATTTCCTTTCCTAATTCCAAGCCATGTGCTCTGTCTTCTACATCATTAGGTAAAGTTATCCTAACCTGAATTTTTTCCAATATTCTATCCATATTGATTGCTTTTAAAATCCTTCATATTTCTTGAGTTTTTTTTTCCCCCTACGCTGCAGGGTGAGCTAAAATATGACTAAACTTGACATTGAAGAGTGCTGGAAAGTAGCCGTACTATTTAATTTTCTGTATTTATTAAATAACAAATACAAAGCACTTGGTGCTGCGTGCCAGGCATGATCGTAAGTGCTTCATAAATATTGACTTAATTCATCCTCATAGCAGTGCTTTGAGGTAGGTTCAATTATTTCCGTTTTACAAATATTTTCTCAGGTCCTTTCTCCTCCTTCTGGGACCTGTGTAATGCGAATGTTGGTGCATTTAATATTGTCTCAGAGGTCTCAGACTGTCCTCATTTCTTTTTTTTTTTTCATTCATGTCTTCAAGCTCACTTATCTGTTTCTTCTGTGTCACTTATTCTGCTAGTGATTCCTTCTAGTGTATTTTTTATTTAAGTTATTGTATTGTTTATCTGTTTAACTTTTCCTGGTGGCCGAGATGGTAAAGCGTCTGCCTACAATGTGCGAGACCTGAGTTCGATCCCTGGGTAGGGAAGATCCTCTGGAGAAGGAAATGGCAACTCACTCCAGTATTCTTGCCTGGAAAATCCATGGACGGAGGAGCCTGGTAGGCTGCAGTCCATGGGGTCGAAGAGAGTCAGACAGGACTGAGCCACTAAACTTAAACTTTATTGTTTATCTGTTCTTTAGTTTGTTGTTAAACATTTATAGTGTCTTGATCAGTGCCTCTATTCTTTTTCCAAGATCTTGGATCATCTTTAGTATCTTTACTCTGAGTTCTTTTTCAGGTAGATTGTTTACATTTTAGAGATAAGGAAATTAAAGCACAGAAAGATTAAATGACTTGGCTAGGGTCACACAACCAGAAGTATAGTAGGAACAGAATATACTTCCTTCACTTTGGAGCCACATAGCCATGCTATTCACAGACTAGCATTATTTTTGCAAATTGGAGATCTGGCTAAGAAGTGGTGCAGATGGAGATTAGGGACAGTTGAGATCAGCTCTCCTCAAGTTACTTTGAGGTGCCTCATTAAATGGCAAAGACACTCTCTACAAAGGAAATTAAGACTTTGCTGGTGGTGTAAGTATGGTGATACTTTCCATCTGATGCCTTTAAATGATGTTGCATTCTTACAGCCTTGTTAGTTGACCTTCCACCCTTTTCTTTCTGATTTCCCCTTTTTTTTTTTTAACCTTAAGTGAAGTAAAAAGAGGGAAGCTCATTGATTCTAGTAGTTCTGTCTCATAAGGGGAAAAAACTGTTTTTTGTTTTATGTTCATACAGGCATAGTGGTGGAATAGAGACCCCCATTCTAAGAGAATTTCATTCTCATCTTAAGATCAGGCTCTCATTCTGTCAGCTTAGGTTGGATAGATTTTTTTTCTTTTGCCTAAGATTTAACCTTTGACTATTATAATGTCTTCCTCTTGCCAGTGAAGCAGCCAGCCATTATAGAAACTTAAAGATGTTTAGAAGTGAAAAAATTATTATTATGGAGAGATTTCAACTTCTTTTTTCTCTCAGATGGTATATTCCCCTATAGCCTCTTTAAAAGCAAACCCACATAACCAACTATCCAGAGTTAAAGGGTCTGCTGAGTGCTGATGTGGTCTCCAGGAGGTGGGACCTCTATAATAGGGGATCTGGGGGACCGTGGAGCATGGAATAGCTTGAACATAGGAAGTGCTGTAGAAGAGTAGTTTGAACCCACTCAAGGTTTTCCCTTGTTCACTTTTTGATGACTAGTAAGATAAAGGAAATAGTTATTTCTTGAGTGCTGGGTCCACTCCCATTCACCCTGTGTAGGATGAACAGGCTAAATAGCTATTTGTGCTGTGTTCTTTCTGCCCAAATGGTCCTCAGTGAGCTAGAGGGGATTCTTTAGAAAGTTAATGAGAGGAGTCGCAAGCAGTCCTCATTAACAATTTGAGGCCTTCCCACTTTGTTTTAGGGCCACATTAGCTTGCCTTGTGCTCTCTGAATTTAGCTTTGGATATTCTTGCCTGGGAAATCCCATGGACAGAGGAGCCTGACAGGCTATAGTCCATGGGGTTGCAAAAAGTCAGACACGACTGAGTGACTTCTCTTTCTTTTGATTCTTTTTAAAATAAAGTTTTCTGAAGGGTCTCTTCCCTTTTCATTTCTTCCTCCTGCCCCAACAGAAAGAGGGGTATGAAATTCTAAAAGCCTCAGACACTACTCAGTCTCACCTTAAGCATGTGGTGTTTTGGAATTTATACAATACCACTAGTTCAAATGATTTCCAGCACAATCAGACAGCAACGCAATACAGTCGGCCCTTTGTATCCATGGGTTTTGCACCTGTGGGTACAACCAACAGTGGATCAAACGTATTTTTTTAATTCCAGAAAGTTCCAAAAAGCAAAACTTACACTGGCCATGTGCTGACTATTGGCATAGCATTTACTTTGTACTTACAACTATGTAGCATTTACATTGCATTAGGTATTATAAGTAATTTAGAGATAATTTATATGGAAAAATATGCATAGGTTATATACAAATACTACACCAGTTTACGTAAGAAACTTGAGCTTCCTAAGATTTTGGTATCTTGAGGGTGGGGAGGTCCTGGAACCAGTTTCCCCTTGAATACTGAAGGATGACTGTAGTTACTTAAAAAAGTGTCTCTGACCTTTTGGCAAAAGGAGAGGTATAGACTTGCTACATAGTTAGTGTGTGTGTGTGTGATCTTTAGTTTGCAAAGTGCTTCCACATCCACTGTAATTTAATCATCACAAGACAGCCCTGTGGGATGTAGTGAGTATCAGCACCATTTTATAGATGAGGACCCTGGGGCTTATTTTAACTATCTCATTTTATCTTCAAAATAATCTCGTGAAGAAAAGTCAGCCTCCTTGCCTAAGTTCTTACAATTTGGTAGTAGTACAACTGGTTGTCTTTTTCAAAGGTAGTGATGAACTTTCTGTTGCAACTCAGCAATCTTCATAGAAAGTTGTGTTTCTTGGGGGGAAAACACTCTCTAAATATAGAAAAATATAGCCTAGCTACAAAATATGGAAGCAATCTAAGTGTCCATCAAGAGATGAATGGATAAAGATGTGTGTGTTTATATACACAATGCAATACTACTAAGCCATTAAAAAGAATGAAATTTTACTATTTTCAGCAACATGGAAGGACCTGGAGTGTACCATGTGAAGTGAAATAAGTCAGAAAGACAGATGCTGTGAATCACTTACATGGAATCTAAAAAAGAAAACTAGTGAATATAACAAAAAAGAAAAATACAGATATGAGAATAAACTAATGGGTGCCAATGGGGAGAGGGAAGTGGGGCAATAACTATAAATGGAATATAACCTTAAAAAATTATGAATCATTATGTTGTACACCTGAGACTTACAGAATCAACTATACTTCAGTTTAAAAAAAAATTGGTACAGGTGTGTGAGTGATAAACTCTCAGCTTTTGTTTACCTGAAATGTCTTTATTTCACCTCCTTTAAGAGTTTTTTCTTTTTCACCTGGGTACACAAGTCTAGTAATTTCTCTCAGTATGTTAAAGCTAATTTACCAGTTTTCTAGTTTCCATTGCTGTTGTTGAGCAGTCTGGTTGTTACTTTGTAGATATTCTGTCTTCTCAGTGCTTTTTCCAGGAGCATTTCAGGTAGTGTTGTAAAAGGTCACTTTCTCCTCTGGACTCTCCTAGACTGGAGAGGTTGAAGTGCTGCCAAAGGACTAGGTGCTGAAGAGAGATTACCAGCCTGGTTAAGGGAGTGAGCTTTTCTTGGGGCTCCTCAGAACTATGGAAAGCTAGATTTTTGAAGGACTGGGTACTTTAACAACTGCCTCTCTGCCATTTCCTTCATGCCTAACAAAGCCCAGCCCTTAGAACCCAGGTGATGGGAGAGGCTCTTCGGGGAGTGCTGATGAAGCTGCTGCCTCCAGACTGGAAATTCTTTCCAGGTCACTCAAAGCCTTATGCAGCTTTCATATGTCAAACTGTCCATAGATGCTAAAATAAAGAGAGAGAAGTTGAGTCATTTTAATTCCTTGTTAATACTTAGGAAGGAGGATGATTGCATAAGGTTTTGTGGTTTTTTTGCAGAATGCATCCTGTCTTGTTCTTGCTGCCCGGCATGCCAGTGCTTCTTCCACGGTAAGGTTTGGAAAAGAGGACTGAGGATCATTGAGGCAGCTGGACCCTGGGGTGGGCTACCATCCAGGCTCTTATCATTATCCCGAGTGTCTCCTGGAGGTGACCAGGACTCTTGTTATAGCCATTATTACTACTACTATTTTAAGATAGCTAAATCACTGTGGACATGATAAGGGCTGTGGGATTTTGGCTGGAAAAAAGTAGCTCTGTAATGTACTTCAACGAAAGTACCATTCTCTTCACTGACTATTCAAAGCGTTCTGTCCCATAAAGGAAATGCTATAGCTTATGGTATTCATTAGAAAATAGACTATTCTTAAGTTTATAGTTTAGGGGTAGTTAAGTAATTCACATTATTGTGCAAACATCATCACTATTCATCTCCAAAACTTTTGTCTTCCCAAATTGAAACTGTACCCATTAAACAACTCCCCATTCCCTTCTTCCTCTGCCTAATTCTTTTACCCTCATCTGTACAGAGTAGTTGACCAGGCTTCCCTGACAGAGAAAGCCAAATTCTAAAAAGCAGTCTTAACATATCAACTTTGCAGAAACATAATCAATATTTTGATCATCACTTAGCCTTTCTACTCCTCTTTTTAGAATTTGAAAGACATATTGGCTGATCTGATACCTAAGGAGCAGACCAGAGTTAAGACCTTCAGGCAGCAACATGGCAAGATGGTGGTGGGCCAAATCACTGTGGACATGGTAAGGGTTGTAGGGTTTTGCCTGGAAAAGGAGCTTGGTAACATGCTTTGACAAAAGTACCATTCTCTTCACTGACCATTCAGAGCATTCTGTCCTATATAGGGAAATGTTGAAGCTCATGGTGTTTGTTAGAAATTAGACTGTTCTTTTCTACAGATTTTTTTTTTTTTACTTTACAATATTGTATTTTTCTACAGATTTAATAGTTGAGACTAACCTAATTCATGTATGGGAAAGGATGAATGAAGTTTCTATTACTCTTCCCAACCCCTCGACTTTTGGGCTCAAGGTTCTCTGTCTCTGAGTTGATGCTGTGTTGATCATCCAGTTAGACCAGAGCTCTAGCTGGCCTTATAGAACAGCTTTAGGATGGTTTCTTTTTCAGTTCTGAGAATCTCAGCAGCTCAGATGATAATTTCACAACACTGTTTAGCTATTGGTCTCCATCTTCTTTCCCTATAGTCAATCCCATTCTGTTTACTTTGGTTGGTGGGAATGAGGGGAGAAGAGCGGGCAGGAGAAAAAAAATAAGAAAAGGGAGCACAGGCAAAAACACTAACTAAAGATACTGATTTCTCAACTTAAAAAATTCGTTTCCAGCATTAGCAGTCTTCCTTTCAAAATTACATTCTGTAGAAAGTTAACTCAGAAATCACCCAAAGTTTTGCAAGTCAGAGACTAAATTTCCTCCCCCAGATCCCATGAAGCTCTAACAAGCTCTTGCCTGAATTATTTGGACAACTTGTTACATCCTCTTCTTTTCTTTAGATGTATGGTGGCATGCGAGGCATGAAGGGATTGGTATATGAAACATCAGTTCTTGATCCTGATGAGGTAAGAGACCTCCTGTCGATCACTAGTAATCACTGACTTTACTGAGTTGGGCACACCATAGATTAAATCACTAAGGGTGAGGAGAACAAAATAGGGCACATACCTATATATTTTGGAAGGTGAAAATAGGTACATATGGAATAGCTGAAGAATAACTTTACCTTTTAAATATACCAACTAGTAAAAATACAAAGCAAGAGTAAGTTACCTGAAGATTTACATTTTGAAAGTTGTAACTTGTTGACAGGTCTGAAGAAAGTGAGATCAGTCAATTTATGTGATTTTTGAGTTGTAATCCTTACTTCTCTCCCTCAAGGGCATCCGTTTTCGAGGCTACAGCATCCCTGAATGCCAGAAACTGCTGCCAAAGGCTAAGGGTGGGGAAGAACCCTTGCCAGAGGGCTTATTTTGGCTGCTGGTAACTGGAAAAATCCCAACAGAGGAACAGGTAAGCAGAAGGACATTAGCTCTTCTCATTCCCCTCCTTTGCCTTTTTCTAATCTCAAGCACTTAATCTTGTTCTGGTTATGGGGGGTAGTTTATAGAGGGGAAGGAAATCCGAGCAGAGTTCTGCTTTGTAAGTGGACTGGATTGAAATCTCTTGGATTTTATTTACTTGAGGTCAGTCTTTTCATTTTCTTTATTTTTAATTTTTTATTTTGGTCACACCAGGCAGCTTGCAAGATCTTAGTTACCATTTTGCAAGTTACTCAGAGCCAGAGATTCAACCCAGGCTCCCAGCAGTGAAAGCACCGAGTCTTAACCACTGGACCACCAGGGGATACTCACTGTCTTTTTTTTTTTCCTCATTTTCTTTTAATTTTGGCTGTGCTGGGTCTTCCTTGCAGTGTGCAGGCTTTCCTCTAGTTGTGGCACACAGGCTGTAGAACACATGGGCTTCTCTATTCTCCAGTTGCAGCACATGAGCTTTGTTGCCCAGTAACATGTCGGATCATAGTTCCCTGACCAGGGATTGAACCCATGTCCCCTGCATTGGAAGGCAAATTCTTAACCACTGGACCACCAGGAAAGTCCCCTGCTGTCTTTTTATTTGTCTTCTTTTTCCTTGTCTAGTGTTATGAGCGATGTCTTCCTTTTCACAGGTATCTTGGCTCTCACAGGAGTGGGCAAAGAGGGCAGCTCTGCCTTCCCACGTGGTCACCATGCTGGACAACTTTCCCACTAATCTACACCCCATGTCTCAGCTCAGTGCAGCTGTTACAGCTCTCAACAGTGAAAGTAACTTTGTCCGAGCATATGCAGAGGGTATCAACCGAACCAAGTACTGGGAGGTAGGAAACTTTGCTTTGATGATTGATGTTCAGTGGAGATTCAAAGGACCTGAATGTGAAGAAAGAAAAAGGAATGAAGAGTCCTTAGGAAAATTACTACCCTGAGTTATGCCAGAGATTCATTTAACAAAATTTTATTGTAGGCTTGCTTTTTATGGGTCATTGGAATTACAAAGATAAATGAAGCATGCTTTCTATCACCAAGGTTATTGATTTTAGTAAGGGTGATATACAGGTAAAAAAGAAATTACAGTTCAGTAATCTTGCTATAATAGAGGTATGTACACAGCACTGTTGGAACATTGAAAAAGGTGTGACTTAATTGCAGGGTCCCTGAGGAAGGTTTCGCAGAGTAGACATACCCTGGCCCCAAAAGATCCTTTCTCCTCTTCTTCAAATGAGAACCTTTTTTAAGTTGGAAGGATGGCACCTAAGGCAATCCTGGAGTCTAGGAAGGACCTATTGCAGTCAGCCACAGTTTGGGCTAACCCACTCTAGATACCTGTCAGGAGTGGAAGGGTAGTTAGTATCCTGGAATTAGGATGCAAAAAGCAAATGAGCTTTATTCTCTGAAAACACAATGTGACTTTCATAGTTTGAACTCTATTGTGAGAGTATGAGAAAATTGTTGGGCCTTGTCCTAGTGCATAGGACACAGTTCCTTCCCTCCTCTTTCCAATACCTCACAAACACTGGGTAAGGTACAATTTATCTGGCTAGGTCTACAGAAGGACATCTTTTTTTGTTTGTTTCTTATTTAGAGACAGGTAGTATAGGAATGAAAAAGTCCCTTTTGGCAAAGCAGATGCATTAAATGATTTTTGACCAGAAGGCCCCCAAATAGTTCACTGTGAGTTCATACTATTCATAGAATAGTATGGCCCACTTGTCTGATGAAATCTCCTTGGGGTTTTGGCAAATCCCACTCCATTTGATTGGTCAGTGTTTATTCAGTGCCACCTGTGTATACAGAATTGAGTGCTGTTGAGGAAAAGAGGGAGAGAAAGTTTGCAATTGATACTAGTCTGGTTGGCTTTGAGGAGAAAGGTATAGGAATGATGCAAATTAAACATATTCACGAGCATATATGAAGTCACAAATCAGCAGATTCAGAAGGTTGTATAACCTGAGTATATTGCTTTTCATTTTCTTTTTAAAATGCTGTTTCAAGTCATTGTTATCTGTGTGGGTCACCATAACAGAAGAGGTTAAATCAAGCCCAACATTTCTTTTGAGACTTGTTTGTTAGAAATTGATCACTCAGGAGTGCCTGTTACTACTTATGATGCTGTTGTGTTGACTGTTGTAGAGTTCTTCATACTTTGCAGTAAATACCTATAAGATATTTCCCAGGTATCCAAACATGCTGCATTGCTTCACACTGTCCTTTATTGAATCAGGAAGATTAATCTTGTTCTCTGCTTGCTCTTGCCTCCATTTCAGTGTACAGCTATTGATTGGTTGTTCTGCCACCTCTTGGGGAGATGTCATTTGAGGGTGGCTGTCTTGAGGTAAAGATTGTATTTCAGGACTTTACCAACCTGGAGAGTATTTATTAGCATTACTGATATATCTGTCAGCCTCAGGATGTGTGTCTAATAAAGTTCATACTGAACAAAAGTTAGCACAAGTAATTGCTCTAGTCGAAGTTGGTGCTATTTTGCTGCCACATCTTGTATCTCTCTCAAAAGTCATTGAAGCATCATTTCAATTTAGTTCTCTCTCTTGCTTAATTTAACCATTCTGCTTAAGTAGAATTGTATGTTTCTGTTTAAAAAAAATATTAAATATTTTTCATGTTTAAAAATTTATGTTAGAGTACCTGTGATCTAAGTCTCTTCTAGAAGCATCAGTTCATGCTGTGTTTTACATATATTTTAAGAGGATTATCTGCCTACAGCTTTCCTTCCATAGCAGTTTACATGAGATAACTAGTGTAATCTCTTGAGGTAAAAGAGTTAGGTCTTTTTGTAATTGACTTAACTTCACTTGTGACTAGGAGATTACTCTGCTGCTGCTGCTGCTGCTGCTAAGTCGCTTCAGTCGTGTCCGACTCTGTGCGACCCCACAGACGGCAGCCCACCAGGCTCCCCCGTCCCTGGGATTCTCCAGGCAAGAACACTGGAGTGGGTTGCCATTTCCTTCTCCAGTGCGTGAAAGTGAAGTCGCTCAGTCATGTCCGACTCTTCGCGATCCCATGGACTGCATGCAGCCTACCAGGCTCCTCCATCCATGAGATTTTCCAGGCAAGAGTACTGGAGTGGGTTGCCATTGCCTTCTCCACTCTGATGTACAAGCTGTTTAACTGTGAGGTAGCCTTAAGATATTGTTGAATTGGATAAAATTTGCAAAGTAGCTAACAGATCAGGTTTTTCTAGTAAGGCCTATGAACAATAATATGTGTAGGGTTTGAAGCTGTCTACTGTATAGTAAAATCATTATTCCAACACCTAACAAACAACCCTTGAAAGCATGCCAAATATTGGCTTGAATGCTTATACTCATCTGATTTAATCATCAGAACAACCCTATGAGGTAGACCTTACTGTTTATTCTCATTTTACTGAATGGCAAAGTTGAAGATGAGAAAAAGTAGCATGCCCAGGGTCATGCAGCTTGTACCTGGTGGAGACCAGGTTGAGACTTGAGTTTGCTTCACTGTAGGGTCTCTTCATCATTAATAACGACTCTTCGTTTTCTGTGTCTCCTTAATAATGGTTGATAGCTATTAGTAATGCTATGCTAAGTCACTTCAGTCGTGTCCGACTCTGTGCGACCCCATGGACAGCAGCCCACCAGGCTCCTCTGTCCACGGGGTTCTCCAGGCAAGAATACTGGAGTGGGTTGCCATTTCCTTCTCCAGCTATTAGTAATACAACATTGTAAATCAACTATACGCTAATAAAAATTTTTTAAAAAACGATTGCTTGCTAAGTACTTGGCCAGAATTTCTCTGGCCCTAGAGATGCTGGATCACAGTGATGATTATGGCCAGTTTTGTTACCTTTATTACAGGCAGTTGCGGTGGTGGCATGTTTTGTCCTTTTTTTTTTTCCTGAGGGTTTAAAGATGAAGAATGAGTTAGTATCATAGCTAAGTAGCACCTCAGTCTTATTAGCTTATTAAAGAAGAAATAAGGAGTTCTCTGTCAGTGTGTTTGTTTATTGAATGTCTTGACAGTACAGCTTTCCCACTACAAAAAGCAGGGTAAAGATCCCACATTGTCAGACCTGGTCTGATACTTGCTGCTTCATAAACTTCATCCTCAGTGGTAGAAGTTGAAACAATCTTCTTTTTGTAGTTTCTTTATAAATCAGTCATTCATACTTTACAAATAATTGTGAAAATTAGTACAGAGTCCACAGATGCCAGTTGGCCTAGCCCAGAATCTTGTTGTTCTTGGCATTCTGCTAATCAATCCAGGTCTCTTAGAGCTGTATATCCTTGATGCATACTTCTGGAAAACATCTACTTCTTGGGGGATGTAAATCTGCAAGGAGGTGTGGTTAATAGTATGATTATCATGTAAGTAATCTCCTGAGAACTTGTGTTAGCTAAGTACTTCTTGCTTCAAGTAGCTTTTTAATTTTGGCAGTATTCTCATTGAATCTTGGTGGCATTGACAAAATTCAATGCTGAGTACTTGAGTAATAGATGACTTCACATATTTTATCTCATTTAAGATACTTATTATAGATTTTGTTCTTTGTTCCAGCAGAACTACTAAAACCTCATGACTTCTTATAGGAACATTTATCCAGTTAGCTTGATAGGACAGCACTATATAATATCATTCAGCAAGTATTTTCTCCATGGTTCCTATGTACTGTGACTGAAAGTAGAAATTTCTTTGTTTTTTCTTTGGCTGCACCTCACGGCTTGCAGGAACTGAAGCCAACCAGGAACTGAACCCAGGCCTTGGCAGTGAAAACACCAAGTCCTAACCACTGGACCACCAAGGAATTCCCAAATTTTTTTGTTACTAGCAGAAAAAATAGGATTTCCCTGGCAATCCAGTGGTTAGGACTCTGCTTCCACTGCAGAGGACGCAGGTTCAATCCCTGGTCAGTCAACTAAGACCCCATAAGCTGTGCAGCATGGCCAAAAAAAAACTACTAAAAACCCTGTCCCCCTCCCTAGAGGAACTTAAAATCCCTATGAGAAGGTAAAATTGAGACATAAAAGTTGAGCAAACCATTAACATCACAAAAAGACAACCAGATGTTATGTTTCTCTTAATAAATGAACATAGAGCTATTTATCAAAAAGTCTTGCTAAAAAAAAAATTGAACCTGAATCTGCTCAAGCCTCCATCTCTTATCAGTTTGTCAGAAATAAAATGGACAGAGGGACATGTTAAATGACATCACAAGTATATAACCAGCAAAATCTAAACTAAGGGAAATTACAGAACAAATGAGGCTGATTTTCCAAAAGTAAATTGCAAAGTAAAAAAAGGACAGCATAAGAGGGAACTTAAATTGATTAAAAACTACTTCAGAGACATCAGACAATTGTAATGTGGGCTATTTTTCAGTAAAACAAACAAATGAGGTGGAGCTTTAATCAATGAATGAGGTGTGGGGGGGATTTCAATACTGATTAGTTAATGATATTGCAGATTTGTTAAATTTTTTTTCAGTGGGATAATGGTTTTGTGATTTTGATTATGAAGGATCTTTATCTTTTAGAGATACATGCTTAAATATTTACATGTTATATATGATATCTGGGATTCACTTAATACTTTGGGAGATGAGAGGGGAAAGTAAGGGTATAGATGAAACAAGCATGGCCATGAGTTAATAATAATTTAAGCTAGATGATGCTTATTACCTGAGTAATAAGGTAACTTTGTGCCCCAATTTTTACAAATGAGGGATATGTTACTTTACAGGACTATTGCAAGAAAAGAAAAAACTGAAAATAATCTATTTAGCACAGTACCTGTTACATAGTAAGTGCTTTAAGAATGGAAGCCTTTATTAATAACTAACGATTGAATGTCACTGTTTGACCCTTAGCATATATGGTGAATTTTCTTGAAAGATGGAATATAGAATTATTAAAACCTAATGTCTTAGCATGTTCTTTGAGTGCAAAGTCATATAGTGGAAAAGATCATGATTAAACATGTAAGAGTTTGAAATCTGACTTTGGCATTGACTGAATGCTCTGAGGTT
The DNA here is from genome assembly GCF_054371585.1 of Giraffa tippelskirchi. Lineage (NCBI taxonomy): Eukaryota > Metazoa > Chordata > Mammalia > Artiodactyla > Giraffidae > Giraffa > Giraffa tippelskirchi. Next base: position 156,394,762 of record NC_137278.1, read on the forward strand.
CAGTTCCCTTTTCTGTAAAATGAAGGTCATTATATATTTTGTAGAATGGAGAAAAATTGGGAATAATATTTTAATATACATGGGATACTATGTGTAACTCCCTTGATGCAGTATCTGGGTCATAACAGTTACTCAGTTACATGGTCATTGCTGTTTTATATACTCCATATATAACCACCCAGCATATAATCCAAATATCCATATCGATCCAAAAAGCCCAATACATGGAGAAGAAACACCATCCCTGCCTAAGTCTTCTTTGTTGATAATTGCTCTTCTTTTTTCTCCATTTTCCTTTTCTCCCTATCAGTTGATTTACGAAGACTGTATGGATCTGATCGCAAAGCTTCCTTGTGTTGCAGCAAAGATCTACCGGAATCTGTACCGAGAGGGCAGTAGTATTGGGGCCATTGACCCTAAGCTGGACTGGTCCCACAATTTCACCAACATGTTAGGCTATACTGATGCTCAGTTCACGGAGCTCATGCGCTTGTACCTCACCATCCACAGGTGAGGCAGACCCAGCCACCAGATTGCTGGATTGGTGGTGAATATTAAGAGAAACTCCTTGGGACTTCCCTGGAAGTCCAGTGGTTAAGACTCCTCACGTCCACTGCAGAGGGTGTGGGTTCAATCCCTGGTCAGGGAATTGAGATCCTGCATGCCACACAGTGCACCAAGAGAAAAAAAAGAAAAAGCTCCTTAACATTCTTATCTTTTGGGAGCAAGTGGTAGGCAGCAAGGAGACGGAAGCACAGAATATGGGATGATACAAAGCATGAAAGGGGTCTAGTAAAGGCACAGGAGGTCTAGTGAAATTACTATAACCACACTAAGAATAAGCTAGTGCTTCTAGCTCGGAAAAGGTACTAGCTGTTTGCGTTAGATGAGCCCTTTGGCTTTCCAGGAGCTCCCTCTTCTGGCCATTGCTATTAAAGCTTGAGTGAAAGTCAGGGAGCATGGCACACAGGCTGGGCATCATCAACCAGTAACCTCTCCAGCTCTGTGGATTAGTGAACAAACGCTGATAATAACACTGGGACATCTCTTGCAAGAGCTTATGTATAAATGACTGGCTCTAGGCTGGTGTGAACCCATAGCTAGGCAAGTATGTGGACAGTAAGAGAACAGCAAGGTCCCTGTTTGCATAATCTGCCCCTTTTTTCTCCTTTCTCTGGGCCTTGATTCTCCTTTCTTATTTCCCCACAGTGACCATGAAGGTGGCAATGTAAGTGCCCACACCAGCCACTTGGTGGGCAGTGCCCTTTCAGACCCCTATTTGTCCTTTGCAGCAGCCATGAATGGGCTGGCAGGGCCCCTGCATGGACTGGCGAATCAGGTCAGACTCTTCTTCTGCTTCATGTTTTTCTCACTGGCATGCTTTTTTTTTTTCTGATCCTGGCATTCTCTCCTGGCATATACATTGACACTCTTATTCTCTAAACCTTCCCGATAGGAAGTGCTTGTTTGGCTGACACAACTTCAGAAGGAAGTTGGCAAAGATGTGTCAGATGAGAAGTTACGAGACTACATCTGGAACACACTCAACTCAGGACGGGTGAGCAGAGATACTTAGCAATTAAGAAAGAAGCCAAGACTAAAGTTCAATAAATTGAAAGAATGAAGGAGAAAAACAATGAGATAACTCCCTAAATTAGAGGAGATTTCTTTTCCATTTGTCTGCCCTGAGGAATTTAGAAAAGACAAAAATTTCTACCTGAGAATACAACTGGTTTTTCCCCAACCCCATCCTTTGCAGGTTGTCCCGGGCTATGGCCATGCAGTACTAAGGAAGACTGATCCGCGATATACCTGTCAACGAGAGTTTGCTCTGAAACACCTGCCTCAGGACCCCATGTTTAAGCTGGTTGCTCAGCTGTACAAGATTGTGCCCAATATCCTCCTAGAGCAGGGCAAGGCAAAGAATCCTTGGCCCAATGTAGATGCTCACAGCGGGGTGCTGCTCCAGGTGAGCCCTCCCTTCCCTGCTTTCCTCTAATTTATATCATACCCTACTGTTCTCTGCCATGCACAAAATCAGCTCCCTAGTCAGAGCCAGGACTCTCACACCTTCCTTAACCCTGTTGATAAAGTTGCCTGTGGTGTAGAAAGTGTGGGCTGGAGGGAAGGGATGATGATTTCCTTTCAGAATCCAGTTGTTATACTTTTCCCAGTCATTTCTATTTAAGGCTAACTGGGTTAAGGTTTTTAATCACCCTGTACTTGTACATGCCACTACCTGTGGGCCTTTAACACAACTTTTTTCTCTTTTACCTTACAGTACTACGGCATGACAGAAATGAATTACTACACAGTCCTGTTTGGGGTATCACGGGCACTGGGCGTATTAGCACAGCTCATCTGGAGCCGAGCCCTAGGCTTCCCTCTAGAGAGACCCAAGTCCATGAGCACAGATGGTCTGATGAAGTTTGTGGACTCTAAGTCAGGGTGAAACTGAAGACGGGGAGGAAACTATCCACCAGAGAGTGAGGGATCTTTAAAAAAAAAAGTATACTTTTGTTTCGGGGCTTTTAAAGACTTAAGATTAAATTGTATCTGAGGCACTGATGATAAGTTTGAGGTTAAATATAAATTAAGATTTTTAAAAGAAGAAAAGTAACCCCTTCTTCCCTAACCAGCTCCTTTCCCCTGCCTGGTATGAGTTGCCCATCAACTATAGGATGACCAGGACTAATGCATGTAGTATGGGTTAGGTTTGCCCTCACCCCCATCTTCAGAGTGAGAATCTGGCTCCTCTTTCCCTAGGTTGCAGAGAATTTGCTGTCACTTAAGAGCTTTTGATTCTACTCTGTCCACCCTTCAATAGGCCAGCAAACCAGGACTCTGCCCCTTCTGTTTCCATAGGCATCATGTTGGATTGTCAGCTGTACTAAGGCCCATTAACCTCTCCCATGCACACCGACACTTCCTAGCAAGACCTATTGGTGATGCTGTGGCTTTTTTTTTTTTTCTTAAGCTACCAGATGATCATAAAGGCCATGGTATTTGTTGTGACTGGCAACCAATATTTGGTTTTTATTTTTCTTTTTTTTAATTATCCTATTAAAATTAAGATCTAGGAGTGTTCTATTCCCCTTTACTTGAATACTCACCTCTTTCCAGATTTGTACCTGCTGCACCTCAAGTCAAGGTTGCTTTGGACCTTGCCGTCTTGGTCCTTTCTAGAGACCTCTTTTCAGCAGGTATATACAGCACTGTCTAATATGTGGTCTTTCCTAGTTATTTGGCTTTATCAGTGCTTTATGTGAACTAAGTTTTTACTTCCTTGGAACACAAACCACTACCCTCTGACCTTTTTTTTTTTCCCCTTCAATATGCTGTGGGCTATAGAACAGGGACTTAGGAATGACCAGCATGCTATCTTCATGGCCTGATCCCAGGAGTACTAGTACCTCTTTCTGAACAGGGAAATGATTTTTAAGATTGGACATGGTCTCCTTTGACTATCAGGTACTGGGGCTGAGGACATTAAAAATAGTAAACCTCCCTCCTCATCCCCTGCCACAAGCCAATATCCCTTTATTTATCAAGGTTCTTATCCTGTCCCTTCCCCAAGAGCTCACAGTACACTGTTTGTTTTAGAAGCCCCATATGCACAGGTTTCAAGTGACTCAGAAGGTTCTACTGCCTTTTTAAGAAAGGATTAAAAATACACTCCTGCTGTGCCCCCTTCCTCCCTTGCAACTCCTGCCTGTGTTTGTGTGGATCCCTAATCCCCAGAACCATGCTGTTGAGATGGATAATACTGTCTGTAAACCCTTGGGTAACTGTCATGATGCAGACTTCAGGTTGTTCTGTATAAAATGCAAAATAAATGTTTTTATTAACAATGCTTGAGCTTATTAAATGAGGCCTGGAAGAGTCTCCATTCTGAGGTAAGGAGTCTGGCTAGCAAGATCCTAGACTTAATTGGTTGTAAGTTATCCTGTGTATCTCTTTTATCTTTAGGCATGTTTGGCATTCACTTACCCTAATCAGAAGACAGGTTCCCTATGAGATTTCCAAAGGAGATTGCTGCTGTCTTAATGGTTAGAAGTCCTTGATCTTTAGCCCCCACCCTTCCTAAATTTGTTGTAAAGTAGAACACTCAAGGACTAGAGCCGAGACCTCACAACTGCTTAGGTAACTAATCCAAGGAAGCTGGTCGAGCCCAGTGAGTGAAAGGAAATTATACCAAGGGCAGTTAGGGTAGGACAGCTGACTCAGGATCTGACCCTCCAGAGGGCTCTGGAGCTTTGTGGAATGCCGATCCTTCTTTGCTGCCTCCCTTACAGATCCCCCAGAATAAGAGGTGGTCTGGAGGGTATTAGTTATGGGAGGTCTGAGACCAGATTACTCTGTCCTGAGACTCCTGGTGCAACTGACCTTCTGAAAAAGTCTATAAATAGGCAAGGGAGTGGGTACTAGGTCCTGGCTTGTAGAATGTGCTACTATAGTTAGCAGGGACGCTATGTCCAAGAGGCCTTGCACCTTCACTCCCCTAGGGAAGGAAGGCATGACTTTCTTCTGCTCTGCTATGTCTACATTATTCCCCCAAGAAGCAATATAAAAAAGCCAGATTCACACTGTCACAATTAATTTATTGAAATTTTATAAAAACTCAGGCCAAGTAGAAGACAGCCCAGGAGTACAACTGTAAAGTGCTCTTTTGCTCCTTGTCCCTATGGCACTGATGGCTGAGAAAGTCCCTTGCTCTCCACTAGCCAGGCAGCATGGAAGTGAGGTCATAGGGATTTCAAGCTGGGGCCAGATCTCAGGCATCTCCTGAGGCATTTCAGACAGGCAAGGTTATTGACCACCCAGAAGCTCTGTGTCAGAATAAAGAGTTCAATTTCTTCACTCCTAAGAAAAGCTGCTTTCTTCCCCTGGTCAGACACTAAGGCACCTTGACAAGAGCTCAGAGACGACTGCGCAGCCCCAACTATAATTCAGTGTGAGAAGGTGGCAGGCCTCAGGCATATGGTGCTCTCAGGATAACCCTGACCCTTTCCTAGGCATGTCTCCTTTCCATACCACCTTGCCTTTTCTTTCCCCAGCATTTCTAGCCAGCTCAGAGCCCAATTTGGGGAGATTTCAAGGGAGAACAGTAATACGAACATGGACTCTTCTCTCAGATTGGAACAGGAGCCAAATAAATAAGAAAATTGGATGAGGAGGGGGAGGAGAGGCGAGGCTAGGGCATAATCCTTTGCCTCAAGCCTGGTGCACCTCATGAAACATCAGTTCACGGGGGACAGCTGTTTCTGGACCAAACTTGGTTGCTGCCCGGCGCTCGAAGGCAGCGACATTCTTTTTGACAACCTCATCAAAAAAGATGGTGGCCAGCTGGGAGTGCAGCAGAGAGCGAAATTCAAAGGAAATCTGGGAATGGGTAAGAGACAGTCAGAAACTCTTCAAAACCATGTTGGATAGTCCCTGACCAAATGCAAGGGTACTATTCAGTGCCTTTTCCTTCCCCCCACTCCTGTTCCTTAGATCTCCTCAAAAGCCCTAGGACTGAGTACAAAGTACAAGTGTGTACAAGCTCACCCCTGTGGAGAGTGTCATTGACTTGGGAAGTAACTGTCATAGTACCTTGGCTCAGCCCCCACAACCCAGTTGTAGCCCTGTGTAGCCTCCTGACTCACCGAAAAGTCCACAGTGCAAGTTCGAGGATAGGCAGGAATTCCAGGGCTGAATCGCCAAATGGTCTCTAAGTGGTTGAAGAGCTTGCCATCAGTGCAAACAGCCTAGAACAGGACAGGTAGTTAAAGAATATTACAATGGAATGAGACCTATATCAGGTGTAGGAAGCTATAAGAAGAACTGGAAGCCATTTTCCTTTCCTTCTAATATTAGGAAGTATCTGACACATGGAGATAGAAAAATCATTATAAGGAAAGCCAAAATACCTTAAATGTAAAAATGCCACAGAAAACAGAAAAAAACTTCCTGATCATTCACTCCCAAACAGGCCTCACCTTGACCATATGAGGTTTGACCATGGAAACAGCAGAAGTGTAACGTTCCACAACAGGTGGAAAGCCAACCTCCAACTGGGCCTTCAAGTGACCTTTGCGGCTGGATACCACCAAAGACTTCTTACACCAGGGCACAAACTCACGATACTCCTGGACATTGGCTACCACCTCGTACATCTCCTGCATTGAGTACCTAGGGGAAGGAGTCACAGAGGCCAAGAAGCTGCCAGTTGGCTCAGGTTCCTCCTTGCCATAGGCGCCCTCCCCTCATACCTTTGCCCACCAATCATGTACCTTCAGGAACTAGAGATCCCAAATAAGCCCCCATGAATGATTTCGCAAAAGCACATGTCCAGATTTCCATGATGTTAATGCATCTCAAGTCTTGCCATTTAGAGAGTGTTTTTGCATTTACTATCTATTTTGACCCTTAAAAGGGTCATGTCGGGAGAACAGGGATGACTGGTGATTCACACAGGGACGCAGATCCCAGCTCTATAACTTTTTGACAAAGCAGCCCTAGGAAAATTATTGTCTCCATTTATCTCCTCTGCAAATCATAAGTAATAATAGTAATTGATTCATAATTTTGTTGAGAGGATCAAATGAGAAAATCTGTGGTAAAACACCTAAACAGCCTAACTGCTAGTAGCAGTTAAGTGTTCAAGAAGTGTTAACTCATATTTGCTCAGAATACCTAAAGTCAGGTCAGTAAAGAAATAATACCCTGTTGTCATGTTATTGTCCAACTCTAGTCACCAATGTACCTGCACAGCAACCAAGAAGAGGGGAATTAAGGTTGGAAGGCTGCCAGAGGAGGGTAAAGGGTCAGTAATACCACTGGGGAGAGTGGGATGGCCAGGGATGAATCTTGCCCACTATGGCTACCCTTACATTCTACCCTGGACATGGTGTTTTGTCTGTCGGGAAAAGGAACATGGAGGGATACTGGACAGGAGAGGATGCTCACCCCATGATCCGACGCTCAGAGTAAGCTTTTCGCTTGTTTGTGAAGGGGGCAGCAAAGCCCATGAAGGAACGGCTGGGAGGTAAGCCACACTCAGTCGCCAAGACCTGGGCAGCCCGGGGCAAGAAGAAGCTGCAGGAAATAAGAAATCTAAGGCCAAAAGGAAAGGAGAGACAATGTCAAAGAGTCTTTCCTTGTGGTCCTCAACCAGTCTCAGGTGCAGAGGAAGAGGGGCGCATCCCAGAGGAAGGTCGCCCAAACCAGCTTTTCCCCTAGCACCTGCTGCAGCCCGCCAGGCTCCCCGGCCAGGCAGTCACGAGTGCGAAAGGTCGAGGGCGGCTGAGGACAGTGCCGGGGGAGGAGATGGGCAAAACCGGGGTGCGTGCGAAGCTCCAGCTGCCTTTGACCGGAGGCTACGCTACTGCTGAAAGCTAGGACTCTCGAGATGCCTCACAGCCCCCGGGGCCTCGCAAGCCGGCGGATGCCAGGGCACCCGCGACGGGCAAGATGTGGTTGGGCACTCACCTCGGGGACTGCCTCGCGAATAATTTGCAAAAGAATTTCCCCAAAGCAACACATTAGACCCCAGGGTATGATCACCGCCGCCCTCCCACGGCGCTTGCAGCCAGAGTTGCAACTCTCCCCCGCGGAACTTTAGGGTCCTGGCTGACCCCCTCGGCCCCCGAGCGGACGCCCGCATCTCCCTCTCACCTCATTGGTCCCGGCGGTCGCGGAGGGCCCGGGGGCGGAGCCGGGCGCACCGAGAGGCCACGGCAGCCCCGGGCCGCGGCGCGCGTCCCGGTAGGGAGTCGCCGCGCGCCCGCCGAAGCCATGCGCGCGACCCTCCCTTGCCCTCTCTGCTCTGATAGCTGCCGCGCCCTCCTCACTCCAGAGGGAGAGAGGAGGGTTAGCTGCAGTCGGGCGGGTTCAGGGCCCGCGAGCGCAGGGGCGGCTCGGGGCGGTGGCTGCTCTCGCCCAGCGCCCGCCCCGGCGTCCGGGTAGCCTAGAACTGAAGCCGCTCCCGCCGCTCCCGCAGCTCCCAGTACCCCCACGTCACGCCGTTGCCATGGCTCGGGACCGGGAGAGGGGGGAAGGAAGGGGACCACGCGGCCTGTCGGGAGATGTAGTTTCACACCTCTGGCGAGAAAGGGCGAGGGCGCTGGAGTGGGTATTTGAGAAGCTGCAGACATGGCCCGGTGGAGCGAGGTCAACAGGCAAACTACTTGCGGGGACTGATCACCGGCCTGATACGTAAGCACAGAGGTGATTTAGTGGCCGTGTCAACAGCAGATACCGTCGGTCTTCTGCACGTCTCTTAGAGCCTGTACTATGTTTTGCCTTGTTTATAGTTAGAAGTTCCATTCATCTTTAGAGCCAGCATAGAGCCTAGTGCAGTGCTTTGAGACAGAAAATTAATGTTCCAAGATCTGGGCTAAGACTTTGGATCATTTTCTCTTAATATTTATAGAAAGCAGTGGAAGTGAGAAGAACCAGACTTACTTTTATGGTAGATAGAGAACCATCTTTGCCTGGAAAAGTGTGCACTTGATAGAGGTGAGACCTCATGGGCCAGGAAATGTCACTACACTGCTTTCAGTCGTGATACAAGGGTAGAAAAAGTTTCCTTGATAAAAGTGGGGCGAACAGATGAAAAAGAGAGAGAAATCAACAATTAGAGACTAGATCTAGGTGGGTACAAGAGCCCTTGCAATTCTCCCACAGTGGAGTAAAGGAAGGACACTTTAAGAACAGTGGTATCTGCTATTGCATTTAAAGATGTTTACACTATTACAGTGCAACCCCTTCTCTGCTTTAGTCTTGAGAGCGTAAATCTTTAGTCATGTTCTCCACATTCAGGAAATCTTTATCTGAGTAGTGTGGTGTGATTGGTGCTTCCCAGATGGCGCAGTGGTAAAGAATCCACCTGCCATTGCAGGAGACGGAAGAGACATGGGTTTGATCCCTGGGTCGGGATCCCCTGGAGGAGGAAAATGGCAACCCACTCCAGTATTCTTGCTTGAAAAATTCCATGGACAGAGGAGCCTGGCGGGCTACAATACATGGGGTCACAAAGAGTCTGACATGACTGGGCGACTGAGCACATACCATACTGTCCTGGGGTTGAGGGTGGAAGAATGAAATGATTAATGATGGTATTGCCCTTAGGGTCTGCAGTAAGTCCGCTACATATAAACCTGCAGGTTGTGAACTTTCAAAGATGCACATGTGCGTGCACACTTCCAATCACATAAGGTAGTTCATGTGTCTGGTGTACGCTGTCATGTGCATGCATCCTCTATAAGCAGTTGTGCTTTTGTGTACTGTACAGTACTGCATAGAGGACAACAGTAGAGTATCTTTATTTCAAGCCCAGGATGTCCATAACCAAGTGTGAAAGTGGTGGTGATGTAGCTGGTACTGCTAAGAAGCACCAAGGGATTGCGATGGAAACAAAAGTGAAAATAATTGAGAGAATGGAGTGACAATGGGAAGAAGTAACTGAAGAACCCAGAAAAGGCAATGGCAACCCACTCCAGTACTCTTGCCTGGAGAATCCCATGGACGGACGAGCCTGGTAGGCTGCAGTCCATGGGGTCGCTAGGAGTCAGACAGGACTGAGCGACTTCACTTTTACTTTTCACTTTCATGCATTGGAGAAGGAAATGGCAACCCACTCCAGTATTCTTGCCTGGAGAATCCCAGGGACGGGGGAGCCTGGTGGGCTGCCGTCTATGGGGTCACGCAGAGTTGGACACGACTGAAGCGACTTAGCAGCAGCAGCAGCATGGCTTGTGGGATCTTAGTTCTCGCCCTTGGTAGTAAAAGCATGGAGTCCCAACAACTGCCCACCAGGGAAATCCTGAAACCGTTACTTCTAAGTTTCTACCTCCAAACCAGTTAGTATAGGGCTGAACTCAATGGTGAAGCCTCAGCAGACATTTGTTAGAAGAATGAAAATCAAGGCTTAAAGACAGGCAGGCATCTGCTTAGTTATCCAAATATGAATACAGTAGTGCACTCCAGAGGACAGTTTGCATAAGAGGACTTTAGGACCACTTCCAGCCTCCTTATCCCCATGCCTTGCATCTCCTTGAGCCCTGGAAGTAACTGTGTTACCTACATCATATCCCTTTTTTCCCTATTGGGAAATCCTCTTTCTGTGCTCTGAATAATATTAAAAATAACTCTTTTAGCCCTTCCTCCTCCTTCCAGCTGCCTAGAGGACCTGGCTGGCAAACTCCCTTGTTCACTTCCACTCAGGAGCCAGAACCAGGCACGTGACCCCAGTTCAACCTCTGACTCCAATTCCTCAGGTTACCAAAAGCTATTTTGGGCAATGGATGCCCGTAGTCCCCTCCTCCCCATCCTCTGGGCCATATCCTAGCTTAGCCCTTCCTGGAAGGTCTGTCAAAGCCAACAGATAAGTCAACATGTCCCAACACCCCTATCCATCAGATTCCGAGCTACCTTCAGTTTCTACTTCTTCAGCCTCACTTCATCATCACCATCAAGCATTAAGTGTCTCTTCCTATATACTTCTCTCCTTGAGCATCCTTTTTTCATAGAAAAGAAAACCAATATACAGTCCAATGTTGGAAGACTCTGGCTAACAAGGAGCTTAAAATCCCTTCTGAAACACTGGATTCCTGTATGTCAAAGATGTAAGGTGGAAAAAACAATAAAGTTGTGTAATTTAAACTTGATTGTGACTGCAATATAGAGAATATAGCCAGTATTTTATAATAACTATAAATGAAGTATAACCTTAAAAATGTGAATCACTATGTTGTACATCTGCAACATATAATATTGTGCATCAACTATATCTCAATTTTTAAAAGTGGAAAAAAAAAACCCCAAAACAACAACCTGATTGTGACAGTGTAAACTAAGTATAAAAGTGTTAAGGAGACCTGTCAAAACTAAAAGAAACTGTTAACCAGGGAAGACTTCCTGGAAGAGGTAAGTTTTCAGTAAAACTGTGAATTTTATTTTCAAAATGGTAAAAATTCAAAAACTTTAAAGGTATATACTGATAGGTAAATTTCTCTCTCATTCCTTATTCCGTGTTCCCCAGTTTTTCTCTCCAAAAAACACTGGCACTTGTGATGAGGGTCATAGAGTGTCGGAAGGCAAAGGAGGGCTTTTATACCTCTGCCTTGACAGGGTGGGCAACTTGCTATGCTTCTTTTTCCTAAATGTGTTCCTTAGAATGCATATATTGAGTTGCTGAGCTCTGCACAGGACCCCGAATCATCTTTTATAAATTGTATATAAATTCTTCAATATCTACTTTTCTTCTTCTCTCTTTTTGCCTTTTTGGGAAGGATGACTTCCATCTAGATCTTGCCTGATTAGCTGCTCTCTGGTCTCTCCAGTGGAGAAGTACCCCGACCCTTTTCTGGGGAGAAACTGATGAGTCTTTTAAAGTGTAGCCACCCTACCACCTTAACCTAGCAATGGAGTAATTAGGCAATGGAAAAGCCCCCTTGTGTTGGGGTTGGAATCCTTCAGTTGCCAGCTAGCCAGCTAGCTATCCCATCCTCTGTGTGGGGTTTTTCTGCAGCTAAGAGTCCTTGAGGGGTTTTTTTGTTTTTTTCCTCCTCTGCAGCTTCGGCACTTTTGCTCTTTCATTTCTACCCAACTCTTGTCACCGCCAGCGGAAATACGCGCCTTCCCTGCCTCTGGGACTATTACCATATATAACTCCCAGATCTCCACGCCCTGCTTGCCCAAGTCAGTGGGGAATGTTGAGTTGTGTGATCGTGGACCGGAGGCGTTCGCTCGGCGGAGGCATTGTGGGCTGGGTGAGATCTGGCCCGCCATTTGGTCCTCAGTTTGGAAGGCAACGCAGGAGGGCCAAGGCCCGAGTTGCCGCTAGGATTTTGTGGAGCATCCCCTGGGGGCTTCAGACTGGAGCTACGAGCCCGGCGCGGTCGGCCTGAGGAGCTGGGGGACCAGGGCGCGAGGTGCGAGGGGCCCAGGCCGCTGGGACCGCCGGGGCAGGGCGGAGGGCGCCGCGGCCTGGGGCAGCCTGCGCGGCAAGCGCCCTGCGGCCGGGCCCCCGACGGCCGCCAGGGAGCGCTGCGGGCTCCCGCTCGCCCGCCCCCCGGTAGGCGGGGCTGCGCTCTCCCCGCAGCCGCCGCCGCAGCCGCCGCCTGGGCCGCCCCGTGTCCCCGGTGGAGCCGCCGCCGCCGCCGCCGGGAGCTCGATGCGGACGGAGCCCGGGCCGGGCCATGGGGATCCTCAGCATCACGGACCAGGTCAGCCCTCCTGCCCTCGTTCGCTTCCTCCTTCCAGGGCCCGCCGCCGCCGCCACGCGAGCCCGGGGATGTGCGGCCTAGGCTGGGCCCGAGCCCGGGGCTCCCGCCCCGCCCCACGCCACGCTCCCCTCAACCGCGCCGGTGTCCTTGGCGGCCTGGCGACCGGCGGAGACACCGTGGAAGCCCCCTGCAGCCAGGACCCCAGAGCGGAGCCCCTCCGGCGTCGCCCCCCCCCTCAAACCCGGTGTCCCCCGCCCCCCTCCCCGGTTCCGCTCCGGCCCGCTCCCTGAACGCCGGTTCTCCCTGCAGCCGCCCCTGGTCCAGGCCATCTTTAGCCGAGATGTGGAGGAAGTGCGTTCCCTCCTCTCGCAGAAGGAGAACATCAATGTGCTGGTGAGTTGAGATCAGGGAGGATGGCGAACCGGTAATCTGGGCCCTGGCGTTCAGGACCCCTCCCCACGCGTGGGGCGGCTCCGTGTCTGTTCGGCTCTGGGGAGGCCGCAGCTCTTTCCACCCTGGGATGGGCGACTGCTCTACAATGGGGATGAAGAGCAGGGAAGGCTTGGAGCACAGACCAGTAGGGCTGAGGATGCCCAGAAACGGTGTTCTCTTCTAAACCATCCGTGTCTGCAGCGCCCCCACCCCTCCTGGAAGAAGGAGGGTGCTTCGCTGCCGGTGGCCCCGACCCCCTGACTCCACCCTCCTAGGTCCTGGCTTTGACCTAGGGTTGGGGTTTAAGAGGCCACAGAACCTGTGCGAACAGGTTGTGGGGAGAGGCCTGGAACACTAAGACTTGGGGTCCTGGGTGGTTCACCCCCATAGCCGCTCCTCTTCTCTGCCTTACCAGGACCAAGAGAGGCGAACCCCACTGCATGCTGCTGCCTACGTAGGCGATGTCCCCATCCTCCAGTTGCTACTGATGTCAGGTGAAAGTGGGGAGGTGGAAGGTGTGGCGCCCAGGGAGGGACCTGAGGGAGGAGCCTTTTTGTTGTATCCAAGGATGGTCCAGCTGGGTCCAGGCGAGGTTCAGACTCCATCCAGATTCCCTGGCCTGATTCTGGCTTTTCTTCCCCTCCTGCTCTCCAACTCCCACCAAAAGAGCGTATTGTGTCCCCACAGGTGCTAATGTCAATGCTAAGGACACACTGTGGCTGACCCCTCTTCATCGTGCTGCTGCCTCCCGAAATGAGGTACTGGCCTCCCCCCTCCTTTCTCCCTTCCAAAGGGGATGAGTTGGTTAAAGGTGGACGACAAGGGTTGGAGAGCCGCCCCACAGGTTGGTCTACCCCCAGGCTGGGAGGAGACCAGACCTTGGCCCCTCCCTTCTACCCCTGGAACTGGCTGGTAAGGGGGGGGTGGGGGCTGAGTGTTGCCAGCTGATGTGACGTCAAGGGAGAGCTTAACACTGGGCTGGCAGACTGCAGGGGGCCCTGCTGCCAGGCCTTAGTGACTCATTCTTCCCAGGGGGGCCACCTTGGAGTCTGACCCCGCTCTGGGCACTAAGATTTCTTTCCTTGTGCTTGGGGGGTGGGGGGAGTGGTTTGTGACATCCTTGCCCCTTAAGCAGCCTGGAAGTTGACAGCGCAAGGATCAAACATACCTCATCAATTGGGCCCCTCAACCCTGAAGAGCGGGAAAAGATGACTTTCCTCTCGGCTTGGCAGTCACTTCCCCCGGTTCTAGCCACTAGGGAACAGGAATGGGGTGGGTGGTAAACAGGAGGGGCATTTTAGCTCCTCTCCTCCTGGAGAGGAGCCAGTATCTGCTTACCTAGGTAATGGAGATGATTTTGATGCCTATGGAATGATAGAAGGGGGTATTCAGGGCATTAATGTAGTGGGAGCATTTATCTTTCCTAAAAGTGGTAGGAGGTCAGGAGCCTCTGTGTGAGGATTTGCTCGGTAGTGGCTGTATGTGTGGGTGAAGATTTTCAGGGTATGGGTTGGGAAACGATACCAGGTGACTTGAGGAAGAGATCTTTGTTTTCCTCAGCAAGTTAGGGAACATTTTAAGCTCAAAAAAAATCCAGAAGATGGAAAGTGGGTATTAAAAAGCTGACCGTGTTAGAAAAACACGAGTAACTCTGTGCTGGGGTAGTGGGAAGAGGGGGACGTGTGTTCTGTGTTGGCCGGTTCGCCCCTCCATCTCCTGTTGGTTTACCTCCTGCTCCCCCTCTGTCTTCTCTTTTATCCTCCGCCCCTCCACAGAAGGTGCTGGGACTGCTGCTGGCACATTCAGCAGATGTGAATGCCCGGGACAAGCTGTGGCAGACACCATTGCACGTGGCTGCTGCCAACCGGGCCACCAAGTGTGCTGAGGCTCTGGCACCCCTACTGAGTAGCCTCAACGTGGCTGACAGGAGCGGGCGCAGTGCCCTGCACCATGCAGTGCATAGTGGGCATCTGGAGGTGAGGACCGCTCCAGGCCACGCCCAGCTTCCTGCCTTTTTCCTTCCCTGCCCACTCCCCTTCCCCTGCTTCCAGGCCATTAGGCCTGGGGAGCAGCAGCCCAGATGATTATAGAAATTCCTGGGCTCAAGCACCAAATGAATGGTTGGGTTAGAGGGGATTTCTTGACTTGGACCTCGAGAGGGTGATAAAACCTCTGAAGCTGCATGGAAAATGTTTGCCTATAGCCTTTTTCTGAAGGGAGAGTCCATGTCCTTCAGCACATTTAGAAGACTTCGAAAGAGTTCAAAAACCACCAGATCACCTGAAGAAACTCTCTTTTGAGTTTACCTCAGATTTCCACATCTATCTAGGTCCTCCTTAGTGCCTGCTTTCTCCATTCCCCCTAGTTCTCCATATTGTTCTGCCCAAGAACAGAGACATTGGGCTGCCTCAGCCTTTTCAGGTGCTCTTAGGTATACTGAAGACAGGAAGCTGGCTCTGAACAGGTGTCTTTGCTGTCCTGCTACAGACGGTGAACCTGCTCCTCAATAAGGGAGCCAGCCTGAATGTTTGTGACAAAAAGGAGCGGCAGCCTCTGCACTGGGCAGCTTTTCTAGGTGAGAGGAGAATCAGGAGATGAGCAAGATTTAGGGTTCCTCGGGCAGGGATGGGGGGTTGCAGCCTTTGGAGGTGCTCACCCTCCACATCCTTGAGAGCATGCACTCCCTTCCCAGGGCATTTGGAGGTCCTGAAACTGCTGGTGGCACGGGGCGCAGACCTCGGCTGCAAGGACCGCAAGGGCTATGGGCTGCTCCATACAGCTGCTGCCAGTGGCCAGATTGAAGTGGTGAAGTACCTGCTCCGGATGGGAGCTGAGGTCAGTGTGCAGAGCATGGCAGGGGATTCAGAGTGAGGCCAGGAAGCTGGAGGTCAGAATCTCTTTGGGAGATGGGAGGGTGCTGGGGTTCCTGATGTGGTTTGGGGAGTTGGGGGGATGTGGTGAGAGGATCTGAAAGATGCTTGTCTTAAGCAGAAGTGCCTTCAGTCTCTGGGTCAGGAACCTGAGGGGTGTGAGGCCATTGTTGGATTTCTGGGACTCTTTAGTCTATCTGTGCCGGCTTCCACTTTGTTTAAACTGATACCTCCCTTATCCCCTGACCCTCACCCTGGAAATCCAGATTGATGAGCCCAACGCTTTTGGAAACACAGCTTTGCACATCGCCTGCTACCTGGGCCAGGATGCTGTGGCTATCGAGCTGGTGAATGCAGGAGCCAATGTCAACCAGCCAAACGACAAGGGCTTCACGCCGCTGCACGTGGCTGCGGTCTCCACCAATGGCGCGCTGTGCTTGGAGCTCCTGGTCAATAATGGGGCAGATGTCAACTACCAGGTGCCTGAAGGGAGGAGTCTTGGACTAGGGGGAGAGGACGCTGGCTCTGGGGGTGCTTACCATATCTTCCCCTCTGGATAATTCTCTGGGGAGTTGTCTGCTTGTGTCCTGGGTTGACCAGACCTTCCCAGGAGAAAGTGGGTTGAGAAGATCTCCCTATGGTCACCCTATCCTCAAAAATGTGTCCTTTGGAAAGGGGAATAGGGCATGCTCCATGCTTTGCACTAGGGGAAAAAATGCTGTGTTTCCACAGAGCAAAGAAGGGAAGAGTCCTCTGCACATGGCTGCCATTCACGGCCGTTTCACCCGCTCCCAGATCCTCATCCAGAACGGTATGGACTTGGGAGACTTTGTGACCTCTTCTCCTCCCTCCTCAGAGAACGCGTCTCTAGAGACCCCTCTTCTTCCTCCTTCTACCTGCCACCCCATCTTCAGTCAGGACAGGCACCTGGAGCTCTGGAGCAAGGCGCCTGTGGAAATGGCCCTGTTCCACCTGCCCAGCCCCATCAGATGGTGGCTCACTAACTCGTGGGAGTGGCCTGAAGCCTAAGGGTTAGTTCAGTGTGTGCGTGTACTGCTCCCTTTCAGGCAGCGAGATTGATTGCGCCGACAAGTTTGGGAACACGCCACTGCACGTGGCCGCTCGCTACGGGCACGAGCTGCTCATCAGCACCCTCATGACCAACGGCGCGGATACCGCCCGGTGAGTGTGGAGGCCCCTGGCCCCACTTCCAGGCTGCCTCAGACCCCAGGCTGGTGGTGGGGCTGCAGCTGGTCCCCGCTGAGGACTGAGCCCCTCCCCTTCTCCCAGGCGCGGCATCCACGACATGTTTCCCCTGCACTTAGCTGTTCTCTTTGGATTCTCTGACTGTTGTCGTAAGCTTCTTTCCTCAGGTATGAGCTCACTGGTTCGGGGGTGGGCAAGAGGGCAGGAGAATGGGGGCCTTGTCTTGTCCTGGCCCACGCCCTTAGGTGGGACCTGCGGCTGTTCTGGCCCCTCAGGTCAGCTGTACAGCATTGTATCCTCACTCAGCAATGAGCACGTGCTTTCAGCTGGGTTCGACATCAATACACCTGACAACCTTGGCCGTACCTGTCTTCATGCTGCTGCTTCCGGAGGGTGAGTTCTCGTCCCTTTCTCTCTCCCAGGCCGAGCGAAGAAGTCTGGGCAGCAGTCTGGACCCTTCCTTCTTTCCTGCCCTCGTAGTGAGAACAGTGGCAGCAGAAAGGGCTGTCCAGTTCAGCTGTCCCTCAGCCCCTCCCTGGGGAGAAGCCCGTGGCTTCTCCTTGAAGCGCTTTCTCTCATTAAACCACACCTTCCTTCCTTTCAGGAATGTTGAATGTCTTAATTTGCTGTTGAGCAGTGGAGCTGACTTGAGGAGGAGAGACAAATTTGGAAGGTGTGTTAATGTGCAGGAGTGAATATATACAGAGAGGGTACCCGATCAGAGAGACAAGTGATGGAGGAAGTGATGGAGGCCAGGGTGGGGAGTTGGGGGCTAAGGGAGGAGAACATTACAGAGCAGCTTTTGGCTGCACCTCTGGTTGCATTTGGACCTGCCCCTGATTCTTTTCTCCATCCTCCTCCGCTTCTCCCTAGGACCCCACTGCACTATGCAGCCGCCAATGGCAGCTACCAGTGCGCCGTCACGCTGGTGACTGCCGGGGCCGGTGTCAATGAGGCTGACTGTAAAGGCTGCTCTCCCCTCCACTACGCTGCCGCCTCTGACACCTACAGGAGGTGAGGCGCCCTCTTGGTTCTTCTCAGCCCCACTCTCCTCCCCGAGCACCCTGCCAGACTTCCTCACTCTCCTCCACCAGGGCAGAGCCCCACTCATCTTCCAGCCATGATGCTGAAGAGGATGAGCCCCTGAAGGAGTCCCGCAGGAAGGAGGCCTTCTTGTGAGTAGCAGAGACGACCCCTGGGCTGCACTTCCCCAGCAGTGCAGATTCCCGTCCTGTTATTCTCCCACCACTGTCTGCTGCTGCCTTGCACCCTGAGTTTAATCCTGGACCAAGCACCATGGGTACAGACAGAAGTGGGAGAGATACTTTCTTCCTTCAAGAAATGGATGGTCTTCTTGAGAGGATCAGAAAAGCTAAACACAAATTCACTTATTCCTCAAGCATTAAATGAGTATTTATGTAATAGATACACCAAGTACTGTTCTAGGTGGTAAGGATAAAAGATGAATTACCCCAAGTTGCTGCATTTTATACCCTCTAGTGTAAGTTGTTAATAATAGAGGAAATTGGGTGATGAATATTTGGGAACTCTGTATTATCTTCGTAATTTTTCTTTAAGACTGTTATAAAGGGTATATTTATTTAACAACAACAAAAAGATATTTAAAATGTAGGAGGCCTAATTGTGCAACTGTGTGACTTCTGGCAAGTAACTTAACCTCTCTGGGCCTCAGTTTCCTCCGACACAGTAGGGATAAGAACAGTATCTACCTCAAAGGATCATTGTGAGGATTAAGTGATTTACTACACATGAAGTGTTTAAAACTGTTTGACATGTTGTAAATGTTAAATGCAATATTAATATTAGTACTAGTAGAGTTACTACTGATCTGTAAGAGTGGTGCCAGGGGAGAAGGCACCTATCGGGAAAGTTGGGGAGGGCCTCACACAGAAGAGGATGCTGGGAGTGAGTGTGAGATGAGCAGGCCTTTTCCCGATGGGCTAGGAGGAGGAGGCAGGGGTCAGTATGCCTGGAGGTGGGGGAGAGTGTGTCAGTCAGCAGGTTGGTAACTGATGCTTGTGCTCCAGGCAAAGGGTCGAGGAGGGTACTGAAGCTAGAGTGGTTCAGGGCAGACCAGGAGGTGGTGGGTCTGGGTCTGGGGTCAAATGGACCAGAGTTAGCCTACTAAGAGTTGGGGGTGGACATGGGCCAGCTCAGCTGGGAGGGGCTCCTTTGCCCTCTCCTCTGCTTCTCTCAAACTGTACCCTCCCTGGCTGGGCCTGTCCCTTCCTCACCATCTGCTCCTGTCCCCCAGCTGTTTGGAATTCTTACTGGATAACGGTGCAGACCCCTCCCTGCGGGACAGGCAGGGCTACACAGCTGTGCACTATGCAGCCGCCTATGGCAATAGACAGAACCTCGAACTGGTATGTGTGGGACCTGGTGTAGGGAATGGGAGCAGGGCAGGGCCCAGCATGCAGTCTTCTTCTGTGTCTGGATTCTCAGGTCAAGGGGTGGTTGAATCCAGTGTGGTCTCTAGATCCAGGGACTTCGGGGATTGCTGTGGGTGGAGTCAAGGGTGATGTCTTGGGAATACCAAAACCTCAGCACCTCCTGTTCTGTCCATTGCAGCTCTTAGAAATGTCCTTTAACTGCCTGGAGGATGTAGAGAGCACCATTCCAGTCAGCCCTTTGCACTTAGCTGTGAGTCCCAGGTCTTTTCCTCTTGCCTTCCCTGTCCCCACCCGCCCCAGGCCGGCTCACAGGTACCAGCACGTGTGAATCTGTCCTTGCTTCTGCTTTCTCGTGGGGATGTGGCAAGCAGGCAGTGGTCTGAGAGGGGCCCAAGGAGCTCACGGGGAGGCCTGCTGCCCAGAGTCTCCCCGTGGGCCCCAAGAGCAGAGTGGGGCCATGTCTGGAGCTTTATCCATGGATTTCCCACACCCCTCCAGGCCTACAACGGTCACTGTGAAGCCCTGAAGACACTGGCTGAGACGCTGGTGAACCTGGACGTGAGGGACCACAAGGGCCGGACCGCGCTCTTCCTGGCCACTGAGCGAGGCTCTACTGAGTGTGTAGAGGTGCTAACGGCCCACGGCGCCTCTGCCCTCATCAAGGAGCGCAAACGCAAGTGGACACCCCTGCATGCTGCTGGTAAGGGCACCCTTTGGGCTGCTCCCTCCCCTTGGCACCCTAGGCCTCCTCTGGGACTGGTCCCCAGCTCCCTCCTGAACCCTGAAGGAACTGGGGTTGAGATAGGGTAGGGCAAGGAGGATGGAAACCTTAAGTCCTGACTCCCCCAAGACTTCTCCCTACCCCATGTCCTCCCATGACCTCCACCCTCCACCTGGTCTTCTTCCCCGACCATGCCTGACACTGAAGGCCCCCTCTTCACCTAGCTGCCTCTGGCCACACTGATTCCCTGCACTTGCTGATCGACAGTGGGGAACGCGCTGACATCACGGATGTCATGGATGCCTATGGACAGTGAGTGTGGGCTGGGGATGGGGTGCAGGGTTCCCAGCCCTGCCAGGCCCTCACCCTTTCCCTGCCCCTTCTGTAGAACCCCACTGATGCTGGCCATCATGAATGGCCATGTGGACTGTGTACATCTGCTGCTAGAGAAAGGATCCACGGCTGACGCTGCTGACCTCCGGGGCCGCACCGCCCTACACCGTGGGGTGAGTAGGCTTCAGGGCGGGGTTGCTCACAGACGGGCTCGGACACAGGAGCGCACAATAGGATATCACATTGTCTAGTAGGTGGGCGGGAGTCTTAGTGGGCCTTAGCATGCTTGCTCCAGGATGAGGATCTGATGCCTGCAGTTCATCTTCCTGATTACCTTGCTCTGTGATCACACGTAGTCAGCTGCTCATCGCTCAGACTCTGTCCAGGGTCCCCAGCTGGCCCTCTCATGTTTGATAATGATGCCACTACCCTGGTCCTTCTCTACCATCACCTGCCCTAAAGCTGTCTCCTCATCCCGTGGGGTTATTTGACTCCTTAGTCTCCCGCTGCAGAGGGCCAGCGTTAACTCTCACCATCCTGCTTGTCTGATAGCATAGAGTCAGGGAAGGAGATGCCGATCCTTAATACTTAGAATTATTAGAAAAGACCCTGATGCTGGGAAAGATTGAGAGCAGGAGGAGAAGGGGGCAACAGAGGATGAGATGATTGGATGGCGTCACCAACTCAATGGACCTGAGTTTGAAGATAGTGAGATAGTGAAGGACCGGGAACCCTGGCATGCTGCAGTCCATGGGGTCACAGAGAGTGAGACATGACTTAGTGGCTAAACAATACTTAGAATCATTGTTGCAAAGATGAGGATTGGAGCCCGGGAAGTGGTTCTTACTCCTGGGCCAGCCTCAGGACTGACACCCCCACGTCACCTGCAGGCAGTGACTGGCTGTGAGGACTGCCTGGCTGCCCTGCTGGACCACGATGCATTTGTGCTGTGCCGAGACTTCAAGGGCCGCACGCCCATTCACCTGGCCTCAGCCTGTGGCCACACCGCAGTGCTGCGGACCCTGCTGCAGGCCGCCCTGTCCACAGACCCCCTGGATACCGGGGTGGATTACAGCGGATACTCGCCCATGCACTGGGCCTCCTACACTGGTGTGGCTCTGGGACCTTTGTGGGGACAGCTGAGATGGGAATGGAGGGGTGTGGGGGAGGGCAGACAAGGACCCATGGGTTGCTCTGGATCTGGAAGTAGAATGGGGTGTCAAGAGACGGGACAGGACCAATGAAAGGGGCCATGGTGTCATTTCTTTCCATCATCACTCTTCCCTCATCCCCAGGACATGAAGATTGTCTGGAGTTGTTACTTGAACACAGCCCATTTTCCTATCTGGAAGGAAACCCCTTCACTCCTTTGCACTGTGCAGTGTAAGTCCCTTCCTCCGCCCCAGCCCCACCCAAGGGTCTGTGATGTGGGCATAGGACAGACTGTCTGTTTCCCCATGCCCCTCCTGCTGACCCTTCCTCTTCCCCCAGTATTAATAACCAGGACAGCACCACAGAAATGCTGCTGGGAGCTCTGGGTGCCAAGATTGTGAACAGCCGAGATGCCAAAGGACGGTGAGTGGCAGGAGGCTTGGGAGACGCCTCCACTGCCCCTGGCTTCCTCTCTCTGCTCAGGAGAAAGGGACTCCCGTTTTACTCTGCCCTGACCCCTCCCTACAGGACCCCTCTTCACGCCGCTGCCTTCGCGGACAACGTCTCTGGGCTCCGAATGCTGCTGCAGCACCAAGCTGAGGTGAACGCCACAGACCACACTGGCCGCACTGCACTTATGACAGCGGCTGAGAACGGGCAGACTGCAGCTGTGGGTGTGTAGGGGCCCCATGTGGATGGGAGGTACTCCCCCTGGGTTTTCACGAGATGAGTCAGCCCTGCTGGCGGGGGTTAGGAGGCAGGAGGCATGTCTTTGGATGTTTCACCCTCTGCAGAGGGGATGCAAAACATGCGCAGACAAGAGCGGGGAGAGCCAGTCTGGCCCAGCTCTGGAAGGGAGCATCACCCCTCTCTGCCTCCCTTCTTTTGTAGAATTTCTGCTATATCGAGGGAAGGCAGACCTTACTGTGCTGGATGAGAACAAGAACACTGCCCTCCACTTGGCCTGTAGCAAGGTACCGTCTGCGGTGCTGGTGGGGGTCTCTGTTTGGGGCAGGGCCTGATGAAAGACCTGGGTCTGGTGAGAGGGCTCAGGGGAAGTCAGGATTGTCCTGACTGCCTGGTGGGACAGCTTTGTGTACCCCTGCCACCCTCCTCAGCTCCCGTGTCCGGGCTTCCACTACTCCAGCCCTCACTCTCTGCCCCCCTCCCTCAGGGCCATGAGAAGTGTGCCCTCATGATCCTGGCAGAAACCCAAGACCTTGGCCTTATCAATGCTACCAACAGCGCGCTACAGATGTGAGTGCCTGGGGTAGGGGGCTCTTGCCTGAGGGGTGGGGGCCAGGTGAGGGGAAAAGGAGGCTGCTGCCCGTTCCAGGGGCTCCAGCTCTCTGGAGCTCACAGTATTCGCCTGGCAGCGTGGCTCTTCTGGCTGAGGGTGGAAGGGCAGCTTGCCACCCCCCTGACTTCACACTTCCCCTTTCTTCCTTTCTTCCAAGGCCACTACACATTGCTGCCCGGAATGGCCTAGCCTCTGTGGTGCAGGCCCTGCTGAGTCGTGGGGCCACTGTGCTGGCTGTGGATGAAGAAGGTGGGTGGGGTCTGAGGTCAGGGACGTTCTTCAGGAGGTGACTTCTTAACCTGGCTGGTTAATAAACTGGATTTTCTTCCCAAGGGAACTCTTCAGAGCAGGGACCCAACACCGATACGCTAGAGTCTCTGAGGGGAGTCTGACGGAACTAGGTGGAGCCTGCAGGGTCCTCAGGACGACCTCCCGCACACCTCAGCCTCCTGTCCCCCAGGCTCCGCTCTTTGCCCCTCACTTGGACAGCCTGCCTGTCAGCCTCCCAGGGCCCTTATACCCACCAATTGTGACCCTGTGGGGTGCTTGCCTGCCTCAGCTCCCCTCTACAGAGAAGAGCGCTCAGGGCCTGGGGCGGGTGGAGGGGGCCCAGGAATACAGGACTCTGGGCTCAGTTCTCCCCTTTGCCCTGCAGGTCACACCCCGGCATTGGCCTGCGCCCCCAACAAAGATGTGGCAGACTGTCTGGCCTTGATCCTTTCCACCATGAAGCCTTTCCCACCCAAGGACGCTGTCAGTCCTTTCAGCTTCAGCCTGCTCAAGAACTGCGGCATTGCGGCAGCCAAGACGGTGGGTGGCTGCGGTGCCCTGCCCCACGGGGCCTCCTGCCCCTACAGCCAGGAGCGGCATGGCGCCATTGGGTTAGATGGCTGCTACTCCGAGTAGCCCCCTCCAGTGTCCCTCCCCCTGCCGGTGGCTTGATATCTTATTCTATTTATTTAGAAAAATCTATACATTTAGGGCACTTTAAAGGAGAACACGACTGGGTTAGGGGGGGTGGAGTGGGGAAAAAGCACTGGGGAGCAGCTGCTCACCCCTTTGCCACACCATCCTGGCCTGGCAGGGGTCTGGGACCAACAGGGAGCACCCCAGGCCCTTGGTACCCCCAGGGCAACCCCTTCTGCCAAGTGTCCCAAAATGATTGCTCGCTGCCTGGCGCTCCTCTCTTCTATCCCCTCTCTCAGTTCCCCCTTCTGCTGCCAGCTGCCCCTTCTGACTCGCCTCAGTCCCCTTCCCCCTACCCCTGCCAGGCAGATCCCCGCCTCCTCTTCCATACCCATCACTGCCTCCCTGCTCGGCCAGCCCCTCCATCCCCGCAGCAGTGAGAAGCCTTAATTTCTGGTACTGTGTGAGCACTCTGGGGGTGTCCCCCTCCCCCTTCAGGGGCAGCTAGCAGACGAGGGGGGAGGGTATTTAGCACTGGGGCCTGGAGCTTTTCCCCTACTTCTGTATCCCATCACCCCTAAAGTTCAAATGCAAAACACTTGAAGCAGCAACTACTGTACCTGGGCCCCAATCCTGCACTCTCCCCGGCTCCTCGTATGCAAATCAAGGGCTGGCACTGCCCCCACAGCCTGCCCCACCCCGCCTCCCGCCCCTTCCTGGCCTGGCCTCCTAACCACGCACTTTAACCCCCCCCCAACCTGCTTCTTTCTTTTAACTTCTTTTGGGAGGGTGGAGCCTGTGGCCATTCCCTCTCTGGCTCTCCCCTCCCTTGACTTTGAGGCTTGTCATGAATTTTTAAGTAAGCATTTTATCCTTTAGGGGAAGAAACAAATTAATTTCCTGTCCATTTCAAAACCACAACCCTAGTCTGTCCTGTGTTTCAGGCATGTGTTTGCATGTATGTGGAGGGAGAGACTGTTCTTCCTCCTGTGTCCCCCAGTCCCACAGTTGCTCTCTGCCCCCACCCCTCCCCATCTGCTGCCGCCTTCTGTGATGTCCAAGAGTACCCACTGCCCCCGGTCACTCCTGATCTGAAGCCAAAGATGGAGGGGCAGGGCAGACTAGGGACCGTGGCTGCTTGGGGGCCCAGGCGTCTCCTCCGGTGAGAGGAGGAAGGTCTGCGTCTACTGGGGCTTGGTTCCTGCCTTCCCAGCAGCTGGGAGAGAAGGGATCAAGCTAAGGGCTGCGCTGAGGAGATTTCCCAACGTCGCACCCTATAAGCCAAACTGGGCTGGAGTGAGGAGGGGGCAGTTTTCTCTCTAAATGTAGCATTGAATTTGGCCCTGGTCCCTTCAGACGCCCTGTCCATCCATCTCCTAGCTCAGCCTCCTGGACAGTGGGACCCGCTTCCTTAGCCCAGCGTTCCCTTCCTCACACTCAATACCTCAGCCAGGGGCCAAGACACAGAACTTGAATAGAGGTCCTGCCCTCCCCCCCACCCCAGCGCATCCTCACCCAGTCTGGCTGCCATCAGTATTGTTCCCGGAGGACTGGACAGGCTTCGTTTACACAGTACAGGGCCTCCCCCCGGGGTGGGGTGGGGGGGGTCCCCTCAGTCTCCTTCCCCCACCCGTGCTTGCTTTATTCACAATCTTTTACACCCTTTTCAGTTGTGTCCCCTGCAAGTCTGGCCACCCTTGCCTGGGGTGGGCTGAGGGGAGAGAGGGGACATCCCAGGGACTCCCCGCTCCCTTGCAGACACCCTTCACCATACCTCATGCTGGTTTCCCGAAGCCTGGGGTGTTCATCCCAGTCCTTACTCTTTTTGTCTTGCTCCCTTTTCCTCCCCCCCCCGCCCCCCGCCTCTGTGTCTTGCTTCCCCCAACCCTCAGTTCCTAAACCATTTCAAAGCTTCCAAATGACCATTATTGGTGAGAAGGAGTGTGCAGCTTTTAGTTTTAATCTTTATTTTCAAAGCCAAAGGGCCTTGCAATGCCCCTCTTGCCCACCTCCCTGCGCACCCTGTCCTTCCCTAGACGACAATCAATGTGACCTCTTTTAAGGGCTGCAGCCCCCCCACCCTGCCCCCGTCCTGCTGGTTCTGCAGAGCTTGCCCCTGACTTCACTTCTCTCTCCTTCTTCCTGTTCCGCCCCCCCCCGCCCCCCCCCCCATTTTGGTGCTGGGAATTAGGTGGCGAGGGGCAGGGGGCTCAGGGAGATGGGTCCTCTGGAGAAGACTCTCGGGATTGCAGTCGTGTTCTCCTTCATCAGTGTCTGGTGATGACAGGAAGACTCGAGTGTTTGTCAGGAGCCCCGTGGTTTTGCTAGATGAGATTTCTGGTGACTGCCCGGTCCCTGCCACGCCTTTGGCACACCATCAGCAGTGCTGGGGCAGGCCATGGGGAGTCCTCTCTCCTCCTCGTGTGGCTGTGAGGAGGCCGGGAGGCCGGGCAGCCTCCTCCCTTATGCCAAAGGAAATCCCACACCCCACCCCGGGCTCCCCAGCCCCTAGTGTCTTTTGAAGCATTTTGACCATTCTCATGGCCACTGCATATTTATTTTAATGTTAAGTTTTTTGGTTTTTGTTTTAAACCTCTTTGACTTAAACGGGTGCGGAGAAATCAACCAGGCAGAATGCCCCCCCCCAATCTTAAGGAGGTAGGGCGTGGAGGAATCGTCTCCTTCCCTTCGCCCTCCCTCTCCCTGTCCCCCTCTCCCCACTGCAGCTCTAAAGCACTTGCTTCAAGTAATAAGCACTTTTGAGACAAGGCCTATTTTAAGTGAGGACCCTGGGAGCCGCCCCAGGTCCCAGCAAAGGAGGCAGAGCGAGGGCTACATAGGAGACAGGGAAACAGACGTGTGAATCAGAGGGCGAAATGGAAAGAGCCAGTTTTTAGTTTCTGATTTTTGGGGAGATGTTTCTGATTGGACGGTGGCTTTGGTAGGGTTGTGTACTATCCTTCAGAAAAACAAATGGCACAAACTGTGGGTCCCTGGATGGACCAACAGACCCGGGTCACTGCCACTGTCCAGCTGAGACTGATGGGCCACCTCCCCCACCCCGTGGCCCCCTGAGCCATAGGACTGCTGAAAACCACTGAATGTACAGCCCAGGTTGGGGTGGGGAGCAGCCCCTGGGGGAGGGGGCTTCTCCTTTTGTTTGGTGCTGTAGGGGGGTGGGAGAGATGAGACGGAGGGACTGCCACCCCACTTAGACATGTGTTCCTTGGGGTGGAGGGGCTGCGGAGGGCCTGCCTCCCTCTCCAACCCCAGCCATGGCCCCTCTTCCTTCCTCACCCCTATCCGTTTTGACTGTAAGTCCAGCTCACCTTTGCCTTCAATATGTAACCAAAGGAAAACTCAATACTGTTTCCACCGCTGTCTGCCCACCCGAGCACCTTCTTACTCCCTGGACCTAGGAGGGGAGAAGAGGCGGGGTGGGGCAGGGGGCGTGGGGCCAGAGTGAACAGTTCAGCAGCTGTGTACCCCCCCAAACCTCCCTTGGGGTCTTGGGAGGGGGCGCTGGGCCCAGGCTGGAGGCACTGGAAGCAGGCACGCTCGGGATCTTGTGTACGTGAGTGTGACTTGGTCTGAGTGACTCCGGGGACTGTGCTCCGGAGGATGGCCCCTTCCTCCTTCCCTCTCTGCCATTTCTCACCCTCTCCCCACACCCAGTGTTCATTCCCCCACCTCCCCTTCCTGCCGCAAAGGAAAATAGCCTTACAGACCCTAGCCCAGAACCCCTCCTCTCGGGGCAAACCAGTACGGGGCCCCAACCCACCTAGTTTCAACCCTACCTTTGAAGGAGGGATAAGGAGTAAAGCAGCCCCTTCCCGTCTAATTGTGGTGGCTCCAGCCCTCAGCTTTGACCCAGATCGGGCAAGAGCTGAGCGGAGGGATCTTTGAGGACCAAGCCCAGTGGTCTGGGAAGAGGGAGGTAGAGAGGGAAGGGTCTGACTTGGGGACCCCCTCCTCCCGACCCAACCCCTAGAGAAGCGACCAAATCCCAGAGATGGGAGGAAGCTGGGGTGGGGAGGGTCTGCTCTATGAATTACTTGAAGGTACTGACTGAGGCTGCTGTTGCCCACTTAGGTGTGAGGGGGACACTGTCACTGCATTTGGGAGGGCTGAGGGTGGCAGGGTTGAGAGGGTCTGCCCTGGGCCCTTGCTCACTCCTGCCAGGCCCTTTCCCTGGGGAGCCTGGCTTCACCCCTCCCACCTCCATCCCTCACTCTGGGCACCCTCTCCAATTGCACTAAAGTAGCTGTGTGCCAGTCTTACCCCACACCAGGGCGGGGTCTCTGCTTCCAGTCCTTTCTCCCCCACCCCGCCTCTGCTCCCGTCCCGGACAATCTCCTTGTTCCTCTGTATTCCTGGGTAGCTCAGCTTTGTGTGTGTGTGTGTTTTGGGGGTTGGGGTGGGTTCTGGCTGGAGTGGGTTTGCTAGGGGTTTGGGAAGGGCTAGGGGAAAGATGGCGGATGAAATCTCCTGCCCCCTTCCTCAACTCCCGGCCACATAAGCCTGGGAGGGAGGGTGCCTACTCTCGCTGCCGCGTGTCTTGCAGATGTGCCAAAATGGGGGTGGGGGGAGGGAGGGTGCCTGGCAGAGCAGCCCCCAGGGTGGCTCTCTCAAAGCAATACAGTTCCTCCTGCCTGGGGGACGGCAAGACAGGGGAGAGGGTTGGGTTGGGGACCTGGGGGTTCCCTGTGTACAGCTGTGTATATTCAGGGGTGTTCTCCGTCTGGTACCCTCTGTGGGCGTCTCTGTGTGTGTGAACCTCCCCTTCCCTGTGCCCTGCATGACCTGTGATGCTGCAGACACCACCATCCTGTGTGCAGGGGTGTGTTGGGGGCACCGAGGGGCATGTCCCATGTCCTGTTGCACCCGCCACCCTGTGACCCATGTACTCGGTTGTAGGAAGTAAAGAGAACTGAGCACAATTCACTGGATTCTAGTTGAATCTTTCTCTAAGCAATGTTCCCCGCCTGCCCTTCTCCCTGGCCCTGGATTCACCTGTGGTGCTAGCATTGGGGTTGGTGCGGGGGTAGGGGGGTGTGTTTAATGCTGGTGGGCAGCAATAAAGGGCAGCCCTGCCCAGATGCCTGCATCCCCAGGGTGCTGAGGGCAGCAGGGAGAAGTGGGGACCTTGGTGCATCGTCCCGACCCAACCCGCCCCTTCCTCTCTGGGCTGAAGCACAAAGCTCTCCCCTGCAGACCAGACCCATGTGTCCTGCATCCTCCAGGCCCTCCCTCCCCCTGCCGTCTTTGAGCCCTCCTCCTGCCACATCCCTCAGTTTTCTATGCTGTTTTGGTGCAAGTACAACTGTCGTAGTCATGGCTTGGGGATGGGTTCTGTTTATTAAAATCCTATTGATCCTACTGGCCCTGTGTCCCGCCTCCATTCCTCTGGCCGGGGGGAAGGCAGGGCAGCCTGGACACCTTCCCACCAGCCCCCCCCTCAGTCATCAGAGACAAAGGGCCACAACTGCTCCTCCAGCAGGGCTATGGTGAGCATGAGGGCGCCCCCCAGCAGCAGCCCCAACCCCTGCAGCAGCACGTGGAGTGGGGGGAGAGGCTCGGGAGGACGAAGCAGCGCTGGGAGCTGAAAGGAAAGAAGAACATCAGGGGGTCAGAAAAGCCCCGTGCTTCCCACCTGTGCCCCCCTGCCCCTGTGCCAGCTCTTCCACACTCCCGAATCTCAGATGCTGGTGAGCCAGTGGTTCCCCCCACTGCCCCGCCACCCTTCTGGTGGCTCCCAGTGGAGGCAGAGGGGCTGAGACTCCCTTCTCCACACCTGCCCGCTTCTCTTGGTTTTTCTGCACCCCCCCACCCCTCACCATGTCCACGAGGGCCACATAGAGGAAGACCCCGGCAGTGACCCCAAACACCCAGGGAGTGAGGGGGACAGGGCCCAGGCTGAGCCCCACCCCCAGGGCTGCGCCCCCCAGCCCCAGGACTCCAGACACCAGGCTCAGCAGGAGCAGCTGGCGGAAGGGCAGCCCAGCCTGGAGCAGCATGGCAAAGTCACCTGTGCAGAGAGAGGACAGGGCAGCAAGGAGTAAGGCCGGGCCACCCTTCACTCATGTCACCCCCCAGCCTCCACGTTCCACCCCTTTCTGGAGTCAACCCCACTCTACTCCGGCCAGTCCTACCCAGTTCGTGGGGCAGCTCGTGGCAGAAGACCGCTACTGTGGTGCTGAGGCCGCTGGAGAAGCCATCAGAGAAGGCAGCCCCTGGGTGGGCAAGATGGGAGGTGGGCAGTCTGGCAGAGGGGTCTTCACAAAGGTAGTAGGGCAGGGGCCCAGAGCTCCCCCCACCACCTCCTGGTAGCCCTCTCCCAGCCCCACCCAGTAACTAGAGGCCCACCCTCTCCCTGACCTCCTGCCCTCCATCCCCTTCCCACACACCTATGGCCAGTCCATCAGTGAGGTTGTGCAGACCGTCTCCCAGGAGGACCATCCACGTGATGTTGGTGCCACCACCACCCTGGTACCCGTGACTGTGGCCTTGATGCCCAGGAGGGGCTGGGACTGCTGGGGGCTGGCTGTCCTGCTGCCTTGGGCTCTGAGCCCCTGGCTCTGCAGGAAGGAGGACAAGAGCCATGTTGGCAGCTGCAAGTGAGCTGGGAGCCAGGGCCCACTCCTCATGTTCTCTGGTCACCTGGAGCTGCCTGCAGTGGCTGAAGGACCATCCCACTGCCATCCTCCAGGTCCAGGTTTGGAGTTCTGAGGTCCTTTCTTTTCTGCCCACAGCATCTCTGAAACGGGAGGGCATCCTTCCTGATGGAGGAGGCAGCAGAGCCAGGGGGCAGGGAGAGCCCGGGCTGCCAGCTGCGAAAATGACACTGATTCCACCTCTGGCACTTGTTCCCTGGCCTCTGCTCTCTTCCCAGGTTGGCACCCCTCTGTTTCTCGTTGCCTGAACTCAGGAGCGGAGCCCGTTTGGCCAGAAGTCCTGGGTCTGTGCTGAGGAGCCCAAACCCACTCCCTGTTAGCCATCAGGCCCTGCACAGTCAGGCAGACGTCAGAGCCAGGAGCACACTCGGCCCCTCACCTCCTGGCTTGAGTGGCCAGTTCTTGGCTAGGACTCTGGTCTCAGCAGGAAGAGGACAATAGGGTGTCACTCACTGGCTTGTGCCGTCGACGCCGCAAGAGCCCTAGCACGTTCTCCAGGATGAAGAGCAGGAAGAGACCACCAAGCACCGACAGTCCTGGGCCCAGGTCCTCCTCTGACCGCCCGCCAGCTCCAGCGTGCTGCCCTCCTTGTGCCTGATGGAGAGACGGTCAAGGGCAGACTCCAGAAGCCCCTCGCCCCCAACAACACTCCTCTCCTGAGGTGGTGGAGGGGGCTGGTGAGCCTCACCCACACTCCCTACCAGAAGGCAGCTGTGGGCTGAGGCTGGGGTGGGAGAGAGGATGTCCTGTGACTGGGGACCCTGGGGCGGGGGACAGGAAAGGGGCTTCACGTACGTGCGGCAGCAGGTGCAGCAACGCATCCCCACAAAGAGTGCCCACGGCCACGGCCCCCAGGAAGCCCAGCAGGGGCCGCAGCAGACGAGGTCCCAGGAGCCGTAGCAGCAGCAGGGAGAGGGGCGCAGGCAGGCTGAGCAGCATGACTGCCAGGGTGCTATGAACCAGGGCTGCACAAAATCAGGGGCTGGAGTCAGGTGGAGCTGGAGGGACACCTTAAAGGTGGGATGGGGCAGAGAAATGCTGCAAGGGGAGGCAGGACCCTGGTGAACCCCCTTCCTTGGCTTGAGACCCACTCCCCACAGGATTCATGTGCCCCACCCCCCACTCCTGCTCTCACCCACTGACCAGATAGTAGATCCCCTGGAGGGGTCGGAGCTGGGGCCCGGATGCAGACACGGCTGTCAATCTGATAAAGCAGGGCTGGACACAGCAGAGCAAACTGACGAGGAGTGAGAGGAGCAGCAGGGCTCAAGCCAAAATTGACCAGCAGCTGGGAGCCATTCAGACACTAGAGAGGTAGAGTTGGAGGTTAGGCACCAGGGAATTGCTGAGACCTGTGACTCAGATCTTGAATGTCTGCCCTTCCATTGCATGAACTCCTGGGTCTCTTCCAGGGTCCCCTTCACTCACACTGCCAGGTGCATCAGGGACTCAGGACAGTTAGTTATAATCAGCATGTGTTAATTATCAGTAAATATTCAAACCAAAGCAAATAATTCAATTCAGTGCAAATTGGGTGCTAGTAAGCACTGCCACCATCTCCCTCCCTCTGTAGCTCTGGTGTCTCATTAATTTAGTGATGATGGTCAGACAACTAGAGCCCTCCCTTCCAGAATCTTAGAAGGGAGAAGAACCTAAAATGCCATGCAAACCTCCTCTCAACAGCCCTGACACTTATTCCAGCAGCTTTGGATTGAGTGCTTCCTGTGATGGGGTGCTCACCCTCACCAGGTCTGTTTGAGGGCTGGGTTTGGCTGCCCTCCGGTGTACATGGAACATGTTCACTGACTTTCCAGATGATGATAGCCATCTACCCCCTGCAGCCCTCCTCTCCAGGTAACCAGCCCCAGATCCTACCCTGGGCTGCTTCTCTGGATTCTCTGCTTTGCCAAGTGTGGCCCCTAAACCCAGTCTTAGAGCGGGGCATGGGTTTACCTACTGTGAGCACAGGGGAACATATTTCTCTACTGGAATAACATACCCTAAGATCACACCTGGATTTTTTTTAAGTAGCCATTTTAAATTACTGAGTCTTCAAACATTTCAGGCCATCTAAGTCCCGTGGCTCCTATCCCCTCGGGAGATCATCAGACTCACATCCTCATTCAGATGGTCAGCCAGTGAATGGTCCAGCAGCAGAAGCCTGTGAAAGAGGCCCAGGCCCGAGGGGCCTGGCCCGTGCGGTGGTCCTGGGGCCTCTGTCTCCGCCAGGTCACCCCACCCCGAGGGGTCCAGAGGCAGCCCTGCCCAGACATCCACACTCAGCTCGGGGTCCTGTGGCCTAGAATGGATAGGATGGCAAGTCAGGCTCCCTCATGTTCTCTTACAAAGGGGCCTTGAAAGGATACAACAAATCAGGGTCTGAAAAACGTGTAATTCCAGGAATCTGATGTTAGGAAGGCAGAGCTAGGCAGCTGGAGGAGACTCTTCTCAGTAGGGAAGAGCTAGGGTGTGACACTTTGGGTGGGGGGAGATGGGTTAGTACCTGTGTGTGGAATTGTCTCCAGCTGGGGGTGCACCCCGACCAGCAGTAGGCCCGTGGTGTCCCAGGCGAAGGGCCTGAACTCGGCCTAGCCCCAGGCTGTGGAGGAGCCTGGCCAGGCCCCCTGCAGTCAGCGTCCCATTCTCCCCATACAGACCAAATAGTTGGGCCAGGTAATGGTTCTGTTCCTGCTCAGCAGGGCCCAGGTAGGGGGCTGAGCCCTCCACCCAGCCCAAGGCCACCCACACACACAGGCCAGCCAGCAGATGACTCATTGGGGGCCCCATTACTGGGGGGAAAGGCTTAGAGGCTCTGGTTCCAGCTTCTATTCCCCGTGGTGGAACATCCTGAGGACTGTGCCCTGGAAGAACAAGGAGGAAGGGGCTGGGGCTCCTCACACCAACCCCCCAACCAAATAGAGCGGCAGCCCCACTCACTCACACTTCCTCCCCATTACCTCCTTCTGAGCAGCCTCTTGTTTACCAGTTCCTAGAGCAAGCACTTTTCCTGACCCAGAACACTCCCTTCACCTGATCCAGAGCCTCCCAGGCCCTGTCCCTCCCATGTCCCCCAAAGCCCAACCCTCAACCTCACCCCATCTCTCTTCTACCCTCTCAATCCCCAGGGCCTCACCCCCACTGGCGGTGTGAGAGCCGTCACCTCAGGTCCCCATGAGGCCTGGCTGTGGGCACTGAGAGGTTCCTGAGTTACGCAGGGGAGCCAGGCTCAGTCTCTAGCTGCCCAGGTAAGTTGGAGGCCACGTCAGATAGAAAGCCAGGATGGCCAAGCCCCCGCCCCTAGCCCACCTGCTTGGGGGTGGGGTCAGGGGAGGTGCCAGTGTGGGAAGACTCACATCAGAGGAGTTAATGGTTCACTGGTCTCTGGGGTGGGGGTCAAAGGTCAGTCTCAGCTGGGCCCCTGAGTAGGGAGGGGCCACCCTCTGCCCCTGGAAAAGCCACATGGCAAAGGAGAGCCTGGGCCTGGCCTTTTCTTCTAAATAATTTACACACACACCCAAGCCAGTCGGTACCATATTAGCCTCTCGCTGCCTACACTGCCACCCCACCTACCTTACATATGGCACTGGGCTTCATTGAGCTCCAACCCCCATGCCCCATGCCCGTATTCCCTGGAAAGTTGGCCCCAGATGTCCCTAAGCTGGAGAAGAGGGTAAAAAGGCAGATGAGTGGCAACCCCAGTCGCATGGGGAAGAATCATCCCAGAAGAGCCAAAACTCAGGGAATCATGACCAAGAAAGGGGACGCTCTGGTGGGAGGAGGAAAGGCGTGTCCAGGTCCTCTGCAAATGTCTGACCTGACTTTAAGTTGGGGAGCACAGTCTGATCGGGGTGATTGGTCCACGGGGTCGAGGTTGGCATTACCTGACAGCAGGAAACAGGAAGGACGCCCAGAGGAAGGGGGACACCGTCTTCTTGGTTCCAGCTGTGGGGGGGGTAGGCAGGCAGGTGGACAAGGGTCACCGGTAGGGAGGGGGCAGGGGAGGAGCACTACCTTAAAGGGGCAGGCCCTGCTTCTCCCCTCCACCTCCTAGGGACACCCCACCTTCCGGAATGCCCAGCTGCCAATCTCTTCATTTTTCCATGGAAAGCAAAGGAGTCCAGTACAGAGTGGTAACATTTATTAGGAAGGAGGGATTCAATTAGACTTCCACATCACACACTCTAGAAACAGACTAACTGTCGTTTCTAAGCAGGAAGGAGGGGAGGCAGAGGGCCCCGAACCCCAGGAGACAGGCAGCTTCAGCTGGACAAGGAGGGGAGAATGGGCTGAGAGTGGATAAAAGCCACAGCCCACCCACCCTCCAGTGAAGTTTAGCGGCTAAAACACTCCTAACCCCCGGCCCCCCTAGAGACGGCAGCCCAGGAGAAAGCTGTGTTCTCTAGCAGACGCCTGGCTTCCGGCTGGCGGCGGGAAGGAAGAAAGTATCGCTATCTCTTGCTGCTCCTCCGGGTTTCTTTGCCGTTACTGACGGGGTTGCTGGAGGGGCCGGGGGGGCCGGCAGGTGTGTGGTTGGGCTGGCTTCGGGTAATTCGGGTGCTGGGGGGGTGGGAGGGAGTGTGAGGCGGGTGCGAGCCACCACCAGGACCTGGTGGGGCGCTCAGTCCATTCCCGTTCTGGCTCTCAGAGGCTAATTGTGGGAGAAAGAGGAGAAACATAGGAATCAGAGAACTAAGGCAGGCAGGCGTCCGTCCCCAAGACCTCCCTGCAGCCCTGGCGGACAGAACAGTCTCCACCAAGCAAAACTGCACATTTAAGGCTGTGTGACCAAGTGCAACGAATGTAAATTGTAGGAATGGGGCCCCAGAGAAGACGCAATCATTTTGACAGTTGCTACATGAACCATTGTATATTTTCTTTAAAAAAAAAAAAAAAAATGGCTGCACCTCACAGCTTGTGGTATCTTACTTAGTTCCCTGACCAGGGATTGAACCTGGGCCCTCAGCAGTGAGAGTGAGGAGTCCTAACCACTGGTCTCCCAGGGAATTCCTATTTTTTCTTTTTTATTCATCTCTCTCATTAGGAGTCACACCTAGCTGTTTAGTTCTAGGCTAAAGGACCACCAACAAAATAGCTCTTGGCCAAAACTGACTGTAAAACTGGGGAATCACTGGGAAGGGAAGGGCCTGAAGTTTGTGTTAAAATGTAGGAAGGATCTTGAAAGGAAGAAAAAAAATGTGGTATGTATCACAATGAATCACATTCATTTGAGAAAATATAAACAAGAATAAGCAAAAAAAACTATTATACATACTCATACCTGCAGAAACACAAGCTGGAATCAAGATTGCTGGGAGAAATATCAATAACCCCAGATATGCAGATGACACCACCCTTATGGCAGAAAGTGAAGAAGAACTAAAGAGCCTCTTGATGAAAGTGAAAGAGGAGAGTGAAAAAGTTGGCTTAAAACTCAACATTCAGAAAACCAAGATCATTGCATCTGGTCCCATCACTTCATGGGAAATAGATGGGGAAACAGTGGAAACAGTATCAGACTATTTTTTGGGGCTCCAAAACCACTGCAGATGGTGATTGCAGCCATGAAATTAAAAGACGCTTACTCCTTGGAAGGAAAGTTATGACCAACCTAGATAGCATATTAAAAAGCAGAGACATTACTTTGCCAACAAAGGTCCATCTAGTCAAGGCTATGGTTTTTCCAGTGGTCATGTAGGGATGTGAGAGTTGGACGGTAAAGAAAGCTGAGCGCCGAAGAATTGATGCTTTTGAACTGTGGTGTTGGAAAAGACTCTTCAGAGTCCCTTGGACTGCAAGATGATCCAACCAGTCCATCCTAAAGGAGGTCAGTCCTGGGTGTTCATTGGAAGTTCTGATGTTGAAGCTGAAACTCCGATACTTGGGCCACCTCATGCGAAGAGTTGACTCTTTGGAAAAGACCCTAATGCTGGGAAGGATTGGGGGCAGGAGGAGAAGGGGACAACAGAGGATGAGATGGCTGGATGGCATCACCGACTCAATGGACACGGGTTTGGGTAGACTCTGGGAGTTGGTGATAGATAGGCAGGACTGGCGTGCTGTGATTCATGGGGTTGCAAGAGAGTTGGACGCGACTGACTGACTGAACTGAACTGAACACCTCCAAAATAACAGACAACACTTTTGTGTATGTTTTCAGTGTTTAATCCTTGAACTACCTTAGCTGTGAAAACCACTATCACCACACTTACCACAGTGTATTATTAACATAACCATCATCTGTGGGACTATTTCCTGCATGGACTTCGAGCTCCTAAAGACAAGTGCTGTGTTTTTTCCCTTGTATTCCTCATCTATTAATGCTTGTTAAATGAAGATAGATGCCTGCCTCTCACATACACAAGGTACCATGAACCCTAACCATACCCCTGCTGTCCATCAGACAAAGATACCTGCAGCCAAAACTGAAGAATAAAGCCCTTTCCTTAATTCACAGAAATAATTAGGAGAATATGTAGAAAGTAATTGTTTTTATGCCATACATTTTTTTCTTTAAAACCTTCTGTACCTATTAGCAGAGGACAAAGCAAATAAACATGTAGCAAATGAATATGAGGGGGCAAACAGGCTTAAATGTATCTTATTTAAAATATTTTTGTAAATGGAGTTATAGAGACTGGAAAATATGTAACTGTCATATTTTCAGTTGAAAACATGGATGCTACTTTTTATGGTGGAATTAAATGTTCTTATTTCATGATGTTTCTAAAAAACACCATGACCTTGAGTGGTTCTAATGCAGGTTAGGAAACCACAGTAACTGAGGATGCAGACACAGACTGAGGAATGATAGAGGCAGCCCGAAGCCTAGTGTCACTGGGAGAAACATACAGCATGGATCAGAGGCAAGAGAGCCAAACATACAGGAGTAGTAGAGTCAGCTGGGAGATGACCCAGGAGAAAAGAACAGTAAAAAAACAGGTTTTTAAGGAAAAGCCAAGGGAAGAAGGGAGTGATGTTGGTCAGTAATTCTAATTAAAAGTTGACAGGAAGGCAAATTCTCAAGAGACCAAAAGCAAGGGCTTCTGAGTTGGAAGAACCATAATCCCAAGGGCCAAGGCCTAGGAGCAGGACCTTAAATTTCAAGAGTGGCAACCCTAAACAGAAACTACTTCATGCTTAAAGTGGTGCAGTGTGGACTCCATGTTGAGTCATGTAAGTAACAGTGTATCAGAAATGATACTGAATCAAAATAGGCAAGGGTGGAAAAGGACAAGTTTCTGGCAAAGAAGAAGCAAACAGGAAGGAGCTAGAATGAAAGAGGGCAGTCTGCAGAGAAACTGCTCTCATTTTTGGCTCTGAGAGTTAGTGGTAAAAGGGAGCTCTATCAGTGATAGAAACATATCCCCAAATGTTTTCACCCAAGGGACGTGCAAAAGAACTGGGAGAGGGACTTCCCTGGTGGTCCAGTGGTTAAGAATTCGCCTGCCAATGCAGGGGACATAGGTTTGATCCCTGGTCAGGGTACTAACATCTCGCATGCCGTGGGGGCAACTGAGCCCACACACCACAAGGAAGATCCTGTGTGATGCAACTAAGACCTGACACAACCAAGTAAATAAATATACAAACATTTATTAAAAAAAAAAAAAAAAAGAAAGAACTGGGGTGGAAAAGGCTATAATCAGAGAAAAGAGATTTGGAAAAGAGATGAAGGCAATGCATCTTTCCAGGCTGGGGAGATTAGGGAAACTAGGCGGACTAGTGAATGGAAGAGAACACGTTTACCTGGAGAGGTAGCAGGGGGTCCAGTGGTAGGCTGGGGAGCCGCAGGGCCACTGTCGTTCTGCACCTGAAGGCACAAATGACATATTCAGACCTTACTCTCGGCCAGGCTTGTTGGCCTGACCTGCCCTCCTTCCCCACATCACAGTCATGGGACCCACCGTCTTGTTGGGTGCCTGCTGGGCGCTGTATTCTGGGTTTGGCTCACTGAAGTTAGGAACCTCAGAATAAACCATACAGAATCTGCAAGGGGAGAAAGTGGCAAAGCCTCAGGCCCATCCCCTGGAAACCTCAGAAAGGTCCAGGTTCAGGACATGGAATGCACACCCTCATGCTGCCTCCTGCAAAACACAAACTTCTTTCCTTCGCCTGTGCTTCCACCTTCCCAAGATAACACTTACTCTCCAATCTTCTGAAGATCACCCCCACGGCCAGTGTACAATGTCAGACAACCTTTGAACACTGATGCGTACCTGTGGGGGCACAAAAAGCAGGATTCAGAGTTACAGAAAAAGCCCTTGAATAACCAGAAGTCACCTGATGGCTTACCCTTTGGTGAGCCGGATAATATCCCCAGGCTGGATCAGGTTGCCCACGTCGTCCCAGACAGAGATATTGATGCTGCCAGTTTTGTCCGCCACTTTGCAGGTCCGAACCTCGTGCCCGTCCTTTGTCTTGGTTACTCGGCCTGGAGGAAATAGACCAATGGGGTGGGGGTGGTCAGATAAATAGGGGTGGTGATGATCAGAGGGATGAAGTCTAGATATTGGTGGAGTGAGGTGTACAAACAGGGCAAAGCCAAATCCCTGGGGCAGGGAGGAGCCAGCACCATGGAAAGGGCCCTGAGTGGAAAAAGTCTTGGAGGCACTGGAGGCTTGGATCTGGCAAGAGTTCCCTCCGTCTATCCTATACTCGACTACAACTCTCCGCGCGGGGGCTAGGAGAGAGATTGGACGTGAGCAGTGTCTTGGGGTGCGCCCTGCCATTCTGGGTGCAAGTTAAGAATGGTTCTCCCCAACCCCGAGAACCTACACAGGGGGCCCGCCGCCCCAGCAGAGCCACCTGTCTCCAGCACAATGAAGATGAGGTTCAGATTCTTGAGCCCAGGCTTGATATCCTTCACGAAGGTCTCCGTCGTCATGCTGCCCGAGCCTCAGCACCCCACTAGAAGAGGGGAAAGGGGATGAAGGTTCAATGCTTGGACCTTCCCATGACCACTTCGCAAGGCCTACCTACCACACTAGGCTGGTCAGGCAGCCCTAACCATCTAACTCTTCTAAAAGGGTAGAAACGAACTTCCCCGTGGGCCTCCAACTTCAAGATCAGAATTTAAGGGGTCTCTGGATAGGCTGCTTCGGGGCTGGAAATCCCCCTCCCTCGATGCTCTTTCAGTCTCAAGTCCCGAAGTGGGGAAGCCGACGGAAATCGGGGCAGAGAAACTGATGCAGAGCCAAGGAATGGAATCTCACTCGCCACACCTTCCCGAACCCTTATCTGGACAATCCGGGACTCAGTCCATCCTCTCCCCCAACCCACAGCCCACCACCCACCCAGCCAGCCCGCCCGCCGGACTGTGCACGCCGCCGAGTCGCCCGCAGGGGGAGCCAAAGGTCCCCAGGCTGCCGGATGCGGACCAATGGAACGCAGGAGTAAGAACATTCCCGGAAGTTTCCCCCGGCCGGCCTCCTCCAGCCAATCAACACTGCCCCGGCTCGCCCCCTGCGTCCCGCCGCGAGTCCCACCCGGCCAATCGGGACTCGAGATTCACGCGCCGCGAAAGGGGTGGGATTTTAGGTATTAAAGGAGCCTCAGAGAGGGTTGACTGCGCAAGAACAACAAAGACCACCAGGGGGCGCCTTAGGTCCCAATTTTCCTCCACTTGACTAGGCGCAAGAACTAAGAGACGGCTCCAAGATTTCTCCTAGTCGTGACACAGTGGAAATAGGACCAAAGGTTTTTGGAATCCAGCGGACAAAAGCATAAAAACAAGCTCATCACTTCACTTTTTTACTCGACAGTTCTTAAATATGTGATTCCATTTTGCAGACGAGAAAAAACAGTGTCTAGCACATGTAAAAGGCAGCGTCTAGCACATAACAGTTTCCTCCTCTTCTTCAACTGCTCTAACCCTCATCTTTATTTCTGATTTGGGACCCTCAAGTTTAATGCAGTAACCAGCTTGGTCAAGATTTCTGGAAAAAGTAGCATTCACACCAGAGACAGACAATTGGTAGCCTCACTCCTTCTCCCTTGGAAATAATGGAATCTGGGGCTCAGAGAGCAATATTTGCATTAGTTCCTCTCACAGTTCGAAAGGCAACTGTTTCTCAAGTACTCACTCCCTTAGACCTCAGGATCCTCAGAGGACTAAAAAGAAGAGGCCCGAACCTTTAGTTCCCTTTCTAACTTGATACATAGTCAGCAAAATGTAGCTAGCTCTGTAGTATTGCGTATAAACCAATTATATATATATATATATATACAATGTTTATACATGTGCGTTACCATTTGCCTAGCGAACATCGGTAAAAAATAATGCTTACTATCAGATTAGCCTAAGAGGCCATGCAATTCTAATGCCTTGGTTTGCTTAATCAATCCCTTACCTTCTTCTAGAGGGCTTTAGGCTCCACCTTGACTTTCCTCGGAGCTCCGGTTCTCTCCCGCCCACACCCCCCGCCGCGGTGTCGTACCTTAAGGAAAGCAAACCACAACCCGGGAATAGGGACATTTTTATCTCCCTGCTGTCCCCTGAGGTGTTTCAGGCAACTATACGAGTGCTCCGAAGGCCGACGTAAATACGGCGGGAGTGAGACT
This sequence comes from Giraffa tippelskirchi, assembly GCF_054371585.1. NCBI lineage: Eukaryota > Metazoa > Chordata > Mammalia > Artiodactyla > Giraffidae > Giraffa > Giraffa tippelskirchi. Next base: position 156,435,542 of record NC_137278.1, read on the forward strand.
GGGAGGGAAGCGGGCAACCATAGATCAAAGTTTTCCGGTCAGACACTCCCCCATTCCCCACCCAGGGGTCGCCTTGTTGACTACATATCCACTCCCATGACTATGAGTCATAAGATCAGGAGGCTCCGGGATGCTGACCACGGCTCTGGAAACGGGAGCGGGGCCGGGGAGACGGCAGGTCACTGCAGGCCAGCCTACTAGAGACGATCTCGCACCAAGTCGCATCAGCTTTAAGGCACGAACACGTGCACCCCTCCAAAGCGAAGTCTCGCGCTCCTGGAGAGTCGGCCTCCTGCTCAGCCCCTGATGCTCACGCTGGGAAGAACATAGAGTCCTCCCTCCCAAATGGCTATCTAGTTCTCCCTGGGACCATAAAGACTTCCGGTCTAGAACGGAGGCCTGGTTAGCCTTCACTCTCCTCGTTGGCTGCTCGTGGTTTCTAGTCCAGGACTGAGTTAAACAAAGAGGCGGAGTTTGGTGACGAGCTTCCGCCAGGTTGCGTAGCAGCGGTGGGCGGGGCAAAGGTTCCGTCCCACACGGCGGAGAGTGGTCGGAACCCTCTCGCGTTTTCTTCCCCTTCCCCTTCCCCTCCCAGAAAAGGCTGGGACCCGGCACCCGGGCTGTCTCTCGGCCGCAGCGGGTACGGAGAGTCCAGACCGCTTCCAGGGCGGTGCGTACGGCGCTTGCGCGCGCTCCCACTTAAAAGAGGGTGTAGGAGGGTGTGGGAGGGAGGGGGCGATGTCCCAGGGGGATTGAGTCGGGGGTTCGAGATATTGGAGGTCAGGAGAAGGGATGAGAGTAAAGATGAAAAATGGAGGCAGGGAGCAGCAATAGGGAGGAGTCCAGAGGTGATAAAGGGGCGCTGGTGGGTGGGTTGTTGGGGTGATCCATTGGAATGGGGGAGCCTTAAAAAGTGCAGGAGGGGGCCTGGGCTGGCTGGAGGACAAGGAGGAGGGGAGTTGAGGGAACAGCGTGGTGTTTAAATAGGCAATGATTGACAGACCGGGAGCGGAGGAAGGGAACATTCTGAGGGCCAGCCTGGGCAGGGGCCGCGGAACCTGAACCCCCGCCCTCGAAGCGCCATAGCTTGGCTCCTCTCCCATGCCTTGTCTTTGGCAGCCTTGTCTTCCTCCTCCATTCCTTCCCCTCTCTCCCTCCCACCCCTCTATGTAGGAATCTCGCATTCCTTACATCCCTGCCCTGGGTTTGCAGCCAGTCCCTCTTCACAGGCTTCACACACCGGAAAGCCTTCTCCAAGCCAGAACGCAGAGGAAATTGAGGACTGGGAAGGAGGGAGCTGGAGAAGGAGCAGAAAGCTGAGAGGGGTGAGAGTGTTTCGCTTGAGGGATTGACAGGCATCTTCATTCAGAAACTGACTTCCTTCCAACTAGTAGCAAATGCAGCTGTTAATGAGACCACTGAACCACTGTTCTTGGGGACTGGGCTGTGATAAAGTCTAATCCCTTCCTGTACAGGTGGTTTTAGTCTGACAATAGAGCAAGAAGCTGATATTGTTGTAGGCTGCTAGTTTTCCCCAGATAGGGATGGTAGGGAATCTGAGTGATGCAATAATGTTACTGCCCTGTGTGTCCAGCCGACTTTATGGCTGCACCTGGATGGAAAAGAAGAAACAAGCTTCTTTCAAGTATTTCCTCATGGACCCTCAGTACTCTAAATTTATTTTGCATTGTTACTACAAATACCTCATGGTGTTTGTACGAATAGTGGTATGAATAGCAGTATTCAGTATGCTTTCATATTTATTATGTCGTTTGATTTTCCTGGACAGTATGTAAGATAGATAAGTCAGTTATCATTTTCCCTGTTTGACAGGTGAAGGAATTGAAAACTGCAGAAGGGATACATGGCTTGTTAAAAGTTGTACAGCTGGCAGAGCAGGGACCAGAATTCAAGTCTCCTGACTCCAGGTCCCCCTTTGTGTTGAAAAATCCTGTTTTGTTCTGGTCAAGAGAGCTGTGAGGGGGGATAGCTTTTCCCAGGATGGACAACTGTTAGCCTGGAACTTGTCTCTAGAAGACTGAACATAGCACTGATTCCTGGAAGCTTTTCTTCAGGTGCGGGGGAGGACGCCAGGCTGTTGGGAAACACAGTATTGTCAAAATGGAAGAAGCATTGTACACTCCTCTGTATTATGGACGGGGAAGACCTATCAACTCCCCCCACTCCCCCCAACTAAACGGGGAAGAGAAAGTGGACCTGGCCTGGCACCTTTATCCTCTGATTAGTTTTTAAATACTGCACTAACATGTTATGGCTGCTGAGCATAGTAAACTAATGAGCCAGACTCGTGTACCAGACTCAGGATGAGGTGGTCTCTGTTTTATGGATAAAAATTGTCATCCTTCCTAACATAGTCCTTAATATTGATCGACGTGAAGGTGAGGAAAGGAATTTGAGTAGTTTCTGTTCTGCATCTGAAGCTTTGTCTCCCTCTACTTGGTTTCATCCTTTTAGTAATGAGAGTTTGGTCTTCCCAGTTGTCTGTCCTGGAGTAATTTCCTGATTGACTGCTTCTTCATTTTTTAAAAAAAAGCCTGATCCCTTCAGGAATATTTCCGGACTTGAAAGTAGAATTACACCTATACCAATATTCTTGAGTATCTTCTCCTTGTGAAACAGTATTTTCCGAGTGGAGAGTGGGACAGAATTCTTTTTATATGAAATAATTTATGTGAAAGCACTTTGGAAACATTAAAGCATCATACTGTGCATGTAAGGTATCATGGCTCTCTGTGTTATGTAGCCACAGATTTGGATTCGCTGGCATTCCTTGAAGTTGTATGCACTGAATAAAAGAATCTTTTCTGTCTCAAACAGCTCCTCTTCCCTGCCTTGCTTCTTGTCCCTTTCTCTCCCCACCTCAGCTGTGTTTGAATCACTTGGCCCATGTGTGTGATTCCTTAGCAGATGACCTCACTCCTTACAGAGAAGCCTGTGTGCCTAACCCTGAAACCTGCAGCTCTCAGTGGAGTTGTCTTGTCCTCCTCAACCAACCGTCAGATCCATGTCTGTCTAGTTTCACTGCCAAGTTCAGGTAGTGCTCCTGACTCACCTTTTTCTTCCTTGTTCCTATTAATAGAGTGCTCCCGATTGTGACATCACATCCATCCCCTTGGCGATGGAGCTTGTTACTAGGAAGGAGGACTCAGTCGGAGAATAGCCAACAAGATGGGTTACTGGGAGCGTCTCCTGAGTGGCACTGAGTGGAGGCATCAGGGGGTCGGAGCCTTGTGAACAGGGAACCTGCCCCCCAACACTTGGAAGGTAAAAAGCGTTGATTCAGAATCCCCTTCTGGGCTTCAACCCTCTTCTCTGCTAATTTGGATTCCTTCTGCTCTTGAAAACCTGATTCTCAAAACTCTTTTATGCATAAACTTGTTTTCTGTGATTAACCCACGTCAGTCTGTTCTTCATTGTATACTTACGTCTTACATGAACTATTAACTTTTACTTGTTGATAAATTGTTAAATTTGACTATTTTTGTGTGTTTTATATCCTGCGTATTCACTCATTGAACTCAAGCCTGCACATTTGTTTGAGGACAAGGATTGTGCTTGCTGTTTCTTTCACATGTCTTTTACGTGAAGATGAGATTGGGGGTAACCACACAAATAGTGCTTGGTGCTGATGACCAAGGTGGTGGTGGTGGGGGCGGTCCTTGCTGATCTTTGAGGTCTGGTAGGCCTCACTCTAGGTGTTAGAGTTGTTAGTTGGGAGTTTTTGAAGGATTGTATGACTTCTGGATGCTTTTTTATTTATTTATTAAAAAAAAAATATTTATCTGGATGTGCTGAATCTTAGTCGCAGTATGTGAGATCTAGTTCCCAGACCAGGGCCCCTGCATTGGGAGCATGGAGTCTTAGCCACTGGACCACCAAGGAAGTCCCCTTCTGGAGTCTCTTTCAAATTTAACCAATTAAAGTGTGCTGAAGAAGCCTGACTTTAAAAATCCCCTGTGCTAAATCTAATCTGGATCACAGAATTCTGGAATTAAATGGAACCTTAGAGGCAATGAAGAAACTGAGTTCTAAGAGCTCAGTTCTGTAAGAGAGGGCGTGACTTCACTCTAAGGATTCTATTGCTTAGATGGAAAAGACCACTTTCTTTCATTTAGAAAGTCAGGAGAGTTGCCTAAAGAGAGCAAGGTCGAACTTGGCTCTCATAAAGCCAGGGCACCTTTTATAATATAATTACCCCTAATTTAGCCTATTTTTGTACTTATGTAGAACTTGTATTGTCGTGGATGCTTCATTTCATGTGGAGTAAAGGGAACTGAGGCCCAGAGAGGTGAAGTCAGTTGCCCGAGGTTACACACTGCTCGGTAATAGAGCTTTAGTACCACTCAGGTTTCTAGATTCTCAACTCAGTTTTCTTTTTCCACATCTATTTCTTTATTGGGAGACAGGGAGATAAGATGAAATGTTTTAGGGACTCCCGTAAGGCACCCTCCACCAGCTACTTTCTTCACTAGGTTGAAATTCCTAGGAGTCACCTGTTTCATTACAGTGGGGCAGGATATGGGCCCTTTACCTTAATGTCTGGTGATTTGTAGTAATTGATGCTGGAGAATTCTCAGCCCTCTGCACCTGTGTTGTATTCAGGGCATGGAGGAGAGAGGAGTGGAAGATTACAGCACATATGCTTGGATTTTACCAGTATGTTTTTGCCAAACACTGGTGACAGCATACCCAGTTACTCTAAAATGGGAGTGGTTGCACTAATGTTTGTGCATGTGAATGTGCATGGTTTGCACATCGGTACATGGGTTCAAGAAACCCTGAATAAGGGAGGGTAAATGTTCAGGCTCCTTTAGAAATAATCTGTTTTGGATTCCTAGCTCTCTCTGGGAGTAGACCAGTGAAAACAATTGCACCAGTAAGTTACAAGGGTGTAGGGAGTGGTCTAGTAACGTTCTCAAGTTGTTATTTATTTATTTGAAATTAATTAGTTTACTTATTATTATTTTTGGCTGCACTATGTCATCCTTCCTATATGTGGGCTTTCTCCAGTTGTGGGAAGTGGGAGCTACTCTCTGGTTGTGGTGCACAGGCTTCTCATTGCAGTGGCTTCTCTTGTTGCAGAGCACAGGCTCTGGCCCACAGGCTCAGTGGTTGTGGCACACAAGCTTAGTTGCTCCGAGGCCTATGGAATTTTCCTGGACCAGGGATCATCAAACCTGTGTCCCCTGCAATACAAGGAGGATTCTTGACCATTGGACCACCAGGGAAGTCCTCACATTTTTATAATAATGCGGACCAGAAATGTAGGGACATCCCAGTGTACCATTGAGGAAGTACAGCCTCATAATTACCTGCTTTGGTTCTGGCCTGCTGGGAATGCAGTTTTCAGTTTGGGTTCAGGATGTTCAAATTGGGTAAGTTGGCAGAACTCCTATAAGCCTGAAGGGACACTTCAGTGCTTATTTAGTTCAACTCCCCAACTTACGTGAAACCTTCCAAGGCCTTTTCCTGTTCTACAGCTCAAGGAGGAGGACTAGGAAACTGTGCTTCCAGTGGCTGTGGTCACTGGCTGTGATTCTTGCGGTCTCTGTGGTTTCAGTTTTATTAAGGCTTCTGTCGCTAGGGCAGTAAGCAATTGAGTTCTTGTGAGGCAGCCCCCTTGAAATTAGAGCCCACCCCTGTGATAGTCCCACAGTAATGTTAAGAGTCTCAGAGAGAGAAGGAATAGTCGCAGAGCCTAGCCTGTCAGCTTGACTGTCTACCCAGGGGCCAGGCGAGACAGGGCAAGGAGCTGGCTTCCAAGGCTGTGTATAACCACTTCCTTCAGCATGTTTCCCATAGACGACAAATCGGAAATACCCTAGTCAGAACGAAGTCTAAATTTCCCCTTAAGTCTTGAGGTCACACCTCTGAAAGAATAGAGTTAGAGGAGGGTGGATAAAACAGGAGCATCTCTAAGCAGATAAACTGGAGGTTTTGATTCAGAAAGAACAATGCCCAGCATCTTTGCAGAGTTCTGTAAACCTTGAGTTTATAGTGGGAACCTTGTAACTCCTAAGCTTGGCTGGTGGCTTCTTACACTCTCTGACCATCTCTGTACCAACTGAGGCAAGTTCTCTGCTGATCCCATGAGACCCCACTAAGATCAGTTTTCAGAATTTGTAGTCTTCCTTAAGATAGCATTTTATTTTAAATATTTATTTGGCTGCACCAGGTCTCAGTTGTGGCATGCAGAATCTTCTAATTGATCTTTAGTTGTGGCCTGTGAGATCTAGTTCCCCGACCAGGAATCGAATACAGGTCCCCTGCATTGGGAGCGTGAAGTCTTAGCCACTGGACCACCAGGGAAGTCCCAAGACTGTTTTGAAATTAAAACACAAGTGAAGGATACTACAGACTCTCAGCCTGCTTTCTACATTGCCCCATAGCAACAAGAGAGAGAAGGGTATTGTTTTAATTTTTGCCCTTTGCTCTAAGGTAACTGATTTCTTTTTCTTTTTCTTTTTTTTTTATTTTTATTTTTTATAAATTTATTTATTTTAGTTGGGGGCTAATTACTGATTTCTTTTTAAATTAAATCTTGCTGAAATATATTCTGTAGATCAAAATTATAATCTCAGTAGATTTTTAAAATGTGTACACAATATATTCCACTTAAAAAAAGAAGTTTTTATATAAATGTGGGACCACCACTATATGTACTGTTTTTGCAGCTTGCATTTTTCAGTTTGAGAGGCAGTTTAGCATAGCAGTTGAAGGCTTGAGCCCTGGGGCCAGTCTGCCTGGGTTGGGATCTGGCTCCACCACCTGTTAGCTGTGTGATTTGGGGAAAGCTTTGTTTTTTTAATGTTTATGTATTTACTTGGCTGTGTTGTGTCATAGTTGTGGCACACGGGATCTTTTATTAATAGTTGCGGCATGCAAACTCTTAGTTTTGCCATGGAGATCTAGTTTCCTGACCAGGGATTGAACCCCAGCCCACTGCATTGGGAGCAGGAGGTCTTAGCCACTCGACCACCAGAGAAGTCCCTGGAGAAGCTTTTTAACCTTTGTGCATCTCTTTCCCATCTGTAAAAGGTAGATCATGGTCATGCTGACCTCACAAAGTAACTCATAGTTATTGTAAAAATCAGTTAATATGCCAGAAATGCTTAGAATTGTGCCTAGGATGTAGAAATACTCAATAAATAATGATTTAAGTATTATTTGGTTGTATAAATAAAACATCATTGTAAAAAAAAAAAGGAGGAAAAAACTAATAAAGCAAAACTCTGAGTGAAATTAAAAGTACTAATAACATGGGGAATATAGTCAATATCTTATAATAACTCTAAATGGAGTAGAACCTTCAGAAATTGTGAATCACTGTATTGTACACCTATCACTTATATTGAACATCAATTATACTTCAATTTAAAAAAAAAATATGGAGAAAAAAATAAAAGTACTAAATGTCTATACTTAGGGACAGCTTCTCTTATATGCTTCTAGATGCTCTCCAGCATAAGTGTGTATACACATAAAATTTTTTTAATGAAAATGGCACTGTAGAATATATACTATGGATAAATGTTATTTTACTTATATAATGAATAAATTTAAATAACCTACATAAACAAATATTAATAAAATTATCTAAGTCATATTAATGCTACATTGTATCCCATTTTAAGGATATAAGGAATTCTACTGTATGTTTGTGTCACTTCTGATTTTTTTGTACTATTATAAACAATACTTAGATCAACAACCTGGTATATTGTTTTGCTCACTTGTGTAATTATTTCCTTAGGCTAAGTTACTGAAATTAGGATTGCTAGATAAAAGATATATATTGTTTTCGGATATTGACTGACTTTTGTTATGATTCACTTTAATTAACTTTTTCTTGCAAGAGAACATTTTTTCCAGACCTTGCTATAGTATACAGCGTGTTATATATGTGTGTTGTATATGTTACATGATATAAATGACACATATAGTATATGTGACATTGAGTGTTTTGGACATGTTTTTTCATTTATCCTTAATACTTTCACAGTTTAGGATAATTAAAAGTATTTCTTTATGTGACTATTGAGTACACACACAGAGAAAATCTTTTTCAAAGATACAAAGGCATAACTGAGGAAATTAAAAATTTCCCCCATTCCTGTTCCTTAATGATCCTTCTTCAGCAGCAGCCACTATTGGCCATTTCTGGAGAGTTCTGTGTGTATGAAAGCATATTCATATGCATTAATAATACATATACACACATATGTATTATATTTTGCACTTATTTTGGCATATTTCCATATACTATTATATACCTTAGTTTTTTTCTCTTAGCAGTATATCTTGGAAGACTTCGTACCTGGTACATTTTAAGGCAGTAATAATTTTTTTTCCTCTGATTAATATAATAGCTAATATAGAGAAACCAAATTACACTTTGTTTATTTAATTGAGGTAGATATTGTTAGAAGCTTCTCTGGTGGCTCAGATGGTAAAGAATCCGCCTGCAATGCAGGAGATCTGGGTTCAATCTCTGGGTCAGGAAGATAGATCCCCTGGAGAAGGAAATGGCTATCTACTCCAGTATTCTTGCCTAGAGAATTCCATGGACAGGGGAGCTTGGTGGGCTATATAGTCCATGGGGTTGCAAAGAGGTGGACACGACTGAGTGACTAACACTTTCACTTCATTTTCAAATATTGTGAAGTCAGGAGTTCAACAGGTTGAGTTATGGGTATTGGGTGATATTTCTGCTATCATGTAGAGGCTGTCTCAGGTAGCACCTAGCCATTATTCAGAATAGCACAAACCAGTGTCAGGTTGCATTAACTGAAGTAGAGAGGAAAGGTGGTAATAGTTCCGTTGTGTCCTTAGAGGTCAGTCCACAGGTAAAGCTCCCAATACCTGTTTTAGAAGGACATAGGTACTCTAGATGCTATGGGAGATTTGAGTCTAGGCTAGATACTTCCCTTCTGTGCTCCTGCTACTCTCTATCTTGACCTTTCCCAGGACTGTCTAAGCTCAGGGTGACTGACTCTTAGATACCGTGGAGAGGATTCCAGCCCTGGTGTGTTAAACCAGATGGTCTCTTATGGTCCATTTCAACTCTAAAGGCAAAAATAAGACTGTCTTAACCAAGTCAATGGGGAAAACTGTATTTAAACAGATCTATATTAAAAGTTTGTGTCCTACTTTTTAAATCTATTATTGGGTTGGCCAAAAAGTTTGAGTTTTTCCATAAGATAATACAAAAAACCTGAACAAACTTTTTAGCCAACCCAATATATCATGTTACCGTATATTCCTCATAAGCATCATTTAAAATACATATGCTCAGGCTTCCCTGGTGGTCCAGTGGTTAAGAATCTGCCTGCCAACGCAGGGGACTTGTGTTTGATCTGCTGAAGCTGAAGCTCTGATACTTTGGCCACCTTACGCGAAAAGCTGACTCATTGGAAAAGACCCTGATGCTGGAGCTGATTCATTGGAAAAGACCCTGATGCTGGGAAGATTGAAGGCAGGAGAAGAAGGGGACGACAGAGGACGTGATGGTTGAATGGTATCACCAATTCAACAGACATGAGTTTGAGCAGGCTCCGGGAGATGGTGAAGGACAGGGAAGCTTGGCGTAGGTCACAGAGTCAGACACGACTGAGCGACTGAACAACAGCAGCTGGGAAGATCCCGAATACCCCGAGGCTACTACTGAGCCAGTGCTCCGGAGCCCACAAGGTGCAACCACTGGAGTCCTCGTGCCTAGAGACTGTGCTCTGCAACAGAAAAAGCCACCACAGTGAGAAGCCTGTGCTCTGCAAGGAAGAGTAGCCTGCACTCAGTGCAGCTAGAGAAAGCCAGTGCACAACAACAAAGACCCAGCGCAGCCAAAAATAAAATAAACAAATAGATGTTTAAAAAAAATAAAATAGATATGCTAGATATGCTCTTCCATCAGATGGGCTTATATTACCATAATTAAGTGTAGCTATACTTTACCGTTCATTTAAATGAATGTGATTATCTGATTTTTAAAAGTTCAGTAGTGTGATTTTTGAAAACCTGTCTGGACCTCTTTCAGTACCATTCCTCTTTCCTGCTTTTTGTTTAAGCCTTAATTTTTTTTAAAAGAATTGTGTTTATTTTGGCTGCACGTGGTCTTCATTGCTGCACTCAGGCTTTCTCTAATTGCAGCGAGTGAAGACAACTGTTCATTGCATTGCACCGGCCTCTCATTGCGATGGCTTCTCTTGTCTCAGAACACAGGCTCTAGGGCACTTGGGCTTCAGTAGTTATGGGGCACTAGCTTAGTTTGCCTCATGGCATGTGGGATCTTCCCACAGGGATCAAACCTGTGTCCCCTGCATTGTCAGGCAGATTCCTAACCACTGGACCACCAGGGAAGTCGGTCTGCTTTCCTGCTTTAAAGGTGTCCCCCTTCCTATTTAACATATTTCCTGGTTTCCTTCCTACCTTTCCCTCAGTGACCAGATTCTCATCTTTACTTTTCCTTCTTCACTAGAGCTTTCCTTTTAGTACATACACATCCTCAAACCTTCCTTAACATAGGGAAAAAACACCCCTAACCCAACCCCCTTCCTCAGCCTCCTGTGCTCCTCTAGCTGGTTCTCTCTCCCTTTCTTCCTTGGAAATCAAGCTTTTGACAGTTTTCTTCAGTCCCCATCTCTCTGTCTCACCTGTTCACTCTGAGCCACTGCAGTCTGGCTTCCACTCTCAATGCTGCATTGGCCACAGTGCCACCTAGCGCCATGTAGCCCCCTCTGTTGTGGGCGTCCACAGTCCCATGTCTTGGCAATTTCTGCTTTTTTTAGTCTAACTTGTGTTTGCAGTTTTTGACACTTCTTTTCCCTCTAAACATTCCACTTCCTTAACTTGTGTGTGTGGTTAAAACACGTAACACAAAATTCCCATCTTAACCATTTTTGAGCATACAGTTCAATAATGTTAAGTATATTCACATTGTTGTGAAACAGACCTCTGGAATATTCTCATCTTGCAAAATGGAAACTCTACTCATGAAACAAGAATTCCTCTTTACTTCTTCCTCGCCACACCCCCAACTCCCTTAACTTCTGTGACTCTCTTCTCTCTAGGATTTTCTTATCTGGGGCCAATCTTTTTCAGTCTTTCTCTTTTTTTTGTTCAGGCTCCTTCCCTGCCCCCCTTTTAAATGTCATTATTAAAGTATTTTCACACACTGTTGGTGGTGGTGTAAATTGAAAGGGCCTTTCCAGAGTATAGTATGGAAGAAGACAAATAGCAAGCCCACCATTCAGCCCAGCAATTCTCGCTCTCGGTATCTGTCTTAGGAGAGAGATTTGTTCTCATGCTCCAAACAAATCATGTTACAGGGGTGTTAATTGCAACATGATTTGTTTCAGGGGAAAAACTGGCAATCAGGCAAACTTCAGTCCTGAAGGGAATGGCAAAACACATTGTAATCCAGGCTTACACTGGTGGCTTAAAATTCTTAACCACTAGAATATAAACTACATGGGAGCAGGGCTTCCTTCATACATGATTCTGTGGGACTTCTCTGGCGGTCCAGTGGTTAAGACTCTGAGCTTCCACTGCAGGGGGCATGGGCTGATCCCTGGTTGGGGAAATTAAGATTCTGCATGCTGTTCAGCGTGGCCAAAAATATATATATATATATCTATGTATAGCAAAGTAGGGCAGGGCAATTGAAAGAAGGAATGTTCACCAAGCAATGGATGGGGAGAGGAAGGTGGGAAGAGTGGCTTTATTCTTTTAAAATGAGCATAAAGTCATATATACTACTTGTGAAAAAAGGAAAACTAAAAAATAAAGCAAAGAATCAGTGCTCCCTAGTGTTCTATAAACTTCAGAACCATCCTCATTGTCTGTTTTCATTCTGTGTACTTTCCCTTGTGGCCTTTCAAAACCCATCAGCTATTACCTTCAGGATTTCTGCTTGGAATCTGAAACTCTACACGTCCAAGACTAGGAGCATTGCTTTTTACCCCATCCTGATCTTTTTCAAAGTTTCTTATTTTGGTAAATAAGAATTCACCACTAATTATCCAAGGCAGAAACAAAAGAGTAATCTTTTTATTACTTCCTGAACTAACATAAATTCCCTCTTTTAAAACTTTTGTTTATTCATTTTATTATTATTACTTTTGGCTACATCATGCAGTTTGCAGGATGCTAGTTCTCCAAAGTGGAAGCATGGGAGTCCCAACAACCACTGGCCTGCTTGATTCCTGATTCCTTCTCTTAAATGCCTTGGTTTGAACCTTTATACTTTTTTTAATCTTAATTTTTACAATAAACTCCTACAAAGATCTTACTTTCTCTAATATTCCCTATCCCCTGTATTTTTTGCACAGCTGCCAGAATCTGCCAGTCTAAAATAGAAAGCTTGATCATGTCAATTTCTTAAAGATCCTTCAGGTGTACACACATTTAAAGAATCTCCCCCACAACATTCTTACTGATTACATAGGAAAAAATAATAACTCTTAGATTAGAGAAACCTGACAGATAGCACTTAACCAAAGGGTCAAAGCTGTACCACCAGGAACAGTACAGATCAACATTATGTGCTCCTGATATGATGCATTGAGAACACAATGCTTCTTTGTGGTATTTGTGCCTAAAATGAAACCTGAATTTACTTATTTATGTTAAATATTTATTTATTTGGCTGTGCCAGGTCTTATTTGCAGTATGCAGAATCTTTAGTTGTGGCATTCAGATTCTTAGTTGCTGCATCTGGGATCTAGTTCCCTGATCAGGGATCAAACCTGGGCCCCCTGCATTGGGAGCTTGGAATCTTAGCCACTGGACTGCCAAGGAAGTCCCAAAACCTGAATTTAATCATGAGGAAACATCAGACAAATGAGAGACATTCTCATATAACTGGTGTGTATTCTTATTTATTTATTGGCTGTGCTGGGCTTTCTCTAGTTGGAGTGACTGGGGGCTACTTTCCAGTTGCGGTGCATGGGCTTTGTCACTGTGGTGGCTTCTCTTGTTGTGGAGCATAGGCTCTCGACATGTGGGCTTCAGTAGTTGCCAGCACGCAGGCTCAGTAGTTGCAGCGCATGGGCCTAGTTGCTCTGTGGCATGTGGGATCTTTCTGGACCAGGGATCAGACCCATGTCCCCTGCATTGGCATATGGGTTCTTATCCACTGTACCACCAGGGAAGTCTAGTGTGTATTCTTAAAAAATGTCAAATTTATAAAAAACAAAAAGGATTTAGTAGCTTTTTCAGTCATAGGATTAAAGAAGTTTGACAACTCAGTGCATAATATAATTCAACATAATCTTGAATGTTCTTTTGCTCAAGGAGATTATTGGGACAACTGGCAAAACTGGAAAAATGGTAAATATAGTATTACATCATTATTATAGTATTTATAAATATAGTATTACATCAGTGTTAATTTCCTGGTTTTTATAATTTTACTATCAATATAAAAAATGTTCTTTTTAGGAAATACAGTACCCAGTATTTATTTAGGGTTAAAAGCATGAAGTCTACAGTTTACTCTTAAAAGTTCAAAAAATTTTGATCTATCTATCTATATATATATAGCAGTTATAAATGTGGCTAAATGTAAACATTTAAGGAGTCTGGATGAAGGGTATATGGGACCTTTGGAAGTCTGAAATTGTCAAAATAAAAAAACCTGTAAATTTATGTCAACAAAAATCTTCAGGCACTCCCATAACTTTCAGGTTTATTCTAACCCTACTATAGTATCCTAGGGTCTTCATTACTCTTAATCTAAACCATCCCTCTTCAAGCTCCTAATGCTATATGCTGTCTCTTTGCTGTTGTTTGAGCCAGGATTCTTTTGGTTGGAAGATACAGAAGCCCAACTCAAAGTAGCTTAAATAAAAAGAGGATATCAGTGTGTCTCACAGAAGCCAAAGTTAGGAAGGCAGCTGGATCTTGGGAACACACCTGCACTCTGATCTCAGGACTTTGCTGCTCTCATCCAGGCCTTTCCCACTGTGTCCATCTCAGTCTTTTCTTTCCCTCTGTAGATTTGTCTTTCTCAGTGAACATGGCACGCAGAGAAAGAGCAACTCATCTTGCTTGATGTCAAGTTCAAATTCTCAGAGATAGTATCTGTTGGCCTTGATTGGGTTGCATGCTCACCCTTGGCCCAGTCAGCTTCAGCCTAAGGTAAGGTCTCTGTACTAGTGGGGCAGCTTCTCTGGGAGCCATGTGGATGAGAGAGAGGGAGAAGAATTCCTAGAGTGAACAATGCCATGGTGTGCGCTACAACTGTCAGTAATGAAGGGCCACAGAACAGGGACCCTGGACTGCTCTCTCTTGGCTCTCTCACCACCATCCTCATTGTTCAGTGAGTCGCAACAAGGAGAATCACAAGGGGCCTTTGTTATGGGTTTTACATTTCACTTTATGATGTCTTTAATATCACCCTTCATATACTCACTCTGATCCGTTACTGTTGATGGATTATTCAAAAGAATGTTGACATAGGAACAGAAGGTCAGAGGTCTGAGGAGAGACAAATATATGGATATATCCCCACTTTTTTTAAACTTTTTATTTATATTGCTGCTACTGCTAAGTCGCTTCAGTCGTGTCCGACTCTGTGCAGCCCCATAGACAGCAGCCCACCAGGCTCCGCCGTCCCTGGGATTCTCCAGGCAAGAACACGGGAGTGGATTGCCATTTCCTTCTCCAGTGCATGAAAGGGAAAAGTGAAAGTGAAATTGCTCAGTCGTGTCTGACTCTTAGCGACCCCATGGACTGTAGCCTACCAGGCTCCTCCGTCCATGGGATTTTCCAGGCAAGAGTACTGGAGTGGGGTGCCACTGCCTTCTCCGTTATTTATATTAGAGTATAGTTGATTAGTGATGTTGTGATAGACTCAGGTGCACAGCAAAGGTACCCAGTCATGTGTATACATGTATCCGTTCTCCCCCCAAACTCCCCTCCTATCCAGGCTGCCATATAACATTGAGCAGAGTTTCCTGTGCTATACGGAAGGTCCTTGTTGGTTATCCTTCTAAAATATAGCAGTGTGTACATGTTGACAAACTCCCTAGCTTTCCCTTCCTTCCATCCTTCCCCCTGACAACCATAAGTTTATTCTCGAAGTCTATGAGTCTATTTCTGCTTTGTAAATAAGTTCATTTGTATCATTTCTTTTTAGATTCCGCATATAAGGAATGGCATGCGGTATTTCTCCTTCTCTGACTTCACTCAATATGACAGTCTCTAGTTTATCCATGTTGCTGCAAATGGCATTGTTTTTTCCTTTTTATGGCTGAGTAATATTCCATTGAATACATGTATCACATCTTTATCTATTTCACTGTCAGTGGATATTTAGGTTGCTTCCATGGGTTGGCTATTGCAAACAGTGCTGCAATGAACACTGAGGTCCATGTATCCTTTCAGACCATGTTTTTCTCTGGGTATATGCCCAGGAGTGGGATTGCAGGGTCATATAGTAGCTCTGTTTTTAGTGGAATTTTTTTTAATACTCTTCTTTTAAAAAAATTTTATTTATTTATTTTTGGCTATGCTAGGTCTTTGTTGCTGTGAGAGCTTTTCTCTAGTTGCATCGAGCAGGGGCTACTCTCTAGTTGAGATGCTCAGGCTTCTCATTGCAGTGGTTTCTCTTGTTGCAGAGCATGGGCTCTAGGGGCACAAGCTTCAGTAGTTTTGGCATATGGGTTCAGTAGTTGCAGCTCACAGGCTTTAGAGCACAGGCTCAATAGTTGTGGCACATGGGCTTATTTGCTCTAAGGCATGTGGGATCTTCCTGGATCAGGGATCAAACCCATGTCTCCTGCATAGGCAAGGCAGGTGTATTCTTTACCACTGAGCCACCAGGGAAGCCCTATTTTTAGTTTTTTAAGGAGCCTTTATATACTGTTCTCCACAATGGCTGTACCGATTTACATTCCCACCAACAGTGTGGGAGGGTTCCCTTCTCTCCATGGATATCCCCATCTTAGAGGAAGAGAGCCAGACCAAGGTAGTTTAGAGTGACGGTTGCAGAGGCATTGTTAGTAAGCCCAAGGCCCTGAATGTAGATCCTAGAAATGGAGGAACAGGAATGCAGAGAAATGGTGGTGATGGAGGTCAGTGTAACTGTAGCAGTGTCATGCGGTATCATTGTTCCTATATAACATGGGTAAAGAAAGCTGAGTGGTTCCAAAGTGAGCCTTGTGATTTCTTATCTCCATTAGCCTAGTATATTAGTTAGGATCTTGTCTGTTTAAAGAGACAAAAACCCAGCTCAAACCAGCCTAAACATAATAGGGAATTTACTGGCTCATGTAACTTATGTTCAGAAAGTGATTGTGGCTTCAGACATTGCTGAATCCAGGCCCTCAAATGATTTCATCTAAATTTTATTTCTCAGCTCTGCTTTCTTTATTGTGGTGTCATTTTTTTTATTTTGGCTGAGCTCTGTGGCATGTGGGATTTTAGTTTCCCAACCAGGGATTGAACCTGTGCCCCCTGCAGTGGAAATGCAGAGCCCTAACAACTGGACTACCAGGGAATTCTCAATTATGGTGTCGTTCTATAAGCAGGCTCTCCTCATTAATGGCAGGGCTGGTCACTGACCACACTGAGTTGTACATCCTTCCCAGCTATACAAACTCCTTGAGAGTCCCAGGCATCTCTCTTATTGTCCTGGGTTGGGTCACATGTCCATTAGGACTCAGGATATGATTCCTAAAGGAAAACTGTGATGCTGTTTACAGAAAATGGGATGGTAGGTAGGCAGAAATACATGTCCACTATACCCTGTTTGCTGGGAAGCTCCTAGTTAAACAACATTTAGTCACACCAATATTTTATGTTTTGTTAAGAACTATAGCTTGGTATTAAATTGGATATAACTTGTGAGTTCCTACGCTTAAGGAGTTTTTAATCAAGTAGTAGAAATTAGATGTGTACATAAATAGGGAATTAAACTACCACACAGTTGCACTCATCTCACACGCTAGCAAAGTAATGCTCAAAATTCTCCAAGCCAGGTGTCAACAGTACGTGAACCGTACACTTCCAGATGTTCAAGCTGGATTTAGAAAAGGCCGAGGAACCAGAGATCAAATTGCCAACATCTGTTGGATCATCAAAAAAGCAAGAGAGTTCCAGAAAAACATCTACTTCTGCTTTCTTGACTATGCCAAAGCCTTTGACTGTGTGGATCACATCACAACAAACTGGAAAATTCTTAAAGAGATGGGAATTGCAGACCACCTGACCTGCCTCCTGAGAAATCTGTGTGCAGGTCAAGAAGCAACAGTTAGAACTGGACATGGAACAAAGTACTGGTTCCAAATCAGGAAAGGAGTACATCAAGGCTGTATGTTGTCACCCTGCTTATTTAGCTTATATGCAGAGTACATCATGAGAAATGCTGGACTGGATGAAGCACAAGCTGGAATCAAGATTGCCAGGAGAAATATCAATAACCTCAGATACACAGATGACACCACCCTTATGGCAGAAAGTGAAGAAAAACTAAAGAGCCTCTTGATGAAAGTGAAAGAGGAGAGTGAAAAAGTTGGCTTAAAACTCAACATTCAGAAAATTAAGATCATGGCATCTGGTCCCATCACTTCATGGCAAATAGATGGGGAAATAGTGGAAACAGTGATAGACTTTATTTTGGGGAGCTCCAAAATCACTGCAGATGGTGACTGCAGCCATGAAATTAAAAGATGCTTGCTCCTTGGAAGAAAAGTTATGACCAACCTAGACAGCATATTAAAAAGCAGAGACATTACTCTGCCAACAAAGGTCCATCCAGTCAAAGCTATGGTTTTTCCAGTAGTCATGTATGGATGTGAGAGTTGGACTATAAAGAAAGCTGAGCACCGAAGAATTGATGCTTTTGAACTGTGGTGTTGGAGAAGACTCTTGAGAGTCCCTTGGACTGCAAGGAGATCCAACCAGTCCATCCTAAAGGAAATTAGTCCTGAATATTCATTGGACGGACTGATGTTAAAGCTGAAACTCCAATACTTTGGCCACCTGATGTGAAGAGCTGACTCATTTGAAAAGACCCTGATGCTGGGAAAGATTGAAGGTGGGAGGAGAAGGGGATGACAGGATGAGATGGTTGGATGGCATCACCGACTCAATGGACATGAGTTTGAGTAAACTCCGGGAGTTGGTGATGGACAGGGAGGCCTGGTGTGCTGCAGTCCATGGGGTCGCAAAGAGTCGGACACGACTGAGCGACTGAACTGTACTGAACTCCCTGGCCATCCAGTGGTTAGGGCCCCTGGTGAGGAACTAAGATGCCATGTGGCACAGTCAAAAAAAAAAAAAAAAAGATATGTACATAAATAATGGTTACTCTTGTGTATTGAGTGCCTAGTATGTGCCAGCAAACACCATGCTAAATGTTTTTCATGCATTGTTTCTTACTTATACCCATTTCATCTATTTAAAAAGCCTTTTAGGCTTAGGAAGTGTATATGGCCTGCCCAAAGTCACACAGCTAATGAGTAGTAGAACTAGGGATGTAAATCCAGTCAGTCTTAACTCAATCTAGTGCTGTACTTTAGTTTGTACTTGACCTAGCAAGGCCTCTCTGCGTCCATTCCATTCCTCACCCTTTTATTTTCAATTTTTATTTGTTTGTTTGTTTATCTTTGAGCCACGCAGCTTCAGGGATCTTGGTTCCCTGACCTGGGATCAAACCCGGGCTACCAGAGTGAAAACGCCAAGTCCTACCACTGGGCTGCCAGGGAAATCTCCCATTCCCCACTCTTATAAATTGAACAGCATAATTCTAAATTTCTGAGAACTTCATGATTGACATAACTCATCTTTTTCAGGACATCACAGTTTGCTGGCTGGTCTGTAGATTGTCTACCCTTATATCAGGTGCCCATCCTTGCTCCAAGTAGCCCACTGGTTGGATGTCCACAGGGGAGTTTCAGTTACTGTTCAGTGACGTTTTATTTGGGGCTTCCCTGGTGGCTCAGTAGTAAAGAATCTGCCTGCAATGCAGGAGACACAGTTTTGATCCCTGGATCAGGAAGATCCCCTAGGAGAAGGAAATGGCAACCCACTCCAGTATTCTTGCCTGGGAAAAAAAAATCCTAAGAACAGAGGAGCCTCGTGGGCTACAGTCCATGACCTAGCAACTGAGCATGCACACACAATGTCTTATTTAGGTTTGATCTTTAGGGACCCAAGGAAGGGGGGTGGCAGCCTAGCTCCTCTTTGAGTGTTCTCTTTCTTGAACTTCCCTCCCATCACCATCACCTAAATTCAGACTCTCACCATTTCTCTCCTGCCTAGATGTTCTTCCTATCTCTAATCTCAGCCCCGTTTACAGAATGATTCTAAAAGAGAACTTTTATCATCGTTCCTTTTAAAGTCTTCCAGTGGTTCCCTGTAGCCTTCAGGGTGAAGTCCAAATTCCTTATGTAAGACTCCCCATGGCCTGGCCCTTGCTTGCCTTTCCAGCCTTGTATTTTGACACGCCCTCTGTTGCACCCTTCAGATCAGCCTTTTTCTGAATCACTTACAGTTCCTTGAACTCACCATATATCTCCTCTTTTGGACCTTTAAATACACTACCTCATATGCCTAAAATCCTAATGTCCCACCCTGCTCCCCCACTCTCCCCCACCCCCACCCCACGCCCTGCCCCCGAAACCTAGCTAACTACTTGTTTGTCCTGCTAGTGTCCTGGAAAACTTCTCAGCCTCCCTCTCCTTTCAGCCTTGGTTAGGTATCCAAATTTCTTGCCATCATAATGCCCTGTGCTTACCCTGAGAGCATTTATCATTTCATATTTTAAGTGTATGTTTATATAAAATCCTTTAATTCTCCCACTAGAATTAAATTTCTTGAGTCAGCTTCCCCTACTGCCCCACAAATGACTGGCATGTAGTAAGCTCTCAATAAATATTTATTGGATAAATGAATGGGTCTTGGCAATGAGATAAAGTTGGCACTTATCTGTATTCTTCTGAACTGGCCTCTTTTTCCTCTGTTGTGCCTTCTAGGACCTGGGTTTCAGTGATGAGACATGGGGTATGATGTAACCCGTTTCCAGGGGGATGTTGACGAAGACCTTATCTGTCCTATTTGCAGTGGAGTCTTGGAGGAGCCAGTCCAGGTGAGTCTGGTTAACAGCAGGTTTGGTGAGGCAACAGATGGCAGTGGAGCTAATAGAAAACATTCATAGGAAATGGGGCCAACAGGGAAGTCACTGTTCAGGCTCCCACTCCCCACACTCCTGACACACGCAGACTAGAGGTTTGGGGCAAAGGAGCATCAGTGGCGACACCAGGAATAGGGCCTTCTAGAGCCTGTCTAGAGGCAGACACCGCAGAAGTGCAGTTGGTTCAGATTTTCTTCCGAGGTGAGGTTTTTATGCTGTAAAATGGTCAGCTATTTGTTTCTGTCCTCTTGACAAGAGCTTGGTAGCTTCTTTTTCTCTTCAGGGGCTCTAACTAGGTTCTGTCTTCCTTTCCATGACTGAACTTCTGGATTCTCCTAGTAAGTTCTCTACATTTTCATGATGCAGTGTTTCAGGTTATCAGCCTGAGGGCCTGCCTACTCTTTAACAGATAGGAAGTGGGGAGCTGTATAAAGTGACCTAGTTTCTTCCTGGGATTTATTGGGGGAAAAAAAAAGTTTTTAATGCAGCTATGTACTCCGCATTGTGATATGAAAGCTGCCACCTTCACTAGGTCATTTCTTTACCAGCTTTGAGAGACCAAAGATAATTGTGTCTTCTTGGGGCAAGTATGAGGAGAAGCTCATGATTACCAGGCAAGTATAATGAGCGAGGTGAATTCTTAACAGTTGTATTCATGGGACATTATTCTGCATGGTCCTCATTGCCTATACTCTGTAAATACCAATTAATCCTCTGCCGCTCCTCTGGCTAGGTGGAGATAATTCCATGTTCCAAACCCAGACACCAGTCAATGAGGACTTGTGGCTCTTCCCCTACTCACTGCTTATACAACTCCCTGAGGCTCCCCTTGATTCTTGGAGTTCTTACTCTCCAATTGTCAGCTACCCAAAGGAACACAGATGCCTGAACTGAATGAAAATCAGAATGCATTCCAGTGGCAGCTAGCCCTGGCCCTATCCCCTGCCTTTGCAGCCTGCTGCCAGGTGGCGCTAGTGGTAAAGAACCTGCCTGCCAGTGCAGGAGACGTAAGAGATGCAGGTTCGATCCCTGGGTCAGGAAGATCCCCTGGAGCGGGAAATGGTAACTCACTCCAGTATTCTTGCCTGGGAAATCCCATGGACACAGAGGAGCCTGGTGGACTACAGTCCATAGGGTTGCAAAGAGTCAGACATGACTGAAGCAACTTAGCACGTACGCATGCCATTAGAAGCAGATTGGCTGGGTATGGAGCAGGCTCTCCTGGTGGTGTCAAGAGTTCATGGTGTGTGTCAGTTCCCTCTCCACCCTGGCAGGGCCTTGTCTGTTTTCTGGCACCGTCATTTGAGGTGAGTCACATGTGGAGAAATCAGTGGCAGTTAGTGACAGCTGAGACAGAACATCCTCCCCACCCACTCAGACTTACCTTCTGAGGAGCAAGCCGGGTTAATAGATGCACTTCTAAGGACAGAAAGCTTCTGCTAGGGATGCTGATTTCCCTACATCATTTTTTTTAAATAGATAACAAATTCATATGGTTTAGAAATCAAAACAGTAGAAAAAGATGTATGGTGAAAAGTCTTAATTCATCTTTGTCCCAGTCCACCTAATCCCCTAATCGATAGCCATTTCTATTAATTTGGTATCCTTCCAGTGTGTATTTGGGCAGATACAAGCAAGTGTGGATGTACACATATATTTGCCTACCTTTCTTACACAAAGGTAGCACCTTCTGTATACTTCTACAGGGGGGTGGCAGGTTTAGATAGAAAGGTCATGAAAGAGGTTCAACTGAGCTGAGATCTGAATGATAAAGGGCCAGCAAAGGGGAGCAGCAAAAGCAAGAGACAGGAATGAGCAGGGTGGGACGAGGAACAGAGAGAAAGCCAAAAGGGCCTGAAGTCAGTGCTGGGAGCATGGTGTGAGGAGAGGCACAGGGCCAGATCAAACAGAATTTTTAAGTCCTGGGCAGGAGTTTGGATTTATTTTAAGTGTAATGGGAAACCATTGTAAAATTTTAAGCAGGTGAGGAATATGATCCAGTTTGCATTTCTAAACGATCACTCCAGGTGCTGAATGTAGGATGGATTATAAAGGGACAAGGTAGAAGTAGGAAGACCAGTTAGAAGACATGATAATTTAGATGAGAGGTGATCGCTTGAACTGGGTTAGTGGTAGTACAGATGGAGAAAAGTGGATACACTTAGGATTTTTTTGGAGATAGGGTCTAAAATTTTGAAAAGAATCAAATATTATGTCATTCAGTGAAAAATAAAAATGTACTGACAGTTGGATTAATGATATTGATAATGATTTCTTTTCTTATGAAGCCTTTGTATGTTACAGCCTGTGAGCATTTTGAAGGCAGAAACTGTCTTACCTTTTTTTAACTTAACCTTGTAGCAAAATGTTTGGCTCATAAAAAGCACTCATGTCATTCATCCATTCATCAACATCTAGTAAGTGCCCTGTCTGGAGGCCAGAGAATCCTCTCACTTTGCATTATCAAGGAAGTAGGGTGAAATATGATCTTTACAAAACTGAAGAGAATGTGATTCTACAAAAATCTAGACCTGTTTTGGAGTGTAGGCATTGCTCCTTGGGACTCAGGACGACACCTCAGGTTGGGCCTCATAACATAACTTGGGGGAGCTCCCTGGTGGTCTAGTGGTTAAGGATTCGGCACTTGCACCGTTGTGGCCCAAGTTCAATCCTTGATTGGGGAACTGAGGTCTCACAGCCAAAAAAACTGAACTTCTGCCAGTAAGTCTCTGCCCCCCTCCCCCCAACTCATCCCTCAGGACCCATATCAAATTCTGTCCTGTCCATAAATACCTGCCCCGACTGACCTAGACTGGAAAGATCTCACCCTCCTCTGGATTTCTTTGGCCAATTATTGTATATGTAATCCAGTTGGCATTTAATAATTGACCACCTTATGTCTCTCGCTCACTCTCCTGGAATGTTATTTATAGTTCTTATTGTTATATAATTTTTTACCTGTCTTATGTCACAATCCATTTGGAATTTTTAGCACAGGAAACATATCTGAAGCTTTACCCATAGATCTCACCGTTGCCGTGACCCCAGGGACCTCAGGCCCTGGAAGCTGCGCAGCGGCTTGATAGGCTTTGCAGAGTTGTCATCCCCCGGCTCTTAGCTCCGGCTAATTCTCTTGTGTCCCTTTTGCCCTGCCCTCCCTTCCAGGCGCCTCACTGTGAGCATGCTTTCTGCAATGCCTGCATCACCCAGTGGTTCTCTCAGCAGCAGACGTGTCCGGTGGACCGGAGTGTTGTGACGGTCGCCCACCTGCGCCCAGTACCTCGGATCATGCGGAACATGCTGTCAAAGCTGCAGATTGCCTGCGACAACGCTGTGTTCGGCTGCAGTGCTATCGTCCGGCTTGACAACCTCATGTCTCACCTCAGTGACTGTGAGCACAACCCCAAACGGCCTGTGACCTGTGAACAGGGCTGCGGGTAAGAGTCCTGCCTTTCTTCTGCCCACAGAGAGGGGCCTTCCCGTTTATACCCATCTGTGGACCTCCCGCTCTCTGCTAAAGAGGTCTCCTGCGTGCATAGGCAAGGAGTGCTCTTGGCCTCCCTGGCTCCCTGCTCCAGGATCGGTTTTGTGCTCCTTTCTGAGCTACGATCTTTGTGCTCTTGCTTTAATAAAAGAAGGGAGACAGTGATTCAGCAATCTGTGTGATACCACTAAAGACCGATTTACTTTATTCCTCCCTTTTGTCCAGTACTACTTTCTCTTTGTCAGATTCACTGCTCTAATTTCCAGGCCTCTCATGTTTCCTCTGGTCCTATTTTGTCTTTCTTTGGGGTGTAAAATATTTGATTAAATACTGATAGCTGGGGCTTTGAATCTAGGGCTTCTCAGAAGGAATGAGTCCACAGGCAGAATCTATAGGAGGAACGCAGAGCCACGTGGGAGATAAAACACTGTCTCAGAGAAGGAAAAAGGCCCAGAGGAAGAAGACAGGAAAAGGATATGGGGGGTGGGGGAGCTGGGGAGAAGGAAGTGAAGGCAATAAACAAGAGAATGTTAGAAATGAATGAATGTTAGTAATTTCCGATAGAAAAAAGCCCTCTCAGCAGTTACCTGCCTGTGCCCACATATCCCATTGAACGCTCCTGTTGTGTTCTATTCCCACCGTGGGTGGCAGCCTGGAGATGCCCAAAGATGAGCTGCCAAACCACAACTGTATTAAGCACCTGCGCTCAGTGGTCCAGCAGCAGCAGACACGGATTGCAGAGCTGGAAAAGACCTCAGCGGAACACAAACACCAGCTGGCGGAGCAGGTAGGGCCTGGAGAACAGAGTGTGTGCCTGTGGGTGATAGGCATGGATGTGAGCAGTGGATCTGTGCCTGTGCTTGTGAGCCTGGTCAGTGGATACTCTGCTTGTGCGTAGCAGCGAATCAGACCGGAGCTCTTCTTGCTCTTCATTATCCCATCAGTGACATTCATTTATTTACCGTTTATCAAATGCCTTCCCTTGAAGGCACTTTGCTAAGCACTGGGGGTACAGCTGGGATTGATATAGTCGTATCCCTGTCTTCATGAAGCTTCCAGTCTGGTTGTTCCTCAGACCTCTCGATTTCCTTCATTTTGTCTTTTATCTATTGTCTCTCTTAACCATTATCCCTTGTTCTCCTTCCCTCCGACAGAAGCGAGACATTCAGCTGCTCAAGGCGTACATGCGTGCAATTCGCAGTGTCAATCCCAACCTTCAGAACCTGGAAGAGACCATTGAGTACAACGAGATTCTAGAGTGAGTGTCATTCAGGATGTGGAACTGCCAGGATGTCCTGGCACTGAGCCCTGAGGAGAGAAGAGCAAGGGAGTGGCAGAGGGGGAGGGTAAGAAGAGGGCTGGGCTGGGGCCACTGCTCCTCAGATGCTGGGATGAAGAACAAGAGGTAGAGGAGAAGGGGATCACCTTCAGCCCCAGTAGAGGATCTCATATTTTTTTGGGTGGATGGAAGGGAAAGCTTACCCAAGAGTTAGGTGGGTACCCACATGCACAAAACCCTGTGTTAAAAGAGAAAATATTGTCCTTGTCTGCATGGAGTTTACAATTCAGAGAAGAGAGTGCAAAAATCCAGGAAAGTGATCTAAAATGTGGCAAAAACAAGTGAAGTAAACAAGTTAAGTCTTTAAGATCCCTTTCAGTTCTGGAGTTCTACATAGTTCATAGACTAAACTGTCAGTCAGTCTATACAGTGCTGTATAGGACACAGTATAGAGGAATAACAGCTTCATTTGGTATTCATTTTTGTTGAATACGTATTACCTGCCAGGCACCATGTGCTAAGTATTGGAATTTTCAGGAGAAACAACAGGAACCCTACACTTGTGGGGTTTAATCTGGTGAGAAACACGTGGTGACACTCAGATGGGACCAACTAGGGAAAGATCTGGAGTTTCTGAACCAATGATGGAAGGAAAGAAGGAGGAATCGAGTTAGGCTGAGTGCAGAGCAGGCAGTTGTTACTATTAGGAGAAAAGCCAGTGGAGAGAAAGGGGCTGACCTTCGCTGACCACCTCCAATTCCCTCCACACAGGTGGGTGAACTCCCTGCAGCCTGCACGAGTGACCCGCTGGGGCGGCATGATCTCCACCCCTGACGCTGTGCTCCAGGCTGTCATCAAGCGCTCCCTGGTGGAGAGTGGCTGTCCTGCCTCTATTGTCAATGAGCTGATCGAAAATGCCCACGAGCGGAGCTGGCCCCAGGGTCTGGCCACGTTAGAGACAAGACAGATGAACCGGCGTTACTATGAGAACTACGTGGCCAAGCGCATCCCTGGCAAGCAGGCTGTTGTTGTGATGGCCTGTGAGAATCAGCACATGGGTGACGACATGGTGCAGGAGCCGGGGCTTGTTATGATCTTTGCGCATGGCGTGGAAGAGATATAGGAGATCTTGATGGGCTCTCTGGAAGAGATGAAAATCTGAAGATCCTGTCACTCCAGCAGCAGGGCCCCAAGTCCTCCCCACTTTCCTTAATATCGTGGCTTACCCTGGTGCCACACGTGTCCCAGCTCTGCCACCACTGAAGGGGGCCGCAGGGCACTCTGCTCAGCCTTTCAGGTGGGAAACCCAGATTCCCTCCTTTTGTCTAATTTCTTCCCCCAAGATGTCTGTAAATTTTCCACCTGGTTGGGAAAGTCCCCATCTCTATTTCTGTTTTCCTGCCTAGGGTCCCTGGTTCCAGATATTTTCAGAAAGCACAAAGATACTCATTTTTGATAGAGGATCAGGATGGAGCGAGGAATCGCTAACTGTTCCCCTCCTCCAAAACCTGGGAATCCAGATGAGGCAGGTCTATTGACTCTGAACAGCATTTAGAGGGCAGCTGTGGGGAGCAGACATCCTGAAGAAATGGTAGAGTGGAACAAAAGCCTAGAAATAAATAATGAGGCCAGTAGGCCATCGCTGGTGGCCCTTAAGGGAAGACTGGACCTCGGTGCCAAGCAATACCCCCCAGGCCACTTAAAGGTGTGGGCTCCTGCCAGGCCTGCGGGTGTACAGTTGGGGATGCCGAATATTTTCAGATGAGCTCTTCTTTCCTACACTTTCTCACGGTTAGGCAACCACAGGGTTGGGGGTGAGGGGTTAGTCTCCTGGGGTGAATGTGCTCAGCAAGAAGCAGGTTGCTGGCTTCTGCTGCAGTCGGGTGGGCGCTGCCTCTGTGGCACAGGCCATAATAGCCCCCTAGACCCCTTGCCAGCCCTGTGATTGTAACTAGTTATTTTGATAACTTTCTTTGGCCATTGTTGTTTGTTTATATTTCACTCTTTCCCTCACACTTTTTTTTTTTAAGAAAGGCCTGATTATGGCTACCCCACTTTTCTAGCCCAGCCACGTTGTTGGCAATTTAATTTATTTACCTTTTTTTTTTTTTTTAAGAAAGGAAAAAGAAAAAAAAATTAACAAAACAGAAAACTTTTCTTTTGCTGTTCCTGTTGTGGGGATTTTTGGATAGGGTGGGACAGGGCTGGGGTCTTTTATATTTTTCCTTTTCAGCACAACCTTTGGCTTTAATATAGGAAGGGCCATGGGAGCCCCTGGCTGAACTGAAGCTTGCCCCAAGCCTCCATAACCCGTCTAGGATGAGGCGCTTCCTCTATTCCAGTGATGGATGTGACCATCCAGTATCACTGACTGTGCCCTAGAGAACTGTTCTCCTAGCCTCTCCAGGGTCTCATGGTAAAACTAGATTTAATTTTGAAGAAGTCCTACCCGCCACCAGCCCCAACCCCACCCCCAATTTCCTTGGAGATATATAGCTGGGTTCTAAGCTTCACCAGGCAAGATGGGATGGAAATCCTGTCACTGAGTACAGGCTGTGCTGTCTCACCCATACCCTCTACGGGCTTCAGCTCCATTTCAAGCTGCCCAGGGCGTTCCTTTATCCCTGGGGTGACCAGCAGAGTAAGAGAAGGGGAGGGATAGTGGGTGTTGAGTATTTTAATATGCAGGTGAGAGAGGGGCTAGAAGAAGATGGCCATAGGACAGCTTGGAGTTTTTTCCCAGGTCAGCTTGCTGTAGGTCTGGGTAGTTGGGTCATGGCTCTACTGGGACTGTGGGGAGGAGAGGGACACAGCTTGAAAGGGGTGAGGAACAGTCATATGTTCCAGCTCCAGGACGTTGTGCTCAGGAATTTGAAAACGCTGCTATACTTAGTCTGGTTACTACATTTCTTCCACTCCCCTCTGCCCCTGCCTGCCTTACCCAGGCCCATACCCTCCTGTCATCACCTTCAGATGGAGCCAGGAAGCTCAGTTAAGGCTTCCCTACCCTTTGCACTAGTGTCTGCAGGTCGCTGGTTGTGTTATACATGTGCTGTTCCATGGTATTGACTGCACTAATAATAAATCTTTTACTCAGCTCTCTCAATTCTTAATTCACATCACTCCCCTCCTAGAGGTTCTCCTCTGCTTTGGCCTTTCTCCACCTTAATTCCCTGACTTCTTCCTTGTTCTGTAACCGACTGAGTCGTCTTTGAACTGACCTCTGTTTTAGGAGGATGTCTGTCTGGAAGGAGTGTCCCCTCCTATGCCCTTCCCTCCTGTCTCCTGTTCTGTAGAGCTGAAGCACTCTTGCTAGTGATCTGGACTGTGTTATTTTCAGAGGTTTCCTTTGCTCCAAATCCATGTCTTCCAAAGGTGCTCTGGGATTTGGGGACACTTTCTGTAGACAATACGCAGTACCTTCCCCCTTGTTCCACAAACACCTTTGCTTTGGAATCTGGGATTCCATGGCAGGCAGAGAAACCTCCACCTAACCAAAAAAAGGAAACATGAGGAAAGGAACCTAGAATGACTGTACCTGCTGTGGTTGTCAAACCTGATAAACCCTTCTGTGGGCATTTGCTGTCACTTTCTCCCTATCATGAGAAAAAAAAAATCTTTTACCACAGTACTGTATTTTAAATTTGTTGAGCATTTACTGTGCACCTAATAAATCTAATAGTACTCTAGACACTTTAGAGGGGCAAAAAAAAAGCATAAGGACATTCCTGTGCCCAATGAATCTACTACACTTTCAATACACAAGATCTGATTAGAAGATACTGATAAGCACATCATGGTATAGACCACAAGTGGCAATATATATGCTCTAGTGAGACCAGTAGTGCTTTTTTTTTTTTAAGCTTCTTTAAAATTATGTTTAGAACCTGCTGCTCATTCTTTTGAATGTCATGAATGATGCCAAATCTTTTAGGGTAGGCCTGGTTTTTGGAAACAATACTCACTGAATGTCTATTCTGCAAGAACTCAACTAGGGTGGGGCTGGGGCTGGTGGTTCATATAGCAAAATGGCACCTACCTTCACAGAAGTTACTCCCCGATGGAGATAAATGTTTAATCAGTTGAGTTCAGTTGCTCAGTCATATCCAACTCTGCAACCCCATGGACTGCAGCACGCCAGGCTTCCCTGTCCATCACCAACTCCTGGAGCTTGCTCAAATTCATGTCCATCAAGTTGGTGATGCCATCCAACCATCTCATCTTCTGTTGTCCCCTTCTCCTCCTGCCTTCAATCTTTCCCAGCATCAGAGTATATAATAAGACATCATAAATGTGGGAAGTGGATCTTGCCACAAGCAGTATGTGAGCAGACTGAAGATAAAGCCATGGGTTCCAGGAAAGACTTTTCTGGGAGATGTGGTATCTTGTTCTACATCAGAGGTTGGGACGTGGTATCTTGTTCTAGATCAGAGGTTGGCAAACTACAACTTGTATCTTGCTGCCTGATTTTAAAGAAAAAAAGTTGTATTGGAACACAGCCATGCCCATTTGTGTTTATGTATATTGTCTCTGGCTGCTTTCAGATTACAGCAGTGGGCTGAGTACCTGCCATTGAACTATGGCAAAACCTAAAATATGTGCTACTTGGTCCTTGATAGAAAATGTGCCAACCTATTTTAAGGTCAGGTGAATGGGCAGAGAATTAAAGAGGGTTGCTCGTTTTAATTTTTTGTTTTGTTTTTTTTAGTATATGCCTTTGAAAAGTCAGAATTTTTCTGCATTGTCAAAATAACAAATGCTTAAAATTAACAATGTATCCTTAATCTAATACAAACTTATATTCACAGTTCCCCAATTGTCCTAAGAAAAATACTTTTAGAGCTGATTACTGTCCAACCTGGATCTAATCCAGGAACCATGTGGTTACACCAGGTTATGTGTTTTAACTCTGTCTGGATTCCTGAAACAACCTTTTTTTGGTAACATTAATTTGAAGAAGAGAATAGAGTCAATTGTCCAGAGAGTGGTCTTTTGAATTTGATTCCTTTTTCACAATGTCCTTTAACTTATTCTTCAAACCGCTATTTTTCCTAAACAAGATTAGATCTAGAGTCAGAGAGATTCTTTTTTTTTTTTCTTTTTGCCATGCCATGTGGCTTGTGGGATCTTAGTTCCCCAACCTGAGACTGAACCCAGGCCCTCAGCTGTGGAAGTGTGGAGTCAGAGAGAGGGAAGTTCACCAGTTCTGGGGATAAAAGACATCTCAGAGGAGATGTTCTTTATGTTGTGTTAACATTAGAACATAGGCTCAGTTGTCCCACTATTACCCCAATCTCTTCACTGTACACTTCCATTATTGAGAGGTTTTTGAAGCTGGCGAGGTGACAAATATGTGCCCCGAGAGAAGGGGCAGCTGGCAGTACAGATCTGATTGGTTACTGCTATACAAGAATAGGGACCCAACACTGCCCTTGTGATTTTTTCAAAAACTTGTGGCCATCCTAATGCTTATGCTAAATGTCACAACTTTTAAATGTTGGCTCAATTTTTTTAATGTGGGCCAAAAAAAAAAACCATGGTTCACCAGAGTTTGCAACTTCTGTTTTAGGCTGAAATAATAGCATGAATAAAAACAATTGGAAGTGAAGGATGTTGAAGAAGGAACAATGTGATCTGAAGCATAGAGTTTGTTGAAAGAAGTAATGGAAGACTAAAAATAATTTGGGGCCGATTCCTGGAAAGCTTTGATATGGCAGGGAATTTGGATGTTAGTTTTACAGATAAGTTCTTGAGAAGAGAAGTGACTTGCAATTCATGGTTCTAGTGATGATAGAAAAACAATGAAAATTGGACGACAACATTAGTAAGCTTTGCAGTAATTCACGTGAGAGGATTAGAGCTTGAAATAGACCTGGAAAGAGGACAGAGGAGGGGAGGAAAATCAACAGGTAACTGACCTTGGTAACTGACAGGATTCACTCAGCCAAAATTTATAGCATAAGTGTCAAGTGCCAGATGGGGTTCTGGGCATTTGAGATATACAAATAATTGTATATTTCTTGAAAGGAATTTGAAGCTTGGGTGACATACACTTGAACAAATAATGGGAAATACAGAATAGCATACCGCTAATATGTAAGAGTTTAATGCAATGGGACAATGAGGAGGAAAGGGGTCAACTTCCTACCCTACCCTGGTGGGATGCAGGAGGGAAGGCTTCCCAGGAATCACTGGAGCTGAGTTCCAAATAGGATCAGATATTGGCAGTGAGGAAAGGGACTAACAGCCAGATTGAGCATGTATTGTGAGTCACGAGCTAAATATTAAGCATCTAGTCATCCAAGCAGTTTTATAAAGAGTTTATCATCATCACTTTCTATGTGGGGAAACTGAGACAAAGGACAAAGTTCATGTAGCTAATAATCAGAACTGGGGGACTTCCCTGGCAGTCCAGTGGTTAAGAATCATCCTTCCAATGCAGGGGGCATGGGTTCAATCCCTGGTCACAGAACTAAGATCCCACATGCTGTGGGTTGTGGCCAAATTTCTTTTTTAAAATAGTAATAATCAGAACTAGGATTTGAACCCAGAATTCATTCCAGACCCTGAGTTGCTAACCAGTGCACATAAAAAGAGGCAATTAACTAAAGATGAGTCACAGATAAAGTCTGAGGTTTCTAGTCTGTGAGTGAGAGGACATGTCATTAACCTGAATAGCAAGCAGAAGAGGATGAGCAGGTTTCAAGAATGAAGTAATGAGCTCATTTGGGGAAAAATGGGTTGGAAGTACTTCCCCATAGAAGGGGCTGGCTAGAAAATAGAAATGTGGGTCTACAGCTTAAGAGCAAGAAGTTAGGGTTAAAGAGGTGGATTTGGGAATTATCAAGAAATTCCAGGAATGATAGCAGCCACTAAAGGAGAGAACAGAAGGCTAAGAATTTGACCTTAGGGAATTCCAGAAGTAATCTGGAACAAAATCTGGAAAATAAGATGCATGATAAAGGTGGCTAATGCTTCAGCTTTTCTTTTTTTAAGTAATTTTGAAGTAATCAATCATTTAAATGCAGCTCATAAACTAGCCATGAAGGAGCTCCAGAAATGTTTTGTGCAATGATAGCATTCCTGAAATAAGTGTAGGTTGAGATCATTTCAGCTTGGGTCCTCTAATGATTTGCTTTACTGGATAAACTACAGAGATCCAAGCCTCGTAACATCTGGAACAAGTTGACAAATTGGAAGGAGATAAGTTCTGCATGTTTGATTTCCCCACATTAGCTTTTTAGTCACATAAAAGCAAACGATGAAAATCTAAGAATCTGCAGCTTAAAAAAAAAAAATCAGTATAGGGTAGAATTAGCTAGTCATTGGTTTTAAGGTGAGGAGACAGAAGGAACTTCACGAGGAAAAGAAGGAATGAGGCTGTGACTTAAGTCCAGCCCATTTAGTTTGGGGCTATCTTACTGGAAGGACACAAGGATTAAAAAAACGGGTGATTTAGGCAGGGCATATTGATGATAGGAGAATGTGTTTGAACAGATGGGGCACTGAAATTCCTAGATGAGATTAATATGATGAAAGCAGTGTTTCAGAGATTTTTAAGTATGGCGAAACTGGGGCACCTGGAAGGCCACTGTAACAAAGGGTGAAATAGATGATATGATGGAGGAAGCAATGATTAATGAATGATGGGTATGGCAGAAAAGAAAATGTCTGGTAATTCTTAAGGTTGGAAACTAGATGGAATTGAGAGAATAGTATTAACAAATGAAAAAAGTTGAAAATGTGATTCAGGGAAGGAAAAAGTTTTGTGTTTTAGGTGACATTAGGTCAGCTATGCAGACATATAGGCAGCTAGCAGTATGGGGCTTCCCTGGTGGCTCAGCAGTAAAGAATTTGCCTGTCAAGCAGGAGATGCAGGTTTGATCCCCAGGTTAGGAAGACCCCTAGAGAAGGAAATGGCAACCCACTCCAGTACTCTTGCCTGGGAAATCCCATGGACAGAGGAGCCTGGCAGGCTACAGTCCTTGGGGTCGCAAAAGATTCAGACATAACTTAGCAACTAAACAACAAGGCAGCCTGAGATATAGGACCAAGGTGTGGCTGAAAGTTCATGCTTGGAATAGTGGTTTGGGGTTTCTGGCTTGGGAGGAGGGAGAAGAGCAAAGCTTTCGTAGAACTTCACAGAAGAAGGGAGAAAATAAATGAGATGGAGAAACAGTGTTCTAAGAGAAAAGCAAGAATGTACAATGTCTCTCAAGCCCAGTAAGAAATCAATGGCTTCAAACATAGTGAGGTTTTCTACCACTGGGTATTAAAGATAGCATGGAGCTAGAGGCAGAGGGTATATATTTAAAAACAAAAAAAAGTAGAAAACAACATGGTGATTTGGAAGTGTCAAGTGAAGGTATTGTTTTGTTTGTCCTGAATTATTGAAGGATTGAATGAGTAGAGTAGGAGAATTTTAATTTGTTATGAAAGGCTATTCATGGAAGGTTCTTGAGGAAGTTGAAATGAGTGGGGCTTGCAAGCCTAGGTGCAGAAGGTAACTTCAGGGCAGAAGAGCAAGGCCAAATATTGAATCAGAAACTAAAGAATGCCAGTGGGTAGAATATAATAAATACGTAAGCATAGTAAGAAAGGGGGCTTGATTATGAAACACAAAGAAAAACAGAAGGATAGAAAGATAAGATTTGTTGGGATGGAAGGGTGAAGAAATTGTGATGGGCAATGGGGATGGTAAAATTTCGAAATTCTTTCTTGTGCATGACAGTTCAAACTCTTGGCCTCTCACCTCCAACACTACAAGGGAAGCATTTGAGAATGAAAAGTAGTATCTCAAGTACCAAACAATCTCAACCAGCTTATTCTGGATCCAGATCCTCCATTTTGTAAACCATGAGGCCTCCTTCTCCTCGCAACATAGTTGTCTGCTGCCCTCTGCTGGTCCGTCTTGGTCTTGGATCTTCAGATAATTAAATTTGAGAGCATGTGCAAAACCGGGATTTGGTAGGAAGTACAGTATAGAATTTATTAGATTATATTCATTCAGTACTTTTTTTTTTAATCACATCTATGTCTAAGGCCTAATAGAGGAGGTGCAAAAAAGAATAAAATACACAGTCCTCTCAAGAAGCTCTCACGCATTCCAGCCTGAGTGAAGATTAAAATATGTACACGTTAAAAAAAAATCCATGTACTCAAAAAGATTTTTTTGGAGTGGCTTAAATGTGCCAAGAGTGTATATTCTACAAGGGAAGAAAGATTTCACATAGTAAGATAAGGGAATAGGATATGTGAGTGACTAGTGGTTAGAGAAGACTTCCCAGGAGAACCAATATTTAATGGAGACTGAGAAGAAAGTGAGGATGAGAGATGATTTCAGGCAGAGAACAGCATGAACATAGACAAATACTATACCAGGAACTAAAAGAATACCAGTGGATGAAATGTAGTGAATATGAGAGAGTGGGGAGAAGAGAAAAAAGGGACCATGAAAGGGTTTAAGGTCCCTGGCAACAGTGGATGCTTTAGATAATATCAGTGTGGATAGATATACAATGTAGATGCATTACATAAATCAACGCGTGCAGTCCTCACATGAAGGCTCCAGCAAGGGGTGGGGGGTCCAGCCTGCACTCACTTCTGAGAAAAGTAGACACAGTTGAGACCGTTTAGGAGGTAGAATAAATATAACTTATTTTATTTTAATCAAATTTTGCAGAAGCACGTAAAAGGAGATGCCTTGCATACAACCTAATGGGTGGTAGTGGTAGACTGATAGGTTCTAGCTGTTGAAATCAAGAACCTCAAAGAGCAGGTAAAGAGACACAGGATAGAAAGTATGGGGGGATAGTGGTATGGTGGGGGGAAGAAGTGGCAAGGAAAAAACAGCATAAATGGAAAAAACAGCATGAGCAATGATAGAAAAGTGGGAAACTCCAAAATATAAATGTGTAAAAAACGCTATGAATTACCTTTGAATCCCTGCCCTCTGGGGAATCTTCTTGGAGACGTGGCTGTGCAAGAAATCAAATACAAAGAGAACATCCTCAACAAGAATCCTAGATATTCCCCACAGTGAGAAATTGGGAAGAGGAAGAACCGGCTAAAGTGAGTACCGGAGGCTTGGAGAAGGATCAATTCCCTAGCTAGGAACTTGGAACACGGAGAATTTAGAACACTACCTGTCACATAATAAGCCCTCGATAAAAAGTGAGTTTATCTTCGCACACTCTGCCTCCAGCCAGATTGGCAGTGTTGATGTTTCAATAGATTATTCCC
The DNA here is from genome assembly GCF_054371585.1 of Giraffa tippelskirchi. Lineage (NCBI taxonomy): Eukaryota > Metazoa > Chordata > Mammalia > Artiodactyla > Giraffidae > Giraffa > Giraffa tippelskirchi. The sequence goes on from NC_137278.1 coordinate 156,470,702, forward strand.
CACAAGCTCTGTGATCCCTGAGATGTAGCACCTCAGGGAAATCCCACTGAGAGAACGCCTTGTTTCCAGGATCTTCACGGTACAGAGACCTACAAGATGTGACGTCTGGTCATTAAATTCAGGGGTGCCCTCTTTATCTGGAAACTCCAATTTTGACTATTAAAAGCACAATTGGCATTCACATTCCCGAGCAAAACTTAACCCTTCTTGAACCAAATCCTTTGCTACGCCCTCTGGAAAGAATGAAACAAGGTATGTGGAAACTCTGCTTGCAAACCTGAAGTTACAGAATTCTCTAAGTGCTTTGTATCCTAGCAGCCAATACAGCTGTACATCATTAAACGCTTCTTGTGGTCACCCTCAGCCCCTTCCTTCCCCCAAATCCAGGGGTAAGACCTTCTGGATTCTGTTTCCGATACAGAAAGGGAAGGGCACGAAAGACACGTGGAAGGCAAGAGGTTTCCTTCACACACACACCCTGAAGGGGGAAAAAAGCGGCCGTCACGAACAGGATTCGAACCTGTGCGGGGAAACCCCATTGGATTTCGAGTCCAACGCCTTAACCACTCGGCCACCGTGACTCCCAAGACCGCCCTTCACCGAGCACTTACAGAAAGGGTCCGCACAACTACCCGGAGCGGGTGGTAGCAACGGGAAGTTGGGCCAGGCCCAAACACACAGCCTGTGACCTCCTCACATTCCGCTTCTTACCTCTGCCTCCACGCCGCTCAAAGGAAGAGAGTCGGGTGGATCGGGTGACCCAAGGAGGAAGGATCTCCCGCCCCACGGAGATGAGGGTCTCAAAGAGCGCAAAGCTGTTTAGGAAGCATTGGCGAGGCCTGCAGAGGAAAGCAGTTGGAGAGGAAGGGCTGGGTCCCCGGGGTGGCGGCTAGGAGACTCCTCGGATTACAGAGTGAGACCTGGGACAAGGCGTTAGGGGCGAGGGAGGCTCAGAAGGAGTTTAAACGTGGAACTCGTGGGATGGATGAAAGGAAGGAACTCGCGGAAACGGGTCCAGGGCTCCTCGGGATTAGGGGCTTTGTGGGGTTTAAGAAATGTGCAAGGTGAGGACCACTGAGCTCTGGGCTGGGGGCTCCTCAGGCGACCGGCGTCCCCTTGGGGTAGGATAGAGAGGTATCCCACTCCCCCGGCTGAGAGACAAGAAAAGACTTCAGGTCAGGTAAAGGGCGATCTCAGGGGAGTGTGCGCCCCCTCCAGGAAGCAGCTTCCTCCCCAGAGCTCCGGCCGCTGCCGCCGCCGCCGCCACCAGGGAGGCCGCCAGGATCCGCCCCGCGCCAGGCGCTCCGCCGCCACCGCGTCCGGCAGGCCGGCAGGGGGCGCTGCGCGGGCCGGGGCCGGCCTAGGCGGCGGGAGGCGGCGGCCGCGGCGGCGGGAGGCGGCGGGAGGCGGGCGGAGGAGGAGGCGGAGGAGGCGGGAGCTGAGCTGAGCGGGGCGGGCGGCGGCGGGGCCCAAGCCCGAGAAGATGGCGGTGCGGAAGAAGGACGGCGGCCCCAACGTGAAGTACTACGAGGCCGCGGACACCGTGACCCAGTTCGACAACGTGCGGCTGTGGCTCGGCAAGAACTACAAGAAGGTACGCGGGCAGGGCCGCGCGGGGGCCGGGGGCGGGACAAAGGGACCGAGGCCCCGCGGCTCCCCACACCCCCACCTCCTGCCCACCCTCCCGCGGCCCGCAGCCCCTCCCCCGCGGCGCCCGGAGCGGCCCCAGCGCGCCCTCCGCCGCCCGGCGCCCCTCCCCCAGCCTCCTTTAACAACCCCCCCCACCTCCGCCTCTGGTTCCAGCCCCCACTGCTGCGCCCTCTGCCCCTTGTTTTTCTCCACTGGCCCGGCGGGTCCCGGTGCCAGCTGCCCACCCTCCATAAGCCATCGCCTTCCGGGCTTTTCCGGGAGGGACGGTCGGGGGTGGACGGGTGCCGAATGTCCCACCCCCCACCCGAGCGTGCCCGCCACGGTGCCCGCCAGAGCTCTCCACGGAGCCAGGTACCAGCAGGGCTGAGGCCTCGCCGATGCTTTGTGTATGTTCAGAGAAAGATGATGAAAGCCGGGATGGTAAACAGCTCCAGAGCAGGCCCTCGACTGCTCACCAGCCTGAAAAAGGCCCCTACCCCGGAGTCACCTGTCTACCGCCCGCCCCCCATCTCCGTACAAGGGGTAACAGAACCTCTTTGGGAGTCAGGGTATAGGAGTTCCTGGGCAGCTACCCCTTCTAAAACCATTGCTCAACTTCACAATGAAATCACCCCGCCACCTGGCCTTGCATTGCCTTGGGTTTGGGATTCAGAGACTAGGATGCAGTTTGTGCCTGGAGTCCCCTATCCCGTAACAGGAGATAATAAGGTAGTGAACAAAGGATTCAAGCCTTACCTGTCTTTTCTACCAGACCTCTTCCTGGTGGTGTCTTTGTCTTTAGGCCTTGTTGAAAGGAACATCTCTGCGTAGGGCTTTTCTCTGGAGAGGGTCTGCGTCTCTTCCTTCTCACTACCCCCAATAAGAGGTTCTCGGACTTTCCTTCAGCTCCCCAGTTCTTCCTGCTCAGCTCTGCAACCTGTCAGAAGTGTGATGGGCCTGTGGAGGAGAACGCCCCTCTCTGATCCTGGTTATGAGTCTGGCTCTGTTCTCAGAGGTCTCTGGGTGTCAGAGCTTGACCAACAGCTGCTGGGTCTGTGGCTTGTCTCTACCCCAGGGTGAGGCTTTGGCTCCCAGGCTTCTACCTTTGACCTTTTGGACTGGAGATACGTCTAGGGGCTTAGTGTCTGGCCCTGGGGGGATTGACAGCCTGTGACCTAGTTCAGCTGTCAAGCTCTTAGCTCTTTGTCATTTACCTTTTCTTTCAAGGATCTCTTTACACCTCTCACCAAAAGGTGCACTTTTTTCTATGGTCGGGGTTGAGGAAAAGGGGATCAAAAGGTAAAGTTAGCCTCTTCGCACAGTTTTACATGAGAACTGAAGGCTAGGATGCTAAGTCGCATAATATGGAAATATTTAAGAAGTAGCTGTCTTTTTTCCCTTCTAGGAGGGCATGTGAAGACATGTGCCTATGTTGCTTCTTTGCACCTTTCTTATCAGGCTGTATTATAGGGGGAATCTTGACCTTCCACACCGTTACTCGAAGAAGTAGACTGCTGTCTCCCTTGGAGCATTCCAGATGTTGCTTCTGCAGCCTGATCCCTATGAATCTTCAGAATTTTACAATTCTCCATGCCATTGGCTAAAGATCGGGATCCTGCAACTCCATTTTTAGGGTGTAGTTGAGGGAGAGTAGGAAGCTGTCTATACCGTCAGCACCCAAGACTGGTAGTAGGCAGCTGAATTTCATCTTCTTGGTGAGGGGCACCTCAGGCCTTCCTTCTGCCATTTTCTTTCTAAGAGATTAGGCATGTGGGGGAAGAAGACACTATTTGTTTCTATCCCAGATGCTTCCAGAGCTCCTGGGGAAGAAATAAGGGAGACAGTGGAAAATTGATTTGGGGTCTGTTTTTCTTTCCTTTTCCCTGTTTCCCCAGTATATACAAGCCGAACCACCTACCAACAAGTCCCTGTCTAGCCTGGTTGTACAGTTGCTACAATTTCAGGAAGAAGTTTTTGGCAAACATGTCAGCAATGCACCGCTCACTAAACTGCCGGTGAGTGCAAAAAGCAAGGGGGCAAATTTGAGAAGGAGTTGTCTTTTGTGTTATTGTAAATCTTCTAGTTTTTGAGGTTTGCGTGACTTCCTACCATCCCGTTCCCTGGTTGGGGTGTTACTGACTTGGCAGAGCCCCCAGTTTACCTTCCCCTTTGTCCTAGTAATAGTTCATGCAACAGGTCATCTCAGAGTGTCTAAACTCAGTCATGAAACTCATGGCATGGTGAAAACATGTGAGATTTGGATTTGCACACTCTTGTGTTCAGATCCTGACTCTGCCACTTGGTGTCTCTGTCATCTTAGACAAGCCATTTATGCCTTTTGAGTCTTGGTTCCTTTATCTCTCGATGGGATTAATATACCTACCTTGTAGGTATAACCTGTAATGTTGAACGAGGTAACCTAGTAAAGGGAATCTAGCAAGGGACATGGTGGGGCTTTGTGAATATTGGTTTCTTTCTCTCCCTTCTTCTAGGCTACAAGATAGAATGGCACAGGGGTTGAAGAATTCCAGCTTTGAGAGGGAGATCAGTTTAGCATAAGATTTTGTGAAAGGATTGTTAAATCATAAGAGAATTTAGGATGTAACTCTCACATACTTCTTCCCTGTCTCAATTTTGTAGATCAAATGTTTCCTAGATTTCAAAGCAGGAGGCTCCCTGTGCCACATACTTGCAGCTGCCTACAAATTCAAGAGTGACCAGGGATGGTGAGATGCCTTCTCTTCTCTTTGTGCTTCTTACATTTAGTTTAAAGGGAATCCCCTTTTATGATTCCCTGGGATCTTAGTGGGGTGGGAGACGGTAGACATTCTTGCAAGTCTTTTACTTTGCTAGATCAGCAGACCTGACCTGCTAGGTCAGAAAAATGGCTGGGAGTCAGAGCCAAAAGAGTCTCTAAGAATGAGTGAATATGTGTATGTGTGTCAGTGTGTGTATTGTAGAGGAAAAGGGACTCTTAGGTTGGCATCTCAAGCCTTTCTTTGTCCTTTCGGACTAAGTACAAAGTTATTTGTGGAGTTGAGATCAGTGAACCTCAGATCCCAGGTGATTTTGGTACAGCTGAGGGCAAAACTGCCTCCTAATCTCCCATGTTAAAATAATCACATATGCTAACCTCATCCCCAGACTTGAGCTATACCACTCACTAGATTATTGCTTCTTTACAAGGCGGCGTTACGATTTCCAGAATCCATCACGCATGGACCGCAATGTGGAAATGTTCATGACCATTGAGAAGTCCTTGGTGCAGGTAATAGTCAAGAACTCCCCCACTTATCCCCCTTCCCTGGATGAGAATCCAAAACACCCCTTCCCTATAATCTCATCCCACTTACTTCTTCTCCCCACAGAATAATTGCCTGTCTCGACCTAACATTTTTCTGTGCCCAGAAATTGAACCCAAACTTCTAGGGAAATTAAAAGACATTATCAAGAGACATCAGGTGAGTGGGTGGGTCAAGAGAGGTTTTAGAAACTCCATGACTCTTTTTCTGATGTTTTGCATACAAGAACCAGCCCCAAGGTAGCCCTACCTATTTGGAAGAATATTAGAATTAAAGTTTTAAGCCTCTGTTTCTGTTTCTCTGTTTCTCCCATTCCCATTCTTGGCAGGTTTAGATCACTGTTCCTAGATACTGCATAGGCCTGAGGGGAAAAGCATCTATTTCCACTGAGCTAGAGATTGCCTGATTTCAGATCAATGAGATCTTTGCTCTCTGGAACTCTGTAATAACAAGCAGATGTCATTGGGACGTACGGGGACATAAACGCGACTGTTCATTTCCCGTGTAACAGATTATCTATTCAGAGGTTTATCTGTAGCAATTTAAAATTCTTTGATTTTTCTCCATTATTAGCAAAGTCCCAACTGTTTCTGCCACTTAGCTGATGTGTATTTAGAGAATGCAAAACAACTTTCATACCATTCTGATACTATATGATTATAAAGGCAAATCTGTGGTTAAATCTTACTTTGGTTTATTTACATTCATGACTGATTCAAAGGGGACCACACTTACCTGCTTCTCTTTATGTCATCCAGGGAACGGTCACTGAGGATAAGAATAGTGCCTCCCATGTTGTGTATCCTGTTCCAGGGAACCTGGAGGAAGGTGAGACCTGGGTTTTCTTGGTCACTGCAGTGGATGGCTTGGACTAGGAGATGGAGGACCACTCAATAGCTGTGCAGTGCCTGGGCGCCTCCCTCCTTAGAACCCTGAATCTTCTTACCACCTTTGTTCGTATTCCCAAGTCCCCTGCTGCAGCAGGTGTTGTGTACAGAGTTCTTTTGTATATGTACCCTTTTAGCTCATGTCTCACCTTGCTCTGTCTCTGTCCCCAGAGGAATGGGTACGGCCAGTCATGAAGAGAGATAAGCAGGTTCTTCTGCACTGGGGCTACTATCCTGACAGGTGAGGATGGGATCTGGGGACAGGTTTAAGTACAAGAGCCAGACGGAAAAGCCCTAGAACATCTAGTAAAGCAAGAAGGCACTCTTTGAGGGTTGTTTTTTGCTCTGTTAATTTGTTCTCCTACCTATTATGCGAACCCTCTGTCTGTCCTGTGGGAAGTTTGGGCTTACTGGGCAAAGCTTAGGCTAAAAGGATTGGGGCTTTGTGTGTGAGATGGTTATCCTAGTATGAGTGTTGGTAAGTAAACATTAGAAATAATCTAAATATCTAACAGTGGGGAAATGTTTCAGCAAATTTATATATCTAGTCAATGGGCTATTTTACAGTATTTAAATTGATAGAGATGCCATACATAATTTATAGGTAAGTGTTGCAAAAAGTAGGATGTAAAATGACATCTAGTATCATTGCCATTATGTAAAAACAAAATAATAGGAAAAAAATTGTAGAAAAAAGGTACTGGGGAAAACATATATACTGAATGTCACAAGTGCTTGTGTTAGGATGATTCCTTTCTTCTATTTTTGAAATGTTTTGTAATCATTTTTATTACTGTACAGTGAAAAGAATCCCAATATTAATTGGAAAAATAATCATACCCAACAAACCGTACAAAAAGTAACCCAACAAACTGATACTTTTTGTAAGTGGAAAAGGTAAAAGGTTTGCCCTTTATTTTTCCACAACTCAATCCCATTGATTGTGCTTCACGCTCAATTTCCCATGGCAGTTATGACACGTGGATCCCAGCCAGTGAAATTGAAGCGTCAGTGGAAGACGCTCCAACTCCTGAGAAACCCAGGAAGGTGAGCTTTCCTTGTCTGTCCTCCCTCCCCCAAGAAGAACACCAGGGCCAGACTGCTCTTGGAGGTGAACAGAGGCTCCTGGGCCCTTGGGCTCCTTTGTTAAGGGTCCCCAGACAGAACTAGGGCTTCCAGGTCTCTCCCCAGGACAGTCTGCCTTTGTACTTTAGGTGCACGCAAAATGGATTCTGGACACAGACACCTTCAATGAATGGATGAACGAGGAAGACTACGAAGTAAATGATGACAAAAACCCTGTCTCCCGCCGAAAGAAGATTTCAGCCAAGACGCTGACAGATGAGGTGAAAACTCTTTTTCTTTTCTCCTGAGCCCTTAGCACAAGTCTCAGAACAATCTTCGCTGGGAGGTTGTTGGCTGACATCTGCCCCGATTCTTCAACCTGTAGGTGAACAGCCCAGATTCGGACCGACGGGACAAGAAGGGGGGGAACTATAAGAAGAGGAAGCGTTCCCCCTCACCTTCACCGACCCCAGAAGCCAAGAAGAAGAATGCTAAGAAAGGGTAGGCCAGCCCCTAACCCGCTCCTGCCTTCACTGCTCTGTCCACTCCCTGGTTAAGGAAGAAAGGACAAATCCCCTCCTGTAACTACCAGGCGCTGGCCTACGAGGGAAGAGGAGATCTTTAGCTATTCAATGTCTACTTCTGGTCCTGGCCACTAGTAAACTCAAAGAGAGCTTAATCTGCAGATGAAAGGTCTTTGCCTCTTCCATTTACTTTGTAGTGATCAGTTTCTTCTTTGCTCAGTTCTGCCGTCAGGGTTTTCTCTCCCTTTTTTCTTCCTTGCAGTTGTTTTTTTAGTTAATTTATTTTTGGCTGCATCTGGTCTTGGTTGCAGCGCTCAAGGTCGCTCGAGATCTTCCTTGCAGCTCATGGGCTCTTTAGTTACGGCACACTAACTCTAGGGCATTCAGGCTTAGTAGTTGTGGCGTGGGCTTAGTTGCCTTGCCACATGTGGGATCTTAGTTCCTGGAGCAGGGATCGCGCCCACTTCCCTGCGTTGGAAGGTGGATTCTTAACCACTGGACCACCAGGGAAGTCCCTTCCTTCCAGTTTCATTGCAGTGTAGCTGACATACAGCCCTGTAGAAGTTTAAGCAATACATGATGATTTGGTTTACATACATTGTGAAGTGATTATCAAAGTACACTTGGTAAACATCTATTGTCTCATGTAGATAGTAAATTAAAGAACTAGAAAAATAAGTAAAAACAATTTTTTTTCCTTGTGCTGAGAATTCTCAGGATTTACTCTTATTTTTAATTTTTCTTTATTTCTTTATTTTTTGGCTGTGTTGGGTCTTCATTGTTGCATGGGCTTTTCTCTAGTTGCGACAAGCAGGAGCTACTCTCAGTTGTGATGAGCAGGCTTCTCACTGAGGTGGCTTTTCTTGTTGTAGAGCGTGGACTCTAGAGCAGAGAGGCTTCAGTAGTTGCGGCTCCCAGGCTCTAGAGCACAGGCTTAGTAGTTGTGGTGCAGGAGTTTAGTTGCTCCGTGTCATGTGGGATCTTCCTGGCCCAAGGATTGAACCTGTGTCTCCTGCATTGGCAGGTGGATTCTTAACCACTGGACCACCAGGGAAGCCCAGGATTTACTCTCCTAACAACTTCCATGTGTACCATACAGCAGTGTTAATTATGTTTATCACGTTGTACCTCATAGTCCCTTTGGGAGTTTTCCTTGCTTCCTTTCCATTGAACTCACCTTCCAGGGATTCCTTGTCCAAGGATGCCTGGATTCACTTTCAATCTCTTTCCTTCGCAGTCCTTCAACACCTTACACCAAGTCAAAGCGAGGCCACAGAGAAGAGGAGCAAGAAGACCTGACAAAGGACATGGATGAGCCCTCACCGGTCCCCAACGTGGAAGAGGTGACATTGCCCAAGACAGGTATGGTCCAGGCCAAGCTCCTGGGCCTGCCCCCTTCCTGTCCTGTGTTGAACCCCCCTGGGTGGGCTGACTTCCCAGGCCCAGCTCCAGGTATAGAGACTCTTTCCCTTCAACTTAGCTGGTTATTGAAACCATTGTCATCACCACAGACAATCCTCAAACTTCATTTCCATGTCTGAGTCATGGACTGTGCTCTGTCTCCAAACTTTTTTTATTACACACCTGATAGCTCAGTTGGTAAAGAATCCGCCTGCAATGCAGGAGACCCTGGGTTCAATCCCTGGGTTGGGAAGATTCCCCTGGAGAAGGGAGAGGCTATCCACTCTAGTATTCTGGCCTAGAGAATCCATGGACTACAGTCCATGGGGTCGCAAAGAGTCAGACATGACTGAGCGACTTTCACTTTCACTTTCAACATCAGTAAGATATACTTGAGCACAAATTATACACATGTAGTGTTCACCACTACTTTTAGGAACATTATAAAACACATACGTTATGTAAAATTAGGAAAACGTAGATAAGATTAAAAAACAGAGGTTCTAATATTCTCGGCCTGTGTCCCAGTGGACCCTCTTTTGTATCCCCACTTTGGAGACCACTGCTCTGCAGTACTGCTTTACATCTGTATTCCACAGACACCCAGGAGTGGGTTTCAGGAGTAGGGTGGGGAAGGCCACTGAGAGAGGAGTTCCAGCTTTCACCCCCTCTTCCATCAGAGCAGCTCTCCTCTCTGTTTTCTCGGGTGAGCTTCTGTGTATGAATTCAGTGGAGGAAAATGTCCTCTGTTTTCAAAAATATTTAAGATCCAGCCACTCCTCTACAGAATAATTTGGTCAGACTCTGTGTCAGTCCAGAAGGAACTTATAGATTTCTAGATGGAGATAAGGGGCAATCAAAAACAAGAGTGATTGGTGAATGTTCGTAGGGTAGAAGATGCTTCTTTATAAGAAAAAGGATGAGTAAAATGAGTTTTTGATGGGGGAAGGGGAAAAGTTTCAAGCTCTAGAATAATTGTGACTGGAACAAGCTATTACATTTTGTGATCAGATGAAGCAAGCTTTGGGAGAAAGTGAGCTCTCTGGAACTGTTCACAGTGGAGAGGCAAGGGCTTGATTTAGACAGAATCTGTCTGTTAAAATGACTCTCTCCCCTGGCAGTCAACACTAAGAAGGACTCGGAGTCAGCCCCAGTCAAAGGAGGCACCATGACTGACCTGGGTAAGATGGGGCACTCAGGCAAGGGAGCCAGAGCCTAGAGGCGGGGGCGGGAGGCCAGCCCCTGCCCCTGGCCTGCAGGGCCTTTCCAAAAGCGCACTTGTTCTCCAGACCCTCAGGCAGCACCAACCTTCTATCTTGCTGTCTCTCTCTTTCAGATGAACAAGAGGATGAAAGCATGGAGACCACAGGCAAGGTAGAGCCAATTTAGAGAGCCCCTACCTCTCCCTGTGATTCTGCCTTGTGATTATAAAGTTTCTTTCACCCAGAGCTTTCCACTGCCCAGACTCTTCCCACCCTAGAACTCATTCTCACTGTTGCTCAAAACTCTGAGCCTTTTGAGTCCCAAGGCCCATAACTGTTCAGTCCCATCCCATCTTTAGTGCCCACATTCCCAGGGTGGAGGAGAAGCAGGGGGTTGCTAAGGGCTAAACGAGAATGCTGAGAGTCCAGCAGCCTCCATACTCATAGGATGAGGACGAGAACAGCACAGGCAACAAGGGGGAGCAGACCAAGAACCCAGACCTGCATGAGGACAACGTGACTGAGCAGACCCACCATATCATCATCCCAAGCTATGCTGCGTGGTTTGACTACAATAGGTATCGCTGCTCCAGCTCCTCACTAAAGCTTTATTTTCCTGTGACTACATGTCAGCATGTTGTTCCTTCTCCCGCCTCCAAATAAGTTCCCTCTTCCTCAGCCAGCAAGACTGGGGTACAGTTCAGCTGTAGGGGAGCTCCTGGTCTAGTTCTCAGACCCAGGCCTCCCATTCCTTCTTGCTGCCCCTTCTTCTCTTTGGGGTCCCATCTCTCATCTTTGGGGTCCCATCTCTCCACTCGAGCCTTCTCATTGCACCCTGGCTTCTCTTGCAGTGTTCACGCCATCGAACGGAGGGCTCTCCCTGAGTTCTTCAATGGCAAGAACAAGTCCAAGACTCCAGAAATGTAAGGCACTCTAGCTCGTGGCTCTCTTCCTCCTGTCCCCATTGGCTCCTCCTGATGCAATTGGGCAAACACTTCTTGGGCTCCTTACATGAGCCAGGCACTGTGCTAGGCTCACGGAGACATGCTTTCTGCCCACAGGCAGCCCCAGCCCACCACTGTGACCACTGCCCTCTGGGATCTGCCGGGGGCCGTGTGAAGCTTGCTCTTCTGTTCAAAACAAGTATCTGCTTCCCTCTGGGCTCAGCTGTGTTTCCTCCCTCTGTTTCTTTTAACAGGGTTTAGAGCTTTCCATCTATAATTACCTGTGCTGTCTAAAATGCAAATATCTCCAGCATAAGTAATCTCTTTGGCTAAAGTGTAGCTGACTATAACTGGTCCCTTAGAGTACGTTTAGACAGAAAAAAACGGGAAGAGGAACTATTAAGACCCAGTCTGTGAATTAAAGGATGGAGAGATGTGTTTTGTAAAGTCTGGGCCTGGGGCTCAGACGTCTTCATGTCCTTCAAGGCTCCTCCTCAGACCAAACCTGCCTGGCTTTAGTTTGGTGATTTTCTGTGGTTAGGGATGTTCCAGGATAGATATGGTTGGGCAGGTGGGAGCTAGTGCTGAGACCAGGCCCCCTGAGGACTGAATGCTCTGGCTTCCCAGCTCCTCCTCAGCTCCCGGTCTCCCTGCTCCGAGGTCCCCTTCCCTTCCACCGTGTTTCTTTCCCCACAGCCTGGTATGGTTCTCTTCTCCTCCTCTTGCTGGGGAAAGCAGTGTATGAAGAAGCCTTGCTCTCTCCAGAGGCAGTAGTGACAGATGACATGAGTTCAACTTGATCTGCAGGCAGAGTTGGAACTAGAACTCTTTATACTTTGCACTCTGGGTGTAAAATACCAAATGACGATAATTGCCTATATGTATTGAGAGCCCTCTATCTCCCAGGCATTATCCTAAGTATCCTACGTACCTTGACTAATTTAATCTTCACATCAGCTTTAGCTGTAGGTCTTATTATCTTCAATTTACTGACAAGGAAACTGAGGCATGGAGGGCTTCAGTCGCTTGCTTAAAGTTACATAGCTCATGAGTAATAAAGCTGGGGTCTGAGTCCTGTAGTCTGGCTCATGTTCTCAAACTTTACGTTACACCACACAATAGCTGCCATTTTTGGAGCTTGTACAGCGTGCCCAGCACTATTCTGTATCTCTACAGACCTTTCTATTCTCAGCAGACACTTCATTTTACAGTTAAGGTAACTAAGGTTCAAAAATTTAAGGCCATCATAATAGAACTAGGATTTGAACTTAGGCCTTTCCACCTTCAAAACATGTATTCTTAAGGCTGTGCCCTGCTAACTAGGTGGAGGCACTCCTTAGGACTTCCCTTTACCAACTGCCTGTGGAATTAAGGGCACTTTCTCTTTTTGATTTCTTTTCCAAATGTTGGGTGAGGGAGTACCCTGTTAGCCTAATGGTTAGGATTCTGGGCTTTCATTGCCAAGGCCTGGGTTCAGTTCCCGGTTAGGGAACTGAGATCCTGCAAGCCATGTGGAATGGCCAAAAAAAAAGTTGGATGAAACATCCCCAAGCGCACACAGCCAAGGAGATAACTCATTTAACGAAAAATCCCATCAAGGGTCTGAACCCCTCATGTCTAGCACACAGGAGACCGACAGTGTGTATTGAGTTGGATGAGGCATTCCTCTCTGTCACACATGGAAGTCATTCTTTTACCAATTTTTCCTACCCCTCAGCCCTCTCATCGTTCATATCTCTCTCTTCTAAGCTACCTGGCCTATCGGAACTTCATGATTGATACTTACCGGCTGAACCCCCAAGAGTATCTCACGTCCACTGCCTGTCGCAGGAACCTCGCGGGTGATGTCTGTGCCATCATGAGGTGGGTCTGCAGCTGAGGGGTGGCAGGTGCTCAAGGACGATGCTCACAGATGCCTCTTGGCCAAAGTTGAGAGGCTGCTGGCAAGGAGCATAGGGGATGAGCAGGAAAGACACCTCTAGAGAAAGGCCAAGTTCAGGCTTGGGTCAGGGTGACTTAGGGGATGGCAGGGCGCTCTCTGCAGTGTGGCGGGAGGGAGAAGGAGCACGTCTGTAGTAAAGGAGCCTATCCGGTGAGAGATGCAGAAAGCAGTGTTTAGCTTATGGGTGGATATGGAGAGAGGCCCTGGTGCAGATGGAGACTTGGCTGTCTCTGGTGTGTAGGAGCTGGGAGGAGGCTGTATTTCCCAGGGAGTAGAAGGAGCAGAGAAGAGGGTGCCCTCAGCCCTCTCCTCGTGTGTGACCCAGTCTCTGCCTCTCTCCTCACAGGGTCCATGCCTTCCTAGAACAGTGGGGTCTCATTAACTACCAGGTGGATGCTGAGAGTCGACCAACTCCCATGGGGCCTCCACCCACCTCTCACTTCCACGTCTTGGCGGACACACCATCCGGGCTGGTGCCGCTGCAGCCCAAGACCCCGCAGGTAGAGTGAGGGGCTGCCGGGACAGGGTGGAACTGGGCAAACTGGGGCTTCTTTGGACTTTTCTTTTTCTGGTTTTTTAGGGTAATGTTTCAGGAGTGTTTTGAGGCATCTTCCTTTTCCATGGGATGCAAAGGGCCACAGGAATCAGTCCCATGTATTTAGCACCCTCTCTCAGCCTTTGTAACCTAAGACTGCAAGGACTTGCTGAGGGAGAAGAGATGCTTGTCCTCGGGGAGCAGGCAGGCTAATGTAGGGGATGGAGCAGATAGAGAAAAATGGCTTACAATTCAGTTGCATGAAATTTTTTAACCTTGTCACGTTTCCAACATTTTTTTCATTTTTGCTTCATAATTTTTATCACTTCCATTTTTTTCCATTTCCATTTCATACATTACAAAAATTGTTATGTGGCTTGCCCAGGGTCAGACATGTAGGATTAGAACCTACTTGTCCAGCTCCTAAGAGAACCTGTAAAGATACTTGTGAATACAAATGGATATCATGCCAATTCCAGATCTAATTAATCATTAAGGGAATACGGAACTGTGGCATGAGTGCCCCCCGAGCTTCGGGCTGCCCAGCATTTGGTCTTGAGGCCTCCAGGGCCTCAGCCTGGTCATTTTGTGCCCAGCCTCCATGACACCAAGCTCTGTCCCCCAGGGCCGCCAGGTTGATGCTGATACCAAGGCTGGGCGAAAGGGCAAAGAGCTGGATGACCTGGTGCCAGAGACGGCTAAGGGCAAGCCAGAGCTGGTAGGTGGGGTGTAGACCCCGCTGGGCTGCTTCTTTGCCCCTTTATTGGGGGGCCCCTGCCCGGGAAGAAGAGCCGTGAGAGCAGAGGAGCTACAGCAGTGAGGGAGGAAGTCCACCCAGGGGTGTCCCTGGCTGTGGGAAGGGAGCTCCTTCTGTCTGTCCTCTCTCTCTGTCTGCCCCTGGCTCCTGGCAGTCACTCGGATTCACCTCTTTCTTTCCCTTCCACAAATAGCAGAACTCTGCTTCCCAGCAAATGCTCAACTTCCCTGATAAAGGCAAGGAGAAACCGACAGACATGCAGAACTTCGGGCTGCGCACAGACATGTACACAAAGAAGAACGTCCCCTCTAAGGTACAGGGCCGCGGGCAGCCTGGAGTCGGTGCAGCTTCGCTCCTCAAGGCTGCGGGCTCTTCCCGATGACCCACCCGTGTTTCCCCTGCAGAGCAAAGCCGCAGCCAGTGCCACTCGAGAGTGGACAGAACAGGAGACCCTGCTGCTCCTGGAGGTAACCGGGGCTAGGGAAGGAGAGTCCTGTGAAAGGGAAGTGGCCAGGGTGCCGGCCACACTTGGGAGTGGGGAGGGCCTGAAATTGCCCTGTCTCTCTCCTTCCCAGCGCCCATCGCATACTCCCCCAGGGGCCAGGCGGGCAGGGACTGAGACCATTTTGTCAGCCCCTTGTCCATTCCAAATGCTACTTGGAGTTTCCCCTTGGGCCTGGCAGAGTACGCAAATATCACAACCCAGAGAGCTCTGAAGCAGCTCTGCTTAGCAGGGTGGGGGACGCTGACCTTCGAGGGAGGTGGCTACTGGAGTAAGTGAGGTTGTGTCTCCACCACCACCACCAGGCACTGGAAATGTACAAAGATGACTGGAACAAAGTGTCAGAGCACGTGGGAAGCCGCACACAGGATGAATGCATCTTGCATTTTCTCCGACTTCCCATCGAAGACCCATACCTGGAGGACTCGGAGGCCTCCCTGGGTCCCCTGGCCTACCAGCCCATCCCCTTCAGCCAGTCAGGCAACCCTGTGATGAGCACCGTTGCCTTCCTGGCCTCTGTCGTCGACCCTCGAGTGGCCTCAGCTGCTGCGAAGTCAGCCCTAGGTAACGCGCAGGGCTCCCAGCCCTCTTGGTTTGCCTTTGAAAGGCTGGGTACTCTGACCGTGGAACCCCTTCAGGTTCACTGCCCTACTGGCCTTGTCTGCATCTGGCATCAGCCCAGGCAGTGGTCCAGCTCCACTCAGGTGGAGATGAAGAGCCGGGCTTGTGAGGGAGCTCGCACAGAGAGTGCCAGAACTGCCTACCTGCCTGCTCCCAGCCTCCCTGTCTCTGGGTCTTACAGAAGAGTTCTCCAAAATGAAGGAAGAGGTACCCACAGCTCTGGTGGAGGCCCACGTTAGGAAAGTGGAAGAAGCCGCCAAAGTGACAGGCAAGGCGGACCCAGCCTTTGGTCTGGAAAGCAGCGGCATCGCAGGGACCACCTCCGATGAGCCGGAGAGGATCGGTAAGGCCTGCCATGTTCCCCAATTCCTCCCTTTTTACCAGCAGCCTCCGCCGCCTGGCCTCCCCACACCACCCCTGCCTCCACCTAACCTCAGAGCATGAGACAAATGGGGTGAGTTGGTGGGGTGTTCATTTTCCTTAGGGCTTTACTTTAGGTACCGTGGCTCCCTACTGGTCCTCTCAGTAAGATCTTGGCTAGAAGGGGCAGTTGGAAGAGTGTTGTAGACCAACTGTCAGACATTTCCTGTTTCCTCTTCCCCTGGACCCAGAGGAGAGCGGGACTGACGAGGCGCGGGCGGAGGGCCAGGCCACAGAGGATAAGAAGGAACCCAAGGTACAGGGGGATTGACACAGGCTGGGAAGGCAGAGGGGTCCGGCGTGGACCAGGGAAGGGGAGCCGGCCCCACTTAGCTCGGGCAGGCAAGGGCTGGGCTTGAATGGGGCTGCGTCCTGGATCCAGGCCCCCTCCCAAGTAAGAGGTGTAAACTCAGCTCCTGGTCTGGGCCCTCTGTGTGTGAACCAGCACCCTGACACTCCTGTTTTTCCTTTCCCTGGGACTCCAGGAACCTCGAGAAGGAGTTGGAACTGTGGAGGAAGAAGCAAAGGAGAAGACCAGCGAGGTACCCAAGAAGGACGATGAGAAAGGGAAAGATGGCGACAGCGAGAAGGAGTCAGAAAAGAGTGACGGAGACCTGACAGGTGAGCCTCACGTGGTGGTTGGGGTTCAGAACGGAAGCCAGGCTCTAGGGCTCACGACCCTTTTCCTGGCCCAGCGGATCCTGAGAAGGAGAAGGAGCCCAAGGAAGGGCAGGAGGAGGTGCTGAAAGAAGTGGTGGAGTCAGAGGGGGAAAGGAAGACGAAGGTGGAGCGCGACATTGGCGAGGGCAATCTCTCCACCGCCGCCGCCGCCGCCCTGGCTGCTGCCGCCGTGAAGGCCAAGGTAAGGCCTGGGACCAAGGGCAGGAGGTGCGGCTTCTCATTGTACATCACCTGGAGGAAAGCCTACCTTGTCATCCTTATACAATGCTGGCCTGTCTCCTGTCCCCTTTGGATCCTGAGAGGGACACTTGGGCATCTCTTCTCTTATCTTTTATAAGTCTTTATCATTAGGCCTGTTTTTTTTTTAACCTTTTTATTATAAAACATTTTATTTATTTATTTTGCTGCACTGGGTCTTCATTGAAGCATGCAGGCTTCTCTCGTTGCAGAGCACAGGCTCTAGAGCGAGAGGGCTTCAGTAATTGCAGCTCATGGGCTCTGGTTATGGCAGTTGGGGCACGTGGGCTTAGTTGCCCCACGGGATCAGTTGCCTGCGGGATCTTAATTCCCCGACCAGGGATCGAACCCATATTCTCTGCATTGGAAGGTGGATTCTTAACCACCAGACCACCAGGGAAATCCTGATTGGGCCTGTTTTCACCCTCTCGATTATTTGACCTTGTCTTATCCTTTGATATTCTTTCTTCATGTTCTTTTAAAAATACCACTCAAGCCTGTGCTACTCTCTGGGTTGTGACCGCAGCAAGTTCTGTCTTAAAGCCTGTCAGCCCCCACACCACCCTTCTCTGTTGCCCAACGTCTTCAGCTGGGTCCTCCCACTGATGGCCACCCCACCCCTCCTTCCTTAGCACTTGGCTGCCGTTGAGGAGAGGAAGATCAAATCTCTGGTGGCCCTGCTGGTGGAGACCCAGATGAAAAAGTTGGAGATCAAACTTCGGCACTTTGAGGAGCTAGAGACGATCATGGACCGGGAGCGAGAAGCAGTGAGTCGAGTCCCCTGGAGGTTGGCGGGGCCCCACCTTGGCACTGGGCTGGGCCTCAGTTTAGGGCGAGGGGAGCAGCAGTACAGAAAACCTGAGGCCAACAGGGCATCACAGCAGAGCAGACTAGCCCAGACCAGGACAGGAGGAGCCAGCCTGGGTGGTTAGGGACAAGTGAACCACAGGTACAGCCTGGAGACTGAGGTCCCACAGAATGTCAGCCCCAGGGTCAAGTTCTTGTTGGTTCTTTGCTGCATCTCCAGGTCCATGAAGGGTGCTTAGTCCACAGTAGACTTGCTGTGGAGTGATTGTTGAGTGATTAGACAGGTTTAAGGCATGATGAGAGGGTTAGGGCTTCAGATCCGGGGGTTAAAGTTGGAAAGGGAATAGGATGGACATGGTGTCGAGTCATTTTGATTCTTAGAAGATATAAAAGAAGTAGAAGACAAGGACTCTGATCCTGAACTCAATTGAAGATATCGGATATCCAATATGGAGACGTCAAAGTTGGTTAATGTTTCAAGTATCTGACAAATGCAAATTAAGAGATTTCCAATCAACTATAAAAGTCCTGAGTGAGAGCAGAATAAAGGCCAAAGCTCAGAGGCTAGTGAGGTGATCTGGGAGGAGGGCTTCCTAAGAATTGTGAGTTTTTCTTCAGTTTTGAAGGAGAGAAAGAACATGATTTGACTAGAGGAACTTGGTTGGGGGGAGTCGGTTTCCAGATGAAAGTAATGACAAATTCAAAGCTTTAGAGCTGAAAATGAACAAGGGCTACCACCAGATTAAGTCCACTTGTCCACTGCAGTGAGAAGCCATGCGGGCAGCTGGAAGACCTGGTGGGGGAACTGGAGAGGGGAGGGGAGGCGAGAACAGCGGAAGCCAAGCGCAAGGCTGAGGTTTGGTGTGGGGATCGCCAGAATGGGAGGCTGAGCTTGTCAGAAGACAAAGCAGGGGGCAAGGTGTGTGCCTTTGGGGTTTCCTGCCCCTGGGTGACAGCTCTCCATCGGCCCGGCAGCTGGAGTACCAGAGGCAGCAGCTCTTGGCCGACAGACAAGCCTTCCACATGGAGCAGCTGAAGTATGCAGAGATGCGGGCCCGGCAGCAGCACTTCCAGCAGATGCACCAACAGCAGCAGCAGCCACCACCAGCCCTGCCCCCAGGCTCCCAGCCTATCCCACCTCCAGGCGCTGCTGGGCCACCCACTGTTCACGGCTTGGCCATGGCTCCAGCCTCTGTGGCCCCGGCTCCTGCGGGCAGTGGGGCCCCTCCTGGAAGCTTGGGGCCCTCTGAACAGCTTGGGCAGGCAGGGCCAACTGTGGGGCCACAGCAGCAGCCACCAGCTGGAGCCCCCCAGCCTGGGGCCGTCCCACCAGGGGTACCCCCCCCTGGACCCCATGGTGAGTGATGGCTTCTGGAACTCTGGCTGAGTGGAGGGGCCCGGGGGAATGTTCCAGCTCCCCTCAGAGGCAGTGTGTGATAGGATTAGAGATAAGGATTGACCTCAGTTTCTACAGATCCTCCTTCACCATAGCTATTCCCTAAGTCAACAGGGCTCCCTCCCCAGAGCCAGATTTTTGGAATTTTGTTCCAAGGATTTATCACTCAGTTCTAGTATCAGGAAAAGGGAAGGTGGTGCCCAGGAGTGACTGGGTTATCCTCACTGTGAGAGTGAGTTGGTGAGTGAGATTTTATGCCTCCAATCTTCTCCATCTCTCCTCTTCATTCCCAGGCCCCTCACCGTTCCCCAACCAACAAACTCCTCCCTCAATGATGCCAGGGGCAGTGCCAGGCAGCGGGCACCCAGGCGTGGCGGGTAATGCTCCTTTGGGTTTGCCTTTTGGCATGCCGCCTCCCCCTCCTGCTCCATCCATCATCCCATTTGGTAGCCTAGCCGACTCCATCAGTATTAACCTCCCCCCTCCTCCTAACCTGCATGGGCATCACCACCATCTCCCGTTCGCCCCGGCCACTCTCCCCCCACCTAACCTGCCTGTGTCCATGGCGAACCCTCTACATCCTAACCTGCCGGCGACCACCACCATGCCATCTTCTTTGCCTCTTGGGCCGGGGCTCGGATCCGCCGCAGCCCAGAGCCCTGCCATTGTGGCAGCTGTTCAGGGCAACCTCCTGCCCAGTGCCAGCCCACTGCCAGGTGAGAAGGGTCCTGGAGGGGACAAGGGGGAGGGAGAGGGGTCCACGGGGTGGGCTGGAGGGCAGGTGGGGGAGGGGCTCGGGTACTAGGGCTTCCAGGATCCTTTTTTTGAACGCTGTGGTAAAATTAGAATACAGGAGGGAAGGGCCTCTCTGGCTGTCCTCCGCCATTCCCCAACCTGGCAGCTGCCCCCTGGGATGACGCTGGGGCCTTTCACTGGTGGGTCACGGAGGAGTCCTGTGACACAGAGCATCTCAGTTGTAAACTGGAAAAACGGCTACTTGTTTGCATGATGGTTGCCGTCCCGTTTGCTTGTTCCCATCACGCTCAAGTGCCCCATTTAGAGAGTTCCCTGGGGGGGCAGGAGGACAGTTTGGGGTGTAGCACTTTTCCCAGTGTGTGGTGGGAGAGGGCTTTGGGAAAAGGAAGTTGTCCATCAGGGGTACTCTCTCATCTCCCGTCCTTTGCATGCCATGCCCGGTTGTGTGTCTGGTGGCCTGGGTCTGGACCCTCTCTCCTGCTCACCTCAGCTGATGCAACTTTCTTCTCTCCACAGACCCAGGCACCCCCCTGCCTCCAGACCCCACAGCCCCAAGCCCAGGCACGGTCACCCCCGTGCCACCCCCACAGTGAGGAGCCAGCCCGACATCTCTCTCCCTCCTCACCCCCCACGGAGATCAAGGTTCCAGGAACAGCCCCGTCCCCACCACTGGGACCCTTCCCCAGCCTGGAGAGTTCGTCACTACGTAAGGAAAGTCCTCCTGTCCCTCCAAAGCCCCCACCGTGCCTGTCAGGGGCATGCATTTTTATATCAGATGATTCAAGGACTTCTGTGGAAAAGATGTTTCTAATGTCTGGGAGAGAAGATAGGATGGGGATGCTACCCTCAAAGGAATGGCTGGGCAAAGGTGTTCCTACAAGGTCCTAATTAACCACTGTTAAGGGTACATCCCCACAAAACTACTGCATTTTTTATGGATTGGAAAAAAAAAAAGCCCTTTAAAAGGAAGTAGATTTAAAAAAGCCCTCCAACCAGTGAGAAAAATCCAACTTTTACATTTTTTGGAGGAGGGAGGTGAGTTTTAGGAAAGGGGTATTTAGGTTCTGGGGAGAGCTCTGATAGAATAGGGTGCAGGGTCTGTCTTCTTCAGCCCCTCGTTAGTGACTGAGTCAGCTCCCCACCCCCCTTGGCCGCCCTGTTTATTCCCACTCCTCTCTCCTACTGCTTCCTCATTGTTGCTGTTTAGGCCACCCCAGCTCAGCAATGACTCCTTTCCCTCTGAATGTCAGTTTTGTGTTTTTAAAAGTCTCTTGCGTAGTTGATGTCAGCGTATGTCTATTTGGTGGGGAAACGTCTTGGGGATTTCTGTGGTAGGTAGTGGAGGAAGAAAGGGCACGTGGGGCTATGTGGCCTCCTCCCCGGCCTCTGACTCCCAGAAGATTCGGAGAGGGGAGCACTTAAAGAATGGGAAGTTTTAAAAACGTGGAATTGTCAAAAAAAGCACTTAAGCACCTCCTTCTTATGACATGGTGGGTCACTCTGTCCCCTCTTCCCTCCCACCATGACCGTCATGGTTGGTAGTGGGGAATTCCCTGGGATTTGGGGCAGCAGCTGGGTAGGGGTGCCTGACCTAGGGGCATGCCGACCCCCTGATCGCAGCTAGTGGCTCAGCTCTGCTCCCCAGATTCCAGTGCCCCAAGTACCAGCTCTCCCCTCTTCATCCCTGATGTGAAGACAACAGTGATTCCAAGGCTCTCCACCAATTCTTGGTCCCTCCCACCAGGCCCTTTGTTCCTCATGTCCCCATGTTTCTATTCCTCTGCGTCTTGGCACCTTTCTTCTGTTCAAAAGTTTTCTGTAAATTTTTTCTTTTTTCTTTTCTTTTTTTTTTTTATAAATTAATTTGCTTTCAGTTCCATCTTGTGGATGCCTTCTGTGTTCTCTTACCCGTGGCTGTGAGGCAGGGGGAT
Organism: Giraffa tippelskirchi; assembly: GCF_054371585.1. Taxonomy (NCBI): domain Eukaryota; kingdom Metazoa; phylum Chordata; class Mammalia; order Artiodactyla; family Giraffidae; genus Giraffa; species Giraffa tippelskirchi. The sequence continues at coordinate 156,492,241 of NC_137278.1, forward strand.
CCGGCTGGAGGCAGCACCCCGGCAGTCCTTCCAGCAGCATTGGGCGGGGCTGGAGAGACTCCCGGCAAACAGCGGGCCTCTCTCCACAACGGGCCAAAGGCAGCACAGCTGTCAGGGCTGAACAACTGTGCAGGAGCTGGGGAGAGGCTCTCACCTGCTCTAAAAATAGCCATTTAAGACTTGGAAGGACATCTCACAACCTGGAAATTTTGTCTGTTTATCCTTTCAGAAGTGGTGGCTTCATGTCTTCCCTTATTAGGCAGGAGAAGGCAGGCATCTCAGCTGCTTGTTATTGTTGGCCCTAGGCCTTGCTGAAGTGACAGGCCCAGGCAGTACTAATATGGCCTGACTTTCGCTCCAATAAACACTTCCTGGGCTTCCTGACAAAAGGCCTTCCATGCTGGGGAGGGCTAGGAGAGGACTCAGCCCCACATGGGATGGAACAAGGGTGGCCAGCTTTAGTCCTATGGGCATTTATGGCTTTCCTAATCCCCCTGAGGTAGCCTTTGTAGCACTGATGAGTGAAGCCAGCATTTCTTAAGTAAGGCAAAAGTGGCTCCTACAGGCCCTTGGCTGGCTTTCCCCAATCTCTGGTCCACTGACCCAGGACTGTCTTCCCTTTCACCCTGCTCAGGAAGAACAGCAGAACCTCACATAGAGCAGAGAACAAGTTTATTTGGTGAATGCTGATGGCAGACATCATCCAAGAGAGAATCTGGGGAAAATACTGTGACAAGAGAACCTAGGAGGCCTCCGGGCTACATACACAGTCTCCCACAAGGAAGGTGCAGTGTCTGCGCACACTGGAATATCCTCATCCATTCAGCACCATGCGGACGAGCTCTGTGGAAAAGAGAGGGGGTGAACCAGGGGGCAGGGCGAAGGGGAGGGGTCCGCCAGGGGCCAGGAGACCACGAGACCACAAAGGCAGCGTAAGAAGGAATGTGCCCACAACAACCAACCTTGGGGTCAGTTTGCAGAGGGGCCACCTCGAGTCTGATCAGTACTCTTGACCCCCAGCTCCCCTCCCACCAGCTGTTAGTTCCCCCTGCCCCACCCTGAGCAGCAAGAACACAGCAGAGGCGGAAGAGTTCCCAACTACACCTACAGCTACTGTCAGCCACTGGTGGGAGGAGGAGACAGAGTTTTGGGTTAGGGTACCTCCAAGCTGCCCAGCAGAAAGAAGGGGAAAAGACCTACAGCAGCACAATGGGGCAGGCAACCCACCCCCCTGCCAACCACGTGATCCAGGGCTAAAGGATCACCATGAAGCCAGACAGGGGTAGGTAGGCTGGTGTGAGTTCCCAGACACCAGCACCCTAGAAGCCAACCAAACCTCAGAGCCCGTTCTAGGAGAAGAGGAGGTACCACACCCCCAGGCTGTCTTCCTCTTTGAGGAACCCCTCCCCTCCCCAGTCAGCTCCATGCAGAGACATGCCGGGAGGAAGTCAGATGGTAGTAGGGGAAGGGCAGGGGCTAGAGAGCAAAGGCTGGGGAGAAAAACACTGGGGAGGTCAACTAGAGAAGGGGGGCTGGGAGGAGCCGTACCCGCCCCATGGGCCCGTCACCCCGACAGGATATGCCTCACAAACGCTGCAGGAAGGAAGAGACATTCATGGTGAAGACGACACAGACGTGGGGTGAAGGGGTCAGGCGGGAAGGGACTGGACATCCGTTTATTTTTACTTCCCATCCCTTCCCCACCCTTCAGGCCACATGAGCCCCTCCTTTCCTGTCTCACCCCCCTGGCCTCCCATTCCTGGGCTGGGCTGGGCCCTGCCCCTTGCCTCCTGGCACTTTTAGGAGCCTGAATCCAGGTGCATGACCTGCCCCGTATGGCTGCTTCCTCTGTGAGACCCTGGTTTGTCCCTCACCTTCATAGTTGATACAACCATTGCTGTCCTCATGCCCTGCCACCAGCATCTCTACTTCTTCCTCTGTCATCTTCTCACCTGCAGAGAAGAAAGCGAGCATTCTGGAGTTGGGTCACACCGTGAGGTCTATCAGGTGGCACCTCAAGAAGGAAGGGCAGAGCCTCACCCAGTGTGACGAGAACGTGCCGGATCTCAGCACCCATGACGGTGCCGTTCCCTTCCTTGTCAAACACCCGAAGGCCTTCGACGTAGTCCTCGTAGGTGCCCTGGTCCTTGTTCTTGGCCACAGTCTGCAGCATAGGCAGGAAGTGCTCAAAGTCCAGTACCTTCACGTTCATCTCTGCCGAAAAGGAGGTGGAAGCTAAGTCATATGTGTTCTCAGGACTGGGGGTTAAGGGGCTCCCACTCCAGGCAGGAGAAATCTGTGGGATTTGCTAGACAAGACCCGCTCGTCTTTGGGGCCTAGGAAGATAAAAGGAAGCTATTAGCTGAAGACTGCAGGCCCACCACCACGCTGCGGAGTTGTTCTTAAGGACCCTCACCATCACTCTTGGGGTTCCCCAGGACTTTGAGCACCTCGGCGTTGGTGGGATTCTGGCCCAGGGCCCTCATCACGTCCCCACACTGACTGTACAGGATCTTGCCATCCCCAGTTCGGTCAAACAGCTGGAAGGCCTCCTTGAACTCTGAGGATTCAGATAAACATCAGTACAGGACACAAGGGTAGTAACCCAAACCCTCCTCCACAGTCCCCACTGCCTATTCAACTTTGATCATGCTGGGGAAATCAGATATTTATAACACTGTACACCCAAGCCCTCTAAGAGGGATCCAGTGTCCCTTCCTCCCAACTCAGATGTCCCACATAAAGACCTGGCCTTCCTTAACCCTTAGCAGAGTGGTAACGGCCATTTACATACCCTCTCCGCCTGCAGCAAGCCTGCCCAGCCTCCTCATTACACGACTCAGGGCAGGAATTTGCCACCGCCCTGTCTGGGCCCTGTCCTTATAAGGAAATGGGAGCAGCGGCCTGGGACTGGGGTCAATCCAGCCTGCCACTTCTCACCCCTCCAGTACAGGGTCCTTTCAGAGGGTACTGCTACAAAGAAGTATCCTCAGCAAACTCCCCTGTTGCACTTTTGACAAAAAAAACAGGTCACTGCTGTTTACAGCCTTCACAATTCCAAGCTGAGGGGAAGGGGTAGTTATCACAGGAGGAAAAGAGGCAGAAGTGGCTGATTAAGGAATAGAGGAGCACAAACAGCTTAATACACCGTCCCCAAGCCCCCCACACAGCAGGCATTAGTGATCAAGTTGTTTCACACACCCACACCACCTAAAACTCACCCAGTGCTTGGGGCTCAGATCTAGAGTAGAAGGGAAGGGAGGAAGAAAGAGTGAGAAAAGAAAATGGAAGATCCAGAAGGAAGAAGAAGGGAACCCACGAGGTACTCCCCTGGGGGTCCTAAAGAGATGATAGGTGAGGGTGAAGGAGCTAGGGGGAGTGTCCCTCTCCCTAACATGACCTCAACAGGGGTCAGAGGTTACTTACCTGCGGTCTGGTCCTCGGTGAAGTCACACTGCTCAGAGAAGACGACAGTGGTCAGCATCTTAACTCCAATCCCCCCAGCTTTCGTCCCAGTCCCAAGAACTCTGAACCGCAAACTCCTGTTCCATGCTGGGGACTCGCTTCCCAGCAGAGTAGGATCCCAGACACTCTAACCCCACCTCCAACCTTCGAGGGCCTCAGGTTCGTTTACCCGCTACTCTCTGCCTTCTCCCCGCCCCCTCTCCCCGGCTTCCCGCCTCTCGCCCCAAATCCCGCTCATCCTCTCGGCCGCGGGCCCCACCATCTTGACGCTCAGCTCTGCGGGACCTTTTCCTGCAGTAATGGCTCCGGTTCCTGGCCCAACCCTAGTCTTAGTACGTCCCAATGACGTCACCCCAGCTGTCCCAACCAATAGGGATCCTGGCCCGGGTTTATGCAGATGACGCTACTATATTGGTAATGAGGTGGGCGGGGCCATCTGGTGTTCAAGTCTCCAGAATAGCCCTACCTGGGGCACAGAAGCTGCAGAACAAGGTGGAATGGGACGCAAGGAATCTGCTCCTCCGAGCAGCGAGAAAGTCAGAGGAGGTCGCATTGGTGGGAGCGGGTGGGAAGAGGAGAGACCTCCCTTTCCCTCCCCCACCTCTAAAGAAAGCAAGAGTCGGAAGCTAAGGGAGGAAACGTCTCTTTATTTTGAAACAATAGCCTCCTAGTGGCAGGAACGTGCTTTTGCCTGCTGGGGGCCCAGCGTCTGACCCCACTGCACCTGTGGAAAAAGATGAACTGTTGCCAAGTCCTGCCGCTCTCGCGCAGCAGAACACGGAAACGCACTTCCCTGCTTTTGTACGCTGTCAGAGGGACAGGAAGGAGGCTTGCCTCTCAAGGCGCAGTGAGAGCGCCCTACCTGCATTGCTCAGACGCTTAGGATGTGCTTCAGGAAGGCTGCAGAGAGAAGACGCAAGAGGGGCTTCAGCAGCTGGCCTGATGATAACCCATCTGACTTTAGATAATTCAGGTTCCAGGATGCCTCCACCCACATACCTCGGGCCTCCTGCCTCCCTCCTCCCCAGTCGTTTCTGCTCCTCTGGCCCCTCACCTTCATAGTTGATGCAGCCACTGCTGTCCTCATGTCCTGCCAAAACAGACTCCACCTCCTCTTCAGTCATCCTCTCTCCTGGGCCCAGACGCAGTGTTTTAGCCCCTGCCTTCCCTCCCTCATCAACCCACGCCTCTTTGTTCTGGTGGTACCTCCTCCTCTCCCAACCTGGAGACTTGCCCATAGCAACAGTCCCCCAAGAGAATTCCCTCTTTGTAGTGGGCATGCCTTGAATGTGTCTCTGAATCTTGCTTTCCATTTCACCTCAATTATAGGTGGTGAAAGCTTTGACAGACAAGGAAACTGAATTCCAAAGGATTAAGAAACAGACCGTATCATAGAGTACAGCCATCTCTTCCCAAGACTGAAACTCAGATTTCCCACCTCGTTCCCTTTCTTCTGCCCTTTGGGAGGCAGCTGCAGCCCACTCACTTTAGACTGAAGGAGGAAGACCTTCAGATTCTGTCCCTAAGGCTCTGACCTTCTCAATCTCCTGCCCGTGACCCACAGGACAGTAATCCCTCACTGGCTCTGCCTACTTGGCTAACCTTCTTAGTTCATCCCCTCCTCTCAACAACCCCAGGAGTTCTGGTCCCTGCCTCACCCAGGGTGGTGAGGACGTGTCTGAGCTCAGCTCCCATGACTTTGCCATTCTGCTCTTTGTCAAACACCCGAAGCCCCTCCAGGTAGTCCTGGTATGAGCCTCGGTCTGGCAGCTTGGCGACTGCCTGGAGCATGGGCAGGAAAGTCTCAAAGTCCACACGCCGGGACTTCAGCTCTGGAGATAGAGAGGTGAAGGAGAGTTTACTACGGTGTCACCTAGGACCCAACTCCCATCCCCACCATGAAGGGTTTCATCCATTCAACATTCAGATATTTTTCTGCCCTTAAGTTTGACAGTTTTTAAAGTTTTGGGACCCACCTCAGCATCCTTTATCACCTTACCAACATTCCACCACCAAACTGAAAACCCGCATTGTCCCAGAGGTGCCCTCACCATCACTCTTGGGGTATCCCATGACCCTGAGCACCTCGGCGTTGGTGGGGTTCTGGCCCAGAGCCCTCATCACGTCCCCACACTGGCTGAACTGGATCTTGCCATCCCCAACTCGGTCATACAGCTCAAAGGCCTCCTTGAACTCTGAAATGTAAGGAGAGGTCAGTGTTGACAAGGGGTTCCCATCACCACCAGGAGAAAGGAAATTCAGGAACAATGTGCTTGAGCTGGGCAGAACAGAGAACACAAGGAGCACTAGTGTGGGAGGTTTCAAGGTCAGGAATAGAGGTAGGGGAATAGAAAGAGGATCTGACTAGGGACTTGGGATGGACCGTGGGCTCAGGGGCGTCTCCTCACCCTCCAGCTGGTCCTTGTTAAACTCGATCTGTGGAAGAGAAGAGCAGGTGAGGAGAGATGACAGGACTCACTCAATCCCTCTCCAGCACTCCTCCCGACCAACTGGCAGCCACTTCTGGGGAGGGGCCCATAGGGACCAGGCTGGGAACCCAGCCACCTCAGTCCAATTCCCAGCTCCAGAACTTGGGAGAATCCCAAGAGGAGGAATTATTGGGGGGAGGGTTTCCTGGGAACAGGGTTAATCCCATGCCACCTGTTCCCCTCCTTCTACTGCCCTGAGCCCTGCATCCCTCACATAACTGGGGGCTGAACAAAGGCTAAATTTACCCCTGGCCCCCAGCTGTGATTGTCTAACAAGTCTGTCCTCTTCAGCCTTCCCTCCTGGGGTTCAGAGCTGTGGCTTTTCATATTGAATAGTCAGACAGGCACAGGCAGCAGCTCCCCCCTTTCACCTTGAAACTGTCCTCAGAACCCAGATGTTCCCCATCTTACAGGCTCTGCCTCCAGCAGGACAGTCAGTGAGAAAGTGATGTACATATCGGTTAGAGGCAGAGGGCAACAAAGACAATAGAGTCATTAAGCTTAGATGCTTCCAAGGGGGGGTACTAAAAAAAACCCCCACCATCATCCAGTGCTTACTGATTCCCTACCTTCTAGATACCCGTAGTCCCCTAGGCTGTATCCCACTGTTGTACTGACCCCTCCATTCTTTTCTCACTTTTCAGGGACTTACCACCACTTTGGAGAGATCGATGGGGGGCTCCTGGGGTTTCGCAGGTTTCTCAATGATTATAGAGACAGGTGGTGGTAGCTCAACCCTGGATGGAGGGGGCCCTACTGCAGGCTTAGCAGCAGGCTTGGAGGCAGCAGGGGGCCCCACTGGTTTCTTCACGGGAACATCCTTCTTGGGAGGCATGATGTCGGGTGGCCAAAGGACAGTGTGCCGATGGGGGCACCCATCTCTGTTTAAATAGCCAGGGAGTCTGGGATGTCAAGGGGCGGGGGCAGGGGCAGGGGCAGGGAGCCAGTTGGCTGGGGGAAGGGTGAGATAGAGGAGAGATATGCCGGCTGCCCTCACTCCCCTGGCCTCCTGTGGTTCAGGACTCCTGCCCCAAGGTCTTCTCCCTTCTGTCCACCCCGCCCCAAATGCTGACCAGAACAATGGCCCTTTGGGGGCAGGGGGAGGAAGGCAGAGATGGCCCAGAACGGGGGAGTTAACTTTCAGGGTGCAGATAGGAGGGTTGCCAGGGACAAACTGAAACAGGGGTGAGGAAAAGAAGGGGACCAAGAAAATTCCAACCCCCTGACTTGGAATCGTCCTTTTTCTAGTAGCTTTAGACTAGTGAAGACGGAGGCAAGGATGGGGGCCTTGTTAAAGTGGGGTCTGGGAGTAGTGAAAGGGGAAAAAAATAAGCAGCCCTTCCAGTTCCCTCTTCCTATGGATGAGGAGCAGGGTAGTTCACCCCACAGCTTATAATACTCGGTACCTCAAGTCCCTAACCCCCTCCCTCCCAGCCCAGAACTGGAACTGTGCACTGCATGATATGGAGAAAGAATAGTAATAGAAGGGTGTGACTCCCACCCACAGTCTCCTATCCCCAGTGTTGTTTTAGGAGTGGGGATGGAGGGAAGGATTGAGTTTAATACCCATCACCCATACTCCGAAGAAAGGAACCCTTGTCCACAAGCCTATGGTCATTCAAGTCAGACAAAGATGGGGTGCCTGCTGAACCTGCAGGGACTCCATGGTGGCACCTGAGGGGAAAGGCAGGCTCTGAGAGGCAAAGGGCCTAATTTCTAAAAATATCTAATCCATAAAGATGTGCGAGGTCCTCTGGCTCCATGAATATTCAACCCTCAACCAGAAGGATAATAAAACCCTGACTTGGCAGCCAGGTTGCAAACCTTGCTGGGGGCACTGGGGAAAGGTGAAAGTCAGGGGCCTATGAAAGAGGGGAGGGTTTGCTGGTTATTTCTGTACTGGGGGCAAAGAAGGCGATGATTTAGATAGCATTCTGAGGAAGACAGTAGTGATTCCATTTAGGGGTTCAGAGAGTTGATGCTGGGTCTCCCACTCGCAAAAAAACCCATCTGAATCTCATTACTGCAAATCGTCTCATTTTAGGAAAATCAGAAGCTTTCCTCTAGCCAGGAGTACATCTCACACACACTCACACACACATACGCCTACACACACACACCTAAGCCGTAAATAAAGGAAAGAGCCCCTCCCCAGCGCCCCAAAACTCACCCTGCGGAGTCCAGGTAAGGGGCGGAGCTGGGGCGCAGGGTAGCCGCGGGCCCTGAAGGGTTAATTTCTGCGGCCTCGGAGCATGCCGGGAGATGTAGTCCTCGCGCGCCCGCGGGCTCACGGGAAACACCGCGGTAAGGCTCAGGGAGGATGCTGGCTTGTAACTTCCGGCCGGCGGCGGCGGTTGGTGACTCAGGTTTTCGGGGTGCGATTCTTATCCCAGAACCGAAAGGCAGTGAGCACTTTACAGCCCCTATCCCTGATCGTAAAGCCGCGCGTGGTCCCTCAGGATATCTCCTTTGCTTGGCTCTGAGTTCCCCGTTTAGTGTCGGCGGGGATTTATTCCTGAATCCACTGATAAGAAGGCCGAACGAGGGGAAAAGGCTGCAGCTGCAGCAGGCTGGATGGAGGTCAGATAGTAGGAAGCACTTACTTCCTCGGGCATAATGGTTCGGTCTTTTTAGCGTCCTCTTACATTTGGTAGAAAGAGAACAGAAGTCGTTGAGTTGCCTTGTGACTTGAAACAGTTAACTGAAGTTTTTCATTTTTAAAAAATGAACTGGTAGTTGAAGTGTTAAACTTTGGAATTAAGCCGTGTCACCTGCCCTAGTCGCTCTAAGTTGAAATTTCCCCATTCAGCGGCAGCATATGTACCAGCCTCCCTATCGTTTCTTCATAGGTCTTGGAATGCAGGGCTGGGTTCTCCAGCCTTTGACTATGAGAAGTCTCTGCCCAGCATTGGACATCTCTTTCTCGCAGATGGTTGTTTTTTAGATTTTTTTAAAAAACTGAGGTATCAATTCAGTTCAGTCGCTCAGTCGTGTCCGACTCTTTGCGACCCCATGAACCGCAGCACGCCAGGCCTCCCTGTCCATCAGCAACTCCCTGAGTCCACCCAAACCCATGTCCATCGAGTCGGTGATGCCATCCAGCCATCTCATCCTTTGTCGTCCCTTTCTCCTCCTGCCCTCAATCTTTCCCAGCATCAGGGTCTTTTCCAATGAGTCAGCTCTTCGCATCAGGTGGCCAAAGTATTGGAGTTTCAGCTTCAACATCAGTCCTTCCCAATGAGGTATAGTTGTACAAATATAAGTTTCAGGTGTACTACATAGTGATTCACAGTTTTTAAAGGTTATACTCTATTTATAATTATTATAAATTTTGGCTGCATTCCCTGTGTTGTACGTCCCCCAGATGATTATCAAAGTTCCTGTTTGTGCTTGGAGGGAGCCAGCCCAGGCAAGCCCGACTTCACTGACTGGACCAGTAAATGCCCTGGTTGTGCACATAGCGCTGGACATTGGGGCTTGCCTGGATGGGCAAGCAGTGAGTCGGAGAAGAAAAGCCACCGACCGGAGGTCAATAGTGTGAGGCATAAGTGAACTTTATGGGCAGTGCAGAAGTGATACTAGCTGGTTGGGGAAAGCTTCTTGGAAGACCAGAAATGGGTTGTATAATAGAAACAACATTGATGAGGAGAGTGTTAGCAACTTTTCCTGAAGGTCTCAGCAGAGCAGGTACTGCTGTGAACCATAGGGGGTGCTAAAGAATGTGGACTCAGACCAGCCTGCTTAGATTTGGGCGGGGGGGGGGAGTTTCTGTATGTCTAAATTTGGATCTAGGTTCTGCCACATACAAGCAAGTTCAGTTATCAATAATACCTAACCTTGTAGTTTTGTTGGGAGGATTCAGTGTGTTAATTTTTGTGAGACAGAATGGACCAGGCACAGAGTAAATGATTTGTTAGCTAAATTTCCTTTACCCTTCCCAACATATGAAGTAGTTGGTATTTCCTCATTTTTCATCCATAAAAGATTACTAGGCATGAACAGATGGAGAGCAAGAAAGAATACATTTGTCTTAAGTGTTTGGTTACAAGACTGTTTGGAGGAGGGCCACATCAAAGATGACTTTTTGTGTCTTTCATCATTTCCACAGAAGTTGGTTTTGAAGATGGTTTATCTGATTTTTTTTCTCCTTTCCCTTTATAACTGCCTTTTGGCAGTTTGCCAAGGAGAAGTGCTTATGGCATCATCTGACTCTCTAGCATTTTGTCTGATTTATAGATAAGCAGTGCAAGAAGAAAAGAAGAAGTCCCTTGGCAAATACAAGTTGGATCACTATCCTTCATTTTCTGTATTATCTCTGTCTTTTAATCATAAATAACACAAACCAGACTGAACATGGTCTTAATTGGGTATAGGTGATTTATGCATCATGTATGTGGGCTTTCTGTGACAAATGCCCAACTCTCCTCTCTCCCTGCGCCACCTAGGATGTGACTTGTGTATTCTTAAGGATTGCGTATTCTAATATTAGTCAACATAAAATAATTAGGAAGAGCAGAGCTTTTTAAATACAATTTTAAAGGTTACTTTCCAATTACAGTCATTACGAAGTATTGGCTATATTCCCCATGTTCTAAAGTATATGGTTGAGCATGTATTACACCCATACTTTGTACCTCCTACTCCTCTACCCCAAGCTGCCCCTCCCCCTTCCCCACTAGTGACCACTAGTTTGTTCTCTGTATCTGTGAGTCTGCTTCTTTTTTTTTTATATTCACTGATTTGTTGTATTTTTTAGATTCCACATATAAGTGATATCACACAGTATTTCTTTCTCTGAGATACTTCACTTAATATAATGCCCTCCAAGTCCATCCATGTTGCTACAGGTGACAAAATTTCATTCTTTTTTGTGGCTGAGTAGTATTCCTGTGTGTGTGTGTGTGTGTGTGTGTGTGTGTACACACCACATCTTGTTCCATTCATCTGTTAATGGACACTTAAGTTGCTTCTGTATTCTTGGCAATTTTAAATAATGCTGTTGTGAACACTGGGGTATTGTTTTTTTGTGTTGTTTTTTTTTTTAATATATACTCGAGTGGAATTGCTCGATCATATGGTAACTCTATTTTTAGCCTTTTGAGAAACTTCTGTACTGTTTTTCATAGTGGCTGCATCAATTTACATTTCTACCAATGGTGTACAAGGGTTCTCTTTTCTCCACATCTTCGCCAACGTTTTTATTTGTGTTCTTTTTGATGATAGCCATTCAGACAGTATGAGGTGAGGATGGGCACAGTATTAAAACCTGATGGGACAGTTTTTCTGGAGTTAGATGGCACTATGTAGATCTTTAGTAACTTAAATAATTGTGGTTTCACCCTATACACCTTACCTAGCTCTTTCACTAGTGACTAATGTGTTAAGATGGATAATAGTTTAGGTAGAGAGACCCCAATTTCCTAAGTAAATAGGAAATATGTCTTCAGTCCTCTGACATTTTAATCAGAAAGTGGTACTGGTGGTGATACATGATAGAAGAGGGAGGATGATGAGGATGTTTTATGATACACAGGTCATTTATGAAGTCCTTTCCAAGTCCCATTTTTATACACACATACTAGATGCCACATATAAACAGAAAGATAGGTTTTCTGGTAAGAAATGCTAATTTCATTTTTGTAATATTCTAAAATGGTGATACTCAGATTTAGCTGTTCTTCAGAATTTCCTGTAAGCAGACAAACTTCCAGATTCTGCTCCCAAAGATTCTGATTGTAGGTCTGTGTTAGGGCCTGGAAATCTATTTGAAATATTTTTAGCCTACTGGAAAGCACAGAGAATAAACTAACAGACATAGGTAACAAGTGATCTTTTAAAAATGTGCATTTGATCATGTCATCTTCCTGCTTAAAATCCTTTCACATGCTTTGATAAAAAAGAATCTTCACATTGACCCACAAAAGCCAGCATAGTTTTGAAACACTCCTTGCCTGAACCAACCATACCTCCTAGCTTTTACATCTTCAAAAGAGTGCTATTCTTTGCTTAGGTTATTACCTCTTTTATATTCCTGCCCCCTCTCCCCACCAACACACACTATTTCCAGGCCCAAGCAGAGCACAGCCTGGCATTTGCTGGGTACTCAAATATCTGTAGAATGAATGGCAATCTGGGTGAACGGGAAGAGTTAGGAATGGACACTGATACTAGTAAGTCAATAGGGAGATAGGTTGCGGATTCAAGAGACTGAGAGAGTTCCTATGTACTGAGCTCTTATTTTTATCATGAAGTAGAAAGTAAGGTGATTACTACTAATATATAGCACAGGGGACTCTTCTCAATGCTCTGTGGTGACTTAAATGGGAAAGAAATCCAAACAAGAGGGAATATGTATATACACGTGGCTGATTCACTTTGCTATACAGCAGAAACTAACATTATAAAGCACCTACAATAAAAAATTTTTTAAAAGTGAGGTGATCAGTTTGCAAAAAGAGGAAGTAGAAGCAGTTGGCTTGAGAAAGTAGTGAAAGTTTGAAATAGGTGCTTTGAAAGAAGGGTGACAGCTTACTGGGGACCCACTGACAAACATTCATTTGACATTTATTGAGTGCCTACTCTGCTCCACACATGAGCTTGCTGAATAGCTTGGAGGACAGTTGTAAAAGGAGATCATAAATTTCTAATGGCGCTGATCCACAGATAGTGATTTTCTTCTTCCAGTATTACTCAGCTACTTGGATAATTAAACTAGAGAATAGAGGCAGCTGGAATGGTAGTGGCTTAAATGTTATGGAATAGGGATAATGGGTGAACTTGGGAGAGAGGAAGTTGAGAGTCTAACTAAAGGTTTGTAGTCCAGGCCAAATGGAGAAGGAGCAAATATGAAAGTGGCTGATTAAATTGAGAGAATGTGGGAGGTCACAAGAGTCTGGTGTCTCAAAGAAGATGAATAAGTGAAATGATCGGAGACCTCAGAGTTGTAGTTGGAGAAGATAGTACATTGGAGATTAAAATTTCAAAGAATATAGGGGAAGACAGGAACTAGGCAAGTTGCCATGGGAGTGAACGGTTGAAAGGGTAATGAGATGAAGGTCATTGGGTTTAAGGAGAGTGTTCCTTAAAGTTCTTTCAATTGCAAATAGCAAAAAAATCTGACTGAAACTGACTAAACAAGATTTATTGGTTTCAGTAATTGGAAAGAGGTAGGGTGGGTTTTCAGTTCATATTGATCCAGAAATTCACGACATCACCAAGGGATCTAATTCTCTTGCCACTGTCCCCGTGTTAGCTTCTTCCTTGGATCCTCTCCTGGAGCCGAATACAGCTTAGCTGCACATCCTTATACCACAGAAGGAAGGGAGAGAGCTTCTCTTGACCATTGCAATCAGTTCCTGACTAGATCTACTTAGAAAAATGCCCATCCACCCTTGAACTAATTACTGTGTTCAGGGAAATAAATATGCCCTGATAGGTTCAGACTGGGTTATTGCCTACCCTGTGGTAAGAAGGATGGTGTTACTGTGATTCTCTTAGTCCTCCCAAGGTGGTGGGTCCACCTGCCACTGGAGGTGGATTGGAGTTCATCCAGGTGGGGAGGAAGGGACATTGGGGAGGAAACCAACAGTGTCCACCAAATGAGGAACTATGATTCTAGTTATTGAATAACTTGCAGTGTACATTGAAGACTCCAGGGTAACAGCAATATTCAGGGAACCACACCTTTCTGTAAATACTGTGTGTGTGTGTATTTGGGGAGTGACAGCAATGGGAAAAGGTAGAGATGGTATATCAGATTGGCATCATCTCCAAAGGAGCTGAGATTTTTTTCACTGCCCTGAGACTAATGATGGGGTTGCAGCATTGGGGTGCAAAGAGAAGGCAGAGCCCATCTCCCGGTATAAGTACACGGAATTAAGGAGAAAGAATGGTCTCCTCTGGAGGATGCTTCTGGTGAATGAGTTCTCGGGAGATGAGCCAGGTTTCAGGGGAGGCCAGAGTGAGCTTTGTGTAAATAAAGAATTGTAAGGAGTAGAGTGAGTGGGAAGTGCTATATGGAACTAGGTTTGCCGAGAGTGCAGTGGAAAGGTTTGAGAAGGCCCTTCAGCTGCTCTCTTACTCTTACTCTTTATACCTTTCTTATGTGCAGTGGTATTATAGTTACGCTACTTGTCCGATCACCCTGCTTGTTCCTAGGTTTTTAGTTCTTTAAAAATTGACATTTAACATTATTTTAGTTTCAGGTGTACAACATAATAATTTGATATTTGTATATGCTGTGAAATGATCATCACCATCTAGTTAACATGTTACCAAATAAAAAATTGGTATGTGTGTTATGAGAACTTTTTAAAGATTTACTCTTAGCAACTTACGAATAAGAAATACAGTATTAACTATAGTCACCATGCTGTACTGTACACCACATCCCCAGGACTTATAACTTCAGTTTTACAGTTTTTTACTCCCTTCGCCCATTTTACCCACCCTCCCTCCCCTGCCACCAGCCACCGGCCACCGGCCACCGGCCACCACCGGCCACCGGCCACCGGCCACCACCAATCTGTTCTCTGAGCTTGGTTTTGTTGCTGTTGTCATTGTCTTTTAGATTCCACCTACAAGTAGAATCATACAGTATTTGTTTTTCTCTGATTTATTTCATTTGCCATAATGCCCTCAACTTCCATCCTTGGAATGGAATGGCAAGATTTTCTTCATTTTTATGACTGAATAATATTTCATTGAATTGATATACCACATCTTCTTTATCTGTTCACCCATCAGTGAACACTTAGGTTGTTTCCATATCATGGCTACTGTCAATAATGCTGCCGTGAAATAGGAGTGCATGTATCTTTTCTAATCATTTTTTTTAACATAATTTACTACAGGTCTCTGAAGTGTATATAAAACATTTTAGTGCAACATCTTACAAATTGTTTTCCTTTAAAAAAACAAAAACAAATCAACAGCTCTCTACATCATGCATAAGTGGTTTGCCTACTTTTTTTTTTTTTTCTTCAGCCATTAACACAGAGAAACCTTTGTTTGAAAAGAATATGAAAACTTGCTACAGAAACCCCCTGGGGAAAGAGGGTGTGTCCTGCAATGGGCCTCTAACCAGTGTTTTTGTTTTTTTCAGAAAAATACCCAGAAGTGGAATTGCTGGGTCATAGTTCTATTTTTAATTTCTTTGGAAACCTCCATACTGTTTTCCGTAGTGTTTGTACCAATTTACATACTCACAAACGGTGCACAAGGGTTCCCTTTTCTACACATCCTCACCAACTCTTTATTTCTTGTCTTTGATAATAGCCATTCTGACAGGTATGAGATAGTATCTTATTGTGGCTTTGATTTGCATTTCCCCAGTGATTAGTGATGTTGAGCACCTTTTCATGTACCTATTGGCCACGTTTATATCTTCTTTGGAAAAATGTCTATTCAGATCTTATGCCCATTTTTAAAAAAAGATTATTTATGGGTTTTTGTGTTGAGTTGTATGAGTTCTTTATATATTTTGAATATCAATCCTTTATCAGATTTTTAAATATTTTCTCCCATTCAATAGGCTGATTGTTTCTTTGGCTCTACAGAAGTTTTTCAGTTTTATGCATTCCCACTTGTTTATTTTTGCTTTTCTTGCCTTTGCTTTTGGTGTCAGATTGGTTTTTAGTTCTTTAGGGTAGTCTTCTTTGCATTTCAGTAGCCTTCCTAGTGCAGTGCTTCACAAATGTTATCTGAATCCCAACCCAGGAGTGGAAAATTGATAGGTAGGGGAATTGCTGCTGGAGAGAACACCTACTGATTTCACCAAGAAATGACAATTGGTAATTTGACAGTGAGGGAAGAGACAGGAAAATCTGTAAAAGTAGGCAAAATTTTGCTCATCAGTTGGCAAAGATTTTTTTAAGTTGTAATATCTAAAAAAGAATATAGGAAAATATGTGTATTGCTGGTGTAGAAAGCTCATATGATTTCCTTTAGAATGCAGTTTGGAAGAATATGTTGTCATTAGGGAATTCTTTGGTGGTCCAGTGGTTAGGACTGCACACTTTCACTGCTGTGGCATGAGTTCAATCCCTGATGAGGGAACTGAGATCCCACAAGCCACACCAAGTGGCCAAAAATAAATTTTCTGTGTGTGTTCCCACAGTGAATAACAAAACAGAACTACCTTTATTTCTGACAAGACAGAATCAGTTTAACTATGGGGCAGTCGTTCTATAGAACTGTACATGTTGTAACCCGTTACAAATTATATTTTCAAAGAATATTTAATAAAGCGTAAAAATGCTTATTATGTGTTAAGTGGAAAAAAGCAGGTTATAACCCTACTTTAAAAACTATTTATTCCTGTAATTGTTAGCTTTTCATCGTGTTAGTGACCTCAGGCCTTAAATCTGCTGCAGCTCCAGACATCACATCTTTCCACTAAGAACCCAGCAGAAAGGGAGGGAGCAACAAGGGCTTTCTTCTGCTGACGCTCCATCCCCAGGTGACTTCCTCTTACATCTCATTAATCACAGCCTGGTCACAGAGCCTCTCTTTAAGTTGCAGTGGAGTCTGGGAAAGTGAGTATCAGCAAAGAGGATTGTGATTAATCCCTTGGGGCTGGCACACTGCCACCAAGAATGCTCTGGGGTTCTGTATGTAGGGAAGAGGAGCAAATGGCTGTTGGGTAGACAGATGTGTTGCCACACCCAGTTAACTGCAGCATGTTGTTTGGGCCAATAAAGCCATGTTCCAAAAGGGCAGTATTTGTAAACATCAGGGACAGTGTACCCATATGCTGTCATCTCTACCTTTCTCTGTAAGAGGTAGTGCGTCATGTGTGCCTGTCAACAGCCAGCTGTTTAAGAAATACCAAATTGGCAGTGTAATTGCTGTGATTAACAACCCTTAGATCATTTTATATAAGTGCAACAGTGTACTAAATTGTGTCTCATCTTGTGTTTATTAATAATATGTAGACCAATAACCCTTCTCTTACATATCCTGAACTTGAAAAGGTTGGGAAAGAGCAGAGACCCTTCTGGGATGGGAGGATTTGTGCCATGTCCTTTAGTTTTCTGGAAATGTAATTACTTGGAAGTGATGAACTAGGTAAAGAGTGCTTGCTTCTTAAAATCACACATTTCAAGATCCCAGAAGACAGCTATAACAGCAGGCCTTGGGCTATATGCCCAGTATCGAATAATAAGACAAGAGACCTTAGAAATATAAGTTCCTCTGCCCTGTGTTTTCGGAGAAGGCAATGGCACCCCACTCCAGTAGTCTTGCCTGGGGGATCCCACGGACAGAGGAGCCTGGTAGGCTGCAGTCCGTGAGGTCGCTAAGAGTCGGACACGACTGAGAGACTTCACTTTCACTTTTCCCGTTCATGCACTGGAGAAGGAAATGGCAACCCACTTCAATATTCTTGCCTGGAGAATCCCAGGGATGGCGGAGCCTGGTGGGCTGCCGTCTATGGGGTCGCACAGAGTCAGACACGACTGAAGCGACTTAGCAGCAGCAGCAGCAGCCCTGTGTTTTGGGGTTTTCACCCATTAAGTTTGTGGGTTTAGGGAAGGGCAACAGAGGCTTTTTGCTCATGGCCAACGCTCTTAACGTTGATGGGAAGGAAGTAGAGATGGCAGAACTATCAGTGAATACCAGGGATTTATTGGAAAAAAAAATTTGGAGCTGAGTGAGTTGATGGCAGAGAGTTTAAATTTAGCTTTTGCTGATAAGGTGGATTTTGACAACTCCAAACTGATTTCTTTCCCTGAGACTTTCCTCTCCTCCCAGTGGACAGCATCCTAAGATTTCAGAGGATGATAAAGCCCCCCTGAGGCAGTTATGGAATCTCCAAGTTCCTATTCCAGTGACCCAATTTTCAGTAATTCCTTCTTCCTCCACCTCACTTTCCCTTCACATGGTAGTTAGAGGGAATAGGGCACAGCTTCTGTAGCTTGGATTCCAGGAAGGTCCCCAAGGGGGAGCAGCTTTAAATGCGTATAAAATATTTCTTATGTAGCTGCCCACCAAGTGGGCCTTAAGCCCTTTTGGATGTGGCTGAACATCTCTGACTCTGCTGTGGCACAGAGCTCCCAGGTTCACCAGCTTCAGGAATCCTTTCCCTGGAAAGCTCAGACGATGAGAATGTGTAATACACATCATCACCGTGACTGGTAATGAATCTCACCAGAAATTCACAGTGAATTCACACAGGTCACATGACCACCCTCAGCACTACCAGCAATCTTGGTGGCTGCAACCACAGTAGGTTCTGAACATTAAGGAACCTGACTTGATCTCTGAGGAAGACTCAGTCTCAGATGCAGGGAGCTCCGGCCCACCTGGCCTACCTCCCCACTCCTCACTCTCACGGAGGAGCACGTCAGTCAGAAGCTGCCCCATGGCCTGGATCTTAGAGACTCCAGGAACCAGAGGCTCTAAGAATCTAACTCCAATTCTAAGCAGCTGCAGCGTAACGTCTTTGGAGAAGGTACATGCTGACTTGATCAGAGACACAAAGGGAAAGACTCTCAAAGCCTGGTTTGGAGGCCCCCCAAAACTCTGAGAATAACTACAAAGAAAATAACTACAAGGTTCTAAGACTGGAATAGTTTTTCTGATGAGGATCCGCAAGCAACTTATGGATGTGCACAGTCCTTTCTGAGATTGTTAATAAGATAGAGCCATCAGTATTTAGCCAGGAGTCGAGGTTGATGTCACCACTGCAGATGCTTAAATCAGCTTTTTTAATAACTGATAATTAGTTAAAAATATAAACAAACAGACCTGATTTGTGAACTGAACAAAGGCTTTGACACTTGGAATAAACACTTGATGGGTAGGCTGGATTCTCTGCCCTTAAGGAAGAAAGCCCCAGCTGGTTTGAGTGTAAGGTTTAATGTAAGAGATGTTGGATTGGCAGAGTTGGGACAAAACTAGGAGATTCAGTTCTAGACAGGACTGAACAGCTGAGGCGCCTGGACAAATACTGACCATGCTGTCCCAAGTCCTCCAGAGCCCTCTGCACGCCCCGGCTAGAGGCTCACACCGTGACTGACACTGGCCATCTGAAGGCTTTGATGAATCTCTTTCCAGAGCCATCAAGAGACTGGCTGGCCCGAGTCAACACAGCAGGTGTCATCTTTGGGACAGGCTTGAGGAAGTGGGTACTGAAGGGGACGTGGGGTTGGGTTGGTACACTTGCTGCATGCAGTGGTCCAGGAGGTGCTCAGCATGCGTGGTTAGCCTTTCCTCTCTCCCTGACTGCTATTGTTTGGGAAGAAGGAGACCATCCAATCAAAGAAAAAAGGTATTTCCAAAAGCTATATTTGGCATAAGCTAATGCCACTGCTAGTGCTGCCAGTGGCCAGGCACAGACATAGAAGGCCCTGAGGAGCTGGGCAGAAAGGAGAATGTGTGGGCAGAGCAGGAAATAGCCAGCTCACGTCCCTGCCCCAGGAGCCCAGAAGGATAAAGGCCGTGCAGTAGAGGGTAACATATGGTCCTCTTTGGTCACGCAAAGGCCCTAGCACAGGCCTGGGAAGGGAGAGGGCTGAGCAGTGCAGGCTCTGCCCTCAGGCCCCAAGCTTTAGGCTCATCGCATGGAGGCGGTGACGCAGCAAGAGGCGAGGCAAGGAGACAGAGCGGTCAGGCAGAAATCCCTAGCTCCTAGGAGCTGCCCTTGTCCTTGTCATCCATGAGGTCATACCTGTGGGAATAAGCAGAGAAGGTTCAGGTAGAAGGATGACTTTTGTCATCCTTTTCTCTTATAAATGAGACAAGATCTTAGGGCTCTTATACTTCAGACCAGTGGTTCTCAGCTTGGCTTACATCCTTTCTTCTTCCTACTTAGGCATCCTGGGCCGTTGCCAGCTAATCAGGTACTTACCACTGGGCCGCACCCTGGGAAAGGTCTATCTCAGCAAGGTCCAATTGCACCTGTGTTGGAGAATAGTAGGGGTGACATGTTACTGTTCATGTCTCCAAAAACCACGTCCCATCCTGTCACACTCCAGGTCCCAAAACAGTACAGAGGCAATTGGGTAGTGTTGTTTGCTGTTGAGTCACTAAGTCCTGTCCAACTCTTTGTGACTCCATGGACTGTAGCCTGCCAGGCCCCTCTGTCCATGGGATTTCCTAGGCGAGAGTACTGGAGTGGGTTGCCACTTCCTTCTCCAAACTGGGTAGCAAAGTACTGTAAAGTACATCTGTAAAGTAGTGTCACCAGGGTGCCTCCTCCCTAACAGGGACTACAAGCCTCCACCAGCAACTTTTCTCACCTTTACCCTCTTACCTTCCCCAGCAGATCACGCTCTCTTGACATGAAGGAGGAACTAGACTTCACAGAGACATCCAGCTTTCGCTGGAGGGCCTCATCCAGGGGCAGTTCCCACTCAAACCTGAGGAAGGACTGGGTGTTAGGGGCAGGGCCCTTCCCAAGCCTGCCATCTCTTCACTGGAAAGCCCACTGACTGACCGCTCGTTGAATTCAGGATTTAGGGTCCTCTTCTTCTGTGAGGTCTTCCTCTTGGTGCCCCGGTTCTTATCTGGCAGTAGCAACAGTGACACGTAGGGATCAGGGGGATCCCGTCCATTTTGTCGAAGGGCCCTGTGACAGGAGGAAGGAGGTGACAAAGCCACCCAAGGCGGGGATGGGTAGAACCTGAAGGGTGGACAGATAGGGTCTCACCGGCAACTGTGAATGAAGCCAACCAGCTTTCGTTCTTCACTGTGGTACCAAACAGTCAGTTTCACCTGGCCCAATGGCCCAGCTGGAGCCTCAGGGGGACTATGGAAGGGATAGAGACAGCGCTGGGAGCAGGCAGTGCCTCAGGAGTCTGTAGCCTATCCTTTATATCCTCAACCGAGTCCCATCTTTCTGTCCCAGCACTTTACCTGTCACTGTGTGTTAGGCGCTGCCTGAGCTCTGGGGCTGAAGAGGTGACCTGAGGGAGTCCACTCCAGAGCTCTAGTTCGCTCAGAGATGAGGAGCTGTGGCTGTAGCTGTGGCTGTGAGCTTCCACCCCAGAGTGCTGGGACACCAGGATCTAGATGGACAAGAAGGTCGTGAGCCACACAGCCCTCTGCTCCTGCCTCCCCATGCCCACCATGTCTCCTGGCACTCACCCCAAGCTGTGCTCTCAGTAGCACCTGCCCTTGACCGTTGCTGAGCGTAAACCAGCGGTCCAGACAGAGCTGGTCAGCCACAAGGAGCTCGGAGAGGGGCAGGGATAATGAGCCCAGCGTGCCAGTCCCTTCCCCCCGAACCTGTGAAGCAATAGGACTGTCATCAAGAGAGAAGTGAGCTCCCTGGCAGTCCAGTGGCTAGGCTTGGGCGCCTTCACTGCTGAGGCCCAGGTTCGATCCCAGTGCAAGCCTCGCAGCATGGTCAATAAAGGGAGAGGTGATTTAATCCCGGCATTCCAGGTCCAAATGCTTGGACATTCGGGTGGTTTTGGTGAAGGGCAGGGAAGCTGTGGTAATAGTTGCTGCTGGCCCCACTTCCCTTTTTCAACCAGAATAGAATGTATGATCTTTACTTTCTCAGCTTTCATAAATTATCCCAGTAATAACTGCACAGGGTGGGGAAAAGTACAGTAAAAATGAAATTGTTTCCTGCCCATCCTACCTTCATGTCCACACTCGACCCCAGAGCTCTTCCTATTTTCTTTATACTGACATAATTCTAACTAAACTAATATGCCTATATCTCTATTTCATAATTTGTCAGCTTTATTATCTACTGATTCTCTACTGTGCAAGATGATTAACTGAACTCATTTACATCTCTTCTCTACCTCTGTCAGTGTTGTTAATAGCTGCATTACTTTAAGTTCTATTGGTTTCTATTCAAGTAATTCTCTACTTACTGTTCTATCAACTTTGGAAGGTATTTCTTGACTCCTTACTCCAGAAAGAGCCCAGCACTCCTATATTAACTTACCCCATCCTCTCTTTACCTCCCATACCTCATCACTTTTTGGTCACCCTTCAACCCACTGAAATCTAGTTTCTACTCCATTCCAGCTCCTGAAGTTGTTCCAGTCATCGGTGCCTCCTGGTTTTCAAAGTCAGTGAATAGTTTTCAGTCATCTAAGTTTACCTCTCGATAACATTTGGTCACTTCCTGTGGCTTCTATAACCCACTCCTTCCTGGTGAGCATCCCACTATACTTCAGGGCTCTTACTCCTCCATCTGCCCTTCATTTGTTGCAGCGCCCAGCAGATCCCACCTTTGTCTGTCTCCTTTTCACTCTACAAACACCCTGAGAGATCGTGCTCATGCTCGTGACTGCAGCTACTACCTGTTGCTTGATCATGATGCTCAAACAAGAGGGAGAGGAAGGAACCCCACGATAGGCCAGAGATCTACCTTCCGAATGGCTGGCTCCCCTTGGATGGCCCTCAGAGATCTCAGTTTCAAAAATTCCTGCTCTTTGCATTCCCTGTTGGCAATGGCACCTTTATCTGTCCATCCACACTAAAAACCCAGGAGTTAACACCTAGACTGTTCTTTGCTCCTCCCCCACCCCCCCATGTCAAAATAACAGCCAAATATCATCAGGCCTTTGTCAATTCTTGCTTCAGTTACTCTTAACAGCCTCTTAACTGATCCACCTGCCTCCAGTGTTGCCTTCCTCCAGCTCATCTTTTACCCTGACATCAACAGTCTTCCTAATATATGAGTCTGGATGTCATCTCTCATTCTTTCAAGTGTTATCCTATGCCTTTAGGATAAAATCTAAATTCTCAGCATAATTTTTAAGAGCTCTTGTGATCTTGCTCCTGCCTGTCTCCATAACATTATTTGCCTCCATTCCCTTCTTAGCCTGAAGGGTTTTCCTTTCCTTTTCTTGGTCAGGGCCTATCTACCCTTAAGCTAAGGATGCCTTTCTTACTACCCACCCTCACCTTTCCCTAGCCTGACTTACAACCCCTCCTTTTCTCCCCTCACTGCCTTTTACCTCGGCAGTTATCAGTCTGGAAGTAGTCTCTGGTTATTTTTCTCCTAAAAGGAGTATGAGCTCCAAAAAGATTAGAACTACCTCTTTTTATCTCTGAATGCCCTGTGCCTGGTTCAGTGCCTGGACTGTGACAGTAATCTGGTATAAATGTTTGTAGGATGTGTTTATAGTACCTGCAACTCCAGACTCTCAGTGTTTGGTTTCCTGATGAGAAAGGAGGCGCTCTCATTCCAGATGGGGGTGGCCGTTTGGGGAACAGTCTGGTGGAGATGAGGAGGATCCTCAGTGACTGACATTTTCTCCTCTATTCCTCTCAGCACCCCCATTCTTAGTCCTGTGGCATTTCCCAATACAGTACCTTAGTTTTATGAGACGTATCTCCCACAGCAACAGTAGCATAAGGGCTGGGAGGCTTGGTACCTTTTCGCAGCTGGAAAGAAGATACTGGTCTTAAATGTGTCCCAGTTAAGGCAGATCCCCTGCCCCATAGCCAGCGGCCCACGTCCCTATTGCCACTTGACAGCCACCACCCTCCCTGGCCTTGGGCAGACAGTTCTTCCCATCCCAGCACCACCCTGGGAGAGAGGAATTTGGAATTCACTATTCCAAATACACCAGGAGCATCCAAACCCGAGGGATGTAGAGGGGCCAGGGAGCTATGGGGCGTGGGGAGATCTCACCGGCAGGTCCTCAGCCCGCTCCAGGTAGACAGAGAGCAGGGCTGCCGCGAGTTCTGCACTCTTCTGGGTCTGGATCAAGCTGTTCACCTGCAGCACCTAGGGGAGGACACGGGGACTAGGGGGTGGTAACTGATATCTGGAGGGCTGGCATATGCCTTGAAAGCTGACAGAAGAGCTTCCTTTGACCCACCCTGGATCCTTTCCTTCTTCCAGTATCTTTCCTTACCTCCTCTAACTCAGCAGCAGTGGGGCGGGGGGTCAGACGCTCCAGACGCAAGTGTAGGCGGCCAGAAGGGACATCCTCCAGGGTCAGCCACTGTGGAAGTAGCCAGGGTTAAGACTGGAGTGTGTGGGACAGGGACCATGAGAATGAGATGTGCAACTGAATCAGAAGGGACTGTTGATTCTTTGTTTTTAATATACCATCTGTGGACCATTTTTTAAGCCTTTATTGAATTTGTTATAATATTGTTTCTTTTTTTTATGTTTTTTTGTTTGTTTGTTTTTTATTTTTTTGGTTTTTTGGCTGCAAGGCATATGGGATCTTAGCTCCCACCAACAACCAAGCCCACACCCCCAACACCGGAAGGTGAAGTCAACCACTGGACCGCCAGGGAAGTCCCAAGGGATTGCTGATTCTCAATTCATGCTCACCTCATCAAGGAAGCCACTGTTTAAGACTGTGGTGAGACTCACTTTACACCTGTAGAGTAGAAAGATTAAAATTAAGGTCTGTGGTCAAGAGCAAAATCTCTTGTCCCCATGAGGCCAGACGTCCTGGTCTACAAGACCCAGCTTGTCTTCCTCATCAGACCTCACCCTCTCACCTGCCCAGAAAGTCATCCTTGTCCAGGTCCTTGTCAAAAACCTCAACCTCTAACTCTTGACCTGGGATTGACGTGACGATCACCTAGTGGAAGAAAATAGTGGAATCATTTCCTTTTCCTCTCCAAATGATTGGATTCCCCCTCCAGTCAACTGAACCCCAGAAGTTTTCTGGACCACTTTCAGAGGTAGGGGAAAGATGGGGCAGGATTGGGAAGAGTTCTAGCCTTCAATTCTGACCTCAAAGACCTCGTTCCAACGGGGATTGAGATCTTCCCGAACAACATGGCTGCGGAAGCTTCGTCCTGCCAGCTTTAGTTTGACGTAGGGGTCTGACTTGCCCTTCACTAATCCCCCCAAGAAGCGGTCTTTGGCGATCAGGTCCTGGGCCTCTAATACATGGATCCGAAGCACATTCTGCAAAAGAGACAGATGACACCAGATGGCAGTCAAAGAGAGAAACCGGTCAGACCCAGTCTTGAAACAGGTTTTGCCCATGTAGAGGACTACTAGGGCAAACAGACCCTAGTCCTATCCGGATACAGACTTACCTCCGTCCCAAAGCTACTGTCAGGAGTAGTGTGACAGGGCCGAGGTGGGACATCCACATTGCTGCCTGTCTGAGGGCTCTCGTCCAGGTCCCAAGCCCCAGGAATACCAGGCACATCGGGGAAGCGCACTTCTGATGTATCCAAGTATAAGAGCTGGGAAGGGCAGAGTGATTGTCAAATCAAAGCGATGCATTTAGCCATCAGCAGGCAAGGTATGTGGGGCCTGGCAGGCAGAGCAGGGGCTCTGACAGGGAAACTAGGCCCCTGCCTTGGCTGGGCTCATCTCTGGAGGGTTCCCTCCACACTCACCCTACTCAGACACCATCTCTTCCCCCAGTTAGATCAACAAACTTTTTGTGTGTCTGCTAGATGCTTCCACATATACTAGCTCATTTCATCGCAGAGGATTCCCTTTCCTTTTTTTTTCTTTTTGGCTGCACGTTCCCAGACCAGGGATTGAACCTGCACCCCCTGCAATGGTAGTGCAGTCTTAGTGACTGGAGTGCCAGGGAAGTTCCCTTTCCTTACTGTTGTGTGTGTGTGTGTGTGCTGAAACCCAGGAACGAGCCACCTTTCCTTACTCTTAATGCCACAAGGAATCCACAAGGCCCTTCTCCACCCATAGCACTTTCTCCACCTCCATACCCTCATAACTAGTTTCATGTAGAGACGGGAGTTTGGGCCAGAGCTGCTGAGCTGGAACCACTGGTCCAGGGTGAGTTCTGGGGCAGTCAGCAGGCGAGCCAGAGGCAGGGTCACTGCCCCTAAAGTCAGGGCCCTGGAGTCATCCTTCACCTGTAAGCACAGGAAGAGGGGATAGGGAGAAAGATTAGGAAAAGGGAGGTACACTATGGAAATGACGATGTGGCTGCAGCTTCACTCTGTGCCAGTCACAAACCTGCTCCACTCCAGGCCATCCTTTTACAGTCCTCTGTCCACTCCATAGTCCCTTCCTCCTCTGCTCTTTCTGGTCTTGTTACCTACAAAGTTCTCATTCTGCTCTTCTCTGCCGATTTAAATCCTACTGATACTTGAAGTCCCTCTGAAAAATCCTACTTCTGTCACAGTCTCTCTAGTTACTCCAGCCTCTGTACCTTTCTTCAGCCATCCTAAGCACTATACTTTGGGTATTTGACTCCCACTGGTTAATGTTGAATCACCTTTCCTTATATATGTGTCTTCTCTATGAAACTAGCCAGTAAGTTTCATGACAGCAGATACTGTGTACCAAGCTTTTTCTATGACCTTAAAAGTGCTAGATGTCTGGAGGGTGGGACTGGCATATGCACATTACCATATTGTGATAGAGATAATCAGCAAGGACCTACTCTATGGCACCGGGAACCATACTCAATACTCTGTAATAACATATAGGAATAAAATCTGAAAAGTAAATATATGAATATGTATAACTGAATTACTTTGATGTACATCTGAAACACAATGTTGTTCTAACTCTATACTCCAATATAAAATTTAAAAACTTTTAAAAATAAAAATATGCCAGAAAAAAATGCTAGGTGTCTAACTAGTGCTCAATATGTTCTTCTCTTTTAAAAAATATTTTTTTTTGAAGTATAATTTACAAACCACAAAAATCACTCATTTGAAGTACATAGTTCTCAATTATAAGAATGAGCCTAGAGAGATGGGTGGGGAAATGTGGAGAGTGTAAGAGGTGGAGAGTCTTGGTAGATGGACTGAAAATAGAGATCATGGAATTCCCTGGCAGTCCAGTGGTTTAGGACTCCATACTCTCATTGCAGAAGGCCCAGGTTCGATCCCTAGTCAGGGAACTATGACCTGGAAAGCCACACAGTGAAACCAAAAAAAAACCCCAAGAAAATAAGAGATCAAAGGAGAAATTGCAGAGAAGAAATGGTGCAGACCTGGGATGACAGAAAAGCATATCCAAGAGGAACTGAAGGTGACTCTCACCTGCACATCGAGCTCCTGGCTTCTAGGGTCTTGCAGGAAGAACCGGAAGGCCTGCTCCCACACTGGGCAGTTGGTGCTGTAGACAGCCTGGAGGTATGCAGGACTCAGTCAAGGGTACATGGCACAGTACCAGATCTGTTTCTCCAGAAAACCCTTGCCCTTACGGGCAGCCTAAAGGGAACACTTCATCCCAAGAATAGTCCCCCCTCCTCCTGTCCCCACACACAATGCCTCCCACAGTGGTATCCTTGTCCTGGCCCTCACCTTGCTCTCCTGGGTCACGTCCTGGATTGACAGTTGTACCATGGGGTTGGGCTCCTTGTTCCCCTTCTTCAGCTGTGGGTGGTAGAATTCAGAAGTCACCATCTTAGTTGTTTTTGTGTTTCAGTGAAGGAAGGTGGGCTCTCAGAGTCTTTCCCCTGAGGTGACTCTCTGATCCCTTCTGTGGAGTCCTCATGTTTACATGCTGTTGCTACTGGAGCAGAGTGGGCAAGGGCAGGGGAGGGTGTGGGAGTGCTGACCCCACGGCTTCCTGTTCACCCGCCCTCAGAAGCCACACTCACAGGAAGATCCTGGGCCCGATCCAGATAAACAACTAAGATGGCAGCCGATGGGGGCTCTGGGCGGGAAGAGACTCCGCGGTTCCACTGTAGAATCTGACCGGGGGGTGGCAGTGGTCAGACCTTCATCCACTTAGTCCCCCATAATTCTAGTTACCTATTTCTCACCTGCTAGCTTACTGTTTTGCATATTAGTTACCTGCTCCAGTTTTTCAGCATCTGGCAAAAGCGAAAGCCATTCTAGCCTTAAGTGAACTTGGCCTTGCCCACCTTGAAGAGGGAACCACTGGAGGGAGAGGTAGAAGAGAGTGAGGCAGAGATCAGATACCCACCCAACTTCTTCCCCACCAATGTAGTAACCACTGTCTACACAATGGGGGACACCACCCTCCACCTTCCTCTTCTCTCAACTTACTTCATCCATTACTCCAGCTTGCAATACTTTCCCTACATCCAGCTTCATTCTGCGGGGTGGGGGATGGTGGTGGTAATGATGGCAGTGAAAGGGAAAAAAGAGAGTGTTATAATTAGCAGAATGTCATTCATTGGCCCTCTTCTCACCCAGAAATAACTGGCAGATCTCAGACTCCCTTCTTACACTCAGGAGGTATTTAAGTATGTGTGCATGGTGGGGATGAAGGGTGGGAAGTTGGGAAGGAAAATGATTACTATTCCCCTGGCCTGGAAAAGGATTATAATTACCTCCGGGATGTCAGTGGCCCTGGGGATTTAGACTCCTAACGTACGCCGAGTCTCACCTGCCCAAAAAGTCATCTTTGTCTGGATCCTTGTCAAACACCTCCACCTCAATTTCCTGTCCTGGGACCTCATGCACCATCACCTGAAGAACACAGAGGGATAAGGGTCTTCAGGTGAGCAGCATCCAATCAGCATCTTCTCTCAACACCTCATAGAACTTCCCCACCTGACCATGCCCCCCCACTCCTTGGCTCTCCCACCTCATAAGTCTCTCCCCACTGGGGGTTGAGTTCCTCGTTGATGACACGACTGCAGAATGCCTGGGTGCCCACTCGCACAAGCGCATAGGGGTCTGACTTGCCCTCAATCAAGCCCTTAACGTATTTATCCTTGGAGCTCAGCCCTCGTGCAGCCAGCAAGTGAATCCGAATTATGCCCTGAAGGGTAGGAATCAGATTGTGAGAAATCACAGACCCACCACAGGGTTCCTGAGCGAAGGCTCTGTCTAGGGGGAGAGGCCATACCCTGGGAAGAGGGGAACGCAACTGGGCCACATCTTGAAGGTCAGGCACAAGGGGCACCAATAACCGGTTGGGCAACACAAGGAAGGCAGCGATGGAGTCCATGATCATGGTGTCAGAGAGGGAGCTGAACAGGGGAGTGGAAAAGGAGGTGAGTGTGAGGGTCCCGGTTTCCCCACCCCCAACTATGTTTCCCACCACCACGACAGACCTACAGCTAGAGGGAAGGTCTTTCTTGAAAATACCTTTTTGCTACTCTTCTACCCTCATTTCCCACCTCCTGCTCAGTCCCTTCCTCACTGCCATCCATCTCTTCTTTCTCCCTTTGTCCCTGCTGAGGATTCCGTAGCCCTCTTTATTCTCTACCAAAATGCAGTCTCCACAGGAGAAAAACCACAGTATGAAACTTCTCAGGAGTATTTGTCTTAGCACCCCAACTAGGGTCAAGGCTCGTGGAGGAAACTGGCTGCATTTTTTTTTTTTTTAATATTTATTTTGCTGTACTGAGTCTTAGTTGTGGCACAAAAGATCTTTAGTTGTGGTATGTGGGATCTAGTTCCCTGACCAGGGATGGAAGCCAGGCCCCCTGTGTTGGGAGGTCGGAGTCTTAGCCACTGGGCCATCAGGGAAGTGTCTCAGCTGTATCTTTCACTGCTCTGTACCCCTTAAATCTTCAAATCAGGGTTGGAACATTTAGCAGGTGCTCAGTAAGTCCTTGATACCTGAGTCCTGGGATATCCAGCAGGTTGGTCATCCCCGTCCAGTTGATATCTAGGGTCTGGAAGCAAAGAGCAGGGGGATCAGGACACAGCACATGGGGGCATGGTCATGCCTATACAACTGTTGCCAGTTCCCTGCCAGTTCTCAGCCTGCTTGTCAGTTCCCTCCCCCATTCCCCACTGGGGAGATCGAGGTGGCCATCCTCTACCTCCCAGTCCTCTCTGCTTCCCCCATTTCCCTACCCCTCCTGGATGTCTTCTCTTACCGGGCGTCGGATGAAGAACATTGACACAGCCCCCACGATAGGAAGGTCCCCCATGAGTGGTTCAAGAATCACCCGTAAGACGCCATGTAGCTGGGGAAGGAAGAAATGAACAAAGCCTTTCCTCAGAAAAAGTCTTTTTTCCCTCCCAGACCTCCCCACCCTTGGTTTTCCCAACCTCCCACTTCCCCATCTACTGAAACTCCAGGCAAAGGCTTCTTGTGGAGGTCCCAGGCATCTGCCGTACCTGCATGCCCTTGACTCCTGCTTTGCAGAAGTATTTCTTCACTTCCACATCAATCTGAACATCACCTACGTAGCTGGGTGTTGGGGAGAAAGAGAACAGAGGGTGAGCCCTAGGCTGAAGTGGGGTGAGGGGAGTAAAGTAGTCAGAGTGACCAGGGAGGGGACCCGGGAAAAGCGGCAAGTGGCAGTACCTGATGTTCAAGTCCAGCAGGATCTGTTTTTTGCTCTGACCAGTGTGAACCTTGACTCCAAGGATGCGTAGTGGCTGTAGAGAGATGAATGCTTGAGAGGGGAGGGAAAGACCTCTTTAGGGCACCTGCCTCCCCTGTCCCCATCTCTTCCCTTCCATTCCTTCCCCTCCTATACAAATACCTTTTCACCCAGTTCCACTCGTGTAAATGTAAATGTCTGCAGGTGGGGGTTAGATCCTCGAACAGCTGGGGCAACAGTTTCAGCCAGAAGCTTCTCCATATACTGGCCCAGGAAGGGCCAGACCTGGGCCACAATCTGGGAGGAAAGGGAGCTGGTCACAGAAGAGCCCTGCTTTCCCTCTAAAGGCAAGTTCCTTCAGAATCCTCCCCGTGGAGAGGCTAGAATTGAAGTGTGGCAGGGTCTGGCAAGACAGGCAAACCCCATTCCCCCTCATGAAAAACAAAAGCCAGGACAATCAACCCTCACCTTATTGACCCACTCAGCCTTTTCCACATCTGGGAAGCTGACCTGGAGATGGAAAAAAATGGAGATAGTGATGAGCACTATCCTTTGCTTGTGGTTTCCTGCTAAGATCCCCACTGAGGAAACGTAAGTGTGACAGGGCCTCCTCACACCCAGGGGTTGAGGGAGGAGCCGGATGTCCTGAGGATTCAGTCCCCCACTGGGCTTGGGGGCACTGAGGTCTCTTTAACAAAGGGAGCCAACAGAGTTGGCCACACAAAGTTGCTTTGCGGATAGCTCCAGGGTATGAAATGATGACAGCTGCTGAGGCGGAGAGGAGGGCGGGAGAGGAGAGCACATTCTTTCTGCAGAGGAAGGTCCTGACAAATCAGAGTTTGAGGAGGAAATCCTGGGATCCTGGCTCCTTTTACCAGTCTTCCCTCTGCCGCTTCTACACCAAGAGGTGAAGCAGGAAGCGGCTCCTGAGTTAGGGAGGGGCCAGAAGAGCTATTTGGGCCCAGGCTGGTGTCTTCTTTCTTTTTAATCAGTGTGACTCCTTTCATGGAAAGGAAGTACACCTGTGCTTTATACTGGGGGAGGAGGAGGGGTAGTGGCTTTAGGAGGAAGATGAATTTCTCTGATGAGGAGGAGAAACAGAAGCAGTTGCTGCCTGGGCTCCAAGTCCCATGGGACCATTGCTCCCTCTTTCTCCTCCCCAGTTCAGAGTCTGGGAAGCATGGCTATGTCTGCCAGGTGTCAACTTTAATTTCCCCTAGACGGGCACCTCTGCTGGGAGGAGCGGGACGGGAGGGGCCGGGAGGGGCTGGGTAACGGGCTGGGCACTTGCAAGGTCAGAGAGAAGCCATCCGCGCCCCTCACTACAGCAGAGGGGTCGAAGAAAACGGGTCCTGGCTTCAACCCAGCAAGCGCAGCCCGCAGTCCGGAAAAGGGTGGGGCCGGCCAAGGGCGGTGGAGTGTGGGCAGCGGGCACTGCAGCAGTCGCATGCGCCCCCCCCCCCCAGCACTCCCACCCTTTGTCCAGCAGCCGCCTCCGCGGCTCCGCGGCCCAGCTACCCCAGGCTGAAAAGAAAAGGGTCGGAGGGTCTGTCCAGGTGCGGACCCTCGACTGGGCAGTGCTCCCAGGGCGGGTCTCGGGGTACTCGAGGATAAGAGCGGGAAAAGGGAGAAAAACCTTATGGCCTTAAATGCGTATTAAAAAAAAAAAAGTCTTGGGGAGGACAAGAAAGAGGAGGAAACCCTCTGAGCGGCCACCGGAACGGGGATGCCCAGGAGCAGCGTGAGTGGCACCAGAAACAAGGAGGGGCATTGGAATGGTAGGTTGTAGGAAGAGCCACGCCTGAGACGGGCTTCTCAGATGTTATTACTGTTCTTGCCTAAGCGTGGAGGAAGAAGTCCTGATTTTGTGGAAGAATCGGGATCCGGGCGTGCGGAAAGGGGTGGATAGTCGCTCCCAAGAGTGGCGCGTCCCAGCAAGCAGGCGGCTGCTGGGGCTCATCGTCCCAAGGTGGGGAGCTGACTTTAAGGATAGGGAGAGCCCTCGAACTGAGGCGCTAAAAGGGGGCTATTCTGCACTGAGGATTGAAGGTGGTCGCTCACCCAGGCAGGTAGCTCTCGATGGCTCATGTAAAGAGTTTTCGCCGTAAGCCGTTCTTCATCGTCCAGCAGCTGCCGCGCGACTCGAAGGCTCCGTTCTTTCTCCTCGCGGACCCGGCGCCAGCCCAAATAGAGGGCGAGGCCGAAGAGCACAAAACCCACGCTGAGTCCCATTGCCCCGGCCAGGTACACCGGCACTAGCACCAGCAGCCGCCGCCCGAACGAAGTCAGCACCGCCAAGGCCTCACCCGCCGCTCCTGGGCCGGCAGGTTGGTCCCCAGCACTCTGCTCTGGCTTTGCGTGAGCAGTGGGGGGCTGGTCAGGAGGGTCGGAGGGAGGGTAGGGCTGGTCCACCGGGCTGGGGCTGGGGCTAGAGCCGTCTCCAGGAGAGGGCTCCATGCTGCCACCTCAGGGAGGACCCGCCCAACCCAGAGATCAGCTAGAGGT
The DNA here is from genome assembly GCF_054371585.1 of Giraffa tippelskirchi. Lineage (NCBI taxonomy): Eukaryota > Metazoa > Chordata > Mammalia > Artiodactyla > Giraffidae > Giraffa > Giraffa tippelskirchi. The sequence goes on from NC_137278.1 coordinate 156,524,837, forward strand.
TGCCTAGTTTTGCGACTAGCTCCCCCGCTTACAAACCGTAAACCCCAGAATGGGGGAGGGGATTTCAAGCCACGCCCCTTCGCTCTGGCTATTTGGGTTGGTCCGCACCGCATAGACGCAGGTGGAGTCAAAAGATCGAAACCCCGCCCCCCTCCGCGAGGTGGGGGAAAGGGCTCGGGAGAAGCAGGACCTTCCTGATTGGACCTGAGTGCCAAGATGGGCGGCCCGGGATGGCGGGAAAAGGAGGTAAAGGCTAAAGACTAGCATGTGATTAGTTAGAAAGAGGAGGAGGCGTAGCTACCATTTAAAGAGGAGAGGCGGGACCAGGAGCTCCCCCACGTGGGATTGGCGTGCCTGTGGTATGACGTCACGCGGAGCCGCACCGCTAATTACTCGGTTTTAGAGGTAGATTGAGTAGCGAAGTTGAGGGGTTGTGGAGGGTCGGGATTTCCTTCCACTCTGTTTAGACGATTTGGCAGAACTTGGTCTGGGATTCCTATGTGTTAATTTGTCTCCTTTCCCTTGTTTTCATTCTTTAAACACATTCCTTATCCTTCCACTTTTTTTTCTGGCTGTCGTTACAAAAGGAAAGGAAATTACCCTATTTGGAATGAAAGTGTTCAGTGACCTACCCTGTCTATCTTGTTCCCAGTCTTCTGCCTCGTCTATGCAGTGTAATGACAGCCTCTGGAAAACAAAAAACTGGAAAGTCTGAAAATTACAGTGTTTAGATAATTCAGACTTAAGGCAAGGGGTTGGGGGGAAAGCAGGGTGAATAGGAAGTGAGGTTTTATTTATCTTTAGAAATCTCCAAGTATGTCCATTCTATCTCCAAGGATTAGTCATCTCTATTTTAAACAGATTAAAGCTAAACTGGCTCCAAAGGGAGATGCGGGCTCAGCTAAAGCAGAAGTGATTATATTTTCCAAGAATTCCTGACTTTGAGGAACCGCTAGGACACTAAAATGGATAATCAAGAGTAATGAGACAATTCTGTTTCTCATTTGCCTGTGTTACAAGGAAGGTTTAGAATAGAGTCAGATGTGGAACTCAGTGCTACATTGCACTGTGTAGGTTTAGCAATGAAAAAATTCAGGGTACACTGATGAGGACTCTTGTTACCAGTTAACTGGACTTAAGAGTGTTGTCTAGGGACTTAGAAACTGGGCTGATTGGAAGCCCAGGAGGGACTGATTGGCCATGATTACTTTTTAATGCAGTATGTGTGGGGCTTGTGTTACGGTTTGATTTGCAGCTGTTAAATTTTACTTAGCTCTGCAGGGCATAGATTTCATCAGGCTATGTTGTTTAAAACTTATCCCTGCCCCAGCCTTCCTTAAATTTTCTCACTTCCCTTTCTCTACTTCTCTGAAACAGTAAACAGCTTCTTTCAGTTTGCAAAACTGTATAAAGAACAATTTTCTGTCTATGTTCTCCATATCCTGAGATGAGCAAGTATAAAAGGAGTTCAAGGGGTTATTATTTCTGATTCCTTGGAGGAGGTAAGAATGGTTTGTTTGCCCACCAGCTGATGAAACAGAACCACAGCAGGAAAATGGATGAACATCCTTAGAGGAAAACCTTTCTAATAAAACTGCTGCTGCTAAGTCGCTTCAGTCGTGTCCGACTCTGTGTGACCCCATGGACGGCAGCTCACCAGGCTCCACCGTCCCTAGGATTCTCCAGGCAAGAATACTGGAGTGGGTTGCCATTTCCTTCTCCAGTGCATGAAAGGGAAAAGTGAAAGTGAAGTTGCTCAGTTGTGTCCGACTCCTAGCGACCCCATGGACTGTAGCCTACCAGGCTCCTCCATCCATGGGATTTTCTAGGCAAGAGTACTGGAGTGGGGTGCCATTGCCTTCTCCTTCTAATAAAACTAAAATTTGCCAAATACTGGAGTAGAAGGAAGGAGTCCCTTGGGGTGGGGGATGAAGAGGGTGACTTATGGAAGTTCCTTTCCAAACTTTTCCCCTTTCTCATCCTATCCAGATCATCAGACCCTCCTACTGAAGACGGTATGTGGAGGACAAAGCTCATCCTCAGGGAGGTCTCTTCGCAACTGGCACCCAGGAACCACAGAATCAGCAGCTGCAATGCAGGCACCAGATGAGTAAACAGGGTGGGTCCCCACCCACTGACAAATCTGCTGCCCAGGTGCCACCTGGTGGTGATAAGCAGTAAGTGGGTAACAGGAAAAAGGATGGCCATTTGTTAGACGAAGTGTCTAAGGGAGGAGAGCATTGAGACTTCCTGGTTTTGCATTCTGCCTTTATATGTAAATTACAATTGCCTCCCAGAGTTGGAAGTGGTAATCTGGTCCCAGACTACTCTCCAAGATGGCAGTGGCAACAAAATTTGAGGAAACTTCCTCTGTATTATTCCTTACAAGATACTGGAAGGTAGTGGTCCCATTGTTGGATGGCTCTATTATTAGCCCTTATCTTACGCCAAGCTGGAGTCAGACAGCCTGAAGAAATTCGTGGATCCATTCTTTACTAGTTGTGGAACCTTGGGTTGATTACCTTCTTTAAGACTTTCTCCCCTGGGAAACAAGTACAATAATAATGCCCATTGTTGTCAATGAAATACTGCATGTAAAGTGACGAGCACGTGCCTTGGTTTATATTAAGTACTCAAATGTTAGCTATTTTTCTAGAACTCTCTGCTTATGCAGCAAGACAGGAACTTTATTAGGTAGCCCTTCAAATATCTGAAGACATCTATGGGGTCTACCCACAGTCTTATCAATTTTTTTTTTCCAGATACCCCACTGGTTTGCCAATGGCCCTCTGTAAAAACTATTTAGAAGAACACACGATACTTTAGAACTGACTCCTGTCAGACAGACATGGTACAACTTACTACGTTTACAATGCACAACTATGGTTCTTTTATCCTATGGTGCTTCTAGAAAGGTGCCTAGAACACAACAGGCTCGTAATATTAACTGACATATTATGAATAATAATATTTTAATTTTTTTGCAGCCAGTTGGAAGTCCCATGTTGTTCTCATGTGATTTATTGCTAATATAGAGCTCTACATTTCTCTCTCAGCCAGATTCAAGTAATTTTTAGGGGCAGAGTCAATCGAAATTGACACTTCAGATTAGTCAGTCCAAGTTACCGACACTTCCAGTATTACTTAGTATTTCTTTGTGTTATGTTGGTGAGTAGGCTTTTCATATTTTTATACAATGAAAAAAATATAGCCCTTGGGTATATCTCTAACATGAATGTGCTCATCAACATTTACTAGGCACAAACGTTCAGTTTTGAGTCCATCAAATTCTACTATTAACTGACCCATAATTTTCTCTTACCTGCAATGACTTAGGTGAGAAAGAAGAAAGCAGTTTCTGACATCTGGGAAAGGCCTGACACAGCTGGCCTTTGGAATTATTAGGGGGCTGACCTGGGTTCACAGGTACTGCTGGATACAATCTCACAAAACACCAACATCAGACAAGGGCACTCAGTGACTGTGATGAAGTGAGGCAAAAAACCCCCCAAAAACCAAGATCACAATTTTGTTTAAGCACTAAACAAGGTCAGTGTGCAAACCTTAAATTGCAAACATCCCCCTCTCCCAGCTAATGAGTGACTACTGCTTCATTACTTATTGCAGTTTCAGCTTCACTTTAGTCTGTCCTTTTTCTAGATAAGATACCCAATCATAGAATTTTCCCTGCTTCCCTAACTGCACCCAATTTAGAGTGAAGCTCTATTTCCTTGAACCTTCTCCAAACTCAATGAAAGTCCAAGTCCTATAGGTAGGTCCTTTCTAACATCCTTTTGCAAGACACACTATAGTTCCACATGGCATCCTCTCTCCATCATCACAGAGGGTTAAATCCGCCTAACGTACTCAGCTGTAGGTATATTCTTGGTGGTCTTTAGCTGGAGCACATTAAAAAATACATACAACATCTACAGTTTCCCAAGTCTAGCTCTTTAGAGATACTTGGCAAAAAAAAAATAAAGTTAGCTCATCAGAGTTTGGCTAGGACGAATTCATATTGGTATCTATGATCACATTTGTCTAAATGCTCATAAACCATCTCTTTAATAATCCAGAATTATATCAGAAAATCAACATTAAGCTTATCAATGTGTGGCTTCTAGAATCCACAAACAGTATTTGCCCATCTTCAGTCTTTTGCGCCCCCTCCCCTTTTTTAAAATGACTGGCCTTGACTTAGCCCACCATCTCCAATCCCAGGTGTATACTGAATGATCAACCAAACAAGAGCAAGAGGTAGCACAAGATATGATGGAGGAAGAATAAACCAGGATCACTTTCTCTACCCCCAAATCCACTGTCCCATTAGACTATTCCCCTGAGTTGTTTCCCCTACATCAGCCATGAGCTGAGGAGGAACTGAGGTTTGGCTACTGGGACCCTTGGCCTTACTGACTCTTAACTGGATTTAAAACCTCTGTGGTCCTATGTGGAAGCAGAGGGAAGTAAGGGATGAACCCTGAGGCTTGTGTCCCCAGAAGAACGCTCCTTTCCCCAGCACCTCTTAAGCCTTGAAGGCTTAAGGCACTGGGAACTGAGAAAAGGATGCGGTAGGAGGGACGCTGCTGTCAACAACTCAGAGAGGGACTGCCACCTGCCCTGCTCTGTTTGAATACAGGAAGGATCTGACACATATCCCATTCCCATTTCCCAGCACATCCACCCTCCTTAGTACCTGCCCCCCTAAATGACCCTGGGAGCCCTGGTTACTAAGGCAACCAGAATGGATGGGACTATTTTTAAACTAGAGGAGGTGGCTCCAATGGTTTTACCCCACAAAGTACCTTCCCTGAAGCCCCATCTGATCTTGCTCTGGGCTCCTACCCTTCTTCACTGGCCTTCATCCATCCTCACCCTAGCTATGTGAGAGTGGGGTCTTTATTCCATTTTGGCATGACATCTATTTACTGCTCCCATCTTCCACACAGAATATCTAAGCAAGTTTTCACTGCCTCCTTTGTCAAAAATAACTTTTTTTATTTCTTTGGAACGTGGTTGGCACTGTCCTCTGGATGTCCAGATCAAGCCAAGGTAATGAATGCTCCCCTAGTCTTTGGGCTGGAGTACTATGGTCCCCATCTTCCCATGGGCCCAGGAGCAGTTCCTGTATTATCCAACTCAACTAGGCCCCAAACTGTCTGAAGGCTCCTATTAGGCCTTCTCTCCTGGCCACCCACTTCCTGTTCTTTCCTGGCTTCCCCTCTGGGCAGGGTATTTTTTTCTTCCAAAGCCAGTGCTGGAATCTGTGCTGTGCAGAAAAGAGGACAAGACCAAGGATGTCCCCCAAATTCCCATCAGAGGACACACAGCCCCTCAGTCAGTCCTTCCTCTGTTGCCTTCAGTCTGCACTCCTATGCAAGCCCCCTCTGTGAGGCTTGAAGGAAGATGGACAAGAGGACCCTCATAAAAGGTAGGTGGGAGAAAACACACCAACCCAACCCCTTCTCAGAACCAAACTCCTTGCAGTCTCTCATCCTAGTTCATGAGTGAGCCCTTCGGACAGGGCCTTGGAGGGCTAGGTGTGTGGGTAAAGGCCCCTCAACTCCAGCCCTGGGAGACTATACCAGGGGAGTGTCCATTAGCCCCATCAGTGTGGCATGGCTGTGATACGCATGCTCTGGGAAGCGATGGGGTAAGTCACCATCGGGGTGGTGGTGTGGCTCATTGTGATTCCTGCCAAGGGTTGGGCCATCGATACGGCCACGGGGGCCACAGGAGCCACAGATACAGCCACAGGAGCCATGGAAACAGGTGGGGGTGCCATTCCCTGGGCAATTGTTTGAGCCAGAGCAGCTGACAGTGGCGTGATCTCTGGGTTCAAGTGTGGGGGTGGGGGTGGTGGAGCAGCAGGAGGTGCAGCATTAGTTGGGGGAGCAGCCGGAGCTCCAGCAGGCGCCACAAGTTCTTGCTGGGACACAGGGCGAGGCTGCAGAGCCTGGCTGCTGAGAGTAGTGTGAGTCTGGGCAATGCCATGGTTAAAAGTGGCGACAGTGCCCACGGTGGGGGCCAGAGTCTGTTCAGTTGCTGGTGCAGTGGAGCTCAGGGTCATGACCTTGGCCTGATTGCGGAACTGCGCATTTTGTTCCAGCAGTACCTCATTGGTAGCCAGCAGGTTGCTGACCTGCTTTTTGAGCTCCTCTACCCGCTTCCTGAGCATGGCATTCTCCTCCTCTAGCAGTCTGCACTCCACCCCTCGGGGTGGAGCCAGGCTGTAGTCATAGGATTCAAAATGGGGACCATCTGGGGGGCAGCATCCACCTCGCCGGCGCTTGGGGCCTGGTTCATGGTCCTCAAAGCCCCTGTCAGGGAGGTCGTAGATATCATAGAGATCATGACGTCGTCCGGGGGGAACGGGGCCTGTTGAACCCCCACCACCAGTGCCGCCCCCACCCCGAGCATCAAACTCAAAATCCCGTTGCAGGTGACGGAACTTGCACTTGGCTCCTCTCTGGCAGTCACCCTTGAGAAAGTCACGGCAGATCGGGACCTCCTCCTTCCCATTTGGTAGGTCAGCTGGTGACAGACCTAGGCCGGCTGCCACTTTCTGCCTCAGCCGAGGGGGCAGCTCTCCTGTCTTTTTATAGCCATCCTCATCCTCCTTGGAGCCATGGATGAATCGGCAGTTAGGGCGGCTACACTCCTTGTTCTGGAAGTCATGGCAGAAGATGAACTCGTTTTTGCTTACCCCCAAGTTGGACACCTCACTCATGTCTGGATGGCGATAGCGGCAACGCTTCCCTCGCTTGCACACATTCCTCAGGAAGTCTCTACAGATGGCATCTGAGCTGGCCCCGCCACTGCCTGCCCCTGTCCCACTGGTCTCCTCGCCGCCACCGCCTCCAGGGCCTCCACTGCTGCTCCCAGTGCCGTTGGCATAGCTGTCCCGGTCGGGCATCCTGGTCCCTCCCAACTCAGGGCTTTCTTCCTTTTCTTGCCACTCTTGGTGACTGCTAGGAAAGAGGAGAACTGTGTCAAACTGGAGTCCTCCAGAGAGGCCAAACTCTTCCTGACTATCAGGCAGGCAGTCCAGCAAGAGGCAGGCCAGAGGGACAATGGTATTGGAGGTGGAGAAGCTAACGGATGAGCACTCTGCCTGGACTGGCTGGCTTTTCAGAAGTCCTGCCCAGGCCCTTATGCTCCTGGTCTGTGTCAGAATGATTCACACTTGCCTGGCTGATGGAGCAGGAAGACAGTTGGGGTGAAGCCACCTCATATAACAATGACATGCCAAAGAGGCAGACGGAGAGATTAGTGTTGGATTTTATTTCTCCTCCTGAACTGACCTTATTAAATTTGTGGAAGCAAAATTAAAACTGCTGTTGGTGTCTGATCAGGCTAAAAGGAGACTAGGAACTGTGGCTAAGATAAGCTGGTGAACTACTAAGGGCAATGGATAATGGGCTACTGGTGACATTGCTTCCCTGACCCCCTCTTCCATGGGATGTCAGGTGAGGACTCTGTGAAGAAACAGATCTCCAGACCCCAGGAAGTCCTGAGTAAAGAGACTGGTATCACCACCTTGAAGGCAATATCTAAACTTGTCATTTTTTGGAGTTCTCTCCCAGATTACCACTATTCTCAACTCTAGGATGGTCAGCCCCCTCCCCTCCATTTCAGGGGAAGAGTTTGACAGCTAGAATCTCCACTTATAGACCCCCAAAGGACAAAACCATTTGTGACAAGATCAAGGTAATAGAAAGGTGTTATTAATTTCACAGGAGCAAGTAACTTGTCTTTCTTCACTCTATACCCCTCCTACCCTCCATGGGAAGATCTCACTGACATCAAACCACACCATTCCTCACCCTAAGAAGAGCCTCTTTATTTATAGACTCTATAAAAGCTTTTTAAGTCTCCTCTTTCCCAAGAGATCTCAGGAATGTCAGTCCACTGCCCAGGTTCTAGCCCTCTCCTTTCCCCACCCCCAGTAAGACCAAGTGTCCCTGCTACCACGTGTCTGACCTCCTAAGCCTTTCCTAAGCAGTGTTCAGGCTCCCCCTGCTGTTCAAATAGGAAAACTTCATATTGTTTCCCCTTGGGTATAAGGGAATCTTTACAACTTCTTTGCCTTGATGGCCCCTAACCACCCAGTCTGTTGCCTTGACTTTGCTTTCAAGGCAAAATGATCCCGAAAATATACCGACTGGATCCCAGGCCAGAGTTTCAAGAGAATTTGTAAAAGAGAGGTCCTCTTCCTCCAAAGGGAGATAGTCCCAGAATAGTAAAAGCAATCAAGGAAAAGAGTGGGAAAAGAAAAGATACAAACTTTTACTAAAAGGGAATAATAAATGGCATCTATCCAAGCCTGACCCGTGTTACAAGTCCCACCAGAAGCAGATAATCATATCTGATACTCTTCCCCACCCAACTTTCCCAGGATTGTGTGATACCTGAGGTAGCTCAGGTGAAGTCCGGGGCTCCTGTGGGTCTCCACCTCCACATCACTGCTGGGTTCTGAGCAGGAGAAAAACAGAGACTTGGGTGTGAGAAGGGGTAAGAGTGGAGAACTACAGGGTGGTTGCTATAAGAATGAAGTCTGACAAAATGGGAAGAGCTCTAGGCACTCCAAGATTTCCTTCGGATTCAAATTGAACTTCCCCTGTCGAGGGGAGAAGCTGCCAGGAAGAAGAGTAGTATGGGACAGAACTATTTGGAGAGCCTAGGACAAAGAGTTGGAAAACCAGCTCTGAGTGAACAAAGGGTAAGGGACACTTCTCGAGATGAAGGAGAATGTAGGGATCAAAGCCCGGAGTCGGGTTGGGGTTAGGAACTCCGAATAGGGAGCCGTGCAAGGGCTGCGACTGACAGTGCAATGGGATGTCGGGTTAGACTTGGGGGTGGTGATTATGACGCTTCTCAACACCCCAGAGTTTTGGGGAAAAAAAAGTCCTAGGAGTTTCCCGGAGCAAGTCTTTGGCCTGGCAGGTTCTGTGCAGTGCCGCCGCAGCTCTGCCGGGGACCACATGAATAGGACACTAAGGGAGTACGAAGTGAAGCGGGGAAGGGGACTCCAGGTGACATCAAGCAGAGGGGATGGGCAAGGGTGTGACGTCACGGAGCTGGCGTTTGCTCGCGAAGCGGGGTCAGTCAGAAAAGGGGTTCGGCCCTGCGACGTGAGGAACAGCCAACTCGGTCCTGGGGGGCCTTGTGTAGCCCGGCCGAGCCCAGCCGCTGGGCCGGCCCCGACTCCTCCCCTCCGGGCGCGGCCTCCACCTAAGTCTCCCGCCTCCCTCACCTGCCGCCGCCGCCGTAGTTGCTGCTGCCGCCTGCCGGTCCTCTAGCTTCGACAAAGAGCCGCCTACCCTATCGCCCTTCCGCTTCCTGCGGAAGAAATGACGCTCTAGCTACCAGACCCGGAACCACACTCTGTGGTGTGCGAAGTACTTGCGCGACTAGCAGCAGGAAGTTCCCAACAAGCTTTGCGTGTCACCATGGCAACCCGACCCAATGGCAAAACACCCCAAGGCGGAACTCAGGAACGAGGACATAGATAAGAGCGAACCGGGTTCATCCTATGCCCGCGAAATCAACTTGAAAACCGTCCCTGGCGTTTACGCCCTTTCCAGGAACTAAGGGCCACCCAATACTCGAGCAGCTCCTAAGATCGGAACCCACACCTCCCCGCCTCCCAACTTGTAGATATGAAGCTTGACTTTTTCTACAGCAGGGAGACAGACTGTACTGAGAATCCCCAGCCAGTGTAACCATAAAAAACCACATAACACACAAATTTTTTTTTCTTCAGCTAAGACAGCAAAAGAGATGATTTATTGTACACGTTACATTCAGCCACAACTGAGAAGAGAACTAGTCCATAGTTATCACAGGTCCAGAGCAAAGGACCAAAAGGGACGGCTTTGATACGAGCAAGGTGGGTCTCTGAAAAGTGGTCAAGGCGATCAGAATGGCCATAGATGTTCCAGATCCATTGAGAAGTTCTAGATAGTAGGCATGCAGTCCACAATTTGTACCAGCGTCCCTGGCCTCTGGCTTCCCTTGTTTCTGCTTCTGTGGCTTCCATGGGTGTACAAGTTTACTTGGACCTCTGCCTCATCTTTCTTCTTTTGCGCTTCAGCCTGAAAACCAGACATAAGAACACACCCCGGGCCCATAAACCCGAGTTCAGTCTTTCCCTCCAATCTTAAATGTGCACCCAATACAAGGGACAGTTAAAATCAATCAACACTACGATTCTGTCGTCTTCTGCCCAATTCATGGCTTTAGCCAGTCAATGCTCATAAGTTGTTTTGGATTTCTAAACCAAATGTTCGTCCCAAGTTTTGTCCACTTTGCTCCACCCCCCCCCCCCCAGTACTAACTACATCCCAGCATACCTGCGCATTCGCTTCTTCCTCCACTGGCAACCGATTATAACCACGGACAGAGAATAAAACAAAATATCATTAGTTTCAGTAATAAGTTTAGATAGGGATATGAAGAACACTAGGGGAGGCTTCCCCAGTGGCTTAGACGGTAAAGAATCTGCCTGCAATGCAGGAGACTCAGGTTCAATCCCTGGGTAAAGGAGATTACTTGGAGAAGGGAATGGCAACCAACCCCAGTATTCTTGTTTGGAAAATTCCACGGGTAGAGGAGCCTGGCGGGTTACAGTCCACGGGATCGCAAGAGTCGGACACGACTGAGCGACTAACACTTTCACAACTTTCATGAAGAGCACTATTTAGAACCGGGTGGATTCTTGACCAACTAGGAGGGCTGGCTTAGTCGCAGTAAACCACATCAACAATCTGGACTGCCACCTGGATCCCAGACGTAAAACCCCGAATCCTGCCTGCATGCGCTCTCTCCCACTTCCAGCACCTCTCGCCACAGAGCTTACCTATCACCTATTGTGCTTCTCCCCAAACCATCCTTCCTCTCCCACTAGCTCGTGAGCACAACCTGAGAACCCGGCGACACCGGAACGATGGCCGATTTCCCTTGCCAAGGTCTCCCCTACCAACAACCAATTCTTACAGCTTTAGCTCACTGGCAGGGACTGCTTACCTTCGCTCTCATGGCGCAGAGGTTTCTACGGGTAAAGAAAAAAAGTCTGCGGTTAGTTTGCTGTAATGATGCTAAGTGCAGACATCAGATGTTCATGGATTGTAGTCGGACCACGAACACAGCCATCACGAACACTCACCTCAAAAGATGGCGCTAAGGCCGAGAGATCGCCAGGGGCCCGCCTACGGCTATTTAATGGCATACTCAATGTCGTCACTTCCGTTTTTCTCGCCCTGCCCCTGGGGGCGGGGCTGCCCGTGGGGCGTAACAATAACTTTTGGCAGTTCGCTGATGTGTGAAAAGTGGTTGAGCTAGGAAACTTCTGTTGGAAATCAGTATTTTGAGGTACAAGATTCCTCTCACCTGTTTTAATATGAGGATACCGTATTATTTAGATATGAGCACCTATTTCTAATAAGAGACCTAGAGGTGCAAACGAGCAAAGGGGGGCTATTTCCGCCTTCCCTCTCGTTGCTTCCTGGGAGTTGCAGTTTCCTGGAGACATCCTCCATTTTACTGTGGATCGAGGCGGACTGTAAAAAAGGTCCTGATTTGTTTTACTGGTTTACCTTATTTATTAAACTAAATATCTGCAGGTTCGATTTTGGAACTTCCAAAGGTCCTAAGATTGCAGAACATTGAAAGGATATAAAGCGGGGAATCGGGAAAGCTGTTATACTACAAAAAGAGACCTTTGTTACTGTTGAAGATAAACTTTTTCCTAGTCAACTGCGGTCTTTCCCTGCAATGCCTGAGGCAGAATGTCATAACACTCCTGGCAACAATGCATCTTGTTTAGAAAATACTTCAGTAATTCTCCCTCTGCATAGTGTGTGGTAAGTCGCCTCAGTCGTGTCAAATGAACAAGTTAACGACAGATGTAATTAATGGACAGAAGCAAAGCCCGATCAGCTACACGTATCTTTAGTCACGAATAGTATTTGGTGATAAGACAGCTTCCCAGTATCAAGATATGGTTGTGTCAGAAGCACCCAAAAAAAGACACCGGAAGATTTGGCTACAGAAAACGTGTATTATGAAGGATGAAAGAAAACCCTTCATCATCCAGACTTCACTTTATTCACTATAAGATGGGAGTGAGGCTTGTTATGATTCCTCCTTTTTTAGTGTTTTCTTTAGAACATTTCACCTTTTTAGTTCTGGAAAATCAGGTTTCTAAATTTCGGACCCTTGTTTCAAGTGCTTAAGTGGTTCTAGTATTGTCACCAATGGACTGTAATGTGTTTAAAAACAAAAATAAACCCCCCTGCAAGATATCAAACCCAATGGGATTTCACCTGTTGACTGCTATAAACTCTTATGAAAAGATCTGTGTTCAGTTTAATTCATAATTATGTATCTTCAGGTCAGCACTAACTCATATAAAAAATGCTCTAATACATGCTGCTGCTGCTGCTAAGTCGCGTCAGTCGTGTCCAACTCTGTGCGACCCCATAGACGGCAGCCCACCAGGCTCCTCCGTCCCTGGGATTCTCCAGGCAAGAATACTGGAGTGGGTTGCCGTTTTCTCCTCCAGTGCATGAAAGTGAAAGTGAAGTCACTCAGTCATGTCCGACTCTTCGCGACCCCATGGGCTGCAGCCTACCAGGCTCCTCCGTCCATGGGGTTTCCCAGGCAAGAGTACCGGAGTAGGGTGCCACTGCCTTCTCCGCTAATACATGCATTACCCATCAAATCTCAGGCTGGCTGGAAAAAATGCATTAACACTAAAGGCATTCTTCCTGGCTTCCTAAACCAAGATAATCACTTTGCAGTTTTTTTTTTTGCAATAAACATTAAGTGTTCTGAATAATGTGAGCAGTAAGGGGTATGTTTTTACTTCAGAAAACTAGACCAAACCCCCATAGAAAATGTACTCAATTCATTCAGAACCCAGGATTTTTATGTCTTCCCCCAACCCAAGGTATTCAGTATTTTAGAAAAGTAGAATATGGCTATAGAAAACTGGTTCCAGGGATTTCCCTGGCAGTCCAGTGGTTTCGATTCCATGCTTCCACAGCAGGGAGTACAGGTTGATCCTTGGTTGGAGAACCAAGATCCTGCATGACATGAGGCAAGGCCAAAAAACCCCAAAAAACTGTTTCCAAACGATCAGCACTTCAGCTCACTTTCCCACCATCATCAAATAAGAGCAGCATACAGACACACGATTATGAGCAAATCCAAATTTATTTTAATGCCATGTCATTTTCAATGTGTTTAAAAACCTCATAAGTTAGTGGGAGCCCTAGTTCCCTGGGACAGCATGCCAGAGGTACTGAAAGGTCACCTTTCTCTCCAAACCCCTAGCAATTAATCCAAGTCCACAGCTTCAGAAAGCCAGGAGTTTTGTCTCTTCAGTCTGCTCCTCTGGTTACACATCTTTCTTTCAAGGAAGAGAGGGCAAAATATTTCAAACAGGGAACAAAACCACAGTGGAGCTTCCAGCTCAGGTTTGTAAGATGGAGCAAGGGAAGAACCCCACCGACTTCAAAGAAATGGACAAGGTTTGAGATGGATTACTTCTTTACAGCCTTGTGGAGGGAGGAAAAACTGTCCTGCAGAACAAAACTGACTACAAAGATTTACAAATGAGGATCCAATTGACAGATGAGAATCCATTGGTAAATGCAGGCTCCAGCTCCTAAAAATGGGAGGGACCTGGCTAGACAGCCTGGATCATAAAAGGAATCTGCCACATGTGAAGAAAAATAGTCTGAAGAATAGCTCCTCTCTATTTTGAGGCTTGATAAAAGACTTGGGGAAAGTGGGAAGAGAGAGAGGAACAAGCGCCAACAGATGGGAAAATGCTGACACTGGAGTGGTATAAAAAAATTTCATCTGAGTTTTTAGTGGTGGTGGCTATGTTAGCCTCCTCCCGTTCTGTTGTAGGGCCATAAACCTTGACCAAGCAGAGAATAGTAGAAAAAGGCTAGAAAGGGGCTTGAAGACGATGGATTTTGACTCCTGATTTTATTATTCAATTTCTCTTTTCTATTTAAAGTAGTCTTCGGTGGCTGGGAAGCCTGGCCTCCCAAGACCAGAGTCAGTTGGAGCTGGTTGTTGTTGGAAGGGGACTAGGATGGGGGACTGGGAAGAGGACAGGGAGACCCCGCTCTGCTCGCGGTCCTGGGTGGAGACGTCGAACTGCACTTCACAGAGCCTGGGGTGTGGTGGGAAGGGGATGAGGCAGGAGTGGCAAGCTGGGGGGATGGGACCCACCTCAGTCCCCAGCTTCATTCTCTTCTAAAGTTTCCCCACTGGTAGCATTCTCTGCAGTCTTAGAGGCCTACATTCATGGAAAGGAGAGGGAGAAGATGTGTCAGTTTCCAACAACTTAGGGTACTGTCTGGGGGACCAAGGACAAGAATATTCCTAATTCTCTAGGTCAGGGCTGAGATGGGGAGAAATAAGGACATATCGACACCTGTATCCCCACCATGACCCAGGAAGGTGAATAAATACAGTATCAGGTTCACCCCACCAGAGAGAGATGATCATTAACAAACCTTCTTTTTTTTCTTTTTCTGGGTTTTCCGACTTGCAGAACTCTGGAGGAGGGCCTGCAAAACAGAAGAAGGAAAACAAATTTTGAGGAACATGGAGCAAATGCCAAGTGCTACTCTTTGCACTGTAGCTCTTCTCAGGACTTCCTGTCACTCAGTCCTCACTCCCCAAAAAAGTGCCACGTCCCTGCTCCTTTCCATCACACACTAACCTTGAGCTCTGCATCCTGAACCTCCATCTCAGACTTGTAAAGGTCAGGCTCAAAAGGACCACTGGTTATCCGCATGGGGCCATTGGGCATAAGCAGAACTGTAAATTTAAACTGGGCAACAAATTCACCTATGAGAGAAACAAAGTGTTTTGATAGAATGTCCCCTTGCCTTCAAGGAGGAGGGGACCATAATCAGGGGCTTCAAACTACAACTCTCTTCTCAGAACTCACCCTCCTTCTCATAGAGAACATTAAATGGTTGTAGCAGCTCATGTTTGGCGCACTCCACCACACCCATGCGGGCCTTCTTCTCATCTTCAAATGCTCTGGGGAGGGAAAGACAAATTCAGGTATCCTTAACTCCCCATCATGTCTTACCACTTTGTTCCTGTTTTTAAATAACTCCTACCCTCAGGCAGAAATCATGCATAGGATTGCTTTTTTTTAACACTACTTCCTGAGAGGGAGGAGAAAAGGCATGCATGCAGGCTGGAGCTACAAGTCTAGATAGAAGAGGAGGGAAGGAGGGCAAGCAGGGTAGGGAAAGGAAAGAGATCTGGTTGTATGGTCTCTGGGTCAGACTGTTCCAAGTCCTGTCCTCGCTAAGTGCAGTAGTACCTTAAAGTAAAGGGCATGGCATCAAAACGCCTTTCGACCTCACTGAAGAAGGCACGGGAAGTTTTCATTTTCAGGCCATACTGCTTAGAGGGGTCTCTCTTGTAAATGGTGGTTCTCTGTCCTGCATCCTTGGCCTATAAAAGATCACATTTGATCTGGTGCTCTTGGAACCCATAAGCAGCCTCCCCTCTCTGCCACCTCTTGTAAACGTTCATCACCTTGCCCTCTCCTGAGCTGACAAGAACATCCACAGCATATACTTCATGTACCTCAAATTCAGCTTTTTCATGGTCCTTCCTAGAAGGAACAGAAAGGGAACTATAAGGAGCAATAAGTGGTTCCTGGAGCTTAGAAGAGACGGTGAATAAGATTAGCCTGGAGCTTCCGGCGGTGACGACCTCCTCACGAGAACATGCCTCTCGCAAAGTATCTTCTTCATCCCTCTCCAGAAGAGAAGAGGAAACACAAGAAGAAGCGCCTGGTGCAGAGCCCCAATTCCTATTTCATGGATGTAAAATGCCCAGGATGCTATAAAATCACCACCGTCTTTAGCCATGTACAAACAGTAGTTTTGTGTGTTGGCTGCTCTACTCTCCTCTGCCAGCCTACAGGAGGAAAAGCAAGGCTTACAGAAGGATGCTCTTTCAGACAGAAGCAGCACTAAAAGTACCCTGTATCAAGATGAATGGGAAACAATCCCAATAGACACGTTTTGGATAAAAAAAAAAAAAAAGATTAGTCTGGAGTATGGAAGGAGAAGTCCATAACTAGTCTTATATGACAGAAGGTAGAGGGTGGGATACAGGGCACCTACTTCTGCTGGTCTGTGGGATTCTGGATAATGGTTTTCTCTCCATCAATGACATGCTGCTTCAATTGGTGTGACAGCATACCTGTAGAGAGGACAAAGCCTGTGGTACCACTCGTCTAGAATCCCCAAAGGTTTCCAACCCACCTACCCAAGTAGAACCATGGAGCAAGCAATGAGAGCAAAGTGTCCAGCTATGGAAACTCGCGGCACCAAGGTTTGGGGCTTGGATTATGCCAGAACCAGGATGGATGCTCAAGGGAACAAAAGTCTTAATTCTGCTAAACCACTCATACCGAGACCCTCAACCCCGCTATCTGAAGTCTCACCTTCTATTGGTGTGCAATTAAATGAGTGGGCAACTTTGTTCCAGGCTTCTGTCACTTGTGTGTTCTAGAAGTACAAGATCAAATAAAACGTAAAATACCAGGAGCTAGTAAGTTGTCTACTGTGAGAAGCAGCAGCATAGAAGAACTGAGTTCTAATATCCTCCAGCAAATGCAATGATCCTCAGTAATTTTTCATTTCATAGCCCTAGCATCCTACAACCTAGAAATCAAATTTGCATACCATTTTACAAAGCTCTTTCACAAAGAATGGTCTACTTAGACAACAATTCTGTAAGGTGACTAGTGCCAAAAATTCTGTATGGTAATCTACATCCTAATCTGGAGGAGGAAACTGAGGCTCAGAAGGGTTACATGATTTCCTCAAAGTTAAACCAGTTAACCAAAACAACCTGGTATAAACCCAGGTTTTCAGATCACAGTGTTTAGTCTATGATACCTGGCATTCTAACCTGTTGAAAGGGTACAGAAAGTTTTATTTTCCCCTCTTTCAATCATGACCTGATCCTCACCTAAATTATAGTTAAGAAAAAAAGGAAAGTGAATTTCCAATCATAGCTATTATTAAACTACCTGTCAGGTACTGTGATAATCACTTTATATGGATCATCTCAATCTTCACAACCCTGTGAAAACGAGGCACAATTTAATTTTTCCCACTTTACAGATGAGGAAATTTTGTATTTCATTTTAAATCAGTAGTGGGTGGTAATGGGATGAGAATCCAGAAAGTCTCATGTCATAGCTAGACAACAGCCACTACATTAATAGTATCTTCCAACAATAGTAAGCATATAAATAATAAAAATAATCAATGTGTAAAACAATAATAGCTAACAAAAGGGTTAACTATGTGCCAGGTACTGTTCAAAGTGCTTTATAATAGCTTTGAAGTAGATACCACTGCAAGAAAACTACAACAGAGGCTGAAGTAAAAATGATGCAGTTAAGTGATAATGGGGACAAATGGATGAAAAGAGTGAAGAGAGCACAGAAAAAGAGGATGCTTTACGTATTGAACAAGTTCTGAAATCTAAGTGTTAGACAAAGTCTCCACTGATAGTCTAACATGTTATTGTATGAATTCATGAGAAATGTATGATCCTTGGGCTTCCTAATATTGTCTTGCAAGGGTCTTTGGCCTTTCTTTGCCACCAATTTACTGGTACTATTATTATTTTTGTGTTATAAGCTTTTAAAACTTAGTTTTAATATCTGTGTTTTATTGTGAGCTATCTATCTCAAATTATTTCCAGGAACAATACACATCTAAAACATGAAAAAGGAAGGATCTCTATAGGCTCCATGAGAAAGGGATCACACATCCCCTTACAGAGAGCATCATACCACCTAAGGTAGGCACTAAGATTTAACAGCTCTTCGGTTTAAACTCTTTAGTTCCTGCCTCTTCTCTTTCAGTACAGAATAGCTATACATCCTGAATGCATCTTTGGCTCTATCAAGCTTTGGAGTTGGACTAAACAGCTCACCTGATTTCCAGGTTTGACCAAGCGTAGGGCAGCTTCAGCACAAAGATGAGCTGCCTTAATGACATCTGCTTTCCGCCCTGTTACTTGGGTCCCCTGTAGAGGAGGAAATGCAGTCAGTGCCTTCCCAAAAAGCTGATCAGTTAATATCTGTGTGTCCATTATGTATCCAGTGGTCAGGAGAGAAAACACCCTTTCCCCTTTTATTTCTCTAGACTCTCAAAACTTAATGTGGTGGTAGGAGGTGAGGATAAGAGGCAGCAGTGGTGGGGGCGAAAAAAAAAAACAGCAGCAGTGGGCCCTCCCCAGCTCCCCACTGGCTGAATAGAGTTCAAAGCAGTCCACCTACCTGAGCTACATCAACCACAAAAGTATGGGCCACATTAGCGATGAAGCCATCCACGTGGACCCCAAGGTCACTGAAAGGCAAGAGCAGAGTACAGCATTAGCAACTGGCACTATTGTGAATGCCGAGGAAAAAGACAAGTGCTCTAAAATGGTTTAAGCTTACATTTTTACCAAGTCACCTTCCTTGAGAATATAGTCCTGGTCGCTCTTCAAAGGGGAGAAGTGACATACACAGTTATTTACTGAAATGCTGGTGGGAAAGGCAATACCTGTAAAGAGACAATCAGCCTTACTACCCCGCTCGCTCTCTTGGAACCATCCTGCCCCTCCGAAAAATGAGTGGATTTTCTTCAGGGTCTTGTTTAAGTCTGATCAGTCTGGATTGAGTGGGAAACTGAATTCCCCTTGCCATTCCAAATTTCCAAATATCTCAACCAGTGCTGGGGTAAAGGTTGTATTATTACAATAAAACAAACAGAACTCAATAAGTGTCAAACTTAGGAAATTAGTAGGCGATTGTTTTTTTACCTTTCTTCATTTCTTTTTCTTTTTTGAAAATCTTCCCCGTTTCTTCCATTATCATGGCATCACCTTTCTCACACAGGCTCAGTACCGACACACCTGAACAGGATGCTTCCACCAAAGACCGAAGTACCCCTGGGAACAGAATCCCATATATCAGTCCTGAATGTGTTGTCTAAGTTAACGTCCAAGAAACATCTAGAAGTTGGACTTAAAGTTTCTGAGTCCAACTTAGAAATATTCCCTAGTACCACTGCTCTAAGGATAAAAAGAGGAATATGTTTTGCCTCTTAGAATGTACCTACCTGTCATCTCTATAAATCTCTACCTTCCTTTCCTGAACTTAAAAAGCCAACACTCCCTTTCCTCCTTTATATAGTGTAACAGCTAGGTATGCACTACTTGTCTCCTAAAGCAAGGGAGGCTTTCCAAAGATGATACCTGTGGTATGGTAGGACAGATTTATGAACTTCAAGGGCACTCTCACCAAGATATCCCACACATGCAAAGCAGACTGGAGGAAATTTATAGGCATCAGGGACAACAAGAAGGTAGACATACAATTGCTGACTCCAAGCTGATGCGTTGTTAAATGTTACCTTCTTCCTTTCCCAGACACCCCAATTAGGGAGTGTTAGTAATCTCAATTTATGTAGACTTTTTACTTCAAATAACAAGTCAAGGAGACTTAACCTAGGTCCCTGGGCTTCAGCAAACTCTGCTTATAGCAGAGCTCAAAGAAGTATGTGACCCAAAAGAGTTTCAAACTGGTATTGGGAATCACAGGTGCCTCAGAAGTTATAAACTGCAAGGGAGAAAAATTTTTTTTCTGATTTAAACCACTACATATCCATTGTGTTACAAAGCATTTATTCTGTTCACTGATACCCTCTCTATGGTCCATCCTGGACTTTAGATTTTATTTTTGTGATCCAAGTTTTGGTGATTCTTTGGAAGTCTGAAAAACTCAGATTTTCAGTCACAGGATCAAAAACATCCTAAATGCCTATCTTTACACTGTTAAAACCATTTAAAAGCCCAAAGACAAGCATTTTGTGTCTTCCTAACTGGGTTTTAAATTGGAAAGAGAGAAAATAGAAAGCGAGACATCTGCAGAGAGTGGCAGGCAGCTGCTGAGAAAGTCAAGAGCACAATCTTATTAAGGATGACTTCTGAGATTCTAACTTCAGACCCCCTTTAACAGCAATATTCACAGGTTTGACTGGCTGAGGCGAGGAGGACCTCAAAACACTCCTAAAGTTGTGAAACACCTAAGATCAAATTAGACGACTAACTAAAACCAACTCCGCAGATTGGAGGTACAATGAACAACTTCAAGAACAGTCAAACAAGAGTTATGGGTGCTCTCTAACGGTCCCTGAGTTGGCCCTAGAGTAGAAGGCGGACCCCACCAGGAAAGGAGTTGAAGTAAAGAACGAAAGACTACAGCAAAGCACGTGGTAAGCAAGCTGGTGTCAGGGATGTAGCGGAGGAAGGTAGCCGGCGAGCCGCAGGGGACCAGGCAACACGTGCCGGCCAGGCTCCTGACGGCGGGGAGCCGCGACAAAATAGAAGCGCTTTCTTTTCGAGGTGATCTCGCTGCCACCAATATCAGAGACAGAAATCTGAACTGAAGGGTGAGGGGCAGGAGGTACACCTTGCCTCCTTACCAACGGCCTAGGGTCGGAGCTGGCCAGGGGCCCAGCTCTGCTCTTCTCCCAGCCGCCCTGCCGACCGTCCGCCAGCATCTCCAGAGACTCCAGCCCAGGCCCAGCCTCTCGGGTCCCAGGCGCGACACGGAGCCTCCCCACCACGCCACCTCCAGCAGACCTGAGCTGGGCCCTCACTAACCCACACTGCGTGACCCCACCGCTCCAGCCCTCAGGAGCCAACCCACCACCGTCTCCCTTGACCCTCCCAGCATCGATATCCGGACCCCTGAGGCCGCACTCACGGTTAGCGATGTCGCCCCCCATCTTATACTTGGTCACGACCAGGTCCTCGGCGATAGTTTGCTCCTGTTGCTCGTCCTCGCCCGACATCTTCCCACCACCACCACCACCACTGCAGCCTCGTTTTTCTTGAGCCGCCGCCTCTGTCGCCCTTCTCAGCCACAAGCTGTGGTCAGAACCCCTTCGATCCGCGAGGAGACCGCGAGCAAGAGCGCGAGCAAGCTAGGGAGCGGGAGGGCGGGCGAACGAGAGCGAGAAACTGCGAACGCGCGGGCTGAGGCGCAGGGCACGCTGGGATAACGAGTCCCTCCTACTGCCAGCCCCTACCCGCCCTCGCGGACTACCGAACTACAATCCCCAGCATGCTTTTCGCGCCCCTAAGCCAGGCCCTGGGGCCTTGCCCTCCGAGGGCCTCGCACGCTGGAATCGCCGAGCACGCTGGGAAGGGTCAGGCTCCGGCGGGAAGGCGGAGCCGTTGGAAAGCACGAGGGGAAGCGTGGTCTCTCCCGGAAAAACCTTATCCACCAGGAACGCCGAGCGAGAACCCGTAATAGAGAGGGGCGGGGTAAGGGAGGAGGGGCGGGGTAAGGGAGGAGGGGCGGGGTAAGGGAGGAGGGGCGGAGCTACGGCAGGGAAATAGGTTTGGAGGCTGAGGGGCGGGGTGGAGCCGAGGCGAGTTGGGAGGATCGTAATAAGGGTGGGGAGGTGGGGTGCGCCCTTCGCTGAGTCCCTGGAGCTGCCGGCGAGACCGGCCGGGCCAGTCCGCTAGTCCTCAGGTGCTGGGAGAACCGGGAGGGGCAGAGCGGGTGTGGAAAAAGATCGGGAGTCCGGGGAGCAGGGGCTGCTTGGGCAGCCAGACTTCTGAGGGATTATCCCGATCTAGAGACCGGACTCCCACTGAAGATGGCACTGTTGTTCCAACAACAGGCTTTGATGGCATCTGGGGGAAGTGTTCACAGAGACGTTTTTTAAGAGAATGAGTTTTAAAACATGAATTTCAGTATTCTCCCTCTTAGGACTTTTTCTAACTTCCCCGAACGTGTTATTTGTTTTCTTATTCCCAGTTGGTTGCCCTATAGAGATTTCATAGTAAAACCCTTAAATGAAAAGGACTGTGCTCTATGCTTAAGGGAATTAGGAAAAGTAGGGATGGAGAAAGCGACATGGGGCCCACCCAGTAGGACTGTCAGGAGACAGAAAGAAGCATCCACTGCTGAGGGACAGGGAAAAAGAGTTCTATCTCATACACTTGGACAAGTTTTCATTTGACAGACAGAAAGCTGCAAAACTTTGGCATTTTTATTCAGACGTATAAAAACAAAACAAAAAAGTTCAGGGATAAAAACAGATACCCCAGTTTCCCATCCAAAGGGACAGAGGTCTGAAGCTGGGTCCTCTTTCTATCCCTACTGGAAGCTTCCCACGACTGGATGAGAATAGCTCCTGAAAGTGGCTCTTGGGACCCCTGTGAATCTGTCCCTTGGATGGAGCTCATATACAGCACATGTAGGCTACGGTTTACACAGAGATATCCAGTCAGTTATTTTTCCTTCTGACCACCCCCTTCCACTTCTAGGATAAGAAGTCAGGGTGAAGGAGGAGGCTACAGTAGTTGTTGGAATTAGACTTGATTCAGTGCAAAAACAAGAAGACAATGCCCCTTACCAGGGCTCTGGCTTACATCAGTTTTCCTTTATATCTTACAGTAAGAGCACGTGCATTGGAAGATTTTGAATCATGGACCTGCTACTTGATTTACTTAATCTCTTTAAGGCTCCTCTGTCCATGGGATTCTCCAGGCAAGAATACTGGAGTGGGTTGCCATTTCCTCCTCCAGGGGATCTACCCGACCCAGGGATCGAACCCGTGTCTCCTGTGTCTCCTGAATTGCAGGCGGATTCTTTACCCGCTGAGCCATCAGGGAAGTCCCTCTTTAAGGCTCAGTTTCCTTATTGTAACATGGGATAATACCTAGGTCACAGAGTTGGTGTCAAGGATGAAGTGAGATAATGTAGGTAAAGTTTAGCAGGATGCTTGTCACATAGTAAATGCTCAATTAATATTAATCATTAATATCTACTCCCAACCTCTTTCTTCACAAGATTTCACTTCTCATTCTTTCTGCGGGGTTAAGAATTGTAAGCCAAAATTTTCCTTCCCCCTGCCAGGTTCCCCCCTTTCCTCTTCCTTTAAAGTCTAAAGGGAAACAAAGGCATACTTTAAAGCCTAGTGTCAACAAGTCAGAGTCTAAGAAAAAGGGACAAAAGGAGTAATCCTTCATATCTCCAGGGAGTTCCCCTGAGGAAGCTGAGGAATGGGATTGGGAAAGCACACAAAATAGGGAAAACCATCTCCTTTCCTGGGATCAGGAAAGAGAAAAAGTGCACAGCTGGCTACATAACCACAAGAAATTTGTGTCAAAGTGTTTAAGGCCTCCAAAGTTTGAATGGAATTGTCTAGGACTAGGAAATGGGGCTGAGACCTGTGAGGGAGAGAAACCAAGAAGAGGGTTACTCTCCAGAGGCACTAGCTGCCATCAAATGCTCCCTGAGCACCTCAGCGAGCAGGGGTTATATTCTCTGGGCATTAGCTTTGGGGAAAAGCCTGCTATGCCAGTAATCAGGGTTATCAAAGGCAGAGTCAGTGGCTTCTAAACTACGTAAAGTTTTGAGGCGGGCATAGTGGACCTGGGGACCATGGAGTACAGGCCCCTGGAAAGCTCTCATTTCTTCATACCCTTGCTCAGAGGCTGGACAGGCATCCATGGCTGCATAGTCCCCCCCAGGACCTCCTCCACCACGTCGCCGATTCATATATTCATAGTCCTCATCTGGAGTTGTGCTGGCATTTGGCATGTTGGGCATGGGGTTGAGCGGGCAACTCTGTGTGCTCCCCAGGGAGGCACTGAGGTCTGATCCCACATCCATGTACTCATAACCCAGCTCCTCGAGGGAACTTGGCCTAGGGGGACGAGATGGACTGCACCTTCTCCTCCGGTTCATGTATTCATATTCCTCATCGTCGTCGTCTTCTTCTGTACCCAGAACAGAACTGAGACCCACTGAAGAAAGGGTGCCTTCCCGGGAGGAGGTACCTAGGGGTAGAGAAGAGAGGCTAGGTATGTTGTATTACTTCATGGTAATAGGCAGTGGGGAGTAGAAGGGTGTTAGGAAAAAGTGAATAGGGAGCGATATGCTCAGAGAAGACAAAAGGATTAAGAGGAGCCTGCAGAAGGAGGATTAGAGAAAGATTTGAGAAAAGCACTGAAGAATCCGGCACCTTTGATGTGTGCATCTGGCATGACATAACCATTGACATCCTCTTCCTCTAACCCTGGTGGGGACTGTGGGGTGACAGGAGTAAGCAGGCTGTGGCGCTGGGAATGGTAGGCACTGTCTCCTCTTGGCCGCGGGCTCCGGCTCCGGCTTCTACACATAGACACTTTCTCCTGGAGCTCGGCCTCAGAGCCTGTCACATGGCCCTCCGATGACTCTGATGCCAGGCGTCCCCGTGGCATTGGGTGCAGAGAGGCTGGACGGGGGTACCGTTCATTGCCTCCAAAAACTCCAGACTCCTAAGGAGGAGGATAATACATGGTGATTTACACAGAAACGAGGGAAGAAGAGAAATTTGTCTAGAAAGAGATTGGGCTGTTCAGTGCCTTCTGTTTTGTAGAACCCTGATCAAACCGGAGATTTCCAAAGTCTCTCCTGCTACTCCCTACTAATCCTAAGGCACTGCCACCCAGCCTCTTGGTATCCTCTTTCTTAAATTTTTTAAAAATGTTTTATTTTGTATTGGAGCCTAGTTGATTAACAATGTTATGTTAGTTTCAGGTGTACAACAAAGTTATAAGGCCATCTATTCTTTTTCAAATTCTTTTCCCAACTAGGTTGTTACAGAATCTTGAAGCAGAGTTCTCTGCCCTATACAGTAGGTGCTTGTTGGTTATCCATTTTAAATATACCATCTTGGCCTCCTCTTAAACAGACCTTACCTGGCCAACCTCCCCAAGATTTCCCTGGTTCATAGGCATATATCCAGATGATGGACTTACAAGACTCTGGCTCTAGGATGAAAAAAGTGAGGAAAAGGTTTAGATTAAGAGAGAAATCTGCTCGCTACAGAGACCTTTGAGTAATTAACATGGACATCTGTGGGGTTCATGAGGGTGCAGGTGTGCAAATGGCTTATAAAGTCTTAGGAAACTGGAAAGTGTCTTACCCCACGTGGTCGATTAAGTGTTCCAATTGGCAGGCTAAGGGCAGAGCCTAGTGTAGTTGCCAGATTCTCCTCTTCTGCCTCCAACTCCAGGTCCAGGTCTAGTTCTGGCTCCAGCTCTACTTCCTCCAGTTCCTTGTTTGTCAGAGGTGGGGGCTCTGCCCCAGGGGGAATTCCAGGCCCACTCTCTCTCTATGAGAGCAGGTGATTGTTAAGATAGATCCTGGCTCCAGCCAAGTTCCCCTTTCTCTAGATCTCCTTGGCACCTCCAGGTCCCTACTCACCTTTATGACCAGATACCGTGGTGGGTCTCGGGCCATCCTGGTGAACTCATTGGCTAGTTCTTTAAAGGTTGGGCGAATGTTCTCATCAATCATCCAACCTGGGGATAAGATGTAGGAAGCAGAGCCCTAAGAGGGGAGTGGAGTAGGGAGTAGGGAGGGAAGTCACTTAGAAAATAGCTGATGCTTTGTTCCCTCGTCTTTGTGTAGAGAGCCTGACGTCCAATAGCATCACAATAATGTGGAGAGTGCTTAATGTTTATTGGGCAGATACCATCTGGGGCATGCACCGCTGTTCTGGGTATTCACTTTTCATCACTGAGCATTGTTTATCTGTGCCCCTATTTTTCTTTTTTCTTCAGTTCAATGAAGCAATAATGAAGTAAAAAAAAAGCTGAGATCAACAGGTAACTCACACTTGACCATGACCATGTAGACATCAATGGTACAGATCTGGGGCTGTGCCAACCGCTCCCCCTTCTCCAGCAGGTCTGGTATTTCAGCCAGTCGCAGCCCTGCATAGGGCTCTGCCCCAAAGGTCATCAGCTCCCAAACTGTCACTCCTGGTATAGGAAGACATGACCAGTTGATGGCAAAATAGTAGACATGGGCATGCAGATGAAGGGAAGGCAGAATTTGATCTGACCCAGGATCTGAAGGGCTTAGAGATTCTAAGAAAGGGTCTCAAAAGGCAACTTTGGAATTTGGGCTATTAATCTTATGGTGGGCATCCAGATGGACTGACCATAGCTCCAGACGTCACTCTGGTGTGTGTATTTCCCAAAATGGATACTCTCCAGGGCCATCCACTTAATTGGAGTCTGAGGGATTAAAGACAAAGCATTACCAGCTGATTTCTACACATTGTCTTAGCATTTCTAAACCCAGGTTCTCCATTGTTCTTTCCTTTTTTGCTCTCTAAACTTTTATTTCTGGCCTCTCCACGTTCCTCTCCTTGAACTGCCCCTGTAGCATCTGCTCCCTGTCCCCATGCTTCAGTCCACGCCCACTCCTTACCCAGCCTTCGCCATCACCTTACCTTGGCTTCACTGTACAGTAGCTGCTTATTATCAGGGGGCAGCAAGTCAGCAACCCCAAAATCTGCCACCTGAACCTGGCTGGGTGATTTCAGTAGCACATTTCGGGCAGCCAGGTTCCTATGCACCATGCCATGTTCCTCAAGGTAGTACATTCCCTGTAGGGAAGGAAGTTTTCTCAAGGTTGGAGAAATTGGTTTTCAATTGAGCCCCAGAATCACCTCAAACCCTCAGGCACCTCTCAACACTTCCAACACCCTGGGCCCCTCCCTGCAGGCCTGTAGGTAGTTCCATCTTAAAACTCCTCCAGGCTCCTCGCACTCACTTTGGCAATTTGTACTCCCCAGTTGAGCAGCAGCTGTGGCCCCAGTGCCCCACGGTGTTGTCTCACGTGATCCAGCAGGGAGCCCAGAGGCAAGTACTGAGTGACAAGCTGCAGAGATGACCCTGGACACAGTCCCAGCAGCCGTACAATGTGGGCATGGTCGAGGCTGCCAATGGCCAGCATGTGCTAAAAGACACATCAAGAAAGGTCATCCTGGGAACAGACAGGTTCACATAAAACCAGACTAGGGCTCCCCCAACACTCAGGGACATCTCTGTGGCTAATACAGTACCTGCTAACACAAGACCATGTTTCTCCATAA
The DNA here is from genome assembly GCF_054371585.1 of Giraffa tippelskirchi. Lineage (NCBI taxonomy): Eukaryota > Metazoa > Chordata > Mammalia > Artiodactyla > Giraffidae > Giraffa > Giraffa tippelskirchi. The sequence continues at coordinate 156,551,851 of NC_137278.1, forward strand.
TTGTATCTAATAGCTATCCACTCCTAGTGGCACACCGAACACCCTGCCTTCACTTACGTCCGTCACAGCTTGAAAACTTTGCCGTCCGCTCTTGTCCTCAATGACTTTAATGCAGACTGGAATCTTGATTGATTCACCCTCAGGAATCCACACGCCCTGGGAAGTTTTGGGCAGGAGTCAGCCTAAGATCATTCTCCCCAGGCTACTCCTTTCCCTGGATCTTTTTTTTCTTCCAGTTTTATTGAGGTATAATTGACATATACCGCTGTATATGTTTAAGATGTACAGCATAATGACTTGACTTACATGTATCATGAAAAGATTACCACAATAAGTTTAGTGAATATCCATCATCTGAGAGAGAAACAAAATTAAAGAAATAGAAGTTTTTTTCTTATGATGGGAAATCTTAACTCTTAAGAGGATTTACTTTCTTAACTACTTTCATATATAGCATACAGCAGTGTTAATTACATTTATTACATTTTACATCACTTAGTGGGCTTCCCCAGTGGCTCAGCAGTAAAGAATTCGCCTGTAATATAGGAGCTGTGGGAGATGCAGTTTCAGTCCCTGGGTTGGGAAGATCCCCTGGAGAAGGGCATGGCAACCTGCTCCAGTATTCTTGCCTGGAAAATCCCATGGACAGAGGAGCCTGGCAGGCTACAGTCCATGGGGTCGCAGAGTCGGACACAACTGAAGCAACTTAGCATGCACGCATATCACTTAGTACATATTTATCTTATAACTGTAAGTTTATACATTTTGACTGCCTTCATCCAATTCCTCCTCCTTCTACCCCAATGGAGAACCTGGGCTTCCCTGGTAGCTCAGAGCTGCAGGCTCTGCCTGCAACGTGGGAGACCTGGGTTCAATCCCTGGGTTGGGAAGATCCCCTGGAGAAGAAAATGGCAACCCCACTCCAGTATTTTGCTTGGAAAATCCCATGGACAGAGGAGCCTGGTCGGCTACAGTCCACGGGGTAGCAAAGAGTCGGACACAACTGAGCGACTTCACTTTCTTTCTTTTCTACCCCACCTCTACTTCTGGTAACCTCCAATCTCTCCAATCTGATCTCTTTTTTTCTGAGTTTGCTAGTTTTTGAAGTCTGACCTAGAACACTATTAAAAGGTATGGAATGAAAAGATCTTTCCCTAATCTCTCTCTCTCTTCCCCCCTTGCCCTAGATCCTTTCCCCACCTCCCCAAACTTCTTGTGGGCCACTCACTTTGTGCACAGTTCCAAAGATGCCAGAGCCCAGCACTTTAAGCTTCCTCAGCTCTGTTTCTTTGAAGACTCGGGCCAAGACTTTGTTAGCCTTCTCACTGGGATCCAGAGGCTCTACACTCTGCAGAACAGATGGGAAGGAGGTACTCAGGAAAGCCCACTCCCATGTCCATCTCCAACCCCCTCGCCACAGGTGCCTGCCAAGAGCAGCAAAGCCCAAAGGGGTGGGAACAGGAGGAGAAATGTCTCTAGTCTTAGAAAACATTTCAGGCCTATTGGGAAGTTGTGTTCACGAGATCAGGAATCAAGAGGGTTGGATTTTCCGTTTGATAGGGGGGTAGGGGAGAGGGTTGGTAATACTATCACCTTGATTAATTTTTCAAACTTTGAATTTTTTATTTTATATAAAAAATATATTTTATTTTATATTGGAGTATAGCCAATCAACAATGTTGTGATAGTCAACATATAATCAACAATGTTTCAGGTGAACAGCGAAGGAACTCAGCCATGCCTTGAGTACTTTTATACATTTTCTGATTTTCAAAGCATTTTCACATACATCATCCCCTTTCACCCTTACAGCCATCTTGGAAGGATGAGTGTTATTGTTTCCTCTGTGTATGTGCATAAACAGGCAGAGAAGGAAGGTAACTTCTTCAAAGTCACATGGCAAATTAATGGCAAAATCAGGAGTCTCCCATTTCTCTGGGCAGAGTCCTTTCCGGTGGACCATACTACCTCCTTGAAGAAAGGGATCAAGGCTCTGGGGAAGGAAGAGGCTCTCCAAGGGTGATGGTATAGGGCATGTTTCTAGGGTAAGATAGGCACTCACCTCACCCCGTTCCAGATAGCGCCTCATAGCTCTCTTGTTCTGAATCTGGCGTCCACGCCAATAGAGAAAAGTGCTGCCCAGGATCAGGAAAATCACTGCCAACCCTACTACAACCGTTAAGGCCACTGCCAGATGGGTTTTGCTGTAGGACAGAGAAGCCCACAATAATCCTGGGTCTACACTTCCCATACAAATGTCATTTATACCTGTACTAAACGTATAGAACAGATCTCAGGCAAGAAGTTAACATGCACATCTGCGTATATCCTTGAGCAATGAAAGGGCTAACCTAAATCTCCACCCCAAGACTACTGCAAGTTAATTTTAGGAAGGGAAGGCCAGAAACCTGGATTCTGGTGTCCCTGAGTCCCATGATAGTAGCCTATATATAGAAGGCCAGAATGAATAGACTCAACTCTTTCTAGGAAGTAACTGCCCTTCCCCAAATATCCCCAGCTCCCTATACCTCTAAGCCCACCATACCTGATCAGTGGCAGCGGTTGGCCTAAACAGTCTTGTAGCTCTGGTCCCTTACACCTGAAGAAGAAAGTCAGCTCCTTAAATGCAAGCTTGGGAGACTCCCACGGGAGGCTCAATTCCAACAGCCTCAACATATAACATTATTTCAGACCCTTCCATGGCATCCAGTCCTGGAGCCCAAAGCATATCCCAAGACATGGCCCCCATTTCTGGCTCAGCAACCCTCCCTGAGTCCCTCTCTTGAATGAAACTCCCCTGAGTTGAGGCTATTCCAGGTCTCTCAAATTGTGGTGTCATTTTGAGCAGTTACTGAGTTTCCCTTTCTCCAGTCCTTCACTACACAGCTGGGAGTGGTTCTTACATCATAGTTCCTTTCTGGTTTCTTCAAGCTCTACTTTACCCCTAGGTCTGTGCTCCTACCCCTCCACCAATACCCTTTTATCATCCCATCACTGACCCCTGGGTGCAGTTCTCATGACAGGGCCGACATTCATTCTGAGCATCTGGGTACTTGTAGATGGGGCCCTTGGCACCGAGGACTCCAAAGGGGCAGCTGCTCACACAGTGGGGCCCATCTCGAAAATGAGCACACTGGGCACAAGCATCGGAGCCCTGAGTGGAAGAGAGATGGTCAGGAAGTATGGGATCCCAAGATCAACTCCATACTCCCAACAAGAACTCACCCAGTCATTTGGTTTCCCCTGGCCTCAGGCCCTAGCATCATCTGGCCTCCCTGTGCCTCTCTAAGGCCTTGAACTTTGGCCACAGCATTCCCTAGACCCTCCAGTGCAGCCCCGCCCTCTCTCCCACAGAGATCCTGGTGCTACTACTGTACCGAGCCATTGCATGTGGCAGTGCCCTCCATGGGTTGGCATTCCAGGTGGCAGGAGAAACATTCAGCATCATGGGCAAACTCACGAGGCTCCCTGGGTGGGAGGGCAGTGGGGCAGGGGGTAAAGAGAGGGGAGTCACTTCCAAGGCCTCACCTGCCCTGATCCCCCAACCACAAGACCTTCTACCTAATTCCCACCAAGGCACATGCAGAAAGTTATCTAAAGGCTTTCAGGTGCCACCTGAACATCTTCCTCCCAGGGCCCAATCCCCCTACCCCTTCTTGACTCTCTCCCCTCACTGTACCCGTTCAAGAAGTTGCAGTGGGTGACACAGACACCTCCTCGGCTGTAGTTCCGGCAAGATAGGCACTGGCCAGGGCCTGGGCCCCAGCACCCCCCAGAGCACAGTGGATCACACACTTTGCCCTCTGCCACTGGAAAGGAAGGGCTGGGTTAGGAGGAGCCTGAGGTCTCCTAACAAGCCTTTTCCTTACTCTTGCTCATTACTGTTTCCAGCCTAATGTCTCCCTCTCCTTGGCTCCATCCCTCATCCGTTCTCCCACTTGCACGGCAAAGCAGTCCTTACTCCCCTCTCCCACCTGACTCCCCCATCCATCTGTCCTGGGCCCTTTCCCTCACCGCAGTCTCTGCGGGGCCGATTATGCTTGATGTCCAGTCTCTCTTCTGAAGGCCCCCGAAGCAGCCTGGTCCAGTTCAGGGAATAGTGGTAGCAGAGCTGCCTGTTGGCACTGATGTAGATACGCCCAGCACTAATTTCTTTCAGGGATCGGAAGCCCAGAGACGTTACATTCAAGTTCTTCATGATCAACAGTGAGAAGCCCCGGCTGAGAGCAAGGAGACCGGATGAGAGGGGAGACCACAGAGGAAAAACTGACCATGCATTGGATTCATTTTCTTCAACAAATTTGCTCTGAACTAGTCACTGAGAGGGACTTCCCCTCCTGTAGCCTTTGTGCCATCAAACTCCCACTGTATGAGCATGCCTGCTAAGTTGCTCAGTCATGTCTGACTCTTTGTGACCCCATGGACTATAGCCCACCAGGCTCCTCTGTCCATGGGATTCTCCAGGCAAGAAAGCTGGAGTGGTTTGCCATGCCCTCCCAGGGGATCTTCCCAACCCAGGGATCGAACCCACATCTCTGTCTCTTGCATTGGCAGGCAAGTTCTTTACCACTAGCGCCACCTGGGAAGCAGGTGTGAGACCAGGCCTTATATTTCACTCAAGATGCCTAAGAAACAAAATTTTTTGCTTCCACACCCCATACTCACTTGTAGAGGCTTCGGCCCCCAATGGTGGTCAGGTTGGAAAAGACACTGAAGTTGTGCATGTGGGGAGGCCAGGACTGGATGTTCAGGTAACCTGAGGGGACGGAGAAGGGTGTATGAGTGGGGAGTCTCTCCCCTTCCCTTCTCAGCTTCACCTGGTCCTTCCCCGGCTGCTTGGGATGTGATTTTCTCAAGTGGTTACACTGCAGTTTGTGCCAGTGGTTCATCTAGCCCTCTCAGAAAGGGCAGCCTCTTCTTCCACTCACCTGTGATCTCCCGCACTGTCCGAAAGACATTGAGCTTCTCAGGGTCCAGAGCAGGGATCTTGTGCCAGGGGTCTCTGAGGAGAACAGTGAAAACCAGTCAACAAAGTAGAAGCATAACCTAGTAGCAGTAAGCATGCCTAGTTTCCAAATACCATTCTTCACTAGAGCCAGCTTGAGTGGATCAAGAATAACTGAACTGATTAACTGGAATAATGATTGTAAGAGACTATGAAACATTGACTAAAACAAGTATCCACACAGATTAAACACACCAACACACCAACATAAATAAATAAGAAGGAAAGGCTCTGCCTAATACCAGAATGCCAACAAATTGGCATTTATTTGTGAGGGACAGGAAGGCCTGGTGTGCTGCAGTCCACGGGGTCACAGAGAGTTGGATACAACTTAGCAAGTGATCAACACAACAACAATGGAGTCAGAAAATCATCATTTGGCAATTCTCATAAAAACGAGTTCAAGGGACTTCCCTAGTGGTCCACTGGCTAAGACTCCACACTTTCAATGCAGAGGGCCTGAGTCTGATCCCTGATCAGGGAACTAGATTCCACATGCCATAGCTAAGACCTGGCATAGCCCAATAAATAAAACACAAAAAACTGCTTCAAGCAAATATCTCCCCAAAAGATACTTAATTGAAAAGGGAAAATAACTTTACTGTAGAAAAGCTGGCAGACACCACCTTAACCAAATGACCAGAGGCATCATCACCAGTAATGGGACAGATCAACATCATGTGCTTTCTTGATATGATGCACTGAGAATATGTCTGTAGTAGTATCAAAAATGCCTAACTTGAGTGGGAAGGGACATAGGTAAACCTGTGGCTGATTCATGCTAATGTTTGGTAGAAACCAACATAATACCATAAAGCAATTATCCTTCAATTAAAAATAAATAAATTTTAAAAAGAGGTACAGATTTACAATTACAAAATAAGTCATGGGAGGTAATACACAGCATAAGGAATATGGTTAATAATAATGTAATGATTTTGTATGGGGACAGATGGTTACTAGACTTGTGGTGATATTATAGTGCATTTAAATGTCAAATCACTAGGCTATACATCTGAAATTAATGTAATATTGCAAATCAACTATATTTCAATAAAAAAGAATTGTGTAAAAAAAAAAATGCCTAATTTAAATGTGAGGAAAACATTAGACAAACCCAAACTGAAGAACATTCTACCAATCACCTGACCTGTACTCATCAACAATGTCAAGGACATGAACTGTTACAGATTAAAGGAGACTGAAGATACAATGGATGTACATGTATGATCTGGGACATTAATAAAACAAGAGAAATCTGATTAACATCTGTAGATTAGATAACATTTTGTATCAGTGCTATTTCTTGATTTAAACAAATGTACTGTGGTTAAGTAAGAAAATGTTTTTGTTTTCAAGGAATACACACTGAAATGCCACTGGGGTGAGAGGACACCATGTCTGGAAATTTACCTTCAAGTGGTTCAGAAAACAAGAGCATATATAATGAGTGTGTGTGTGTGTGTGTGTGTGTGTGTGTGTGTGTGTGTGTGTGTGTAGAGAGAGAAATGATAAAGCATATGGTACACTGTTTGGAGAAGGAAATGGCAACCCACTCCAGTACCCTTGCCTGGGAAATCACATGGACAGAGGAGCCTGGTAGGCTACAGTCCATGGGGTCGCTAAGAGTCAGACACAACTGAGCGACTTTCGCTTTCCTTTCATTTTTTTATGGTACACTGTTAACACCTGGGGGATCTGAATAAAGAGCATATGGAAAATCTTTATACCATTTTTTGCAACTTTAGATATAATATTGTCCAAAGACAGGTGGTCCTAATGTTTCTCTCTCTCTCTCTCTCACACACACACACACTCACTGTAAATGCTGTCCTATGGACTGGAATGTCCCTTGCTCTTTGTGGCTCCATACCAAGGAGCAGAACTAGGTGAAACAGCTGGAAGTCATGGGGAGACAGATTTTTATCCAGTTTAAGAACATTTAGAAACCTTTAAGAAGGAGGACACTCTGTCCCTGTCCCTTGCCATTCAGGTGGCTGGGTTGCTCAGGGGTGTCTGAGGGGATTCAAGCCCTGGGGAATTAAGCACTGTCAGGTCCTTTGTGACCTCTAAGATTTTACGATCTAACTTCCCGATCAGCTCCATGTATGAAGGCTTGAACCATTGCAATGAACTGTGAGGGGGTTGATGGGGTGGGGGATCAGAGGATGAAAACAGGATCTCTAACCCATTGAGGCCAGTGATAAGAAAGTCCAGGTTGCCCAGGATCTTGGTGCAGTTCACGAATCCATCAATGTTGCTCGAGTCCACAGTCTGGAAGCGGCTCCCAGAGCCTGTCCCCTCACAGGCTGCAAACAGAAGAGGCTCAGTGTGGGGATGAGGGGTCAGGGTCGGGGCTGAGTAGTCTCAGGGGAAAGGGTCTCGCTTCACCAACACCTTTCCATCTCTTACTCACCTTTTGGGCACAGACCCCCACAAGGTTCACATATCTTCAGTCCATTTTTATCTACTTCCATCTTGTCAGGAGGACAGGCCCTGACACAAGATGTTTGATCCACCACAAAGTTATCTAGGAAAGAGGAAAGCGATGAGGGAGGAACACTGCCAACTACCAGCTGAACCTCCTCCCTCCTCATCTGCATGGATCTGCTCCGGTTGACCACCCAAGGTTCCTTAAGTGCTGTCTCAAGGATTAGAAAGGCCCTTTGCTCTTTGGATCCACAAAGCAGAACTAGGAGCAACTGGTGGAAGTCATGGGGCAACAGATGTGGGGAACAGGACATACGGGCCATTTGTTAAGGGTGCCGATCATCACAACCCATTGCCCTTTACACTCTCTCAATTAACCTCCCAACTTGATCCATTTCACCTCCTAAAATTGCATCTAGGGAATTTCCTGGCAGTACAGTGATTAGGACTCCATGCTTTCACTGCTGAAGGCTCGAGTTCAATCCCTAGTCAGGGACATGGCCAAAAAAAAAGGAAAAAATCTCATCTAAAACCCTGGTTCATATTGTGGGGAGAAGCACAACTTAAGGGGTAAGATGTGCTTACCCCTGGGGTAAGATGTGTAGCAGGAACCAGCCTGGCTACATGGCCAGAACTGCCGCTCAAAATAATCACCATTGATTTAAAGTTTTATTTAGCCTTCGTCTATACCCTTGAAGTCGATGAAGTCTTGCCACATTTTATTAGTGAAGTTGGAAGGTGTATCATTTGTTTGTTGTTCTGTCCCCTCCCCCAATATTAAACTGTGAAATTTTATTTGTTTAAACTCTGGATGAATCATAGCTTAGTTTGCATGTCCAGCTAATTTGTTTCTATACATTTTCTTTGATTCTCTTTCTCCTTCTCTCAGGGTTTTTACCCAATATATATGTATGTGTGTATATGTATAGATACATAAATAGATGGATAGATCTTCTTAAAAGTTTTTTGAGGTGCAGGTTTCTCTGTTTTGTTTTTCTCTGTGATTTATGGACATGATGCTGAGATTCAATCACTACATAAAACTCCCAGCTGTGAAAATAAAACAAAAAACCCAAAGGACTGTTTTTTCCGCCAGCTCCGGGGAAGCTATGTGTCAGTCGGATGCTGGTTTCAGAAAGATTCACTGTTCCTTCCATTCTCTGTTCCTCTCTTTCCTCTAGAAAGAAGTTGATCCTAGTGATTTCAGCCCATGAATTAAACAGGACAAAATAAGAAATGTGTGGAATTCATATTTTTCTAAAAGGAACTTAAAAACTGCTGCTACATGTTATATACAAAATTGGTTTATACCACATGAACAGAGAATCCCAAGTTCAGTTTTGGTACTTTTCCTTCCTCTTTGTTTTCAGTCATATAGTACTTCCAAATTCAAAATGAGAAGAAAAGCTGTTCTGTATCAAACTATCTATGCAATAAATGTTATATTTTAAAAACAGCAGGTCACTGGTCACACACACACAAATAAAATAAGATAAAATAAATAAAATCCTGTCAGGGACTTCCTTGGTGGTCCAATGGTTAAGACTCCGTGCTTCCAATGTAAGGGGCATGGGTTCAATCCCTGTTTGGGGAATTAAGATCCCACATGCTGTGCAGTGTGGCAAAAACAATATTAAAAAAATAAAATAAAATGGATAGGACTTCCCTGGTGGCACAGTGGAAGGGAACCCGCCTGCCAATCCAGGAGACACAGGTTCAATCCCTGGTCTGGGAAGATCCCACATGCAGTGAAGCAGCTAAGTCTACGTGCCACAACTACTGAGCCTGAGCTTTAGAGCCCATGAGCCACAGCTACTGAAGCCTTTATGCCTAGAGCCCGTGCTTCTCAACAAGAGAAGCCACCACTATGAGAAGCCTACACATCGCAACTAAGAGAAGATTCCAGTTCACTGCAAATAGAGAAAGCCCGCACCAAGCAACGAAGATCCAGAGCTACTACACATAAATAAATAAATTGTTGTAAAAAATGGCTGAAAGAATAAAATCCTGGTTCTACTACCATTGTTCCTTCCCTTCAGACACTTACGGGGACAGCTGGCTACACACACTCCTCCATACTGATACTTGGTATGGGGATTGGGTTCCAACTGGAATGTTAGCTTGTTGTAGACTAGAGGCTGTGGACACTGGCGTACACAGGCCCCACTGTCATTGAAGAGCCGGCAGGCCTAGGAACACAGAAGGCTTATAAGACTCATGTTACATATGTACCCTAACTTCCTCCCCAAAGCCCACATCCCATTTCAGAACAGTCAGGTGGTGGTAACGGTACGTACAAAGCAGTCTGTGTTCTGAGGGCCTGAGCAGCCCCCTGCACACTCGTCATGGCAGCACTGGTTGGGGTTGGGCCCAAAGCAGTGACCATTACACTGCGGGGCACAGATGGTCTTGGTTACTGTGGAAGGAGAGAAAGCACAGCTGTCAGGGCTTCCGGGACTGTGTTCTGAAGCTCTCCCTCACCCTCTTGCCCTCTAGGCTCATCCCCACCTCCCTGACACAGTTGGGGTGGAAAAGGATAAGAAAGTGTACATGAGTTTGAAGTTTTTAAAATGAAGTAGACCCACATGTCTGGCAGTCTTCTGGTCCAGGACCCCAGCATCGCCCCTTGCAGACCTCATGACAGGGGGGACCTGGTTGGGAGGGAAAAAAGCCATCAAAAAGGCTTGCTCAAATCAACAGGGTATGATGTCAGCACACAGGCACCCAGTCCCGGGAAGCCGGGAAGCGAGGAGCCAGGGCGGCGTCCCTCCTTGCCCTCGCAGAGCAGGGCTGGGCTCAAGTGAACCTGTCAGCGAGGGGTGGAGCCGCGCCTCCACACCACCCACAGGGCAGCTGAGGGGAGGGCCTGGGGCACATGCCTGGCTCAGCCCAGTCTCAAGCCAGGAATTTGGTTCTTCTTGGCAAACTGAACTCAGTAGGGATATGTGCAAGTGAGTGGACAGAGAGTGGCAGCCTGCAGTCAGGGGTAGGTGGGCTCCAAGAAGGGAAGATGCTGGGGTGGAAAGAGAAATGGATCTGGAGTCGAGTCCTGGCTTCTCACTCAGCAGAGTTCTTCAACCCCTTTCCCTGGCACCCTGCTTCTGCAGTTCCGGTTCTAGACGACCGACCTGCTTCCACCTGCCAAGTTCCTTGGGTTAGAGCCTGAGGTTTGCTCAAGGGAGACTGGGTTCAGATTAGGGACGTATTGAGGAGCAGAAGGGAGTCACTCTGGTTGGGTGGGGGGCAGTCTTGATCATAGTCACTCACAGGTCTTGCCGTTGTTCTTCACTACTATCTCAGCGTCTCGGTCCCGCACGATGTCCCTCCAATCGATTGTGTCCATGTGACAAAGTTTCTCGTTCTTCTCAATGTAAACACCCCCTGACAGAATCTCTGAGGTAGGGAAGACCAGTGTCAGGGTCAAGGGCTAGTCAGGGCAGTCCCCCCTCTTCCCTCCTGCCCCACCAGTCTGAGAGGCCACCACAGTCAGGAGCAGGAGATGTGGGGCAGACAAATACATCCAATTAAGTCCAAACTGCAGACGCCTTGCAAGAGGAGGAGCCAGGCTGAAAGAAAGTCCTGCCTCCTCAGACACCTGTCCAGATCCGGTTGAGCCAGTGGGGGAGGGGAAGGGAAAGAAGGAGAGAAGATCCCTGACTCAAGCCCACACCCCCACCCCCGCGTGCCCTACCTGCCTGTTTTTCAGCTGACTGGGACAGAGAGAATTTTAGTACCCAGCCTTTAGCCCTCGGGCCTGGGGGGGCTGGTTCTTGGGGGTGGGGGAGGGATTCCCATTCCCAGAGAAGGAGGAACATTAAGGTACACTGTTCTGAAGTTAAAGGAATGGGTAACAGCCCTGGCTCCAACTCCAGCCCCACCAAGACGCGAGGACCCTCCCCCGGGGCAAGACTCCCCAGCTCCCTGTTAGGGCTGTCTCTCTATTGTTCAAGGAGTGGACCTTTACACCTTAGTGGTCAAGGTGGTGGGCGCCGTGAACAGGGCACTTAGAGGGAGCAGTCTGGGTCATGGTCAAGAAGGCACCTGTCAGCGGGTGGGCTGAAGGCAGGCCTGGAAGGAATCACCGGGAACTGACCAGTGAGCTGAGTAAGGCGGAGCTGGCGCAGAGCATGGCTAGAGTTGGTGTTGTAGTTCAACATGACAAAGATGGCAAACTTCCCATCGTAGACCTGGGTCCCCCGCACCACTCGGAGGTTGGGCAGTGGCAGTGTAGAAAACTCGTTCATGGCCACGAGGACATAGCCGGTCACTTCTCGGATCCACTGTGATGGAGCAGATCGCGTCGGTAAGAGGGACAAGAAATGGGGCAACAAGTCTCAGTCCCCTTTCCCTCCCTAAGGCACTGAGGAACGTCTAACTCATCGAATTCTTTCCAAGTCCTGTTTTGGAGTAGGGAATAGCAGGTGCCACATGGCTTCTACAAGTGAAGATGGGGTGTAGAAATGATTGAGAAATTTTAGGCTCTAAGCCTTTCCTTCCGAGAGCTCCTCATGCCAGGACGGTCTTTGCTTATCCCTGCCTCACCTCCCCAGGTGCCTCTCAGTCCCTGGTGTAGAATCCACCCCATCCCTGCCCCTTCTCGTGGCCAGCCCTTGTGTATCCCCAGCTACAGCCCCTAGTCCACAGGCCCTAGATTCCAATCACTGCCCCATAAACACACAGGCTTGGATCTTAGAAACCACTGAGTCTTAGGAACACTTAACTCCAGCTCCAGCACAGGGTAGCCCCGAGGACAGGAAACAGGATTCAATAGGAAGGACAAGGGGGAAGAAGTTGAGGCAGAAGGTCAGCACTCTAACCTGCAGAAAGGAGAGGTCAGCGTTGTGTCCTGTGAGCACGATCTCCAGGTTCCCCATCACCACCTCACACTTCTCATAGAGCTTGTGCAGTGTCTGGTATTGGTTCTCAGCATCACCAGTCACACTCAGCCCATTCAGAGTCCCAGGGCACACTGTTCCAAGTGGAGGGAAGAGTGGCAGGGGGCTGGACATAAGTTTTCAGCCCCATCCCCCCAAGACCACCCCCTTGGTCGCCCTCCTCTAGTAACACTCAACATGACCAGAAGGCAGCTGCCCCCAACCCTCAATCCTAGAGGCAGATACCAAGGCTGGGCTGAGAGCTTTAACTTCCTCTTTTCCCCAAATCCCTTCACTATCCCCCTGAACAGGAAGGTGAAAAGATTTCCTTCTCCCACCTGGGCCTCCTCTGGGCCTCTTTTGGGTTCTACTTTGGGTGCTAAGGAGTTAATCAAGGAGGATGTGAGGTTGTTTTCCCCTCCCTAAGAAGAAGTTAGAAATGGACCACAACTTGGTTACCCTCCTCTTTCCTGCCCCCACTTCAACCGGGCACTTCTCTACCCCCATCCAGCCTCCCTAGGTCCTGGAATAAATATCTCTTTGGGGCAGCACACAGCCCCTATTGTGTCTAGGGAGGGTGGGATGGGGGCAGAGGGTGGGGGCAGTGCCTGGGGCCACAGTTCAGCCCACAATGAGGCAATTCTATCTCGGAGGAGGGGGCTGCCCCACCCTGTCCCCAGACACCCTGTCCTCAGCAGCAACCCCCCTCCACCCTCAAGCCTTGGGTTCAGACCAGTGACCTCACTAGCGGGGGGCCTCTGGTGGTGGTGGTGATGGTGGTAGTGGGGGTCAATGTGAGCTTTGTCTTTCAAGCTGGAAGACAGGGAGCTGGTTGCCTACCCCGCACCCCCTCCCTAAACTCTGGCTTCCCTCTCACTCCTTTCCTCATCCCCACACATGCCAGCTCCCTCCGCATCACACTTTCCAGCCCTAGAGTATTTTTCAGCAAATACAGAGAAGTTGGATGGAAACAGCAGTCGACTGCCTCCAGTCTCAGCCTTCTACCCAATTTCATTGTCAGAGGAGATTCATTAAGAAATCTTCCAACATCGCTCACTCACTCAATCCTCACTTGCTGTCAGTCTTGGAGATTCACTTTACTTTGTAAGTGTGGAGGAGGACATGGGGGCTTATGGGCAATCTTTGACCCTGAAGCCCTACCCTGTCTCTCCTCTGGCTCAGTGAAAGGCTGCGGGGGACCGGGTAGATACCACCTGTTCCAGCCACCCTTCCCTGAGGCGGTGGCAGCCTAGTGGGAGGCAGGAGTGGGAATGCAGGGAGGGAGGTGGGTGAGGCTCCAACCCCTCCTCCTGGATGTACCCCTAGTCTGACCACTCGACCTTTGAGGGGCTCCCATTCCTTATCACTCCCCATGAAGGGAAAAGGGTGAGCCAGACCCGGCAGAGGAGTAAACAGACATGAGCTCCCAGAGGTGCCCGGGAATCCTAGGGTCCTTGGGTTGAAAAGAAAACCACTAGGAGGCTGGTCGTTTCTGCAACAGCCCCACCCCAACTCCCTTCTTGGCAGGACACCCCCTCTTCCAAGTCAAGGCGCCAACCTTTCTCCCCAGATAAAAGAGGAGCCAAGATTTCTGCACAGGGAAGTGGGGTGTGTGTGTGTGTACACACGCACACACACTCGCACGCAGACAAACACATACACAGATCCCCTACTGGCCCAGAAGTCTCCACGGGTTCCGTCCTCGGGTTTCCTTGTTAGGAAGTACCGCAGGTGGCCCCATCCTTCCCACCTGCCCACATGTGTTTGTGCAGACTTTGTGTCAAGCTGGGGAGACTACAGTGTTAGAGGTCCCGGTTCCCTGCCACCCTGAGGGTAAAGTCCATATTACACAAACAAGAGCAAAGGGCTGGGCGGGAAACTATGAACAACACCTCTGAGGAGGAACCAGGCATCTAGGGGAGGAGGGGAGGGGGAGGGGAATTCAAAAGTCCCTGCTATACCCAGCGACCAGGGGCACCGGGAGGGCCAGTGTCACAGGCTCCCCTTTGGTAGAGTGCACTGGGGTGGGTCGGAACAAGAATCTCCAGCCCGTCCTCAACCAGAGGCCTTCTCCCCCAAGTCCCCCGCCCCCATCACTGCCAGGACAAAGGGGCTATAGAAGGACTGAGACGGGGCCGGATGCCCAGAGGCTGCAGGAGCCAGATAAAGGGTAAAGAGACCCAACCATGCCTGCCTCCTGTCTCCCTCAGAGAAGGCGGCCAGGAGCCGGGACTCCTGGGTTCCTAGCTGAAGATTCCAGGGGTCTGAGTGGGACAGTGAGACAGTTACTTTACTCCATCTCTCCCACGCCAATCCCCAGACCCCCGCCCTCCACCAGCTGGGAGTGTTCACATCCCAAGATCCCAGGGTCTAAATTTAGGCCCAGCAACTGTGAGGGAAGCACAGGTGTTTCTCCCACTCCCACCCTGGGGAAGGGGCCCTGGCAGTGCCAACCCCCAAGCTGAGATCTGGGGGGAGGGGAGAGAATCAACAGAACGCCTCCAGTGCCAGCATCTCCCGCACCCCTCAGGTGTCCACGGTCCCAGAGACACCCCAAAGAGGTGGGCTCAGCTGGCATGGCAGTAGGAGGAGGAACAGAGGGGTGATCCGACTCTTGTCTAGACCTAGACGGCTGGAGACAGCCAGACAATAAACAGAATGGGAGTGGGGGTGAAGCTGGGTCTGAGAAGGACTCCCCCTCCACCAGGATAGGGGGCTCAGAAGACAGGACAGGTGCCCTGTCAGCCCTCAAGTTGGGGAGTGAAAAGACAGAGATATATCGGCTGGAAGTCCTTGACCCTATAGCTCGTGGTCCAGGGCTCTGTACATAGTAGATGCTCAGTAAATACTGGTTAAATTGATCTGGGACGTAACAAAAAAAGTTTGGTCAAGTTGGTGACCAGCCAACTTTATTATTTTGAGAGAACGAGGGCAGTCAGCCTCTGCGTGGCCTCTCCCCCTGCTGTCACCTGGACTTAGCCCCCAGATTAATCTCCACTCTCCCCAGGGCTGGCCCACTCACGGAAGAGGAGGTGCCACTCTTGTTTTCCAACACTAGAGAACAACAACCTCCACCACCCCCCCTTCCACAGCTCCGCCCTGTCGGCAAAACAACGAAACTGGAGTTTGCTGAGCCCCAGGGGCCAAGGAGGTCTGGAGCAAACCGAGACCCCCACCTCCGTGTCCCACTTCCTCCAAGACCTCCACCTCCAGTCACCCCCTCACGTTTACAGAATGGAGGTCCTAGTTCCCGTCCCTGCAGGGCCCCTCAGAAGTGTGAATGGTTTCAGCATCCGCCGGAGAGACAAATCTGAGGGTCTGTGATGCGCCCAGGAGGCGGTGGCCGGGAGGCAGGTCCCGGAATCGCGTCCGCGCCCGGACCACGCCGAGAACACGATCCTGACGGTTCCGGGCCCAGGGGGTCCCAGCCGGCCGTGGCTTCGCACCCCAGCCTCGCGCAGCCAAAGCTCCTGCCGCTAGCCTCCGGCACCCCACGAATCCGGCTCGGAATCCCGGGTTCGGAGCCTGCCCGTGCTCCCGCGCCGCTTACCTGCCTGCGAGTTGCCCACCTCGGAGCCCCGGGCCAGGCTGAGGAGGAAACCCAGCACCTGCAGAGCGCGGTTCGTCCTCATGACTCCAGCGGAGGGTGAGGGGAGCCCAGCCCAAGCCGGCCGGGAAGGGCCCTGGACTAGGACATCGAAGCGGAGCCACCTGAGCCGCCAGCGACTCGGTAGCGGCGGCAGAGGAGGCTGCGAAGTGCAACCGGAGCCGGAGCCGGAGTCCGGGGCGGGATGGCAGGGGAGGAGTGGAGTCAGCGAGGGAGCGCAGGACGGAGCGCAGGGGGAGGGGGTGAGTCTCGGCCGCGCCCCCTCGGGCGCGAGGCTGGAGTAGCGATTGCCGGAGCCTCGGCGGCCCGCCCAGAGCGAGCGCGCCCCACGCCCAGTGCCCGGCAGCTTGGCCGCGCAGATCCTAAACGGCTCTCGCCCTAATTATTCTCCCGGAGTCCAAGATTCCGAACGCCCCCAAATACTTCCAGAGGAGAAAGGTAATGGGGGTGGGGAGAGAGCGCTCCAAAGCCCGACCCCCTGCGAGTTGGCCTCGCCTACTAACCAAATCACTCAACTCCCCTAGCCGGTTGGGTCACTTGGGGGAGTTTCTGTCTGAATGTGTTTGCCTGTGTGTGTGTGTTTGAGGGGGAGGGTGTTTTTGTCGCCCGCTCAGGCCACCTCAGTTTCCCCGGAAACCCCCTCGAAACCCCATAACTCATCCGCCCTGCCGAGGAACCCGAGCCCCAGAGGCCGCGTGAAATTGCACTGTCTCCGGCCGCTTCCTCCTCCAGACCCGGCGCCGGCCCGGCCTCTCCCGGGGATTTGGTAGGGGGGCGGGGGTGGCTTCCAGCCTGGGAACAGACCCCGAAGCCCGCCTTTTCACTTCCACCCCGGGAGGGGCTCCCGCACCTGTCGCCGTCCCCTCTGCTGCCCCCCACGGCCGCCTGGGAGAACAGCTGCCTCCCCTTGCACACTGGAGTCGGACCGCGCCGTCGGGGCGGCCACCGTTCCCACCACAGGCGCTCACTTTCCCAGGCCTTCCGGGCCTGGGGTCTTCCTGGAAAGGAGGAGGAGGGGAACGCGGAAAGGGCCCTAGGGACTGCAAAGGCATGAACCCAGGGCACCAGCTCCCGGATCCTAGCCAGAGGCGCTGCTGACCACCACGAGGGGATGCCCCAAACCCAAGCCAACACCAAATGGATCAGATGGGCACTTCCTGGTGCCCAACCGGCAGCAGTGAGGCCTCACACGGTGTGGCATTCCGGATCTTGCCCCGAGAGCCTAATTATTTTCCCCAGAGTTTCAAGCCTGAAGACTTCAAGAAGAGTTGAGCTTTGAATAAGAAAAATTCCACCTCTCTGAGCCAAGAGTACTGGCTAAAATTCTTTTAACTTGCTTTGCATCCTGGAGGGCCCGTTCTGTGGTTGGAGGCTACCTTTGCCTTCTGAGTGTTGACCTTGCCCTGACCACTTACTTAACAGTCACGATAGTAATAGCAACATTAACGTATACATTCGTATACAAGATTGTTGGCAAGCACTTTCTCATACTTAGAGAATGTTTCACTTAATATAAAAATGATGTGAATTAGGTGACATCACTGTCAGTGTTACAGAATTGGAAATGTGGGGCTACTCCAAGATCATCCACCTGGTGACAGTGCTGAGACGATCAGGTGATCAGGTTTTTGCCTAGGACTTCTTGGGTTACAAGCTCTAGACTGGAGTGTCATCTGCTCAGAATCAAACTCCTATCAGATAATTGAGCTACTACCACGTAAGGGGCCTTTCATATTATCACTCATGCATTTTGACCTAGTGTTCAAGGCTCTCTTTTCGAAGGAGGAACCCTTCCCTAGTTTCTTTGTTTGTAGAGCAGTCATATTTATTAAAGGTTGTTGTCTGTATTTACTAAGAAAAGGCAGGGAGATCTTCGTTACTGAATGCTAGCTGTATTTCTTACTATTATCACCAACCCTAATCCTTCCCTCCCTAACTAGATATCCAGGTGTGCTTGCTGGTATTCATTCTTCAATACGTTATGCTAAATATCAGGGATGTAAGCACTGGAAATATCTGACAAGTAAGGGGCCATCTCTGTTGGGTGCTGTGCTGACCCAATAAATGAATGAATGGAGACTTTATTTACCAACACTCTCTGCAGTTGGCAGTTATCCAGCATCCCTTTATTTTTCCTTACTATTAGCTGATAACTTTGATTCTTATTTTACTGTGAAAGTAATCAAAAGAAAATATCCTTAGGACTTCCCCAGTGGTCCAGGGAAGAATCCACCTTCCAATACAGGGGACACAGGTTCAGTTCCCTGGTCAGGGAACTAAGATCCCACATGCCACAATATTTTAAAAAATAGTAATAATAATAAAGGACTTCCTGGTGGTCCAGTGGTTAACAATCTGCTTGCCAATGCAGGGAACACAGGTTTGATCCCTGGTCCGGGAAGATTCCACATGACTCGAGGCAACCGAACCCTTGCACCACAACAGCTGTGAGCCTTCATGCTCTAGAGCCTGTACTCAAAAAAAGAAGCCACTGCAATGAGAAACCAGTGCCCTGCAACTAGAGAGTAGCCCACGCTCGGCACAACTAGAGACAGCCTGCATGAAGCAACAAGACCCAGCACAGACAAAAATAAATAAATAAAATTTTAAAAGGGAAAAAAAAAGGAAAACATCCTTATCTACCAGCAATCTGGCCAATTTACCTTCATCCTTGCTTAGGTATTCTGACTTCCATCATGTTAAAATGAATTATCTTTGTTGCTAGTTAAGCCAGCTGTCAGGCTTCCATGGTGGCTCAGACGGTGAAGAATTCACCTGCAATGCAGGAGACCGGGGTTTGATCCCTGCGGCGGGAAGATCCCCTGGAGAAGGGAATGGCTACTCACTCCAGTATTCTTGCCTGGAGAATTCCATGGACAGAGGAGCCTGGTGGGCTACAGTCCATGGGTCACAAAGAGTAGGATACGACTGAGTAACTAAGCACACAGCACAAGCCAACTGTCGTCCTCCCATTCCTATCCCTCACCCCTGCCCTCTTGTTCTATACCTCAGTCTTCTTGTCTTTCTCCTGTATTACCAATATTTCTCTCTACTGGATAATTTTTTATTTTTTCAGTTTGGCTACCTCCTGTCTTAGTTGCAGCATGCCAGGGCTGGAGGCACTCGGGCTTAGTTGTCCTGCCCTGGAATCCCTCCCCAACCAGGGATCCAGCCTGTGTCCCCTGCATTGCAAGGTGGATTCTTAACCACTGGACCACCAGAGAAGTCCAAAATGGGCATTTTTTAAAAGTTATTTTTTAGGAGAGAAAACTTCAGAGGAGGTATTTTACATACAGAATCCTTTGAACTGGACCTTGTCAAATAAATACTTAGTAGAGGTAAAAGCTATACGCTAAGTACATTTCACTTAACATAAAGCCTTGGCAAGAGTAATTAATGCAGAAAGAAACAAATAAAACCCCACATACACAGTCACAACTAAGAAGAATATTAAAAAGATTTCTGGGGCCTTCCCTGGGGGTCCAGTGGTTAAGAATCCACTTTCCAATGCAAGCAACATGAGTTCAATCCCTGATTGGGGAACTAAGAGCCCATCGGATGTGGGGCAACTAAGCTCACATGGCACAACTAAAGCAGCCCAGGCGCTGCAACGAAGACCCAGTACAACCAAAAAAAAAAATCTGCACAATTTTTTTTCTAGTTTCTGAAAAGCTTGCATAAAAGTAGCAAGAAGCTGTTTTTGAAAGTCAGTAGAACATATCTGTAAAATCATCTGGGTCAAAAGTTTTGGTAGGAAAGTCTTTTAAAATTTTTCAAAAAATATTTCTTTATCTGGCTTTGATGGGTCTTAGTTGCCGCAAGGCAGAATCCTCGATCTTTATACACCAGGCAAGATATTTGTTGTGGCTTGCAAACTCTTAGTAGCAGCATGTGGGATCTAGTTCCCTGAACCAGGGATCGAACCTGGGGCCCCTGTATTGGGAGCACAAAGTCTTAGCCAAGGCACCACCAGGGAAGTCCCAGTGAAAGTCTTTGATTAACATAAACTTTGTTTGTTTGTTTATGGCTGCTCTGGACCCTCCGCAGTGAAAGCATGGAGTCCTAACCACTAGACAGCCAGGGAAGTCCATTTTGCTATTTGTATTTTCCCAGAAATGTATACATTTCATCTAGGCTTATAAGTTCATTAGTGTATGGTTGTTAATACTATTGTGCTGTTTTATTTTGTTTTTGGCCACACGGCATGTGGGACTTTACCCCAACCAGGGATGGAATTTTCGCCCCCTACAGTGGAAGCACAGAGTCTTCAGCACTGGACTTCCAGGGAAATCCAATATTGTTATTTTTTTTAAAAAAATCTGTTGAGGGAGCTTCTGAGTTGGGGAACATGTGGAGATGCAGGGACAATGGTACCTAGAAAGGGGATGGAAACTCCCACATACTTTGCCCTTTACATCCCTTCCATTAGGCTGCTCCCTGAGTTGTATCCTTTTATAATAAACCAATAATCTAGTGAGTAAAATTTTAAAAACCTGTTGTGTCAAAATAAATTCCTAATGGCTTAAAGACTTAAACATTAGATATAACACTGTAAAACTCCTAGAAGAAAACAGAGGCAAAGCATTCTCTGACATAAATTTACCAATGTTTTCTTAGCTTAGTCTCCCAAGGGAATAGAAATAAAGCCAAAAATAAACAAATGGTACCTAATCAAACTTATAAGCTTTTGCACAGCAAAGGAAACCATAAACAAAACAAAAAGACAACCTACGGACTGAGAGAAACATTTGCAAATGATGCTACCGACATGGGCTTAATTTCCAAAATATACCAACAGCTCTTACCATTCAGTAACAAACAACCCAATCAGAAAATGGACAGAAGATCTAATATTTTTTGGCCACACCACATGGCTTGTAGTCCTAAACACTGGACTGCCAGGGAATTCCCCAGAAGACCCAAATAGACATTTCTCCAAAGAAAACATGTAGATGGCCAATGCTGCTGCTGCTGCTAAGTCGCTTCAGTCGTGTCCGACTCTGTGCGACCCCATAGACGGCACCCCGCCAGGCTCCCCCGTCCCTGGGATTCTCCAGTAGACACATGAAAAAATGCTCATCATTGCTAATTATTAGAGAAATGCAAATCAAAACAATGAGGTGCCATGTTCCACCAGACAGAATGACCATTTTTTTAAAAAGTCTACAAATAATCTTAGCAGCAGCAGTAGCTACAAATAATCTATGCTGGAAAGGGTGTGGAGAAAATAGAACCCTCCCACACTGTTGGTGGGAATGTAAGATGACGCAGCCACCACGGTAAACAGTATGAAGGTTCCTCAGTGAACTAGGGTTGCCATATGACCCAGCAATCCCACTCCTCTGGGCATGTACCTGGACAAAACTATAATTCACAAAGATGGGTGCACCCCTATGTTCATAGCAACACTATTTACAATAGCCAAGACATGGAAATAAAAATGTCCATCGACAGATGAACGGATAAAGAAAATGTGGTCTATATGTATATAGCGACCCCATGGATTATAGCACACTAGGCTCCTCTGTCCATGGAATTTCCCAGCAAGAATATTGGAGTGGGTTGCCATTTCCTTCATATATATATATAAGGGACTGGAATGCAAAAGTAGGAAGTCAGGAAACACCTGGCGTAACAGGCAAATTTGGCCTTGGAGTACAGAATGAAGCAGTTCAGTTCAGTCGCTCAGTCGTGTCCGACTCTCTGCGACCCCATGAATTGCAGCACGCCAGGCCTCTCTGTCCATCACCAACTCCCGGAGTCTACCCAAACCTATGTTCATTGAGTCGGTGATGCCATCCAACCATCTCATCCTCTGTCGTCCCCTTCTCCTCCCGCCCCCAATCCTACCCAGCATTAGGGTCTTTTCCAATGAGTCAACCCTTCGCATGAGGTGGCCAAAGTATTGGAGCTTCAGCTTCAACATCAGACCTTCCAATGAACACCCAGGATTGATCTCTTTTAGGATGGATTGATTGGATCTCCTTGCAGTCCAAGAAACTCTCAAGAGTCTTCTCCAACACCACAGTTCAAAAGCATCAATTCTGCGGCACTCAGCTTTCTTCACCGTCCAACTCTCACATCCATACATGACCACTGGAAAAACCATAGTCTTGACTAGACGGACTTTTGTTGGCAAAGTAACGTCTCTGCTTTTAAACATGCTATCTAGGTTGGCCATAACCTTCCTTCCAAGTAGTAAGCGTCTTTTAATTTCATGGCTGCAGTCACCATCAGCAGTGATTCTCGTGCCCAAAAAATAAAGTCTGACACTGTTTCCACTGTTTCCCCATCTATTTCCCATGGAGTGATGGGACCAGATGCCATGATCTTAGCTTTCTGAACGTTGAGCCTTAAGCCAACTTTTTCACTCTCCTCCTTCACCTTCATCAAGAGGCTCTTTAGTTCTTCTTCACTTTCTGCCATAAGGGTGGTGTCATCTGCATATCTGAGGTTATTGATATTTCTCCTGGCAATCTTGATTCCAGCTTGTGTTTCTTCCAGCCCAGCGTTTCTCATGATGTACTCTGCATAGAAGTTAAATAAGCAGGGTGACAATATACAGCCTTGACGTACTCCTTTTCCTATTTGGAACCAGTCTGTTGTTCCATGTCCAGTTCGAACTGTTGCTTCCTGACCTGCATACAGGTTTCTCAAGAGACAGGTCAGATGGTCTGGTATTCCCATCTCTTTCAGAATTTTCCACAGTTTATTGTGATCCACACAGTCAAAGGCTTTGGCATAGTCAATAAAGCAGAAGTAGATGTTTTTCTGGAACTCTCTTGCTTTTTCGATGATCCAGCGGATATTGGCAATTTGATCTCTGGTTCCTCGGCCTTTTCTAAAACCAGCTTGAACATCTGGAAGTTCACGGTTCACGTATTGCTGAAGCCTGGCTTGGAGAATTTTGAGCATTACTTTACTAGCATGTGAGATGAGTGCAATTGTGCGGTAGTTTGAGCATTCTTTGGCATTGCCTTTCTTTGGGATTGGAACGAAGACTGACCTCTTCCAGTCCTGTGGCCACTGCTGAGTTTTCCAAATTTGCTGGCATATCGAGTGCAGCACTTTCACAGCATCACCTTTGAGGATTTGAAATAGCTCAACTGGAATTCCATTACCTCCACTAGCTTTGTTCGTAGTGATGCTTCCTAAGGCCCACTTGACTTCACATTCCAGGATGTCTGGCTCTAGGTGAGTGATCACACCATCGTGATTATCTGTGTCGTGAAGATCTTTTTTGTACAGTTGTTCTGTGTATTCTTGCCACCTCTTCTTAATATCTTCTGCTTCTGTTAGGTCCATACCATTTCTGTCCTTTATCGAGCCTATCTTTGCGTGAAATGTTCCCTTGGTATCTCTAATTTTCTTGAAGAGGTTTCTAGTCTTTCCCAATCTGTTGTTTTCCTCTATTTGTTTGCACTGATCACTGAGGAAGGCTTTCTTATCTCTCCTTGCTATTCTTTGGAACTCTGCATTCAGATGAGAATATCTTTCCTTTTCTCCTTTGCTTTTCGCTTCTCTTCTTTTCCCAGCTATCTGTAAGGCCTCCTCAGACAGCCATTTTGCTTTTTTGCATTTCTTTTCCATGGGGATTTTCTTGATCCCTGTCTCCTGTACAATGTCACGAACCTCTGTCCATAGTTCATCAGGCATTCTGTCTATCAGGTCTAGTGAATGAAGCAGAGCAAAGGCTAATAGAGTTTTGCCAAGAGAACGCACTGGTCATAGTAAACACCCTCTTCCAACAACACAAGAGAAGACTCTATACATGGACATCACCAGATGGTCAAAAGCGAAATCAGATTGATCATATTCTTTGCAGCCAAAGATGGAGAAGCTCTATACAGTCAGCAAAAACAAGACCGGGAGCTGACTGTGGCTCAGATCATGAACTCCTTATTGCCAAATTCAGATTTAAATTGAGGAAAGTAGGGAAAACCACTAGACCATTCAGGTATGACCTAAATCAAATCCCTTATGATTATACAGTGGAAGTGACAAATAGATTTAAGGGACTAGATCTGATAGAGTGCCTGATGAACTATGGACAGAGGTACATGACATTGTACAGGAGACAGGGATCAAGAAAATCCCCATGGAAAAGAAATGCAAAAAAGCAAAATGGCTGTCTGAGGAGGCCTTACAAATATCTGGGAAAAGAAGAGAAGCGAAAAGCAAAGGAGAAAAGGAAAGATATTCCCATCTGAATGCAGAGTTCCAAAGAATAGCAAGGAGAGATAAGAAAGCCTTCCTCAGCGATCAATGCAAAGAAATAGAGGAAAACAACAGAGTGGGAAAGACTAGAGATCTCTTCAAGAAAATTAGAGATACCAAGGGAACATTTCATGCAAAGATGGGCTCAATAAAGGGCAGAAATGGTATGAACCTAACAGAAGCAGAAGATATTAAGGAGAGGTGGCAAGAATACACAGAACAACTGTACAACAAATAACTTCACGACCCAGATGATCACGATGGTGTGATCACTCATCTAGAGCCAGACATCCTGGAATGTGAAGTCAAGTGGGCCTTAGGAAGCATCACTACGAACAAAGCTAGTGGAGGTGATGGAATTCCAGTTGAGCTATTTCAAATCCTCAAAGATGATGCTGTGAAAGTGCTGCACTCAATATGCCAGCAAATATGGAAAACTCAGCAGTGGCCACAGGACTGGAAGAGGTCAGTTTTCATTCCAATCCCAAAGAAAGGCAATGCCAAAGAATGCTCAAACTACTGCACAATTGCACTCATCTCACATGCTAGTAAAGTAATGCTCAAAATTCTCCAAGCCAGGCTTCAGCAATACGTGAACCGTGAACTTCCAGATGTTCAAGCTAGTTTTAGAAAAGGCAGAGGAACCAGAGATCAAATTGCCAACATCCGCTGGATCATCGAAAAAGCAAGAGAGTTCCAGAAAAACATCTACTTCTGCTTTATTGACTATGCCAAAGCCTTTGACTGTGTGGATCACAATAAACTGTGGAAAATTCTGAAAGAGATGGGAATACCAGACCATCTGACCTGTCTCTTGAGAAACCTGTATGCAGGTCAGGAAGCAACAGTTCGAACTGGACATGGAACAACAGACTGGTTCCAAATAGGAAAAGGAGTACGTCAAGGCTGTATATTGTCACCCTGCTTATTTAACTTCTATGCAGAGTAAATCATGAGAAACGCTGGGCTGGAGGAAGCACAAGCTGGAGTCAAGATTGCCAGGAGAAATATCAATAACCTCAGATATGCAGATGACACCACCCTTATGGCAGAAAGTGAAGAAGAACTAAAGAGCCTCTTGATGAAAGTGAAAGAGGAGAGTGAAAAAGTTGGCTTAAAGCTCAACGTTCAGAAAACTAAGATCATGGCATCTGGTCCCATCACTTCATGGGAAATAGATGGGGAAACAGTGGAAACAGTGTCAGACTTTATTTTTTTGGGCTCCAAAATCACTGCAGATGGTGATTGCAGCCATGAAATTAAAAGACGCTTACTCCTTGGAAGGAAGGTTATGACCAACCTAGATAGCATATTGAAAAGCAGAGACATTACTCTGCCAACAAAGGTCCATCTAGTCAAGACTATGGTTTTTCCAGTGGTCATGTATGGATGTGAGAGTTGGATGGTGAAGAAAGCTGAGCGTCGAAGAACTGATGGTTTTGAACTGTGGTGTTGGAGAAGACTCTTGAGAGTCCCTTGGACTGCAAGGAGATCCATCCAGTCCATCCTAAAGGAGATCAGTCCTGGGTGTTCATTGGTAGGACTGATGTTGAAGCTGAAACTCCAATACTTTGGCCACCTCATGCGAAGAGTTGACTCATTGGAAAAGACCCTAATGCTGGGAAGGATTGGGGGCAGGAGGAGAAGGGGACGACAGAGGATGAGATGGTTGGATGGCATCACTGACTCGATGGACATGGGTTTGGGTAAACTCCGGGAGTTGGTGATGGACAGGGAGGGCTGGCGTGCTGCGATTCATGGGGTTGCAAAGAGTCGGATACGACTGAGCAGCTGAACTGAACTGATATATACACACACATACACACACACACAATGGAATACAGGCCATTAAAAAGAATGAAATAATGCCATTTGCAGTTGCATGGATGGACCTAGAGATTATCATACTAAGCAACGTAAGTCAGAGAAAGACAAATACCATATGATATTTCTTATATGTGGAATCCAAAATATAACAAATGAACATATCTATGAAACAGAAACAGACTCACAATTATAGAAAACAGACTTGTGATTGCCAAGTGGAAGGGGTATTGGGGAGGGAGGATTGGGAGTGTGGGACTAGCAGATGAAAACTATTATGTATAGGAAGGATAAAATACAAGGTCCTACTGTATAGCACAGAGCAGTATATTCAATATCCTGTGATAAGCCGTAATGGAAAACTACATTTAAATTAGCATAAAAAAATCTTGTGTTTGTGTTGTATCTGTGAAGTCTGTCCCATTTTCATTCTATATTTTATTTGCTGCAGCTGCTGCTGCTCTTTTGTCTTCTTTATTATTCTAGATAACTGTTCTCTTGTTTCCTCTCTTGTTCGCAGGTTATAGTTATTCTTATTTCCTCATCATATATTTGACATTGGAATTCCCAAGTGGAGCAGTGGTAAAAAATCACCTGCCAATGCAGGAATCCCAGGAGACAGGAGTTCAGTCCCTGGATTGGCAAGATCTCTTGGAGGAGGAAATGGCAACCTACTCCAGTATTCTTGCCTGGAGAATCCCATGGACAGAGGAGCTTGGAAGGTTACAGTCCATGTGGTCACAAAGAGTCAGACACAACTGAGCATGCACATGATGGGATATTGCACAAATTTAGCTTGTTAATGCTATCCTTCAGATCTTCTCTACTGCACCCTATTGTTTGCCTGAGAGGGTATGTTAAAAACTACATTTCTAATAGTTGATTCATTCTTGAGGTGAATGCTTTGTTCATTAGGTTCCAAACTTTTTTGGTTTCTTTCAAATATATTTAACATTCTACATCTCGAATTAAAGCCTTAGCTGTAGCGTAGAAAGTCGGATAAGCTTTTATTTAAAGTATTTCATCATTTCTCTTTTTTTTAACACAAATTTTACTATTAGTAATATGTTTTTAGTTTCCAGACATTTGTCAACTTTAAAAAGTTATCCTTTGCTTAGTAATTTCTCGTGTTATTGTATTACAGTCATAGAACATGTCTGTGTAACACTGATTCTTTAAAATGTAATATTAAGGCTTCCTTTGTAATTTTGTACATGGTCATTTTTTGTAAATGTTTTACACGTGCTAAAAAAAAGTGTATTATCTGTTAGATGTAGAATTCTTCATATATGATATATTGAGCTTATTAATTATATTATTCAGATCTTTTATATCTCTGCTTATTGTCTTTCCTTATTTATTTATTATTTTTGTTTATTTGGCTGCTTCACATCTTAATCGCTGCGAGGCTTGTGGGATGTTACTTCCTCGACCAGGTATCGAACCCTCTTCCCATGCATTGCAAGGTGGATTCTTAACCCCTGGACCACCAGAGAAGTCTCTGTTTGTCTTCTAGATCCATCTGTTTCTGAGAGACCTATGTAAATATTTCCAGTTCTAACAGTTGATTTATTTTTTCTTTCCTAAATTTTTAAGTTGTTGTTTTATAACTGCAAAGTAGGGAGAATAATAATACTTTTTTTTTTGGCTGCACAGTGTGCAGGATCTTAGTTCCCAACCAGGAATCAAACCTGTGCCCCGTGCAGTGGAAGCACAGAGTCTTAACCACCGGACCATCAGGGAATTCTCAGTACTTTCTTATAGGATTGTAATGAAAAGTAAGAATTAATACATGTAAAGCCTATAGAGCATGCCCAACAGAAAGAACGTACTCAATAAAGTTAACTATTAAAATTTATATATTTTGATCCTACATTGCTAAACATATTTATTATGGTTATATCTTCTTGTTCTCTTTCTTATTTTATTGTTATGTAACACTCTCTCCTTTGTCCCATAATTTTTTGCCTTGAATTATATCACATTAAAATCCCGATTTGCTTTTGGTTTATCTTTGCCTGGTAAAACCTTTCCCTTGGTCACAGGTTGAGTTTCCAGGGAAGCCAATTCTAAAGTGGAGATTAGAGTGCAGGCAGTTCATTACTGAGTGCTTGAGATCAACACTTGCAAGAAAGGAGGGAAACAGGACTGGATAGAAGGAGAAGTTGGACTGCTGAGCAGTCACAGTGCAATAGCTAATTCTGAAAGGAACTCTGAAAAAAGGTTAATACCTCTGTTGCAGGGAAAAGCCAATTCTTATTCCATGTTGGAACTGTTTCTTTGCCTTGCTTTTCGTTGCTTTTGTTATGTTGTTGTTGTTATTCAGTCGCTAAGTTGTGTCGACTCTTTATGACCCCATGGACGGCAGCACACCAGGCTCCCCTGTCTTTCACTGTCTTCCAGAGTTTGCTCAGATTCATATCCATTGAATCAGTGATGCTATCTAACCATCTCATCCTCTGCCACCCCCTTCTCCTTTTGTCTTCAAACTTTCCCAGTATCAGGATCTTTTCCAATGAGTCGGCTGTTCGAATCACGTGGCCAAAGTATTGGAGCTTCAGTTTAAGCATCAGTCCTCCCAATGAATATTCAGGGTTGATCTCCTGTAGGATTGATTGGTTTGATCTCCTTGCTGTCCACAGCCCTCTCAAGTCTTCTCCAACACCACAATTTGAAAGCATCAGTTCTTCAGTGCTTAGCCTTCTTTATGGTACAGCTCTCATATCTGTACATGACTGCTGCAAAAACCATAGTTTTGACTATAGGGACCTTTGTAAACAAAATGGTGTCTCTGCTTTTCAACATGCTGTCTAGGTTTCTCATAGCTTTTTTTGTCAAGCATCTTTTTTTGTTTGTTTATTTTTAGCTGTGCTGGGTCTTTGTTGCTTTGCAGGCTTTTCTCTAGTTGTGGAGTTGGGGCTTCTCATTGTGGCTGCTTCTCTTGTTTCAGTTCCTGGGCTCTAGGGCACAAGCTCAATACTCATGGTGCATGGGTTTAGTTGCTCAGCAGCATGTGGGACCTTCTTGGACCAGGGATCGAACCTGTGTGTCTTGCATTGGCAGGCAGATTCTTTACCACTGAACCACCAGGGAAGTCCTAGCAAGAGTCTTTTAATTTCATGGCTGAAGTCACCATCCACAGTGATTTTGGAGCCCAAGAAAATAAAATATATTACTGCTTCCACTTTTTTCCCTTCTGTTTGCTTTGAAGTGATGGGACCGATGCCATGATCTTAGCTTTTTAATGTTGAGGTTTAAGCCAGCTTTTTCACTCACTCCTTCTTTCACTTCTTTTAGTTCCTCTTCCCTTTCTGCCATTAGAGTGGTATCATCCACATATCCGAGGTTGTTGATATTTCTCCCAGAAATCTTGATTTCAGTTTGTGATTCATTCAGCCCAGCCTTTGGTATGATCTTCTCTGCATATAAGTTAAATAAGCAAGGTGATTATATACAGCATTGTCGTACTCCTTTCACAGTTTTGAACCAGTCAGTTGTTCCATGCCTGGTTCTGACAACCAGTCAGTTGTTCATGTTGCTTCTTGAACTGCATACAGGTTTGTCAGGAGACCAGGAAGGTGGTCTGGTAGATATTCCCTTCTTTTTAAAAATTTTCTACAGTTTGTAGTGATCCACATAGTCAAAGGCTTTAGCATAGTCAGTGAAGCTGAAGTAGATGTTTTTCTGGAATTCCTTTGCTTTCTGTATGATCCAACGAATGTTGGTGATTTGATCTCTGGTTCCTCTGCCTCTTCTAAACTCAGCTTGCACATCTGGAAGTTCTTGGTTCATGTACTGCTGAAGCCTAGCTTAAAGAATTTTGAGAATAACTTTATTAGCATGTGAAATGAGCACAATCATACACTTATTTGTTATTATAACCATAGATAATGGCCTGCCTCAGAGGACCCTGGCCCTCTACCTGACTGTTAAACTAAAGTACCTTTGTTCAGAACCTTGTCTACCTGTGGATGACAAGAAGGAAGAAATTAACACATCCCCTGCCTGAGGCCTGTCATTCTAGGAGATATTTGCAAGATTAATGGTCTTTTTACTTTGTTTTTTCACCTCCCCCCATCTCTGATCTATAAAAGAACCTGGCCTCTAGACCCTGATAAAGTGGTTATTTTGAGACATTAGTCTGCCAAAATCGTATTCCTTGCCTCAACATCTCGTCTCTGATTCATTGGCCTTGGCCTGTCATGCAGTGAGCAGAGCAAGCTTAGACTTGGTAACATACTACCCTCTGGAAAACAAGTGTCTTACCAAAAGGCATCTAACATTGCCACTTTCTGCTCAACCAGTCCAATTTACATGATGTTATTAATATAGCAGATCAATATAGTGATGTTCTGAGAGATGTACACCTGCAGCTGGTCAGGTCCCTTTAGACTCTTTTCTCTTTTTTTAATTTTTTCATTTTTTTGGATGTGCTGGGTGTTGCTGCTCGGGGCTTTCTCTAGTTGCAGTGAGCAGGGACCTACTCTCTAGTTGTAGTGCAAGGGATTCTCTTGTTGTGGAGCATGGGCTCCAGGTGCCTGGGCTTCAGTAGCTGTGGCGCTTGGCCTAGTTCCCCTGCAGCAGGTGGGATCTTCCTGACCAGGGATCAAACCAGCATCGCCTGCACTGATGGTGGATTCTTAACTACTGGACCACCAGGGAAGCCCCTAGACTATTTTCTGACAAAGGGTAGGAGATTTAACATAGCCTTGGGGCCAGACTGAAAATGTATATTGCTGCCTTTTCCAAGACAATGTGAACTGTGTCTGTTCTACTTTCTGATAGGAATGGAAAAGAGTGTTTTCCAGAGCAGTGGTTGCATACCATGTGCTTAGTGGTGGTGGTGTAGTCACTAAGTCATGTCCAACTCTATATGACCCCATGGATTGGAGCCTGCCAGGCTACTCTGTCCATGAAATTTCCCAGGCAAGAATACTGGAGTGGGTTGCCATTTCTTTCTCCAGGGGATTTTCCCAACCCAGGGATTGAACCTATATCTCCTGCTTGGCAGGTGGATTCTTTATCACTGAGCCACCTGGGAAGCCCATACCATATACTTAAGGCCTATTTATTTTTCTGCTCTGCAATGATACCACATATGGAAAAGCATCTGCAGCTATGGCTAGTAGTTGGTTTAGTTTGCAGTAGTTCACTGCAATCCTCCAGGATCTATTTGTTTTCTGCAGGGATCAGATTGGTAAATTAAATAAAGATAACAAGTGGGATCATTACTTTTGCATCCTTTAGGTCTTTGTTGTCCAACATGGTAGCCTTAGCGATAAGCATCCATTTCGAGAAATCAGAAAAAGAGAACAAATTAAACTCAAAAAAAGTAGAAAAAAGTAAATAATAAAGGTAAGAACTGAAATTAATGAAATACAAAATAATTATGCAATATTGAAGATCAACAAAACTATGTTTGTTCCTGTATCAGGAATAAAAAAGGAGACTTCCTATAGATTCTACAGATAACAAGAGGATATTATGAGTAACTTTATTAAAAGAAGTTTTAAGATTTGGTTGAAAGAGAAACATTCTTAGGAAAACAAACTTACCTAAGCTGATCAAAGAAGTAACAAAATTCTGGGGACGTCCCTGGTGGTCCAGTGGCTAAAAGTTGGAATTCCCAATGCAAGGGGCCTGGGTTCCATCTGTGGTCAGGGAACTAGAGCCCATGTGCCATAATTAAGAGCTTGCATGCCCCAGGTGAAAAATCCTGCATGCTGCCACTGAAAGATCCCACATAATACAATTAAGACCTGCTGCAGCCAAATAAATTTAAAAAAAAAAAAAAAGAAAAAGAAAACCCTGAATGGTCTCATATCGCTTAAATAAATTGAATACATAATATAAAAACTTTCCCACAAGAAAATTCTAGACCCCAGTAGATGTACTGGTCAATTATTCCATTTAAGGAAGATCTTACAAAAACTTTTCTAGATAATAGAAAAAAAGAAACAATTTCCTGCAAGCCACAACTACTGAAGCCTGAGCACCCTAGAGCCCGTACTCTGCAGCAAAAAAAGCCACTGCAATGAGGGAGTAGCCCCTGCTCGCAGCAACTAGATAATACCTACAGGCAGCAATGAAGACCCAGTAGAAGCCATAAATAAATAAACATTTAAAAAAGAAACAATTTCTTATTCATTTTATGAGACAATGTAACTTGAACAAATTTATTAAGAAATAGGAAAATTATAGGCCCATCTCTCATTAACTTTGATGCAAAATATTAGCTACACAAAATATTAGCAAACAGAATCCATTGATATGCTAAAATTATACAACATTGTAGTCAGGTAGGATTTATTTCAGAAATTCCAGTGAACACTGGAAAAACAAGTAATATGATTTACTACATTAACAGTATAAAGAATAAAAAGCATATAAACCTCTCAATGAATGTAGGAAAACTATTTGATAAAATTCAACACCCATTGATGATCTTTTAAAAAAACATGGGAATTCCCTGACAGTTCAGTGGTTAGGACTCAGTGCTTTCACTGCCAAGGCCCGGGTTCGATCTCTGGTTGGGGAAATATGATCCTGCATGTGACATGGCCGAAAAATAAAAGATAAATGTAAAAAATTAAAAAAAACAAAAACATATTGGACTTCCTTGGTGGTCCAGTGGTTAGGAATCCTCCTGCCAACGCAGGGGACATGGGTTCGATCCCTGGTCTGGGAAGATTCCACATGTCTTGGAGCAACTAAGCCCATGTGCCACAACTACTGAAGCCCAAGTGCCTAGAGCCAGTGCTCCCTAATAAAAGAAGCCACTGCAATGAGAAGCTCTCACACTGCAACTAGAGTAGCCTCCAATCACCGAAAGTACAGAAAGCACAAGCAGCAACAAAGACCTAGCACAGACAAAAAAAAATATATATATATATATATGTTAACAAACTAGGAATAGATAGGAACTTTTAAAATTTTGGTACAGAGTACTTAGCAAAATTACAGTCCATGGAGCTGCAAAAAGTCAGACACAACTGAAGTAACTCAGCAGCAGCAGCAAACCTGATTTAGACTGGAATGAAGCGAGAATGAGAGAAATTATCCAAGACTACTAAGGTTATGTCAGAAGAACTCAAGAGGACCTCCCTGGTGGCTCAGCGGTTAAGAATCCATGTGCCAGTGCAGGGGACGTGGGTTCAGACCCTGGTCGAGGACAATCCCATGTGCCACAGGGCAACAAAACCTGTTTGGTACAACTAAACCCATGTAACACAGCTACTGAAGCCCAAATGCCCTAGAGTCCCTGCTCTGCAACTAGAGAAGCCACTGTGATGAGAAGCCCAATAATTGCAACTAGAGAGTGGCCACCACTCGCTGCAACAAAAGAAAGCTCACACATAACAGTGAAGATCCAGCGCAGCCAAAAATGAATAAATAAATTAATAAATTTTATAGTCAAATGATACCTAGAAGGACACATCAAACGATAAACTGCCTGTGATAATGAACTGACTTTGTTTGTTTTCTTATAGTATTTGGTTTCCTATTATGTACATGTTAACTTTGAAGAATAAATAAAAACCTTTAAAAAATTAATTACTTAATTTTTAAAAATAAAATAATTGGAAAGGAAAGAAGGAGGGAGTAAGGAAAGAAGAAAGGAAGGGAGGAAAATCTTCAGACCAATTATGTTTCTCTGTGACTTCTACCAAGTAGACCTCATTCTCTCCTATGGTTAATCCCTCTTCTATGTCACAACCCGTCAGATGTTTGAGGATGTCTCTTGTTTCCTCTTTAGTTTTCTTTTCTCCAGCTAAATGCCTCTAAATCCTCCTGCTGTTCTTCAAGTGACTCACTTAACAATCTCTTCCCTATTGCCCTGTCTCTCTTGACTGTACATGGTCCAGTTTGTCAAAATGTGTAGCCCAACACTATAAATCAGATGATAGACGGAGCTATCACTTAGCACATCCTGAACACTGTCTATTAATGGAGGCAAAGACCAAATTAAATGACCCAGCGATTCCATTTCTGGTTATATATCCAAAAGAATGGAGGAGGGAATGGCAACCCACTCTAGTATTCTAGCCTGGAGAATCTCACGGACAGAGGAGCCTGCTGGGCTACAGTCCACAGGGTCGCAAAGAGTCAGACACAACTGAAGGGACTTAGCATGCACTCAAGAGAAATGAAAACACGTGTCCTCACCAAAATTTGTACATGAATGTTTACTACAGCATTATTCCTAATAGCCAAAAGATGCTGAAGGAAACCAGAATATGTCATCTCAAAATATGTCTCTTTGACAAAAAAAAAAATTTGAGCTTAAGGCAGTTAAAAACAGCAAACAGAGAAAAAGCTCTCTCTCTCTACTCTCCTCCTTTTCTGCCTAAAGGCAGGCTATAAATTCTCCTTTACTAGAGACACTCCACAGTCTAGACTCTTATCAGCCCAGAGATGGCACCAGAAAAATCTGCAAACAAACTTTATCGCATTAGTTTCCTCCCATTTATTTATCTTCCCACAGTTGGCCACCCCTAGAGGCCTAAAACCCTTTTCTTTTGTCCTAGCATTTCTCCACAGATTTATTGTCTTTTTCTTGAAGATACCATGTTAGCCAGAGTTCTAAGTCACTGCTTCGAGTTACTCTTTGCTGAAGTTTCTCATGTGTGATGTGCACTGTATGTGTTAATAAATTTATTTTTCTCCTGTTAATCTATCTTTTTGTTAAAGAGCTCCAACTGGGGACCTGAGATGGGTAGAAGTAAAGTTCTGCCTGCCCTACAATGGAAACAACCCAAATGTCTATAAACAGAAAATGGATAAACCAAATGTGGTATATACATACAATTTAATATTATTTGCCCATAAAAAGAATGCTGCTGTTTAGTTGCTAAGTCATATCTGACTCTTTGTGCCCCGTGGACTGTAGCCTACCAGGCTCCTTCTGTCCATGGGATTCTCCAGGCAAGAATACTGGAGTGGGTTGCCATTTCCTTCTCCAGGGGATCTTCCCGACCCAGGGATCAAACCTGCATCTCTTGTTTGGCAGGTGGATTCTTTACCACTGAGCCACCTGGGAAGCCACAAAAAGAATGAAGCACTGATAATTTTCAATTTCAATAAATTTCAATTTAATGTATCTTGAAAGCATTATGCCAAATGAAAGAAGCCAGTCAGAAAAGGCCACATAATATATAATTCCATTTTTATGGAGGTCCTGAAATGGATAACCCATAGAGACAAAAAGTAGATTAGTGGTTGCTTAGCGTGGGGAGAAGGGTAATTAGGGGTAGGAGGATGATATTAAATGGATATGAGGTTTCTTTTTGAGGTGATGGAAATGTTCTAAAATTGATTATAGTAATGGTTGCACATATCTGTGAATATACTAAAAATACTGAATCATATATTTTACTGGATTATGTCATACATGAACATATCTCAATGTGATTTTTTTTTGGCTGTGCTAGGTCTTCATTGCTGCTCAGATTTTTCTCTAGTTGCAGAGAACAGGGGCTACTCTCTAGTTGTGGTGCACAGGCTTCTCATTGCAGTGGTTTCTCCTGTTGTGGAGTACACACATGGGCTTCAGTAGTTGTGGCTCCTGGGCTCTAGAGCACAGGCTCAGTAGTTGTGGTGAATGAGCTTAGTTGCCCCATGGCATATGGGATATTCCCAGACTGGGGTCAAACCTGTGTCCCTTGCATTGACAGGCAGGTTCTTTACCACTGTGACACCAGGGAAGCCCTCAATGTGAATTTTTAAAACAAGCTATTTTTGTTTTTTAAAAAAGCAAGTTAACATTTTTGTTCAGCTTCATCATAGTGTCACTTCGTATATTGCTGTTACACAAGCTATTGTTTTTCTTATTTGAACTATAGTTGATTTATAATATTGTGTTAATTTCAGGTGTACAGGGACTTCACTGGTGGTCCAGTGGTTAAGAATCTGCCTGCCAATGCAGGGGACTCAGGCTTGAGTCCCTGGTCTGGGAACTAAGATCCTGCATGTCACAGGGCAAGTAAACCTGAGATCCCCAACTACTGAAGCCCGTGTGCTCTAGGGCCTGTGCTTCCCGACAAGAGAAGCCACTGCAGTGGGAAGTCCTCAGACAGCAACGAAGACCAGCACAACCAAAAATAAAAATAAATCAATAATATATAAATTTCAGGTGTACAGCAAAGTATTTCTGTTATATTTACTCTTTTTGAGATTCTTTTCCATTATAGGTTATTACAAGATACTGAATATAGTTCTCTGTGCTCGGTCGCTCAATCGTGTCTGACTCTGTGGCTCCACGGACTGTAGCCCACCAGGCTCCTCTGTCATGGGATTTCCCAAGCAAGAATACCGGAGTGGGGTGCCATTTCCTACTCCAAGGGATCTTGCCCCTTCCCAGGGATTGAACCCACATCTCTTGCATCTCCTGCATTGGCAGGCGGATTCTTTACCACTAGCGCCACCTGGGAAGCCCCATGGTTTCCTGTGCTATACAGTAAATCCTTATTGCTTATCTATTTTATGTATAGCAGTGTATATCTGTTAATCCCATAGTCCTAATTTATCCCTCCACCCCTTTAGAAATAAGTTTGTTTTCTAAGTCAGTGAGACTGTTTCTGTTTTGTAAGTATGTTCATTTGTATTAGTTTTCAGATTCCACGTATGTGAAATCACATAATATTTATCTTCCACAAGCTATAATTAAACCAGCCTTCCTTGTTCATCAGTTACGAATTAGAGGCCTGAATGAGCGAGCTTTCATTTATCTAGGCTAACTATCATCTTTTTGAGATTCATCCTTCTTCTGGTCATTCTGTTGCCTTTTGGATTCTGGTTATGTTTTCCACTGTGCAAGCTATCTGAAAATCAGGTCACTTCAATTCAGTTTTTTTATTCATTATTTATACTCGAATGCTGGATTAAATTCCGATGGAGTCTAATCTCCAGTTTTGCCTCCCACAGTTCATTCTCTTTACTGCAGTTTGTGATGTTTAACAAAACAAAACTAAACAAAATAGATCATCAGATCACTCCCTTGTTTAAATCTTTTAAAGGATTTTCATTGCCTTCACTATAAAGGACAAACTCTTTAACTGGCTTACAAGACCCTACACTGACCTGGCCCAATCTTCCAGCTTTATTTCTTACCACTTCTATCCTCCTTTGTGTATCTGCCACAGACTGACTCTTTTCTTTCAGCCTCCAAATAGGGAACATTTTTCTTTCACCAACTATTTTTTGAGCCCCAACTATATCGCCAGGTGCTGTTCCTGAGCTCCCATGGCACTTAAGAGTCTATGGATAAAGAGATAATAGACAAGCACGCATGTCACCACAACATGAAAAGAGAAGAAAGCATAAGCAGAGTTCCATACAAGAGTAAGAGAGAGGGGTATGTGTGGTGGGGGATATGGCAGCCCTATCTGGTTTTGGGGTTTCCCAAATCCTCATCAAAACAAAAATGAACACAAAACAGTAACTAGTAGGCAAAACCAAAAAATCATGGGCAGCATTTACAACAAGATATCCTCACAAACCCCAAATACAAGCAGTGAGAATGACTACCAGAAATCACCAGACCTGCTTGTTATGGGTGTCTACTGAGCAGAGGAAACAACTGGAGTGTCAGAGAAATAAGAGAACAGGAGGAGCTCCAAATAGAAAGCCTGGCAGGCCAGTCTTGACAACTGCGGTTGCAACTGAGAGAAGTTTTGTGCCCCCCAGTGGTGAATAAAGGCAAGGGCCCCCACATTTAGTAAGAACTGAAGTGAAGTGAAAGTTGCTCAGTCCGTGTCTGACTCGTTGCGACCCCATGGACTGGTCCATGGAATTCTCCAGGCAGGATACTGGAGTGGATAGCCTTTCCGTTCTCCAGGGGATCTTCCCAACCCAGGGATCAAACCCAGGTCTCCTGCATTGCATGCGGTTTCTTTACCAGCTGAGCCACAAGGGAAGCCCAAGAATACTGGAGTGAGTAGCCTATCCCTTCTCCAGTGGTTCTTCCCCGACCCAGGAATCTGAAGAGTTCAGGGTAATTCTCACATTAAGTATTGTTATTCATGGGCTGCCCAGGTGGCCTAGTGGTAAAGAACCCACCTGCCAGTGCAGGAGACTAAGAGATACATGTTCAATCCCTAGGTTGGGAAGATCCCCTGGAGGAGGGCATGGCAACTCACTCCAGTGTCCTTGCCTGGAGAATCCCATGGACAGAGGAGTCTGGTAGGCTGTAGTCCATAGGGTCGTGCAGAGTTGGACATGACTGAAGTGATTTAGCATCAGCACCCCTTTGAACTCTCCAAACTGACCATCCAGGCTTCCTTTTAGGGTAGGTCCTATACTGAAGAAAGACTGCGGAGAGAGGAATCAAAATTGAGAAGGACAGGGTCAACAGAGACAAAGGAAGAGAAGGTCTGGAGAAAAGTGGGGTGGGGGTACGAAGCTGGAAAATCTGAGAGCAAGCCACTGTATATTTGAATACTACTCAAAGCACCAAACGAGAGAGCACTTCTAGATCGGAAAGCTATCTGAACAAATCCTTCAGAAAATTAAATTCTGGTAAAAATGAGCAACAGAAAGTATCAGCTTAAATCCTATACAAAATTACTAAAAGAATAAAGAGAATCAGGGACTTCCCTGGTTGTCCAGTGGTTAAGAATCTGCCTTCCAATGTAGGGAACTCAGATTCAATCCTGGTCAGGGAACTAAGATCCTGCAAGAAGCACAGTGTGGCCAAAGAAAAACTATGGGGAAGGAAGTCAAGCAGATAAACACACAAATAATGTCTTTTAGAAAGAAGAAAAAGAGGTAAACTTTTAAAGTAAAAAGAAGTGAAGTAAAAGAATTCAAGAGAAAATGAAAAATATTAAAACAGATAAGGAAGATATAAAATCCTTGGCTCATGTTTTCTTTTTCTTTCTTTGGCCATAACACTTGGCTTATGGGAACCTAGTTCCCTGACTAGGAATAAAACCTGTGTCCCCTGCATTGGGAGCACAGAGTCTTTTTTGTTTTTCATATTTATTTATTTATTTTATTTGGCTCCACCAGGTCTTAATTGCAGCACACAGAATCCTTAGTTGCAGCATGTGGGATCTAGTTCCTTGAGCAGGGATTGAACTCTGGCTCCTTGCATTGGGAGCACAGAGTCTCAACCACTGGATCACCAGGGAAGTCCTGATAATGATTTATTTTTAAATAAACATTTGATTTCATTTGATTCCACTCATTGCTATTTTAAACAACTTTATTGAGGTATAACTGACATACAGTGAACTGCAAGTGCATAAGTTGATGCTGTGTGCTAAGTTGTTTTAGTATTGTCTGACTTTTTGCAACCCTATGAACTATAGCCCACCAGGCTCCTCTGTCCATGGGATTCTCCAGGCAAGAATACTTGAGTGGGTTGTCATTCCCTTCTCCAGGGATCTTCCCAACCCAGGGATCGAACCCTTGTCTTCTGTGTCTCCTGCAGTGCAGGCAGATTCTTTACCACTGAACCACCAGAAAAGCCCCGTGTATAAGCCGATGTGTGTGTTAGTCACTCAGTTGTGTCCAAGTGTTTGTGACCCCATGGACTGTAGCCCACCAGGCTCCTCTGTCCATGGGATTCTCCAGGCAAGGATACCGGAGTGGGTAGCCTTTCCCTTCTCCAGGGGATCTTTTCGACCTAGGGATTGAACTCCAGTCTCCTGCATTGCAGGCAGATTCTTTACAGTCTGAGCCACCAGGGAAGCCTGTATAAGCTGATACGCTTTGACAAAGGTATATGAGGGCATAATCACAGTCAAGATAATGGATGTGTCTACCACTCCTAGAGTATCCTCAGGAACACTTATTTCTAAGGCATCACTTGGGTGTGGTGGCTTGGGGGGGCACCTGCCCACTGTGTCGGGGCTCAGTGGTGTGGGGGTAGCACTGGTGGCAGTGACACTGCCTCAGTGGTGGTTGGGGGTGCTCCCTCAGGGTGCACTCCTGGTCAATTCCTCCTCATCCCTGACCCTCAGCCAAGACCAGGTTACTCTTAGAAGCCCTCTCTGACACCGCTAAATGAGAGGCTGCTTCTGTTCTGCTCTCCCATTGCATCTGCCCCATTACTGGTCTCCTTTCACAGTTACTGATGGTTTCACTGACTTCTTTTCCAAATAGATTATAAGCTTTTTGAAGACACAGACCATCACTGTGTTGGTAGCACTATATCCCCAGGACCTTGAGCATAGCAGGCCTTCAAGAAATATTTTTGAATGAATGAATGATCACTCAGCATTTTAAGTGTTGAAGATGCAAAGATGAATAAACATTGGATCGTGCCGCCCCATATAACCTACAGGAGGAACATATAGGTAAATAGATCCAGTGAAAGTGAAAGTTGCTCAGTCGTGTCCGACTCTGTGCGACCTCATAGATGGAAGCCCACCAGGTTCCCCCACCCCTGGGATTCTCCAGGCAAGAACACTGGAGTGGGTTGCCATTTCCTTCTCCAATGCGTGAAAGTGAAATTGCTTGGTCATGTCCAACTCTTAGTGACCCCAAGGACTGCAGCCTACCAGGCTCCTCCATCCATGGGCTTTTCCAGGCAAGAGTACTAGAGTGGGTACATTGCCTTCTCCTTCTATCATGAATATCCTCCAACTTACCAAGGATGGAGCAATAAACATTCACTGAACTCCTATCACTTAGACAAGGTGGGGCAGGAGGTGGAGTGCATGCAGTCCAACAATGGACAGCCCCTCAGACCAGTGTTTCTTGGCATGGGGTGCCCAACCCCAGCATCACCACTGCTGACCCAGCACCTTGGGGAAGAACCACAGGTGGGAGCGACAGGCCCCAACACTTCATGGCAAATGTCAGAACAGTGGGGGCAGCTGGTAGCTCCTCAAAAGGTGAAACAGGCTCCACTTGACACAGCAATTCCTCTCTGGGTGTCTGCCCAAAAGAAGTGAGCACATACAACCACAGCCCCAAACTGGAAATCACCCATACAACCACCAACAGGTGAATGAATAAACAAATGTGTCCCTCCATGCAAGGGAGCATCACTTGGCCTTGCCCATGGAATTCTCCAGGCCAGAACACTGCAGTGGGTAGCCTTTCCCTTCTCCAGGGGATCTTCCCAACCCAGGGATCGAACCCAGGTCTCCCACATTGCAGGCGGATTCTTTACCAACTGAATCACAAGAGAAACCCAAGAATACTGGAGTGGGTAGCCTATCCCTTCTCCAGGGGATCTTCCTGTCCCAGGAATTGAACCAGGGTCTCCTGCATTGCAGGCAGATTCTTTACCAACTGAGCTATCAGGGAAGCCTAATAGATCCATTACTTTCTATTAAGTGCTGTCAGTGCTGTTACAGGGTACAGAATCATGCAGGTAAAATAGGACTAGTTATCTGTTTCTGCAGGGGACAGGGTCTGAGAAGGTTTCAGGGTGGAACTCCATGAACAGTATGAAAAGGAGAAAAGATATGACACTGAAAGATGTCAGGTTGGTAGGTGCCCAATATACTACTGAAGGAGAGTGGAGAAATAACTCTAGAAAAATGAAGAGACAGAGCCAAAGCAAAAACAACACCCAGTTGTGGATGTGACTGGTGATGGAAGTCAAGTCCAATGCTGTAAAGAACAATGTTACTTAGGAACCTGGAATGTTAGGTCCATGAATCAAGGTAAATTGGAAGTGATCAACAGGAGATGTCAAGAGTGAACATTGACATTTTAGGAATCAGTGAACTGAAATGGACTGGAATGGGTGAATTTAACTCAAATGACCATTTTGTCTACTACTGTGGGCAAGAATCCCTTAGAAGAAATGGAGTAATCCTCACAGTCAACAAAAATCCGAAATGCAGTACTTGGGTGCAGTCTTAAAAATGACAGAATGATCTCTGTTCATTTTCAGGGCAAACCATTCAGTATCACAGTAATCCGAGTCTATGCCCCAACCAGTAATGCTGAAGAAGCTGAAGTTGAACGGTTCTATGAAGACCTACGAGATCTTCTAGAACAAAAAAGATGTCCTTTTCACCACAGGGGACTGGAATGCAAAAGTAGGAAGTCAAGAGATACCTGGAGTAACAGGCAAATTTGGCTTTGCACTACAAAATGAATCAGGGTAAAGGCTAACAGAGTTTTGCCAAGAGAATACACTGGTCATAGCAAACACCCTCTTCCAACAACACAAGAGATGACTCTGTACATGGACATCACCAGATGGTCAATACAGAAATCAGATTGATAATATTCTTTTTTTATGTATATATATTCTTTGCAGCCAAAGATGGAGAAGCTCTATACAGTCAGCAAAAACAAGACTGGGAGCTGACTGTGGCTCAGATCATGAACTCTTTATTGCCAAATTCAGACTAAAATTGAAGAAAGTAGGGAATACCATTAGACCATTCAGGTATGACCGAAATCAAATCCCTTATGATTATACAGTGGAAGTGACAAATAGATTCAAGGGATTAGATCTGATAGAGTGCCTGAAGAACTATGGATGGAGGTTCGTGATGTCATACAGGAGGCAGTGATCAAGACCATCCCCAAGAAAAAGAAATGCAAAAGGGCAAAATGATTGTCTGAGGGGGCCTAACAAATAGCGGTGAAAAGAAGAGAAGCTAAAGGCAAAGGAGAAAAGGAAAGATAGACCCATTTGAATGCAGAGTTCCAAAGAATAGCAAGGAGAGATAAGAAAGCCTTCCTCAGCGATCAGTGCAAAGTAGAGGAAAACAATAGAATGGGAAAGTCTAGAGATCTCTTCAAGAAAATTAGAGATACCAAGGGAATATTTCATGCAAAGATGGGCTCAATAAAGGGCAGAAATGGTATGGACCTAACAGAAGCAGAAGATATTAAGAAGAGGTGGCAAGAATACACAGAAGAACTATACAAAAAAGATCTTCATGACCCAGATAATCATGATAGTGTGACCACCAATCTGGAGCCAGACATCCTGGAATGCGAAGTCAAGTGGGCCTTAGGAAGCATCACTACGAACAAAGCCAGTGGAGGTGATGGAGTTCCAGTTGAGCTATTTCAAATCCTAAAAGATGATACTGGGAAAGTGCTGCATTCAATATGCCAGCAAATTTGGAAAACTCAGCAGTGGCCACAGGACTGGAAA
The DNA here is from genome assembly GCF_054371585.1 of Giraffa tippelskirchi. Classification (NCBI taxonomy): domain Eukaryota; kingdom Metazoa; phylum Chordata; class Mammalia; order Artiodactyla; family Giraffidae; genus Giraffa; species Giraffa tippelskirchi. Next base: position 156,594,885 of record NC_137278.1, read on the forward strand.
AGGTCAGTTTTCATTCCAATCCCAAAGAAAGGCAAAGCCAAAGAATGCTCAAACTACCGCACAATTGCACTCATCTCACACACTAGTAAAGGAATGCTCAAAATTCTCCAAGCCAGGCTTCAACAGTATATGAACCATGAACTTCCAGATGTTCAAGCTGGATTTAGAAAAGGCAGAGGAACCAGAGATCAAACTGCCAACATCCGCTGGATCATCGAAAAAGCAAGAAAGTTCCAGAAGAACATCTACTTCTGCTTTATTGACTATGCCAAAGCTTTTGACTGTGTGAATCACAGCAAACTGGAAAATTCTCAAAGAGATGGGAATACCAGACCACCTGACCTGCCTCCTGAGAAATCTGTATACAGGTCAAAAAGCAACAGTTACAACTGGATATGGAACAACAGACTGATTCCAAATTAGGAAAGGAGTGTGTCAAGCCTGTATATTGTCACCTTGCTTATTTAACTTATATGCAGAATACATCATGTGAAATTCCGGGCTGGATTAAGCACAAGCTGAAATCAAGATTGCTGGGAGAAATATAATAACCTCAGATACGCAGATGACACCACTCTTATGGCAAAAAGCGAAGAAGAACTAAAGAGCCTCCTAATGAAAGTGAAAGAGGAGAGTGAAAAAGCTGGCTTAAAACTCAGCATTCAGAAAACTAAAAAAAAAAAAAAAAAAAGAAAACTAAGATCATGGTATCTGGTCCCATCACTTCATGGCAAATAGATGGGGAAACAGTGGAAACAGTGACAGACTTTATTTTGGGGGGCTCCAAAATCACTGCAGATGGTGAGTGCAGCCATGAAATTAAAAGATGCTTGCTCCTTGGAAGAAAAGCTATGACCAACCTAAGCTGCTAAGTTGCTTCAGTCGTGTCCGACTCTGTGTGACCCCATAGACGGCAGCCCACCAGTCTCCCTCGTCCCTGGGATTCTCCAGGCAAGAACACTGGAGTGGGTTGCCATTTCCTTCTCCAATGCATGAGAGTGAAAAGTGAAAGTGAAGTCGCTCAGTCATGTCCGACTCTCAGCGACCCCATGGACTGCAGCCTACCAGGCTCCTCCATCCATGGGATTTTCCAGGCAAGAGTACTGGAGTGGGGTGCCATTGCCTTACCTAGATAGCATATTAAAAAGCAGAGACATTACTTTGCTGACAAAGGTCCATCTTAGTCACAGCTATGGTTTTTCCAGTAGTCATGTATGGATGTGAGAGTTGGACTATAAAGAAAGCTGAGCACCAAAGAATTGATGCTTTAGAATTGTGGTGTTGGAGAAGACTCTTGAGAGTCCCTTGGACTGCAAGGGGATCCAACCAATAAATCCTAAAGGAAATCAGTCCTGAATATTCATTGGAAGGACTGATGCTGAAGCTGAAACACCAATACTTTGACCACCTGGTGGGAAGAACTGACTCATTGGAAAAGACCCTGATGCTGGGAAAAATTGAAGGCAGGAGGAGAAGGGAATGACAGAGGATAAGATGGTTGGATGACATCACCAACTTGATGGACATGAGTTTGAGCAAGCTCCAGGAGTTGGTGATGGACAGAGAAGCCTGGCGTGCTGCAGTCCATGGAGTGGCAAAGAGTTGGACATGACTGAGCAACTGAACTGAATGACTAATCTGTTTCTGCAGGGGACAGGGTCTGAGAAGGTTTCAGGGTGGAAGCAATGCTTGAGTTAGGGTGACTAAATTAGGATAGATACTTTTGGTTGTTGCAGTCTGATTAAAGACCCCCAAAGATGTCCAGATCCTAATCTATGAAGCCTGTGAACATGTTACCTTACATGGTAAAAGAGACCTTGAAGATGTGATGAAGTTAAGAATCTTGAGACTGGAAAATTATCTTGCTTTATCTGGGTTGGCCCAATGAGATTACAGGGATCTCTACAAGAGGGAGGTATGACTGTCAGGGAAATCTGAAGATGCTATGGTGCTGACCCTGAAGAGGCGAAGAGGCCACACAGCCAAGGAATGCGGATAGCCCATAGAAACTGGAAAAGCGAAGAAAGGGGATTCTCCGTGAGCCTCTAGAAGGAAGTCAGTTCTACTGCTGTCTTTTTTTTTTTTTTCCTTTTTTATGGCCGTACCACGAAGCTTGTGGGATCTTAGATCTCTGACAAGGAGTCAAACCTGGGCTCCTGACAGTGAAAGTCTGGAATCCTAACCACTGGACCGCCATGGAATTACACTTCTAAATCCTTTTAATCAATTTTTTATTAGAGTATAACTGATTTACAATGTTGCATTAGTTTTTGCTGTGCAGCAAAGTGAATCTGTAATACATATATCCACTCTTTTTTAGAGTCTTTTTCCATATAGGCCATTATACAGTATTGAGTAGAATTCCCTGTGCTATATAGTAGGTCCTTATTAGTTATCTATTTTACATATAGCAGTGTGTGTGTATCAATCCCAGTCTCCCAATTTATCCCTCCTCCTCCATTCTCCCCAGTAACTGTAAGTTTGTGTTTTACATCTGTGACTGCATTTCTGCTTTGTTAATAGGTTCATTTGTATCATTTCTTTAGATTCCACATGTGAGCGATATTATTCTGCTGCTATCTTGATTTTAGCTCTGTATGACTCATTTCAGACTTCTGACATTTAGAACTATAAGATAATAAATCTATGCTGTTTTAAGCCATTGACTTTGTGGTAATTAGTTACAACAACCATGGGAACTAACACAACAGTCCACAACCTGAAGCCTTCCTATGTGACTTCAAACATTATGCCACTATAATATAGGTGAGAGGTGGTAATGGTTAGACCAGGGTCCACAGCCTGGAGGCAACCACAGCAATTGCTTGAAAATCCTTCTAGAACTGTTCCATGTACAAACATAGCAAGTGTATTTAAAAGTTTTTTTTGCAAATTTGTTTTTGTTGATTTTTGGATGCACTGGGTCTTCATTGCTGCGAGAGTGCTTTCTCTAGTTGCAGCGAGTGGGTGTTACTCTCTAGTGGTGGTGCACGAACTTCTCATTGTGGGGGAGGGAGGGCTTCTCTTGTTGCAGAGCTCAGGCTCTAGAACAGGCAGACTCAGTAGTTGTTCACAGGTTTAGTTGCATGTGAAATCATCCCAGAGCAGGGATCAAACTCATGTCCCCTTCAGGTGAATTCTAAACCACTAAAAGTGAAAGCTGCTCAGTCGTGTCCAGCTGTTTGCAACCCCATGGACTATACAGCCCATGGAATTCTCCAGGCCAGAATACTGGAGTAGGTAGCCTTTCCCTTCTCCAGGGGATCTTCCCAACCCAAGGATTGAACCCAGGTCTCCCGCATCACAGGCAGATTCTTTACAAGCTGAGCCACAAGGGAAGCCCTTAACCACTGAACCAACATGGCAGTCCCATTTTTTTTTAATGACAATTTAAAAGGTTAGTAGGAATTCGTCCTTCTTACAGAAGGAGGGTGTGTTGTGTTTATACCGAAATGATCTTCTCTAGATAAAACTGTCCCTAGAGGAGAAAGGGGCAATTTACTTCTTCAGCCCTGATCCTGTGCTCATTAAACAATCCTGTTTTATACTTTGGTCTCCTGAGTTAACCCACTTGCCTGGAGGGACTGACTCACAGAAGCAACTGATGTGGATTCTTCTGTTAGGGATAGGTGTTATTAGAAATACATACACAGATTGGCACCTTCACTTTAGGAGATAGCTGAACAAAGAATAAATCTGGGCCTTTTTATTGTGTTTAATAATTAGAAAAAAAGAGAGGAGTAAGCAGAAAACCATGCCCTTCATACGGAAGGTGAGGTCCGTTTGGACTATGCAGAGTTGGAAGGTAACAGCACCAGGGGCTAGTGGCACCCAGGCCGTGTGCCACACCAATGGAACAGAGGGGCTGGGAGGGAAAGACCTCAGAGGATTTGGGCAGCAGAATTCTAAGCCCCTGTCCTCAGTGGCCACTGTAGATGGATAACATAAGGGTCCTCAGGTTTTCTACGTTCAGCTTTTAATGCTGGCATTTTTGCATCTTATATTTGCACTCTCAATCTCCTTCTTAACATCAGTAGAGGAATTATTCCCATCATGTGGTTGTACGATGCTGCTGCTGCTGCTAAGTCACGTCAGTCTTGTCCGAATCTGTGTGACCCCATAGACGGCAGCCCACCAGGCTCCGCCGTCCCTGGGATTCTCCAGGCAAGAACACTGGAGTGGGTTGCCATTTCATTCTCCAGTGCGTGAAAGTGAAAAGTGAAAGTGAAGTTGCTCAGTCGTGTCCAATTCTTAGCGACCCCATGGACTGCAGCCTACCAGGCTCCTCTGTCCATGGCATTTTCCAGGCAAGAGCACTGGAGTGGGTCACCAGTGCCTTCTCCAGTTGCACGATGATGCTTCCTAAAAGCCAACAGTTTGGTTTCAACAGTGTCACTTTCTTTGCTTTTGGAGCTATTTTGCAATTATACTACTTTTGTGGGGTGGTTTGCTTGATTTTTTACTTTTTCCAAAATATTTTTCAAACTGTGCTCCTGGGAACCCTAGAGGTAGTGCCCTCAAAGAGTTTACAATCGGCCTGGAAAGGGAGACAAACCATCAGTAACCTTACAAGTAGACCAACGCTGGGGCAGGTGCAATGGGAGAACAGAACAGGAGCAGCCACCTCTTTGGAGGTGTCAGAGATGGCTTCTAAGAGTATATGGTCTTGGCTGAGGGTCAAGGATGAGAAGGCATTAACCGGGAGTGCAACCTGAGGGACCACTTACTATGAAGCCTTGGTGACCAAGATAATGTGATATTGGAATAAAGAGAGACAAGTAGATCAATGGAACAGAAAAGAGTCCAGAAATAGTCCTCCAAATACACAGTCAAGTGATTTTTGAGAAAAGTGCAAAGGGAATTCAAGAAAGGGTAGTCTTTTCAACAAATAGTGCCGGAAGACTTCCCTGGTGGCTCAGTGGTAAAGAATCCACCTGCCAGGGGACATGGACGGGTTCGATATTTAGTCCAGGAAGGTCCCACATGCCTCGGGGCAACTAAGCACATGCACCTCAACTGTTGAATCCTGTGAACCCTAGAGCCTACACTCTGCAACAAGAGAAGCCACCACAGTGAGAAGTCTGAGCACCGTGACAAGGAGTAGTCCCCAATCACCCCAACTAGAGAAAGTTCACACACAGCGTGGGAGACCAAGCGCTGCCAAAAAGAAAGAAATCAATTTAACATGGGCTTCCCTGGTAGCTCAGTGGTAAAGAATCTGCCTGCCAATGCAGGAGACACAGGCTCAATCCCTGGTCCAGAAAGATCGCACATGTCTTGGAGCAACTAAGCCCGTCTGCCACAACTATTGAGCCTCGCTCTAGAGCCCAGGAACTGCAATTACTTTGCCCACATTGCCACAACTACTGAAGTCCACACCCTAGAGCTGGTGCTCCACAACAAGAGAAGTCACTGAAATGAGAAGCCTGAGCATCGCAACAAAGACCCATCAAAGCCAAAAATAAATAAATAAAATTATTAACTAAATAAATAAAAGCAAAGTGCTGGAACAACGGAATATCATTAAGCAAAAAAAAAAATTTCAATATTTACCTCACACTGGATGCAAAAATTAATTTAAATGCATCACAAGGACTTCCCTGGTGGTCCAGTGGTTCCACTGGACACAATGGAACTCAGTGCTCCCACTGGACTCAGTGGAACTCAGTGCTCCCACTGTGGGGGGCATGGGTTCAATCCCTGGGCAGGTAACTAACGATCCCGCATCCCACATGCCACAGGGTACAGCCAAAATTTTTTAAATAATTAATTAAATGCACCACAGACCTGATGTAAAACCTACATGTACAAAGCTTCCAGGAGAAAAGCATTGTGACAGAGTAAGGAAAATATCTTAGATTCAATACCAAAAGCAGGATCCATAAAAGAAAACAAAGTTGATTAACAAAACTAATGACCTCTGCTTTTAGAAGACACTGTTCAAACAATGAAAGGGTAAGTGGAAGAAAAATATGCACGTTGTATATTTGATAAATGATTTGCATTCAGAATAAGGGACTTGAAAAACTCAGTAATAAAAAAAACAAGCAATCTGTGGTATAAAATATCAAATTATTACGTTATGCATCAAGAACTAATATAGTGTTGTAGGTCAATTATACTTTAAAAACAAAGAAAAAAAACTCAGAAAAAGATTAGATTTGTGTTACCAGCATGGGGGGTGGGAGGAATTGGAGAAAGGGGGTAAAAAGTTACAAATTTCAAGTTATAAGATAAATAAGTACTAGAAATGTTATATACAATATGTACCTCTATAGTTTTTTTTTTAATTAATTCATTAATATATCTATTTATTTTTGGCTACCCTGGGTCTTCATTGTGGGCTCAGGCTCTTCATTGCTGCCCTAGGGCTTTCTCTAGTTAAGGTACATGGGCTTCTCATTTCTGTGGTTTCTCTTGTTGCCCAGCACAGCTTTTAGGCCTGAGGGCTCAGTAGTTGTGGCTCTCCGGCTTAGTTACTCGGGGGCACATAGGATCTTAGTTCTTGGACCAGAGACGGAATGTTCCTCCCCTTCCTTGGCAGGCCAATTCTTAACTGCTGGACCACCAGGTAAGTCCCATCTAGAGTTTTTAATCAAGTGAACCAATACATTTCCTTTAATACAGAAAAAAAAGTTAAGAGTAAATCCTAAGAGTTCTCATCACAAGGAAAAAACATTTTTTTTTCTTTTATTTTGTATCTATATGAGATGATACATGGTCACTAAACTGACACATGTAAGTCAAATCTTTATGTTGTACACTTTTAACTTATACAATGCTGTATGCCAATTATATTTCAATAAAACTGGGGGAAAAAAAAGCAGCCTAATTTAAAAAACAGGAGAAAAAAAATCGAAAAGACATTTCACTAAGGCAGCTGTATATCTGTGGACTTCCCTGGCAGTCCAGGAATAAGACTCTTAATTTCCACTACAAGCAACACATTTTGATCCCTGGTCAGGGAACTAAGATCCTGAATGCTGTGTGGCAGAGAAAAAGAAAAGATATACATCTGGCAAATAAGCACATGAAAAGATGCTCAACATCATAAGTTATTATGGAAAAACAAAAAAGTCTTTATGGAAAAACAGATTAAAACTACAATGAGACATCATTAAACATCTGTTAGTATTTCTAAAATTAAAAAGACAGCCAAGTGTTGAAGAGAATGTCAAGAAATGGGGACTCTCATATACTGCTGGTAGGAATGTAAAATGATATAATCACTTTTGGAAAACAATTTGGCAGTTTTTTAAAAAGTTAAGTATATACCTACAGTGTGACTCATTCAGTGCTTCCATTCCTAGGTATTCATAAAGAGAAATAAAAACATATGTCCACACAAACTGTACATAAATGTTTGTAACAGCTTTATTTATAATAGCCAAGAATTAGAAACACACACAAATGCCCATCAGCAGGTGAATGGATAAACAAACTGGGATATTTATAAAATGAAATCCTACTCAGGAATAAAAATGAAACAACTACTGATATATGCAATAGTGAAGAATCTCAAAATAATTGAGTGGAAAAAAAAGCCAAGGCAAAGAAGTATCTACTGTAGGATTTCATTGATACAAAATTCTAAAAAATGCAAACCAATATATAGAGACAAAAAGTAGATTAGTGATTGCCTGGGTATGGGACTGGAAGTTACAGGATAGTGAGATTACAAAGGAGGAAGAAACATTTGGGGTGACCTATATGTTCATTATCCTGAGTCTTGTGATGGTTTCATAGGAACATATATGTCAAAATTTTTCAAATAGTACACTTTAAATATCTACAATTTATTGTATATCTGCTGCTGCTGCTAAGTCGCTTCAGTCGTGTCCGACTCTGTGCGACCCCATAGACGGCAGCCCACCAGGCTCCCCCGTCCCTGGGATTCTCCAGGCAAGAACACTGGAGTGGGTTGCCATTTCCTTCTCCAATGCATGAAAGTGAAAAGTGAAAGTGAAGTCACTCAGTCATGGCCGACTCTTCACGACCCCACGGACTGCAGCCTACCAGGCTCCTCTGTCCATGGGATTCTCCAGGCAAGAGTATTGTATATCAATTACCTTCAATAAAGCTTTTTTTTTTTGGCTACACCTCCTGCCTTGCGGGATTTTAGCTCCCAGACCAGGGATTGAACTTGTGGCCCCTGTAGGGGAACCACTGGACTGCCAGGGAAGTTTCCCAATAAGGCTATTTTTAAAATTGAGTTTTTTGGGCTTCCCTGGTGGCTCAGTGGTAAAGAATCCATCCGCCTGCTAATGCCAGGTATACAGGTTCAATCCCTGGTTCCGGGAAGATCCCACATGCCTCAAAACAACTAAGCCCTTGCACAATTATTAAGCCTGTGCTCTAGAGCCTGGAAGCTGCAACAAGAGAAACCATGGCAACGAGGAGCCCCCACATGGCAACTATAAGGTAGCCCCGGATCTCTGAAACTAGAGAAAAGCCTGCGGAGCAATGAAGAACCAGCACAGCCAAAAATACATAAATAAATATATAAAGTTATTTTTTAAAAAGTTGACTCAAAAAATAAATAAATAAAATCTGAGTTTTTAAGACATGCAAAGCTGAAGACTGGGCCAGGAATAATAAGTACCACCATTTGTAATGCTATATTACCTAACAGGTTTTATGCAAAGTCCCTTGCATATATTATTTTATTCTCAAAACAGTCCCATGGAATAGCTACTACTACCATTTTTATTTTTATTTTTTTAAATTTTATTGGAGTATAGTTGCTCTACAATGTTGAGTCAGTTTCTCCTGTGCATACACTCAGTCATTTCCAGCTCTTTTGCAACCCCAAGGACGATAGCCTGCCAGGCTCTCCTGTCCATGGGATTTTCCAAGCAAGAATACTGGAGTGGGTTGCCATGCCCTCCTCCAGAGTTTCTACTGCACAGCAAAGTGAATCAGCTATTCATAAACATATATCCCTCTGTTTTGGATTGCCTTCCCATTTAGGTCACCACAGAGCACTGACTAGGGTTTCTTGTGCTATACAGCTACTACTATTTTTAAATGAATGTATGGAGGTTCAGGGGCTTCCCTGGTGGCTCAGTGTGTAAAGAATCCACCTGCAATGCAGGAGACAAAAGCATTTGTCTGGGTCCCTGTAGACAGGTGAGCTGGGACTCAGTGCCCCACTGCATGTGGGCTTGTGAGCCATAATGTCTGCCAAGACTCATTGTACCAGGACTCATTGTACCGTGGCCCTCATCCTTGTTCATGTGCAGTGAGGTCACCATAAAGAGCCTTGGACTCCAGGTCACCCTTTAGGCATCTCCCAGGTTCAAATGCCCGTGCAGTCATTTCTGATCCCATTTTTTTTCTCCATCTCCTGAAACATTTTCATGGCCCTCTAGACCTCGGGGTTCATTATCAGTAAAAACCCCCAACTTTAACAGTCCCTTCACCATCTGCTCTAAAGAAAACCTGGTTCTCCCGAAAGGACCCTTGACCAGTAATGGAAACTCTCTGCTCCCTGCCCCAACAGCCCCAGTTGCAGGATCTTTTTACATATTTATTTATTCAACTGTGCCAGGTCTCAGTTGTGGCATGAGGGATCGTCGATCTTTGTTGCAGCATGAGAGATTTTTCATTTTGGCACATGGGATCTAGTTATCTGTTGCTGTTGTTGTTTAGTCGCTGTGTCCTCTCCAACTCTTTTGAGACCCCATGGGCTATAACCTGCCAGGCTTCTCTGCCCATGGAATTCTTCAGGCAAGAATACTGGAGTGGGTTACCATTTCCTTCTCCAGGGGATCTTCCCGACCGGGGGATCAAACCCACGTCTCCTGTTTGGCAGGCAGATTCTTTATTGATGAGCCACAATCCAGACCTCCTGCATTGGGAGCATGGAGTTTTAGCTGCTGGACAACCAGGGAAGTCCCAGCTTGCACAATCTTAATTCCCTGACTAGGTTTGATCTCCTTGCAGTCCAATGGACTTTCAAGAGTCTTCTCCAACATCACAGTTCAAAAGCATCATTTCAGAGAGTGGGATGTGGCATTCTAGTGGTTAGGACTCAGCACTTTCACTGCTGAGGGTTCAATGCCTAGTCAGGGACAAAAAAGATCAATATTTTCAATATTTTTTATTTATTGCTGTGCTGCACAGCTTGCAGGATCTTAACTCCCTGACAGGGGAGGGAACCCATTCCCCTGCAGTGAAAGTGCAGAGCCCTAACAGAATCCACCTGCCAATGAAGGAGACACAGACATGAGTTTGATCCCTGGGTCAGACAGATCCCCTGGAGGAGGAAGTGGCAACCCACTCTAGTATTCTTGCCTGGAGAATCCCATGGACAGAGGAGCCTGGAGGGCTACAGTCCATAGGGTCGAAAACAGTCTGACATGACTGAGCAACTGAGCACACTCACACAATGTGTAAAATATATATGTATTTGCTTGTATGCTGCATGCTAACTCACTTTAGTCACACCTGACACTTTGTGATCCTATGGACTGTAGCCTGCCAGGTTCCTCTGTCCATGGGATTCTCCAGGCAAGAATCCTGGAGTGGGTTGCCAGGTCTTCCTTCAGGGGATCTTCCCAATCCAGGGATCAAATCTGTGTCTCTTGCATCTTCTGCTTTGGCAGGCTGGTTCCTTACCACTGGCGCCACCTGGGAAGCCCTGTATTTGCTTGTAGTATATATATTTATTCAGGAAACTAGTTATAAAAACTTATCTCCTGTATAGCTGGGGGGATTTAAGTTATTTTCACCCTGTATGCTTTTGCACTTTTTGAATTCCTTACTTTTTGCATTATAACTAGTTGTGAAGGGGGACCCAGCCACTTCCCCCATACCATACCTTCTGAATTTGCCCTTTTGCTCAAGACTCTGAGTCCCTTAGTCACTCTTATTTTTCCCAATCAGTTCCTTTTTGGCTTTCCTTTTCTCCCAGTTGATCTTGGACTCCTCCATCCACCAATCAGCCATGACTGAAAGAGCACCATGATTTCCATGTTTATATTCTCAAACTAGAGCAAACCAATCATGCATATTCTTCTTTTCTAGAACAATTCTTTAATATTTTTCAAAGTATGGTCTGCAGACCAATTGTATCAGAATTTGGGGGGGATGTTATTAAATTGCAGATTTCCAGACCTAATCCCAGGCACTTTGAATTATGCTATGCATTGTATTTAAATGGTAGGGGTGATTGTACAAGGGAAATTATTTCATTAACCCCTGATTTTTCCATTGGTCAAGTATATTTATTCATCCACCAATGTTGAGCTCCTGCTGTATGTCAGGCAATATAACTGACAATCTAGACGCTGCCCCTGACCTTGTGAGGCACTTCCCAGGGACATTCTTGGAATGGTACCAGTTTTTTGTACCATTTTGGTGATAAAAAGTAGTGATGAACCCTTTTAAAAATTATTTCTTTTTGACTGCGCTGCGTTGTGGTGCACAGGCTCTTTGTTGCTGTGAGTTGCAATGGGTTCTCTTTTTGTGGAGCACAGGCTCTAGGGCTCTCAGCCTCAGTATACAATACTGAGGCATAGTTGCTGGTGGCATGTGGGATCCTATTACCCGGACCACGGATTGAACCCATGTTCCGCATTGGCAGTCGGATTCTTGACCACTGGACCACCAGGGAAGTCCCCGGTGGACCCCAAATTTAAACACTGTGGAGTTTAAAAATTACCTTCTAAGAGTTGTTAGTTTTCCAGGAGGAATACTGATACAATTTTTTTCTTTAATAATAAACATATGACTAAATGGAAACAATAAAGTTTTTGCAACAAAAAATAATAATAAACATGTGAAAAGTGAGTCAATTTAAAGAAAATGACTGCATATGTACAGCAGAAATAGCATGAGGTACAAAAATGTCTGACGTTTGGGCGATACTCATCTGGCCTCCAGAAGTACCTATGGTATAAGAAAAAGAATCAGAGGGACTTCCCTGGTGGTCCAGTGGTTAAGACTCTGTGCTTCCACTGCAGGGGGCACACAGGTATGCTCCCTTGTGGGGGAACTATTAATAAGATACCACATGCTGTGCAGCATGGCCTAAAACCAACCAACCAAAATAATCAGAAGAAGGATAGCTGGGCATGAGGGAAGGTGGGATTGGATGAAGGTGGTCAAAGGCACAAATTTCCAGTTATAAGATAGATAAGTACTAGGGATGTAATGTACATGATAAATATAATTAACATTGCTGTATGTTATATATGAAAGATGTTAAGAGAGTAAATCCTAAGAGTTCTCATCACAAGGAAAGAAATATTTCTTTAATTTTGTATTTAAATGAGACAGTGTTCACTATTGTGGTAGTCATTTCTGATTTATGTTAAGTCAAATCATTATGCTATATACCTTAAACTTATACAGTGCTGTATGTTAATTATATCTCAATAAAACCAGAAGAAAAAAAGGATAGCTAATATTTTTCATGAACTGACTAGATCAGTCAGATCATGTCACTGCTCTGCTCAAAATTCTCCAATAGATTACCATCACACTTTTTGTGTGATATATTTTTGTAATAGCTTTATTGAGCTGTAATTCACATACCACACTAATTCACATCACCCACATAAAATGTGTAACTCAGTAGTTTTTAATAGGTTCACAGAGCTGTGCAACTATCACCGCAATTTCAGAATATTTTCATTACCTCTAAAAGAAATCCCATACCATTTAACAACTGGTCCCCTTTCCCCCACCTTCCTACCCCTGATCTATTTTCTGTCTTTATAGATCTGTTTATACAATCAGCAGTTGATGGACATTTTTTCCTATTTTTTGGCTATCATGCTGTTCTGAACATTCATGTACAAGTCTTTGTGTGGATATGTGTCAGTTTCATGTTCTTTTGGGTACATGGAATGCTGGCTGGGTGATATGGTAACTCCCCGTTTAATTTTTTGAGGAAACTGCCAGATTGTTTTCCAAAGTGGTTACACAATTTTACATTTTTATCAGAAGTGTGTAAAGGTTCCAGTTTCACCACACTATCACCAGCACTTTTTTATTATTATTATTATAGCTGTCCTAGTAGTGTGAAGTGATATCTCACTGTTTACTATCAGACAAGAGTCCAGAGTCTGCCAGGGCCAAAAGGCCCCATGTGATTTGGACCTGTCTTTTATTATATTTTTTAGTATCTACCTGCTGGCTGCGTTGGGTCTTTGTTGCAGCACACAATATCTTCATTATGGCACGTGGACTCCAGAGCACTTGGGCTCAGAAGTTGTAGCTTTCAGGTTCAGTTGCCCCTCGGCACCGCCCATGGGATCTTAGTTCCCAGATCAGAAATTGAACTTGTGTCCCCTGCACTGGAGGGTGGATTCTTAACCACTGGACCACTAGGGAAGTCCTCTGGACCTGTCTTCTCTAACTTTGTGTACCTGTTACAGTTTCAGTTTGCAACTGAAAAACCAAAACAGCTCTAAAACTCAAGATTTTTTGAACTCATGGCAGCAAAACCTGACATGAAATATAGTCTTTCTTTTTTCTACTTAACATGACCATTTTTGTATTTTACTGCAGAAATCCTACTGTTTGGTGCTGTCCCAAATCACTTTGCGTTTCCATGGTGGCTCAGACAATAAAGAATCAGTCTGCTATGCAGGAGACCTGAGTTTGATCCCTGGGTAGGGAAGATCCCTTAAAGGATCCCACTCCAGTATTCTTTCCTGGAGAATGCCATGGACAGAGGAGCCTGGGGGCTACAGTCCATGGGGTTGCAGAGTCGGACACAACTGATCGACTAACACTTTCACATCACTTTGAGAATGTTATCTATTAAATAGTATATGGTCTGTATTACCGTTATAAAATAAACAAGTAATTCCAATGCAAATAAGTTTTCAAGGATTTCAAATAAAAGGATTTTAGACCTGAAGCACTTTCCTCCAGTCCACTGGAATTCAGCCACTGACTGCTTTGCTTTTCGTGACATGCCAGGTGCTGATAAAGGTCCATCTAGTCAAAGCTATGGTTTTCCCAGTAATCATGTATGGATGTGAGAGTTGTACCATAAAGAAAACTGAGCACTGAAGAACTGATGCTTTTAAACTGTGGTGTTGGAGAGGACTCTTGAGTGTCCCTTGGACTGCAAGATCAAACCAGTCCATCCTAAAGGAAATCAGTCCTGAATATTCATTGGAAGGACTGATGTTGAAGCTGAAGTTCTAATACTTTGGCCACCTGATGGGAAGAGCTGACTCATTTGAAAAGACCTTGATGCTGGGAAAGACTGAAGGTGGGAGGAGAAGGGTACGACAGAGGATGAGATGGTTGGACTGCATCACTGACTCAATGGACATGAGTTTGAGCAAACTCTGGGAGTTGGTGATGAACAAGGAAGCCTGGTGCGCTGCAGTCCATGGGGTTGCAAAGAGTCGGACACGACTGAGCGACTGAACTGAGCCGAGGCATACTCCTGCCTTAGGGCATTTGTAGTTGTTATTATCTGCTGGAGAGCTATTTCTCCATTTATGTAAATGGCTTCTCTTTCACTTTTTCTAATTGTTATCTATCAATCTTACAAGGCCATCTTACATAAAACTGTAGCCCTTCCTCAGGCCTAACCACCCTCACACTCCACCCTGACTAAAATGTAATGCTCTGAGACCAGGGTCTTGGTCACCACTTATGTCTTTAGCACTTAGAAATGTTGGCACATAGTAGGTACTCAATATTTCTTGAATAAAAGATCGTTTTGTATCACTTAAGCCACATCAAAATACTGATATAGGAATGACTGTCCTAAAGATTAGAAAATTGAAGACAGAAGTTAGGTAACTCACCCAAGGTTGCATAGTTCCAAGTATGAGAGGTGAGATTTACATTTAGAAGGCAGCTCTCTTAAATCAACTGGACACTTTGTGTATTTATTTAGCTGTGCCAGATCTTAATTCCAACACACAGCATCTTTTTAGTTGCAACTTTCAAACTCTTAGCTGCAGCATGTGGGATCTAGCTCCCTGACCAGGGATTGAACCCAGGCCCCCTGCATTGGGAGCAGTCATAGCCACTGATCAGGAGGCAGTCAGATGCTTGTTTTAATAGAGAACTTGGACTCAGAAACAAAGTACCCATGCATGCTAAGTTATGGAGAGAGAGGCAAACAAAAAAGAAAAGCCAGGAATTGAGGTTGAAGGATGGTCCAGGACCTCAATGAAACCTGGTTACCACAGGGAATTGACCTGAAATCCCATAACCTCACAGGTGGACATTGGACCAATAACTGAAGAGCCCAGAAGCTTCTACCTGGCTTGAATACTCTTCACCAGAAATGTTACAGAGGTGAGGTGGTGAGACTGCAATTCTCCCCCTCCTAATAGTCCATTAAAACAAGCTGGGGGTGAGGGGTAAGAGGCAAGGGCTCAAAGATCTTTATCATCTTTTTGGTGACTAACTACTAAAATTATCAGCCCACAACAGCTTAAGAACAGGCCACTGATCTTGCAGTGCAAATATCTGAAAATGACCTGTGGGCCACTTCTGATAACTTAAGTGGCTTTCTTTTCTAGGATAAATTATGGCTATCTATATAGGACTTAACTTTACCACAGGTGGCACATTAGATATCCTTGTTGTCCATTAGACACAACTTCCCAACTGGTGGTAGATTGGGAGGTGGGGTGGGACTATTTTAGGTTCTGAAGCATGTGGAGTCCTTTTGAGTTTTTTCTGGCAGTCAAAAGTCAGATTATCTTCTAGTAGATAGACAGCTACAGCAATTCCTAGCCTTCAGGCTCTTGAATCCCTGGAGGATAGGATTATACCTTGCACATTAATCCATTTTTAAACCCATGGGAGAGCCAAGGATAGGCTGTGCTTACCTATAAACATCTCAAAAGTTATCTCACAGCAGTTACATGGTCCAGATTTACTACTTGAATCTGGTTTTACTAAGCAAACTGGGATTTGGGACCACCAGGTTTACCATTTGTTTTCACCATGAATGGGACTTCCTTCTACCTTCTATCCAATGTTTTATCCTTGGTGTTAAAAGGGGTCATTAGTGTAGAGGAATGAAGGAGCAGAGGTATTGGGAGGGGTCTCCCGAAAGGATGGAAACCCACACCTACAGTGTTCTAACAAATCCAGGACTTGCCACAGCTGTTTCAGCACATGCATGAATATGTGGAACATAAGCAAGACAGGATCAACAACTTCCAGCTGGGTTTCTTTGATTAAAGGTTCTCCCATTAAGACCACCATTATGCTCCGAAACACTCCATCCCTTCTTTGCTGTCATATCCTTTGAATATAGACATTTGAGAAAATGTGTTTCCCAGAACAATGTGCACTTTAATCAAAACTTCCAAGCTACTAGTTTAAGGAAAAAAATCATATAACCTAACCAGCAAAGTGCTTAGCAAACAACTTACATATTAATTTTTCAAATATATGTGTACATTTGATCCTTGAACAAAGCACTGGTTAGGGGCACCATCTCTTCAAAAATCCTTATATAATTAATTTTTAGAGTTAGCCTTTTGTATCTGTCTGTACTTTCACACTTAAGGATTCAACCAACTGTGGATTACGTACTATGTATTTACTGAAAACAAAATCACCCCTGCCCCCTGCAGTTAAACCCATGTTGTAAAGGGTCAACTGTGTATTCCTAGCTGGGAACCCTTATTTCTGAATTCTGGAACAAATGTAGCCACAGACTACAGCCTTTTCCCAGACTTTTTGCACAAACTCCCCTCTTATGGGACTTCCACAAATTTCTATGAACACCTGGCATTCAGGGCATTGTCATCCCATAGAGCAATGTACCACAGAAAGATGAAGGCTGGATGATCTGCTTAGCAGATCAAGATAGGCAGGTAAACTTGACAAGGTTAAGGACATGAATACAGATCCCCTTATGCTATTCAAGTTGTGGACTTTAATTTATTAAAGTCTTCATGTTGCCACAAGAGGAATGCACACCTTAGTCTAAGTCACTTCCTGATGCACTCCTCACTCTGCTAGTTTCCTCCCCATTTTTAAGACACCAACTTAAGCCATTTGCCAGGCTGAATTAATCAAACACAGATGCCCTAATTCCTCGCCCCCACCCCTAAGCTATGCAAACTGGGGAGACCAAAGACAGAAATAAGATGTACACAATTCCCACTCCATCTGGCAACATATATTCAACTTGCTACATAAAGTATAATTTCCATTTTATTGTCTTTTCAGAGAAACCAATATTTCTTCAGTCTTTAAGGACTTGGATCCTTACATGGGCTTTGGTGGAGGACGAGGAGCAGCACCCTAAAAGACAAAGTGAAAGAATTAAAAAATCACCAATGGAAGCGTCCCCTCTCAAAGAACCTGACCACTACCTTCCCGTCACTAACAGTGTATTATTTGGTCCATAAAGGCATGGAGAGATGTGGAAGATTACACTACTCATCTGAAACAGACTAACTTGAAGGCAAATGTTTCAGGTGTGGGTCTTACCAGACTTAGTTGACCCCACCCATAGGCAGAGATCTTAATTTAATATTCCTTGTCCTCATTTATCTTTCCTCTATTATCCCTACAAAAAAGATCTTCACAACCCAGATACTAAATCCCAGATCTGGTTTTGCTCAATAAAACTAGATTCAAGTAGTAAATCCGGACCATGTAACTGCTGTGAGATGTCTCTTGAGATGTTTATAGGTAGGCACAGCCTATCCTTGGCTCTCCCCAAGGGTTTAAAAATGGATTAATGTGCAAAGTACAATCCTATCTCCAAGGATTCAAGAGCCTGAAGGCTAAGAATTGGTGTAGCTGTCTATCTACTAGAAGATAATCTCTGACTTTGGACTGCCAGAAAAAACTCACAAAAGTACTTTCTACATGCTTTTGAACTGTGGTGTTGGAGAAGTCTCTTGAGAGCCCCTTGGACTGCAAGGAGATCCAGCCAGTCCATCCTAAAGGAAATCAGTCCTGAATATTCATTGCAAGGACTGATGGTGAAGCTGAAACTCCAATACTTTGGCCACCTGATGCGAAGAACTGACTCAATGGAAAAGACCCTGATGCTGGGAAAGATTGAGGGCGGGAGGAGGGGGCAACAGAGGATGATGGTTGGATGGCATCACTGACTCAATGGACATGAGTTTGAGTCAACTCTGGGAGTTGGTGATGGACAGGGAGGCCTGGCATGCTGCAGTCCATGGGGTTGCAAAGAGTCAGACACAACTGAGCAACTAAACTAAACTGAACTACCCCTCTGGTTTCCATACCTCTTTTAAGGTACTCACCGCAGGTCTAAATCGGGGTGGAGGTGTTCGGTCCTTCCGGGCTTCCCGAGAGCGATTCCTGACTACCTTGCTGTGAATGGCACAACTCACGCAGTAATGTAGTTTCACATACAGCTTGGGAAGCACATAGGCTAAGAAACAAAAATAATTAGAGCTGTGATACTAGATACAGTACCCACCTTGCCCTGTTCTTCCTTGCTCCTTCTAACCCTCAAAAATAAACTCACTTAGAAGTCAGGCATACCTACAAGATTTCACTCCCAAAGCCAACCGTTCAGTTTATACCTAAACACACGTACACAGTTCACAAATGAATGTTCCCCTACCAACCCATCCTATTACCAGTGGGACTAAATCCACACCACATATGCAATAGGATGGAATGCAGCTCCTTCAGTAATTTCGCCAGCCCTAATGCCTACTTCTGGCCCCTTTCCCAATTACTTATGAAATTTAACAAGTCTTAAGAAAAGGAAATGATAAAACGACACCATATCGCTCTAAAAATCACCCTTGTCGGCCCATCTAGACTCCTTCTTCCACTCTTAAAAAACTCCTTTCCACAACAAGCTGCCCAACTCAAACGTTTGGCAACAATTCAAAAAGGTTTTTACATTTACCACGTTTACAGCCAGCGCTCCCCAAGTTTTGATACAGGATAAACACTGAAAGTACTTCTGGAATCTCATCCCCTACAGAGGCAGTCACAAAATAAGACTCAAAGACTGTGCAAGACCACAAAAAAAACCCTCTCTGTCCAGATAGGGCTCAAAACGGCACACAACGCAGCAAAAACACCATTCTCTTCTACCGACAACAACCGTTAACAGTGCAAGAAAAGTGCTAGGGATGCTCCAAAGAACAGAGCCCACGGATGGCGGGTGGCGGAAGGAAGTGGTTTTAGATATCAGGATACTCGCACATTTCGCGCTGCGGACTCACTCACCGTCGAAAACACTCGCTTCAGAAATGTCCCTGACGGCTGCGGCCTCTACGATGTTCCGAATAACGAACTTCTTAATGGCCTTATCCTTGGGCACGCATCGGGCACAGTTGGTGCAGCGAATAGGCTGCACGTGGCCGCGGCCCTTTTTGGCACGACCGTTGTTCCTTCTTTTCTTGGTCTGCATCAGGATGAAAGTCCCATAAGAAGAAGGAGCAACTTACCCGGCCTTAGCCCCCTTCCGGCCACATTCCTTGCCGGCCACCCCCAAGAAAGCGCCACTCAGATCTCCAGTCCCTCCGCAAATCCCCCCAAGCCGGGAAGAAACATACTCTCTTTCCATTCTTCCACCGCGGTCCAGGCTTTCAACCCTCCCCGCAATCTCAGAATCGGCTCCTCTCAGTCTCCACCCGGCCCCGTACTATTCCCCACACATTTGCACTCACCATCTTGGAAGCGCGGAGGCAAGAGAGGATCCGGCTACGAATCCGTCTCTCTTATATAGACTGAGATCCCTCCGCTCACGGCCCCTAGCTGTCTCCAGGCCACACGCCAAAACAGGAATGCACTTTACTCAAATTTTCTTTATTGTTCAGTGTTCCCGCTTAAATCTAGGGTAGGAAGGTGCTCTTCGAGTTTATTTTCCGTTGCACAAAGTGACTATGGGACTATTTAATCAACTGGCGGAAGAAAATTAGAGTTATATGCTTCCCAGCAACCCTTGCGACGCCCTGCTCCGGACGTAATTCTGGCTACTATAACTCTCCGTTTTTGCGATGCTAGGCGCGGAAGTTGCCCCACGCAGAAGGCAAGTTACAATCCCTATTAAGAGGCCGGAGGGGAAGAGATGCATGGTGGGAGTTGTAGTGTGAGGTTGGCAGGCCATGGGCCCCCAGCACTTAGACCGAAGTCTGCACCACGCCACTGGGAGACGCTGTTTCTCTGACATTCCAGTTGGTGCAAGAATGAGAAACCCAAGGCGGAGCGTGGTGGGAGGGGAATAAAACATTTTAATTCCTCCTTCCAATACATCATCCACTCAAGGGACATGAGTCTGAACAAACTCTGGGAGATAGTGAAGGACAGGGAAGCCTGGCGTGCTGCAGCACATGGGGTCGCAAAGAGTCGGACATAACTGAGCGATTGAACAACCACGTTCCAATGAATATGGAGGAAGCCCCTGCCCAGTGAGGAGCCCTGGACAAGTGCGTTGGTGCTAGGGCTGTTTCTCATTCACTTTTTTTTTTAAATTTCTGGATCCTGCTAGCACAATGCTAGGCGCTGTAGTAAGCATTGTGTAAATATTAACTCATTTAAACCTCAACAAGCCTATAACCTATAAAGTAGGTTATATTACTATCCTTAATTTACAGATTGAAGAACCGTGTAGAGAGGTTGAAATTGAGGTTGGCCGAAGTCACATCGTGCTAATAAGAGGTGTTCTGGCTTCACTATACTATGCTGCCTCTTACCTAACAAACAAATGGATGGGAGATAGCCTGGACTAGTGACTTAAGACGATTTGACTCAGAATCCTAGTAGAAATATATTTTACATTGGTACTCAGTACATGTACAAATACACATACACACACAAAAGTGAAACACAAACTTCATGAAGCCATGCCCTTACAACATAAGGTACGCAGTTATGTTTTATTTTCTTTTAATAAGTGTTGATCAATCCACACCAAGGTGATTGCACCACTCTCTGATGACTCTGACCCCCTACTGAAAAATACTTTATTTTTTCCAAGTTCTTGAGCAAGAGTGGCTATACATGGGTAGCTACCCACACAGTTCAGTTCACTTCAGTCTCTCAGTCATGTCTGACTCTTTGCCACCCCATTCTATTGTTTTCCTCTATTTCTTTGCATTGATCACTGAGGAAGGCTTTCTTATCTCTCCTTGCTATTCTTTGGAACTCTGCATTCAAATGGATATATCTTTCCTTTTCTCCTTTGCTTTTCGTGTCTCTTCTTTTCACAGCTATTTGTAAGTCCTCCTCAGGCAGCCATTTTGCCTTTTTGCATTTATTCTTGGGATACAATGTCGCGAACCTCTGTCCATAGTTCTTCAGGCACTCTATTAGATCTAATCCCTTAAATCTATTTATCACTTCCACTGTATAACTGTAAGGGATTTGATTTAGGTCATACCTGAATGGTCTAGCGGTTTTCCCTACTTTCTTCAATTTCAGTCTGAATTTGGCAATAAGGAGTTCATGATCTGAGCCATAATCAGCTCTTGTTTTTGCTGACTGTATAGAGCTTCTCCATCTTTGGCTGCAAAGAATATAATCAATCTGATTTTGGTACTGACCATCTTGTGATGTCCATGTGCAGAGTCTTCTCTTGTGTTGTTGGAAGAGGGTGTTTGCTATGGCCAGTGCATTTTCTTGGCAAAACTCTATTAGCCTCTGCCCTGCTTCATTCTGTACTCCAAGGCCAAATTTGCCTGTTACTCCAGGTATTTCTTGACTTCCTACTTTTGCATTCCAGTCCCCTATAATGAAAAAGAAATCTTTTTGGGTGTTCGTTCTAGAAGGTCTTGTAGGTCTGACAAAACGTGGTCCACTGGAGAAGGGAATGGCAAACCACTTCAGTATTCTTGCCTTGAGAACCCCATGAACTATATCAAAAGACAAAAAGATAGGACACTGAAAGATGAACTCCCCAGGTTGGTAGGTGCCCAATATGCTACTGGAGATGAGTGGAGAAATAACTCCAGAAGGAATGAAGAGATGGAGCCAAAGCAAAAACAACACCCAGTTGTGGATGTGACTGTCAGTTCAGTTCAGTCGCTCAGTCATGTCCGACTCTTTGCGACCTCATGAATCGCAGCACGCCAGGCCTCCCTGTCCATCACCAACTCCCGGAGTTTACCCAAACCCATGTCCACCGAGTGGGTGATGCCATCCAACCATCTCATCCTCTGTCGCCCTCTTCTCCTCCTGCCCTCAATCCTTCCAAGCATTAGGGTCTTTTCCAATGAGTCAACTCTTCCCACGAGGTGGACAAAGTATTGGAGTTTCAGTTTCAACATCAGTTCTTCCAATGAACAACCAGGACTGATTTCCTTTAGGATGGACTGGTTGGATCTTCTTGCAGTCCAAGGGACTCTCAAGAGTCTTCTCCGACACCACAGTTCAAAAGCATAAATTCTTCGACACTCAGCTTTCTTCACCGTCCAACTCTCACATCCATACGTGACCACTGGAAAAACCATAGCCTTGACTAGACGGACCTTTGTTGGCAGAGTAATGTCTCTGCTTTTCAATATGCTATCTAGGTTGGTCATAACCTTCCTTCCAAGGAGTAAGCGTCTTTTAATTTCATGGCTGCAATCACTATCAGCAGTGATTTTGGAGCCCAAAAAAATAAAGTCTGACACTGTTTCCACTGTTTCCCCATCTACTTCCCATGAAGTGATGGGACCAGATGCCATGATCATAGTTTTCTGAATGTTGAGCTTTAAGCCAACTTTTTCACTCTCCTCTTTCACTTTCATCAAGAGGCTCTTTAGTTCTTCTTCACTTTCTGCCATAAGGGTGGTGTCATCTGCATATCTGAGGTTATTGGTATTTCTCCCAGCAATCTTGATTCCAGCTTGTGCTTCTTCCAGCCCAGCGTTTCTCATGATGTACTCTGCATAGAAGTTAAATAAGCAGGGTGACAATATACAGCTTTGACATACTCCTTTTCCAATTTGGAACCAGTCTGTTGTTCCATGTCCAGTTTGAACTGTTGCTTCCTGACCTGCATACAGGTTTCTCAAGAGACAGGTCAGATGGTCTGGTATTCCCATCTCTTTCAGAATTTTCCACAGTTTATTGTGATCCACACAGTCAAAGGCTTTGGCGTAGTCAATAAAGCAGAAGTAGATGTTTTTCTGGAACTCTCTTGCTTTTTCGATGATCCAGCGGATGTTGGCAATTTGATCTCTGGTTCCTCTGCCTTTTCTAAAACTAGCTTGAACATCTGGAAGTTCACGGTTCACGTATTGCTGAAGCCTGGCTGTGACTGGTGATGGAAGTAAAGTCCGATGCTGTAAATAGCAATATTGCATAGGAAACTGGAATGTTAGGTCCATGAATCAAGGCAAATTGGAAGTGGTCAAACAGGAGATGGCAAGATTGAACATTGACACTTTAGGAATCAGTGAACTAAAATGAACTGGAATGGGTGAATTTAACTCAGATGACCATTATATCTACTCCTGTGGGCAAGAATCCCTTAGAAGAAATGGAGTAGCCATCATAGTCAACAGAAGTCCAAAATGCAGTACTTGGATGCAATCTCAAAAATGACAAAATGATCTCTGTTCATTTCCAAGGCAAACCATTCAGTATTACAGTAATCCAATTCTATGCCCCGACCAGTAATGCCGAAGAAGCTGAAGTTGAATGGTTCTTTGAAGAACTACAAGATCTTCTAGAACTAACCACACAGTTGTCTCCAAAATTGAAGAAACTTTGGTGTCAATGTGACCTCTCAGGATTCAGATCCAAGATAGTACAGATGGAGACAGACCCTTCATTTGTGAGTCATTCAGGAGTCTAAACACACCAGATTCACTTGTCCATCTAACAACCCATCATGGTTTCTGCTAATTTGTAACCCATGTAATTGGAGTTAAAATTTATTTCCCAACTTTTGTTTTGGCTTCAAAACAACTGTTTGTGGTCTTTTTCTAGTTTCAATTTGCTAGTTTCAATGGGATATAGAAAATGACAGACTCTAGATGGAAGTGTCTCCAGTTTTCACTTCAACGTAGTCTCATGGAAAACACAAAGCAGATAATATTGTATGGAATGGTAATGAGGTAGATAGGACAGAAAAAACTTCAGTGATGGGGACAGAAAATAGTTAATATTTAAGAACAAAGTTAATGTTCCTATGTTGGTTTTTCTTTGGATTTTCATAGCCTGAGAGTTTTACCAGCTGGATTTCTGGGCATTAAGGGAAAAACACAGACTTTGGAATAAGACACTATATCCTTGGGTTCAAATACGGGTTCTGTCACTTACTGATAAGTCTTAGACAAATTATTTATTCTCTCTTGGGTTTTAATTCTTCACTAGTAATGAATTATTTTATAGGTTGTCTCTACCTATTCATTTCCCTAAGTTAAATGAATACTTGGCACAGTGCTTAGCATTTATGGAATGCTCAAGAACTGGTAGACTTACTATCATCATATCATTATCATACATAACTATGCATGTTATGTGTCTTGTATCTCCCTTGGTGTATGGTATGTCTTACATGTAGTAGGTACTCAACAAATGAATCTCTGCTTTGTATGCATAGGCAGGTTGGGCTTTCTCTCCTATCCTGAAGGCACTCCTGGTGGGAAAATCTCCTCCACTTCCCATTCTAGTTTGAAAATTCTTCTGTTCTGTAGTAACATCTTGAGCATTCTTGTTTGGTTTCCTCTCAGTCTTAAGACTTGTTCATCTTCAAAAACGTTTGAAAGTTAAAGTGAACGCTCAGTTGTGTCTGACTCTTTGCGACCCCATGGACTATACAGTCCATGGAATTCTCCAGGCCAGAAAACTGGAGTGTGTAGCCTTTCCCTTCTCCAGGGGATCTTCCCAACCCAGGTCTCCCACATTGCAGGCAGATTCTTTACCAGCTGAGCCTCAAAACATTTAGTAGTTGGTATAATATGCTGCAAGAAGGTCCCCCTCCCTCCTAGCAGAAAAGGAAGGCAAAGGAAGTCTTCAAAAACAACCAGGGGTGTTAAATTACTCATGTTTATTTATAACAGACCTTCAGCCAGTACAGTACAAAACTTACAGTAGTATATCTCCGTTACACAAATATTTACTTACAATATATTACATATACAAAATGCTTTGCAATAAGTCTCAAAAGCTAGTTTAACTCCTCTTGAGAAAGGAGAAAAACTCTTTAAAAAAAAAAAAGGAGGGAGGGGGCCCCAGAGGAAGAGGAGGAGGTGAAGGGGTAAGATCCAAGGAGACACCAAGCATAGGCTACAAATGAAACCCTGGGAGAGAGAGAAGAGAGGTGGTATTGCACTTACTTCTGTGTTTTATTTTTTCTTTTTGTTCTCATAACTTCTGATTAAAAATATATATATTATATATATATATTATGTACACAAGGAAAGAAGCTGCCAGAAGTATTACAAAATCGCATCCGCAGCTTGGACACTGACACGAAAAAACAAAGGTCTGGAAAAGTGTCTATTTAGAAATTTTTTTGTGTGGTGTTGATTTTAAATATCAGTATAAAAGGAAAACACCTCTTTTCTCCATGTGGGTTTCAATGTGTGTTTTTTCTTTTTCTTTACTTTTTTTTTTTTATGCAAAAGGAGCTGGGAGAGAGCATGAGGATGTTTGAGGTTCCAGAGTTGGAAGGCTCTGGAAAGTAGGATTTTGTACCTAAGACCCTGGTTAAAGTGCAGTGATGGTCTGGAGAGAGACAGAGTGCCCTTCTCTCCCCTCCTTAGCACCTGGTCTTGCCCTTCCAGTCTCTGCTCTCATGGGCTCAGAGTATGGCCTCAGAGCATAGTCCTTCATGTTCCAGGAGGTTACAGGTGCCAAAACAGTTGGGGAGGGGATGGGGCACCCCAAGGCTTCGATACCCCAGAATGGACTAGTCCTTATGAGGTGTCACCAAATACACAGCAGACACAGAAGAGGTGGTGAGGGCAAGTCTAATAGGAAGGGGCTCGATAACCAGGAGAGTTGAGGGGAACCCCAGATATGAATCTCAGCTCTGCTGCCATTCTGAAACAAGGAGCCGGTTCCCTGGGGGTGCTCTCAAGAAGACTCTCCCCTTCTCCAGAGACCACTCTCCTACCAAGTGGCTCCCCGATCCCCTGCCCTTGGCAGCATCTGTTTATTGCTACATTGTCAAGGAGAAACAATCAACCCACAGTGTCCCTCCCTGACAATCTGGTTCTCTTGGGGAGACCACATAGTGGGGGAGAAGAGGAGAAGTTTTTAGGGTCTCCCTTCCCATAGTAGGATAAGGTAGACTCTCTTAGAGCCCTTAAGAGCCCCAATCCCAGGGTCTGTTCCTTAGCCAACCCTTTACCATCCCCCTGAATTATCCCTGATAGGGAGTGAGAAAAGTAGGAGGCAAAAGAGCCAATAAGGAAAGGACATGTGGAAAGAAAAATGGAAGGGAAGAGAAAAGGGGAGAGAGAGAGAGAGAGAAGGACCAAGTGTTACAACTTGTGAGGTGTTCCGTTTGGTTTTTACTTTTTAATCTTTAAATATAGAAAAACAGGCTTTGGTTTGAATCTCAAGGAAGCAGAGAATGGGATGGCTGTGGCCTTGGGCAGGGAACTCTTGTCGAAAGAGACCTCCACTTGGCGGTGGAGCTATCTCCTCCTGCCCCTGTCTCACTATCTAGGTTACCCAAATAGCCAGGAGTCTCTGCAGTAGCCAGGAGAGTGCCCCCTCCTGCCCTACATCTGGGAGCTGAGTGTAGAGGGGGTAGTAAAGGATGACTCTCCCAGTTCAGTTGTGCCCATCCCATTCTTGCTGGCACAAGAGTAGAATGGGGAGAGGGGCGTATGCCCTTGCTCATCCTGGGGATAATTTTTGGTTATACTGAAAGTTAGGAGAGAGAAAAGAGACATCCTTTTCTCCCTGCCACTGATTCTAAGAACAGGGCCCAGGAGTCCAGGGATGAGAGGGTGAATCCTGCTAGCGGGGAGAAGGCAGCATGACTGGGGGGCTGAGGATACCCCCTTGTTATCAGGCAGCAACCCACCAGTTTCTCATAGGACAGGGACCGTAGGAGCCCTTGAGAGCCCAAGTAGGTCACTAGAATGAGGAAGTTTGAGAGGTGGGAGAGAAAGAGAGGAATTTTGACCCATTCCCTTCCCTGGTTCCCAGTTAGGCACCTGTGGCTCCACACGTGTCAGAGACAGAGGATTGCTGACCTAGCCTTAGCCCCTGAGAATATAAATTTGGGGCATTCCAAGGAGAGAAAAACCACCACTGAGTAGACGGGCAGTTTGAAGAGAATACAGCAGTGTTGGGGGTTGTTCGAGGAGAGAAGAGAGATATCACATTGGAGAGGCAGATCCCAAATGTGGGCTTTGGGGAACTCCAGTTCCTAGTGGGATGTCAAGAGGACCCTCAGTCCCAGGGTGCCTGGGGAGAATTTCTTCAGCCTCTCCTACTTCCAAATGAGGGATTTCTTCATTTGATCAGGAGTCGTGCAAGCTGCCTAAGGTGAGAGGGCACAAGAGGTATGGAGTACCAGGTTGAAGGGTCCCAGAGAGGAGAGGTAATGCCACAGAGCTAAGGTAGGTATAGAGAGAGTGATCAGCATCAAAACGGAAGAATCAGATATGGTAAAAGATGAGGACCTAAATCAGGAAGCCCAAGGCCTCTTAGCACTAAGAGGAGCTTCCTACTCCTGGGGCTGTTGGAGAAAGCTCAAAGAGAAAAATTAGACCTAAAGTGGAAGGGGACTGTGGGCAGGAAGGTGGGGGTATGGTAAGTGATATAAGTTAAAAAAAAAAGAAGCAAAAGAAAACTCAACAAATTATATTAATAAATAACTCAGTGAGCATGGTGGGATGAGAGGAGAAGAGAAAAAGGAGAAAGATAAGCAAAAGACCTGTTTCATCACAATGCTTAGATCAGTCAGGGGGGAGGAGGAGCACAGGTGAGGACGGGTCAGGGTCAAGGGTGAAGTCAGGTAGCCAGTGGGGGGGCTACACAACCCAACTCCTAGGGACATGGTGGGGACAGGGCTAGCCTCCTGCAGGCAGGGCAGTGGAGTGGTGGACTGAGGTGGGGGCAGGAGGTCGCTAGCCCACCTTGTGCTCCCCCCGGACAATGTGGGAAGAGAACTCGTACCGGTCCTGGCTGTGGTAACCACAGATGTTGCACTCGAAAGGGTCTCGGAAGCCATGGCAGCCCATGTGGATAGTGAACATGACATGGTCCAGGAAGAGGATGCGGCAGTGCTCGCACTTGAAGGCCTTCACCGGCTCACCGCTCTCACCCACCACCCGAAGCACTTCCTTGGAGGGGCCTGGGGTGCCCCGCAGTAACCCCTCCTGTGGCTTGGGGTCCTCTTTGGCGTAGGCAGGACTGGGCCGGCCCACCACAATGGCGGGAGGAGGCTGGGGTGGGGGGCCCTGAGGGAGTGACACCACCCCCCCAACTCGATCTTCGTGGTTGCTCTCTGTATCTGTGGAGTCCTGGCAGCCATTGCTGGGGGAGGCCCCAGGGTCAGTCAGGGGGCCTCGGGCCCGGTAGAGGAGGGGACCTCCATCAGCTAGATCCTCGGGCCCCTCACCTGCTTCCCGGGACCCCGGAAGCTCCAGTCGACCAGAGAGGGGCTGCATCTGAGTGTAGACAGAGCTGATGACGGGCGTGAGTTCTGAGATGCAGTTGGTGGGTGGGAGGCGGAGGGGACGCAGATGTTCGGCCCCCACGAAGGCCAGAGAACCTCCGAAGCCAGGCTCCAGGCCATGGTGTGCCACCAGCTCCACATCCTTCTCGTAACCGCCCGAGTTCACATCGTAGGGGAGGTCTGAGAGGCTGAAGCGCATCTGCTTCTCACCTGCAGAGAGAAGGGTCTCAGGAGGGCTGACTCTGGATAAGGAGTCCAAGCTCCCCTAGGATTTCTTCTTTGTTTTCTTTCCCTGGGGATGGGTATAACATTATTCACCACCCTTCATTTACCTCCCACAAGGTCAGGTCCTCTGTGGGGCTGCTCCCCAACCCTGGGCTATAATCTTAGAGAAGGACTTGGTCCCAGCCCACTGGTCTTGAAAACTTACTTCCTTCATTGCGCTCCATAAAGAGAGCTAATGGCCAGGGACCCCCATACACACCTTTTCTCTCTGACTCAAAGGACCCTTCTCTCAGCCCCCATAATCTGACTCAAAGGTCCCTTCTCTCAGCCTCCATAAACAGAAGTCCTTACCATTTTCAAAAACTGGAAAAGCCTGACCCCCAACCCTCTCCTCTTACAACCATCCTGAGAGCCCTCAACTCTGACCCCTCTTCCCCCTCATGAGGGATGTTCTCCCTCTTCACTCCCCTCCCATTCTGGGGATACATTCTGAACACTAAGAGACCACCAGGCTGCTCTCTTCCACTCCAAGCAAATCTCCAGACCCAATTGGTCTAACAGCTACCAGTGCTCAGATTTAGACAAGTGGTGGCTTCCAGCTGATGTCTCCTCTCCAAGTGGACTCTTACCTACAAATTTCTGGGGGGTGGAACGCTTGCGTTTGGTGAGGCTGTTGGCCAAACGGTCAATGAAAGTTGGCCTCTCAGAGGATGAGTGCAGCATGGAGTCTGGCACCATCTCCAGGTCCCGTATCTCATCACCTGGTGGGAGGGAGCAGGGGTGGGGTGGGGTGGGCGCGACAGGCAGGAGTAGCTGAGCAGGGGAAGCAGGGGCCCAGCTGCCTTTGCCTGGAGAAAACCAGCAGGTCGGTAGCTGAGGAAAGTCATATCGGACGCCTGGGAAATGGCACTCTGCTTACTGCACCCCATCTAGAGCTCACTACAGCACATTTCCGGTGATGTGGGGACAATTATATGCATCTGACCCTTGACTGCACACCTCCTTGTATGCTCTCTCTCTCTCCCATTAGACTGGCAGCATAGATGAAATCCTCCCTATCTCTGGATCTCCCTACAGCACCCACCACGGGGCTCTGCACCAACTCGGGTGCTCGGCACATTTATCTGTTCCAGAGATCCCATCGCTTTGTGAGGGTAGGTGCTGGGGTCGCCCCTGTCCTGCACTCCCTGTCCTGCGGCCTCACCTGATTGGCCAGCCAGAGCTTGGGCTTCAGTGCTGAGACTCTGCAGGTAGTTATGGCACCGCTCCTTGTGCTCCTCCAGGGTGCTCTGCTGTTTGTAGCTCCGGCCGCAGTAGTTGCACTTGTAGGGCTTGCCCACCGTGGGGGAGGAGACTGCAGAGAAGAGGGAAGAGAGGGCATCAGAGTCACTGGTCACTGGTGCTGCAGAATCATCCAGGAGCAGGTATGCATGGAAGTGAGGAGGAAGGCACGTGGCTCAGTTGAGTTCTCTGGCTAATCTTTCCCCAGCTTCAGTGGCCAGCGTGGACAGACGGTGGAACCTTGAAGAAGAGAGACAACGCACTGGGATGGGAGGAGAGAGGGCACGTGGCTTCGGACTGTTGGTGGGCCTCAAGATGGCCACGTTGCTGTTCAAAGGAAGGAAGGACCCGGGGACTTTGCAGAGGATCATCCCTGGCAGGCAGGCTGGCCCCACCCCAGGATCTCAGAGTCTGGGGCCCAGACTGTGGTTTAACCTTTCCATGTGGCAGGCGGGTGTAAGGGCTGTTTATCAGACAAGGGGATTTTTTTGCTTACGAATTATCTGCTTCAGTTTGGGGGAAACTGGTGGGCTGGGGTGACAGAAATGAGAGCCCTCAGCTCTGCCAGGGTTGGGAGGGGCATGTTCACTGACCTTTACTTGTACTTTTACCTCCATCCCCGGCCTGGTTTTAACTGCTCAGTTTTCTTTTTCACTACACTGAGATATACCAAGAGAGCCCCAGAAAAACCATCACTGATAGAGAAATTCTGAGAAGAGAAAAATAAATAAAATAACCAGAGGAAAGTAAAGGGAGAAAACACCAATTTTTGGGGGTCTTTTTTTTTAAACAAAGAAGAGGTTATAAAGATTTTGTTTCCAGTGACGAAAAAAAGGTTGGGAAAACTGAGATCAACATTTCCTTTGAAAACAACTTGAGAGAGGATATTTGTAAAAGTATGTTGTCACTACTGAGCAGGGAGACAAGAGAAGGTATCTTCAGGAGGCTGGTAATTACTACCGGCCACTGCCCCTACTCACACACACCTAATCTAGACTAAGTCACCTACTGCCTTTTTGCTCTTGCTCTGTAAACCCGAGCGGTAGGGGGATAAGATGAATGCCATGGTCCTCGTCCACCCAAGACTCTTGGAGAGATGGTCTAACATCTGGGAGAGGAACTCCCTTTTCTTTCCTATAGTGTGAGCTGTGATAGAAAACATCTCACAGAGATGAGACCCAACAGTGTGTCTCTGTCCACCTGTGTCCCTAAAATGTCCTACACAACAACATCCCATGTCCTCCCAGCTGGCCTCGCTGTGGTTGGTAATTCTAGGGGCCAAGCCATCTTTGTTCCAAACCAGCAGGGGGAGCCACCCTTTTCCTCAGAAAAGGAATTTGACTTGCTCGCATCTGCCACTCACACCTGCCATTAATTGGATTCCAGCGAGGCTGTAGAATAGCTCTGTGATAATAACATCTACCTTGGACTTGTTATGAGGATCACATGAGGGAGGAGACACATGTAAAATATTTGTAGATTATAATGCCTGAATCAATAATGATCTTTTTCCCTGGTTCTCCACATGCATAGAGAGAAAGAGGTCCCAGTTCTAAAGTGAGAGAATCTAAAACAAGGTAGGTGGCTGGGGAAATCTGGAACAAGAGGGTGGTGAGGTGACTGCCCTGGCCCAGGAGAGTTTAAGAAAAGAGAAAAAACAAGGAAAGTTTCCAAGGACAGACCCTACTAATTGTTTCCCCTCTGCCCTTCTTCCTTCCTTTTCCCAATCTTGAGCTCCCTCCTTCCTGCCAGCTCAGCTCCTGGCCTTTTTCCAAGTCCAAGTCAAAAGCTTAAAACTTGGTGAAAGGCTTCAAAAGTGCTGCCTGTCCAGCTGATCCAGAAAGGTATTGACTCAACCTGTCTTGGCTGGGGCTAGGAAACCTGGTTAGTCTGGGTCCCTGGCAGTGTTCCCAACACCCTCTGGATTTGCTCTTGCCTCTAGGAAGGTGACGACCTCGTGAGATGGGAAACAGAAATGGGATACTCTTTTCCTAGGCTTCCTTTCTTCCAGTTTGAGAGGCCTGTGGAAATTTACAGGAACCAGCCGGAAGTCAAGGGGAGGACAGACAAAGGTTGCCAGAGACCTCTGGTGTTTGTGCGGGGTGGTGAAGACGGTGACAGGTGTGGGGCCAGAGCACATGAGAGTGGAAGGAGGGGTGTCCCTGATGCTCAGAGGGAGGGTGATGGGCCCCAGATAGTTCTGGCAACTGCATGAACGTTAAAAGCCAAGTTAGGGAGGGTGACTATTGACAGCCAGGAACATCACCCATGCTCCTCTTGCTCCATGTTGCAGAGCATGGCAGATGTAAAATATCCCATCAAAGAGCCCCAAATGCCCTGGGGCCTGCTGCTCTGTTCTGGGAGTGCTCTGCCCACCTCAGCGGTAGACACTGTAACCCTCCAATACTAGAGAAGTGGCTGAGCTCTATTTACTGGGTGTTCCGGACATGCAGCCTACCCGAGTGTGTGCGGAGGTGGCCAGTGAGCGCGTCGCGCCGGCGGCAGGCATAGTTGCAGAAGGGGCACTTGAAGGGCTTCTCCCCGGAATGCAGTTTGATGTGACGCAGCAGGTTGCCCTTCTGGGTGAAGGAGGCACCGCACTGGTTGCAGTGGAAGGGCCTTTCCCCTGTGAGGGGAAGAAGAGATCACAGACGAGCGAGGGTGAGGAACCGTGAAGATTGAACCTAGTCCCTCACCCTCTGCTCTACCCCGCCCAAGGAAGGAAAGTGCTCAGAACACATTTGAGAGGCAGGGCAGTGCCACACCCACACACACAAATGCTGCTTGAAAAGGACCCCTTGGGTACAGTCTCACCCTGAGACCTGGACTAGAGGTGTGTGGCAGGGCGAAGGGTACGGGGCCTGGAATGCTGAGCCTAAGACTGTTAGCAAGAACTGAGCCCCGCAGGGCCTGCTCTGTCCCAGGAGCCTGGAGCCCAAGATAGCTGTGAAGGGGCTTCTGTTTTCCTTTATTTAAAAACTCATGAGACAGGGACTTCCCCTGGTGGTCCGGTGGTTAAGACTCAGCACTTCCACAGTAGGGGGCACAGGTTTGATCCCTGGTGGGGTACTAAGTTCCCACATGCCAACTGGCATAGTCAAAAAAAAACCCATAAGACAGAAGAGCCCTAACAATACCCTGTTGGACTATAGGATCCTTCTTCTTTTTGTAAAAATAAATTTATGTATTTGGCTGTGTCTGGTCTTAGTTTCAGCACTTGGATCTTCACTCTTCGTTGTAACATGTAGGACCTTTAGTTGTGGCATCTCTGAGTTGTGGCATGTGGGATCTAGTTTCCTGATTAGGGATCGAACCCGTGCCCCCTAAAGTGGAAGTTTAGAGACTTAACCGCTAGACCACCAGGGAAGTCCCCTACAGGACACTTCTTGAGGCAACACGTCTTCTCCTCCATCACCTCCTGAGACAAACACCAGCTTGCCTTTATAACTACAGTTGAGGAAAGTGCCAGGAAGTACAGGTGTTAATGGAGTCCAGATTTCACCCCCCACCTTTTTTTAGCAGCTAGAAATGGTGCTGGGAGAGACCTCCCCTTCCTAAGACGACCCCGCACCGCCTGGGCCTGCGGCGCCTGCCGTACTCACCCGTGTGGCTGCGCTTGTGCACCATGAGCACATTGGGTCCAATGCAGACCATGCCGCAGACATCACACTTGAGCTTGCCATTGGGCAGGCGGATGCCCCCAGGGGAGTGAGGCTCCGGCCCGCTTCCATCACAATAGCCCAGCGGCTCCGACAAGGAGTCTTCCACGATCACACTGTCATCCTTCTCCAGGAGACGCTCGTCCGGCCCCAGCAGTCTGCTCGACTCCTCATCACTGTACATCTCCACCTTGATGGAGTTGGCTGGAGGGTGGGAGCGTGTTTAGGATAGAGACAGACCAAGGAGGGAGCCTGCCTGCGGGCCAAAGAGGCCCTCCTTAAGTTGGAAAGGCTGTCTCCAAGCCCTGAGACATTCAGGCTTTAATAGAAGCCGATCTCCTAAGTATCCTGGGTGGTGCTATGGGGTCCTGCTGGGGCCTGAGACAACCTTTGTCCTCCTCTCCCACCCACAAGGCAAACAGGTTTCCAGAGGAAAAAAAAGTTGGGGTACATGGGATGTCTTCAGTTACTGGGGAGAGGAAGAGACTAAGGGGAGCCTTTTCCTCCACTCTCTTGTCATTAAGGAAGATGTCTGGCTTGGCCCCGGGCAGGAAGCCAGGGAGTAACTGTGGCGGGAAAACGGTCCTAGGAAGATGGAGACGACGGGCTGAAAAGAGAGCAAAACTGGAAGACAGACATAGCTCACGTTATCCTCCCACCCCACAGGACCGGACACCTCTCTTCCCCTCCGTGAAAATCTGGAGAGGGGACTGAAGGAGGGAGGAGCCATTGAGGAGAGAGCTTTGGCTCTGGCTCTGACCTACATTCCTGGCTATTCCAACCATTTAGAGAATGTCACAGATCCAGGGCCAGCGAGGAGGGGCAGTCATGGGGACCCTGTCTGGCAGGAGGGTGAGGAGGGGATCCTTCTCATTTCTATTTCCTATCTAACTCCAGCTCATGACCACTTCCATCTGCTCAGTTCCAGAGTTTCTCTTTGGACCCTTTACCTTAATCCCACCCTAATCACTAGGCAGTGAAGGTTCACCCTCCTCTCAGAAGTCACGGGAACCCTAGACATGGAGCTCCTTAATGCTGTTAGGTACTCTGGGCCGGAAATCAGAGGGAGGCAGTGAGCGGGAAATGGCTGCCATGGAAGGTGAATTGAGGGCCAGATACACATCGGGTGCCCAGGGCCCAGGAGGATGGAGGCTGCACTTACCACTGAGTGAGCGGCTGGGAGAAGAGTGCTGGCTGTTGGGGGTGCTCACTGAGGGCCCCACTGGGGCCCCGAGGAATTCCTTCTCCAGAGATGAGTCCCCGCTACCTTGGAGGAGAGAACAAGAAGGAAGGTGAAGCTGCAGCTCGAGCCATTTTCCATCTACACCTGATCTCTTCAAAGTTCAATTACATTTCACAAACATTTATCTTGTAGCCATACACGAGGCAGCGTCGTATGTGGGGCACCATACCTCGTGCCCTCGCGAGCCTGGGTGCCCGGAGCTGACTTCCGAGAGCTCAGTGGCTGCGCCTTGCCCACCCTACCTTCATCTAGGCCTGAGGGGAAGAGCATCACTGCCTGACGTCCACAGGAAGCAGGGCTGGGGCTGGGCGGGCCGGGGTGGAGAGGAAAATGGGGGCCTTGCGAGGGAGGCGGTTCAGGACAGACGTTCTTCCCTACTGTTACTCTCCGGAGCCCTCGACACCGGATTCGGGATCTGCAGGAAGGGCAGCTGGAATAGTCCCTGAATCTAATGATAATAATAGTAATCATAATGATAGCAGCTAACATTAATTGACTGCTTACTACATGCCAGGCATCATTCTATGCACTTTAAAAGAATTATCTCATTGAATCTTCACAACAGCCCTGTGAAGTAAGGGCCAGTATGATCTTAATTTTACAGATGAGGAAACTGAGGCACAAAAACAGCTCTGTTACTTGTCCAGGGTCACAGAGCTGGTAGTGGTGGAACTCGGATCTGATCACAAATAGTAAGTACCCGTGTCCTTAACCCTCACCTGTGTAGAGCTAACTGGGAGTCACTCTTTCAGAAGGGGAGAGCTGAGTCCATCTCACTCTAAAATCAGCAAAAATGTAGCTATTCTAGAAAACCTCCATCTGCTAGTATTCCAATCACATAGTTACTACTTGACATTCCCTTGACAGTGAAATAATCAGTGTATTCTCAATATATATGCATTTTAACTTGTTGACAAGTAGCTTTGTAAAAATGCTTTCTAAGAGTGTCACGTATGTTTTTAAAAATCAGATAACATACCTGAAGATACGAATCATGTCTTTAAAAAAAGCCCTCCTCCCCACAATCTTCTGCACAAATATACATGTGAAATAAAACACATGTAGATAAACACAGACATGGACACATATCACATAGGTAGATACACATAAAGAGAACATACCTATGGCGATAAACACTGGGCTAGCCGTCTACATTATCTGCTAACATGAACATGCATAGATGTGTGCACACAGGTCTAAATATGGAAGAGAGAGAGAGAGAAAGAGAGAGAGAAACCCTAAAATTTATCCCTAAAGTCCACCTATTAGCACTTTACCCAGTTTCCCAGCTATGCACATACTTACTTTCACAAAATAAAGATTCCATTATAAAATGGTTGGAGTCTTGGGCCTGAGGCAAGAAATCCGGAACACACCCTCCTGAGGGATCCCTCTCCAGCTTTGGTCAGTGGGAAGAAAACAACCACTCAGGACTTTGGGACCATTTCCCATTCATCTCCTCTACTAAAAGTCCCATTTCCCCCACTCTAGCCCATCAAAGCCTGAGGACATTTATTCACTACCTATTGAAGAAGCCTTATGGCTTGAAACCGAGGTTCCCCAGCTGCGGCTCTTTAGATGAGCCGCGGTTATCTAAAAAAAAAAAAAATTGCCCCCTATCAATACCACACACATATCACCAAGTGAGCAAAGTGAGCATCTCAGAGCTGTGGGTTGAGACTTGTAGATTCAGACCCAGTTTTAAAATACGTCCTTTTAACTGAGTAGGGTTTGCTAAGGTTGGAAGGGCTGAAAGGGCTGACTTGTCCTAAATCACTGGATGTTAGTAATAGGGGAAGAAGAGGGCTCCGGGGCCTGGTGCTAAGTCCTTGACCCTAAAAGGATGAGTGAGGTTGCTGGAAATCCATCGCTGGTCCCAGCCTACTGGGCTGAGGCTGCCTCTTGGGGCCTGGGGCTTGATATATGGGGAAAACATCCTTAAAGGGATATTTAGGGACAGTAAGGGGAAAACGTTCTCTTTGGCTCTCCCTCTTAAGGCCTGGGTACAGGAGGAGGAGCAGGTACTTCCAGGGTCACACCTGTAGTTCAAGAGGCTCTTTGATGCCATTGCCCTCCGTAGGGTAAAGTTAAGAGGCAAAACAGGCTCAGGTTGACTTTTATGGGACTAATACCTAAAATAAATCCATTTCAGGGGTTAGAAAGTCTTTGGGGGCTCCAGGGATTTTGAGTTTTAGCTGGATGGTGAAGAGAACAAGAGTCTGATTTAGGAAGTTCAGCAGTTCCTCTCTCAGCCCCAGAAAACCCAGTGAGGGAATTTCAAACGCCTGGGACTCCCAAGGAATCCCAGACTATCAAAGCCAAGAATTAGGGTTGCCCTTAGGTCTCAGAGAAATTTTCTTGGTCAAAGTCATCCTAGGTTGGCTGAATTCAAACTCCCCGCAGGGCAAAGCCAAATCATGAGGTTCACATCAGAGGAATCAGGAGGTGGGTAAAGGGCAGACAAGCAGGAAGGAGAGAAAGGAACTGGAGCAGTGTCCCACCAGCTAGATGTGTTTTCCAGTTGAGGGGGCCCAGCCCTTGGGTCCTGCTGCCCTTCCTCCATTCCTCCAAACAGTGGCCACCTCGAGGGAGGAGCCAGCTGTGGGGTCCCAGAGCCTCCACGCTTTTCTGCTTTTCTGAAGGGCTTTTCTGCTTTTCTGAAGGGACCTCGTCCTAACTGCTTTGCCTTCTTGACCATGGACCCCAGGGGGCGGGATGCTAGCCTGCTGGTAGGGAAGAGTGGGGACAGGAGCAGAGAAAGACGCCCATCCCCAGCTCTATTGTGGGGAGGAGGCTGAGGCCCCTCGCATCTCAGGAGGAGGCATCTGCTGCTGGCGGACCCCTCTTTACCTAGGTTCTTTTATGACCCATTCCCACCCCAGCCTGTCTCGGCATTTCACCCCAGGCAGCTCTACATCTGTCCCCAAGGCCTAATCAAGATGTCACCACAAGCTCGCACTGACCAAGTCGCAGCCTTTGCTTAGCAACACCAAACACCCTTCCCCATCCTCCGCAAGTGTGAGGAGGAACGCCCCCTCCCCCGCTCCACACACAGCCCCCAGTCCTCTCCCTCTCCTCAGGCTCGGGGAGTTGTTACTGAATTGGCTCCCCAGCCCCAGCAGCAGCCCCCCCTCCCCGCCCCCCTCCACTAGCCACCTTCTGCCTGAACTTACATTATCCTTCCCTTGCCGGTGAGACCCTGGGGTGCGAGCGCGGCCGCCGCCTTGGAAACGGCGAGCGAGTGCGGGTGGTGTGTGCATGTCTGCGTCTCGGTGGCAGGCAGGGGTGAGCCCAGCCACTCACCTTCCAGGAAGCGTGGATTCCTGGAAGTGAGGGGAACCGCCGTCATTTCGCAGGCAGCGGCAGCGGCTCGGTGAGCAGGGGCCCACGGCTGCAGCCAGCGAGAAGAACTCAGCCCAGGGTGTGTGTGTGTGTGTGTGTGTGTGTGTGTGTCTGTGCGTGTATGAATATGTGTGAGTGTGTGTGTGAGTGTGTGTGTGAGAGAGAGAGAGAGAGGGAGAGTGAGAGGGAGCGAAAGGTGGGGGAGAGAGAGAGAGAGGGAGAGAGCGCAAGCAGCACACGCTTGGATGTGCCTGGGGAGGGGGCTGGAGAGAATGTGTCTGTGCCTCTGGTGGGGGGGTCGCTAGGCTACAGCATCCCTTTCTCAAGACCGTGAAGGGCTTAGGGTTGGGGGTGCACAGGGAGGGAGGCAGATGCTGCTGCCCTCGTGCCCAGCAGACAAAGAGGAACTGCACAACAAATGCCTGAGAGACCAAGAGTCTGTGTAAGAGAGAGAGGGAGATGGATGGGCCCGCCGGGTAGGGGGAGAAAGGGG
The DNA here is from genome assembly GCF_054371585.1 of Giraffa tippelskirchi. Classification (NCBI taxonomy): domain Eukaryota; kingdom Metazoa; phylum Chordata; class Mammalia; order Artiodactyla; family Giraffidae; genus Giraffa; species Giraffa tippelskirchi. The sequence goes on from NC_137278.1 coordinate 156,633,653, forward strand.
GGGCCCCAGGGAAGGCCCAATCCTCTGCCAGCTAGGGAAGCCACGGCCTCAGAGGTCATGGGGCCCAGGACAAGGGGCAGCTTCAAGGCTCCAGATCGGCAGAAAGCCCCTCCCCCACCGAACTCAGGCCCTTGTCTTCCCTCCTTTTCTTCCTCCTCCAGGAGGGAGGTCGGTCTCCAGATTGTGGGGGGGCGGCGGGACTGACAGCCTCCCCCTTCCCAGCAGCCAGAGAGCCCTGCACAGTCTGATCTCAGGGCTAGTGTTGCTCTGTGGCCGGGAGCCCTTTCGGATCCCAGGCAAAGTGCTGGTCCGGTCTCTCCACCTCCCCTCCCCTCCTGTGCCCCTGGGGCCCCAGCCACCGACAGCCCTGGATGAATCCGCCCTCCATCAAGACAAGGCCTCGGCTCCCTTCCCTTCCAGAGGAGCTGTTCACGGCTGTGCTGACCTACTTTGGAAGACTAGATTTTCTGATTCCAAGAATTAGGGGGTGGGAGGGGCTGGGAAACTTTGGGCTGCCTACCTCTGGACCCCTTTCTGCCAAGGTTCCCTTAAACATTTCACAGTCCCAGAAAACTTCGAACAAGCACTGCTCAGTCAATTAATTGCATGAGCTGGGTTTGAGCAACTCAGTTTCCCTAGAAAGATAAGGAGTGGGGGCAGGGAGAGCATCTGTCTGGTAAACGAATGGACTCCTCCTTTCTTCCCTCTCTTCCCTCCCACTGCCCCCCCCAACCCCAGGGAATGATCTTTCCAAAGAAAGAGATAGGGAAGGAAGAGGTGGACTTTCTGTAATCGGTTCTGTGCGGGGAAAACCTCTTTGGAGAACAGGAGAGATTCCCCCTTCATCAGTTGGCTGGGCAAGGGAAGGTCCCTAGGTGCAGAGGCAGAAGAGTGATGGTGACTCTCCGCCACGTGCTTTAGGAGGGGTGCACACTGTGACCTTTCCCACTGCTTCCCCATCAATCCAGGAGAGATGGCTCAGCGCGGGACAGGGGTGTGGGGGCAGCTCTCAGGAGACCCTCACATGGACTGTCTCAGCCATGTCTGGTCCTGCAGGGGCTGCTTTTCAGAGCTCATGTTAGCCCTTCCTTGACTCCTGGCCCCCTCTCCCAGTCCCCATCCCTCTCTATGGTAGCTGCTGACATCTAGAATTCTCAAAACACAGGTGAGTGGTTTCTGGCCTCCACTTTCATTCAAAAACAATCCTTTGCTGACGACTCTTCTCATCTAGGAAGTGCCAACCTGCTGAAAGCCAAGAAAGCTTGGTTTCATAGCACAGTGATGCCAATACACTCAGTTTTCCTCTAATATCCAACGTTCTCCAGAGATAGGCTGAAAAGTGCTCCATGGGCTATTTCCTCAGCCAGCTTCCCAGTTTCTCACTTGCCTGCCTTAGGGTAGGGACTAGTTTTTCTCTGAGTGTCCTCAGCTCCAAGGCAGGGTCCTGAGAACAGGTGTTGCTCAATAGTGGTTTTCTGAATAGGCCCAACTGAGCAGGAGTCAGGAGGATTGGCTGGCTCCTTAGAAGAGACAGGACTTTAGTTCCAATAAAGTCTCTTTCAACTGAATCAGTCCACTTGATTCCTGTTACTCTGTCCAGCATGTAGCAGGTATCAAATGCCTGTACCAATTCAAACTCCTTCCCTCCTTAAACAAGAAAGGGGTCAGAGTCAACTTCTTACCTTGACATTATGTGGGTGCTGCCAATAACTCTCATATGTGTGTCTGGCCCATCTTGCTATCTCCCTTAGTGCATGCCCATAATTCCTCCATTGGCCCCACTTTAAGGTAAAAAAAAAATAAACTATAGGTCATTACTACAATGGTGCTTGGATTACTGATGGGGATACGTGTTATGTCAAAACCCAATTCTGGCTTCCGTTATCTCTTACAATCATTTCCTGCTCTAAAATTCTAATGGTCCAAAAAATGGTTCCTTCCCATCCCAGAGACAAATTCTGTCTTAGGCCATTTTCTATACCCTCGGAAAGACAGCCAAACGAGGTTACTCATTTCTTTTCATCTTGTGAAACTAAAAGGATCGTGATTACTTTCATATCCCTAAAAGCCATCCATACTACAAGCTGGGATCTCTTCTGCCTCATAAGAGTATTTGGCAGGTATAAAAAGCTTTATGATCATGGAAAAGATAGGGGGGCATTGGTCTCCCTCTCTCTTTACTTCAAATATGTTAGCTCTTGGCCCACTGGCTGAATTCAGACTGTAGACAAATTTGGCTTGCCCAATGGAACATTTCTTAAAATACAAAGTTATTATTTTTAAAGGGAGACATTTCATATAAAATCCTGATTTCTGATTTCTTTTAAAAAACTTGGAGCTTTGGCCACACTGGATACACATTCCAGTGGACCCTGCAAAGCTGTTGCTCCTTGAGGAAGGACATGTGCTCTCCAGTCCATGACCATCCCCATCACTCTCTTCTGCTCATTATCTGAGCCCAGTTCACTCTGTTACATCCTACCTGGCCCCTGCAGGCCTTTGAGGTTTGAAACCCTGGGTGTCATGTTTGGTTGGTGACCTCAGCACAGGAGAAGGAACCAGATCTTGCTTCCACTGCTTTGTTTCAAATCTCTTCTCTCTAATAGTCTCCACTCACAGTACCCCTCTTATTTCCTTCCCCTGCTCCTATCCTCCAAGAGGTCTGGGAAGAGAATCACTTTTTAGGGAACATAAAATGGCCAAAATAAACGTACTCTATCTAGCACTACCAAAAGTGACAGTTCCAAGACTGCGGTACAAGGGGAGGTCACGTGCTAAGCTGAAGGCTCTCCACTCTGCTCCATGGGAGGGCGCGCTCCCAGCCCCTGACAAACAGAAAGCACAAGAGGACATACCAGACATATAGGAGCGGCCATTGCAGTCTTCTATGTCCATCTTAGAGAGACTCTGCTGGAAGAGAATACAGCTAATATTAGAAGCCAGATCTGGAAAGGGAGTAGTTTTTCTCTCTAACATCCTGGAGTTAGCAAGAACCCTAAAGGACAACGTAAGTGTGCTCTGACCCTATCCTAACAAAACAAAACCTCAGACTTTGTCCTGAGGACAAAGACGATGTATCCGGACTTCCAAACCCCAGGGTTTCCTCCAACCCCAACTTCTGCAGGCTTCCCCAATCTTTCAGGTGGAAATGTTGTCTCATTCCGAACTGGTCCCTGATTGTGTTGTTTGGAGAGTAGACCCTCTCTCTGTAAGTGAAGCTGATGGTATAGGAAAGGAGACACATTACAGCTCAGTGCTCACCAGGCAAAGAAACAACCCCACAGAGTCACTAAGCTAAGCTAAGCTAAGTCACCTCAGTCGTGTCCGACTCTGTGCGACCCCACAGATGGCAGCCCCGCAGGCTCCGCCGTCCCTGGGATTCTCCAGGCAAGAACACTGGAGTGGGTTGCCATTTCCTTCTCCAATGCATGAAAGTGAAAAGTGAAAGTGAAGTCCCTCAGTCGTGTCCAACTCTTAGCGACCCCATGGACTGCAGCCTACCAGGCTCCTCCGTCCATGGGATTTTTCAGGCAAGAGTACTGGAGTGGGGTGCCATTGACTACACCTTGTTAAGAAAGGAGTAGTAATCTAAGAAGTTTAGATTCAGTCATTCAAGGGAAACATGTTTGGGTTGGGGGAGGAAGGGGGACAGGAAAGTAGAAGATAGAGGAGAGTGGCCCACCTCAGGTTCCGGGAGGAGTCCTCTACGGAAGGTGTAAGAGTCACATTAAATCCTTAAGAGGCTTCTTCTTACTTTTTGTCAATTACTTTGCTACCTTTAGTGTTTTTTAAGGGGAGTTGAGGGCGAACCTGAATTTAAAATGCAGGTTAGTCTATTTGAGGGAAGGCAAACAGTAATTGGCAGTAGAGTATTAAACAATCCAGAAGTGAGGACAATTAAAAGTGATAATTTGTTGCAATGAATTATCTCCTTAGGAGCCTATGGGAGGAGAAAAAAAAAATCCCTATTTGGTAGAAATTTATGTACATTCATCTCCTATCTAGAACAACAGTAGATGTTCAGAGCAGTGGAATTCATCCTTACATTTTCCAAAAAGTGAAAACCAAAACTACAAAATTTTGAGAAAAGTCTTTGAGAATACTAGCAACAGTCTAGAAGAATGGAACTTCAGTTAGTTCAGTTCAGTCGCTCAGTCGTGTCCGACTCTTTGCGATCCCATGAATCCCAGCACACCAGGCCTCCCTGTCCATCACCAACTCCCGGAGTTTACCCAAACCCATGTCCATTGAGTTAGTGATGCCATCCAACCAATTCATCCTCTGTCATCCCCTTTCCCTCCTGCCCCCAAACCTTCCCAGCATTAGGGTCTTTTCCAATGAGTCAACTCTTCCCACGAGGTGGACAAAGTATTGGAGTTTCAGCTTCAACATCAGTCCTACCAATGAACATCCAGGACTGATCTCCTTTAGGATGGACTGGATGGATCTCCTTGCAGTCCAAGGGACTCTCAAGAGTCTTCTCCAACACCACAGTTCAAAAGCATCAGTTCCTCGGTGCTTAGCTTTCTTCATCATCCAACTCTCACATCCATACGTGACCACTGGAAAAACCATAGCTTTGACTAGACGGACTTTTGTTGGCAAACTAATGTCTCTGCTTTTAAATATGCTACCTAGGTTGGTCATAATCTTCCTTCCAAGGAGTAAGCGTCTTTTAATTTCATGGCTGCAATCACCATCAGCAATGATTTTGGAGCCCAAAAAAATAAAGTCTGACATTATTTCCACTGTTTCCCCATCTATTTCCCATGAAGTGATGGGACCAGATGCCATGATCATAGTTTTCTGAACGTTGAGCTTTAAGCCAACTTTTTCACTCTCCTCTTTCACTTTCATCAAGAGGCTCTTTAGTTCTTCTCCACTTTCTGCCATAAGTGTGGTGTCATCTGCATATCTGAGGTTATTGATATTTCTCCCAGCAATCTTGATTCCAGCTTGTGCATCTTCCAGCCCAGCGTTTCTCATGATGTACTTTGCATGTAAGTTAAATAAGCAGGGTGACAATATACAGCCTTGAGGTACTCCTTTTCCTGTTTGGAACAAGTCTGTTGTTCCATGTCCAGTTTTAACTGTTGCTTCCTGACCTGCATATAGGTTTCTCAAGAGACAGATCAGATGGCCTGGTATTCCCATCTCTTTCAGAATTTTCCACAGTTTATTGTGATCCACACAGTCAAAGGCTTTGGCATAGTCAATAAAGCAGAAATAGATGTTTTTCTGGAACTCTCTTGCTTTTTCGATGATCCAGCGGATGTTGGCAATTTGATCTCTGGTTCTTCTGCCTTTTCTAAAACCAGCTTGTACATCTGGGAGTTCACAGTTCACGTATTGCTGAAGCCTGGCTTGGAGAATTTTGAGCATTACTTTACTAGCGTGTGAGATGAGTGCAATTGTGCGGTAGTTTGAGCATTCTTTGGCATTGCCTTTCTTTGGGATTGGAATGAAAACTGACCTTTTCCAGTCCTGTGGCCCCTACTGAGTTTTCCAGATTTGCTGGCATATCGAGTGCAGCACTTTCACAGCATCATCTTTCAGGATTTGAAATAGCTCAACTGGAATTCCATCACCTCCACTAGCTTTGTTCGTAGTGATGCTTTCTGAGGCCCACTTGACTTCACATTCCAGGATGTCTGGCTCTAGGTGAGTGATCATACCATCGTGATTATCTGGGTCGTGAAGATATTTTTTGTATAGTTCTTCTGCTTCTGTTAGGTCCATACCATTTCTGTCCTTTATCGAGCCCACCAAGTTTATTAAATAAGCAAATATAGTAGTAGCATTGGCTGAATAGGGCTTCCCTGGTGGCTCAGCTGGTAAAGAATCTGCCTGCAATGCAGGAGACCTGGGTTTGATCCCTGGGTTGGGAAGATCCCCTGGAGAAGAGAAAGGCTACCCACTCCAGTATTCTGGCCTTGAGAATTCCATGGACCATACAGTCCATGGGGTCACAAAGAGTTGGACACGACTGAGTGACTTTCACTACATACATCCAAAATTGCTTTCACCAGTCATCTAATGAAAAATAAACACACCAGGGGCAGATTTTGGGGAGCTAGAGTGGGGCAAGGAGGGATAAGAAGGCCTTCCTAAATGAACAATGCAAAGAAATAGAGGAAAACAATAGAATGGGAAAGACTAGAGATCTCTCCAAGAAAATTGGAGATATCAAGGGAACACTTCATGCAAGGATGGGCATGATAAAGGACAGAAATGGGAAGGACCTAACAAAAGCAGAAGAGATTAAGATGAGGTGGCAACAGTCATCCAGACAGTATGGTACTGGCACAAAGACAGAAATATAGATCAATGGAACAAAATAGAAAGCCCAGAGATAAATCCACGCACCTATGGACACCTTATCTTTGACAAAGGAGGCACGAATATACAATGGAGAAAAGACAATCTCTTTAACTAGTGCTGGTGGGAAAACTGGTCAACCACTTGTAAAAGAATGAAACCAGAACACTTTCTAACACCATACACAAAAATAAACTCAAAATGGATTAAAGATCTAAACGTAAGACCAGAAACTATATAACTCCTAGAGGAAAACATAGGCAAAACACTCTCCGACATAAATCACAGCAGGATCCTCTATGACCCACCTCCCAGAATATTGGAAATAAAAGCAAAAATAAACAAATGGGACCTAATTAAAATTAAAAGCTTCTGCACAACAAAGGAAACTATAAGCAAGGTGAAAAGACAGCCTTCAGAATGGGAGAAAATAACAGCAAACGAAGCAACAGACAAAGAATTAATCTCAAAAATATACAAGCAACTCCTACAGCTCAATTCTAGAAAAATAAACGATCCAATCAAAAAGTGGGCCAAAGAACTAAACAGACATTTCTCCAAAGAAGACATACAGATGGCTAACAAACACATGAAAAGATGCTCAACATCACTCATTATCAGAGAAATGCAAATCAAAACCACAATGAGGTACCATTTCACGCCAGTCAGAATGGCTGCTATCCAAAAGTCTACAAGCAATAAATGCTGGAGAGGGTGTGGAGAAAAGGGAACCCTCTTACACTGTTGGTGGGAATCCAAACTAGTACAGCCACTATGGAGAACAGTGTGGAGATTCCTTAAAAAACTGGAAATAGAACTGCCATATGACCCAGCAATCCCACTGCTGGGCATACACACCGAGGAAACCAGGAATGAAAGAGACACATGTACCCCAATGTTCATCGCAGCACTGTTTATAATAGCCAGGACATGGAAGCAACCTAGATGTCCATCAGCAGATGAATGGATAAGGAATCTGTGGTACATATACACAATGGAATATTACTCAGCCATTAAAAAGAATACATTTGAATCAGTTCTAATGAGATGGATGAAACTGGAGCCTATTATACAGAGTGAAGTAAGCCAGAAAGAAAAACACCAATACAGTATACTAATGCATATATGTGGGATTTAGAAAGATGGTAATGATAACCCCGTATGTGAGACAGCAAAAGAGACACAGATGTATAGAACAGTCTTTTGGACTCTGTGGGAGAGGGCGAGGGTGGGATGATTTGGGAGAATGCATTGAAACATGTATATTATCATATGTGAAACAAATCGCCAGTCCAGGTTTGATGCATAAGACAGGGTGCTTGGGGCTGGTGCACTGGGATGACCCAGAGGGATGGGATGGGGAGAGAGGTGGGAGGGGGGTTCAGGATGGGGAACACATGTACACCCATGGCAGATTCATTTCAATGTATGGCAAAACCAATACAATATTGTAAAGTAATCAGCCTCCAATTAAAATAAATTAAAAAAAGAAAAGAAGAAGAGGTGGCAAGAATACACAGAACTATACAAAAAAGGTCTTAATGACCTGGATAACAAAGATGGTGTGGTAACTCACCTAAAGTCAGACATCTTGGAGTATGAAGTCAAGTGGGCCTTAGAAAGCATTACTATAAACAAAGCGCTAGTGGAGGTGACAGCATTCCAGCTGAGCTATTTAAAATCCTAAAGATGATGCTGTGAAAGTGCTGCACTCAGCAAATTTGGAAAACTCAGTAGGGGCAATAGTACTGCAAAAGGTGAGTTTTCATTCTAATCCCAAAGAAGGACAATGCCAAAGAATGTTCAAACTACCATACGATTGCGCTCATTTCACATGCTAGCAAGGTTATGCTCAAAATCCTTCAAGCTAGGCTTCAGCAGTACATGAACCAAGAACATCCAAGTGAACAACCTGGGTTTAGAAAAGGCAGAGGAATCAGAGATCAAATTGCCAACATTTGTTGGATCATGGAGAAAGCAACGGAATTCTAAAAAATCATCTACTTCTGCTTCAGTGACTACCTTAAAGCCTTTGACTGTGTGGATCACAGCAAACTGTGGAAAATTCTTAAAGAGACAGGAGTACTAGACCACCTTACTGTCTCCTGAGAAACCTGAAAGTGAGTCAAGAAGAAAAGTTAGAACCTTACATGGAACAACTGACTGGCTCAAAATTGGGAAAGGAGTACGTCAAGGCTATATATTGTCACCCTGTTTATTTAACTTCTATGCAGAGTACATCATGCGAAATGCTAGGCTGGATGATTCAGAAGCCAGAATCAAGATTGCCGGGAGAAATATCATACCTGGATATCAGATATGCAGATATATCATTCTAACGGCACAAAGTAAAGAGAAACTAAAGAGCCTAGTGATGAAGGTGAAAGAGGAGAGCGAAAAAACTGGCTTAAAACTAAACAGTCACAAAACTAAGATCATGGCATTCGGTCCCAGACTTCAGTGCAAATAGAAGGGGAAAAAGTAGAAGCAGTGACAGATTTTATTTTCTTGGGCTCCAAAATCACTGTGGACGGTGACTGCAGCCATGAAATTAAAAGACACTTGCTCCTTGGAAGGAAAGCTATGACCAATCTAAACAGGGTATTAAAAAGCAGAGACATCACTTTGCCGACAAAGGTCTATATAGTCAAGGCTATCGTTTCTTCCAGTAGTCACATACAGATGTGAGACTCGAACCATAAAGAAGGCTGAGCACCAAAGAGTTGATGCTTTTGTATTGTGGTGCTGGAGAAGACTCTTAAGAGTTCCCTGGACTGAAAAGAGATCAAACCAGTCAACCCTAAAGGAAATCAACCCTGAATATCCATTGAAAGGACTGATGCTGAAGCTCTAATACCTTGGCCACCTGATGCAGAGAGCCAACTCACTGGAAAAGACCCTGATGCTGGGAAAGACTGAGGGCAAAAGGAGAAGGGGGCATCAGAGGATGAGACAGTTAGATACCATCACTGACTCAATGGACATGAATTTGAACGAACTCTGGGAGATAGTGGAAGACAGAGGGCGTGCTACAGTCCATGGGGTTGCAAAGAGTTGAACACAACTTAGTGACTGAACAACAGAATGGGGCAACAGAACAGCCTGAGCTGCTATCAGGATTCTTGGGTCTCTTTGAAGGATCTCACTGAAGCAGATAGGTGAAAATTTGGTTTGAGTGTACTATTATATTGACTGAGGTGAGGGTGGGGGGTTCTGGAGGGCACACAGCAGGAAAGTATCTATTATCCTGTCTCACCACCACCACACCCCTTGTCGTTCTTGTCTAGTGCTGAGAGATATCATGCTCTAAAAAGTCTCATGAGAAAGCCTGAGACATGGGGTTTTGCTTCACTTCACAAGCAGTTCTCCCTAGGTTTCATTAGAGAGATTTCTAGTCTTACCTAGGAAGCCTGGATGTGGAAGAAAAAAAATTCTCTAGGTTTATTTCCAACTCCTCTTTTCTTGACATCCTCCCTGGTATGGACTGGGCTTTGGGACCAGACCGCTAGACCACGCCAATAATAAGTGGTTCCTTGAAGGCTTCCTTAGGGGCAATGATGAGAAGAGCCCAAGTCTACAGTGGCTAGTGAACTCTCTGGAATAAGCCTAGAACTTCGGTGGTTAGAGATGCAAATATGAGGGAGGACGGTCCTGTACTCGTGGGATCCCTTTCATTTCCGAATCATTAGCTACATAATTGCCCTTTGGGATTTTGTAAAGCTCAAGATGCCACACGTTATTTCCCACACACACACGCACACACACACACACCCCAATGCACACACACACCCACCCCAATGCACACACACACCCACCCCAATGCACACATACACCCATCCCAATGCACACACACACACACACACACACACACCCCAATGCAGGAGGAGCAAGAGTGAGCAGGTTTTTTGCCATTTTCTGCTTGGAGAAACTGAGGCTCAGAGCAGCTAAGTGACTTGTCTCAGGGCTCACAGTGAAGCTGGAACAAGGAAAGGAACCCCAGTTTCCTGTCTCTCTGAGGTGTGCTCTTTCCATTAAACCATCTTACTTCCTTTCTTAAGCCAGGGTACTCAATGCCTTTGGATTTTCTTGCTTTCCCCTGGTTCTAGTATCAATTTCCCTGGTTCTTACATCTTTTCCTTTGCTGTGATCCCCACGGGAGTGGAGTCTGTTACTTAAAAGGAAAAGCCAGTTGAGCAGGCTATACCGGGAGAAACATCCTAATGGAATTGTGTGTTTATATGAACCGGGAGCTAGAAAGGCACTAGGTGGGCAGAGCAGTCGAAGCATAGCATTCAGTTAGTACTGGCTCAGGAAGTGCATCTCATTTTTGGACACCTGTCCAGATGGTCTTAAAACAATTTCCAGAAGGGTCTGAAGGAGTTGTTTTCTGAGTTGAACTTGGTTCCTGGAAGTAAACTGAGCTCTTCTGCTTCTTAATTGTTCTCAACAGGTGCTCTATGACACATCTTGGGCAAAATCAGTCTTTAGCTGCCTCCGGCTGGACTAAATGCCAAGTTGGGAGCCCTGGAAGTGGGATGGAATTGAGATTCTGCTGCTCCTGATTTTGGTATTCTGAGAGCCAGGAGCACATCAGGAGATGTACTTCACTGTTTGCTCAAATCTCCAGGCAGCATATCCGTCTCCACCTTCCCATTCCCGGCCCCCCAAGAATCTCCTCCCCTGCCTGGCCTGCCAGGCCTCTCCTTAGAGGAACTGAGTCAAATTAGGCAGTGCAGATTGGAGACACCAAGGGGGAGGAGGTATAAGATGAGAGAAATTAGCGACACAAGATAGGCTTAGTTCAAAGATCTCAAAAGGAAACTGACTTTATAGCAACACAGACATCATTTAGTGATGGAAATAGGCTTATATGTACATAAATTCAGTTCAGAGAGCTGAATACAAAGCACCTAGAAACAGCCAGCCTCCCAATTTAAAAGGAAGTACCTCTGTGAGGAGGGAGGAAAGGTTCATCATTGTAACCTGAGACAAAGATTTTCTTTCTTGTTCTTTCCAATGCACCCGGCACGCTAATAAGAGCCCTCCATGGCCCTGGCTTTCTCTCATCAAAATAACGTTGCATTTGAACAGGAATGGGCAGGAACAGGTATTCCCTTCTAGACAGAAGATTTCCCACCACACTTCTTGATAAGCAGCAGGTGAGGCTAGTCCAAGGTCTGACTTCGAAGGTCAGGCTTCAGCTACCATCCCCATCTCCACAAAAACATACCCACAGCTCTAACTATTGGTGATGAAAATACCAGAAAGTCAAGTTTTCTCTACGTACTGGCTCTGAAAGCCTGAAATAAGGTGGACATCACAAGTAATGAAAGCTCTTCAAATCCTCCAAAGAATCCTGTTTGCCCCAGTGATACTCCAAAACTGGAATTTAAAACACACTCCATATGGGCTCAGATGATGAACTGTTGAAAGAAATAAAAATCTATGATGAAAAAAATAAATAAATAAAACACACTCCATGTGGCTTCACAGGTAGAAAGGTAGTGAAGAGGATGTTGCTGGAAAAAGCGGGTGGAAATGAAGAGAGGGCTAAGTCTTCATGTCATCCTTTTGGTTGCAGTAGGGAGAAGGGGAATTTTTTTCTTTGGTCTCACTTAGAATCTGAAGTGGAGCCCCGGGATCATTATTATTTTTAAAATACTTATTTGGCTGTGCCGGGTCTTAGTTGTGGTATGTGGGATCCTTGATCTTCCTCGTGGTGTGTAGGATACAATTCTCTGACCAGGGGTCAAACCCGGGCCCCCTTGGGAGCATGGAGTCATAGCCACTGGACCACCCAGGAGGTCCCTCCCCAGTGAGGATGATGATGATGATGATTTTAATTTTTATGGAGGTTTAGTTGATTTACAATGTTGTGTTAGTTTCGGGTGTACAGCAAAATGAATCTCTTACACATATATCCATCCACTCAGTGGGCAACAAAGTCATTATGTTTTATGCTTGAGAAATCAACACCTGTTGAGTAGAACAAGATATAATTCTGAAGCTGCCAAATTGAGGGCATTTTCCACCATCCTGGGGCCCACCCCAGAAGCTCCAGTGAGACCTCTCCTGATTCTCAATGGTAAGGCTATTTTCTTTTATAAAGACTTTATTTTTATCTCAGGAGCCACTCGTTTGACTGTTCTTGTGATCCAGGGAGCTATCTGGATTCTCTGAATTAGGCTGTAAGTGGGGAAGGCCGAATACCACATACCGCAAAGAAAGATTCACTGACCTACTGGCAGACCCATGAGGAGATGAGGAATTCCTGGATGGCATTTCACATACCCTACCAAATAAGATGCCACACCCAGAGTGTCTGATTTGGCCTTTTATCTGGCCTTGTCCTCAGAATTTGAGTTATCTTAAGTGGAAATATTCTAGGTAGTCAGACACCTGTTTTTAATGCTTCCTAAAGTGGGTTAGACAGTAAAGAATCTGCCTGCAATTGAGGAGACCCAGGTTCAATCCCTGGGTCAGGACGATCCCCTGGAGAAGGGAATGGCTACACACTCCAGTATTCTTGCCTGGAGAATTCCATGGGAAGAGGAGCCTGGCAAGCTACAGTCCATATAGCCACAGAGCTAGACAAGACTGAGCTACTTTTTTTTTTTTTTAAGGAAAAGTAGCAGTAAGGGGAAACAGTCAGGCCTCAATAGTCTTCTGTTTGGCCATGATATTGGAAGGCCTAGAGTTGACCTGTGAGCAAGTCACAACCACACCAAGCTCACCACTGATGCTCTGAGGGCTCAGACTGGAGAGACTGAGGTAAGCTGGAGCTCTCAAATATGTAAGTGGGGGTGTTTAAGTCACGACAGTGGACAGTTTTGGAGAAGGAAATGGCAACCCACTGCAGTATTACTGCCTGGAAAATCCCATGGACGGAAGAGTCTGGCAGGCTACAATCCATGGGGTAGCAAAGAGTCAGACAAAACTGAGGAAATTTCACTTTTTTTTTCTCCAAGGATATGAACATGTACTGTCACACAGGCAAAGTGAACAAGTAGCAGTAAGGGGAAATAGCCAGGACTCGATAGTCTTCTGTTTGGTCATGATATTGGAAGGCCTAGAGTTGACCTGTAAATCACAACCATACCAAGCTCACCACTGATGCTTTGAGGGCTCATAATGGAGAGACTGGGGCATAGCTGGAGCTCTCAAACATGTAAATAGAGGTGTTTAAGTCATGACAGTAGACAATTTTGCTTTATAAGAGAAGGGACTGAGGTGAAAGAAGTTGTGCAATGTTGACACACTGTGGTTGGTGATATATCAAATCTTCCTGGAAGCAGAGTCAGTAAATTCATGACCTTGGAGGGGGAAATGGGGTACCATATTTCCTAAATATCTCCTATCTAAAGCCCCATGTTCCCATTAAACATTGTCACTAGACAGGACCACTCATAGTTTAGAGAAAAAAAAAAAAGCATAGAAATCAAACAATGAGATTCTACAACTCTAGCAAACTGGGGGAAGAAAATAACTGGGATGGGGCTGTGTGAGGAGGTACAGGGAAGGCTGTTTTAGTTTAGACTTGCTTCCCAAGTCTGTTTTTCCCTCTGGTTGTCTGCCCCAGGACTTCTGCCTGTTACATTTCTTTCTTAAGGCTCCTATGCAATGAATCTCTTCCTTCCCAGGAATCTCTTCCTTCTCAGGTTCCCTGGACTTCTCACCCTGCATAGTGCCGCACACAGCACTTTTTGCTCCACCCTGTTTCTTCTCTACCACATGTTTCTCCCACTCTGCTCATTGACTCCCAGTCTTCCCACTTAGGCCTATGTCTTTCTCGCTAACCTTCTTGACCGACATCTCCCCCTAGCCACCCGCAGGCTCTTGCTTCTTTGCCCAAGTACCCAGTCTAATTCTCCTTTCTCCGCCCTATCTTTCTGTTTACCCCAGCCGTACCCAACGAAAGAGCCTCGCGCACGCCAGGTCTTGCCTGACCTCGGTCCTCTGCCTTGACCCATCTCCCGCCTTTTTAGGACGCCTAGGTCCCTGCTACGTCCCTGTCAATCTTATGGCTTCGCGCCAACCCCCGCCCCCCGCCGCCAGCTTCCTCCGTTGGGCCTCAGCCCACCCAGCGACCCTCTCCCCGCCAGGCCCCCGCCCACGTGCCCCCCTCCCTTCAAGCCCAGGCCCCTCAGGCCCCGCCCCCGGCGGCCGAGGCCCCGCCTCTCGCGCTTCGCCCAAACCCCGCCTCTCACTCACCTGAGGCAGCTCCGCGCGCGCGCAAGCTGGGGGGGTGAGGGAGAGGGGACGGAATTGGGAGCGAGGGAGGCGGGGCAGCGGGGGTCCCCCACTCTGGCCCGGACGGCCCAGTGCGGGGGGAGTGGGGTCACTGAGCTGGCCACAACCGGGCCGGAGGCGGGACCCGGGCGTACAGCGGCGGCGGCGGCTCCATCTCCATCAGCGGCTTCACCTGAGGAGGGACAGGCCCCCCCCATAAACCCCCCCAGTACGACTGTCCCCCTCCCCCGAACAACTTCCGGTCCCACTACCAGGCGACAGGCGGTGTGGCCGAACACCGAGCGCCTGCAAGCTGGGGAGACAAGGAAAGGAGAGCTAGGGGAGAGTAGCCGAGCGCCGAAAGATTCAAGTCCTAAAGGCGCGGTCGCAGGCAAAGTAAAACTCAAGGACTGACCCTTCATCTGCATCTACTTTGCAAACAAGTCCACGTTGTTGCACGCCCTAGTTGCCCTGGCACGCCTGCCTCTAGTGCCAAGTTTTGCCTTTGCCCCTTCTACAATATTGATTTTAGCATTCTTTGCCTTTCTTACGAGGGCGTAGGAATTGTGTAGGGGAGGGGCTTAAGGATGTCAAATTAAAAAAAATTTCCTCTTGGAGGGGTATCTTGAGGTCATTCACCTAAGTAGCCCTGCAGATACCGAAAGACTTCAGAGAAGGAAACCCCACTTCTTGACTTCCCTTCACCTTTTGTTTTGGATTCTCAAGAGATATCCCAGTACCAGTGCATTTCCCTCCCTGCAATTTGCTCACTCCCCAGCCTCAAGAAGTCCCCCAAATCACCTTTTAAAAATTTTTCAGAGTGGTAGTCTTAAACAGATATTTTATTGATGTAGTTAGAAAATTGGAACTATAAAGGGAGAGGTTGTGTTGTGTTCTTCACAATGCTTGGCAACCTAAAGGCAGTAAAAAGTTACATATACACACATTCTCTGAAGATTCCCAAGGACAAAGGCAAAATAAGACCTCAGTGGTGACAGTCATTAGAAATGGAGATAGGGTAGATAGAGAAAATAGTGCTTATTTCCAGAATTACTTTTCCTGCTTCTAGCCCTTTGCTCCAATAGCTCTTAACTTCTGGCAGAGGGTCAGTGGCCTGTGACTATAACATAGTGTCCAAGGAAGGGTGAGTGCCTGGGTGGAAATGTGTGAGGAATGTATTTATGTGTGGCTTCAGAATACATAGTCAGGGTTCTGATCCAAGACATGGAGAGGAGGTAGAGGGAGAAGATTTTTTGTGGTAATGAGGCCAAAGAATGGGTATGGAAAGGGGCTCAGAATGTGGTTCTGTTTCACCTTCTCATGGGGCGACATGGACATGGACACGGTGCCAGGCATTGTTGAGCACCCCTCGCAGGTTCCAGATTGGGGCCACTGTGTCTGGCTGCACATTGTAGCTGTCATCTACAGCCTTACAAACAATGCTCAGTTCCTTTTTCCCAGCTGGCAAAGTGGCTTGCAGGTGCCATAGCTGCCAGGCCCAGGCCTTTCGGGGACACTGCTCCTCTCCTTCCAGCTCAGCTACTTGCCAGGTTAGGCCCCCATCCAGAGACACATCCACTCTGACCACAGCTCTTCCTCCACCACTCCATGCATAGCCTTTGACAGTCACCTCCCCTGACTCTATTGTCTCCCCTTCTTTGGGTTGTGTGATGGCTGACTGGACAGGAAGTTCCTGGATAGATGGAGCCGAATCAAAATCTACAGTGTCCCAGTCCACAGATGGAGAGAAGCCTTTGTAATCCCGCCGCTGCCAGTGGCTGAAACTTTCCTCTGGTTCCACACTCACTTTGCCTAGCCATTTGACATGGCGGGCACCTACCACACCAGGAACCACCACTCGCACAGGAAAGCCATGGTCACGAGGCAGAGGCTGCCCATTCATCTCATATGCCAGCAGGACCTCAGCTTCAGGGTCCATAGCCCGAGCCAGAGGGATGGATGCTCCATAGGCGGTTCCTGTGGGGTCTGAATCCAGTCCCTCAAAGCAGACATGGGCCTCAGTTTCACAAAGCTGGTGACCAGCCTGGGCTAACACATCACAGAGCCGTGCCCCAGCCCAGCGCGCAGTGCTAATGGCCCCTGCACTCCACTCCAGACCTCTTACTTCTTTGAACTGAGTCATCTCAGAGCGCCGGTTGCCAGCACACTGCAGAGTGACTGTGATCTCGTGCTTAGGGAACTGGTACAAGTCATCCAGGGACAAGCACAGTGACTGACCCCCTGGTGGCCCTACTACATTCAGGCGATAGGTGTCTGGGTCCACGTTAGGTACAGGCAAATGATTCCGGGTGAAGAAGATAGGGTTGGGTGTGATGTAGCTTTCTGTCAGTAGCTCAGGTGGGGGCTCTGCATTAAAGGGTTTCTGGCTGTTGACCCTCAGGGATGGGTGACGTATGGGATCATCCACATAAGGATCAAAGGTCTTCAAAATGGAGGGTGCCTTGTCGTCAGGGCTCAGCTCCCCAATCTTGTACTGAGCTAGTATCTCTCGCACGTGGGGCTGGTTGTGAACAGCATAGAGGGCCCAGAAAGGCTCTAAAGGACCCCCGGCTGCGAGCATCAGCTTTGATGCCCCCCCTGGGTGTACGTCCACAAATTCTGTGATATCAAAGACCTCACAGCCCAAAGTCACCCAGACCCCAGTCTCAGGGCTGCAGTGGCATTTCACTTCCTCCCTCGTATATATGCGTGGTGACTCCTGAGAAGCCTGAGACAAAAGGGAACAGAATGTTAAGAAGAAATCACTCTCACTCTGACCCTGTGCTTCCCTGGTGGCTCAGATGGTTAAGAATCTGCCCACAATGTGAGAGACCTGGGATTGATCCGTGGGTCAGGAAGATCCCCTGGAGAAAGGCATGGCAACCCACTCCAGTATTCTGTCCTGGAGAATTCCATGGACAGAGGAGCCTGATGAGGTCCATGGCGTCGCAAACAGTCAGACACGACTGAGTGACTAACACCCTGACCCAACCCACAAAGTTATAGCCACTGGGAAGGTAGAAGATTCCATCTCTGCTGTGCATGAAGACCATGAAGGCTGTGTAATCATGGGCTCTGTAGTAAAGTGTGGGTTGCCTGGGGAACTCACTCAGGCCCCTTGGTTCTGACAGTGCAGTCCCTTCCTTCCCTACTTACCCTGCACTGCTGGTCATGACAGGCCAACACTGCCCCGAGGCCTAGCAGTGTCCCCATGACTCTCCATCCCCTGGTGCTGGAGTTACCACCAGAGAAAGTGAAGCTGGAGCGCTGGGGCTGAAATGAATCATTTGTACAGCAGGCCCGAATGCAGAGCCTTGCCGGGGTTGACTTGAGTCTGGAAGAGAGAGAAGTCTTCTTAGTAGCACACTTCTGATCATAAGAAAGGGCTGGGGAAGGCCTGGGGTGTACCTCTCCCAGGTTAGCCATTGGTTCCTTCAGTTGGGACTTGGTTTCTCAGGGATGGGTGGGACAAGTGAGATGTGGCTTTCCCTTTCCTCCCAGGCCACTATCTCAACCATCTTATCTGGCAGTTAAGATAAGAGTCATAAAAGTACAGGGGGAAGGAGATATGGGCTAGGAACTGGATGGCCTACCTGTAGGCCTGTCGGAGCCCTGGGGCCACAGCTCTGTGCAGCAGCAGCATTATGGCAGACCTAGGATAGGAGGAAGATTCCAGGATCAAGATAAGAAGTGCTGGGAGGTGATGAGATTAGGGCAGCTTGAGGCAATTGGGTAGGAGGATGACACAGAAGAGACCAGCTAGGAGCTCTCCGGACAAATGGGGAAACTTTTTCGGTGGTAACGAGGCCAAAGAATGGAAGTAGGGGCCCAAATGGGCCCTTAGAGAAAACCTGGAGGAGTTCAGAGACAGAATATGCTGACAGGATGGAAAGGAACGGGGGTGGGGGTGGGGGGTGGGAGGGAGTCCTCTGAGAATCACCTGTTCTACATCCTCCACTCTCTACTTTGTCCACTACAGAGAACAATGGGAGCCAAAAGTCTATTGTCCAGTTTGCCAGTTTATTCTTTCTGAAGCTAGCAGAGGACAACTGAGGGGTGTGCTCACATAAAAGGAGACAAAAAAGTAAAAATATACATAGTGGCAGCCTAATGAGGTAAAGGAAGCTCAGATTCCGGAGTCAAACTGCTTTGCGTTTTTAAAACCAGTCCCGCCATTAACTAGCCCTGTTCCTGGGCAAGATACCAGGCCTCTCTGAACTTGTATCCTCATCTATGAAATGAGATCTACCTAGCAGATTTGCTGTGATTTGCAAACAAATAATAACATTGTCATTGAAGGACTTTCCCTCCTCTCCCTCCGCCCACCCCTAAAAAAACAAAAATTGAACACAGCTGGGAACTGGATCCCAACCTGGGGTCCACACCCCTACCTTGTCTATGCTATTTCAGTGAGCTCAGCAAATTGAGTAGTTAATGACCAGGGTGTCAGGGAACCGGCCAGAGAAGGAAGAAGGTAATTTTTCTGCTCTGGCTCACAGCAGTTTCTTCTTTACAGCACTGAGCCGATCACTGATCTCAGGAGGGCCAACGTGGGGGGTGGGGTGGGGTGAGAAGAGTCAGAATTGCTGATGAGATGCAAGAAAGCTAGGAGTAGGAGCAGAGGCTGCACTGTTACGCCCGGGCCTTGGGACCCTCATTCTCCCTCCCACTTCCCATCAGTGCTGGAGCGGTGAGGTCGCTGACTTACAGTGGAACTCGATCAGACCAAGGTCCCAGCCTTGGGAGAAGCAGTCTTTTGCTACAGAACAGATGACACCCCCTTATGCGGGTGGTGACCAGTCACTTCCCAGCTTTGCTGTGCCTGGGATTCAAGGCACCCCTGGGTGCCAAGCCCTCGCCCTGCCCCCGCCCAGGTTATTGGCCTTGCCCCCTCCTCTTCCCTTTCCTGGCCCCAGCCTCCTTACCAGCTCAGGCTCACCGTACGCTGGGTGGCTGTTTTACCAGCTCCGCACCCAGCGGCAGTCGGCGAAGGGGCGGGGCCTGCGCCACGACGTTGTTGCAGAGTAAAGGACCGCTCTCGCCCCTCAGCTCGTCCCCCAGCCATTGGCGGGCGGCGGGCCACCTCCCAGCTGCTGTGCCCGCCTCCTGCAGGCCAAGGCAGGCCGGGCGCCACCCCGGCTTGGAGATAGGACGGGCTGTTTTTCCTTCCACCCGCGCCAGACGAGGTGTGGGACCCTTAGGGTGTTCGGAACCCGAGCAGTGTAAGGTGATGAGGACTCCCAAGGGTTGGGCTGAGGGGTGCTCCCGCCCCGCCCCTCCCCGCCCGCTGAGACACAAGATGCTTTCACTAGAGGCCTCGGCATCCAGGCGGCTTTCTACCGGTGGTGAGCTCCGCCTCTTGTCAAGCGTCTCTGTTGCAACTACCACTGTTTGTCTTTTAGAGAAAACAAGATCAAAAACTCAAGTCTTTTATTTTCAGGAATGAAAGCAGAAATGGAGTCTAAATAGTGGTTCAAAGACTTCGAGATTCCTTGGTCTAACAATTTCTCCTCAAATCGTAGAAATAACACTGAATAACCATCTTTTAAATTTTGCTTAGTTGCCAATTTAAAAGGTCGTTATTTAATGACATTTTAACACCCAAAAGTAGGAAGATTATAGTTGCTCATAATATCAGAATAACGGACACTAAAATAAATTGTTTGCTAGTACCCTTTTATCATTTGGCTAGGGGAAACTTGTCCTCGGCGAGCTGTGGACCTGGGGCAAACGTACCCAACACTGCCCTCTAGAGGTGAGAAGGCTGAGTTACAACCTTACTTTAAAAGTCGACTGAGCGATCAACACTTTCATTTTTTTTTTCCACCTTTAACTTTGGAAGATCATTTCCCCTCCCTCCCTTTCTTCTTTCCAAAACTGAACTAGAAGAGCTTTTACTAGAAATGAAGAAGCCGTGTGGGGGTAGTATGGAATACTAAGAAATATAAAGGGGAACTGACAGTGAAAAGGTAATTTTGGCTCTAAGTTTTCTGGAAAAAAGAGATTCCCAATTTAACTGTACAATTTAATCATCAGACAGGCCTGATGCCCAACCTATCCTTCCAGTCTTAAAAAACAGGCTCAGTGCAAGGATACAGAGGAATCAGTTAAGGATTATCTGAAGCCATGGAATGAGATTTCTGCCTTGTAACTGTCACCCTACATAAAGCTACACACAGGCTTTATAGAATTAACCTTTTAAATCTCAAAAATTTTCATTTTACAGAGGAAACTGAGGCAGAGAACAGCTAAATAACTTGACTAAGGCCACAGCTAATAAACTGTCAGAGGTGGGACTGAATTCCAGGCTGTCTTTCCTGTCCTTCAGATTCTTTGGAATTTAAAACCCCTCCTGCAACCACACCTAATCTTTTCTCTGTCATTCTCCCTTACTACTTCCACTTAGACTGTGAGGGTCAGCGCTTCAAGAATACAGTAGTAGAATTTCCTGCTGAAATTTTCCTGTTGGGATAGAAGTCACATGATCAATCAACAATGTTAATTCAGTGATTTTTAAAAAACTTTCTTTAGGTCATGGACCCCTTTGAGATATTAAGGCAGTGGGCCCTCTCCCTAGAGAGGTGCACATAAATTTTTGCATAATACTTAAAAAGTATTCACAAACACCACCTCTCCCTCCAGTCTCATCAATTGTCTACCCACAGGTCCATAGATGACCACCCCCTTCCATATATACATTCTGTAGAGTGAAGTCGCTCAGTCGTGTCCGACTCTTTGCGACCCCATGGACTGTAGCCTACCAGGCTCCTCTGTCCATGGGATTCTCCAGGCAAGAATACTGGAGTGGGTTGCCATTTCCTTCTCCAGGGGATCTTCCCGACCCAGGGATCGAACCCGGGTCTCCTGCATTGGAGGCAGACGCTTTAACCTCTGAGCCACCAGGGAAGTCCAATACATTCTGTAAGGATGGTCTAAAAAACTAAGCTAGTGACAGATTTGATGAGCTCTCTAGTGGCTTGGGAACGGAAGTGATTAAACAGCAGTAAAAGGGCTATTTTCCAAATTGGATTATCTCACTATTCCAGGAAAGATGAGTAATAAGGAGTTATCAAGATGCAGGGATTCCCTGCTGGATTAGCAGTCAAGAATTGCCTGCAATGCAGGAGACATAACAGACATGGGTTCAATCCCTGGGTGGTAAAGATCCCCTGGAGGGCATAGCAACCCACTACAGTATTCTTGCCTGCAGAATCCCATGGACAGAGGAGGCTGGTGGGCTACAGTCCACAGGGTCACAAAGAATTGGACACGATTGAAACGACTTAGCACGTACATACACACGCACACATGCATGCATGCACCAAGATGCAAAGGAAGGTGTGTTTCTGGTTCAGTAAAACATTACTGGGTTGCCCTTGCAAATTTCTAGTATCAGAGAAATAGCAAAAAAAAAAAAAAAGAAGAAGCAACACTCCAATACACCTTTTTTTCTCCTTTTTTACTTACATTAAATACATCGGTAAATCAGCAGTCGCATTCTGTTACCACGATTGTTATGTTGGGAGAGGAAGAAATGGGGAA
This sequence comes from Giraffa tippelskirchi, assembly GCF_054371585.1. Taxonomy (NCBI): domain Eukaryota; kingdom Metazoa; phylum Chordata; class Mammalia; order Artiodactyla; family Giraffidae; genus Giraffa; species Giraffa tippelskirchi. The sequence continues at coordinate 156,655,742 of NC_137278.1, forward strand.
AAAGGCAAATGCTTTCTTAAAAGGCCAGAAAAAAAAAAAGGATACCCCCCCTTAAAAAAAAAAAAACTGACCAGAAGAAAAAAATGAAGAGCTGGGAAATAAAAACTAAGATTCCCCAAGCCCACCAGAGCTCAAAGAAAAGCAGAAGAGCTGCTAGAAAGTAGAAGGAAGGCAGCAGACAGGCCCATAAGTTAAGGCCAATCCTGTTTCTAAGGGGGGCAGTGGAGGGGAGAAGAAGCCTGGAGAAATGGTTTCCCAGCCCCAAGGCAATGAAACGTCTTCACTCCTGCTCCATGGAGAAAACTGCACAAAGAACTTCATTTCTAAGAAACTTTGAGAGCCATCCTAGTTCTTCCACTTGTAAGGATGCACTGGATGCTTTAGGGGGCTAATGGGTGCTGGGAAAAGGGGGAGAATGTGCGTTTCAGGGCCGTGGGAACTAAGGCTGCCCCTGGGAAAGGAAGGGAATTGAGGCGTAAGTGGAAGAACCTAAGCTCAGTCCTTCAGAATCTCGGCGTCATTTATTTCTCAGCTGCTCTGGGACAGAAAGCAGTCTGCAAGCCCAAAGGGCAGAAAGTTCCAATTCTAGCTCACTATGGCCTCTCCTATCTTATTTTCCCCAATTTCTCCAAAATTCTAAGCTAGAACAAGAAGGAATTTAGAGTTCTCTCTTGCTTTGATGGCTTCCCAAAGACATCTTAAAATACCTGATGAGAGACGTGGAGAGAGGCTAGAGATTTAGAAAGGACCAATATCCTCTGGTGATGTGAGACAGTCGTGAGAGACCTTGAGTGCCAGTCATTCCCTGTCCACAGGAACAGATGTTATGATATGAGGGGGCCACAGGTAGACCTCTGTGGTACAACTCCCTAGTGGTATGTGGATTAAACCACTGGTTGCATGGGGGATGGGTTTGGGGCGGTAAGCATGGCAAACTGAAGATACTAACAAAGGAGAAAAGAAATCGGGCTTGATGGGAGGTAGGGGGGCAGAACAGACTGTACAGTGGGAATAAAGATCATACCTATTTACAGGGAAGTAGAAAAGATACGGTAATGGGTGGATCAAATTGAATGGGAACCCTGGAAAAGCACAGAAAACGCCTCCCTCTGGCTGGACTCTTCTTCACTCCCCTATAGTGAGTGGCCCTATGCTATCCTGAGACTGCTCTCCAGTTGCTCAGTTAATTTCCCAGGAAAGGTAAACCTACAGCCAAGAGTTAGGTTGGCAAGAATATAGGTGAAGTAAGAATCAGAGTTAGAGGAAGCTAGCAGTGGAGACTGGGCTTGACTAGCTGCCACCAGTACTGTTCTCTGCAGCCCCTCCTCAAATCTCATATACACCTTGGATTCCACTAATTAAAAAGAGGGCAAGTAAATCAACCAAACCGCCCTTTAAACATGTATCACAACTGAACTACCATCAATTAAAGTGCAAACTGCAGGGGGATATGGTGGCTGGGGCTGAGGCCATCTGAAGGCCAGAGAGAAAAAAATGCCTAAGTCAGAGGATGGGTATCAGAAACTGGTCCCTCCTCCATTTAGATCACAGCAGAGCCAAAGAGGCAGGCAACCAGTGAAGATTCTTTGGAGGACTCTGGGGTCCAGAATCTCCCCCATTATGGGGGAGAAGCTACCTAAAAAGCTGGGTGAGGGGAAAATAGGCCTTGGAAGAGTTCATGAGCCACATATGACACTGCCTCTCCACCCCTTCCACTTCTGCCCAGTCAGCCAATAGCAAGACTCCAACCTGGTGCCCGGGAGCTGGCTGTCCCATTCCCACCTCTACCTAGAAAAACCCTCCACAAGGCCAACTCATGGACGCTGCAGTGCTTTCAAATATGAGAAACTCCAACCAAACAAAACAAAAAGGCAATGTTTCCTTACTCCCCCCCTGCTCTGAGCCTTACTTTCCCCCAAGGCCCTTAATGTGACAGAACTGGAAACCTTCCTCAGTTCCTGGGTTCACCACCTTCTCCATCCTGGGAAGAGGAGGAAAAGGAGATCAAGAACAGAGATTGACCAAAAGCAGAATGAGAAGGGGCAAGAGATGGGAAAAAAAAAAGTTTTCTGAAAAAATGGGCAGGAGGAGGAGGAAAGATGAGTAGGTCACTGTCTTGCACCTATAATACAAAGTGAAGAAAGTTTGTTTTGGAAGATAAGTCCTGGGGGATCTGACCCCCAAGCCCCAGAGTAGGGGTAGGAGGCCAGTGGCAACAGCTGCCTGGTGTTGTTGCTGAAGCGTTAAAAAGTGCCATGACGGAGCTGTCAAGAGGCAGCCCTTGGGAGCCAGGGCTCAGTGTGCTGTTACCGTAGGGGCTGTGTGCTGAGGGGTGGGGATGGAGGTTATTTCTTAGCTCTCGTGCTAGCTCCATACTTGTTTGCTGCTAGCCACCCCCTCAGTTGCTACAACACTGGCTCTTGTTCTGCTGGGACTGCTCGTGAAGATCCACACCCCGGCTTCGGCCTGCTGCACCCCCCAGATTCTGGGGTTCACTCTTTGGCAACTTCTTAGCTAGAGATAAAAACAGAAGGGAACAAAGTATGGTAGATTTTACTCATCTCCCCAAAAAAAGACTATTGGGGGAAAGGGGAAATGTGAGATACTAAAAGAATGTTCTGAAGAGGGGAGGGTTCATTGCAAACGACACTGAAGATGAGGGGGCTCAAGCTGCAACCAAAGGATGGAGGTCACGATGGAAAGTTACGGTATTTCCACACCTAAAGTTTTCATAAGGGGAGACACTCCCATTTATCCTTATGACCTGGGTTAGTGATCTTGCCTAGAGGCAAGGGAAAAACGACAGAAGACCTCAGGCTGCTCTGACCTTACCTATTGCCAGGAAGAGATCGTTCACGTTCATAGCTGTCTTGGCTGAAGTCTCCATAAACAATAAGCTGTTGTCATCTGCATACGCCTGGGCCTCCTGCAAGGGGTGGGGTGTACTGGTACTCAGACTGTAGGGCAGGGACAAGTACTGCCTTTCCACTCCCATGTAGCACTGGAGCTAGGCAACATCCTAGGTTCCCTCCCCTCTGAGCCAGCTGGTCCTGGACCCATAATTTGGTGATGACTCCCTCAAGGGATAACCCATGGTCTCCACCACTTAATCCAACAAACAGATGTCAGGAAACTTAATTACAGGGAAGGTGGTAAGTTGGTTAGGGGCTTTTGGGTTCTGACACTTGAGTCCCTTACCTCAAATTCAATTGCTCCCTCCTTCCTCTTTTCACACTGGTACCCCCACAGCTGGTACTGGTACTCCCCTACCCCTCTGCTCTGGAATTTTCTTCTGACTCCTCTAAAATCTCCTGGCTGGCATTAGGGTCACAGTGCTGCTGTATTTAACTTGGTGCAGAACTGGGGAATGAGATGATGAATGTCCTCAGATGAGGTTTTCAGAGAGGGCAGGTTTGGAAAAAAGAGGTCCCAAGCATAGAGGGAGTGTGTCAGAGAGGGACTCGGTGGCCATCTTACTTCATACTCCACCATGCGCTTGTTGGCCAGGTCGGCTTTGTTCCCTGCCAGGGCAATAACGATGCTAGGACTGGCCTGTCGCTGTAGTTCTTTTACCCATGTCTTCGCTCGGGCGAAGGTTTCCTGGGAAAACACAAGGATGAGAGTGGGTAGGCTGGAATGACTGCCAATCTAGGGCTATCACCTTCAGAGTCCAATCTCAAAACTCACCTCTTCTAAGCAGCCTTTACTCATTGAAACCATCTGTTTCTGGTAATTCATTACCTCTGTCTTCTCAACACTTGGAAGTGTAATTTGTATTCTTATTTTTCTATTTCAAGAACCGGTTTTCTCTCCCCCACCTAATTTATTTCCTATAAATAAAAGCATGGACAATCTTCTCAGCCCACTTACCTGATTAGTAATGTCATAAACCACAATGGCAGCTTGGGCACCTCTGTAGTACATGGGGGCCAAGCTATGGTATCGCTCCTGCCCAGCTGTGTCCCAGATCTCAAACTTGACTGTCGTGTCATCTAGACAAACAGACTGGGTGAGGAAGGCCGCTATGAATGAGAGAACAGAGGAGAAGCTGGTGTAAGTGGGAGAATGCACTGGAACATCCCACCCTCCTTCAAAATATCTCCACTGTCAGTCTAAGACCAGTCACTACCCAGGCCGTTCAGCTACAGGAAAGGTTTAGCATTCTCCTTCTTATACTCTGGAAAGGTTTAGCATTTTCCTTCGGGTCTTAGCACCAGAATTAAGCCTCCTCTTGGCTAAATCCTTCCTGCCAGAAGTCTTTCCAGCTAAGGAATGGGGGCACCATGGTAAACTCTGAGGGCTAGAAAGAACCAGCTTTAATACCAGAGTCTTCTAACCAAAATAGATTAAGAGATAATGAGAGACAATAAGCTTCAGATAAAAGTCACATCAAGAACTGATTAGAAGATTTTAAAGCCTGATGTGAGGTCCCACCATTATATTATTTGGCTGTTACTTTTTTATTTATTACTTCTGCTGGTCTAAGAATGCATTTCCAAGGTAAGTAATAAAAGTGGGGAAGGAGAAATATGGGGAGTTCTCATATTGAATTAGCACTCTATTTCGGGATACTGGCATAGAGAAGGTAGCCAAGGTAAGAAAGGCAAATTTATGTTTTGTATTTAGTTCCAGATGTGTGCATCAAAGATCATCTAAGGAGCTTTCCCAAACATACACATCTATACTGCCACCAATCTCACCCTCCTTCCAAAACTAATCAGCCAATCTGAGGTAGGGCCCAGCATGCTCCCCAGGAGTTTCAGATGTACACCTTTGATTATGAGCCACTGCCCCAAATCAACCCTGCTCAAAATGACCTTCAACTGAACTTCACTGGTATTAAGATGAGAGCAGGAAGAGGAAAATAGTCTGAGATTTTTTTAAAAAGTGGTTTTTTTTGTGCTCAAAGGCCAACCTTTCTAACTTTCTTCTAGGAAGAGGATGAACAGAGACCTGTTTTGGGGCATTATGGCAATTTTTTTGTTTCATAAAAGATTTCCATTTCAGGGAGCTAAGAGGGCCAGCGGCAAAATCAGATCCCTAGATTTCCCTTCAATAGCCCCTCTAAACACTAAATCTCTTCTCTCCCTGAAGTACTTACCTCCAATGGTGCTCTCCTGGTACTCGTGGAACTGCCCTTTGACAAAACGTAATACCAGGCTAGATTTCCCCACTGCGGATTCACCCAGCAGGACCAATTTGAACTGGCATATTTTGCTGGCCTGGGGCTGCCCATTGGGCCTGGCTGTGCTTCTGCTAGTCATGGCTAGATAATCAGAGTGGGAAAGGGTGGAGGGAGGGGGATGCCACAAAGCGGCAGAGGGGGGAGGGGGAGGGGAGGGGACGTCCAGGCTTCAACAGTTCTGCAAGGAAAAAAGTGGGTAAAATTAAACACAGGGCCATGACAATGGCAATCAGTTTTTAAGAGAAAGGACAGAATCTCTTCATTTCTTTGCTCCAATAAGGACTTAAGTCTTATAATCACCCACCATTAAAAGCTTACACCACTGAGAGGGTCCCAGGCACCTGGCACTCAGTGGTAAGAGTGGGGATCAAGAAAATAAGAATAGCATTTAAAGTAGAGTGTGCTGCAATGGAGAGACTGAAAACCGTGTGAGAGTAGTTGTTAATCTCCCAATCATTCCCCACCAGGTCTTCAAAGAATAGCAAATCAATCAACTTTTAGTTGGCCTAAAGAACACTCAGGTCCACCCAAAAGTACCCCAGATCCCTACTATCTCTTTGGTGTCCTGGTGCTGTCCTTTTCTTACCCCCTCTTTTTTCTAGCCTTCAAAATGAGAAATTCACTCTAGGGGTGTAGGTAACAGTCATCCCTCTGAAGAGCAGAGGGATAGCTTATGGTTCTATATCCTTCATATATGACCATTTCTGAAAACTGACATTTCTGAAAATCAAACCAGGATCCAATTACCAGAAAAATCTATCCTTTCTCATTTCTGCTCAAAGGTAACAGAGAAACAGACTACATTCAGTGTTAACTCTTTCCCTTTGCTTCTGCCACCACTCTGAGTCTGAAAATCTATCAAGTCTGAGTCAGTAGGCTTGATTTACTCTCAACTTGCAGCTCTCTTCTTGGTGCCTAGGGATTAGATTACTCTCCACACTAAAAAGGCCTAACAGCTGTAGCCCTCCAAATCAGAGGCAGAGAAAGAAGGTGTACCTTCTAAACACATGCAGGAATCTCCAGAAGATGGCACAGGGATTAAGTCTTCAAGTAATAAATACTTGATGAAAGAGTATAACTTAGCCACCTTCTCTACCTTCTAAGTGGCTAGGAAAGCTGGTGGTGCAGAGGAGACAGAGAGAGAGAAGTTGGGACTTTGAGTGTCCAATCATCCAAACCTGAATGTATTTCATCATCCTGACTCTGAGGGGAAAAGAACTATGAGATTCAAAGAAGCGTTAGCATGATCAGAACATGCAAAACCACCTCACCCCAAAACTAAGCACTGCTTGGATTGTACTTTGCTGGTTCAAATTGATGTTCCCCTTCTCCAAGATTGATTCTAGTGACTCCATAAACATCATACTCTGTGACATATCTAGTGAAAAAAATGATTGCTTTGGGATCAAATCAGGGTTAAAAATATCTGCAGTATTAGTAAAGATGGAAAGGACAGAAAAGCCATAAAGGAAGAAGCATAGAGGAACAAAAGCTGTGGAGTCCAATTCATTGGATTCATTTTAGTTCCACTTACTAGCTATGAACTTTTGGACAAATTACTAAATCTACCTGTGCATTTGTTTCCTCATCTGTAAAATGGGATAACAGTCTATGAGCACCTACTTCAAAAGGTGTTGTGAGGACTAAATGCAATAATACATATAGAGAACATAAATATTTGACAAAAGGTACTATATCAATGAATATTAAGCTACTAATCATTAATGACTATAATTATAAATATAATTACTAATTAATCAAAATTCTCCAAGCCAGGCTTCAGCAATACGTGAACCATGAACTTCCAGACGTTCAAGCTGGTTTTAGAAAAGGCAGAGGAACCAGAGATCAAATTGCCAATATCCGCTGGATCATCGAAAAAGCAAGAGAGTTCCAGAAAAACATCTATTTCTGCTTTATTGACTATGCCAAAGCCTTTGACTGTGTGTAACACAATAAACTGTGGAAAATTCTGAAAGAGATGGGAATACCAGACCATCTGACCTGTCTCTTGAGAAACCTGTATGCAGGTCAGGAAGCAACAGTTAGAACTGGACATGGAACAACAGACTGGTTCCAAACAGGAAAAGGAGTACGTCAAGGCTGTATATTGTCACCCTGCTTATTTAACTTATATGCAGAGTACATCATGAGAAATGCTGGGCTGGAAGAAACACAAGCTGGAATCAAGATTGCTGGGACAAATATCAGTAACCTCAGATATGCAGATGACACCACCCTTATGGCAGAAGGTGAAGAAGAACTAAAGAGCCTCTTGATGAAAGTGAAAGAGGAGAGTGAAAAAGTTGGCTTAAAGCTCAACGTTCGGAAAACTAAGATCATGGCATCCGGTCCCATAACTTCATGGGAAATAGATGGGGAAACAGTGGAAACAGTGTCAGACTTTATTTTTTGGGGCTCCAAAATCACTGCTGATGGTGATTGCAGCCATGAAATTAAAAGACACTTAATCCTTGGAAGGAAGGTTATGGCCAACCTAGATAGCATATTTAAAAGCAGAGACATTACTTTGCCAACAAAAGTCCGTCTAGTCAAGGCTATGGTTTTTCCAGTGGTCACGTATGGATGTGAGAGTTGGACGGTGAAGAAATCTGGGCGCCGCAGAATCGATGCTTTTGAACTGTTGTGTTGGAGAAGACTCTTGAGAGTCCCTTGGACTGCAAGGAGATCCAACCAGTCCATCCTAAAGGAGATCAATCCTGGGTGTTCATTGGAAGGACTGATGTTGAAGCTGAAACTCCAATACTTTGGCAACCTCATGCGAAGAGTTGACTCATTGGAAAAGACCCTAATGCTGGGTAGGATTGGGGGCAGGAGGAGAAGGGGACGACAGAGGATGAGATGGTTGGATGGCATCACTGACTCGATGGACATGGGTTTAGGTAGACTCCGGGAGTTGGTGATGGACAGAGAGGCCTGGCGTGCTGCAATTCATGGGGTCGCAAAGAGTCAGACACGACTGAGCGACTGAACTGAATCATTATTAATATGACATCAAGAAAATTTCTCTTCCTGAGCCTTACCTTCTACCTTTATTAAATGGAAAAAATACCTATCTTATAGAATAGCCCTAAAGATTAAGTGAAAGATGTGTTTAATATAGTGCTAATAAACAGTAAGACAGATATTATTTAGTGGCCATGATTCACAGAAATAATCAATTTAATATATTAAAGGACATCTCAATATTAGTTGTTATCAACATAATCCTAAAGTTCAGTTCAGTCGCTCAGTCGTGTCCGACTCTTTGCGACCCCATGAATTGCAGCATGCCAGGCCTCCCTGTCCATCACCAACTCCCGGAGTCCACCCAAACCCATGTCCATCGAGTCAGTGATGCCATCCAACCATCTCATCCTCTGTTGTCCCCTTCTCTTCTTGCCCCCAATCCGTCCCAGCATCAGGGTCTTTTCCAATGAGTCAACCCTTCGCATGAGGTGGCCAAAGTATTGGAGTTTCAGCTTCAACATCAGACCTTCCAATGAACACTCAGGATTGATCTCTTTTAGGATGGATTGATTGGATCTCCTTGCAGTCCAAGGGACTCTCAAGAGTCTTCTCCAACACCACAGTTCAAAAGCATCAATTCTTCGGTGCTCAGCTTTCTTCACCATCCAATCCTAAAGAGCAGCCATTATATGAAGGAGGTAGAGAAAAAAAAAAAAGTGTAAGAGGAAGTTAACAGAGAAATGAGACAGAAAGTGGAAAACCCAGAAAAGTCTCAGCATAGACTAGATTAAGACAGAGGACTGTATAAAATTACTCTGACCCTACTGGGTATTTTGTAGTCCCCTAGGTCAATGAGTCTTAGGAATTCAGATATACATATGCCACTTTGTGATGAACTTTTCACTGGTCTATGATGAAATGTTAAAATAAAAATGATACAGCAAGTTTTTCACAAAGCTAAATTTATTCAATTTAAGAGTATCCTTTATAACATCCGTTATAATTGATCCTTTAGTATCAATTTTCTCTCAAAGGTAAATATGTATTTATTCCATGGATAAGCCTCTAAGACCTATAGTTCAATTTTAAAAAAAAGCAAAACACTCGGCTGATTCTATTTCTAAAAAAACAAAGCAAAATTCTACAAAGAAAAAGGTATGGAAAGATATATGCTCATCTGTTAACAGTGGTTACTCCCTCTAGGGAAACCGAGACTAAGGAAAATGGTATGTAAAGAACTCAGGTATTTTCATTCTACATAAATCTTTCTTTTATTAACAGGAAATATATATTTACAGTTTCCTACATAACTTTTTTAAAAAATGCTTTTTTAAAAAATAAATAATGGTGTTGCTAGTCAGTAGTAAGCTTTCTAAATATACTTATGTGGAAAAAGAGAACTCTTAAATTTAATTTGTCTGTAAAATCCAAAATTCTGGGAACCAGTACTGCAAGAATCAGTATTAATTAGCTTCTTAACTACTAGTCACAGCTCTTTATCTCTTTTCATCCTCAAACCTTTAGAGCAGTGTTTTTATGCTGTAAGCCAGTAGTGATCTTGAAATCACTTGGTGGATCATGATCAGTATATTAAAAAAAAAAAGAAAAAAATTATCATGCGCATGCAAATAATAAAGATGAGAATCATTTTGTGAAAATGCTTCACTTGTAGTTGTATGTACACACACTGAATTTTGATGTAAAAAACCTTTTTTAATAAGCCATGATCAAAAAAAAAAAAAAGGTTTAACAAACACTGCTTTGGAGAGGCTTGTCACTGAAAGACAGGTTAGTAGGAAATCTAGTCTCTGGCTGGCCTACAAAAGCACTTCCAGGTGAAATTAAGATGAAGGCCGAATATAGCTCTCCAGGGGTCAGAGGTTTTCCAATCCTGCTATTTTCCAATCCTGCTACTAAAGTTATAGAGCAATTATGAAAATGGAATGCTAAAGTCAACAGAGGCAGTCCTGCGCAGTGGTAAGGGCTCTAGAATCAGGCAAGCCTTAGTTTTATTCTCTGCTTTGTCAATTAACCCACTGTGATCCTAGGCCACTCACCCCCTTTACCTTTCTGAGCTTCAGCTTCCTTATCTATGAGGATCTAGGGATGGAGTAGGAAGGATAATAGGGGAAAATAGTAAAAGGCAGAATTTGAACTTAAAGTTCTGGGTACATTTAAGAAATATGTTTCTCTTATACAGTTTCTCAGCACCTGAGAGGATTATTTTTAAAAATATACTTATGTAATACTTCATATACATTGTTTCATAGGTAAAGAGGATAGGCCATTATAACTCTACACTTGAAAACAGAGGACATGATAGGGAGAAAAAAAAACCTATGGATGATAAGCTGATCAAGTTTCCTTTAGGTTGATACACATATACTATACTCTTATGAAACAACAGGAAAAGTAACTAGATTCTTTGACTTACTCCTTCACATTTCAAAGCATGTGATCTAAGGGGCAGAACACCAAGTTAGAGTGAACTGAATTCTCATTGGCAGACACATCTTTCTAGGCCTGGGGAAAGAGTAGGAGTTGGAGAAGTGTGAAGATAGGAAACAGGTGGGAATTCCCTGGCAGTCCAGTGGTTAAGACTCCATGCTCTCACTGCCGTGGCCTGGGTTCAATCCCTGGTCAGGGACCTGCAAGTTGCATGGTGTGGCCAAGATGAAAAAAAAAACAAGGTAGGAAACAGTCACAGATACTCGAGTTGAAAAGCCCTTGGTCACTAACCCCATCAGATGGTAAGTCAAGCCAGAGTCAATGAGCAAACTTTCTTGAACTGTCAGAGATTAGTAACTACTGGGTTAGGAAAGACTCTCCCACTCCAGTGTTTCAGCTCAAGACTATGTCCTATCTTCTCTGTTCACGGTAACTGACCGGCTGCCCATCTCTGTGCCTTCATTTTTAATCCCAGCTTGTTAATAATGCAACAGCTAGACTCTAGAAAGATGAGGGGTACAGAAATGGAATAATACACATAAGATTCAATTGATTTCTCCCCTATCCTGGTGGTGATTTTTTTGGCTGACAATCGACAGTGGGCAAACGACCCATCGGAAGGCAAAAAACAAACCACAGCCAACCAGTCAGGTAGTGTAATGATTATTACCATCAAACTTGAGGCAAGAAAGGGAGGAGGAGATTTTCCTTCCCTTCAGCCCTTTCAGTTCAGATGAGAATGACTTAACTTCCCTCAGATTCCAGCTCCACAAGAATGGCTTATCAAATGACTAAGGAGGATTAAGGCTTGACTCTGTCATCAGTCCACTGGGGAAAGTGGAGGTGGAGAATGAGGGGCAAGTTCTTTAGTGTAGGTAGCTCTCCCAGCAGCACAGGAAAATATGAATAGGAAAGCTTTCTAAGGGACTTCCCTGGCAGTCCAGTGGTTAACACCCGGAGCTTTCACTGCAGGGGGGCAAGAGTTCGATCCCTGGTTGGGCAACCAAGATCCCACAAGCAGTGTGACCAAAAAAAAAAAAAAAGGGAAAGGTTGCTTAGCCTGCTGATCCCTGGGAGGGCAGGACTCCATTCCTCAGATCCCTTCCCACTTGGTAGCTTTGAGTTCCTATGTCAACTACATATGATGTGTGTGTTAGTCACTCAGTAGTGTCTGACTCTTTGTGACCCCATGGACTGTAGCCTGCTAGGCTCCTTTGTCCATGTCCATGGAATTCTCCAGGCAAGAATGAATACTGGAGTAGGTTGCCATTTCCTTTTCCAGGGGATCTTCCCAAACCAGTGATCGAACCTGGGTCTCCTGTATTGCAGGCAGATTCTTTACCGTTTGAGCCACCAGGGAAGCCCAACTACATATAATGGATGCCTCCAGAAGTCTGTCATCTATCAATAGAGACTGAGTTCCAGGTAAAGAGCCACTGGAGTCTAGCTCCCTCCCTTACGTTAGCCCTATAAATTCAGTTTTGCAGATTAGAGGCAGTTTAGAGGTCATCTAGTCCAATCTGTACTTTACAGTAAGGAAACTGAGGTAACTACAATCAACTAACTTGCCTATACAGCAAGCTATCACACAACCGATTAGTAGCAAATATCCTTCTAGCAAGTTCTCCTAGTAAGGCACTCTTGCTCCTATAATACCATTATAACACTTAAGGAAGCAGGAGATGCAGAACTCTGAACTGAAATTCAAAGAAAGTACCAGGACAGGAACAAGAGCTTAGACTGGATAGTTTCTGCCTCTATACAGTTTGGATAAATACTTCCTTTGGGACTGAAAACAAGTTAGGAAGCCCCAGGCCTTCCCTGGGAACTAGAATTTAGTCCCATATCCTTCTGATAGAAGGAATCACTTATTACTATTCTTCTCTAAAAGGTCTTGACCAACCCCTGCCAGGACAGCTGAAATAGGAGCAATTCAATGGCTGGCACTAGGGAAAGCAGTGGTAATTTCTGCAGAATTCAATGGGCCGTGGGATTAACGTGAGATTTACTGAATAGGGAAGATAGCACAGAAGCTAGTAAGTGTCTTCAACTCTCCAACTTTGTTTAGACCCCAAGTTACCAAAATCTTAAACAGAATTACACTACTTGGCTCATTGTGCTGATCCAATGTTAACCAATGAGTCACGAGCTTAAAAGAAAGTTTTTCCACTTCCTCTACCCACTCCCTTGCTGTTCAGTAGCCCCAGTCGTGTCTGACTCTGTGTAGCCTACCAGGTTTCTCTCTCTGTCCATGGGATTTCCCAGGCAAGAATACTGCAGTGAGTTGCCAGTTCCTTCTCCAATCCTCTCCCTTATATTTCCCCCAAAGCCAAAAAGCACACTTAATCTCTTATCAGCATGGTACTGCAAAGTCCCTCATATTGACCTAGGAAAGACTGGAATGCCTTTCTCCACTTTGTCTGCCTATCAAACCCCCCTAATGTATCTTTTAAGGACAAACTCAAATGTCACATTCTCTGAAATTGCGTAATTACCCTCTCACCCCAAAAGAATTCACTGGTGCTTCCTCTGGAATCCCATAGTATTAAGACTACATTCTTGGGAATTCCCTGGTGGTCCTGTGGTTAGGACTTAGGGCTTTCACTGCCTGGGCCCAGGTTCAATCTCTGGTCGGGGAACTAAGATCCCACAAGCCATGTGGCATGGTCAAAAAATAAAAAAGACTGTATTCTTATCACAACATTTACTACTTTATTTAATTGTGTCTGTCTGCTCTGCTAAACTAAGAACTTCTCAAAAAGCGTGACTATTTATGTCATTTTCAATCTCCAGAGCAAAGCACAATGTCGGGGTCCCTAGTAGGTGTTCATTAATGTCAAAGCAATCCTGCTTGCTTCCTCCATCTACTCCTCCCCTTCTGTGCCATCTGGATAGAATCTTATTTCCATTTGGGAATGTTTTTAATAGGCCAAATCTCTCTCTTGCCTGTTTGTCATCTCTCCTGGATAGAGGGCCCTCTTGAGACCCAGCCCACAAGGTACTGTTGCAACTCACATGGGCTAACTGCTTTTCCTGTCACCCGTTACTATGCCTCAGATGGCCTAATCACACCAAATATGCAGCCCTCCCACTGTAACACTGAGGCAACTGTGGTTAAAAACAAGGTTTTCTGAATCTTCAGTTAATGTTAAGTGTAAAAAAAACCTTTGGTTCAATATCTCCATTAATTCCTAAACTTAAGAAACACAAGTTTAAAAAAAGGAAAAAAAAATCACACCTCTGAAAAGGTACCCACTGCCCAACAGAAACTACAATCTGACCTAGAATCTGCACACACTTTGCTCACCTGGGTGGCTCCTTCCTCAGCTCAGTTACTGTTCAGTCAATGACTAAATCTTTCCTGAAACACTCTTTTGGGAAGTGGGAGTGTATTGTGTAGGGTTTTAAGGTATCCCTCCTCCAAGCAGGCTGTTGCATTTCCTTAATTTAAATGCACTCTCTCACACTTTGGTTACTTACCAATCTGAAATGCCGTAGGATTAGGGAGCAGGCACTTGCTTCTCATACCTATGTCCCCTCATAAGTCAAATTTATATCAGTGAGCTTAAGCAAGCAAACTGTAAAAGAGCAATCCTTGCTCCTGGGCAAAAAGAGTTAGAAGGGATGAGATATGACTTCAAGGGCAATGGGAAACTCCTCTTTTCCAAATATATTTTTGCAACTCCAGATCTATGTTTGAAATTCTATACTGATAATTTCCATTCTTTAACTCCCTCTTTAAAATTTAAAACTCTTGGAAGGATTAATACTTTAAGTGACTATTCGTTATTTACACCTTAATATGGAGCAATTTCTTGAAAGTAGGCTTTGATTAAGGGGAAGGTAGAAAAGATAAGAAGAGATGTATAGAAGAAAGGGACAAAAAAAAAAAAGGAAGGGACAGGATACCATCTGGATGCAGGAAATGGCAAAGGCTAGTGAGGATTTAGAACACATACACATCTACACAATTTTCTCTAGGAGTGGCTTTGTAGAAGAGAAAACAAAAGCTTCTGGAGGGACAACAATCAAGGTTTCCAAGGGCACTGTACAAAGGCTGGGCACATCACAGGGCTTCTAAAGCCAGTAAGGACAAATTCAATTAGTGAGGTGGTGTAAAAAAATGTCCCAGCTTTGTTGAGGTTTAGAGGAAAACCAATTTCAAAGCCAGAAAAATTTGGAAGCTTCTCATATCACTATAGAAAGACAGACACAGAGGTCCTTTAGAAGAACCATCATCTTCTTTGGGGATAATGAAGGGAGAATCACATAATTTGAACATGCAGACCATGAACCACAAGACAGAAATCTCAAATTCCTCACTTTAGCAAAGATGCCAACAACTTTCCCAAACAAAATGATTCACTTTAATGTTTCTTTCCTGCCCATAAAAGAGAAAGACGTTTTGGCCATCTATTTGGGCATTTCCTTAGGATACCTAGTGCACAAGTGGGGTGTGTGTTTGTGTAAGAATGTGAAGGGATAACCCAGAGTACAGCTCTCTGCTTGTCTGAATTTGATAAAAGCAAGACAGAATGAACTGTGAAAGGAGCACAATAAATAACAGTATCATCCCAGAAGGGAAAACTGGAAAGAAGGAGAAGCCAGAGCATGGTGGGAACATGAAAACAGAATTGCTTTTGGTGGCACATCCCCCCAAAATGAAGTAAGATTAGTCTGATCTGCTGTCTCTTATCTCTGACCTTTCTGGATGAGTGGGGTATATATGGGGGGTTTTACACTTTTTACACTTCTGTAAAACCTGAATATTTTAACGTGTACATACCACTTTCCCAGTTAAAAAGAAATGTAATTATAAAATACAGTGGTATAAAACGGAAAAAGGAGGAAGTATAATAAGGGAAAATCCAATAAGCTCCAATCTATGGGGGGAACTAAGGAGGTCAGTAGACTGTTCAAAATATATGGGAGGAAGGGACCTCTGGGTCTTAGAAATCCATCTTCCTTTTCTCTACTCACCTCCTTCCCCGAGTGCCTCTGTTTGACCCAGCTTTCTAATAGCTCAGAAACCCCGGCTCCTGAAGAAGTAGACAAAGAACGGGTGATGCCAACCTTCTGGAATGGAATTTCTCTCTTCCCCAAATCCCTTCCTCTGTGATATCACCTCGTATTTCCAGGCTTGATTCCGCATAATCATTACCTGCCTGGGAAATACCCAAGTCTAAATGCCACAAAAGTTTCACCAACTATGGTCAGAAGATCTTTGGATGGTTGGGGATACCTAAGCCCATTTCTAGAGCAGAAAATGAATCACCGATTCCCCACTTCCAGGTTAGAGATATGGTCTCCGATATAGACCACATTATTAAGCAGGAAAGAAACGAACAAACATCCCCCAAATCCGATTTCTTAGCTTTTTCACAGGACATGAAACAGGAGGTAAGAAGAAACACCGAGACTGCAGCCTAAACCAGCTTGAGGCCAAGGAAGAGAGTAGGGGCTGAGTTGGGAACTGCCAACAGTCACAGAAAAAAACCAATCTGTCTTCATTGTTTACCCTGAGAGTACCAGAAAACTTCAACTTGCCACATCTTCACACCAATGGGAACAAAAGCGCGAGTACTCGCAAAACCCAAAGCCCCAACCCACCCTTCAGCATTCCCAGAAGCTCCCATCACTGATTCGTGGCCCTGCTTCCACTAGTCTGGCTACCTGAGTCTTCTAGATTAGGAAAGCTTTCTTCGCTTGTGTCAGTTCTCCCACACTGAGCCCAAATCCCTCTCGGCTGAACTCTGGGGCACCCTAGTTATTTTTATAATAGTCACTTTGCCTGAAAAGAATGCCTCTTACCCAGTTAAGAGCCTTTCCCTCACCCTTCCAATGAGACCTCTCGAGAGTCCCGCCCCGGTTCCCCTCGGGGCCTGGGCGTCGGGTTTGACCCCTCCTCACCTCCCAGCGAATGGACTTACCTCACCCGCCGCCCAGTCCCTTTCCCCCAGCTCCTCCCTCTTCGGCGCCGCTCAATGAGGCCTGCCCCTGCCCGCACGCAAGTCCCGGGCCTCCCGCGCCGGCCCCCAAGCCCAGCCGCCAACACCTCCCGGCCGCCTCCCCGACTCACCAACTTCGGGCTCCCAGCCCGCCCGGCCCCCTCCTCAGCGCCCCCATTAGGCCTGCCGGGGCCTGGTCCCCTTCTCCCCTCTCCGGTGGGCCATTCTAACCCCTCGCGGAGGCCCAGACCCGCCTCTGCCCTCAGGCCAGGCCGCTTTCCTCTCCGGGGCGCCTCCGCCCCTGCCCTTGCGGGCTCCATCAGCCCGGTACCTGGGGCTCCGTCTCCCCCGTCGGGCCCAAGCCTGTGTCGAACAGACAAACAGCTGCAGCTCAACCAAACCCTCCTGCCCCTCCTCCTCCTCCTCGCCCTGGGGCGGGGCCCCAGCCAATTGCACGACTACCCGCCTACCATCAAGGGTGGGCTCTCTGCGTGCAATCCGCCAATCCTCTGAAGAAAGGCGGGTCTCTTTCGGCGCTGTCACCAACGAGTACGAGCAAAGGACTTGATAGGCGAGACCCCAGACCAATACAGTGAGGGAAACCTTGAAGATGGACGAGGTGAGGAGCCACTAAAGGGCGAGCTCCTCAAGGTAGGGGGCGGTACCCCGTCGACAGGCGTATACTTTAACCAATAAAATCTCGATACCCTCATGACCCCGCCTTTTAACTCATAAACATCTAATCAGGTGAGCGATGGAGGCGGGTCAAAGTGAAACTTCAACCAGTACTGCGAAAAGTCGGAACTTGAATGGCAGGCAAGGCGGGGTTGAAAGAGGCCTTAGGAACGCCGCTACTGACCTTCGCCCCTCCCCCGGGGTTTGGCGGGGCTGCCTCCAGCGCCCCGCCTTCGATGACAAATTCGCCGGCGTGAAGGCAAATACCTCTCCTAAGGACCCGGAGCCTGGGAATTTAAGCAGCCTTCACGTCGGTGCTTCCTTTTAGTTGGGGCCTCAGAGCCCAGGAATTTCGGGGGTGGCCCGCGGGGAGTCTGAAATGTTTTCTGGTGAGCTGAGACAGTGGCAGCTTCAAGAACTGGTAGTTTGGGGAGGCTTTAGCCCCTTTACAATAATTTTCATACAGACGGTTGATATATTCGGAATCATATGTAAATGTGAATAAGTATATTTGAAAAACTTTGATGTTTGTGATATGCAAAAAAAAAAAAAGAAAAGAAACATTGGGAAACGCAGCGTCAATGCGAATTCCCTTGGAGCCCACTTCCAACGTAGTGCTGCTCCTGAGCCCGAACTAACATTGCAAATCTCGAACTAGAGCCTTGTATGTATGTGTGTGTGATATGGGTGGTGGGTAGGGTGGTGAGACGCACAGGTTTAGGGGAAAGTGAAGTAGGAAATACGTAAGCTTCACTTTTCCCAGCCGTAAGTAAAATGGGGGGCAGTAATTCCCGCTTCACCCACCCGCACACTATCACACTGAATCACAGAGGTCGAAATGGAGTGTGGTGGGTAGCCGTGCTCAGACAGATTGAGGGGTCTGAAATCTATTTTCACATACACACATTCATATTCTCTCTCACACCATTCTTTCAGTAAATACACAAAAGAGGAAAGCGATGAACTGTAAAACTAGGAACTTTTTTTTAATCAGTTACAAACTAAATTACAAATAATATTAACAGCAAGAACACTCAAGGACAAAAGGTGGGAGAAGAGAGACAAAATCATAAAAAGAAAAAAAGCTTTTTTTTAAAAAAACACAACATATTTGCATTACACATGGCAAGAAATCCCCACCCATTCCCACTTAAAAAACTACTATAACCTGAAATATAAATATAATTGTTCATCCTTCTTTTAAAGAAATATTTTTCCCCCAATGTCAGAATTCTCAAAATGATGTCTTAACCTTAACTTTTACTCTTACGGGGTGGCCTTCAGAGGAAGATGGGACCTAGCACCTTAAGAATCTTAAAAAGAAGAGAAAAATTCAAACACCTTTCACTTGCCTCATAAGGCCAAGGTGAAGCACAGTCACTGTCCCAGAGCCTCCTAGACACACTTTGCCCATAGGAGGGACAGGCGAGAAGCCTAGGAGCCATCAATTCTACTGCAGCCCCACGAGGACCACAGAGACTAGGAGTCTGAGACTGGGAGTCTTGAGTCTCCCAGATGTTAGGTGAGATGAAACACTAAAACTAGGGTATAAACCGGCTGGATCTATTTTTTTAAACCCAATTCTTTAAAACAGGCCCCTCCATAATGTTTTGTTTTGCTTGATTTTCAAAGGTTCCAACTTAGCCCCCACTATCAGTTGGCCTTACACAGTGGCTCCGGAGGCTTGGGGTCTCTATCATCCCAGATACAGAAAATAATAATAGTGGGGCTTTCAGAGACTGGGATGGCAAACTTATGTGGACGGAGGAAAAAGTCTTTTTTTTTTTTGTCTTTTTTTAAAATACCAGCCCTCTTAAGCAACGACTAAGAGAGAGGGTAGTGGAGGCTGACTTAAGTGCATCTAATACTGAAGCGTCCTTTCAATTCCACCTATTTCTTCCCTCCACCCCATCACTCCAGAGTGGACTGGCTAAGAGGCACAGGTGAGTGCTAAGGCAACCAGACAAGATCAGTGAGCTAAGAGCCTGGGGCCGAGCCAGATCACACTCGAACTGGAGAAGAGGGTGATGCTGGGGGTAGGGGCTTGAGAAGGCGATCAGAGTCGAAGGTGAGGTACTGGCTTGGTCACATCTTGGAAAAAAGGGTGAGCCAGAGCTGCCTTGGCTGAAATCCGCTTGTTAGGGTCGTAGTGCAGCATTTGCTGGAGGAAGAGATGCATGCTGACTTCAGTAATGTGGTAATGGACTAAATGGGCAGCAGGTATTGAGAAATTGGGAAACAGAATTCCTTTCACCCCGAGTTCCCATTTCCTCCTCCCTATATCTAATGGGTGCACCAACAAGAGGGAAGCAGAGACAAGGGAAATGCTGAGACCAGGAGTCCAGGGCCTCATTCTTCCTTCATGCCTGCCCTGGGGGAGGGAAAACCCTGCCCTGGGGGAGGGAACAAGAGGAAATGGATGCCCACTCCCTAGTCTCACCGATAACAAGCTCCGGCCATCTTCATCCAGGGGAGGCACCACTTTGCTAAAATCCTGCCTGGCCCACTTGGGGAAACTTGGCTTATAATCTGGCATAGAAGTAACTCCTGGCCAAACCACCTCATCTGGGGTTCCCAGGGTCCGAAAGATCCGGAAGAGTTGGTCGATCTCAGAATCTCCGGGGAATAGGGCCCGGCGGGTCACCTGAAAATGGGGAAAGAGGAAAGGCCAAGACCGACATTGACGTCAATCAGAACTGCTCAATGGATAATGGAGGTTCCCACAGGCAGTGGAAGGTCAGCAGGGCCCCATGACTCCCTCCCCAGGGTCTTTCATGGGGTCAGTCACACAGAGCCTGAGACAATGAAGTCCCTTCATCTGCCTCCTCGCCCCCTCCTTCCTTCCCCCAACCATGGTTTTGCAGATCCCCAAGGCTGGGTAGGGCTGGGAGGGGGTGAATGTCTGGGGTGCCACTGACATGTAGCAAAGGGATGTCAAGCCACTCACGGGGTATGGGGTAGACACTGCGGTCATCCCCCCTCCTTGTGATGCAGCCACTTCTAGATAGGAGCACAGCGGGCAGAGACTGTGTCTTCCATTTCTTCTGTGTTCCCCACAGCACCTAGCATGGTGCTGGGTACACACTAGGTGCTTAACAAATATTTTTTGATGAATTGAGAGACGTATATGGGCAATTGTAAAGTATTGCACTGGGGGATAAATGCATGTTATATATATGGGCTAATGGTCTCCATGCCCCCAGTTACAACCCAGATAAGGAACCATAAAACATACTGCTGATTTGATTTGAAAACTCAGCTTACTCCACTGTTGTATTAAAGGGAATGATAGCTCCCTTATAAGGCTGGGCCTCAGGGATCCTTCAATCTAAAAATCCAGAGGTTGAGGGGGAACATGTCTGCAGTTTAAATAAAAGGTGTGAATAAGGTGAATACAGCTGGCCTCACCACTTCCTGATGCCCTAATATAAGGTCTACAGGCAAATGAAGGAGATGCTAAATGGAACTTATTTTCCCAAATATATGTAGGCTAAAGCTAGCACAGTTGCAGAAATGATTTAGCTCAGTTCAGAGATAAGATGTGTATACTGGATGCTAAGCTATTTGAGGCTATCCTAACATTGTGGTTGACATCAGGGATGACAGCCCTCTCCTTTCTCCACCACCCGCTTTGTGCTACTCTAGAGGAAGAACCCTGTGATAAGAGAAGGACCATGGGTCTGGGCCAAGAAACAGTTCTGTTGTTCTTGAATGTGGGAAGGAGTGGGCTGGGTAGACCATGGGCATGCCTCCATACCATCTCAGCAAAGATGCAACCGAGGCTCCAGATGTCCACTGCTGTGGAGTAGTATTTGCAGCCCAGAAGGATTTCCGGTGCTCGGTACCACAGAGTCACCACCTGAGGACAAGAGTATAGGACATGAAGATACCCACACGTCAGTTCCTAAACACTATTCTGCTAACTCAATTTCTTAACAAGCAGCTTCTATCCCTCCACCCTTCCCTTCCCTCTCATTGCCCCTAAGTAAAATAACTGGGTACAACTTCCTAGCCCAGAGTTAGCCTAACCCATGGTTCTGGGGAACATATATTCTGAACCCCCAATTTGTAACCTTCTTGGAAAAATTAGGGCAAGCGGTCACAATTTTAAATTTCATGCCTTCCACCTGTCTCCTAGCTTGGTATCTATCAATGTATGAACTCTGTGCATACTCTAAGACCTCTTGGGGTGTCAGAGATACTTTCCATCTAGTGAGAAACTGCTGGCCAAATCATTACTCAAAACTCTGTGAATGTCCTTGTTAATACCTCCCAGGAAGTTCAGAGAAGACATGCAGAGGAGGACTCACCTCGTGGGTATAAGTACGAACAGGGACCCCAAAAGCTCTAGCTAGTCCGAAGTCTGCTAGCTTGATGGACCCATCTGCGTTGATAAGCAGATTCTGAGGTTTAAGGTCTCGGTGCAGGACCCGATGAGAGTGGCAGAAAGCTAGGCCCTGGAGCAGCTGGAACAAGTAGCTCTGACAAGGGGAGAGAAAAGACTGTGTTTTTCCACCACTGTGAGATTAGGGTATCCTCTGTAACTCCAAAGTTTACTAAAGCCTTTACTAGTTAAATTGTAATTATATGTTTACAAGCTATTTCTCCAATTGGACTGTCAACCCAGTGAGGATAAGGTCAGGTCTCATTCAGTTTTGCATTTATGTTCCATATCGTGGGTCCAGCACACTGAAGGTGTTCAATAAATGTGTGTTTGGCTATATGTTTGTGGTTGATCGAAAGTAGCTTCTGGAGTAAGGAACCCAGAAAAACGGACAACAGAGACTCAATCGCTATTTCTCCCACCAAACAGATGGAAGGGCTTTCTGGAGGTGTCTACCAAGCACCCCCCAGTCCCATTTATCTGAGTTTCATCTCAAGAACCTTCCACCTGAGCTGCTAAGTTGACTCACTAGAGTTTCAACTTCTTTGATTCCCCTGCCCAGCCCTAGGGTTAAAAGCATAATGAGCAGTGAAAGAGCCACAAGAAAAGGTGTGGGGGGGGGGGGTGAGGGCTGGGAAGGAAGCCAAGATCACAAATCAACAGTCAGTCTGGATTGCCTGCCTTCAGTCCCCCCAAGACATGCCCATGCTGGGGAGGAGTTGATGAGAAGGAGTACCTTTATGAGCGGAAGAGGAATGCCAGTGAGCGCAGAGGCATCCATGAATTTCTTGAGATCCTGGTGCAGAAACTCAAAAACCAGGTAGAGTTTGTTTTCTGTGTGAATGACATCCAGCAGCCTAGGGAAGGGGGAGGTCCAGGAATACACGTGAGGGAGAGAAAGGCCCAGACAACACAAACAGAAGACATCCTCCTTTACTGTCAGAACACCTCCCACCTCCCAGATACATACTTACTTGACAATGTTAGGGTGATTAAGTTCCTTAAGCAGAGAGATCTCTCGTATGGCAGTACTGGGTACACCCTCTGTCTCACTTGGAGAAGTTGGGAAAGCAGAGATGGGAATGTGGTTACAAATATTTCTCTTCCCTCAGTACAGTCATTCCCCCCACCCCACCTCCGGCCCCCACCATCCCAGCATCCCCTAAGAAAGTGAGAGAAAGGGTGCTTCAGGGGTTAATTCATGGATGGACAGGAGTGGCTTTTTAGACACATTACGATCATCATTTCTTCTTTGCCCAGGGTTAGGTTAGCAAAGACTCTTGGTGAAGGTGAAGTTAAAAGGGGGAAAAAGTGTGTGTGGGGGGGGGAGGAGTAACAGCACCCAGCCTCTCTAGCGCTGCCAGTGAGGTTCAACTGCCATTCTTTTGAAAGAGAGAATTCTAAGATGCGGGTGGGGAGGGCTCGTCTAGTCATTTATAAGGGTGCTCTTTACCGCTTATCACAAAACCCATCTCCTCGTCCAGGAGTCCTCGATCCCGTCTCAAAAGGCTCCTTCCTCTTCCTGACTCTTTCTGACTGTACATTTGGGGACATCGCCCGCCTTTGGGGAGGAAATTTCCCATGGATTCTACACTACCCTATACTCTCCAACGGGAAACCCTCTACTCGTCCTTCAACCCACCTCTCCACGTCAAAAGACTTCCCTCCCTGCTACCTTCCGGTCCCTGGAAGGCTACCCGCCTGTTGCGGTGGGGGTGGGGGGCACTCAAGGAGCTCCCGAGTTAGGAGTCCCGGGTACAGAGGCCACTCACGTGTCCAGGCGGATTTTTTTAAGCGCCACCACTTCTCCCGTCAACTTGTTTTTGGCTTTGTACACAACTCCGTACGTGCCCTCTCCGATCTTTTCCACTTTTTGGAAGTTCTCCATGAAGCGCTAGCGAGTCGAGTCAGCCCGGCCCTGGAGCGGGGGCCTGGGAACACTGCAGAAAACGGCACCCAGCTCTCGGGGGCCGAGGAGGGAAACAGGGCCCAGCACCGCGACCCGAGGTCGGGATGGAACGCAGTGTATCTCTCGCTCTTGTCAATTTGTCCAATTTGAAACAATATTGCCGCCTCCCCCCTCTAGTTCCCTACCGCCACCAGAAGCCCCGCCTCTCCTTCCCGCGTTTCCCTGGCTCCTCCCTCAGATCTTCCTATTGGTCTACGTCAGAGAGGGCGGGGCCATCCCTGCGTCCCTCGCTGCAAACGACCCACCCCGGGCAACTTTGGTTCCGAGGAGTATTAAGGATAAATTTTTATCTGGGTGGGGAGGCTGAACACCTTTTTCCAAGTATCTGATTTGGGATCGAGTTTCCTCCCTGTGTCCTGAGTCCATAGAGATTTCCTGATCTCTAATTCGCCGTTTTCACCACCCCTAGGAAAATATGTATTGACCTAAGATTAAATTCCACCTCGCCCTGGAGCCTCCTCTGAAAGCAGGAAACTGGGAACCTCATTGTAAGGGTTTCCTGGGGCTCCAAAGAGTAGTTGTCCCGCTTCTCTCAGCCTACCCCAATACTATCTGTTTTTGGATCCAGGGTCACTACTTCTACAGTTATTTCGAGAGGTTCCTGGTTTGACTCACAACAGATTGATCCACTCTCTAATGAACTGTGTGTGTCCGGTACGTGTTATGTTTTGTAGCTGCCCTTCAGTCATTTTTTCCCCGAGGGGAGATGGAGTGCTTTAAGATGAGACTGACCCTATGAAGCCAGAAACTGTCAATGAGTAGCATGATGTCCAGGGACCAGGATCCTTCCTCAGTTCTGCCTTTCTCAGGTCCTTCTGCTCCTCCCAGGATTTGCCTGGAGGGAGGGGGGGAAGGGCTATGCAAATGAGCACCCCCTTCTTATACAGGGGTTTGTCCAATGCCCCAGAGTCATTGGTTGCTGGAAGGAAGAACAGGATGGATCTGGTGCTGAGAAAATACCTTCTCCATGTGGCTCTGATGGGTGTTCTTATGGCTATAGGGGCCACAGAAGGTGAGTGTGGGATGTGTGGACATGAACAAGTGTGAATTTGGGGTTGCACACCTACTCTGGTTTTTCTCTCCCTAATGGAAGATATCAGCAGTGCTTCAGGTGTCCCCCACCCATTTGATTTAGTGAGGACATGGGCAACTGAGCTCTCTCCCCACATGAAGATTTGGGTGCATGTGTGTTCAGGCACTTGGGACTGAACCTGAAAACAACCCCATCTACCTGTAAGGGCGAGAGAACAGTATGTCTCTGTGGCCCTAATTTTGAGATGCTCTGAATAGTGAGCTGGAACATGGGTGCCAAGGTAGTAAAATGAGTGGAAACTCATTTAGGCATTGTCTCAGGCACTTGGGATAGGGTATTTAAAGTGAGGAGAAAGAGAATGTGGTATTGGGTAGAAGGGTAAAGAGGCACCTCATCCCCTCTTTGGGATGGGCATGGGTGAACACAGCCCAGGCTTTTGTTCTGGGACTGGAAGAGACAGGCAGAGGGGTCTCAGCTGAGCATCACATGAAAGGGCTCTGGGGGATTGGGGCCTCGTGACAGGAGCAAGGGATGGGGGTGGGGGTGGTGAGAGGGTCTGGAATGTCCCGTGCTGCTCTGAGGAGGGAGGATTGGGAGTGGAGAAAGAATGGCGCATCTTATGATTCTCTTGTTCTTGTGGTGAGATATTCAGCGGGATGATTCTAGATCCTTCCCCAGGAGAATCAACCAGGTTTCTGGTACATGTTAGAGACGAAGTGAGGATAGTCTGTGATGTGCAGAAATATCTACATTGTACCCCGGTGACCCCTTTCTCTAGATCCCTGGTCTCACAAACTTCTTGGAACTTCTCCTTGATCATCCCCTCATTCACGGTGTAGTTTCATGTCTTTCTTTTACTATGTTCGTTATTGTATTCTGGAAATATTCTGTTCATATGTGTCCACACAAGGCTCTTAAAATATTGTGCTTACTTTCTGGATCCAGATTTTTAAAATCATAAGAAGACATTTTTATATATTTCATGAAATTTTGTGTGGACTGAGTTTGATAATTTTGTCTAGTGTGAATTAACATTGTGTTTATTTAAGAAAATATTCTTTTTTTTTTTTTACAGAAACCTACTGAATTTTTAGGGTTTTAAAATAACATGATGTCTGGGATTTGCTTTTGAATGCTTCAGCCAAAAAACAAATGAACAACAAAAATAAAGGATAGATAGAGCAAATGTGACAAAATGTTGATAGTTGTTGGACCTGGGGGAGGCATATGCAGAGCCATCACGTCACTTTTTTTCAGATCTCTTTTTTGGTCAGTTATAATAATTTTGTTTCTCCCCACTCCCAATTTCTACCCGCCTCTAGTCCATCCTCCTCACTGCTTGCCAAAGTGATCCTTCTAAAACACAAATCTGATCATATTCAAAAAGCTTTTGAAGGGTGAATTTTATGGTATGTGACATATCTCAATACAACAAACAAAATCATCTGAGGTGCCCTTGCCTACAGGGTAAAGTCCAAACTCCTTTGCCGGGCACTCAAAGCCCCCACTCCATCTTCTTGGCCTCATCTCTCACGAAGTACATCAGCCACATTGCTAGTGGTCTCCTATCATGCCATGTGCTTCCATACTTCCATGCATCTGCTCATGCTGGGCCTTCTGCCCAGAATGCTTTATGCCACAGGCCAACTATTTACTGAGTCTTCCCTAGTCAACCAGAGTGCAATTTACCTGTTTAAATCTATCATTTTGTTATACATTGTGTATGTCTATTATGGCTCATATTAAGCAATGCCTTGAATTATAGCAATTTACGTATATGTCTATTTCATATACTTTAACCTGAACCCCTTCAGAACCATTTCTTTTTCATTTCTTAAGTTCTTTGCACCTAGCCCAGTGCCTGGTACGTGGTGGGTATTCAGCAGATTAAAATGCACTTTAAGGGACTTCGCTTGTTGTCCATCAAGTGGCTAAGGCTCTGTGCTCCCAATGCAGGGGGCGAGGGTTAAATCTCAGGTCAGGGAACTAGATCCCAAGGGTTTGCATGCCACAACTACCTGACCCCACATGCCACAACTAATCGAAGATCCCTCGTGCCGCAACTAAGTCCTAGCGCAGTTAAATAAATATATTCTTAAAATGCACTTTGAATGTAAGAATGAATGATGTGTCACAGACAGTGTTGTCCCCTGAGAAGGGAGTGAGTAATGATTTGAGGGCCCTCATAGTATATCTTCCTTTTTAGGACCCAGAGACAGGGACTGGCTTGGTGTCTCAAGGCAGCTCAGAATTAAAGCATGGAACAGACAGCTGTATCCAGAGTGGACAGAAAGCCAGGGTCCTGACTGCTGGAGAGGTAGGGACTTGGTGATTTCCAGGGAGGATATGGTGGAAATGGGGTGGGGAGGGGAACGGGGTTGAATGTACTTGGGAAGATAGGAAAGGAAAAGGCATACGGGGAAGAGAAGCCAAGGAGTTCCATCTAACGCAGCTGCCCTTTTCAGGTGGCCAGGTATCCCTGAAGGTCAGCAATGATGGGCCTACACTGATTGGGGCAAATGCCTCCTTCTCTATTGCCTTGCACTTTCCTAAAAGCCAAAAGGTGCTGCCAGATGGGCAGGTCATCTGGGCCAACAACACCATCATCAATGGTAAGTACCTCTCTGCTCCAGGCCTCCTTCCCAAGGTTCAGAATCCCTGGTATCCACAATGAGCTCAAGGAATCCTCCTCCCTGTCCTCTTCTTCTTGTTGTTTTTTTTTTTTTTTACAAATTATATATGTAATACATCTTCATTGCAGAAAAATTAGAAAACACAAATAAAGCAAAAAGAAAAAAAATTATAGTTCCCCAAATGGGGCACAGAAGACCCAGTGGACATAGAAGTTGGATAGACTTGGATTTAAACTGGTTATCAGTATGTGACCCTGGGCAAGTCACTGAATTGTTCTGTGCTTCCATTCCCTTATCTATAGAATAGGGATGATAATACTTTAAAAGGTTGTTGTAAGGATTAAAGTGTGATAATATAAAGAATTTAGCATAATGCCTGCTCTGTGCTATGCTTAGTTGCTTAGTTTAGATGCTTTGTAACCCCATGGACTGTAGCCCACCAGGCTCCTCTGTCCATGTGGATCCTCCAGGCAAGAATACTGGGGTGGGTTACCATGCAGTCCTCCATGGGATCTTCCCAACTCAGGGCTCAAACCCAGGTCCTAGCCTACAGTAAGAATTAGTTGATGCTGTTATTTTTACTTTTATCCCACTAGCTAGAGCATGTCATCCTAGACATTTGCATACACGGCCTACCAATTTGTTTCCAGTGTAAGAATATACATGTGTGTGCTCAGTGACTCAGTCGAGTCTGACTCTTTGTGACCCCATGGACTGTAGCCCTCAAAAGCTCTGCCCATGGGACTGCCCAGGCAAGAATACTGGAGCAGGTTGCCATTTCTTCCTCCAGGGGATCTTTCGACACAGGGATTGAATCCTCGTCTCCTGTGTCTCCTGCATTGGCAGGTGTATTCTTTACCACTGAGTCACCTGGGAAGCCCCTTAAGTATATACACAGAAATCTTTAATTATAATTTCTTTTCTCCCCTCTACCACTCCAAACAGGTTATACCAAGGAGAATTTATATTGGTAGCTAGGCAGTATTCCCGGAGCCCCTCTCTGGGAGTCATGTTAAAGGTTTTGGTGTACAGTAAGGAATGCCAGGGATTGAGAGAGACTTGGTATCTTGGTATCTTCTTTTCAGGGAGCCAGGTGTGGGAAGGACAGCTGGTATATCCCCAAGAACCTGATGATACCTGCATCTTCCCCGATGGGGGGGTCTGCCCTTCTGGGCCTCTATCTCAGAAAAGATGCTTTGTTTATGTCTGGAAGACCTGGGGTAAGAATCTCCCTTCTCTGGTCTGTCATTCACATTTGAATTCACTTCTTCCTACCTGATCCCCTTTCTTTTGGTCCCATCCCTAAATTCTGTGAGTTTCCCTCATCTTCACTTCCCCCATGACTCCTTCCTCTTCCACAGCACCTAGTCAACTCTATTATACTTCTTTCTGGGAGCCCTGCTCCAGTTATAGTCCCATCCCATTGACCCTCTCATAAGGACTCCTTTCCTGCCCAACATATGCAAGCTTACACTCTCTGAAATAACCATCCTTGATACATCTCCTGACCTTCCTTCTCTGGTTCCCTGTCTCTAACCCTGCCCCAGTCCCCTTTGACCAGTAACCCCCTTCCCTACTCTTCCTTCCAAAAACCTCAGACCAATACTGGCAAGTCCTGGGGGGCCCAGTGTCTGGACTGAGCATTGGGACAGACAAGGCAGTGCTGGGCACACACAACATGGAAGTGACTGTCTACCACCGCCGGGGGTCCCAGAGCTATGTGCCCCTCGCTCACTCCACCTCAACCTTCACCATTACTGGTAAGGACCTAGGAGGGGGACAAGGCCAGTTGCAGGGCAGGAGAAGGTGGGGAGGCTGGGCTGGACAGGAAAGGGGAAAGAGGAAATGGTGTGTAACCTTGCAGGGGCAGAACCAGGAAGATGTGGGCAGAGGGATGTGGGGCTTGGAGCCCGTGAAGGGCCAGGCAGCTTGGGTTGGTTGAAAAATATGGCTGTGAAAGAAGAAGCTGAAAGAAAGAAGAGCTTATGGTTCTCACCTTCTCTGACTCCAATCCCAGACCAGGTGCCCTTCTCCGTGAGTGTGTCTCAGCTGCAGGCCTTGGATGGAAGGAACAAGCGCTTCCTGAGAAAGCAGCCTCTGATCTTTGCCCTCCAGCTCCATGATCCCAGTGGCTATTTGGCTGTGGCTGACCTTTCCTACACCTGGGACTTTGGCGACAGTACAGGGACCCTGATCTCTCGGGCACTCATGGTCACTCACACTTACCTAGAGTCTGGCCCAGTCACTGCACAGGTGGTCCTGCAGGCTGCCATTCCTCTCACCTCCTGTGGCTCCTCTCCAGTTCCAGGCACCACAGATGGGCATGTGACAACTGCAGAGGCCCCTGGGACCACAGCTGGCCAAGTGCCTACTACAGAAGTCATAGGTACTACACCTGCCCAGGTGCCAACTGCAGAGGCCCCTGACACCACAGTTTGGCAGGTGCCAACCACAGAGGGTGTAGAGACCACACCTGAGCAGGTGGCAACCTCCAAAGTCTTGAGTACCACACCAGCAGAGATGCCAACTGCAGAGGCTACAGGTAGGACACCTGAAGTGTCAACTACAGAGCCCTCTGGAATCATGGTTACACAGGAAAGAACTCCAGAGCTGGTGGAGACCACAGCTGGAGAGGTGTCCACTCCTGAGCCTGCAGGTTCAAATACCAGCCAATTCATGCCTACAGAAGGTATTGCAGGTAAGGGGGCCACCATGAATGACTTCATGGAGGTGGGGCATTTGTCACCGCTCTGAAGACCTGAAAGAATTACCCAGATGTTACCCAATCCTTAGCTTAGCAGTGGAGTCCCCTCAGAGTCTTCACCAGTTTTAAAATCCCCTAAGTCTCTCTTAATGGCACGGAATAGATCCAGAATTCAGGAAACCAGAGTCTTCTCCTAGGCCATGGGGAGAGAGCTTATTGCTTCTCTATCCCTGAAAAGAGTTGTTCCCTGAAGAGAAGTTCAGGGAGCAGTCTGTGATCATCTGGTGGTGGTGCTTAGTCATGTCTGACTCTTTGTGACCTCATGGACTATGGCCCACCAGACTCCTCTGTCCATAGAATTCTCCAGGCAAGAATACTGGAGTGGGTGGTCATTCCCTTCTCCAGGGGATTTTCCCCACCCAGGGATCTCGAACCCGCATTGGCAGGCGGATTCTTTACCACTGAGCCAACTAGAAAGCCCCTGTGATCATTAGATAATACTTATACCTCATTTTCTGATGAAGTGTAAATGCATAGACATCTTTCCCAGTTTCTGACACCATTTCCCACCCCTGGATTCCCATCCCAAAGTAGGTTTACCTGGAATTGTGGTAGGAACACTAAAAAGGGAGGAGTGAGATAGTGACACTATAATGACTTAACACATGTCAAATGTCTGACCCAGGACCTGGCACAGTGTAGGGTGTGATAAACATTTGGGATTTCTAAAATTCCAACTCTAACCCTAACTGTGACTCTGGGGCAGTCATTTCTCTTGGGCCAGTTTCTTTATCTAAAAAAATGAGAGTTCCCAGCTCTTGTCTGATTTTAAGCCTGGATCCAATAGCTCTGACTCTACCTGGAAAAATGCCTGTTGGGCCTGTTTCCAGGTTAGTCATTTGTTTCTTGACTTTGCCTCTTTAATCCTCTCCTGCCAGGCTCCCTGAGCCCCCTGCCAGATGACACCGCCACCTTAGTCCTGGTGAAGCGCCAAGCCCCCCTGGATTGTGTTCTGTATCGCTATGGCTCCTTTTCCCTCACCCTGGACATTGTCCGTGAGTCTTGCCTACGTTGTCTGAGTTGGTGGAGGGAGGCGTGTGCTGCTTAGGGTTGCCCGGTGGAAGCACACCTTGGAAGGAATTCCTCACCTGGACAAGGAGAATACCCAAATCCCAGGGGTTTCATATGAAGGCAGGAGAATGGGATTGGGGAGGCAGCCTGAGGACATTCCTGTCCATGGGCCTTGGGGGAGGACAAGTAGAGGAGTCTCAGACTTAAAATCTTGCAACTTTGCAGAGGGTATTGAGAGTGCTGAGATCCTACAGGCTGTGTCATCCAGCGAAGGAGACGCATTTGAGCTGACTGTGTCTTGCCAAGGCGGGTGAGTGTCCCACGGTTGCCCTGAGAATTCCTGGGGTGACTGCTGCCCTGTTCTCTGGTGTCTAGTGTCCCTTCCCAGATTCCCTGACGTAAGCTGACATCTCTCCCAGGCTACCCAAGGAAGCCTGCATGGACATCTCATCGCCAGGGTGTCAGCCGCCTGCCCAGCGGCTGTGTCAGCCTGTGCCCCCTAGCCCAGCCTGCCAG
The DNA here is from genome assembly GCF_054371585.1 of Giraffa tippelskirchi. NCBI lineage: Eukaryota > Metazoa > Chordata > Mammalia > Artiodactyla > Giraffidae > Giraffa > Giraffa tippelskirchi. Next base: position 156,687,278 of record NC_137278.1, read on the forward strand.
CTGGTTTTGCACCAGGTACTGAAGGGTGGCTCGGGGACCTACTGCCTCAATGTGTCTTTGGCTGATGCCAATAGCCTGGCGATGGTCAGCACCCAGCTTGTCATGCCTGGTAGGTAGTTGGACAAGAGGTAGGATGAAGACACGGGGAGATGGTAGAGGTTACCTACTAGAGGAAGCAGACACTGAATGTAGCCCTATCTGGGATTCCACCCATAGGTCAAGAAGCAGGCCTCAGGCAGGCTCCTCTGTTCGGGGGAATCTTGCTGGTGCTGACAGCTTTGTTGCTTGCATCTCTGATATACAGGTGAGATCCCCGCCATCCAGCTCCCACTACCTTACCCCTTATTACCACCACCACTCTTCCTCATGGGAAGAAGAAATCACCAACCCTTTGGGAAGGTGTAGCATCCAGGAAAGAGCCCAGACTTGGAAGTTCAACAGGTCTAGGTTGCAGTCTTGCTGCTGGGACCCTGGGGAAGTCGATTAACTCTTCTGAGCCTCTGAAAAGTAGGAAACATAATACCTCAACTGTGGGGCTGTTGTCAGGGCTCTAGACAGTGTGAGTAAAACACCTGGTTCTGAAACAAAAGTGCAATAAATGATGATCTCAATGATTGTTATGAATAATATCAACAGTGGAGGAGGCTGGTGAACTGAGTTCTCCGCCTACCAGAAAGGCAAATCCCTAGGCCTGGAGGGCTGAGGTCATCAAAGCAGGGAAGCTTGTAGGGTGAGAGGGAAATGGTCAGAGCTTACCATAAACGTAAGAGAGGATAAACCCTGTTGATGAGAAGAGGAGGGAGCCAGGATCAAGGCCAAGTCAACCTGGGTTATGGTTTAGTCTTTTTTTTTTGGAGAAGCACAAAGAGGCTGCCATTGACCATCACTAACCTGTATCCCTGCTTTTCTCCCAATATCAGGCAAAGACTTATGAAGCAAGGCTCAGCAGTTCCCCTTCCCCAGCTGCCACATGGTAAAACCCAGTGGCTACGTCTGCCCTGGGTCTTCCGCTCTTGCCCCATTGGTGAGAACAAACCCCTCCTCAGTGGGCAGCAGGTCTGAGTACTCTTATGTGACGTCATGATTTACCCAAGTGGCGAGTAAGGCCTGTCTTTTCTCTGGTCTTCCCTCAGAGACTACCATTGCCTGAAATAAAGACTCAGAACCTAATGCTGTTATTTCCTTGTTTCTGGAAGAATCTATGTCACTTAAGGAGTGGAGGTATAAAGGAAGGAGGTGTACCACTTACTTAACAGATATCCCAGGGGGAAAAAAATTCATTTTATTCAGATGAGGCACTTTCAATGTATTATTTGTGATGTGTGTGTGTGTGTGTGTGCGTGCGCGCAAACATATGCATGGGGAGTAGTGGAGGTGGTGCAGGATAATAAATACTGTGAGGGTGAAGGGACACCCCCTGAGCTAGCAGGAGGGTGTGGCAGCAATTTACAGAGCCTGGGGAGGACAGTCCAGGGACAAGGAGGTTCACAGCTGGCTTGGAGGCTGAGATGTCCCCGTCAGCACAAGAAGCCAAAGAAATTGGAGGAGCGAGGGGGTGGGCCCACAAGCATGGGCATCTGGTTCCTGTGAGTGATCTTGATCTGGAAAGGAAGGAGGGACATTCAGAGGCAGGACCTGGTGTCTTGGGGCTAGAGCACCAGAGACTTGGGGGAATATCTGTCCAGGGTCCTAGAGAGGCCACAGTTGGAAGGCCAGGGGCTGAGAAATCAGGATTTAGGACGAAGGTGAACAAGAGAACTTCAGGCCTCAGAAGGAAGTAAAGAATCCATGGAATGGAAATTTAGGATCCATAGAGCCCGGGGGTTCAGTTTCTGGCAGGCATAGGCAATACTCACTGTACAAGGTGTCTGCATCCAGGGTTCTCCATCAATTTGCATGGGGAGAGTTTTTGTGGTGCTGTGTAAGGTCAAGACAAATTGGTGGCAACCTCTTCGCCAGCTGAGTACCACAACTCTGTTCCCAGGTTGGCTTTGAGCCCCTTTGTTACCAAGGAAGATCTGGGACAGACCCTCCCCACCATTCCCATGACCTGTCTGCTTTCCTGGCCCCACTCCTTCCCTCAGAGCCCCCAGCTGGAGTTTTTCTTACTGGAAGGTGATCTCAGAGCACTTGGCCAGCCGATGTCCAGCATTCTTGAGCTTGGTATATATCTGGCCTATCTCAATTGCACCCTCCAGCCCCACTACTTCTAGCCGCTTGTCACTTAGGTCTGCGAGGTAGGAAGTAGGGAGATAGGTTTTGTAGAAGCAGAGTGCCACCAGAGAGTCATACTTGCCCTTAGTACCCCCCACCCACCCCCAACTCAGCTCCCAAGGCTGCTCCTCTTACCTGGTACACAGGTCTTCAGGATATCAGGGTCGGTGATGACTTTGGCAGTAGCACCTAAGGCCTGGTTGATCCCATAGATATCGCCATGTGGTCTCTTGGTGTCACCCCAGAGATTGGAGCCACCATGTGTGCTTGGGATGTTCAGCACTGCAATGCCTTCTAGGGACAGGTTGCTCAGATCCAGTGGTTTCCCACAGATCTGAGACGGGGAGAGCACAGATCCTTGCTTCATGGCATCACCATGGCCGTGCCCGTTCCCTCCACCAGGTTAACACACAGGGAAGGCTAGGATGTGGAGGTTTGCAAGGGGTGGAGAGAATGAGGGACTGATGTTTCTTGAGAACTTGGGAAATCAGGATTAGAGAGCTGAGAGGTCAAAGTATAGGTTCAAGAATATGGGAAGTTCCTGAGGGCTCCTGTGGAGGGTGAAATTATTAATAAGATACAAGAAGCTGAAAAGGATGTGGGGTTGGCTCTCAACACACCCACCTCAACTGTCAAAGATTCCTCCAGCTTTTTGCATGTTGAGAAGATGGATTCAGAAGTGGCAAATTCGAAGTACCATAGCTTGTTCTTCATTCTGTGTTGGCCCCAACATCAGGCCCAGGAGGGATGGGACAAGTTATACAGTGCTGGCAGAGGTGGATTAAGTAACAGGGAAGAGCATCAACCCCCCAACTGCTGTCCCAGTGGGAACAGGGACGCTTGGTCAAGGGGATTCCTAGAAGTGTCACTGCCCATCGAAGCACGGAGTCAAACTTGGCCAAAGCTGGTCCCTGCCACTGTGTATGCCCACACTCTCCCTTCCCTCACCTGCTGTTGAACTTCTCAGGATATTTCTCTCGCATGATGTGGAATCGGTGAGCAATAGAGGCATCCTGGGGAGTTCAGGGCAAGTGAGATCAGAGGCTGCCTCCTTTCTCAGCACAGAACCCTCTCTTTCACTCTCCAGTTTGGGAGTGATACATTCCACATTCTCTTCTTGCAATTCACACCACTATCCCCAACTCCTCATTTCCCTGTGTCATGACTCCCTTACCCTCTACTTTCCTTTTCTGCCCTCTTCTAGCCTTTCCCTGCTTGACCCCCACTCCCTCCCCTGCCCACGCCCCACTCCACTGACCACACCGATGGAGAAGTAGTTATTGATGATTTGAAAGGGGACTGGGTCACTCTTTTCTTCAGTTTGTTGGGGTATCACCTCCACAGACCATCGATCCATATGTACCACCTTACTCGTCTCTAAATCCTTGAGGATCTTCCCCAGATTCTGTCCCTCATACCCTAAGGATGGGGGAGAAAACAGGTTAGCACTAAGCCCTGGGTCCCAGAGGAGGGACCTCCTCTAAGCTCCCAGCTCCACAAACTCTCAGGGATGCTATGCTCTTGTGCTGCACACCCTACCAGCCCTAAACACAAAAGGGCAAGGTGCTCAGTCACGGCTTCCATGAATCAGTCTTAAGGTCAGACACTTCCTGACCCTTTTCTCTACACTGTCACTGTCATGGAGGGTGAAAGTTTCCAATGTGTGTGCACATCTAACAATAATGCCAAAGCTCATCTGGAAGAGTAAAGAAAATTGCCAGGAAAATGAAAAGCGCTGAAAAAGATGAGTGATGAATGGGAATGATCTCTTTCTCTGATGCTTTCTCTTCTCCCAGAGAGAACACAGTATAAAGCAACAGTATCAAAAGAGGCTGATACTGGCACAGTGAATAGAATAAAAAGTTCAATAGTAAAGAACAGAGTGCCCCAGAAATAGACTCAAGTATATGTAGGAATTTAGTATATGATGACATTTCAAAGAAATGGAAAAAGAGAGATTATTTAGTAAATGGTGCTGGATGTAGAAGTAACAACCCCTGATACTAAAATAAATTCAAGATGGGTCAAAGAATTTAAATGTAAGCAAAATTTGTACTAGCAGAAAACATGAGTGAATGTTTTATCATCTTTGAGTGGAAAAAGCCTTTCAAAAGAATAGTACAGCCTAGATGGGCAGGGGGAGAATGGCTACATGTATATGTATGGCTGAGTCCCTCTGCTGTCCATCTGAAACTATCACAACATTGTTAATCAGCTGTATGCCATAAAATATATAAAATTTTTTATTTTATAAATATTTTTATAAAAATATAACTTTTATTTTACAAAATAAAAAATTTAAAAAACATAGTACAAAACTTAGAGACAAATAAGGAGACAAATAAATACAATCATATTAAAATTAAATTAATTTCTGAAATCAAACAAAAGTAAAGCAAATATATTTGGAATTTTCAAAATTGCCATAAAATAAACATACACCTTTAAAAAAAGACAAACTGGGAAAAAGTACCTGTAGCACATATAACAGACTAACTTATCCAACATTTGAAAAGTGCTTACAAAACACTATATTCAAAAAGTCAATAGGAAAATGGCAAACAACTCAAGCCAATCACAGAAGAAAAAATACGCATGGCCAATATGCCTATTACAGATGCTTAGTATTACTAATAACTAAAAGAACTGTAAATTAAAATTGTAAAGTAGTTAACTTTTTGTTGCCTATCAGATTGACAAATTATAAAAAGGCTGAGAAAACCAAGTGTTAATGGGATTATGAATAAACTGGCACTTTCATTTGCTGTTAGCTGGAGCATAAATTGGTATTTCATTTCTGGAAAATAATTTGGCAACTTTTATTGAAATGTTATCAAAACATATTCTCTGACACAGCAATTCCACTTTTAGGAATTTCTCCTCCAGAAACACAAATGTATAGAGATGGATGTACAAGGAGTTTTGCTGAGGTACTCACTCTCTAAAACAGCAAAAAAAAAAAAAAGAAAAGAAAACAATCTAAATATCCATTATGAGGGGAAAGCTATATAAATTATGCAAATCCATGCCATGAAATAATGTGCAGCTATTATAATCTGAATCAAATCTCTAGGAAATAAGTTGGAAAGTTCTCCAAGACATATTCGAAGAAAAAAGAAGTGCCAGGACAATGTGTGATCCCATTTGTTTGTTTAAAAGCTCTGTGTGTTTGTGTAAACAGAAAAATGAGTGCAAATAGCAAAGAGTGGTTATCTCCAGGGAGGAATGTGGAATTTGGTGAGGGGGTAGGGAAGAGGAAACTTTTATGTGAAGACTCACATATTTTACTTTTTAAAATGTTTCTCAGTGAAAATGTACTGATGCAATATTTGTATAATTTTTAAAAGATAAAATAACCAGTAAAATGTTTATATTCTTTGAGCCAGCAATTCCACTTTTAGAAATCTCTCCTAGAGAAATTCTCACAGCTGTGTACAGAGATAGATTGTAGCATGGTATGTGATTAAAAAATTGAATGCTACCCAAATGTCTATCAATATGAGACTAGTTAGGAAGTTCCCTGGTGGTCCAGTGGTTGGGACTCGACACTTTTACTGCCAAGGCTCAGGTTCAGTCTCTGGTTGGGGAACTATAATCCTGCAAGCCTCATGGTATGGCCAAAAAAAAAAAAAAAGGCAGGGACGGGGGCTACTTAAATGAATTATGACATATTCACACAATGGAATGCTGCTCAGTAGTGAAAAAAAGTGAGGCAAACCTGACCATATTGAAATATGACAACTAAGATGAACCGTTTATTTAAAATATAAAAGAAAAACATCAATAAAATGATCTTATTGCTTAAATACACATTAGTATGTGTCCAGAGAGAAAAACATGGAGGAACGGACTCCAAAACTTCAGGAAGTAGATTCCAGGGAACTTTCATTTTCTTGGCAAGAATATCTGAGATGTTTAATTTTGTTTTTTTGGCCACGCTGTGCCAAGACATGGAACTTCTCTAACGAGGGATTGAACCTGTGCCTCTTGCAGTGGAAGAATGGAGTGTTAACCACTGAACCACTGGGCAAGTCCTGAATTATTATTATTATTATTATTATTATTATTATTATTTTACCACGTGTACATATTATTTTTGTAATCAGGAAAAAAAAAGATTAAAAAAATATCTTCACTTCCTCACATTTCATCAATGGTTCAACCCACTATAATTTGCCTTTCTGAATATCACCCTGTGAAACTCTTCTGGCAAAGACTGCCAGTGATTCCTGCCAAAACCAACAGTATATCTTTTAGTTCTCATTTTAATTCATGAAACTCCTCACTTAGCCTCTAAAATACCACCAAATTACAGAGGACCCGTTCTGTTTTTTCTTAGTCTCTGTGGTAAGCAAAACAATGGCCCTTCAGGGAAGTCCACAACCTAATCTACAAAACTGGTGAATAAATGGCAAAAGAGACTTTGCAGAGAAGATTAAACTAAGGACTTTAAGGTGAGGAGATCATCCTGGATTATCTGGCTGGGCCCTGTGTAATCACAGGGCTCATAATAAGTGAAAGAAGGCTACAAGAGAGAAGAGTCATGGAAGCAGAGCTTGGAATAACACTGCTGGTTGGAAGGTGGGCCATGAGCCAGAGAATGCAGGCAGCCTCTAGTAACTGGAAAAGGCAAGACGAGGGATTCTCCCCTAGGGCCTCTAGAAAAAAATACAGCCCTGTATTATATTGGAGTATAGCCAATTAAGAATATTGTGATAGTTTCAGCCATATACATACATGTATCCATTCTCCCCCAAACTTCCCTTCCATCCAGGCTACCACATAGCAGTGAGCAGTTCCCTGTGCTATTCAGAAGGTCATTGTTGGTTATCCATTTTAAATATAGCAGTGTGTCCATGTTGATTCCAAACTCCTTAACTATCCCTTCCCCCAACTTTTCCCCCCGGTTACCATAAGTTTGTTCTCTAAGTCTCTGAGTATGTTTTCACCCCTGCCAAGATTTTAGCTCAGTGGAAATGATTTTGGATTTATGCCCTCCAGAACTGTTAAGATAATAAATCTGTGTTGATTTAAGGCACCATGGTGATTTGTTACAGCAGCAATAGGACACTAATACAGACTCCTTTAATAATTCATCTTCTTCTGTTCAACCTTTAAATAGAATGTTTACCAGGATCTGGCTGTCCTTATCTACTTTCTCTTCTTATCTTTTTCCCTGGGTAACTCATCTCTGAGGACATCAATTATCTCTTTGGAGCACATGTCTCTCAAACACGCATCTTCAGCCCTGACTTCTCTCCTAAATTCCTAACGTCAAGTTGTAACACATCTCCATCTGGGGGCTCCACTGATACCACAACTCAATATATCCAAAACAGAATCTATCTTTCTTCCTTAAACTGGTCCTCCTTCTAAATTCCCTGTCTTAATAAATAGTACCCCTATCTGCTCAGTTCACAAACCTAGAAAATGTCTTAGACTTGTCTTCACCTCGTCCTCCACAGTCTATTAGTTATCAAGTACTGTGGCTTCTACCTCATGACTCCACTGGTCATGCTGCCTTTGGACTGTAGCTCACCAGGCTCCTCTGTCCATATCATTTTTCAGGCAAGAATACTGGAGTGGGTTGTTTCCGCCTCCAGGGGCTGTTCCGAACCCAAGGATCGAATCTGCATCTCCTATGTCTCCTGCATTGCAGGCACATTCTTTACACTCTGAGGAATCAACTAGACTACTGCAACTGAGGTATTGCTTCCTGCCTCCAATCCATCCTCCACAGAGCTCCCATAGCAGTATTCCTTTCATCAATCCCTCTTTGAATCTTAGGATTTTTTTCAATATCAACACAAATTTTCTTTAGTGCTGTATTCAAATAATTATTTTCATGGTTCAGATGGAATTAGCAGAAACTGCTATGAGAATCTCATTTGCAAAGCACAAAGTGAAAGGACATCCCTGGTGGTCCAGAGGCTAAGACTCTGAGCTCCCAATGCCAGAGGCCTGGGTTCAATGCCTGGTCAGGGATCTAGATCCCACATGCCACAACGAAGGGTTTGTATGCTGCAACTAAAGATCCTGCATGCTACAACTAAGACTGGGTACAGCCAAATAAGTAACTAATAAATAAAATAACTGTGTGTTTCTTTAGAAAAAAAAGAGTGAAGATTCAAAGTTCATGATTTCAAAGAGTCTAACACTGTAATGAAACCAAAGTCAGGAATTTCCCAGGTGGTTTGATGGTTAAGAATCTGCTTTCCAATGCAGGGAACACAGGTTTGGGAAGATTCTCATGCCTCAGGGCAATTAAACCCATGTACCACAACTATTGAGCCGGCACCTAGAGCCCATGCTCCACAACAAGAGAAGCCTTGCAATGAGAAGCCTTCGTACCACAACTAGAGAGTAACCCCTGCTTGGCGCAACTAAAGAAAAGCCCAAGCAGCAGTGAAGACCCAGAACAGCCAAAAAAAGACCCGACGCAGCCAAACAAAATAAATAAATGTTTGAAAAAACAGTAACTATAATGAAAAAAGAAACAAAGTCAGATGTTGAGAATTTAAGAATACCCCTCCAAAAATGGTCACATGTTTACATACAAGATTCAAATTACTATATACAGAGATATTTCTACTTTCTGGAACAATATTTTATATGAAGAATAATTCTGGACTTCCCTGGTGGCGTAGTGGATAATAATTCTCCTGCCAATTCAGGAGACACGGGTTTGAACCCTGGTCCAGAAAGATTCCACATGCTGCTGAGCAACTAAGTCCATGTGCCATAACTATTGAGCCCATGTGCTCCAACTACTGAGCCTGTGACCCACAACCATGGAAGCCTACATGCCTAGGGCCTGTGCTCTGCAACAAGAGAAGCCACCACAATGAGAAGCCTGAGCACCATGATGAAGAGTGGCCCCTGCTCGCTGAAACTAGAGAAAGCTCTTGCAAAAGCAACGAAAACCCAATGCAGCCAAAAAAAATTTTTTTATTATATACAAAGTAATATTATGTATTACTTTGAGGAGAAGGGGACGACAGAGGATGAGATGGTTGGATGGCATCACTGACTCGATGGACATGAGTTTGAGCAAACTTCAGGAGTTGGTGATGGACAGGGAAGCCTGGTGTGCTGCAGTCCATGGGGTCCCAGAGTCAGACACAACTGAGTGACTGAACTAACTGATAAAAAGTAATATAAATATATACATATATATATATATTTCATGAGTTCCAGAGTTCCCCATGGTTCAGGGATTGCACATTCAAATGCCTCAGAAGCTAGAAAGGTAAAGTGAATGAGTAGCAGGGAACTGAGAGGATTATGGTGAATTGAAGAATACATGATCCATTTTTAGATATAGCCAAGGTCAAAAAAATTTAAAACTTTACAAGGCAAACATACTAGTATGAAACAGTACGAATCATGTCTGTGGGCTGTCAGCTTTCAATCTGGCAGGATGAAGTTAGAAACTCCACAGCACTCATGATCCTCCGTTATCTGAACCCTGCTTCGGTCAGCCCTCCCTCTTCCCACAGCCCACTGTGCATCCTAGTCCCAGTCACAATGAATGACTCACACTTTCCAAAATGCACCACCATGTTATTTGGTGGCTCTGCTGGTCTTACACAACTTCTTTCACCTAGAATACCTTTCTCTCTCCTTAGCAAGCTCCCATTCCATAATCTCCTGTGAGATCTCCAAGCTGGACTCTGAATCCAAGAGCTTCAACTCCAAGACAACTTCCTCATTCCAAGACAATTTCAACCTTCCCCCACACTGACCTCTTTATCTGGCAATACCATTCCTCAAATCTTCTCTTTGAAGGGATAAAAAAAGACTGGAAATGGGAGAGCCCTTAGGGGAATGTTGCAATAGACTTGGGAAAAAAACTATGATGAATGAATAATTTCTGATTATAGTTGACCTTTGAATAACATAGGGGTTAATCTGAGTATAATTTATAGTCAGCCCTTTGAATCCAGTTCCTCTGCACCTGTGGATACAACCAACCATGGACTGTGTAATCCTGTAACACTTACTACCAAAAAGTATCCTCAGTAAGTGGATCGGCACAGTTCAAGATCATGCTGTTCAAGGGCCAACTGTAACCGGCTGAATAAATGAATGAGCCATGGCCAAGTTCCCTGCTAGCTTCATCACTCAGTATCTGGCTTAGCTCTTATACATAGCTCTTACATAGCTCTTTCTTATTCCCACATTGTCTTCTCCACCCACATTTTCTTTGATTCTGAGCTCTAAGACCTGGGAGAAACAAAAGAGTATTTTCAAGTTTATAGGGAAGAGGACCGTCACCCTTGACCCTTCAGGTCCTTGGTTTCTTCCAGAGCTCTCTTCCTTTGAGACAAAATGTACTTTGGGACCCACTTATCTGTGCCTCTCTTCTCCACCAACACTTTTTCTTCACCAGATGCCTAAATGCCTATTTTTAATTAAGAAAAAAAAAAATTTTTGGCTGCTCCACATGTCATGCGGGATCTTAGTTTCCTAACCAGGGATTGAACCTGCAGCCCTTACAGTGGAAGCTTGGAGTCTGAATCACTGGACCACCAGGGAAGTCCCCTAAACGCCTTCTCTATGTGCCTTCCCCTTCCCACCCAACTCCCCCACTCCCCTGTGCTTAGCCACTCAGTCATGTCCAACTCTTTGTGACCCCATGGACTGTAGCCCACCAGGCTCCTCTGTCCATGGGGATTCCCCAGGCAAGAATACTGGAGTGGGTTGCCATACCCTCCTCCAGGGGATCTTCCCTACCCAGGGATCGAACCCAAGTCTCCCTCATTGCAGGTGGATTCTTTACTGTCTGAGCCACCAGGGAAGCCAATGATTACTGCAGTGGGTAGCCTATCCCTTCTCCAGGGGATCTTCCTGACCCAGGAATCGAACCGGGGTCTCCTGCATTGCAAGCGGACTCTTTACTAGCTGAGCCACCAAACAATTTCTAACCACTTACCTCCTCCCCACCTTAGGCAACGAGCCAGATCATTTCCAGTGCCCAGGGGCAACACAGCGACAGGAGGCACAAAAGGCAAGTTGGCTTTGTCTGGGGAGGCAGGTGAGGAGATGGATGGAGAGTTAGCTCTGGAGGGCCACTGCCCCTGGGCCCAGCCTGAAGCCTCTCCCTTCACTGACCAATGGACTCTAGAATCCAGCCTACTGTGCCATCTCCGCCGCACACCAAAATCCTGTAATCAGGAACATCTCTGAAGAATCTGAGTCTGAGACAAAAGGTGAAAGGGAAAATGAGGAAGAATTATCAGGACTCAGGCTACCCAATTCTTGGACAGGCAGAGTAACTACTTACTGTCTCTCATTCCTTATAATGCCCTTTCCCTTTGTCAAAAGACTTGTTTCTTTTAAGGCTAGAGAAAAAGTACAACCTTATAGCCACTCCTCGGTGAAGAGAGAGAAACAGTTATCTCCATCCATTGAGAGCAGAGCAAAGATGAGTCAGAGAATTCAGGGTAGGGGATACCCAGCAAAAGCAGCATTGTGAAGTCTGGTTTTCTGGGCTCCCCTGGCCCTTCCCTCCCAACATGCACTCTTTCCTGCTCTCTTCCAACGTACACAGACAGGCAGACACACACAAGCCTGTGATACAGCTCCTAATCTATCCTCACCCTGGCTCAGGACCATCCTTTAGGAGGTTGAACACCTGTCGAGGGTTCAGTAGATACTGGAATTTCCAAAGCACCCTGTATGGGGAAAAAGGAAAGCTCATGGAGGGGATGGACATTCTGTACTCCACTTTTTTTGCGTGGCATGCAGAACCTTAGTTCCCCAACAAGTGATGGGATCCCTGCCCCCCGCAGTGGAAGCTCAGAGTCTTAACCACTGGACCTCCAAGGAAGTCCCTATACTCCACACTCTTAATGTCCTTAAGGTATATCCCTCCATACCTACAGATTCCCAACCTCTACTGGTCTTCCCCCTCGATTTCACAAAGCCTATTCTATCTCTTCTCACCTCTCCCCTTGCTTCCCGCCACTCTTGGGGTTCACAAAGACCAGAAGTGGGTGGGTGTTAGAAACAGGATCAATCTGCATTGAGGGAAGAAAACAAGGATAAGGAAAGCAGGATTTTGTCAGAGTGAAGATGGACCCTAGAGACAGGGGCAGAGGGCTGGCTTCCCCTCAGGAGGCTTTCTCCTCCCCTCCCAGGGAGCAGGCTCCAACACCCAGGTTTCCTCCCATGAAGTCCCCACCATGAAGCCCTCTCAGCCCTGTACCCGCAGAGCCTCAGAAGTGCTCAAACTTAAATCATCCATGGTCTTCTGGCTTATTTTGCTAGTTTTACGGTCCTGTCCAGAGGCCTAGGAAGGGAAGGAGGCAGAGGGAAGGAAAACTGGATTGTGTGACTCCATAAACAGATGAGAGTCTGACTTGAATCCTAGAAATATAGGCTCTCTGCTCTAAGTGACATTGTATGTGTGCGTGTTTGAAGTGGGGAAGCTCTCCTGCTCCCTTCCCAAGTGCTGCCCAAGAGTCTCACCAGGACGCTGGGATAGATGGAAGATGGAGGCAGGATGTGATCTCGGAGCAGCCCACAGTCACACTCATGGCCCACGGCTGCAAGGCAGTCATCATGGATCTGAAAGACAAGGCAGGCACGGAGAGATTGTGAAGGGAACCCCATCACCTGTCAACTTGCAGTCTAGTACAACCAAGGCTGTTAGGGAGACGTGCTGGAGGAGGCGGGTGGGTGGTGGTGGGTTGTGGGGTGGAAAGGGCCGCTCATCGAGGGTCCCGGAGCAAGGCCAGGGTGATAGCTCCCAAACATACCTCTAGGTGGCACCACACACAATGCAGCCCAACCAGACTGTGGTAGATCCGGATCTTTTTCTGACAGCGGTCACACCGTCCAGATTCACAGCCTCCTCGCACCCACACGTGTGATTGGACCTTGGGGAGAAAGGCAATCTCTTGTCTGAGAGGGTCTGAGGCAGGAACTCAGGAAGGTCTCAGGGCAGCAACGGGCCAAGACCCAGGGCCAGGATGCGGGTGGTGACTGAGTGGGCGTGGGGTCACTCACACCAATGTCCTTCCGAGACTTGGCATAGGTGCTGACTTCACAGGGCAGGGCCTTCATGGCACACTGGTCATGAACGATGTATTTACAGACTGGGCCAGAGGGAGAAAGGTCAGCACCTTAGCTGTTGCCCCCATCCCCTATTTCCTCCTTACCTGGGGGCCAGGCAGCATCACTCATTGCAGCTGACGTCTAAACCCTTGCTGTGAGGGTGTGGCACAGAATTAAAGTTTGGGGTGGCATGGACTTGGACTCACCTCCAAGACCTGGGTCTTTTGCTCACTCTTCCCCCTGAAAGAGCAATTGCTACCAAATGCTCAACCCCACTCCATTCATGTGTCAGAAACTGAGCTGGATGATGTAAAAGGATGCCCAGATATAAAACCACCAAAAATAATAGCGAATTTTTATTGCAGACTTAATAGTAGGTACATGCACTGAATGAAGTACTTTTCTGGCATCCACTTATTTAATGCTCATATTACCTCATTTTCAGTTGAAGAAACTAAGACTTAAAGATGTTATGTGGCTAGATCTGGACGCAACTTAAATGTCCATTGATAAAGGACTGGATAAAGAAGATGTGGTATGTATATACAATGGAATATTACTCAGTCATTAAAAAGAATGAAATAATGCCATTTGCAGCAACATGGATGGACCTAGGGAATGTCATACTGAGTGAAGTAAGTCAGACAGAGAAGGAGAAATATCGTATGATATTCCTTATATGTGGAATCTAAAAAGAAATGATACAAATGAACTTACAAACAGAAAGAAACTCACAGACTGAAAACATGAACTTAAGGTTGCTGGGGGGAAGGGATAGTTAGAGAGTTTGAGAAGGACATGTACACACTGCTATATTCAAAATGGATAACCAACAAGGACCTATAGTATGGCACATGGAACTCTGCTCAATGTTATGTGCCAGCCTGGATGGGAGGGGGGTTGGGGGAAGAATGGATACACGTATATGTATGGCTGAGTCCCTTTGCTGTTCACCTGAAACTACCACAACATTGTTAATTGGCTATACCCCAATACAAAGTTAAAAGCTGATAAAAAAGATGTTATGTGGCTTTCCCAAGGTCACATAACCAGTCACTGGCAGAGCCCAGGATTCAAACCCAGGTCTCTCGGAGTTCAGAGCACAGTGTTCCCACAGATAGCTGGGCTGCCCTTCTGTTCCCACACTCCTAGGCCCCATCACTCACGGTTACAGCTCAGCCCCTGTTTGCCAAGACCAATGCTCGACTCGCACAGGTTGCAGTAGACTGGTCGGGGGAATCTCTTGGGTCTCCACATGTGCTGACCATTGTCCTTCAGGGTCTGGGAGGGCACAGCAGACACTGGGGAATGTCTAAGCCCTTAGAAAGCCAACCCTGGCAAGTACAACCCAAGACAACTGTTTTACCCATCCTCACAAATCTCTCCTACTCACCATCTCCAGGCCCAGCAGCACGAGCAATGGCACGGTGGTGGCCCCAGCCCGGAGCCACTCAGCTAGGGACACAGAGCCACTGCCATCATAATCAATTTCTTTCATCATCTCTTGAAGAATCTGATCAGAGAAGGCAGGGAGGTAGACTTCTGGGGTGAGTAACCCCTCACTTCTACTGCCCCCTAGGACACTCAGCCTAGCCATCCTAGCTGAGGGCAACCAAGCTGCCTGTCAGAAATGGGGGAGGACAAATAAAGTACTGACTAAGAAGGAGTTATAAGAAGGGACATGCTGGAATAATTGCCTTACCGGCCTCAGCTCAGACACATCCCAATCCAGGTATTCAGCCATTCGCATCATCTGTATGATGATTCTGTCCACTTCCTGGGGGCCAAGAGGGTAAGAGACACAGCCATATCCCGCCTCACTACCACTGTCCAAACTCTCCTCTAGAGATCAAGGTTCCACCCGCAGACCCCTTCTCATTCTCAAATGCCTCTGCCAAGTAAATGAGAGCCTATGCGTTTATGTTTGCAAGGGAGTCCCCAAATCATGTCTCCAGCATCCGCTTTTAGGGGTCAAGAGCTTGGGTTGTGGTTGTTTAGTCGCTAAGTCATGCCCGACTTTTTGCGACCCCATGGACTATAGCCCACAAGGCTCCTCCATCCATGGAATTCTCCACATAAGAATACTGGAGTGGGTTGCCATTTCCTTCTCCAGGAGTTCTTCTTGATCCAGGGATCGGACCTGAGTCTCCTGCACTGGCAGGCAGATTCTTTACCGCTGAGCCATCACGGAAACCCCAAGAGCTTGGGACCTACTCCCAAATTTAGTCCTGGAGGACTCAGCTTCTCCCTCTAGCTTCCTCTTCTTCTTAAGGTCCTGGAAGAGTTGGGACAGGAAGGCACAGACAAACAGACACATACTCCCTTGCCCAGCATACAGGTCCCCCAACTCACTGAGCTGTCCAGGATCCCATTTCTGTCCGTGTCGTACAGCTTGAAGGTGACTGTGGGGTGTTTTAGGGGGCAGGGGTCAGTTTGTGAGGGATATCCAAAGAATTCATAACAGAATACAGGGGAAACAAAGAGATAAGGAGAGACTGGATGAAGAACCCAGGACTTAGGGCTGGGACTGAGACAGGAGACAAAAAGGGAGGGGAAACAGTACACACCTCCCAAATCCCAAGAACATCCTAGGCCACCCGCATGAAAATATACAAGACATGGGAACTAGGGTGACTCTGGTGGATGGTGTTAGGTGTAAGGAGTCTGGAGAAACAAAGGAAATGGGGCCCATTCTCTGACCCCACCTTTGTCTGGCTAGGGAGTACCCTCTTTCCCTTCACCTTTCCTCCCCTCTCCCAGTCCAGAATGGCAACTCACACTCTAGCTTGTCTTCCGGCCGGCCACCCTCCAGAAGAGAAAAGTAGCAGGAGACATCACTGAGACACACCACATCTGGTCACAAAAAGTGCAGCAGATCTGAGGGTAGGGCTCCCTCCACATGGCTCTTCTCTTTCCCTTTGTTTGTTCCAACTCTCCCCTTTCACCTTTCACTTTTCTCCCTCTGGCTCCTAGACCAGCCTGGCTACCCTCTCCCTCCCACCACCTTGCCCCCAAGATATGACTCAATTGAACTCTCACTTCCAAAACTCCCACGTAATTTGACTTTTCTTCTGGGCTGGAGGCCCAGCCCAGTTCCACCTACATGTGACCATACCTTCTCTTACAGTGTCTTCTATGTAGTAGCCAGTCTGGAAGGACTGAAACAGTGCCTGGCTTAGGTGATCTGGAACATTATCCACTTCCAGGTAGATTTTCAGGAATTGCTGGAACCCCTCGTATCCAATGGCCTATGATGAGAGCAAGCATTACCCCAGGGAGATCTGTGGGATGGGAGTTGGGCACTGCATTGGGAGTGGTGGGGACATTACAATAAATGCAGAGTTGAGAGGCATCCAAGGCAGGAGTGTGGTTTATTGGGCTAAGTCCTGAGTTCACAGAATCTCTTGTTTTGTCCTAAAGCAACAGCTGCAGTAACCATGGGTGCTGGGGGAATCTGGAGAGAGGATAGCAAGGGTTGGGGCCAGAATAATCCCTGGAAGTTGGGCATCTCAATTGAGTAGCAAAAACAAAGGTGGGAGGAGTTGGTGAAGGAGACGATTTCCCAGTGGCCACTCACATCTCCTTGGAGATATTCAGCCATTTCACCATCCTCAAAGAGCTTCAGGACATCACTGACCTTTTTGGTGGAGTCTAGGGAGTGAAGAGAGGGAAGATAGCATTATTCTGGTTCAGATTTCCCTACCCTCTGCCCGTCACCCCCCAGACATGCAACAGGAAAGAAGACTTCAGTGAGATGAAAAAAGCAATTCCAAGAAAAAACAGAGAAATACAGAGAGAAAAACCTTTCAGATCCTCCAAAGTGGTTGCCCTCTTTACTTCTCTTCTCTGAGATTTGAAGTAGGCAGTTAAGATTCAGAGAAGGTGGGTAGAAAGCTAAGACCCCGGGTGTCTCCCCATTTGCCTCCCCTCCTTCTCCCAGTCAGGCATATCTCAAGAGCATCTAGTCTCAAGGCCACTAGGGAAAAGAGGAGGAGCTGGGGGGAATGAGGAGGAGGGATTGTCTAAGGGTAAGGTCTCCAGGACTGAATGACTGAGAGGAAAGACTCACATTCCATGTATTTTTGCAGCTGGGCAAAATCACTGGGGCTTATTAGGCCCCTCTCCTTGGCCATCTTTCTTTTTTTCTTAAGGATGAACACAAAGGCAGCTTGGTTGTAGTACTTCTGGGCCTTGGAACTTTGCTTCCAAGAGTAGTTCTAGAAGATGACAAGAGCATGTGGCAGGACTGACCAACTCTCTGCGCCTCTTTACTTCTGTCTACTCCATTCATTTTCCACTCCTACTATTGTTCCTCTTCTTTCTCTGTCTCTGAGTCCCTTCCCAAGTATCTTCCTTTCCCTGTGTTACTCTCCTTTGTGTCTCTATCTCTTCCTGACAGTGTCTGTTCTCTGTGTCTGTTTCTCTGACTCATCCTTGACTCCATCTCCAACATTTCTGGATCCTTCTCCAGCTCTCTGATTTCTCCCCCAGTCGGTCTTGATTCATCTCTTGACCACCCTCACCTCCCCGCCCCCACCCCCGCTTTCCTAGGCTACAGTGTCTCTGTGGGTGTGTCCTTCGGCCGCTTTTCTACCTTTTCTCCCTCCACCCCCAATCTCCGCAATCTCATTTTCGGAGGTCCCTGGGCTCAGTCTCATCTCCCTTTCCGGATCCCGCAGTCCCGGCCCTGCGGTGGTTCTCACTGAGATGGCCGCAAGCCTCCCGGGCCACGACCCCATCTGGCTCCGCCTACAGCCCTGGTCCCCAGCCCCGCTCAGCCACCACTCCCAGAGCCACCCACGCCCCGCAACGATCTCTAGCGCGTCTGACGCGCGCGCCACAGAACCAGCTCTAGCCAGGTCCCCAGCCCAGGCCCCGCCTGTCTGCGTCCTGCGGAGCTCCACTGGGGAAGGGCGGGCCCCAGGCAGGAGACAAGTGGGAGGAGGTAGGGGAAGAAGGCGCTGAGCATCAGCTCCAGGACGGTTGTGCTGAGTGCGGGAGCTTTCTTTCCACCCTTCTACGTTGGCAGTGTTTAGGGAGCCCCAGCATTCAGCTGTGAGACTAAGGAACCAAGGAGGAGCCATCCTGTGGCTCATGTTGACCATTGCTGACCCAGGGGCCAAGCTACAGGGGGCAATTTGCCTTGAAGTTTCAATAACAGCAGTAACAATAATAAATTACATTAGCATAGTACAGCACCACTCTGGAGTCAGACAGAACTGGGGTTAGTCATATGGGGATTCCATTCTTAGCTCTGATACCATCGTGTGACTTGGGCAAGTTATATCTATAAAATAGGGAGAATGATGTCTATCTTTCATAGTTGCAAGGATTAAGTCAAACAATGTATGAGAAAAGAAAAGAAAAAAAGAATGTGTGAAAAGTACCTAGTATAACACCTGGCCTGTATAGAAGGTCTACAAGGAATGGTAGTTATTACTGTATTAAGAAGTAAAATCAAACTCTGTGAGATAAGAAATCATTGATATAGCCATTCTATAGATGAAAAAAACTGGAGCTCAAAGAGGTTGGGACTTCCCATGGCAGGTGACAAGTGGAGGCGCCAAGGCTGCAACCCAAGAACTGTGAGGTGCACTCCCCCCTTACCTCCCCCTGCCCCCCAACCTCTCTGTCCTTTTGTTCCACTCTCCCCTTCACACACTGCTCTCTAGTCTCACTGCCCTCCTTTCTGTTCCTCAAGCACACGAAGTTCTTCCCTGCTCAGGGCCATGAGACTTACTGTTCTGTCTGCCTGGAACACCCTTCCCTGCTCTTGGCAGAGATGACTTCTTGCCTATGCTGAAATGTCAGCTCCTCCGAGAGACCTTTCCAGATCATTCTGTCCTAAGGGAGGCCCCCTCCTTTACATAGCAACCTCCTTTGTTTCCTTCACAGAACTTATCACAACTGGAAATTATCTTGCCAATTTATTCGCTTCTTTGTTTACTGTTTGTCATCTCCTACCAAAATGTAAGTTTCACAGGGCAGGAGCTTATCAGACTTGTTCACCACTCTGTCCTCAATACCTAATCCCCATAATGTTTTAAGTGTTCCGTAACAGTTGTACAGATAGTTGTATCAAGTTAGGGAGTCATATTTGGGGACTATTAATCCAAAGATGATAAATGGGATGCTAGAGTATCCATCTGGACAGAGAAGGGAATATGAGAAAATGTGGAGCACATATGGTGGTGGGGGTGGTGTGGTGGTTTAGTTGCTCAGTCGTGTCTGACTCTTTGCAACCCCATGAACTGTAGCCCTCCAGGCTCCTCTGTCCATGGGATTTCCCAGGCAAAAATACTGGAGTGGGTTGCCATTTCCTCCTCCAGGGGATCTTCCCGATCCAGGGATTGAACTCAGGTCTCCTGCATTGCAAGCGGATTCTTTACCACTGAGCCACTGGGAAGCCTGGAGCACATATGCTGCTGCTGCTGCTGCTAAGTCGTTTCAGTTGTGTCCGACTCTGTGCAACCTCATAGACGGCAGCCCACCAGGCTCCGCCATCCCTGGGATTCTCCAGGCAAGAATACTGGAGTGGGTTGCCATTTCCTTCTCCAGTGCATTAAAGTGAAAAGTGAAGGTGAAGTTGCTCAGTCGTGTCCGACTCTTAGCGACCCCATGGACTGTAGCCTACCAGGCTCCTCTGTCCATGGGACTTTACAGGCAAGAGTACTGGAGTGGGGTGCCATTGCCTTCTCTGCTGGAGCACATATAGTAGGTGCTAAATAAATATTTGTTAAATGATGAATGATGCTTAAAAGCCACTTACTGTGGTACTCAACCCAAGGCCCTAACCTTCTGTCTCACTTCTGCCCACTTATTTAGGGTTGTTGGGGCAGGTTTAAGGAGGCGGTTAGGGCCCACTAAAACTTCTTTTCTGATGACGCAAGAACCTTGTCTGCAGCCTCTGCCTTTGAGACATCTCTGCCACATACCTCCACGTATAGCATTCCTATTCTGGACACTCTCTGGGAACACTTAGAAGCAGGTTCTGAGACACTAATATTCTGAAGAAAGGACTCCACCCATCTGGCCCTTCCAATGACTATAATCTAACTTCTGCCAACAGATCTAATGAATACATAATTGTCTTATGGTTAATGGGACCTGTATGGCTTAATTAGCCTCTGATTACCCCTGGGGATTCTTAGATGGCTCCAAGGTTCTAGGAAATGGAATCTGAGAGAGAAAATGACCGAGTAAGCAAGCAAGGGGCAAACAGGAAAGGCACAATACTCTCTTGCCTGTCTTTTCAAACCCTCCAGGTCTTAAATGTAGTATATAGTAGAAGTTAAGAGAATGGATTTTTGAATTAGACAGGCATGGATTAGAATTCAAGCTCTTGGATGAGTTATTTCATCTCCCTGAATCTATTTTCTTATCCGTAAAATGGGTACCTGGAGAAATCAGTCACCACGTGGAGATTAAATAAGGTAAAACATGCAATATACTTAGCAAACTGCATGGCACAGAGAAAGAGCTCAATAAACATTAGCTTGTTGTTATTATACAAGGGTGGTACCTAGAGAAATATATCTGAAGATTAGGAAAAATGATGCCTTGGACCCAGGATGGCATAAATTCCAAGGGACTCCCAGCAGCGGTGAAGCCTAGTTGTACGGCTTCCCACTTGTGCCATGTCTCAGGCACAGACATGTAATCTCAAGATCCTGCACTTTGTCTCAGGGAGGGTAAGGAGGTGGCTATAGAAACTAGACGATCAGAGTCCAACGACACCCCTGGGCTGAGACGTTTCGTCCTGCTCCATCCCAACCCTGAAGCTATAACCTGGGCTAGTCCAGGCGAATGCTAGGGCTGGGAGGGTGGGGTCTGCTGCCCGCCTGCCAGCTATTTGTGTGACTCACTCTTCCCTTCCCTCCTCTGGTTTCCCTGCCTGCCCCTACTAACTTGGGGTGAGAAAGTAAGAAGTTGACATGCAGGCAGAGAACCCTCGAACATCCTCCAAGCTGGGAGGCACCAACCCTCTTATCTTACAGAGGAGAAAACTGAGGCCCAGAGAGAGAACCACTCTCTCAGGGTCACACCCAGACTCTAGACATTCCATCCTCCATTCCATTAAATCTTAGTGTCTCTGGTCTTCTTCTAGATCTTATTTTAAACATTAAGTACTAAAATTGCTGGTAACTGAGAGATAAATATGATTTCCAAAGCATGTGCTAACATTTAAAGTTTCTTTTTCACTTCAACACTCACGGCTCACATTCCAAGTCATGTAGGTTTACCACTACCCAAGAATCAGCTATGTCCCCAGAACACTCAGGCTGATCAGCAAGGAATCCCAAGGGGCAGGCACTCCTCTTTGACCGCCCAGAACAGATTACCTGGACTTCTGAATCCCTTAGCCATTCCAGGACTTGCATCCTCCTCCTCTTTCTGAGGATTGAGGGAGGGTCCCTTCTTTCCTGCCCATACTTGCTATCAGTGGCCCCTGCCTGAGAGGGAATCATTTGGCTTGAAGCCTTAAAATTTGTTAAGCTGCCACAAACATCGCAGATGGTAGTGTTGTCTGATTAAGGGGGTGCTATTTGTGTTTGTGTGTGGGGGGAGTGTTGCTGTGTAGTACAGGAGGAAGTTACAATGTTGGCATGGTTGGGGGATGTGGGCTCATATGGTTAGGAGGTTGGGAAGATGCCTGGTAATGTTTGCATGCCTTCCTCCGTAAACCTCATTTTCCCAATTTAAAGGTGAAAAGTGGGATTCAGTCCCAGGTTGTTTCAGAAACTTCCCGCTGATAAGTGTAGAAAGGAGAGGGGTGGGAAGTTGGGCACCAGGAGGCCAAACAAGTACCCTTCTCCACCCGTGCAGCGCTCTGGAGGTTCCAAAGCTGACTTTCCTCCGACTCGGGTCCCTAGGAGCCAGCTTCAGCATCCGTCCGAGTGATCAGGGATCGGAGAGATGGAGGGCAAGGTCTGGGGAAAACGCTGCCTATGGGGTTCTGGGCCAACCCTCCTGCTGCCCCCGGCTCCTAGCGCAAACCTTTCTAGCTACCCACTCCAGCTGTCACGCTTCCTCCTTCTCGGCCCAGCAGCCCTACCCCAGCCCGTGGGGCGTCCCCTCCCGCGGCCTCCGCCCCGACCCTCTCGGGTGCGGGAGGGTGGGAGGCGGCGCGGGGCTCGCGGATCTCTACCTTGCATGCGGAGGGCGCGCGGTCGGAGCTGGAGCGCCGGCGCGGGAGCTGGAGCTTGAGCTGGGCTGGAGGGGACGGGCCAGGCAGGCGCGGCCGCTGCGGGGCCGCCCCGCTCCTGACGACACAGCTGCCCGCCCCCCACCCCGGCCAGTCCGCCCGCCAGCCGGCGCCTAGCGCCCCCAACTCGGGGAACTTCTAGTTCACCAGACCCGATTCCCTCCTCCCCCGATCCCCAGATCTCCAGGGCTCTGGTCTGTGCCACTTTCTCCACATTCCATCGCTGCTCATCTTCCCGTCCCGGTAACAGCTCTGTTTCTGTCTTTCCAATAACTTACAGCCTCTCCCCGAATCCCAACCCTGGGAGACGAAGATAGGTGGGAAGGGGAAGGGGAGCCCGCTGATGAGACAGCTTGGCAGTTGCCCACCCAGTCAGGGTCTCACCCTCTCCTAAATGCTGCCATCAGGGGACTTCCCTTCCCAAGTCCTTTCCGTCCACCATGGATTGAATTTATACTCAGGAGATGCCTCAGCAGCAAGGCCAGAGTGCCAAAGTGCACATCCTATGACCAAACACTTCCCTGCCACCATGGGCTCCACACTGCTTGACACAGTTTGAGAGAATCTGCCCACTTTTGCCTCCAGTTTTCTCGCCTCCGTTAAACCCAAACCCCAGATGCCTCAGATTTGTTTTCCCCAGGCTAAGAACAACTCCTCTCAAGACTCAGATTCTTCCCTTAATTCTGGGATCAAGGTTCAGGTGCAAAGAGCATTTCCCTCTGTGTCCACCCTTTCTTTGTGCCCTAACCCTCTCACTTTACCTGCTGGCCTTGGCAGGTGGTGTGGAGGCCCTGGTCAAAAGTCGGGATGAAAGGAGATCCTTTCAGTTTCTCCTGTCTGGAATCTGCTCCGAGTTAAGGCTCTTGGGGCAGCATGGATGGTGGTGAGGCTGGTAGAGAAGGGGAGAAAGACAGAGGCCTAGGGACTCACTGGTAGGAACTGAGGACCCAGGCATCCAGCTCCCTGGCCCCGCCCCAACCCCCGTCTAACCCCCTCCTACCCTTCATTGAAATAGGACACAGTAACAAAGGCTTGAGTTCCTGGAATCTTCCTTTTTACACCTGGTGGTGGAGAGTGGGGAGGGGGGAGCTCTGATAGGAAAGGTGCATTTGGGTGTTGTGTGTATGTTGTGCGTATAAGTACACATATACACACGTGTAATATATACATATTTTTGGTGGGGGTTGGAGAGGAGAAGGAATGAATACATGAGGCCCTCTAGTGGAAACAGGGATCTAAGCAGCTCTTGACTTTTGAGACTTGGAAGAGAACCCTCCATTTTTATCAGAAATATAGCTGCTGAATAATAGAGTTTGGAGTATTATTGTTGCATCTGAACCGGAGATCTGAGGTAGGGAGTGGAGATACCCTGTCTCTCTGCTTCTGTCTCCCCCTCTAATCTTAAAAAGACAAGAACCCTGCCACTCTATCCTTCGTCTCCCCGATCTCCTTAGTCATGGAATCATAAGCACTTTTGAAGGATTATTATGCATCAGATCCTGTACTTTGTTTTGCAGGACAGCCAAAGACATAGATAGCCCAGCTTAGGGACTGCACCAAAGAGTATGGGTATGTGTGTAAGCCATCCTGAATGATGTAAGAACAGGCTCCCCCAGCCCCTCTTGCAATCAGTTTTATGCCCCTGTGCCCCTCACCTAGAAATCCTGGTATGATATTAATCCTCCAGGAACTCAGCTTTCCTCGCAAATAACATTTGTAGTGCTACAACCCTATGTACAAAGTGTGTTTTTCACTCTGTCATGCTCAGCTATGTTCCTACATGAAGTTAAAGATACTCCTTTTAAGACATTTTTTGAGACTTCAAAGTGGGGCATGAGATGACCCCTCTAATAAGGAATAAGATGGAATCAATTATACTCTGGGCTTGAGTCTTCTTCAAGATCTGTGCTCCATCATACCCCAGTAACTTACTGGTGGGGGTGAGAGGAAGAAAGGCCAAGAAACATCTAAGGAGGAGGCTTCTAATGCCTACAGTTCCAGGTGCTCATTTCTTTAATCAACCACATCATAAAAATCAGAAAGAAAGAAACCGCAACGAACAAAGGGAAAGGAAAAAACAACAGCCTTGTTCTCCCCAGCCTCTTCGGTCTCCTCTTCCTCCTGGGTGTGGGGGGGAGGTGGCACATCCGGGGTTCAGGGCTGGGTCCCAGGCAGGTCTGCTATGCAGACAATTGAGTTTCACTTCCTGTCAGCCCCAGAGCTGAGACAGGATGTCTGAGGGCACAGTGGGGGGCCTAGGGTTGGGTGGTCAACTGGAGCCACTTTAGGACTGATTCTTGCAGCGAGTACTCCTCAGATAGTACAGGCAGGAACAATGCATTCCTCTAGTTTTTAGAGACTTCATCTCACTCTTACCTTTAATCATTAGTAACAAGGTTATGGAAAGGAGACTAGATCCAGCAGGGCTGAAGCACTATTGGTGAAAGAAGGGCAAGGGTTAAGGATGGCAGTGTTAGAACACTTGCAATGACTATGTATTGAATGCATATAAATTTTTACACGAGTCTTTTTGAGATTTTCTGAGCTGGGCCTCTGGTGGAAGTCAGGAAGGTGGAGTACGGGAGAGAAGGCAAGCTGTGACCCCATAAAACTTATGACGCTTCATTTCAAAGCTTAAGTAAATTCCTAGTCAGCCATTGCTCTCAGCTGGGGTTTGTTTTTTTTTAAGTGGGACATGCAGCCTAGTGTTGGAGGTGGTCACTTTTTCTGTTGGACATTAACCTAGGCCAAAGTGGAGATTTGGAAGAAGATAAAACTGTTGATGAGGAAAAAACAACACGGGGGTGGGGTGGGGGAGGGCAGGGCAGGGCAGACACCTGAGGCGAGGAGAGGAACCTGTAGCCGGCCCCTCCCAAGCTGTGGGGGAAACGAGTTTAGCAGGATTTAGCCCTGAAGGAACAAGAGCTGCCGAAAAAAGCGGGGGAGGGAGAACATCTGGGTTCCTCTAAAGAAAAGGGAGACACGGGGCAGGGCAGGGCTGCAGAGGGAGTGACTGTACGGCTCAGATTGTTGGCGTTTTGCCCGGATTTGGATCCCCAGAGCACTGAGACTTGGCCGAGGTTAATTAGAATACTAATTGGGTCCGCCCAGCAGCCTTCACCTTACCCTCTGACCCTGGGGCGAGCCCGAGGAGGCTCCCGGGTCGAAGGCCAGAGCAAACTTAGGCCGTCGTCACTTCGCCGCCCGAGTCTCTGGGGCCGCCCCAGGGGCAGGGCCAGACCCGGGCTGTCCGCCCTGCCCGCCCACCGCGCCTTCTCAGCCGTAGAAGTCGCCGGCAACCCTGTAGCTGCGGGGACAAGTGACCGACAGGCAGCGCCCTCGGCCTTGCACGTCCCTCTCGCGCGTCTCGGGAGGGTTGAGCTGAGCGGCCAAGGGCAATCGGCGCGCGATTTCTACCTCCCCACCTTCTAAGAGAGGGTCAGTTGGGGTCTTGCGTTCGCCCCAACACTGGTGCGCCCCAGTGCGTTCCCGGAGTTTGCCTGCCCCGCCCCGTATCCCCAAGCGGCTCTGGAACCTGGACGCAGGCCAGGACCTGAATATCCTTCTTTTTCTCATTTACTAGCCTTCCCCCTCCCCCGCCTTCTGGATGCAGGTGGGCCTTGCCCCCTTTTCTCCCGCAGGTCCTAGACAGATGAAGAGTGCCTGTGAGGATAGGGGCTGTGCCTCGGAACTTCTCTCGGCGCCCAGAGAACTGCTATATACGCAGCATGCGCTCAATACTGGTATCAATGGCAGTAAAAGAGGCTACGGCTCTTATTTTATTTTAGTCTTCAGCTTCTTTCCGCCTCCTTCACATCTGTCCACCAAATGGTGTACTCTCCCTTTAAGACTAAAATGGTGGCTTGTTACGATCTGGACTCCACTTCCGGTGGGGAGGGGGGCGGGACCCCAGCCCGCTCACGCCGGAAGTGGTTTGCGTTTTCAAGATGGCGACTCCCTATGTAACTGACGAGACCGGCGGTGAGTGCGGGAGTCGCGGAGCCGCTTCTCCCCGGGCTCTCGGGGCAGGGGTTCGGACTTAGAAAGGGGTCTGTGCCCCGCCCATCCCGGGGCCCCTCCTTTGCCCCGCCCCTCTGGACCGCCTTCCCCATTCATTCTCTGCTACGGGGTGTCACCTGCGCCCCCTTCTGGTCTCTTGTTTGGGGGTCTCCGCTTCCGGTCACCCAAGCCCTGGGGTCCTTCAATGCTGGTCCTTGATCCAGGACCCTCACGGGCCCTTAGCTTTCCTCCAGTAGTTGGAGCTCCCATATCTCTTTTGGGTTCTTCAGCCTTGGGGACGCCTCCTATCTCAATTCCCTCCCAATTCCTGATCCCCCCCTTTCCCCCTCCCCCATCTCTCAGTGTACCTGCTTTCTACCTTACCGGAGCCCCGTTTAAATACTGTTATCGAAGTTGTATCTGTTGGAGATCTCCTCATTGCTACATAGCTCTTTTTCTACTCTTCCTCATCTTAATTGTTGGGTCACTGAGGTCCAGAGGTGTGAGGGGAAGAGGAACCTAATACAACTTTCAGCTGGAGTTCTCTCCTTGATGACACCACCCGTCACCCTTCGGTACCTTCTCTGGTGATGGTGATAAGGGTTGAGGGATCTGAGGTGGTAGAAGGTAAACGAGAAGGTGTCTAGTGGCCTCTCAAGTCCTCTGACAAGTTTATAGAACCCTCTATTGATTCTGGTCAGAGAAGATTTTCCAACCTGGCTGATTGAGATGCTGAAGTGTCTGCTGTGTATGTGAAGTTGATATGTTGAAAACTGGGAATCAAGATTTTCATTTTGGCTATGCCCCATCCTAATTTCCTCATCTTTAGGAAAAATGTGCGTATCTATTCAGTGACAGTCGAATAAGATAGTATATGTGAAAGCGATTTATAAAATGCTATGCAAGGCAGGGAGTTACTGTTTTTTGTAGTCCTCATTGTGTATTTGTATTCTATAGAAGTGAGTATGTGTGTGTGTTCTTTGGTACATGCAGTCTGTTTTAAAATATACCTTTTATGCCTCTTGCTTTTCTTGTTTTCCATGTTACTTCTCAACCCACCTCTCATATGGTATCTAATGACAACCCAAGTCTCTGCTACTTCTCTGCAACATCACCTTTCAAAGTGGTACAACTTCTCTTGCTCTCTACATAGTAGGTACTTCTTCAATTTGCCTCTTTTGATGTGTGCTTTGAAAATATTACTCATTGTCCAGTACATTTCTACTTATTAACTGTTTTCTTTAAACTAATTTAATGAAAATTCAGATATGACATCTCACCTTACCCTCCCAAGAGGTATCTTCTGTTCTCATGTGATCGTGTAGAAGAGAAGGAATCACACTGCTTTTTTGCTTTCCCTTGCTGCTTCCAGATCATTGATCCTACCACTGTCACTGTAATTCTCCTGGAAGATGTTGCCATGCAATTGTAGCATTTTCTCTAAAACTTCAGGGCCAACATACACTGCCCACAAGGACCAGACGTATCATATCATTTCATCCTGTTTCTCAATGTCTCCACTCAGCATCTATGGAATACTTAAAGATACATATTTATTATTTATTTGGCTGCATCCACCCAGGGGATTTTTGTTGTGTCATGTGGAATCTTCCGTTGGGTCATGCAGACTTAGTTGCCCTAGGGCATATGTGGTCTTAGTTCCCCTACCAGGGATTGAACCTGTGTCCCCTGCATTGCAAGGTGGACTTTTAACCCCTAGACCAACAGGGAAGTCCCTGCAATACTTTTATAATTCCTCAACGTAAGATCATTGATTTTCCTTTGAATTTTCAAGCCAGCTACACATCAGAACCACTACAATCTGGACCTACTACATATCCTACTACACAGAACACCACCAGCGACAGGGCTCCCCATCACTTATTTTAGCTTCCTTACTCAGTCACCTTTTTTACTTCCACACACCCATAGAATCAGCTTTTTGCCCTCTTTAGTTTCTCTGGTCCTTGACCTCTTTTCCATTTCATTTCACTGAGTCTACCAGAACCTTTATGACTACTATTTCTCTTTTCTTAGTTTTTAAAAAATTAATTTTTGATTGAGCTGGGTCTTTGTTGCTGTGCATGGGCTTTCTCTAGTTGTGGGGAGCAGGGGCTACTCTTGTGGTGCTTTGGCTTCTCTTTGTGGTAGAGCACAGGCTCTATGCGCACAGACTTCAGTAGTTGGCAGCACTCGGGCTCTGTAGTTGTGGCACATGGGCTTGGTTGCTGGACATCATGTGGAATTTTCCTGGACCAGGGATCCAACTGGTGTCCCTTGCATTGGCTGATGGATTCTTATCTACTGCGCCACCAGGGAAGTCCCCGTTGTGACTACTTTTGATGCTGCCCTGCTGGACCTCTGTGACCAGTCACTATCCTTATTGCTTTCTTCATTCGTTTTGATCTTCTGTACTAAGCAAGCACTTCTGTTATCTTGAATCATACCCATCAACTGTTTTCTTGGCTTCTGCTTCTAGGCCACAGCGCATGGCTAGAGAAAAGGCATGGACTGTAGCACATTCGGTATAACTTAATGTTAACTTCTGTCAAGGTCATGGATTTTCTCTAATTCTTCTTTCTATTTAAAAAAAATTTTTTTTTAATGTATTTGGCTGCTCCGAGTCTTCAGTTGTGGCATGCAGAATCTTTAGTTGCAGCATGCAGACTGTTAGTGGCAGCATGTGGGGTCTAGTTTCCCGACCAGGGATCAAACCTGTGCCTTCTGCCTTAGGAACGCAGAGTCTTAGCGACTGTATCACCAGGGAAGTTGCATCCAGTTCTTCTTTCTCGATATGCTTACATCCTAATGTGGCTATTTCCCCTACCTTTCTCAGCTCTCTGTGACTTTCCCTTCTCCTTGTGGCAAATGGCCTCACTTTCTATTTCATTGCGTAGTTAAGGTCTGTTACTTGTTTCCTTCCTGTTCATAGCTTGATTTCTTGAATATCAGGTTCACACATACTATTTCCATTTCCTTACTGCTTACTTGTTCCTTAACTTTTTTTTTCTTTTTTGGCCTCATGGCTTTCGGAATCTTAGTTCCCTGACCAGGGATTGAACCCAGGTCACGGCAGTGAAAGTACCGAAGAATCTCCTAACCACTGGACTGCCAGGAAATTCCCTGTTCCTTAAGTCTTTACAATGCCTTCTTTCTAGCACCAACTTCTCTCCTGAGTTGTCAGTTCCCTTTTCTAATTGTTTGGTGAGTTGCTTTTATTCTTGAATATACTGTCACAGCTTAAATCCAGTCTGACCAAAATCATTATCAGTTTTTCCTTCCTTATATCTGCTAAATGCACCGTTGTTCTAGCCAACCTAAGATGAACTTATTGCATGATTTCTTTCTTTCTCCCTTTTTAAATTTTAAATAAACTTTTTTAGAACAGTTTTAGATTTATAGAAAAATTGAGAAAATGATAGACAGTTCCCATATAACTTAAACTCAGTTTCCCCGTTATTAACACCATACATTAGTATGAGATCATTATTGCAATTAATGAACCAATATTCCAACCCATGGATCGAACCCAGGTTTCCTGCATTGCAGGTGGATTCTTCATCAGCTGAGCCACCAGGGAAGCCCAAGAATACTGGAGTGGGTAGCCTATGCCTTCTCCAGCGGATCTTCCCAACCCAGGAATCGAACTGGGGTCTCCTGCATTGCAGACAGATTCTTTACCATCTGAGCTACCAGGGAAGCGTTATAAACTAAGATCCATACATTATTCAGATTTTCTCATTTTACCTTTTTTTTTTTTTTCTGTTCCAGGATCCCTTATTAGATTTAGTTCTCATGTCACCGTCAACTCTGAGAGATTCTCAGACTTTCCTTATTTTTGATGACCTTGACAATTTTGAGGAGTATTGATCAGGTATTTTTGTAGGATCACCTCTGTTGGAATGTAATGTTTTTCTCGTGATTAGACTAGGATTAAGTGCTTTTTAGGGAAGGACCGTAGAAGTAAAGTGACAATTTCATCATATATTGAAGTTACATAGTATCACATAGATTTTTGTTACTCTTGATAGTTACAGTGATCTCCTGCTGGAGGTGGTATTTAAGATTTCTCCACTGTGAAGTTACTTTTTTCCCCTTCTCCTTTCTGTTTTGTACTCCTCAGAAGAAAGTCACTATCCACAGCCCACACTTAAAGAGTTATACTCCCTTCCTTAAGGATGTAATATTTATACACGTTGTTTAGAATTCATCTGCAAGGAGATTTTTCTCTTCTCCACCATGTATTTATTCAATGATTTATTGATGGACAGGAAAGCCTGGCGTGTTGCAGTCCATGCGGTTGCAGAGTCGGACACAACTGAGTGACTGAACTGAACTGAATTTATTTGTGTCAATATGGACTTTGGGTTATTTTACTTATTTAACTGTTCAGGTGTTCCAGCTTTGAACATTGAGAGCTCTTTTATTTGGCCCTGTGTCCCTTTGACATACCCTCATCAGTGTAGGCTTTTGTTGTTTTGGGTTTGTTTGTTTTTTTTTAGCACTTCCTTTTTGGCACTAGAAGGTGCTCCAGGCTCATCTTGTATATTTCCTGTCCCAGACCTAAAATTGGCTATTTCTCCAAGGAGCCCTTGTTCTTTTTACTGAAGAATGATGTAGGAAACCAAGATCAGAGCACTAGACGTTTTTGTATTATCAACAAATGTAACTGGGGTGTTATTTTTGCATTGTCTTTCAATCCCACCCCTCCAATCAAAGTATCATTTTTCTCCTCCTGCTGCCATTACTGTTATTCCATCTTCAGTATTTTTTTTTTTTTTCTCATCAGTATTTGTTAGCTATATGGCCTGGGAATTTTAAGCCTAGGGAATCCAAGACTTAGTTTTCTTACCAATGAAATAGGAATAGTAACTCCTACATTATAGGATTATTGTGAGAATTAATTAAAATTTAAATGAAATAACTTACATGTCTAGCACATATTAAAGAAAGAAAGTGAAGTCGCTCAGTCATGTCTGACTCTTTGTGACCCCATGGACTGTAGCCTACCAGGCTCTTCTGTCTGTGGGATTTTCTAGGCAAGAGTACTGGAGTGGGTTGCCATTTCCTTTCTCCAGGGGATCTTCCTGACCCAAGGATCAAACCCAGGTCTCCCACATTGTAGGCAGACGCTTTACCATCTGAGCCACCAGGGGAGTCCTAAGAAAGTGCCTAAGTCCTAAGGAAGCACATAGACAGTACCTAAGAAATGGTTCTGTAATTGTTACTGTTACCTAAAGATTTGGTTTAGAAGAAATCATATGTGCAAAGTATCAAGCAGAGTACTTGGGTCAATCTAACTGCCTGATAAAATTCTAGTTTCCTTTATCCTGCAAATATTGCCATGACCTCCTAAATAGTTCTACCTCTGTCTCTCTGTTCCGGTTTGACACACTGTTACCAGATTAGTGCTCAAGTGCAATTTAATTATGTAATGTTTGTTCAGTATAATTTGTTAACTGTTAAATTTGGCATATACCCTTCTGATCTTTATTTTTCTGTGCACTTTAAGAACATTTTTTAATCAGACAGTAATTATGTTTTTATGTGTTGCCTTTTCATTTAACCTCATGACATAAATATTTTTCCTTGCTATTAAAAACTATTTGTAAACATCTTTTAAAATACTGGCAGAGTGTTTTATTGTTTGAGCATGTACCCTCTCTTACCTTTTTTCTGTTATTGGACTTCCAGATTGTTTCTAGAATTTTTGTTATAATAACTCGATGAATGTTTATGTCTGCATTTAGGATTTTTTCTTAAGAGAGATTTCTCAGAAATAGACTTACTGGATTGGAGGGTACAAGCTTTTATTTATTTTTAATTAATTATAAAATTCATATTGATTATAGAAAACTTGGAAAATATTTTCATAACTAGTATAAAGTATAAGTCACATGCATGTTTGGTAATTCCAGAGCCCAAAGATGACTACAGTTAATGTTTCGTTTTAGTTTTTCTTGCTATGCACATATATAGCATTATCTGTTTTACATAATTTGGATCATACTGAATGGCTGTGCTTTCCAGGATGTAACTCTCAGAACACTTAGTAGTCCTATGAGATGTGCTATAAAATAAAAGGCTAAAATAAAAATAAGGTTCCTGTGGTCAAATAAATCTGGGAAACACTGTAAACCATATTCCCATCAGAATATTCACATGAATAAGAACATAATGTGTTTAAGTCTTTGTTGATAAAAACAAAAAAAATTTTTTTCCTGTGTTTAACCCAGAATTTCTCAAACTTAACAAATTGTGGGGGGTAACCCTTGTTAATATCTTACAGAAGTACTGTTTTATATAATGATATGTTTTGGAAATGCTGCTAAATGTTAGGACTACCTTATTCTCTTGCTTAGTCATATTGCTTCCTAAAGGATTTTACCATTGACAATATTTGAAAATACTGGTTTCAGCACTTCTTTGACTACATTGGAATTCTCATCTTTAAAAATTCTACTGCTTTGATAGGTTAAAATAATATTGTTTTAATTTTTATTTCCTTTGGTTACTATTGAGGTTGAACTTTCTGGTATTCTTTTTCACTTATAACACAATACACAATAGTAGTGTAAAAAGCATAGCCTTCAGAACCCACAGCTTGGATTCGAATTCTGCAGTTTATTGACGTTGTAACTTTGGGCAAATTAATATACATACTGAATGTTTATATTAATTGGCATAAAACAAACACTCTATAAAGGGTAGCTGCTATTATCTTTTTGGAACTGGCTATCAAAGTAACATACAACCCATTTGCTCTTACTTTAAAGATACTCCTCTCTAGTATGAGCACAAACCACTTTTCAAACAGGATCATCACATAGAATTCTTGTGAAAGTCGCTCAGCCGTGTCCGACTCTTTGTGACCCCCATGGACTGTCCAGGGAAGTCTCCAGGCCGGAATACTGGAGTGGGTAGCCTTTCCCTTCTCCAGGGGATCTTCCCAACTCACGGATCAAACCCAGGTCTCCCTCATTGCAGGCGGATTCTTTACCAGCTGAGCCACAAGGGAAGCCCATTGCATACTATGTCTCTGCTTAAATCCTCCAGTGAAACTGGGCTATAGTATAAGGTGAAAGGTGAAGTCGCTCAGTCGTGTCCGACTCTTTGCGACCCCATGGACTTTAGCCCACCGGGCTCCTCCATCCATGGAATTTTCTAGGCAAGAGTACTGGAATGGGTTGCCATTTCCTTCTCCAGGGGATCTTCCCTACCCAGGGATCGAACCCAGGTCTCCCGCATTGCAGGCAGACACTTTACCGTCTGAGCCACCAG
Organism: Giraffa tippelskirchi; assembly: GCF_054371585.1. Taxonomy (NCBI): domain Eukaryota; kingdom Metazoa; phylum Chordata; class Mammalia; order Artiodactyla; family Giraffidae; genus Giraffa; species Giraffa tippelskirchi. The sequence goes on from NC_137278.1 coordinate 156,721,038, forward strand.
GGAATCCCAGTATAGTATAAAGCAGGGGAAATAGCAGTGTGCTGATATGTAAGCTACATACCAGTAAGCTGATAGGTAATCACTTCAGAACTGAATTCAGATTGCAAATATTAATACATGCTGCCTTTGTGATCTTAATCATATCTTTGATCTCTTGAAGACTTTGTTTCCTCAGCTATAGATGATGATAATCTACCTATTGTCTAGAATCAGTGCAGTACTGTATGTAAAATTCCTGGTGTATGGTGGCCACTTATTAATGTTCTTTTCTAATTGTTCTCAACATACTGTGAGTTTTACACTGCCATCATTTTTTTTTTTTAATTGTGTTGCTTTTGGGACTTCACTGGTCGTCCAGTGGCTAAGAGTCCGAGTTCCCAATGAAGGGGCCCTGTGTTTGATCCCTGGTCAGTGAACTAGATCCCACATGCCACAGCTAAGATCCAGCTCTGTCAGATAAATAAATATTTGAAAAACTTGTGTTGCTTTTGAAAGGTTCTTTTATTTGTTTACTCACGTTTATTTATTTGGCTGCACTGGATCTTGGTTGTGGCATTCAAACTCTTAGGTGTGGTGTGTGGGATCTGTTTCCCTGACCAGGGATCAAATTCGTGTCCTCTGCATTGGGAGTGTAGAATATTAGCCACTGGACCACCAGAGAAGTCCCTACACTGCCATAGTTTTGCTTGTTATTCTTGGAATGCCTTTCTTTCTCTGCCTACACAAGCATCAGCCACTGATTTACTATTGTTATTATTAACTACTATTACATAGTCTTTGAGGTCAAGTCCCTGAGTTTTTCCTAATTTCGTGTCACCTTCCCCCATCAAATAGCGTGTGGTTATTTATTCTCATGAAATCTCCTATTAGTATCAGTGTCTCTTAGGGATACCTAAAACATTCATATATATATATATATATATATGTTATTGGCAGAACTATGCAGCATATGGGATCTTAGTTCCCCAAGCAGAGATCAAATTCATGACCCGTGCTTGGGAGAGTGGAGTCTTAACCACCAGACCTCCAGGGAAGTCCAAAGACATTTATATTTTTATCTTATTCTTTGTTTACTTAACTTGTCCACCCTTCTCCTTACTTAAACTGTAAATTTCTTGAAATCTGGGGCCAATTTACTGATCTTGATAATTCCCGTAGCATTTAGTAGAGGATTTTTCTCATAGGAGGCTTTCAATAAACGTTTACTGCATTTAATTAATTTGTAGTCTGGCTTCTGACCACTTTACTTTTCTGAAGTTGTATTCTTGAACATAATTAGGGATTTCCAAATTGCCAAAATCAATAACCTTTTTCTTCTCAGTTCTCCTTTTCCTTAGTCTCTTTGTAGTATTTAATACTGTTAATCACCTGGCCTAACTTCAGACTCTTGGTCTCCATGGAATAGTAGAGTCCCAGTCTTTCTTTTTTGGGATTACTTCCTGGTGTCGCTGACACCTTTTCTTTCTTGAGGGAAATAATCAGGACTGTTTTTCTGGGGTCACTCCTCCAAATTGGGCCTTCTCTTAATATTCTATGTTAGAAACCACACGTGAATCTTATAATTGGTGGTCCCGAGGTCATCCTCAGGCTCAGATCTGTAACCCTGATCTTAACTTTGAAGCAGGCACCAGGGCTTCAACACACCTTTAACAGTCACTTCCACGTCACCCCTTGGAGTTCTCTCAAGCCTTCCTGTGTCATATCTTCACCGTCTTCCTGCCACCCTGAAAACTAGGCCCTTTTCAATTTAAGGAAACAGATTGAGGATTACAAAACAGGAGATGTGAGGAAATAACAAAATTTACAAAGTTCTTACAGTAGCAATCTCTAACCTCTTTGTTTTTGGTTCTCTCAAAGATGCCTCCTGAAGGCGCTTTCTTGCAGTCCAGTGGTTAAGACTCTGCACTTCCACTGCAGGGGGTCTGAGTTTGATCCCTAGTAAGGGAACTAGATCCACATACCACAACTAAGACCCACAAAGCCAAATTAAATAAATAAAGGTAAATAAATACTTAAAAAAAAAAAGAAAAGATGCCACCTAAGAATCTTGATATTCTGCCCATGGTTTTTATTTCTAGGTTTAGGAATCTGTAAATACCTCCTTCCTTTTTGACTACCTTTGGAAGATCCCGTGGAGAAGGGAAAGATGACCCACTCCAATATTCTGGCCTAGAGAATTCCGTGGACTGTATAGTCCATGGAGTCGCAAAAAATCGGACACCGAGTGACTTTCAGGTCACTTCACTTGGATACCATCAAGGCCAGAGAATGAAACCAAAGATAACATAAAATAGGTGCTCCTTTGTGATAATGGGCTGTTTTTATCTCCAAGGGTTTCCAGTTAGGATGGCTGTTCACGAAGTTTCTGTCCATATCTTTTCTCACATTCCATCTTTACTAGTCTTAAGCCTTCAACTGTAATCTCTATGCAGTTTACTTAAATGTATGTTTCTAGCTGTCTCTCCTTAATTCCATGTAAAAACACTGCCCTTCTAGAGTTGAATTAGTCATTTTCACAAAATTGTCTTCTCCTTTGGATTTTCTGTATATCAGTAGTTTATATTCTCCAAATTGTCCACATTCAAGAGTGATATTGCAGTTAGTTTGTGTTCTTACCTTTCTTTTTCATTAGAATGAATGCTCCAAGAAGGCAAGACCCTTGCTTGCTTTATTTACTCATTGTTGTATCCCTAGCTCCTGTTACAGTGCCTGCCACAACAGCAGGTAGTCAATAAACATTTAAAATCCATGTGTGAAGAATGTTATTACTGTGTTCCCCGTGTACCCACAGATATGTTGTGAAAAATACGAGAAAACGTGAAAAGCACCAGATTAAATCCACTGTAGCGCAATGATTTCCTCTCATTCAAATGTTGGCAGTCTTCAGATCCAGTCTTACTCTTTATAATAAATTTCTCTTGCATTTTCTTTTCGACATCCATACAGACCATTTAAATCAAGTTTTCTCACATTGTGACTTTTTTTTTTCTCCTCTGCCTTTAGTATATTTCAGGTTAATCTTCTTAAAGCACTGCTTTGAGCAGATCATCTCCACTCCTTAATGGCCTTCATTTCTCCCACATTAGGAAGCTTGAGTTCAAGCTCAAGAGGAGGTGGATATCTTTCATATTCTGACTAACTTCTAGTCTCTTTTCCCATTACATGTGTTTTTTGCCCAAAATACGCTGGATTCTTACTGTTCCCTAATATGATGTTTAGATTTATTTATTCGTTAATTTGAATTGATTACAGTCTTCCATGGTTCAGGCCCTGTGCTTCAAAGATCAAAGGCAGAGTTTCTGCTCTCAAGCAAGTGAACAATCATGTTAAACATTAGATCCTGATAAAAGGCCAAAACAGGTGCTGTGGGTGCACAAAGGGCAACTTCTAAATGGGTTTGGGTTGGAAAGGTCAGGAAAGACTTCACTGAAGGAGTTTATACTTGAACTTGACCTTTAAAGACCAGTAGTCATTAAGATAAGAATAAAGAAAAGTCTATTCCAAGCCAAAGGAAGAGCATAGAGAATAAAGACACAGTCAGGTGAGATTTGTGACTGTTTCAGTGGCCAGGGCAGAGAGTGGCTTAGAGGCTGGAGACTAGCAGGAACAGGGTCAAGAAGGCTTTTGTGTGTGGTTTTATGTCCATCCAAATACCCTGAGGGAAACAGGAATCCAGGAAGAAATTTAGGTAGGTGAATGACTAGAGTAATTTGTCCCTTTGTTTATGTTGTCCTATAAGCCTGAAATACTTCCCTTTCTTCTCTTTCCTCATAACCACACCCCTACCCCCACCTGTCTAAATACTGTTTATCTTCCCAAGATCACAAAGTTGCTTTGTCCTACATAAAATCTTTATAAGTCACCTGGTCAAAAATAATTTCACCCTCTGTGTACTCATTCTCTAAGCCGTTTAGATCTGAAACCCAAAATGAGATTTTTAAAAACCCACAATATAACATTAATGGGAATTTTTGAAAGGAAAAGTTATTCATAATCCAATCACCAAACATAGCTTTTCATATTGAACATTCTTTTTGTAATTTATGAATCTAACATGTAATAAAAGAAATCATAGTATATATATGTTTTGCATTCCATCATATTATTAAAATAATCATTTTTTACTGGCTGTATTATAAACCATTCCTATATAACTGAATGTGGTTTGTTTTTAATTTTTAGCTATTTATAGATACTGCCATGATTTCATGATTACTGTCTCTTTTTTCTTTGTTTTTTCCAGTTGGAACTATTTCCTCATGCTAAATTTTCAAGATTGGGATTACTGAAACAAAGTGTGTTGTCTTTGACTTTAAAACTCTTTACCCCTCCCCCAGTCAGTGAATTACCAAGTGCTGTTGTTTCTTTGATAATATATCTGGCATCATTCTCTTCCTTTCCTTTTTCAACCAGTTCTGTCTCATTCCAGGATTATTGCAGTCTTTTTCTCCTAACTGATTTCCCCAGTTTCCAATGTTTTCCCTTAACAATTCATCTTTTCATCATGCCAGATTAATTGCCCTGAAACTCTGCATTGGATAAAAGATTCATTCATTTGACAACTATTTAGTGAATGCATGCCATGTGCCAGATATTAAACTCCTTAAATGGCATTTCAAAGTCTGAACATTCTCTCATTTACTTTACATCAGCCCTGATTCAGCCAGGCTGGTGTAGACACCATCTCCTGCCCAGGCCATGTGCGCTGCCATGTTGGAAGTTTTGCTTTAGAATAGGATTCTGTTTAGAATCCATTCTCCTTCCATTTTCATTTGCTTTAGTTTGATTCTTTCTCCAAAGCCCAGCTCTAATCTCAGTCCTCTTTCTGTGGAGCCTCTGTGTTCTCATTATTGAGTTTTTATTTTTGTCTCTAAACTGTTGCAGCTAAGCAAACAATGTTCTCAGTGTCCCTCTTTTATTCACCGATAAATTCCGAATTCCTTGACCTTGTTTTTAAGACTTTCTAAGATAATGGCCCTATTTTTAATTTTCAACGTAGCTTTGTATTATTCCCCAACATGAACTGTCTGGTTCTCCCGTACTCCTCTGTTTTTTGTTCTTTGCATACTCCAGGGCATCCCCACAATCCAAACCTTTCTTGGCTCATATTTGTTCTTTCTCCCATCCCCCCTACCTGTCAAATCTTACCCATTTTTCTTTCACATTTTTTGGTTTTAGTTTATTAATGATATTTACATTATGAATACAGATAACACTGTGTAATCCATGTGGGATGCTCTAGACTTGACTTTTTATTTTTTTAATCTTTTTTACTTTCTTGCCTCCTCTTTTTAAAACAGAAGTTATAGTTAAAAAAAAAGTGTAAAATAAGATATAAATATGTGTTTTTAAAACTTATGTTATTAAAGTTAATGGTTTCTACCACCTCTTCTTCCAGGTTATCCCTCTTAAGGTAACCAGCATTAAAGTCTTGATAATCTTGGTATGTGTCCTTACACACCTTTCCGTTTGTCCCATACACAAACTGTATTGGCCTCTAAGTGCCTGTCCTTGCCCCAACAAGAATGGGAGCCTCCTCTACACCAGCACTTCTGAAAATGTTATCCAGGAGCCTTGGAGATTCCCTAAGACTCTTTCCAGAGGTCTACAAGCACAGCTATTTTGATAATATACTAAGATGCTATTTGCCTCTTACTGGGTTGAAACGTTTGCACTGAGGGTACAAAAGTAACGGTGGGTAAAACTGTGACCCTTTAGCACTAATCAAGGTGGCGGGACCAACACTGTGCTAGTCACTGTGTTCTTCACTGCCACACGCTTATAATAAGTAATGCCAGTTTCACTTAAGAATGTCCTTGATAATGCAATAAAAATTATTAATTTTGGACTTGCCTGGCGGTGCAATGGTTAAAACTCCATGCTCCCACTGTAGGGGGCACAGGTTTGATCGCTGGTCAGGAAACTAAGCATGGCCAAAAAATTTTTATTTCAAAAGTTTAAAAATTACTAATTTGATTATACTCTGGCTGGCCCTTAAATACACATCTTTTTATTTATTATTTTTCCAGCATTACTGAGGTATGACATAAAACATTACGTACAATGTTATAGGTGTACAATGTAGTGATTTGATTTGATACACTACATATGTTGTGAAAGGTTTACCACAATAAGGTTAGTTAACAGTTGGATGCGACTGAGGGACTGAACTGAACGTACCCTTTACCTCACATAATTACCATTTCATTGATTTATGATGAGACATGAAAACTCTTCACAGCAACTTTCAAGTATATAATTCAGTTTTGCTGTCTATAGTCACCATGCTGTACCTGATATCCCCAGAACTTATTCATCTTATAACTGAAAATTACACATCTTTTTAGCATTCTCTGTGAATTAGACGGGAAGGAAACATGAAACACTGCTGCCCACTGAAGTGACATGGTGTTTCAAGGAATAACACTGGCACAGTTGTCCAACTTGCAAGCTAAACAAGCCTCCTTTTCATTGAACTCTATTTTTACTTGAAAGAAAGACTGACGAACTATAATTCAGACCTGAGTATCTGATAGGCATTTTCCTGAAAATGAAAGAAGTGAGCCTGTCATTTCATGGAAATCAACTGACAGTGCTTATTGCCAGTGATAAAATTCAAGCCTTCAAGTGGAAATTAGAATTTTGGAAAACTTGTATGTGCCACTATGAGCACAACAGCTTCACAGTAACGAGTTTTCTGATAACATTAATGGCTATGATTTTAAAAAAATTTTCATCGTGAAATGTATTATATTACAAAATAAGAGTGTATGGGAGATTCTGAAATAAGAAAGTTTGAGGATCTCTACATATTATCCTGCAGCTTGCATTTTCACTTAGTATATCATGGATACCATTCAAGGTCAGTTCATTTGTATCCAACTTTTTTTTTTTTTTTAATAACATGATGTTATATCCTGCAGATGACCTACATCTATTTGGTCACTCATCTGTTGATGGCCATTCAAGTTGCTTTCAGCTTTTTGCTAATTTAAATAATGTAGCAACATTATTATAATGTGAGCATCCTTTGCATATAGCCTTGTGTGCTGGTCCTTTTATATCTACAGTATGGATTCCTGAAAGTTGACCAATGTTTTTAACCATCCACCTTAGTAAAACTTCTTTTCTATAACATCTCTGGTTATTTCTCCCTCTTATGATTCCTTGTTTTTGCCCTTTCTGGCTTTTTATTCATGTACTGTCTTTTGATGTCCTCATGTTGCTTGTGTTTTTTTAAACTTCCTCTGTGCCTGCCCTGTCTTGCTAACTAGATTATAAAGATAGAAACTCCCTGAGGGCAGGAATGGTGTATTATACAGTGTATAGGCACTCAGTAAATAGAGAGTAAAGGTTGATATGAGAAAAGAATGCCTTAATGGGTGCATTTAGTGGAAGGGACTGGGGGAAACTGTGCACTCATGCATTCTTTCATCTTGAGAGCTATTTGAAAATTAGAGTAACTCTCCAACCTAATTCTCCCGTTTCAGGCAAATACATCGCCTCAACACAGCGACCTGACGGGACCTGGCGAAAGCAGCGGAGGGTTAAAGAAGGCTATGTGCCCCAGGAGGAGGTCCCAGTGTGAGTGGTTAGGCATGAGGCGGGGGTATTTAATGGGCCTCATACAGCAAGATCCTAGAAAATGGAAGGAAGGGGCTGGGATTCAGGGGTGAGTGAGGGATGAGTAACAAAGTGACTGACTAGTCCAGTTTCTAGGGCCTCTGATCAGCAGAATCTGTAAATAGCATTCAGAGATCCAGAGCTTTAGGACCTACATGTGTGTTAGTCACTTGGTCTGACTCTTTGCGACCTCATGGATTGTAGCCTACCAGGCTCCTCTGTCCATAGGATTTCCCAGGCAAGAATACTGGAGTGGATTTCCATTCCCTTCTCCAGGGGATCATCCTGACCCAGGGATCGAACCTGAGTCTCCTGCATCGCAGGCCTTACCATCTGAGCCACCAAGACCTAGGGACCCTCCAATCTGCAGAGCTGAGGAAAGTCGGGGAGGGCCTGGAGGGAGAGGAAGGCAGCAGGAAAATGAAAAGGGTGATGTAAATTATGAGGTTGGGAAAAGGACTCGAAAAGTCAGTGATTCTTAGACGCTGTTCCCCACAGGTATGAGAACAAGTATGTGAAGTTTTTCAAGAGTAAACCAGAACTTCCCCCTGGCCTGAGCCCAGAGGCCACTGCCCCCGTCACCGCATCCAGGCCTGAAGGCGGTGAGCCAGCCCTCTCCAAGACCGCCAAACGCAACCTGAAGCGGAAGGAGAAGAGGCGGCAGCAGCAAGAGAAAGGGGAGGCGGAGGCCTTGAGCCGGACTCTTGAGAAGGTGTCCCTGGGAGAGACAGCCCAGGTCCCCAGTGCCCCACAGGCCTCCCGAGCAGCGCCTACGGCCGCCTTGGACCAGCCCGACTCAGCTGCCACCACTGAGAAGGCCAAGAAAATAAAGAACCTAAAGAAGAAGCTTCGGCAGGTGGAAGAGCTGCAGCAGCGGATCCAGGCTGGAGAAATCAGCCAGCCTAGCAAAGAGCAGCTGGAGAAGCTAGCAAGGAGGAGGGCGTTGGAGGAGGAGCTTGAGGACTTGGAGCTGGGCCTGTGAGGCCTTCGGGGATTAGGGGATGGACTGCAGAACAAACCGTGGGGCTCTCTGGGGTCTTGGGGAAGGTGGGCAGCAGCAGTCAGGAGGGGTATCCCCAGACTGGCTCACTTCCACTTCTCATGGCCCAACTCCGTCCTCCAGAGCCTAGCCTCTCCCTCATTCCTTCCCTTTTTCCCTAACTCCTGTGTTTTTGGACTTCTCTCTCTCCTATCCCCAGTGTTCAAGATCTCAGTGACTATCCCAGGTACCTTTGCTGCTGATTTGGGTGTCTTGTTTAAAAGAAAATTGGGTGGGTGGGAGTCTCTGGAGAACTGAGGTTGAGGATTGGGGGAGTATGCCCAAGTCTTGGAGTCTTGGTTCCTGTTCACAGTGTTTATGGGTTATCTCCCCTTTCATCCCTCACCTCTTTTTTTTTTTTCTTTTTTTAAAAAGAACAGAATAAACTCAAGTAGACAACATGTCTTGCTTTGCCTCTTTTCTTTTCAGCTTCTAGTAGTTGTTTTATCCTCTTCATTTGGCCACAGGAAGATAAGTATTCAGAGTAGTGTTCTTTTTGCTTTTTAAAAATTACATGAAAAATAAAAATAAAAATAAAAATTACATGTATCATCAAATTAGCAACACTGACTTCTGTACGTGTTTGCTCAGACTTCAGTGAACAGAAATTAGTGTTACAATAAAATGTTACTTAGAACAAATTTAATTTGGTACTAATTTGCATGTATTATCATTATTGTGCTGCCTAGCAATGGAGCCCTAGTATCTACTTTATTGTTTATTTCTGAAAATCATCAATCAGGGATTGAGCTTGGGCCGCTGCAGTGAAAGCACCAAGTGCTAACCACTGGAACACCAGGGAAGTCCCAGGACAGCTCTTTTGAAATTTTACCTTATCAGATGCCACCCCAAGATGGTATTGTGGGGCAAACAAGAAGAGGAATTTACAGCCGAAATTAAGCTGTCACTTAATTTTAGTATATCCTCTGATTTCCGCTGGAGAAGGCAATGGCACCCCACTCCAGTACTCTTGCCTGGAAAATCCCATGAACGGAGGAGCCTGGTAGGCTGCAGTCCATGGGGTCACGAAGAGTCAGACACGACTGAGCTACTTCACTTTCACTTTTCACTTTCATACATCGGAGAAGGAAATGGCAACCCACTCCACTGTTCTTGCCTGGAGAATCCCAGGGACATCGGGGCCTGGTGGGCTGCCGCCTATGGGGTCACACACAGTCGGACACGACTGAAGCGACTTGGCAGCTTAGCTGATTTCCACACATTCACTTAGCACAATCTTTCTAGCCAACTACTAGAATGGAAGGGAAGTCAGCCTTAATGACAGAAAAGGCAATGGCACCTGGAGATTCCCTGGAGAATCCCAGGGACAGGGGAGCCTGGTGGGCTGCTGTCTATGGGGTCGCACAGAGTCGGACACGACTGAAGCGACTTAGCAGCAGCAGCAGCAGCAGCAGCAATCCAGCCTTATTTCTTGCCATTCCTTAACTCTGGTCAAACGGCTTCAATTCTGCTGAACTACTTTCAATTCATCGAATGAGCCATATTCTCTCTGAGCTTTAGTCCTTTGTCCCTGATGGTCCCTCTGCCAAGAATACTCTTGCTGATCCCTTCTCCTTAATCAATTCTTTCTTAACCTTTGGATCTCTGCCTAAATGTTATCTTCCCTGGGAAGACTTCTGTTACCCTCAAATATTAATTTAGGGGTCTTTTTTTTTTTTTTGCATCCGGGATCTTAGTTCCCTGACCAGGAACCAAGCCCATACCCCATGCAGTGGAAACCCAGAGTCTTAATCACTGGACCACCAGGGAAGTCCTCTAGATGTCTTAATTTCCTTCCTTAACACTCCACCCTTAATGTTTATAATGCCATTTATTACATTATGTTGTCACACTTATTTTCTTGTTAGCCGTCCTCCTCCTTACTAGATCATGTGCTCCTGGAGCATTAGGCTTGTGTTTATTATTGTTGCATCCCAATGCCTAATGTAGTAAATTCTCAAATATTTGGCTGAACAAATGAAGCTACAAGCCTTGTGGAGAAACAGAAGATGAGGGAAAATTTGTGCCTTGCACACCTGAGAGGTTAGTGAGAACTTGATTGGCCACCTCAGTTTGAGACCAAAAGCCCAAGTTCCCTTGTATAAGGCCCCTACAATTATAAAGATTTTAAATAAGATTTAATTAACTTATAAGTAGATGTTTGATGATTTGTAAGTTCATAGGTTATAGAGGAATCTATATTTTAAGAATTTTTTTTTTTGGCCATGCCACGTGGCTTGTGAAATCTCAATTGTCTGACCAGGGATTGAGCCCAGGCCATGACAGTGAAAGCCTGGAATCCTAACCACTAGGGAACCAGGAAAGTCCCTATATTTTAAAAATTATTATTAAGGAGAGACGATTTGCTTTGCAACAGGATTTCTCACAATAAACCTTTAAATATCCTGGATCTTTGGGGCTTCCCTGGTGTCTCAGAGGTTAAAGCATCTGCCCGCAATGCGGGAGACCTGGGTTTGATCCCTGGGTTGGGAAGATCCCCTGGAGAAGGAAACGGCAACCCACTCCAGTATTCTTGCCTGGAAAATCCCATGGACAGAGGAGCCTGGTGGGCTGCAGTCCACGGGGTCGCAAAGAGTCGGACACGACTGAGCGACTTCACAGCACAGCATTGGTATGATTAAAGTTTATTTTGATTATTTGTTGGATCTTAATCATTGGGCTAGTTTGGAGAGAGGCAGTTATGAGCACAGTGTGTTAAGGTTGGTGCAAACATAATTGTGGTTTTTGCATTGTACAACTTTACTGTTTGATGTTGGAATACATTCTGAAATAAATGTGGTTATGTTATAATCATGTTAATGTGCATTTCTCACTTTATATTTTTTGCTAATGACTTATTACTTGTTTATTTTATATATATTTTAGACTATAGAAATGATATTAGACAAAAAGCAAATTTGAGCGATTTTCTAGTTCAAAATGGGTTATAAAGCAGCGAGATAACTCGCAACATCAACAACACATTTGGCCCAGGAACTGCTAACGAATGTACAGTGCAGTGGTGGTTCAAGAAATTTTGCAAAGGAGACGAGAGCCTCAAAGATGAGGAATGCAGTGGCTGGCCATCAGAAGTTGACAACGACCAAATGAAAGGATCATCAAAGGTGATCTTACAACTACATGCTGCTGCTGCTTCAGTGGTGTCCAACTCTGTGTGACCCCATAGATGGCAGCCCACTAGGACCCGCCGTCTCTGGGATTCTCCAGGCAAGAACACTGGAGTGGGTTGCCATTACCTTCTCCAATGCATGAAAGTGAAAAGTGAAAGTGAAGTCGCTCAGTCGTGTCCGACTCTTCATGACCCCATGGACTGCAGCCTACCAGGCTCCTCCGTCCATGGGATTTTCCAGGCAAGAGTACTGGAGTGGGTTGCCATTGCCTTCTCCGACAACTACATGAGAAGTTGCCAAAGAATGCAATGGACCATTCTTAGGTCATTTGACATTTGAAGCAAGTTGGAAAGGTGAAAAAGCTCGATAAGTGGGTGCCTCATGAGCTGACCACTAATCAAAAAAAAATATTCATTTTGAAGTGTTGTCTTCTCTTATTCTACATAACAGCAGTTAGCTGTTTCTCGATTGGATTATGACATGCAGCAAAAAGTGGATTTTATACAACTGGGGACAACTAGCTCAGTGGTTGGATTGAGAGGAAGCTCCAAAGCACTTCCCAAAGCTCAACTTGCACCAAAAAAAGTCATGGTCACTGTTTGGTGGTCTGCTGATGGTCTGATCCACTAGAGCTTTCTGAATCCTGGCGAAACCATTATACCTGAGAAGCATGCTTAGCAAATTGATGAAATGCATTGATAGCTACAGAGCCTATAGCTGGCATTGATCAACAGAAAAGGCCCAATTCTTCTCCAAAACAATGCCCGACTGCATGTCACACAACCAGTGCTTCAAAATTTGAACAAATTGGGCTACGAAGTTTCACCTCATCCATTATATTCATCTGACCTCTCACCAACCAACTACCATTTCTTCATGCATCTCCATAATTTTTTGCAGGGAAAACATTTCCAAAACCAGCAGCATGCAGAAAATGCTTTTCAAGAGTTCATCGAATCTCAAAGCATGGATTTTTACACTATAGGAATAAAAATTTTATTTCTCATTGACAAAAATGTGTTGATTGTAATGATTCCTATTTTGATTAATAAAGATGTGTTTGAGCCTAGTTATAATGATTTAAAACTCATGGTCTGAAACTGCAACTACTTTTGCACCAGTCATGTAAATCACTAAGTACTAGTCAAATCTAATGTGCAGTGGTAGAGTTATCAGTAATGAGTTGAGGGAGAGCTAAGAAAGAAGCTATTCTGACTGTGGAGGATGGGGAGGCTAAATGGTGGAGTTAGATCTTAAAGAAGATCATGACTAGCATCTCAAGAAAGGTAGGGGAGAGCAAGTAAGTACAAACGCTTGGCAGCATGAAAAGTATGTGGTAAATTTGCTTTCAATCTTGCCAGAGCACATTTCCTTACATAAAATCAGTGTTAATCACTTGATATAGTATGAAAATTTGTACATAAGTTTGTGTTTTTCTAAATTTGTACATAAGTAAGTGGGTTATGAAATCAATTTAGAAACTTGTGGCCAGTATTTTTTCTTATATAGAATATAATAGAAAAGAGCAGAGACTGACGCTTAACAAGAGTAAATATGTCTCAGGATAATTTTGTTTCATATGTATACTATCTAAGCATTGGGTTAGATTGTAAGATACTTTCCTTACCTTGGTTTGCAGGGAAATAAATTTTAAAGTCACTAATAAAATTAATACTGAGGGGCTCAGGCATCACACACTTTCCTTCTGGTCTTAATACTTGGAATGGGTAGGATAGAAGGACATAAGTTTTAATTATTTCCCCAAAGACCCTTATAGCTTATGGCGAAGTACATTAGCCCCTGGCTTGCTTTCTTTCTTTTTTTTAAATATAATTTTTATTTATTTATTTTTTACTGTACTGGGTCTTCATTGCTGTGCGGGCTTTTCTCTTGTTGCAACGAGCAGGCGCTACTCTATTTGTGGAGGCTAGGCTTCTCATTGAGGTGGCTTTTCATGAGAAAGAGCAAGGGCTCTAGGCGCTTGGGCTTCAGTAGTTGAGGCACTTGGACTCATTAGTTGCAACTCCTGGGCTCTAGAGCACAGGCTCAATAATTGTGGCACAAGGGCTTAGTTGCTCTGAGGCATGTAGGATCTTCTCGCACCAGGGATCAAACTTGTGTCCCCTGCATTAGCAGGCAGATCCTTTACCACTGAACCACCCGGGAAGCCTCCTGGCTTTCTTTTTAATCCCGAGACTATATTATTATTTGTTTAGCATTTTTTTCCTCCTTGCAGATGAATCCTCTGTCCTAATATGTGAATAACAAAGATTCTTTTCTTGGGATCTAGAAGTGAATTATTTTAGGGTTGGCCTTGTACCCTCATAGGTTCAGAATCCATGTCTTAGTTTCTTACTGTCCACTAGGTGGTATAGTGGGGAGCCAGTGTTTGCAAGTTATCTTGTCCCTAGACTCCAGCTTGTTTTGAAATTAGCAGATAGCTTTACTCAGCTAGAAAGTCTTTTCTCTTCAGGCTCCACGCACTCCAGGATGGGGGTATGTAGATCTCCCTTTCCTCCCCAACTCTCACCTAGTGCTACAAATTGAGGAAGATAGAGAAGCTGGGATGGGGAGGATAATTTTTTTTTTTTGGTCAGTAATGCCGTCTCTCAAACAGTAAAGCTTTTCAATCTCCCCTGGAGTTCAAAGAAGATACTGAACTGCAGTGGAAGGGATGGAGATTATACCCCCAAACAGATAACTGGCTGAGTGGGGGGTATTAGTAAAAGAATTCACTGAGAGGTGGGGAGAGAGATGTTGCTTCCTTGGGAAAGCAGCAAGACATGGTATTTGGTTACATTCAGCAGACATTTTCTAAAAGACTTCCGTAGGGCAGGAGAATCCAAAGCTGGATAAATTTTGGTACCTCCTTTCTAGAACCTCACGAAAAACAGAGGCAGACACTCAACAATAATAAAGTTCAAAATATACTGTGTCGGGGTCATACACAGATTGCTGTGGAAGCCAAGAAGGTATTCCTAAGTCAACTGTAGGGATGAAGACAGGAAGGTGGTAATTAGGGAAGGTTCCCCAGAGAAGATACTGAGGCTAGGTCTGGAAGGATGAATAGGAGCCCTCCAACATTCTAGAAATCCACAAAGTTCTGCTGAACTCAATTCTTCACTGGTGACTTCATTTACTCTTGTGATTTCAATAATCACCTCTGTGTTAATAATTTCTAATCTTTCTCTAACCAGACCTTCTATAAGATAAGTCTATCCCGTTATCTCCAAACACCGAAAGCAGCCTAAGGCTATTGGTTTTTACAATAGTCATATAATTTTTATCCTTATCTAAGTGAGTATCGTAGTCACTCCTTGTCTGAGCTATTGCAAAAGCACACTAACTAGTCTCCAACTTAGATCTCTCTCCACCACCCACTTCCCCAATCAGTCCCACACACTTTGTTCTTCAAAAAGATTTACTTCCCCTAAGTCCAACATTGATGGTATCATTTCATCAGACAACAATCTTTGGTCATTTCCCTTTGGTCTACCCAGTGGAGACCAAGCTCCTTCATCAAATAATCAAGACAGTTGCTATGGTCCAAATGTTCATGTCACCCCAAATTCATATGTTGAAATCCTAACCCCTAAAGGGTATTAGGAGGTGAGACCTTTGGGAGGTGATTAGGTTATGAGGATGGAGTTCTCACGAATGGTACTAGTTCAGTTCAGTTCAGTAGCTCAGTTGTGTCTGACTCCTTGTGACCCCATGGACCACAGCACACCAGGCCTCCCTGTCCATCACCAAGTCCTGGAGTTTACTCAAACTCATGTCCATTGAGTCAGGGATGCCATCCAACCATCTCATCCTCTGTCGTCCTCTTCTCCTCCTGCCTTAAATCTTTCCCAGCATCAGGGTCTTTTCCAATGACTCAGTTCTTTGCATAAGGTGGCCAAACTATTGGAGTTTCAGCTTCAGTATCAGTCCCTCCAATGAATATTCAGGACTGATTTCCTTTAAGATGGAGTGGTTGGATCTCCTTGCAGTCCAAGGGACTCTGAAGAGTCTTCTCCAACACCACAGTTCAAAAGCATCGATACTTCAGTGCTCAGCTTTCTTTATAGTCCAACTCTCACATCCATACATGACTACTGGAAAAACCATAGCCTTGACTAGACAGACCTTTGTCGGCAAAATATTGTCTCTGCTTTTTAATATGCTGTCTAGGTTGGTCATAACTTTTCTTCCAAGGAGCCAGCATCTTTTAATTTCATGGCTGCAGTCACCATCTGCAGTGATTTTGGAGCCCAAAAAAATAAAGTCTGTCACTGTTTCCCCATCTATTTGCCAGGAAGTAATGGGACCAGATGCCATGATCTTAGTTTTCTGAATGTTAAGTTTTAAGCCAGCTTTTTCACTCTCCTCTTTCACTTTCATCAAGAGGCTCTTTAGTTCTTCTTCACTTTCTGCGATAAGGGTGGTGTAATCTGCATATCTGAGGTCATTGATATTTTTCCCGGCAATCTTGATTCCAGCTTGTGCTTCATCCAGCTCAGTGTTTCTCATGATGTACTCTGCATATAAGTTAAATAAGCAGGGTGACAATATACGGCCTTGACACACTCCTTTCCCAATTTGGAACCAGTCTGTTTTTCCATGTCCAGTTCTAACTGTTGCTTCCTGACCTGCATACAGATTTCTCAAGAGGCAGGTCAGGTGGTCTGGTATTCTTATCTCTTAAAGAATTTTCCACAGTTTGTTGTGATTCATACAGTCAAAGGCTTTGGCATAGTCAATAAAGCAGAAGTAGATGTTTTCCTGGAACTTTCTTGCTTTTTCGATGATCCAATGGATGTTGGCAATTTGATCTCTGGTTCCTCCGCCTTTTCTAAAACCAGCTTGAATACCTGAAAGTTCATGGTTCATGTACTGTTGAAGCTTCACTTGCAGAATTTTGAGCATTACTTTGTTAGCGTGTGAGATGAGTGCAACTGTGTGGTAGTTTGAGCATTCTTTGGCATTGCTTTTCTTTGGGATTGGAATGAAAACTGAGCTTTTCCAGTCCTTTGGCCACTGATGAGATTTCCAAATTTGCTGGTATATCGAGTGCAGCACTTTCACAGCATCATCTTTTAGGATTTGAAATAGCTCAACTGGAATTCCATCAGCTCCACTAGCTTTGTTCATAGTGATGCTTCCTAAGGCCCACTTCCTAAGGCCCATCTTTTTTCCTAAAGCAAAAAGATAGGACACTGAAAGATGAACTCCCCAGGTTGGTAGGTGCCCAATATGCTACTGGAGATCAGTGGAGAAATAACTCCATAAAGAATGAAGAGATGGAGCCAAAGCAAAAACAACACCCAGTTGTGGATGTGACTGGTGATAGAAGCAAAGTCTGATGCTGTAAAGAGCAATATTGCATAGGAACCTGGAATATTAGGTCTGTGAATCAAGGCAAATTGGAAGTGGTCAAACAGGAGATGGGAAGAGTGAACGTCGACATTTTAGGAATCAGTGAACTAAAATGGACTGGAATGGGTGAATTTAACTCAGATGACCATTATATCTACTCCTGTGGGCAAGAATCCCTTACAAGAAATGGAGTAGCCATTACAGTCAACAAAAGAGTCTGAAATGCAGTACTTGGATGCAGTCTCAAAAACAGAATGATCTCTGTTCATTTCCAAGGCAAACCATTCAATATCACAGTAATCGAAGTCTGTTCCCCAACCAGTAATGCTGAGGAAGCTGAAGTTGAATGGTTCCATGAAGCTCTACAAGACCTTCTAGAACTAACACCCAAAAAAGATGTCCTTTTCATTATAGGGGATGGGAATGCAAAAGTAGGAAGTCAAGAAACACCTGGAGTAACAGGCAAATTTGGCCTTGGAGTACAGAATGAAGCAGGGCAAAGGTTAATAGAGTTTTGCCAAGAGAACGCACTGGTCATAGCAAACACCCTCTTCCAACAACACAAGAGAAAACTCTACACATGGACACCAGTTCAGTTCAGTTGCTCAGTCGTGTCCGACTCTTTGCGACCCCATGAATTGCAGCATGCCAGGCCTCTCTGTCCATCACCAATTCCCGGAGTCTACTCAAACCCATGTCCATCGAGTTGGTGATGCCATCCAACCTCTCATCCTCAGTCGTCCCCTTCTCCTCCTGCCCCCAATACTACCCAGCATTAGGGTCTTTTCCAATGAGTCAACTCTTCACATGAGGTGGCCAAAGTATTGGAGTTTCAGCTTCAACATCAGTCCTTCCAATGAACACCCAGGATTGATCTCCTTTAGGATGGATTGATTGGATCTCTTTGCAGTCCAAGGGACTCTCAAGAGTCTTCTCCAACACCACAGTTCAAAAGCATCAATTCTGCGGCGCTCAGCTTTCTTCACCGTCCAACTCTCACATCCATACATGACCACTGGAAAAACCATAGTCTTGACTAGACGGACTTTTGTTGGCAAAGTAATGTCTCTCCTTTTAAATATGCTGTCTAGGTTGGCCATAACCTTCCTTCCAAGGAGTAAGCGTCATGGTAATACCAAAATCTGATTGATTATATTCTTTGCAGCCAAAGATGGAGAAGCTTTTACAGCCAGGAAAAACAAGACCAGGAGTTGACTGTGGGTCAGATCATGAACTCCTTATTGCCAAATTCACACTTAAATTGAAGAAAGTGGGGAAAACCACCAGACCATTCAGGTATGACTTAAATCAAATCCCTTACGATTATACAGTGGAAGTGAGAAATAAATTCAAGGGATTAGTTCTGATAGACAGAGTCCCTGAAGAACTATGGACAGAGGTTTGTGAGATTGTATAGGAGGCAGGGATCAAGACCATTCCCAAGAAAAAGAAATGCAAAAAAGCAAAATGGCTGTCTGAGGAGGCCTTACAAATAGCTGTGAAAAGAAGAGAAGTGAAAAGCAAAGGAGAAAAGGAAGGATGTACCCATTTGAATGCAGAGTTCCAAAGAATAGCAAGGAGAAATAAGAAAAGCTTCCTCAGCGATCAATGCAAAGAAATAGAGGAAAACAATAGAATGGGAAAGATTAGAGATGTCTTCAAGAAAATTAGAGATACCAAGGAATATTTCATGCAAAGATGGGCATGATAAAGGACAGAAATGGTATGGACCTAACAGAAGCAGAAGATATTAAGAAGAGGTGGCAAGACTACACAGAAGAACTATACAAAAAAAGATCTTCATGACCCAGATAATCATGAACGGGACTAAAGTTCTTATAAAAGAGACTCCACAAAACTCCCAAGCCCTTTTCACTATGTGAGGAAACAAGAAGTCTGAGACCCGGGAAAGGACCCTTACCTGCTTATGCTGGCTTCCTGATCTCGGATTTCCAGCTTCTAGAATTGTGAGTGATAACTTTTTTCTTTTTATCAAGGCACAGTTGATTTATAACATTATATAAGTTCCAGGTGTACAACATAGTGATTCACAATTTTAAAATGTTATGCTCCATTTATGATTATAATAATATATTGGCTATATTCCCTGTGCTGTACAATATATTCTTATAGTTTGTACTTCTTTTTTTTTTTCTGCTATGCTGGGTCTTCGTTGCTGTAGGTGGGTTTCTCTAGTTGCCATGCGCTGGCTTCTCTTGTTCAGGAGCATGGGCTCTAGGGCGTGTCGACTTCAGTAGTTGTGATGCATGGGTTTCATTGCCCCGAGGTATATGGGATCTTCCTAGCCCAGGGATTGAACCTGTGTCCCCTGCATTGGCAGGTGAATTCTTAACCACTGACCATCAAGGAAGTCCTCCAGTACCACATATTCTTTATGCATTCAGTTGGTGATAGACATGTAGGTTCCTTCCATGTTTTGGTTATTGTGAATAATGTTTCTATGAACATAAGGTTGCATGTATCTTTTTGAATTATATGTCCAGGAATGGGATTGCTGGACCATATGGTAAGTCTATTTTTCGTTTTCTGAGTCAGCCTTTATTTAAGTTTATACTGTTCTCATCTGCCTTGTCAAAATGTTATCTATTTTTGAGCAGGGAAAGATTTTGTGAGCATAACATTAAAGGCAGAAAACATATATAACAAAGGATTTATATTTTGTTATACAAAAAGCTCTTGGAGGTCAATGCAAAAAGACAACCTCTCCAGTAGAAAAATGGGTAAAGTCCATAAACAGACAATTCCAATTGATATGGCCAGGTTTAAGTTTTCCAACCACCTTACTTGTTGTATCTATTTTTGCTCCCTTATTTTCCTGGTGACCTTAGATTGAGTATTTTTAGTATTACATTTTATCTATTATTAATTAAATATTTAAAAATTTTTCAGTAGTTTCTCTAGAGTTTACCATATGTATCTTTAACTTATCATAGTCTATGTTCAAATAATATTATATGGCTTCACATATAATGTAAAACTTTACAAAAGTGTATTTCCATTTTTCCTTCTCCCATCCTTTTTACTATTGTTGTCATATATTTTACTTCTACATATATTATAGCCCATTGTACATTATTACTATTTTTGTCTTAAAGAGTTGATTTTTAAACAATTCTTTTTTTTTTTGCCATGCTGTGTGGCTTGCAGGATCTTAGTTCCTCAATCAAGGACTGAACCTGGGCCACAGCAGTGAAAGCATTGAGTCCTAAACACTAGTCCTCTAGGGAACTCTAAACAATTTTTAAAATGCCTTTTATATCTATACATATATTTGCTATTTCCATGCCTTTATTTCTTTTGTATAGATCTGTTTACACTTGGTATCTTCTTTCTTCAACCCAAAGAACTTCCTTTAATGTTTCTTGTATGCAAGTGGTACTTTTTTTTTCAAACTTGCATTTGTCTTAAAATTATTTTTTGTCTTCATTTTTGGTGGATATTTCCACTGGGTATAGAATTCTAGATTGACACCTTTTTCATTTAGTACTTTGAAGACATCGTTCCATTGTTTTCTGTCTTGCATTGTTTCGGATGAGAGTTAATGGATATTCTTATATTTGCTTCCATATATATAATGATCTTTTTCTCTGGCTTTTTTTCAAATGTCATTTTTATCATTCAGTTCAGTTCAGTTCAGTCACTCAGTCATGTCCGACTCTTTGCGACCCCATGGACTGCAGCACACCAGACTTCCCTGTCCATCACCAACTCCTGGAGTTAACTCAAACTCATGTCCATCAGGTCGGTGATGCCATCCAACCATTTCATCCTCCGTTGTCCTCTTTTCCTCCTGCTTTCAATCTTTCCCAGCATCAGGGTCTTTTCCAATGACTCAGTTCTTTGCATCAGATGGACAAACTATTGGAGTTTCAGCTTCAGTATCGGTCCTTCCAATGAATATTCAGGACTGATTTCCTTTAGGATGGAGTGGCTGGATCTCCTTGAAGTCCAAGGGACTCTGAAGAGTCTTCTCCAACACCACAGTTCAAAAGCATCAATTCTTCGGCGCTCAGCTTTCTTTACAGTCCAACTCTCACATCCATACATGACTACTGGAAAAACCATAGCTTTGACAAGACGGACCTTTATCAGCAAAGTATTGTCTCTACTTTTTAATATGCTGTCTAGGTTGGTCATAACTTTTCTTCCAAGGAGCCAGCATCTTTTAATTTCATGGCTGCAGTCACCATCTGCAGTGATTTTGGAGCCCCCAAAAATAAAGTCTGTCACTGTTTCCATTGTTTCTCCATCTATTTGCCATGTAGTGATGGGACCAGATGCCATGATCTTCGTTTTTTGAATGCTGAATTTTAAGCCAGCTTTTTCACTCTCCTCTTTCACTTTCATCAAGAGGCTCTTTAGTTCCTCTTCACTTTCTGCCATAAGGGTGGCATCATCTGCATATCTGAGATTATTGATATTTCTCCAGGCAATCTTGATTCCAGCTTGTGCTTTATCTAGCCTGGCATTTTGCATGATATACTCTGCATATAAGTTAAATAAGCAGGGTGACAATATATAGCCTTGACACAATCCTTTCCCAATTTGGAACCAATCTGTTTTTCCATGTCCAGTTCTAACTGTTGCTTCTTGACCTGCATACAGATTTCTCAGGAGGTAGGTCAAGTGGTCTGGTATTCCTATCTCTTAAAGAATTTTCCGAGAAGTCAGATGGCCGCCGGGTCCCGCAGCTCAGGTCATGGTGCAGCTTTGGCCGCGCGCGTCCCGCGCCCCGGCGTCGGCCTCGCAGATGGTGGACGAGGGCCAGCCCGCCTCGGAGGAGGAGGCGGGGCACGGGCTGCTGCTCTGGACAGCCCATCAGCGGCGTGGCCGCCGAGCCGCTGGGGGAAGACGAGGAGGGGGACGAGGAGCTTGACGACGAGGCCCCGGAGGAGCCGACTCTCGCCAGCGCACAGTCCGAAGCGAAGGAAGAAGAGCGGCGAGTTCGGGAGACGGTGCGCAGGGACAGGGCGCTTCTGAAGGAGAAGAGGAAGCTGCGCGAGGAGCTGTTCATGGAACAGAAGAAAAGGAAGCTCCTTCCAGATACTATTCTAGAGAATTTAACTACAGCGTCACAAACTAGTGTGAAGAAATCACCGGGAAAGTTGAAAGAAGTTAATTTGCAAAAGAAAAATGAAGAACGAGAGAGAAAGGAAATGACTCTAAGAAAGCTAAAGAAAAAGTGCAGAAAGTACAGACTGTTGGCCAGAATAAAAGCTACGTGGTTGTAAGGCTAAAAGATCAAGATTTGAGGGATTCAAGGCAAGAAGCAGCCAAAGCCTTCATACAAAATTGTTTATATGGTCCTGGAACCAACAGAACTACTGTAAACAAGTTCCTGTCTCTTGAAAACAAGAGGTTACCGATGAAAAAGGCTGCAGCCCAGTTTTTGAATAACACTTGGGGATCTCAGAGAAAACAAAATGTCAAGAGGTTTGCAAAATGCTGGATGGTCAGAAAGATGAAAACTCCTAAGAAGTAAATCAAAGCTAGATGAAGAACGAGTACTTTCTTTGTATGTATAGAACTTAGTTGTTTAAAGAATTTAATTTTTCTGAAAAAAAAAATCACTTATAAATCCTTAAAAAAAAAAAGAATTTTCCACAGTTTGTGGTTATCTACACAGTCAAAGGCTGTGGAGATCAACTGATTATTGGTGTAATCAATAAAGCAGAAGTAGATGTTTAAGAATTTAATTTTTCTGAAAAAAAAATCACTTATAAATCCTTAAAAAAAAAAAAAAGAATTTTCCACAGTTTGTGGTGATCTACACAGTCAAAGGCTGTGTAGTCAATTGACTATTGGTGTAATCAATAAAGCAGAAGTAGATGTTTTCTGGAATTCTCTTGCTTTTTCTATGATCCAACAGATGTTGGCAATTTGATCTCTGGTTCATCATTGGTTTTCAGCAATTTTGTCAATACTATGTGTTGGTATCGTTTTCTTTGTGTTTATACTGCTTGTAGTTCATGAAACTTTTTGGATCTGGGTTTGTTGATATTTTCTTCATTAAATGTGGTGAATTTTTTTTTTTTTTTTTTTGCCATTATTTCTTCAAATATTCTTTTCTGTTTCTCTTCTGTTTCTCCAAATCACATATATGGTAGAATACTTGATATTGTCCAACAGGTCACTGAGGCTCTATTTATCCCCCTACCAGCTTTCTTTTCTTTCTATGTTTTACTTTAGGCAGTTTTTTATTTCTATGTCTTCAAGATCACTGATCTTTTAATTGCATTGTTTAATTTGCTGTGAGCCATAGCAGTATTTTTTCCATTTCTTTCTTGTAGTCTCTATTTCTTTCCTCACTTTACTTATGGTTTTCTTTTTTCTTGAACTTATAATAGATGGTGAAAAATTCTTGCCCATTAATTTCATAAATTCTGCCATTTCTGGGTCTATTTTTATTTATTTTTAAAAAACTTTTAATTTTGTATTGGGGTATAGCTGATTAACAAACAATGTTGTGATAGTTTCAGGTGAACAACAAAGGGGCTTAGCCATACAATACTCTATTTTTATTGTCTGATTTTTCTGCTGACTATAGATCATATTTTCTTTTTTAATTAATTTATTTATTTGGTGGCTGGAAGAAGCAAGTCTAGTAATTTTTTATTAGATGCTAGACATTGTAAATGTTACATTGTTGAGTTTCTGGATTTTATTTCTCTTTTTTAAAGAGTATTGGACTTTGTTTTGGCAGACAGCTAATTTACTTGACTATCAGCTTGATACTTTTGACGCATGTATTTAAACTATATTAGGATAGGTCTAGAGTAGTTTTACTCTTAGGTTTATAGAGTCTTACTTCTAAGGCATAGCTTTTTTGAGATCTCTACTGAATGCTCTGAGTATTCAACAAGGTCTGTTCAGTCTGACTGGTTGGAACCCAAATTTTCCCATCCCTATGTAGGTGCCAGTAATTTTTCACTTTGTAATTTTTCAGCAGTTGTTCTTCACCTGGTAGTTGACTTTTGGCCAGTTTCATGTAATCTCCCCTTGCACTTCCATGGATGGGCAGTCTATTTATTAGTCAAAGACTCACAGGGCCACTATGAAAATTTGTGGAGCTCCTTTTTTGCGTAGCTCTCTTCTCTCTAGTATGCTCTTCCACAAGATCATACCTCCTCATCCTTCCCAAAATCTAATCTCTGTCCCTTCATCTTAGCAAAACTGCTGTATTCTGCTTCAATTTGCTGTCCCTGTAATATTGTTTGGAGAATATCTCTTGTCAGATAGTTGTGAGAATTGAAGGCTAACATAATTTGTTTTCTTTCCTCTTCTCTCAGGGATTGTGATCTTGTTGCCTTTGTCCAATATCTGAAAACAGTTGTTTCATCTATTCTGTAGTTTTCTAGTTTTTTTAATTGAATGGTGGGAGAGCTAATCTGTCAGATTACTTTTCCATGTTAGGAATAAACAGACAATTAAATTTTCCCTGGATATAGAATTATAGTTGGCATTTTTTTTTTACTTCAAAGATATCATTCTTTAAAGACATTGTCTTCTGTCTTGCACTGCTATCTTTGTTTTTCCAAGTGTAATGTGTCTTTATCAGGAATGAAAAGTAAGACAATAGGATATATTTTACTACTGTGTTGCTAATAAAAAAGAGTATAGTGTTCATAAGTATCAGATAAATGGGTGCATATATACTTCTGGTAGTGCACATTGTCAAAGCCTTCTTGTAGGGACAGTTTATCAAAAAGATTAGAGGCTTTTAGCCCCAAATCAGGAAAAACCCAAGTTTCCATCAGCAGATGAATGAATAAAGAAAATTTGGTATATACATATAATATAATGTTAGCCATAAAATGAATAAAATTCTGTTACATGCTACAAGATGATTGAACCTTGGAAAGACGCAAGTGAAAGAAGTCAGACACAAAAAGGACAAACATGCTATAATTCCACTTAAATGAGGTACCTAGGATAGGCAAGTTGAATGGGGAATTATTGCTTCAATGGGTAGAGAGTTTTTACTTGAGATGATAATATAGTTCTGGAAATAGACAGTGGTGATAGTCACACAATGTTGTGAATGTACTTAATGCCACTGCATTTTTACTTAAAAAATGTTTAAAATATGTATATTTTATCACAATTTTTAAAAATGTTAATGAGAGGCCTACAAAAGGTTTTTTTTTTTTTTGGACAAAGCAATTATTCTTGCAAGACAGTATCCTAAGGAAAATACAAGGAAGTATATAAAGATTTAATCACAAGAATGTTTTGTTAAGAATATTTTTACAGAAACAAAATGAGATGAAATAAAACAAAAGCAAATACAATTTATTTTTTTTTGGCAGTGGTACCCAACTTGTGGGATCTTAAATCATTGACTAGGGCTTGAACCTGGGCCCCAGTAGTGAAAGCATGAAGTTCTAACCACTGGATCACCAGGTAATTCCCAAGAATACAATTTTAATATCTTAAAACAAGCCATTGATGAAATATACTATGATGGACAATAAACTGCCATAGAGACATTTAAAAAAAGAAATAAGTTCTTTTTAAGAAGACTACTGAATTACATGGAAAGACTAAGAGGAAATACCGTAAAATGTTAGTGGTGGTTATTTCTGGATACTGGGATTATAAATGGAAAATTTTCTTTTATGTACTTTTTCTGTTTTAAATTTATTACAATAAATATGCATTTTAATATACTAAAGAAATGAAATTTATTTTTAAATGTTTTATCCATCCTTCAGAGATCAGCTGAAAAGCTGTTCATCTGTAAACTGTTCTCAGAATCTTCCAACTGAATATGACTCTTTCCTTCTCCAAATTCTATAGCCCCTTACATGTCTTTCATGGTACTTATCACATAGGCCATGTATTCAAGTTATTTATTAATATGAATCTGACTTGCTTCTCCTGCTGAGCATATGTGGGACTGACTACCTTATCAGGCACTACCTAAATCAGGGATATTGACTATTTCCACACCACTTGATTAGTAATCTTTTCTAAAAAAAAAAGTTTTTATTGATTTGGATGCACCGGGTCTTGGTGGTTGCACACAGGGCCTTCGATCTTCACTGTGGCATGTGTGATCTTTAGTTGTGGCATGCAAATTCTTAGTTGCAGCATGTGGGATCTAGTTCCCTGACCAGAGATAGAACTTAGGCCCTCTGCATTGGGAACATGAAGTCTTAGCCATAGGACTACCAGGGAAGTCCCTTGATTAACAATCTGTATGACTCAGATTAGCACCCTTAGCAGGAGCTAGTCTGATCTAGACACCAAAACTGATCTAGAGAAAGGACTGGGTTATCATGAATTCAGGTTATTTCTAAGGTTAATGATATTTGAATGGCTTATTTAACTTAGGCTTTATAAACAAAGGAAATTATTAATGGGAAGAATAGCACTATGTAAACTACTTATATATTCATCAAGCAATTAACATAGGCAGACATAGAATTAATTACAAGTGTGTTTTTGTTTAATGCCAATCCTCTGCTTAGAGTTCCTCTTCTTGGATGGCAAACTTGTTTTAACTGGACTGTTAAAAAACAATATGTTATCTAGCAATAATGTCCCAGATAATAATATGCTGCTGCTGCTGCTAAGTTGCGTCAGTTGTGTCCGACTCTGTGCAACCCCATAGACGGCAGCCCCACATGCTCCACTGCCCCTGGGATTCTCCAGGCAAGAATACTGGAGTGGGTTGCCATTTCCTTCTCGAATGCATGAAAGTGAACAGTGAAAGTGAAGTTGCTCAGTTGTGTCCGACTCTTTGCAACCCCATAAACTGTAGCCTACCAGTCTCCTCCATCCATGGGATTTTCCAGGCAACAGTACTGCAGTGAGTTGCCATTCCCTTCTCCAAATAATATGCTAAAACACTCAATACAAACACAAATTCAGTGAATTATAGTTCCTAATGCACAATGTAAGGTACAGAGTTTTCCGCTCCACTTGTTTCTGCCCTTGGTATAAACATTTTTGCACTTTGTACATATTTATTCCTACCAGATTTGGAGCTCCTTATGGCAGTAGAAATAAGGCTAGTCTTATTCATATCTGAATTCTTGGTTCTTGTTACCTAGTATATAATGAAACATAATACAGATGTTTGTTGAACTAAAAACCCTAGCCTCTGGCGTTCAGAGTCAGAAGACCTGGGTTCAAATCTTAGTTCCACTTGCCAAGGGCAAAACTCTTAACTGATCTGAATTTTACTTTCCTCCACTATGAAAATCAGACTTTTTTTTGGCCAGACTCAGGCAGTTTAATGAGTTTAACTTATTGGATAAAAGTGTCAGTTTTGCAATGGAAAAAAACAAATGTCAGACTTCCCTGGTGGCACCCTGGCTAGTAATCGGCTTGCACATGTTTGATCCCTGGTCTGAGAAGTTTCCACATGCTACAAAGCAATTATGCCTATGTGCCACATCTATTGAGCCCTCCCTGTAGAGTCTGGGAGCAACAACTACTGAAGCCCAAGCACTCTAGAGCCCGTGTTTTACAAGAGAAGCCACCTCAATGAGAAGCCAGAGCACTGCAACTAGAGAGGAGGCCCCCCTGACCCCAGACCACAGCAAGTAGAGAAACCTGGCCACAGCAACAAAGATTCAGTGCAACCAAAATCAATCGATCAATAAAACAACACCAGAACAAACGCATCTCCGGTCCTTGTTTCAACCCTGTCATAGCCCAAAGGGTACTGGCCAGTGGAGACCATGGCCACCCAGAGCCACTGCAGGGGTGGGGCCATTTCAGAGCAAAGAGCGGGCATTGGGCAGCACTAGCCTCATTCCTTGAACTTCCTATTCTGGAGGCACACAAGGCCCTGCTGTACCTGCTGTGCTTTGAGCCTCTTGAGGATGCTATGCATGTGGAAGCAGTAGGAGCACTGGCCCCACAGCAGCAGGCAGTTGTCAGTCAGCATCTTGATGTCCAGGCAGCTGCCACTGAAGGCCATGTGGAAGATGCTGTAGTTCTCATGGTTGGCCACCCAGAGCCACGTGACCATGCTGTTTCAGCACTTGACCTTCACCTTCATGGCACAGGGAGCCTGCCTTCCATTGGCAGGGCCTAGACTGTAACATTGTTATGAGAATTAAATGAGAGAATGAATGTTTTTTAAACTGTCTGTCCCATGATAAATTTGTTATTAATGAAGGCTTAAAGTAGAGAAATGATTGTAAGATCATGGAATAACCAGGAGAGACCAGATATATGACTCCCAAAGGCCTCCACAAGATGGTATTAATTCTCTTGGTATGTTTCCCATGGCCAGTATCTTACAAATATCCTGCAAGTTCAAACATCTGGTTTTGTCAGTGCAGAGAGGAAATCTTGGGGTCAGACTCATATTAGTCAAGCTCACAAGACATGTAAAAACCAGAACATATAAACTACAGTGTCAATTCACCAATTTACACCTATTCCATCTGCCATGAGAAACAGAAGGTTTAAGTCAGCATAATCAGTACTTCTCACAAACCTCGCTCCTAATTTGGTCTACCAAATTATATTCAGAAGGTCACTTGGTGAACATGCATGTTTCCCATGACTGCTGTAACAAATTACCACAGACATGGTGACTAAAAACAGCAAAAACTTATTCTCTCACAGTTATGGATCCTTGAAGTCCAAGATCAGCATCACTGGATCAAAATCAAGGTACACCAAAGCAGCACTCCCCTCAGGGCTGGAAGGGAGAACCTATTCCTGACTTTTTCCAGGTTCTGGTGGGTGCCAGCATTCCTTAGCTTGTGACAGCGTCACTCCAATCTCTGCCTCCATCTTCACAATGTCTTCTCCTCTTTGTATGTGAAATTTGCCTTTCTCTATGTTTTGTAAGGATTCCTTTGGTTACAATTAGTGCCCACTCAGATAATCCAAAATAATCACCTCATTTCAAAATCCTTAATCACGTCTGCCAAGCCCTCCCTCACTTTTTTTTTTTTTGCCATGTAAGGTAATATTCGTAGGTTCCAGGGATTCAGAGATGGATATCTTTCCTGGGGATGCACATTTTTCAGCCTACCACAGGCTGGAAATTGAGATCTGAAAAGTAAATTATCCTACTAGCAATACTGAAGGCACCAGACTGCACTGTGTGATACATTTACTTTTACAGCAGGAAGAGCCTTGTCAAATGGCCTGAATACTCAAATCCATTGCCAAGATTCACTTTCTCAACACAGTGCTTGGATGGCCATTGCCGGTGTTTGCCTCTGTGACTGCTTTTTGATGCCTCCATGACTAACAAAACTCCTTTTGATTGGCCTGATATTTCTTTCCTCTTGTTCCTTCCTTCCTTTCTTTCCTTCTGCATTTTCTTTCTTTCATTTGTCTAGACTTGGAACTATTTTATTTCTTAAATTGATGCCTTTGCCTAGCTCTGTTATGATCCACTACTTGTTAATGTTTATAGCTTAATTCTTTTTCCCCCACACTATGCAGCTTACAGGATCTTAGTTCCCAGACCAGAGATTGAACCCAGGCTGTGGCAGTGAAAACCTGGAATTCTAACCACTAGACCACCAGGGAAATCCCCTAATTCTTTTTTTTTAATTGGAAGTATAATTGACCTACAGCACTATGTTAGTTCCAGTTGCACAAAATAGTTATTCCATAGTTCTATATGTTACAAAATGATCACCACTGTAGCTTAATTTTTGTTTTTAAAGGCTAGAAACTATAAAAAAGAGCCAAATGAAAATTCTCAAACTGAAAAATAGAGTACCTGAAAATTTAAAAGTCTTGAATGAACTGAACGGCACTTTAAAGATAGGAAAAACTTGGTGAACTTGATTAATCCATCGATTAATAGAAATGATTCAGTCTGAAGACTATAGAGAAAAAGAAAAGGTTGAAGAATGTGAACAGAACTTCAGAAACTTATAACATCAGAAATCTAATATACATATATGTAATTGGAGTCACAGAAGGAGAGGAAAGAGAATGGGGTAAAAAACTCTGTGGAGAAATAATGTTTGAACACTTTCCAAATTTGGTGAAAGACATAAATTTTCAGATCAAAGGTGCTCTACAACTGTTATAGGAAATGTAAATTGGTGCAGCCAATGTGGAAAAACATTATGGAGATTCCACAAAAACTAAAAATAGAAGTATCATATGAGCCACCAATTCCACTCTTGAGTATATATCCGAAAAAACATATGCACCCCAATGTTCATAGCAGTACTATTTACCATAGTCAAGATGTGGAAGCAACTTAAGTGTTGATTAACAGATGAGCAGATAAAGAAGATGTGAGATACACAATTGAATATTACTCAGCCATAAAAAAGAAAATTGCCATTTGCAACAACATAGGTGGACTTGGAGGGTATTATACTAAGTGAAATAAATCAGACCAAGTATGATATCATACTGCATGATATCACTTACATATGGAATCTAAAAAAAGCAAAACCAGTGAATATAGCAAAGAAGAAACAGACTCACAGATATAGAGAACAAACGAGTGGTTACAAGAGGGGAGAGGGAAGAAGGGGGACAAGATAGGGATAGGGGATTAAGAGGTACAAATTACTTTATATAAAAAAAATAAGCTATAAGGATATATAGTATAGCACAGAGATATAACCAATATTTAATAATAACTATAAATAGAGTTTAAGCTTTAAAAACTGTGAATCATTATATTATACACTTGAAATATATGATACTATAAATCATCTATACCTGAATAAAAATAGATAAAATTAAGTAAAAATTAATAAAGAAGCTCAACAAACCAAATTTAAGCACATCACAGTCACACTGTTAAAAACCAAAAAATTAGAGCCAATCTTGAAAGTAGTTTGAGAAAAATGACATGTTACCATACAGGGATCAGTGACTTGAATTACTATGGATTTCTCATCAGAAACTATGGAGATCAGAAGAGTTTTAAGTACTCAAAAAAAAAAAACAAAACAAACTATCAACATATGATTCTATATTTAGTTTTACATAGCACAAATATAGCTGCTGGAAGCCACCCATCTGACCCTGTGGAAGGGGGACAAAGAAGGAGTAATCATTGTGAGATGGACAAATACCCTGAGGAAGTAAACACCACGGTTATCTACACACGCTTCTACCCTCTACACATTTATTTTCATGCTCTATCTAGGGAATTTTGGCAGAAAAGTTTGAAAAGCACTGATAGAGTCAGTAAGCAAAGTAATGTATGAGAGATGAATGCTCATTTGTTGTATTTGTCTAATCAGAAAAGCTGCTTTCAATTTACTGTCGATACATAAACTTAATCTAAGCTGGGTT
Organism: Giraffa tippelskirchi; assembly: GCF_054371585.1. NCBI lineage: Eukaryota > Metazoa > Chordata > Mammalia > Artiodactyla > Giraffidae > Giraffa > Giraffa tippelskirchi. The sequence goes on from NC_137278.1 coordinate 156,752,463, forward strand.
TGGGTTCATGTGCTCTTTCAGCTCCCTAACCTAATTGCCCTTTTCTCTTGCTTTTCTTTTACACTCTTTTGGCCACTGCTCATCACCATTGGCCTCATAGCAGAGGGATTACATCTTGCCAATCAGTTATTTCTGAACTTACTGATCACCATGGCTACTCTGGTCAGTTTCCAGCCATGCTTTGTGGCCAGTGATCTTTTTGGTTTTCAAAGATCTCTCTACTCTTTCCTCTCAGTGTGCTTCTATATCGGGCTTCCTTTTTGCATGTAGGCAGATAATTATGTAACATTTCAATTCTTTTTACAACATATTCTTGTAATAACACATCTACACACATTCACACACACTAAGGTCTTACAAAAATGGGCAAGAGCAAGCACACATACTTAGTAATAGCTTCTAGATAAAAAAAATCTGAGAATACAGTCTTCCTTAGGATCAATGGTCTTCTTCCTCTGCTATTTTTTCCCCCCTATATCCCTTTCCAAAACTTCTTTCACAGCTGAGGGGCAGTGCTCACTATGCCAAAGTGGCTGGCAGCTCCAACTCAGATGGGAATTGTGTCTCTGTCACTTTAAAATCCTCTAGCTCTTTCTTCCTCACTCTGCGCAGGATATACTTGTACGGTGTCGGTGCTTCCCCCATTGTCAAATTAATGAATGCACTAAAAAGCAAAAACAAAACTGTACTTGTGGGGGACTTCCCTGGTGGTCCAGTGGCTGAGACTCTGCGCTCTCGATGCAGGGGTCCCAGGTTCGATTCCTAGTTAGGGAACCAGATCCCACACGCCTCAACTAATAAATAAATAAATATACATAAAACTACAGTGGTGAACACCCACTATCCTTAAGCAAGGGGCAAAAAAGGGAATGCAGAGGAGAACTCGCTTCCTACATGCCCAACCATGAGGTCAAGTGCAGCCTTCTCACCGCAATAGCCCTCTCCTCAGCAGTTGCTGACCTGACAGAAAACAGAAACTTGGGTCTTTTCCAAGGTCTCCCTCCCTCATCTAGTTACTACCCTTTTCAAAAGGGGAAGTCAGTGCTGAACTCCTTCCCTGGCTAACCCCCTATCGAACACTGCCAACACCAAAGGGAGCCAAACATGGAATTTCTAGGCCCATGACAGTCCCCAGACATGAAGACAGATCTGTTTCCTGCGGTCATGGAGTGAGAACAGGAGGTGAAAGTGCTCCCCAACATCCCACTTCATTTGGAAAAACTCAAAACTCAAAAAAAAAAAAAAAAAATTTGAGTTTTGTTAAGAAAAAGGCAGCTGTTTATTAAGAAAAAGGCTTATGTTCCCAGAAGAAGCAAAAATCATTTCTCTGTCATTCCAGATGCTGAAAGAACACTTAAACTCATTCCTCTCCTCCCCTCCTATTCCAGACGCTGAAATTTACTCCTTCACGCATCCCTTCAGCTTTGCGCTGGGTAGTAGGACCACCAGCCGGACTAGCAGAAGCCTCCAGCATCTCCAGGGGAGTCCTGTGGGATAAATACCTTTGTCTGTGAATTGGAGAAGGAGAGAAGATCTTAATCTCCCCAATATTTGACAGGAACTGAAGACTGAGGGGTTTGGGTCTGACGTCCTGTCAAATGAGGCAGTTCAAGCTAGTGTCCGTGGGGCTGTTCAAGGAGCAACAGGAGGGAATGCCAAAAAGTGTTTGTAATGGAGGTTGAGGAATTTGGGGACATCCTGGGAACAGAATACACCGGCCAGGCCTGAGCCATCCCCAAGCCCCTCCTACTTCCCAGTTATTAAACAGATCCAGCTGTGCACAATCCTGGCAAATCGTTTTCCATCTGGCTTCTAGGAACTCATGACTAATTAAAGGAGTGTGTGTGTGGAAGGGGAGGGGGCGTCCTCTTAAAAACAGAGGTTTCCAAGGTAACGGCTTGGAGAGAAATCAATCCCATTTAGCCAGGGAAACTTCCCTCCCTCCTGACTCCCTCAGGTCTCCAAGGAGAAAACAGGCCAGAAGCTAACACTATTTTTCCCACATTTCTCTAGATCAAGAGCAGTGCCTAGGTCAGTCCTAACTTGGTTACACCCTACGTTTTTCTCACCTCCAGTTTCAGACCCTGGACTTGCCCTATATATACTAGGATGTCCAGCCTTCTAAGTCACCCCCTTCAGGGAAGGATATTGTCAAAGAGGGGTGGGGATGTTTTAGAGACTGGCTTTTCCCAGGCTTAGAGACCTCTAACAACCTTTGCCCTCCACCCACAGCCCCCTAGTACCTGAACATTAGAGAATACTCTCAGAGTCTTAACCTACTTCCTGCTCCTACTGTTTAAAATATTTTAATTTAAACGATATTTCTATACAAACTCTTCTGCCATAGTCCTTCAGCAGAGAGGGAAACCAGTTTGCAGGGTGGGAGCAAGCCAGTTCTCTCAGACTCAAGTTCTCTTTTGGGGTCAGGCAGACCGCATGTCCTAACCCATCACACACATTCCCACATGTCCCCCAGTGAGTGATGACAAATTCAGAGGGAAAAAAGAGCTGAGTCAGCATTGCTTAGAGGTGGGGACTGGCGGCAGGGAGGTCTTGATGCCATTATGGGAACAGTTAGTCATGCAGTCCTGCATACACATCCAGTCTGCAGCTCCTGGCTCTGGGGGGTTTGTCTGGGTGCCTGTGGAAACTCTTGAGAGACTGCAAAGATCATGGCTTGAGCCTGAGGTTCTGTTGCTTCCAAGCTGGGTGACCTGAAATGACCTGCTAGAGACTCAGTTCCCTTTTCTGCGATCTCCTGTGCTTGTGCTCAGTTGTGTCCAACTATTTGCCACCCCATGGACTGTAGCCCACCAGAGTCCTCTGTCCATGGAATTCTCCAGGCAAGAATACCGGAGTGGGTTGCCATTTCCTCCTCCAGGGGATCTTCCTGACCCAGGGATCAAACCTACGCTTCCTGTATCTCTTGCACTGCAAGAAGATTCTTTACCTCTGACCCATGTGGAAGCCCTCCCTTTTCTGTAGAAAGTGATACTGCCAGCCCACAGGGATGTTTTCAAGATTTAAATGAGATAAACTATTTGTCAGCTTTTACAGTTTCCCTCTCTGTTCTCTCTCTGGCTCCTTAGTGTCTAGAATGTGACTCTGCCCTCCAGGGACTTTCAAGGCCAGAGTGAATGTCCACACTTTACCTTGTATAATAACCACCATATCTCTTGGGCATCCCTGGATGGCTCAGTGGTAAAGAATCCGCCTGCCAATTCAGGAGATGCAGGAGATAGGGGTTCAATTCCTGAATTGGGAAGATTCTCTGGAGAAGGAAATGGAAACCCACTCCAGTATTCCTGCCTGGAAAATCCCACGGACAGAGGACCTGGTAGGCTATAACCTGTAGCGTCGCAAAAGAGTTGGACACAACTTTGTGACTAAACAGCATCAACAACAACTATCTCTCTCACTAACATGTTAACAGACACTCTTAAACATTCTTCCCCAACTCCTGCTTTTTTTTGTTCCTCTATGAGGTGTCTAAACGGAGGGAGTAATCTGCCATCACATTCTTTTTACTTTACTCCTTTCCCTCTCTCCACAGCCCGAAAAGCTCCTGTCCCTACCTCACTAACCTCACTAATTCCTGTCACTTTCTCTTCCTTTCCACCCACAGTCTCCATCCCAGGGCCTGAGGCTGGGCAGACAAAGCAGGAGCTGAGCTCAGAACCACAGACAGGTTCAACTGCATCAAAATGTTGCTAGTGGTTCTCTTTTGGGTAGAATTTACTGATGGTTTTCATTCTCTTCCTTGGTCATTTTGGTATTTTCCAAATTTACTGTAATAAGCAATGGATAACTTATTCAGAAAAAAAAAATAGAGAAGACTTTAATCAGAAAAAAAATATATAATTTTCAATTGGCCCATGTCCTATTCTCAAAAGAAGAGGGATTGAGCGGTGATGGAAAGAGGGAGAGAAGGGCAGGGCTGCGAAAAGCCCTGTGGGGGGCTGGTTCCCAAGCTCTCTCATTTCCTGGGGGCATCAGCCTTAATCACGGCCTCACTCATGGCTTTTGTCACTCATCAGCTGGTGGCTCTGTCCTTGCTTGCCTGACCAGTCATTTGAGTCTTAGTCACTAGACTGTGAGCCAGTTGAGTGCTGAGTGGGTCAAGACGACCAGCATCATTGAGGGCATCGATGAATCAGGAGGATCCCCCACCTCCCTCCTGGGGTGTGAAGGGTTCTCCAGTGGCCTGCCAGTCTTTCAGCCTGGGGTGTGGGGAAGGGCTCAGAACTGGTATCCTACTGAGAACATGAGTTCAAGAACCCTTTCCCTCATTTCTACCCCTACTTCCTTGTGCATGTGAATGGCATATAAATGTGTGATGCACAAATGATGGTGGAAACTCACAGAAAAAAGCTCTAAGAGTCAGCATGGTGCCTGGAAAGAGCATAGATTATGAGTCGGCAGAAGGAGTTGAACATATGCCAGGCCAGTTAGGAGCTCCTTGTCCTTAGCCGTTTCCTTCTTTGGCTCTCCATCTCCTCTCTTAAAAAAATGGCCAGACATACACACTGAGGAAACTGGAATTGAAAGAGACACGTGTACCCCAATGTTCATCGCAGCACTGTTTACAATAGCCAGGACATGGAAGCAACCTAGATGTCCATCAGCAGATGAATGGATAACAAAGCTGTGGTACATATACACAATGGAATATTACTCAGCTATTAAAAAGAATGCATTTGAATCAGTTCTAATGAGGTCGATGAAACTGGAGCCTATTATACAGAGTGATGTAAGTCAGAAAGAAAAACACCAATACAGTATATTAATGCATATATATGGAATTTAGAAAGATGGTAATGATGACCCTATATGCGAGGTAGCAAAAGAGACACAGAAGTAAAGAACAGACTTTTGGACTCTGTGGGAGAAGTTGAGGGTGGGATGATTTGAGAGAATAGCATTGAAACATGTATATTATCATATGTGAAATAGATTGCCAGTCCAGGTTCGATGCATGAGACTGGGTACTCAGGGCTGGTGCACTGGGATGACCCTGAGGGATGGGATGAGGAGGGAGGTGGGAGGGAGGGTCAGGATGGGGAACACATGTACACCCATGGCTGATTCATGTCAATGTATGGCAAAAACCACTACAATATTGACATAAATTAAAAAAAAAGCCATCGGAAAGACAAAAAAAAAATGGCCAGAATAATTATTCCCTCATAGAAAGACAGTGAGAATTAAATGGAATAATATAGAAATGGAAAGCTCCCTTGGTGGATCATGCAGTGAAGGATCCACCTGCAATGCAGGAGCTGCAGAAGATGCAGGTTCGATCCCTGGGTGGGGAAGATTCCCTGGAGAAGGCAATGGCTAACCACTTCAGTGTTCTTGCCTGGAGAACCCTGTGGACAGAGGAGCCTGGAAGGCTATAGTCGCACAGAGTCAGACACAACTGAAGCAGCTTAGCACAGCACAATACAGAAATCACCTGACACAAAGTAGGTTTTTTTTTCTTCTCATTCTATTACAATGAAGTTTAATAGTGCAGAAAATCATATAATCTTGGTGGGTCCAAAGTAGGTTTTTCTTTCTTTTTTTTTTTAAAGTATGTTTTCCTAATGTAAGTTTTTCTCTTCTATGTTAAATAGCATTGAAGACCCTCTCTAAACTCTGCCTCCCAGTCACTCTCCCACCCTGGTCGTTCGTCTGACAAACATCTATTAAGCACCACCAAAAGCACTGAACTAGCCTGGAATGGGCTCTAGGGACTCAGTGGTGAATGAAGCAGACCCTTAGAACCTCTCACTGAGCACAACTGACTTTTCTCTGTGCTTTTACTCAAGACCTGCACTGTCCCTGTTCCTCAGGACTCTTTGACCCCATCCAACTCATAGCCAGCCTTCACAGCCCAGCTCAAAGCCTGCCTTCTCTGCGAACCTTCCCACAGCCTCATGACCCTCAGGATGGGACACCTCCTGCCTGACATCCTGGTTCACCTCATTTCAGGTATTTGAATTGGTCTCACCCTGTCTGCAGGCAGGGTGTCTCAAACCTCCCTGCCGGCAGGCTCTAGACTTTACTTCTTCCTTTGTTAGTTAACCTCCACCCCCACCCAGACATTCCAGACTCATCAAGGGCTTGAAATAATGACTTTTTATTAAGGCAGACACAAGTAGGCTTCAAGAGCATTTGAATTCTCAGCTTGGTCTTGGACGCAAAGAAACTGAGATCTCACCCTTCATTCTTTCATCTGCAGCCCAAGCACCTAAGTCTCAGTTTTATTTTTCCTGTCCTAGAGCAGACAGGGAGACTTGAAAGTGACAGATAAGGGGTTTATTGCTGAGGGGTCCCTTTGTCACAGGAATGCCCAACTTCAGAGGATGGCTCTGGTCCCTATTCCTAGTCTCAGCAGATATTCTGCTTCTGATCCTCCAGGACAACATGGGAAGTCTTTCTGAGTCCAGCAGAGGACCCTGGGGGCTGGGTTGGAGGCTCTTCTTGACTCCTGTTCTCTGGCAGGTCAGGGGTTAATGGTGAATTGCAACACATCTCTGGGCTGAGTCACCTCCTACTGACACTCCCCCCAATTTCTCTCCCGTGAAGTTTTATAAAGAGGACCAGAGACTGGAGAGTGAAAAGAACTGGAGGGAAGAGCCCCCCATCTAGCCCTGCTCCCTCAGGCTCCCAGGATTCTCAGAGCGGAGGGCACAAACTCTGAAGCTCTTGCCTGGTGGGACCATGAACCGGCAGCGGCTGTGGCTGGGCTTCCTACTCCCGCTGACCGTCTCATGCCGGGTTGTGGGGCCTGGAGAGAAGGAGGCAGCTGTGGTGAGTCTCCTGGGAAAGCCAGATCCAGGCTGGGGGAGGAATGGAGGAACTGCTCCTTAGTCCCATCCAAGCTGCCCTTTTGACCTACAACTGCCTGCCCTGCCCTTCACTCCTCTAGTCCATGATCTACCCCTACTCATCTCTACTCCCTTCCCTCATACTCCCCTAAGATGCCTCTCCTTCAGTCCTTCCACATCTGTCCCCTCCTATCCTAATGGGCTGTTAGGTCATGTAGAAGCTTCACCCAGAGACTAATCCCCTTTTGATTTTACCCACAATCCTACCCTCATCATAGGATTACTTGTTGCGATATGGTTACCTACAGAAGCCTCTAGAAGGATCTGACAACTTCAGGCCAGAAGATGTCATAGAGGCGCTGAGGTGAGAGGTTGTAAGGTGCATGCCTCCAGGGTCAAGTTCACAAGATCTTTTTCTCTTCTCACCTCTCCTATTCCCCAGGCCCACCTCTGCCTGCCTCACATCCATTTCGGGGATCCAAGGAATACGTGGTGGGACCTGGGGTGAGAAGGGGAGTCAAGGATGAGGGCACAGTTATTGGATCTTCCTAGGCCCTAAGCACTTCTTTGGAGGCTCCATCCCACATTATATCCAAAATACTATTATTTGGTCACATCCTGCAGGTGGTGTAATTTATATGAATTGCAGCTGAGTTGTTGACATGATGTCACCTTTCAAAAACATTTAATCCAGCATTTCTTTCTTTCTGTTTTGAAGTTTTCTTTTCATATTTTGGGTCTAATGGGTTGTTTCTCAGATTTGTTCCCAGTCCATTGAAAAGCCGCAATACTTGCGGTGCCTGATGGATGAAATTGCCCTAGTGCGAGCAGGCTGGACTGGGAACAGGGTGTCCAGCCAGGAGTGGAGAAAGCAGAGGGAGGACAGGCCCTCAGGTGGTAGCAGTGGTGAGAGACTCTCAGAACAGGAGTAGGACACTTACCAAGGCAGGAGGAGGTTAGAAATTTCAGTTGAGGAAGAAGGCAACGCCAGAGAGCACTTTACCCAAATAAGAGCATGAACACAGGGAGGTGAAGTTGGAGTATTGCCTTCTATGCAGAACAGAAGAGGAAGGCCCAATTCTGTTTGGCCTGGACTGGATCCTGGAGCGATCCCATCACCTCCAGAGCTTTTGTGCCATTCTCAGTCATTACGTCGGGCAAAAGGGGACCAAAGAGCTATTCCCATTTCTTAGTCATTCCAGATGCCCCTGTCCTGCTGGACCATCCCTCTCCCTCTTTCCAGAGCTTTTCAGGAAGCATCTGAGCTGCCAGTCTCAGGTCGGCTGGATAATGCCACAAGTGCCCGTATGAAGCAGCCCCGCTGTGGCCTGGAGGACCCCTTCAATCAGAAGACCCTTAAATACCTGCTGCTGGGTGAGAACTGAGCCTGGGAAGGGTCGGGGGGGGGGGGTCATGACTCTGGAGCACAGGTGACATTGGGACAGTCTGGACCGGCTCATCATTGAATGGATGGTAATCTGGTAATTGACTGATCACCACTTGCCCGGAAGTGTTGTTTCATGGCTTTGCTGAGTGAGTGCCCACACTCAGGGGAACTGTCCAGAGCTGGCAAAGGTATCTGTGCTTCTAATCTACTTTTTGGTTCAATAACCAGGCCGCTGGAGAAAGAAGCATTTGACCTTCCGCATCTTGAACCTACCATCCACCCTACCATCCTACGCAGCCCGGGCAGCCCTGCTTCAAGCCTTCCAGTATTGGAGCAATGTGGCTCCCTTGACCTTCCGCGAGGTGAAGGCTGGCTGGGCTGATATCCGCCTTTCCTTCCATGGCCGCCATAGCCCGTTCTGCTCCAATTCCTTTGACGGACCCGGTAGGCACCAGCTCTCAGCTCTCCTACCTCACGGACCTCTGTCTCCTTGAGTCAGTGACTCTGGAAACTTAATGTCAGGGTACCCGCCTATGCTCAACTGCACCCTACACTCTCCAACCACCTTCTAATATTCCCTTGGGGAGCAACATGTCATCTCCCTGGGGCCTTACCAAGCCTGTTTCTTTGAAGCTTATGCCTTCTTCCTTAGCTTAAATTCCTTTGCTCAAGGCATACTCCAGGGAGGACTGGGCCAAAGACAACAGAGTGACTGGGAGGTAACAGGACAGAGCGATGGGCATCCGTGAGAGATCGGGGTGGTGACAGGGAAATCTGAAAGGAGTGAGAGGTGTCCAAGAGATAGTCAATCTACTTGGGGGGATTTTAAGGGAATAGAGTAATTAGAGTTTATAACAGGCAGGGAATGCTCCACCCTAGGAGACTCTGATTTCCTGCCTGTCTACTTTTGCCTTTGTCCAGGGCGGGTCCTGGCCCATGCTGACATCCCAGAGCTGGGCAGTGTACACTTTGATGAAGATGAGCTCTGGACTGAGGGGACCTACCGAGGGGTGAACCTGCGCATCATCGCAGCCCATGAACTGGGCCATGCCCTGGGGCTGGGGCACTCCCGATACACCCAGGCCCTCATGGCTCCTGTCTATGCTGGCTACCGGCCCTACTTCAAGCTGCACCCTGATGATGTGGCTGGGATCCAGGCTCTGTATGGTCAGTCCTTTCCCCTAGTCCTCACAAGGGTCAGTCTGACCAGTGTCTCTTCAAGCACGAAGACACAGGTCTAATCTTCATGGAGGGAAATGGCTTGGCTTCTTTCTCTTCCTCCTGCCCCGTTATTCAGGCTTCTTCATTTTCAGGAGTTGTTTTTCTTTTTTTGGCCTTACTGCGTGGCTAGTGGTATCTCAGTTCCCCAATCAGGGATTGAACCCTGGCTGGTGCAGTGAAAGCCTGGAATCCTAACCACTTGGCCCCCAGGGAACTCCCAGCAGCTCTGTTTCTGACACTTCCAGGTCTAATCTTCCTTCCAGACCTCTCTCCTCCTACACCTGCTCTAGTGGATGAAGAATGAACATTCCAGCAATTCCCTCTCTCCCTTTCTAGTGCCTCTCAAAACTAAAACGTGTCTCCTGCTGGTATCAATGTGATCTTTCCTCCCACCAACAAAAGCTCTCCAGGTTTTCATTTTCCTCTCTATGCGACCTCTGAGCTTAACTTACAGTAGGAGAGTGGGGAGGCCAGTGCTCTGAGTTCTTTCCCTGAGCAGTATTATGTTACCTTGCAGGCAAGAAGAGCCCAGAGATAGAGGAGGAGGAGGAGGAAGACACGGCACTCCCCACTATACCCCTAGTGCCCACAGAACCCAGTCCCATGCCAGACCCCTGCAGTGGTGACCTGGATGCCGTGATGCTGGGTAAGGCTTGTAGGCAGGCAGTGGGGCAGGCTGCTGACCTTGAGACCTGGACAAATGGGACTGACATGGGACCTCAGGGTGATCAGTGGAGATTAGACTCTAGGCAGGGGTTAGTGGCCATGGATGGATGCATGTGGCCTGGGGAGGGAGGATTCAGAGCTAAATTCAAGATGGGCCAGGCAGGAATTTACCTCCGTTGTTGCCCTGTGAGAGCCACTAAACACATCTGGAAATACAGCAAGATGGAGAAAACAGTCTTGACTGGAATATCTATTAGAGAGGGTATTATACCCACATGGAAGTACAACTTGGAAGCCACCTGGAGTAGAAGGTGAGGTCCCTAAGTGGGAGCAGCTATCCACAGGGCTGATTTGCTGTGAATGACAAAAGAGAGGCTGAACACTTCTCTGCCCTTAATAATCCTCTCCTTGGATGAAAGTTGAATGAATATTTGGGGAATCAGCCTGCCTGAGATACCCAGAAGTCTTTATTTGACCACTGTCTTAAAAAAAAAAAAATTATTTGGTGGCATCAGGTCTTTGTTTCATCATGTGGGATCATTCGTTGAGGCACATGGTCTCTCTAGTTGTGGCTCAAGGGTTCCAGAATCCATGGGCTCAGGTTGTAGCACATGGGCTTAGCTGCCCTGAGGCACATGAAATCACTCTGGACCAGGGATCAAACCCGTGTCCCCTGCATTGGCAGGCTTATTCTTAGCCGCTGGACCAGTAGGGAAGTCCCAATACCTGTCTTTTTGACTTGTTGACACACCTCTTGCTCTTAGGGCCCCGAGGAAAGACCTACGCCTTCAAGGGAAACTATGTGTGGACTGTGACAGATTCAGGATTGGGTCCGTTGTTCCAAGTGTCTGCCCTCTGGGAGGGGCTCCCAGGAAACCTGGATGCAGCTGTCTACTCTCCTCGGACCCAATGGATTCACTTCTTTAAGGGTAAGGCACTAGTTTACACTGTGCTACCTGAGGAGGGCCTGTGATTAGAGATGCCATAAAAGGAGGGAGGGATGGGAAGTTTCTAGAGGGTGGAACGGAGGAACTGAAAGTTATCACCTGGGGACAGAGGTGACTTGTTCTTTCCTTATATGCTCTCAGGAGACAAGGTGTGGCGCTACATTAATTTCAAGATGTCTCCTGGCTTTCCCAAGAAGCTGAATAGGGTAGGACCCAACCTGGATGCTGCTCTCTATTGGCCTATCAACAAAAAGGTGTTCCTCTTTAAGGTATAAAGCTCAAAGGAAGGGCAAATCTTTCGTAGGAGGGGCGGGCTACCTCCTATGGAAAAGCCAAGACTTGCTCTGGAAGGAAGTTCTGCAGCTGCCATGGGCTGAGAGTAGACCTCAGTGGGGGTGGCAAGGGGGCGTCCCTAAGCTCTCTCATCATCCTTCTCTTCTCGCTGCCTACCCCACACCTAGGGCTCTGGATATTGGCAGTGGGATGAGCTGGCCGCTACTGACTTCAGCCGCTACCCCAAACCAACCAAGGGATTGTTTACAGGAGTGCCAGACCAGCCCTCGGCCGCCATGAGCTGGCGGGACGGCCGTGTCTACTTCTTCAAGGGCAAACAGTACTGGCGCCTCAATCAGCAGCTTCAAGCAGAGAAAGGCTTTCCCAGAGATATCGCCCACAACTGGATGCACTGTAGTCCCCCAAACACCACCGCATCAGATGGGGACACTGATTCCTCGGTCACAGGCATAGACTATTCAGCCACAGGATAACACTGGATACCATTTCCTTGGGCCGTAGATACACCTTGAACTCTGGCGGCTCACCCAGAGATACAATTTTGGACGTTATCCCCTTAGTCACAGACTTCAGCACCTTTTCATTCCCTGGTAATGACACTCTCTCAGAGGCCTGAGACCTCAATCAAATGTCTGCTGCAGCACAAGCATGAACCACGGACCTCAAGCCTCCAAATGACCCAGCTCCAGTCACCACCTCCCTGTACTCTTTCCCTCCTGGTCGGTGACTCGAACTCAGCCTTCAGCTCCGTCCATTTCTCCCCCATCCTAGATAGCACTTCCAACTGTGTCATTTATTGTCTGGAGGACATTGGTAGAAGAAAGGCATCCATCAGGCGTTTACCTGACAGCAGGCCACAGCTGGGAATGCCTGGGTCCTGTTCTTCCTAGGTAAAGAACAAGGAAACAGCATGGCCAGTAAAATGAGCAATGGCTTTGGAATCCTTGAGAATCACATCAACTTGCTTATGACTTTGGGCAAGTTAATTAACCTCACTAAGCCTCAGGTTTCCCATCTGAAAAATAAGGTTAACACCAATCCTGCAGAGTTGTTGCATTAAATGAAATACTGTGTGTGAAGTGCTTGGCACATTTGTGCTTAATAAAGGTTAACTCCATGTTCACAGGGCTTCCCAGGTGACTCAGTGGTAAAGAATTTACCTGCCAATGCAGGAGATAGTTTCAATTCCCTGGAGGAGGAAATGGCAACCCACTCCAGTATTTTTGTCTGAGAAATCCCATGGACAGAGGAGCCTGGTGGACTACAGTCCTTGGGGTCACAAAGAGTTGGACACGACTGAGCGACTGTGCAAGCGTGCACCATGTTCATAAGAGAGGACTGAATGGTTCTTCCTCTGGCTGTGTGTGTGCCACTCTTACAGTGGTCTGGCCTGATAAAAGTACCTTCATCAGATCTTTAAGGGACAGGGGACTTGTCAGTATGGCCAACTTGTGGTTTTGGGGTGCAAAGAAAGAAAAGAGCAACAGAAGAGGCTAGACTCCCAGGTTCAGTGTTCAATGTCATTTTATTCACATGTTCCCATGTTCTTCTTCCCTCCCATCATAACCTTGCTGCCCAGGGGAGAGACATATCTTCCTTCATGCTGTCTGATGAACCAGGGAACAGACTTTGGGCAGGTGAATTGGGAGCGGAGAGTTAGAATGGGTTAGTGGCTGGGACAATGTTCTGGTTAAGGAGATTAGTGTCCCCTATAATGAGAGGCAGAGAAGGCACTTGTCTCCCACACAGCCCTGAAGACCAAGCTCCTTTGGGCAAAAGGGCAAGATTCTGGCATATGGGCCAATGCTCTCTGCTTGAAGCAAGAAGCCAGCTTTTAGGGACAGTGGGTGCTGAGCCAGGCAGTGCCCTGTGGTCTTCCCCACATTAAGAAGGGAAAGGGAAGCACCATGGAGGACAGATACCCCCAACTGAGGTAGGAGAAGGGGGCTTGAGTCTGGGGGTCCAGAGAGAAAGGCTAACCAGGAACTCAACTGCTTCCTGATGAGGGGCCTGGGAATCAGGGATCCTGGAGCTCCTCTGGTGCCCTTCTCCCCACCAAAAAGCTATCAAGTGCTTTAGGAGCCTTCCTGATTTTCTATAGGTAGGTCCTATGAAAACAATACCCCTTATTTGATCATTGAGAGGCACACTGAGGCAGGTATACAGAAGGCTATTTGGATAATGGTCCTCCTTTGTTTGATTTGAAGGGAATTAGGGAGTCAGTTACTTTAGGGACCAGGGCACCTCTATTACTGGACAGAGGTAGGTACTCATACTTCCATTCCTCTCTTTTCCCCACAAGAGTCCTCTCTATCTGTCCCTGAAACATATCTCTACAGGGCTGGTCTGGGTTGGAGCACAGATTCCATCCCCAAGTCCAAGAGGTGGGGAAGTCTGTGTGTGGATTCTGCTGGCCCAGGCCCTGCCCACTTAGTGTTCCCAGGCCTTTGTTCCCATGGTGAGGGCATCAGTGGAGGTTTAGGCTCAGGTCTGGGTGGGTGGAACCAGAAGGTGCAGTGAGGGGGACAGTGGAACCACAGTCAGAATCCAGGTCCAGGACAGTGTGGGGAGCGGTGGCCTGGGTGCCTGGTCCTAGCTGGCGCTCTCGAAGGCTCTGGAAATAACTCTGGAGGGGCAGGGCAGACAGGGCAGAAGAAAGGGCCTGGATCAGTACCCACCCTCCCACCCTGACCATCCCTCTGTGCCTTCTGCCCTAGTCCCAGAGCAGCCCCCACGCCTCCACTCACTGGAGCCAGACTGTCGGCAGGGTTCCGTGCGCTGGCAGGGAGCTGGCGCCGGTAGCTGCCCTCACAGAGCCCCGCCCCAGGGGAGGTCCGGTGCCACTTGGCCTCCTGATGACGGATCCGGAGGAGCTGGAGATGCCTTCGCTGGTGGCTCAAGACCACTGCTTGGGAGGGGACAATACAGACTCAGGGAGGCTTCTTCAGACTCTGAAACCCACCCCCAGATTCACTCATACTCTAGAGAAACCCATTTGCTTTCCCTGTTATGTCTCTCTCAAACCTCATCCCCCTCCCAGTTATTCTAAAGAAACTTTTCTTTGGAATCCTCCTACTCTTCCCTCCTGACTTCCCTGAGATCTTTCTTTCCTTCCACATCAGTCCCCAGTAACTCTTCCCTGCTCCCCAACCTCCCGACAATTTCTCTTCTCATTCTTACCCAGACTTTTGACTCCTCCAACTCTAACTTTTTTTCAGTGGCCTGCCTCACACACCTTAGACACCTCTGTCTTTTGCCCTCAAGTGTATTTTCCCCCTTCACCTCTTTAAATCTGGGAACCAGGGACACAGGTTGTCTGCTGTCTATACCATGGCAGTAACTCACCATTGGCATGGCCTCCGTGTTCCTCATCCATGAGCTTCCACTGGGCCAGGGCCCCAAGGGCCCCCAGGGCTGGCCAGGTCCCCAGCAAGACCCAGCTATACCAGCAGAGAGGAGGCAAGGCTGGAAGTGCCTGCAAGCGTTGGCCCAGCCGACTGCCCAGCGCCAGCCCCTCCAGGAAGTAGTCAGCACAGGCCACCAGCACTGCAGCACCCAGCAGGGCTGTGCCCAGAACTGTGAATGGACGTGGCCACCGAAGCGTGAACAGGGCTCCCAGCAGTGCCAGCCCCACCATCCCCCCAGCTGGCACCCAGGCTGAAGGTGGTTGGTAGATGGGCTCGGTGCCCAGCAGGACCCCGGTGCCCAGGGTTAGGCCTAGTAGGAGACCAGTCAGGAAGAGCCCAACACTGCGAACCAGCATGGTGACCAGACCGCAGAGGAGTCCGATGCCGAGCGCAATGCCCGCGCTCACCTCCAGGCTCAGCTGTGTCTCTAGCACTCGCTCCTTATGGCACAGCAGGAAGATCACCAGGGCTCCTGACAGCAGGCCTGAGAGAAACATCACTGCTTTGAAGCAGCGGTAGCCTAGGAAGGGAGGCAGGAGGCAATGAGAGGCAGAAAGGGGTGGGTGGGGGAGGGTCAACAGGGCTGGGCTCTGATGACTCAGAAGGGATAGGAATGGCTAACCAGAGGAGCAGAAGTCAGGAGCAGCACCCCCAGGGACCTCAAGGCCAAGGGCAGAAAGGGATCATCTTAGGGAGGGCAGGGACATTTCAGGAACTGTGGGGTGATGGGAGGGCAAATCAGGAGGTAAGATGGATGCATTGAGGGGAATAAGTATAGAGAAAAGGTTTCGTCCTTTCAGGGATGGTAGACAGGAAGAAATCAGCACAGGCTAATTCAGGTTATTGGGGAATGAAGTAGGAGGCAAGGGGAGGGAAAATGATAGTTGCCAGGGGTCAGAGCTGAAGGAGTGGGCGCGTGGGGGATGGAAGAAGAGCTGGCGAGAGTGGCATTGGACACAATGAAGGTAGGCATCCCCTGACAGAGAAGTAGAGGTGGCTCATGAGCAAAGGAGAAAGCTGGCATCATCTCTGAGGGTGACAGTCTTGGGCAGCTGCCCCCCAGAACCCTGGCCCCGCCCTCACCGAAGCAGCAGTAGATGATTCCAAAGCAGCAGCAAAGGGCACACACCAGGGCGGGTGCCAGGTCAGGACTGTCTTGGGGTTGCAAGACACATCTCAGGTCTGGAGGCTCTGGGAGTTGTTGATTAAAGGGCCTGGGGTCAGAGGTCATGGCCAGGGGCAGCAAGGCTTCCTCCATGGCCGAAGAGAAGGTGGTCACAGAGGGGAAGGTCAGTGTCAGCTCCTCTCATCCATCCATGAATGTCTTGAGGGGGCTGGGAAACCTGCAAGGGGGTAAGGGGGCAGGAACTCAGGTGCCCATGAACCTCAAGGACGCCTTTCTTTTAAAGAAAGGCCAATTTCAGGATGGAGCTTAGCTCTGCTGGGGAAACTGAAGAAACCTACAGGGCAGGAATCAGAGAGGCCAGCTGTCTATCACCCTCTAAAACAAGGACATTAAGTGGAACTTCAAATCTTAAAAGGTAATGAGTCTTGGCCCCCTGGCTTTTCAGGGTGGGGTGGGAGGAGTAGGAAGTCCTCTGTCTGTGGAAGGGGGTACTGCGGGCTAAAGGCTCAGTAGCCTGTTCCAGTTGAAAAGAAAGCTTGTCCCATCTACAGCTGGGACTCAAAATCATCCCACTGGATGGGGAAGGGTGGAGTTAGTAGAAAGGGGAGGAGAAGGAAGAGGAGAGAATGAGTCATGGTGGGGGTCTCCTAACAACTGCTCCAACCCCAGAGAGGGAAGAGGGAAAAAAATCAGACACCATAAGAGGAATCAAGTAGAGACAGTAACCGACACTTTGTCAGGGTTGGGAAGCTTTGGCCTCAGGTGGAGATGGGGTTATTGGGGGAAGGTGTCCATCCAGCCACAGTCCAATGCCCACCAATCCCTCATGGACTGAGCAGGCGCCTTGCTCACAGGCATCTCACATCCTCCCCTCAGGACACTGGTGGGACTCTTTCTACCTCTCCCTTTCCAGGGCTGCCAGTGCGATTTGAACTCAGTTCCTGAAAGGAAAACACCAAGGAGGGGCTGGCATTGGGGGCACTAAAGGAATGGGGTAGAGTGGGTGCAGGCACTTCCTTTCAGCTGTCTTCTTTTGGATATCAAGGTCTTAACAGGCAGGGAGGGGACTTGGCTTGGGGAGTCCCTGGGGCTCCTCTCCTCGATCCTTGGAAGTCTGGGGACCCTAATCAAGGAGAGATTGGGGAGGGGGTGTTAACTACTCACCACCCTGTCAGGGCTGAGGAACGGAGGGGGTAGACGTGCTTCCCTAGACCCCCTGCTGCATCCCTGCCCAGAGTCTTAGGCGTCCGGGCGGCTGTCGGGCGTGGGCACCCTTAAGGCCACTCTGTTCTTTGCCCCCTAAACTCTTGCAAGTCGTATCGCAGCCCAAGCCCCAGTGAGCTAAACGCAACCAGCTTTGAGGGTGGAGGAAGGGGACAGGGTGTGTGTGGGGGGGTGACATCACGGGGCGGGACCCTCCAAATCTTTTCCCTGTGTGTGTGGGGGGACCCAGTTTGCCTACTGCTCTAGGCTGGGATCAGAGACCCCCATCCATAGCCGGGAGGGGCTTTGGGGGAACCGCAAGAGGTTTGGGGAATGGTCTCTGAATACCTATGCGCTGACTCAGCAACTCGAAGCTTTCAAACACCCTACTGGTGTCCCAGCGCCCCCTACTCCGGCTTGGTTTCTTCCACTTCCCAGAGAATTGGAGTATTGTCTACTGGAGAACTTGGTGGTCCGGATCGGGGACCCCGGGAAGGGGCTCTTACTGGTCTGGGGCGCCGACGAGGGGTTCATGGGTAGAAAAACTTGCGGAGCAAGACGGGGGTCTGGAAGGGGAACTAACAGAGAGGCGTTTGCAGAGCAGGGGACCGACAGAGAGGGTACCCAAGCCGGGTCTGCGTGGGGGCGGGGGCGCTTGTCAGCGTCGAACAAACATCTTGGTATGCAAACGAGATACAAAGAAGCACGCAGATAAGGGCAGTGTTTTTTGGCACTCCGCTCGGGTCCTAAGCCCAGCGGAGCCACGCTCCCAGTCCTCCGGCCCCGCTTCGTGACGGGGCCTGAGAGCTGCACCCAGAAGGGCAGATCCGGGCCGTGGATGCTACAGTTATACAAGGCAGTTCGTCAGCTGTGTCAGGCGCTGGGGGGGCCGAGGGTTGCTGGGAAAGAAGGGGGAGCGAAGGAGGTCCAGGGCGGGGGCAGGCCCGGGGCGTCCTCCCCTCCGCTCCATCCCCGCATGATACCAAAGGGCCTCTGTCCTCGTTACAGGCAGCAGGGAAGGGATCAGTGCGGTGGTTCCTCTACGTTCCCTGGTTTTGTCTGCAAGGGAAACAGACTGGACTCGGTGGCTTTCCTCTATCTCCTGGTCTCAGCAAAGCCCAAGAACACAACCAGAGGAACCCTGAGAATCAGCTCCCAGTCCGCAGGCACTGCTGTAGCGCCCGCTTGCTTCGCTTCCGGTGGAGCAACCTTCGGGGACTCCACTTCAGCACGCGGAGGGCGGCAGTAGAGGGCCCTTTAAAGGGCGGGGCCAGCGCTTCCCCAGGACCACCTCCTCTGGTTCGACTTAGCCTGCAGGACTGGCTTGCACCTCGGTCTACCGCTTTTACTTTTCCTTCCCGTGTCTTCCCTGGTGACCTCGGAAGTGGAAGTAGACGCGAATCGGCGGCCGCGGCGGGGACGGAAGGCGGAAGCAGAGCGTGAGCGGGAGGCGGAGCCGGGGGAGCCGTAGCTCCCCCTGGCCCTCGGCCCAGCTGCTCGAGGGGGAGGAGTTACCGCCGCTCTTCGGTATGTTACCTCGATCCCCTCTACCCAGCCCGAGGGTTAACGGATTGACTCTGTCAGGGGCAGTCTCAAGCTCCGCCCCTAGATGTTCCTGAAGGGCCGCACGGTCCCCACCCTTTTCTGGCAGCCTGCGGCCCCCTTTCCGGTCGTCTTTCCCTTTTTCCCAAGAGTGACCCCAGGACCACACCCTTTGCGGTACCTTCCTTTTCCCCTGTTTCAGGGTTATAGCTTTCTGGGGAAAGAAAAAATAATAAGGGAGTTTGGAGGAGTGGGGGGAGGGAGCAGGGTTGCCGTTAATGTAGTATTGGCTTTATTGCTGGGGTGATGAATGCCCCCGGAAATTTTAAAACAAGGGAGCTGGGTGCATTCAATATATACCCAATTTAACATTATTTAACCTTTTTGTTGGTCCTATCCTTGATCATCCCCACTTGATACCTCTGTTACAGGCATCAGAAGTTACTATGATGGCTGTGACCTAAAATCCTCAGGAAGCCCCGGGGTCATGGCCCAGAAGCACCCCGGAGAAGGAGGGTTGTGTGGAGCCCACCACAGTGGTGGTGCCTCCCTCAGGACTTTAGGACCCTCTGTGGACCCTGACATACTTTCATTCTCAGGACTCAGGGACTCAGCGGGGCCTGCTCCTAATGGTACCCGCTGCCTCACAGAGCACTCTAGTCCTAAGTACACACAACCCCCAAATCCAGCCCACTGGTCGGATCCAAGCCATGGACCCCCAAGGGGTCCAGGGCCCCCTCTGGCTGGAGAGGACCCTGATCAGAGTGAGGCATCTTCAGAAGAGTCAGGAGTGGACCAGGAACTCTCAAGAGAGAATGAGGCTGGGTACCAGGATGATGGGAACTCTTCTTTTCTTTCCATTCCATCTACTTGTAACTGCCAGGGAACCCCTGGAATCCCTGAAGGGCCTTACTCTGAGGGAGGAGATAGCTCTTCTAGCAACTTTTGCCACCATTGTACCTCTCCAGCTTTGGGGGAAGATGAAGAGTTGGAAGGGGAATATGATGAAGAGGAACCTCTTAAGTTCCCCACTGATCTTTCACGTGTGCCCAGTGAAAAGAAACCTGCACCCCGGAGACAACGGCACCGTGTTCCAGCCAAGGAGGACACTCGGGAGGGTGGACGAAGAGATCCCAGATCCCCTGGTCGACATCGGCTGGGCCGGAAACGGAGTCAGGCAGATAAACGCAGAGGACTGGGATTGTGGGGAGCAGAGGAACTGTGTCAGCTTGGACAGGCAGGCTTCTGGTGGTTGATCGAACTGCTAGCATTAGTTGGGGAGTACGTGGAGACTTGTGGCCATCTCATCTATGCATGCAGGCAGCTGAAAGGCAGTGATCTGGACCTTTTTCGTGTCTGGGTGGGAGTGTGGGTTGGGCGGCTGGGGGGCTGGGCCCAGGTGATGTTCCAGTTTCTGAGCCAGGGGTTTTGCTATGGGGCAGGGCTGTTCACCCGTTTTCTTAGGCTTGTGGGTGCTTTGCTGCTCCTGGCTCTGGCCCTTTTGTTGGGCTGTTTACAGTTGGGCTGGCGGTTTTTGGTAGGATTGAGTGACCGGTTAGGCTGGAGGGGTAAAGCCACCTGGCTCTTCTCTTGGCTGGCTTCTCCCACCTGGCAGCGTTGCCTGATTCTGCTGAGAGAGAGCAGGCCCTGGCAGCAGCTGGTAAGGATAGTTCAGTGGGGTTGGCTGGAGTTACCTTGGGTCAAACAGAGGACCAATAGGCAGGGGAATGCACCTGTAGCTGGTGGTCGTTACTGCCAGCCTGAAGAGGAAGTGGCTCGACTCTTGACCATGGCTGGGGTTCCTGAGGATGAGCTAAACCCTTTTCACGTGTTGGGGGTTGAAGCCACAGCATCAGATGTTGAACTGAAGAAGGCCTATAGGCAGCTGGCAGTGATGGTGAGTACCCTTCCCTCTGTTTCCAGTTCTTTGTTCCCATATTTTATTTTCCATTACAATTTTTAGGTGAGTAGAAGAAAGGAGAGTAGAAAATCAACTTGAAGATGAAATTATCTTTAATTCTCAGGAAAGAGTTTTAAAGGGGATCTGACTTTCCCTGAAAGTTTTGTATCATGAACTTCTTTTTCTCAATGAAAATAAATGAACCTGGTAGAGTAGACAGTGCTGGACTCACTCACCCTGGAATAGCCAGGTGAAATCCCTCCAAGTAGGCTGGAGAAGAGGCCTAGTCAGAACACTTATCAGTTCCTCCCTCCTGAACAAATGAGGGGTTTCTGAACACAGAGAAATCCAACTGTCTTCCTAGTGAGGCAAGTGTGGGAAGATTCAGAGAGTACATGTGAGTGATTATTCCAGGACCAGGTGAAAGAAAAGCTATTTCAAGACCAACAACTCAGGTTGGGAAAGGGAAGGCGAATGGAACATAAATCTTGGAGAAGCATGTACGTATGTATGTCATACATGAAAATGTTGGTGATTAGGTAGGATATAGGTGGTTGTGACTTAAATGCTTGAGGGAAATGGTTTAATACAAGCATGCAATCAAATTGTTTTTAGAAGTAGATATTTGGTTGCTATTTTTAGATGTGATTGTTACCGCTATTTCTGTACAAGTAAAACTGTTATGAATATAAGTGTGATCTGCGTGCTAAGTCGCTTCAGTCATGTCTGACTCTTTGCAACCCTAGGGACTGTAGCCTGCCAAGCTCCTCTGTCCATGGGATTCTCCCATGGACAAGAGTATTGGAGTGGGTTGCATGTCCTTCTCCAGGGGATCGAACTTGCATTTCTAAATCTGCACTGACAGGCGGATTCTTTATGACTAGTGCCACCTGGGAAGTCCATGATTATAAGTAATGTGTGTAAATTACCTCAGTGGTTGCATGACATGAAAGAGGAATGGGCAACCAGAGTTTCCATTAACCATTCTAGGTACAATAAAATACCAGACCTGAAACTTACCAGATAACTAAATTAGTTTGGTGGGAAATATATGCCCCTTATTGGATGGCCTGGGTTATTCTGAGAGTGAGGATCAGTGTTCACACTGAAATCGTTATTAACAGTAGAGGTCTTTGCTCACCTTCATGTCTTTTAGCAGATTTCATCTCTTGGGGAATGTCATTCAAAAATTCTCATTTTCAACTTACTTTCTTAAAGTAAAGTTCCCTGAACCTCAGTAGAACTGTCCCACAACCTGAGGTTACCCCCTTTTTCTGGGCTAGAGTATCTGGGCTCTTTTTGGCTGAGCCATGTGGCATGTGGAATCTTCGTTCCTTAAGATTGAAGCAGGGATTGAACCTGCACCCCTTGCATTGGAAGCACAGTCTTAACCACTGGACGACCAGGCAAGTTCCTGTAATCTTTTATACAGCCTCTCACTGCCCTTATCAGGCCCTAACATGACCATTACTCACATTCTGTAAGCTTGGGGATATGAGAGAGATGACAGCATTCTGCAAGAGACTAGCTTTATCTCTGTTTTTGGTGAATGAGGATGGGAAAAATCAAGGAACTATAGGAAGTGAGAATATTATTTGTCTTGGAGAAAAGGCTGAAAAGTGGATAAAAAAACTGAGGGTCATGGTATGTTATTTCACTCCTGGAACAGAAAGGCAAACCATTGTAGGAAGTTTTGAGTAGATATGAGAATTTCCTTGATAGAAACAGTTTGAGGATTGTTGGAACTCTATGACTGACAACAAAGTTAAAATATAAGAGCTTAGTATGTGTGGCAGGGTGATCAACCATCCTTGTTTGCCTGAAATTGAAAGGTTTCCTGAAACATGAAATTTAAATGCTAAAATTGGGACAGTTCCAGGCACACTAGAGTGGTAGATCACCATAGTGCCAGATTCTCTGTATTCTGCTTCATGTGTATTCTCATTTAATACTCCTAACAGTCTGTGATAGATAAAATACTCTAGGTCATGAAGCTAATGAGCAATAGAGTCAGGACTTAAACCCAGATCTATCTGCAGAGCCAGAGCAATTAACCATTAAGCTATATTGATTCTTCAAAAGGGTGTTGAATATGAGGTTATCAACAATAACCTGTTGATATGAGGTTATTTTGACTCAAGATGGGGAGAGGGTTGGAATGGATATGTAATGAAATCTGTTTTGGTAGGTTCATCCTGACAAAAATCATCATCCTCGGGCTGAGGAGGCCTTCAAGGTTTTGCGGGCAGCTTGGGACATTGTCAGCAGCCCTGAAAGACGGAAGGAATATGAGATGTAAGTTGGAGCTAGGAAATTATCAGGTAGGTTAAATGAATAACCTTCAATAGCAGAGATCCCTGGACTTGTGGATGAAGGCTCTCTGAGGCAGAACTGAGGTGGCTTGTCTAGCTGACCAAGGGCCTCAAGAGGCCAATATATCTGTCTCCCTTTGTCCCTCATTCAATATCCTGACTTACATAGCCTTTTTTCTCTCAGGAAACGAATGGCAGAAAATGAGCTGAGCCGGTCAGTGAACGAGTTTCTGTCCAAGCTACAAGAAGCAATGAATACTATGATGTGCAGCCGATGCCAGGGAAAGCATAGGTATGATTTAAATAGGACAGGACTGGGACAGCCACAGTTTAGGGACCGGGTGATCAAAAACGTTCCTTGAAAAAAAAAAAAAACAAAAAAAACGTTCCTTGTATCACTGGTAGTTGTGGGATCCAGATGGTAAGTAAAAAGACCCTCAGATTCTACTTTTGCCATGTTGTCAAGAGATTGAGGATCTGAATTAGCAAGAAGACAAGATAGTATTTCTGGCTTTAAGATAGGTTGGGGGCAGGGCGTACACAGGCATACATAACAACTGAGTGGCGGTAATTTTAGATGTTTGTCAGTAACCATACTTGTCGGTAACAGTGAGACATCAGTAATGATGAGACTGTAGCAATGCTCTAGGTAGTCTTAACATATTATTAAGGAACTGTCTTTTTGTTGAATTTCAGGAGGTTTGAAATGGACCGGGAACCTAAAAGTGCCAGATACTGTGCTGAGTGTAATAGGCTGCATCCTGCTGAGGAAGGTGACTTTTGGGCAGAGTCAAGCATGTTGGGCCTCAAAATCACCTACTTTGCGCTGATGGATGGAAAGGTGTATGATATCACAGGTATATTTCTGTCCCCTGGGAAGTATGGGCTCATATATGCTCAGAACTGTGACATTTTGGCTAATTGTCTCTCATGCTTGCAGAGTGGGCTGGATGCCAGCGTGTGGGAATCTCCCCAGATACCCACAGAGTCCCTTATCACATCTCATTTGGTTCGCGGATGCCAGGCACCAGTGGGCGGCAGAGGTAGGTGGTGTTTCTCTCAACGATCTATCCACTGTTCTAGTTCTGAATATGGTTTCCAGTCACAAGCTGTTTAGGACATGTAGGTGTCTCACCATTTAAGAAGTTTGGGACCTGACTCAGTATGTCTTTAACATATGTAAAAATAGATGAAATAGATAACCATTTGACTTCAGTATCTGTTGCCTCATCATGCCTTCTGTTTTCCTCTCAGAGCCTCTCCAGATGCCCCTCCTGCTGATCTTCAGGAATTCTTGAGCCGGATCTTTCAAGTACCCCCAGGCCCGATGTCCAATGGGAACTTCTTTGCAGCTTCTCAGCCCGGCCCTGGGGCCACTGCAGCCTCCAAGCCCAACAGCACAGTACCCAAGGGAGAAGCCAAACCGAAGCGGCGGAAGAAAGTGAGGAGGCCCTTCCAACGTTGACACCCCTTCTCTTTCCTCCAGTCAATGTCAGGGAGTCAAAAGGGCTGTGTACAGCACCAGATGGAGTTGATTTGTTTATTTTTAAATATTTAAAAAAGGGAAAATTTTAAGCTCAAATTGTTCACTCAGTACTTTTAGGAAGCCCTGGAACCACTCTCCCTCCTCCACCAGCACCCAGGAACTGAATCTTGTCTTCTGACAATACCAAAGAAATAGGGGATGTCTAGAACAAAGAACCTGGGGCCTGGACCTGGGCTGGACGCTATCTCCCATAGTGTGGGAACTGGGTATTTCCCTGGGGTCTGTATGCCTTTATCTTGTCTTTTGCTTCTTATAGCAGATGACACTCCCCTTCCTCCCCCTTTAAACGAGTCTGTCTTATTTCTTGACTCATTTCAGGAGGGAGCCCCCTCCTTTGCCCCAGTATACTAGTTAAAAGAACAAGAAAGCATGTAACCCTAATTATAGGAGATACGTAAGAGTTCAGAGAGTGGGAACTCTCACCTTGTGGGTAATCACCCAACTTCATGCTTGTTGCTGCAGGGATGGCCACAACTAATAATTTTTAAAAAACAAGATTCATGCCCTCAGCCCTTGGGTGAGGGGGAAGGGTAAAGGGGCTCCCGGCAGCCCCCTTATGATCCAAGGGTTTGTATTTTTTTAAGTTTGTTCATATTTGTATGTACATATCTATTTAAAGCCAGGGGATTATCTTTCTATAAATACGTAACTGGCAACCTGTATCTTCCCTCTCTTCTTTGCCCATATAGCTGGAGCCATTTTTCTCATTTGAGAATCTTTTCCTTCCTAAGTGTTAGAGTGAAGGGCACCTCCTGCTGGACCAAGGGAGGGGGATAAAAAAAAATACCTTTAAGAAATTTTGTAGTTCTGTAAGTCAGGCATTGTTGCATCTTTCTTCTCTAGCTTTATGAAGACATCTCCCTACCCTTCTTGCTGACCAAACTGTAGCCATATATGAAAAAAATTATCTTTATTATAAGGAAAACACACAGTAAAACAGAGCTGGAAGGTGGTGGGAGTGGATGATAGGGAAAACCTTAATCAACCAAAAAGCTGCCCAAGCATGGCTTCCTGCTGTGGAGCAGAGTGATTTGCCCCTTACCTCACCTGTCTTTCCTGATTCAAAGAAACCTGCTCCTTTCCAATGAAAATTTGTGAAAATTTGAATTTCCAGTGGGGGCGTTTGGGAAAGGTTGCATAGTTCTCAGGCTGTACAGAGAAAGGAGTGATGTTACAGCCCTTTGTTCCAACATCCCCAGCCCCATCTCTCAGTATTTGTTGATGCCAAAGAGACGAACCCCATGAAACTGGGGCAACTTGGGCAGCAGTACGCTAAGCAGTGAGGCTGTGTTGATGAGGAAGTGAGCAGCATCATATTTGGTGTAGAAGCTCGCCAGGAGGTATCTGGGGAGAGAAGAAATAGGTTAAATGAAGTTGGCCTTCCCTATCCATATTCAGGCCTTTCCAGCAACTTTCTTTTCTATTTTAAATAACCTGTTTTACTGCATGCAGTCCTAGGATATCTAAAAATATTTCAGCTATATTAACAATATTTACTTTGGGGTTGGGGAGATAATCAGATAGCACCTTTAACTGGAGATTTATAAATTAGTTTGTGCTTTAAAAAAAAAATTGTTAATGACAGGTGGCAAATGACAGCTGAAGCAGTTTAAGCCTGTGTGACTGTTAGAATCCTTTTTGCTACCACTTCTCATAGATTTACATCAGTTCTGCCTTTATTCACTTCTTTGGAAGTGTAAAATAATTTGTTTTACTTGTTTATCTTTTCTTAGTCCCTTCTCCATTCTCCTACCACCAAGGAGGCAGCAAGTAATGCTTGCTTACTGTCTTCTACTTTTTACTGTTCTCACTAGATTTAGAGCTAATGTATCTTCACAGGGTCTAGGTGAGTAGAAGTCCGCTGTTTTTAAAGGTTCCCTGTGGACCTTTGTACCTGGCTCTTGAAGCATCTCCCCTATTTCCCCCTGGACTCACAGTACAATGGGAGAGATGCTGAGGAATTTTCGGGAAGAGGTAAATTGGAGCCCGTAGTCCATCTGTTCCCAGTGTGTCAGTAGCCGAGCCTTTCCTTGGTCAGGGGTCTCAAAGGGTGTCCCTTTCACCGTATGTAGGAAGACATACATAACCTGGGAGCAGGGAAGGGGACAGTGTGAGGTACTGGGGCATAAAGTAGTCCCTCAGCTGAGATCCCAAAAGGAAGACAGAAATTCCCAGTAATTGTTTTTGGTTGGGAAAAGCCTGGGGTGGGTAAAGGGGCATGGTTTAGTGCTCACCAAGTTATGGATGACGTTGGTCAGTGTCCAGACAACAGGAATGCTGAAGAAGGGAATGCTGAGTAGAACCACATGCAGCAGTCCTACCAAGATGATGTAGGCCAGCCAGATGCCCCGGCTATTCATCACTCGAGTGTTGGGGTTTACTTCGCTGTGTGCCACCCCTACATTCATCCTACCACAGTGGGGGATCAGGCAGAAGTCCAACTTAATTTCCTCTCCACCCTTCTTGGAGTTTGTTTCTCCAAGTTGTCTCCTGAGTAGCCCAAATCCCCCGGACTCTATTGGGAATGAAAGAACTTACCCCATTACGCGCAAAGGAAAAACTGAAGACTTGGGGGAAAAAATTTAGAAGGCAAGACGAGCACACTCTACATGTTAGAGACATGATAATCTTTCTTCTGATCCTTACACTTCAACTGTAACTTGAAGGAGTAAGCATAGGCTTGGCGCACCTCATGGAGCAAGGGTAACAGAAGTATCTTACTATCCTTAAGTTAATAAGGAACCATGAAGACATTAGGTACACCCAAAATTACAGAAGAGGGTCATGGGAAACAAGGAACCACTAAGGAGGGATGAGGGGGTAAAGCTACCTTTCCTAATAGTCAGTTCACTCAGTTGTGTCCGACTCTTTGAGACCCCATGAAGTGCAGGATGCCAGGCTTCCCTGTCCATCACCAGGGAAGCCTGGCATCCTGCTCAAACTCATGTCCATCGAGTCGGCGATGCCATCCAGCCATCTCATCCTCTGTCGTCCCCTTCTCCTGCTTTCAACCTATCCTGGTCCCCACCTCTTCCTCTGGGGCTCCCCCGTCCTCTCATCTCTGTGGCATGTAAGCAGCAGCATCCTAATTCCTTCTCTCAAGCGTGGGGTGCTGCTAGAATGTGCCCAGGGCTTTTGCACTGAACTAGGAAGGGACGTGAGCCGAGCGTCTCGAGAGGTGGAGCCCTAGTCCCGACTTCAGGGCGGCTCTGATCGTCTGAATTTGGCCCGTTTAAAATCGTGCTTGCCCTGAAGTTGATGACGCCGGGTTAAGAAGCGAATCTGGCCCGCCCTCTACCTAAAATTCCCTAAACCCCAGTAATGATTTGAACTCGCCCCCTTGCTCCTCCCAGGCCCCCTCTCCTTCATCGGCTTCCCTTAGGGTTGTGTTCAGCGCTCCTCTTTCGGTCTGTTGCTCGCCGCCGCTTCACCCACCCCGCTCGTTTGCCTCCCACCATTTTTCCTTAGCACCCCTTCCCAGTCTCTCGGTAAACTTACCTGCCAGCTTCGGAAGCCCGTCCGGGTCGGGGCGCGGCGCTTGCTTCTACACCTGCGGTCTCCAGGAAGCAGCCTCCCCGCCCATCTGCGCTCTCCCTATTGGTGGAGCAAGGTCAGCGCCACCACCACTCATTGGCTGGCGATCCGCCGCGGGGACGCACCCTTGGTCACCATTGGTCACCATTTCCGTCGTTCGGAAAGTGCCGAACCCGCCCTTCTCCAGGTCCCACCTTTTGAGAGAGGTGGGGAAAGCAGCTTGGAGGAGTGAGGGCGACGCCAGCTATTGACTAATGGAAAGAGTTGATAGTAAGAGGCGGGAGTAAGAGCTCCAATGATTGGCCGGCCGTGGCTGTAGGCGCCGAGGCGGGAGCTCCCGGAGGTGGAGGCAGCGGGTGGGGGCCCGGCGGTGTGGAGGGGGTAACAAGATGGCGACTGAGACGGTGGAGCTTCATAAGCTGAAGGTATCGGGAGGCGGGGAAGGGCCGGGTCGGACTTTTCCGGAGACTAAATTTTGCTGGCGGGTTGGCGCCTTTTCCTTGAAGGTTCTTCTACTCCATTTTCTGGCTCCCGCCGTAGTTCTGTTCTTTTGTGCCTCCCTTCTTCCCGCACTACGCCTTTTCTCATTTCCCATTTCTCCTCACGGTTTTACTATATCCTTACTTGTTATTCGGCACCTTTCTCCACTGTGGTGTCGTCCGTCGCCTCTCTACCGGGTTGTGGAAGTGCCTTCAACCTGTTCTACTCTCTCCTTGTTTCTCGTCAAACTGCATTACGTCAGTGGTCCCTTCCTCTTGGCCCCGTGCGGAGCCCGGGACCCCTTTTTCTTCCCTGGGTTTGTGCTTTCCTGTCTGTTGTCCAAAGTGGAGATTCCCGGTAGCAAAGGATGGCAGCTTCGTGTATTTCTGTCTATCTAGGTCTCAGACTTGATCCAGAAAATGCTTCCGTTCCCCTCTTTTAGACGGAGTGACGCCCCCGGGGCAAATTTGGAAACCTGAGGAGAAGCCTCCGAAGATAGGCCTCCCCTTAGAGGCCTGGGCTTTAGGAGACTAAGAGGTAGTGAAGTCACAGATACCCCAGATTGAAAGTTTTCGAGTTCTCTCAACGCGGTTCTCCGCCTACCAGCCTTCACCCTGCGCCCCACCACCCAAGAGACAAGTCACTCAGAACTGTAATATTTTGGGAAAACGTTTCCAAGGTTAGGGTTACCTCTGTCCCATTTCATTTCGCGGGTGGACCCTGCACCTCTTGGTCTCACCACTGGGTGACACTCAATCACAGAAGACGTTTTAAGTTGTGTCTTGGGAATCGTGAGAGCCGTTTCGTATTTAGATTATTTTCTTGGAAGAAAAGAATGTTTTTTTGGGGGGGGGGATAAATTAAGAGAGTATCTCAAGTTGTCCATTTGTGGTTTCACAAGTAGTTTTCCCATCACTTTTCAGTCATGTTCTGTTCACGTCCTGGGAGCCTTTGACAAACCAGGTTGATTTGGCCCACGCTGAAAACTGATTCTTTCAAGTTTGATGAGCTTTAAAAAAAAGTGCAAGGAGAGTAAGGGTAAAGAGAGAGAGGTCCTCTTAGTCACATTATTTGACACCAGTTAGACTTTCAGTGAAAGTTGATAGGTTTCTTACTCTTGGAATCTAAGCTGTACTGGGGGATTTTGTGTTAACCTGGAGTTACTGTTAACTTGGTGGTACCGAAATGAGCAGATTGTGTCAGTCATCTGCTAAGAGAATAACAAGTAAAAAATTGAGCATCTACTTCCATTATATGTATATTAACTTGTAAATTAGTATCACTATATGTTATGTACTACTGTTTGTATGTTATGAAAGAAACACAAAAGGAATTTTTGAATGAATGGAATAAAAAGGAAATATGAATATAAGATCTAATGTTTTCTTCCTATTAGTTCCATTTTTGAAACCCCTCGAGTAAGTCACTAGCCTTGTGACTTGCCTTTATAGGTTTTGTTTTGGTTTATGGAGTTCCACCTTCCATAAAAATCTGTTTGTCAGTTCCAGATTAAATCCGGTTTTGATTGGATAATGTCCTCTGATATGATTTCAGGTTATTATAGTCTTAGAAAGCATGAGGCAGTCCTAATAGCCTAAAAAGGATTCACTCTTTTAATCATATTTGCTTGTCTTTGCTTTTTCTCTAGAGCACTTCTTAACCTTTTGGAGGTCACAGATATCTTTGAAACTCTGATGAAAGGTATGGACCTCTCCCCAGAAAAAGGCATGTACACATAACTTTGCATGCGATTTGAGGGGCTTCATAAAATTACCTTGGAGCCCTGAGGAGTCCATGGACCTCTGGTTAAGAACTCATGCCTTTAATTCTGACTTCCAGGACAGTTAATGTTTGGTTCCATTGTTGATCATGGAGTGATCCTTAACTTTTGGGTTGACCTAGGGTTTATCTCTTTTTAAAAAAAAAAACCTTTCCATTTTTATAAAAGGAATTTGGGGCTATAGTGTGGGGTCTCAGAGGAAAGGAGAAAGCTTTGAAGTAGGAATGAAAAATATCTATCTGAGTTGATAATGTAAAGCCACATCAACTGCAAATTTGTGAAGATTTTGTGGAAATGGAGTCATTCCAACACAGTTGGAAAGAGACTGAATTGTGGGTGAAGAATGCCTTGAATTGTAATAGTACCAGATTTCCAGTCAGTTGTGAGAAAAGGGACACAGAGAAGAGAACTAGAAGGGTAGATAAAGAAAATAGTGAGACATTTGTAATAGTGAAGCATAAAGTACATTTGTGTTGGTGGTTGAAGATAGTTTGGAAAAGGAAAGTAGGTGAACTGTGTGACTGGAGGTGTATTGGAGTGATACTGAAAAGGACTTCTAAGTTGTGTAAGGTGTTTGGTTTTTGTCATACAGGCAGAAAGTGGGGAACCTTTGAAAATTTGAAAGGAGGAGCTGATGTGATAAGGTTTTTTTGTTTTTTGTTTTTTTCTTTGCCACGTGGCTTGTGGGATCCTAGTTCCCAGGCTTGGGATAGAACCCCAGGCACTGCAGTGAAAGCGCAGAGTCCTACACTGGACTGCTAGGAATTTCCCAGTTTGTGTTCTTTTGGCAGTAAGAAGGATGGGGTCTGGAGAGGAAGAAATTTCACCAGTTAGATTTTTATTATAGTAGTCACTCCCCTGCTTAAAACCTTTTAATTATATCCCTGCCAGCATCTAGTTTAGTTTTTCAAATTCCACCTAGTGACTTTATTTCACTTAGCAGAATGGCTGTTCATTAATTGCTAACATTTACTATGTGGCAGACACTGGTCAAATCAGTTTGTACACATCAGTTGATTTCTCACGATAACCCTAAGGCAATAAGGTAAATGCCTGTGTTGTCCCCATTGAAAATGAGAAAAAATGGAGACTTCCCTGGTGGTCCAGTGGTTAAAATTCCATGCTTCCGTTTCAGGGGGCTGAGGTTCGATCTCTGGTTGGGGAACTAAGATCCCACATGCCTTGTGGCTTGGCCTGAAGGAAACAAAAAATGAGAAAAAATGGAAGCTCAAAGAAATTGGATAACTTGCCCTAGGTCATGTACCTAGTAAGTGGTGGCTCAAATCCAGGCAGTCTGTCTCCAGAATTCCTGTTCTGAATTGCTGTGCTTGACTGCCTCTTCATACCTTAGTACTCAGAACCTTTATACATGCTTTTGGCTGCAGTGCTCTTGCTACCCCCATACCTTGGTTTAATTAACTGTTAATTTCCTTTCCTTCATTTATCAGTCAAACATCATTTATCCAGTGAACCCTTAGGTAGGCTGGGTTCCATCCATCTACACACACAGTCAGACCACTTTTTAAATGCTTTTATAGGACCCTGTACTTTTTTTAGAATCAGTTAAACATTACATATATGATCATTGCTTGCCTTGTTTCCCTGCTAGATTGTAAGCTCCATGTGGGCAAGAACTCTGTTTTGCTTATGATTATTTTTCTGTATCTAAGGTAATGCTTGACACACAGTGGGTACTTATAACTATTTGTCAAGTGAATAAACTTACTAAGACTTGAAATAGGTAGTGACTCCAAAAGTAGGAATGAATTTGAAAGAAATTTTGGATAGAGAATTTTAAGTATTTTTAGATCAGTTAAATGTGAGAGGAATGAAAGGTGACTCCAAGTAGTGACGCCTTTAGTCTAAGTTGGGAGGAGGAGAAGAAGCCAGTTTTGTGCAGGAGAGAAGATGAAGTTCAGTTTGGGGCATAAATGATAAATGTCTTTGAGATATTCATTTGGAGATATCTCGTAATCATTTGGAAATGTGGATCTTTGCTCAGGAGCTAAGAGCTGAAGATAAAGGTGTGGGACTTATTAAAATATTTATATATATATATATACATTTTTTGAGCTTATATTTTACTAGAGGGAGGTGCAGTAAATAAGTGAAATTTATAGTATGTCAGATAGCGATAAGATTTGCAGGGAAAAATAGAAATAGGAACTGTGAAAAGAGAAGGGTATTATAATTTTAAATAGGGTGACTGAGGGGAAGGCCTCATTGAGAAGGTGATGTTTAAGCAAAGTCTTGAAGTAAATGAAAGTGTGAGCCTTGTGCACAGTATTTGAGGTGATCATTAGGACTCTGGCTTTTACCCTTAATGAGATAGGAAACCAGTGGAGGATTTTTGAATGGAGGAGTGACATGTTCTTGAATTAAATTATCAAAAAGATCGCTCGGACTGCCTTGTTGAGAATAAACTATAATGAGGTTCAAGGGCTGAAGAGTTTACAATAGTTTGTATGAAAGAAAGACAAGGGATTAGATTCTGTGTCTGTTTTGAAGGAAGTGCTGACAGGATTTGCCAATAATTGGATTCTGGGAAGTGAAAAAGCCTTTGATACAAGTGGAAGCATAAGGAGGCCAAAGTCATCTTAGTGAATATCTGTATTTACAAGATTGGGTGGAAGAAGAGCTAGCAAAGAGTGAGGAGGAAAGGTAAGAGGAAAATAGTAAGAGAGATAGAGGGTGCCCATGAAAGCAATTCTTCATATTGATACTTAAAATTGGGCTTAAATCAGAGAGATCTGAGCTGGCTATTGGCGTCACTATTTTCTAGCTCGGTGATTTTTTTTTTTTTTAAGCAAATTATTGAGTTTCTTTAAGCTTTATTTTCTTAATTTATGAAATGTAATAAAAAAATTAACCACATAGATGTTGTGAGGATTAAATGAGGAAATGATGTTCAAAAGACTTAGCCTTTTGCTTGGCATCTATTAATACTTGAAATTTAATTCTTATCATATGAAGTGTTATAAATTTTATAAAATGTTTCTGTCCTTGAAGGTTTATAAGCCAAGTTGAGAGATAACAGGTGAAAAGTATTTGAATCAAAATTCAAGATTAGTAAATTAGTAGAAATCACAGGGCAGTGAATGGGGATTAATGTTAAATGTATTATGTAGTCAGTTGATCAGTCCTTTCTCTGCTGGTTGGATAGGTAGCATGAAAAATGCCTTATTAATACTGAAAAATAAGATTTTAGGATCGAGACTGAAAATTTAGTATTTGAATAGGTAATTCATACTCAACTTCACAATTTTAAAGATGTAAAAAGAGTATATGGTAAAAGGTTTCCCTCCTGCACCTGTCTTCAGGTTTCCTCTGAGATTCAACTGGTGTTAACGTATTTGTTTCTTGCCCAGGCATCTTGTGTTATAAACATTATATGACTGTTATGTGTGTGCATGTTATTTTTTACATTAATATTAGTATCTTACATACAGTATTCTATAACTTGTTTTTTTTAGTAGTCTTATTGAGGCACAATTCACATACTGTACAATTCACTCAATATATCTTGCTTTTTAAATACATTCTTTTAAAACATTTGAAAGTCAGATGCATATAAAAATGGGTAAGATTTGACATTATAGGTCCATATTTGAGGTTTTAAAAGGGTTTTGTTCTACTACTAATGTAATTGTGCCAAAATGAAATGTGTGAAATGACTTTATTTTCAGCTGTTCTGGTTTCACTCATCAATTTCCCTTTTGGATGGGAACCCACAATATAATAATAAATATAATAAAATAATAAAGTGATACAACAGTGTGTAAAAATGTATGTAATATTCTCATTTGACTAAAGAAGGGGACATGGAGGTGCTGAGAAGACTGCTGAATGAGCCAGAGACTTGAGGTTAGGGAATGAGGGCCAGTGGGAGGCTGAGATTTCAACAGCAATAGCAGGGTCAGTGGTTAGCAGTGGTGGATGTTGTCCATGCTAAACAACCAGTTGTACCAGTCTGTCAGCTTCAGGTCTGCCAGATCAGCATCCTGTGCAGAATCCATCACTGACTTATCTTTCCCTGTTACCTGAAAGATTTGTAAACTTCTGTCTGTATCTACATACAGTTTGGGGAGGGAAGAAGAAGGGAGGAACAGCTCTGTTAGAAAGTTGAATTTTGAATTGCCTGAGTATTTACATTCCTTTTCTCTAGATGGTCTTAATGTTACTTAAAGGAGGAGAAGAAAAAAGGAAGATCAGGAGTTACAGGAAGTAAAGAAATTGTATTGTGTTATAAACAAACAATCAATACCCTCTAAATACATACACAGTAACTGAAAAAAAAGTAAAGTACCACCATGGGAAAGATCTAGATTCTTAAGAAATGGACCTTAGAGGTCACTTAGAATCTAGATTCTAGATTAATCCTATTCACTGTATTATTTGTAGGTCATTGTTCATCCATGAACTCTTACTGGTTAATGATGAGATAAGTTTAAAAAAAGAAAGTAAGCTTTTAGAAACGTTTATAGCAGTCTGACATCACTGCTACTCCCCAAGTGTATGACTGATTTTCTCGTAATTGATTTGTTTGTTTACAAAAGTATTGGTCCACAACCTGGAATGCTATAAAAAGTTGGCAGCCCTATCTCTCTACCTATTTAAAAATATATTGATCTGTGAAATTCAGAAATCAGAGAAACAGTGATTCTGTCTAACCTTGTCTAACCCTTCACCCAGTTTCTAACACTTACTAGCTGCTAAGCACTATTGTAAATGCTTTACAAATATTTACTGGTTTAATCTTTGTAACAACCCTATGCTGCAGATACTGTTACATTATCCCCATTTCATAGGAAACTGAGGCACAGAGTGGTTACATTACTCACCTAGGCTACACAGATGTAAGTGGTAAAGCTGGAATTTGAACTCAATGTAGTCTGACTTCAGAGGCCTTGTTATGCTTTGTTATGCTCCATGCTTTTAATGATGCTTTTAATGGGTGATTACCTACTGTGTTTCTCAGTAAAGGGGGCTGTTGGCTTGAGTAGAACAGTTTTCCATGTTGTATCCCTTTCTGCCTACCTGTCCTACTCACTGAATACCCAATCAGAAAAAAAGCTCCCCTCTCCATTTCCAAATGCTTTCTTGGTTGAAAGCCTTTTAGAGATGACCAGCATATTTCCTTAGTTATAGCATTCTTTCTTCTATAGGAATCTGCTTTCTAACTTTTACTGGTTGGTCTTAGATCTGTACTTCAAAACTAGTAAAGTCTTTTTCCAGGACAAATATCTGTTTGTGCATTGATCTGCATATAGAATTTTTAAAACCTTCCATTTTCTTAGTTGTTCTCCTTGGATCAGCGTGTCATTATGTGCCTTAAAATGAGAATAAAGAACCCAGTAAGGCTATTACATTATTTAATATAGATTCTATTTTTTTAATTACCCTTAACCTAGAATTACTTTGGTAGCAAACTCTACCGTTAACCCTTTTTGCACTTGTAATCTTTCTAAAACCCTGACTGAGGTCTTATCCTCAGAGTTACTGTTGGGCCAGATCTTGTTCATCTGTTTGTTTTTTTTTTTTAAATGATGTTTTGAATATAATAAATTTAATAAAGTTTTGAATATAAGTGTAGTACTTTATAGGTATACCTTATTTCTTCTAAATTGAGTCTTCATTTTGGATCGTTTTCTCTGAAGAGCGAGCAACACCCCCTGACACCTCCCCACCTTTAGTTCTGTCAGTAATTTACCAATTCTTCCTCCTCCTGGTGTCTGCAAAGTTGTAAGCATGTCTATTAGATCTTTAGTCAAATTACTTATTTAAAAATCTTCAGCAGAACTCTGTGGCTTGCCATTACATATTTTTTTCCATTTTGGCAAAGATCCTTTAAGTGATTCATTGTTGACATTAAGGTAGCTAACATATCTACTTAATCCTGTGGTGATCAGACTTGTATGCATGTATATGGTAGATTGCAGTAAATGATCTGGGATAATAGTAAGGAGAATCTGCTTTTAGATAATTATATATTCTACTTAAAGATTCATTCTTTCTTTGTATGAACTGGTATAGTAATTGGGGAAAAAAGACACCCTCTGCTCAGAAACAGCTAAAGATTTATATAATAAATAGATATATGACTAGGTAAGAATTTTATTAAAGCAGGGTTATTCTTCACCATCTGTTAGAAAAGTCCTCTTGCATATTGAGTATTGTTGAGGGAAAGTGAATCATCTTGTGGTCCTAAAAGCTTGGTGGGATTAAGAGCTGTAGTTATGGGGTGAACTTTCTTTTCTTTCTTGTAAGAGCTGCTTTTTTTTTTTTCCCTCCACCAGGTTCATTCTGTAAATTAAGGAAAAGCTTTATTCTTTTTTCTCAGCTTGCTGAACTAAAGCAGGAGTGTCTTGCTCGTGGTTTGGAGACCAAGGGAATAAAACAAGATCTCATCAACAGGCTCCAGGCATATCTTGAAGAGCATGGTGAGTTCTCTGTGGAGCCAAAGAGTGATGCGAGTGAGGAGATTAATTTTTAGGCTCTGTCATACAGCAGATTTCTTTTTTTCCTTAGGTTGTCGATGATGTAAGATTTTAATTAACTCTATCAAGAAAACTCTTGTTATCTAAAACGGTAGTTATAATGAAATACCCCTTTCCTCCTTAAAAGACATTGTAATTTTATTTCAGCTAGTTATTTTAAAGGAAATATGGTAAAGCAAGTATCATTAGACTGAGAATTGTAGGATTCGAAGTCAAATTCCTCCTGTACCAGAAATTTACTAGGTAACTTTGGACAGCCACCGTTTTCATGGCTGAGTGTTTGTTCTGGTCTGTGAAGTGAGACCAGTGTCTTCCACCCTCGAAATCCATAAACTTAGGTAATCTCTGGTCCTTTCTAGCTTTCTGCAGTTTCACTTAAAAACAAATAAAAAAAAAAAACTTCATTAGGCATACTATCATCCCTCTCTAATTTTAATTTTTTTATTCCCTTTTCTTTTACCCACGTTTGCTTAGTCAGCAGTTCTAATGTGTCTGATACATATTTTTTGTCTTTACGGTTGTAAACCATGTAGTGTTGTTTGATCTATAGTAATTTTATGTAGTTGGCAATGAGGCCATAACCTTTATTGCACACTTTTTTCTCTTAAATGCTCACTTTTTTTTAAAGATGTATTTGTGTGAACTGTGACTGTGTAGTCATCTAGTCTGTTGATTCTAATTCCTGCATTGTATTCTATAATTTATAGAATTCACCACATTCTCTTTAGTTCATTCAGTGACTGACTCCTGTATTGCCTCCTGAACTACTTTTTTCACATTTCCTTATATCCTTGTGTGAGAGTCTTTTGGGGGTATATACTCAGGGATGGGGTTGCTAATAAATAGCTATTCATAAATGTTTACTTAATATGACTAAATACTACCAAACTTTCTCTGAATTGCTCTATAAATCTCATCATCAGCACATGAGGGTTCACTCTGGCCTCATTTTTCCTAATCTGTTGGTGGTTTCAATTTGCATTCTTCCAATTATTAAAAAGTTTAACCATTTCTTTTGCTTGTGGTTCTTTGGGTTTCTCCTTTGCCCATTTTTCTGTTGGGATTCTCATTGGTTGCTTGTTAGTTTGCAGGCATTTCTTCTGTATTCTAGTGACTATTCCCACGTTGATTTTATACACAAACATCTTCATGATTTTTTTTTCTGTGGTGTCCTTTCCTAGATTTGAAAAGTCAGTTTTTTGCATAGTGCTTTTGCTTCTGGGTTTTTTGTTTTTTTTTTAAGAAATTCTTCACTAAATTCTTCCACATTGCTTTTTGTTAATGTTGTAGTTTGACCTCATCTTGTTTAGTTCTTCAGTCCAACTGAGAGTTCAACCTCATATTGATGTTAGGTAGAGTATATAGTTTTATTTTCTCCATGTGGAGCAAATTTTATGAACATATTGAATTTTGTTTTGGAAAAGCAAAAAGATTATAATTTTAGCCTAAGTACAGTGATCAAGATGGTTTTGTAGCGGGGCTTGACCTGAATATTTTAATATTCTTTAGCTGAAGAGGAGGCAAATGAAGAAGATGTACTGGGAGATGAAACAGAGGTGAGTTGGAGAGAGTAAGGTTAGTCACTGGCCTGGCAGTGTGCCACTACCTTGGTCACATTGCTGCACATTAATCATTAGAGGGCTTAAATGCTGACTCTTTAGGGGCAAATAAAGGGGGAATGAAGGTTCCAAAAGCCTGGTTCATTTTGGAGTTCTCATATTTTTCTGTTGACAGGTATTTACTCTTGATTTATTTTAACCATCTTGTTTCATTTGTTTTTAGGAAGAAGAACCAAAGCCCTTAGAACTGCCTGTCAAAGAGGAAGAACCTCCTGAAAAAGCTGTTGATGTGTAACTATCCTTTTTTTATTTATTTATATTAATTTAGTTAATTTATTTATGACTATGCTGGGTCTTCATTGCTTTGCACAGACTTTCCCTAGATGTGGCGAGTGGGAGTGCTACTCTTTTGCAGTGCTTGGTCTTCTCATTGCAGTGGCTTCTCTTGTTGTGGAGCATAGGCTCTAGGAGCATGGGCTTTAGTAGTTGCAGCACGAGGGCTCAGTAGTTGCGCTCTGCAGCTCTAGGGTGTCTGGTCTTTTGTAGTTGTGGCACAGGGCTCAGTTACTTCACTGCATGTGAAATTGTCCTAGACCAGGGATCGAACCCTTGTCTCCTGCATTGGCAGACAGATTTTTACCCACTGTGTCACCAGGGAGGTCCCAACTATCCCTTTTTAATAATGAATACAGTGCAGATGGTTCTGGATTTTTTAGTGTTTCACTCTGTTTATCTCTTAAACATTCCTGTTGGCTTTTCTTATTAGATCATACATTTTTAGAAAAGTCTAGTTCATTTCAACTACATTGTCCCACTGAAGGAAAGTGAGTTTGTCTTTGGGTTATGTAATAGATAATTAGGACCAGGAGACTTCAGTCCATAAAAAGTTTATTTCTCTTAACCTTGTTGTATCACCGTGATAGATGATTCTCTTTCTGTGTAGAGAATCATGCAGATTTTCTGCATATATGGACTTTTGTAAGGGAGGAGTATGCGGGGCAGAGGTTATGTCTCAAGTAGCTCTGTATTCTCTCTTTTCTGGTTTATAGTGGAGGAAGGGAGGACAAAGTATTAATGAAAAGTAGATCTTGATTTATTTAAATTATTACACAAGGTTATTCATAAACATCTTTTATTTGGGATTTCCCCACAAATGTCTGGCCATCTTATGCACTGGCACATTAAGAGCAGTTGACTCCTTTTTAACATTTTTGCTCCTCATAGCTGTATTAATCTGTTCAATTATAAAGGGCAATATGTCTACTTGTAAAAAGTCATAAACAGTACATAGAGGAGTATATAAATTGAAAATTAAGGAGACTTCCCTGGTGGTCCAGTGGTTAAGACTCTCATCTTTCAGTGTAGGGGGCAAAGGGTCAGTCCCTGGTTGGGGAACTAAGATTCCACATGTCATGTGGTGCAGCCCCTCTGTCCCCCACCAAAAAGAAAAAAGAAAGAAAATTAAATGCCTTTGTCTGTACCTCCACCTGACTTCCCAGAGGTTTTCAGTATATTCTTTTGGAATATTTTATATGGTGTGTGTATATGTATATGTACATACACGATGCATATTGTTGGTTTCCTGATGTTTTTTCCCACGTATGGAAATCTTTCTATGTCATCATATAATGTCCTTATTTAAATATTAGTTGTAAAGACTTCCATGGCATTCCAGTGGTTAAGACTCCATGCTTCCACTGCAGGGAGCATGGGTTTGATCTCTGGTTGGGAAGCTTAAGTTCCTGCATGCTGTGTGGCAAGGCCAAAAAAAAAAATTAGTTATATAGTAGGTAAGGTTCTAAGTGTTTTACATATATTCTCATCTAATCCTCACATCAACTGTATGAAATGAGGATAATTATCCTAGTAA
The DNA here is from genome assembly GCF_054371585.1 of Giraffa tippelskirchi. NCBI lineage: Eukaryota > Metazoa > Chordata > Mammalia > Artiodactyla > Giraffidae > Giraffa > Giraffa tippelskirchi. The sequence goes on from NC_137278.1 coordinate 156,792,546, forward strand.
GTGGTAGGTCTCTCTTTTTTTAACATGTTGTTATACAATATTACAAGCTTATAAAAAAGTTAGGAGAATACTGTATAGACCCCTGTGAACCCGTCACATAGATTTAGTTGTTAACAACTTAGAATTTTATTCTTTCTGGCAGCTAATAGTACTTCATTCTAAAAGTAAATAGTAATTTCACCAGTCTCCTCCTGTTGATGGATATTTAGATTATTCATAATCGCAGAACATGCAGTGCTGCACCTCCTTATACAATTAATTTTAAATTTATGCAAGTATGTCCAAAGGATACATTTCTAGCAGGGAATTTGCTGCATTAGAGAGGATATTCCTTTAATATTCTATTAGATTTTGTCAAATACTACTGCTTTCTAAAGCCATTTAGTTGTTCCCCATAACAGGAGGTTTTTGTTTAGATAACATGCCTTGAGAAGATGGCCAATGGGATAGCTTTTGGGTTTTTTTGGTCTTTATGTCTTTATTTTTACACAAAGCAGTGCAAAATGAGGCAGTTCCTCAAAGGGTGACTTGGAGCCAGAAATTCCATCATGAATGTGAAAGTGTTAGTCACTCAGTTGTGTCCAACTCTTTGCGACCTTGTGGACTATAGCCCACCAGGCACCTCTGTCCATGGGATTCTCCAGGCTTTTTAAAAAAATTATTTGGCTGCACCGGAACTTAGTTGCAGCATACAGACTCTTGGTTGTGTCTTGTGGGATCTACTTCTCTGACCCAGGTTCCCTGCATTGGCCACTGGACCACCAGGAAAGTCCTGGGATAGCTTTAAAATAGAGAGGTTTTAGGAACTTACATGGCAAGAAGTATCAATGATCAGTGCAAAGAAATGGAAACAATAGAATGGGAAAGACTGGAGATGTCGTCAAGAAAATTAGAGATACCAAGGGAACATTTCATGCAAAGATGGGCACAATAAAGGACAGAAATGGTATGGACCTAACAGAAGCAGAAGATACTAAGAAGAGGTGGCAAGAATACACAACTATACAGAAAAGATCTCAATGACCCAGATAACCATGATGATGTGATCACCCACCTAGAGCCAGACATCCTAGAATGCAAAGTCAAGTGGGCCTTAGGAAACATCACTATGTACAAAACTAGTGGAGGTGATGGAATTCCAGTTGAGCTATTTCAAATCCTAAAAGATGATGCTGTGAAAATGTTGCACTCAATATGCCAGCAAATCTGGAAAACTCAGCAGTGACCACAGGATTGGAAAAGGTCAGTTTTCATTCCAATCCCAAAGAAAGGCAATGCTAAAGAATGTTCAAACTACCGCCCAATTGCATTCATCTCACACGCTAGCAGAATAATGAAAAATTATCCAAGCAAGGCTTCAACAGTACGTGAGCTGAGAACTTCCACATGTTCAAGCTGGGTTTAGAAAAGGCAGAGGAACCAGAGATCAAATTGCCAGCATCTGTTGAATCATTGAAAAAGCAAGAGAATTCCAGAAAAACATCTATTTCTGCTTTATTGACTATGTCAAAGTCTTTGTGTGGATCACAACAAACTGGAAAATTCTTTAAGAGATGGGAATACCAGACCACCTTCCCTGCCTCCTGAGAAATCTGTATGCAGGTCAAGAAGCAACAGTTAGAACTGGACATGGAACAACAGACTGGTTCCATATTGGGAAAAGAGTACATCAAGGCTGTATTTTGTCACCCTGCTTATTTATTTAACTTATATGCAGAGTACATCATGCGAAATGCTGGGTTGGATGAAGCACAAGTTGGAATCAAGATTGCCAGGAGAAATATCAATAACCTCAGATATGCAGATGACACCGCCCTTATGGCAAAGAGTGAAGAGGAACTAAAAAGCTTCTTGATGAAAGTGAAAGAGGAGGGTGAAAAAGCTGACTTAAAACTCAACATTCAAAAAACTAAGATACGGCATCTGGTCCCATCATTTCATGGCAAGTAGATGGGGAAATAATGGAAACAGTGACAGACTTTGCAGCATATTAAAAAGAAGAGACATTGCCGACACAGGTCTGTCTAGCCAAAGCTATGGTTTTTCCAGTAGTCGTGTAGATGTGAGAGTTGGACTATAAAGAAAGCTGAGCACCGAAGAATTGATGCTTTTGAACTGTGGTGTTGGAGAAGACTCTTGAGAGTCCCTTGGACTGCAGGGAGATCAAACCAGTCAGTCCTAAAGAAAATCAGTCCTGAATTGGAAGGACCGATGCTGAAGCTGAAGCTCCAATACTTTGGCCACCTGATGTGAAGAACTGATTCATCGGAAAAGACCCTAGTGCTGGGAAAGATTTACGGCAGGAGGAGAAGGGGATGACAAAGGATGAGATGGTTGAATGGCATCACCGACTCAATGGATATGAGTTTGAGCAAGCTCTGGGAGTTGATGATGGACAGGGAAGCCTGGCGTGCTGCAGTTCATGGGGTCGTAAAGAGTTGGACACAACTGAGTAACTGAACTGAGGGCAAGAAGGAGGGTGAAGTAAATACGGTGAAATAATTAGCCTGTGTGGGTTAAAAACAGTGAAGTTTGAGAATTCATAGTTACATTTATAATATGTAAAATATAATTCTCTTGTTTAGAGGGCTTTAATTTTATCAGTGAATTTCTAAACAAGGAAATTGACTATGTGGGAGAGGTTGTGTTTTTGCTTGTTAGAGGGATAGTAGTGGTTAGACTATGTACAGAAAGATTCGGGGTCCCTGTAGTTTGGAGAATGTTTTGTGTATGACTATGAATAAGAGAGAAACTTCTCAGTGAAGACAAGAGATTTCACATGAGCCTCAGAGTACGATGTGTATTTATTGCTTGAGCTTAATTGTGCCTTAGGGAGTTGGAACAGATCTGAAGGAAGCTTCCTCTCAGGTCCCCTTTTTGCCATGAGGTGTACTGATGGGACGGAGAAGGCAATGGCACCCCACTCCAGTACTCTTGCCTGGAAAATCCCATGGACAGAGGAGCCTGGTAGGCTGCAGTCCATGGGGTCGCTAAGAGTCGGACACGACTGAGCGACTTCACTTTCACTTTTCCCTTTCAATCACTGGAGAAGGAAATGGCAACCCACTCCAGTATTCTTGCCTGGAGAATCCCAGGGACGGCGGAGCCTGGTGGGCTGCCGTCTATGGGGTCGCACAGAGTCGGACACGACTGAAGCGACTTAGCAGTACTGATGGGAATGTGGAGGAAGTCATTAGCTTGGGATTTGGTGAAGAGGACTGCTATTTAAATGGCATTGGACTTCAAGTAAAACATTAAACTTCCATGTCCCTTTCTGCCTGAAGAAAATGAGAGGGTTGGGGAAGGAAAGATGATTAGGAACTGGAAAAAAGTCAGAAATTTCTTTTAAAAAATTCTTTAAACATTCAAAAGGAGATCTCCTCACTTTGTCTTTCCTTGATATTCTCCAAAAAGATAACCTCAGTTTCTAGTTTGACTTTTTTTTCACCTCCCCCCACCTTTGCTGAAACCAGGGCAATTAAATATTGCAGGACTTAGTTATGGTCAGCAGGGGGCTCCCATTGCTTATCTGTCAGTCCAGGGACCTCCAACAAAAGGATGGAGCAGAGAGTGTTCCTGTTCCAGAATTGCTTCCTCTGAAAATGCCATTAAACCATTACTACCTTTCAGGGCATCAAATGGGAAAAGTGTCCGGGATATTGGAACAAAAGCCGCCCATGTCTCTAAATGAGGGACCTTAATGAGACTGGTTATGACCCACAGTTTTATGGGAGTTGTTTGGTGGAGGGTTAATACCCTTCCATTTATCCTGGGTACTTCCGAACTTTGTCTCCCGCCCCTCTGGTCCCTCTGCTTTTGTTTTCTCTTAAACCTTTTGACTAGTAACTTAGCATGTTTTCCTAATTCAGACTTCCCTTAGCCTTTTTTTCTTCTCACTCCCTTTGGCATTTTTATTTGTCCCACTTTGACTCTTCCAGCTGTAGCTATGGTCCCATGGGAGATATAAGGGATTTGTAAAAGAAGGAAACCAGACCTTGTAGAACACTCATTAATTGTGATGAAAATTGAGAGCTGGTATTTAAATAAGGGTTGGAGGAATAGTCATTAGTCCAGAAGTACATTTAAAGTTCCTAAAAGTAAATGAAATGATTTCCATTGTCCTTTGAACATTTCCCTCAGCTCAGTGTATTTAATCACACTTCTTTTCTGGTTGCTTTCTTATAGTAAAGTAACTTAGTCTGTTATTTGAACTTTTTTATGAATAGATGACAGTTTAAGGGACTGAAAAATCTGATGGGCTTCATGCTTTTTTGGTCTGAAGGGTGGCAGAGAAATATGGGACAGAGAACATGATTCAGGTGAATTCTTATACAATTCTAAGGTTTCAGTTTAGAATATCATTTTTCTGATTTTAAAAATCTCTTTTCCAGGGCAGCAGAGAAAAAAGTGGTAAAAATTACATCTGAAATACCACAGACTGAGGTAGGTCATTGTTTCGGAAGAGCAGTCTATATATATCTTTCTGTTTTTTACCCTTTATTCTATCTGTGTCATCACTTTAAAATATTTACTCATAGGCAGAAAATCAGTATTGACAGATTTAGGTAGTGATACATTTTTACACCAGCTACACTTGGAAATATATTTGGGCTGGCATAGTTGCCTTGAAGCCCTAATCTTTTATATAGTATTCTGGTCTTAGTGGTAACTCTTTTTAAGATGTTTATAAACTGGGATTGGAGTTTGAGAGGATTGTACCTTGAAAGAGATGAAAAGTTAAAAGGGAAGATGTCACTCACCAATTACTACTAGCTAGCTGATGAGATAGAAATTTCTTTGGATTCTGTCTCAAAATCTCTGAAATTACGTTCCAGTCAAGATCTGTGGGCTTTTTTTGTACTTTTAAAGTAGAGATGGCATAGGACAACGCTGACTCATTTCTTTTTTTTTTTTTTTTTGGTATCTCATTTCTAACTGAAAGAGTACACAACTAGTGTTGGAACCAAGCTGTTCCTTTGATCCATTTTCAAAGGTCAACCAAACACAGCTTTTGTCTTCTTGGCTTGATGTAGAATGTGGGTTTTATTTTATTCCTTCCCTTTTGTTTTTGAGGACATGAATGTAATAATAGTCTTTTTGTGTTTGCTTTCTGGAAAGGGCTGTTGAGTTAAGCCCTGGGATGGATACAACCTGATATCAGTATAACTCAGTTTAGACCTTTAGAAATTACTCCTGATCTCTAAATGACTTTTCTCTTAAAATAAGGAAACCAGGAATTGAATTTTTCTCTGCCCTTTCTTTTGTCTGTTATTACTTAGAGGATGCAGAAGAGAGCTGAGCGATTCAATGTACCTGTGAGTTTGGAGAGTAAGAAAGCTGCCCGGGCAGCTAGGTGAGTGTTCCCAGCTATTTAGATCTGAGATAGTGATAATATTAAGGTGAAGGGGTACGGTAGGTTTTCAATACAGTTTATTTTAAGTAGAATAGAGGCCTTGCTGAAAAGAAAGGCTATCTTGGCTCTGTTCAGAACATGTCTGCTGGATGGATGTAGTAGCTGTAAGATTGGGTTTTATTAACAAGCAGAGTTTTTGTAATAGGAAAAAGACAGGAACTGAGTGTTACTCCCAATTCTGATAAGGCTACATTTTAGTTTATTCTCTGGACTCTTGGTGAGAAAAAGAGTCAACTGAACCTCTTTCATGGAGTTGTTAGAATTAGCTAATGATTGCAAGGCTTGAGATCACAAGCAAGAAGTGCCATATGTACACTTGACACGGATACAGACAACCAGGAATGTGAACAGCTTCCTAAAATTTAGCTTGTTTTTCTTTCTACAGATTTGGAATTTCTCCAGTTCCATCAAAAGGTAAGAATATAGAGACTTCTAAAAAAGTTATCTTTATATTTTTACTTTTTTGGCACAACAGATTTTATTTCTCCAAATTAGGGTAAGCTTGTTAGTTCTGGCAGCCTTTAAGAGGTTATTATATTCACCTTTTTGGTTTAGGTAAAGCCATTTCAAGCCTTTCCGGGCAATTTAGAGAAGGTACTAAAGTTTGAGAGAATAGGAAGCAGTGCCAACATTTGTTTTCCTTTTCTTGGACATCTTCAGAGAAGGTTCTAGTACCAGCATTATTCTGGTGTCTCAAATCAGCATATAATTATTATGTACCTGTCCAGTGTTATATTACCTAGTGTGAGTGGCAAGAGGAAAAAGAGTATCTTTTACCTTTTAAGAATTTATAAGGAAATAATCTTGGTTATGCTTAAAGACTTAGCCACAAGGATTATATCACTGTATTATTTATAGTGATCAATAACTGGAAACAATGTAATATACAATAGAGACCTGGTTAAGTAAATGTGTACCATAGTACAGTTAGAAGACCATGAAGATGTTTAAAATAATACTGTTTAAAGTTGTATCTGTCCCATTTGTCAGGAAATTGGGAAAAGCAAGTTATAAAATATTTGTAGTATGTTCCCATTTCCCAATACAAGTACATGTATGGATAGGAAAAAAGATTAGAGGGATATATACTAAGTTGATAACATTCATTGCCTCTGGTTGGTGGAATTTCGAATGACTTCTTTTTGCTTGTCTTAAGTTTTTAGCTTTCCACAGTGAACATGTATCTGTAATAAATTAAGGGGAAAAAGTTATTCTTTTTAAAAAGAACATAATACTTGTTCTGAGAGACTTTAAATGTGCTTGCCAGATACAATACAGACTTCTTAGTGGGCTGTTAAAAGTTTCAGGTCTGTTAGGAAAATGTCCTCCAAAGATCTTGTAGAGTTTCACTATGGCTTTTAAAAGACCAGCAAAATTCTGGTCACTGTGGCTACATGCTTTAAAAACAAAATATTTTCTGACATTTTATTATATCAGAAGAGGGATCATAGGGTTGGTAATGGAAGAGCAGAAGTTAATATTATTTAATGGTGTTATTTGAAGAAAGACTAAAGTTAAAATTAATGCTTAGCCTGAAAAGGAAAGTTGACCAATAAAGTAAAAGGAAATATTGTTTTATGAGTGAACATAAAAATATGTAAATAGTTCCTAGTACATAGGTTATGGTAAAAATCGAGTCCAGGACTTCCCTGGTGGTCCAGTGGTTAAGAATCCCCCTGCCAGCACAGGGGACACAGGTTCCATCCCTGGTCCAGAAATATTCCGCATGCAACTAAAGCACATCTGCCACAACTACCGAGCATGTGCACCCTAGAACCTGTGCTCCGCAACAAGAAAAGTCACCGCAAGGAGAAGCCCAATGAGGAGTACCTCAATGAGGGGTAGACCTGCTCACTCACTGCAGCTAAGAGAAAGCCCATGTGCAGCAACAGAGACCCAGTGCAGCCAAAATGAATGAATTAATTAAAAATTTCAAAAAAAACCCAGTTGAGTTTATACCTGAAAATTTACAGTGGAAAGTTAAGGAGCCAGTTGCAGTATTGAGATTGCTTAAACTAAAATTCTGAAAAGTTTTACGTAAATAATTATTGACCAGAACAGGGTTGAGCCTAGAGGCTAATATGCTGCTTGGTTCTAAGTGATAATTTCAGGACAGAACATTGGCTTTAAGTAGCCATAATTTTAACTGTCTATAATAGTAGCTCTGCACCTTTGTAGATATGATGTCTTTCTCTTTGAACAGCTTTATTGAGATATAACTCATATATCATCCAACTCATCCTCTTAAAGTATATAATCCAGTGTTTTTTAAATATATTCAGATGGTTGTGCAGCTATCATCATAGTCTGATTTTAGGACGTACTCATCACCCCCAAAAGAAACCCCATACCCATTAGCTTTTCTCATCTGCTTTCTCTGCCCTCACAAGCAACCAGTAAGTTTTTTCTATGTGTTAGTTTGCCTTCATATAAATAGTATCATACAATTCATGGTCTTTGTGACAGGCTTCTTTCACTTCACATAATGTATTCCAGGTTTATCCCTATTTTAGGATTTCTTTTTATTGTTGGGTAATATTACATTGTATTGATGTGTACTAAGTTTTATCTACCCGTCAGTTGACTGTACGGTTGGGTTGTTTTCACTTTTTGGCTATTATGGCTAATGCTGCTGTGAACATTCATATACAAGTTTTTATGTGGTTATGTATTTTCATTTCTCTAGAGATATATACGTATAAGTAAAATTGCTAGGTCATATGGTAAGTTCTATGTTTAACTCTTCGAAGAACCACCAGACTTCTCCAAATTGGCTGTACTATTTCATGTTCCCAGCAGCAGTGAATGCAGATATGGTCTCTAGATGTCATCTCTGCCTTTTCTTTAACTTTATTAGATAAAGGACATTTTTCCTATATATGATTTTTATCCTATCTAACTTCATTTCAAGACTGTCAGCTTTCTTTATGACTTCTAAGAATATAAAATAAAACTTTTATTTCTTTAGGCCTGTCATCTGACACCAAGCCTATGGTAAGAAATTTTTTTTTTTTCTTTTAATCTTAAGTCTATACAGTTAGTTTTAAGTTAGGAATTTCCTCCTTCTCTCCAGATAGAGGAAACAGATGATATGAATTTGGTGACTGTTTTCAGTACAGTGTTTTATGTCCTGAATAGAATGAATTGTTTGAGGTACTGAGAGGTCAGGAAAATTCTTGCATCTTCAGAGTCATAAACATCTTCCTTCCTACCACCCCTCTTAGGAAAAAATGAATAGATTTTGTTAGCTAGAGGATAATCCATATAACTTTTATGGTACTGGAGTTTTACACCTCATCCAGTACCTTTTGGATAATGTCTAACTCTTAATTACCACAGGATAATCTGTGGAAGCAACTTATGAGGTCTGTCTGTAGATACTGGTCATTTTCAACACTACCTGTTAAATATCAGAGAGTAAAGACTAGGAAAGTATGTCTTCTGGACTATTATGACTTGTCAGCATGCTTAGAAAGTGCAAACAGATGCTGTAAAATATGTTTCACTTTATGAAATTTTGCTCTTGGAGTTATAGTTCAATAATTAAAGTGAAGGTGAAATGTTTTAGTAGTAGTAGTAGTTATTAGCAGTGGTAGTAGTAATAGAAATGTCCCAGATATGCTTATATCATCTTATATATCAAGGCTTCCAAGAAAAAGGAAGTAAGAAAATTGAGTTGGGCACTGGTAGTGCGTTTGTCTTCTGAAGAATGGAGAGCTTCAGTGATAGTTTCTGTTTGCTAGGAGATCGAGTTAAGAATTACCTGCAAAGGCTTGGTATATAAATTAACAATTTTGAACTGTGAATAATAGACTTGTTTAGAGGTGATGATTTAGACATTTGTTTGCTTTTTCAAGCAGTGTTTGGCCTACTTTGATCTTAAAGCCTCCTTAGGCTTTTGCCACCTTTGATGAATGAAGGAGGCAGGGCTAAATCTCTCACTGCATTCCAGAAGAGGTCTTTTAATAATTAGTGGCATGAAGGAGTGCTGCTTAGTTTCCTAATTTGGCATATAGGGTATCTTTGATGTTGTATAGGCTTATTTGAAATCTTAGCTTTGGATCATAGTTTGTACCTCTGTGTTTTCTGTTTTGATTTTTTTTTAATATGTTTTTTCCCCTATATTTTTGTAGGTTAACCTGGATAAGCTAAAAGAAAGAGCTCAAAGGTTTGGTTTGAATGTCTCTTCAATCTCCAGAAAGGTAAGGTACTATTTTTGCAACATTAGAGCAGCTTGGGGCTGCATAGTTTGGAAATGACTGTCCTAAGAATAGAACTGGCTACTCAGCACTTCATTTAATGCAGTCCTTTGACTATCACCTCCTCTCACTATTGATTACATTATGGGAATTGTTTCACAGAGTTAATTGTTCTTTTCTACAGGTTGTTTGCATAACTTCCACACTGGCTGTTAGAACAAGGTCTATATTTTTCTGAGTTAAGATGTTGGATTCAGTGATGTTACATCTGCTTTAACTTCTGATACAGGTATATTGGAAATTAAATAATCAGAGGAAGACAGTCTTGTCATTAGGCAAAGATACTCGAAAATAAAATTTGGAGGTTCTATAGAAAACACTGAGAAAGTTACTTTATTCTTTCTACCCTTTTGCTAACTGACACTGTTTAGTTTAAGCAAGATGACTTTGTTGACACCATGCCCTGTGGAGTGATCAGTTCTACAGGACATTGTGTTTGGAGTTTTGCTAGGCACATTAGAGAAAATGCTAGAGTGAGTAGTCTCTTAATCTTTGTTCTGTGAGGATGAGACGCATGTTTCTTGGTTGTTGAGGTGATAGTTGGATTAAGGGAAGATTATTTTAAATCAGAAAAACCATCATAAGAAAAAAAAAAATTTCCCGCTCAAGTATGGAAGCATTTAGCTCTCTAGAAATCCATTGGAAAAAACTGATCTGACGGTAGTTATACTTTTGCTCAGAAAAAAAGCTGAGCATATAAAAATTGTGTCCCTGTGGGACTCATAACCTTGAACACAACTGTGCTTCATCTTCCTTCCCTTTGGGTTACATTTTTTATGTTTACCAGAAATATAACATGATGTCTTTTTGCCCAACTTGATGCTGAGACCATAGGTATTCAGTAGGAGTATTTGGTGGTTTATGTGGACTGAAATAAGGGAGTTGAGAGGGAGGCAGAATATATAATTCTTAAACCACATACAGCTTAATTGGAAAGAGTTATTATAAACCAAAAGTCATTTGTGTTTTGTTAGATGGTCAGAGGGAAGGGGGCCTTGTATCTGTGGCCCTGATTTTCATCTTGCCTCCTTCTTTTGTATATGAGGCCTGGGTATCTGAGAATCTCAGCAATAACTCCACTCCTCTAGGGAATTGTATTAGTTTGGTGTTGGAAGGCAGAGGTACAAAAGGTACCCAGTGAACTGAGATGGTATCATGATACTGAAAAACGAAGCAGCTCCATATAATAGGTGGATTAGTTTATTATAGGGTAACTTACTTACAGGGTAAGATCAGGAATATTAACTACAAAGTCCTTGATGGCAAGAGAAGAGATTTACTAAACAGTACAGCTCTAGGTAGGGTCACTGAACGGACAGGAGGAGCTGGATGGATCCATGGTGGCATCAGTTATGCTAACAGCCGTACATTATATGTTCAATCAAAATTAACAAAATTGGACATCATATCTCCTACTACTTAGCTCATATAGACCCATTCCTGAGAGGAATTTGTGTGTTGCTCTGTGCTGTCCACCTAACTTATACAAGTATATAAGTCTTTTCCCTTCTCTGGAATCTTTCTCTATATTTGACCTGTTTTTAGCCTCCACAGGATGCTGAGTAAAACATGAAAAGATACATTTATTAATTTTGAGCAAATTACTGAACTTCTTTGGTCCTCATCTATAAAACTAGGAGTAATACCTAACACCATGTTGTGGAGAATAAATAATTGTAATAAATAATTGGAGTTCCCTAACATAGTGACACTTTGACCCTCAATATAAACTTTAGTTTTCTTCCTTAGTTTTCAGTTCAGGTTTTATCACTTTGAGTCAATTAACTTCTGTGTTTCAGTTGATCACTGATAAGATTTTAGTTCCCATTTTAAATTCTGAGGAGTTAAAATGAGATAATGGTAGTTGGGAGAACTCTGTATGACCTCTGTTCTAACATTCATTGTCACACTTGTTCTAGAGTAGTGCTTCCCAAATTCTGTGGTGAAAGTCTAGTTTTTAAAATTTTCCAATCCATTGTAGAGAGGTACTTTTGTGAAGTAAAAATGTCAAAGACATGTTAAATTACTTTGGAAGTTTTTAAATGGTTTCTGAACTTATTGCAGGCTAGTAACAGTTTGGGGGTCAAGCATTAGGAGGCAGACTACATTTTGAATAGCACTGTACTGGAGTATATATGGTTTCTTCTGAGGACCACTGTTCTTGGAAGCTTGTGACTTTCTGAAATGTTCTGTTTGAGTATAGATTCCGTTTGCATTGATCATAAATGCCGATTTTCAGGATTATCCTATTAGCAGTGGTTTGCTCTAATTTGCCTCGTAAACCAGTAAAATGCCCGAGAAAATGTCCTTGCTGTTTTTTGCTGAGCACCACTGTTCCATAGAACTTTCTGTGATGATGGAAATATTCTACACAGTGTTGTTCTATTGAATAATCTGTTATCTAATACAGGCATACCTCAGAAATATTGTGAATTCAGTTCCAGACCACCACAGTACAGTGAATATTGCAATAAAGTGAGTCACAAATAAGTAGTGTACATACCTAAATTGGAAAGTGCTTTATTGCTTAAAAAAAGTGCTATCATGAAGGAAATATTTTATGTGGTTTAACGTTTATGTAGTAAAATATAAATCATAGGCTGTGTGGAGTTGTCAGTTCAGTTCAGTCACGCAGTCATGTCCAACTCTTTGTGACCCCATGGACCACAGCACGCCAGGCCTCCCTGTCCATCACCAACTCCCGGAGTTTACTCAAACTCATGTGCATTGAGTCGGTGATGCCATCCAACCATCTCATCCTCTGTGTCCCCTTCTCCTCTCACCTTCAGTCTTTATTGGGTACCTACCGACCTGGGGAGTTGATCTTTTAGTGTCCTATCTTTTTGCCTTTTCATACTGTTCGTGGGGTTCTCAAGGCAGGAATACTGAAGTGGTTTGCCATTCCCTTCTCCAGTGGACCACATTTTGTCAGAACTCTCCACCATGACCCGTCTGTCATGGATGGTCCTACACAGCATGGCTCATAGTTCCATTGAGTTAGACAAAGCTGTGGTCCATGTGATTAGATTCGTTAGTTTTCTGTGATTGTGTGTGGAGTTGTAGACAAATGTATTTGCTAGGCAGTTTCTTAAAACAACAGTGAGGTTTGCCACATTGATTGGCTGACTCTTGCTTTCGCAGGTTATTTCTCTGTACTGTGCAATGCTGTTTAATATCATCTTTCCTACAGAATAAGTTCTTTCAGAATTGGAGTCGGTGCTTTCAAACGCAACTGCTGCTTTATCAGCTAAGTTTATGTAACATTTTAAATCTTTTGTTGTCATTTCAGCAGTATTCATAGCATTTTCACCAGGAGTATATTTCATCTCAAGAAATTGCTTTCTTTTTTAAAAAAATTTATTTATTTTGGCTATCCTGGGTCTTCATTGTGGCGCCTGGGCTCTTTGTTGCTGCTTGAGAGCTTTTTATAGTTGTGGTGTGCAGCCTTCTCATTGTGGTGGCTTCTTTTGTTGCAGAGCATAGGTTCTAGAGTGTGACCTCAATAGTTGTGGCACACCTTAGTTGCCCCAAAGTATGTAGGATCTTAGTTCTTGAAGGGGGAATTGAAGCTGTGTTCCCTGCATTGGCAGGCGGATTCTTAACCACTAAACCACCAGGGAAATCCCAAGAAACTGCCTTCTTTGCTCATCCGTAAGCAACTCCTCATCCATTCAAGTTTTACCAATTTTCTGCAATTCAGTCCCATCTTCAGGCTCCACTTCTAATTCTGGTTCTTTAGCTGTTTCCACCACATCTGCAGTTAACTTCCTCTACTGAAGTCTTGAACTTCTCAAAGTCACCTATGAGTGTTGGAATCAACTTTTTCCAAACTTCCTGTTACGTTGATTTTTTTTGCCTCTTTCCATGAATCAAAATGTTCTTGATGTCATCTAGAGTGGTGAATCCTTTCTAGAAGATTTTCAGTTTGCTTTGCTCAGATTCATCAAAGGAATAACTACACGTGGCCTTATGAAAAGAATTTCTTAAATAATAAGACTTGAAAGTTGAAAATATTCCTTGATCCATAGACTGCAGAAGGGATGCTGTATGAGAGGGAGTGGAAACAACATTAATCTCACTTTACATCTCTGTCAGAGCTCTTGGGTGACCAGGTGCATTGTCAAGGAGTAGTAATACTTTGAAAGTAATCTTTTTTTTCTGAACAGTAGGTCTCAACAGTTGGCTTAAAATATTCAGTAAACTATGTTGTAAGCAGATGTGCTGTCATCCAGGCTTTGTTGGTCGATACACAGAACACAGGCAGAGCCCCAGGATTTTCAGAATGGTAAATGAGCATCAGCTTTAACATAAATTCACCAGCTGCATTAGCCTCCTAACAAGAGTGTCATCCTGTCCTTTGAAACTTTGAAGCCGTTAACCTCTTCTCTCCAGCTGTGAAAGTCCTGGATGGCATCTTCTTCCAATATAAGGCTGTTTCATCTACATGGAAAATCTGTTTGATGTAGTTATCTTCATTAATTGTTTTTATATATATATCTATATGGACAGTTTGCTGCAGCTTCTACATCAGCATTTGCTGCTCCTTGCACTTGTATGTTATGGATGTGGTTCTTTCCTTAAAGCTCAGGAACCAAACTCTATAGCTTCAGAATTCTTCATCTTTCTTACCTGTCTCAGCAGCCTTTATAGAATTGAAGAGCGTTAGCACTTTGCTTTGGATTAGGCTTTGATTTAAGGGATGTTATGGCTTTTTGATCTTCTAGCCAGACCACTTAAATTTTTTTTTTCACATTAGCAATAACACTGTTTTGCGTTTTTATTCTAATGTTCATTGGAGTTCAGTTCAGTTCAGTCACTCAGTCTTGTCAGACTCTTTGCAACCCCATGAATCACAGCACGCCAGGCCTCCCTGTCCATCACCAACTCCTGGAGTCTACCCAAACCCATGTCCATCGAGTCAGTGATGCCATCCAGCCATCTCATCCTCTGTCGTCCCCTTCTCCTCCTGCCCCCAATCCTTCCCAGCATTAGGGTCTTTTCCAATGAGTCATCTCTTCGCATGAGGTGGCCAAAGTATTGGAGTTTCAGCTTCAACATCGGTCCTTCCAATGAACACCCAGGACTGATCTGCTTTAGGATGGACTGATTGGATCTCCTTGCAGTCCAAGGGACTCTCAAGAGTGTTCTCCAACACCACAGTTCAAAAGCATAGATTATTCGGCTCTCAGCTTTCTTCACAGTCCAACTCTCACATCCATACATGACTACTGGAAAAACCATAGCCTTGACTAGACGGACCTTTGTTGGCAAAGTAATGTCTCTGCTTTTAAACATGCTATCTAGGTTGGTCATAACTTTCCTTCCAAGGAGTAAGCGTCTTTTAATTTCATGGTTCCAATCACCATCTGCAGTGATTTTGGAGCCCCAAAAAATAAAGTTTGACACTGTTTCCACTGTTTCTCCATCTATTTCCCAAGAAGTGATGGGACCAGATGCCATGATCTTAGTTTTCTGAATGTTGAACTTTAAGCCCACTTTTTCACTCTCCTCTTTCACTTTCATCAAGAGGCTCTTCTGTTCTTCTCTTTCTGCCGTAAGGGTGGTGTCATCTGCATATCTGAGGTTATTGATATTTCTCCTGGCAATCTTGATTTCAGCTTGTGTTTCTTCCAGCCCAGCGTTTCTCATGATGTACTCTGCATATAAGTTAAATAAGCAGGGTGACAATATACAGCCTTGACGTAATCCTTTTCCTGTTTGGAACCAGCTGTTGTTCCATGTCCAGTTCTAACTGTTGCTTCCTGACCTGCATACAGCTTTCTCAAGAGACAGGTCAGATGGTCTGGTATTCCCATCTCTTTCAGAATTTTCCAGTTTATTGTGATCCACACAGTCAAAGGCTTTGGCATAGTCAATAAAGCAGAAATAGATGTTTTTCTGGAACTCTCTTGCTTTTTCAATGATCCAGCAGATGTTGGCAATTTGATCTCTGGTTCCTCTGCCTTTTCTAAAACCAGCTTGAACATCTAGAATTTCACGGTTCACGTATTGCTGAAGCCTGGCTTGGAGAATTTTGAACATTAGCACTTTTAATTTCCTTCAAGAACTTTTCCTTTGCAGTCACATTTTGGCTAACTGTTTGGTACAAGTGGCCTAGCTTTTGGTCTGTCTCAGCTTTTGACATGCCTTTCTAACTTTTGATTTAAAAGTGAGAGATGTACAATTCTTCCTTTCACTTGAACACTTAGGTACCATTGTAGGGTTATTAATTGGCCTAATTTCCATATTGCTGTGTCTCAGGATATAGGGAGGCCCAGGAAGAGGGAGGTAGATGGGAATGGCCATGGCCTGTGGGTGGAGCAGTCAGCGCACACGTATTTATTAAGGTGAGTGTCTTATATAGGCATGGTGTGTGGTGCCCCAAAATAGTTACAGTAGTAATATCAAAGATCTCTGATCACAGATTGCCATAACAAATATAACAACAGTGACAGAAAGGGTTGAAATGTAGGAATTACCAGAATGTGACACAGACATGAAGTGAGTGAATGCTTTTGGAAAGATGGCTCCATTAGACTTGCTTAACACAGCGTTGCTGCAGACCTTCAGTTTGTGAAAAGGACGCTATCTGTGAAGCACAATAAATCAAAACATAATAAATCAAGGTATGCCTCTATACTAGTCAGTAGTCGCGTGTAGTTATTTATCACCTGAAATGTAGTTAATGTGACTAGGAACTGAATTTTTAATTGTTTTTAATCTAAATAGCCACATGTGTATTGGGCGACTCAAGTCTAGCTTATATCTCCCACACAGCTTTCATACTTGGAAATAGCATAGAAATCCTTTATCAGACCACTTAATTGGACCACTGTTTCCATTGCCTATAATTTTTTAGTACTTGTAGAATATAAGCAGTTTCAGAGTGAATTTGTAGGAGGAGAGAAATTAGAGGAGATGGGATGAGATGAGAAGGGTTAAGTTAATTTATTTGTGGCTGCACTGGGTCTTCATTGCTGCTTGACCTTTCTCTGGTTGCGGCAAGCAGGGGCTCCTCTCTAGTTGTGGTGCACAGACTTCTCATCTTGGATTCTTCACTAGTTGTGGCTGTCAGGCTCTCGAGCACAGATAAGAGCCTGTAGTAGTTGTGGTGAACCAGCAGAGATAGTAGTTGTGGTGCATAGACTTTATTGCCCCATGGCATGTGGAATTTTCCAGGACGAAGGATTGAACCTGTGTCCCCTGCATTGGCAGGTAGATTCTTAACCACTGGACCACCAGGGAAGTCCAAGAAGAGGAAGTGTTGTTTTTTTCAAGTAACTTTTTTTTCTAGAGCTTAATTGTCCTGGACCCAGATCCTGAAATTACAACCAGCTACATTTTCTGTAATGGTTGTTAGGGTCAAAGTGTTGTGTTTAACAGTTCTATATCACCAGAAATGATTTGCAGCCTAGTATTTGGTTGGCCAGAGGTTAGTGATATGATTAAGTTTGTATTTACGAAACAACCAGATTAGCACAGTTATGTCCACTTCATCCTGGGGTCCTGGATTCCAGTATAGCCTCCTCGTTTGTAATTTGGTCATCTGTCTTTTAAGTTTTATAGTTCTCTAGGCACAGATACGGTAAAAATAGTGGAGGTTAGTAGGTGGTGTGGAAATAACCTCCTCTTCAACCTAGTTTCCTAAAAGGGGCAATGAGAGACCCACCTCTTATTCTCTCATTGCATAGAGTTTGTGTTTCCTTGATCCACCTTGAGGTTCTTGTTGCATCCTGTTTTCTCTCCAATAGATTCCGCTGCAGACCAGTGGATATGATAGAATCTGTGAGAGGAGTGAGCATAGTGTTTGTCACAGATTTGTTTTTTTAACTGTCACAATCTGACCATCTCCAGCATGTTATAAATCTGAGAATGTTGAATATCTGCTATCCTTCCTAGGCTGATTTCTGCTTGACAGCTCACATATTTCAGCTTTTAGGTCCACAAGTATACTGTATGCTTTCCAGGTGGTTCAGTGGTAAAGAATCTGAGATGCAGGAAACGTGAGTTCGATCCCTGGGTCAGGAAAATACCTTGGAGAAGGAAATGACAACCTACTCCAGTATTCTTGCCTGGGAAATCCCATGGATAGAGGAGCCTGGCAGCCTACAGTCCATGAGGTTGCAAAGAGTGGACATGACTTAGTGACTAAACAACAACAGTATACACATTAGTCAATACACAGAAACTTAAAGAAGTCTGGGTCCCCCCTCCAGTCATCTTCCCTCTTTCCCCCTGCTCAAGAAAGGCCTGTCCGTTCATGTTTCTAGCTCAGGTCTCAGTGAATAGAATCCTATTGGTTTAGGATAATGGGAAGTGACAGGGCAAAGAATGGCACTGGCATTTATAGACATTTTTTACACAAGAGGCTGTAAATTGTCCCTTCCAACTCTTTGGACTATTTGAGGATAGAATGGCATGCCTTTTCTCTTATAAGCCTCATAGTGACTCTGGGCTGAGAAACCTCCTACCCCCTCAAGCAAAACAAAACCCAGATAAATAACCTCTGCCTGGTTGGTTCTGATTGATCACCAGCTAAGTTTTCAGTCTTGTGCTTGACTGGCTGTGTTTTTTTTTCCTTTCAGTTACTTTTCCAAGCCTCCTAAGAGAAGTAGTGTTTAGATCAATCCTCTTGGTGAAGGACTTGGACTGGTATATAAGAAATTCATCTCTAAAAGGAATGGATAAGGGAAATAGATGGGAAGCCAGCTCAGTTAATATATGATGGTCGTAGGACATTAGTTTTTGTCAAAACGAGGTCTGGACTTAGAAATGTGTTATTAACTAATGTAGCTGATTTGAATGGATGATATTTTTTGCTTGTTTTCAAACATCAACACATTTGGAAAAGTGAAAATTGATGCTTTAGGAAGTTGCAGAAAATCCAACTAGGTAAATACTACAAAGAAACGAAAATATCTGGCCCAGGCACTAAGTAGAAAACTGGAGTGTGGTTTATATTTTTCTCCCTTCCTGACAATGTGAGGGGCATGTGTTATGGCTTCTTGATTCTTGACTCGTAGTAGTAAATATTGACATTAGTACATCTTCCTTCCTTTTCTGCTAAGATATTACTGAGTTTTCACTCCTTGTAGTTCTTCATATAGGTAACTGTCCTAATGAGTTATCTAAAGGTTCTTTACCGTGAATATTCTGTGTTATACAGTTTTAGGATATAAAAAGCTTGAAAACAAATATTCCTCTACTGACTATCTTCTTGTTGCTGAAGCTGGTAGCTGGAAGAGTCTTGGGTGGCTGCAGTGATAAGTTTCATGAATCTTCGTATAATTCTTTATTTTTGCTCACTGTTGGTGGGGATGAGCCACTTCAGAATGAGAGAGATATTGAACCTGCCTTGTTTTTGAGGAACTTGTCACTGAAATGTGTTGAGATATCAAAGAGAAAGTTGGGACAAAGAGTCAGTTCCAAGTACAAGAGGACACCAGTGTCTTGTAGCATACAGATTTCATTATGGCTTGTCTTCATTCATGCTCTTCTGGAAGGCCTGTTTGATTCTATCACCAGTCCCTTCCACCATCTGAAATAAATGAATGTCTGTTTCTCCCTTTCAGCAGTGGGTTTTGGTACAGAGGTTAGTCGGTTAGATATGGAGAGAAGGAAGTCCATACTATAGATTTAGAATTTTAGGGAATTCCCTGGTAGTCCAGTAGTTAGGAGTCCGTGCTTCCACTGTCGGGGGCCTAGGTTCAATCCTTGGTCAGGGAACTAAAACCCTACAAGCTGCATGACATGGCTGCAAAGAACAAAAAGAAGAATTTGGTCACCAGCCTTCTCAGAGTTTGTAATTGGGATTTGTTAGAGTTTAGGCATGTGTATACAAACCTTTTACAAAGGAAGGACTTCCCTGGGGGTTCAGTGGTTTAAGGCTCCATGCTTCCAGAGCAGGGGGCACGGTTCAATCTCTGTTTGAGGAGCTAAGTAAGATTCCATGTGCCACACAGCAACCCCCCCCAAAAAACTACAAAGGAAGAACTGTGGGACCATGCATATGACACTGAAACTATAAGAGCCCTGAGAAACCATAAGCTATGGTGAGGAGTTTAGTAGGATATATTTTTTTAAAGGAGTCAAAGATTAGATCCCAGGATAAGTTGGGAAAGTAGCATGCTGAATAGGCTTGGATTCTTTCTATCCACATATACTTAAGCAACAGTAATTGGGCCAAGTGCAAACTTAATCCTCTATTTCCTTTTCTCAGGGTGCCCCATGAGATCAAGAAAAATGCAGGTAGTAGAATTGTAGAGAGAAAAAACGTCAGTATAGATCCTCTCAGTCATTGTGTTTCATTGATAAAGGGCTTTGGGGGGAAATTTCCCTCCCCTCATCTTCCATCCTAGATTGTCAGTTTCCCAAAAAGTGCTTCTTCCACTTGAAAGATTATATTATTTTAACTTACATTAATCATGAAAAGATAAGAACAGGTTATATATTAGAAAGAGATGGCAGTTGAGAGTGGCTGTCAAGAGAAGATGAATTTCAGAAAAGCTGAGACCAACCCCACATAGTCCTCAGCATTTCTGGGAGCTTTTAGGGCCCAGCCAAAATCTAACCAGTCCTTTAAATCCCCTTCTAATTCATAATAATTTAAAAATAAATATTTGTCTTTTGTTTTTCTTCTGCCTCCTCCTTTAAGATAAAAACACATGCTACTTCTATACCCGTTTTTATACCCCTCCATTGGAACGAACTTTGAGGGAGTGGTAAAGGAGCTGTTTAAAGAGGAAACAATAGGGAAAACTCTCTGACCTCAGTTTATCCCCTCATCTGGTTCTTCATTTGTCCCTGCTGAGGAACAGAACTTGTCTTTTGTCTGTAACACAAATACATCTTTACCGCCCTCCTTCCCACTTCCCCCCAACCCGCTCTTCTCACTCCCTTCTATTATGGTTCCAATCAATGATGTCATTATGTGTGCCATTCAACTGCTGTTGAACCACTTGCCTATAGGAATTTGGAAGAGCAAAGAGGCAGAATGGAATTTTTCTCCTACCCAGGACTGTTGAAAATGTATTCTAATTTTAACTAGAGAAATAGGAGTCAAGTTTTTCTTTGCTCAACTTCTACCCTCCCTCTGTGCCCTAAACCTCAGACAGACACTTTTTGCCTGGCTGTGGATGAGAAGAAAATTGTGGAGAAATGTTAGGAGTATAAATTGAGTATTTTAGAGGAAAAACTTTAAAAATTGGGGGAAGCAAGATGAAATTTTTGGTGCTATGACAACATTTATGGTTGGTGTTTTGCTCTGTTCACTGTAAATTGGATTTTTGAGAAGTTTCTAATAGAAGGTTATACTTCCCTAAGGTACGTGGGAATCTTGTACCATTTCACTTTATTTTTCTCTTATTTCATTCATTTCATTTGAACCCAAAGAACTAGAGGTATGAAAGTTTGTAGTAAGGAAAAACTCACTGTCTTTTTTATTTCCTCTGCTTGATACCCCACCCCCACTAATGTCTTCACATTCCTTCTTCTAACATGTCAGAACTGATGACTTTGATAAAAAACAAGTTTTATGCCTCTCTGTGGTCCCCCTTAGTCTTGCCCCAGGAGTAAACATACTCTGGAAAAGGAGGGAAATACTACATACTTTTGAGTCTGCTTTACTTTTAAAATACCTTTAACTGTTTGTGCCAACCACGTTCTTCAGGTGAGATCATTCTCTGACTGCCAGTTTTTAATTTTTATTTATTAAAAAAATTTTTTTGGCTGTGCCTCACAGCACGTGTCATCTTAGTTCCCCAACCAGGGATCAAACCTATGCCCCCTGCAGTGAAAGCACAGAGTTTTAACCACTGGACCACATGGGAAGTCCCTGAGTGCCAGTTTTTTCAAAGGTACCACTCTTAGTAACATAAGATTTTTAAAACCCATCTGTTAATCATACCTGATTGTATGTCTAGTTGTATGTCTTGATTTTGGGATGACCAGTAAGCTAGCCTGGCTGTCTTAAGCAGAGTAATGGCTATCCAATCTCCCTATGCCTGCTCATTCATTCAGTCCTCTCTGATTCTTTGCGACCCCATGGACTGTAGCCCACCAGGCTTCTCTCAGTGGGATTTCCCGGGCAAGAATACTGGAGTGGGTTGCCATTTTCTTCTCCAGGGGATCTTCCTAACCCTGGGATTGAACCCGTCTCCTGCATTGGCAAGTAGATTCTTTATCATTGCGCCACCTGGGAAGCCATAGATACTCTCCCTAGCTCTGGGGAAATGTGAACTAACTGTCTGAATCCAAGTCTGTCAGTCTTTCAAAATCTGTATGAAAGAAAAATATGTGAGGTGATGTTTGTTTGTTTGTTGGGGGGGGGTGGGTTTGGTATGTGTTTGTGTTATTAATTCTTGGGAGGATACGTAATTTTAGTGTTCAAAAGTTCTTCATGATGTGAGAGCAGTAGCATTATAGGAATGAATGGCAACCCACTCCAGTGTTCTTGCCTGGAGAATCCCAGGGACGGGGGAGCCTGGGAGGTATATGGGGTCACACAGAGTTGGACACAACTGAAGCGACTTAGCAGCAGCAACAGCAGCAGCATGATGCGTTTTAATACTTGAGTAATACTGTTTGTTCGGTTGACATTGCTAAGGAAGGAGTGGTAACATTTTAAAGAATACAAATGGGTTTGATTCAAGTAAGGTTTGATAATTACATGATAGCTCATTTTCTTATGTACTCACCAAAATAGTCAAGTTGCTTTTTATGCCTGAAAGCTGAAGCGGGTCAAAGAAAATCCTATAGATTTTGGAGCTGGGGATGGGAATGAGATAGAGCATCATCAGATCATGAGATGTTTTATAGGAGGATCCTTGGTAGTGATGTTTGCAAACTAGCAAAGATCCTGTTTTTAATGAAATCTAAAGTCCCTTGTTAAGATTTAGAAGATGTTAACTTCTTTCCTCCCTTCCCTTTCCTTTACTACTCTTTTCTCATATTTTTATAATATTTTAACCCATTACCTTCTCATCCCTAGAGCAGATTGTTGGGACAGATATAGAAATGTATTTTCAGAGTGTCCCACATTGGGATTTTATATATACATTGAATCTTTAAATCCCTAGCAATGGGACTTCCCTGGTGGGCCGGTGGCTAAGACTCGGCGTTTGCAGTCCATGGGGCCCAGGTTTGATCCCTGGTCAGGGAACGAGATTCCACATTGTGCAGCTAAGACCCAGTGCAGCCAAATAAAATATATTTTTTAAAAAATCCCTAGCAGTAAAGATACCTTATTGAGAAGGAGATCACATTTGAAATGCTTGGTGTCTGGGTATTAGAAAGTATTTACTGGGTGAGAAGTTTATTGAGGTATAGAGTAGAGGAGGCAATTTTAGAATTTTTACTATCCTGTTCATGCTTGGGTATGAAATGTTTCAGAAGGAAGAGCAGCTGGAAATGAACAGATCTACAAGATGAGAGGTTTTATATGATGGATCTCTTTAGTGCTCTAAATGAACAAGCAAAACATACAAGCCTTAAGACAAGAGCATCTGTTCTGTCTGTTCTCCACTTCATTGAAACTTCCTCTGTATCAGTTCTATAGGAAAAAAAAAAAAAAAAAACCTTTGTGTGCTTGAACCTGTTTGCCTCTCTCTCCTCCCCACATGCCTGAGGTGTTCCCTGATCTTGTTTTGGCATGTTCTTCCTGTATTGAACTGCACTGGTAAGAGTGTCTGCTCCTCTATTTCAGTTCTAAGAGGGCAGCATGACTCCTGTCCCTTAGCGTCAGCTGTGATTCCTTTCATTTTTCCTTCACATTCCTGCAGCTGAGATAACCTGTTTGTAGGAAGAAAAAGCTTTTTTGGAAGGCCCCTAGTTCTTTGGGGGAAAATTTGGAGTGGACTAGTAGCCTTATTTGGTTTTGTGAGGTTTTGTTGTTGGGGCTGGGGGATTGGGGAGTTTTTGTTTGTTTTGTTGGTCTGTACTGCCTCAAAGCTATTTGCAATTACTCCCAACTGTTGCTGCACGTAAAAGTTACCAGGGGTCTCTTACAGTTCCCTAGGTTCTTCCTTTTGAGATTCAGATTTATTAGGTTGGGGTGAAGCCAGAAATCTGTCTTTTAAAATATCTCAGGTGAAAAGAATCTGTTTTCCTAGTATTCATTGTAAATTTATGAATGCTCAGCTTCCTTCTACTGACTTCTTGACATTTCTGCCAAGCTCTGCATCACTTATCCTTAAGAGCAGCAGCTTCCTGGCTTTTAAGGGACGGAGGTTGGGATTTTAATAGAAATTTGGCTTCCAGGGGTCTCAAGTGTGAAGCCTTCATTTCCTCCACCTTCCTTGCTTTGTTCTACAATCAGCTAGAGCAAGACCGAGACGACCTCCTCGGGGGGTTAGAGAAGAGTGGGGGCTGGGAGAGGAGCTTGATTTGGACAAGAGAAAAAGTGATGGGAGCTGGTGACTCAGGAGAGTATTTGGTTCTGAGCTGTACTGGGGCTTTAGATACTGTAAAGGTATGAGGAGATAAAAGTTCCTGGTTGTCTCTAATTCTGGTACAGCTTTACAGTTCTTGGCACCCTTCTGGCCCTAGAAAGTTGATTCTGATCTTAACAGCTAAAAGATTGTTGAGAGTAAGATTGTAGTATTGGGAGATGTGTTGTGTGTATGTGTGTGGCAGTATTGGAGTATCTCATTACCCTGTGTGTGCTAAGATCATGGCGTACCCTCTGCTAGTCCAATCCTTCACTTTTAGTCCTGCTTAGGCTCTGTGCATTGGTCTTTAGGACCACTTCAAGTTCTGTGGACTGCCTGGTGTAAAGGCTCAGGAATAAACATGTTCAAATGAAAATCAGAAACTGGGGCAGGGAGGTGACAGCTGTGTGTTTAAGCATTGAAGTGTTTCTGAGAGAAAAACCATCAGTTGCTGTCATTCACTCTGAGAGTATGAAATTGGAAGCCCACTCACCCTGGAGTGTTTCATAACCTTTACCTCTGGGAAGTCAAGGCCATGTCATTATTAATCTACCATCGCCTGAAAGCCCCCAGGCTCTGCTTTTCATCCTGCCATCAGTCACATGGCAGTGAAAGTCAGGGAAGGCACCAAAAGGCTCCTGCTTTCCTTTTTGCCTTACTCTTACCTTACATTCCCTTGGAAAATCAGATTGGCCTGAGAACTGTTAACATCTTAGTGTGGTAATTCATTTACAAAAAGAGGCAGTTACTTGGGTTTTTTGCAAACTGTGATCATCTTTGCTCACTATCAGCTTCCTTTCCATCACTCCAGGGAAAAGACTTCTGAGAACATAACTGTTAAAGAAGGATTTAAAAAAGTGTGGCATGGTTTAGATCCTGATGGGAATATACATGAGACCTTACATTGAATGGCGTTGGATGTGAACAATAACTCAGTCTTTAAAACAGCTATAGGAGAAGGGCCAGTTCCAACTCAGCAGTACCTCAGCTTCCCAGAAATGCCCCTTTCTACTTGTAAGGATATATCTGACTGAATTTAGATTGGAATTTCGGCTTCTCACACACAGTATAAGAAGGGATGATGTGAGCGAGCTGACCAGAAAAAATACCTGGCTTGGTTAATTATTTTGGTTGCCTATCAGAATAGTAAGGATATCTCTTACTTGAATTCAGTAAGTCCTCTTTGTTTGTGTTTTAGGATTTACTGAGTTTAGATTCCCTACATAAGCCTGGGTTATATTTGGGTCACTGTTGTTTTGTTTCTCCTAGTTTCTCTCTATGATCCAGAGTGACATTGGTAATAAGATTGAAAAAGGTGAATGCTTTTAACACAGAGCCCATGGGGTGCTAAATTAAGTCAGAATGGACACTTTTTGGTAGAGCAAATAACCCTAACACAGTAAACTTGAAACAGTATTCTTTATTGGATTCAGGATAAAATTAGTAAATTTTGAAAAATGTTCACTTGAATTTTGAAGACACAGGTTTTGTTTGGAAGATAGAGCTGGAACTCCATTTGGGTGGAGGTTTTATCTTTGGTACTTTTTGTCATAAAAAGAGGCAATCACTTTAGAAAGCATCTGTGATCTTCAGGCTGCCAGTTGTTGCAGCTGGTTCTCCACTTGGGACTTAATTTCTGGCTACAGTGTATACACCATGAAAACATTGACAGGAACTCTTAATTTAAAAATTCTAGGACTTCCCTGGTGGTCCAGTGGTTAAGAATCCACTTGCCAATGTAAAGGACACAAGTTCAATCCCTGATATGGAAAGATTCTGCACGCTGGGGGGCAACTAAGCCTGTGGGCCACAGCTACTGAGCCTGAGCTCTGGAGCCTGGGAACTGCAACTGCTGAAGCCTAGAGCCAGTGCTCCTCAACAAGAGAAGCCAGCGCAGTGAGAAGCCCGCATACTGGAACTAGAGAGTAGCACCTGCTCTCCACAACTAGAGAAAGCCTGCACGCAGTAACAAAGACCTACTGCAGTCATAAATAAATAAATAAATAAAAATAATAATAAATTTCTAGCTATAACCTTGTACTTCCTTCCCCTTTCTTTTTCCTTCTTGGGACATTGAGGTTTTTTGTTTTTTTAAAAAAAGATTAATCCCATTGTATTTAGAGAGGAATGAGTTCTTAAAGGACCAGTAGCAACCCTGTGACTAACTGTACTTCATCTTGTCTATTAAGTTTCAACTCTGGATCTGGATGTTTGATCTCCATCTCTCTCTCTTTTTTTTTCTGCCGTGCAGCTTGTGGGATCTTAGTTCAGATCAGGGATTGAACCCCAGGCCTCGGCAGTGAAAGCACTCTGTCCTAATCACTGAACAGCCAGGAAATTCCCTGATCACCATTTCTATTTTTTTAAATTTGTTTATTTGGCTGCACCAGGTTGTGTGATGCAGGATCTTTAGTTGCAGCATGTGGGAGCCCTGACCAGGGATCAAACCAAGGTCCCCTGCTTTAAGAGCACAGAGTCTTAGCCACTGGACCACCAGGGAAGTCCCCCTGATCACCATCTCTTGATCTCATATTTCTCTCTCACCTCAATACTTCTGCCCCCTCTTTTCTTAAATAGAGATATTTTCAAAACCACTTGCCAGGGACAGGCCATACATTTTACTCCAAACTATAGTGGTCAATACAAAGGAAAACAAAATTATGCTATTTACAGTGATTATCAGGGCTTCCCTTGTGGCTCAGTGGTAAAGAATTCACCTGCCAATGCAGGGGACGAGGGCTTGATCCCTGTGTTGGGAAGCTCCCCTGGAGAAGGAAATGGCAACCCACTCCAGTATTGCCTGGGAAATCCCATGGACACAGGAGCCTGGCGGGCTACAGCCCATGGGATCGCGAAGAGTCAGATGTGATTTAGCAACTAAATGACAACAACAGGGTTCAAAATAAAAACTAACAAGTTGCTCACCAAAAGCGTAATTATTTTGGGCCCGGGATTCAGAAAAATTCCCCATGGATCCTCACAGTGCAGTAATATAATGAACAACAGCACACATCTTTATAGTCACTCAGTTGTGTATTTATAAATCCTGTGAGGTTAAGGATCTTTTTCTTACTCATCTTTTATTCCCAATGCCAGAACATTGTCTGAACCAAAGTAGACTCTCAGTGGATATTTGAATGACTAGTGGATAAATGGTTTAGTTTTATAGTTTCAGTGTTATTGACAATGTTGATAGAAACTGATGTGTAATTTAGGAAAGCATTTCCTCAAGGAGAGTACCTGAGAGTACCTGGAATTGGGTCTATAGCGTTAGAGGTCAAATTCTTGCTCAGTTCCCTTGGACCTTACCTTATATAGATACCTGTTTTGGTAGTCATTAATTGTTAGGGATGATGAAATCAGTAAAGCCTGGTAGCATAAATTTTCTTTTTTTAGGGTCCCAGGAAGAGAAGATGGTTAATAGTACCTAATAGAGAAGACTGGTTTTGCTGAGTTCTGTTCTACTACACTTAACCCTAAATCTGATCCTCTATCCAAATATCATTTGCCTTGCAACTAAAGGAAATTTTTTTTTTCATGTTGGTAGTGAGTCTGATTCTTAACAACTTTTTTTTCTTCTTATTTTTATTTATTGTCTGCACTGGGACTTTGTTGCCATGTGCCAGCTTTCTCTAGTTGTGATAAGTGGAGGCTACTTTTGTTGCAGTGTGTGGGTTTCTCTTGCTGTGGAGCACAGGCTCTAGGTGTACCAGCTATAGTAGTTGCAGCACATGAGCTCAGTAGCTGCAGCACACAGGGCCTAGAGCTTGGGCTCAGTAGTTGTGGCACATGAGCTTAGTTGCCCTGTGGCATGTGGGATCTTCTTGGACCAGGGCTGGAACCTGTGTCCCCTGCATTGTCAGGGGGACTCTTAACCACTGGACCATCTTTTGATAGCTTCTGATGACTTCACTTCTAGTGTGGAAGAAGGACGTTAGCTTCAGAATTCTGCTGATGGTCTCGAACTTTGTTTCAAGGACCAGAAAGAAGCAGTTGAAATAATGCCTAGCATTTATTGAATATCTATATGATAGTTCCTGTGTACTAAACATTGTCACAGATATAATTTGTACCTCGGGGTGATCTGGGATGTCTCAGTCTTTCATATCCATTGTCCAAGGGTTGTCCAAAGATTTGCCAAATATGAAAGAGAAACAGGAAGAAAAGTGAATTTTGAAAAGTTGAAGATGTCTTCTAAAGAGTTCAGTTTGGAACTATCTTATTCCATGATGGAAAATGCAATGATAGTGATTCATGAAAGCATTTGGCTTTATTGAATATATTTCATACTTTGTGCCTTTTGCTTCTTATATGGGCTGTCTCCTCTTTCACACAATTCTCTTGTTTTTATCTCCAAGCTTTTGAAAAGAAAAACAAGGCAGTTATTGGGAGATATGAGTGAGGATCGTGTATGTTAAAGTTATTGACGTCAGGCTTCTTCTTTAAGTCTTGAATGAGAAAATGGGGAAGTGATGTGGATCAATCAATCCAATGCCTGTGTTTAGTCAGTGAGGACACGTTTGTCTTCTGACTTCGGATGCAAGTTGTGTTTTGAGGAGTTTTCCCTTGATAGTAAATAAGGGTGCTTCAGATTCCAGTACTATTCAAAAGCATGCCTGGGAAGAAAAAGAATTTGTTAGTTGTTGAGGGTTTGTGGGAGGGAAGTAGGGGAGGGATGAAGAAGGGAAAGATTTGCAAGTGCATATGACACTGAGCTAGAGGGATCAGTGCTGCCTGCCTGCAGATGCACCCCATTTATGCACTTGAGCATGGCCTGGGGGAGCATTGGCCTGATGAATGCGGAGAGAGATGCGTTTTGATGGAGGTAATTTCCCTCAGATGGGTCTCACCATCCCACGAATCAAAACCTGTCAGCAAGGAGCTAAAGATGGAGTGAAGTTTATTGTACATTGGTTTCCATCGACACCGTCACGCTAGAAGGGTCAAGTGAGAGAGATCATTAGAACTGTGTTGATTTACTGGGCCTGTTGTGCACTTTCCCTGCAGGGCAAGGAGGAAAGAGGCTTTAGGAAGGGAGCTGAGGGGCACTGGGTAGGGAGGGAAGAGCAGGCATGCACAAAATAAATAAAACCCTCACTGGTCTCTGCGGATGAGGGGTGTGCAGACTGTTCATAGGGGATGGGAGGTGGGGGCATCTGTATTGTTTCCCCCGCCCCCTCCTCTTAAAGCCCCTGGTAGATTTGGAGCAGATGCTCTGCCTGGGTCTCCAGGAGAGGCACCAAAGGATTAAAAAAGGGATCTCAAGGGGAAATCCTAACTAGCCTTAGTGGCTAGAGAAATATATCCACTCGACCTCGCCCACCCTTCTTTTTTCTTCCCTCATTCTTTCCTCACCTTTGAGCTCAAAAAGAAACACAGGAAATTTAATTTAGAAGTCAAACTCCCATTTTGGGATATACCAAAGTAGAGAACCAGAGGGAAAAAAATGTCCCACACATTCCAAATGGACATAGGATTTGTGAAGAGAATGGGCCTATGGTTTGTGCTGAGAGAATAGCTAGGTTTCAGCAGTAATATCTCCCTCTGTGATTTGAACTTGCTGAAGTATCCCTATGAATTGTGAAAGTCGCTCAGTCATGTCTGACTCTTTGCCACCCCATGGACTATACAGTCCGTGGAATTCTCCAGGCAGGAATACTGGAGTGGGTAGCCGTTCCCTTCTCTGGGGGTTCTTCCCAACCCCAGGGATTAAACCCAGGTCTCCCACATTGCAGGTGGATTCTTTACCAGCTGACCCACCAGGGAAGCCTGAAGTATCCCTAGCACTGCATTGATTGGAAAAAAGCCCGTGGTGGTAGTTCAACAGGATATGGTCTAGTCCTGCCTATCCCCAAAAAGGCTATGTACACTCCTTTTATTTCCCCTAAAGCTGTTTCCTGCTTGGCCTGGAGGCTTAATAAAATGGTTTGCTCATCTACAATGTTCTATAGAGATTTTCATTTTGAAATTTCCATTTATATCTCTTATTCACTTTTAGTGGTGGTAGATAAAATTCAGAAAAACTTCCTAGTGGCTCTGGTAAAGAAAAATATAGTGAGGCCTGTGCTCATTGGAACCCTTAATTCTTTTCATACGGTTCAACATATGGAATAGCCAATTAGCTGAAATTAGAAACAAGTTCCTTTGAGAAAATGTTAAGTATGAGACTACTAATTGGGAGTCCTTTCCCTAGGTTCCTGGTTATGGAGGCATATGGTTGGTAGAAAGGGGTTGGGATCCTAGGATTGAGCTAAGGGTCCTAGTGATCCTTCTTCCCTTGGAAATTAATTAAGCACTACTTCCATTCTGCTACTAGTCTTTGGAAGAAATGCTTACGTGAGATACCTGAGGTTTTGGTAAAGTTAAGAAGTAGGTTCTCGAGTAAAATGGCTTGGGTTCCATTTCTGGCTCTGCTGCTTAACTGTTTGTGAGACTTGGGCAAGTTAAATCTCTCCAAACCTCAGTTTTCTTACATATAAAATGATCTACTATGTATGTCATAGTACCTGTTATCTTTAAGGTTGTTAAAAACAGCTAAATGAGATATTGCATGTAAAGAACTTCATATAGTACCTGGCACATAGTAAGCACCCACACCTAAATAATAGTGGCTATAGTATAATCATGATTGTTTTAATTTATGATTATTAAAGACAAGAATACTACTTTTTTTCTTTGAACCTGGCTCAATGTTTTACAGTAGTTTAGATTACATTAATTATATGCCCACTGTGGATTTGCTGATGGTTATAATGAAAAAGGCAGACAAATTATGTAGGCAGTATTATGTTCTACTAATACACTGTGATTAAGTGATGATAACGCATGTGTAGGATTCTTTAGTTCTTCAATAGCCACCAACTTTTCTTAGCTTCTTTCTTCCTTGCTAGAAGGCAGGTGCAGCACAAGGGAGAAAATGAACGTTTCTCAAGCTGAAAGAACCAAAGTAAGACTGAGAAAGTACTCCTGACTACTTTTTCAGAGAACTGGGCTAGTTAGATTGAACACAGAAAGCTGTATAGCTGCCTTGCTTTTGACCAGGAGCAGGTTTCTCAGAGGAACAAAGACAACTCTATTGTTGGGGTTGAGAGTAAAGGTCTTTTAAAAGTTCTTGTGTTTCTGTAGCTCTCTTGGTTGCCTTTCCTCTTGACTCTGGTTTTTGGGACACCCAGAGACACACACTGCCTACATACTGCAGGAATATGAACTTTTGGAGGCTTGCTTTTTTTTTTTTAAACCCAGCTCTGAAGCACCACACATAAGGTCAAAGTTTGTTTCAACACTTTCAACCTGACCTTCTATTGGTTACCTTTTATAAATAAGGTCAAAGAAACTGTCCTGGCCCATGATGAGAATGTTATGTGTCTATGGAGTAAGAGGGTTTCCTGGGATATCTGAGAGGATAGAATCTTTGTCTAGATATGTCAAGTTCTAGAATATGCTTTTAGGGGTGAAGAAATACCCAGGAAGGCCACCTACTTTTAGATGTTTCTAATCTTAGGACTGGGCTTTTGATTACAGGTGAGAGGTTATGGGAAGAAGGTGGAAAAAGAGAAAATAACTGTTAAAGTTGGATAAAGTGGCAGGGTTTAGGTCCTGATGGAAATATAACATATATGAGATTCTAACATTGAACAGTGCTGGGTGTGAATAGTAGCTTTAAAATGCTGTAGGAGAATTGTTTTAGTTGCTAAGTCGTGTCTCTTTTGCGACCCCCTGGACTGTAGCTCACCTGACTCTTCTGTCCATGGGATTTCCCAGGCAAGAATACTGGAGTGGGTTGCCATGTTTAGTCATTCTAGGGACAGTATGCTATATGCTAGCTTGTTCAGTTTCCTATCTGTTTTTTCTGTTTGTGTGATCCTTAGTTCTTAACACAAGGTTGGCCAGCATATAATCAATAAATTATAATTTCACTGGTATTTATCTTGTGAATGGAGGCTAGCTTGTTTCAACCCTTTTCTTTTTCCCTGAACAGTCAGAGGATGACGAAAAGCTGAAAAAGAGGAAGGAGCGGTTTGGGATTGTCACAAGTTCAGCTGGAGCAGGAACTACAGAGGATACAGAGGTAAAATATGCCTGGAATGCTTCACAGGGCCTTTGAATGGAAAATGAAGACAAACAGAATGGAGAAATGTTTTATTTCCCTGCTACTTCTTAGGTGCCTAAATGACAAGATTTTTGGTCCTTTGCTTGATATCTGTTTTCTGGATAAAGTGACCCTACTGAATTCCATCAGTATACTTTAGTAATATACTGTTAGAGCCAGTTAACCTAGTCTGAAAGAGCACAAGATTTTGAATCAGGTAAACTTGGTTAAGTGACTGTGCTACTTAGTATTACAATATACTACTTATAAGTTATAGTAATTTTTTGAATCTCAGGTTCATCATCTGGAAAGTGGAGATAATAAAACCTACCTCGAAGCAGTATGTTAATCATGAAGTGACTCTGCGTAAAATGTTTGACAGTGTTTGTCATATTGTCATATTGTTCATTATTTAGTAAATAGCAATGTCTCTGATTATTTCCAAGCCGATTTCTTTCATCATTTAATGCTGCCATATCCAACCCAGAAACAAATATAATTGTGCCTAACTTGCCTCTGAAATAGGACAGTTGGGCTCAAATGAGACTTGTTTTGTTTTGTTTTTGGCTGCATTGCACCACATGTGGGATCTTAGTTCCTTCACCAGAGGTTGAACCCACGCCCCCTGCATTAGAAGCACAGTATGTAACCACTGGACCACCAGGGAAGTCCTCATATGAGACTTCTTGTAATTATCATTTTCTTTACATATGGTTTCTGAAAATGAAAGAATGGCTTTATTTGTCAGGACGAATGCATCCATATACCAGCATTCTTTGGAGTAACATTCATTGAGACTGAGCATTGGCAGACTGCTCAGAGCATTGGCAGACTGCTCAGGGCATTGACAGACAATAATGATTCGCTGGTTTGAGAGTATCCATAATAGAAACCAAGTGTCTGCAAAGGTGTACATGAACAGTTAAAATAATGATAGAAACTTCTTAGTTGGAGAGGAATTTGAAATGGTTCTTCCATTTAATCCAAATTTATTTCTTTCCATCTGTCTCTAGAGATGACCTCTTTAAATCTGTTCCCTCATATACTCAAAATCTTACGGTCCCTATGAATAAATATCAGGGTCAATTTTGTAATAAACCCTGAAAACTTCAGAATCAGATCAGTTTACAGTCTTCATTAAGAAAAAACTAAGAGTTTGCATTCTTTGTGCTGCTAATTCAAAATAAAGCATTACCTATTGTAAGTAAATGTCTGCCTGCTTGCTGACTTGCCAGGATGAGCTAGAAGTAAACTTAGACTTGTTTTAATTCTGGTTAAAATTACCCCCTCTTTGGGACTTTCCTTGTGGTCCATTGGTTTAGAATCCGCCTGCCAGTTCAGGGTACATGCATTTGATCCCTGGTCTGGGAAGATCCTAACATGCCACAGGGCAACTAAGCTGATGCACCTCAACAACTGAAGCCCACATGCTTAGAGCCCAAGATCCACTACAAGAGAAGCCTCTGCAGAGAAAAGCCTGCGCACTGGAACTAGAGAGTAGCCCCCACTCACTACAACTATAGAAAACCCATGCATGCAGCAACAGACTCAGTGCTGCCTTAAATAAATTAATTAAAAAAAAAATTACTCCCTCTTTACCGAGGAAACTATTGTTAAACCAGGCATGCTCACTAAGTTGGTACATTTGACCTCCACGATAAGGCAGATGAGGATTTTATTGAGTAGAAAAGAATAATGGCTTTTGTTGGGAGAGTTAGTGTTTGTAAGGGAGTAGTAACGTTTGAGGCTGATGGAGTTTATATGAACCAGATGACTTTAATTTGATTCCAAAGAATTGTATCAGTAATCCAAGATTGTATCAGCTTTTTTTTTTTTTTTTTTTTTGGCCATGTACCATACAGGATGTTGAATCTTAGTTCCCTGACTAGAGATTGAACCTATGCCCACTGCATTGGAAGCGTGGAACCTTAACCACTGGACCACAAGGGAAGGCCCACTCAACTTTCCTTTTCTTTTCTCTCCATGGAAAGCAGAAAAATAATGTATTCCAAAATATAGCAGAAATAAGAAATTCATCCTGAAAATAGTATAATATGTTAAATACATTGGCGTAATACTGGTTGGACAGATTTTCCCTCTGAACATGTTCTCCTACTGACTGCCCCACCAGAGTCTTACTGTCATACAACAGTTTTTAACCACTGCTGATTCTTATGTTGTGAGCAGACAGGAGCCATCTTCAAATCCACAGATTCCAAGGAGAGAATAACGTTATTTCTCAGAAGAACAGAACTTTCAATCTTGGAAGAGGGCATAAACATTTTATAGAAGCAGTATGGTTTAGATTAAATAGGCACATCATTCATCAAAGTGTAAAAAAGATGACAGGAAAAAAATACCGCGTTGTAAAATAAGATATTCAAATGTTGTGTGAACGTTTAAGGCAGCTGATGGCCAAAGTGGGTGTGTTAAGGAAGGTAGCTTGGATACGAAGGTGATTTTACATCTAGAGGAGTTCTCTTCCTGACATCAGTGACTGAGCACTGGCAAACAGGTCTTCTTTCTTGAGGCCAGTGAAACTTGAGGTACCAGATGGTTTCATTTTTCAACTGTGGTTTAAAGAGGGTTGAGTTGGGCCAGAATTGCAATCAGCCAAAAGAGATAGCCGCATACTGGACAGATCACCAACATAGTGATGGTAACTCCTCAGTTGGGACCTTTAGGGATGAACCAGAACACCAGGAAGCCAACAAAGCCCCAGAAGACGCTCATCATGATCAGCTTTTCTTTTTAACCTAAATTAAACCTTCTCTGTGAATGGAATTTTGGGGAAAACCCCTTCTTTGCTGGGGACAGTGGTTAGAGTGAGAACTCGTACTATTTTGTGAATCACTTACAGAAGAAAAATATCTTTCTTTCTCTTCCTCTACCCATTTTGTGCCCTCTCTCCAACACTGCTTCCTTTAAGAGATCCATGTTGGGGCGGCCCCCACCCCACATTTATTCTGTTATCATTGAAGATTTATATGTTTTTCTGTGGATTTGGAGGCCTAAGAAATAGTTGCCGATTGGGCCTAACTGCCCAGAAGGGCATCCCCTTCACATTCTCCATAATACAGTGTTGGTCAGCCTTTTGTCCTTTGAAATTTCCCATTTCTCCACTTACTGGAAGACTTTCCCCGGCCTGTTGAAGGATCCATTGTTTCCAGACTAACTTGCTGTACAGCTGAGTGGCCCTCTCTCCTTTTGGAATCTTGGCTTTTCTAGCACTATTCTCTTCCTCCCCCCACCCCACTTCCTACCAAACTGCCCTAAGTAGATAACTGGAGAGATTTAGACATTAAATCTCTGGCTGCCAGCTTAAGCATGGCCTTCCCTCCTCCTTGGACCTTGTGATAGTCCATGTGAGTTTGGATTAAAGCAGCCAGGAACCTGAGCCACTGTTGTCTTGCAATCTAATTTTTTTCTTCTTGCTTCTTTATAGGCAAAGAAGAGGAAAAGAGCAGAGCGTTTTGGAATTGCCTGATGAAAAGCTTTTGATGCTTTCTGTTCTCCAGTGGTTTCCACCTCTTTGACTTCCTGGTCACATATATACCTAAATGCACAGTTATGTGCCTAGGTCCTGCCTTGCAATGAGGGAGCATGTACCCCAGGTACATCTGTGAACTCCAGCAGCAGTTTGACTTATTGCAGTTCCAACTTTAAGGTTTTTGTTGTTGTGTTGTTGTTTTTTAATTATTATTTTGCTTGTTAATAAAAAAAAAATAGAAAAAAGAACAATGTGTTTTCTCAGGTGCTCCTTTGAGTTCTTAGAGCCAGATTAGACCAGATAAGGAGATATTCATCAAATATTATAGAGAATTAGCAACAATGCGTTTATCCTTTAGAAAAGAGGAGGAGGAAAAGGATTGAGTATGTGCCTTTAAGCCTATTTATTTCCTTCTCTCATACTCACAGGCATCCTTTTACTTCTTTATTCTCCATGAAGAGGCCAAGTTTCACCCTGAATCTTTGCTTCAACAGGTTGAAATGACCCATTAGAATAAAATACAATACTGTAGGTTTTAGGAGGTGCAAAGTATATAAACACTAGGGCTAGAGATTGGTAGTCTGTTACGGAATGGAGTGCAGAGTGCCTATTCTGGAGTCTGGAACGGCCCTAATTTCAAGAGTGACTTAACTGGTTGCATTTGAAGCCAACATGTGGAATCCTGTTGGTTATGCAGTTCAGGAAAGCAGTTTGGCCGGGTACCCCTCAGAACTAGAAGAAAGTATGTAGGGATTCAGAGTATGACAGGATGTCAGAGGTGTTAAAAATTATTGCCTAGATTGTTGGGAACATAAGCTGTAGACTAGAGCCTTCTATTTTCTAATCAAACCCTACACTAGTTCAGTTTGTCTTCTGTTGCAGAAATATGCTTTTGCAGTTTTGGTAGCAGTTTTTCTTGGATATTACTAAAATCCATTTTCCTTGCCAAGCCTTCTACTTAGAATTTGGCTCTCCCTAAGCAGGGCTGCTTATTTGCATTTGAATTTCATGTAGATCTGAGACCTGCTATTTAATCTTTTTGGACATGTTGGTATAGGATTTCTCCTCTTAATCTTTTGTACTATACATCTATATAAGGTTGGGCTTTGGGGTTTGGTAGTAAAACTTAAGAACCTGGCACCTTACCTGAAGACTTTGGTTTCATGACCAGATCTCATGTTGCTGTGGTGTAATTAATTCATTTTTCCCGTTTCTACTAACACCTCTGTCTGGTTTTGTAATTAACAGAAGAATAATGTTTGATTACCTTCCTAACAAGAACCTCTTTCCACAAAGTCTCTTTGGTTCTTGGAGGACAGGGACCTAAGTTTAGATGCTTTAGGAAAAAACGGTGTCTTGGGGAGCAGATGCAAAGACTGCCCATTTGTTGTGAATTTTGCCCCATTCTGAGACTTTGGAGAAATGCACAAAAGGGAAGGTTGATTAAACTTCTTCCTCCTCTTCTCTCTTGGGCTCTACTCTCTGCTTCTCTTTTCTTTAGGCCCTGATCCTAAAGCTAGCTTTTCCTCTTTTACTCTCTGAAAATGGAACCAGAGAGAGAATTAGTTCAGTTTTGTATCTTTACAGAGATTATAGATTCAATAGGGGTTTTCTACCCAAAATAAGAGGTAAAATAGAGCAGATGCTCATAGAGAGGAGTGGAGCACTAAGTCCTTCAGAAGTTTTCTTCACTTTGTCTCCTTATCCTCTGTAATGTTCCAGAAAGGTATTCAGACTCTGCACCCCCAACCCCTGTCCCCAGGATTCTCTTCCTGGAGCCTAATCATTCTTCTCCATACTTAACTCACTTTCCCCATATTTTTGACCCAGCTCTGTGTGAGTCACTCAGTTGTGTCCAGCTCTTTGCAACTCCATGGACTATACAGTCCATGGAATTTTCCAGGCCAAAATACTGGAGTGGGTAGCCGTTCCCTTTTCCAGGGAATCTTCCCAACCCAGGGATAAAACTCAGGTTTCCCACATTGCAGGTGGATTCTTTACCAGCTGAGCTACCAGGGAAGCCTAGAATTGCTCATCAGGCTTGTGTGGGTTTTTTATTAGCCCATTTCATCCTATTCTAGCAGCTGTTCTTAGGTTGGTCAAAAGTCTCTCACCTCCAAGCCTGATCACCAAATCCTCCTCTTCCTGTCTCACTGTAATCATTCCATATATACTTTTTGAGCATGACTACTTCAGGATTCCTACGTTTTTTACTAATTCAGTCCTAAAATAGTAAGTTCTTTGAGAGGCAGAACAGGCATCCAGCCTTGCAGTTCTTTATCTGGGATCCAAGTACCCTTCCTTCCTATCCTCCAGTCTCTTTAGTGTAGCTAATCCAGGATCCAGATGTAGTTAGCTAACTCCAGTCTTCTTTTCCCTGTTTTGAAGCTGTGACATTCTCTGCATACCTGGAAGCTCTTAATGAGGGAGTCTATAAAAGATGTGGAGAGAGCCAGCTTCCTCCGCTGTAAATCTGCACCTTTTTATGGTTCTCTAGGATCATTCTGTTTTTCTCCACCATCACTATAAACCGCCCTTCCCCCCAACCCCAAATCCTGGGAATTTACTTCTGAAGATACAAGGCTAGAAGCTTCTGTGGGGGCGAGGGCTATAAAGAAGGAAGATGCGAATAACAGCACTTCTTGGTGTTGAGTCCTGTTGCCATGTCTGACATGAGAAACAGATCCGGTGGAAGGAAAGACCTAATATAAATAAGAATATAAGAATATATTCTATAATAAATGTTTTTCCCTGTTCTCTTTCATGAGGACCCCCTGACAGTGTCACTCATCTCTGATTATTGGACTCCACCAAAATCTAATGTCCCCCTCTCGTGCAGCATGTCAACACACTCTTCTTGTATTTCCTTCCAAAGAGACTGAAAAATACCAAGTTTTAAGATTTTGGACTGCCATTGAGCCTAAAGTACTCCCAGCTTTCTCTTTATTTCTTTTCCTTTCTCAGTTATCCCTGCATTTAATTTTTCTATCTCTCATATCACTATTAATAGAATGAAGTATTGTATAGCAACTACTTCGGTATAATTCCTTGTTCTGCCACACTAGCTCAACTGGCTCCAAAACCCGGGGAAATTACTTAATCATTCTTGACTCTTTGATTCTGTGCCAATAGCAACCTTATTGTGAAGGTTGCTGTGAGAACTGATACTGTCATATTTATGTAAGGAGCACAGTTTGCTTATCATATATTGTAATCATTCAGTAATTATTAGCTCTTAATTTTACTCGGTGATTTATAGTAGAAGTACTTTCTTTTTTCCTGAATAAGTTACAGCTAGAGAGGGTAGGGGGCTGAGTGTACTAGTTTGAGAGAATGTATGTGTATGCATACCACATACGCAAATGCTTTGGGGGATTCTGAGAGTGAGAATAGGTAGGAGTTGTCCCAATTGTTACCTTAGACACCCAGCTCACTGACAGGAAAGCTGGCTTTGTGGCTGGAGCATTGACTTCCCAGCTTCTGCCCCACCATACACCAGAAGCTGTAAATGCCCCTGCCTGCTGGTTTTTAGCTTGGGGCCCCTGGTGTGGGCAGAGACAAAGTATAGGGTAGCTACTCATCCATTAGGTTGCAGATGTTTGAGGGTAAACATCATCTTGTAACTTCTTGGTGTTCTCTCAAGGTAGGAAACCTTGAACCTTGGGTGGGGTGGGGGAATCTATTTTTACCTGGGGCAAAATGTAGGGGTAGGTGTGGGTAAAGCAGTTCCTTGTGGGGAGGATACAATGTGTAGCACTTCAGCCCTCTCTCAGCTTGGTAGTTGGTCTGAGCTGGG
Source organism: Giraffa tippelskirchi (assembly GCF_054371585.1). Taxonomy (NCBI): domain Eukaryota; kingdom Metazoa; phylum Chordata; class Mammalia; order Artiodactyla; family Giraffidae; genus Giraffa; species Giraffa tippelskirchi. The sequence continues at coordinate 156,832,019 of NC_137278.1, forward strand.
GTCAGTCTGCTAACCGAACTGACAGGATAGGGTAAGCACAGTGGCACATTGAACCCATATTGTCCTCCATTCTGGATCAGATTGATGTCACAGGACCTTTCCTGCTTTCAGTTACAGGCAAGATTCTTTTGCCACTCCCCCACCCCCACCCCCACCAATTTGTATGCTCTGGGAAGTGTGCTCCAGGGACATGGGAGACATTTTTATAGTAGAATGAAAGTATTTAAGATGCTTAACCATTCTTGGAACACCGGAAGTTCAAAGTTGGGTTGGTTTGTGGATTTTGCTGAAATTTTGTTGAGGAAACCTAGGGTCAGGGAACTGCAGGAAAATAGGATAGATATTATCTGAATCATCTCAAGAGGACTTAGATCTTCTGCTCTGTGGAGGCTGGGAGAGGGTTTTGTAATCTCTGGGACTGTTCAGGATCAAGCCTCCAGTGAAGAGTTGGTCTAGGTTCCCTTTCTTTCCCATCTTCTGCCCAACCTTCCTTGGCTGCAAGCCCCAGCTCTCATCCCAAAGACTCCCATCTTCTTACTCCTTAAGCACAAAGTTTCATCCTCTCTCAGATCCTCTGCTTCCTGGTCTCCGAGGTGTAAATGTGGCGCTTGATTAGGGAGAAGAGCTTAACGCTGAATTCTAAACTCTTTGACTGCTTTTATTTTTCTTTTTTCAGGTTCAAGTGCTGGATTGTGTCATGTGACCATCCCAAAACTCAGAGCACCCTATGGCCATCTTTGCCCTCTGTCACATAACTTGAAAACTGCCTGATGGCCTTTTTGCAATGGTTCCCTCCAGGAAGACTTGATCTCAGTGAAGAGGTCCTTTCCCGGCATTCCAATGCCCCTGTCAGCCCCATACTCCTCAGACACCCTTAACAAACAAAGGCAATCACACACACGGTGTAACAAATACACAAAGTAAATAATAATTACACTAATTATGATCAGAGGGGCACTGGCCAGGTCCACACACATCATAAGGTGAGAGGGGGTACTAGTTCCCACTAGTTTGCTGGGCTATGCCCCCAAGCCTCTTTACCCCATGCCTCTTTGGGGGTGAGGAAGACCAGGGGAATGAGACTTCAACTCATAGATTTATGTTCATAAGAGAATGACCTTCCCCCAAAGGTCTTTATTTGGTGGCATTAAAGGGGCGTATTCTAAGTGTCCCCAAGTCTACTGCCCCAGCTCTCTAGAATTTGTAGAGGGAAGTCACCTGATGCCTATTGCCCAGTCCCCACCCTGTGCCAAGATCAAGAGACATGGGCATTTGACCTTGGAGGAGGCATCTTCTGTTCTTCACTTCTCTGTTCCTTTCTTTCCACCAAGGAAATGTGAATGGTTTTGGTGGTCAGGGGCATCTTGTTCTCCAAGATTGGAGCAGAAGGAGTGATGAAGAACAGGGCCAGAGAGGAGAGACTGGGGGTCAGTACTGCTGCTGCGTGGGAGGAGGCAAGTTGAAATGAGCTCTTGCCCATTCCTGTACCAAAACACCTCATCTCACTTTTTCACTACGGGAATGGGAATAAGATGCCAAAATTCACCACCATCACCTTTCCAAGGGTGGTTACATACCTTTGCCCCTTCCACCAGCTGGGCCAGGCAGGAAAGTCATGCTCTCGGGAAGAACAAGCCTTCCAGGTCAGCTCTCCAGCTCAGGTTTTACTTGTGTTCTGTATTGTTTGCATCAGACCCATGACTGCTGGCTCTACTCAGAGTGTGTTTTGCTGAAGGTTCTTTCCCCCTCCACTCCTGATATCCTCCAGGCTCCTACATGGAGCCAAGAGGTCTGGAGGTGAGGTATGGATAGGGTATGGATCAGAAGGTTCTCAGCTCCTTGGTGTCAGGCACTGTCCAGCTGGGAGGCAGAGGGGAACTTGTACTCTGAAGCCTGTGACTCCTCTAAGCCTCACATCTCTTCACCACTACTCTGGTGCCCTGGTTATCTGTCCCACAGCGAGAGGTATTTTATGTCCATAAAGTGCCCGTGGTAAGTGCTCAGAATTCATCTCTTGGCTGTGGCGGGTGCTGCTATTTTCTCATTCCATCGAGGGGAAGAAACTGAGGCACAGTGAGTCCAGAGGAGGATGGGTCAGGATTGGGAAAGGAATGAATAGGCCCAGCTAGTGACCTGGAGTGGCAACCAGTCCCTGCCTGCTTTCCAGCTTTCCAAAGCAAGGAGTCTCCATCCTTCCCAACCTCTGCTCTAACTGGCCTTGTCAGATGCTTTTCCCCACTGTATCATCCCCTCCCTGCTGCCAGGTACTGCTAGATTCCAAAAATAAAAGATAAAAATAATTATAGACACTCTGCTCCCTTGTTCTACCCCCTTCCACCCTGAGCTTTGGGGTTGGGGGACTGAAAGGTCCCCCTTCCAGAATCCCTTCCACCTCGGTCTGCTGGCTCTATTCTCTAGCCCAGAGCAGTGATTTGGATTCAAATGCCCTGTATCCTTCAGCCTCCCTACTCCTTTCTTGACTCCTGACCCTTCACAGACCTGGGGACTCTGGGCTGTCTCTCCTCTTCTTTTTTACGGTCCTGAAGATAGAGGCAGGGAGCAGAGGCATTCCGCAGGCTCTTTGGTCTCTCTCTTGGCTGGGGGGAATTTGGGCAAAAGCAGGCCACACCTCTGCCTAAGGAAGTCAGTACCTTGAGGGTAGACCTGAGGGTTAGTTCTGTGGCTCTCATACAGATCTGGATGTTGAGCCTCTCCCTCCCACCCTCCCCCCACCCCCCCACCCCCCCACCCCAGCTCCTAAACCCTAACCTCTTACCATTTCTGTGACTGCTGGAATTCAGTTCAACCCGTTTGGCTCAGGAAGTTTAAGTAGGGTGATTTGGGGTTGGAAACTTCCATGTCAGCCCTCTTGCCCTCTACTCCCATTCTCAACCCTGGAAGCTTTAAACAAGTGCTTAAGTAGGTGAGTATTGAGGGAGAACAGGGTTTGGGGAATAAGGGACAAATGGGGCACAGTGGGCAGGGGCCCATCTATTTAAGTAAAGCCAAATACCAAAAAATGAGATACCAAAAAAATGAAAAGTCATAATAAATAAATAAATAAAATCTCCAGATCCTCACTTTTGCCCCTGCCCTCACTTCCCTTCCCCCAGCCACTGCTGGAGGGAGAAAGAGAAGAAGCTAAGAATGGATTTTGATTTCCTCTCTTACTGAGAATGGTAGTCAGGGGACCTCCCCAGCCATACCAAGCCCCTCACCTTGCCAGTGGAAGAAAGGAGGCTTGGTGTGGGGCTTTCTCTTAGTACTCCACTTCTGTCTCTTTCTCATGGTTATCTCTGCCTAGTCTCTGTCTCTCCTGCATCTCTATCTCTTTGCCTTCTCACTGCTGCTCTTTTTGTTCCTCTGTCTCTATCCCTCTGCTCTACCTCTGTCTCTACGTCTCTCTTTCTTCTTGCCAAACCTTCTCACCTCAAACATTCCCCACCTGACCATGCCCCTCCTCTCCCCCCTTTCCCCCAAACCCCTCACCCCTCAATCCCCCACCTGCCTCCCTCAGTTGTATTGCACACCGTGTGGGCAAGGAACAAGGTGTGATGTTACATCTGAAGAGGTGGAGGGAGCTCTAGGGCCTGGGGAGCAGGGGGTCAGGGCTGGGGGGGTCTAGGGGCAGGGTCTGTTGGGGAGGCATCCGCTGTCCCCCACCTTAGGAGCAGCCACAGCGATCCACCACCATGCCAGGGATCTTGCCGTAGATAATCTGCTGCTTGTCATTGAAGTAGAGCATGTTGATTGGGGACATCTTGGTGGGTGTGCAGCAGGGCCCGGCAGAGCCTCTTGGGTTAGCCTGTTGCACCAAGTGGGTGTGCGGATACTTTTGCATAAACATGTACTCGCACTGGCCGGAGCAGTAGTTGGCCTTGTAGCGTTTAGGAGCGATGATCCAGTCCCAGCCAAAAGCCTCAAAGTCCACAGTGAGGGGGTAGCGGCAACAGCGGGACTCACTCGAATGTTCATCGCAGTCCAGGCCCAGGTTCCGCCGGGACCGTTTTGTGTTCTCTAGGACTCGAAGCTCCATAAAAGGATGCTGGGGGTGAGGGAGAGGAGAAAGAGATGTAATAGAGCCTTGAGGAGCTCTTACTCCCTGTTTCTTCTCACCTGCCCCTCAACAGGGGCAGGAGAACAGAGACCAGTGATTTCTCAGCTTCTCCAGTGCTCCCCTCCCCAGCCCCTGTTTTCTACCCACTTTTCTTGCCAGCTAGCCATGTCTCCCTAAACTCACCTCTGATTCTCTCCTGGCAACCTGACCCTCATCAGCCCCTTGGCCCAAGGTCTCAACAATAGCCCATCTTTGTTGTCCCGTGAATCTATTAACTCACACCTTCACCCCAAATACAGTTTTTAACTGTTGGCCTGCCTTGGATCTCTGAAAACTGGTAGCACCCCATTACCACCATCACCACCACCACCTAACACCTCTAGAGTCAGCTCCGGGCCTAGAAAAATCATGCTGGTCCCTAACCCCCTTTACATTCCTGGTCTACCATTTCCAACACCCCACCTCCTCAGGGCCAGGTTATACATATCTGCCAATATCTCAGGCTCCCTGCTCACCAGCCCCTCAGCTCCCGGCCCCAGGGAGGTGACAGCCAGGTCTGTGCCACTAGGATCGAAGGCGTTGATCTCGATTCCCCAGTTGCTCTGTGGCTGGCGGAACCAGCTGTGTAGTACTTGCTTGAAGTCGATGCTTTGCCAGTGGCCGGAGCGTGAGTGCAGGTCAATTTTGAGTGAGCGGATACGGATGTGACGCCGGCCTCCGCCCCCTACCCCTGCAGTCCCTTCCCCAGTTAGTGGTTTCAGTCGCAAGATCTGCAAGTAGACTGTGGCTGGGCGGGGCACAGGCCGGAGATACACCCACAGCTGGGCCTTCAGTACCTTTGTGAACATCACCTTGGGGCTGAAGTGGAAATGGCAGCAAAGAGGGCTGCCATCTGTCTGCACCGCAGGGTCGGCTGATAAGAGAGAAGGGGGCACAGTATCAGCAAAGAGTGTTTGTGGAGGAGGTCAGCAGCCCTGGGGGCATTGACAACTCAGACTCCTCAGTCTGTGTTTTCCAGTTCTTTACCCTCACTGTCCTGTCACTGGTACCTTGAACAGCAACCCCACTCTCCTGGTAAGATAATGGCTCATCAGGCCTTACTAATCTGCACCCCTTCCTTAAATGTTTGTCTTAATGCATAGGTTCCTCTCTACCAGGTAAGCTGCAAAAGTAGTTATTGGGGAATTCTTCACCTGCAGTCTTCCCTTCCTCCAACTTTCCCCAGAATATAGGGCTCCAACTTTTTCTGAACCTTTGATGCTCCCCATAAAAGCCAGAATTCATACCACACCTGTCGTCCTCAGGTCACCTTGCCCCATTTCTGCTCTGTTTTTTCTGGTGGCCAGATGTAGCCTGGCACAGGCCCCCCCAAAACAGATGGCCTCAGGGAATGGATAACCCAGGGTCCAGATAGGGAGCAAGGACTAAATTTATTCCATGAAGTAAACCAGAATTCAAATCTAGGCTTCCTGCATCATTCCCACTAGAAATAACACACCCAGAAGAATGGAACTACTTAAGCACTCCCAATGTATCTGGGCTTCCCAGGTGGTGCTCCACCTGCCAATGCAGGAGACAAGAGACCAGGGTTTGATTGCTGGGCTGGGAAGATAGCCTGGAGAAGGAAGTGGCAACCCACTCCAGTATTCTTGCCTAGGAAATCTATGGACAGAGGAGCCTGGCAAGCCTGTCCATGGGGTTGCAGAGTTGGACGTGTGTGCGCGCACATGCATCTGACTGCTCAATCCCTTGACCCTGAGAAAAGTTCCTTCAGCTGCTTCCTTCTCCTCACCATTAATGCCTCCACTTTCAAGAAAGGGAAGAACTACCTTTGTGTATTTTTTCTCCTACTTTCCCAAGGCATCAGAAATAAAGTTCAACAAATCAGATCAACTGTAATGTCATCTCTCCTCTGAGCTTCCTTTGGTTTCTCAGTACAGTGCCTATACGTCTGCAAGAAGTCAGTAACACCCCAGCTTTACATTTTGGCCAATTTCCCCTTGTTTTGGATCATAATCTGACCATTCTTGAGTTTAAAGGATGATTCTCAATATCTGCTTCTGTTTCCATTTCAGTTCCTCTCAGTTCCCCTTTCTAATCTCAGTTGGGAATGCCCTAAATCATGTTTCTATTGGTTTTGAATATCTATTATCACTCTTAATAGCCTGAGGAAGAACTAGGAATGAACTTCCAGAGCCACGAAAGGATGATCAGAAAGTCCAAGCCCATTATGTATCATGCCCAGGTCTGCATAATCATGGAGAATTTATCATTTGTTGCTTCATAATCATTCCCCCATTCCCCATCCTAGGAGATACCAGGAGGATACTCCAAGTGAAATGGGGAGGAAAGTGCTCACTGATCTTCAGATGTTCAGGAACCAAGACACAAAGTTCCTTTGCAGCTTTCTTTCCCTAAGTTCTTCAAGCTTCCAGAGCACTGGTGGTTCAGTTATCCTCCTGCTGGATTTTCAGTGATGGGGCTGGAGTTTCAGTGATGGGGCGGTGGGGTAGAGTTTGGGAAGTGGAGTTTCAGGAATGAGGAGAGTCCCTGGGGCAGGGTAGCTGCTGGTGAGATGGACAGTGACAAGCAACAATCCAAATAGCATACTATGCCTAATTTCAGTATAGAGATGGTTTTATTTTCCTGCCTGTCTTCACCATTAAGGACTAATCTCCACGAGGGCAGACACTGTGTTGATAGTGCTTCTGTATTGCTCACCAGTGTAGCTTCATTGCCTCCCACAGTACTAGGCCATGCTCAGTAACATGCTGAATGAACTCCCTAAGCTCCCCATCTTAAGTTACACAGGCAAGTGCTCAAAAGTTCTTCCTGGCATAAACCTTGTTCTTTGGCTACAATTAAAGTGGGTTTAATCACTGCCTGACTCATTAACCAATATGTGACCTTATTCACCAAGCTTCTCATTGTTACAGATAATAATCCTTGCTTCATAGGAGTGCTAAGCATTAAATAAAGAATGTGAAAATAGTAGTAGTTTCTCAGTTGGTTTATTATTAGTTTTGTAAACTCTAAACATGTATCCCTACCTAAACATGACCCGAGGCTTAGTGATGGGGGACTAGGTTCCAGGGCCCCATCCTTCTAAGGCTTTGGTTCCTTCAGGCAGAGTCCCCCATCCTCACCCCTGGGAATCATCATACACTTCTCCCCCAGTCGATATGAGGACAGTTGGTACCACAAGGGGACAGGATGGAGACATTCGGAGAAAGGGAAAGGAGAAGGGAGAGTCTGGAGAGGGTGAGGGAGATAAGAATAGAGAAGAGACACTTAGAGATGAAGACAGACATCTAGAAGAGATAGAAGTGGAGGAGAGAAGCAGAGCGGAAGATCACGGTGGGGGAGAAATATGTTTGGGAGCTGGAGAACACTGGGAGAGGAGGAGGGATGCTAAAGGAGTTGAATGGGGGTTAGGAAGCTGAAAGGAGGTAGGCAGCTAAGACTAGTGGGGTAAGGAGAAAGGATAGAAGAATACAAGGGGAGGAACAAAGAAACAGGTAGAGTCACAGAGGAAACCAGGGGCTTGAGAGAGTCCCCAATGCACACACAGACCAGCTCTCAAGGGGAGGGGAAGGAGCCACATCTGTGTTGGATTGATCGGGTTGGTGGCAGGCAGCAGGTCAGGTTTAGTAGGCGGCTCTGGTCTGGAGAGAGGTCACTGCACTATTTTCAGCAAAAGCCCAACCCCCTCCCTGCTCACCACCTCCTCCTCTTCCCACACCCCCCACTCCCAAACACCAAACACACTTTCCTTACCCTCGCTGGAAAGCCTAGGGGCAGGAGGTTGGACAGAGAGGCCAGGGGCCTCTGGGTGTAGAGAGGAGAGAGAGAAACTGAGGGGCTGGGCTTGGCTCCGTGAAGGGCAAGGGGGCTGGGTTCCCAGGATGGAAGCTGGGGTGGGAGAGCCTGAGAGGGTGGAGGGAACTAGGGCAGGCAGTGCAGCCTAGGAGAGGTGGGGGCTGGGGTCCAGGGTAGAGGGCTGGGGGAGGGGAGGGAGGGGGAGGGGAACGGAGGCCATCTCTGCTGACAAACACCTCCCCCGATTAGCAGAGCACAAGTCTCTTATTAAAGCGGGTCCCTGGGGATTAGACTATAAAAGTCTCTTTTTCCTTTTCCCCTCTCTCCCTCCCCGCCCCTTGGCTCCCCCTCCCTCTCTTAAGAGCTCAGCTTGTCTCTTAAAGGGGACGTACAATACCTGGCTGGAGACCCAGTTCCCTAGTTAGCCAAGTCCTGGGGTTGCAGGAGGGTAGAAGCCGAGGTGGAACCCCACCTGCTGGTGTCCTCCCCCCTTCTGCCCACCCCCTGAGTCTAACCTGCATTTCCCAAACTGTGCGTGCAGCATCTGTTCACTTCCTGCATCCCAACGACCAGAGCGATCTCTGGGCTCCGGCCTATAGGTTAAGAGATGCTAGGGGTAGAATGAGCAAGGGAAAGTCCACAGCTCCATCTCTCACACACCCGCACCACAGATACCAAAGTATCTCTTTCCTCCGTACCCTTCATCCTCTTCCAGCAAACTCTTCTTCAGAATTCCTCGACCACTCTGTTTCTAACTTGATTTCTAACCCCCATCTCTGCTCTCAGTCAGTCTGACCATCGCTTGTATAAAAGCAGAACCTTAGGAACAGAAGGGAGACTAAGGAACGCAAGACCAGATCCTAGACCTTCCCACCCCCGACCCCAGGATAGTTTCCTAGTCCTTTGAGTGTGTTTTTCTTTACAGCCCTGACCAAGTACTGTGGAGTTAGGGTCACAGAAAAACTGGCGGCAGTGTCGGGCACTCAGCCTCCCAGAGGCACACCTGGGTTCCTGTGCCTCTCCCTTGGGGGTGGGCCGCTAGGACTCCCCTTAGCCCTCAGCTTTTTATGACCCATTTGCCAATAAACCAGTCTCCCCCTCTTCTGTTCAGAGCCATAAAACCAAACAGTTGGTGGGGAGGGGGGCGACTTTGCCAAACCACAAGGGAATGAGGGGATCTGGTTCCCTGGAGTTGCTGGGGGTGGGGTGGGTGGGGGGAACACCTCAGTGCGGGGAGGGGGAAAGGGCTCATTGGACTTTAGGGAAAGCTGGGGGGTTGCGGGGAGTGGGGGTGGGGTGGGGGGGCAATGTTGGCCTGGATTTTCCAGGCCATAAAATTTCAAAGCATCTCAAGTCTATTAACATGTTCATCTTACGTTTGGCCAGGGACTAGGATGCCTGGGTTCCCCCTCCCTCCTACCAATTTTTTTTCCTCCCTGAGTCTTCCTCTCGCTCCTCAAGCCTGGTTGCGGCTAGGGGAGGGTGAGTATGAGATACAGCATTAAGGTCTGAGTTGCCAAATGGGTGCTCTTAGCTCCAGCGCCATGGAGTTGAGTTCTCTGAGCTCTGTTAGTACCAAGAAGGCACGGCTTTCCCGGCCCCTCGGGAGAGCCGGTGTCAGAAGGGCTCCCGGTAGAATGGGTGCCGGCTGGGTGCCTGCTGAGCCCTGGCTGAGATACAGGGCTCGGGATCTCGTTCCTGGGAGGCGGAAAGAAGCCCTAGGTTTTCGGCAGCCCGAGGGGCGCGTTGCAAAGCCCAAGGTGTACGGGGTGGTGAGTCGGTGCCAGGTCCATTGAGAGGAGGAGAGCACGGCAGCCAGGCTGGGACTGCGCGGGTCCCGGAGCCTCCCGATTCTGTTCTCCAGCCTCTCCACCAGGACCCTTCAGGATGAGTTGCTGCCCCTTCCCCTCCGCTGCAGAATCCCCACAACACGGGTGGGAGACGGTATCTCACAACCCTTTCCGTTTGCCCCCCTCACCTCCGGGAGCGGGGCGGGCACACAATTCCGCAGCCCATCTCCACAGCTCGGAAAACTTGTGGAGCAGCCCCCGCCCCCCAATCCATCAAGTTTTCGCAGAAAAGGCTTTCCGGCCGGAGCAACCAGGGGCGCCCCGCTTCGGAGCCGGAGGCGCTCACTTTCTCGGAGCCGGAGCGGGAGCCAGCACCCCACCGCTCCTACCCCGCCGCCCACTTACTCTCCTGGGCCATGCTAATGACAGTCTCGGTGGTGGCGTGGTACTCGTCCTCCTCCAGGAAGTCCTCGGGCTGCAGCGCGTCGCCCTGGAAGTCGTGCAGGTCCAGGATCTGCTGCAGCGGCGGCGCCTTGGGCAGCAGCTGCTTCACCACCTCGCGGCTGATGTTGGGCGCCTCCTTGAGCCGCAGTTTGCTCAAGATCTGCGACTTGATGCTCTCCAGGCGCAGCTCTCGGCTGTGCTGCCGCCACACGCACACGGGGCAGCCGTCGGGCTCGGGCGCCACGGACGGGGCTGGCCGGCTCGAGCGCTCCCCCCCGGCCCCCGCCGCCGCCGCCGCCGCCGCCGCCGCCGCCGCCGCCGCGGGGCCCTCGGCCGCCTCCCCCCGGGGCCGCAGCTCCAGGGCGAGGAGCAGGAAGCCCAGCAGCAGCGGGGCCGCGAGCACCATGCTGGAGGGGAGGGGAGGGAGGACTGGGGGGCGGGGACGCCGGAGTCCCGCGGGGAGGGGGCGGAGGGAGGAGGGAGGGAGGAGGAGGGGGTCCGGGCGGCGCGGGGATTGGGGGCTGCCCGGCCGAGGGGGGGCCGAGGGGCCGGGGGCGGCGGGCGCGCGGGCGGGGCGGGCGGGCGGCCGGGGCGGGCGGCTGGGGGGGCCCGAGCCCGGGCCAGGCCCTTTATAGCCCCGGCCCCCGTGTCGTCAGCGGCCGCGATTGGCTGCGGAGCCAACAAAAGAGGCAGCGCTGTCATCCGAGGCGAGAGAGGGAGCCGGAGAGAGCCGAGGAAAAGAGAGGGAGGGAGCGAGGACTCAGGGAGAGGCAGAGACAGAGATCCTAGGGTGAGGGAGAGGAAGGGAGAGAAAGAGTCAGAGAGACCGAGGGGATCCCGAGAGATAAAGGGGGAGTAGACACCGATCAGGGGCACAGAGATAGAAAGAGCAGGAGGAAGAGATGAGAGAGACAAAGGTAGGGGTAAGAGGGTGGCGGGGGCGGGAAGACACTAGGAGGGAGCCTTTAGCAACTAGAGAGACAGAGATGGAGAAGGAAAGTGACAGGCAAAACGAGTGGAGGACTTAGAGTGAGGGGAGTCAGAGAAGACAGGGGAGAGAGACACCAGAGAGGAGACGGGGTATGGCTAGACAGGGGGCAGATCCAGACCACAGGAATTCAGGGGTGCACAGACATGGGAGCAGGACCAGAAGCCCCGGAATGAGAGAGGGAATGAAATCTGGAGGAGGAAGGCAGGGGCAGAGACTGGGAGATACCAAGAGAGCCCCACAGAGAAGGCAGACACAGAGGATCAGGGGAAAGCAGAGATGGGAAGACAGACAGCCCAGCAAAGAGAGTCAGCGCTGGTGGGAGCACTCAGAGTTCAGGGGGAGGTGGTGGAGAATTTGAGTCCAGAGGAGCCCCAGCTATGAGAAGGACCCCAAGACCAGAAGGGAGCCTGAAGAGAGGCTTCAGGCTGGTCTCCGCAGGGGGATCAAGAGATGGGAGAACTGGACATGGAGGTTAGGAAGGGAGGCTAGGAGGAAAAGAGACTAGGGCCAACCTGAGAAGGTGGAGAGGTGGTGGGAAGTCCTGAGACCAGAGGAAGACTTGGAGCCAGGAAGAATGTGAATGTGAAATTGAGGCTTGATTCAGGGATAAAGGAGTCAGTAGGCTGAAAAAGGCAGGGACTGGCGACCACTGGGGGAGGAGTGAGAGGAAGCAGGGCCAGAGACCACTGTGCTGGCAGAGCAATCTGGATCTCTGGATTCCCGGTGTAGTTTTGGGTCTGGCAGGGCTCAGAAGTCTGAGAAGGGGCTTGTAGTTGTAGGCGCGAGGATGAGAGAGAGATCTGGCTTCAGAGGCCTCAGTTGGAGAAAGTGAAGTCCCCAGGGGAGAAATCCAGATGTAGGACCAGCCCTAGGCTTCAGGTGTAACCCTGGATACAGCCAGAGGGCAGAGTAGAAGATCGCCAAGCTACTACAGTGCTCCCAAAGTGCTTAATTTTTTCCGGTTTTGGATACCTCTTCCCAGACTCTCAGTTTCTCCAGGATGATTTATTGAGTCTAAAGCCCTAGAGGTCGGGTCCTCCTCACTAGGGAGGATGCCCACATCCTTTCTCTCTGCCTTGCTTCTCTCTTAACTAAACAAATTGTTTCTCTGTGTGCTCTCCCACTTGTAGTATGTCTGCAATAATAAACTTTGTACAAAAAAAACATTAATGAAGCCCTAGAGGTCAATAGACAACCAATAGACTGAAAATATTTGAGGGGATCAAATCAGCTCTGGTTTCCTGGCACACATAATATTTATTTAATAAGTGGGTGGATATTATTGGGCTTCTCAGGCAGAACAGAGGGACACTGGTTTCCTCTTTGGACTAGATGGAGCCCTGGGTGTAAGGACAGAGTTGGGCTTGGGAACTGGGGTGGAATGAGGCAGGGGGAAACTGAGGGCGCAGGTATAAAGAGAGGAGGTTGGGTAGGGATGAGGAGGACCAAGGTAGGGAGCTTTGAAGAGATGATCTCTTCTGTGGAGAACAGGAACTAAGACTGCAGCAGAGTGGAAAACAAACAAACAAAACAAAAACCTTAGACAGCTGGTTCCTTCCAAGACATGAGCATCTCAACCTTTCATCGTTTCTTCCTCTATAAAATAGGATCGCCTTGCCTACCCTCACTGGTTGTGAGGATTACACAGCAGTCAATCAGTAAGGGCTTTCGCAGGCTCCTTCTTCACGGTTCTTTGCTCTACTTTCTGATTTTCCAGAGCGGTGATTACCTTCATCCCATACTTTAGCCTATCCTGTTCTCCAAAACGTTTTTCTGATGTCATTTCCTCAGCAAAATTCAAAACTTCTTGAGAGCAGAGGTGGTGTCACCTCTCTTCCTCAGAGGAAGTGGCCCAGTTTTTACTTTCCTACTGAACATGTAACTAGTGGCAGGTCTAGGAGATGCAAAGAAAAAGAAGACTTACTCCAGGGTTTCCCTGGTGGTCCAGTGGTTAATAATCCACCTACAAATGCAAGGGACATGAGTTCATCCCTGGGCCAGGAAGATCCCACACCCTGCTGAGCAACTAAGCCCTTGCGCCACAACTACTGAGCCTGTGCTAGGCAACAAGATAAGCAACCGCAATGAGAAGCTCAGCTCTTGCACCACAGCTAGAGAGTAGCTTCATCCTGCTCTCTGTGACTTGAGAAAGCCTGGTACGGTGCAGCAACAAAGACCCAGTACAGCCAAAAAAAAAAGAACAGCAACAAAAAGAAAACCCAACCAAACAACAATAGAAAAACTTAGCCTTCCTTTTCAGGGAGCATATAGAGTAGATAGGACACTAGGTAAACAATCTTGGCCAAAACTCCAGACCAGATGCCTCCTTGATATTGCCATTTAGAAACACCCTCAATCATGGATGAAATATGGTAAACAAAGAACATCTCTCCCCTGAATTGTGCTCCCATTCTGCTATTTCATTTTAGTGAATGACAATCATCTAGGTCAGAAACCTGGATGTAGCCTTTGCCCTCTATCTCTTGATCATCTCCACAGTATCTTGGCACAAGTGTTTCCTCTTCTTGGAACAACTTCCCCCTCCTACCTCCATTCCCTCCCTCCCTCCCCTCAATTTACTCTTTCTTCAGGTCTCAGTATAGATGAGATTTTGGATATGTCTTTCAGGAGTCTGCTCCTGACTCCCAAGTGTACAGTAGATGCTTCTCCTAGCTATATCTGTGTCTTGTGTGTCGTGGGGCTTACTCACATAGCTTCTAGACTCAAACTGAGGCTGCATGGGTTTAAGACGCAGCTCTCCCGCTTTTCTGGCTGTGTGAACTTGACTCGATGCCTCAGATTCCTTATCTGTAAGGTGGAGATGACAATACTGGACCTATTTTATAAGGTTATGAAGATTAACTGCCTGACACTCAGTTCTAAATGAGATAATTAGTCATTACTATTACCCAACTTATCAGTCTCACACTGTGAGATCCAAGAAAGCCAGAACTTTTTTCAAAGAATTCTTTAGTGACTTTGAATAAAGAATGAATGAATTCTGCTCGCTGGCTCTGGTCAGAGTCTCGTTAGGGAAAGAAAACTGTATGTGTATGGTCAGAAGGAGTTATGAGTATCTGCCAAATACTAGAGAGCAAGAGTTGAGAATTTGTGACACAGAAAGGATTTCTGCTTCCTGGCTTCCTCCCGCGGATTCATTTAATCCAATGAGTGGGCAAGACTGCCATCTGGTGGTGGAATCTGGAATTTCTGCTTCTTGGAAGTGGGACTAAAACGGACCTTTTTGCTTCCCCCATACTTGGCGTATTTTTCACTTCAGATTTCTAGTCTGAGAAGTCCTATATCATAATGTATTAAGGCTTGCTCCTCTCTCCACCCTCTCCTATATCTTGCCTCTTTCCTTGAGTTCCCTCAAGCTTGGGAATGTTGGGTTGGGTTCCCTTGGGTTGCAGGTAACCCCCGGGAGTTCTCTTTCAGGAACTTCAGATTTCCGGCTGTTCTAGACCCAGTCCCGAGGAAGGAACGCTACTGGCTTTACGGCAAAGGAGTTAGGAGAGATGTGGACATTTAGCTCTTTCCTCACCACAACACTAGCTAACCAGGGTTTGTGGTCCCGCCCACTGCCCTGGTCTCCCAGGCAACTGTCTTCCCGCCAAGGGTGCCCCCTCCGGGTGTTACCCAGGCAACCTTCAGTCCCTTTAAGGTCCTGACTGGTTCATAGCAAACGTGGGTTGGAGCCCAGCGGGAGGCATTGAGCTTTGAAGGCTGTGAACTGCCGAGAGAGAAGCAGAGATGAGGTTTCAGGAGGTGCTGGAGGAAAGAGGTGATTGTGTAGCCTTGTGTAGCGGCGCCCTTATGTTGCATCCTCAGGAAAAGGAGCTGTAAATCCTGGGAGCCAGGTCAGCAGGGCTCTAGGCCAGAGGCACCTGGCCCACTCTCAGAGTTGCAGACTCCAGCACGGGGTGGGGGCGGGGTGGGGGGGAGGAGGTGGAAGCGGGGTGGGGGGACGTGGGGGGAGCCACTCTAAGGGTAAAGGGGCACAGCTACCGTGCAGGCCACCCCACACCCAAACTGCCTTGTCCATCAGAGCTGGGTTTAGTGGGCAATAACTCATGACCCCTGACCCCCCCCCTTCTTCTTGCTTCTTCCTCCTAAAGGCCCTAATTCTAGGGTCGGTGGACTCATTCCCTGGCACTGCAGGTCTTTCCAAGGAGGGGGAGGGCTAGGCCATAGAGAAGCAGCTGGGGAGGGGGATTCCCTAGTGGGGAGGGACTTCCCCTCCTGGTCTTCCCAGCAGGAGCCTCTGGGGATGTAGTGTGTGGAGGCTATTCTGGGCTGGGGAGAGTCTGCTGGTAGAATGGATCCTCCCAGGTCCCTGCCCACATACCCTGAAGCCCTCAGGGAGAAGCTCACTGTGTAATTACCATCCTCTCCCTTACCACATTCTAAACTATCATTATCCTCCCTGGATCAGCTGTGTTAACCTCTTTGACCCCAAGGCACTCTGAGAGAAGTAGGAGGTTGGGAGGAGGGACCCAAAATTCGCTTTTGGAGGGTTGAGGGTGGAGGAGGGTGGGATACAAGTGGGGAACCCTGAGATCACTTGGAGTCACATGTTCCTCCTGTGCCCCTTCCTCTCTCCGCTCCCCACTACCTCTCAGGGCAGGCCGAGCCCTCCCTGTCCTGGGGTGCACCCTCTTTCCACTTTCACTCTTGGTCTCTCTGGGCCTGCCCACTTTTCCTGTCTTTCTTTCCTATTTCTGCTTTTCCAGGCCCAAGTGGTGGGGTCCTGCTGGGGGCGGTAGGCCCAGGCTGGTCCTGTGGCCCAACCATGCTGGCAGGAGGCACCACTATTCCAGTTGCAGGCCCGAGAAAAGGAGGGGTGTGAGCACAGAGTCTGCTTCTTTGGGGACTAAGCCCTGGTGGATGAGCTGACCCAGCCCCAAGGAACAGAAATTCGAGCTAACCAGTTGGCCCACATTGCTTCTTTCTCCTTTCTCCCAGATTCTGATCTGCTCCCTCCCAGAAGAAACCATAGTTTTGTCAACTCTCAAGTGGAGACCTCTGCCCCCTGGGCAGGTCCTGGAGCCGGAGCCACACATCAGGGAGCTCCTGCCCCAGGGGGTGCATAAAGAGGTCTTAGGCTGGAGCTGCCCAACCTGCCCAGTCACTGGCAGGCATCTGATTGACCCCTTTGGTAACAGTGACATGGGCTGGGAGGAGGTTGGGACAGGAGTCCGGCAAGAGAGAATGAGGGGCCAGAGGTCAGGCGCTGGGGGCCCCAGGAGTAGGGAAAGGAACAGGTAAAAAGAGAGCAGAGTGCTGAGGATCCAGCCTGGCAGTCGGGGCTGGGGTGAGGTGGAGCTGAGACTGGAACCCTGGGCCAAGGCCAAGGTGTGTAGGAGGTGTCCAAAGAGATTGGCTTGTCCCTTCCAACCCTTTCCTTAGCCATCTAAAGTGAGGTGGCATCCAGGTATTACTCAAAGCAAAATCATTTGAACTCCCATGAGTCTAAAAACAGGGTATGATTAAGAGTTATCATTCTTTTTTTAAAAAGTTTTTATTTTGTTTTGAGGTATAGCCAATTAACAATGTTATGACAGTTTTAGGTGAACAGCGAAGGGACTCAACCATACATATACTTGTATCCATTCTCCCCTAAACTCCCCTCCCACTCAGGCTGCCACACATTGAGCAGAGTTTCATGTGCTATACAGTAGGTCCTTGTTGGCTATACATTTTAAATATAGCAGTGTGTACATGTTCATCCCAAACTCCCTAACTATCCCTTCCTCTCATCCTCCCCCCCCGCCCCCGGCAACTGTAAGCTCATTCTTGAAGTCTGTTTCTGTTTTGTAATTTCATTTAAGACATCATTTTTAAGCTATATTGTCATCCTGCTCATTTCACTTACATGCAGAGTACATCATGTGAAATGCCAGGCTGAATGAATCACAAACTGGAATCAAGATTGCCAGGAGAAATATCAACAGTCTCAGATATGCAGATGATACCACTCTAATGGCAGAAAGTGAAGAGGAACTAAGTAGCTTCTTGATGAGGGTGAAAGAAGAGAGTGAAAAAGCTGGCTTAAAACTAAACATTCAAAAAATGAAGATCATGGCATCCAGTGCTGTCACTTTGTGGCACACAGAAGGAGAAAAAGTGGAAGCAGTGATACATTTTCTTTTCTTGGGCTCCAAAATCACTGCAGATGGTGAATGCTGCCATGAAATTAAAAGACGCTTGCTCCTAGGAAGAAAAGCTATGACAAACTTGGACACCATATTAAAAAGCAGAAACATCACTTTGTAGACAAAGATCCATATAGTCAAAGCTAGGGTTTTTCCAGTAGTCATATACGGATTTGAGAGTTGGACCATAAAGAAGACAGCACCAAAGAGTTGATGCTTTTGAATTGTGGTGCTGAAGAAGACTCTTGAGAGTTCCTTGGACTGCAAGGAGATTAAACCAATCAGTCTTAAAGGAAATCAACCCTGAATATTCATTGGAAGGACTGATGCTGAAGCTGAAGCTCCAATACTTTGATCACGTGATGTGAAGACCTGACTCATTGGAAAAGACCCTGATGCTGGGAAAGACTGATGGGAAAAGGAGAAGAGGGGGCAGAGGATGAGATGGTTAGATCACCGACTCATTAGACATGAATTTGAGCAAACGCTGGGAGATAGTGGAGGACAGAGGAGTCTGGCGTGCATGGGGTCACAAAGAGTCGGACACGATTTAGAGACTGAACAACAGCAACAATACTTAAGGTAACAAAACTAGCCCTTTCATTCTCCTCTGATGCTCACAACTGTCCTGTGCTGTGAGGAAGGGAGTGGTCTTCCTCCTGCCTAAGTGGGAGAAAGCTGTGGTTCAGGGAGGGCGAGAGTTTAGCCAAAGTCACCTCATGTGGGGCAGAGCTGTCTCTCACCAAGGCTTCTGACCTCAGGGTGTTGCTTGCTGGTGGCGAACATGGTGCATGGCACCAGAGTTGGTGTTGGCCCCACAGTGACTGGAGTCTCCTCTTTGTGCCCCCAGACTCGGGCAATCAACATCTCCAGCCTTGCCCTTGTTTTGATCTAACCCTGAGATCTGAGAGCTGCTCTCAAGCACCCCTGCCTCCCTCCTATCCAAAGCTAGGGCTTCTGGATTGAAATCTCAGGTCCCCAGTTCAGACCCGACCTCTGGACCTTAAGTTTCCACATCACCCCTCCTGTCCTCCCAGTGAAGAGGGCATCCTTTTTCTTTCTCTCTCCCATCCCTGTCTCCTCCTGCTTCCTTCTCCCCACCCTGTACCTCATCCTTCCCCTCTGTTTCCCCTGCCCTCTCCCCCAACTTCTCCCTTGTCTTCCACCTTCTCTATTTGCTCCTGTATCTCCACACTCCTCTCCCACCCTCCTCAATTCTTCCCTTCTCTTCCCTCCTCCCCTTCCTCATGCCTCCTGGCTCCTCTCCCATGCTCCCTTAGCCCCAAGGGCCTCCACAGGCAGGAGTTCCTAGTTCACTGGGGCCTCCCTTTCCCACCAGAGCACCTGGGACAGGGGCGGGTAAGAATGGGGGCAGAGAGCTAAGGACCCAGCCTGGCAGCCTTACCTCCAGTACAGCCCCTCCTCATGGGGCTCAGGCCAGGGGCCTGCTGAGTGGAGGGGAGAAGAGGTCTGTTGCAGGTCTGGGCTGTGGGAGGCCCTGGGCACTGGCTGCAAGCTGCTGTGCGTTGTACTGGGTCTGGCGATGCCTATGTGCTCTCAGATGGCACCACCCTTGCTTGGGACACCTGTGGCCCCCATGCCCTGCTGCTGGCTCTGGTTGGAGAGCTAGAGAGCAGCTTGGTTCTGCTGTGTGGGGAGGGGGAGGGGAGAAGCCCACCCCAGCTCACCCACCACCGACAGGTGCCAGGCACCCAAGGGACAGAAGCCTGAGCTAATCAAGTGTATGTATATATGTATGTGCTCAGTTGCTTAGTCACCTCCTACTCTTTGTGGCCTCTTGGACTGTAGCCTGCCAGACTCCTCTGCCCATGGAATTTTCCAGGCAAGAATCCTGGAGTGGGTTGCCATTTCCTCCTCCAGGGGATTTTCCTGACCTGTGTCTCTTGTGTCTCCTGCACTGGCAGGCGGGTTCTTTACCCTGGGAAGTACAGCTAATCAGGTGACATTTCTGGACACTAGCCCTTGGAGTTGGTGCTGGAGGCTTTGAAAGATGTGATATGAAGAGCCAGGTCTGAGGTCAGCTGCCTCCCCACTCAGAGGTACCCAGGGGTCTATGCCAACTTTCCCAGCTATCAGGGTAGGCCATTCTTTTTAAAAAAAATAGTGTCAGTGACATAGAGAACAGACTGGTGGTTGCTAACGGGGAGAGGGTTAGGGGAGGGATGGAGTGGGAGGTTGGGGTTAGCAGATGTAAGCTTTTTTACCCCCACTTTTTATCTATTCTTTTGGCTGTGTTGAGTCATGTCGGATCTTAGTTCCCAGTTGTTGTTCAGTCGCTCAGTTGTATCCGACTCTTTGTGACCCCATGGACTGTAGCGCACCAGGCCTCCCTGTCCCTCACCATCTCCCGAAGTCTGCCCAAGTTCATGTGCATTGCATCGGTGATGCCATCTTAAACCTGTGCCCTCTGGAGTAGAAGAACGAAGTCCTAACCACTGGACTG
Organism: Giraffa tippelskirchi; assembly: GCF_054371585.1. NCBI lineage: Eukaryota > Metazoa > Chordata > Mammalia > Artiodactyla > Giraffidae > Giraffa > Giraffa tippelskirchi. Next base: position 156,851,739 of record NC_137278.1, read on the forward strand.
CCAGGGAACTCCCCGAGCTTTTATATATAGAATGGATAAACAAGGTCCTACTGTATGGCACAGGGAACCATGTTCAGTGTCCTGGGATAAACCATAATGGAAAAGAATATAAGAAAGAATATATATATGTATAACCGAATCACTTTGCTGGACAGCAGCAGTTAACCTAACACTGTAAGTCAACTAAACTTCAATGCAAAATTTTGTGTTAAAATATACATAACACAAAATTTACCATTTTAACTGTTTTTAAAGTGTTCAGTGGCTCTAAATACATTCATATGTTGTGCACCTGTCACCACCGTCCATCTCCGGATTTTTTTCATCTTCTGAATCAGAAGCTATATACCCAGTGGAACAATAACAATAACTGTCTCTATGAACATGACTAGGAATGTGACTAGGAATGGATTTTTCTTGCCGTCCCCCTTCCAGTTCCACACAGATCTGTCCCCCTGGGTCTCCTTGGCCCCATCCTTTCCTATCTTCCTTGGCCCCATTTTTTCTCTCCAAGCTGCTGCCAGCACTCCACCCTGGCCACAGTGTGTTTCCAGCCTTCCCCCTGGTGTTCCTCTAGGAGGGTCCCATCCTCCTGACCCTCCTCCCAGCTCCGCCCCTGCCTGTCTGGAGGCCTCCACACTCACCCAGGGGGTGCTCACGATCCTGCCTTGGCTCTGCTCTGGAAAATGCCACCCCACCCAATGGCCTTCTCTTGCTTCTCACTTTTCTTTACTATTCGGCGCTTCTGGCCACTGTCCTCTCCTCCTGCTCTGAAGTTCTCTTTTCTCTTGGCCTCTGAGAGGGCGAGACAGAGGAAAAAGCAGAGGATTTGAACCCAGAGATCTGGGTTCAAATCCTAACAATGCCCTTTACTAGCTTGGACTCAGGGCATGTCACTCCCTGTCTCTGAGCCATGAGGTTTCAGAGTCAGACATGACTGAGTGACTAACACTTTCACTTTCAAAACAGGACAAATCACACAGCCCTCACTGGGTTGTCATTAGGATTAAGAGAACTCATGGCTCTAAGCGCCCAGCACTGGGCCTGGCAGAGTGAGGGAGTCGAGCTCTGCAACTTCCTTTCCCTTTGGGATCATTTACTGCTACTAACCCCTCCCCCATTTTCCTTAAATGCAAGAGTTTTATGAAATCCTGTCTCAGTGTTCTCTTGCCCTGGCCTTCACCCATCTGTGCATTTGTTGTTGTTTAGTCGCTCAGTCGTGTCTGACTCTTTGCGACCCCATGGACTATAGCCCACCAGGCTCCTCTGTCCATGGAATTTTCCAGGCAAGAATACTGAAGTGGGTAACCATTCCCTTCTCCAGGGGATCTTCTTGACCTAGGGATCGAACCCATGTCGCCTGCATTGGCAGGCAGATTCTTTACCCCTGAGTCACCAGGGACGCCCTGTCTGTGAATTTCGATATCACTTTCTCTTTCTAGTCTGACTACTCCTCTCTCCTGAGTCTCACATTCCTAATTGTAGGTGGGACATCTCTACGCGGCTGCACCTTATGTGCCTCCCGACTTCGGTGACCACCACCTCTCCCTTGGGCTCCCGGGTCTGGAAACTCTGAGTTACCTCAGACTCTTCCCACTTCCTCTTCTGCTCCCACAGGTAGGCAGTCACCCCGTTCTTTGATTTTCTCTCTGAAGGGCCTTTCCAAGGATTTCCCCTCCTTTCCCTGGTTCTGGCTTTCATCAGCTCTCCCTTGGACCAAGATGTGCCAGCTACCCTCAGAGCATTCATTCCTCCTCCTTTCAGCAGGAGGTCGGCGTTCACCCTCTTGGTAATTTCCCACCCTCCCCTTTGCCTTGAGAACACACCCTACACAGCCACTAGGTTCTTAACAGTCGTGTCAGCCAGTCTGTCTTTTTTTTATTTTAATTGGAGGCTAATTACTTTACAATATTGTAGTGGTTTTTGCCATACATTGACATGAATCAGCCATGGGTGTACACATCAGACTGTCTTCTTTTCACTTCATCTATTGTTTTTTGAAGTATTCCAAAGTCAATTACAGGTGTGACATTTCACCCTGAAATATTTTAGTATCCATCTTTAAAAAATAGAGAAAATTTCCTATATAATCATACTAGCATTAATAACATTATTTTCTCATGTCTAATCTTCAGTTATATTCAGATTTGCCTAGTTGTTCCAATACTTTGGCCACCTATGGAGAAGAGCTGATTCACTGGAAAAGACCCTGATGCTGGGAAAGATTGAGGGCAGGAGGAGAAGGGGGTGACAAAGGATGAGATGGTTGGATGGGATCATTGACTCAGTGGACATGAGTTTGAGCAAGCTCCGGGAGATGGAGAAGGACAGGGAAGCCTGGCAGACTGCAGTCCTTGGGGTCGCAAAGAGTCAGACATGACTTAGCAACTGAATGACGAGTTCTTCCTAAAATGTCTTTCACAGTCGGTTTGTTCAGGCGAAGATTCAATCAAAGACCAAGCATTATGCTTGGTGTTTTGGTAGCTAAAGTTTCTCAATCTTGACTGCCGACCACCTCCCTGCCCACCATCTGTCACCACATCCTTCCCCAGCCCTGTGAGCTAGCCAACCCCAGTATGCCATGCAGGATCTTAGTTCCCATGCCCCTGCATTGTAAGGGCTTTGTTTTTTTTAACTGATTTATTTTTGGCTGCGCTGGGTCTTCATTGCATGTGGGCATGTGGGCTTTCTCCACTTGTGGTGTGTGGGCTTCTCATCAAAGTGGCTTCTCTTGTTGCAGAACACAGGCTCTAGGGAGTGCAGGCTTCAGTAGTTGTGGTGCACAGGCTTAGCTGCCCCGTGGCATGTGGGATCTTCTTGGACCAGAGATCGAACCAGTGTCTCCTGCATTGCAAGGCAGATTCTTAACCACTGGACCACCAGGAAAGTTCCTGCTATGGACTTTTAAAACTAATCCTTTTTACACTTGGCCCTTTCCTTGTCCCTGGAACTGAGTGACTGCACTTTTATTGTCTAAGGTCACCTCAGAGAGTGGGGCTTCCCAAGTGGCACTAGTGGTAAAGAACTCGACTGCCATTGCAGGAGACATAAGAGGCGCAGTTTCGATCCCTGGGTTAGGAAGATCCCCTGGAGGAAGGTATGGCAGTCCACTCCAGTACTCTTGCCTGGAGAATCTCATGGACAGAGCAGCCTGGTGGGCTACAGTCTATAGGGTCACAAAGAGTTGGATACGACTGAGTGACTAACACACACACCTCAGAGAGCACCAACCTCCTTGGTGAAATTCACTCTTTTTTTTCTCTGGGGCAGAGGCACCACCTGTTCCTCCCTCTGAACTCATCCAGCTGCCACCAGGGGTTTCTTCCTCTGTTCACAGTGTGAGCTTGCTTCTGCCTGCTGGCACAGGACGGGGCCACCAATTCTCTTGCCTCACTGGCCCTGTGCCCAGCACATGGCTGGCAGAAACAGATGAATACTCCTTTCTTCAGCATCTTGGCTCCTCCTGCACAGCCCACCTGCGGTGATAACTGGGAAACAAAGTCCAGAAGTGGAGAAGGACATGGCGATCCACTCCAGTGTTCTTGCTTGGAGAGTGCCATGGACAGAGGAGCCTGGTGGACTGCAGTCCATGGGGTTGCACAGGGTTGGACAGGACTGAAGCGACTTAGCACGCACGGTCCAGAAGGGCTTCGGTGTGTCTTACTGAAAGATTGTGATTCTGGAAGCTGGTTCTCAGCCCAGCCCAGATCGCTTTCCTTTTGCTCTTAGTTTCTTTCCTTCCTTGACGGATACTGAGGCTCAGGAAATGGTTCTTCAGGCTGGATGAGAAGAATCTAAGGGGCGGAGCCCAGGCGGGGCGGGCAGGTTGTAGTGGCTGGTTATGGCCTTGAATTGTTCACATAGCTCCTGGGGACCACCATGGCTTACAGGGAGGGAGGGAGCTTGAGACCACCCCCTCACCTTCCAGTCCTCTCTTGGCCTTGCCCTCTGGGCTGTCAGGATGGGATGGGGCAATCCAGGGGATATATGCCATGCCCGCGTGAGGGTCGCCCCCAAACCTCCATCGCAACAGGGAGATCCCGGAGGGGTGGGAGCCCACCTATGCTACCCTCCCACAGAGGGAGGAGCCTGACTCTGACGTGTCCTGATTGGCTGGGTGACAGGGTGCTGAGAAGGGCTTCCTCCACTTCTCGGCTCACTACTCTGGAGCCCCAGAAAACAGAGGAGGGGTTAAGAGAGGGGTACAGGAACACCCACTCTAGAACGCTGGAGGCTGTGAGGCTGGGGCCTTTCTTCAAGTTTATTCTGGCCCCACCAGATCCCAGAGAGTCAGCAGCTTGCTCTGTTGACTCTGGGGCAGGGGTGGGGGGCTGGAAAGGAGTTGGAACGAGAAGAGGGTGGGTTCTGGGTGGAGGATGAGGAGGCCTTCTGAAGACCATCTAGTCATCTCGCCTCAGCTTTGTAGCCCGACCCGGCGCTCAGAGAGTAACTCCGGGCGGCTCCTCCCTCCTTTGGCTTTCACATGTCTCCTCCCTTTCCCTGAGCCAGAGAGATCCAGGCGGTGCCGAGTCCCGCTCTCCTACCCCGAGGTGGCCCCTTTCTGGGGGCGCCAGAAGGGCCTCAGGCACCCCGAGGTCCTGCCCTGGGTGCCCTCGCTTGGTGGAGGTGGGCACTGTTTTCCGGGCGGGGGCCACTTGGCCTCGACCGGGCGGGGGGCTTGGCCTTCCCCGTGTGAGCCCAGTGACTCAGGCCGCAGCTGTTCCCGCGTCACATGAGGGAGGCTGGAGGCCACTCGGCGGGGGAGGGGGCTGTGGCTGGAGCCGGGGCGGGGCCGCGCTCCGGGCGGGGCCGGAGCCGGGGGGCGCAGCTAGAGAGCCCCTGAGCGGCGGCGGGAGAGCAGCACAAGACCTCCGGGAGCCCAGGTGAGGCCGTGAGACCCGCGAAGCTGCGGCGGGGAGGGGGGAGGGGATCATCGGTCGCCCCCAGCTCGGGGGCTCGCCCCAGGCCTCCGAAGATCCGCCGCGCTCCCCGCCGCTCCCGAGGCCTTCGCAACTTTGCAACTTGGTGAAGTTCCGGAGGCCCGGGACGGGCTGGGGTGCGGGGGCGCCGGCCGCACTTCTGTTCATCGGTGATCAGAACCCAGGGGAAAGGGCCCGGGGGTCGGGCTGGGGTTGAGGAGAGTTATCCGTGACTGGTTGAGTGGAGAGGGGTGTTTAACATCTGGGGGCTGGAGGGCCGAGGGTGGGCGTTAGGTCCTGGCCGCTGCCGGCGCCCTCGGGTGGGTCCCGGGCCCCGGGAGGCGGCGGGGTGGCGTCCGGGCTGGGTGGCGGGCGCCCCCACCCTCTCCTGCGGGTAGAAGAGGGGGCTGGAAGACGTGGATCTGACCGCGGGCTTCCGGGAGGGAGGGACCGGGAATGGGGGCCGCGCAGGGGAGGTCTCGAGGGCCGGCGGGGAGCTCGGAAAACGAGATCCCCCCTCGACCGGTTCTGATCCCCCTGCCCCTCCCTCTGCCCCAGGCCAGGCAGCCATGGCGGTGGAAGGAGGAATGAAATGTGTCAAGTTCCTGCTCTACGTTCTCCTGCTGGCCTTCTGCGTGAGTGGGGAGCGGGGCCGGCGGGGGCGCGCTGGCAGGGTGCGGGGCGACCTGGCTCCGGAGGGCTGAGGGCTGAGGGGCCAACAACGAAGGCAGCTGGAGACCAGATGTGGGAAGAAAAAGCCCGGGCAACAGCCGAAGCCAGCGCGGCCGTCCCCTCCTCTAGCTTTCGGGAACCTCTGAGGCTGGCTTGGGCCGACAATGGCCGGTCTCCTTCTCCGCAAGCCCTCCGGGCCCTTCCTGTCTGGTGACCCAGCCTCTTGTGATATGGGACAGTGGGGCAACCAGCCAACCGCCTGTTCTGTTGCTATCGCCGCCCCACGCCTCGCCTCGGGTGTGCCTCCGCTCCCCGCTTCTCTATTCTTTCCCTCCACCCCTTTATCCCTCTTCATTCCCTCATCTCCCTTCCCGGCCGCTCGGGGTGGGTAAGGGCTCTGCCCATCTCTATTGCTCCAGTCCTGGGCTCCTGGCTTGAGGCGCTACTGTTTGTCCAGGGAGGGACCTGCCACTCTGACCCCTTTAACCCCCTCCCTTCTCCCAGCCCAGTAGGCCTGAGGTGCCGTCCTCACAGCTGATGAGGATGTGGTCACTGATGAGGATAGTGAGAGGGCAATTCTGGGAGCCCTGGAGGCCCATAGGAAGAGGCTCAAAGGAAGCACTGCTCTGTGTGAGGCATGTGTGTCCTGGGATCAAGGCTTACTGGAAACTTCTCTCTATTGCATTTGGTGAGGAGTTGCTTGAAGGAAGGTGCAGTTCCTCCTGACGGCTTTCTCCCAGAGAGCCTTGAACAGTTTGCCTAGCCCTCACCGTGGGGCAAGGATAGGTCAGCCTCCTCCCCCAATGTCAAAAGTTTCCTGGAAATGTGAGAATCAGTCTCTCTGGAGTGGGCTTCCGTCTGTGTCCTGGGTCACCCGCCGCCTTCCACCATGGGGGGCTGGTGGGTGGAGGGTCTTCTGAGCCCTGACCTGCCCTCCTCCTCACAGGCCTGTGCAGTGGGACTGATTGCTGTGGGCGTAGGAACCCACCTTGTCCTGAATCAGACCATCACCCACGGGGCCACCCCTGGTTTCCTGTTGCCCGTGGTCATTATCGCAGTGGGTGCCTTCCTCTTCCTGGTGGCCTTTGTGGGCTGCTGTGGAGCCTGCAAGGAGAACTACTGTCTTATGCTCACGGTGAGTGGGTGTGGGCCAGCGCGGGTGCCTGGGGCTGCCGAAAGGGCATTTCTCTGGGCAGGGTTTGGGGGGTGGGTGGGTGAGGGAAACCTTGAATGTTCCTGAGACCGGCAGGGCCCTCCCACCCAGACTCCAAACCTGACTCCTGTCCTTTGCACCTGCAGTTTGCCATCTTCTTGTCCCTTATCATGCTAGTGGAAGTGGCTGCAGCCATTGCTGGCTATCTGTTTAGAGACAAGGTAAGCAGAGAAGAAGGGGAAGTCCTTGCCTCAGAGGCCTGGCTGCTCTGGGACCCAGGTGCCCTGAGTTCTGATCTCCACGGTGCTTCTCCCTACTCCCAGGTGAGATCAGAATTTAATAAGGACTTCCGGCAGCAGATGCAGAATTATCCAAAAGACAACCAGACGGCATCGATTCTGGACGAGATGCAGAAAGATGTGAGTGGGATTGCTGGGAGCAGGGGTAGTAGGAGAAGGAGATTCTTACCACCATGTTGAAGATGGAGGGTCACTTAACAGCCTTTCCCCCCATATCTCTGCTCTCCCCCAGTTTAAGTGCTGCGGGGCGGCTAACTACACAGACTGGGAGAAGATCCCGACCATGATCAATCGAGTCCCTGACTCCTGCTGCATAAATGTCACTAATAACTGTGGGTTTAATTTCATCGTGAGGGACATCCATACTGAGGTAGGAAGGGGGCTGAGATAGTAGGGGACTTGGGGAAGCTGGGAAATGTTTCAGGAGGTGAGAGGGACCAGGGGTGGAGGTGAAGAAGGTTGGGGCTCTGGGAAATTGGGCGTCAGGGATCGGGAGGGAGTCTGGTAATGCTGGGGATGGGGTGAAAGGGACAGAGTGTGGGGGAGCCAGGTGGGCAGGGAGGGGGGGTATGGGAAATTTCTGATGGGGTCTTATCTTGTGTGCCTGCCACCCGCCAGGGCTGTGTGGAGAAGATTGCGGTCTGGCTGAGGAAGAATGTGCTGGTGGTGGCTGCAGCAGCCCTGGGCATTGCCTTTGTGGAGGTGAGAGGCACCCTTGGGCATCTGGGAACTAGGGGCAGTGGGAGGGTGCTGAGCAGGGGATTGGTCTGTGGAGGGGAGCCCTGGTTGTCTCTGGGTCTCTTGGGTGGGTCTCTATCTTGCCTCCCTGACTCCTCTTCACCCCCATCTCTCTCTGTCCTTCTAGATCCTGGGTATTGTCTTAGCATGCTGCCTTGTGAAGAGCATCCGAAGTGGCTATGAGGTGATGTAGGGGGTCTGTCTCTTCAGCCCCCTCATCCAGGAGAGTGGGGTAATATACTCCAGGTTTTTCAATTAAACGGATTATTTTTTCAGACCCCAAAGAGAAAGAGTCTCAGTTTGTCTTAAAAAGTGATACTTTATCCCTTCTCCCTCTTTATCCATGTTCCCATCCTCTGGGACCCTGTTCTATTTGCATCTCTGGGAAAGGCTGGCCTGTTTGGCGGGGGTGGGGCAAAAGGAGGCTTTTGCTCAAGGCTTTCTTTGGTCTGGCAGTGGATGTGGGGATCCAGAGCAGGTTGAGGCCCACTGCCCTCCCTGTGTTGCCAGGCTCAGTGCTGAAGGGTTCATGAAACCATCTCCCAAGTCAATGGGATTCGCTACAAAGGTCCTACCTGGGAGAGGCCAGCCTACATCCACCTTCGACATCTTCCCCCTGGCCTTCTGCCCACCTCTGAGGTCCCAGCAACTCCCTCCTCCACTAATCCGCAAGGGGGCCTGGCTTCTTTCAGGGTGGTGACAAGTCACTTTTATACCTGTGCGGCCAGTTTATGTCCTTCTTGACTTACTTTAGATAATAGAAATATAATAGAATTTAAGAGGTGGGTGCTCGTTTTTCCATGGAAGCCACCCAGCTTGGCCTTGACTCCTCTTCACCACCTCCCCACGCCCCTATTCCCACTCTTTTAACACTCGACTTCAATCTTATTTCACGCAGAAAGGCGACGTCCAACAGTGCCCTCTGGTGGCCACGTCTCTAGGTGCAGCTTCAAACACGCAAGACTCCCCTTGCGCCCCCTTGTGGGTACTAGATGTTTTGCAGGTACTAAACACGCCCGAGACCCTGGAGGATGTCACCTTAGGTGGTGGTGGTGGTTGAACCCATATCTCCTGTGTCTCCTGCATTGGCAGGTGTATCCTTTACCACTGAGCCACTAGGGAAGCCCCAGCCTAGGTTAGGAGTTAAATGGGGTCAGTCTCCCACTGTGCACCTTCATTTCTGCCCACCCACAGTGTTTTTTGTTTTGAATAATACACATTTATTGAGTGACTATTTTATGCCAGGCACCAGGCAGTACCAGGGTGGGGGACAGAATAAATCAGAGTCCTTGCCTTGAACAACCATCTCTTGCTGGAGGGCTGGATTTAGTAGACCGTCTGGGCAGGCTTGGGAAGGACCCAAGTGAGCACAGCATCCACCAGGCTGGCTGGCAAGTAGGAGGCTGGCAACCAGAGCAGCTTGGCATCCCAGCCTGGGCTGTAGCGGGTTCTGGGGTGACGGGCAGTTAGGGCATGCTCCAGGCACCTGCTCACCTTGGCCAGGTCCGGGTCACAGATCATGTTCATGATATGCTGCTGCACTCTCAGGTCTGCAGCCCAGTGGACGGTTGTAATCAGTGTCCCTGTCCTGCTCCAGCCCACCCCAGGCCGTGTCTCCTGGGGTTCTCAGTCCCCTCCCCAGTGTGGGGTGTGGGCAGGTTGCCTATGGCTGGGGTGTTCTCCTATGGCACCCTGTTCTCCCTCACCCCCTCCCTGACTGCCCTGCATGTCTCCTCCCAGCAGGCTGATGCAGGACTGGCCTTCCGGCACCCTTGTTTCCCTTCATATGGCCCTTTGTGGGCCCAGCTACTCACATTTGGTGAGGAAGGCCTCCCCATAGAGGGCCTGTGTGGCTGGCGGTAGCCGTGCCCAGCAGGCCTGCAGGGTGTCCTCCAAAGTTGCCAGGTTTGTCACAGGAGTTCGGAAGAAGCCAGGTTCCACGATAGAGACCCGTACCCCAAAAGGAGCCACGTCTCGCCTGGAGTGAGGGCAGAGGGAGGGCAGAGGGAGGTTTCTGGGTTCTTGTTGTTATAGGGAGAGGACCTTCAGGGACAGGCATAGGGAGGCTGAGATGGGAAAAGGGTCAGGATTTCTGACAGGAAGAGACATCCCCACTGCCACGGGATGAGGGGCAAGCGGGCCAGAGGGAAGGCGGAATTTCATTTGTTTTTGGCCACTTTGTGTCATGCAGGATATTAGTTCCCCAACCAGGGCTCAAACCTGGGCCCCCTGCAGTCAAAGCGTAGGGTCTTAACCACTGGACCACCAGGGAGTACCCAGAACAGACTACCCAAGTCCAAGTTGAAAGTATATTTCTGTGATGCTGATTGGAAGATTAAATAACTGAGGCATAGGGACAAAAGTGGATATTGATGCTATTTGCTGAGTGATGATGACAGAGGAAGGCTTCCTTCAGAAGGCGGGCTCAGCTTGAGGGAATCAAAGGTCTGTTCCAAGTTCAGGCCCTGTTCCTATGGTTGTCAAGTCTCCCTTGTGCTCTCATGGGACTTTGAACGTTATTGTCTAAAGATAAGGGGCAGGAGGACATGAGGACCAGGCTTTATAGGTATACGTGCCAGTGCTCCCACCATTGTGTGGTCTTGGGTGAGTTGGGTATGTTTGTGTGGTGTGTGTTAGACCCTCAGTCGTGTCTGACTCTGCGACCCCACAGACTGTGGCCCACCAGGCTTCTCTGTCCATGGAATTCTCCAGGCAAAAATACTGGAGTGGATAGCCATTCCCTTCTCCAGGGGATCTTCCCAACCCAGGGATTGAACCTGGGTCTCCTGCATTGCAGGCAGATTCTTTACTGTCTGAGACACCAGGGAAGCCCATCCCCTAAGGGTGTTAACACCTACCCTTACAGGATTTTAGGGAGAATTGAATGAGAAAGTGTTAAAGGTACTCATGGTAAGTAAAGGTTATCATTAGTAACAATAACACTAATGAGAGTGGGATTTTGGGGGCATTTTCTATGTACCAGGCTCTGCTGGGGCCTCACATGTACCCTCATTTTATTCACCCATGAAGCAGGCCTCATTGTGATTTAACAGGAGGAACAAACTGGGAAAAAAGCAGTAACTGACTAAGGTTACCAAGCTCACATGAGTGGAAGCTGGGATCTGAACCCAGGAAGTCGAGCCCTAAACTGTCTCATAAGCCCTAAACTCTACCATGCCATGTGGTGGGCAGCTGCTAATTTGTTGGTTGAGCAGGCTCCCCCTGGGTTGGGAGCGGAGTCCCCGCCCCTCTCACCTCAGGCTGTCAGAGAAGGCCTCCAGACCAAACTTGGAGACACAGTAGCCCCCTCCATTGGCTGCCAGGCGGCCCAGGACACTGGTGATGTTGATCACTCGGCCCCGGGCCTGCAGCAGCAGGGGCAGCAGGGCAAGGGTGACCCCGATGGGACCCAGCGTGTTCACATTTAGCACCCGCTGGAAGTCCTCCCGCGTCTGCCATGGGGTGGGCCCAATGATGCCAGCCACACCAGCATTATTCACCAGACCAAAAAGCCCTGTGGGGGGATGAGAGGCGTGGGGTAGGGGAGGCATTCCCATGGCCCCTCTCCTTCCCGGGAGGATCTGAGCCCTGCTACCCCCCCCCCACCCCAGTCTCTCTGGCTTCCCACAGCCCTTGTGTGTGCACACCTCACATGCCTAGCCCTCTGGCCCCTGCCACACTCACCTGCTTCCCCAACGTGCGTTTCCACCCACTTGGCTGCCTGCCGGACGCTCTGGGGATCTGTGACATCCAGCAGAGTGGTGTGGAGGCGGGAGGAGGCGACCCGCTGGAGGTCCTCCGCCCCCGAGGGTGTCAGGCAGCTGGCCAGGACTCGGAAGCCTCTCTGGTCCAGCCTCAGGGCAAGGAGCCGCCCGAAGCCTGAGTCACAGCCGGTGATGAAGATGAAAACATCGCTGGCCGGCAGGCACTGCCGGTCCCTGAGCAACCACAGCGCTGCCCAGAGCAAGACCCCCAGCAGCAGAGGCAGCCACATGGCCGGAGCCCAGGTGACCTGCAAGTGGCAGCCGAGGCTGGGCAGGGGGACGTGTCTAGTTGACGCTGGCCCGCCAGCCCTCACCCCTCAGATCCTTGCCTAGCTGGAAGTCTCTGGTTTGAGCGGATTGACAAATTACCTGCTTGGCAGATAACTGGCAGACAAACTGGTTCATCTAAGTAAAGTGAAGATCTGGGCAGACCCTGTATCCGTGGGTAACTTAATTGAAAGGAGATGAGACCGGCTGCATGGGAGCAGAGGGATCTTGTTTGTTGTCACCTCTTAGCTCCTACTAAACCAGCTGAGCCCTGTTTTTGGAAACACATAAGGGACCCCTGCATTCTAGTCCTGGTGGCTCCAAACTTACTGTGTGAGGCTGAGCACTGCCCTGTGTCTCTGAACTTGTTTTCTCATCTACCAAGTAGGGCTAACACCCAGCATGCCCACCTGGGAGCTGTGGAGGATCAAAGGGGATAAAGTGTGAGGGGACACATGAAAAGCTTGAGCCTTTGAGTTATCAATATCACCAGTCTTCTCATAGCCACTGCCCCACCCCTCCCCCCAGTACCCTGCTTACCTCCTCAGGGGAAAGCTGTTGGCAGGTACTATAGCACCTGAAGCTGCTCCTTTTGTTTTGCTTGAGAAACTTGTGGTCCAGGTCTTCCCAGGCTCCCACACTAGCTACAGCTAAGGCCAAAGTCCGTGGCGGGTGGACTGGGTGCCAGAAGTATTAAGTGCATGTGGGGCCGGCGGAGGGTGGGGGAGGAGGAGCCAGGGAAGCTGGGCCTGCGGGTTGAAGCCAGGGCTTGGCTGGCACTGGCCAGGAGCGCCCGGCTCCCCCCTTGGCTTGGTCTTTTCTAGTGGGACTTCCTGGCTCCCTCTGTCACGGATTCTTAACATGAGGGTATCTGTCCAGGATGGCAGCTGCCCCCCTCGATTGGTAACCTTGGACCTGTCATTCATCCCCCTCCCTGACCTGAAGTGCTCCCACACCCAAGAGTTAATCTCCCACCTGGTCCAGACTCATGACACTGCTTAGCACCAGGCTGGGAGAGGCCGTGAGCACATGGAGAGGCAGAGAGCCAGAGCTGGACCAGGCCTGCTCCCTGTCTCGTTTATCCTCTGCCGGAAATGGGAGTCCTGGGTTGGGAGGCTTGGGATGGGGCCCACTGCCCTTCTCTGGAAAGGGGTGGGGAACTCCCACCTTCTGCTTACCCAGAAAATACCTGCAACAGGTACCAGGCCTGAGGAGAAGAGACTTGAGACTGTAAGAGGAAGCTAGTTCCAGTCCCTACCCAAAAGAGACACCCAAAAGGTAGCATCTCTTAAGAGGAAGAGACTTTGAATCTTCCATCCCTGCCCCCCACACTAAGCTAGTAGTTCCTTGAGACAAACACAGAGAAATGGAAGCTTGTGTTTTATTCATGGGCTGTCAGCCTCCCTCCTGCCCGCCTGGGGCAGGTAGGAGGAGTGGGGGAAGGGAGGGCAGGTGGGACTAGGAAGGGGCTGACTGCAGCTGCCCTTTGTAGACGTACTCCAGCGCAGTGGCAATGGTGCGCATGTCCAGCTCGATGCTCCGAGCCCAGTTCTCCACATCCCCAATTTCCTGGAAGGGAGGGGGCAGGAGCCCAGGCGTCAGGGTAGGTGGGGTGTGGCTCCAGGGGCTGGATGGGGGCACATTCCATCCATCCCCTAGAAAGGGCTTTGCTTGGACCCACCAGCTGCTTTTACCTCTTCCTCTAACTTCTGTGGCACTGGGGCCATAGATTTCTGGGCTTTCTGGGACTATCCCCACTTCCTTCTTAACCCCAGGCCAGAGGGGAGCCCCTGAGGGTGCAGTCAATGGGGTCATAGGATGAGGATGGTGAGGTAGGCAGTGTGGCTTACCTTGAGTGCCTGGTTGAAGTTCTCCACCATCCCGATCCACTGGCCTGTCTGCTTGGCAAACTGGGCTGCCTGGACCTGCAGGGTCTTCACCTCATGGTCAAGCTTCCTCTGGTTCATGTAGGCCTGGGCCACACTAGAGGTTGGAGAAGGAGGGAGGCCATCTCACCCAGCTGGTGGGGAGTGGTCTCCAGAACTAACACCCCAGGGCTGCAGTAGGAGGCTGCTCAGGAGTCACGCTGGAGAAGCCTTGGGATTTCGGCCATTCCTGGATGTAAGGCAAGTGACTAGAGTGCATGCAAGTGAGCCCGGTCCCTTCCTTCCACTCCCAGGATTCCCAGGAGAGCTAACTAGATACAGACCATTTCCTGCCCTGAAAGGAGCTCCCAAAGCTGGGGGAGAGAAGGGAGGGTGCACTTGGTCGGCGGGGGTGGAGGGGGTACCACTGGGGAAGAAGCTGGGAGGGAAAAGGGGCCGTGGGGAGGCTGGGAAAATCCAGCAGCAGGGACACATCTGGCAATGATTGGGAGGCCAGGGATCGGTGCAAGAAGTTGGGAAGGGAGATCAGGCCCCTCCCTGAATCCGGGGTGGGATGGGAGAGCAACCCCCTCCCCAGGAACTCAGGGTCAAGAGAAGACATCCCAAGGGCTGCTTCCTGGCTCTCTCTCCCAGTCCTCCTTTCGCCCACACAGATGAACGGAACACATACACGCACTCTCTCTCTCTCTTCCTTCTGCTCTAGGCAATAGTCTTTCTTTTCTCCTCAATCACGGTTCGCTGCAGTTCCATTACTGCCACGAGGTTGGTATCCTCAGTCCTCTGCCCACTCACCCCCACCCCCACAATAATTGTGCAACAATTGTTCTCCCTAATTGGTTGATGAATCTTTCATTCTCTACTCCAAAGCTCTAGGTCAGCTGGGAGACTCCACATCCGGTGCCCCCACCCACTGGAATCTGTGGGGGCTGGAGGGGAGGAAGGGGGTTATGGGGGGGGTTCCAGAGAGTGGGAAGGACACCTGACAGGGGCTGAGATAGACTGAGCCTTTGTTTTCCTTTCCTGGGAATGAGAGGAGCTGTGGGCAGCAACACAAAAGGCTTTCTAATCTGGCTTTGGCTTAGCTGCCCTCTAAGCTGGACATAGGGTGAACCCAAGCAAAGAAAGAGAAGCGGGAGAAGCCTGGGCCAACCTCACAGCAGAGCACAGGAGGTGCCGACGTGTGAGGGAGGGAAGGCGTCGACCCTGTCCCTTCTCTTTGGGAGATAGCTGGGTCACAGTGCGGGGTGTTATAGGAGCTGAAACAGTAATCGCAGGGGGCTCCCAATGCTTCAAGTTTTCCCTGGGAGCTCCTGAAATCCCCATTTTCCCCATTGACCTCCTGTTTTCTCTCATTCACACTGAGTGAAGGGGGAGAACTGGAGTGGGGCTCAGAGGTCCCAACCACAGCCTTCTCTTCCCCTAATCTTCCCGAGATGAGCAATGAAGATGACAGTCCCTGCCTGGCTCACTTGGGTGACTCAGTCTCTAAATTCACAACCAAGCTATTCCACTTGCCCTGGGTAGAAGGCATCACACTGCCTCCTTTCTCCCAACAGATGGCCTGGCTATCAAATCATCATCTCTGCACTTTTCTGAGTCACTTGGGGTCAAGAGACAATGTTCTCTACTCCTTCCCATGTATCTAGTCATTACTGGAATCCTTACTTAGGACGGGAGCAAGGGGTGGTTTCTGGAGACCCGGAAGGATAGGGGAGTGTCAGCCTGGCTCTGCGGTGGCTCCTGGCATAGGTTCTGCCCTCACCCTCACCAGCTGTGTCATCTCTTTCCTGCCAGTTGCTCTCCAGACTTGCCAGAGGGTGGGAGGTGCAGAAAGAGAGGGTGGGAAGCTGTGGGGAAGGACGGTGCTCTCCTTCCCGCTGGAAGTGACAGCTGTACTTGGAGGGGTGAAGGGACGTGGCCAGATGGCATCAAGTCGTGAGCACCAAAGAGGTTATTGTTGAGAAGGGGAAATCTGGCTGCTTTTCCACCGGCCGCAGCTGCTCCCCCTGCCCAATGTTAGCGGTGAGAGCTGACTCAGGACTCCCTCCATAAAAGTTAAGCTGGGTGGGGGAGGGTAGGGGAATGACCGGAACAGCTCATCCCCTCAGGAGCAGCCTGAGGGCTAGGCCAGTGCCTAAACTTGGGTGGAGGGGTGTTCGTGTTGATGGGAAGAGGTTCATACCCCACATTGAGGTGATCCACCAAAGCTTCTGTCAGGCAGGTCGCTGCAGTGATGGCCTCTCGCCTTCTCTTCTCTGGGTGGAGGGGGAAAAGGGATTAGACAGGAGACTTGGTTTTTTGAGGAGTGATACTTAAAGTTCCCCACCCATTCATTACTATTCTGCTAGCTATGGGAACACCTCAGGTCACCTCAAGTCCAGAGTGCCAGAGCTGAAAGGGCCTTGCAAAACTTTCATTTTCGAGCTGAGGAAACTGGTAGCCTGAGAAAGGAAGCGATTCGCCCAGGGACGCTAACGAGTCCTTGGCAGCGACCAGGACTCCAGACTCTGAGGCACATTTTCCCCACTGGTTTGGCCTAAAGATTGGTAACTCTGGGGTTCCCAGCCTGGATTCAGGATAGAAGGGCCCCATCCCCATTTCGGCAGTTTCAGGCCTCCAAGAATCCCAGTCCTGTGGGGTCCTCAACACCCTCCTCTCTTCGGGAGGTTTCCGTCCCACTTCCAGGACGAGCGGCTCCCTGGACCAATCGGTACAGCGTTCCGTCAGCAGGGGGCGGGGCTAGGACACCGCGGACACAGCGCTGGGGGCGTTGCCTATGGGGACACTAATGCTGCTAAAGGGACCAGGGCCATTGGCAGGGGAACGGAACTCCCCCCCGACCAAAGCTCCTGTAATTTCCTCTCCCCCAAGCCCGCTCCCTTTCCCGGATCTGGGCCGTTACTCGAGATCCAGGCTCCGGGCTGAGGCTAGGCCGCAGAGGGAGAGAAAACGGCGGGCTGGATATTCGGCTTACCCTGCAACTCTTTGCGTTCATTCTGCTTGGCCTGGTGTTCTTTCAGCAGCCGGGACAGCATGGTCGCGGCGGGCTGGGGGCAGGGCGTGCCCGGCCCCCCTCCGCCTCGCGGAACTGGAACTTGCTGCTCGGCTCCCGCGGGGCCGGGGTCACGTGGCCGCAATGTCACGTGAGGCCCGGAACCGCCCTCCTCTTGAGACCTGGGGTGGGTAGGTAGTGAGGATCATGGCTGGGAAGGGAGGGGATCGTAGGGGCAGGTGAGCTCTTATCTTTATTGGGAACTCACTTTGGTAAGTGTGGGAAGACGTTTTCTTTAGTACTCAGATTTCAGAACAGTTTTTAATCTCTGGATCCCAGGATGCTAGGAGGGTTGTTGTTGCCAGGCTGTCTATCATGGTTCGGTTTTTGCGGGAGCAGAGGTTCCCAGGACTCATTGAAATTCTTTTCCTTCCCTGGCCTTTTCCTCCTGGCAGCTCTGGCCGGTTCTCTGAATCCTCTGCTCCTCCCTCTAGAGGGGGAATGCTGTCCTCTCTCTTCAAGCCCTGTCTCTTCTCCCCACCCCGCCAGAGTCCCTCAGCGTTTTAGGCATTTCCAGCGGCCTCCTAGGGAGCTTTGCTAATTTGGCTGGCTATGTGTGGTGAATTGTGCCATTCCATCTCTGTCCTTTTGTGGTCAGGGAATGCGAACCCATTTATTTCAGTCTTACCAGCAGAACAAGTGCTGCCGCAAAAGTAGAAGGTAAATTATATAACACCTCTCTGAACTAAAGAAGTGTTTCTGGGATTAACCCCAACAAGAAAAAATTATAAACATCACCAACATGTGCTTGCTCTTACAACATTCTCTCTTGGTGCACTGTGCACCGACATGCCGGGTGGCTTTGGGCAAGTTGCGTATCCACTCTGGATGTTGGTTTTCTCCTTAGTAAAATTAGAAGATTGGATTAAATCAGCGATTCTCAGCCTTAGCTAAACATTAGACTCAGTTGGGGAAGTTTTAAAAAATATGCCTTGGTCCGTGACCAATCTCTGAGGGTGGAGGCCTGGTACAAGTATTTTTTAAAAAGTTGTTCAGGTGATTCTAATGTGCCCCCGAGGTTGAGAACCACTGCACTAAACCATACCTAAAGCTGTTTTAAAAACTTTAGTGTTCTCTCACTTCAGTTACATGGTTGAAAATTGACTTCATTATATGTACTTGCAGGGGGAGGAGAAACGTATGCTGATTGATTTAGAATAGAACATTCTTGAATTTCTGAGTCAGAGTTGAAGATTACTGATCAGTTCATTCAACTCTTTGCAGAACAGCATCTTAAATCCCAGGGAGCTGCCCAGCTGTCAAAGGATTAGTGAGTGAAATGGTTAAGTGGCAGCAGAAAGCAGAACATTAAGTGCCAAAATAAAAACTGAATAAAAAGTGTTGGGTACTGGGACTTCCCTGGTGGTTCAGTGGCTAAGACTCCACGCTCCCAATGCAGGGGGCCCCGGGTTCAATCCCTGGTTGGGGAACTAGATCCCGCATGCCACAACTGAGACCCGATGCAGCCAAATAAATAAGTATTAAAAAAGAAGTGTTGGATATTGTGTTTGTGTGTCTATGCTTATTATATGGGTACTTCTTTAACAACATCTCCTGAGTACTTAATACCATGTGTGAATCACTCTACATGTATTATTTCATTTAATTCTGAGAAGAGTCATGTGAAGTATAATAATGTGCAGATGAACAATCTGTCGTACAGAGCACTGCAGTGATAGAGCTCATAAGCGGTCGAGCTAGGATACAGAGCCGGATTATCTGACGCGAGAGCTTGAGTGTAACCACTGTACTATACTGCAGAAACCATGGGAGAGACCCCAGCAGGAGGAGGCCCAGAGCACTTTGGGGGACAGCTCCCTGTCTCTTTTCACTATGCCTCTCTATGCCTGTGGAGCATCAGTTGAAGGGAATACCAGCAGGGGAGGAATGTTTGGGAAGAGGCTCCGCTCCAGAGAGGAGCTGATCAATAGAAGCGGGAAGAATGAGAGCACTGCAGGGCAGCCTTGCCAGTCCTCCCCCCTTCTGGCCTTTGTTTCCAACTGCAGTGAGCAAGCAGATTGGAGGCAGAATGGAAGATGCCCGGTGCCTCACTCTCAAAGCTGGGAGAGAAAAGCAGAGGTTGGAAGGGATGGCAAAGAATGGTGACAAGCACACCCGTGAAACAGAGGGCAGGGGCTAATGAGGGGGGTTGGCGTTGGGGGTTTCAGCAGTGAGTCTGTAATTTAAGATTAGGATGACTTATGGTGAGTGCCAGGGCCATTCTGTGTTACCCTCACCCCCTTGGCACAACCACCTGACATTTTCACAATCGGTATAGAGACTGCCAGGGCTCTGCGGACATCAGCCCCACCCTCCTTTCCCACACACTGGCTGTTCCTTTGCCCTACAGCTGAGCAGAGGACATGGGTACCTGTATCTGGGGACTCCAGCTGATCTCTCCAGGGTCTTCCTCCACCTACTCTTTTTCTGGGCCTCTGTGGCTCACTGTCTAACCTTAGTGTCTACTGTTGTGAAACTCAGCTCCACCTGCCTTTGGTAGAGAGGGACACAGGCTGCATGCATAGTAGGAAAATGACTCTTGAAATCTGAAATCTCTTTCTGACCACCTCTGCTTACACTTGCTCACCCAGATTATTTTTCCTCTTAAAATCAGTGAATGTGCCCCCATACTCCTTTTGTCCACTCATTTCTCTGTTCTTCTGAGGCCTCTCTTTCAGAGTTTGCTTTAATTAGCAAGCTTCAGGCTGACTGGCTGGGCGAAGCCTTAGGGCCGGAAGCTGCTGAGTTGTTAGGGATTGGGTGAGGACTGAGGCAGGACATGGTGTGAGTGGAGAAGGCTTCTCACACTGGGAAATCTGGCTGGGCTTCAAGAGGGGGCCGTTGGTGGTGTGGCCGAGTTCCAAATGTTGGCCTGGGGCCAGTGCTCAGAGAAAAGGGGCCCAGTCTAAATGGCTCACTGTGGGAAGTGATCTCCCAGTCCTTCTCCCCAAGACACAAGGGGTTTCCCTGGGACCCTCAAAGACCAGAGCGGTCATTTCCCCACTGACTGCCCTCAATCACATGTACAGCCTTTCCCTCCCAGCCACTCCCATAGTTCAAACTTTGGCTACAGGCGAAATTCAGAGGCCAGCAGAAGGATTCCAGTGCTGGAGAGGTGGGTGGGGTGAGAAAGTCCTCATGTTGTCTATGCTGTGGAGGAAGAGGCTGACCCTGGGACGTACGCTCCAAGGCTCTGTTGCCAGATGAGGTGGAGGAAGATGTTAACCCTGCAGCGTGTGTTCTGCTGCTCATCTAGAGACAGCAGCTGGGCAGTGTGTGGTCCAGGGGAGCTGAAAAATAGGGAAGCCCAGATGGAGGGGAAGAGGGCTCTTAGAGGGGGGAGGGGCTGGCAGAAAAGGGCAAGAGTCTTTTCTGGGTCTGGACATTTATAAATTTTTAAAAATGTTTTGAAATTATTTTGAAAAAGTTGTAGACTCAGAGGAAACTGCAAAAAATAGTACGTGAAATCCTGTGTATCCTTCACCCAGCTTCCATCAGAGGTGACACCTTACATAACAGTAGCACAATATCCAAACCAGGACTCTGACATAGATATTATACAGTTAACTAGGCTATAAGCCTGTTCAGTTTTCCCCAGTATTTTTTTCTACATGCATTCATTTATAATTCTATGTAATTTTATCCCACAGATGGATTCAACAGCCACCACCAAAATTAAGTTACAAAACTCTCCATCACCATGAAGGAACTTTCTGTACTACCCTTTTATATTCACACTTCCACTTCCCCATCCCTGTCTCCTGGCAATCACTAGTCTCTTCTTCATCTCTATAGTCTTTCGTTTTGAGAATGTCATGTGAGTGGAATCATACAGCATCAGCATTAATTTTAATTTAATGAGTTCCTGAACTCTGAATTCAAATACAAAGGTTCCCTGGCAGATTATTTATTTGAATATTAAGCTTCTTCTGTTCTCTGGATTCCTCCGGCTTCTTCATTCCCTCCTCAATCTGCGGTGCTGCTCTCCACTCCAAATCTGGCCTCATTTCTCCTTTAGGGAAAATCTACACGTCTAAATTTACTAGGCTGGTCTGGGACTCTTGTGTGTTCCCCGCCCTCCCTTGCCCCACTATTTATAGCCAGGCTAATTTTGGGTGGCCTCTCTCTCTCTTTTCTTTCCTTCTCCTTCCTCCTGTGGCGGGTGAGGTGACTTCTCAAATATTTGGGCAGAGGAGGTCAGAAGCAGATTCTTGGCATCTGATCTCAACCTCGGATTTAGCAGGAATCAGTGGAGTAGAGATGGAGGGAGGCAGGAGCTGCAGGTGGAGAGAGGGAGGCATTTGGGGCTCTAAAGTCTTTTTTAAAAAACTTCTATTTATTTTTAATCAATTTATTTATTTTTTAATTTTAATTTAATTTTATTTTTTAAATTAGTTTATTTATCTATTTTTTAACTTTACAATATTGTATTTGTTTTGCTATACTTTGACATGAATCCACCATGGGTGTACATGTGTTCTCCTTCCTAATCAATTTATTTTTTAATTGAGAGATAAATGCTTTACAGAATTGTGTCGGTTTCTGCCAAACATCAACATGAATCAGCCATAGGTATACCTATGTCCCTTTCCTCTGAACCTCCCTCCCACCTCCCTCCCCATCCCACCCCTCTAGGTTGTTACAGAGCCCTGGTTTTGAGTTCCCTGAGTCATACAACAAACTCCCATTGGCTATCTATTTTGCATATGGTAATGTAAGTTTCCATGTTGCTCTCTTTATATATCCCACCCTCTCCTTCCTACCACCCCCGCCCCTCTAAAGACATTTTGACCCCAGTTGGATGATATTTGGGCTGAGTCAGGAGTCTGGGTTCCATCCTGATTTTACTCCTTTGCATTCTCGTATCAGCTCTTCTCCAATGTCAGGGCTCTGAGATAGAAAAGGGATGCAGAGGGCGTGTCTAGGGGATGATAAAAGTAGGATCTCAGGGCCAGCCTGCTGTGTTACCTGGAGAGCACCTGTTTAGATATATGCTACTCCCCTGGAGGGGATGGACACAAGTGTAGTGTTGCCAAAATGGAGGCACAAACTTTCAAATGTATAGTAACTCACCCAGGGCAAGGATTGTCCCACTGGGCAGCAGAGTGAGAGCCTATTAAAAATTAATTTTTTAAAAGTATAATCCCGGAAAAAGAAGTAAGAGAGAAAATGGACACTTGGGAAGAGGAATTAGGGAGAACATGTATTGGAGCTTTTAAGACAAAGAGGGAGAAGAGAGAATCTTAAGAATATGACAGTGTTTGAGGGGGCAAAGGAAACATTAGAGACACTGAGAAATAATCTAGTAGGATTCCAATGGACGGAGACAAGAAGGGTAAAGATAGAGTTTCGGATGAGACAAAACCAGAGAGTGAGAGAGAGAGAAGGGAAAGAGGGACACATGGATATACCCAAGACCAACACCCAGTAAGAGAGACCTAGGAAGGGGAGGTGGGAGCAAGTGACGTTCCAGTTGTGCCGAATTATTTCCTATCTCTCTTCTTGGCCCCATTTCTGGATTGGAGTTATAAATAGCAGAGTTGGCAAATGTCCTCCCCCTTTGCCTTTGTCTCAGCCTGGGGGGAAGGGAGAGGCAGAGGCACAGCTTGTGAGTCCTTGTGGACATCCCTGGGAAGGCCCACCTAGATCCTGTGAGGGCGAGTCCAGGACTCTGCCCCCTCCATTCCCTTCCTCTTTGGAGGGTAGGAAATGTACGGTTCTGGGAAGGATCTGGAAGATGGAGACATCATTCCCATCCCTTTGCCTCTTGGGTCCAATCTCTCTCATCTTGCCCTTCTCTGACAGCCAATCCTTTCCCCCGGCTCACTTTCTTCTTCTTCTGCCACCCTGTTTTCCCCCTGTTTTCTCCATTCCTTCTTTGTTGATCAAACTCTTACCCTTCTTTCTCCAGCTCTGTTTTCTTTCTACCTGCCTCCTTTGCACCCCCCCGCCCCGGCCTGCTGAGTTTTTCTTTCTTCTTGCCTGTCGTTCCCTATTTCCCCGAACGCCGACGATGTATGTGTCTAGCAGCAGAGCCTTTGCCACTGCCGGGCTCGGGCTCGGAGGGATGGGATGGGATGGGATGGGATGTGGTGGGAATTGGTTTGATTCAGACAGCAGGAAAGGTGTTCTGTGTCCTTGGGGAAAGAAGGGAGCATTAAGGGACCACACCAGACTCATCTGCATTTCTTTCTCTCTGTGTCTCTCTCTTTCCAGGCTGTCTTTTAGCCTCATCCACTTCTCATCTCTGGCTCACCTCCCTCGCCCCTTCTCTTTTCGACCCCTTTCTATCCGTAATTCTCCTACCCTATTCCCAGGCGCCGCCTCCATCACTCGTTGGCTAGGGCAGGGGTTAGGGGGGAAGGGGAGAGCGCTGGCCGGGGCGCCGCCGGCGCTGGGGTGGGGCTGGGGGTACGTGGGGAGCAAGGCCTGTTCCTACCAGGAGCCGCCCTCCTGGGCATCCTTCCGCGACTCCCGGCGGCCTCCACCTGCCGCGGGCCAGGGGGCGGGCCTAGGGCGGGGCCGGGGCGGCTCCCGTGGGAGCGGAGGCGGGACTCGGGGGGTACTAGGGGCTGTGGCCGCTGCAGTCGTCCTGGCCGGTGCTGGGGTGGCGAGAGAGGGGAGAGGGGCAGCGAGGTGGAAGACTGGGAGGACCCCCTGAAGGACCAGCGAGACTCAGGGATCAGAGACCCTCCTCGGGAGATCTGAGATTCGGGGCGCCAGCGTATTTCCTTGCGCTCGCCGGGAGCGCGAGCAAGGGGTTGCCCCATGGCGGGAACTCCGGGCCGCGATCCTTGGGGGACCCCTGGGATTTGTTACCTTTTTGGCTCCCTGCTCGCCGGACTGCTCTTCCCAGGGGCTGCCGCCTTCAATCTGGACGTGATGGGCGCCCTCCGCAAGGAGGGCGAGCCGGGGAGCCTCTTTGGCTTCTCGGTGGCTCTGCACCGGCAGTTGCAGCCCCGACCCCAGAGCTGGTGAGTCACCGCACCCGCCCAGAATCCCAGCGCCCGAGCCACAGATGCCCACCCCGCTCTTCCGCCCCATCTCTCAGTCTTCCAACCTTATCAAGACTCACGCTGCCCCCAGATATCCCAACGCCCCAGCCTGAAGCCTTCTCTGCCTTGGATCTGAGACCCAGGCGATCTCGCTTTGGGGATGAGTTGGAGAGCAAGGGTCTTGTCTTGGCTGGGAGCTATCCCCTTTCGCTTTTCACCCTAACTTGCATCCTTGTTCCAGTCCCAGGGTCTGTGGCTCTCCTCCTTCTTTAGGAGACTGAACTCCCTCAGGGAGGGAGCAATTCACTTCTGCTTAGGACAGGAGAAGAAGGAGAGGACAGAGTGACCGAGGGTACCATGTGAGGGATAGAGGGTAGACTCCAGAAATAACATCCTGCCAGGGCATTGCCATGGGAGGGGATGAGAGCAGCAGGACTCAGGGAGGCCAGGAGAGACCTGAGCTTCTGTGGCTCAAGACTACAGGGAGGCTGGGAGGGAATCTGGGAGGGTTTGGCACTCTGCATTAGGTAGTTTGAAGATAGAGGGTGACAGAAATCAGAGCCCCCCAGAGTTGTAACAGCAGCAGCAGTAGTGTGAGATCTAGAGGGGATGCTGGCCAGGCTGTTCCCCTTCCTCCTCCTCAGGAAATTTCCAGCTCCAAGAATCTCAGCAGTAGGGGGAGACAGGGAGGGGTGAGGGGCAGAGGACAATTCTGTTTTTTTCCTAATCAGTTCAGGACCCGTGGGAGAAAGATAGACTCATGTGTGGGGACTGTGACTGTCACGATTCCAGTACTATTGGCCCCATCTCTGTGTACGATTTTAAAAAGACAGGCAGGAAAGGGAAGAAAGCGGCCTACCCCTTCCTGCCAGGGGACTTTTCTCTCCTCGGCTAGTGCCTAAGCCACAGTCAGTGTCCATTACTGGGATCAGTGCTGTCCACTGGGACCATCTCCTCCCCTTTGCTATTGGCCCAGGGGCAGAGGGAAGGGACGAGAGCTCATTTCTCTTCCCCGGCTCAGGGACTAGGGGCTAGCTCTGATTTTCTTTTTCCATTATCTCTGTCATCAGGGAGCAGGGTCAGAGATCCCCCACACTTTGGGAGCAATGGAAAGCTACTGACTTCACCTATTCTTCAGTCTACTATCCTCTTCCTCCCTCATTTCTGTCTCCCTTCCTCCCCCCCTCCCCCCATCTGCTAGAGTTCCAGGACTGGAGGCCTTTTTAGGACATGCTGAAGTCTCTGAGCTATTTCCAGGCAAATTCTAGGTTATTTTTAATGGCTTGGTCTCTTGTCATTTCCCCCTTGTCTCTGAAGGTGGCCCCTGATTCTGTCTCCCAGAGCCAAGCTGGGGGCATTCCCAGAGGGGCCTGCTCACCCCCTCACCCTGCTCTTGCTCCAGCAGGGGCACTCTGCTGTCTGGTGGCACGTGAGGGGTGGGATACCCTGGCTAAGTCCCTGGCTTTGGGGTTGCAGGTTGTTGTCCCCACCATTCTCTGATCGAAAAACCTCACCGGTTTGGATGTCTTTCAGTCTGGCCAAGGGATGAGACTTTGAAGTTCAACCTTCTGTGGTTTCAGCTTCATTTGTTTCCATTAACTGTAATACCATCAATGGTACTACCAAATAGAGTATGTGTGTGTGTGCTCAGTCGCTCAGTCATGTCTGACTCTTTGCGGCCCCGTGGACTGTAGCTCACCAGCTTCTCTGTCCATGAGATTTCCCAGGCAAGGATACTGGAGTGGGTTGCTATTTCCTCCTCCAGGGGATCTTCCCGAACCAGGCATTGAACCCGTGTCTCTTGCATCTCCTGCGTTGGCAGATGGATTCTTTATCACTAACGCCATCTGGGAAGCCACCAAATAGAGTAATTGTGGATATTGAAAGGTTTGTTAACATATGTAGAATTCTGAGCATAGCACAAGGCCCAGTGTGGGTGGTATGAAAGTGTTGGTACCTTTTTTCTTATATGGTGATCCAAAGAGCTGGAGCATAGCTTTAGTGCCTTACAGCGAGCCTAGATCCAAAGGCTTGGCCGGAGCACCCCCAGGGCTTAGCCAACCTTCCAGGCCAAGCACCCTCCCCAGAGGGCCACCCAGATTGAGAGAGTCAGAGAGGGCTGGGCTTGGGTCAGAGCCTGGAGTGAATGGGAGATTAAGAGGTGCAGAGGTAGTGGGCTACTCCTTCGCTTCCACTTAGCCAGCCTCCCAGACAGTCCCTTGCTCCTAGCTGCCTTTCTGTCTACAGTGGCTGCATCTGTGGCTACTGTTTGTCCATCTGGGGTGGCTGGGGATCGTGGGATGAAGCCAAGAAAGAGTGTGTGGCTGGGGTGGAGGTGGAGGGAATGGAGAGGCTGTGTGTGGAAAATCTTGTTCCAGGCGGGATGGTCTGGTCTGTTCTCCATCGAGAGGGGCTGGGCATAGCTATGCACTCAGCTTCTTTCCTCCGTATGGATCCCTCCCCTTCTTTCAACTCCCTACTTGTGACCTCCAGGGGAGATGTGAGCGTTGAACATGGACTGTTAGCCTCTCTTGGTACTTAGTTCTGCACCGATCAACTGAGACACTGTGTGTCTCTGTGAGTCTGCATGACATGTGGGTCCAGCAAACACATCTTGACGCCTCCTATGGGGCAAATGCAAAGATGAATGAAGCAGCCTGGGTCCTCCAAGGGCTCACCATCTCTGTGTTTAACAGGTGGGGGCACCAAAGACTTGTCTGGAGGTTAGCCAGGCCACCTAGTTTCTTTTCCTGCTCGGGGTACCTGCCCATCTCCCTCTTCCTTTTCTGAAGGTTGCCAGTCATAGTCATTGGGTGGGAAAGGCATGGATATTGGAATTAAGCAGATGTGGGTTTGAATTCCACTGTGCTACCAATGTCTCTGAGAGAGTTTCCTCATCTGAAAGACAAGCAAAGAATCCTTACATCGGACTGTCATGAAGCTTAAATGAGATAATGCAGGTAACATGCCTAGCCTGGTGCCTGGCACCTAGTAGAGTCATAAATCTTAGTTCCTCACATCCCTGGCATTTAGCTTAGGATCTGATTCATAGTAGGTGATGAATAAATATTACTTCCTTGTCTCACCAGTGCCTGACACAGGGCTTGGCAGATGATGTGTGTGCTGTGCTAAGTCACTTCGTTCGTGTCCGACTCTTGCGACCCCATGGACTGTAGCCCGTCAGGCTCCTCTGTCCATGGGATTCTCCAGGCAAGAATACTGGAGTGAGTTGCCATGCCCTCCTCTTTCAGATGATAGATTCTCAATAGTTGTTAACATATGCCTGGTGTATGCTGTCTCCCCTTCTACTCCCCACCCCCCTCTCGTGACATTGGCTCTGATGCAGGATGACAGCTGCTCGGAGATGAGGAGGAGTTGTGGGAAGGGAGAGTGGCTCTGTGCCCATCAAACTGGCACAATGCCCCACAGATGCCTGTCTGCCATATCTCCCCGTGCCCCAGTGGGGGAGATGGAGGAAACGAGTTGGGGAGAGAGGCCTTGAGGTTCGTCTTGCTGACACTTTTGAGTCTCCTTCTGTGAAGAGAGGATCCTTGTAGCCAGCCGAGTGCCCATCACCTTGCCTTGCCCTCCCCTTCACTCCTGGCCTGAGGGTCTGCCCCCCAGGGGACCCAGGCAGCCTCCATTCCCAGCACAGTCCTCCCTGGGGAAGAAGCCTTGGCTGTGATCATGGAAAATTGTCCTGCCAAGAACGTTGTAGCTGGGAAAGAGTCTGAGGGGGAGGTGGGAGAGAAGGCTGGGCGGGAGTGGGGTGGGGAGGAATGGGGAAAATCATGGACATGGGGAGCCGCAAGGATGAAAGGGGATTCAGGATGTAGGGGGTGAACGGGACTGGGATTGGAGACAGAATGAGAAACTGGCTTCCACCTGTATGCCAGTTCAAGTGACTGACAGAATCTTGGGCTGGCAGGGTTGCTGGGTGGTGAGTTTTTGATGGATCCCCTATTGGGAGTGAGGGAGTGGGACCCACATCTAGTCTCTCGCTTGGCCCCGGAAGCTGGTCTCTGGGCCACCTCATGGTGCTGTTACTTTTGCTCCCAGCATTCCTGGCATTTCTGGGAAGGTTTCAACTGAACTGGGGTTGGGGAGGAGGGCAGAGCTCAGAGATGGGGCCAGGGAGTGGGGGTGGGGGGGCAGGAAGGCTTGGTCAGGAACAGGTGCTGGGAACAGGCGGTTCTTTCAAATCAGCAGTATGGGCCTGGCTGCTTGGGTTGCCAATGTGTGTGTGTGTTTATCTACTATTATGCGGTCCCTCATCCAGACAGTATGCGCATACGTAATGTGATGATTGCGTGGCCAAGTGTATGAATTTGCCCGTACCAGGACGTGGGAAAGCTGACTTTTGGCCCTTTGCCTTAGTCCTTCAACACTCTGCCTGGTACTGCGGAGCTGGGCCTGGGTGGCTCTGGGAGGTGGAGGGCGCTGGCCACTAGTTCCTGCCCCTCCTCCATCGTGCAGGCTGCTGGTGGGCGCTCCCCAGGCTCTGGCCCTGCCAGGGCAGCAGGCAAATCGCACTGGAGGTCTCTTCGCTTGCCCCCTGAGCCTGGAAGAGACTGACTGCTACAGAGTGGACATCGACCAGGGAGGTGAGGGCTCTGTGGGGCTGGGATGGGGGCACATGTGAGGAGGGGAGGGGAGGACTTGGCCTCCTCTTTCCTCCCCTAATTCCCAGTGTCCTGCCACCAGCTGATGTGCAGAAGGAGAGTAAGGAGAACCAGTGGTTGGGAGTCAGTGTTCGGAGCCAGGGCCCTGGGGGCAAGATTGTTGTGAGTACCATATCATTTTTTTGACTTTTGATATTTACCATTTTTATAGAAAAAGAGCATGAAATTTTGTTTTTAAAAAGAGGGAAAAACAGTTCGACTCTGTAACAGTAATCATGATGATGGGCACCACTCCTTGTGACGCTTTGCAGGGGTGTTGAGTGTGTGTTTGTGTGTATGTATGGTGTGTGCGTATACACAGACATGCTTACAGAACTCAGGTTGGCAGTATGCTATGATTGTCTGCTTCTGAGGACTTCTGAGAGATGTAAATAGGTGTGAGGCATGGTCCCATCCTTATAAATTTAAAAATATCTAACAGTTCATCCACCCATCCACATGTTAAACTTACTAAGAACATTTTAAGTATCAGGCATTGAGCTGAGAGAGGACATGTAAACACAGGGAAAAGCCTGGTCCATGCCTCAGAGAGCCTCCTGCATAGTTACGGAGATTCTCATCACTGACACGCACAAACACAATAATGCAAGTCACTTTGGGGCAGAATATGGTTAAGGCTAGGTGAGTGGCGTGGTCCCCAGTCTATACCAGTTCAAGGGAGGAGTGGAGAGCGAAGACTACTGCAGGTGGGGGTGGTTTGAGTCTGGATTTCCAGAATAAGCAATACTTGGAGAGTAGAGAGAGAGGGAATTGTTTGCAGATGAGGTGGTGGCTCTCAGGTTCAGGAACAGGACCAAGCTGGGCATACTGTGTGGCATACTGTGGACAGTCCCATCTGGCAGGATCAAGGAGGCATGAGTTCTGAGGCCGAGTCATGCTGTGGGTGCCAGGGGAGAATGTGGAGCAAGGACTTCTTGTTGCCAGGGTGAAGAAGTGGGTGCAGAGAAGACAGGGATAGGGGTTATGTATTCTATATACCTGCCTAATGCTAGGCTGGGAGGTTGCGCTCAAGTGATGCTGGTAGAGGCATGTGTGTGTGTGCACGTGCATGCATGTGTGTGTGCATATGCACTCAAAGCAGCATCTGCCAAATTCCTGTGCATGGGCAGTGTGGCTCAAGCAGGGTCCTGGCCCTCATGGTGGAGTGATCCCTTCTGCTTTCCTCCCACAGACCTGTGCACACCGATACGAGGCACGGCAGCGTGTAGACCAGATCCTGGAGACGAGGGATGTGATCGGCCGCTGCTTTGTGCTAAGCCAGGACCTGGCCATCCGAGACGAGCTGGATGGTGGGGAGTGGAAGTTCTGTGAGGGACGCCCCCAGGGCCATGAACAGTTTGGCTTCTGCCAGCAGGGCACGGCGGCTGCCTTCTCCCCCGACAGCCACTATCTCCTCTTTGGGGCCCCAGGAACCTATAACTGGAAGGGTGAGTCACTCCCTGGAGAGGGGAGAAGGGAACCAAAATGTCCCAGTACCTCAGAGAGGGGTTTGGGGGCAGCATGTGGCCAAGCATGCCTGCGTGTTCACCACCACCGAGCCCTGGGGCCCCGAAACGCCTCCCACCGCGTCTAGCCGGCACGCACACAACTGGGGCCATCCGTCTCCTGTCCTCCGCATGGCCGAGAGTTCTGCAACATGCTGGCATGAGCCCCCACATACCCAGCCGGGGCCCGCATGCTCCAACACACCAGCCCACACCTCATCACTCCCATTCCCATCTCCGCACGCTGCCGCTGGCCGGGCTGACACGTGGTGAGTGTGATGCCAAGTCCAGGGGTAGAGAGAGACCCCAGGCAGCTTGGACTGGGAAGGGGGTGGAGATGGGGCTGGAGAGGAAAGGAGGGGCTTCCCTGGGTGCCTAATGAGCACCCAGGCCTGTGGGTGGTCTTCACTCCCCACCCTGGGCACTAACGGGTCTGTCCTTGCAGGCACGGCCAGGGTGGAGCTCTGTGTGCAGGGCTCAGCGGACCTGGCACACCTGGACGACGGGCCCTACGAGGCGGGGGGTGAGAAGGAGCAGGACCCCCGCCTCATCCCGGTCCCTGCCAACAGCTACTTTGGTAGGGACCCCTCCCCGGCCCGGAGCCACTCTAACCCTCTGCTCCTCTCTCTTGTCCCCCCCTCCACACTCCCATCCTTCTGTCTCTGTCTCTGTCCCTCACTCTGTCTTTTGTCTCTCCGTCTCTCCTCTCTCTTTGTCTCTCTCATCCTCTTTCTCCACCTCTCCCTCTTCTGCCTTCCTGCCGCTCTGTCTGCCTCTGTCTCCGTACTTTGTGGCCTGTCCTCTGGATGTCCCTGCCCTGGTGTCTCCCCTGCCCCGCCCCCGCAGGGTTGCTCTTTGTGACCAACATTGATAGCTCAGACCCTGACCAGCTGGTGTATAAAACTTTGGACCCTGCTGACCGGCTCCCAGGACTGGCCGGCGACTTGGCCCTGAATAGCTACTTAGGTTTGTAAGCTCCCCTCCACGTCCCCCTGGGCCCTGGGGGCTTGGCCTGGCCTCCCCGCCTCTCCTGCCCTGCCCCCCAACACCTACCCAGAGAAACACCCATTGGGCCCAAATTGCAGAGAAGAGCTGAGCCTGGTGGCCAGGCCTATGGTGAAGAGGCCTCAGGGGTGATAGCCTAGAGGGCTATGAACAGGGGTCTCCATGGAGGAAGATCCAGGTGGGCTGAGGCTGTAGTGGGAAGGAAGGAGGCTGGACCTCTGGGGGGTGGATGGCGGGCGTGTGCAGAGAAAGGTCGAGCTGTGTTGGTAAGTTCCTCTCTTGTCTCATCCGCATTGTTCTTTCAAAGGGGAGGAAACCAGGCCTGGGGGATGTTTGGTGACTCCAGCTCTTCCCCATTTCCCCCTTGTCTCCCCCGCTCCTGTCCACATGGAGACTTCCTCTCCGTGCCAGGAGTGGCATGCATTGAAGGGATGGGGGGCTCCTGGGCATGCCAAGGGGAGAGCAGTTTTGGGGAGTCATATGGGGGGCACCTTGGCCCAGCTCCTGCTGCTGCCCAGCCGCCTGGGCCTCCCAGCCATTGCCTTTCTCCTTCCTCCCCAGTCCCCAAGGCTACCCCATCCCACTTCTCATGCCCAGCTCCAGTCTCTGGATGGGGAGGACCACCAGGTGTCTGGAGGGGCAGAGGAGTGGTCCAGCTGTGATGGTGATACCTCGAGGGGCACCTCCACCTTTAGGCTCTAACCTGCAGGGTGGGGTAGGGTGGGGGAACTTAGACCCACTCTGGCTGGGAGTCTGGCGGGTGAGAACTCACCGGTGAGTCGCCCCCATCCAGGTTTCTCCATTGACTCGGGGAGGGGACTGGTGCGAGCTGAGGAGCTGAGCTTTGTGGCAGGGGCCCCCCGTGCCAACCACAAGGGTGCTGTGGTCATTCTACGCAAAGACAGTGCCAGTCGCCTGGTGCCTGAAGTGACGCTGTCTGGGGAGCGCCTGACCTCCGGCTTTGGCTACTCGCTAGCTGTGGCTGATCTCAACAATGATGGGTGAGAGTGAAGGAGGCGAGTGCAGCTGGGGGAGGCTGGGGCTGGGAGGGGTCTCTGGCCTCTCCTTCTGACTCCCCCTCCTGCCTCCCTGTCTCCATAGCTGGACAGACCTGGTAGTGGGTGCCCCCTACTTCTTTGAGCGCCAAGAAGAACTAGGGGGTGCTGTGTATGTGTATATGAACGAGGGGGGTCACTGGGCTGGGGTTGCCCCTCTCCGGCTCTGCGGCTCCCCTGACTCCATGTTCGGGATCAGCCTGGCAGTCCTGGGGGACCTCAATCAAGACGGCTTCCCAGGTGTGACTGGGAATGGGAAAGGCTGGGGGGGCGAGAAGAGAGGGGGTGGGGAGGTAGGCGGGGAAAGGCCTCTGAGGTCAAGGGCAAGGTCCTCTGAGGACTCAGGGAGAGGAGCAACCTGGGCTCGTGTCTGAGCTTTCCTATTTACCAGCTTTGTGGTCCTGGCAAGTACCCTTTCTGAGCTAGTAATACCTGTCGAGAGTAGTTGAGAGATTAATGATGACACATGCAAGGTGTCCAGGACTTAGTAGCCTCTCAATAAAATAGAAAACAGGGTTTGGAGCTGAGTGACTGAAGGACAGTTGGGGCCTGGACCTCGTGTCTCCCCACCCCAACCCTCAGGTCTGATTGCTTTTCTCCCATGCCTGCAGACCTTGCCGTGGGGGCTCCCTTCGATGGGGACGGGAAGGTCTTTATCTACCATGGGAGCAGTCTGGGGGTTGTCACCAAGCCTTCTCAGGTGAGGGGAGGGGTTGGGGTGAGGGAATGGGTGTGGGTGCACTGAGGGGGCCCGGCAGCAGAGCGTGGGGAGGCAGAGGCTGGGGATGATGGGTGGGGGGCTGATGGTCTGGTCCCGCAGGTGCTGGAAGGTGAGGCCGTGGGCATAAAGAGCTTTGGCTACTCCCTGTCGGGCGGCCTGGATGTGGATGGGAACCACTACCCAGACCTGCTGGTGGGTTCCCTGGACGACACTGCTGTGCTCTTCAGGTGAGTCCTCCCTCCCCGTTGCCTGCGCACTCCCGGGGCCGGAGCCCCTCTGTAGAGCCAGATCTTCGGCCTTCCTCCTTTCCCAGCCTGATGTCCTCATGTCTTCTGTGCCCTGGACTCCCCATTCTCCAGGGCCAGGCCTGTCCTCCATGTCTCCCATGAGGTCTCTATTCTTCCACGAGCCATCGACCTAGAACAGCCCAACTGTGCCAATGGCCACTTGGTCTGGTGAGGTGGGATCCGAGGGGAGGGCGGAGGGGAACCTCCAGGGCCTAGTTCTCCCCTGTCTGCCCAATCTGGGGCTGGGGCAGGAGTGGGCAGGGTGGGGGAGAGGCCTTGGCCTATCAACCTTACCTTTGTCCCCACAGCATGGACCTAAGGGTCTGTTTCAGCTATATCGCATCGCCCAGCAGCTATAGCCCTACTGTGGGTGAGTAAGGCCCCTCCACGCCCACTGCATTGGGTTTCAGGGTGGGTCACTCCGGGGTGCAGAGAAGGGCCCATTGGAGCTGCTCCCACCCCAGCTCACTGGCTCCTCCTCTCCCACCTGCCACAGCCCTGGATTACATGTTAGATGGGGACACAGACCGGAGGCTCCGGGGCCAGGTGCCCCGTGTGACCTTCCTGAGCCGTGGCCCCGATGACCCCAAGCACCAGTCCTCAGGCACCGTGTGGCTGAAACACCAGCATGACAGAGTCTGCGGAGACACCATGCTCCAGCTTCAGGTGGATGCTGACCCCTTGGCCTCTGAGGGTCATTGTCATCGCATCATCTCTTTTTCTGGATTCCTCTCAGCTTCTTCCCTAACACACTCACACCTCAGTCTAAAATCTCAACTTTTGGGATGGTTCCCTTTTGTGCTGACCTCTCCCTTACCTGCTGCCTTCTTGCGTCTCCTGTCAAGTTCTCTTCTCCCTGGAGATGGTGATGGCAAGTCCATCTTCTTGCATGGTCCTCAAAGCCCTGAGTCCTGGCTCTTCTCCCTTCTCTAGTTTAGTTCTCCACCTCTCTCCTTCATCTCCCAGAGCATCTTTCCAGGCTTCAGGATCTGTCCTAAGTCTGGCTGGGTCTTTGGGCGGGGCTGGGTCCTGGGGCCTGGGTCCTGGGGCCTGGGGGATGGTTCTTGCATCCACGTCTGTCTTTTCCCTCCCCAGGAGAATGTCAAAGACAAGCTTCGGGCCATCGTCGTGACCCTGTCCTATGGTCTCCAGACCCCTCGGCTCCGACGACAAGCTCCTGGTCAGGGGCTGCCTCCGGTGGCCCCCATTCTCAATGCCCACCAGCCCAGCACCCAGCGGACAGAGGTGAGCATGTGCTCTGGTTGAGCCTAGGAAAAGATAGGAGGAATAGATATCATGGTCCCTTGCCGGTGACACTCATTCATAGCCTGCAGAATTCTTTCCCATGTTACCCTAGTCATTCCTCATACCTCAAGATGCTATAACAGGTGGACCCCAGATGTAAAATGGTCTAGATGATCATGTGTTCCTAGTCAGGGGGGTCAGGCAGTCTTTCAGATGCCCAGGGTGCTGGGGGTCTGCTGTGTTCAAATGTGGCCTCTAAGGTCCTTAGGTCATCTCTATTCTCTATCCTGGTCTGCTGGAGGAGGACAGGGGAGCTCTGTGCATGGTTCTTATGGCCAGTCCATAAGTGATGCTCTTCCCTTCTCTTCATGTTCTAAGTCTGGGACTTGGTTACACACAAGAAAGGCTGAGGAAATGTGGCCTTGCTGTGGACTAGCCTGCTGGCCTCTCCCATGGCCTGGTAATCACTTCCATCATTTTACTGATGAGGACACAGCTCAGAGTGGTTAAGAGACCAGCTCAATATCACACAGCTAGCAAGCAGCAGATCTGCAAGTTGAATCCAGGTTGTTTACTCCTCTGGTCCCCTACCCCACCACGTGCCTTGACGACAACATTCATTCCCTGAGAAGGACCCCTCTTCAAATATCTCCCCAGATCCACTTCCTGAAGCAAGGCTGTGGTGAAGACAAGATCTGCCAGAGCAATCTGCAGCTGGTCCACGCCCGGTTCTGTGCCCGCGTCAGTGACACGGAGTTTCAGCCTCTGCCCATGTGAGGGGGAGCAAGGGAGCAGGTGGGGTGGGAAGGCAAAAGTTCAATTATGCAAGGAAGTCCCCTGGGGAGGGCTTGGAGGGGCCTGAACCTGCAGAGGGGATGGTGGAAGGTGGGGAGGGCCTGCAGACAGCTCGGAAGTTTGCAGGATGAGGGTGGTGACGGGCCCATAGCAGCTCACCTGGCAGGGAAGAACAATCCTTCATCATATTTTTGAAATTATATAGTTCACATACACCTCACTGTTCAGTCTTCACAACCCCATGAGGTAGGAATTACTATCAGTTCCACTTGGAAGCCTAGAGAGGTTTAATTACCTGCCCAAGGTCAGTAAGTGGTGGACCAGGGACCAGGAGGGTGGTTCCCTGACTCCCAGTCTTTCTTTTTTTAAGTGTATTTAAAAATTTTTATTTTTATTTTATATACTGAAGTGCTAACCACTCAGTGCTTTTTTTTCTTTAAATCTTATTATTTATTTTTGGCTGTGCTGGGTTGTCATTGCTGCACATAGATTGTTTCTAGTTGGGGTGAGCCGGGGGCAGCTCTCTAGTTGTGGTGCGCAGGCTTCTCATCGTGGTGGCTTCTCTTGTTGCAGGTCATGGGCTCTAGGGCATGCAGGCTTCAGTAGTTGAGGCTTCTGGGCTCTAGAGCACAGGCTCAATAGTTGTGGCCCACTGGCTTAGGTACTTTGCAGCATGTGGGATCTTCCCAGATCAGGGATTGAACCCATGTCTCCTGCATTGGTGGGTGGATTCTTTACCACTGAGTCACCAGGGAAGCTCCCTAAATTTTTATTTATTTGGCTGTGCTGGATCTCAGTTGCAGCAAGTGGGATCTAGTTCTCTGACCAGGGATTAAACTCAGGCCCCCTGCATTAGGAGCTTGGAGTCTTAGCCACTGGACCACGAGGGAAGACCCTGACTCCAGACTCGACTCCTTCTTGAGTCTGAGGCTGGAACCCGTGTGTGTGTAGATTAGGTAGGCCCAGGTGGAGGGAGAGCTTCAGAGGGTGGATGCAAATCCCATGCATTGGGGGAGGGAGCGGGAGGGAGAGGCTGGGCAGGTGTTAGAGCAGGTCTTAGAGCAACTGGGATCTGGTCCTGCAGGGATGCAGATGGGATGACAGCCTTGTTTGCTCTGAGTGGGCAGCCAGTCATCGGCCTGGAGCTGAAGGTCACCAATCTACCCTCGGACCCAGCCCAGCCCCAGGCTGATGGGGATGATGCTCATGAAGCCCAGCTCCTGGTCACCCTCCCTGCCGCTCTGCACTACTCGGGAGTCCGGGGCCTGGACCCTGTGGTGAGGACCTGGGGCAGGGTGGCAATAATAGCTTACAGTGAACGATGTCAGATTCATGATCTCTGAAGATTTAGCTTTGAGACCAGAGATCAGGCTTGATCACTCAGAGCTTTTGTGTGGCAGAAGTTTTATTACAGTGAGAAAGGACAGAGAAAGCTTTTGACATAGACATCAGAGGAAGATGGGATAGACTAGCCCCCTCCCTGGTCTAATCAAGGCTTTTACCGGACCCATTCCCACAACATATATCTTAAATTAATAAGATTAGTCAGAAGGTTCTTGTTAAAAAGGAAGAAAATGTCCTTATAAATTGTTGTTATATAATCATTAGTACAGAGCTTAAGGAAAAACAGACCCTTGAACAAGATGCATTGTTTTGTTGTGTAATCATTAGCTCTGGGCTTAAGGAAAGTTAGTCTTAAAGATTGTTGTCATAACAACTCAGAGTTTAAGTCTTATGTGACTAAGACAAAGCAACGTAGAAAAAAATGTTTGTCTCTTTCTCTTCCTCTAGGGCCCCTCACTCCTTATCAACCTACCTAAGAATTAACTCTCTCAGAAGGGGGGTCTTGGGGGCTTTGGTAACCCCAGCTGACCTCTCCTTTTCTCTCCACTCCAGGAGAAGCCACTGTGCCTGTCTGATGAGAATGCTTCCCATGTCGAGTGTGAGCTGGGGAACCCCATGAAGAGAGGCGCCCAGGTTGCCACAGCTGCCCTTATCCCTGTCCAAGTGGCTCTCTAACCCCTGCCCCCGCTTCAAGTCCCTCACCCTTCCAGACTCTCATCTTGCTCCCCTCTTGGTCTAGGTCACCTTCTACCTTATCCTTAGCACCTCGGGGATCACCATTGAAACCACAGAGCTGGAGGTGGAGCTGCTGTTGGCCACGTAAGGCTAGGGGGCCAGGATGGGTGAGGATGGGGGCTGTTGGCTAGAAGTCCACCTAGAAGGGGCTCTGCTGTCTGCCTGTGACCCCTTGGGGTGGTTCCTGGGCTCGCTGCCCACACCTGCCCCCACCACTCAACAGCATCAGTGAGCAGGAGCTGCATCCAGTCTTGGCCCGTGCCCGTGTCTTCATTGAGCTGCCACTGTCCATCACGGGGTAAGCCCTGCCTGGGTGGGCACCTCCACTGGAGGGGTGGGCACTGCCACTTCCAGACCCAGGCCTGGGCTCTGCCTCACTGGCCCGACCTTCCTGACCCTCCATCAAACCCCAGCCCTCCTCAGCCCTTGTTTTGACCCCTCCTCGCCAGGGTGGCCATTCCCCAGCAGCTCTTCTTCTCCGGTGTGGTGCGGGGTGAGAGCGCAATGCGGTCTGAACGGGATGTGGGCAGCAAGGTCAAGTACGAGGTCACGGTGAGTGTCCCGGTGAGGTCTCTCCCTTCTTCACAGAAGAGATGCTGAGACGTGTTCCAGGGGCTGTGGCTCTTCTCCCGTCTGGCGCATGGTGGTCCAGCAAGCCTGAGGCCTCCCCTAGCTCCTGGGCCTTGGCTGTGGGCAGGTATTTGTGTTTCAGCCTCAGGTGACCATTTCCTGCTCATTCCTGACTGAATGTCTCATCTCATTGTGAGAGCACAGGGCCATCTGCTGGGGAATGGGGGGAGGGCTAGTGCCTCTTCCAAGAACCCTCCCCTGCTTGCCCGGGGCCTCTCCACACCTCCCAGGGACATTTCCAGGTTTTCCCAGATTTGGGGTGGGCAGGGAATGATGCGTTATCCAGGATCCTGAGTCTTTGTGGAAGTTATGCTTCCTGAGCCTTCCCTGCAGCCTTGTCCCCTCCATCTCATGGGTTTAGAACCCACCCTTTGATTCTCTTGATGTCAAAAAGTACCAGCTCCCAGTGGGCCCTCCATGATTCTCTCCTTGCCTGTCCATTAAAATTCAAAGTTCTGTGTATTAGGATTATGTCATTCTGTCCTTCGAACTGTTCTGTATACCTGTCTAGAATTTAGCAAAATATTAGATTAGAATAAAAATTTGCATTTACTTACATAGTACATTCAGAATCTTTAGATCTAGAGTTTTGCTTCCCCGTAAGTTCAGGAAGATTCTACTACTTTCTACGGAAATTTTAGGAGCTTAAAATATTTAAAGCAGGAGTTCTAAACAATTCTAGATTGAATTTACCATGTCTATGAATCCACTAAATCATGTATAAAACATTTTGGGTTTGTGGGTATGGAAATTTTTAGGGGAAAGTATATAAAAACTGGGTTTCCTTAGTGGCTCAGCTGGTAAAGAATCCTCCTGCAATGAGGGAGACCTGAGTTCGATCCCTGGGTTGGGAAGATCCCCTGGAGAAGGGAAAGGCTACCCACTCCAGTATTCTGGCGTAGAGAATTCCATGGACTGTATAGTCCATGGAGTCTCAAAGAGTCAGACACGACTGAGCAACTTTCACTTTCACATAAAAACTGTGATTTTCACAGTTTTTTCACAGGGTTTTCTAGGAGACTTCACATTTAAGCACTTCAAGAGCATTGCAAGTCTCTAGTGATCTGTGAACTCATGTTATTAAAGAATCATATTATATGAGAGTGTCCTAATTGATTTATTCACGATTTTTTCTATATATTGTTTTATAAGGCAGCTATTTTCAAGCATTTTTAGAGTATTCTACATTTTATATCATTTTCTAGTAAATATG
The DNA here is from genome assembly GCF_054371585.1 of Giraffa tippelskirchi. NCBI lineage: Eukaryota > Metazoa > Chordata > Mammalia > Artiodactyla > Giraffidae > Giraffa > Giraffa tippelskirchi. The sequence continues at coordinate 156,890,680 of NC_137278.1, forward strand.
TATATATGTTTAGTTGCTCAGTCCAACTCTTTGTGACCCCACGGACTGTAGCCCTCCAGGCTCCTCTGTCCATGGGGATTCTCCAGGCAAGAATATAGGAGTGGGTTGCCATGCCCTCCTCCAGGGGATCTTCCCAACCCAGGGATTGAACCCACGTCTCCTGCATTGCAGGTGGATTCTTTACCATCTGAACCATCAGGGAAGCCCAAACATGTATATATCTAACATAAATAAAAATCTTATAGAACACTCCTTCCTTATTGCATGTGATACAACCAGGTGTTTTTTTATTTTATTTTATTCTATTAACTTTTTTTCAAATGCTGATTGCAACCCATTAAATTGATTCTGCTAAATAATAAACTGCTAGTGGGTTGCAGTTCACAGTAAGAATCACAGATCAAATAAAGTTACACAATGCTCTGGATGCCCTTGCTCTCCAGATTACCAACCTGAAATCTTCAGGGAAAGGTTGAATAGTCACATCTGTATCACTTTCAGTCTTCACAATCACACAAGTGAAGTCAGTGTAGCAGTAAACAAACAATATTCTTCCTCACTTGGTAATCCAATTGGCTTATAATGGGATTTTAGTCTTAGATATTCTTAGAGGTGCATGAAAATTGTAAGGCTATGTCATCACAAAACGATATAAAATGTATTGCATTTTCTACAGTATCAAGGGACTTCCCTGTGGCTCAGAGAGTAAAGAATCTGCCTGCAATACAGGAGACCTGAATTCAATCCCTGGGTCAGGAAGATCTTCTGGAGAAGGAAATGGCAATCCACTCCAGGATTCTTGTCTGGAGAATCCCATGGACAGAGGAGCCTGGCAGGGTGCAGTCCGTGGGGTCACAAAGAGTCGGACATGACTGAGTGACTAACACTACTACTTCACCCTCTCTTGTGCCCACAGGTCTCCAACCAAGGCCAGTCGCTCAACACCCTGGGCTCGGCCTTCCTCAACATCATGTGGCCCCATGAGATTGCCAACGGGAAGTGGTTGCTGTACCCCATGCGGGTAGAGCTGGAGGGCGGGCAGGGGCCCGGGCAGAGGGGGCTCTGTTCCCCCAGGCCCAACATCCTCCAACTGGTGAGGCTCAGGCGAGGTGGGTGGGGCCACTGAAGCAGGGTGCGGGGGTATTGAAGCAGGGTGCTGAAGCAAGGTGGGAATGTGGAGGCAGGGGGTGTGGGGTTCAGACTTTGCAAAGGCTGCCGTGGGGCTGGGGGCCTGTGGAGGAAGCTGCTGGGGAAGAGGTGCCATGTCTCCTTGCTGCATTTGGAGGGACCCTCACTGGGCCCCCTCCCCTGCCTCAGGATGTGGACAGCAGGGACAGGAGGAGGCGGGAGCTGGGGCCGCCAGAGTCGCAGGAACCTCGAGAGCAGCCGGAGCCCAGCACGTCCTGGTGGCCAGTGTCCTCTGCTGAGAAGAAGAAAAACATCACCCTGGTGAGGACAGGGCAAACGTGGTACACCTAGGATGGTGGGCGAGGGGAGGTGGTATGACAGAGGGTGGGGGCAAGGCGGAGGGCGTGGAGCTTCCGGGGGCAGGTGGCCTGTGGTGAGGTGTGATGATCAGGTGCCTGGGACAAGTTGAGTGGACACGTCACACCTGGGGGGCAGCTGCTGCCACCCCAGCTTCCCCAACGCCCGCCAGGGTTCACTCCAGACCAGGGCACTTAGCTACAGCTAGTTCCCTGTGCAGTCGATTCTCCCTGCCTTCCTGTCACATTTTAGAGGGGATGGGATGGTTTTAGCCACCTCTGAGGTCTCTTTGTTATTCTTTTGAATTCTTTTAGGACAAAAAGTCAGTTTGCATAAGGAAATTTGACATGGTTTTCACCATGTTAAAAGCACCATGTCAAACAGGTTTTTAAAAGTTCTAATAATTAACTTGATAGTATATTTATGTGATTCATTAAGTTTTTCCTTTTCGAGGAGATTGGCCTCCCCTTTTCCTACTTGTTTCACATAGTTATGTTACCAAATGGACTCACTGCTGTCTGTTCTAGGATGGCACTGGCAGTGAGAGTTGCGGGGGGGCGGGGGACAGATCAGGGCGGTGCTTGGCTTGGTGGCAAAAAGGTGACTCCTGTATATGGAAGGATGGGCAATAGAGGCAAAAACAGGCAAAGAGACGTTTGCAGGGGAAGGGGAGCAGTTGGGCAACTCTGGTGGTATCTGTCTGGGAGAAAGTTCCCCTGCCACAGCCCATCCTTCCTGGGCGCCCTTAGTTTCCCTGGAGCCCTTGAAAGCACGGCAGGAAGCTTCACAAGGGTAGTATGAGTGTGCTTAGTCATTCAGTCATGTCTGACTCTTTGCGATCACATGGATGATAGCCCGCCAGACTCCTCTGTCCAAGGGATTCTCCAGGCAAGAATACTGGAGTGGGCTGCCATTCTCTTCTCCAAGGGATCTTCCAGACTCAGTGATCGAACTCGAACTCTAGTCTCCTGCAGTGCAAGCGGATTCTTTATTGTCTGAGCCACCAAGGAAGCCCCCAGGGGTAGTATGAGCTCGTGTAATTGCTATTTCCTTGTTACATGGATAGTCCTGCTTTCTCCAGGTGACTGATTTCTACTGAAAGGCCACCTTTTATCTTTTTTCTGGTTGTGCCCTGTGGCATGTGAGATGTTAGTTTCCCAACCAGGAATCGAACCCACTTCCCCTGCATTGGAAGCATGGAGTCTTAACCACTGGACCACCAGGGAAGTCCCAAGGCCACCCTTCTTGATAAGTACTTTGAAATGGAGGACTTCCCTGGCAGTCCAGGGGTTCTTTGCCTTCCAATGCAGGAGGTGCAGGTTCAATCACTGGTGGAGGAGCTAAGATCCCACATGCCTCTTGGCCAAAAAACCGAAATATAAAGCAGAAACAATATTGTAACAAATTCAGTGAAGACTTCAAAAGTGGTCCACATCAAAAAAAAAATCTTAAAAACATTTTGAAATGGATTCGTTTACTTAAAATGACTTTTAGACAAATTGACAAAGGATTCTTGAATTACTCTACAGTGGCAAAATAAGGGATGACACAGAGAATTCAAACACTCTCAAAGCCATTCTTCTGTACGGGAAGTGTGATGAATAGAACATTAGTTTTTAGGCAGATGGTCCATTAGGTGAGATTGGACCAAATGGTTTAGGTCAGACCTGGAAGGAGCAGAGTCTCAGTCCCCTGTCCCCCCAGCAGCTCCTGGGGCAGCCACATCTTCCTTCAGTGAGTTTGGGCTTTGCAGAGGAGTGCAACTTTGCCCACCCTGGACCTGGGTTCAAGTATCTGATCCACCAGCTTTGCTAGCTGTGTGACCTGAGACTGGTCACTGGATTCTTTAAACTTTAATTTCCTAGTTTGAAAAATAGGGATGATAATAATCTGCACCTTGCAGGACAGTTGTGAATTTAAATGAGATAAGTACCTTGCAGATAGTAGGTGCTCAATAAATGAGATCATTATTAGGTGACATATGCATCTACTGAGGAAGCTACTCTGCCTGCCTGCTGCTGTCAAGAGATTTCTTCCCTGATCTCCATGCATTTCAAAGCCAAATAGCCCAGATTTGGGGTAGGCTGCTATTCTAGACCACAGGGTTAGTTTGGGAAGATTTCTTGGAGGAGGAGAGTTTAAAGTCAGAAAAGGAAAACAGGAGAGATACTGAAGAGCTGGAGAAAAAGGGGGCTCCTAGAGGGATGGAGGGGAGGCTCTGAGCAGACTGTGTGTCTGTGTGACCACATTTGTGAGGGTTGCTGGGCCCTGGGCAGCTTGACGGGGCGGGGCCAAGCAGCTCAGAGCCCTGCCTGTCCTGGTCCCCAGGACTGCGCCCGGGGCACGGCCAACTGTGTGGTGTTCAGCTGCCCTCTCTACAGCTTTGACCGCGCAGCTGTGCTGCACGTCTGGGGCCGCCTCTGGAACAGCACCTTCCTGGAGGTGAGAGCACAGCTGGGGTTCTCTTCCCCAGTAGCCCCTCTGGGACCCACTTTTCCTTCTCCTTCCTCCCGGTCCAAAGGCAGCATGCTCTCAACCCGAGACAGGCAGAAACACCCTCTGTGTTGGGTGCCATTCCATTTATAACTTCAGGAGCTGGGGGGAGGTGGAGGCATGGGGCATTTAGGAGGTTCTCCTTCCCTGCTCCCTTAGGAGTACTCAGCGGTGAAGTCTCTGGAAGTGATTGTTCGAGCCAACATCACCGTGAAGTCCTCCATCAAGAACTTGCTGCTCAGAGATGCTTCCACGGTGGTGAGCTGCCTGGCTCAAGGCTCATGGGGAGGTGCGGCCGGGGTAGCTCGTCTCTCCAGTTGCTCCAGCCCTTGTGCCCTTCGCCCCTCACTCCCCAGATCCCGGTGATGGTATACCTGGACCCCGCGGCTGTGGTGGCAGAAGGAGTCCCCTGGTGGGTCATCCTCTTGGCTGTACTAGCCGGGCTGCTGGTATTGGCGCTGCTGGTGCTGCTCATGTGGAAGGTGAGGCTTGGGGAGGGTGGTGCTGGTGGTGGCGGGGCTCCCCTGTCAGGCTGTGGTGTGGTTCTCGCACCCACTGTCCCACTTATTCAGCAAATCCGTGTTGAGCACTTACCCGCGTGTGCCAACATCTCTGTCAGGCCCTGGATGTTTTGGGGATAAGTCAGATGTAGATCTTGTTCTCAGGGCTTTTGTAGTCTAGCTGGGGAGGGGAGCCTTGTTGTCCAGGATGAGGCAGTGGACTAAGTCAAGAAAGCACAGTGGGAATTCAGGGGAGGGAAAGCTTGAGAGCAGGTGGCCCTGGAAGGGCCTTAGAAGGTGGGGTAGTAGGATCTGGATGTGCAGAATGGAATGTGGGTCGGGGCCTTTCAGAAGGACCATGGGAGGGGAAAGTCATGGAGGCAGGGAAGTGTGGTCTTATTTAACTAGAGCATGGTGGCTAAGGCTGGGAAGAAAGCCACGCCCAAGAAAGCCAACCAGTGTGAAGAACTGCCTCCAGGGAACTGTCTCCAGGACTGAACTCCGAGCCGCCACATACCAGGCTCTACGTGGAACCATTCTCACACACAGAGTGTAGCCAGAATCATGTGTGCATCCAGGGCTCCTCATAAGAGCACACACATGTATATGTCGGTACCGAGAATGACATCCATCATCAGTGGCCATTCCCTTTACCACATGCCACATCTGAGCCATGTGGAACCGCACATGCCCTGGGGGCCCTCCAGAGAGCTGCCCCCCTCCCCAGGATCAATTACAGACCAGGCGCAGCCTCTGGCAAATGAGTATCATCAGTGACCAGGCCTCTAGGCATCCAGACTGTTGGGAACCTTGCCATTCTTAAGGGAGATTGAGGCCTTTGAGAAACTGGATCCAAGATCTCTGCTGCCCACTCCCATGAAAGCGGGACAAAGCAGAGATAGGGGTTCCCATCCTTCCTCAGCCTGCCCATCCTCCACCTCCTCTGCTCCCCTCCTCCCTTACATCCCAGTGTGGCTTCTTCTATCGGAGCAGCCAGAGCTCATCTTTTCCCACCAACTATCACCGGGCCCGGCTGGCTGTGCAGCCCTCAGCTGTGGAAGCTGGGGGTCCAGGGACTGTGGGGTAATTGTTGGGTCTGAGCATGTGTGTGTCCAGATATGTATGTGTTGGGGAGTATGTATGTGAGTGTAAGTCGAGCTCCCAGCATTCAGGAATATGCAAAGCAAAGAAAGGAGATTGCATGAGGGTGGTGTGTGTTCCAGGAACTGGGGTGGGAGGTGACTGTCAGGGTGAGGTTATAAGGGTGAGCATCACCCAGCCCGAGGCATGTGCAAGGATTGGGTGGGCTCCTGGAGTGTGAGCATGTGGGGAGTGCTGGGAGGTGCCCTGCATGCCTTTTTTGTGGGCATGAGAGTGCAGAGACACAAGTGCAAGGAGATGCCATGCAGTCCAGCATGTCGGAGTCCTGGGAAGTCTTGAGTGTGAGTGTGCAAGGGGCACACTTCCATCTTGGTATGTAAGGGCCAGCATGCTCATGACTTAGGGAGGGGCCATAGAGGAGAGGGCCCACCCTAAGGGGGATGCTGCCCAGTAGGCAGGTATTGTGTGTAAGAGGCTTGAGAAGAATCATTCTGGAATTTGCAGGGGTCTAGGAAGCCATATTTTCCCTTAGATCTTGTTTGTGTTCTCAGGGATGCTGTTGCGTCTCTTAAAAAGCTTAGGGGTGTCAAAATATTTGGGGCAGCGGTCCTGAAGTTCTATCTTCAACCCCTCTTTCAGGCGCCAAGGGAGATGTCCTTGGTCCTGCAGCTGAGGCCCCTCCTGGTCTTTCTCTTGCTGTGCATGAGAACCGGGGGAACCCAGCATTGATGGTGGCACCTGTGCGGGCTGCTTCTGGCACAGGTTGCCGTTGGTTCTTTCTGTCCCGGGGATGGTGGGACAGCAACTGGGCTGTGCCAGGCCTGTGCTCCAGGGACCCCAGCTCCACAGGCTCCTCATGTCTGGCCTGCTGTTCTTCCAGATGGGATTCTTCAAGCGAGCACGGTACCCCGAAGCCACCGTACCCCAGTACCATGCGGTGAAGATCCCGCGGGAAGACCGGCAACAGTTCAAGGAGGAGAAGACGGGCACCATCCTGAGGAATAACTGGGGCAGCCCCCGGCGGGAGGGCCTGGACGTCCACCCCATCCTGGCTGGGGATGGGCACCCAGAGCTGGGCTCTGATGGGCACCCAGTGCCAGGCACAGCCTAGCCTTCTCCACCCTGGCCTGGTCCATGGGCCCTTTGCACCCCTTCCCCAGAGATGGCTCCTGGGGGTGACGACGGTAGACTGGGTTGCTGGTGTCCCATCCAGATTTGGCGGGATTTCTTTCCTCTGGGGCACAGATCTCTGCCTCCTATGAGGACCACCCCCCCACCAGACTTCCCCTTATGATGCTGTGAGATGAGGGGGTAAATCAGGGATGGGTCGTGGGGGAGAGTGAGAAGCTCAGCGGTGTCCTGATTCAAAAGTGGGGAGGAGGGACCCTAGTCCCTCCCTCTGCCACTCAGTCTGTATAATGGGGCCCCAAAGACTTGTCTCCCGAAAGTGCCTTAAGCCCAGAGGGTGGGGAGGAGGTTACGTCGCTGACTCAGGGGCTCTTCCCTCCCTAGCTTCCCCTCTCCTCTGACCTTAGTTTGCTGCATCAATGTAGTGGATTTTGTCTATTTATTAAAGAATATTTGAGGACAAAACCTCTGTCTTTTTTGCTGAGTCCTGCTTCCTCATGCCCAGGGTCTCTAGAGAGGCTGGTTCTCTCTGCATCCCCACAGCTCAGGTGGTGGTGGGAGGGGGCGCAGGGGCCTGGCAGGGACTTTGGTGACTTTTGTGATCACATCCAGGGGGCATTGGGTGTGGTCTTAGAAGCAGGGGAGGGGGAACATGAGGAAGGGATGGGGAGGTGTCCTATGGGTAGGTGGGAAAAAATTGGGAGACTCGGTGTATGACTTTGCAGTTGAGGAGATGACAAGGTATAACTCTCCTCTCCCTGTGGTCAGGATGGGAATAGAGCTTTTTCACTGCAGAAGGAAGGGTTGAAGTTAGATATTCCCCCCGGCAGACATGGAGGGAGGAGAGATGGGGGTGGCAGGGGATGGTTTCGGTCTGCCTGGATCCCTCTTAGGAGAAGGGAGACTTGGGTGGGTGGGATCGTCTGACTGACCGACCGGAGGCAGGATTTGGAGAAGGCTTATTTCACTGCCTTTCCCATGATGTGGGGCCCTACAGGTAACCACTTGATGGGAGGGGGGTGTTGTTCCACTTGGAGTTCAGAGAACTGGGCATTCTCCAGATCTCTCCAAGTTTCTCTGGTGAGGTGGCAGCCGTCCCCAATGTGCCTCCAGGTGGGCTCTAAAACTTGCTGCCACAGGAAGGCCCAGCTTCCACTCGGCTCCGCCACATGCTCCCAGAAAAAGAACACTCCTCCCTGTGAGAGAAGAGAGCACGTCACCTACCTGCTCCACTCTGCAACTTTCCTCTGACCTGCTGCCATCCTGCTGACCAAGTCCGATCAGAGCCTCCTGGTGGAGTGGGAGGTGCCAGTCTGCGAGTTTAGGGAGCAGAGAGCATCCTGCTCTCGACTTTCTCTGCATCCCCTGACTCCTACCCGTCCACTCAAAGCCAGTGTGAAAAGCCTCCGGTGACCCAGGGGGTTTGCCTTGTGAGAGATCTTTAAACGATAACCAGAAGGACAGCTTAGCTGTGGGCAGACAGATGGGGAGGTGGAGAACCAGGGGCACAGACCTCATTGGATACAAAGACACTCCCCCAGAGCCCTCCCAGAGACCCAGATGCCTGTGTTCCAGATATCTCAGCCAGCATCCCTGGGACACCTTGCACTTGGGCTCCTTATTAAGCGAGAGCTCCTCCAGCTCTTCCCTCCTCACTGCCCCCTCCCTTGGTGATCTCATCTACCCCTATGCTTGGAATTTACCAGCTACAAGCTGGTGACTTCCAAATCTAAATCTCCAGGCTACATCTTTTGCTGACCTACAGATCTAGACATCCAGCTGCCTCTGTGTCTCTTGCCTGGCTGTCTCCATAACACCTCAGACTTCACAAGTCCAGAACAGGTTTCTCCTTTCTTGCAGACGGCACTTCCCTCTACCCTCCTTCACTCCCTTCACTAGTCGTTTATGCCAGAAACCTGGAAACCATCCTAAACTCCTTTCTCTCCACATCCAGTTCCCAATCTTATGGATTCTGTGTGTTAGTTGCTCAGTTGTGTTGGACTCTTTGTGGCCTCATGGACTGACGCCCGCCAGGCTCCTCTGTCTATGGAATTCTCCAGGCAAGAATACCTGGGTGGGTAGCCATTTCCTTCTCCAGGGGATGTTCCTGACCCCGAGATTGAACTCAGATCTCCTGGTAGGCAGGTAGATTCTTTACCATCTGAGCCACCACGGAAGTCCTGTTATGGATTCCACTTCTCCTAACATCTTTACCTAGAACACGCTTTTGTTTCCCACACTCTCTCCACCCCCTGCTTAATCCCTCAGGTCTCAATTTAAACACCATGTCCCTAGATGTCCTTTACTGATCTCCCCCTACTTTGTTCGGTGGCTCCGCTGTGTGCTTCCACAGCACCCTATCCTGGCCCATCCAGGCCTTGGTCATATCTCCTGATCAAAAGCATTTGGGGATGGATGACTCATGCTCTAGTACATGAGATACTCCATCCTGGGTGCCCTGGACAATGGGGTGGCCGATGCTACATTTCTGCTCCATGCCCAGATCCTTCCCTTTCTGCTCACCGGCCTCAGAACTCTCCGAACTTCCTGCAGGACCCTCTTTGGACTCTGCACTGAGCATAGCACCAAGGTGCTGACCACCACGTCCATGGAGCCATCGGCCAGCTGTCTCATGTCCTCTCCGAAAGCCACCACAAAGCGTTCATACTCGAGATGCCTGTTCTTGGCCATGCTCTTTGTCAGGAACTTCTCGAAGTGAGGATTGGGGTCCAGGCAGGTGACCTTGCAGCCAGCTGGGTAGAATTGGAAGTTGGCACCGGTGCCACAGCCCAGCTCCAGCAGGGCCACCTTCCCCGAGGCACCTGCCAGCCCCTTTATCTGGCTGAAGAGTTCCTGTTTCTTGCTCTCCATCACTCGGTTGCTCTTGACCGTCAGCACGGCCATCAGATAGGGGAAATAGGTCTTGCACAGGGGCTCCCAGAAACCCAGTAGAGCCATGAGGTGCAGGGGGAGGGTCAGGAGAAACACCAGCAGCTGCAGGAGTCGGACCAGGGCATCCATGGCAGCCTGGGCCCGAGTGGAGCTTCCCTGGGGAGACTGGCCCGTCTCTGCTCAGCTGCCACTGCTGACCTGCGTGCGAGTCTCCTTTCGCCTTGCAAGAGGACTTTGCTCCCTGTTTCCTAATTGGCAGTTTCCTCTCTTCTGGGGTGCAGTGGATGTTTGAATTCCTCCAGAGAGCAGCAATCCCAAAGTCCCACAGGCTCTTTAACAAATTTTATTACGTAGGGGCATAATAAAGTGGGGGAAGTGGGGGCGAAGAAACAGATGGTGTTGGTGTGTTCTGAGTTCTGGGACGCTCTGCTGGGTTGAAGAGGTTGGTGTGTGTGGTCATCTCAGAGGGATGCGGGGAGGGGGAAGGGAGCTCCTTCTCAGATCACAGCTTCAGGGTGCCAAATGCCAAGGCAGAGCTGACTCATAGGCACATCCTGGCCTCAGGTTCTGCTCAGTTTATGTAAGCTGGGGATTCTGGTTGAGTGCCCCTGGAACACCCCCAGGGCTTTGTAAACTGTAGCATGCCGCTGCCCCAGATAGAAGCACAGAAACGAAAGTGTCTTAACTCTGGCAGGGGGGCGCGGTGGCACAGCGGGGTCACAAAACTTCTCTGCTGCGCACTGGCCTAGGAGCTGCCCCAGCTCCAGCAACTGCAGCCCTGTGTAAAAGACACTTTCCTGAAATAGCTCAGCCCTGCTTGACTCAGGAGTTGTTCCCAGACCTTTCCCCTAAGTGCCCCCACTGGACCTGGCAGTGGGTTTGACCAGCAGGGCACAGGCAATGGACTTTGACAGAGCACCTGCCCCAACCAGGGACCTTGTTTAAACTCATCCTCCCCCAGAGGCCATCATTGGCCCTGGAAAAGGCTGTTTGTGAGATTTTAGATGATTGTAATTTCTCTCTTGTATAGTGCCCATGCACTATACAAGGAAGTTTTCATTTAGAGAAAAGAAAATCAGCAACTTTTGATAATCAGCAAAACTGATTTGTGGTATTCTATTTTATGGAAAATAGTTGAGTGGCATTCCATTTTATGGATTTACCACAAATTATTTATCCATTCAGTTGTTGATGAACATTTGGGTTGTGTCCAGTTTTTGTCTATTATGAACAGAACTGCTATAAACATTTTTGTACATGTCTTTGTGTGGATATATGCTTGCATTTCCCATGTGTAAATACCTGCATGTGGAATGGCTGTGTATTCATTTATTTAAAATGTGTAATTATTCTTGGACATGAACTCGGGCAAACTCTGGGAGACGGTGAGGGACAGGGAAGCCTGGCGTGCTGTAATCCATAGGGTCATAAAGAGTTGGACTGAGGAGTTGGTAGCTGAACAACAGCAACAACAAATATTCTTTTGTTTCAGCAATGTCTTTTAATTTTTTTTGGTTGTGGTAAAACACACATAACATAAAACTTACCATCTTCACCATTTTAAGTGTACAATTCAACCGTGTTGAATCTATTAATACTGTTGTGTAGGCATCACCACATTCATCCCCATAACTCTTTTTTTCTTGTAAAATGGAAACTCTGCCTCCATTAAACAGTAACTTTCCATTCTCTCCTCGCCCTAGCCCCTGGCAAGCACCACTGTACTTTCTGTCTTTGTGATTCTATGTGACTGTTCTAAGTACCTCACATAAGTGAAGTCATACGGTGTTTATATTCCTGTGACTGGCTTATTTCACTGAGCATAATGTTCTCAAGATTATTCATGTTGTAGCATATAGAAGAATTTTTTCCTTTTTAAGGGTAAATAATCTCTCTCTCTTTTTTATGGCTGCATACAACACGTGAGATCTTAGTTCTATGACCAAAGATCGAACTTGTGCCTCCTGCAGTGGAAGTTCAGAGTCTTAACCCCTGGACTGCCAGGGAAGTCTCTCATTTGGCAATGGTTTACAGTTTCATTGTACATCTTTCACCTCCTTGGTTAATTCTGAAATATTTTGTTCTTTTCTATTGTAAATGGATTTTTTTCATATTGTTCATGTTCATGTATAGAGATGCAACTGATTTTTGTGTGTTGACTTTGTAACCTTCCACATTGCTGAATTTATTTATTAGTTTTAAAAGCTTTTGCGTGTGTGTGTGTGTGTGTGTGTGTGTGTAATCTTTAGGGTTTTCTACATAAAAGATTATATCATATGCAAACAGAGATAATTTTACTTCTTTCTTTTCATTTTCATTGTTTTAAAATTTATTTTTCTTGCCTAATTGCTCTGGTTAGAACTTCTAGTGCTGTGTAGAATATAAGTGGTGAAAACATTTATCCTTTTGTTGTTCCTTATTTTCAAGGAGATTTCGGTCTTTTGCTATGAGTATGATGTTTGCAGTGGCCATTTTACTAGGGTTGTGTTAAAGATGTTTTAGAGAGAACTGACACATCTTGTTCAACAGTGTGTCATGTGTTCTCCATTCACATCTTCTTTGATTCTCTCAGCAGTATTGCAGGTATATTGAACATTTCTTAAGTTTATTTCTAGTTATTTTATTTTTTGGTCAGTATAAGATGTCTGTTCTTCATTAGTATCTTCTAACTGGTTTCCATTTGCATATACATATAATTTTTGATTTCTGTTCATTTATTTTGTACCTAGTCATCTTACTAAATACTCTCATTGTTTATTTTATTTACTTATTTTTTAAAAGTCTTTATTGAATTTGTTACAATATTGCTTCTATTTTATACTTTGGGTTTTTGGCCACGAGGTATGTGGGATCTTATCTCTCTGACCAGGAATTAAACCCACACTCCTTGCATTGGAAGGTGAAGTCTTAACCACTGGACTGTCAGGGAAATCCCTTTCATTATTTACAATAATTGTTTATATTTAATTATTTGGATTTTCTGGATCTAAAATGATCTGTGTAAATGATGATGATTTTACTTCTTCCTTTCCAATTTTTATATCTTTAATTTTTTTCTTTTATTTACTTGCTTTAACTAATGCCTTCAGAACAATGTTAAATAGTAGTATGGATACTAAATTCCTGACCTTGTTCTTTTTTTTCCTTCTATTTGTAGTTTTTTAAAAAAGATTTAATTGGAGGATAATTGCTTTACAATGTTGTGTTGGTTTCTGCCATACATTTTTCTTGTTCTTGAAATTAATAGGAATAGTTCTAATACTTTCCCATAGGTTATACGTATTTTTCTCTCAGGCTTTCACCCACCCTTTTATACTTTGCTCTATATTTCTGGGATTAAAAGTCTGCAGGCTACATTTACCTGGCTCCCTTGCTTGTGAGTTCTGCCAATAGTAAGCATTCAAGGAGATCAGACTGTGGGAAGAAGCGGGCACCTCCTGTTTCCAGCTGGACAGTGTGGCTGTTGTTGGCAGTGGCAGTTCTGTAGCTGCAGTGGGGATGGGTGATTCAAGGCTCCATAAGCCTGAGCCAAAGGCTGTACTTTTTTCGGCAATTCTAGCTCTGCCGTCTTTGGCAAGTGGAGAACATGTTGTGACAGTGTTGACAACAGAACAGCAGCAAAAATTTGCGGGATCCAGCCCAGGGGTGTTTGCAGCTTATGATCTCTGGATATCGTCCTTTTTTCCTTTTTCTTCTTCAACCTTCCTAACATCTCCATTCAAACCAGTTCTGTACATTACATTGCTTCTGTTTGAAAGTGCTAGAGTGAAACTGCCTGACTGGACCTTGACTAATGCATCCATTCAGAATGATGTGGACTTTGAGGTTGAGATAAAAGTACTTAATTGTGTAAAGTAAGTATTGAGATGAATATTTCATACCAGGCCCTCTGTGCTCAATCCTATTGTAACTTTTCTTCTATCCTTACTCCCAGCTGATGAATTTACCTCATACTTTATGGGAGAAATGATCAGATGTAAACTTTATTTTCTATCACAAGACCTACAGATTTTCTGCATCTTCTCCCATCCTTCCTCCTTTATTACAATGGAGGCTGTGTTGTTCTGCCTAGGGTTAATCTCTCTGTTTAGGTCTCTATTATATCCCAACCTTTTTTTATTACTTACATAACAACTTTATCAAGATAATTCACAATTCACATACTATAAAATTTGCCCATTTAAATTACGCAATTCAGTGGTTTTAGTATGTTTAGAACTGGGCAAGCACCACAGCAGTCAACTTTAGAACATTTTCATCACCCCCAAAAGAAACTCTAGGCTTAGTAGCACTCACTGTTTTTTCCAACTTTCCAATTACCACCAATCTGCCTTCTGTTTCTATGGATTTACCTATTCTGGGCATTTCATGTAAATGGAATCATTCTATTTGTAGCCTTTTGTGATGGGCTTCTTTCACATTGTGTAATGTTTTCAATGTTCACTTATGTTGAAGCATGTACCAATGCTTCACCCTGTTTATGTCCAGACAACATTCCATTGTATGATGTACTATAATTTGTTTATGCATTCATAGGTGATGTTCATTTGAGTTGTTTAGACTTTTTCTGTGTTATGAGCAATGCTACTATGAATTCTAATCTTAGTTTTATCTCCTCTTTCTCCTAAATCATTTATCTCTATCACTTCACGACTCTGTGATCCCATTCACTGTAGCATACCAGGCTCCTCTGTCCATGGAATTTTCCAGACAAAGTACTGGAGTGGGTTGTCGTTTCCTTCTCCAGGGTATCTTCCCTACCAGGGATCGAACCCAGGTCTCCTGAATTGCAGGCAGATGCTTTACCATCTGAGCCACCAGGGAAGCCCATATCACTATGAATTCTAACATTAGTTTTATCTCCTCTTTCTCCTAAATCATTTATCTCTATCTCTTTATGGATCTTTCGACATACTAACATGCTCTAATATATGCCAGGTTAATAAAAACTCAACTCTCTTGACTCCACACCTCCCTTTAGCTACCACCTTGTTTTATAGATATTAAGAGTAGATGGCAAGAACACACAGAAGAATTGTACAAAAAAGATCTTCACAACCCAGATAATCACGATGGTGTGATCACTCACCTAGAGCCAGACATTTTGGAATGTGAAGTCAAGTGGGCCTTAGGAAACATCACTACGAACATAGCTAGTGGAGGTGATGGAATTCCAGTTGAGCTATTTCAAATCCTGAAAGATGATGCTGTGAAAGTGCTGCACTCAATATGCCAGCAAATTTGGAAAACTCAGCAGTGGCCACAGGACTGGAAAACGTCAGTTTTCATTCCAATCCCAAAGAAAGGTAATGCCAAAGAATGCTCAAACTACCACACAACTGCAGTCATCTCACATGCTAGTAAAGTAATGCTCAAAATTCTCCAAGCCAGGTTTCATCAATAAGTGAACCATGAACTTCCAGATGTTCAAGCTGGTTTTAGGGAAGGCAGAGGAGCCAGAGATCAAATTGCCAACATCTGCTGGATCATCGAAAAAGCAAGGGATGATGGGGTCCTTGGGGTCGCAAGGAGTCGGACATGACTGAGCAACTGAACTGAACTGAACTAAAGTCTTGGCCATGTGGGTTCGAGTCCTAAACTGGGTTTCAGCTGGGTTTGAGTCCCAGCACATGGGTTCAAAGTCCCATTGTGAGGTAACCGTTTACACTCTGCCTTCTGAGATGGCCCATACTCTGTCTGTGGAGTGCGTATCTCTCTAAATACCTATTGTGACAGAGAAGAGCCAATTCTGACTCCGTGATGGATCTGTTTCTTTAACTTTAATCTTTGTTTTTCATTGTTTTTGTTATTATAATCATACATAATGACCTGTCTCAGGGAACCCTGTCACTCTGCCTAAAGAGATTAACACCTCTCCTTCTGAAGTTGGCCATTCCAGGAGATATTTGCAAGATAATGGTCTTTACTTCAACTCCTCCCTCTCTCTGTCCTATAAAAGAATTTAGCATCCAGATCTATCCAGATAGTTATTTTGAAACACTAGTCTGCAATCTTCTCAGTTAGCCAGCTTTCTGAATAAAGTTGCTGTTTAGTTGCTAAACTGTGTCCTACTCTTTTCAACCCCAAGGACCGCAGTATACCAGGCTTCCCTGTCCTTCACTATCTTCCGAAATTTGCTCAAACTCATGTCCATTGAGTTGGCGATGTCATCCAACCATCTCATCCTCTGTCGCCTCCTTCTCCTGCCCACAAACTTTCACAGCATCAGGGTCTTTTCCAAAGTCTCTTCAAATCAGGTGGCCAAAGTATTGAAGCTTCAGCTTCAGCATCTGTCCTGCCAATGAATATTCAGGGTTGATTTCCTTTAGAATTGACTGGTTTGATCTCCTTGCAGTCCAAGGGACTCTCAAGAGTCTTCTCCAGTGCCACAGTTTGAAAGCATCACGTATTTTTTTCTTTAATGTATTTTATTTTATTTATTTAGGCCACACCACATGGCGTGTGGGATCTTAGTTCCCGGACCAGGGATTGAATCTGTGCCCCCTGCAGTGGAAGCACAGAGTCTTAACCATTGAACCACCAGGGAAGTCCCTGAAAGCATCAGTTCTTTGCTGCTCAGCCTGCTTTATGGTCTAGGTTTCACATATGTACATGAAAAACTACTGGAAAAACCATCCCTTTGACTATATGGACCTTTGTCAGCAAAGTGATGTCTCTGTTTTCTAATACTGTGTCTAGATTTGTCATAGCTTTTCTTCCAAGGAGCAAGCATCTTTTAATTTCATGGCTGCAGTCACCATCTGCAGTGATTTTGGAGTCCAAGAAAATAAAATCTGTCACTGTTTCCACTTTATCCCCATCTATTTGCCATGAAGTGATGGGACTGGATGTGATGATTTTTTTTTTAAGGATTGAGTTTTAAGCTAGCTTTTTCACTCTCCTCTCTCACCTTCATCAAGAGACTCTTTAGTTCCTCTTTGCTTTCTGCCATTAGAGTGGTATTATCTGCATATCTGAGATTGTTATTTCTCCCAGAAATTTTGATTCCAGCTTGTGATTCATCGAGCCCAGCATTTCACATGATATACCCTGCATATATTGATGCTTTTGAACTGTAGAACTGTGGTGTTGGAGAATACTCTTGAGAGTCCCTTGGACTGCAAGGAGATCAAACCAGTCAATCTTAAAGGAAATCAGTCCTGAATATTCATTGGAAGGACTGATGCTGAAGCTGAAACTCCAATACTTTGGCCACCTGATGCAAAGAACTGACTCATTGGAAAAGACCTTGATGCTGGGAAAGATTGAAGGCGGGAGAAGGGGACAACAGAGGATGAGATGGATGGATGGCATCACCAACTCAAAGGACATGAATTTGAGTAAGCTCCAGGAGTTGGTGATGGAGAGGGAAGCCTGGTGTGCTGGAGTCCATGGGGTTGCAAAGAGTACAACACGACTGAGTGACTGAACTGAACTGAACTCTGCATATAAGTTAAATAAGCAGGGTGACAGTATACAGCCTTGACATATTCTTTCCCCAATTATGAACCAGTCCATTGTTCCATGTCTGGTTCTAACTGTTGCTTCTTGACTTGCATACAGGTTTTGCAGGAGGCAGGTAAGGTGGTCTGGTATTCCCATCTCTGTAAGAATTTTCCATAGTTTGTTATGATCCACATAGTCAAAGGCTTTAGCATAGTCAATGAAGCAGAAGTATAAGTTTTTCTGGAATTCCCTTGCTTTTTCTATGATCCATCAGATGTTATCAATTTGATCTCTGGTTCCTCTGCTTTTTCTACCACTGAACCACCAATGCCTTGCCACTCCTCTGCTTTTTCTAAATCCAGCTTGTACATCTGAAAGTTCTCTGTTCACATACTGTTGAAGCCTAGATTGAAGAATTTTGAGCATTACCTTGCTAGCATGTGAAATAAGCATAATTGTGCTGTAGTTTGAACACTCCAGTATTGCTTTTCTTTGGGATTGAAATGAACACTGACTTTTTCCAGTCCTGTGACCATTGCTGAGTTTTACAAATTTGCTGGCATGTTGAGTGCAGCACTTTAACAGCATCATCTTTTAGGATTTGAAATAACTCAGCTGGAATTTCATCACCTTCGCTAGCTTTGTTCATAGTAATGCTTCCTAAGGCCCACTTGACTTTGCACTCTAGGATGTCTGGCTCTAGGTGAGTGACCACACCATCATGGTTATCTGGGTCATTAAAACCTCTTCTG
The DNA here is from genome assembly GCF_054371585.1 of Giraffa tippelskirchi. NCBI lineage: Eukaryota > Metazoa > Chordata > Mammalia > Artiodactyla > Giraffidae > Giraffa > Giraffa tippelskirchi. Next base: position 156,908,477 of record NC_137278.1, read on the forward strand.
TATAGTTTTCTGTGTATTCTTACCACTATCTAATTAGTCTCTGTTAATACATTCCATAAGAACAATAATTGTGTCTTTTTTTCCTCATCACATTTCCAGTACCTAGCACAGTGCCTGGCAAGTAGTAAATACTGAAAAAATGTATGTCAAAAATCGACCAAAAGGGAGTTCCCTGGTGGTTCAGTGGTTAGGATTCTGCTGCCACTGCAGAGAGCAGAGAGTGCATGGGTTCCATCCCTGGTTGGCTGGTTAGGGAAATAAGATCCCACATGCCAAGACCAAAACAATAATAACAACAACAGCATCCATGACCAATAGATTCATCACAGCTTTTAACTTAAAAAATTTGTCTATATTTTAAAATCTGGGAATTCCCTGGTAGTCCAGTAGTTAAGAATCTGCCCGCCAATGCAGGGGACATGGATTCAATCCCTGGTCCTGGAAAAAATCCCACATAGTGACCACGGGGCCACTATGTCCATACGCTACAACCTCTGAGCACCTGTGCAGCAACAAGAGAAGCCACCCCAGTGACAAGCACATGCATCGCAACTAGAGAAGAGTCTGAGGCAGCAACAAAGATCCAGTGCAGCCAAACATAAATAAAAGAAAAAAAATTTATAACAAAAAAATCTGCTGTTTTCTCTGTTGAGATAGCTCTACAGAGTCAGAGAGCATATTTTCCTCTTCACGGCTATGTCCTTGGGGCCATTTCCAGTGCCTATCTCAGGGACCACTCAACATATATCTATCATATGGATGAATAAAAGGTCTATATCATTGAGAAAAAGTCCATGCCATTGAGAGCCTTCTCTGCCAGCCTAAGGGGTTTGGATCTTATTCTATAGGTAATGGGAATCAGTCATATGATCTGATTGGAAACATCTGTTGGAAACATCTCTCTGATGACTGATTTAAGGAAAAAATATTGGAGGCAGGGAGACCAGTTCAGAGAGGATTTGCTATGGTCCGGTGAAGGGATAATATTTGGAACAACAGTGGTGGGGGCAGAGAGGAGGAGATATTTAAAGAAGGTATTTAATCCCCTTTTTCATTTTAAAAGTTTTGGTAAACTAAGTATAACACAAAAGTATCTGTTTAAACCATTTTTAAGTGTATAGTTCAGTGGCATTAAATTCATTTCCATTATTGTGCCACTATCACCTCTCACCTCCTGAACTTTTTGATCTTCCCAACCGAAACTCTGTACCTATTAAACATTAACTCTCCAAGAGCCCTTGGCAGCCACTAAGCATTTATAATTCTCTCTATAATTCTCAAAGCAGATTACTTTGAGGCTTCTGACTCGGGTCACTGGATTCAATTTATCAGAATAAGATGTTGTCTTTTGAAGATGGTGAACTTGGTTTTAGCATGCTGACTTTAAATATATGAATCTAGAACTTCAGAGAACATTTTAGGCTGGAGATAAATATTTGAAACCCATTAGCATAGAGGTTGGATCTGGTCCTAAACTCCAGACAAGCAAGCCTTCTTGTGATCTTGGATTTGTTTGGATACAGTGAAACTGCCCCAGGCCAACCACTGGGAGTCATTCTTCACCCTCCTGTCCACTGCCCCCATTCCCATTCAGTAAATCACAAAATCTTGCCATGTATTTCCAAATACCTTCTAAACATATCTTGAATCTGTCTCCTTTTTCTTATTCCAACCACCAGTGCTTTAGTTCAAGCCCCCATCACTGGTTTCTGGACCATGAAAACTGTTTCTTAATGGGTTCCCCCTTCTTCTTTAAAAATTTTTTAATTGGAGGATAATTGCTTTACAACGTTGTATCGACTTCTGCTATATAACAACATGAATCAGGTGTGAGTATACATATATCCCCTCCTTCTTGAGCCTCCCTCCCTTTAGGTTTTTAGTTTGGCACTTTGAAATCCATTCTCCACACCGTCATCAAATATGCTTTACCAAAAACACATACATGACCATGTCACACCCTTATTTAAAAATCTGAATAGTTTTTTCATTGTCTGCTTGATAAAGTCCAAGTGCCTTAACGTGGTAGACAAGGCCCTCTGTGATCAGCCCCTGATGGAAAGAAACCCCAGCCTCTTCTCTGAGGCTTCCTCCCAGTCCACCCCCCTCTGCCACTTCTGGGCTGTTTCTCCCTCTGCCAGGCAAGTCCCTTGCACCACACTGGGCTAGCTCCTTTCTTTGGTTAGATTCACCTCAGGCTCTTCATTGCCTGGTATGGCTTTCCTGATGAGTCCCTGACCTGATGTGGTTCTAGGCCTCTTTTTCCTCATACTATATACAGATAGTAATACTATTATTATACTCATCACATTGTACCGAAGATACCGGTTTACGGATCTGTCTACCTGTAAAGCCTGCTGAACACAAGGACAGTCTTATAATTTCCTGTAGCACCAACACAATTTGCAGAATGGATGAGTGTTGTAAAGGAACTGATGCATGAGTAGGAAACAAAACACACTTATAGGAAACTTTTAAGTGAAAGATAAAGCAGCGCTGCATGTGATTAGTGTAAAAACAAAATAGGCAGTGACACACTCCGGATTCTGTGAACTGTTTGTTTTTGTTGTTGCTGTTGCTGTGGTTGTTGTTTGTTTGTTTTTAATTTTGCAATAACACAGTAATCAGTATTCTAGAACCTTGGACTTCCCTGGTGGCTCAGTGGTAAAAAGTCTGCCAGTAATGCAGGAGACCTGGGTTCGATCCCTAGGTCGGGAAGACCCCCTGGAGAAGGAAATGGCAACCCACTCCAGTGGATTCTGCTATATATTCTTGCCTGGGAAATCCCAAGGACAGAGGAGCCTGGCAGGCTACAGACCATGGGGTCAGAAAAGAATCAGACACAACTTAGTGACTAAACCTAACCGTGGTCCTCAAAGTGCCCCTAGCTCTGAAAGCCAACATTATTGGTTTCACTGGGGCATTGTTAGAAATGAAGAGTTTTGGGTTCCACCCCAGACCTACTGAATCTGAATCTGCATTTAGAACAAGATCCCCAGGTCATTCACATATGTATCTGTGTCTGTATGTACATTGAGAAGCTCTGTCTTAAGAAATCACTTTACTGGCTGAAAAGGGAGAGCTTGTGAGTTCAGGGTCCTTGGTCCCCTTGGTTCCTCCAAGAGGCAGTGCTCTCTGGGGAGGCCTGGACATTCCAGAGCTTGATTTCAGGAAGGAGTGGCGGCAAGGCCTCCATTTAAGGGGTGCCTAGATGGGCAGATGTACAGACTTAGCACCTCACAGCAGGGTCAAACAGAAGCTGCCTGCGGCCTGGGGCTGGGCATGGCTAATTAAGCCCAAATGGAGTCCAGCAAGGATCAAACCGAGTCAGTGAGGCAGGAGGTGAACCTGGATGGAACTAGTAGGCGAGACAGACAGAGGCCTGGTCAGTGAACATGAGTCAAGGCCAGAGGATCAGATGAGACAATTCCTGGTGTTAGGGCAGGGACTGGGGTTGGGCCCTTAGCTTCAGGAATGAGGGGAGGCTCAGAGTTGGAGTAGGGGTTAGAATGTCTAGTGCAAACATCATTCTTGGGAATTCTGAGCAGTATTTTCACCTTTAGAAGGTGTGGCTCTGCTAGAACGCCCAGCTTTATAGTGCAGTTGGCAGACTTTCACTTAGATGTCCTCTGGTCACAAGGAACTCTCAAGAAGCACGGGGAGAGTGACAAGGAGAGTGTGTGCCCTCCAGCAACCCAGTGTGCCCTTCTCATTACACATATTTTTTGCGCAACTTCTGTGTGCACTCTCTCATGTTCCAATATGATGCTTTAGTATTTCATGGCAAAAATACTGGAAACCATCATATATGAGTTAGCATGCCAACTATATTTGTTAAGAAGTACTGAGCTCTCCTTTTTTTTCCCCCTTTGCTGTTGTCCTCATCTTGAGATAATATTGTTTATTTATTTATTTTAAATTTAATTTAATTTTTCTGGCCACACCTTATGGCACGCAGGATCTCAGTTTCCCAGCCAGGGATTGATCTCTCGACCCTCACAGTAGAAGTGCAGTGTCTTAACCACTGGACCACCAGGGAAGTCCCAAGATAGTAATATATATGCTTATTTTTTACAACTTGCATAAGAAGATGAAGGCACACATCCAAAACAGACACAACAATGTTAAAGAAGTAACACTCTATAAACAATGACATGTTATATAAAAAGCACTGAACTGTGAGGCTGAAATTCTGCATTTAGTTACCATTCTACTATGTGCAGGCTACGTAGCCTGTCATTTATCTGAGCCTTAGTTTCTTCGTTTTTTCCATATGTCATGACATATTTTTGAAATGAAGAAATGCAAGCGAGAGCGCTTGGTAAACCACTTGTATCACCCCGAGGTAAGATATCACTGTGTGGCTGTTATTATTCTGCTTAGTAAATATCAAGATGTGGAAGATCAGAGTAAAGCTTCAGTCAAAGCCAGATTGATTGTTTGTTTGTTTTCGACCATGCTGAGAGCACTGCAGGATCCTAGTTCTCTGAGGAGGGATTGAACTAGTGCCCCCTGCATTGTCAGCACAGAGACCTACCACTAAACTGCCAGGGAATTTCCCCAGGTAGTTCTTTTTACTGAGCTCTCCCTTTTTCTTCTCTCAGGGGAGAGTGTTGAGGAAGGGAACTTGAAGCTGGCACCTGACCTAGGAGAGCTGTATGACCCAGCAAAGCTCATTAAGGCTTGGTAAGAAGTCCTGTGTGCCTATCATAGATTAGCATTTTGCTAGGAATAGAATCCAAATCTGAACCTTAGGGGGAATATATGCCTTCTTAATATGAAATCAGGTTTTATTGACTTGAGAGAAAAATTAGTCCTTGGTATGGTGAGGTGTGCTTGCTTTTTAGTAACTTGTGAAAAAATTGCCTACAGCATACTCCATTCATGAAATCAGAGAACTCCTCCCCATTTTGGATCTGGTAAAATCTGGTAGAGGAAAACTTTTATTAACATTTGCCTAAAAAGCTAAAATCTGAAGCTTGAACATGGGTGGAGAAAGAGGAAAGCTCCACAAGAAACCTTTTTCTTCTTAACTCTTGGGTTTTAAGGGCTCCTTCGCTTGTGTGATACAAGGAATGAGTTAAGGCAGCACATCGAGTCTTTTTATCCTATTCTGCTCTGTGCAGAGTGCCCAGGCCAGACAGAAAAGGAATGGTGTAAGTCACCGTTATAGCAATAGGAGTGACTTTTTTCCCCTAGGGAAGCCTGGAGAGGCAGGAGAATGCTGGCAGGGGCTGAGACATGGCCATGGATGGGGGAGGATGACCTTCTTCTGACCTCCTTGGATTTGCTTGGAGGAGGCACCACTTTGATCTACTGAGATGCTGCTGCTTTCCTAGTAAGAGAGAACTTCAGGTTGACTTATCTGAATTTTCACTCCCTTCCTCCCGTAGGGAGCAGAGAAATCCACAGTAGGACAGAAAGGAAGGGTCTTATTATCACTCAGGGAACCAGGGAAGTTATATGGCCCAGGCTTTGTATTCATGAAAGACGTCCAGTAGAGGACTTTGCTATTATTGCCTAATAAGGTCACATTGTCTTTGCATTTGTTGATGATATTCAAAGTTTAAGTTGGTTAAAAATAAACATAAAAAATGCACCAATGTTTTAGTAACTCTGTTCTGGCATTTCTTCATTTTCTGATACACCCATAGTCTGAGAAATGGAAGAAGACTAATCCTCTCTCAGCCTCTGGGTGGCCTTGCCTGCCGCATGTGGGTTGTAGATAGGATGTGCAGTCAGTCATGACATTTCTACGAAGTTAACTCATGGTTCCGAATGTTTTGAAACTGTGAAAACTGCATTTCCCCTTTCCAGAAAGGCACTAAAAACAATGGGGAATCATGAATGTCAGTCTAATGGACTATATTACTAATATTACAAAAACTTGTGACCTCACTCCTCACCCAAGCAACTCCAGTCCTGCCTAGCTCCTGAAGCACTCCCCGAAGAGCAGATCCCCAGAGAGCTGTCACTATCTGACCTTTCTGGAAGATCCCTGAGAAGCCCCACTCACCAGGCTTGTCTTTATTGTCAGTGAGGAAAGCCCTATCATCAGGGGATTGATCAAATAATTAGTGACAATATTTTAAGATTGTAGCTGCCCAAAATGGATGGACTTTGGAGATCATCATACTAAGTGAAGTAAGTCAGAGAAAGGCAAATATCATGTTATCACTTATACATAGGATCTAAAAAAGTGAATATAAACAAATACATTTTCCTTTTTAACATAACAGCAATAACAAAACAACATAGAGCTCCATATCAACAATTCATTCCTGTGTATATACCAAAGAGAAATGGAAACATATATCCTCTCAAAACGTTGCATACCAGGGAACTATATTCAGTATTTTATAATAACAGAAAAGGGAAAATAATCTGAAAAAAATAGATATATATGTCTGTATAACTGAATCACTTTGTTGTACACCTGAACCTAACAATGTAAATCAACTATAATTAAAAAATTTTTTTGTTTGTGAGAGTTTGTAGCAAAGTTATTCATAGTATCCCCAAAGTGTAAAGAACCCAAGTACTCTTAAACTGATGCATGGATAAATAAAATGTGACATATCCATACAATGGAATATTATTTGGCCACAAAAAGATACCAGTATTGATTCATGCCACAACATGGATGGACCTTGAAAACATGTTAAGTGAAAGAGGCCAGACACAAAACACTGCCTGCTTCACGGTTCTATTTATATGAAATATCTAAAAGAAGCAAATCTGTTCAAGAGATACTGGGAGGAGGGAAGAATGGGAAGTGATGGCTAAGGGGTGCAGAGTAACTTTTTGAAGTGATGTGTGTGGTGGTCAAACAATGCTGTGAATATACTAAAACCCATTGGATTGTGTACTTAATTTTTTTAAACTATATATTTAAAATTATTTATTTATTTATTTTATTTGGCTGTGCTGTGTGGCATTTGGGCTTTTACTTTCCTGACCAGGGATCAAACCTGGGCCCCTTGAATTGGGCAGGCCCCCTTGAATTGGGCAGGCCCCCCACGTTGGGAAGTCCCCCCATCAGGGAATTCCCAGAACTTTATATTTTAAATGAGTGGATTTTATGGTCCATAAATTAGACCTCAATAAAACTGTAAAAAATAATAAAAATAAAAGTAGTTTCCTCTTGAAGTCCCTTATATGTGGCATCTAAAAAGAAATGATACAAATGAACTTACAAAACAGAAATGGACTCACAGATTTAGACTTACCGACTTAGAATGAATTTATGGTTGCTGGGAGGAAGGAAGAGGGGAAGGAAGGGATGGTTAGGGAGTTCGTGATGGATATGTACACACTGCCATATTTAAAATGGGTAACCAACAAAGACCTACTATATAGCACAGGGAACTCTGCTCAATGTTATGTGGCAACCTGGATGGGAGGGGAGTTTGGGGGAGAATGGATACATGTATATGTATGGCTGAGTCCCTTGGTTGTTCACCTGAAACTGTCATAACATTGTTAATCAGCTATACCTCAATACAAAATAAAAAGTTTTAAAAGATACACACATTCATGTATATATGTATGTATGTATTTGGCATATATATTACAAGAATAATGTGATTAAATCAACTTAAGCATCTCATGAGTTTGATTTACACCCAATGTAAAAATATTTAATTCAAAAATTAAAAAGCCCAAAGATTATCTAGGTAAGCAACTACCTCCAATGGATAAAAAAAAAGCAGGGGAAAAAAAAAAGCAGGTTCCTCTTTGCTCCCCCACATTAAAAAGAAAATAGAAGGGACTTCTCTGGTAGTCCGGTGGTTAAGAACCTGCCTTGAGATGCAGGGGTCCACAGGTTCAATCCCTGGTTGGGGAACTAAGATCCCACATGCTGTGGAATGACTAAACCCATGCCACAACTAGAGTCCAAGTGCCATAATGGAAGGTGCTGTTGTGTTGCAACTAAGACACAGCAAAATAAACAAATAGAAAAAAAAAAGAAAACAGAAGCAGTGATTTCTATCCTTGGATCAGTGGTTCTCAACTGGGGCCAGTTGATATTTGCCTACCTCTGGAGACACTGTTTGTCACAGCTGGGGGGAAGGGTGCTACTGGCATCTAGTGCACAGAGGCCAAGGATGCTGCCAACCATCCTACAAGGCAATGACAGTCATTCACAACAAAGAATGACCTGGCCCCAAATGTCAGGCACATCAAGATTGAGAAATCCTGCCCAACATCGAGCTCCATTAGGACAGAGCAGGGTACATGGTGCACCCAGTCACTCCCACCATGGCCAATGCCCTTTGGTGCCATGGTATTCCCTGTATTGAGCTGTTAGAAGCCATACCAACAAACTCACTTTTAAAGCAACCGCAGGGACGTGAACTACAGTCATCTCTCTAGGGGTATCCTTCGGAGAAACTTCTGTCTGGTCTTAGCTCCAGGAATAGTTGTGGTGCCCCAAGCAGTCTGTCTCTGTTTTATCTCACGGACATTGTAGACTCTGGAACTAACCAGACTTTCCTTTTTGGGTTGACTGCTAAACAGTTTTGAGCCAAACTTGTGACCCAACCTTAGGGAGGGCATGAGTCTTATAGTCTGCATTTTTTAGTTTCATTCCTGACTCTATTTTATATCCCTTCCTCTCTTCTTCTGTTTTAAAATTTTATTTTTTTCTCTTTATTTCCATTGCTCCTACTTTTAATTTTAGCTCTTTTTTGGGGGGGTTTGTTTGATATGTCTTGGTAAGCTGTTTATGCTGTGCAACAAGAAACAAAACACCGAATTAATAAATGTAAAGAGCAAGTCTCCCCTTAGCTCTGGAAGTTCTTAGGCAGAGTGGTGGATGAAGTTATAGAAGCATAATAAGGACTGTGGGCAGGAACTAATGCCCCCCCATCCCCAAAGGGTGCCTGTGTTCTTGCCCCAGATGCCTGCTGGGTGGTGAGGGGGTAGGATGTGAGAAGATAAGGGGATTCTTAGAGGAGGTCAGCTATTCCTTGGTTGCTGTGTAGAACACTGTGGCCTCTTGATATTGGAAGGAGCTGGACTTTCATAGGACAAGTCACAGATGTGGGGACAGAGCTAGTAGGAGGGGGGTCTCCGAGATAGGCAGGATGGTGTAATAGGGTGGTATATTAGGATGTCCTGGACTGGGAACCTGGGGTGTGACTTCTAGGTTTCAAGTCTCAGCTCCACCCTTGTCGGCCAAGTGACTTTGCAGTCACGTGGCTCCTTAGTTTTCCTGTCAGTAAAACACAGCAGTAATGCCTGTGAGGCCTATCTGTAGGTTTGAGGTGAGGACAAAATGAGATCGTGAAATTGCTGAAGCACTCTGTTCATTTCTAGGCCACAAACTATTAATTTTCTTTTTACTTATTTATTTTAAAAATTGAAGTATAGTTGATTTACAATATCATGTTAGTTTCAGGTGTACAGCACAGTGATGCAATTATATACATAGGTGCTTAGTGCTTAGTTGCTCAGTCATGTCTGACTCTTTGTGACCCCATGGACTGTAGCCCTCCAGACTCCTCTGTCCATAGAATTCTCCAGGCAAGAATACTGGAGTAGGTAAGCCATTCCTTTCTCCAGAGGATCTCCCCTACCAGGGTTTGAACCCAGGTCTCCTGCATTGTAGGTGTATTCTTTTTCCGATTCTCTTCCCTTATAGGGTATTACAAAATACTGGGTATAGTTCCCTGTGTTCTTTCTTTTTTTAAAGTTGAGGGACAAAAACAACGGTGGCATTATTGTGGGTGTGATTACCATTGTACTTGCGGAGAAGGTCTCATTTTCTCATTTAAGGTCATTATTGTTGCTGAAGCTCTGGGGGTTGCGGGACTGGGGACCCAGCCTGAGGGAGCTTTGGGTGACCCTGGGGAACTAGTTAAAACTTACACAGCAACCCAGAGGAGAAAGTACCTATTAATCATTAAGCTGCATGTGGATGTATGCAAGACACTGCTTAGACTTGTGGAGCTGAAGAGGATCTCAGGGGGTTGAAGAGCCATCTCCTGCCCCAAGCTCTCTCTCAGGAACTCTTAGTTCTGTGAGACCTTCCCTTCCCCATTTTCCCCACAAAGTCAAAGTTCAGCCCCAGAAATTCAAGATCTGGGCTTCAGGGTACATGGATTTCCTAGACTTAGGTGATTTTTCATGATCTCTAGGGTGGAGGCCACTATAGTTCTAGTTTCCTGGGTCTAGACTAGTGTGTTAAGTTGCTCAGTCATGTCTGATTCTTTGCGACCCCATGGACTGTAGCCCACCAGGCTCCTCTGTCCATGGGATTCTCCAGGCAAGAATACTGGAGTGAGTTGTCATTCCCTTCTCCAGGGGATCTTCTCTACCCAGGGATCGAACTGGGGTCTCCTGCATTACAGGCAGCTTCTTTACCTTCTGACACAGCAGGGAAGCCTCTTCCTGGGTCTAACCTAATGTTTTCAGCTGCAACTTGAGACCTGTTTCATCTTCGGATCTTTGTGGGGTTGACTGACAGTCATGGATCCCATTTCTCTTTTTCACATTATTCTTCAGTTCTTTTTCTCTCTCCTTGACTATCCTCATGTCCTTCCATCCACACACACTACAGATACTGCAACCAACCTATTTCTACTTTCACCTGAATAAAAAAATGTTGTTCTGAGAAAGGTCACAGGACATGATGAAGAAAGCCTGCTTCCTGCCTTCCAGGCTGGAGCAGAGGACCTCCTACACCCTTCTACTCAAAGTGGTAACTTCCAAGGCACTTTTCCTTCAGTCCCATACTTTCTTCCTTCTTGGTATCTTTTGGGCAGCTTTTTTCGTTTTGATTTTATTGTCTTTCCAGAGTAGGGTGGAAATGGAGGTGGTGAACTCACTCACTTTCTCTATCTCCCGTGATTTATGTGGCCAAATGCTGATTTGTATTATATACCAGACACTGTGTACTGTTATTTAATTCTCATGACAATCCTGTGAGGTAGGGATTGTCTTTGTTTTACAGATGAGAAAACCTAGTCTCTGAGAGGTCAGAGTCACACAGCTTGTGAGCGGTGAAGCCAAGAGCCTGACTTGGAGAGTGGTCAGGGCAGGCAGCTAAGGTAGAAAAGACATTGCACTTGGGGTCAGAGGCTTGGGTTTGGATCCTGGCTCCATTACTGACTAATGGGACCTTGGCAAGTCATACCTATTGTGTGTCTCAGCCTCAGCCTTCTCAAGTGCAAAGAATTAATCATGATGCCTGGTTTACTAGGCAGATGACAGGATTTAAGTAAAGTGATTACTTAACCCAGGACTGGACTCTGCATTGCTCGGGCAATGTCCACTGTAGCAGAGCAGCATGCATGTGAAAGGCTGCCCTGCAGCTGGCCCCCAGCCACCCCACCTCCTGGTGCCCAGGCCCTTGTGTCATCATTTTCCCTCCTCTTGAGTAAATGGACACATCAGGTCCTTGCTACATGGGGCTCACAACAGGGCAGATGCCTTTCCTCTGAGTGAGGGAGGGTGAGTGTGAGCAAGATCACTGTCACAGTCTTTTTGTAACCTTGATGTGTTAGAGCTAAAATTAAGGGCTCAACTTCTAACTGATTGTGCACAGCAAAAGTAATTGGCTGTCACTTTTGAGATTAGATTACAAAAAGCCTCTGACTTCCATCTTGTTCACTCTGTCACTCTCTCCATCACTCCCTGACTCAGTCACTCAGAGAGGGGGTAGCTCCCGTGGAGTGAGCTGGCATCGATGGTGAGGAACTGGTGTCCCCATCCAGCGAGCACCTGATACTTGCCAACAGCTCAGGGGTGAGCTGGGAGCAGCCCCTCTTCCAGGGCAGCCTTGGGACAAGGGGAGCCTGGTGGCCATCTTGACTGCAGTTTTTTTGAGAGCCACAGACACCTAGCTAAGTTGCACTCGGGTTTCTGACTCAGAAACCATGAGTTATAAAATGCTTCTTGTTTTAAGTTACTAAGTTCTGAGGTGACACAGCATGGAAGGCTGTTGAGGGGTATAGTTTTTCTGGGAGAAGCAGCAGAGACTTCTCAGAGAAGGTGTGTCTGTGCCTGGTGTGGAAGGGCGGACAGGACCTAAACTTGAGAAGCGGAGAAAGGTTCTCAGGCAGGGGAACAGCAAGCAGGTGTATTCCAGGAGTGGGAATCTGGTTTGGCAGAAATCACCTGACCTACCCGTGGGCCTACCTGAGGCGTGGATTGGCTCCTCCCTGTCAGGTGTGCTCAGCTCTGCTCTCAACTGAACGGTCTTGGGTGAACTAAATGAGCTTTTCTAGATCACAGTTTTCTCCTCTGTGGACTGCAGTTTGAACAAGTAGAAGATCTTCAAGGCACCTTCCTTCTACCATCTCGTCACCCATACAGCTCAGAGAGGGGACCATGTATAATGTGGCTATTTGGAGATTGACCACACGGGGGCGATGTGATCTCATTTAAACAGCTTCCATGTTGAAACTGCTACTCAAAAAAAAAAAAAAAAATCTGCCTTTTTGGGTCCATTGATGGGACTCTATAACACCTCCTTCCTGTTTTTTATTGGTAACTTTTTAAAATTGGAAATTGCAGACATGCTCAACATCGTAAATCTGAAAACAACCTAAGTGTTCTTTTCATAGCCTTTCTATGACCCATGTTTGAAAAATGTGCGCTGACAATCAGAAACATTCATTTATTGACTAAAAAATTAAACTATTAATAAAAAGAAACATTTCCAAAGGCATAAGTAGGCATAAATGGTTGAAAATAAATCAGATACTTAATAATACCAAAATATGTTAAAACAAATTCCATCTTTTTCTTTAAATGTTTCATATATAATTTTTATTATTGTGTCATCAGTGGGTCAAAAACACACTTAAAAAAATCACAAGCAAAAGTTATGTAAGTTATGCACTCCAAGTGCATTTCATCCAAAGCGTATTATTGTTAATAGTTTGGTGTATGTCTACCTTAACTATCTCTCTCTCTATTTATTTACCTGAATATGTATTTTATATGGCACAGGCTTAGTTGCTCCACAGCATGTGGGATCTTCCCAGACCAGGGATTGAACCTATGTCCCCTGGCAGGCGGATTCTTATCTCCACTAGGGAAATCCTGAATTTTTAATAAATAAACATATTGCAACCTAAAATAGAAAAAAACCCAAATAAACAAGAGACTGCCTTGAATTAGGAGGATTTCATAGAACTCTGTGCTGTGCTGTGCTGAGTCCCTCAGTCGTGTCCGATTCTTTGTGACCCTATGGACTGCAGCCCACCAGTCTCCTGTGTCCATGGGGATTCTCCAGGCAAGAATACTAGAGAGGGTTGCCTTTTCCTTCTCCAGGGGATCTTCCTGACCCAGGAATTGAACTGGGGTCTCCTGCATTGCAGGGGGATTCTTCACCAGCTGAGCTACCATTGAGAGAATCAATTCTTAGGTAGGTTGATAAGAAGTCCGAGGTCCCCAAGGAGGAGAAAGGGGTCTGGGGCTCTTGAGGAGGAGGAAAGGACAAAAAATTTTTTTCTACGTTCCTTAGTCTTAGTCACATAAATGTTTTTTTTCTTTAAGCCCAGAGTTAAGGATTACACAACAAAACAACTCAGTTTAAACTCTGTACTAAGGATTATATAACAACAACGTATCTTGCTGGAGGACATGTTTCTCTTTCTTGAGAACCTTCTGACTAATCCTGTTACCTTAAAATGTATATTGTGGGAGTGGGTCTGGTAAGACCTTTACAACCTTGAGACATTATTCTGATTTACTGTAATAACCAATTGAAAAATTATATAGCTCCCTTGCTAAGACTAGCAAGAGGGGCACTCTCTGTCCCCTTTCAGATATCTGTCAGAAGCTTTCTCTGTCCCTTTGTATACTTTAATAAAACTCTGCTACACAGAAGCTCTCGAGTGATCAAGTCTGGTCCCTGGTCCCGAAGCTAAATCTTCTTTGGAGATCACCAGTCCAACATTGTTCACTGTAAGCTATCACCATGGCGTAGGAAATCACAACCCGGTCCAGTATTCTTGCCTGGAAAATACCCTGGACAGAGAAACCTGGAAGTCCATAGTCCATGGAGGTATAAAAGTCAGTCACAACTGAATAACTGAGTGCACACACACACACACACACACACACACACAACTCTAAACAGGAGATGAACCAGTGGCAAAGAAATCATCTTTCTTGGTTGTGAGATACATATCTTTCCAAGGACTGGAATTTCTCTCTGGTCCTTATTCTTTGAGCCATTAGGGTTTGAGGCATCCTCTCTGGTCGCTTGTGTTATCCCCCTCCCCCACTGTTGGTGACATCATTTATTCCAGCTGAGATCTGTTTCCTCTTTCTAACATCTTCCTCAGTAGCTGGGGAGCAAGTTGGTGCCTGGGGTGGGTTGGGAAGTTCAAGCAGAAGTCAGACCTGCTACTATTTTAGCAGTTTCTTTTCTTTGAGGATTAGCACTGTCTTACAAAAGGATTTTGAGAAAGTGCTGTCCCTGGTTTCTAGGCACTGGAAACAGGAAGCCTAGGGACTCATTTTGGGAGTGGGCAGAGGGCAATGAGCTGGGCAGTTCAGCAGGTAGACCCTGGCTGGGGAGCTGGAACACAGGATTTCTGAACCTGGCTTCATTCAGGCCTGGCTGCGGGACCCTGGATCCAACCCAGACTCCTTTGCCTTGTGGCATCTGTTTTGTCCTTGGGGTGTGGACTCCAGCCCCCAGGTCTGACTGCAGGGAATTAGAGAGGCTTAGCCGCTGCTTCCTTGTTCCCCATCATCAGACAGAACCCTCTCCCCTTCTTCAGCTTCCCCTGATAGTTTCCATCCCCACCTCTCCTCTGGGAATCAGGCTCTGGGGGACTGAGCTTCCCTCCTGGCCTGCAGGGAGGGCCGACCTGGGGCCGTGCAGACTCAGGAGCAGGTAAAAGCCCCACCTGCCTTCTCTCTGAAGCCTTGATCCTGTGTCTTCTCTTTCTGTCTTCTCTTGCTGTCACTCCAGCCCTGCCTCCTGCTGGATCCATTTTTCTCCCAGTCTCCTTCTGCCAGCTTTATTTATTCTGTCTGTGCATCCTGCTTTCTGCCCATCCCCTCCAAAGCTTTCTCAAAGGGGAGATGTTCTC
Organism: Giraffa tippelskirchi; assembly: GCF_054371585.1. Taxonomy (NCBI): domain Eukaryota; kingdom Metazoa; phylum Chordata; class Mammalia; order Artiodactyla; family Giraffidae; genus Giraffa; species Giraffa tippelskirchi. Next base: position 156,923,536 of record NC_137278.1, read on the forward strand.
TCTGTCCCAGCTCTTTGCTCCCAGAACCCAGAACTTGGTGAGTGGAGCCAATCCGCTGTGTCTTTCTAGTTCCAGCCTCAAGGGGGGTCTGCCATCACCTTCAACTGCCCTGGTTTCTGTCCTTCTGTCCTGAGGGGCAATGTCAGCTGCCCAGGTGCTGATATATCTACTCCTGACCCCTGGGAGGGTCTTGGGGACCTATCCACATGCCTTTCCTGCTGCAGCTGGAGCCTCTGTCATTGCCAGGCTGCCCCCTTCACTCCCCCTTCCAGTCTGGCCTTGGGGACATGAGAGGTGGCAATGGCACAGCAGTGACTGAGTTTGTTTTGCTGGGGTTCTCAGGTTACGGTTCCCTTTGGGGCCCTCTGTTCTGGGGGGTGCTTCTGGTCTACCTGGTCACCCTGCTGGGCAACTCGCTGATCATCCTCCTCACCCTGGCCGACGCTGCCCTGCACTCGCCCATGTACTTCTTCCTGCGCCACTTCTCCGGGTTGGAGATGCTCTACACCACGACTGTGGTTCCCAGGATGCTGGCTGACCTCCTCTCCTCCTGCCCCACCATCCTGCCAGCCAGCTGCTTTACCCAGCTGTATTTCTTCTCACTGTTTGGCATCGCTGAATGTGGCCTGCTCACTGCCATGGCCTATGACCGCTATGCTGCCATCTGCCGGCCGCTGCATTATAGCACCCTGATGAACCCGGGAGCCTGTGTGTGCCTGGTGGGTGCCTGCTACCTCATGGGCATCATCACTGGCACCACTCACTCCATCCTCATCTTCACTTTGCCCTTCCGTGGTACCAACACCATCCATCACTTTCTGTGTGACACCCTGCCTGTGCTGAGACTGGCCAGCGCCAGCACCTTTTGGGGTGAAGTGGGCAATCTTGCCATCACCGTAGCCTTTATCCTTACACCCTTCTCACTGATCATAGTGTCCTATGTCTGTATTCTTGTCACCATCCTTGGGGTCGCGACATCCCAGGGACGGCAGAAAGTCTTCTCTACCTGTTCCTCCCACCTATTTGTGGTCATGCTCTTTTTTGGGACAGGGACTGTTGCCTACATGAGGCTGTGGGCAAGCTCCTCCCAGGCCGGGGACCAGATCCTTGCCCTCTTCTACACGGTTGTCACACCCATGTTCAACCCTTTCGTCTACACTCTGAGGAACAAGGAGGTCACAGGGGCAATGAGGAGACTTGTGAAGAAATACCTCTGGGGTCCTTGACACTCTCTAATTATTGGAGTGCCTGATCCCTGGAAACTTTCAACGAAAAGTGAGAAAGAAGTCCCGGCTCTGAGGGGTGTGTAGGGGCCCCTAGCCTGCTCAGAGCTTGGCTTCTGCGGCCTGTTCTTTTGGCCCTGGTCTGACTTGTTCTTAGGTACAAAGCAGGAGAGACATGCCTTGGGTGGAGGTTGAGGAGTGAAGGTGACTGTGCCCATCTCTTGCCGTATTTGAGCACTTCTGGTCTTTCCTGAAGCTTAGGGCCCCTTCCTGGGGCTACGATTTCTGGAGACAGTGATTTTCTTCCTTCCAGACTCCTCACTGCAAACCTTTTTCTTTCTTCTCAGTCGCTTCTGCTTCCACATGGATGCCTTTACTACAGGTGGGAGGTCTGACCTGAGTGGAAACAGGGCAGAGAATAGTTTTAATTTTTTTGTTATAAAGAAAGCTGATTGCTGAAGAATTGATGCTTTTGAACTGTGGTGTTGGAGAAGACTCTTGAGAGTCCCTTGGACTTCAAGGAGATCCAACCAGTCCATCCTAAAGGAAATAAGTCCTGAATGTTCATTGGAAGGACTGATGCTGAAGCTGAGGCTCCAATACTTTGGCCATCTGATGCAAAGAGCTGACTCATTTGAAAAGATCCTGATGCTGGCAAAAATTGAAGGTGAGAGGAGAAGGGGACGACAGAGGATGAGATGGTTCGATGGCATCACCGACTCAATGGACATGAGTTTGAGTAAACTCTGGGAGTTAGTGATAGACAGGGAGGCCTGGCGTGCTGCAGTCCATAGGGTCACTAAGAGTCAGACACGACTGAGCGACTGAACTGAACTGAACTGATTGCTGAATAGAAGTCATTATACTTGTGTACTTTTATATTCTTCTGATCATAAACTTCTAGAAATAGAATTGCTGAGTCAAAATATAGGCACTTTTTTTGAGTTTTCAAAACTTATTGCCAAATGCCCTCTAAGAGAGTTTGTGTTGTTTTATGGTCCAGTTGAGAGCAGTTGAATTTCCAGGGTGAGGAAATGGACTAAGAGTCGGGATGGAGCTAAATAATACACACGATTCTCATATACTCCAAATCTGGTTACCTGTATTTTTAACATCTTAAATTAGTATGGTACATTTGTCAGAATTAGTGAACCAATACTGATACACTATTATTACCTAAGATTGACACTTTATTCAGATTTCTTTAGTTTTTGCCTAATGTACTTTTACCTCTTCCAGGATACCACACTACATTTAGCTGTTTTGTCTCAGTTTCCGAGAGGTTCCTTGTCTTGGATGACAATTACATCCAATCTATTCTGAGCATGCAGTTCAATAGTCAATTGTTGTTTAGTGGTCAGGAGTTCAGTATATACTTTTGCCTATAAGGAGCCTGAGAACTATTTTGCAATAAGATAATTATTTGCTCCAAAGGGCAAGCCTTGGTTCTCAAAACCTGGATTTAGTTCTCAAATGTGGGTTTACCTCTTGGACTTACCACAGTTTCCAGTGCCACTGCCATGGAACTTCTTAGGGTCTGCTGAGTAGTTCAGAAGGTCCAAATGGCAGAACTGTGGCCTGGGCCAGCTAGAGAGCCTTTTCATGCTCTGACTGTAAGATATCTGCTAAGTAGTTTGAAGCAGCACATCCATATGAACTATGTGTTGTTCCCCCAATCCAAGATCCTCAGGAGGTCTTTTTCTTACTGTAGAGAGAAAAAGGTAAGGCAGCTTGTCCTTAATATTTTAGGAGATGTTTTGACTTTCCCACAGTGGCTTCCCTGGTGGCTCAGACAGTAAAGAATCTGCCTGCGATGTGGAAGACCTGGGTTCAATCCCTGGGTTGGGAAGATGCCCTGGAGGAAGAAATGGCAATGCACCCCAGTATTCTCGCCTGGAGAAGCCTCATGGACAGAGAAGACTGGTGGGCTACGCTCCACGGGGTCACAAAGAGTCAGACATGACCAAGCGACTAACACTTGACATCCCCAGACAATCTTCACTGAGTGACAGGTCTCTGAATTTGATGGGACTTCTCTCCTGCCCTCTGATGTGAATGCGTATCTACCATGCCTACCAGTCGCTTCTTTCCAGGTGCTGTCAGCATAGTCTCATGAATATGATGGGTCATGTGGTGTCCTATAGGATGGTGGGATGATCAAGATGCCTGGGCATTAAGTGACAGCACACCGCTAGAGTTGGTGTAACTCTGAGGAAGACAAGAAAGGTGAATTTCTATCTCTGCCCAAAGAAAACATACTGAATCTGGGTCGAACCAGTGCAAGGGCAGTGAAAACACAGAATCCTAACCACTGGACTGCCAGAGAGCTCCCCTCCTTGTCAGTTCCCATCTTCCTACTTTGTCTAAATTCGCATTATCAGAGGGAGAATTAATCCTGTACAGAGTAAAAATATGGGCTCTAGTATTGAAAGCCGTTATTCTCTAACTGTGTGTTATTCTCTAGCTGTGTTACCTAGGGAAAGTTGTTCAACATCTCTGAGTTTTGTTTCCTCATCTTGTGCAGTTGATGTAACAACAGTGTCTACTTAGAGGAAGATACACTGTGAAGCTTAAACTTGGAGGTAGATTTACTGTGATGCTTACCATTCACTTGCATGGACTCCTTAAAAGGGCCAGAAAATTCTAGCAATTGTGTTCCTCTGGTCATATATTTTTACATAAATTGCATAGTGATATATTTTAACTGCAATCTGTTGTAACTTCTTCTTCTTTTTTTTTTTTTTTTAATATTTATTTATTTGGCTGTGCCCAGTCTTAGTTGCAGCATGTGGGATCTAGTTCCCTGACCAGAGATTGAACCCAGGTCCCCTGCATTGGAAGCTTAGAGTCTTAGCCATTGGGCCACCAGGAAAGTTCCGTAACTTTTTTTTTTTCATTTTATTTTATTTTATCTGTTGTGACTTGCCGGAGTCCAGCTCCGGCAGCCAGGGAATCGCCCTGAAGGGATGAACGGGGTTGGCGAACGAAAATGATGCAGTCTCTCGCTCAAAGCACTGGGCTGCATGTTTATTTTAAGCATCAGGTTTTCTTTTATACTTTTACAAAAACGTTAAGTCAGAGTATGACATCTTCAGTTTCCCCTCATCCATATTTACTGTTTCCATAAATTATTGTTGTCCTTCAGAGTTCCCTCTTAAGTGTCCTGGTGATAACATTGTAACTCAAGTTTGTCTCTGGGCTGTATATCACATTCCTCAGTTTATTTCTTATCTCTTTAAATCCTGCTATCCCCTAGTAACTTAAGCTCATCATCTCCTAAAAAGGCTTTTAGCTATTAGTATCTCTAAAATACCTAGTTTCCATAAGCTATAGTAAAATATGCCAACACTACAACATACCTTAAACTTTTAGCTTCTAACTATTCTTAATTATTCCTAACCCCTAAACTCAGCAAACTTCTTTTGCCATAAACATTCCCCTTACAGGCAGGTTTCAGATAACAATGTTTCCCATGGCCTCAGGCTGCAGCCTATGTGCTCATCCTGGAGCATTCTTTGTAAAGATCCTTGAACAAATGTCAATAGTTAACTTTATGGATTATAACATTCTTTCCAGCCAACTCAACCGGAGGAAGGAAAGGACAAGTCAGAATCACAAGACCTAACTCCTTCATCCCGGGGCCGTGCCTGCGGGATGAGGAGAGGGGGTTGGGACCGTGCCTCCATTTTGTCAGTAATGCCTATCGGGACTCCCGACATCTCCCCCTTTTTTATTTTTTAGAGCATAGGTGTGAAACTTAGTAGATAAAGCAGAAACACTTCGGTTGAGTATTCTGAAAAGACACGGGGCTAATAGACAAATCAGAACCACCAGGCATAAGCACATGGCTGCATTAATCATTATTGTAAAAAAGGATCCATGGGAAAGATATCCCTCTAGATTTTTAAAAAGGGAATTAGAAAGCCATTGAGAGGAAAAGTCAGACTCCGTCTGGTTCATATTCTGGATATCTTGATGTAACTTAGAGATATCAATACTAAAATCTGAGTGATTCCAAATGCCTAAAATATGGTTTCTAATGCGTTCCCAAGAATGCACAGAATCATTCACTTGTAGAGGGGTAACGCACATCCATTTAAATTCAGCATGGCACCTTAAAGACAATTTAATTTTTAAATTTGTAATTTCTTGCCCTACAAGCAGGACTGCTTCTTCTAAAGCATTGACCTTATTTTCTATCTTCCTATCTATAATTTCCTGTGTAGCAAGAGCTACAGAGACGTTTTTGGACAGGTGATTGACAAATGAGGCAGTATGCACTTCTTTTGACAGGGCAACAGCAGAAACCGTAACTGAAGCAATTGTGGCAATCAAGGCAGTTATTCCCACAATCAGAGCTGCAATGAATCTCTTAGGTCGAGAAATTAAGCCGTTAAATTCATATAAAACTTTCAATGCATAATCATCAAACCATTGTCCCTCTAATTTTACAGGAACCATCAAATATGGTGGTTGCTTTACAATCATCACAGCCTTATAATTACTATAATCGTTGCCATCAACACAATTTGATATAAAACAATTCACACATTCAACATTATAAATAGTTTCTCCTTTAAAAACTCTCAAATCATTCTGATTTTTGGCCAACAGAAAGGCATAGGGAGAATGCATGCAGGCCCGTACAATATATCTTTGTTCATTTAAAAGTCTGTGTAAAATCACAGGTGCTATAGCAGCCAATGCTCTCCATAATTCAGGTTGTATGGGACCTGTTTCATCGAAACTCACTAAAGGAGGAACCCATCCATTAACATGCCACCTAGTAATTGCTAAAGGATAAGGGATAAATGAATCATTCCATATGGATCTATAAGGTTCTTCAAAAATTAAATTCAACCATTGATCCGAAAGATAGGGGCACCTCCATTCAATCAGAGAATGTCTGGTGGCAACAATGGGAATAAATAACTTTAGGGCATACATGCATTCATTCCAACGTGGAAAGCCAGAAATTCTGCTTATACTTTCCCAGGCCTGTAGTCGTTGTTCATCAGAATCCGGGACAGGGAGTGCACAGCTCGGAAAGTCCTTTGAATGAGGGGCTGCCTGTTTTATGGCATCATATTGTCTTTCTTGCGCCCCCGGCATCAGCAGCTGTAAGGACCAAAAGTCTCTCTTGCCATGCCTCTCGGAGAATCAGTAAGCCTGCCTTTTAAGGAAGTGCTAACACATCCATTCAAAACCGGAGCTGATCCTGGTAAGGAGGAAGGTATGACAAAGCAAATAGGTGGAAAAATGGACACGCCTGAAAAATTGAAGGGAGCACTGACCACTGTTTTAACATTATTAGGATAGATGGAAGCCCCACCCAAAAGATGAGTATCATTAACAAAAACACGAATGGGCTCATTCATCCAATCTACAGGCTGGAAAAAAGGTGGATTAGGCAAATAGGCCCAATGAGCTTTTTCTGCGCTGGAGGGCCTCAGCTGACAAGCCAACACAGCAAGCATAGCCACAAACATTACCATAGGAGTGGCCTCATATCTCCCCCTTTCTATTAATTCTTCAGCCTGCTGAGCGAGGTGTTTCAGCTGGCCCCATGTTGGCACCGTGCTGGAGGTAGTTGCTTGAGTACGATGACGGCGACGAGGTGGAGCAGAATACGGTTGGACTCGATCAGCATGTCTCTCTTGAAGCGTCAGGTGCCTGAAGCACCTGACATACTAGCAGTGAAGCTCAGGTGAAGGGTCACTCGCCCTTCAGCGTCTCCTTGGTTCCCTCAGGTCCGGACTCGACAAGCTTCTGATCTCCCCATTATCCTTCAGTCCCAGACTCCAGGACTCCAGGGATCTCAGCGACCTCAGCGGTCTCTGTGGTCTTGGAGATCTCACGGGGCTGGACATGTGGAATCAGTCTGTCAGGAATCCAAACAGGAGAAGTGGAGTCCTGCGGAAACACACAAGCATACCCTCTCCCGCAAGTTAACAGCACATCTGGCCCTTTCCACTCTCTGGTAAGGAGGTCTTTCCACTTGACCAGGGGCCGAGCCGCAGCCCCCTCAGGAATCCAGTGTCTCATCATTGCAGTCTGCCCCTGTGTGTCTACGTTTAAATGATTAACTACAAACAAAGCATGGTGAAGAACATGATGTGGAGAGGAATACTTAAATTCTACCTGTCTTAATTTAGCTATCTGATTTTTTAAAGTCTGGTGAGCCCTTTCCACTATGGCTTGGCCTTGGGGATTATAAGGTATTCCTGTTGAATGCACTATACAAAGTTGTTGACAAAATTTTTTAAAGGCAGCAGAAGTATAAGCTGGGGCATTTTCTGTTTTTATCTGTTCAGGGAGTCCTATTTGGGCAAAGCATTGAAACAAGTGCTGAATTATATCTTTTGCTGCTTCACCTGATCTGGCAGAGGCTATAATAACATGAGAAAAGGTATCCACGGTGACATGCACAAAGGACAGTTTCCCAAAGACCGGGGTGTGAGTTACGTCCATTTGCCAGAGAGCGTTAGGCCTAAGTCCTCGGGGATTTACTCCTAGTGGTAGAGATGGATTGGATGTTGGGCAGTTTGGACATAACTTGACTATTTGTCTAGCCGCCTCCCTAGGGATATGAAACTCATACCTTAAACCAGCTGCATTTTGATGGTGAATTTTGTGAGAATTTTTAGCCTTGTCAATCTTTTCACGTAAGTTTAAGGCAATTACTTTAGTTAATGCATCTGCCAAAGCATTTCCCTCATGTAAAGGGCCGGGCAAGCCGGAATGGGCTCTAATATGTCCCCCAAAATATTTTTTAACTCTATGCTTAATCTCTTTCTGTAAATCGAGTAACAAGGAGAAAATAGTAGTCTTATTTTCCGGAATATTAGCAGTCTCAATATGAGGAAACAATCCTACAATATATCGGGAGTCAGTTAAGAGATTGAAGGAATGGTCTCTCAAATGTTGAAAAGCCCAAATAACTGCTCTTAACTCAGCTCTTTGGGCAGATGTCTCTACAGTTGCCTGAACGTGGGATTTTCCGTCAATAATTGTAACTGCTTTACCATTAGAGGAACTATCTGTGAAAACTAAAATTGCCCCTTCTAAAGGTTGAATAGAAAATTTCTTTGGAAAAATCACGGAATGTGTTTTTAAAAAATGTAAAAGGGGGCTTGAGGGTAAATGAAACAAAATTTGTCTCCTGAAATCTATCAGGGCAACTTGCCAATCATCACTATTTTGTAAAAGAAATTGCAGTTGATCATTATTGAATGGAATCACTATATTTGCTACTTTCTTTCCAAAAAATTCCACACTTGTTTTTTCACCTTTTATAATTAATTGTGCCACCAAGCTGGGATAAGATAAAACTATTTTTCTTGGGGTCATTGGTAGATGGAACCATTCTAATGGGCCTTCTTGCCACAAGCATCCTGTAGGTGTATGTTCTGTGGCGAGAATAATTAAATCCCATCCTCTGGTAATATTAATTCTAATTAACTGATCATTCAAAGCCTCATCCACTTTAACAAGAGCTGACTCTGCCTCACTAGTCAATTCTCTCTTAGAACTGGGATTAGGATCGCCCCTTAAGCAGTAAATAAAGGGTTTGATTCCACAGTAGTCAGTCTTAAATGTGGGCGTATCCAATTAATATCCCCTAATAATTTTTGGAAATTATTTAAAGTTAGTAAATGATCTCTTTGCAGCTGCAAAGGAGCATGACTCACAGTATGGGTATTTAACACCCTTCCTAAATAAGAAAAAGGAGGATTTACTTGTATCTTATCTGGAGCTATCTTCAAACCCCAGTTTTCCAAGGCTTCAATCAATTCAGATAAGATTTGTTGCAATAAGGCTCTATCTTTATGGGCAGCCAAAATATCATCCATATAGTGTATCAAATATAAATCTTTATACTTCCCTCTAACATTTTGCACAGCTTGATCCACAAATTTTTGACACAAGGTGGGGCTATTTTTCATTCCCTGAGGCAAAACCTTCCACTGAAACCTTCTATAGGGCTTTTTAAAATTAACTGAAGGAAGACTGAAGGCAAATCTCTTACAATCTTGAACAGCCAGGGGGATGGTAAAGAAACAATCTTGTAGATCTATGACTATCACATTATATTGAAAAGGTACAGCTACTGGGGAAGGGAGACCCGGCTGAAGGGCCCCCATGTCTTCCATAGTTGCGTTTATTGCTCTCAAATCTTGTAACAATCTCCACTTTCCTGATTTCTTCTTAATGACAAAAATAGGAGTATTCCAGGGACTATTAGAAGGCTCTATATGGCCGGCGCCAGTTGCTCCATAACTAAGTCTTCAGCTGCCTGCAGCTTTTCAGCTGTTAAGGGCCATTGCTCCACCCATACCGGATCATCAGATTTCCAGATAATAGGATCGGCAGCAAGAGCAACAGCCTCTAGGATAAATTTGAATATCTTAAACCTTTTTTATTTTTGTTAGGAACCGTTTCTAATGGAGAAACAATTCCCTGCTGATCTTTACCAAGCCCCTTGTCAGAATTACACCTCATTTGCAGCATTTGGTTGGTAACTTTTTCATCTGGGCTATATAAAAGCATTCTCATCTGAGATAATATATCTCTCCCCCATAAAGAAAAAGGCAGTGAAGGAATCACATATGGGCAAAAGGTGCCTTGTGCCCCCTTTTCATCTGACCACGTCAAAATTTGTGAGCTCTTAACAACCGAGGGCATTGACCCTATTCCTACCAAGCCGGCATTGGTCAGACGTGTCGGCCAGGACGAGGGCCAGTCTTTTCCAGCAATGCAAGAGACATCTGCTCCAGTGTCTAACAGCCCTGACATTTTATTTCCTTGAATTAAAAGATTTTTTAAAGGCCTTGAGGCTGTAATTTCCTGCACCCAAAAGGCTAGATCACTAGATCCAAATCCTCTGGGGCCCCTAGCTTGAGAAGTCAAGGTTTTTCCTGTTTGATAATAAGGTAAAAGCAGAAGCTGTGCTATTTTTTGACCTTTATTAATTTGTACAGTTTTGGCAGGCGACGAGATCAAAACTTTAATTTCCCCAGTATAATCAGAATCAGGCACCACCGAAATTCCTTGAAGGGAAAGCGAACCACGCCCTAGCACAAGTCCTACAATGCCCTCAGGCAGGGGGCCAACCACTCCCATTGGAATCGGAGTAACCGGTATGTCAGGGGTTAATATTGTTGCGGTGGCGGAACTGAGGTCCAGTCCTGCTCTACCTGGGGTTGCTCTGAGGAGTTCTGAGACGGAGCAAAGGGAATAAAGGGATTCAACGCGACTGCCCCTATTGTTGTCTGGGGCCGGCGCTGCCCCTGCCGTCAGTTTCCCTGAAACTGGGGAAAACCACTTCCTTGCACTTGGGGGTTGAGCATAGTCCCATCTTTATGGAATTTAGATCTACAGTCTTTTACCCAGTGATACCCCTTCTGGCATCGGGGGCAAGGTGTCTTTGGAGGGTTAGTTTTAGTCTGTATTGGCACGGCTTGTTGTCTCTGTTTGGCAGGACATTGTCGGCAAAAATGTCCCATTTAGCCACAGGAGAAACACTGCTTATTTGTAGAATCATACCCATTAGGGTTAATCTTTTTTCTCATTCCCTGAATAACTTGGGCAGCAGTTTCTCCCCTCAAGGCTGCGGCTAAGGCAACCCCCTGCATAAAGGAAGTTCCTACTTCGTGGCAGATTTGTATATAAGTCCAAAGACTTCCTTTACTTTTAATAGGTCTAAGCAATGCCTGACAGGTACAATTGGCATTTTCATAAGCCAATTGTTTAAGAACTATCTCTGCTGGCTCAGTACTCTTAATAGTTCTTTCTACAGCAGTTTTCAATCTGGCCACAAAGTCTTCATATCTCTCATCAGGTCCCTGTTTGATATTACTCAAAGTGGATAACTTTCCATCTGAAGGGGGCAAAGATTTCCATGCCAAGATACCTATGGCCATAATCTGATTAAGTGCCTCTTTAGACAACCTTGCTTGGGCTACGTTAGATTCGTGTTCCCCATCTCCTTTTAATGCCATAGATCCCACTGTCCTAAGCTGTGCATCATTAGAGGTTTTGTTTTCTGCTGACTGTAGTCTAGCCAACTTGTCATACTCTGCCAGCCACAGGAGGAACTCTCCTCCAGGAAGGCAAGCCTTTGCAACTGTTCTCCAGTCATATTGTTATAGCCACGCGTTTTGGGAAACAAACTCACTCAGAAGGACAATGCAGGTAATGGAGGGCAGTTTATTACACCAGCGGGCCCAAGGCAGAGTCTCCTCTTAGCCAAGGACCCCGACCAGCATTTGTGAAAATCTTTTATACCCCATGTGTACGTGTCCGAACTCACCACCCCAAATTCCTTGAGACTTACATAAACAAAGGAAGGGTAAATACAATCACAATAATCTCATCATTTAGGTGTTATGTGTTCAAACAGTTAAACAATTGGCCAATAATCAATAAGTCCGAGGTTACACTCCCATAGGTACAGAAAAATTTACAGCCTGTCCAGAGACAGGGGTGATTAGTGTATGTTTTCTCTTAGGCGATGAGTAACCTGGATACGATCTTCAAGGTTCCCCTGTCCGGAGGGGATCTTATCCTTCTATTGTCGTTTTCACAGGCACTAGGCACGGAGTTCAGAGTCCATTAGAGAGGCGGCCGAGCATGATCAGCACCAACAGGCCTAAGATGGAGTCCAGGCCCCAGGAATTCCTTCTTCAATATGGTGTCATCCATCTTCCAGCCAAGGCATCTAGTAGAGTAAGTGTATAGGGGGAGGTAGACCCATAATCATGGCAAGCTTGTTTAAGCTCTTTCAGTAGCTTATATGGGACCGGTTCCCATTTTCCCTCTTCCTCGCCTTCCCTATCTGTTTTGGTAAAAACTACTGGAAAGGCCATAGAGAATTTCAAGTCCCCCTGTTGTTCCGCTTCTCTTCTAGCCTGGGTGAGGCCCCCCTGAGGGGGCTCTCTCCAGGGAGCACGCTCTGTATATTGTGCATGTGCCTGTTTCAAAAGTTTCTGTTTCAGAAAACCCCTTATCTTCCTCAGCCTCGGGCAATGCTCTGGGAGGCTTTGGGGGCAAAGTGGGGAACTCCTGGGCCCTGGGAGGCGCAAACGGAGGCGGCGGCGAGCGCCTTAAATCAGAAAGTGATGGATAAAGTTTAAAAGGTTTGCATAGAGGAGAAGGGGCCTTGCTAGGGCGCTCGGCTGCAGCGTCCCGCAAGTCCTCTCCTTCCTCGGGAGGTTGAGCACAGTCTCGCTCCTTTTCTTCGCCAATGGCAGAAAACATAATCTGCACGGAAGGCGGAAGCCCACCATCCACCGTTGCAGCCTCTCCCATAGGCTGTCTAACAGCCTCATGCCAAGGGTCCAGTACGTCCCTAATCATATTCCACAGAGCAAAAGCATCTACCGGAACCTTTTCTGGCCCATGCAAAGTAAAAAACAAATGTAACTGATCTCCAACCTTAGCCCAGGTTTTCAGATTTCCTCAGGAAACCATGGGCATTGCTCTTGGACAGAAATTAGAAGTTTAATGCCTCTATGGGCTAACATGTGAAGTAATATTTCAATAAACATTTAGAGAATACAAAAATTAGAAGTTTAATGCCTCTATGGGCTAACATGTGAGTAACTTTTCAATAAACATTTGTCTATTCTTGGATGCAGAGAGTACCATTTTCCTAGAGAATATTTTTACTGATTCTGTGTTCTCCTCACCCTGCCTAAACTGCAGAGGGGTCCCGGTCACCCACGAACACAATCCTACCCATCCCGCTTTGCATTTATGAAATTGCTTAATTAATTACTTACCTACTTGATTAATTACTTACCCTTCAGGTGTTCTCGGTTTGGGCGCCACTTGCCGGAGTCTAGCTCCGGCAGCCAGGGAATCGCCCTGAAGGGATGAACGGGGTCAGCGAATGAAAATGATGCAGTCTCTCGCTCAAAGCACTGGGCTGCATGTTTATTTTAAGCATCAGGTTTTCTTTTATACTTTTACAAAAACATTAGGTCAGAGGTATGACATCTTCAGTTTCCCCTCATCCATATTTACTGTTTCCATAAATTATTGTTGTCCTTCAGAGTTCCCTCTTAAGTGTCCTTGTGATAACATTGTAACTCAAGTTTGTCTCTGGTCTGTATAATACATTCCTCAGTTTATTTCTTATCTCTTTAAATCCTGCTATCCCCTAGTAACTTAAGCTCATCATCTCCTAAAAAGGCTTTTAGCTATTAGTATCTCTAAAATACCTAGTTTCCATAAGCTATAGTAAAATATGCCAACACTACAACATACCTTAAACTTTTAGCTTCTAACTATTCTTAATTATTCCTAACCCCTAAACTCAGCAAACTTCTTTTGCCATAAACATTCCCCTTACAGGCAGGTTTCAGATAACAATGTTTCCCATGGCCTCAGGCTGCAGCCTATGTGCTCATCCTGGAGCATTCTTTGTAAAGATCCTTGAACAAATGTCAATAGTTAACTTTATGGATTATAACATTCTTTCCAGTTAACTCAACTGGAGGAAGGAAACGACAAGTCAGAATCACAAGACCTAACTCCTTCATCCCGGGACCGTGCCTGCGGGATGAGGAGAGGGGGTTGGGGCCGTGCCTCCATTTTGTCAGTAATGCCTATCGCGGCTCCTGACAGTGACTTCTGTCTTTCTCCTCTATGACTTCCTCAGCCCAGTTTCCCCTTGTGATGTGTACTGTTGGAATGTCAATGGGTAAGTTTAGATCTAAGGCAAAGTTGAGTTGGGGATAGATTGAGTTTGGTAGGATGATAGTGTTTGGATTTATGTTGTTCACAGTTGCTTTTGAGTATAGTTAAGTTATTGGTAGTTGTCCTGATGCAGGAATGACTTCCAGGAAAGTTCCTTCTATCCATAGTGTCATATCACTCAGCATTTCAACCCAGAGTAAAGCACCAGATGTTGTGTTATGGTAAAAATGTGTCAGAATGTGCCTGGCACTGAAAACATACAGGAAATGGAGGAGAAAAAAGGTTACAAATACATGGATAAAGGAGTTAGCATATGGAATAAAACACTCAAGTCATCACATGTATAATGTTATAAGCAGGATTTGATTTTCATCCTCTAAGTGAAAAAAGTTCTCCTCTATCAGAAATGTATTTGATAATGCAGGAACATGTATAGTTATAAACCCACTATTTATTAAAAAAATAGGAATGGAGGATTTGATTCAATTCAAATATTTCCTTTTAATTGAAATTTGAAGACATGTTTTGAGTGTTTCAATGAAAAAGTAAGAAATCAAAAACACTTTTCATTGATTGAATGTATATGTTTATAAAGGAAGTGAGAGAGAATCTAGATGGAAATAATAATAATAAAAATATTTGTGTTACATAAATATGAATAAAGATGAATGGTGAAATTATTCTTATATGAAGAGTAAATTATAATAGAAATTTCAAATTGTATTATAATAACAATAGCCATTCACTATGAGGAACAGATAGATTTGGGATGAAGTATAGGCTCTTGGGGGCTTCCCTTGTGGCTCAGCTGGTAAAGAATCCGCCTGCAGTGTGGGAGACCTGGGTTCGATCCCTGGGTTGGGAAGATCCCCTGGAGAAAGGAAAGGCTACCCGCTCCAGTATTCTGGCTTGGAGAATTCCATGGACTGTATAGTCCATGGGGTCACAAAGAGTCGGACATGAATGAGCGACTTTTGCTTTCACTTTCATAGGCTCTTGGGGGCTTCCCAGGTGTCACTAGTGGTAAAGAACCAGCCTGCAAATGCAGGAGACATAAAAGACATGGGTTAAATCCCTGGGTCGGGATGATCCCCTGGAGAAGGGCATGGCAACCCGCTCCAGTATTCATGGGCTTCCCTGGTGCTCAGAAGGTAAAGAATCTGCCTGCAATGACGGAGACCTGGGTATGATCTCTGGGTCGGGAACATCCCCTGGAGGAGGGCATGGCAACTCACTCCAGTGTTCTTGCCTGGAGAATCCCATGCCCAGAGGAGCCTGGCGGGCTACAGTCTACGTTGTCGAATAAAGTCGGACATGACTGAGCACGCACGCACAGAGGCTCTCAGATTACTTGATAATCTATCTCTAACAGATAAGATTTCCCAAACATTGCAGCAGCGATCTCTCCCATTCTACATACACTTTTGCTTTTTTAAAAAAATTTTCTGTCTCGCGGTGTGGCATATTGGGATCCTAGTTCCCTGACCAAGTATGGGATCCATGTCCCCTGTAGTAGAAGTGGGGAGTCTTAACCACCGTTCAGTTCAGTTGCTCAGTCGTGTCCGGCTTTTTGCGACCCCATGAACGGCAGCACACCAGACCTCCCTGTTCATCACCAACTCCCGGAGTCCACCCAAACCCATGTCCATTGAGTCGGTGATGCCATCCAACCATCTCATCCTCTGTTGTTCCCTTCTCCTCCTGCCTTCAATCTTTTCTAGCATCAGGGTCTTTTCATATGAGTCAGCTCTTCTCATCAGGCGGCCAAAGTATTGGAGTTTCAGCTTCAGCATCAGTCCTTCCAATGAATATTCAGGACTTATTTCCTTTAGGATGGACTGGTTGGATCTCCTTGAAGTCCAAGGGACTCTCAAGAGTCTTCTCCAACATCACAGTTCAAAAGCATCAATTCTTCAGCGCTCAGCTTTTTTTATAGTCCACCTCTCACATCCATACATGACCACTGGAAAAATCATAGCCTTGACTAGATGGACCTTTGTTGACAAAGTAATGTCTCTGGTTTTCAATATGCTGTCTAGGTTGGTCATAACTTTCCTTCCAAGGAGTAAGTGTCTTTTAATTTCATGGTTGAAATCACCATCTGCAGTGATTTTGGAGCCCCCCAAAATAAAGTCAGCCACTGTTTCCACTGTTTCCCCATCTATTTGTCATGAAGTGATGGGACTGGATGCCATGATCGTAGTTTCCTGAATGTTGAGCTTAAAGTCAACTTTTTTACTCTCCTCTTTCACTTTCATCAAGAGGCTCTTTAGTTCTTCTTCACTTTCTGCCATAAGGGTGGAGATATCTGTATATCTGAGGTTATTGATATTTCTCCCAGCAATCTTGATTCCAGCTTGTGCTTCTTCCAGCTCAGCATTTCTCATGGTGTACTCTGCATATAAGTTAAATAAGCAGGGTGACAATATGCAGCCTTGATGTACTCCTTTTCCTATTTGGAACCAGTCTGTTGTTCCATGCCCAGTTCTAACTGTTGCTTCCTGACCTGAATACAGGTTTCTCAAGAGGCAGGTCAGGTGGTCTGGTATGCCCATCTCTTTCAGAATTTTCCACAGTTTATTGTGATCCACACAGTCAAAGGCTTTGGCATAGTCAATAAAGCAGAAATAGATGTTTTTCTGGAACACTCTTGCTTTTTCAATGATCCAGCGGATGTTGGCAATTTGATCTCTGGTTCCTCTGCCTTTTCTAAATCCAGCTTGAACATCTGTAAGTTCACGGTTCACGTATTCCTGAAGCCTGGCTTGGAGAATTTTGAGCATTACTTTACTAGCATGTGAGATGAGTGCAATTGTGCTGTAATTTGAGCATTCTTTGGCATTGCCTTTCTTTGGGATTGAAATGAAAACTGACCTTTTCCAGTCCCGTGGCCACTGCTGAGTTTTCCATATTTGCTAGCATATTGAGTGCAGCACTTTCACAGCATCATCTTTCAGGATTTGAAATAGCTCAACTGGGATTCCATTAACTCCACTAGCTTTGTTTGTAGTGATGCTTCCTAAGGCCCCCTTGACCTCTCATTTCAGGATGTCTGGCTCTAGGTGAGTGATCACACCCTCGTGATTATTTGGGTCGTGAAGATCTTTTTTGTACAGTTCTTCTGTGTATTCTTGCCACCTCTTCTTAATATCTTCTGCTTCTGTTAGGTCCCTACAATTTCTGTCCTTTATTGAGCCCATCTTTGCATGAAATAGTCCTTTGGTATCTCTAATTTTCTTGAAGAGATCTCTAGTCTTTCCCATTCTATTGTTTTCCTCTATTTCTTTGCATTGATCGCTGAGGAAGGCTTTCTTTTCTCTCCTTGCTATTCTTTGGAAGTCTGCATTCAAATGGGTATATCTTTCCCTTTCTCCTTTGCTTTTCACTTCCCTTCTTGTCACAGCTATTTGTAAGGCCTCCTCAGACAGCCATTTTGCTTTTTTGCATTATTTTTTCTTGGGGATGGTCTTGATTCCTGTCTCCTGTACAATGTCATGAACCTCCATCCATAGTTCATCAGGCCCTCTGTCTATCAGATCTAGTCCCTTAAATCTATTTCTCACTTCCACTGTATAGTCATAAGGGATTTTATTTAGGTCATACCTGAATGGTCTAGTGGTTTTCCCCACTTTCTTCAATTTCAGTCTGAATTTGGCAATAAAGAGTTCAGCTGCCGGTCTTATTTTTGCTGACTGTATAGAGCTTCTCCATCTTTGGCTGAAATCAATCTGATTTCAGTGTTGACCATCTGGTGATGTCCATGTGTAGAGTCTTCTCTTGTGTTGTTGGACTTAACCACTGGACTGCCAAATAAATCCCTATACACTTTAAAGATTATTTACTTGATTTATTTGGCTGGGCTGGACCCAGCCAAATGGGATCTCTGATCTTCCTTGTTAGAATGTAGGATCTTTAGTTGTGGCATGCAGACTCTTAGTTGCCATGTGAGTCATGTGGGATCTATTTCCCAGATCAGGGATTGAACCCAGGCCCCCTTCATTGAGAGCTTGGAGTCTTAGCCATTGGAAGTACCAAAGAAGTAGCCCCTCCCTGCTCCATGCAGTGTTATGTGACCTTGTAACTCTCCTATATCAGAAGATGGACTCTACCTCCTACTCTTGAATATGGGCTTGCCTTAGTGACCCTCTTGTAACCGGTGGTGGAAATGATGCTGTGTGACTTCCAGGGTTAGGACAACAGAAGCCTCACGGCATTTATCTTGGCTCTTGGTTTGGGATGTTCTCTCTTGGAATGCTCCTTCTTGGAAACCAGCAGCTATGCTGTGAGAAACCCAAAGCTCATAGAGAGGTCACACGTAGGTGAATAAACCCAGTCATTGCTGGCACCTGACGAGTGAATGAATATGACTATTCTCAGCTGTTCAAGTCCCTTCTACTACTGAAACTCTTCTAGCTGATGACAGAGACATTGAGCAGCAGAGAAGAGACATCCTTGGTGTGCTCTTTCTAAACTCCTAGACTATAGAAATTATTAGCACAATAAAATGCCTGTTGCTTTATGCCATTAGATTTAGGGTGGTTTGTTATGTGGCAATAGATAACTTCAATACCACCCAGGTAATGAAGAGGATTAAGTCACATAAACACATTGGGAAAAGATTTAGATTTCTTGCTGATTAGACATAAAATACTGGCATCAAAGAAGAAAATGTTCAGTGTGCATGAAAGTATGATTGGATATGAAATTCTTTTTCATTATCAATGAGGATTTTCAAGATTACCCTTGTAAATAAAAGAAAAATAAGAGCTAGTAAATATAAATATATCTTTAGGTATAATTTCAACTATTGCAACATTTTGAATGACTTTGAAAACAGTTTTACATTTTTTTATCATCCACTTCTGTGAGCAGTTTTTGTTTAATCCTGCATTGCAGGCAGATTCTTTACTAGCTGGGCCACAAGGGAAGCCCAAGAATACTGGAGTGGATAGCCTATCCCTTCTCCGGGGGATCTTCCTGGCCCAGGAATTGAACCAGGGTCTCCTGCATTGCAGGCGGATTCTTTACCAACTAGCTATCAGGGAAGCCCATTTAATACACTACTGCTATGAAAACCTTGAGGGCAAACTGGCTAATGTGTGAGGTTCAAAGACAAAAGACTTCCCTGGTGGTCCAACGCTGGGGATATGGGTTTGATTCCTCATCTGGGAAGATCCCAGATGCCGCGGGGCAGCTAAAGTGCTCTGCAACCTTCATGCCTACTCCCTGCAGCCAGTTCCTGCCTGTCCTGCTGCCCACTGTGGGTGAGGGACTTGTGGAGGAGGTGGGCTTCCCATGTGACCATGGAACACAGTGCACAGATCAAGGTGTGGCCATCAGGGTAGAAGGATGGGGAGTTCAAGGGGCTTCCTGAGAGTCCAGTTCTCCACAGTGGTCCTGGATCTTCTGTCTGTTCCCTGCTGATGTGTCCTCTTGTGATATCTAGCTGGCTTCACAGAGGGTGTGCTAACAGTGTACATATATGTTCAGTGTGCATGAAACGTGTGATTGGATATGCGATTCTTTTTCATTATCAATGAGGATTTTCAAGATTACCCTTGTAAATAAAAGAAAAGAGCTAGTAAATATAAATATATATTTAGGCATAATTTCAGCTATTGCAAAATTTTGAATGACTTTGAAAAAGGTTTTACATTTTTTTATCATCCACTTCTGTGAGCAATTTTTGCTGATGATGAACATAGTTATTTTAAGAAATTAATACTCTTTAAAGGCGTGATCAAGAAATAACTTCAATCAGTTCAGTTTGATTGATTGATTAAACTGATTCAGTTTAATCACTTCAATTAAAAATAAATAAAAAATTTTGATCAGGAGGTGTTTAGTCATTTCTCAAGCACAAAACCTAATATAAAAATTATGTTCACAGAAGCAAGCTCCTTATAAACATTTAAATATTTTATTTGGAAGTCTTATGTAAAACCTGTATTTAAAAACTTCCATATTATTATATATTTTATTTTCCCAATAATTATATAGTAAAAAGAGGGTGCATTGAATTTTTTTTCCATCAAGTCCTTTCTGTGTGCATGCTAAGTTGCTTCAGTCCTGTCCAACTCTGTGACCCTATGGACTGCAGCCTACCAGGCTCCTCTGTCCATGGGATTCTCCAGGCAAGAATATGGGAGTGGGTTGCCATGCCCTTCTCCAATGGCAAGTCCTTTCTAGATGCCTCCAAATCCCCTTCAGTTTGCCCTGAAATATGAGCAGTTTCTATGTGTGCCATGATGTGAGAAAGGTTGGAAACACTACATTAAATCACTTATTCCAGGAAGCCTTCCAGAAACACCTCCAAAGAATAAATCCATCTTTAACCAGGAGTAACTCCCAAACATGAGCTGGTCAGTCGAGGAAACCATTGATATTGTCATGAGGGACCAGATGCCACTTCTACAGCAGGAACTTGCTTCTTCAGTTGCAAACTTCTTTGTTGTTGTCAGAGAGAGGGGCTGCTCTCTGCCTTTTGCAAGCACTGGAGCCTCGGTCAAAGTTAGGCAATGGTGCCTCCAACTGGTGGAAACGGGTCATGTGCCTTGGTGGGGAGTTAAGAACTATTCTCAGCTCTCAGAGGGAGGTAGTTTTTCTCTCCACCAGACTTCTACAGCGGAGGATTCTTCTAACAATGAAGGAGGGTCCAATGGTGGGCAGCCACAGTGACTGTTAAGTGTCCACTTCCCAGTTCCCATCCAGCATGGCCTCAGGGCTTCATGTGGTCTGAGGTGTCGGAGAAGGAGGTCCGGGATCAAGCTGATGGCACAGGTTGGAGAAGAACAGGGACACTGGGGAGATGCTCTTGACAGTTGGACATGTTATCACCAGTCAAGGATGATGTCAGAAATCAAGGATGGGAAAAGGCGGGGAGGAACATTCATGTGGAATATTTCGAGGGGATAACAGTTCCCTCTCTTCTAAAAGGCATCCAGGGCATAAGATTGCAGTGTGTTTCTGGGAGAAAGGAGATGGAGGGCAAAGTAAACTCCATGGCCTCTAGGTGGGCCACTTAGTTGGATGTCATGTTCATAGACATGTGCCTTCTGACTGACATGGACCTCTGATGACTGGTGTAGCCATGACAATCACCTTGCTCAGGGATCCAGAACAACCTAGAAGATGTTCAGTATTCTTCCCCATAGGCAGCATTCCTTCCCATTCTGCCTTGCCCGAATAACTCATTCTTTGAGAGTGAGTCTGGGGTGTGGGAGAGGAGGCAAGTTCGAGATTTCTCTCTGTTTTAATGTCAACCCTTTCTGCCAGGAAGCCTAATCCCTTTGAGATGCTGCATGGGGCTTTTCAGGTGGTGCAGTGGTAAAGAACCCGTCTGCCAATTCTGGAGACACAAGAGACATGAATTCGATCCCTGGGTTGGGAAGATCTCCTGGAGGAGGAAATGGCAATCCACAATAGTATTCTCGACTGGAAAATTCCATGGACAGATGAGCCTGAAGGGCTACAATCCATGAGGTTGCAAAGAGTTGGACATGACTGAGTGACTGAGTGTGATCGCACACACGCACACACACACACACACATGGTTTCTGATCGGCTGGGTTTTAAACTAGCATCTGGGGGCTGGGAGGAGCAGCAGTGAGTGAGTGAGCAGACAACCCCTGAGTCTTTTCAGGGTGAGGGGACCTGCCCCTTCACCACATGCCTCAAGGCTCTTGTCACCTCCTTGTTCCGAAGGGTGTAGATGATGGGGTTCAGCATGGGTGTGATGACCGTGTAGAAGAGGCTGAGGATACGATCCATGGTGACAGAGGAGCCTGCCTGGGGCCTGATGTAGGTGATGCTGGCCGTTCCAAAGAAGAGGAAGACCATGAGCAGGTGGGAAGAACAAGTGGAGAAGACCTTTCGGCGGCTCAGGGTGGAGGCCATTGCCAGGATGGAACTCAGGATGCGGGCATAAGAGGTGACAATCAGAGAGAAGGGGACCATGATGAAGACCACGGTGGCCATCATCACAGAGACCTCGCTTCTGTGCTTCCCGGCACTTGCCAATCTCAGTACTGGCAGAATGTCGCAGAGGAAGTGCGGGATGACTGGGCGGCTGGGGAAAGGCAGGGTGAAGATGAGGGAGGAATGGGTGGTGGCTGTGATGATGCCCATGAGCCAGGAGATGCCCACCATGGCCATGCAGGCCTGCCAGCTCATGATAGTGGAGTAGTGCAGGGGCTGGCAGATGGCAGCGTAGCGGTCATAGGCCATGGCTGTGAGCAGGCAGCACTCTGAAATGCCCAAGACAATGAAGACATACATCTGGGTTGCACAACCCCAGAAGGAGATGGCACGGGGGTGCGGGAAGGCCAGGTCAACCAGTGTTCTGGGCACAATGTCAGTGGTGTAGAGTAGCTCCACAAGAGAGAGGTGGCGCAGGAAGAAGTACATGGGGGAGTGTAGGGTGGGGCTGGCCCTTGTGAGGAGGATGATCAGAGAGTTACCCAGCAAGGTCACCAGGTAGACCAGCAACACTCCCCAGAACAGGGGGCCTTGCAGGGCCCGGAGGTCGGAGAATCCCAGAAGAAGGAATTCAGGCAGAGTCTGATTTTCTTTAGCCATAAGTTCAGGCTGGAGCTGATGGCACAACCAAGAAAGAGATGTTAATATAGAAACAATTGGCCTTTATGTAATTTAGTAAAGCACTTTTTGTACAGTCCCCCTTGAATCAACTGAGAGAGTTAGGGTCTGCACTTTATGGATGATCCGTCAGCCATTGCAGGAAGCATAAGAGACTCAGGTTCAATCCCTGGTTTGGGAAGATTCCCTGGAGGAGGGCACAGCAACACGGCTCAGCATTCTTGTCTGGAGAACCCCAAGGACAGAGGAGTCTGGCAAGCTATGGTCCATAGGGTTGCAAAGAGTCAGACATGATTGAAGTGATTTATCATGCACATGGGTCTCAGAGGGGTCAAATAATTTATCGGAGGCTATATGGAGGGAGCTGCTGGCATGGACTTGAATCTAGATCTCCTGACTCCAGATTGCATATATTTCCCACTTTTCCCTGTGCTCTGGGTCCTGGGTGTGGGGCCTGGCCCCAGGTGTGCATTGGATCTTTCTTCAGAGTAGGGTTGGATCAGTTGCTATGTCCTAGTTCTCTTTGTATTCCCTGGACTGAAACCCCAGCCTGAAAGAAACTATGCAGCTCCCCAACAGTGGACTCAGTCAGGGACGGTCCCAAGCCTATATCTAATGATCACCGTGGTGGGCTGGGGATTTAGAATGTCAGGCAATGATGTGACTGTGTGTGTGATAATATTGCCCCATTGTATCCCATTTTGGGATTCTGTAGACTTCCCTCGTGCCTCAGCAGTAGAGTCAATCTGCAATGCAGGAGACGTAGGTTCAATCCCTGGGGCGGGAAGATCCGCTGGAGAAGGAAATCACAACCCACTCCAGTAATTTTGTCTGAGAAATCCCCATGGACAAAAGAGCCTGGCGGGCTACAATCCATAGGGTCACAAGAGTCACACACAACTTAGCAACTAAACCACCACCACCAACCACCACCTTGGGATACTGTAGAATCTCTTTCATAGATTGTCAGCTTCTGGCACTTGCTTTGTGAGCGGAGTGGGGCGGCCACAGGCTGTGTTGCATGTTCACTCTCCTCTTAGCTGGGCCCTGTGATCTTCTATCTCAGCTGTCCGTACTCTGTTCTCCAGGCCTCCATGCATTTCCATAGACAGTGCCCCCTGCAGGAAATGTTTCTATGCATTCTATTAAAATCCCACTGATCCTTCAAGCTCAACTCAAGTTCTCCCTGCCTGTGGCAGCTTCTCTGCTCCTCCTGATCAGAAATAATTACCCATGGAATTTCAGGATTAAAAGTGACCTTAATACATGCATATGTATGGCTGAGTCCCTTTGTTGTCCACCCGAAACTATCACAACATTGTTAATTGACTGTACTCCAACATAAAATAAAAAGTTAAAAAAAAAGTGACCTTAAGGATCATATTAAGGGCTTCCTTCATAGCGCAGTTCGTAAAGAATCCACCTGCAATGCAGGAGACCCTGGTTCAATTCCTGGGTCAGGAAGATCTGCTGGAGAAGGGATAGGCTACCCACTCCAGTATTCTTGGGCTTCCCTTGTGGCTCACCTGATAAAGAATCTGCCTACAATGCGGGAGACTTGGGTTTGATCCCTGGGTTGGAAAGATCCCCTGGAGAAAGGAAAGGCTACCCACTCCAATATTCTGGCCTGGAGAATTCCATGGATTGTATAGCCCATGGGGTTGCAAAGAGTGGGACACAGCTGAGCAACTTTCACTTTCAAGGGTCATATATTTCAGCTTTACAGTGCTCAGATGTTATCTACAACATCTTAGAAGGATGCTGTGTAGTGTCTCTGAGCATCTTCAGTCGTGGTGAACTCACCATCTATTTAGGTAGCCCCCTTTAGCACTGGCCTCCTCTGCCTGTAGGACAAGTCTTCATTCATTGGTCTTGGCTAAATTCTCATATTTGGTAGAATGTCAAAGCCCTTTTGTACCAGACAGCCTTCAAATATTTGAAGAAAGAACCTTTGCCAATGCTCTCATGAGACATTACTTGTACCTCAGTTTTAGCACTTTTTAGAGAAGAGTCTTCACTGTAAGGCCCTACAGGGCAAGTTGGGGACTTCGTAGGGGGCTGTCTGTTTTCACAACTGCTAATGTTTTCACATTAGCTGGGGAACAAGTGCTGGGTGCCCACCAGGCACTATGCTGGTGACTTAATATTCATGAAACCCTTGGATATTCACAATCACACTATGACCTAGAAACCTTTATTTTCTCCGTTTTGCAGATGAGCACATGAAAGCTCAGACAGTATCTTTCTCAAAGTCACACATCTAGTAACTGGGAGAGTTTGGGCTCAAATCCAAGAGTTTGGAGTTCTGTCTAACTCCAGCTCCTGTGCTGTTGATCACTAAGTTATCAACTGTCTTAGAGGCTAATTTAATCACCAGAACAACTAGCATGGTATGCTGCACATGTCAAGTGTTCAGCTAAAGATTTATTAAATGAATGAATGCACTAATAAAGACAGGGGGACTCATGAACAAAAAGGTTAAGGGATTTGCTGAAAGTATGCAGCTAGTTGGACAAAGGCAGGAAACTGGCCCCAAGTCTTTGAGAAGTCAGGGTTCCCAAGATTTGCAGAGCTTGTATTACCCCTGTTTACCCAACACTTGAAGATTAGCTAGTCATCCTCATCTTTAAGCAGGAGACTCACTAAGTTCTGCCCATTGCTCATACCCTCAACCTTTCCCCACCCTCATTTTGTCTACTCACCGTATTTTTGGCTTTAAGTCATTTAGTCTGTAGCTGACACTTAGAGATTGCTGTATGCTGTGCAGTATCTCAGTTGACTTTATAATAACTCTAGTGATAGTTGTTATTCTGTCACCGCCGATAAGGAACCAGAGCTCCAAGAGCTTAAATTACTTCTTCAGGATCACACCATAACAGAGTGGATGGTGGAACCAGAACTGTAACTTTGGACCTGAGGCTTCAACCACCATACCTACTGTATCTCCAGTGAGGTCAACAGCCTTACCCTAAGCTTCTGGGAGATGAACTCCATCTAGTCAGTTTGGACAGGAGTATCTGAGTCCCTTTTCCTCTTGACTCTGGTCAATAATCCTTCAGATGATCAATCCACTTAAATAATCTATGGGCTAGATTGTGCTGTTTTCAGATTTTAAAAATAATATCTTTGCAACTAAAATATTTAAGAAATATTTGGAGTAAAGTCATCTATGTTTTTCCCACCTTGGTTAAATTTCTTTCTTGTGTGTTGCCCTTAAGTCTTTATCCTGCTGCAAACCCATCTTATATGTTTTTAATCATAGTGTATATACTAATTTGTCTTTTCCCTTTCCTTTTCAACGCTTGTTGGAGCCATTTTGCCATGAGATCACATAACATTCTGAGGGATCCTTTTAAAAGCTCTTGTAATTGTCCATTGAATTTCTCTACCAGCATTCAACAAATACTTCTCATATTCTTGCAACTCAAATTCTTCCATTTTGGGGGCTAGTTTAGATAATGATGCAAATATTTTTTCATGTATGTCTCTTGTTGCTTTTGTTAACTTACTTCCTTGGGAGAAATTTCTGGGAGTGGGGTAAGAGTGTGGATGTTTTTATGGGTTGTGCCATGTACTATATAATTTTGGATTTCTTTTAACTGGACACAAGTGGCAATCCCAACCTCCCCTCCTTCCCTGAATAAAGCTGGAATTCTCCTTCATCCTGTCTGTCCTCACTAAGGCCTCTCCCTCCAGATTCACACTTCTTTGCCAAGCTATGAACATCTCTTTGGCCTTCCTTGGTGGCTCAGCTGGGTAAAGAATCCACTTGCAATGTGGGAGACTTGGGTTTGATCTCTGGGTTGGGAAGATCTCCTGGAGAAGGGGATGGTTACCCACTCCAGTATTCTGGCCTGGAGAATTCCATGGACTGTATAGTCCATGGGGTCACAAAGAGTTGGACACGACTGCCGGACATGAACATCTCTTTACTCCCAGTCCCCTAGTGACATTTTGCCCCAAGATACCATCTGTGAGAAGTGTCTCCCACATCCTCCACTCTCCCCACTTTTCCTTCAGCTCCTGTCATCCCTGTATCCACTCTGCCTTTGTTGGTTTCCCTCTTCAGCTTCTCTTGTCTCCATATATGCTGTCAGAGTTGGGACACTCATCAGAGACATATGGACCCTGAGGCCACAGTTATCTTTTTCAAAGTCTCCCACAGAGGAATAGAGAGGACAAAGTGTCCTTCTGGGTCATAGAAAGGGGCTGAGGTTCTTTTTAAGATAAAATTTATTTTAAATTGTGGCTTAAAATCACTCAACATGAAAATTTTCACCCTAACAAATTTTTTGTATACAGTTCTTTGGTAGTGTTAAATACATTTACCTTGACCCATCCCACAGCACAACTACTCACAGTATACGTTCAAAGGTTTGCATTTCTGAATATATACACTTGCCTACTGTATTATTTGCAGCTTTATCTGATAGAAATTGTCCAGGGTTTCCTGTTTCCGTCTCATCCCTTCTCCCAGTCTGGCCACGCTGGTGACCTCTAAAACATATTTCTGCAAATGAGTAGTAGAGATCTGGTAAACCTCCCCTGGCCTCTTTTCTCCCTGACCAGGGACAGCTATTGGCTTCCAGCCCAGAGAGACAGCTCGTAAGACCCTAAGCAAGTCCTGAGCTATCCCCTGTTCCTCTTCCTTTCCCGTCCCTGGGCAGGGTCTAATCTTATTAGGGAAAGGTCCAAGGCTGCCCAGCACTCTGTGGGCCACTTACTTGGGGAGGTGGAGCTGGCCACTCAGCTAGAGTGGGGTTGATGGGCACAGGCTTGGGTTCTGTTGTTCTCTTTCTCTCTGTGAGACTTGACCTCTGTGGCTCCACAGTTATTCTACTGCTGATGTTGTACCTCTACCCCTGGGGACCTGGGAGGCTCTGACTCTTGGGGGCTCCTTGAGTAACTCTGAACTGATATAGTGTCATGGGCTGGTGATTCTGTCTAAGTCTCCAAAGATTGCTGCATCCTCTTTCCTGTCCTTAGCCTCATTTTTTTGGGCCAATCTATGTCCTCATTTTCCTCACACCTTGTTCTTCTCCTGGCTAACTTTGTTTCCTCACACACTGTAGGATTTTCTTGCTCGCAGATGACATGAGACTTGAGGGTCTCCCTCCATTATGTCTAGAATCTCATGATGGGCAATTCATTCCTCTGTGTGAAATCTTGGCTCCCTGTTAAATGTAGATGCTTCTGGAAAACTCTAGAAGTTAATAAGAGTGAAATGTGGTTGAATCAGATCGATTTTCATGCCTGGTTTTCTTTTTAGATGGAAAGTGTTCCAGCAGACCCATTACCCATCAGTTCATGGCAAGGAGTCAGGGTTAGCATCAATGTTCAGGCTCCTCATGTTACTGCAGATGTTCTTAGTGGGGTCTTTATCCAAAGAATTAAGCTTTATGAATGTTTAACATGTCTGGGAAAATTGGTGAAATTTGGGAATAGAACAGAGGTGTTCCCTGGAATAGCTTGGGCCTTTCCCTCAACTCTTGATGCCCTCTAGTTGATAATTGTCTTCATTTTAAAATAAATTTTATTTATT
Source organism: Giraffa tippelskirchi (assembly GCF_054371585.1). NCBI lineage: Eukaryota > Metazoa > Chordata > Mammalia > Artiodactyla > Giraffidae > Giraffa > Giraffa tippelskirchi. The sequence goes on from NC_137278.1 coordinate 156,951,598, forward strand.
TATTTGGCTGCGCCGGGTCTTAGTTGTGACATAAAGAGTTTTTAATTGTGGCTGGGGAACTCTTAGTTGAGGCATGTGGGATTTAGTTCCTTGACTAGGGATTGACACAGGGCTCCCTGCATTGGCAGCATGGAGCCTTAAACCACTGGACCACCCCCTTTTTTTTTGTCTCCTCTTTTTATCTCCCATTCTCTCCAATTTTCTCTATTACTCCACTGATCTTTTCTTATTGAGATCACCAACAACCCTCATGTTACCAAATCCAATGGATAATTTTCAGTCTTTATCTTATTGAGTCTCTCAGCAGTATTTGACATACTTGATCCCCTCTCCTTCTTAAAACTTTCCTTTTTAAATTCTGTGATTTCTACACTTAAATCTTTGATTGTGGCCTCTACTGTATATATAGGTGAATATCTCTCCTTAGATGTCTTAGGAGACATCTCAAACTTACCATGTCCCAAGTTGAACTCTTGTTCCTCTCCCAAGCTTCCCTGTCAACAGTAAGGGACCTGTTACCACTCAGTTGCCCACATAAAAAATCTGACTGTCTATTTTAATACATTTATTTTATAACACTGCATATTCAATTTCTCAGCAAAGCCTGTTAATCCTGCATCCAAAATTTAATCCCAAGCAACCACCTCTTATCATCTTTGCTGCTAAATTTGCAGTCTAGCTGATTGTCCCTCTCCCTCACCAGAGTCATTCTTGTTCCATCTCTTGTCTCCACCCAGCCAGTGTGATTTTCTCCAAGTATAAGTCCGATAGTATTAGTTTCTTTCTTTAAATCTTCTAATAGGTCAATAGCTTCTCATTTTAGGTAAACTGTAGACTCCTTCACTTGATTTATAGGACCCTAATAATTTAGTCCCTGTGTGTAAGCATGTCTTTTTATTCTTTTTTTTTTTTTTGCCAAGCCATGTTGCTTGAAGAATCTTAGTTCCCCCATCAGGGATTGAACCTGGGCACTCCAGCAGTGAAAGTGATGAGTCCTAATCATTAGATTACCAGGGAATTCCCAGCATGTCTTTTTATTCTGATGTTTTGACGTGTGGGTAGACTGCTCCTCTCAGGGTCAGCTAATTCCTAGAGATAAGAAATTACTTAGTTGTAAGCATACCTTTCATATGCAAACCAAGCAATCTAGAGTCCATACCCACAGCTACCACCTTTATTGAGCTCTGATATCTGGCTTGGTACCAGACAACTAGAGACAGCCACTAAACCCGGAGCCAAAAGACATTATTCAAACTAGCTAATACTAAACTTGTCTACTTTGCCTACTTTGCCTATACTGCCTTACCCATTCCTTCCCATGAAAAGCACAATAAAGGCTCCTGCTCATATTATCCTCTAGTTCCCTTTGCCTGCTGGTTGACCCTGGTACTACTTTGTGTGGCTCTGCATGGTCTGGCATGCCCCACCATCTTGGGGACTGTGAATAACAATCTATCTTTTCAGTAGGAATTAACTCCTGATCTGTTGCTCTCACTTGTTTTTTGGCCCAGCATGTGATCTATCCTGGAGACTGTTTCATGTGCATTTGAAAAAAAGTGTGTGTTCTGCTGCTTTTGGATGGAATACTCCATATATATTTATTACATCCATGTAATCTATCATGTCACTTGAGGCTAGTGTCAGAACACTGGTGGGGGTACTGAGGTCCAGAGGGTCCTGGAGTAGTGCTATGTCACTGATGGGTGGATCTGGGTCCTGGGATCTCTGACTATAGGGCCCTGGGGGCTCTAGAGCTGGCATTTGCCCACTGATAGGCAGGTCTGTTTCCTGAAAAAGTTGGCTGTGGGGCCTGGGATGTCTCAAAGCTTGTGTTGGCCCACTGGTGGGTGTGATTGGATACTGTGGCTTCTGGGTGAGGGTCCAAGGTGTCTCAGAGCTGCTCTTGTCATGTTGGTGGTTGGGCCCAGGGCTCAAGGTGTCGGGACAGGCACCAGCCTACTGGTGGGTGGACTGTGTCCTGCCACAGCAGGTTGCAGGCTTGTGCTGGTTCTGGAGCTGGTGTCTATCCCCTGATGGGTACAGCAAGGGCCTAGGGAGTCTTGGGCTGGTGTTGTCTCACTGGTATGTGTAGCTGGGTCTTGGTTGTCCTGGAGTTGGTGTGTCAGTCTGCTGGAAAATGGGGTTGGGACTCTGGGTCTTGGGGCTTGTACCTGACCACAGGTGGGTGAAGCTGGTTGTAGGGCTAGAGCTGGCTGGCTGGTGGGTTGGGCCAGGGAACAGGTGGTCCAAGGGATATTGCCTTTTTACTAGCTGGACACTGCAGTCTCTGGCTGCAAGGCCCTGGGGGTTCTGATGGAGGTGCCTGCATACTGGTGTGTAGTGCCAGGTCCTGGATGCTTTCAAGTACAGGGCCATGTCCCAGGGCAATTGTGGCTTCAGGGGATCTTACACAGCCTGCCTGCTGCAGATTGGGCAAGGTCCTGGTGCTGATAAGCTAGAGGGAGGATTCCCAAATGGTGCTGGGCAGCATCAGTATTCATGTCATAGAATAGGCTCCCAAATATGGCTGCTTACAGTGTCCCTATCCCCAAGGTGAGCTCCAGTTGCCTCCTGACTCTCTGGAATACTCTCCAAGGTGAGTAGGTGAATCTAACCCCAGCTCCTTTCAAATCACTGATTCTGCTTTGATTCCCTGAGCATGTGAAATTTTGTGCCCTTTAAGCGTGGAATCTCTATTTCCCACAACCCTTATATCTTTAGGTGCAGAAGATATTTTCTACTAGATTCTGGTCTTTTTCATCACTAATTACACTGTAAATAGTTGCAATTTTGGTGTGTCCATGAGAGCAGGTGAGCTCACAGTCTTCCTACTATACCATCGTAGCCAAGCACTCTCACATTTTGGTTTTAATTTTAGAAAGATATTTTTACTAGGCATGCAACTGTGAGTTAATAGTTTCTCATCCCTGTATTTTAAAGCCAGCATCCTGCTGTCTTCTGGCTGGCATACTTTCATTTAAAAAGTTTCAGTTTCTCATCTTTTAGTAGTTTTTTAAAAATTCTAAATGACTTCAACATATTCTCATTTTTGTTTTAGCAATTTGACTTTGATGTATCTAAGTGTGTGTGTGTGAGAGAGAGAGAGAGAGAGGGAGAGGGAGGGGGAGAGGGAGAGAGAGAGAAACTGACTGACGTATCCTGACATATTGCTGTGAGTTCTCCAGTTTTCTTGGGTTTGTTGTTTGTTTCTTTACAGCTGGAAAGTTATCTGACATTATTCCCAGGTGATTCAGTGGTAAAGAATCTGTCTGCCAATGCAGGAGACACAGGAGGCTTGGGTTGATCCCTGGGTCAGGAAGATCACTTGGAGGAGGAAATAGCAACCCACTTCAGTATTCCCTGATGGCTCAGCTAGTAAAGACTGCCTGCAATGTGGGAGACCTGGGTTCGATTCCTGGGTTGGGAAGATTCCTTGGAGATGGGAACGGCTATCCACTCCAGTATTCTGGCCTGGAGAATTCCACAGATTGCATAGTCCATGGGGTTGCAAAGAGTTGGATACTACTGAGTGACTTTCACTTCACTTCAATTCAGTATTCATGCCTGAAAAATCCCATGGACAGAGGAGCCTGGTGGGCTACAGTCCATAGGGATCTCAAAGAGTCAGACATGCCTGAGTGACCGAGCACATGACCTCAGATATTTATTTCCCTCATTCTGTTCTGTTATTCTGGACTCTTATTGCACATATTTTTGAATGTTTGATATTGTTTCATTGCTCTAAAATAATCTGCTTTTTTTCTCATACAGTTTCCTCTTGGCATTCAATTTGAATAATTCCTGTTGACCATTCTTCAGTTTTACTGATTTTTTTCCCTAAACTCTGTCCACTAGGCTAATGAGCTCATCACAGAAATTCTTTATTGCTGTTATTGTATTTTCTAGTTCTAGCATTCTATTATATTCTCAAAAAACTTTCTCTCTTTCTGTTAAAGTTTACCAACTGGCCCTGCAGGTTTGTTAAAAAAATTAGATATTTTAACATTGGCATCATAATTATTTTATAGTCTGTGTATGATAATTCCAAGATATATGTCATTTCTGGGTCTGGCTCAAAGTTTTATGTTACTATTAATGGGTTGTTTCTTCTTGCTTTTTTGTGTGTCTTGTTATTTCTGACTGCATGTTTATTATTGAGTACAGACAAATGGTAGAAGTTGAGGTAAACACTATTTGCACACAGAAATGGGTATTGTTTTGGTGTGTAAGGCTGATAATTGATAGATCAGGTCTACTGAGTTAGACATTGCCTGAGTTTAGTTTTAATTGGTGTTATCAATAATTTCAGTACACCAAAGTCTTCAAAAGCTTTCAGTTGTGGGCTTCTATTACCTTGCATATAGTGTGGTGGTTCATTGTTAAATTTTCACTGGTTTTAATCTGGAAAAATCTCCTGGTGGAGGGGAAAACAGTGGCAGATGTGATGTTGCAGGTATTAGAAAAATACAGTGGAAAAACTGCCTACAAAGACAGTACTGAGTTGACTGTTGCTAAATTGTATTGATGCCCTGAAGAGGGTAATAAGAATCTAAGGGCTGTTAACGAGCAGTTAATGGCAAAATGTGACAGCTAAAGCGCTCACCTATGTATTGGTTAGTTAGAGGCCTTATCTCCTGTAGTGAGAGAACAGACATAGTTGAGTGATAGTTGTTGATCTACTTGTTAGCAGCAGAGAGCTTCAGAGACATTTGAATGCTTAGTTCTGGCAAGTCCTTTATGAAGCTCAGGACCCTGATGGAGGAAACATAGATACTGAAAATGTGGAAAAGGCATATCTGGATAGATGCTTCTGAGGATTTTAACTTTTCAGCTTGCTATGAGCACTTTGGATTTGCAGAGGTGGCCACTATTCCCTACCAAGGGCTAGCTGGAAGATGTTTAGGAGGCCTCCTATTTACAAGACATCAGATGTTCCCCTTAAGAGCCGTCCCTGATTCCTCTCCTAGATGTCAGACTGATAACTAGGATTAAACCCAGAATAATCCAGCTGAGGACATGCTGGACTTGGTAAAAGAGGAAAGGACCTATACACTAAGGAATGAAAAGAATTGGCTTGCTTGTACTGGCAGAAGTCAAAGAAGTGTTCCTGGGACTAGGATTTGATCAGGGTCCCAGAATGTAAGACTGGCTTGACTGAACAAGAATTTATTGACTTGAGAACACATTTTCAGGATATGGGATTTAACATCCTCCAAGGGACCCCACTCCAACACTGGGATAGCTCTCAGTGCCTGAAAAAGTGATGTCCAACACTCAGTGATGTGGAAATACCTGAGATGTCTGGAAGATGGTGAAGGAAGGAGTAAAAAGCCTGAGGGAGGTGAGAATAATGGAATAAATACATGACATATGAATTTAAGACCTATTAGTTGATTTGTTCCATTGGAAGGCCCACAGCACATATCATTCACAAGGTCATGGGAAATGTACTGCTGAGAGGGCCAACAGCATCACTAAAAAGTTCAGTGATGGCTCTCCTTTACCAGGGATGATGGTGGGACAGATAGTCATGGAGCTAGGCTTGTTAATACTCATGGAAATGATGGGGCTTGAAGAGGTAGAGGACAGTTAACTCTCAGAAGCAATGACCACATGATTGGCAAGGTCAGAGAGGCAGCCAAGGGACTCTAAATGCAGGAAGTTGTAGAGAGAGTTAATAGACTTTAGTATCCCAAGGGGAGAAGGCAATGGCAACCCACTCCAGTACTCTTGCCTGGAAAATCCCATGGTTGGAGGAGGCTGGTAGGCTGCAGTCCATGGGGTCGCTAAGAGTTGGACACGACTGAACGACTTCACTTTCACCTTTCACTTTCATGCATTGAAGAAGGAAATGGCAACCCACTTCAATGTTCTTGCCTGGAGAATCCCAGGGACGGGGGACCTGGTGGGCTGCCGTCTATGGGGTCGCACAGAGTCGGACACGACTGAAGCGACTTAGCAGCAGCAGCAGCAGCAGCAGTATCCCAAGGCCTCCCTAAGAAGCATCTGTAACATGCTCAACCTCCTCAGGTTCATCTAGAAATGCATCCTGTAAAAGTCAGGTGGACTTTGCCAGGCTCCAGCTACAACAGATTCAGATCATTGCCAACATAACCTAAGATATCTCTTCACGTAAATTTACCTTTAAATGAAGTCCAAATAATTCCTTGGTGATGGTTTTCATTCTGATATCAGTGATCAGAAATGTCCTTATGAACAAACATGAGATTCCATACAGTACTTTACAGTAGGAATCATTTTCTGTAGGAGATGCCAGAAAGAGGCAGGCTTTTTTTTTTTTGGAATTGTTAGAGGGAGAAGAAAATTACTTAAAACTTGAGAATGTTTTATGAAGTAGATTTTTTGTATATGTGTGGCATCATGAATAATCTCTTCTGGGAAGTATCTAGGAATTTCTGACAAAATATATTTACAACTTTTTGATAGTGATTGATAAGACTAAGAGCCCTTCGTGGAAGGTAGATATAGTCATTCACCTGATCACTAGATTTATGACAAGCAAAGCTATTTTTAATCAGACTCTTCTGTTTTGTACGTACTCTAAAGATATTATTTTCATTTTTTATTAAGAGATATTTATAGGAAATAAAATATCTGAATTGGCCTTCTTTGAATACCCTTCTCTTGCTGACAGACGTAGAACTAATTTTGATATGTGTTTTCAGTCAGTTTATCTGAGAAACAGTTTTAACAAAAGGAGTTATCACAAGGTCAAATTATCAGTTGGCATAACTTTATGAATCATTCAAAATTTCCACTGAGTTTGAGACCACTAAAATGAATAAAGATATGCTATTTTTCTGGCCGCATTATTGAAGGCTTCTTTTACTTGTTTATTCCTTAGAGTGTAAATGAATGGGTTCAATAAAGGGGCAATTAATGTATTGAGCACAGCGACTCCCTTATTGAAGGCAACTCCATCTTTTGCTGAAGGTTTTATATACATGAAGATGCAGCTGCCATAAGAGAGGGTGATGACGATCATGTGGGAAGAACATGTGGAAAAGGCTTTCTTCCTTTTCTGAGCAGAAGGGATTCTTAGAATGGTCCAGATGATGTTTGTGTAGGAGAGAATCACCAGTACCAGGGTGACCACCAATGTCACAACTGCTAAGATGAAGTCAACCAGCTCCAGGTGTCTTGTGTCTGAGCAAGATATTTCTATAAGGGGTCCATAGTCACAAAAATAATGATTCAGGACGTTGGAGGCACAGAAGTCCAGTTGACTGGTCATGATGATTGGGGATAGGATGATGAGAAATCCAGCCAGCCAAGAGCAGAGGACTAGCTGGATGCAGACTCTGTTGTTCATGATGGTCATGTAATGTAGGGGTTTGCATATGGCCACATAACGGTCATAGGACATGGCAGCCAGAAGGTAAAACTCTGTGGCCCCAAAGAATATCACAAAGAAATACTGAGTGAAGCAGCCAGCAAAACTGATGCTCTTGTTCCCAGTTGAGATACTGAATAGTAGCCTAGGGGTGAAAGTGGATATAAAGAAAATTTCTAAGAAGGAGAAGTTCCAGAGGAAGAAATACATGGGAGTCTGGAGGTGGGAGTCCAGTAGTGTGAGGGTGATGATCGTCAGGTTTCCTAAGATGCTGATTATGTAGGTGAGGAGGAGAAATATGAAGATGATACTTTGAAACACTGGGATGTCTGTTAGTCCCAGCAGAATGAATTCTGTCAAAGTTCGGTTTTTCATTGCTAATGATTCTGCCTGTGAAGCTGAGAAGAAGAGAAATGAGGTGTGAAAAGGGCAGCAAAGCTCAGGAATATTGAGGGGAGGATGTGGGTTCCCCTTGAAATTTATTCAGGGAAGATTCCTCTATCTAAGTTAACAGAATGTCTGTTGGTCTCAACTGGCCCTTCACAAAATATGTTTACCCAGGTTCCCATGTAGGCAGCTTTTCTTTTTCTTGAAGCAATGAAATAGTCATCTGGCCCTCCATAATGCATCTTCTGCATATAAAGATTTACCCCTTTATCCACTCTTTGCTTTTCCCCCTCTCTATCTATGAAACCTTTCTCCAAGATCTTGTAGGAATGTTTCATCTTTCCTTAGTGTTAATGCTTTGATCATTTGCTTCATTGCTGTCTTCTTCAATATATCGGACACCTCCATATCCATTTGCTTTGCAGGAGTGAATAGCTCTTTTTATATTCTGGCTTTTGTGCTTGGTGGCAGGTTTGGTGAAAGCTCTGAAATATTGAATTCTTTTTGTATGAGACTTTTTCTCCTGGTTTTAACTGATAGAAGAGATTACAGTTAGCCAATAATTCTAGGAAAGCTTTCTTTAACTGCATAAATATCCAGAGAGTAATGTTTACTGGACCAGGAGTCTTTCTTATGTTCTTTTAGTTTTCAGGACATAGATGTTACTGCTACAGAAAAGTAGGAGAGAGTCAGCCTGGTCCCTTACAGACTAATATGGATTCCTCCCAGAAAAAAACCTGCTAGGGTCAAGAATCATTTTAGGCATTTATCTTGTTCTGATCTTCCGGTATCACAGAAACTAAGGATCTTCAAGGGTGCTTATCTACAACAAGTTCATAGTGGAAGTCCCTGTTGCCCTTGGCCCACTGTGATCACTGGACTCTAATGTCAAGGCAATCTCACCCTCTGAATAGGAGGCTCAGGCTTCTGTTCACTTTTTGCTCTTTGGAGAATTTTTCTGCATTATCATTGAGAAATTTACATTTGTATTTCACAGAAATATAATCACAAGTCTGAATATATAATTGTTTGGAGAAGGTCATTTCATTATTTTTATGTAGAAAAATTGTAAAAGATAAAAATTCCACTTATTCAATAGGTGAATGAGTAAATATATTGTGACCTTTTGTATTTGGAATAAAATGGGAAAATTATGTGTACTGACTTTGGTATATTTACAATATATTGCTAGTGAAGTAAACACAATCACAAATATATATTGTGATTTTTATCTGTGTAAGAAACTGGGAATTTATACACATATTTCCAAACGTCTGGAAGAATTTTAAATGGTCAATGATTGTTATTTATGGAGTGCCACTGATCACAAAATGAAAGTCTTTCTCTTTTCCTTTATCCCCATATTCATAATCTAAAAATAAAAATATGAACCTGAATGAGATTTTTAACAGTAAAAAACAGTAGTAGAAATCACATTCAGTTGGATTTCATAATCGGTCACCATAAAATGATAATATTGATGAACTGAGGACATACTCACTTTTTGACACTCAGAAAAGATGTTGAGGGATTTTACCTCTGGATGCTGTTAGGAAGAGTCAAAATTGAGAAGTCAGATGTGGATAAGAAAGTAAGATAAAATGTAACATATATTCCACTTTTCTAATACTACTCCATGCCCTGGTTGCTCACAAAGTGTACAGGTTTCTTGGGCAGGAGTTTGAAAAGAAATAGTTTCTAGCTCCCTTTGCCTTTAATCAATCACTGGTTACTATCTTATCTATAAGTTGATCCCATTTAGGATTGGTTCTACAATTTCTGAAGTTGCTACCTTATTTAAACTATTTGAAGAATAGAGGAACATTTTACTTCTCACAGTCTCTTTTTTTCCCTCCATTTCATCTGGATGTCTTTACAGTTTTTTTTTATCAGTTTGAGTGATACACATTTTATTGAGTTTACTCAGCAGAGACATTAGGGAATAAATTTTTCCCTGGGGGCCCAGGTCAAGAAAACTTTAATTAGCTTTAATAAATAAAGTTGGGAATTAACTTTTGACAGGTAACTAAGAAGATGTTCCAAAGAGACCCATGAGGAGGCTGTTACATGGCCATCAGTTACAGGATAAAAGTCTTGTGGAAACTGAAGCAATAATGATGATCTTAATAATAAAAATGCAACATTAGCTTATCAAGCATTTTACCTGAGCTGGGCAGAGTTTTATTAATTTCCATTCTTTATCATTTTATGCTCACTACGTTTGAAGCATTTGTTATTTTTAGGCTCTTGGCCCACCTAGTTAGTAGGTGTGTGACCTTCAGAACGTTCTCTAGCCTCTCTGTGCCTCAGTTGCTTCATCTGTTAAATGGGGGGTAAGAATAGTAACTGGAACATAAATCTATCATAAGAACTAAATGTGTTGATAGATGTGGAGTGCTTAGAGTGCTTGGAATACAGTAAATGGGCAACAAGTTATCATTATTATTACTGTTATTATTTTGCCCATTTTGCAGATGAGGGAATGAAGAACATAAAAGCTGTGTAGTTTTCCTAACATAACATAACAGGTACTCTAAATTATTGGCATCTGAGGGCTGGTTTGCCTAATTCTACAGCATGCCATGTGCCTCTTCAGGAACATGAGGAATGCAGAAGTGGTGTTGGCTTCCTACTGTCAGTGGCATCACTGTTTCACCATGGGGGTGGGGGGCTTAGCATTTATTTCAGAGCAAATTCTTTCTTTTCTGTATTGGACCATTGTTCTCTGATTCTTGCTTTCTAATGAAAGGCAGGACATTATATATGCTTCTATCTTCTCCTCCATGGACTTGAACTACCTTCCCTGATATTCCTTCCCCATTTTCTTTCTTTAAATTTTTTTTTAATGTGGACAATTTTAAAAGTCTTTATTGAACTTGATACAGTATTGTTTCTGTCTGATGTTTTGGCTTTTTGGCCATGAGGCATGTAGGATCTTAGTTCTCCACCAGGGATGAAATCTACATCCCTTATGTTGGACGGCAAAGTCTCAACCACTGGACCACAAGGGAAGACTCCCTCACCCATTTTCTTTTTGATTCTGCATCTCAGAAGCCTAGGTGTCTTCTATTCATATACTTGGAATCCACAGATCATTTACATGGGAAAGTCAATAGCGGACCCATCTTCAAGGATCACAGAATCGTTGAAAGAGAGGTCCGTGTGTTGTTACACTTGACTCTGGTCAAGAGATCAAATGGTACTGGAGTTTCCTCTTGAGTTTGGTGAGAAGAATGGTTTCTATTTTCAGGGTTGGTCTAAAGTAAATCTATGAGATCATGAAGTTTGTCTTTAGTTCTCTGTGGTGGATGAATGCTTACTCTTTAGCTGTAGGCAGAATGATTTAAAAGATGAAAGCTGTAAATACGGGTTTGAGACCGATAATGTGTAACTGACCAAGAGTCTTCCAACACATAGACCCCCAGTAGGAAAGACAAAACAAGCTAATGGAAGTGGCAGAAGGACAAAGGTGTGTAAACCAAGACAGGAGAGATACTGGAAATGGATTTTTCGAAGCAGCAAAGGACGAGAAGATAAAAAAGAAGCCAAGATGGTGTAAACATGTGAAAGAAGAGAGAAATGTGGTCAGTCAGAAGCTGACACAGAGAGATTATTTTGTATTCAATATGTGGGATCATTTCTTCTAAGCCCATGTTCCCCTAAGAGAATCTTTCTTGGGTTTATCCTAGAATGAATAGCTCCTTGACTACTGATGATTGGAACTTGATAGCACAAAGGCCATGCTGTCATAATTAGAATCTCTTTCCTGGGTGCTTATACCATATTTGAGTTTGCTAACTGTATGCAGTCAGGCTGGAAGAAGATTTAGATTTTATGCTGCTGATAAGTCGCTTCAGTCATGTCCAACCCTGTGTGACCCCATAGACAGCAGCCCACCATGCTCCCCTGTCCCTGGGATTCTCCAGGCAAGAACACTGGAGTGGGTTGCCATTTCCTTCTCCAATGCATGAAAGTGAAAGATGAAAGTGAAGTTGCTCAGTCATGTCCGACTCTTAGTGACCCCATGGACTGCAGCCTACCAGGCTCCTCCGTCCATGGGATTTTCCAGGCAAAAGTACTGGAGTGGGGCAGGCATAAAGAAAGGGCTATGTCACAGTGGATGAAGAATCAAGGATGCTGGACCATAGTGAGAAAAGGTGGGATAGAGCCATAATGAGAGAGGGAGGGGGAAAGAGAGTGGGGGGAGGGGGAAGGAAGGAGAAGGATGAGGGAAGGGGGGGAGGAAAGAGAAAGGGCTGAAGTGCCAAAGAATTGATGCTTTTGAACTGTGGTGTTGGAGAAGACTCTTGAGAGTCCCTTGGACTTCAAGGAGATCAAATCAGTCCATCCTAAAGGAAATCAGTCCTGAATATTCATTGGAAGGACTGATGCTGAAGCTGAAGCTCTGATACTTTGGCCACTTGATGTAAAGAACTGACTTATTAGAAAAGATCCTGATGTTGGGAAAGATTGAAGGCAGGAGGAGAAGGGGACCACAGAGGATGAGATGATTGGATGGCATCACTGACTCAATGGACATGAATTTGAGCAAGCTCTGGGAGTTGGTGAAGGACGGGGAAGCTGGGCATGCTGCAGTCCACAGGGTCACAAAGAGTTGAACATGACTGAACGACTGAATTGAACTGAAGAGAAAGTAAGAGAGAATTCAGTAATCTTGAAACTGATGTTTCCAAGTAGATTTTAAGATAGTCAAAAGATAGGTTCTCATAAATTATTCCACCTGTGATTTTTGTCTAAATACACAATTTAAAAATACTGAGACATAAAACTTCACACTTGAGCCCCAACACACTAGCTACGTAAATACAACCCACTTCATGTTTATATATTGAAAAAACTTTATTTTTATAAACAGACAATATATAGAAGATAAGAGTGAATCCCCATAGCCAATTATTCATGTCTTACAATTTGAGGATTTTGATATCATTTTAATTGAACCAGGGCCATTTCCACTGAATACAAGCAGAAAACCATGGAGGGCTTTAGAAACACTAAAATCTGTAGATATCTGTGCTCAATGGACTTGTTCCAAGCATTCAATCTGTTTGGCCAGATCACATCCAGATAGTCACCTTTTAAATAAAAGTTTCAAAAACATTTTTTTTTGCATCTTTACAAATGTATTTTATGCCTCAAATGAAGTGCTTAAAATTTTTACACTTAGGGACTTTCCTGGCAGTCCAATGGTTAGGACTCTGAGCTTCCATTGCAGGAAGGGTGTGTTCAATCCCTGGTCAAGGAACTAAGATCCCACACACTACTTGGTGCTGACAAAAAGTTAAAAAAAAATTACACTTGGAAGGAAATTTCCAAGGGGAAATAATTTTGGAGAACTCATGCTTTGACTACCTTGAAATGTATTTGTAAACAGGAGTTTCAAGATTAGAATTTCTCTGTCTCCTTCCCTCTTATTATTCCTACTCCCTCTCATTCTTTCCCATTTCCCTCCTACTCCTTAAAAACAATATTTATTTATTTTGGCTCCACTGGGTGGCATGTGGGATCAACATAACCAGGGATCAAATCCAGGCCTCTTGCATTGGGAGTGCTCCCTGAATTGGGAGTGCAGAGTCTTAGCCACTGAGCTACCAGGGGAGTTTCCCTCCTTGCCTATCTTTTATTTATCCTTTTCTCTCTCCCTTGCTCTGCTCCCCCACCCCTAGAATGAGTTGTGTTGTCCAGGATGAAAACAAAGATGATCTCTCCCACACTAAAACAGAATGAAAAGTTAGAGCAGCTCTGAGCTGCACTCTCACCCTCAGAGACAGCATTGGCATCTGTTATTAGGAAGAGAAGAAAAGAAAACTTCAAGTTATTATTTTTCCCTTTTGAGGTTTGAGACAAGAGTAGATGTATGGTCAATTATTACTTTTTGAAAAAGGATTTTGTACTGATCTTTTAATTTTTATTGAGAGTCCTTAAGTCTTCTCCTGAGGATTGTTTCTAAGCAGAGTTCCCTGGGTGCTTCCCTTCAGTGTTTGACATTTTCTAAAACAAAACAAACCCACACAAAACCCCGTTAGAGGGAGTTATTTGCCTAAATTATTCCAGGGACAGAGATGCCATTGTTTGAGAATGGAAATCCTTTCAGGTTTCGTAACCTGTGTGGTGTATAACATTTGGTAGAAAATCTCGCAGGAAAGAGCCATTTAACCAAATTATCTTTGGAATATTGATTCTGTGCCTCGAGCGTCTGGTTTCTTCTACATGCACATGTTATAAACTGTGTCCTGGGTTCTCAGTCCCTCTCCCCATCATTCCACAGACCTGGTGGGGGCCTCACACTGGAATAACCTTCACATTGTAAAACTTGGGAGTGGAGGTGAAATGGATTTAGAGGTATCAATGCAGCGTGTTAGCCTTTAAGATGCAACTGCCAAGGTGGGTGCATACAGCATTTGTCTGCTTTGGACTTGGCTCATTAATTGTCTGTCTTTACTGGGCTTGGGGAGTGGAATTAAGATTGAGTCAGAGGTTTCCCTGGTGGTGCAGTGGCGGAGAATCCACCTGCCAATGCAGGGGACAGGGGTTCAATCCCTAGTGCAGCAAGATCCCACATAGATCCCTGGCAACTAAACCCGTGCACCATAACTACTGAGCCCACACACCTAGAGCCCACAAGCCGCAACTATTGAAACCTGCACACCCTAGAGCTCGTGCTCTGCAACAAGAGAGGCCACTGCGATGAGAAGCCTGTGCATCCCAACTAGAGAAATTCAGTGGGCAGTGGCAAACACCCAGTGTAGTAAAAAATATTTTAAAAAAATTGATTCAGGCTGGGAAGTGGGTAAATCAGCACACCCCCCTCTTGCCTGACCATTTTCTGCAGCTTCTGAGAAATACATACCCAGATAGGGAAGCTCTGGTTCTCTCTCCCGTAGGCCATCACCTTCATCTGAGACCTTTATTTTGGGAGACAAAGTCCATGGAAAACAATGTCTCAGAAGTGCTCTGTGGGTGAGTTGAGGCTGCATGTGGCTCCTGAGCTTTCTGGGAAATTAAAAAACCTCATTTTACACAGAGAATGTGCTCAAGTTAGGCTCCATGGGAGAAGATCTTCAAAATCTACCAACCTCCCTGTCTGAGTCTTACTTCAGGGGCCAGATTACCTGTGATGAGGACACTGAATGCCCCAGGAGAAAAATAAATAACTCTGTCTCAATATGCATCCTGTAGACAATCTATTTCTCAGTAACTATGGTCTGTGACCATAGGTGAGAAGAGACCAGGTCCTCCTTCCTGACTTGATCATCCAACTACAGCTCATATGGGCAATTACTCTCTGCCCCTCACTTCTTTTTTTTTTTTTATAAATTTATTTATTTTAGTTGGGGGCTAATTACTTTACAATATTGTAATAGTTTTTGCCATACATTGACATGAATCAGCCATGGGTTTACATGTGTTCCCCTTCCTGGACCCCCCACCCACCTCCCTCCCCATCCCATCCCTCTGGGTCATCCCATTGCCCCGGCCCTGAGCCCTTGTCTCATGCATCGAACATGGAATGGTGTTCTGTTTCACATATGATAATATACATGCTTCAATGCTATTCTCCCAGAACGTCCCACCCTCACCTTCTCCCTCAGAGTCCATAAAATTGTTCTATGCATCTATGTCTCTTATTCTGTCTCGCATATAGGGTTATCGTTACCATCTTTCAAATTCCATATATATGCATTAGTATACTGTATTGTTGTTTTTCTTTCTGGCTTACTTCACTCTGTATAATGGGCTCCAGTTTCATCCATCTCAGTAGAACCGATTCAAATGTATTTTTTTTAATGGCTGAGTAATATTCCATTGTGTATATGTACCACAGCTTCCTTATCCATTCGTCTGCTGATGGACATCTAGGTTGCTTCCATGTCCTGGCTATTGTAAACAGTGCTGCGATGAACATTGGGGTACATGCGTCTCTTTCAATTCTGGTTTCTTCGGTGTGTATGCCCAGCAGTGGGATTGCTGGGTCATATGGCAGTTCTATTCCCAGTTTTTTAAGGAATCTCCACACTGTTCTCCATAGTGGCTGTACTAGTTTGCATTCCCACCAACAGTGTAAGAGGGTTCCCTTTTCTCCACACCCTCTCCAGAATTTATTGCTTGTAGACTTTTGGATAGCAGCCATTCTGACTGGTGTGAAATGGTACCTCATTGTGGTTTTGATTTGCATTTCTCTAATAATGAGTGATGTTGAGCATCTTTTCATGTGTTTGTTAGCCATCTGTATGTCTTCTTTGGAGAAATGTCTGTTTAGTACTTTGGCCCATTTTTTGATTGGGTCGTTTATTTTTCTGGAATTCAGCTGCAGAAGTTGCTTGTATATTTTTGAGATTAATTGTTTGTCTGTTGCTTCGTTTGCTATTATTTTCTCCCATTCTGAAGGCTGTCTTTTCACCTTGCTTATAGTTTCCTTTGTTGTGCAAAAGCTTTTAATTTTAATTAGGTCCCATTTGTTTATTTTTGCTTTTATTTCCAATATTCTGGGAGGTGGGTCATGGAGGATCCTGCTGTGGTTTATGTCGGAGAGTGTTTTGCCTATGTTTTCCTCTAGGAGTTTTATAGTTTCTGGTCTTACGTTTAGATCTTTAATCCACTTTGAGTTTATTTTTGTGTATGGTGTTAGGAAGTGTTCTAGTTTCATTCTTTTACAAGTGGTTGACCAGTTTTCCCAGCACCACTTGTTAAAGAGATTGTCTTTTCTCCATTGTATATTCTTGCCTCCTTTGTTGAAGATAAGGTGTCCATAGGTGCGTGGGTTTATCTCTGGGCTTTCTATTTTGTTCCATTGATCTATATTTCTATCTTTGTGCCAGTACCATACTGTCTTGATGACTGTGGCTTTGTAGTAGAGCCTGAAGTCAGGCAGGTTGATTCCTCCAGTTCCATTCTTCTTCCTCAAGATTGCTTTGGCTATTCGAGGTTTCTTATATTTCCATACAAATTGTGAGATGATTTGTTCTAGTTCTGTGAAAAATACCATTGGAAGCTTGATAGGGATTGCATTGAATCTATAGATTGCTTTGGATAGTATACTCATTTTCACTATATTAATTCTTCCAATCCATGAACACGGTATATTTCTCCATCTGTTTGTGTCCTCTTTAATTTCTTTCATCAGTGTTTTATAGTTTTCTATATATAAGTCTTTTGTTTCTTTAGGTAGATATATTCCTAAGTATTTTATTCTTTTTGTTGCAATGGTGAATGGTATTGTTTCCTTAATTTCTCTTTCTGTTTTCTCATTATTGGAGTATAGGAATGCAAGGGATTTCTGTGTGTTAATTTTATATCCTGCAACTTTACTATATTCATTGATTAACTCTAGTAATTTTCTAGTAGAGTCTTTAGGGTTTTCTATGTAGAGGATCATGTCATCTGCAAACAGTGAGAGTTTTACTTCTTCTTTTCCTATCTGGATTCCTTTTATTTCTTTTTCAGCTCTGATTGCTGTGGCCAAAACTTCCAAAACTATGTTGAATAGTAGTGGTGAAAGTGGGCATCCTTGCCTTGTTCCTGACTTTAGGGGAAATGCTTTCAATTTTTCACCATTGAGGATAATGTTTGCTGTGGGTTTGTCATATATAGCTTTTATTATGTTGAGGTATGTTCCTTCTATTCCTGCTTTCTGGAGGGTTTTTATCATAAATGGATGCTGAATTTTGTCAAAGGCTTTTCCTGCATCTATTGAGATAACCATATGGTTTTTTTCTTTCAATTTGTTAATGTGGTGTATTACATTGATTGATTTGCGGATGTTAAAAAAACCTTGCATTCCTGGGATAAAGCCCACTTGGTCATGATGTATGATCTTTTTAATATGATGTTGGATTCTGTTTGCTAGAATTTTATTAAGGATTTTTGCATCTATGTTCATCAGTGATATTGGCCTGTAGTTTTCCTTTTTTGTGACATCTTTGTCTGGTTTTGGAATTAGGGTGATGGTGGCCTCATAGAATGAGTTTGGAAGTTTACCATCTTCTGCAATTTTCTGGAAGAGTTTGAGTAGGATAGGTGTTAGCTCTTCTCTAAATTTTTGGTAGAATTCCGCTGTGAAGCCGTCTGGTCCTGGGCTTTTGTTTGCTGGAAGATTTCTGATTACAGTTTCGATTTCCGTGCTTGTGATGGGTCTGTTAAGATCTTCTATTTCTTCCTGGTTCAGTTTTGGAAAGTTATACTTTTCTAAGAATTTGTCCATTTCTTCCAAGTTGTCCATTTTATTGGCATATAGCTGTTGGTAGTAGTCTCTTATGATCCTTTGTATTTCTGTGGAGTCTGTTGTGATCTCTCCATTTTCATTTCTAATTTTGTTGATCTGATTCTTCTCCCTTTGTTTCTTGATGAGTCTGGCTAATGGCTTGTCAATTTTGTTTATCTTCTCGAAAAACCAGCTTTTAGTTTTGTTGATTTTTGCTATGGTCTCTTTTGTTTCTTTTGCATTTATTTCTGCCCTAATTTTTAAGATTTCTTTCCTTCTACTGACCCTAGGGTTCTTCATTTCTTCCTTCTCTAGTTGCTTTAGGTGTAGAGTTAGTTGATTTATTTGATTTTTTTCTTGTTTCTTGAGGTACGCCTGTATTGCTATGAACCTTCCCCTTAGCATTGCTTTTACAGTGTCCCATAGGTTTTGGATTGTCGTGTTTTTATTTTCATTCATTTCTATGCATAATTTGATTTCTTTTTTGATTTCTTCTGTGATTTGTTGGTTATTCAGAAGCGTGTTTTTTAGCCTCCATATGTTGGAATTTTTAATAGTTTTTTTCCTGTAATTGAGGTCTAATCTTACTGCACTGTGGTCAGAGAAGATGGCTGGGATGATTTCAATTTTTTTGAATTTACCAAGGCTAGATTTATGGCCCAGGATGTGATCTATCCTGGAGAAAGTTCCGTGTGCACCTGAGAAAAAGGTAAAATTGATTGTTTTGGGGTGGAAAGTCCTGTAAATATCAATTAAATCTAATTTGTCTATTGTATCATTTAAAGTTTGTGTTTCCTTGTTAATTTTCTGTTTAGTTGATCTATCCATATGCGTGAGTAGAGTATTAAAGTCTCCCACTATTATTGTGTTATTGTTAATTTCCCCTTTCATACTTGTTAGTATTTGCCTTATATATTGTGGTGCTCCTATGTTGGGTGCATATATATTTATGATTGTTACGTCTTCTTCTTGGATTGATCCTTTGATCTTTATGTAGTGTCCTTCTTTGTCCCTTTTCACAGCCTTTATTTTAAAGTCTATTTTATCTGAAATGAGTATTGCGACTCCTGCTTTCTTTTGGTCTCCGTTTGCATGAAATATGTTTTTCCATCCCTTCACTTTCAGCCTGTGTGTGTCCCTAGTTTTGAGGTGGGTCTCTTGTAGACAGCATGTATATGGGTCTTGGTTTTGTATCCATTCAGCCAGCCTTTGTCTTTTGGTTGGGGCATTCAACCCATTTACATTTAAGGTAATTATTGATAAGTATGATCCCGTTGCCATTTACTTTGTTGTTTCGAGTTCGTGTTGAAACATCCTTTCTGTGTTTCCTGTTTAGAGAAGATCCTTTAGCATTTGTTGGAGAGCTGGTTTGGTGGTGCTGAATTCCCTCAGCTCTTGCTTGTCTGTAAAGCTTTTGAATTCTCCTTCATATCTGAATGAGATCCTTGCTGGGTACAGTAATCTGGGTTGTAGATTATTCTCTTTCATTACTTTAAGTATGTCCTGCCATTCCCTTCTAGCCTGAAGGGTTTCTATTGAAAGATCAGCTGTTACCCTTATGGGGATCCCCTTGTGTGTTATTTGTTGTTTTTCCCTTGCTGCTTTTAATATTTGTTCTTTGTGTTTGATCTTTGTTAATTTGATTAATATGTGTCTTGGGGTGTTTCGCCTTGGGTTTATCCTGTTTGGAACTCTCTGGGTTTCTTGGACTTCTGTGACTATTTCTTTCCTCATTTTAGGGAAATTTTCAACTATTATCTCCTCGAGTATTTTTTCATGGCCTTTCCTTTTATCTTCTTCTTCTGGGACTCCTATGATTCGAATGTTGGGGCGTTTCATATTGTCCCAGAGGTCCCTGAAGTTTTCCTCATTTCTTTTGATTCTTTTTTCTTTTTTCCTCTCTGCTTCGTTTATTTCCATCATTCTATCTTCTACCTCACTTATCCTATCTTCTGCCTCCGTTATTCTACTGTTGGTTCCCTCCAGAGTGTCTTTTATCTCCTTTATTTCATTATTCATTCTATATTGACTCCTTTTTATTTCTTCTAAGTCCTTGATAAACATTTCTTGCATCTTCTCAATCCTTGTCTCCAGGCTATTTATCTGTACCTCCATTTTGCTTTCAAGATTTTGGATCATTTTTATTATCATTATTCTAAATTCTTTTTCAGATAGATTCCCTATCTCCTCCTCTTTTGTTTGGTTTGGTGGGCATTTCTCATTTTCCTTTACTTGCTGAGTATTTCTCTGCCTTTTCATCATGTTTAGATTGCTGTGTTAGGCGTGGCCTTTCTGTATTCTGGTAGTATGAAGTTCCTCTTTATTGTGGAGGTTCCTCACTGTGGGTGGGGTTGGACGGGTGGCTTGTCAAGTCTTCCTGGTTGGGGAGCTTGTGTCGGTGTTCTGGTGGGTGGAGCATTTCTCATTTTCCTTTACTTGCTGAGTATTTCTCTGCCTTTTCATCATGTTTAGATTGCTGTGTTAGGCGTGGCCTTTCTGTATTCTGGTAGTATGAAGTTCCTCTTTATTGTGGAGGTTCCTCACTGTGGGTGGGGTTGGACGGGTGGCTTGTCAAGTCTTCCTGGTTGGGGAGCTTGTGTCGGTGTTCTGGTGGGTGGAGCTGGATTTCTGCTCTCTAGAGTGCAATGGAGTGACCAGTATTAATTTTTGAGATGTCTATGGATTTGGTGTGCCTCTGGGCAGCCTGTATATTGATGCTCAGGGCTATGTTCCTGCGTTGCTGGAGAATTTGCGTGGTGTGTCTTGTTCTGGAACTTATTGGCTCTTAGGTGGAGCTTGGTTTCAGTGTATATGTGGAGGCTATTGGATGGTCTTTTATTAATTAATGTTTCCCCTGGCTTTCAGTCTTATTCTTGCAGTAGCCTCAAGACTTCTCCATCCATACAGCATCAATAATAAAACTTTTAGGTTAATGGTGAAAAGATTCTCCACAGTGAGAGATACCCAGAAAGGTTCACTGAGTTACATGGAGAGATGAGGTGGGGGGGGGGGGTTGAGGTGACCAGGAGGGGAAGAGGGGAATTCAAATGTGGAGAGAGCAATCTAGTCAGTAAGCACTTCCCTCTGTGCTTTCCACAGTCTGGAACCCTCAGAGTGGTTCACAGAGATACATAGATGGGGGGAGGAAGGTAATAGAGGTGAGCATGAGTAGAAAGGGAGGAATCAAGAGGGGAGAGAGAGATCTGGGTAGTATCCTGTTCCTGAAGTGTTCTCCGGTACCCAGAACACCCTCAGAGATTCACAGAATTGGGTTGAGAAGAGAAGGATGAGGGTGGGAGATAGAGGTTCCCTGGGGGAGAAGAAAGAGCATCAATAGTGGGAGAGAGTATCAGGCCAGTGATCACACTCCTGAGTAAAAATGCGTCCTAAAGATTGGGTCCTTAAATGTACAAAATTGATATCAAATATGTAAAACAAAGATTAAAAATCTAGAGTAGAGGTTAGACTCTTATAAAACTTACAATATAAAAAAAAAGAAAAAAGGAAACAGTGTAAAAAGAAAAAAAAACAGTAAAACAGTAAAAAAAGAAACAGTAAAAAAAGTAAAACAGGAAAAAAACAGGAAAAAAAGAAAACACAAAAGGTATAAGATATATGTATGCAGTTTGCTTCAAAAATAGGGGTTTTTTTTTTGCAAGTTAATAGTGGGTTATGAAAATGAAAGTTAAAGGTGTAATAGAGGACTTGAAGAAAAAGGAAAGAAGAGAAAAAAAATTAAAAAAAAAAATTAAAAAAAAAAACAGTAAAAAAAAATATATCCCGGACTTTCTCTGGAGCTGTTGTGAGCAGTGTGGGGTCTGCTCAGTTTCAGATAGATCCTTGTTCCTGCTTATACTTATCAAGATCTATAGGTCCCTGTCAATGCAGTCGGTATTACCTACAGGGATTTTAATCTGTTGGCCTGTCACTTCCAAGGCGTTTCCCTCTGTTTATTTGGCTTCTGTTTGGAGGTCTCTTCAGTATCTAATTTCCGCCCTGCAACAAAGGGGTGGAGGTGGTCTCTTTAGGTTTGCTTGTTCAATCGTGCTGTGGGGAGGAAGGAACACTGCAAACCTGGCGTGTGTGTGGTGAGCTCGCAGTGACTCGGCCGCACTGGGTTCGCCCCCGCTCACGGCGTGTGTGCTTTCCCCATCTACCCTGCTCAGGCTTCAGGTTACTCGGCCGGGGAGTGGGCCGGGGAGTGGGCCCTGAGATGCGTGCACTTCCCAGGTCTAAGCTGCTCAGGTTCAGGCTCCCGGTTACTCCACAAAGGCGCAGACTCGGTTTCACCCGCGGCTTGTGCCGTTCCCGGTCGGAGCTGCTCAGGCGGCCAGGAGTTTGGCGAGCGCACTCTCCCCTGTTGGGACAGTGCGGCTTATCACCTCCCTGGTCCCCGCCTCGGTTTACGGGCGCGCCCGGCTCCGGTGTGCTTTGTGTCGGTTCTGGGGAGCTGGTCTCTGGCTGCGACCCTCCCGGCGGCTGTCGACCCTCCGGGATCTCAGGCAGTTTTTGCTTAGAAACTGGGAGCCTGTTTGCAGTTTGGTAGGGGGTGCCCTCTCTGGGGCCGAGTTTGCCCCTTTCCGGCTCTGGCTGGCCCCGCCTGCCTGCTGTGTCCGGCGGGGGATGGGGCGGTCCGCAGCCGGCTAGCTCTCCTCTGGTATCGCTCAGTCCTTTGTTCCGTGAGCGGGCCGGCAGTGCCTTAGAGTTGGGCTTTTCGCGGGATAGTTCTCTCTCTGGCTGTCCCACAGTTTAGGTTACTATCTCACGTTAGCTCCCTCAGATTGCCCTCAGGGCACTTGGGCCCGGTCCTTACCTTAGGCAGTGTCGCCCGCTCCTCTCCGTTCAGCCCCCACTTGCTGGTGGCGGATGATGCGAGCGTCTGGGGTTCTTTGCTGGGAGTTGCTTTAGGCACGTAATCTGTGGGTTTTATTTATTTTTTCTCCCTGGTACGTTGCCCTCCGAGATAAGAAATCTTCCCCCACACCCGCCGGTGAGAGGGTTTCCTGGTGCTTGGAAATTTCTCCTCTTTTACGACTCCCTCCCCGGGACGGGTCTCCGTCCCTAACTCTTTAGTCTCTCTTTTTATCTTTTATAATTTCTCCTACCTGCTTTCGGAGATAATGCGCTGTCTTTCTGGATGCCTGACGTCCTCTGCCAGGCTTCAGAAGTAGTTTTGTGAAGTTTGCTCAGTGTTCAGATGTTCTTTCGATAAATTTGTGGAGAGAGTGGTCTCCCCGTCCTATTCCTCCGCCATCTTCTTCATTGCCTCTGCCCCTCACTTCTTAATGGTAGATTCTGAACCAGGACACTGCATGTGTTTTTGTTGACGAATTTTTGTTGAATAATAAACCGCTTTAATGCTTAGTGGCTGAAAGCAACTACATTTGTTTTATTCATGGTTCTGTTGGGCTGAGCTCATCTGGATGGTTCTCTGTCGGTCTTTGATGGGCTCATTCATGTATCTTTGACCACTGTCAGCTGGGCAGCTCTGTTTCATGGTGGCAGGGAGCATGTGTGTATGTATGTGTCTGTGTGTGTGAGGTTATCTGCAAGGGTGATGGGGGCAAATTTTGCCTAGGCTAGTCCAGGCTTGTTCACATAGCGGTAGGTTTCAAGGACTGCTTGAGTTTCTGCAAGTTTCCTGGTGGCTCAGATGGCAAAGAATCTGCCTGCAATGAGGGAGACCCGGGTTCAATCTCTGGGTCAGGAAGATCCCCTGGAGAGGGGAATGGCTTACCCACCCCAGTATTCTGCCTGCAGAATTCCACAGACACTCTGGTGGGCTACAATCCACGGGCTCCCAGAGTTGCACATGACTGAGCAACTAACAATGCAAACATTAAGTGTCACTTGTAAGAAGCAAGCCACATGGCCAAACACAATGTCAGTGTGGGAGGGCACAACCAATGTAGGTGGCTACAGGGAAGAAAAGAGTATATACTAATCACTTGCAGTCTCTGACAGTTAGTCGTCTTTGACACATGAACTGTGTGTTGAAATACAGAGGTAGAATGAATCTGAGAGCAGCTGTGGAGGAAGAAGCAATGGGAGTGAGTGAGCCTCGACTCCTCACACACCCTGGAAGGCGCCTTGTAGGGTTGCTACTTATTTTGGAGCCCAGTCATTTTTCTGACCAAGTCTTTTACCACCTGCTTCACTTGCTGATTCCTGAGAGTATAGATGAAGGGGTTCAGCAGAGGGGCAATAACTGTATTGATTAGAGACACTCCTTTGTTGAGATCAACCCCTTTGCCTGGAGAAGGCTTTACATACATGAAGAAGCAGGTGCCGTAGCACATGGTGACCACAATGATGTGGGAGGAACAGGTGGAGAAAGCCTTTTTCCTCTCCTGGACAGAGGGGATCCGGCTAATTGTCCAGATAATCTGGACATAGGACATGGAGATCAGCACCAGTGTGCTGAGCAGTGCCACCAAGGCCAGAGTAAAATCCACCATCTCCAGCACTCTTGGCCCACTGCAGACCACCTCCATTAGAGGTGTATAGTCACAGAAAAAGTGGTTGACGTGGGTGTCACAGAATGGAAGCTGACTGGTGAAGACGAGAGGAATGATGATGAGGGAGAATCCTGCCAGCCAGCAGGTGAGGATGAGCCGTGTGCAGACTCTGCTGCTCATGAGGATGGGGTAACGGAGGGGCCAGCAGATGGCGATGTACCGGTCATAGGCCATGGCTGTGAGGAGGAAGAACTCTGTGGCCCCCAGGAAGATGTGGAAAAAGTCCTGGGCGATGCAGCCAGCAAAGCTAATGGTCTTAGTTCCCGTGGCAATGTTGAGCAGCATCTTGGGCACAATGACAGTCTGGAACCAAATTTCCAAGCAGGACAGATTCCGGAGGAAGAAGTACATAGGGGTCTGCAGGCGGGTGTCCAGCAAGGTGAGGCTGATGATGGTCAGGTTTCCAGAGACGGTCACGAGGTAGGCAAGCAGCAGGAGCAGGAAAACTGCCACCTGAAGCTCTTTGGTGTCTGTCAGGCCTTGGAGGAAGAACTCAGTCACCAAGGTCTGATTGGCCATTGTGGATTTCAGGTCCTTTCCAGAAACATGCAAGCCTGGGCAGATAGAGACATCAGACATTAGCAATCCAGGGCTGATAGAGACATCAGAAATTAGCAATCTTGGGCAGATAGAAGCATCAGATATGCCTCCCAATGGATTGAGGGAAGCAGAGCAGAAGCTTCTAGAGGCCCTTCCCTAGTCAAAAATGTCACCTTTTTTAGAATCCTGAAAGAATTATTGGATGTCAGTGACTGTCCTCTCTCACTCCCTTCTTCCCTCCCTCTTTTCTTTCATTTCTTCCTTTTATTTCGTCTGAGAAAGTCTATACAGAATCCTCTGCTAAGATCAGAAGAATTAAGATGCGTTTAATCCCACTGATCACAGCTTCCTCTGTCCATCACCTCATCTGGCTACAAAACAACTTGCAGAGTGATGCTGCATCGCTTTCTATTTTCAGATCTCTTTCTAGTTCTTCTTCTGGCTGACTCTATAGGTAGGGGGACCATGTAGGTGAGGGCATTCTGGGAAACACAGTTCTCAGTTTAATGAAGATGATATATAGTAAAACGGTGTACAAGCCCCTGTTTCCTTGTCTTCTGAAGTAAAATGCTGACTCAAGAGTTAATGATTGGGAAATGTGAAGATGTAGAAATAAAGAGTAGCTATTGGTCTGGGAAACTGGTAACAATTTAGACAATAATTCTGCCAACATAACTGAATTTCCAAACTCACAGTTCCCTGAAGGATATAGATAAAGGCCTGACACAGTTTCCTAAGTTATTTTTACAGGAAGCAGACTCCCTCCAGGTGAAAACTGCTGACAGCAAGCACATAGACCCTAGACTGGATGAAATTAGAAGATTGATGATACTTAGAACTTCAACTTGATTCTGGCCAATTCCAGAATTGTCCATGAACTGATCACACCCTACTCCTCACTACCCCCGCCAGGGTGAGTTACACAGTCTTGAGGGCACTAGCCTACTGGCAAAGCAATAAAAGCTACTCTTTTTCTACTTCACCCAAAACTCTATCTCCATGTTTCCATTTCGCATCAGTGAACAGAGGCTAAGTTTTGGTGAAATAGTTCATCATAGCCTGTCCATGCAAGAAACTCATTAAGTAATCTTTTGTAAAATGGGAATAGTAACAGGATATTTGTGACGATGAAATGACATAAGGCTTGTAAAGATTTTAACAGTGACTGCCACATGGTGAATATTCAAAAAGCAATTATTATTATATTAACATATTAAATAGATAAATAAACAAAACAAAAATTCTCTGCTGTTCTCCCAGGCCTCTTTAGAATTGGCAAACACCTATTCATCCTTTAAGATCTAGCTTAAGACTTCTTTTTTAAAAAAGTTTTATTTATTTTTGTCCACACTGTGCAGAATATGTATTGAGATTCTAGTTTCTGGATCAAGGATGGAACCCATGTCCACGACAGTGGAACCTCAGAGTCCTAACCACTGGACCATTGGGGAAGTCCCCTTAAGATCTCTTATATGAAGCCTTCCCTGTAAGCCTTAGGCTGAATTCACTGTTTGCTCCCGTTTCCCGTAACTTATAGTCTGTGCCTGGTATGGTGCTTCCCAGATGGCACGTGGTAAAGAATCCCCCGGCCAATGCAGGAGACACAGGAGATGTGGGCTCGATCCTTGGGTCAGGAAGATCCCCTGGAGGAGGAAATGGCAACTCACGCCAGTATTCTTGCCTGGAAAATCGCATGGACAGGGGAGCCTGGCAGGCTGAATTCCATGGGGTTGCAAAGAGTTGAACATGACTTAGTGACTGAGCACTTGCCTGGTATATTTCCATAGGGTCTGTTATAAGGGATAGAACCTGTCTTCCTTGCAAGACCACAAACACCTGAGCTCAGGGACCTATTTGTTCATCTGTGTATCTCATCACTTACCTTCCCCCTTTACTCAGTATAGGTATGCATCTTCTCAGGTCTGTATTGACAAAAAACCTCCTACTTCCTCACTTATGTAGCATGCAGTTTTGTAATACGAGGTCATTTTCACTTGTATTGAATCTTTATTAAAAATTGCTTGACACTGCATCTGGACATTAAAGATGGGGAATGTCTTGTTCATTTTGCATCAGACCACTTTCTTCTCTCGCCCAGGTTTATTGAGGTACAATTGACAAAATTGTAAGGTATTTAAAGGGATTCCCTGATAGCTCAGTTGGTAAAGAATTTGCCTGCAACGCAGGAGACCCCGATTCCATTCCTAGGTCGGGAAGATCCCCTGGAGAAGGAAATGGCTACCCACTCCAGTATTCTGCCTGGAGAATTCCATGGACTGTATAGTCCATAGGGTCGCAAAGAGTCAGACACGACTGAGCAAATTTCAGTTTCACTTTCTAAAGTGTACAAGGTGATGACTTGATACACGTATGCTTTGTGAAAGGATTTCCCCTATCCAATTTATTAGCACACACTCTATTTCACATATTAATGCTTTTTTTTCTTTTGTGAGGACATGTAAGTTCTAGTCTCTTAAAATTTCAATTATATACTACAATATTATCAACTATAGTCACCATGTTATACATTAAATTCTCAGACCATATTCATCTTACAATTAAATCTCTTATCAACTTATGCCTAACACTTCTACCTTCCACTGGCAATCAACAATCTGTTTCTGTGAGTTGTACTTTTTATTTAGTTTCCTCAGAAATATTTGCATAAGCATTCCATATAGTATTTGCCTTTGTCTGGCTTATTTCACTTAGCATAATATCCTCCAAATTCATCTATGTTACTGCAAATGGCAGAATATCCTTCTTTTCTGAGAATTTAATATGCATAAAATTAATTATGTATGGACCACATTTTCTTTATCCACTCATCTGTTGATGGACTCTTAGGTACCTTGGCTATTGTTAATAATCCTGCTGTGAATATGGGAGAGCAGCTATCTCTTAGAGGTAGTGATTTTGTTTCCTTTGGCTATATGCCCTGAAATGGGATTGCTGGATCATATGCTAGCTCTATTTTTAATTTATTGAGGAATCTCTATACTGTTTTTCATAGTGGCTGTACCAGTTTACATTGCCACTAACAATGTACAAGCATTCCTTTTTCTCCACATCCTTGCCAACACTTGTTCCCTCTTGTCTTTTTGATAATGGACATCCTGACAAATAAGATATCTCTTATATAAGATGATCTCTCATTGAAATTTTGTTTTACATTTCCTTAAGGTTTAGTGCTGTTGGCATCTTTTCATGTACTTGTTGGCCATTTGTATATATTCTTTGGAAAAATGTCTGTTCAGGTGCTCAGACTCCTTTTTCACATTGATCTTTGGTATCTCTATAGATTGCTGGGATGGAACTGACAAGAAATAAAATACTATGAGGCTTGTTGCACTCATTTTTTGATAAAGAAGGGAAACTCCACAGAAATTAGCTATTCACCTGGGGCCATGAGGAGAATCTAAAAACGATGCGGAAGCCACTTGACTGTTTCCTCTCCAGGATCAGATCTATGATGCTCTCAGGTTTGTTATTTTGTTGTGTAGAAAAGAGATTTTCCCCTGAAGAAATCTATGAAGTTCTGTTGAATTATTTTCTCACATCCCTTTTAGTTTGAGATCAATAACTCAGGAACTCCATGATCTCTGTCACTGATCTCTAAATGTGGGGAACATTCACATCAGGGGGTGAGCCAGAGGATTTACTGGGGTATGTGAAGAAGATATGTCAGTCTTCTGGTTATACCTTATTTCATGAAATCTAAGATACAATCAAATGTTCCATTCAGCATTGTTTTATGTGCCTTTAAGGAAGAAAAGATGCTACCGATTAGACTATGACCCTATGCTAAATTACCTTTGATCATAAGACATTTCTCAGTTTCAGAGATGTTAAAATGTGTATTTTGAAGTTGATGAAGTATTTTATTTATTTTTGGCTCTTTAAAAATTTCTGTTTTTTTAATTGCTACAAAGCATAATCTATATGCTTATATAGAAGTACATATAAATAGTTTTAAAATAAATTAATATAAACATATATTGGGACTATATCCTCAACTTCATTTCAAAATATTTACAGACTGGATGTATGATTTAAAAAGTTTGGAGAATTATTGCCAAAGAGACCTGCTGCCTGTCTATTCCCCCCATTTCCTTGCTTCCACCCCCCAGGCAGTCTGTGTTTGCAAATAGGTCTATTTTCTTTGGGGGAGGAGAAATATACTTCCGGCTTCCCTGGTGGCTCAGACGGTAAAAAAATCTACCTGCAATACAGGAGACCTGAGTTTGATCTCTGGGTTGGGAAGATCCCCTGGAGAAGGCAATGGCTAACTCCTCCAGTATTCTTGCCTGGAGAATTCCTTGGACAGAGGAGCTTGGCAGACTACAGTCCATGGGGTCGCAAAGAATTGGACACAACTGAGCAACTAACACACACACACACATAAAACTATCCTTTAGCTTTGTTAAAGAAAGATTTCTGAGCCTGTTATATTCTCAGAATGAGACCAAAGGAATTCCCAGGGGCAGTAGAGAATTTGCCCAATGGTTCAGAAGCCTTGGTCTTGGGTCATTTCTGGGGCCTGGCAAAGGAAGCTGTGACCTGCAACTCCCCCTTTTTCAGTACAATGACTTGTTATTTGGGAAGTGGCCTCAGGAACTCACTAGCCCAGAGACAACAAGCACCTCAGGTGACGATCCTTCAAAAAGAAAGCAGGAAGTGTACAGACCTGAATGTCCTATGTTTCATGAAGAGTTCAGACTTGCAGCAAAATGTGGAGGAAACACTATAGAAATAATCACAGGATTAAGTTTCCATAAAAATTTCTTTTCTTGACTCATTTTCGTTTCTCCCTGGCCTTTTCCAACATATCTGCCCCTTCAGCAGTAACAACTCTAAAACATAGCTATCAAAGGATGAATTTCTGTTGCTTAGTCAACATCCAAACCATGTATCAGAAGGATCAGAGAGAGTCTGAGATGGGGCTGGAAGCTTCCCCTTATGCCACAGCACATGGTTCCCCCTATGGATCCTAAGGTTCTGAAGTTTTGGGTCATGCAAGAAGCTTCTGAGCAGGTCCCACTTAATCAAAATGGGACATATGCTTTATAGACTCTTTTATTGTGGACCCAGAGGATCAATTATGGGAAACAACAAATGGTGCTCAGGGGAATCTGTGCTCAGAATTTACTAATGACCTTCGGGTGTGGTTGTTTTGGCCACAGTTGTAAGCAGGACAATTTGTGAAAAATCCCCAGAGAAAGTGACAAAGAATTTACCTAAAAACTTCTCCTAAAAGAATATGTGCACCTGTCATTTGTTAAAAATGTATCAATAGTTGGTAACAAGTGTTGATAAATATTTTTGAGAACTGATAAGTAGGTCGGAAGATGTCGAAGACAACTTTGTCATTCTTACAATTTTGGCTGGTCCATTCACAAGTATCTATAAATGTTGAGTTAATTCATCAGTTTTAAAATCATTTTAAAATGTGTTATTTATTTATTTTTGGCTGTACTGGGTCTTTGGTCTGTGGTGGGTTTCCTCTAGTTGTGGCAAGTGGGGGCTACTCTTTAGGTGTGATATGCAGGCTTCTCTCTTTGTGGCTCCCTGGCTCTAGAGTGTGGGCTTAGTAACTGTGGCTCATGGCCTCAGTTGCCCTGAGGTATGTGGGACTTCTTGGATGAAGATTGAATCCGTGTTCTCTGCATTGGCAGGCGATGGTGGTTCTTAAACACTGGACCACCAGGGAAGACCTCAGCAGTTTTTAATTGGCTTTAAATCCTTCTATAATACGAAAATATTTTATTCGGATGTGGCAGTTCAATATGTCAGCAAATTTAGAAAACTCGGCAGTGGCCACAGGACTGGAAAAGGTCAGTTGTCATTTTAATCACAAAGACGGGCAATGCCAAAGAATGTTCAAACTACTGCACAATTGTGCTCATTTCACATGCTAGCAAGGTAATGCTCAAAATCCTTCAAGCTAGGCTTCAACAGTATGTGAACTGAGAAGCTCCAGATGTACAAATTGGATTTAGAAAAGGCAGAGGAACCAGAGATCAAATTGCCAACATCTGATGGATCATAGAGAAAGCAAGGGAATTCTAGGAAAACATCTACCTCTGCCTCATTTACTATGCTAAAGCCCTTGTGTGGAGCACAGCAAACAGTGGAAAATTCTTAAAGAGATGAGAGTACCAGACCACCTTATCTGTCTCTTAAGAAATCTATATGCGGGTCAAGAAGCAACAGTTAGAACTGGACATGGAAAAACTGACTGGCTCAAAATTGTGAAATGTGTAAGTATATCAAGGCTGTATATTATCACCCTACTTATTTAACTTGTGCTTCCCTGGTGGTTCAGCTGGTAAAGAATCTGCCTGAAATGTGGGAGACCTGGGTTTGATCCCTGGGTTGGTAAGATCCCCTGGAGAAGAGAACAGCTACCCACTCCAGTATTCTTGTCTGGAGAATTCCATGGACAGAGGAGGCTGACAAGATGCAGTCCATGGGGTCCCGAAGATTCAGATACGACTCTTCACTTTGTTTAACTTATATGCAGCTGCTGCTGCTGCTGCTAAGTCGCGTCAGTTGTGTCTGACTCTGTGCGACCCCATAGATGGCAGCCCACCAGGCTCCCCTATCCCTGGGATTCTCCAGGCAAGAACACTGGAGTGGGTACTTATATGCAGAGTGAAAGTGAAAGTCGCTCAGTCTTGTCCGACTCTTTGTGACCCCACGGACTATACAGTTCATGGAATTCTCCAGGCCAGAATACTGGAGTGGGTAGCCTTTCCCTTCTCCAAGGGATTTTCCCAACCCAGGGATCGAACCTAGGTCACCTGCATTGCAGGCAGATTCTTTATCAGCTGAGCCACAGAAATCATGTGAAATACCAGGCCGGTAAATCACAAACTGAAATTAAGATTGCTGGGAGAAGTATCAACAACTTCAGATATGCAGATGATACCACTCTAATGGCAGAAAGTGAAGAGGAACTAAAGAGCTTCTTGATGAATGTGAAAAGAGGAGAGTGAAAAAGCTGGCTTAAAACTCAACATTCAAGAAACTAAGATCATGGCACCTGGTCCCATCACTTCATGGCAAATAGATGGGGAAAAAGTGGAAACAGTGATAGCTCCAAATTTGGGCTCAAAAATCACTGTGGATGGTGACTGCAGCCATGAAATTAAAAGATACTTGCTCCTTGGAAGGAAAGCTATGACCAACCTAGGCAGTGTATTAAAAAGCAGAGACATTACTTTGTTGACAAAGGTCCATATACTCAAAGCTATGGTTTTTCCAGTAGTCATGTAAGAATGTGTGAGTTGGACCATGAAGAAGCCTGAGTGTTGAAGAATTGATGCTTTCAAATTGTGGTGCTGGAGAAGACTCTTGAGAATCCCTTGAACTGCAAGGAGGCCAAATCAGTCAATCTTAAAGGAAATCAACCCAAATATTTATTGGAAGAGCTGATGCTGAAGCTGAAGCTCCAATACTTTGGCCACCTGATGGGAAGAGCTGACTCATCGGAAAAGACCCTGATTGAAAGACAAAAGGAGAAGGTGGTGGTAGAGGATGAGATAGTTTAGATAGCATTACTGAATCAGTGGACCTGAATTTGAGCAAACTCCGGGAGATAGTGGAGGACAGAGGAGCCTGGCATGCTGGAGTCCATGGGGTCACAAAGAGTTGGACATGACTTAGTGACGAACAACAACAATTAAAATATTTTATTGAGATGTGGCAGTTCAGATGGGTACCCCTGCATGATGTGATTGTGGTATGTTATTATAACAGAATCAGAAACCTCAGAGTCTAGTTCTAGTTCAAGTCTCAGTTGTGGCATGTGAGAAGTAGTTGAAATTGACCAGAAATTGAACCCAAGCCCCCTGCATCGGGAGTGTGGAGTCTTAGCCATTGGACCACCAGGGAAGTCCCCTGAGATACTGCTTTAATAAGAAGAGGATTGAAGAAGTTATCCTTGAGAAGAACTTCATAAATATTATTCAGATTCTGTTTTAAGTTTGAAGTCTTTACATTCATTGAAGACTCACAATCTTTCTGGCCACATTTTTGAAGGCTTGTTTTACTTGTTCATTCCTCAGAGTATAAATGAATGGGTTCAATAAAGGGGCAATTGAGGTATTGAGCACAGCTACTCCCTTATTAAAGGCAACTCCTTCTTTTGCTGAGGGTTTTATGTACATGAAGATACAGCTGCCATAAGAGAGGGAGATGACAACCATGTGGGAGGAGCATGTGGAAAAGGCTTTCTTCCTTTGCTGAGCAGAGGGGATCTTCAGAACAGCCTGAATGATGTTTGTGTAGGAGAGAATCACCAGCATCAGGGTGACCACCAATGTCACAACTGCTAGGATGAAGTCAACCAGCTCCAGGTGTCTCGTGTCTGAGCAAGATATTTCTATAAGGGGTCCATAGTCACAAAAATAATGATTCAGCATGTTGGAGGCACAGAAGTCCAGTTGACTGGTCAGGATGATTGGGAATAAAATGATGAGAAATCCACCTAGCCAGGAGCAGAGGATCAGCTGGATGCAGACTCTGCTATTCATGATGGTCATGTAATGTAGGGGTTTGCATATGGCCACATAACGGTCATAGGACATGGCAGCCAGAAGGTAAAATTCTGTGGCTCCCAGGAATATGGCAAAGAAACACTGAGTGAAGCAGCCAGCAAAGCTGATGCTCTTGTTTCCAGTTGATATGCTGAACAGTAGCCTAGGAATAAAAGTGGTTGTAAAGGAAATTTCTAAGAAGGAGAAGTTCCAGAGGAAGAAATACATGGGCGTGTGGAGGTGGGAGTCCAGTAGTGTGAGGGTGATGATTGTCAGGTTTCCAATAATGCTGAATACATAGGTGAGGAAGAGAAGTATGAAGATTACAGATTGAAGCTCTGGGATGTCTGTTAGTCCCAGCAGAATGAATTCTGTTATATAGGTTTGGTTTTTCATTGCTACCTTTTGCTGCCTACAAAGGAAAGAAATCAGTGATGAGAATGGAAGAGGAGCTCAGAAACCTTTGGGAGAGCTTTTCTTGTTGAATTGGTTCAAATGCCTTTTTTCTGTCATTTTGACTTAAATGAGTTTTTCTCTTGGACAGAAGTTGACTCTTCACAAGAATTCCTTTTTTTTAAAAAATCAGTTTATTGTTTTTTTTTGTTTGTTTGTTTTGTTTTACTTTGCTATTGAGTTGTGTGAGTTCCTTACAATTTATTAACCCTTTTATCAGATGCATGGTTTCCAAATATTGTCTACCATTCTGGTTGATTGCCTTTCATTTCATTCATGGTTTCTTGAATGAAAGCTGGGGATAAGCTTTTAATTTTAATTAATTTATTAACTGATTAATTAATTAATTGTAGTTCCCTAATGAGGGATGGAACCCTTGCCCCCTGCACTAGAAGTACGGAGTCTTAACCACTGGACTACCAGGGAAGTCCCAAAGATTATTTTCTTAAATTTCCATGTATGAGGGTTTTCTCCATGGTCCCTTTCAACTTTTCATGTACTTCCCTAGCCTACCTTCTAAACCAATGCCTAAGTTATCATTTTCTATTTTTTCTATTTCCTATTTTTATTTTCATTTTCAATGTTAACTTTACTTTTGATCTTTCTTTATTTCTACTAATGTGGTTGGCAGTGAAATTTCATTTCCATAACTCTCTTGGTCTCAGTTGGAGAAGAAATACTAACTTGTTAGCTATTGTTGAGAAGTCTTTAGAATAGAATCAGCAATGCCATTATAACTGTGGTAACCAAAGATGCCCCAACTTTTCTTTGATGTTTTAAATTTGTGGACCATTGTAACTAATGTCACCAGTCTCACAATCTTTGCTGCTGGTGTCAGCTTTCCCTCAGGTCCCAGCTATCCTGTCTTAGGTAGTTTTAGCAGAGGAAGAGATGGTATCTCTCCAATCAGATACCTGCTATCATTTTCTTCCATATCCATGTTTATTAATAAGCATGTGATTTTACTCTGGCTAGAAAAATATAACTGGAATCAAAAGTTGTAAGCCTTATTGAGAAATTTGATTTTTTTCTTCTAATATCTTTTAAATTTCTGCCTTTAACTAGTGGCGTCTCCCTAATTTTTCCTCCTTTCTTCAGATACTAATGATGTATCTCTTACTTTGGCACTTCTTTCTCCCAAACACACATACAGGTGGTTAGCCTGCCTTAGTTTCCACATCAGTGAAATGGTACTGTCTTACACCTGTCTCATGCTACCCCTCAAGTGGATATTTGTAGGCCTGAATTCTTATTTCATTTTCATCTCCATATCATTAACTTTAACATATTTCTTTTAGATATTCTCCCCTCTAACTAAACTTGATATGTTAAAATTATATCAGCATATTTCTACCTTGTGATTAAAAGTTCTTTAAATTTCCAAGCTCTTTGATAGATTTTTTTTTTGTTTGATGTTTTAGGATATTTACTTTTGAAATAAGTGTTGGTTCTCTTGCCTTTCCTCTGCTCTTAAGGAACTTACATTCAGTTTTTGGAGAGATGTAATGTACACATGAAATAGATAATGGTTGGGACTTCTCTGGTGGTCCAGGGGTTAAACATCCACCTACCACTGTGAAGGATATGGGTTTGATTCCTGGTCCAGGAGGATTCCACATGCCGTAGGGCGACTAAACCTGTAGGCCGCAACTACTGAGCCTTTGTGCCCTAAAGCCTGTACTCTGCAACAAGAGAAGCCATTACAATCAGAAGCCTGTTCACTGCAACTAGAGAGTAGCCTCTGCTTGCTGAAACTAGAGAAAGTCCATGCATAAGCAATGAAGACCCAATGCAGCCAAAAACAAAAATAGATGAAAAAAATAGAAAATGGTTAATGACTGAATAGAATACATTAATTCCTATCTTAAAAATATTATTTAATACAAAGTGGCAGTTTTATAACTTCATGTTTTCTGTTGGAAGTCAATTGAGAAAACTGTGTTTATAGACCACTGTTGTTCAGTAGCTAAGTCGTGTCCGACTCTTTGCAGCCCCATGGACTGTAGCCTGCCAGGCTCCTCTGTCCACGGGATTTCCCAGGCAAGGATACTGGAGTGGGTTGCCACTTCTTTCCCCAGGATAAACTACTGACCTAAGTTTAATTTTCTGAGTATTTAGCCACTCACATTCAAAAAAAATTATAGTCCTTGCATTGACCCTGGCAATATATGGCTCAAGCAAATAGCTTCTCTCTGTTTCTGTAGCCATAAGGCTATAGAAGTTATAGGCCTCTGTGAGAGCTGGCCTCTTCTTTCACTTCCAGCAGATCTCCTGTGCAAATGGGTAGGAAAATCAGTGAGCTAAGTCCAGTTGCTAAGTACATTATCTGAGTAAGATAATCTGTGCAAAATGTAATTAGCATTTGTGAGATTTTTTATGGAATTTTAAAAAACTGTGGTCAAAAACACAAGATAAAATTTACCATCTTAACTATTTTTTTCTTTTTTAAAAATATATTTATTTTTTAACTGAAGGATAATTGCTTTACAGAATTTTGTTGGTTTCTGCCAAACATCAACACGAATCAGCCAAAGTGTGGAGTTTGATGTTAAGCATATCTGCATTGTTGTGCAACAGATCTCCAGAACTTTTTCATCTTGTAAATCTGAAGTGCTATGCCTGTAGAACAACTCTCCCTACTCCCGCTCAACTGCTGCTCCTGGCAGCCACCATTCTACTTTCTATTTTTATGATTTTGACTACTTTAGACATCTCATATAAGTGGAATCATACACTATGTATGTATGTATTTTTGTGACTGGCTTATTTCACTTAGTGTAATGTTCTCAAGGTTAATAATCCATGTGACAGGATTTCCTTCCTTTTAAAGATTGAATAATATTCCATTGTATGTATATATCACATTTTATCTACCCATTCATCTGCTGATGGGTGTTTGGGTTGCTTCCATTTCTTGATTATTGTGAATAAAGCTGCTATAATCATGGGTGTCCAAATATATCTTCAAGATTCTACTTTCATTTCTTTTGGATATATATCCAGAAGCATATTTTGCTGGATCATATTATAATTCTATTTTTAGTTTTGTTAGAAATAGCCATACTGCTTTCCATGGGGGCCACATTCTATGTGGAAATTTTATATCAAAATGAATATCTGAATGTCTGTGGCACAGGATAAATACAGAGAGCTGTCTGATTCTAAGATAAGAATTAACATAAATGATGCATTTTATTTGGACATTATCCATTTTCTGTTTTATGGGTATATGTCACCTTTCCAAAAACAGATTGTAAGTTCCTTAAGAGTAGAGGAAGAGCAGGAGAACCAACACTTATTGAATGATTGTGGTGTTGGTATTAAAGTAGGCTCTTTCATAAATAATATTCTTCTTCTGTTTTTGGTATTCTTTTACCCACCAATAACACTGGCAAAAGCACACAGCATAATAGATACATAATTGTTAAATAAATGAAATAAAGATAGTGCCTTTTCTCTCTACTCCTTATTTTGCTCTTCATTTAGCCTTTTATCTTTAGCAATTTGCTCCACAAACTGTACATTTTTCCTAGCTTTTTTTAATCTAACTACAAATAGGAGCATTTAAGAGTCAGTCTAGGGTAAAGTCTCTTGAGCCTATAAATTGACTTTACTGTTTCCTGTCTCTCTTTCACTGATGAAAGTCAAGGAGTCATGTGTGTTATCTGGTATTTGCTCTAAGAGCTGAGAGCACAGCCTCTATCAGCAAGGTTGTATTTTGAAATTTTCCTTGTTCACGCTTGGTGCTTTTCTACCACCAAATAATAAAAATCTATATTTCTCTTATTTGTTATTGTGGGTGAGGGGAATATAATAATTTTAAAATGTATATAAGGACTTCCCAGGTGACACAGTGGTAAAGAATCCACCTGATAATGCAGGAGACACAGAGGCACTCTGTTTCAATCCCTGGGTTGGGAAGATCCTTTGGAGTAGAAAATGGCAACGCACTCCAGTATTCTTGTCTGGGAGATACCATGGACAGAGGAGCCTGGGGGGCTACAGTCCATGGGGTCACAGAGTCAGACGTGACTTAGCAACTAAACAACAGCAATAAATGTATATAAAGTTAGTTTGGACTCTCTTTCTTGCTTACTTTTCATAATACTGAGTTGTCAGTGATGGAAAGACAAATCTCAGACACCAAATAACTTCAGGAGGGGCTTTCAGGAACTACTTAAAATTCTTACCATCAACATTAGGTGGTGGTGGTTTAGTCTCTAAGTCATGTCCGACTCTTGTGAGCCCATGTACTGTAACTCGCCAGGCTCCTCTGACCACTGACACTTAGGGAGTGATGTTCCTTTGCCCCCAGACTCCTCCAACCTACGCCCTCTCAGCCTCCTAGATAGACTGAGTCACTTCGCTTGGGATACAGGAACAGCTCTAACACAGAACCAGGAAAGAGACTATCAGATTATTTGATCATAATATACTTTTACAAAAGCTCAGCATTTGTCCTAAGAAAGAAGCCTCAAATTTCTAGAATCCTTTAGGCATCTTCATGTTGTTCTGATTTTTTAAGGTCCCTGAAACAGAGAAATCCTAACCCCACCTCCCTATACCCCTGGCCTCTCTGGATCACCAGGGAGCCATCTCTGCCATTGTCCCTAAGAATATCCTAATCACAAGGATGTATGGAACATGACCACATCATCCAGCGCCTGAACGTTCACGCTCGTGAACTTCCTGGTCATTAATTTTTGGTCTTTGGTGAACAACTATGTGTTATCATTCAAACCTTTATATTCATATTCCACACAAATTCTATAGTAATTCTGCTTCGATAATTTTGCAAAGCTATTCATTACAACCTTGTCTGTAAACATAAAAACTTGGAAACAATGAAAATTTCCGTCCATAGGAAAATGACTAATTTTGGTGCCTCCAAACTATAAAATGCAATAAATAAATAAAATAAATGGCAAAGATTTATGTGAACTCACTTGGGAAGGACATATTTGGTATATTTCTATATGAATAAAGGAAGCTGTTGAATAATTGTGTATTGTATTATTCCATTTGGTCTAAAAATATATATATCTTATGCTCTAAAATTATATTTTTATGTGCATGGTCATATAGATCTGGAAAAATTGCTATCAGTATTATTTTTATGGAGTTAGATGAAGAAGTGGGCGACATAAGGGGAGCTGTGTCTTTTTACTTTATACTTATCTGTATTATATGAATGCAACAAAGCAAGCATAAGTTGCTTTTTAATTAAAAAAATCACAGTAATATGATTTCAAGCTCTCTAGTCATGAACAAGTAACACTGATATAAGTATAAGCTGAGAATATACTTACACTTGACTTTCAGGGTGGTCCTGTAGGATTTTACCCATATGTGTCCATGCGATGAATCACAATTTAGAAGTAAGATGTAGAGGAAAGGTAGAATAAAGTTGAACTTGTTTCACTTCCCACCACTACCTATTGACCTAATTATTCATAAAAATTCACAAACCTATGAAAATTTCATAGGAAAAATGCTACTTCTCTTCTATGTATCAGTTTAGCTGTCATTCACTACTTTTTATTTCCGCATTAATTTAAAATGCACCCTGGCCGGTAGGTAATCCTTTGAGATGTGATTTATTTAAGTTAAACACATTTATCTTAGTGATAGTAGAAAGCACCCTCCCTTCAAAGTCTGATTTCCTCTGTTCCGGCCCATCTGAGCCTGAATATGCGCTGTCTCTGACTTTATACTAGATAGAAGCATATTTTAAATGTTCTACTCAGGGGAGGCCTCAGAACAATCAATTGAGGAAAGAAAAGATCCCAGGAGGCCTACATTCAGAGCATGCTAATGAACCCTGTTTTTTGAGAACTCTGGAACTGAACTTTTAATAAGGGATTGGGGAAGAAGCCCAAAGAGACTGAGGAACATGTTTTTTGAGCCATTTACCACATTCTGGGCATAATTCTAAACACATCTTCATTATACTATGCATAATGCTAGACAATAAACCTCAATAACTTGCTTAATGTTCATAACACCATGTCATATATCTCCTGAGGAACAAAAAACAGTAGCAGAGAGTCTGCCTTCTGTCGCTGTGGTGATCTTACCTTGGCCAAGGAACATGAACCCTGTGGAGGGCTTAGCATTTTCCCTATTAGTTTCTTTCCCTTCCCTTCAGTCTTTTGCGTCCTGAAAACTGTTCTCTGAAGGAAGACTGGAGGCCCTGTGTCCTTCTTCCGTTTCTTCTGTGGGGCTTGAAAACCCCTCCTCCACGTATTCAGTGACTCTCTCAAGTTTTAAACCTTTACACAGATATGATAATTGTCATATGGCTCCCCAGGGGCTTAAAATTCAAATTTCCTTTATAAAAGGATTTTCAGATTGGATTAGTCAAAGGAATAAGATCAATGATTTGCTTTGGCCAAAATCTGCTATATAATATTAATTTTCCACTTGTGCTTGGTGCGAGGAATGTTTCTAACTGGGGTTGCTCCTTGACAGCTGAGTTACCTTAGCTGCTTATGGGAGCAACTTCTCCCCCTGTTCCCAGTTTGGCTTTTGATGGAATGGGTGAGTGTGGCATATATGTATTTCTGAGAATGCTAATGAGATACAGCATTACAGCAAGTAGAGCTCTTTAGGAAAGACAAACATAGGCCTGAGAGAATATCAGAGGGCAATAACCCTGACTTAGGTATATAAGGAAAAGGCAAGAGAGATTGAGTAGCAGAACCTTAACATTAAGATTCGCAGAAGGGATTAATGCAATCTAGCTTAGAACTTCAAGGGAAAGGACATTTATTTGTGGATAATCCTTGATGTCACAGACTAGACAAAGAGATAATTTTACAAAAAATATGATAGACTTTATTTTTCTCCCAGTCCGCACCTCCTTTTGAGAGAACTTGGCCAGAGGAGAATGACCTAGGTATAGACATGAGCTAATTACATTCTCTTTTTTGGATTTTGTAGTTAGTACAGAGACTATGTTGATACATGATGGGTGATCAAGCCAGAAGGTAATACATATAAATAAATAAATATTACTTCTTAAAAATTTTTTTTATTTTTAAAGTTTTTATTGGCATACAGTTAATTTACAATGTTGTGTTAGTTTCAGGTGTACAGCAAAGTGAATCAGTTACACATATACAAATATTCACTCTTTTTTTTGATTCTTTTCCCATATAGGCAGTTACAGAGTATTGAATAGAATTCCCTGTGCTATATAGTAGGTCCTTATTAGTTATCTATTTTATATATAGTAGTGTGTATATATCAACCCCTTCTCTTTGTTTATAAGAAACATCATGGGATAACATCATGGTAAATAAAACACATAATTTGGATGGATGAAAATGCTGAACTGGGAAAAGAAATTCATATCCTGAATGAAATTTTATTCTAGTGAAGACAACTGCTGCTCCCCACTGTAATAGAATAGATCCTGTACATTTAACCGACTAGCGAGTGGTTGATGGCATATGGTGCCATGCCACAGGAAATTGGGTGCAGCACAGACAGTGGTCAGATCAGTCTTGGTGAGGAAAGGCTCATGCATAATCCACAGTGTGTAAAGTAATTAGCCTCTAATTAAAATAAATTAATTAATTTAAAAAAGAAGAAAAAAAAATTAAAGTCATGTTTATTTAAAGTAGAATTTACATTCAGTAAAACTCCAAAACTTGACAAATGCAGTCACCATCATAGTCAAAGTGTAGAACAGTTCTTTGATCGCTCCACCCCCAACCCTGTGCAATAAACTCTTCCCCGATCCTTTAGAATCCACTGATTTGTTTTCTGTCAAGGGGGTCAAATTTAGTCATCAAATGGTCTAGTATAGAAAAAATTGCAAGCAGAAAAACCCAAATTTTTAACAGCATGCTTTGAAACATACATTTAGAATATTCTTTTGAATATCTTTTAGAATGAGATTTGAAAATAACTTTCGTCAATTAAAGTGGCTGACAAGTTGTCTTAAGATAGTTGTAGAAAAACTCTTGCCTGGAAAATCCCATGGACGGAGAAGCCTGGTAGGCTACAGTCCATGGGGTCGCTAAGAGTCGGACACGACTGAGCGACTTCACTTTCACTTTTCCCTTTCATGCACTGGAGAAGGAAATGGCAACCCACTCCAGTGTTCTTGCTTGGAGAATCCCAGGGACGGCAGAGCCTGATGGGCTGCCATCTATGGGGTCGCACAGAGTCGGACACGACTGAAGCGACTTAGCAGTTACTGTGTCAAGTTTCAGGCTGGGGCTGGTTGATAGAAAGCCCATTTTAAATAACGGAATTGAATTCTTTTTTTTCCCAAACTTTACATTTTTTATTTTGTATTGGGGTATAGCTGATTGGAATGGAATTCTATAGAAGTTCTCTAAAATCAGATATATGTGCTTTTTTTTTTGGTTTTCTTTTTTGGCTATGTCACGTGGCTTGCACAATCTTCGTTCTCCAAACAGGGATTGAACACTGGGCCATGGCAGTGAGACTGTCAAGCCCCAATCTCTGGACCATCATGGAATTCCTGACATATCTGTTCTTACAGATATCAGTATTTGGTACCTTTTTGAAAGTTCACCCCTGCTACCACATGAAAGGCACAAAGAAAGCAAAACCTCTATTTTGTATATATCAATCGTCGCATGTTCAAATATACCTTATTTCCATGAAAAGTTGCTTTCAGGCACCACAATTCTGTCTTTCAAACATCAGCTCTGAAGCTTTTTAGCATCTTGAACTGAGTTGAGTTGCACTCCATGGATGAAAAGCTGATCCCTCTCAAAGAAGATAACAGAAGATCCGTGTTGTTCAGAAGAGATATGGATGTGGAAAGGAGAAGCTTCTTTAGAGAGGTCAGGAGCCATAGGTGGGATAATATAGGCTTTTGCATGCTTTCAACTTCCTAAAGAGATTCACCTCCTAAAGGCTTCTAATGAAAGCTTGTTGAGAGCTTGGAGAAAGCTGAAATCCAAGGCTTCTTAAAATACTTAGAAACACTTAAAAGAGTGGACTTTAGTTAGAATGGGTGGAAGGTTGTACTACTCAGAAGTTCAGCAGTTGGACTCTGGCATCAGACATATTTAGTATTTAATTCTAACACAGGCACTCAGCTGTGTGACCCTGCACAACTTATTTCACCTCTTTGATTTTCCATTCCCTCATTTGTAAAATAGAGAGGCATTTCCAGGCAGATATAAGTCATCCATATGAGGCATGCCTTGCTAATTCATTGCTCTCAGTATATAAACTCTCAAAGGTTTGAGGTTCTTCACTTAAAAAGATTCAGTTCTGGGCTCCCTCATTCATTTGTTCATCCATCCACCCATTTTATCCATTCAACAATAATTATTGAACACCTATCACTGGTTGATATGTAGATGGAACTGTGTTAAAAAATATTAACTCTGAATTTTGCAATCTTACAGACGAGAAGAGAATGTAGACTTTAAATATAACTATTTTTATCATGTATACTGTGATATACTGTGTACTGTGAAAGCATAGATACTAGTAGTGAGAAATGATAAGGAACACAACTTAGAGGTTGTTTTTATTTTTATTTTTCCACTCTCAACATTCCATTGTACAATTCCTAACTTTTTAACTTTTACCCACCGGTATCCCGCTACAATCAGATTTCTTCCTGTCCTATCCTCAAATTCCTCATGTTTGAAGATGGTTATGATCAATAACAACACCCTAACTGTCATAATGTCATTCTTCATATTAACTGGTTTCTGCAGCATTTCACATTGCCAACTATCTATATTTCTTGAAACATTCTCTTCCCATGAATTCCACAGATATATTGACTCTCTTTTTTTTATTAAAAAATTTTATTTTTGGCTGTGCTGGGTCCTTGTTGCTGCTCAGGCTTTCTCTAGTTGCAGAAAGTGGGGGCTATTCTTCATTGTGGTGGCTTCTGTTGGAGAGCACTGGCTCTAGGCAAGTGGGCTCAGTAGTTGTGGCTCATGGGTTTAGTTGCTCGGTGGTATGTGGGATATTCCTGGCCCAGGGGTTGAAACTTTGTCCCCTGCATTGGCAGGTGGATTCTTAACCACTGGACCACCAGGGAACTCCTCTATTGACTTCTTATCATCTTCTCTGTCTCTTCT
The DNA here is from genome assembly GCF_054371585.1 of Giraffa tippelskirchi. Taxonomy (NCBI): domain Eukaryota; kingdom Metazoa; phylum Chordata; class Mammalia; order Artiodactyla; family Giraffidae; genus Giraffa; species Giraffa tippelskirchi. The sequence continues at coordinate 156,995,700 of NC_137278.1, forward strand.
GCTCACCTTCTTTTATTCATGACACCTTCAATTTTCACATCAATTTCTATTGCAATAGCTGTGGATTGCTAAATCCATAAAAAAATAGAAGTGAAAGTGTTAGTCTCTTAGTCATGTATAACTCTTTGTGATCCCGTGGACTGAACCTGCCAGGTTCCTCTGTTCATGGAATTCTTCAAGCAAGAATACTGGAGTGGGTAGCTATTCCCTTCTCCAGGGGATCTTCCTGACCCAGGGAGGATCTTCCTGAACTCCTGTCTCCTACATTGCAGGTGAATTCTTTACCATCTGAGCCAAAATCTTGTTCCAAATCCAAATGACTTGACATTATGAGCACTTAGTTTACTTAAAATAGGATTTAACTTAATTCAGAACTAAAAAATATTATCTCCTCAACTCTCTCTTTCTCCTTTTTATTTCACTGAAATGAATGACAACGTTTACTCAATCTTGTAGGACTGAAATTTGGTATTCCTACCAACAATATTCTTTCTACCCAAGTTTCTTCCTCTTATTTTTACTTGCTTGACCTAGTCCTACTTGTTAAGACTGACGTTAAATGGCACTCCCTCTGAAAACATTTATTGACTCACTAATTCAGGTTTAACTACTTTTTCATTGATAAAGCCTAATCGTTTCTTTATATGAACACTTACAGGCTATAATTTATTTATTTTCAAGTCTTTCTCACTGGCCTGAAGTTTAACTGTATATTGGAAGCCTAGCAATTGGCAGAGAGTTTGGTACATAGTAAGGACTCATCCATTAAGGCTTTAATTCTGAAATTCTTTAAGATTCATGAGCTTCCGGACTGTATCCTTGAAGGCTTGTTTTACCTGTTGATTTCTTAGGGTGTAAATGAAGGGATTCAACAAAGGTGCAGCTGAGGTACTGAGTAGAGCTACTCCCTTGTTGAATGTGTCCACTTCTTTTGCTGTGGGCTTAACATAAATGAAGAAGCAGCTTCCATAAGAGAGAGAAATGACAATCAAGTGGGAAGAACAAGTGGAAAAGGCTTTTGTCCTTTGATGGGCAGAGGGGAGTTTCAGAATAGTCCTGATGATGAATGTGTAGGAGAGAATGATTAGCACCAGAGTGATCACCAGGGTCACTGATGCCACAAGAAAGACAACCTTCTCTATGAGGTTTGTGTCTGAACAGGAGAGTTCTCGAAGGGGCTCATAGTCACAGAAATAATGATTCAGCCTATTGGATTCACAAAAGTCCTGCTGACTCATCAGAGTGATTGGTGGTATAATAACCATTAACCCAGCCAGCCAAGAGCAGAGAACAAGTTGGGTGCAGACTTTGCTGCTCATGGTGGTTGTGTAATGCAGGGGTTTGCATATGGCCACATAACGGTCATAGGACATGGCAGCCAGAAGATAAAACTCTGTGGCCCCCAGGAATATGGCAAAGAAATATTGAGCAAAGCAGCCAGCAAAGCTGATACTCTTGTTCCCTGTTGTGATGCTGATCAGGACCCTGGGAATGAAGATGCTTGTGAAGGAAATTTCTAAGAAGGAGAAGTTTCGGAGAAAGAAATACATGGGGGTCTGAAGATGGGAGTCCAGCAACGTGAGGACGAGGATCGTCAGATTTCCAGTGATGCTGAGTAAATAGGTGAGGAACAGAAAGATGAAAACCATCACCTGGAGTTCAGGGACATCTGTTAGACCCAGCAGGATGAACTCAGTCAACACGGTTTTATTTTTCATTGATGAAAAAGTTTATCTCAAGGGAGAAAAGTGATAGTAATGAAAAGTGATAAAGGAAGAGGAGCTCTGAAATGGACAGATGGAATCTGAAAAACACAAAAGGAGATGAACTTTTCCTCTGATAATATGACACAGCCCAGTGGCCCAACTGAATGGTGTTGGGTCCTTGCCAGTCTCTTTTGCCCTGCATAGAAAAGTTGTCATTATTTTCCTACATGGTACTCTCCCCAGTGCCAATATGAAATAAATATATGCCTCATAGATGATTAAATAGCTTTTGGAATGAGTTATTAAAAGAATGCTTCCAGCAGCTGCCTCCTTCTAGAATAGTTCATAATTTTCTTTCTTCTATGTTCTCTTTTCTTTCTTTCTACTGATTCTATTTATTGCTCTATGTCATTTGTCTAACTTTTCTCAGAACAGACGTTTTTCTTATTCTCCCCTGCCATTTTTGCTTTTATTTTTCATGTGACTATAGCAGTCTCTCATTTTTCTTCTTGTTACACTCCCTTTGAGTCCCTTGATGTCAAAAAGTACCAGCTCCTCACTTCTTACTAGTGGACCCTCCATGCTTCTCTCCTTGCCTGTCCATTAGAATCAAAGTTCTCTGTATTAGGATTGTGTCATTCTGTTCTTTGAACCATCCGTATACCTAAGATTCAGTAAATATTCAGTTCAGTTCAGTCGCTCAATTGTGTCCGACTCTTTGCAACCCCATGAACTGCAGCATGTCAGGCCTCCCTGTCCATCACCAACTCTGGAGTTTATCCAAACTCATGTCCATTGAGTCGATGTTAGATTAGAATAAAAATTTGCATTTACTTACATAAGCACATTCAGAATACTTAGATCTAGAGTTTTGCTTTCCCATAAGGACAAGGAGATTTTATTACTTTCTAAGGAAAATTTAGGAGCTTAAAAATATCTAAAGTAGGATTTCTAAACAATTCTAGATTGAATTTGCCATGTCTATGAATCCACTAAATCATGTATAAAACGTTTTGGGTTTGTGAGTATAGAAATTTTATGGGGAAAGTATATAAAAACTGTGATCCAAGGTTTTCTAGGAGACTTCATGTTTAAGCACTTCAAAAGCATTTCAAATCTCTACTGATTTGTGAGCTCATGTTATTAAAGAATCACATTATATGAGAGTGTCCTTACTGATTTACAATTTTTTCCTATATGTTGTTTTATACAGCAGCCATTTTCAAGCATTTTTGGAGTATTCTACATTTTAGCAATTTTCTGGTAAACACGTATATATCTAACATAAATAAAAGTTTTATAGAGCACTCCTTCCTTACTGCATGTGATACAACCAGGTATTTTTTATTTGATTTTATTCTATTAATTGTTTTTCAAATGCTGATTGCAACCCATTAAATTGATTCTATAAACCGCTAGTGGGTTGCAGTTCACAGTAGGAATCAGAGATTAAGAAAAGTTACACAGTGCTCTGGATGCCCTTGCCTTCCAGGTTACCAACCTGAAATCTTCAGGGATAGGTTGAATAGTCATGTCTGTATCACTTTCAGGCTTTCCAATCACAGAGAAGTGAAGTCAATGTAGCGGTGAACAAAGAATATTCTTCCTCATTTGGCTATCCAAATGGCTTATAGTGGGATTTTAGTCCTAGATATTCTTAGAGGTGCATGAAAATTGTAAGGCTACACCATTACAAAATGATATAAAATATATTGCATTTTCTACATTATCAGCCACCAAGTCCTATCCTGTATTTCACAGGAATAATAAAAACTTCTGGGGCTTCTCTTAGTAAGAAATAGTCTTTTCCTGTTCCTTATCAGGTTAATGGGGACTTGCCCATTTCTGCTTTTCCACTAATTCAGGTTGGAGCTGAATCAGAGTTTTTGGATGTCCTCTTAAAAATGAAAAACCTTATAGGAGGTTAAAAGAAGGACTTTGAGGAGCAGAGTAGTCCTAGGTTTTTCTGTCCTAGGAGAAATGAGGTTGATGATCTCAGAAGACAGAATATAAACTCCACCTCCCAATCCAGGTTATACTTAACCCAAAGTGACACAGGTTATGCTCTATTGAGAGCATGCACTGGGGAATTAATTGAGTGAAGAGGCACAAGTTGCCCTGGGGATTCTTGTTGGAGCAGGCTAATGACTGTCTTCTGTCGACAACTCTGGGAACAAATTTTAAACATATGGCTAATGAATGAGGGTCCAGAGAGACTAGCTTGGAGGTGAGGTGGGGCTGGGGCTACCATAGCATAACAGCATCAGCTGCAGGGAAGAGGGAGGCTATGGAGTCATGGCATTTGCCTTCCCCAGTGGGTGGGCATAGCTGGGCTTGGCCATGGACAAACAGCCTAGTTGGAACCATTTGCAGGTCATGAATGTCCTGAAAACTCACACTTTCTAAGCACCATTAGCCTGGTTGTAACTAGCCTAGTTATAGACACTACTGGCTAAAGACAATAAGCAGTAATTTTCATTTTTTGGAGTGTATGCATAAGCCAAATATAAAACAGATAAAAATGGAGTGCTCAGACTGAGGGAGAGCAGAGCCCACATTGACCGGTGGGTTGCTTCTGAGAACACACTTGCAAATGTCCAGTTTAAGGAGAGGAACTTGGGAAAATATGTATATATTACCTGGGAGGGCTAAACCTTTGCCACCCAAAGACACCTTCATAGCAGTTAATTCATCAGATTAATCACCTATTTAATATCAGTATAGTACAAACACCAGAAAAAACAAAGCTAGCCTTTGGAACAAAATGCCAGAATTAGGGACAAATTACCCCATTACACATATGTCTTACACATGGCTGCTCGTATTAGGTTGTGTATAATTCTCACAAAAATGTGGGGCCCAGAGAAGGAATGTGGTCTCACCAACTCTAACACAATAATCAACTCGATCTTGATTATTAATAATCAACACAAGAAACTTCATTCTCTGATTCTCACTTTCCTCTACTGTAAAATGGGGATAATAAAGCCCATTAAATAGGGTGATCATTGTTAAGTATCTGTCACATAGTATTTGTTCAGTCCATAAATTGTGTCTGACTCTTTGCAACCCCACGGACTGCATGACGCCAGGCTTCCTTGTCCTTCACTGTCTCCCAGAGTCTGCTCAAACTCATGTCCATTGAGTCTGTGATGCTACCCAACATACATAGTACATAGTATGTCTCACATATGGCCTTTCCTAGTAGTTCAGATGGTAAAGCATCTGCCTGCAATGCAAGAGATCTTGGTTCAATCCCTGGGTGGGGAAGATCCCCTGGAGAAGGAAATGGCAACCCACTCCAGTATTCTTGCCTAGAGAATCCCATGGAGAGAGGAGCCTGGTGGGTCACAGTCCATGGGGTCACAAAGAGTTGGACACAACTGAGTGACAAAACACACGCATGCGTGTCTCATGAATATTTCCCATTTTCTTTTCTCTGATGAGGGAATTAATATGTAACTCTATTTGGCAACAGTTTAGTTGCTTCTTTCAAATGTGTTTATAGAAAAGAAAGCCAAAGTTATCATTGGAAACTCATTGAACCTGACAGACTTCAAATACTCTTAGATTAGAAGGAATCTCTTTCCTAGGGGAGTTTAGGGGAGAATGGATACATGTACATGTATGGCTGAGTCCCTTCTGCTGTTCACCTGAAACTGTTGCAACGTTGTTAACTGGCTATATCCCAATACAAAATAAAAAGTTTTTAAAAAAAGAAGGAAGGAATCTCTTCCCTAGATATTCATTCTTAGCTAGAAAGCAGAGGGAGAGGAAGTTAAGTTGAGGGACAAGTTCTAGCTCATCGATGTGTCAGTCTAGGCTGCAGATTGTTCAGGCTTGGGATTTGAGAACAAGAATCAGCATAAAGTAAGACAAGGAGAGCAAGAGGTGGAAATCTGCTTGGGAAGTGATCCATGGAGGAAATTATTCGATAATGAATTATTTGGAGAGGCTACACTTCTTTCTTAAGTTTAAGATGTACCTAGATTGTGTGATAAAGAAGTGATTGAGGTAAATGTGACTGGTGGAAGACAGTTATTTTGGAAATGATAATTCTTTCTTTCAGGAAACATTTTAATGTCAGAAGTTTCTGTTTGCATGAGAAGCTATAAGAAGAATCAATAAAACATTTGGTCATTTCTAACTTGATGTTGGAATATTTTAGTTCATAGTGTAACTAAGCATTTAAAGCACTTGAACTTAAAGTGATTAGTGCCTTGTATCTTAAAGAACAGATCTCAATAGATAATAAGCTAACCCTTTTATTCATTCAACAAATATTTACTTAGTACTTACCATGTCAGTCAGTTAGTTCAGTCGCTCAATTGTGTCCGACTCTTTGCGACCCCATGGACTGAAACACACCAGGCTTCCCTGTCCATCACCAGCTCCCGGAGTTTGCTCAAACTCATGTCCATCAAGTTGGTGATGCCATCCAACCATTTCATCCTCTGTCGTCCCCTTCTCCTCCTGCCTTCAATCTTTCCCAGCATCAGGGTCTTTTCCAATGAGTCAGTTCTTCGCATCAGGTGGCCAAAGTATTGGAGCTTCAGCTTCAATACCATGTGCAACTAACATTTTAGGCACTGGAAATACAACTATCATGGAGAAGGAAATCACAACCCACTCCAGTATTCTTGCCTGAGAAATTCCATGGACAGAGGAGCCTAGTAGGGTACAGTCCTTGGGATTGCAAAGAGTCAGACATGACTTAGCTACTAAACAATAACAACATACAGCTATCAACAAAGTCACTGAAGTCCCTGCCTAGATGTAGCATAGGGACAATAAATGAATCCACAGGTAAATATAAAATAAGTGAAAGTGAAAGTCACTCAGTCTTGTCCAACTTTTTGCAATTCCATGGACTGTAGCCCACCAGGCTCCTCTGTCTATGGAATTCTCCAGGCCAGAACACTAGAGTGAATAGCCTTTTCCTTCTCCTGTGGATCTTCTGAACCCAGGGATCGAACCCAGGTCTTCTGCATTGCAGGCAGATTCTTTACCATCTGAGCCACTGGGAAGCCCATAAAATAAGTGAGATGATGATAAATGCAATAATAAATAAAGCAAGGTGGATTGGTGGATTGATTCCTGGTGGATTGATGCTTTCATCATTATGTAATTTCCCTTTACTTCCCATTTGCAATTTTACTTGCTTCTGCTTTACCTAATATTAATATAGCCATGCCAGTTTTTTCTTGATCTTTTCATGATATGTTTTTCTTTATCCTTTACTTTCAATCTATGCATATTGTTGAGTTTCCAATAACATTATGTATTTGGGTAATTTTTAGGAATAAATCCACTCTGCCAATTTCTTCCTTTTGAGTGATGTATTTAAACCATTTATATTTAAAATAATTATGTATTCAGATTTATCTGTCTTTTATTTGTTTCTGTTTATTTACTTTGCTTCTTGTTTGTCTTTTTCTGCATTTATGTAGGTTGTTTGAACACATTTTAAGATTCCATTTTGACTAATTCAAGATTTTTGATCATATCATTTTGTATAATTTTCTCAGTGGTTACTTTGGGTATTACAATACACATATGTACTTATGACAATCTACTGGTATCAAGGGCTTCCCTGGTGGCTCAATGGTAAAAGAATCTGCCTTCCAGTATAAGGTCTTACATTTAGGTCTTTAATCCATTTTGAGTTTACTTTTGTGTATAGTATTAGGGAGTGTTTCAATATCATTCTTTTACATGTACCTGTCCATTTTTCCCAGCACCATTTATTGAAGAGACTGTCTTTTCTCCATGGAATTCTTATTTTTATTTTTGAACTGAGTTTGTTAATACTATATTATGCTTTTCTCTCTGCAGAAATTATCCTCATTGGTGCTTAGCTTGGGATTTTTTTTGGCAGAGTAAGTTATATTTTAAATTCACTAGAGTGAATTCACTAGTGCATTGAGTCAGGGCCTCTAAGGACTTTTTTGCTTAGTTGTTTTATGCACTCCTGTTGCTGATGAAGGAAATAAAAAAGAGTTATAAGTATAAAAACCTATTTGTCCAGTGAAAATCAGAACACCCATTTTTGCAGAGCAAGAGAGGCTTCTTAACTCCTCCTTTCTCTTTGAACTTTAGCATCCTTTCAGCTACCTACAATGCACAGAAATATATCCAAATTTTAAAATAGGATGGTATTTCTTTATAATTTTAGAAAGATGTGTATATACGGTGAGTATAGGTTCTGGAGGTAAGAGACTAGGAATGCATTTAGATGACCCTACTAGTATGTTTTTGTTAAACTACGAAGTTCACAAATATCATTTGTAGCTTTCTGGTGAAACAATGAAGAATATCAAAGTTAAGTACTGGGATGTTTTCAAGCCAGGCATGTTTCCATGGGTAATTTATAGAGAAGATGCTTGTGATTATTCATATAGTAAAAAAAAAGTAATTCCTAGTTTCAGCATTTGTTTCTGATACATTGTTAAGAGAACTAGTTACTTCTGGGATTATCTATAGAATTCATGAACTTTTCCCAGTTGAAAATGTGGGCAGGATTCATTTATGCTTCATTGAGTTGGTGCAATCCCATGTACAATGATTTGATTGACACATGGGGAAAACTTCCTAATTTCTCTCTCTCTACCTCTCCTTCTCTCTCTTTGTCTGTCTGTCTCCCATTTATCTACATGTTTAAATGTGTCTATGTGTCTATCTATATGTTTAAATCATTTATCTCAATTACCACTGGTAAACACTCCATTTAAAAAATATCCTCCCTCTTCCAGTGCCTGTATCATCTATTTTCAAACTATTTGCTTCATAAATCCGGGTTAATATCCTTTTTTCCTGTCATGATATCTGGCAATGCATGCTAGCAAATCTGTATTTGGTGAGAGTTGGTACTATTCACTTCACAAAGACCAAAAAGAGCTTCATTTTCTCAGACTCAGGGAGCATGCACTTCAAACATAGTTGAGGGTTTTATTGAAAAGAGAGTGAAAGACATTTAGAAAATAAATTAATTTGTCTCATAAGTAGTTCCTTTTTTTTTTTTTTACAATTCCCCAATGTGAAAGAATTTGAAAACCTAAAACAGTACAGTGCAACAAAAATTTATGTGAGCCACATTTGTAATTTAAAAATTTCTGGTTGTACCATTAAGAAGATAAAAACAAACAGATGAGCTTAATTTTTATAATGTATTTTATTTAACTCCATATATCAAAAATATGAACATTTAAACATGCATTCAGTATAAAATAGAAGCGGTGTATTTTACCTATTTGTTTTCTAAGTCTTGAAATCTGATGTGCATTTTACAGCTATGGCACAACTCAGTTTGGACTAACCACATCTCAAGTGGTCAATGGCCATACGTGGCTGGTAGTTACTTTATTGGGTAGTGGAGGCCTGGAACATTAAATGAAGATAAATAGTCAAATAGACCAATATAACTAATTAGGTTATTTCAAGAACAACTATTCAGTATGGCTATCGCCCAGACCCTGAGTAGCCATGTAATACTTGGGCATTGGTCTTAATATTACATTGAAAGAAAAGCTGAGTAAAAATAGAAATGGTATTAATAAAAAGAAGGTAAATTATCTGCTTGGCAGATATGATATTTTGTATTTAAATATGTAGATTTACATGTTTCTTAAAGTCAAAACTACATAAAGTGTATACTGATGGAAGTGGCACTCCTTGATAATACTTTTACTCTTTTTTAAAATATAGGAGAATACCAGAAAATGTTTTTATGCTCATGAAATAAATCTAGAAAAGTGGAAGAAACTGATGATGCAGAAAGGGTGTGTGTGTGAGAGAGAGCGAGAGATACTTCTTGTAGAGCCAAGTGCCTTCTTGAGAGAGATTTAGAAATAAAAAAATGTCAAATGTATGTATAATATTAATTATGTGAAAAAAGTTAAATTAATAGTCAGTCAGTCATGTCTGACTCTTTGTGACCCCGTGAACTATATAGCCCGCCAGGCTCCTCTGTCCATGGGATTCCCTAGGTGAGGATACTGGAGTAGGCTTCCACTTCCTTTTCCAGGGGATTTTCCCAACCCAGGGATTGAACTATGGTTCTCCCACATTGCAGACAAATTCTTTACCCTCTGAACCACTAGGGAAGCCCAATTATGTGCTAAGTGCGATTGTAAACATGTTGCACGGTTTATCTCATTTAACCTTACAGTAGGGATTCCCTTGTAGCTCAGTTGGTAAAGAATCTGCCTGCCATGCAGGAGATCCGGGTTTGATTCCTGGGTTGGGAAGATTCCCTGGAGAAGAAAATGGCAATCCACTCCAGTATTCTTGCTTGGGAAATCCCATGGACAGAGGAGCCTGCCCATGGGGTTGTAAGAGTCGGACACGACTTAGCGACTAAAAGCAACCTTACAGTAACCCTATGATGCAGTAATTTCTGTTGACTTTACTTTAGAAATTAGTTTAGTTAATTAATTAATTAATTTTTGTTACACTGTCTTCGTTGCTGCGTTCCATCTTTTTCTAGTTGCAGTATGGGCTACTCTTAGTTGCGGTGTGTGGGCTTCTAGATGGCTACTTTCGTTGTGGAGCAGAGGCTCGAGAGCCCATGGGGTCAGTAATTGTGCTGCAGGAGCTTAGTTGCCTGGCAGCAAATGGATCTTCCCAGATCATGGATGGAACCCTGTCCCCTGCGTTGGCAGGCAGAGTCTTAACCACTGGACCACCAAGGAGGTGCTACTTTACACATTAGGAAACAGGGAGTACAGAGAAATTAAATGACTTGCCCAAGGTCACTCAGCTAGTAGATGAGAGAGCTATGACTAGATCCCAGACAAGCTGTTCCAAGGTCAATGCACTTATACCCTGGGCATCACTAAAACATGTATCACATTCTGTTGTCATGAATGGGGGAAAGCAAAGTGTGTCTTCATATCCTTTAGTTATTTAAAAGTTTACCCCATGTTTTTCCAATTATATTAAAATAATCGTGTACTACAGACTTCTCTCCTGAGAACAGAAATGGAAGATAAGGGAAGAATAGAGGAACTTAGAGAAAGTCAGGAGAAATGAATGACAGTTTTCTGGTAGAAATCTAACTTGATCTCTAAAGAGTAAATGCTTAGTTCACTGGAGGAGGGACGTGGAGAGATTATGCACCCATGGCATAATCACCATCCTTCATGTATTTGCTTTTTATCATGGACTACAACTTTAAGCACAAGAATTTTATTTATTTATTTTTATTTTTTATTATTAAATTTATTTATCTATTTTTTTACTTTACAATATTGTATTGCTTTTGCCATACATTGACATGTATCCACCATGGGTGTACATGTGTTCCTCTTCCAGAACCCCCCTCCCACCTCCCTTCCCATCCCATCCGTCTGGGTCATCCCTGTGCACCAGCCCTGAGCACCCTGTATCATGCATTGAAACTGGGCTGGCGATTCGTTTCACATATGATAATTTACATGCTTCAATGCCATTCTCCCATATCATCCCGCCCTCGCCCTCTCCCATAGAGTCCAAAAGAATGTTCTATACATCTGTGTCTCTTTTGCTGTCTCGCACACAGGGTTATCTTTACCGATTTACTAAATTCCATATATATGTGTTAGTATACTGTATTGGTGTTTTTCTTTCTGGCTTACTTCACTCTGTATAATAGGCTCCAGTTTCATCCACCTCATTAGAACTGATTCGAATGTATTCTTTTTAATGGCTGAGTAATATTCCATTGTGTATATGTACCACAGCTTCCTTATCCATTCGTCTGCTGATGGACATCTAGGTTGCCTCCATGTCCTGGCTATTATAAACAGTGCTGCAATGAACATTGGGGTACACATGTCTCTTTCAATTCTGGTTTCCTCAGTGCCCAGCAGTGGGATTGCTGGATCATATGGCAGTTCTATTTCCAGTTTTTTAAGGAATCTCCACACTGTTCTCCATAGTGGCTGTACTAGTTTGCATTCCCACCAACAGTGTAAGAGGCTTCCCTTTTCTCCACACCCTCTTCAGCATTTATTGCTTGTAGACTTTTGGATAGCAGCCATTCTGACGGGCGTGAAATGGTACCTCATTGTGGTTTTGATTTGCATTTCTCTGATAATGAGTGATGTTGCACATCTTTTCATGTGTTTGTTAGCCATCTGTATGTCTTCTTTGGAGAAATGTCTGTTTAGTTCTTTGGCCCATTTTTTGATTGGGTAGTTTATTTTTCTGGAATTGAGCTGCAGGAGTTGCCTGTATATTTTTGAGATTAATTCTTTGTCTGTTGCTTCGTTTGCTATTATTTTCTTCTGTTCTGAAGGCTGTCTTTTCACCTTGCTTAGAGTTTCCTTTGTTGTGCAAAAGCTTTTAAGTTTAATTAGGTCTCATTTGTTTATTTTTGCTTTTATTTCCAATATTTTGGGAGGTGGGTCATAGAGGATCCTGCTGTGATTTATGTCGGAGAGTGTTTTGCCTATGTTTTCCTCTAGGAGTTTTATAGTTTCTGGTCTTACGTTTAGATCTTTAATCCATCTTGAGTTTATTTTTGTGTATGGTGTTAGAAAGGGTTCTAGTTTCATTCTTTTACAAGTGGTTGACCAGTTTTCCCAGCACCACATGTTAAAGAGATTGTCTTTTCTCCATTGTATATTCTTGCCTCCTTTGTCGAAGATAAGGTGTCCATAGGTGTGTGGATTTATCTCTGAGCTTTCTATTTTTTTCCATTGATCTATATTTCTGTCCTTGTGCCAGTACCATACTGTCTTGATGACTGTGGCTTTGTAGTAGAGCCTGAAGTCAGGCAGGTTGATTCGTCCAGTTCCATTGTTCTTTCTCAAGATTGCTTTGGCTATTCGAGGTTTTTTGTATTTCCATACAAATTGTGAAATTATTAGTTTTAGTTCTCTGAAAAATACCGTTGGTAGCTTGATAAAAAATATGGAATGCTTCATGAATTTGAGTGTAATCCTTGTGCAGGGGCCATACTAATCTTCTCTGTATCGTTCCAATTTTAGTATATGTGCTGCCGAAGTGAGCACAGTCGTGTCTGATTCTTTGCAACCCCATGGGCTGTGGCTTGGCAGGCTCCTCTGTCCATGGAATTTTCCATGGCAAGAATACTGGAGTGGGTAGCCATTCCCTTCTTCAGGAGATCTTCCAGTGTAGGAATAGAAGCCAAGTCTCTCACACTGCAGGCATATTCTTTACTGTATGAGCCACCAGGGAAGCCCTAATACTACGTGTTGGGAAAGTGTGTTAGTTGCTCAGTTGTATCTGACTCTTGGTGACCCCATGGACTGTAGCTCACCAGACTCTTCTGTCCACAGAATTCTCCAGGCAAGAATACTGGAGTGGGTTGCCATTCCTTTCTCTGGGGATCTTCCCTACCCAAGGATAGAACCCAGATCTGCATTGCAGGTGGATGCTTTACCATCTGAGACACTTAGAGACATGGTACACTTAAAAATTTAAGAGACCAAATCTCATGTTAAATGTACTTTGTTGCTGTTGTTCAGTAGCTCAGTTGTGTCTGACTCTTTATGACCCCATGGACTGCAGCACGCCAGGTTTCCCTGTCCTTCACCATCTCCCGAAGCTTGCACAAACTCATATCCATTGAGTTGGTGATGCCATCCAACCATCTCATCCCCTGTCGTCCCGTTCTCCTCCTGCCTTCAATCTTTCCTAGCATCAGGATCTTTTCTAATGAGTTTGCTCTTTACATCAGGCTGCTGAAATATTGGAGCTTCAGCTTCAGCATCGGTCCTTCTGATGAATTTTTCTGCTGTATCCCTAGACACAGTAGTCATGTGTGGATGTGAGAGTTGAACCATAAAGAAAGCTGAGGACTGAAGAATTGAAGCTTTTGAACTGTGGTGTTGGGGAAGACTCTTGAGAGTCCCTTGGAGAGCAAGGAGATCAAACCAGTCAATCCTAAAGGAAATCAGTCCTGAATATTCATTGGAAGGACTGATGTTGAAGCTGAAACTCCAATACTTTGGCCACCTGATGCAAAGAACTGACTCATTGGAAAAGACCTTGATGCTGGGAAGGATTGAAGGCAGGAAGAGAAGGAGACAACAGAGGATGAGATAGTTGGATGGGATCACCAACTGGATGGACATGAATTTCAGCACTCTCCGGGAATTGGTGATGGAGAGGGATGCCTGGCGTGCTACAGTCCGTGGGGTTGCAAAGAATCGGACACAACTGAGCGACTGAACTAAACTGATCCCTAGCGATTCACTGTGTATGTCCAAGGAATTGAGATATTTACTTGGAAAACCACAGTATTGTTCATTAAATTTAACACTGGTAAAATAATTTTATCTAATTCATTATCCACATTTCCATTTGTCACTGATACAGTAATGTAATTTTTCCCTTCCTTTTACTGCGTATCCAAATTGGATAAAATATTGCATTTATTTGTCATGATTCTTTAACCTCTTTTATTTGAAACATCATATGTGTATATATTTTTTTAAGATGGGCATTTTTGCAGAATTCAGTCTCTCTTCATCTTCTTTTTCCAATAGAATTTCCTCAGTTTGATTTTGTCTGATGGTCCATCATAGTTAAGCTCAGGTTATTTATCCTCGGCCAGAGTTTAAAACAGATGATATCATATTATTCTCACAGAGACAAGTCCGATCACTAGGTCTGATCATTGTTCCATTTATCCATTGTATAATCATTCCAGTTTCCTTGGGTAATAAATGTCTTTGAGACTATACCCTAAGACCATGCAAGTATTCTGCTTCTCAACAGAAAACACCCTTTGATTTTGCATTCTTGGTGTGTTTTTTTTTTTTTTGTCTGATTCCATCTTTAGTGATTGTAAAAGACTGATTTCCAATGCCAGCCCTCTTTCTCATCTACCAGCTTGTCCTTGGCATTCTACTATAAGTAAGAGCTTTTCTTTTTCATTGACTTTTACTTGATCCATTGATTGTTTATTTGTACAGACTCATGCATTCCAAGTTTTTAGTGGGTTATAATTCATTGCTGTATTTAATAATCATGATGTTCAAAAGGTCTCCCATTTTCTCAATTAGACATCTTTAAGCTGGCTTCTGTAGACCTTGAGACAAGCTCCCATTTATTATATAAGGCTTTCCTTATCTTCTGGCATAACAAGATGTTACATGTTCACTTTTTACCTCCTCCACTCAGCTCTAGTAGGCCAAATTTTTAGGGAGTCCTGATTCACTTTAATGAGACACAAATGTGGACTGTAGGTGAGCTCAGTGAACTGTGGTATCTTTCTTCTCAGCCATTTTAGTTGTCTGAAAAAATATGTGGAAACATATACACATGTACTATACTACAGCATAAAAATATCCCCAGATATAAGCATACAAGAGCCTCTTGATGGAAATGAAAGAGGAGAGTGAAAAAGCTGGCTTAAAACTCAACATTCAAAGATTAAGATCATGACATCCAGTCCCACCACTTCATGGCAAATAGGTGGGGAAACAATGGAAACAGTGACAGACTTTAATTTTCTTGGGCTCTAAAATCATTGTAGATGGTGACTGCAGCCATGAAATTAAGACATTCTTGCTCCTTGGAAGAAAAGTTATGACCAACCTAGACAGCATATTAAAAAGCAGAAACACTACTTTGCTGACAAAGGTCCGTCTAGTCAAAGCTATGGTTTTTCCAGTAGTCGTGTATGGATATGAGAGTTGGACCATGAAGGGAGCTGAGCACCGAAGAATCGATGCTTTTGAACTGTGGTGTTGAAGAAGACTGTTGAGAGTCCCTTGGACGTCAAGGAGCTCAAATCAGTCAATCCTAAAGGAAATCAGTCCTAAATATTCATTGGAAGGACTGATGCTGAAGCTGAAACTCCGATACTTTGGCCACCTGAAGCGAAGAACTGACTCATTAGAAAAGACCCTGATGCCGGGAAAGATCAAAGGCAAGAGGAGAAGGGGACAGAGGATGAAATGGTTGTATGGCATCACTGACTCTAGTGGACATGAGTTTGAGCAAGCTCCGGGAGTTGGTGATGGACAAGGAAACCCGACGTGCTGCAGTCCATGGACAGCAAAGAGTTGGACACAGCTGAGGGACTGAATTGAACTGAACTGATGTTGGGTGCATAAATATTGACAAAAGTTATATCCTCTTGTTGGATTGACCTTTTTATCAATATATAAACATCTTCTTTATTTCTTATTACAGATTTTTTTTCTTAAGGTCTATTTGTCTGATGTAAGTATAGATATCCCTGCTTTCTTTTGGTTTCCACTTTCATGAAATATTGTTCTGCATCCGTTTACTTTTGTGCTGTGTATGTCCTTAAAAGTGAAGTTAAATTTTTGTAGGTTTCACACTGTTGGGGCTTTTTTCTTTTTTAAGATGTATTCACCACTTTATTTTTAAACTTTAATTGAAGTATAGTTGATTTACCACTCTGTGTTTTTTGATTGGAGAAATGTCCATTTACATTTAAAGTAATCGTTGACAAGTATGGATCTACTATTGCCATTTTGTTATATGCTTTTTTCTGTTTTGAAATTCTTTATTTTCTTTCTTCTTCTCTTCCTTTGTAATTGGATGATTTTTCTGTAGTGATATACTTAGATTCCTTTCTCTTTTGTATATCTATTAGAGATTTTTGCTTTGTGTTTCCCATGAGACTTATAAAAATAGCTTTGTAGCAATATTTTTAAGGTGAATAACACTGAAGTTTGAAGGCATAATGAAGATCTCCATTTTACTCTTTCTGCCAAATAATATGTTCATAAATTTGGATTAGGTCTTCTTTTTTCTTTGTCATTGTATGGTTATATATATTTTGAGGTAAAAATGGGTTGATTTTTTTCAACTTGCTTTCAGTTTTATGTCCTCCCACTCATCTTTCTTGATATAAATTGCTTTTATTTTTGAATATTCAGATTAATGTGTTTCTAAATGTCAAAACTATATGAAAGCTATAGGAAACATTAAAATTATGATAGAAATGTCACTCCCCAATGGGAAAGATTTAAAAAATTATATGTGGAATACCAGAGAGAGTTTGTATGCTGATGAAATTAATCTAGCGATAAGGAAGAAAATAATGAGAAAGGGAGAGATGCTACCCGAGAAACTAAATATGTGTTTAAATTTTTTTTTTGAGATTATGAGAGATTGGCATCAGAAAATAAGAAAATAACACTTATACAGAGATTATTATTTCCCAATTACTATTAGAAGGATGTTGTATGGCATAGCTTATTTAACTCTCAGAATAACATTATGATATAGTATTATCATTAAAGCCATCTTATTAAGGAAGAAAGTGGGACCACAGATCAGTTCAATGACTTTCCCAAGGCTTCTCATGCAGTAGAGGACAGAGATATGATTTGAACCCACACAAAATGCTTTTATCTTCCCTGTGGTACATTCAGTGGCTTTTGAGGGCATCATTTCATGAAAGATGAATCATCAGGTTATAGAACGAAATGCGTGTGACCGATTTAATTGTTATTTAAAGGCATCCTTTGATCCTGTCTTATTTTGAAATTGTTCCCCAGGTCCAATTCCTGTGACTTTCATGTGAAGATCAGACAATACTACCAAGTCAGTGATGAGAAACCATTCAGCAATAACAGCATTCGTCATACTGGGTTTGACAAATGACGCACAACTAGAGATTTTGATTTTTGTCTGTTTGTTGGTCACATATATGTTAAGTGTAATTGGGAATCTGACCATAATTTCTCTCATCTTTGTGGATCCTCATTTAAAAACAGCTATGTATCTTTTTCTTCAAAATTTCTCTTTCTTAGAAATCTCATTTACAACGGCCTGTGTGCCCTCATACCTCCACATCATATCAAGTGGGGACAAATTTATCACCATCAATGCCTGCTTTAGCCAAATCTTTTTTATTGTCTTTTTTGCAGCTACAGAATATTTCCTCTTGACTGTGATGTCTTATGACCGCTACGTGGCCATCTGCAAACCCCTTCACTACATGACCATCATGAACAGCAGAGTCTGCAGGAGCCTCATTCTCTCTTGTTGGGTATCTGGATTCTTGATTATCCTTCCACCCCTTGGCCTGAGTGTCCACCTGGAATTCTGTGACTCTTTTATTGACCATTTTTTCTGTGATGCTTCTCCAATACTGAAGAATGCATGTTCAGATACATGGTTCATAGAGCAGCTGGTTATATTCTGTGCTGTATTGACCTTTATAGTGACCCTTGCATGCATAGTTCTGTCCTACATATACATTATTAGGACAGTTCTAAGATTACCCTCTGCTCAGGAAAGGAAAAAAGCCCTTTCCACGTGTTTTTCCCACACGATTGTGGTTTCCATCACCTATGGCAGCTGCATTTTTATGTATGTGAAACCTTCAGCTAAGGATGAAGTGGCCCTTAATAAGGGAGTTTCTCTGATGACTACATCTATTGCCCCTATGTTGAACCCTTTCATTTATACCCTGAGGAATAAACAAGTAAAGCGGTCTTTCCATGACATTCTTAAAAGGTTAATATTTTATTCAACAAAGTAGTAGAACAGTACACCGGAAACTCTAAAGTAACACATCTGTCATTGGTATGTGGATGGCAATTTGTGCCATGAGAGTGACATATTTGGGCAAGCATTAAAGAAAACTGAGAATATCTAAGAAAGAATCCTGATGGGACTAACATTATGTAGATAAGCATTTTTCTACTCCTCTGAAACTGCTAACCCTTTCTATATCTGCCCAATCTGCAATTTAACAATTCCACTTAGCATTCTCAAATTCATTAGTTTTGCACATGTAACCTATTCTGGACATATCACTGCTTTTTCCTCTTTGCAATAAAATCTGTTATGAAGTGCCTTTATTTTTCAAGAGAAGTACATCAACTTTCAGGAAATGTAAGCAGCCTTAATTTTAACTTTAAGCTTTTCAGTGTTGCTTCACAATAAATAATATGTTAATTTGTATAACTTAGAATGTTTTAATTTCCCTTCCTATCTGAATGTACTAAAATGATGATAGAAACAACTGGCCACCCCCTTGGCAATACATAAAAATTGTAACTACATAGTCTTTAGAGTTTATGGGTATATTTCCTTCTCCTCTAGTAACTTGTGTAAGAACACTTTAAAAAGGCAGATACCAAGCAAAAATCATTGGCTTAAAGCATCAGAGGGTGGTGAAACAGTAAAGATCTGAAAGTCCAGGAATCTGCAAAGGGCAGAACTGTTGAAGGGTGAGCTGAATGTATGTAGCTACTTTTGGCTTTTAGAGGTCTTTTCAGAGTCGTGGCTGTGGTGGGTTAATGGTTATTTCATATTCTTCAGTCTCATTTCCTCATCATGAGATGTAATTTACTTCCTCTCCCCTTTAACCTACCTGGGTCTATGTTTTTGATCATGAGAGTGTGGTAGAAGTGAAGTTGTATGACTTAAGAGATAAGAAGCTTTGCAACTTCTACCTTCTTTTCTGGGAACACTCTCCCGGGGTGGGGGTGGGGGGAATCCAGGTGCCAAATGAAAAGTCTGAAAACCTTAATCTTGCCAAGCGGTGAGGAAACCTAAGCTAGCGTCATGGAAAGACCATAAAAAGATGCCTGGGCAGCCCATCTCTTCCAGGCCTCTCAGCTGTGGTGTCAGACACCTGAATGAAGATGCCATTTTAGATAAACAGTCCACTGCAGGCCTCTTGTCATTCCGACCCAAGTTATTGTCTGATTATAGCTCAGTGACAGACTCAAGTGAGAACTGAAACTGTGTCCCCATAAAACTGAGTTCCCTTGCCAAGTTAATGATTAAACTCTCTATCCAAAACTTGATTTCCTTTCTTTTCTCACCCTTGTTCACTTTGGGACTGAAGAGTATCAAAGAAAAGGGGACAAGCAGGACCCCAAGGGGCACTCCAGGGTCAAAGCCGTTCTCTGTTCCATGTTTCTTGTTTGTAGAGAAAGGCATTGATCTCCTAGATCTTCCCTGAGCTCCAAAGAGCAGACTTGAGAAGTTACTAATTAGGGAGTGAGGGGATGGGGAAAGATAAACATTGCAGGAAGAGGGATCATTTCCAGGGCCCAAATACGGGCTCTTGTCCAACACTCAGAAATGAATTGTCTGAGGAGACATATGCACTAGCAAAGCAAGAGACTGTATTGGGAAGGGGTGCTCAGGCGGAGGGCAGGAGGGTAAGGGAACCCAGGAGGACTGCTCTTCCATGTGGCTTGTAGTCTCGTTTTATGGAGCTGGGATTAGTTTCTGGGTTGTCTTTGGCCAATCATTCTGACTCAGGGTATTTCCCGGTGGCACATGCGTTGTTTAGCCAAGATGTATTCCAGCAAGGAGGATTCTGGGAGGTGGCAGGACACATGGTATCTCCTTTTGACCTTTCCTGAGCTCTTCTGGTTGGCGGTGGCTTGTTAGTTCCGTGTTCCTTATTAGGACTCCTGTCATAAAATAACTCATGCAAATGATTACTCAGTCATTTCCTCAGTGCACAAATGCCTCCCCTAGAAGTCCTAAAGGTAGCTCTGGAGAATCCCCCTGCTCCTCATTTCCCTGCCTGCTTTTTTGCTTGCTTTCTTGCCACACAACTCTCAGCCCGCTGCCATCAGGCAGCTCACGGTCAGTCCCTGCTGGCCTCAGATTGCCACCAGCCTACACCTGGTGATGTTCCCTCATCTTCAGAGAAGATGATGAGAGGATATGGAGCCATATCAAAGGTTCAGAAACTGCTAAGGATCTTCTATTTCTGTTTTGTATATAAGTTCATATGTATTTTTTTTTTTTTTTTAGATTCCTCATGTAAGTGATATTACATGAAATTTGTTTTTCTCTGTCGGGCTTACTTCACTTAGTATAATAATCTCTAGGTCCATCCATGTTGCTGCAAATAGCAGTATTTCATTCTTTTTTTAATGGCTGATTTATATTCCATTTCCTATATATATATATGTCTTCTTAGACCAATTGTTTGTAGATGGACACTTGGGATGCTTCATTTGTCTTAGATGTTGTAAATAGTCATGCTCTGAATATCAGGGAACCTGTGTCTTTTCAAATTATGGTCTTCTCTGGGTAAATGTTGTGGAGGGGAATTGTAGGATCATATGATAACTCCATTTTAAGTTTTCTGAAGAAATATATTTTTTGGTTATTTTAGATGTATATATATGGGTTTCCCATAAAGAACCTGCCTGCCAGTGCAGGAGATGTCAGAGACATGGGTTGGATCCCTGGGTTGGGAAGATCCCCTGGAGAAGGGCATGGCAACCCACTCCAGTATTCTTGCCTGAAGAATCCTGTGAACAGAGGAGCCTGGCAGGCTACAGTTGATGGGGTTGCAAAGAGTCAGACACGACTTAGTGACTCAACGGCAGCAACAACACCACCTCTCTGCATGTCATCTGTCTCAGAAACCCAGGTTAATGTCTCCTTATTTTATTTTTCATGATTTGGCAAACTTGGTGCTGTGTTGGGGGGCTCCACCTGGTGGGATCTCAACACTTCACAAGGAGAAAGGATAGCTTCATATCCTTGGGGCAGGGAACATACCCTTCAGGGATGTTTGTGGAAATGATTAAAAGTGGAAAAGCTAATGTAATCAGTTCCTGTGAAGTTTTAAAAATATCATCTAATAGAAAGGATTTGAAATTTCTAACAACTCTAGTCAATAGGAGTAAATGGGAGCCAAGTTTGGAATTTAAAGCTTTCTAGTAGTACAAAAATTGAAATAAAATAAGAAAAGTGAATTTAAATTGCATATTTTCTTTATATCAATATATTTAGCATAATGCATTCATAATAATGTCATTAATAAACCATAATAAAAAGAATATGAAAAAGAATATGTATATATATTCATAACTTAATCACTTTGCTGTGTACATGAAACTAATATGATGTTGTAAATCAACTGTATACCAATTAGAAAATAAAGAAAGGAAGCATCAATTATCTGCTTGGAAGTTATGGCAGGGAAGATAAATCTAGAACATTTGATTATTTTTTTCTCCTCATTAGCATGAATATTAAAACATTATTTAATGTTCATCATTATTATTATAAAATATTATTTAATAGATACTGGCAAAAAGCATCTCATGAGAGACTTTCTTTTGCCAAGTAGTTCCTAAAAATGTTCTCAGAGTTCCTGTTGTAATTTCTTTGCTTACATTATAATGTCTGTTTAAATGATTCTCTTTGTAAAAGTATAAAAGTCGATATTTCAGCCAAAGTTGTCATGCAAAGCTCTATGCCTGACACTGTCCTCAAAGACGGGTATAGAGGAGAGTGCAAGGTATTTGAATTCCTTTCCCAAGTGGAACTTATAGTTGGTGGTAAGTGAGGGGAAGACAGATAATTTCAGAATTTGTTGATTACTAGGAAGAAGATGAAAAACAGCTGGTGCAAATTTTAGTAACTAAATGATGAGTGAAAGTGAAGTCACTCAGACGTGTCCGACTCTTTGACCCCATGGACTGTAGCCCACCAGGCTCCTCCATCCATGGGATTCTCCAGGCAAGAGTACTAGAGTGGGTTGCCATTTCCTCCTCCAGGGAATCTTCCCGACCCAGGGGTCGAACCCGGGTCTCCCGCATTGTAGGCAGACGCTTTACCGTCTGAGCCACCAGGGAAGTCTCAACTAAATGATGAGGGGCCTCACTAAATCTGATGATCAGGGGAGGACCTAGAAATAGGTGACCTTTGAACCAAGCCCACAGTGACAATGGAGAAGGCAATGGCATCCCACTCCAGTACTCTTGCCTGGAGAATCCCACGGACGGAGGAGCCTGGTAGGCTGCAGTCCATGGGGTCGCTAAGAGTCCGACATGACTGAGCAACTTCACTTTCACTTTTCACTTTCATACATTGGAGAAGGAAATGGCAACCCACTCCAGTGTTCTTGCCTGGAGAGTCCCAGTGACAGGGGAGCCTGGTGGGCTGACGTCTATGGGGTGGCACAGAGTCAGACATGACTGAAGCGACTTAGCAGCAGCAGCAGCACAGTGACAAGAGGCATCCAGGAGCATGCAGACAGGAGAAGAATAACCTAGGAAGATGGCTCAGTGTGTGCAATGGCTCAGAGCAGGGCTTCCTTGAGGATCAGAGAGAAAACCAGATATTAGGGAGTGGTCAGAGAGAGAATGATTGGAGATGGTTAGGAAGCGATGACTCATGAATAATAAGAAGTACTGTTGCATTTTAATAGGGAGATACATGGACTAATCTACCTTTTAAAAATGTCTCTCCAGCTTCCACAGAGGAAAATGTTTAGAGAGGGGATGAGAGGGTACACTGAAGATCAGTTGACGGAGAGGATGGGGATTTTGCTCCGTGTGCTGGCATTGGTAAGCTGTTGCTGGATTAGAGATGTATTTTAACGTAGAAAATACAGTATTTGCCGATGTACTGGTGTGAGGAAGAAGGAAAATAGGGAGCCAAATATATCTCTTAAGTTTTATATTGAATATCTGGCTGACATTGTTGCTAAAACTGAGATAAAGGGGAGGAAAATCGGTGGGAAACTGAAGAATTTCATTTTGTGAGTGTGAAAGGAGGCATTTGACATACAAAAAGAATTCATATATACATATTCTATCTATCGCATCACCATCATCATTATCATCACCTGAGCTTCAATAAGAATTAGATGTCACTGAAATAATGTGATTAGTAAGGTCACCTTGGGACAGTATGTAATATAAATGCAAGAGGGCAGTATGGTCTTTTATTTATTTATTTTTTTTTGATAATTTGTGTAAGAGAAGTACACTGAGGAGGGAGGACTGAGCTAAGGATTTCAAGGGTGTGGTAATAAAGAAGCTAAGAGTAAAAAAGAGTTTTTGAGAACCTGTTTAAGAGTAATTGAGTTTGAAATAAGTGAAGATTAATGAATGGTTACTGCATTTGATATCAAGGAAGTGACTATTTCTTTTGATAAAAGAATATTTGATGGTATAGTACTGTGAAGGCGAGATTGATGTAGAAAGAATAGTGAAAGGAAGGGTCGCTATTTAACATATATTGTTTCAGTTATGCAACATGAATATGATCTAGAGCTCTGCTGTACAATATAGTGTCTATAGTCAGCAATACTTAAAAATTTAAGAGTAGAACTCATGTTGTGTTCTTACCAGAATATAAAATCTAAATAGAGGAGTGGGAAACATTAATTTCTAAAAACAATCCAAGTACTTCCTGTGAGAAAGGAAGAGCAGGTAGGAAGCAAAGAGATGAAAACAGACTGAAAATTCTTTGGAGGAAATTTGCTGTTAAATGGAGGAAAGAAAAATATGGAGCGATAGATAGGCAGTAAGGTAAAATGAGGGTTTTTCTTTAAATTCTTATATGGAAATAATTTTAAATTTACAGAAAACTTGCAAAATTAGCAATTACGTCAAGAATATGTGAATATCCAGGTGTACCCATTGTTAATATTTTCCCCATTTACTTTGCTATTTGCTGTCTAATTTTCTTCATAATTCTCTTCCCTGATGGCTCAGATGGTAAAGAATCTGCCTGCAATGCAGGAGACCCGGGTTCAATCCCTGGGTCGGGAAGATCCCCTGGAGAAGGGAATGGCAATCCCCTCCAGTATTCTTGCCTGAAGAATCCCATGGACAGAGGAGTCTGGTGGCCTATAGTCCATGGGGTTACAAAGAGTCGGACACGACTGAGTGCCTAACACTTTTGCTTTTTCTCTTCATGATAATTTTTTCATGATATATTTGAAGGAAAAATATTTTCATCACGGCCCTTTACTGCTGCATCCCTAGACATTTACTGTGTAAGTCCAAAGAATTGATATTTACTTGCAAAATCAGAGTACTGTTTAGTAAATTTAACACTGATAAAATAATTTTACCTAATTCGTCACCCACATTTCCATTTTGCACTAACCCAATATTATAATTTTTTGTTCTCTTTTACCTAGTATCCACATTGGATAAAATATTAGATTTAGGTGTCATGATTGGCCGCTTATATTTGGTACATCATGTGTGTATATATTTTAAAGATGTACATTTTTGTAGAAAGCAGTTTCTCGTCACTTCCTTTTTTTTTTTTTTTCGTCACTTCCTTTTTTCAATAGAATTTCCTCAGTTTGCTTTTCTCTGATGATCCTTCATAGTTATATTCAGTTTATTTATCCTCGGCCAGAGTACTATCAGTTCAGTTCAGTCGCTCAGTTGTGTCCGACTCTTTGTGACCCCGCGGACGGCAGCATGCCAGGCTTCTCTGTCCGTCACCATCACTTGTCTATCACCGTTAGAGTACTGTTCCCATGGTATTTTATTGTTCTCAAAGGGACACTGCTGATCACTATGTCTGATTGCTGTCTGCCTTTTCCGTTGTATAATCATAACAGTTCCCTTAACTAATAAGCAGTCTATGGGAGTATACCTTATGACCATGCAAGTATTCTACTTCTCAACAAAAATTTCCCCTCAGTTTTGCATTTCTTGATGTTTTTTTTCCTGATTCAGTCTTAAGTGATTCTAAAAGACTGACGTTCAACTCTGACAATCAACGTGTATTTATTTGCTTATTCCTATAATAGATATAAAACAACGTCAGCCTAACTTTGCCCAAAATTTTGATTTTACCACCAAAATCTCAAACTTAGAACTTTCTTTTTTTAATAAAAATAGTTCAGGATTTATTTACAATTCTTCCTGCCCTCCTTTCAGACTGAGACTGAAGATGTATGGTTAGGTAATTTCTCTCTCTCTCTTATCTCGGTTTTATTGAGCTATAATTGACATATAACATTGTATTAGTTTTAGGTATATAACATAGTGATGATATTTTGCATATTTGATATTATAAAATGATTTCCATAAGTTTGGTCAAGTTTACCACTTCACATTTTTTCCATATTTCATTGTGGCTGGAAAAGATATTTGATATGATTTCAACGTGCTGAACTTTGTTAATAATTGTGGCCTATAATAATTAAAAGTTTATTAATAATTGTGTTTAATAATAATTGTGGTCTTTCCTAAAGAATATTCTATTTTTGCTTGAAAAGAATGTGTATTCTGCCCCTTTGGGATGGAAGCTTCAGTAAACATTAAGTCCATCTGGTCTAATGTGTAGTTTCAGTTTAATGTTTCAATATTGACTTTCTGTCATGATGATCTATCCATCCATGATTGATAGTGGGGAATTAAAATCTCCTACTATTATTGTATTGCTGTCTATTTCTCCCTTTAGGTCTGTTGGGTCCCGTGTTGGGTGCATAAATATTTACAAATGTTATATTCTTTTATTTGATTGACTTTTTAATCAATATATAAACATCTATCTCTTATTACAGACTTTTTATTAATGTCTGTTTGATATAAGTGTAGATACCTCTGCTTTCTTTTGGTTTCCATTTTAATGAAATATCATTCTCTAATACTTTCAGGCTGTATATGACCTTAAAAGTGAAGTGAAAGTTTTGTAGGCCTCATACATACAATTAGGGCTTTTTGTTTTTAAGATGTATTCAGCTACTTTATTTTTTAAATTGAGATATAGGTGATATACCACTCTATTTTGTTTTTGTTTTGTTTTTTGACTCTGGCTTTTGATTGGAGAAATGTCCACTGAAATTCAAAATAATTGTTAAGTATCAACTTAGTATTACCATTTTGTTATGTTTCCTTCTGTTTTGTAATTCTTTTTTCCTTTTGTCTTCTCTTGTTTGCTCCCTTTGTGACTGGATGATTTTCTGTAGTGATATACTTAGATTTCTTTCTCTGTCTCTTTTGTGTATCTATTACAGGTTTTTGCTTTGTGCTTACCCTAAGACTTATAAAAAAACTTATATTTGTAACAGTCTATTTTAAGTGAATAACAACATAAATTTGAAGGCATAATCTCAGTTTTATTCTTCCTCCAAAACAATATGTTGATAAATTTGGATTAGTTCTTTTTCTTCTCTGTCATTGTAATGGTTAAGGTATTTATTTGAGATAGAAATGGGTTAATTTTTTTCAAATTGCTTTCAGTTTTATGTCCTCCCTCCCATCTTTCTTAACTGAAATTGTTTTGTTTCTGAACGTCTAAATTAACATGTTTCTAAGTATCAAATCTCTGTGAAAACTATATGAGACATTATGATAGAAGTGTATGATAAATGTATGATAAAAATTGTATGTGGAAAACCAGAAAAAATTTGTATGCTGATGAAATTAATCCTGAGGTGTGGAAGAAAATACTGATGGAACAAATCTACCCAAAAAGCTAAAGGCATTTTTTATTTCTTGTGAAGGCTGAGTTTTGCATATATATTCACCAGTGAACTTAATTAATAAACATGTAACTTGCTAAGATTATAGTACCTATGTTATGTAATAAATCTAGTAATGCATGGAGTAAAGACTAACTTTTTAAATAAGAATTACAATTTATGTGTGAGAGAATCTGATCCATGAGTTTCTCATGCAGGAAAAATTTTGTTGCTGTGTTTAGATTTATTTTAATTAACAGTATTTCAATTTTCTATTTCTAAAAACATTTAGATATCTTCTTCTTTACATGCCATAGACAATTTCTAATCATCATATTTATTAACCCAGAATTATAATGTATAAAAAAGCTAAATGCATTTTTGAGATTATCAAATTGGCTCTAGAAAATAAAAAATTCCACTTATATAGTGCTTATCATCTCCTATGTATCATTGTAAGATTGTTATGCTTTATCTCATTTAACTCTCACAATAATGCTACAATGTACTATTATCATTGAACTCATCTTATTAAGGAGGAAATTGGGAGCACTGATTGGTTAAGTGACTTTCCCAATGTTGCTCATATAGTAGATGACAGAGATATGATTTGAAACTGCAAAAAATCCTGCTAGCTTCTGTTTGGTGTATCAGCTCTTCTGTGGTACATTCAGTGGAGTTTGAGGTCATCATATAATGAAAGATGAATTATCAGGTTATAGAAGGAAATGCATGTGATTGGTTTAAATGTTACTTGTAGTTATTTTGATCCTGTGATATTTTGAAATTGTTCCTCGGATCCAATTTCTATGTTTTTTATCTGAAGACTGGGCAATACTACAGAGTCAGTGATGAGAAACCATTTAGCAATAACAATGTTCATCATACTGGGTTTGACAAATGACCTACAACTAGAGATTTTGGTTTCTATCTTCCTGTTGGTCACATATATGTTTAGTGTAATTGGGAATCTGACCATAATTTCTCTCATCTTTGTGGATTCTTGTTTTAAAACAGCTATGTATTTTTTTCTTCAAAATTTCTTTTTCTTAGAAATCTCATTCACAATGGCCTGTGTGCCCAAATACCTCTACATCATATCAAGTGGGAACAAAACCATCACCACCAATGCCTGTTTCAGCCAGATCTCTTTTATGGTCCTCTTTGGGGCTACAGAATTTTTTCTCTTGGCTGTGATGTCCTATGACCACTATGTAGCCGTCTGCAAACCTCTGCATTATATGACAATCATGAGAGTAGAGTCTGGAAATCTTATCCTCTGTTGTTGGGTATCTGGCTTCTTGATTATCCTTCCACCCCTTGGCCTGAGTCCCTACCTGGAATTCTGTGACTCTGTTATTGACCATTTTTTCTGTGATGCTTATCCAATACTGAAGAATTTATGTTCTGATACATGGTTCTTAGAGCATCTGGTTATATTCTGTGCTGTGTTGACCTTTATGGTGACCCTTGTGTGTGTAGTTCTGTCCTACATATGTATCATTGGATGATTCTAAGTTTATCCTCTGCCCAGGAAAGGAAAAAAGTCTTTTTCCATGTGTTCTTCCCACATGATTGTGGTTTCCATCACCTATGGCAGTTGCATTTTTATGTATGTGAAACCTTCAGCCAAAGATGAAGTGGCCATTAGTAAGGGAGTTTCTCTGCTCACTATATTGTTGCCCTTGAGAAATAAATTTCTCATTTATCCCCTGAGAAATAAACAGGTTAAGTGCTCTTTCTATGGCATTCTTTTTTTTATTTTTTATTTTTTTTATGGCATTCTTAAAAGATTTGCATTTCATGCAAAGAAGTAGTAGAACAGCATACTGGGAATACTGGGAATTCAAGCTCAAATCGTGCTCTCACTCCCCCTGCTGCAGCAGGGTCCCTAATAGAGCCTTGCCTGAAAAAAAAAAAAGAAAATCAAAGATATATCATGAGAATGTAGATGGAAATTGAAGTCATGAGAATGACACATTTTGATAGGCATGAAACAGAGTTGAGAAGAAAGAATGCTGAAGGACCCAGCATAAGGGCATGAGCATTTCTCTTCTTCTCTGAAACTGCTAAAACCTCTCTCTTCTTAATTTGGAATTCAGCCAATTCTTCTTAGTCATTTCAAATATGCGTCTCTCATGAGACTTGTGTGTCACTTTTGGTATGTATCACTTCTTTCCCATTTTTGCTATACATTCTATTTTGAGGAGTCTTCCCTTTTCAAGAGGAAAATACATGAACTTTCAGGAAATGTAAAGCTCTCTTCTTCCTCAGACCAGCCTTGTCAATATGTTGCAATATAGCCTTTGAAGATTATTGATAGATGTCCTCCTTGAGTAATTGCTCAGAGAACAACTAGAAAAGCCAAAATACAACACAAAAACCATTGGCTTAAAGTAATCAGGTTGCTGCTGAAACAAGATTCTGCAAATGGTGGAACAGTTGAAGAGGCAGTTGATTGTATGCAGCTACTTTTGCCCTTAGAGGCATTTTCAGATTTATGGCTGTGATGGATTAAAGATTGCTTCAAATTATTTAATGTCAGCTTCTCCATCAGGGCACAAAAGTTTTCTTTTCTCTGTTTTGGCTTGGCTGGGTTTATACTCTGCTAATCTATAATCTGTGATGAGAGTGTAGTAGAAGTGATGCAACAATGGTTGATCAGTCTACAATAGCCCCACCACTGGGGTCCTTGAAATTAACTGTCATTTCAGGATTTTGGACCATCTGCAATTGACATTTGTGCACCGATTGACACAAAGCCACCCAGTAATCAGCTGGTAATCAAAATATGTGATGAACATTTTACATACTCAAGTGTTTATAGCTGATACTCTGAATGTCTTTTGGAACTAAGTGTTTTAAGTAGGTGAAATATTTCTACTGTTTATATGGGATGTTCCCAATAAGCAACTCCCACCATTTGGATAATGGTAATGATATGAATGCATAACCTGAGTGCATGACCTATCAAGTGGTTGATGCATATAATAAATAAATATAAATGAAAGCAAATGTGCTCAAGAAAATCATCCAAATAATTTTACAGACTGCTCTCCAATCAAGTAAGTTAGTCTTTTTTTCCTTTCTTTGGTAGAGGGAGGTATTTATCTGTTATTCATTGTGATAAATGAAGTTCAGGCATTTCCTTTGCAATACATGGTAGGAAATATTCAGTTCTAGAGAAAAGTGAAAGTGAAAGTCCCTCAGTTGTGTCTGACTCTTTCGACCCCATGGACTGTACAGTTCATGAGATTCTCCAGGCCAGAATACTGGAGTGGGTAGGCTTTTCTTTCTCCAGGGGATCTTCCCAACTCAGGGATGGAACCCAGGTCTTCCTCATTGCAGGTGGATTTATTACCAGCTGAGCCACAAGGGAAGCTCCCCAGTTCTAGAGAAACATACCACTAAAATAGCACTTTTTCTCCACTCCATTTCATAAATTACATTCAAGCAACAACTGCGTTAGAATACAAATAGATATGAATGACATTTTGCATTTTGACTAAAATGTCTTAGTTTTGAACACATTCCTGAAACTTTGATAGTAGCGTCTAAATTTTTTTGTAGGACCAAAGTACTATTTATTTATTTGGCTCTGCTGGGTCTTAGTTTATGGTGCATGGGATCTTTGATCTTTAGTTGAGGCATAGAAGATCTAGTTCCCTGATCAGGATTTGAACCTGAGACCTCTGCATTGGGAAAGCAGAGTCTTAGCCACTGGACCACCAGGAAACTTTCAAAGTGCTGTTTTTAAGTCTTACCCATAATTACCATTTCTTTCCTTTCATTTCATAATTACCAGAGTACATGAAAGTAAAATTTATATTCTTAATAAAGTAGCAGACTGTTGTATGATTAATATTTTTGTTTACTGTTTTCGCCATTTATTTTAGTTTAACTACTACCTTCTAATTTGCTTAACACGCAAGCATTTGAATATGTCTTTTAAAAGGGTCTTCAAATTTGTCTTTTGTGTGGCCAGTCTTCTGAGGTGTTCTTTTATTTTATGATCATATTTAAATGTCTGATTTCTTAAGATGTAAAATTTGCTTTTCTGTCTTGTTTCAGGGTTTCCCCAATGGCTAAGTGGGTAAAGAATCTGCCTGCAATGCAGGAGACACAGGAGACTTAGGTTCGATCCCTGGGTTGGGAAGAACCCCTAGAGAAGGAAATGGCAACTCACTCCAGTATTCTTACCTGAAAAATCCCATGGACAGTGGAGCCTGGCAGGCTGCAGTCCATGGGGTCACAAAAGTGGATATGACTGAGCAACTGAGCACATCTTGTTTCAGCATTCTTGGAGATATCTATCTTTCTCTAGTATAGGAAATATACTATTATTTCCTTTTGTTAATCTTCTCTCCACATGTAACACTTATCTAGATTTTGACATCTGCATTTGTTTTTTGGTGCTTATCTATCTACCTACCTACCTATTTATTGTTTTCCATTATCAACTTATGTCTTGTTTTCTACCGCTTTCAGTTCAGTTAAGTTCAGTCACTCAGTAGTATCTGACTCTTTGTGACCCCATGGACTGCAGCATGCCAGGCTTCTCTGTCCATCACCAGCTCCTGGAGCTTACTCAAACTCATGTCCATTGAGTCAGTGATGCCATCCAACCATCTCATCCTCTGTCATCCCCTTCTCCTCTCGCCTTCAATCTTATCAGGGTCTTTTCAAAAGAGTCAGTTCTTTGCATCAGGTGGCCAAAGTATTGGAGTTTCAGCTTCAGCATCAGTCCTTCCAATGAATATTCAGGACTGATTTCCTTTAGGATGGCCTGGTTGGATCTCCTTGCAGTCCAAGGGACTCTCAAGAGTCTTCCCCAACACCACAGTTCAAAAGCATCAATTCTTTGGTGCTCAGTTTTCTTTATGGTCCAACTCTCACATCTATACATGACCACTGGAAAAACCATAACTCTGACTATATGGGACTTTGTCAGCAAAGTATATTTGTTTACTTTTCTGTATCAGAGACATTATTTATTAAAAAATTAGCTTTTTAATATGTTTATGTTGGTCATAGCTTTTCTTCCAAGGAGCAAAAATCTTTTAATTTCATGGCTGCAGTCACCAATCTGCAGTGGTTTTTGAGCCCCCCAAAATAAAGTCTCTCGCTGTTTCCATTATTTCCCCATCTACTTGCCATGAAGTGTTAGGACTGGATGCCATGATCTTAGTTTCCTGGTTGTTGAGTTTTAAGCCAACTTTTTCACTCTCCTCTTTCACTTTCATCAAGAGGCTCTTTAGTTCTTCTTCAGTTTCTGTCATAAGGGTGGTGTCATCTGCATATCTGAGCTTATTGATATTTCCCCTGGCAATCTTGATTCCAGCTTGTGCTTCATCCAGCCCAGCGTTTCTCATGATGTACTCTGCATGTAAGTTAAATAAGCAGGGTGACAATATACAGCCTTGACGTACTCCTTTCCCGATTTGGAACCAGTCTGTTGTTTATCTACTGCTTTATGGAAGGGTTTATCAGATCTGATCTTCTAGCTCATTATTTTTGTTTTAGTTCTTTCTTTCCTGGTATTAGTCTCATCTTTATTTCATTTATGTTTTTCAGCAGTATTTTTTACCTAGTTATTTTTATAATGTTTTATCCTTCATTTTATCAGTATCTTTCCCATCTTTTTGAGGAATTATGCTTATTTTAAGCTCTTGATGTTTCTGTTCTTTGGATCATATATTGTCTTTTGTGTAATCCTGTCCCCAGCCCGTACTGTATCCCACAGTGGATGCATTCCTCAGAAGGATAGTTCTTTTGGCTTCTGAACTCATGACCTCGGCATAGCTTCAGCTATCCTGTCCAGTGATGTGTGTGGGCTGAAGCTTAAGCCCTGGTCTGTGACCTTCTGGATGAATTTAAAACCACTACAATATTGTAAAGTAATTAGCCCCCAACTAAAATAAATAAATTTAAAAAATAAATAAATAGATGAAAAATAAATAAATAAATAAATTAACCACTCTTTCCTCAAATGAAAATCCTTCTCTTATTGATATATTTTTCAAATATCTTTAAATCAAGAAATAAATCAACATAGACTATAATAAAAAAAAAATAAAGAAATGACAAAGCTGATCCTCAGGTCAGAATGTCCAAGCCATTATAGAACAGTTCTTACTGTACTTGGCTTCTTAAAAAGTTCTTTTTAAAAATTTTAAATTTTATCTTAAACTCTTTGCAAGAAGCAAAATTCAGAAAAGACCATCTGTTTAGATTTGTAATTCATAAGTCCACAACCTTTGGGGATTTTGGGGAGAGGATAGAGGAATAAATGCCCAGTGTTTTTATTATCTCCTCACCCTAGCACTGCTCTGATATTATCTTGAGAATACTAGGTAGGTAAAGCTGTTTCTTTTGATTCTTGTCTACAGTGGTGACAGGAGAGATAAAACCTACCAACCTACACATTTAGACATTGAACATTCCAAAAGTTCAACTGCAGAATCAGTAAATTAATTCCTTTGTGTTGTGACTTGAGTCACATACCCAGTAAGTATTGACATAAAGCTAGCAATATGAACAGTTTCAGAGGAGCATGACCTGTCTTTTTATTTCTCACAAGTACATTTAAAAGGTGATGCATTCCTTCCAAAATTCATTTCTAAATGTTTATATTATGAAGGCTGGGTGAAGCCCTGGCTAGTGTCCTTGTACTTTGATTTACACCAGGTACCCTTCTTCTTCATCTCATTTATACTCAGAGATACCCAGGTCACATGGGGTTGATGGTAGCCTAGTTCTAACAGTCTGCTGCCAAGTGTTCTGCCTTGCTTTATCAAATGTGTGAATAATCTAGCTATCCAAGGAGGCAAGTGGACATAAGAGGAATGGAAATAAGCTGGTCTTGTTGCACAGGGATTTCAAGTAGAATGACCAGCATTTTTACAGTCCTGCTTATGTTAAACCAATCAATTTCATGCTTATTCTTCCTAGTTAAGCCTGAGTTTCTTGAAAAGGACATTGATTATCATTACCATACTGTTATAATGGATGTATTTCTTAAACATAATAAATAATGACTTAAAAATTTTATGCCTATTATTTTATTTAATACTCAAAACTACCCTATAAGATAGACAGTATATTATCCACATTTTAGAGTTGAGAAAAATAAGCTTTAGTCAGGTGAAAATCTGGGATTTGAATTAAAACCTGTATTTTCAACCACTATATGGCATTATCTTCCATTTCACCATGGGCTTTTGTAGAAATGTGGATATGGGGGAAGTTAATGATTCAGATGTGACTATTTGAGAATATGTCTCTATTAGTTAATAATTCAGTGAACTTGGAATAAATTAAAAGGCATCACTAATCCCTAGCTTGGACTTTCCTGTAGCTCAAATGGTAAAGAATCTGCCTGTGATACAGGAGACCAGGGTTCAATACCTGGGTTGGGAAGTTCCTCTGGAAAAGGGAATGGCAATCCACTCCAGTATTCTTGCCTGGAGAACTTCAAGGACAGAGAAACCTGGTGGGCTACAGTCAGTGGGGTCGCTAAGAGTCAGGCATGACTGAGTGACTAACACAATCCTTAGCTTAGCCATCAAGGAAACCCAGATATTCAAAATTGCCGTGGCTTACAAAGAAGGCCATTTATTAAAAATATTATACACTCTTCACTATCTTCTGTGGTTTTGGAAATTTTCTCTCATGATCAGGCTGGTACAGTTTTTTCCTTAAGTGACTGAGAAGCATAATTCCATGCAACATTATTACCACATATAAAACATGTGAATACATCAGATGATGCCCATTTGCATCTCAATCAGCATTCTGCAATGAATTAGGGTGTTACTAAACTATGTATAAATAATCAACTTTCCAAAATGTCCTAAGTTCCATTGACGTTGAGTTCCTACCATCACCTCTTCAAATTCAATTTGTTGTTACCTAAAATCCATGTGTGGAATTCTTGGTAGGGTAGTGTGTTCCCAGTTGGTGGTGAAGATTCACAATTTGGAATGTTCTATATGTAAAACTGTGTGATACTTTATATTTTTTTCACTTTATGAAACAGGTATCCATGGGTTATGTAAAAAAAGCAAAAATTTGGGGAAAAGTTGAAAGAATGCAGCCATATCACAAAATTTGTCCTTTATAATACCTAACGAAAGTAAACAAAAAGATGAAAATTAAATTGTGATTGAAAAAAATTTTTTCAAAGACTACCAAAGAGAGAGAGAGATAGAGTGGGTGACTCAGCCATTAACTTAGAAAGATGTCAGCTATGAAAAGCAACAACAGGTAAGAGGATGTAAACCTTGCCTCTAGAACTCTAACCACAACTTCTAGAAAATGAATGTGTAAGTTGACAAAATCTTGAGAGTTTTTGCTTCATTTGGAGAAAAGTGGACCTAATTTACAGGAGGATGGTAGTTTCAATGGCTACAGTTGTAAGATAAACGAAAAAGAGAAGGAGAATAAAAAATATTTTTGCTTTAATAGAAGCATGGCTCCACAGCTCCATAATGAAGAACAGATTTCTTTAGAAACAATGCTCATAGCATCACTTCCTTTCTTAAAACATCTCTTGAGTCACCGATGTCCAGTTTACTCCAGAAAACAGCTAATTCTTTCCAGTTGTTCTTTTTAGACATTCTCATTCATTCTTCTCTATTAACACTTTACCATATTCTTTTATTTTTTGTAAACTTATGACTTGGGGCTTTCCAGGTGGAGCTAGTGGCAAGGAACCCGTCTGCTAATGTAGGAGACATAAGAGATGCTGGTTCAGTTCCTGGGTGGGGAAGACCCCCTGGAGGAGGGCATGGCAACACACTCCAGTATTCTTGCCTGGAGAATCCCACGGAAAGAGAAGCCTGGCGAGCTACAGTCCATAGTGTAACAAAGAGTCAGACACGACTGAAGCGATGTAGCACACACGTACGCATGCACGCTTATGACTTAAAAGTAAACTGTAAACTTATCAATTTACAGTTTACATACATTTCTATCACATTAAACCATAGATTCTCTGAAATTAGGACATATGCTTTTCATATTTTTCTCCTAAAATGCCAGGTCTGCACTTGAAATATAGTAGACACTCAATACATATTTACTAAATGAAGTATATTTTTCCTTGAAGTGTATTTTGTTTTTTTAAAGCTTCACAATCTTTTTGATGGTGTCCTTGAAGGCTTGTTTCACTTGCTGATTTCTTAGAGTGTAAATGAAGGGATTTAACAAGGGAGTAATTGAAGTAATGAGCACAGCTATTCCTTTGTTGAAAGCACCTTCTTCTTTTGCAGAAGGATTAATGTACATAAACATGCAGCTGCCATAAGAGAGTGAGATGACAATCATGTGGGAGGAACAAGTGGAAAAAGCCTTTGCCCTTTGCTGAGCAGAAGGAATCCTCAGAATGGTCCTGATAATATATGTATAAGAAAGTGTCACCAGCACCAGAGTAACCACCAAAGTCACAACTGCCAAGGAGATGACCATCAGTTCTAAGAGGCTTGTGTCTGAGCAGGCAAGCTCCAGGAGGGGCCCATAGTCACAGTAATAGTGATTCAGAATATTGGAGGCACAGAAATCCACCTGGCTCATTAAGATGATTGGGGGAAAGATAGCTAGGAATCCCCCTAGCCAGGAAAAGAGCACAAGTTGTATGCAGACTCTGCTGTTCATGACGGTCAGGTAGTGCAGGGGTTTGCAGATGGCCACATAGCGGTCATAGGACATAGAAGCCAGGAGGTAAAACTCTGTTGCCCCAAGAAATATAGCAAAAAAATATTGAGTTAAGCACCCAGCAAAGCTGATGGCTTTATTTCCTGTTGTCATGCTGGTCAGAAATCTGGGAATAAAAATGGATGTAAAGGAAACTTCTAAGAAGGAGAAATTCCGGAGGAAGAAATACATGGGGGTCTGGAGGTGAGAATCTTCTAGAGTGAGAATGATGATAGTTAGATTTCCTAGGACACTTAGCATGTAGGTGAGAAACAGAAAGATGAATATCACTGCCTGTGCCTCAGGTTGATTTGTGAGGCCCAACAAAATAAACTCAGTAAATGTGGTTTGATTTTTCATTGTTGACCTTCAGTAGATCTAAAGGGAATAGGTGAAAATGATGAAAACTAAAGTTTCTTGGGGTTGGGGAGATAAAGCTCATTGTAACCAACAGAATCAGATCATATATAACTCTCCATCCAGTTGGCCCAAACCAGTGTCCATTGGACTAGACTTGATTCCATGGAAGCCCCCTGTTGTTCATGTAAATGACCTTATTCCTAAAGTCTTTGTAATTTCTCATGTTGATTTATTCCTGCACACATAACAGAACTATTACAAAGTGATTACTTAATTTTTTTTCAGAAGAATAAATTTTTGTACCCATCTTTTCCTTCCAAAATGTTTACGAAGTCTCCATATTGAAGTCACATAGAGTCACATTTCTCTGACTCTATTAATCTCATACTTCTGGGCACTTGGTAGAAATACCTCTATCTGATTCTATTTTCTGTGCTTCCCTCTCCCCTCTGGCTCTTTCCCTATACTATTTCCCCTTCCCTGTAACATTCCCCCTCCTTGTACTATTTAATGTTTAGATGGATACCTGCCACAGATCCTCATCTCCATTACTATACAAATCTCTAACTTCCCTTGTTCCAGCAACTAATAGAAATTTCCCCAAGTAGATAATTCTGAAGATCTTGATGCATAACTGATATTTCTAGACACTCCCCGCTTCCCAGGTGGAGCAGTTGGTAAACAATCTGCCTGCTCATTGTAAGAGACACAAGAGATGCATGTTTGACTCCTGGTTTGGGAAGATTCCCCTGGAGTAGAAAATGGCAACCCACTCCAGTATTTTTGCAGGAAAATTCCATGGACAGAGGAGCCTGGTGGGCTACAGTTCATGGGGTCGCAAAGAATTGGTCACGACTAAGCATGCACACACCAGTTCTTTTGTAGGGTGAATTTGTAACAGTGTTTTAGGACTTAAAGACCTTTCGTTCAATACTCTATCATTTTATTTTGACTACATAAACAAGTTTAAGGCATTAACAAATCATATTCATTAGCATTTACTTTTATTTCTCTGCCATTTTCAAAGTCTCCTACACACTGGTTTGGACTATATTTCTGAGAATAGAAATCTTGAGAGAGCCACAGACAGCATCTCAGAGTAGATTTTGCCCAAAGCCTCAAAGAGTCCTCAGTGGCAAACTAAGGATGATAAATTTATCATGCTTCAAATTTTCTTGGCATACAGAACCCAGGAAGAGGAACATTCATGTTTTTGACAATAAGCCCTTTGTACATAAATTGGTAATCTCCAAAGAAGGAAATTTTACTGGTGGTATCCTGTGTGCCTCTTTAGGTTTTTCTGATTAGGAAGCAGAAACAATGTAAAATGCCACTCTAATTCACATGTGTAAGAGTAAGAAAAATTAGGTCCTCACAATCATTTTTGTCAACCTCCCCATTACTCCATATAGCTTTTGGAGGTGTTGACCTGTATCCCGCTACAACCCTGCCTTCCTTGTCTGTACTAACCTGTGGTCTTTGGCAAGTGCTTCATTTTCATCCAGATTTTCACAGTTGGAGGATTTAATCGATCCATATTTACAGAATAATAACATCATTTACTTTAAAACATACAGTATTCACACCCTCAGTGATCTGATTGACTGTAATGGGCTGTTCACCTTGTTGTCCCCAAGAGGTAAATCAAAGGTGAGATGTGCCATGTGAATCTCCGAGTTGTATAAAATTTAGCATTTTTTTAAATTGGCTTCCCATCCACATTCAATTCTTCTCTCAATGGAAGTACCCAAGTTTTTAGAGCTTAATTGGGAAGGAAGTGTATTATTTCCATTCTTTGAATTTGAATCAGAATCAAGTCACAGTTTCTGAGACATAGAGTCCTTCATATGTATAATAAAAAAAAGAGCAAATAATTGCCCCCTTCTCCTGGCAACAATAGAATTAGAAAAGAGGACTTTAATAAACTGAAAACAACCTTAATGTTTCTGTTCTAAGAAAGATTATTGCAGAGTCCTTAGAAGGCAGGATATGGGTGGGCTTCTTTGTAGTTTCTATGTTTACTAGAGTGACATGGATTTTATTTGCTCTTTTTAGAGCAGGCACATGGGGATCAATTTCTTAAAGAAGTTAAAGATGCCCTGTGGACCCAAGTACAAAAGGTGCAAATAAACCTCAGTTGTTGACAGCTTGGAGAACAAGTTTTAAACATGTGGCTGAGGAGAGAAGTTCCTGAGAGACCATAAGGGTTCCATGAAAGAATCTGTCACAGTCATGAGGTTTGTGATGTTGAGAGTGATGGAGTGAGAACCCAGGGGATTGGTGTGCCTGCCCAAGTCATTATTCCTATTATTTCTCCCTTTAATAAACTAGTTGGCCTGTGCTCAAATCTGATATAAATGAATGTCACTTCCCAGTGGATTATCACAACCTTGGGGCTTCCCTGGTGGCTCCGTGGTAAAGAACCCACCTGCCAATGCATGAGATGTGGGTTTGATCCCTGGGTTGGGAAGATCCTCTGGAGAAAGAATGGCAAACCAATCCAGTATTCTTGTCTGGGAAATCCGAAGGACAGAGGAGTCTGGCAGGCTATAGTCCATGGGGTCTCAAAAGAGTTGGACACGAATTAGCAACTAAACAATAACAACAACAACAACAATTTTAATGCCATGGTATCCTTCATTAAGATCTGCATACTCTACTATATTCATTGATTAGCTTTAGTAATTTTCTGGTAGAATCTTTAGGGTTTTCTATGTAGAGGATCATGTCATCTGCAAACAGTGAGAGTTTTACTTCTTCTTTTCCTATCTGGATTCCTTTTATTTCTTTTTCTGCTCTGATTGCTGTGGCCAAAACTTCCCAAACTATGTTGAATAGTAGTGGTGAGAGTGGGCACCCTTACCTTGTTCCTGACTTAAGGGGAAATGCTTTCAATTTTTCACCATTGAGGATAATGTTTGCTGTGGGTTTGTCGTATATAGCTTTTATTATGTTGAGGTATGTTCCTTCTATTCCTGCTTTCTGGAGAGTTTTTATTATAAATGGATATTGGATTTTGTCAAAGGCTTTTTCTGCATCTATTGAGATAATCATATGGTTTTTATCTTCAATTTGTTAATGTGGTGTATTACATTGATTGATTTGCAGATATTAAAGAATCGTTGCTTTCCTGGGATAAAGCCCACTTGGTCAAGATGTGTGATCTTTTTAATATGTTGTTGGATTCTGTTTGCTAGCATTTTGTTAAGGATTTTTGCATCTATGTTCATCAGTGATATTGGCCTGTAATCAATGAATATAGTAAAGTTGCAGGATATAAAATTAACACACAGAAATCCCTTGCATTCCTATACACTAACAATGAAAAAACAGAAAGAGAAATTAAGGAAACAATACTATTCACCATTGCAACAAAAAGAATAAAATACTTAGGAATATATCTACCTAAAGAAACAAAAGACCTATATATAGAAAACTATAAAACACTGATGAAAGAAATCAAAGAGGACACAAATAGATGGAGAAATATATTGTGTTCATGGATTGGAAGAATCAATATAGTGAAAATGAGTATACTACCCAAAGCAATCTATAGATTCAATGCAATCCCTATCAAGCTACCAATGGTATTTTTCACAGAACAAGAACAGATAATTTCACAATTTGTATGGAAATATAAAAAACCTCGAATAGCCAAAGCAATCTTGAGAAAGAACAATGGAACTGGACGAATCAATCTGCCTGACTTCAGGCTCTACTACAAAGCCACAGTCATCAAGACAGTATGGTACTGGCACAAGGACAGAAATATAGATCAATGGAACAAAATAGAAAGCACCTATGGACACCTTATCTTCGATAAAGGAGGCAAGAACATGCAATGGAGTAAAGACAATCTCTTTAACACGTGGTGCTGGGAAAACTGGTCAACCACTTGTAAAAGCATGAAACAAGAACAATTTCTAACACCATACACAAAAATAAACTCAAAATGGATTAAAGATCTAAATGTAAGACCAGAAACTATAAAACTCCTAGAGGAAAACATAGGCAAAACACTCTCCAACATAAATCACAGTGGGATCTTCTATGACCCACCTCCCAGAGTAATGGGAATAAAAGCAAAAATAAACAAATGGGACCTAATTAAACTTCAAAGCTTTTGCACAACTAAGGAAACTATAAGCAAGGTGAAAAGACAGCCTTCAGAATGGGAGAAAATAATAGCAAACGAAGCAACAAAGAATTAATCTCAAAAATATACAGGCAACTCCTGTAGCTCAATTCCAGAAAAATAAACGACCCAATCAAGAAATGGGCCAAGAAACTAAACAGACACTTCTCCAAAGAAGACATACAGATGGCTAACAAACACATGAAAAGATGTGCAACATCACTCATTATCAGAGAAATGCAAATCAAAACCACAATGAGGTACCATTTCACATCAGTCAGAATGGCTGCTATCCAAAAGTCTACAAGCAATAAATGCTGGAGAGGGTGTGGAGAAAAGGGAACCCTCTTACACTGTTGGTGGGAATGCAAACTAGTACAGCTACTTTGGAGAACAGTGTGGAGATTCCTTAAAAAACTGGAAATAGAACTGCCATATTACCCAGCAATCCCACTGCTGGGCATACACATTGAGGAAACCAGAATTGAAAGAGACACGTGTACCCCAATGTTCATTGCAGCACTGTTTATAATAGCCAGGACATGGAAGCAACCTAGATGTCCATCAGCTGACGAATGGATAAGGAAGTTGTGGTACATATACACAATGGAATATTATTTAGTTATTAAAAAGAATACATTTGAATCAGTTCTAATGAGGTGGATGAAACTGGAGCCTATTATACCGAGTGAAGTAAGCCAGAAAGAAAAACACCAATACGGTATGCTAACGCATATATATGGAATTTAAAAAGATGGTAAAGATAACCCTATATGCGAGACAGAGAAAGAGACACAGATGTATAGAACAGTCTTTTGGACTCTATGGGTGAGGGCGAGGGCAGGATGATCTGAGAGAATAGCATTGAAACATGTATATTATCATATGTCCAGGTTTGATGCATGAGACATGTGCTCAGGGCTGGTGCACTGGGATGACCCAGAGGGATGGGATGGGGAGGGAGGTGGGAGGGGGGTTCAGGATGGGGAACACATGTACACCCATGGCTGATTCATATCAATGTATGGCAAAAACCACTACAATATTGTAAAGTAATTAACCTCCAACTGAAATAAATAAATTAATAATAAAAAAAGATCTACATACTTATTATTTTTGAAATTAATACTCCATCCAATCAGCACCTGGAAAATATTTTTCTATGGAAGATTTGACTAATGTTCTATTTTATGTCTGCATTCTAGAGTTCTACAGGCTCTCAGAAGCTATTTGCCTTCACTTTCTGAAGGAATAGTGTGTTTCACTTGCCTCCCTGTGAGATATTCCAACAGCCTTGCCTATTGCACATAACCCTGCAGGCAAGATCTAACCACATCCAACTTATTCCAGGAATACAGCTGTGAGATTATATTGATAACATCCTTCTGCAAGGAAATTCAAACAGTGCTTTCACATGGGATAAACAAAACTTTTCACAGAACTTTCTAATCAGAGATGGTCCACTGCATCCT
Organism: Giraffa tippelskirchi; assembly: GCF_054371585.1. Lineage (NCBI taxonomy): Eukaryota > Metazoa > Chordata > Mammalia > Artiodactyla > Giraffidae > Giraffa > Giraffa tippelskirchi. Next base: position 157,038,213 of record NC_137278.1, read on the forward strand.
ATAAAATTCAAGGCCCCTTTATTTTTTATTTTTAAAATTTTTAAAATTAGTTTATTTATCTATTTTTTAACTTTACAATATTGTATTTGTTTTGCCATACATTGACATGAATCCACCATGGGTGTACATGTGTTCCCCATCCTGAACCCCACTCCCACCTCCCTCCCCATCCCATCCCTCTGGGTCATCCCAGTGCACCACAGCACAGTCATTTTAATATTGGAGGATGTGATGGCCAACAATTGGCCCCTTCACATTTTTATAGACTCTTGGTCAGTTGCTGACAATATGGTCACATGGTCTGGCTAATGACAGCAACAACAATCCCTTATCTAAGTTGTTTCACACTCTCCTTTGGGGTAAAGAACTCCAGGAATTTCTTGCATTACTGATATCAAAATGCAAATCAAGGTCACATACTGAAATTCAATTTTCAGAGCCTCATTACCATGCACAGGCTGATAAATTAGCTTGGATTTCTGAAACACGCACTGGTACACCTCAGATCTGATGCCACTAATCTCTTCCTGGTGGGCCCATGAAATGCCAGTCCATAGTATGGCCTCTGCCTTCAAGGCCTGAGAAGAATTAAAGGGACTTCCCTTTTCCAGTGTGAACATAAGATAACATAATGACTAACTCATGCATCTTATGAGGGAAAACGTGCCCCTGCCTATACAATGGAAGAAGATTGTCTCCCTGGATGGCCCTTAGCCAGTGGCAAATAGATTTGTGAGGCCACTGACTCCCTCTGCTGTTAGTTACTATTTTTGGATCATAGTAGACACTTGGAAATAGTATGCCCCTCTCCTTCCAGACATGCTACCGATGAAGCCACAATACAAGACCTCAAAGAGACACTTCTTATACTTTTATTAAAACAAGCTAAAGCCCTTGTTGGTAGTTTGTCAAGAGACTACGCTAGAAAATGCATGAATTAATGAATGATCTCAAGGAAGCCTGATCCAGAACAATGTTGCCCAACACATTTCTTGGTTCTACTGATGATAAGAATGGTCTCTCTGATATTCAGCATAAGTTGAGCATGTTTCCCCACGTTGTTAGCCTAAATGTTGAAGCCATTTAGGTCATCAGAGTCTAAACTGATGGTGACCACAGTCCTTGAGACTTCAGATTCTGCCCCTGCTTCAGCATGGTTGCCATCCTGTGGTCCATTGCATCTTGGGCCGACTTGTTGCTGCTGCCAGATCTCAAAATCTGTGTACTGTTGTTCACTACTCAGCTCTCAGTTCTCTAAAACCTGATGAGAAGAAAATGATCCTTTTTCTAATTCTCACATGCTGGTGATCATGTACTGGGGACCCTTGCTGATTTGCTACCTCCTGGGGGTGTGCTGCTCCTGTCTTCGATATCTTGCGGCGGGTCGGAAATCCAGCTCCCTCAGACTAGTGCACCCTCTGCTGTGATCCTGGGGAAAAGGATCCTGGCCTTTGGGGAACCACAACCTCCTGCAGTGGCAGCCTTCTATAACAACTCTAATGGGAAGGCGTTCTAATGCTTTTAAGAAATAAATTCTTCCCAGTGTGATCTCTAGATTTAGAGCACTCCAGTCGGGGCTTCCCTGGTTGTCCAGTGGCTAAAACTCTGAGGTCTCAATGCAGTAGGCCTGGGTTCGATTCCTTGTCAGGGAACTAGATTCCACACACTGCATCTTAAAGAGCCCAAAGAGCCTGCATGCCACAACTCAGACTCAGTGCAGCCAAATAAATAAATTAATAAATAAATATTTACCAAGAAAAAGCAATCCAGTCAAAATTCTAGCAGGATTTTTGGCAGATATAGATAAGTTGATTTTAAAGCTTACATATAAAGAAAGGCAAAGAAACTCGGATAGTCTAAACAATTTTGAAAAGAATAACAAAACTGTACCATCCACACTATTTAATTTCCAGCCTGTGATGCAAAATAGATCATTTTTTTGGTGTGTGTGTGTGATCAGCTTGTTCTGTATTGCTGTTGAGTGGGCTGTAATCATACACTGTTTTCAACAGTAGTCATTTCAATCTCCTGCTGCATAGGTCTTGTTGATTTCTTTATAGTAGATAACCTAGTTGCTGAATCATTTGCCATGGCATATACCACATGACTTTTACAATCCTGAAGGCCACACATGAGGTACTGTAAGGCAGACAAACTTAGATAAAGGTTACTATTAAAGTTTTCAAATTGTCATTGTCCTGGATTTCTAAATCTGAGCTACAAAAGCATGTCTGTTTTTTTCATTTGGTTCTACCTTAGATAACTATATATTTTAAAATATGAATGTAGATTGTTTAACTTTGTAAGAATAATTTGTCATTGTACAGCAAGATGTATTTACAATGGTACATACATTCTCTTGACTGAAGGAAATCTAAGGTTGTTTTGCCTTGATAGTTGAGATAGTTTGTCCTTATGTCTAAGTAAAACATTTTGGAGGAACTCCATGAAGCCCTAGATTCCTTATTAATCAGACATTCCACTGAAATTGGCACCATGATTGGAGCTGAGACTATTGAGGTTCAGAGCAATCTATTTAAACCTCTTTCCAAATTTTTATAATACCTTCTAAAACCAGAATCCAAAGAAGTCTTAAGGCCAACCATGGAAGATATAATAGGAAATCACATTATGCACCATCTTTGCAACATTTTTGTCCTCCTAGGTAAACATAATACCATTGAGGAAATAGCTCCACAAATTCAAAACACAGGATTAACCAATGAAGAAGGGGCAAATATGGAACCGATTATATGAACACTGGTTTATTTATTTTCATCTCTACCTCTCAAGCTTGTCCTATAAAAATTGTTCAACTACACAAAGCAAACTTTTTCTCTGTGAATCAAAATGACTCGAAGACTCTTGTAGCAATCATAGAACATTTCAGGAATGATATGTACACATTTTATATGTGTACTCTTGTAGTCTGCTTACTTTGAGGGGACCAAACATTCACTGGTTTGCCACAGTCCAATCTTTATAAGCATATGGGAATGATTATAAAAGACTTCCAAAATTTCACATTACCTACTCTCCCAGTTGATGACATATCCTAGGTAAAGGCTCAATTGTTGGTGGGTACAACTCACTTCCTCTTAAGGCATTTATCTGGACAATAATACCTGCTGTATTAGTAGCATCTGAGATATTCTTTATCTGAGAATAACCCTTATCTGTGGGTCTCAGGAATTGTTCCTACATGTTGAAACATCTTATTGTTTAATTTTATGATACACAAATGTATTTTGAGTCTTGGTTTTTGATTTATTATCTTTTTGTAATGTTCTCCCATTGTTGTAATTCTTGTCGAGTGGTTATAATCCATTTTACTCTTAAAAATTACATCTCATTTCACATTTTAATTCACTAACCAACAGTGAATATAGGACAACTGTTGAACATATACAGAAAGCCACTTGTACACATGGAGTAGGAGGACGGAAGCCTTAGAAGTGAGGTCTTTAGGATGAAAGAGAACTCAATAGAATGTTTAACAGACAAACGTGAAAATAAGATATGTCAAATTGTGTCAAATAAAAAGGTAATTATGTGTAGTTAGACACTTGGAAGGAAGGTTATGGCCAACCTAGATAGCATATTTAAAAGCAGAGACTTTACTTTGCCAACAAAGGTCCATCTAGTCAAGGCTATGGTTTTTCCAGTGGTCATGTATGGATGTGAGAGTTGGACGGTGAAGAAAGCTGAGCGCCAAAGAACTGATGCTTTTGAACTGTGGTGTTGGAGAAGACTCTTGAGAGTCCCTTGGACTGCAAGAAGATCCAACCAGTCCATCCTGAAGGAGATCAGTCCTGGGTGTTCATTGGAAGGACTGATGTTGAAGCTGAAACTCCAATACTTTGGCCACCTCATGCGAAGAGTTAACTCATTGGAAAAGACCCTAATGCTGGGAAGGATTGGGGGCAGGAGGAGAAGGGGATGACAGAGGATGAGATGGTTGGATGGCATCACTAACTCAATGGACACGGGTTTGGGTAAACTCCGAGAGCTGGCGATGGACAGGGAGGCCTGGCGTGCTGCAATTTATGGGGTCGCAAAGAATCGGACACGACTGAGCGACTGAACTGAACTAAACTGAGACAATAAAAAAGCTGTTCAAGAAATAGTGTAATTGTATGGTACCACTTGTATTTGTTGAAGAAGGAAATGGCACCCCACTCCAGTATTCTTGCCTGGAAAGTTCCATAGACAGAGGAGCCTGGCGGGCTACAGTCCATGGTGTTGCAAAAGAGTTGGATACGACTGAGTGATGGAGCTAATTTCTTTAAAATGTTCAAAGTCTCCCACCTGTGCATTTAAAATACAATTGATGTGTAACATAGGGAGCTGTACCCAGTGCTAGATGACAACCTAGAAGGGTAGGATGGGGGTGGGTGGGAGGAAGATTCAAGAGGAAGGGGACATATGTATACTTATGACTGGTTAATGTTGTTGTATGGCAGAAATCAATTATCCCCCAATTAAAAATAAATTTAAAAAACACAGTTGAGGAAGCTTTTCAGAAGAAATCATAAGACACTAATTCTAGGGAAAATATCAAATGGCACAGATGGTAGATTATTATTATGAAAAGAGGCACAATGAAATGCTTCTACTTGCCAGACAAGTAGATTCAAGACTTTTCTTGATTCTCATTATTTCCTACAGTGTCTTCCTTGCATGTCTAAAACTTTAATTTCTTTTTAAATTAGGTATGACAGTCTTTTCCTTCTCCACATGACCTCTAGTTGTCTGGCATTACTAGATTGAAATAATTTTGACCTTCACTTATAAAACTTTGAAAGTATAGTGAACCGTTTTGACGTTGCCAATTCGACTGCTTTGCTTCCAGTTCTGACAATTTTTAAGCCTATAATTCCTGACTTCCAGGGGGACGTTTTACTTCCTTTTCTATAATATCTCTTGATTTCCTCTCTCCCTTCTTTCCTTTCTCCTTCCCTTCTTCTCCTTCCACTGTCTCCTTCTTCCTCCTCCTCTTTCATCTCTCTGATGGCTACTATTGGCAGACTTTATTTCAGAAAATCCTTGATTAGAAACTATTTTTCAGACTGTTTTCTAAGTCTGTGCTCTTCAGTCACTCTGAGATAAAAGCCAGACATTTATGTTCAAACCTCACTTGTTCCCTGGACAGTTTGCTCATATTTATTTTTAAATTAATCTTACATTTCACATGTCCTAAAGCTGAGTCCATTGGCACACTGATAAACAAATACTTCTCATACATTTATTTTTTCATCTGTGTTTCAAAACAAACTTGATTAAATATAGCTTGTGAGTAATAAGCTGACAAATGTTTTTCTCTTGAATCCTTCATTTGATTTATGGCTTTATCAACCATGCAGTCTTCCAAGCTGGAAAACTTTCTCATCTCTGTCCACTACATTGCTTGAATTGAGATTGTAATTGTGTCCTTTCTCTCTATCTTATGGACCATAATGAAACTTTTACTATTGTTTGCTTGAATGCTATTCTTGATTAATTGCTTGTCACTCATCTTGTATGTAAAAGTTAATTTATTCACTGCTTTATTATATTCCTCATAAAGCAAAATTGACATATCACTTCTTATAATTTCTCTTGGCTCAGTAATACTTAGTTAACTCTTAAATGTGCAATAAATATCTTCACTACTGGGCTCCTACCTTCACTCTAAATTAATATCCTTCTACTGTTCCCATTATACACCATTTTTGCCTCTCAAATGTCTCAAAAGTGAGAAATCATGATATCAAGAGCAAAGCTGTCTCAAATAATTTTTTATGGCATCTCATTTATTTCTTTGTAATAGCATTTAGTTGGGGGCAGGAGGTAAAGGGGATGACAGAGGATGAGATGGCTGGATGGCATCATCGACTCAATGGACATGAGTTTGGGTAAACTCCGGGAGCTGGTGATGGACAGGGAGGCCTGGCGTGCTGCGATTCATGGGGTTGCAAAGAGTCGGACACGACTGAGCGACTGAACTGAACTGAATAGCATTTAATAAGTTTCATTATAATTTATATGCTTTTATATCTCTCTATAATACTGGCCTGGATGTTCTTAGAAATTTGGGAGCTATGTTTCTTGTATTTCTATTCTCAATGCCCAGCATATCCCTGGAAACATAGTCAACACATTAGATATGTATTAACTCAATTATTTGTTAATTTTATTAATTAAAATAATAAATTTTGATTATTAAAAATTTTTAATTTTTTTTTACTGTATTCTTAAAAGCTTGTTTCACCTGCTGATTCCTTAGGGTATAAATAAAGGGGTTCAACAAAGGGCTAACTGAAGTCATGAGCAGAGATATTTCCTTGTCGAAATTCCCTCCTTTTTTTGGTGATGGGTTCATGTATAAAAAGATGCAGCTGCCATAAGAGAGCGATATGACAATCACGTGGGAGGAACAGGTGGCAAAAGCCTTTGACCTTTGCTGGGCAGAAGGAATCCTCAGAATGGTCTTGATAATATATGTATAAGAAAGTGTCACCAGCAAAAGAGTAACCACCAGAGTCAAAACAGCTAAGAAGATGACTATTAATTCTAAAAGGCTTGTGTCTGAGCAGGCAACCTCTAGGAGGGGTCTATAGTCACAGAAATATTGATTCAGAACATTGGAGGCACAGAAATCCATCTGGCTTATCAGGATAATTGGTGGCAAGATAGCCAGGGCTCCCCCTAGCCAGGAGCAGAACACAGATTGTATGCAGACTCTGCTGCTCATGATGGTCAGGTAATGCAGGGGTTTGCAGATGGCCACATAGTGGTCATAGGACCTAGAAGTCAGAGGGTAAAACTCTGTTGCCCCAAGAAGTATAGCAAAATTCTACTGAGTCAAGCAGCCAGCAAAGCTGATGACTTTATTTCCTGTTGTCAAGCTGGTCAGAAGCCTGGGAATAAAAATGGATGTGAAGGAAACTTCTAAGAAGGAGAAATTCTGGAGGAAGAAATACATGGGAATCTTGAGGTGAGGGTCCACCAGAGTGAGTACAATGATAGATTTCCTAAGATGCTTGGCAAGTAGGTGAGGAACAGAAAGATGAATATCACCACCTGGGTTCAGGTTGATTTGTGAGGCCCAACAGAATAAACTCAGTAAACGTGGTTCAGTTTTCATTGTTGACCTTCAGTAGATCTAAAGGGAAAATGGAAGGTCAGTGATGAAAACTGGAGTTTTTCAGGCTAGGAAAAATGAAGTTAATTGCAACCAACAGAATCAGGTCATATTATCAACTCTTCAACCAAATTGGCCCAAAGTGGCATCCCACTGGACTAGGGTTGGCTCATTGGAAGACCCAGGTTTCCTATGTAAGTGGCTTGATTCATAAAGCTCTTTTTTGGCAAGTGAATATTTTAATGGATCAATATTTTCACATTAAAACATGAATAAAATTGATTAAACACAAAGAATGATGTGCATTCACACAGGAACAATGTGCATTCACACAGGAATGATGTGCATAGAGAATTCATATAATGGAATGAAAACACCAAAACGTAAAATATTGTTCAATTAATAAAGCTTTTGTCATTTCTCCTGTTCCTGGGTTCTTAACACAGACATGTCACACAAGAACGACTCTTTCTGTACCTGTCCTTTCTTATAAAATATTCATAAATTTCCTACATTTAAATAATGTTATCTGATTTTAGTTCTCTATGTCTCTTTTATTTCTATGTTCTTGGTATAAATTTTTCTCTTTGTCCCTCTTTTCTCTTCTTTTTGTGTTCCCCTTCATACACTACCTGATACTTCATCATATATGTAGCTGACCCTCATCTCCTTCACAGTCTAGTTGCCTGATTTCCTCTTTAAAGTAACCTGTGGAAATTCTCCCAGTACAGGCAATGCTATAAACCCCAAATCCAAAGCTGTTTGCTTTTGCTACCTTCCTGAATTTTTTCTGGATGAATATTTATTTGGTCTTTAAGATTATGAGACTGTTTCAGAATGCTATCATTTTATACCATAAGTCTTTTCCTATGTCCGGGCTTCTGCCATCACTAAATTGTATTAATATGCATTAAGCCTTAGGCTTTCTGGGCTTCCCTGGTGACTCAGATGGTAAAGAATTAGACACGTGTACCCCAGTGTTCATCGCAGCACTGTTTATAATAGCCAGGACATGGAAGCAGCCTAGATGCCCATCAGCAGATGAATGGATAAGGAAGATGTGGTACATATACACAATGGAATATTACTCAGTCATTAAAAAGTATACATTTGAATCAGTTCTAATGAGGTGGATGAAACTGCAGCCTATTATACAGAGTGAAGTAAGCCAGAAAGAAAAACACCAATACAGTATACTAACACATATATATGGTATTTAGTCAATTGGTAAAGATAACCCTGTATGCGAGACATCAAAAGAGACACAGATAAATAGAACAGTATTATGGACTCTATGGGAGAGGACGAGGGCAGGATGATATGGGAGAATGACATGGAAGCATGTAAATTATCATATGTGAAACGAATCACCAGTCCAGGTTCAATGCATGATACAGGGTGCTCGGGGCTGGTGCACCGGGATGACCCGGAGGGATGGGATGGGGAAGGAGGTGGAAGGGGGGTTCTGGAAGGGGAAAACATGTACATCCATGGTGGATTCATGTCAATGTATGGCAAAACAAATACAATACTGTAAAGTTAAAAAATAGAAAATAAACTAATTGAAAAAAAAAAAAGAATTTGCCTGCAATGCAAGGGACCTGGGTTTGATCCCTAGGTCAGAAAGATCCCCTGGAGAAGGGAATGGCAACCCACGCTAATATTCTTGCCTGGAGAATTCCATGGACAGAGGAAACTGGCAGGCTACAGTCCATGGCGTTTGCAAAGAGTTGGACATGACTGAGTGACTAGCACTTTCACTTCTGAGTGACTAGCACTTTCACTTTTCACTTACACTTCATTGCCAGAGTCTTCTGGGCACTGATTTGGCATACAAATGGGGAGAGAGATATTGTGGCAGTCATAGGACATAGCTCCCAGAATGGATTTTGCTCAAAGTTTTGAAGACTGCTGAATGGTATCTAGGAATAGAGGTTGTTTATAAATCTCAAAAATATGTGTTTCCACTGTTCTTAGAGCACAGAAATAAGGAAACTGATGCCAGTATTATTGGTTATAGTTGTTCTTTGTAGATATATTGGTAGTCACTAAGGAAGGCAAATTTGATAGTTACATATTTTTGCACCTGTAGCCTTATCTGATTAAAAATATTCTTGTGGCAAAGGACATTTTAAGGGATCCTTTAATCAACCTGTATGGTTAGTTAGAAAAGTCATATACTTTCAGACATCACTGATACCCCATGGTGGCCATACATGAATACTGAGGGACCAGATAAAGTGAAACCTGAATCTGGTTTTCTCAGGTCTGGATCTTATTTCCCTGGTTGTACTCACCTGAAATTTTTAACAGTAGCTTTACATTTTCTTTCAGAATTTCGCAATGGTAAAATTTCATGGTCTATGTCCACTAATGATTACATCAGTGGTTTTGGAAACTAGAAACATAAAGGGCTTATACTGTTCACAGTTTGAATGATTGTGGTGGTTTGTTTACCTGGTTGATACTAAAAGATGAATCAAAGGTGAGATTCACATATGAGCCTACAAATAGCAAAAAATTAGCATAATTTATCTGTATTGTCTTGCCTTATCCTGCCATGCTCTTTCATGGAAGTACTCAACCTTATAAATAAGGCTTAACTAAATAGTAAGTGAATTATTTTCTCTATTGCTTCAAATAATTCAAATTAGATTAAGCCTCAGTTCTTGAGAGATAGAGTTCTACTTAACAGGGCAAAAGACCATACCAAAAATTGTAAAAAGTAGCAGTGATAGGATTAAAAAGGAGGACTGATCAGACTGAAAATACCTTAAATTTTCTGATCTGTGATAAATTATGTTGCTCTCCTTAGAAGCCAAGATATGGACTTCTTTGCAGATCCTGTGTTATTAACAGTGATCCAGGTTTTATCTGTTCCTTTCAGAGAATGCACATGGGGATCAATTACCCTAAGAAGCTAAAGGTGCCCTGTGGACTCAAGTTCAGAGGTGTTAATGAGCATCAATTGTTGACAATTTTGTGAGAAAGTTGTGGACACATATTTGAGAGAAGGGCCGAGGAGACTATGTTAAAAGTACAATGAGAGTATCAAATTATCACATTGTATATCTTAAAGTTACACAATATTATATGTCAGTTATATTTCAATATATTTGGGAAAAAAAGACAAAAAAAAAAAGTGCAGTGAGAGAGTCAGCTACAGCCTAAGAATCTGAGAGAGAAGATGAGAGTAATGAGGTGAGACCTTTGAAGATGGCTAGAAAAATTACCACTTGGTTATCACTGAAACATGCTACCACATTGGTGACACAATTTGAGGGTCATCGAAGAGCCCCACATTCTGAAAATAGTTTGTGAATTGTTTTTCTAAAATCAGCACAGTTAGGGGCTCTTTCATTTGTAGGAGTATGAGCGGCCCTGTACAGTACTTCTAAATTCATTGGAAATTAAGCCATCTCTCAAATTACGATTGTCATTCATCCACCACCTACCACCAAATATAGTCAAATATTATCTTATTTTCTGTCCATTTTTTCTTCTTGTTCATCATTTGATATTAAAATGAAGTACAAAGATTATACTCAAAAAGGAAAAAACATATGTGGTGAGAAACTTTATTTTGGATAAGTGTTTGTGTTCTCAGAGATTTCAAAAGATAAAAAAATCAGTGTCAATACTAACACCACGAACATTAATAGCAAGGCCAAGGAGAAAAATATGAATAACTGTGCGATTAAGTGATTTCTACTTCTTTTTAAGCAGGGGCTGAGTCTGTTACATGGATTAACTTCTTCAATTATCTCAGAAATCTTTTGAATCTGGACTTATTTGTATCTCCATTTACACATGAGAATATTTCAACAAATTAAATTTCTTACATTTACAGTTTTGTCACTTTATGGATCCTTAAACAATATAGTTTAGTGTTGCCTGTTTTCAACCTTTATAAAAATGGCATTACACTGTATATATTCCTTCATGTCTCACTTCTTTTATTCAGTTTTTTTTGTCTTTTTTTAAAAATTAGTTTATTTTCTATTTTTTAACTTTACAATATTGTATTTGTTTTGCCATACATTGACATGAATCCATCATGGGTGTTCAGATTTATGCATACAATTCATTTGTGTTGCTGCTGATAGCTGTGACTCATTCATTTGCATTATAATATTCCATTGTTTGAATCTGCCACCATTTATTCATTCATCTAGTTAGCAGAGATTTGTTTTTCATTTTGGAAAAATTATGAAATGTACAGTTCTACTGACACATGTATTCCATAAGTGGAGCTGCTGGGTTATTGGGTATGTATTATTTCAACTTTAATAGTAATGCTGAATTGATTTCAAAGTGGTTGAATTGTTTACAATATCCAATTGCTCTCTGCTCCATAGCTTCCTTACTTGGACTTCAGATTGTCAATGTTTACCTATCTGATTATGTGAAGTTGAACTCAAGTGATCTTAATTTGCTTTTTCCATGACTGTTAGTGTAGGTGAAGAATTTTCTATAGCAATATTTGCCATTTATATTTCTCTTTTTTGAAGTCCTTTTTCCAATCTCTTGCTCACTTCTTTTTCACTGGGCTATCTGTCTTTTCTCTATTGATATGTTGGAATTCTTTATGTATTCTGAATATAATTACTTTTTGGATTATATGAGTTGCAGATATCTTACTATTTTTTGCTCTGTTAAATGATTTTCATTTGTAAACAGATTCTTAACTTTAATGTGGTCAAATTTATCAATTTTTTGTTGTATCTAAGTTAAGAAAAAATTTCCCTAACCCAATGCCGTGAAAATATTCTTCTATATAATCTTTAATTTTTTGACTTTCAGGTTTATGTCTATAATTCATTTGGGATTGATTTCTTCTGTAATTAATATCCAATTTCACTTTTTCCCGTATAGATATCAAATATTACCAGAGTTGTTTTCTGTTAAGACTGTCCTTTTCCACTTTTAGTGATAACTTTATCATAAATTAATGGTTCACATATATATGAGTCAGTTTCTAAGTTCAATTATCTTCCATTGATCTATTTGTCTATTCCTACAACAATAATATGCTGTCTTAATTAACTAGGGCTTCCCTGATAGCTCAGCTGGAAAGGAATCCGCCCAAAATGCTGGAGACCTGGGTTCAATCCTTGGGTTGGGAAGACCCCTTGGAGAAGGGAAAGGCTACCCACTCCAGTATTCTGGCCTAGAGAATTCCATGGACTGGGTCGCAAAGAGTTGGACATGACTGAACAACTTTCACTTTCACTTTTTCACTTTAGAATAACTAGTGATCTCTGATAATTTCATTTTGTTATCCTTCTTTTAGAGTGTGTCATTATTTTTTATCCTTTGTAACTCAGCAGAAATTTTGCCTATCAAGTATTATAAAAAAATCTATGAAATCCTTACTGAGATTGCATTATACCTATGGTAAACTTGTGAAAATTGGTATCTTTAAGATGTTTTGTTTTCTAGCCCATAAGTATGGTACAGCCATTTATTTGAATCTTTAAAATGTCTACAAATAGAATGTCATATTTTTCTCCAATAAATCTTACATATATTCATTCATCACTGTTTGATTTGTAAATAGTGTCTTATTTTAGTTTCATATTCTACTGGTTTGTTTTTGGCTTATATATAATACAACTGATTTTTGTATGTTGATGTTATACACAGTAACTTTAAATTGAAACTAAAGTATGAAATATAATACTATTTTATTGTTGATTTTTAAATATTTATTTCTATTAATTTTATTCTTGAATGTACACTGAGGTATTCTAGATTAGAGGCAGATTTCTTATTATTTACCTTTCAGTTCAGTTCAGTTCAGTCACTCAGTCATGTCCAACTCTTTGTGACCCCATGGACTGCAGCACGACAGGCCTCCCTGTCCATCACCAACTCCCTGAGTCCACCCAAACCCATGTCCATCGAGTCAGTGATGCCATCTAACCATCTCATCCTCTGTTATCCCCTTCTCCTCCCGCCTTCAATCTTTCCCAGCATCAGGGTCTTTTCAAATGAGTCAGCTCTTTGCATCAGGTGGCCAAAGTATTGTACATACACACTCTTTTTTAGATTCTTTCCCCATATAGGCCATTATAGAATTTTGAGTAGAGTTCCCTGTGTTATACAGTACGTCCTTATTCGTTATCTATTATATATATATAGTAAGGTGTATATGTCAATCACAATCTCCCAATTTAGCCCTACTCCTTTTTCACCCTGGTAGCCATAAGTTTGGAGAAGGCAATGGCACCCCACTCCAGTACTCTTGCCTGGAAAATCCCATGAACGGAGGAGCCTGGCGGGCTGCAGTCCATGGGGTCACTGAGTCGGACACGACTGAGCGACTCCACTTTCACTTTTCACTTTCATGCCCTGGAGAAGGAAATGGCAACCCACTCCAGTACTCTTGCCTGGAGAATCCCAGGGACGGGGGAGCCAGGTGGGCTGCCGTCTATGGGGTCGCACAGAGTCGGACACGACTGACGCGACTTAGCAGCAGCAGCAGCAGCAGTCATAAGTTTGTTTTCTACTTCTGTGATGTAGAGTATAAACTAGTGGTTACCAGTAAGGAGAGGGAAAGGGAAAAGAAAGGTTATGATGAGATTATATGAAAGCATATGTGTGGAATTTTTGAAAATTGTAAAGCACTGTAGAATTTAAAGAATCTTTCATTCAATAATAAGAGAAAAAAGGATGAATTTTATGGTGTGTGAATTATATATCAATAAAGCAATTATTTTTTATTTATTAAAATTCTTTTTATTGAGGTATAGTTGATTTACAATTTTATGTTATAAGCAATTATTTTTCACAAAATGGATAGATCTTCTAGACTGAGGAAACTGCATTGCAGAAACTCTGCTGCATGATCTCATGTGACTGAACAGAAGGCCTGAAATATTAGAAGAGGACAGTGAGAAAGAATGTTTACACCGGATGACTACAGTCCTAGAGTGCTACCTGCAGAAGATTTGACTAAAATCTGCCCTCAAGGAGGCACTGAAGACTTTTTCTGAGGAATGTGAAAAGCTCAAATTCATTTCTGGAAGATTATTCTGGAAAAAGTAGGAATGTGGATTTAAGAAGTAAGAATCTTGAAAGAAGGCAGAAAGACCAATTTGGAGAAATGATCAAAAAGCACAATGCTGATTCTCCATGTTAATTACTTGTGTCAAGAGCAGTATAATTCCAGTCATCCAGACTGAAGCTCTATAAGAAAATTATACTTTGCTTTCATCTAGTATTAATGCCAGCAAATATCGTTAATTATTTCTAATTTTTATATTTGCCTGAAACATTTTGCCCAGGTGGAAAGATTAACCCAAAGAGTTTTAAAAGGCAGACTCATATATTTGTTGATCCAGTTTTCTTAAAGAAATACTCTCTGGTTACTTTTTCACTTTTCTAATGTTTTCTGAGTCTAAGAAGGGTTCTATCCCCTTATTGGTCCTGCCAGAATAGAAAGTAGTATTGTGCTTCCATCATATACACAGATTGTAGATCCAGACATGCATACTCAGTTGCTCAGTCGTGTCTGACTCTTGCGATCCCATGGACTGTAGCCCGCCAGGCTCCTCTGTCCATGGGATTTCCCAGGCAAGAATATTGGAATGGGTTGCCATTTCCTGCTCTAGGGGAGCTTCCCATCCCAGGGATCAAAGCCTCATCTCTGTGTCTCCTGCCTTGGCAAAATGTGTTCTTTACCATTGTGCCATCATTAACTTTTTAGAGGTTTTTAAACATCCAAAGTAACATATTTTTTCTCTCTTCAGAACAGCCACATTGGGATCAATTGTGCTGAGAAACAATACATTTCTTGGGGATCCTGGTTCTGAGGGACTAATAAAGACCTTTTGTTGCCATCTCCAAGAACAAAGTTAAGTAGGTGTTTAAGAGAAGTCATCCCAGAGAGATTGGTAAGAAAGTTGCAATGAGAGCATCAAACACAGGTCATCAGGAGACTAAGGAGAAGAATGAGACAGACCAATGGAACTGGGAGGCATCCTTGCATTGAGTGGCTGGCAAAACACATCTTTATGTCTTCTTTCAAATCCATCACTTAAGTAACCATGGATTTTTCTCAGCATGGAGAAATAGTTGCTATTTAACTTGAGGATTTATATTTATTTCTTAATAGATTTTATTTTTTTAAGAACTTTTTTTTTTTTAAAGAACATTGTAGATTTACAGAAAAATGAAGAAGGTGATGGGCTTCCCAGGTGGCGCTAGTGGTGAAGAACCTGTCTGCCAGTGCAGGAGATGTAAGAAACACGGGTCCGATCCCTGGGTTGGGAAGATTCCCTGGAGAAGGATGTGGCAACCAACTCCAGTATTCTTTCCTGGAGAATCCCATGGAGAGAGGAGCTTGGAGGGCTACAGTCTGAAGGGTTGCAAAGAGTCAGACATGACTGAGCTCCCATGGAGTAGATAGTAAGGGTGATTCCTGTATACCATATACCCAATTTATCCTTTTAAAATCTTACATTAGGATGATGCATTTGTTACAATTAATGAAATAGTGAAAAAGTGAAAGTGAAAGTCTCTCAGTCGTGTCCAACTCTTTGTGATTCCCCATACTGCCCATGGAATTCTCCAGGCCAGAATACTGAAGTGGGCAGCCTTTCTCTTTTTCATGTGATCTTCCCAACCCAGAGATCGAACCCAGGTCTCCCTTATTGCAGGCGGATTCTTTATCAGCTGAACCACAAGGGAAGCAATTTAGGACTATAATGAATAAAGTTACTATAATAAAAGTGATAGTCATTCAGTTGTGTCCAGCTCTTTGCGACCCCATGAACTGCACCCTGGCAAGCTCTTCTGTCCTTGGAATTCTTCAGGCAAGAATGCTGGAGTGGATAACCATTCCCTTCTCCAGGGGATCTTCCCAACCCAGGGATCAAACCCAGGTCTCCTACTTTGCAGGCGGATTCTTTACCAACTGAACTATCAGGGAAGCCCAATGAACTAATATATTATTATTAAATAAAGTCCACAGTTTATTCAGATTTCCTTAGCTTACATCTGGCATCTATTTTTTCTATTCCATGACACTACGTTACATTTAGTTGTCAGATCTCCTTAGGCTCCTCTCACCTGTGACAGTTTCTCAGACTTTCTTATATTTGAAGACTTTGGCAGCTTTAAGGATTACTGGTTAGATATTTTATTAATATAAGATGACCCACTATTGGAAGTTGTCTGACAATTTTGGGAAGAAGACCAC
This sequence comes from Giraffa tippelskirchi, assembly GCF_054371585.1. NCBI lineage: Eukaryota > Metazoa > Chordata > Mammalia > Artiodactyla > Giraffidae > Giraffa > Giraffa tippelskirchi. Next base: position 157,054,541 of record NC_137278.1, read on the forward strand.
AGAGGTAAAGTGGCATTTTTTTTTTTCCACATGCTGTCAAGGATACATGCTATCAATACGATTTATGACTGTTGATGCTGATCTGGATCATTTGACTGATGTAGTGTTTGTCAGTTTCTCCTCTATAAGAGGAGTATCTATATAAATTATTTGGGATTCTTCTGCACAATGTGTCTTCCTCCTTTGTTAATTTATTCCATCATTTACTTGTATCAGTATGGACTCTAGGTGTTTTAGAAATTTTAACTGGAAAAAGAAGAAAGGTCTTGGAGAACAGAGTCCTATTTTCCCTGAACATTTTTGAAGTATAGAAGAAGCTTGTACTCATGCTATGGCCATTATCGTGTAAAGAACAATTAAAAATATGATTGAAATAAAAAGTACTTTGGAGCAATGAGGTGATGGTTAATAAACATAGATAATATTGTGAAAGCACAAAATTTTATTTTCACAAGTGCAGGACTACAAAGACTGTCATTACCATTTAATAGAAAGAATTTTAATCATTTGGTCCAAAGTCCTTGTGTAACTGTTACCTGTTTTACCACTTCTATCTTCTCTAAGTCTATCATTTTTTTTCACACTATACCTGGATTTATCTTCAGTGGTCTAGGCTAAGCAACAAAACACTCCTTAGAATGTCCTTCCCAAATCACGAACTTTTTGACGTTTTGATCAACCCTCCTAATTTCTAACTTTCTCCTTATATCAAGGGATAATAAAAGTTTGGATACTGGAGAACGTAATTAACTAAGATTTACTTATATTTCTAAACTCAGGGCTTGTTCTTCTTGGGTCTCTGTCTAAGCACCATTGATGGTAATGTCATAGAAATCTCCAGCATTTGGAAGTCTTTTTCTTTCTCTTCTGTAATCATATATTTCAGGATGTAGTACAGCCAAATAATTTTCAGAAAGGCCAGCAGAAATATTTTTGTATATAAATTGATTTAAAAGAAAGAATATAATTATCTTCACTGATTTTGAATTTGCTCTATTAATACCGTCTACTCATTCCTGAAAAATAAACATTTTAAAATGAGAAAGAGAGCTCTACTATTTTAAAGATCATTTTTAAGGCTTTGGTAAAGAATCTTTAATGACTAATGACTCTTGTACAATTGAACACTAGATACTGAAGTTTTCCCAATGAGTGAGAAATGCTCTCTGGGCATTTATATTATGTGTCATGAGATGGCCATATGATCAGAAATATAATTTTATTTATTTAAATTTCTTTTTTATGACATGAGTTATTTTGGGGAATGTGGTCTCTGGAACATGCATTAATTGAAGAAACCATACTGAATGAAATAAGCTTGAAGGAAAGAAGGAAAACCTTTATTTTGGCTTTTGTATTATAAGAGAAAAATCTTCCTGGGGTTGGATTAGCTTGATGAATCTACAGAATATAAAGAAACCATTTATTTGGCAAATTCACAACTGTTACTTCTGAGTTATTAAGATTTAAATTTAATTTACCTTGGTCTCAAAAACACTAATAGTCTCTTACTTCTTTGTGAGAAACATAACTTGTTTTACTGTGTCTTTAAAGGCCTCTTTCACTTGTTTGTTTCGAAGTGTGTAGATGAATGGATTAAGCAAAGGGGCAACTGAAGTTGTGAGCACAGACACCACTTTGTTGATGGCCACTCCTTCCTTTGCTGAAGGCTTGATGTAGATGAAGATGCAGCTGCCATAGGTGATGGAAACCACAATAATGTGGGAAGAACAGGTGGAAAAAGCCTTTTTCCTTTGTTGGGCAGAAGGGAATCTTAGAATGGTCTTGATGATGTATGTATAGGAGAGGACCACACACAATAAGGTAAAAATGAGTGTCAGCACAGCAAAACTCAAAGCAATTCTCTCTATTAACACTGTGTCTGAGCAAGTTATCTGTAAAATAGGAGATGTATCACAGCCAAAATGATCAATCACATTCGAGTCACAGAACTCCAGCTGGAGGCCCATGCCAAGAGGTGGGAGGATGATCAACAGGCCAGCCAACCAACAGCAGAGAACGAGGGCAGTGCAGACTCTGTTGTTCATGATAGTGGTGTAGTGCAGGGGTTTACAAATGGCCATGTAGCGGTCATAAGACATGGCTGCAAGGAGAAAAAATTCAGTTGCTGCAAAGAGGACAATAAAAAATAATTGGGTGGCACAAGCATTGTAGGTAACAGTATTATCTCCAGTTGCCATAGAATACAGGAATCTGGGAATACAGACTGTGGTGAATGAAACTTCTAAGAAAGAGAAATTTCGGAGGAAATAATACATGGGCGTTTTAAGATGGGAATCCAAAAGTGTGAGGGTGATAATGATGAGGTTCCCAGCCACACTCAACATGTAGGTGAGAAACAAAAATACGAAAAGCAGAACTTGTAGTTTTGGGTCATCTGTCAATCCCAGAAGGATGAATGTTGTTATTGCTGTATGATTTTTCATCACTGCCTCCTGTCAAGTCGAGAGTGAATCCACCTGAAGAAACAAATGTCCTAAGAACCTAGTATTAGAATCTGCACGAAATATCCCAGCAAGCCAGTTCACATGCACTTTTTTCTTTTACTTAATAATCAGTTTGTTAACAGCTACTTTGACATCCCACTGAGACATTTATAAGAAATACCTATTATGAAACTTACACCTCTAATTCTCCAAATAGAAAGTATATTTAGGACTTCCCTAGCGGTCCAGTGGTTAAGACTCTGTGTATGCAGGGGTCCTGGGTTTGATCCCTGGTTAGGGATGCCAGCATCCCACATGCCACAATGAAGAGCCCACATGCTGCAACTAAGACCAGGGCAGCCAGATAAATTAATAAACAAACAAATAACATTAGAAGAAGAAAGTATATTTAAAAAGATATCAAGCTAAAAAGCCATAAATCTGACATGCAGCTTCTTAACAATATTGCCTTGTGGCCTAGATTTTATTTGTCCTCATCCTGGGGGAAGTGATGTCATTTTTGAAGTTTTTTTTGCCCATCCTCTTCTTTCTTTGCTTCTCCACCCTATACCAAAATGCTCCATTTTCAAAACCGAGAAAAATCTGTTAATTAGTACTTTTTTGGTGTGTGTTTTAAATCAAAATATGTCTTTAGGACAATTTTGTGTTCACAGCAAAACTGAGGGGAAGGTACAGAGATGTTCCATATACCTCCACATATGCACAGCTTCCCCCACTCCATTATCAACAATCTCCACCAGAGCTGTCCATTTGTTACAACTGATGAACTTGACACATCACAACCACTCAGAGTCCGTTAGTTTACTTTATGGTTCATTCTTGGTGTTCAATGTCCATGGGCTTGGACAAATATTTAGTTAGTATTTTATGTTGATCATCTTATTTGTTATGCCAAATTTTAACAGCAGTACATTCATTTAAAAGTGCTAGTTCTTATTCCATCATTCTTTTGAAAGAACAACTCAAAGAACATACATCTGAGTTGGTGGGTAAGCAGTCTTAACTATGTGAGAAATGCTCCGTAAGATTTGCTGACATTTAGGATTTGAGATTGTTAATTCAATTTTTTTTTCAGTTTTATTAAGGTATACTTGGAGAAGGAAATGGCAACCCATTCCAGTATTCTTGCTTGGAAAATCCCAAGGACAGAGGAGCCTGGCTGGAGTCCATAGGGTCGCAAGAGTCAGACACGACTTAGCACTATCTTTCTTCCTTTCTTTTGTGTATAATAAACTGCAATCATTAAAAGATTTGCAGTTTAATGAGTTTGGAAAAAATGTATATATCTGTGAAACCACCACCACAACCAAGATACCTCAAGAGGCAATGCAAGATACATTGCATTTCCATCATCAAAAATCTCCCTCATTTCCTTTTGCAGTTCAATCCATTCCTTTACTCTGGCCCCCAAAGTAGTCATTAATTTGCTTTTTGTCAGTATAAATTAGTTTTCAAGAATTTTGTATGAATGGAACCATCTTTTAAATCTGGTTTTCACTCAGGATGTTTTTGAGAATCATCTATATGTTTGGCATATATGTTTCCTTTCAATCCACTCAGTCATGGTGGACTTTTGGGTTATTTGCTGTTTGGAACTATAATGAATAAAGTTACTATAATAAAAGTGATAGTCACTCAGTTGTGTCCAGCTCTTTGAGACCCCTGAATTGCAACCCACAAGGCTCCTCTGTCCATGGAATTCTTCAGGCAAGAATGCTGGAGTGGATAACCATTCCCTTCTCCAGGGGATCTTCCCAACCCAGGGATCAAACCTGGGTCTCCTACTTTGCAGGCAGATTCTTTACCAACTGAGCTATCAGGGAAGCCCAATGAACTAGTACTGATACATCATTATTAAATAAAGTCCACAGTTTATTCAGATAATATACACTTACTCATAGAAAGAAATACTTAATAAGCATCTATTATTTAAAGAGCATAATATCAGAGACTGGCGATCCAACCATTAACTGGATCTCTTCCCTCTAGGAGTTTTCAGGCTACCAGTGGGAGATAACATTTCACTGTAGTTCATACTCAGTGATATGGTAACACAGATAAAAGTGAAAATGCACTTTGCTCCAAGTTTGTGCCTTAGCACTCAGTTATACTATGTAACTATTCATTTTTTTTTCTATGCTCATTCAGTTTCTTTAGGTTCTTTTCTTTCTACTAAAATTGTCAGCATTATCACTTACCTAAGGTGAGTTATTGAGGTGCACTGCTCAGGGTTCACAGACATGCTTTGAAACAGAAATCCCTCCCTTAGCTCATGGAGAAAATGGTTTACTGGAGAGATAATATGCTGTTATTCTGAAGGAACATGAAGTTAGAATTTTCCTGCCATGGTCACAACATACTAGAAATGAGTGTTGATTACCTTTTGCATAATTATAATGAACTAAAAACCCATATTTAAAAATTGACTGAACTCACCCTTTGCTTATAGTTAGGGAATATGGAAAATAAGACTTTCATGACAAGTTAAACACTGGCAATTTTTTGACAATTTTTATCAGCAGCAGCCTTTGAGGAAACCACAGTCTGAGGAGCATTGAGTTGGTGAGGAGCTTTTGTTCACTTCTCTTCCTAATCTCACATTTCGCCTGCCTCAACCCCCAGTGTCACTCTCCATACAGACCTGCATGGATGGACACACACACACACACACACACACACACACACACACACATCCTCTCACAGGCAAATCTGACAATCAACAGAACTCTCCTAGATTTTCATGGCTCCTGATACAAAGATCCCTGTCTCAGTCTCCTTTTCCTTTGCTAACTCTAAAACGACACCTGAATCTAGAGTTCCCAGTTCTTCTGTTAGTTCAAAGGGAAAAGAGATAGTGCAGAGAAAAGGAAGACTTCTCTTGAGTTTTGTTAGGGGATATTTGATCTTCCTGGGCGGGGAGGCAATCTTCTCCGCAAATTCTGTAATAGGAACATTTCTTTTATATGTTTAGTATGCTACCAGTGCACAGGGAACATTTGAGTGAACAACAAAATAGTCCTTGGTGACCTAGTTTCCAAAGTACTAATGAATTGGTGGAAGCTTAATCAACACTGCAAAAACACACGTGGCAATGGAGACAGTGTCCTCAGAGACATTGAGGGTGGTCTGATGTCATCTGAATTCTGTTTTGATTTCTTTGCTGAATCTTAAGATTATTCCTAGAATTTGAAATCGATTTGGCACTTTATATATATATTAATCCGGAGAAGGCAATGGCAACCCACTCCAGTACTCTTGCCTGGAGAATCACAGGGGCGGGGGAGCCTGGTGGGCTGCCATCTATGGGGTCGCACAGAGTCGGACACGACTGAAGCGACTTAGCAGCAGCAGCAGCATATATATTAATATTTGACATAAATCTCAGATAAAGTAAAATGAAAAAAACACTCTCACCCTCCTTTTACAGACAAGAAAATTAAGAAGAGAAATGAATAATCAGAATGCCCTATAGTGGTGATGCAAGTTTAGAACAAAAGTTTATCTGAGTACAAAGATCCTGCTTCTTCCATGCTACCCTAGTTGCTTGTTCTGATATTGGAGACTCACTAGCATTTAAATGTCAAACTTGATGTTCTAGGGCTATTTGACCTGTATTTTCATTTTTCTTCTTCTACTTGTGATTTTTCCGGTAGGCAATGAAACGATCTTTGGTATTTGAAGCAACGGAAAGTTTTTCATTCCAACTATTGGACAAAAAATTGCCTCTTTCCAGGATATGTTTTTTTGTTTTGCTTTGGCTTATTACTGTCCAGATACTGGGAAATATTGAGGGCAGGAGGAGAATGGGGCAACGGAATGAGATGGTTGGGTGGTATCACTGACCCGATGGATATGAGTTTGAACAAACTCCGGGAGATAGTGAAGGACAGGAAATCCTGATGTGCTGCAGTCCATAGGGTTGCAAAGAGTTGGACATGACTGAACAAGAACAACAAATTACTGTCCAGTGACCTTGAGCAAAGCTTTCTGTTTGACTATCTCTGCTGTCATTTCTGGACATTTTCATTTTTGATGCTCACATCAGATGATGCAGCAGAGGAGTGTTCTTGGTGCCTTTACTGGGGCAGGTATTTCCTCTCCTCAGGCCACTCACTACTGCCCTATGGAGTTTTCTCACACCGAATAGACACATCATACTTCTCCCACTATTGGCAGAGAGTGATTGAAAATGTTCCTTGACACAGGAATGAGCTGGGGAGAAAGAAGATCTCTCTCTCTGTATTTACAGTACATTTTTGAAAAACACCCTGATGGACTATGGCAGAGATGGTCTTCCTGATGAATTGTCCCAGTGATGGTTAGATACTGCCCATTTTTGTCTCTTGTTACTTTTTTGGCTTAAAGTCTATTTTTGTCTGATATGAGTATGGCTTGACAACTTTCTTTCGGCTGTCATTTGCCTGGACTATTCATTCTCCATCCTTTCACTTTGAGCCTTGTGTTTGTTTTTAAAGCTGAACTGTGTCTCTTGGAGGCAGTATGTAGTTAGGTCTTGTTTTTTAATCCATCCAGTCACTCCATGTCTTTTGATTGGTGAATTCAATCCATTTACGTTTAGGATGATCATTGATAGATGAGTACTTAGTGCTGCCATTTTGTCTTTTATTTTCTGGTTGCTCTATGTCTCCATTTATTTCTTTTCCTTTGTGTTTCTGTCTGCCATTTTTGCTTGGTAGTTTTTCTATGATGTTTTCCTCTCTTTTTATGTTTTTCATCTCTGCTCTAGATTTATGTTTTATTGTTACTATGGGGTTTGTATAAAATGTCTCAGAGATAAAATAGCTCATTTCTCTACTGATAGCATCTTATTATTATTTACCTATATGGATTCCATCTTTTCTTCTTCCCTTTTTGTGTTTTGATGTCTTAAATTATCCCTTTTTATATGGTGAGTATGTTACCAAATTGAAGTAGCTATAGCTATTTTTTTCTAATTTCCCTTATGCTATAACAAAGTGGTTAAAAATCTATTCTGATAAAGAGTTTCAATTTTCTGATTCTGTCTTTCTATTTATCAACTTACTAAAAGTTTTGTGTGCTTTTGCCTTTTTGTTTCTGGTAGAAGAGCTCTTTTTATTATTTCTTATAAGGCAGATCTGGGCTCCCCAGGTGGTGCTAGTGGTAAAGAACCCACCTGCCAAGGCAGGAGATGCAAGAGTCATGGGTTCCATCCCTGGGTCTGGAAGACCCCCTGGAAAAGGGCATGGCAAACCACTCCAGTATTCTTTCCTGGAGAATCCCATGGACAGGGGAGCCTGGTGAGGTACAGTCCATAGTGTTGCACAGAGTCAGACACGACTGAAGTGACTTAGCAGGCATGCATAAGGCACGTCTAGTGTTGATGAACCTCCTCCACTTTTATTTGTCTAGGAAAGTCTTTATTTTTCCTTCATATCTGAATGATAACTTTGGTGGATAGAATATTCTTAGGTTGAATTGTGGATGTTTTACTGGTTGTAGATTGAAGGGGAGAGACAAAGTTATTTTTCACTCCACTATGTTGCTGACGTCACCTGCTCATTTCTTCAAAAACTTTTTCAGTCCTTTCTATTTTTAAAAGGAGACTCTAACTATACAACATATCAGGGCTCTTGAATTTATCTCACAGTTTCCTGATGCTCTGTTAATTTTGTTTAAGGATCTGTTTCTTTGCATGTTTTATGTAGAGAACTTTTATTGCTGCTTCTTCCAGTTAACAAAATTTTTCTTCTGTAAATTAATTGATATTAAAACCTCTCAATAGAACTGCCATACGACCCAGCAATCCCACTGCTGGGCATACACACTGAGGAAACCAGAATTGAAAGAGATGCGTGTACCCCAATGTTCATCGCAGCACTGTTTACAATAGCCAGGACATGGAAGCAACCTAGATGTCCATCAGCAGAAGAATGGATAAGGAAGCTGTGGTACATATACACAATGGAATATTACTCAGCCATTAAAAAAATACATTTGAATCAGTTCTATTGAGATGGATGAAACTGGAGCCCATTATACAGAGTGAAGTAAGCCAGAAAGAAAAACACCAATACAGTATACTAATGCATATATATGGAATTTGAAAGATGGTAACGATAACCCTATATGCGAGACAGAATAAGAGACACAGATGCATAGAACAGTCTTATGGACTCTGAGGGAGAAGGTGAGGGTGGGACGTTCTGAGAGAACAGCATTGAAACATGTATATTATCATATGTGAAACAGAACACCAATCCAGGTTCGATGCATGAGACAAATGCTCAGGGCTGGGGCAATGGGATGACCCAGAGGGATGGGATGGGGAGGGAGGTGGGAGGGGGGTTCAGGATGGGGAGCACATGTAAACCCATGGCTGATTGATGTCAATGTATGGCAAAAACCACTACAATATTGTAAAGTAATTAGCCCTCAACTAAAACAAACAAACAAACAAACAAAAAACCTCTCAATGCTTATTTTTCTCAGATCGTGCAGTTTTCATCTCTGTAAGTTTGATTTGAATATCTTAAGTAAATTTAAATAAATTTAATATTTTTACTTAAAATATTCTTTTTCTATAGTCTTCAACCTACTGGGTGTGGTTATATTGCTATTTTAGCTATATTCTATTCTAATTATATTGTCTGTGCCATTTTGGTGGTCTATTTTTATTCATTATTCTCATTATATGCTGTATTTCCTGCTTCTTGGCATGTCTGGGAATTTTGATTATGTCAGACATTATGCATTTTACCTTTTGGAAGCCTGGATGTATCTGTATCTTTATGAAGATTCTTTAAGTTTATTCTGGTAATATTTAAATCATTTAGAAACAGTTTTATCCTTTCAAGTTCTGGCCTCTCAAATGTTTGGACAGGACTCTATTTGGCCCATATGTGCAAATTAAATGTTCATTAATTTTTTTAAACACCATTATTGTAGAGAAGGGGGACAAAAAGAAGCAAATGTAGAAAAATATGGGAAACCTATTGAAAATGTGAGCTCTTCCACCAGAAACAAAAAGGTAAAAGCCCACAAAACTTTTAGTAAGGTGATAAATAGAAAGACAGAAAATGTGTTCATTTCCCCAGAACCCCTCGACTCCCTACACTGGATGAAGTTGAAATTCCAGAACTTCTTCTTTATGTTGCTGAGTATACATCCAAAGACTTAGGGAGACTGGAATACTGAAATAGATTTATTATGTAAGACTTGCTTGCTTACTGTCTAGGAATAGCCCTGGAAGTTCTAGGGTACATTCTATTCATCAGCCTCTGTGAAATACATTGTTGATGTGGAGACTTGGCTTCCTGAAGTACTCTGTAGTGAATATTCTTTGAAGGCAAGGGATGACAATGGGAAATATTGCTATCAAAAAGAGCTCCCTGAATTCAATGGAATGATGGAAACCTGTAGTGTAGGCATCAGGTGGCATCACTTAAACCTAACAAATAAAATAAGTGTCATTATCATAGTGGCCAGAAGAGTGGAAATGTTTGATCTAAAGAGATCTTTGGTGTTGTTTAGATGACCATACTGTCTGTAGGACTGAAATAGGTGGTCACCCACAATGGGGAAAGAATAGACTCTTCAATAGATGATGGGATAAACTGCATATCCACTTGCAAAAGAGTGAAACTAGACCCTTATCTTACACCATAAACAAAAATCAAATCAAAATTAATTTAAGACTTATATATTAAGACCTGAATGTGTAAAACTCTTAGAATAAAGTATAGGGGGAAAGCTCCTTGATATTGGCAATGATTTTTTTGAATATGACACCAAAAGCTCAAGCAACAAAAGCAAAATTAAATGAGATGCTAAATCAAACTAAAAAGCTTCTGTACTGAAAAGGAAAGAAGAAACAAAGTGAAAACACAACCTGTGGAATGGGAGAAAATATTTGCAAGCCATATATCTGAAAAGGGGTTATTATCCTAAATATACAAGGATCTTGTACAACTTAATAGTAAAGATATCTCAACAACTTAAGCAGAAAATGGGCAGAGAACTTGAATATAGATTTTTACTGAAAAGATATAAAATAGCCAGCAGGTACATGAAAAGGTGCTTAATATCACTAATCATCAGGGAAATGCAAATCAAAACTTCAGTGAAATATCACCTCACACCTGTTAGAATGGCTATAATAACAATAACAATAAAATAATAATAAAAAGATAAGTATTGGTAATTATGTGGAAAAAGGGAACCTTGGCACTCTGTTTAGTACTATAATATATATATGAAATATAAAAATAGCTTTATAATATACAATAGAAGTATATGATGATCCAGTAGTCCCTCTTCTGGTTATGTAATTGAAGGAAATGGAATTACGTATTTCATTGAGATATTTGCACTCCCAAGTTTATTGTGGCATTATTTAAAATAGCCCCAAACATGTTAACAACCTAAGTATCCATAGATGGTCTATGAATGGATAAAGAAGAGGTGGTATATATAGAAAGAAATATCATTCAGTCATAAAAAGAAGGAAATTCTGCCATTTCGACAACACGGATGGACCTTGAGGGCATTATGCTAAGTAAAATAAGTAAAACAGAGGAAGGAAGACAAATACTGTATGATATCACCCGTGTGTGGAATCTAAAAAGATCAGATGCATAGGAACAGAGAACAGATTGGTGGTTGACCAAGGCTAAGGGAAATGCGTAAAGGGTGTCAAGGGTACAAAATTCTGGTTATAAGATAAGTACGTCCTGAGGACGTAATGTACAGTATGGTGACTCGAGCTAAAAATACTGTGTAGTTTATGTAAAAGTTGCCAAGAAACAAGATCTTAAAGTGTTCTCATCACAAGAATAGAAACTGTAATTATGTGAGGTGGTAGATGTTATCTAAACTTATTGTGGTAACCATTTCTCAATATATATGTATATCAAATCATAACTTTGTATAACTTAAGCTAATATAATGTTATTTGCCAATTATATCTAAATGAAACTGGAAAAAACAAAACAGGGCTGTAATGTCAAAAATAAAAAATTAAAACATCAAAACAGTTTAACAGCAAGTATAATGAAATAGTTCCATTTTAGTCTGTAGCAGGTGGGTTGCATTATAAAAACAAGATTAGAAAAATTACATCTACCCATTCTTCTTTCGGAGAAGGCGATGGCACCCCACTCCAGTACTGTTGCCTGGAAAATCCAGTGGAAGGAGGAGCCTGGTAGGCTGCAGTCCATGGGGTCGCTAAGAGTCGGACACGACTGAGCGACTTCACTTTCACTTTTCACTTTCATGCATTGGAGGAGGAAATGGCAACCCACTCCAGTATTCTTGCCTGGTGAATCCCAGGGACAGGGGAGCCTGGTGGGCTGCCTTCTATGGGGTCGCACAGAGTCGGACATGACTGAAGTGACTTAGCAGCAGCAGCAGCATTCTTCTTTTATTTATTTATTTTTTGCTGTGCTGGGTCTTTGCTGCTGTGCAGGCTTTTCGCCAAGTGGGGGCTATTCTTCGTTGTGGTGCACAGGCTTCTCATTGCCTTGACTTCCTTTGTTGGCAGAGCACAGGCTCTAGGGCACAGGCTTCAGTAGTGGCAGTTTGTGGGCTCAGCAGTTGTGGCTCCTGGGCTCTAGAGCACAGGCTCAATAATTATGGCACAGGCTTAGAACTCCAGGACATGTGGGTTCTTCCCAGACCAGAGATCTAACCTGCTAATCTGATCTAACCTGATCTAATCTGCCACATTGGCAGGCAGATTCTTTACCACTTGAGCCACCATGGAAGGCCAACTTATTTTTCTTGATAGTGGATGCTAGATCAGAAAGGAATCCTAAGATAAATAATTTTGCCCCCAAAGAGCTGTAAAACTAGAGGAATGAGTAGAAAAAAATCCATCTCACATTTTTGTTACTGTATTTCTGTGGTTCAGCTATCAGGATGGTGAGGGGTTGTATAGATTCTGGAAACCTATATTCATTCCTACTTATGAAAGTAAGCCATAAGGAATGAAGGCCTATTTGAATTAAGGCTATAACACTTTTTTCAGTCAATGGTTCTCAGAGAAATAGAAAAGAAATTTCAGTGGTTAATCAGACTGTACCTTTAGTTCTGCTCTGTAGATCTGAATTAGAACACATAGTAAAGGATGAAATACTTATGTATATATATTTTTAATTTATAAAATATTTTTAGTCACCTAATTTTCAGAAAGAAATGCCATTTTTTTAATAGAGTCCCTGAAGGCTTGTTTGACTTGCTTATTCCGTAGAGTATAAATGAAAGGGTTCATCAAAGGAATAATGGAAGTGTTGAGAAGGGACACCACCTTATTAATGGCCACACCTTCCTTTGCTGGTTTGATATAGATAAAGATGCAACTCCCATAAGTGATGGAAACTACAATCATATGGGAGGAACAAGTAGAGAAAGCCTTTTTCCTTTGCTGAGCTGAAGGGAGTCTTAAAATACTCTTGATGATGTACGTGTAAGACACAATTACACAGACTAGTGTGAGTATGAGGGTCAGCACCGCCATGATTAAAACAAGTTGCTCTATAAATTGAGTGTCTGAGCACACAATCTTTAGAAGAGGAGATGCATCACAGCCAAAATGGTCAATGAGATTGGAGCTACAGAAATCTAGCTGAACTCCCAGGCTAAGTGGTGGGAGTATGACAATTAACCCAATCAGCCAAGAGCAAAGGACCAGAATGGTGCAGACCTTTTCACTCATGATCGTGGTGTAGTGCAGGGGCTTGCAGATGGCCACGTAGCGGTCGTAGGACATGGCAGTTAGAAGAAAAAATTCTGTTGCCCCGATGAGGATGACAAAAAATAACTGGGTGGCACAAGCATTATAGGTCACTCTTTTGTCTCCAGTTGTCATGCTGTACAGGAATCGAGGAACACAGACAGTTGTAAAGATTATTTCTAAGATGGAGAAATTCCGAAGGAAAAAGTACATGGGTGTTTTAAGGTGAGAGCTCACCAGAGTGAGGAGGATAATGACTAGATTTCCAGCAACAGTGGAAGTGTAGGTGAGAAACAGAAACACTGAAAGAAAAACCTGTAGTCTTGGGTCGTCTGTTAATCCTAGTAGGATGAATGTTGTTATTGCAGAATGATTTTTCATCATTATCTTCAGATACATAAGAAGTCTGTATTAATAGATTATAAGTGTTTAATCTGAGGAATAGAATATAAAAATAAATTTCAACAAGCTATGTAGAATAAAGCAGTGAAACAGGCAGCAGATGCACATTTTAAAGCTTTTACTTGATCATCAATAATCATAACGTAGAAAAGTGATTGAATCATACTTCATTTCCCTGGACTCTACATTAAATTCATCTTCAGAATGTTCATGAAAAGCATTCATCTGAAATCTTATTTCCATTCTAGTTACAGGATCAATTTTAACGTCTACGTCACAGTCCTCTGAAATTTTGGCAGCCACCATTGTATCCCTAATCCTCAGGATAGAATAGGGGACTCATAAATGTTGAGTAATAGAAACAGATGTATAAAAATTTTATTTTCCTAATTAGTACAACATGTCAACAACTCATTCTTTTACCTTATGGTAATAAAAAAGCCACCATTGCTGTAGTTGTACTATTTTTCATGCTTTGCAAAAATTATCCTTTTCAAATAATTTCTTAATCTTGTTTTTACTATTTGAGGGACCTAGGAACAGTCTTGAAGCTGAAGCTGAAGCTTCAATACTTTGGCCACCTGATGCGAAGAACTGACTCATTGGAAAAGATCCTGATGCTGGGAAAGATTGAAGGCAGGAGGAGAAGGGGACGACAGAGGATGAAATGGTTGGATGGCATCACTGACTTGATGGACATGTGTTTGAGTAATCTCCGGGAGTTGGTGATGGACAGGGAAGCCTGGCATGCTGCAGTCCATGAGATCGCAGAGTCGGACATGACTGAGCTACTGAACTGGCTGAACTGAGGAACAGTATAAGAGAGTTACCATGAAATTTCCTAAGTCCCATCCCCCTCTAGAATTTCTTCTTTGAGCCCCTTTCATAATAGATAATGTGCTGAAAGATTAGTTTGTGTCTCTCTTGTGTACCAGTTTTAACAGCATGCTTTTTTTTTTTTTTTTTCCTGAATTCCTGTTTCAACAGGAGTTCCATCTGTGGTCTAATGTTCCACCCATCCTAAGCCTTCACAGATCACTGACCAGTGGGATGTTCTGATGGTTTTCTGGGGAAACAGAACCCTGACCTTAGGCTTCCATGATCCTTATTGGGGTTCTATAGTTTATGCACAGATATTTCATCTCCCAAAATCCTTCTGAGGCTATATCCTCCAAGATGCAGAAGAGTGAGAATACATCTTAGGGAAAGAACTGCCTTCTTTGCCATGATTTCTTTCTCTGAGGACACACCTCATCCTTGGGAATGTTACTTATCATTTCTACTACTCTCATGGCTTCAGGACACCTCTTTGTTCTTAGCAGTGTGGCCCAAGGATAAACTCAGGCTCTGCGGCTATTTCCCCAAAGAACAGGTATCATCAGGCATTAATATTAACAAAGACTAAACATGACACGGAGAATAAATAAAACCTGGCTATTAAGTGCGAATGTTCTTAAAAGCAGATAAAGAATCACAATCCATCCTTTTGAGTTTCCCTACATGATGGCCTCCCTGTGTTGTTTAATGTTAAAGAAGCCATCGTTTCACTATCTACCAGGAAGCCCTTGTGCACTTTTCATTTATCACATTTCCTATCTGTTCACCCACCACGCCCAGTGAGGAGAGTGATGATGAACTTTTAAGAAGTGTCAGAGCTAGAATTTGGGCCAGTTCACCTCAGATCCAAAGCTTAATTGTTTCTAGGAAGTTGTAATTTTAGGATTTTTAGTGTCCATTCTAATACTAACACGTTAATTAAAATATCAGCTTTTCAAATGTCTTGGTTGCAAACAGTATTTCCAGGGCGTCTGGTTTACTTTAGTAAATGAATAGAAGAAACCTCCCTATAAGACACCAATTTTTTTGTAGCATGAATGTTTTTTCATGTGATGTTTTAAGATATTACTCAGAAAATGCCTTAAGTGATTTTTCCTATGAGTTTAGAGAAGGTATTATGTCTTTTCTATTGAGGAGGATTGCCACAGTGTGATAGGATTTTTAGACACCTTCACAGGAAAAGTCAGCTCACCTACTCTCACGGGGTAAAGGGTTTGCCATAGTGTTGGAAATCTTTGAATAATGTGAGCCCATCAGATGGCTCTCTAAGGCTAAGACATGATGCTTTTCTGGAGTCACACGTCTTCCCATTCATACTGCTAATGTTCATCTCCTCAGCTCCTTCTGCCTGCATAACCCAGGGCCTACATGTTGGTCAACACACTGACTCCAGGTTAATACCATATTATGTATTGTGAAAATGTATAATTTATTGTTCACAGTTCAGAGGAAATGGCAGAGTGAGATTTTTAGATAACTTCACATCACTGTTTGAATCACTACTTGAAGAGGAAAATCATTAACATAAAGAAATTACATTTGATACTGGACGTTTAGGCTATGACTTTCACATTCTGCTATGAAGAATTATGGAAAATTGATATTTTTCATTTTTCTCTTTAAAGATAACATTACTTTTGTCCTTCACAATAAGATACACACATATTTATCTTCTATATTCCTCTAGAGGGCTTCCCAGGTGGCATTAGTGGTAAAGAACCAGCCTGCCAATGCAGGAGACATGAGACAAGGTTTCGATTCCTGGAGGAGGGCATGGCAACCCACTCCAGTATTTTTGCTTGGAGAATCCTATGGACAGAGGAGTCTGGTGAGCAACAGTCCATGGTGTTGCAAAGAGTTGGGCATGACTTAAGCAACTTAGTAGCAGCAGCAGCATTCCTCTAGAACTCATAGAATAGTATATGAAAGAAAGGAAGATTTCCTGGAAACACATCAGAATCCAGCATTATTAATGTGTCTCCATTTGGTCTTACCCTTCTTACCTTAATTCTAATCAGTTCCCAGAAAAATGCTCAAGAGTTGTGTTCAGGTTCATTACCATGTTATACAGAAGAAAGTGGCAGCTCAGATTGCTTTTCAAATCCTCTCTGAACGTGAAGATACTTCTTGGACTCAGGTTATTCCATCAGCAAGATCTCACTGCCTTTACCCAGGAACTGCATTTACAAAACTTCCATGGTTCCATTTTTCAAACTGTTAGGCACATAAACGACAAACATTTCATACTTACTTTCTGGTAGTTCCCCATAACTTTTCAGGAAATTTAATGCAAAATTTTTTTTTGAGTCTAAGAAACAATAAATGCTAGTGGCTATAATTTTGAGTTAACTTTGACATCCCCTTGAGCCCCACATTTTATTCCAGGTAAGAGTGTCTGCAAATGCAAGGCAGTATGCAGTGACCTAGAGACCAGGACCTTTGCTTTTATCACAACCACGTGGAAAAGTATCTCTCATTAAAATACTATTAAAACTTCTCTGAAGTCTGTGACTGAAAGAATGGACAAACAATGGCAAATAATTGCTAGCAACCCTCCCTGGCTGTGGAAGTGAAGATGGTCTGAGGTCTCTATGCAAAGAAATGAGTTACTGTATAAGTATTCATGAATAGAAATAGCATGTGCTTTACTGGTTTAATTTGCATAAGTGTACAGGGAGCCATTAAGGGAACAAGCATATATGTCCTTGGTGACCCTACTTAAACTACTAATGAATCTACAGTAAAATTAACTTTAGCAAAAAGAAAAAAATTACCCATATCCTGTGGGGGCAGAGTCCATAGAGATATAATTATGTTATAATGTTCATAATGTTCACCATAATGTTCATCAGTTGCAGGGAAAAAGTCAGATGGTAATTTGACAATCTGATTCTCATCATGTTTGTTTTACATGGTCTAAATGCTGGGGATCACTTGACGCTTTTTGTTACTGGACACACTCATAATCTACTCAAGGCAGTCCTTCCTAGATTATTAGTTTTTAAGACGTCTTATTTCAGCAGTTAGGAGAATTAATATTTGCTTATTTCATTCTACTGATCATATAGTTCATCCATTGGTCCTATTTAAAGGTGAAGTGAAGTGAAGTGAAAGTCACTCAGTCATGTCTGACTCTTTGTGCCACCATGGACTATATATATAGTCCATGGAATTCTATAGGCTAGGATATTGGAGTGGGTAGCCTTTCCCTTCTCCAGGGGATCTTCCCAACCCAGGGATCAAACCCAGGTCTCCCACCTTGCAGGTGGATTCTTTACCAGCTGAGCCACAGGGAAG
The DNA here is from genome assembly GCF_054371585.1 of Giraffa tippelskirchi. Classification (NCBI taxonomy): domain Eukaryota; kingdom Metazoa; phylum Chordata; class Mammalia; order Artiodactyla; family Giraffidae; genus Giraffa; species Giraffa tippelskirchi. The sequence continues at coordinate 157,072,256 of NC_137278.1, forward strand.
CCCAAGAATACTGGAGTGGGTAGCCTGTCCCTTCTCCAGCAGACTGCCCGACCCAGGAATCGAACTGGGGTCTCCTGCATTGCGGGCGGTTTCTTTACCAACTGAGCTATCGGGGAAGCCCAGAATAAACATTTTAAATTGATAGTACTATCACCTCCCTATGGACTGTAGCCCACCAGGCTCCTCAGTCCATGGGTTTCTCCATGCAAGAATACTGGGGTAGGTTGCCATGCCCTTCTCTAGGGGATCTTCCCCATCCAAGGATTGAACGCATGTCTCTTGCATATCCTGCATTAACAGGTGGGTTCTTTGCTACTAGTGCCACTTGGGAAGCCCCTTAAATTAGTAGTCATATACTGAATAATCACACTCTAAACATACTGGTACCTTGCTAAACCCAAAGGTGTCATTCTGCTTATCAAGAATGCAGGGTTTGGGTGTATGATGCTCAGTGTACACCATTGACCAAAAGTCCAGAGGTTGCTCCCACTCTTCCACAGTGCTCAGCAGTGCCAGCTTTTCATAAAGTTCAGGAGTTGAGAACTGAGAAGTCTGAGCTGGAGTCACATGTCATGGCCTGTGCCGGCTTGGAGGCTTCATAAACAGTAAAAATCCCATCCACCCTCATAGAATCATAGCCAACATTTCCAATGTGGAAATGTCTTCAGATCTTTTATGAATGTGGGTCAGTTATTGAGAAAAAAGGGCAGGCCCTCAAAAGCAGCAATATTGGAGCTTTTACTGAGCAGAGGGAAATAGGGACTGAGGTAGGAAAGGAGAGACCTAGGAAAGCAGGGATTTATAGACAGACAGGCTTGGAGAAATGGAATCAGGGGCACATTGACATGAGTCTTTGTCTGTACTTCCTGCTTTTTTATTGATCTATTTTTCTTTACTATTGCCAGTATAATTTCGTTATTTTTATCAGGAGTGTTTTTATTTATTTTTTTTAGTCTGGGTCCTCTGTATTTCCATATAAATTTTAGAACCAGAATATCAATTCATAGAAAAATGATTTGCTAGGATTTTGATGGAGCTTGTTTTAAATCAATGGGCCAACTTGAAAACAATTTACATTTTAGAGTATGGTCTTTCAACAATATACCTGTTCATTTAATTTCTCTTAATATTTTGTGGGCTTTTCTTTCATGTACCTATGTGTCTGAGTGTTGGGCTGTGGTTTGTGGTAGACTGGTCACCATGAGAGATCAGGAAAGCCTATTTAAGTGCCAATCATGACTGTCCCTTCTCTGCTCAGATGCCACTTCGTGTCTGGGCAACCTCTAGTCTCAAGGGAGCTATTCCCTTGGTAGTGGCAGCCCACACTCTGCTGTGGAGCTGCACTGTGATGTAAGGGGGGCTGGAGAGCTCTCTGGGCTCAGGCTAGGGTGGGTGACAGGGTGGATGTGAGAAACCTGCCAGCCTCTGGTTGGTTCTCTCTGCTCTGCCTTGGTAGCAAGCAAGCGCTGTGCTCTTCTCCCAAGCTGAGTCCAGGCTTCCCACAGCCTTCCTATTTGTCTCACAGGCCCTACTACTAGGCAAGGGGCTTGTCTTCCTTTGTCAGATCCCAGGGATAGGGAGCACAATGTGTGGCTCAAACTACTCACTTGCCAAGGAGGATTGCTACCCATGTAATCTCCCCTCAGTTCCCTCCCAGGGGCCCAGATCCCAACCCGATGGTCATTTATCTTCCCTTCCTGCTGGATTCCATGTGGCTCTTTCTTACAGCTTTGTTTGTCCAGGAATCTTTCCTCCTGTCTCTAGTTTTCAGTGAGGATTTCTCCACGTGTATGTGTGATGTATTCATAAGAGAAGATGATTGCTGCATCCTCTTATTCTGCCACTGGATCCAATCCCCTGCAGCAAGTAACTTTTCTGAATGCAAGGAGAGAGAGTAGAGAAATAAGGAATAGTTAATAAATAATAAGAGTTGATCCATTAAAGATGGATCGACAAATTTTAATATCCATACAGTGTGTTACGCAGAGAAAGGAGAATAGGTGGAAAGAAAAACTTGATGAAATTATAGAGAAAAAATTTTCCTTGTGGTCAATAAGCTTTTAATCACCAAGTGAAAATCAAGATTGAAAAAAATGGAAATATGGACAGTTTCCTCTACTGGAAATTCCTCTGGTGTGCCACAGGAGTCACCCCCACTGACTTGGAGAGGCAAGGATGAATCCAGCCAATGGGAATTCCACCAGCAGGGCCCAGGACCCACCCATACTGTCCAGGGAGGGCTGGACAGTTCCTGACAATTAAAATTCCATCACTGGGCCTCAGGACTTGCCCCTAATGACCTGGAAGGGCTAGTGGGTTAGAGGACCTGACCCCTCTGACCTGGAAAGGTGCAGACAGATCTAATCACTAGCAATTCTGCCAGGGGGCCCCAGGATCCCCCTCTGCTGACCTGGAAGGGTGTGGACAGAATCAGCGACTGGAAATTCTGCCAGTGGGACCCAGGACCAACTCTTTCTGTTCTAGGATGGTTCAGATAGCTTCCACAACTGGGAAATCCATCAGTGGGTGTTGGAACCCACTGGACTGTCCCAAGAAAGTGTGGATAGCTCTCCCTACTAGGAAATTCACTAGGGGGTGCTGGGACTTGTCCCATTGTCCTGGGAGGGTGTGGATATCTTCCCCTCCCCTGCTAAGAAATCTGTCAGCAGGAGCCAGGAGTTGCCCCACTAATCGGAGAGTGGGCAGAAACCTCTCATTATCGGGAAATAGGTGAGTGGGTACCAGGACCAACCCCATATCCTGAAAAGGCACAGATAACTTCCCCCTACTAGGAAATTTACCCAAAGCAGGGGCTGAAACCAGAGTTGAGCCCCAGGGGCTATGTGACTGATGAAGAAGACCTAAAATCTCTCCTTGTGGCTGCATGAACTGCCAACTTACACCTCCACAGATAGCTTTCTAAACTTAGCACCTGTGAAACACCCAAAAAGACAGCAAGTGCTCTTGTAGTGGAAATGGGTCTGGCTTTAGTAGCTGTTTGCTCTGCGGGTACATACACATGAGATTAGGGATGGACTAGATAGAGTTCAAGCTGACTCCATACTGAGACACATATTAATGAAACTAACAGATTAAATACAAAGAAAAAATATTAAAACCAACAAGGGAAAAGAAACAAATAACATACAAGAAAATCCCCATAAGATTGTCAGCTTATTTTTCAGCAGGAACTCTGCAAGCCAGAAAGAAATTTCAAGATATATTTAAAGAGATGAAAGAGAAGATAAACCTACAACCAAGAATACTCTGCCTAGCAAGGCTCTCATTCAAATCTGACAGAGAAATCAAAAGCTTTACAGACAAGCAAAAGTTAAGAGAATTCAGAACCACCAAAGCTATTTTACAAAAATTGCTAAAGGAAATTTCCTAGGCAAGAAACACAAGAGAAGAGAACAAAAGAGGAATGGAAGAAAAAAGGCCTACAAAGCCAAACCCAAATTAATTAAGACGATGGCAAGAGGAAGATACATATAGATAATTACCTTAAATGTAAATGGATTAAATACTCCAACCAAAAGACTTAGACTGGCTGAATGGGTACAAAAGCAAGAACTGTATATATGCTGTATACAAGAGACCCAGTGAAGACATAGTGACACATGCAGACTGAAGTGAATGGTAGAAAAAGATATTCCTTGCAAATGGAAATCAAAAGAAAGTTGGAGTAGCAATATTCATAACAGAAAAAAATAGACTTTAAAATAAAGACTGTTATAAAGGACAAGGAAGGACACTACATAGTGATCAAGGGATCAGTGCAAGAAGAAGAAAACAATTATAAATATTTATGGACCCAACATAGGAACAATTCAATACATAAGGCAAAATGCTAACAGCCATAAAAGGGGAAATCAACGGTAGCACAATAATATTGGGGAACTTTAACACCCCACTTATACCAATAGAGAGATCATCCAGATAGAAAATTAATAAGGAAACACAAGCCTTAAATGACATATTAAACCAGATAGAATTAATTGATATTTATGGAACATTCTATCCAAAGGTAGCAGAATACACTTTCTTCTCAAGTGCACATGAAATGTTCTCCAAGATAGACCACATCTTGAGTCACAAATCAAGCTTTGGTAAATTTAAGAAAATTGAAATCACATCGAGCATCTTTTCTGACCACAATGCTATGAGATTAGAAATAAATTATGAGAAAAAATTATAAAAAACACAAACACTTGGAGGCTGTCTGAATGTGAGAGTTGGACATAAAGAAAGCTGAGTGCCGCAGAATTGATGCTTTTGAACTACGGTGTTGGAGAAGGCTCTTGAGAGTTCCTTGGACTGCAAGGAGATCCAATCAGTCCATCCTAAAGGAGATCAGTCCTGAATATTCATTGGAAGGGCTGATGTTGAAGCTGAAACTCCAATACTTTGGCCACCTGATGCGAAGAGCTGACTCATTTGAAACGACCCTGATGCTGGGAAAGATTGAGGGCAGGAGGAGAAGGGGACGACAGAGGATGAGATGGTTGGATGACATCACCGACTCAATGGACATGAGTTTGGGTAAACTCCGGGAGTTGGTGATGGACAGGGAGGCCTTGCTTGCTGTGGTTCATGGGGGTTGCAGAGTCAGACACAACTGAGAGACTGAACTGAACTAAACTGAAACAATATGATACTAAATAACCAACGAATCACTGAAGACATCAAAGAGGAAATTAAAAATACCTAGATAAATGACAATGAAAATGCAATAGTCTAAAACCTATGTGATGCAACCAAAGCAGTTCTAAGAGGGAAGTTTATAGCAATATAATCTCACCTCAAGAAACAAGAAAAATCTCAAATAAAAAACCTAACCTCACATCAAAAGTAACTAGAGAAAAAAGAAAAAACAAAACCCAAAGCTAGTAAAAGGAAAGAAATTGCTTTCCTTAAGTAATTGCTATTTATTATAAACTATACACAAATTTTATTTTATTTGTGATTACCCTCAGTAAATTTTTTGGTTTTGTTTATGCTTTGCTGTGTTCTTTTTTATGATTTTTAATAAATACATATAAAATTTACCATCTCAACTACTTAAAAGGTACAATTCAGTGGTATTAAGTACATTCCTTTCATTGTGTATTTCTCTTAACACAATAACACATGTATCTAAGCCTGATATCATAAAATCTAGTAATTATTATTTATTTTAAATTATAAAGTACTTTCTAGTTGTTATCTAAAATTGCCATTTATTCTGAGATTAAATTAGCAAAAGCAGAAAAGTTAGGCCTAAGTATAACAACCAATCATAATAGCTTAGGTTACAATTTTCTAGAAATTTTCTATATAAATATATTCATATTAATTGGTATATTTCAAAATGAGAAACGTCTTTATGAGTTGTTTTCTGAAATGTTTTATATTTAAAAATTTTAAATAATCTTCTTTTGATCTCAATAGTCATAAATTAAAATCATCATTTGGGGAATTATGTAATGTTTCCTTTAGAGCATTTCTTTATAGCTTGAAATCAAGTCTAACAATTGAAACTTCATGATTCCTAAAAACTTTTCTTCCGTTAAAAAGTGACTACCTCAAGCTGATATGATATTATATAATTTTTCAAAATTTTAAAAATGAATTTATATAGTTTCTTTCAAAGTAAACTATAAGCTATGATGCAAAATGCAGTTTTTACAAATATCTTTGTCTATTTACTATATTCCCTAGAAATGAACATTATTGTTATTCCTTCTGCATATACTCACAACTTACTTGTGTTGCAAATGTTTTCCCCACTATTTTATTCATCTTTAATTGTTTATGGATTTTTTTTGAAATAGAATCTCATGTTAGAGTTCAGAAAAATTTACAATTTTCTGATTAATTCATTTTTTCTATCTATTCCTCACACTTTGTAATTTTGAAATGAGACGCTCTTATATTTTCCAATTATTTTTGTTTAATAATAAAGTTAAATATTTTAGTTTTGACTCTCATAGTTTTCTTTCAAAGTTGCTCATTCTGTTCGACATCTTCTGAGGAGGATTTACCTGTGGTTTTGTATTATGTGTGGTTACTCTGAATATATATTTTGTTTATACTATCTTATTTTGTTTTTTAAAATTTAGATAAAAATATATAAAATTTACCATCTCAGCTCCTTTAAGGGTACAGTTCAGCGTCCTTGGTGAACTGTAAAAAATGGTAAAGAATCTGGTGGTAAAGAATCTGCCTGCAAAGCAGGAATCCCTGGGTCTCCATGGAAGATCCCCTGGAGAAGGAAACGGCAACCCACTCCAGTATTGTTGCCTGGAGAATCGCATGGACAGAGGACCCTGGCAGGCTATACTCCATGGGGCTGCAACAATCGGACACGACTTAGCAACTAAAGAGAGAGAGACAGACCCTCCAAGCCAGAGCCACAAGTGCACTCCTCCTAGTGCCGCTGGGCATTGGTGATGAGGTTGGCCGCACTGCGCATGCTCAGTTTGAGGTGCCAGGATTGCGAGTCAGGAGCCAGTGTGCGACTCGGTGGGCAGGGGGAGCCAAGAGAGAGCGAGGGACCTGCTGTGGCGGCGGTGACACCGTGTATCCCTGGCCCCTGACCTGGCCACGACCTGGATCCGTCCTGTCCTTAAATCTCTACTTTAGTTATTAGTATTTGTATACAGTGTTAATTCCTTAGTGTTAATAATTCCATTGTGATTATTAGGAATTTACATTTTGGGAGAGCTTGTTGGAGGTTATTTGGGTACAGTTCACTATTTTTTCTACAGTTGTATGAGTACATTATATTATATTCTATTATAATCAAAAGTTTATATTATATTATATATAATTATATTATATTATAATCAAAAGTTTACCAAATTTTAGAAATCAAAAAGAAAGAAAACCAAAACAGTAAACAGCATTGCTGAGCACTTAACGCCTGGCAGTATGCTGGGGCAAATGTTCACATGAATTATTTGTATGGTATACATGTCTTTTCCTCCAATCCCTTCTGCTTCTTCAGCTGTATTTTTGTGGTGATATCCATTTTATCATATCTATGAGTTATACAGGATATCATTTGAAATTAAAGTTGGCAGTTTCATTTAGGGTTTAATGTTAATCAGCAATACCTGAGTTGTGTGGATTCTGTGTATACATGAAAGCCAAAATGATAGCTTCAACTAATAGTGCATGCAGTTTTTGACCCACTGATAGTACACTCGTGTGATGAACATGTCCATGTTTAGAAAGGAATGTTACCTGTGGAACAGCTCTTCAGAGTGCTTCCACCAGAATTGGGCATTCACTTTCCACAAACCCAAACGATATCTCTGCCAGTTTGAGAAGAGTCTGTTTCCTGATGCAACTCTGTTCATTACCAGCTTCCCACTCCTGTTTTTCCCTTCACTAGCCTGATACTGATACTTGTAGGTTTATCAGGTTTCAGCTTAGTGTCAGTTGCTATGAAACACTTTCTTGAAACTTCGTCTTGTAAGTTCTTGGCTTCTATTCTTCGTTCCTCTAGCCCACTATGTTTATCTCTTTCTTACCAGTAAATATGTGAATGTAATGTTTGAGACTGGGTAATGTCTTGTTTATTGAGATACCACAGCAGCTAGCCCTATTCAGAGTTTATCAAGAGCTCAATAAGTATGTTTATTGTAAAATTCATGAATTATATACATACTCTTCTGATTCAGAAGAAGTCAGTTTTCTCATGTAATGAAATTTTCATTCCCATTTATGGTACATTCTTTAATGAAAGTATGTAATCATGCATGGGGGTCAATTAGATTCCTTGGTGTTTTAACATTTTTGAGGTATAAGTGATATAAAAAATGCCCACTCTTAATATATATGCCATATATAATCTCTCTTGTCCATTTTCCTTCTCTTTAAAAACGAGGGCTTTTAAAATCATTCTTCGCTTCCTGGAAGTACAAAAAAATGCTACCTGTCATGTTTAGTCCTAGACCAAAAAAAAAAAAGTCATTACAATTCTTTTGCTTTGACCAAATGTATTATATCCTTGGTCTTCTCTCTCATTACTTACATAGCAGCTAAGTCAAATATTCCTTATCCTTCAGTTATTGTCAGGATACTTTGTCACTTTTTTCCATTGCTGAATCAAAAGGCATTTGTCCTTAGAGGCTTCACTTAAATGGATATTTGGAGTTTCACTTGGTTACTATAGAATATTCCATTCCTAATCTGTATGAAAGGCAGATATCAGCTCCCACTTGGTACCTAGTCCCACTGTTTAGCCTAAAGTGCATATAGAAAAACAGAATAAGGGAAGTACAGGGAATGTTTTGCCTAAAAGTTAGCCTCCCTACCTCAATACCATGTTAAAGGTCACACAGGGATGGCACAGAGTTTCCAGTGGTGGGACAGGAATGAATTGTCTCTGCAGCCCAGGCGCCTCCCCTCAGTCTTGTCAGAGTGACTCCAGGTATCTGACTCTCCCAAGCACCTCAGTAAGCCTGTATGTCCTGAGGAAAGAGACTAATCTTTTTGTCTAAAAATGCCACTTTTTTCTTCAGTCATTCATATTTCTATTCATTCATTCATTCATGTCATATTAACAACCCTCATGAAATTAACTGATAAAGATGTTAAAAATTGAGTTTTCATTAAAATGTGAAAGACTTTTAGAGGAAGGGGTCACTGAGTTATAAAGCATAAGCAAATAAGTCACTCAATAGAGATATAGGTCACCTATTTTATACACAATTTTTAGTTCAAATGAGGATGAAGTTATGGCAGAGAACACATGGGAGTATCCCTCTAATATCCGCCGCATTTAGATGACCTTCATCATATTGATACATGAAAGCAGCTAATCAATGACTGTCCTGTACTTGCCACTCACACTGTGAAGCCACACTTCATAAGTGGTTGTTGAAATCTTTCGTATAATTTTGAAGTGACAAATCATATCAATTAGGTTGGTATACATATATTGTGCAGAAGAAAGCATCATTCTAGAGTTCAGAAAAGGGACAGAAAAATAAAAAAAATACTTCTCTGATAGTTGTAGCCTCAGATGTTCGCTGAACCCCAAAGTTGCAAAGAGTGAAAAAAGTCCTCCAGGAAGGTCTTATAGTGGAGAGAGGAAGGTGGACTCTGACCATTCTTAGGAGCACATACTCAAACTCATAGCGGTCTCCACAGTTGGAGAGTTTCACTAAGTCATCCTCCACCCACCCAAGATGAAGATTTTCTCAAGAGAAAGCCTGTCTCCCCCTGAGCCCAGGGAGTCTTTACCCTGGAACTACAGAGCTAACAATAGTTTAAATGGTTAGGAAAGAATCTCTTTCTGTTGTTGGGAAAATAGATATTCTATTGTTTCTGGCAGAAGGACATATTTCTAAACTGAGAGAATTTTCCTTAAAAAATATTGAGCAAATTTTCAATTACATGAAACAAACAAACGTGTCCTTGGTGGATTTATCTTATAGTTATCAATGAATCTCTGGTGTAGTAGACTTTGGGGATAGAGCAGGAAATACAGATATGAGGAAAATGTCCTCAGAGAGGCAGGTTTAAGTAACATTAGCACCAGAAGCAGTGCAGGTATGCAATAATAAGTATCAGATTAAAAGACAAAAGGCAACCATCTGTTATTTTATTTCAACAGTATGTTAGGCATTTGTAATATGATACAGACACTTTTTCCAATTTATTAATCCTATAAAGCTGTAATTAATGTTTAGTGTCAGTATAAATATTCAGATAATAATAGAGAAAAATATTTTATCAAAAGAAAAAGCAAAGTGACAACTTACGTTAATCATTTTCAGAAAGACCTCCTAGATATTTATATTTCTTTTGTTTTTGTATCATATAGGGCTTTTTGAAAATTGAAGTAGAGTTGATTTACAATGCTGTGTTTATTTTTGCTTTATAGCAAAGTATTTCAGTTATACATATACATATATTTTTATATTCTTTCCACTGTGGTTTTTCACAGGAGATTGAATATAGTTTCTTCTGTAATACAGTAGGATAGCATTATTTATACATTCTATTTATACTTATTTACTCCTGCTAACCCCAAATATCCACTCCATTCCTCTCAATGCCCCTCATAGCAACCACAAGTCTGTTCTCTATGTCTGTGAGTCTGTTCCTGATTTATAGATAAGTATATTTGTGTCATATTTTAGATTTGCCATGTAAGTGATATCGTATGTATTTACTTTCCTTTTCTGCTGTACTTACTTTGATAATCTCTAGCTGCATCCAAGTTGCTGCAAATGAAATTATTCATTTTTTATGGCTAATATTCCATTCTATATATATATATACCATTTCTTCTTCATCCATTGACTTGTTGGTGGACATTTAGGTTGCATCTCATGGGCCTTTTTATATCTATATTTATGATCTTATTTTATTTCATTAAAAATTAACAAGTATTTTTGCATTTATACTTACATATTCTTTATATTCATAATTATATATTTTAATTTTTAGTTTGCTTTATTTTGTTGTTTTGTCACTTATTTATGTCTGATTCTTTGTGACTCCAGAAACTGCAGCACACCAGGCTTCCATGTCCTTTGCTAACTCACAGAGTTTGCTCAAACTCATGTCCATTGAGTCAGTGATGCCATCCAACCATCTCGTCCTCTGTTGCCCCCTTCACTTCTGGCCCTCAATCTTTCTCAGTATCAAGGTCTTTTCCAATAAGTTGCCTCTTCACTTCAGGTGGCCAAAGCATTGCCGTTTCAGCTTCAGTACAATTAATCTCAAAAATATACAAGCAACTTCTGCAGCTGAATTCCAGAAAAATAAACGACCCAATCAAAAAATGGGCCAAAGAACTAAACAGACATTTCTCCAAAGAAGACATACAGATGGCTAACAAACACATGAAAAGATGCTCAACATCACTCATTATTAGAGAAATGCAAATCAAAACCACAATGAGGTACCATTTCACACCAGTCAGAATGGCTGCTATCCAAAAGTCTACAAGCAATAAATGCTGGAGAGGGTGTGGAGAAAAGGGAACCCTCTTACACTGTTGGTGGGAATGCAAACTAGTACAGCCACTATGGAGAACAGTGTGGAGATTTCTTAAAAAACTGGGAATAGAACTGCCATATGACCCAGCAATCCCACTGCTGGGCATACACACCGAGGAAACCAGAATTGAAAGAGACACGTGTACCCCAATGTTCATCGCAGCACTGTTTACAATAGCCAGGACATGGAAGCAACCTAGATGTCCATCAGCAGACGAATGGATAAGGAAGCTGTGGTACATATACACAATGGAATATTACTCAGCCATTAAAAAGAATACATTTGAATCAGTTCTATTGAGATGGGTGAAACTGGAGCCCACTATACAGAGTGAAGTAAGCCAGAAAGAAAAACATCAATACAGTATACTAATGCATATATATGGAATTTGAAAGGATTCAATTTTTTCCACATAAGATCTAATAGTTCCTTTACTGATCAGAGGCAGGTTAGAATTCAGGAAAGACCTTTCTCATGGAAATATAATACCATGTTCTTTTGATTTGAGATATTATCTTGGATAAAGTTTATTTTCAACAGGAGTTGACAAACTTGTTTATATCAAATATTTAAAATATGATTTCAAATCCAGGATTTAATAATAACAGTAATATAAGCATGCTAATACAATTAGAATATAAACCAGAATACAACAGTTAAGATGAAGATTGTGACTTCAAGTCTCAATGATCTTTTAAAGTTTATATTATTATTTTATGCTTCATTTTTACATTCCTTTACTTCCTTAAAATCAATGAAATTCTCTTTATTAAGTCTGTAAAAGCTTGTTTTACTTGTTTGTTCCTCAAGCTATAAATAAATGGGTTTAACATGGGAGCAACTGAAGTGGTAAGCACTAACACACCCTTATTAATTGTCACTTCATCCTTTGCTGAAGGTTTGACATAGATGAAAATACAGCTTCCATAGGTGATAGAAACCACAATCAGGTGAGAAGAGCAGGTAGAAAAGGCCTTCATTTTTTGCTGAGCCGAAGGCAACTTTATGATAGTCTTAATGATGTATGTATAGGACAGAACTACACACAGAAATGTCCCAATGACAGTCAACACAGCAACGGTAAAAACCATCTGTTCTAGGAACCATGTGTCTGAACAAGAGATTTTTAGCACAGGAAAAGCATCACAGAGAAAATGATCAATGATATTAGAGTCACAGAATTCCAGCTCTAAGCCCAGGGAAGCTGGTGGAAATATGACCAGACAACCTGCTATCCAACAGCAAATAACAAGTCTTCCACAGACTCTACTGTTCATGATAATTGCATAATGTAAAGGTTTGCAGATGGCCACGTAGCGGTCATAGGACATGATGGCTAGGAGAAAAAATTCTGTTGCTGCAAAAATGAAGATAAAAAATATTTGACTAAAACAAGCATTATAAGAAATAGTCTTGTCCCCAGTTGATAAGCTGTATAAGAATCTGGGAATGCAGACTGTGGTGAATAAGGTTTCTAAAAAGGAGAAATTTTTGAGGAAAAAGTACATGGCAGTTTTAAGGCGAGAGTCTAATAAAGTGAGTATAATGATGGTCAGGTTCCCAGTGACACTCAATGTGTAGGAAGCAAATAGAAATATGAAAATCAGAACCTGCATTGGAGGATCATCTGTTAGTCCCAGGAGAATGAATGTAGGTAATGATGTATGGTTTCTCATCACTGACTTGTACTTCTTCTCAAACTCCTCACAAAAGTCAAGTGACACTGAACTGAGAAAACCTGTATGAAATTATGAGGCCATGGCTACCGGGTAAAAAAAATCCAATCAATGCAATGAATATTCATTTTCTTCTTTGACTTGATAATGACAGATCAAAACTCTGGACTTGTCAGCTCTTTTGGTGTTCATTATAGGTATCCTCAAATTCAGGTTTTTCTGAAATAAGTTTGTACTAGAGTCTATATGTTTATACTCTTTGCATGTTCTCATCTCTCTATTTTTTCAACTAATTTAAATTTTGTCCCTTATATTCTGAAATGTATTTAGCTATAGAATTAGAAAGGATCATCTGGGCCATAAGATTTTGTGGATTTGATAGTATTCTTTTTCTCCTGAGTAGTAATTCTTCACTACTCACAGGTTTGAATGAGCTCACAAGTTGCTTGAAGTGTGGGTTCCTGTTAAGTGCAAATTAATGACATTTGTATAAATGTCAAACTGGAGGCCATGTGTGCAGTATCTGAATGCTTTTACTGCAGTGACCAAAGAGTTATTTCATTTTATGTATTTTACTTTTGGTATCAGGATTGTCATCTAAATTGCATAGCTTTACCTTGAAATTTCTACATCAATATCTGACTTTCCCTCCATATGCACTCTGTTAGAACACAGTATTGGATCAATACAACATAAACAAATTACCTGATGCAATACTGGGCCAAGAAATTATGACAAGGAAAAGAAAATCCTGAAAGAATTTAACCTCAGTTGCTTGTGCTTCCAAGATCATGAAGGAGAAGGGGAGACAGGATGAGACACAGATTGGAGACCGAGGACACATGACAATTCCTTTTCAGGCAGTATTTGAATTGGATCCTGCAAGAGAAAAATGACATCAATGGAAAACCGTGAAACTCCAAATAAAATCTATATTTAAATTAATTTATTTTATTCTTATTTAATTCTTTTTTCAACGAATATTTCTGCTCTCTGAGACCCTCCAAGTCAGAGCTGCTAGCACTCTCCTCTTTGTGTTTCTGGGAACTCACAGAGAGGTCCTCCAGTGTGCGGTGTGTAAGCTCAGTTCCTGGGCACCTGGAAAGTGAGTCAGGAGCCACTATTTGTCCCTGTTGCTGACTGCTGGCAGGGGGGCACCCAGAGAGCATACGGAACTCAAAAGGCAGAGGTGGAGACACTCTCACTGCCTGCTTAGTCTGGCCATAACTCAGACCTGTCCTTATATCTGTATTGCAACACCATTTACAATAGTCAAGACATGGAAGCAACCTATATGTTCATCAGTAGACGAATTGATAAAGATGATGTGCTACATATATACAATACAATGTTGTGTGCGTTAGTTACTCAGTTGTGTCCAACTCCTCTGTCCATGGAATTCTCCAGGCAAGAATACTGGAGTGGGTTGCCATTTCCTTCTCCAGGGGATCTTCCCAACGCAGGGATTGAACCTGGGTCTCTTGCATTATAGGCAGATTCTTTACCATCTGAACTATCAAGGAAGTTCACTGTCATGTATAATTCAGCCATCAGGGAAGCCCACTATTATGTGTAATTCAGATAACTGGTGGGAAGCTGCTATAGAGCACAGGGAGTCCAGCCTGGTGCTCTGTAATGGGTGGGATGGGAGAGGGGAGGGATGCTCAAAAGGTGGGGATATATACATAATTATGACTGATTCATGCTATTTTATGACAGAAACCAACACACTATTGTAAAGCAATAATCCTCCAAATAAAAAAAGTTAAAGATCACACATGAAAAAAAACTCTATTATTTGCACACAGTGTTAATTCCTTAGTTTTAATAATTCCTGTATGATTATGCATGTTGCTACCATTAGGAAGAGCTAAGTGAAGAATATCCAGGAACTGGCTGTACTATTTTGTCAACTCTTCTGTTAAGTACAGAATTATTTCATAATTAAAAATTTACCAAATAGATATAAAAAGAGAAAGAAAGCCAAAAAAAGCAAATAGTAATTGCTGAGCACTTTCTATCTGCCTGGCAGGATGATGGGGCAAATCTTCACATGGATGGTTTGTCTGGTATATATGTTCTTTTCTCCAATTTTGTGCTTCTTCATCCATATTTTTGGAGGTGATGTCCATTTCATATTATCTATAAGTATGGAAAATACCCTTTGAAATTAACATTTACAGTTAAAACTAATGGTGTAATATTAATCAGCAATACCTGAATTGTGAGGATTCTGTCTATACCTAAAATCCAAAATTATCAACTTCAGGCTTCCCTGTGGCTCAGGCTGGAAAAGAATCCGCCTGCAATGCGGGAGACCTGGGTTAGATCCCTGGGTTGGGAAGATCCCTGGGTTGGGAAGATCCCTTGGAGGAGGGCATGGCAACCCACTCCAGTATTCTTGCCTGGAGAATCCCCATGGACAGAGGAGCCTGGTGGGCTGCTGTCCTGGGGTCACAAAGAGTCGGACATGACTGAGCAACTAAGCACAGCAATAGGACCCAAAATGCTTGGGATCTTTGACCCCTTGATAGTACACTCGTGTGATGAGGATATTCATGTTTAGAAAGGAATGTTACCTGTGAAACAGCTCTTCAGAGTGCTTCCACCAGAGTAGGGCGTTCACTTTCCACAAACCGAAACGATATCTCTGCCAGTTTGAGAGGAGTCTGTTTCCTGATACAACTCTGTTCATTACCAGCTTCCCACCCCTGTTCTTCCCTTTGCTAGACTGATACTGATACCTGTATGTTTTTCAAGTCTTGGCTTAGCGTCACTTCTAGCAAAAAACTTTCCTGAAACTTCATTGTGCAAGTTATTGGCTTCTATTTTTTGCCCCTCTAGTCCACTATGCTTATCTCTTTGTTACCACTAAATATGTGAGTGTAATTTTACTAGCATTGAGCTATTCCTTGTTCTTTGAGATTCCACAACAGTTAGCACTATTTAGTGGTTATCAAGAGCTCAATAAATGTTTAGTGTAAAATTCATAAATTTTATATGTGCTTTTCTGACTCAGACAAGCAGTCTGTTTTCTCATTTAGTGACATTTCCACTTTTTTTTGGGCTTCCCTTGTGGCTCAGCTGGTAAAGAATCTACCTGCAGTGCGGAAGACCTGGGTTTCATCCTTGGGTTGGGAAGATCCCCTGGAGAAGGGAAAGGCTACCCACTCTAGTATTCTGGCCTGGAGAATTCCACGGACTGTATAGTCCATGGGGTCGCAAAGAGTCAGACATGACTGAGTGACTTTCACTTTCACTTTCATTTTCTTTTATGGGTAATTTTTCAATAAGTATGCAATCCCAGTTGGTAGTCTTCAAATTTGTTGTCTTCAGAAAGTCACTTAGATTCTTTCATGTTTTATCTTTCTTGGGGTGTAAATGACATAAGAATGCACATACTTGGTATATATGCTATATATAACCTCTGTTGTCCATTTTCCTTCATTTAAAAAAATGAGGTCTTTAAAATATAAAAACTATTCCTTGCTTCTTGGAAGTGCAAAAGAGTCTACCTGTCATATTTAGTCCTAGACTGAAAAGAAAGTCATTTGAAATTTTTTTGTTTTGATTAAAATTATTATATATTTGGTCTTCTCTTTCATTACATACCCAGCAGCTAACTCAAATATTTCCTATCCTTGCCACTGGCTGAATACCTTGTTGTTTTCCTCCACTGCTGAATCACAAGGCATTTGCCTTAGAGGCTTCATGTAAATGATTACTTGGAGTTTCACTTGGTTGCTTAAAAAAAAATTCCCTTCCTAATCACAGGAAAGGCAGATATCAGCTCCTACTTGGTGCCTAGTCCCACTGTTTAGCCTAAAGTGTTCATAGAAAAACAGAATAAGGGAAGCACAGGGAACGTTTTGCCTAAAAGTTAGCCTCCCTATCTCAACACCAGGTTAGAGTTCATAAAGGGATAGCATAGTATTTCCAGTGGTGGGACAGGAGTGAATTGTCTCTGCAGCCCATTTCCCTTCCCTCAAGTCCTGTTAGAAGGGCATCAGGTATCTGACTCTTCCAAGAACCTCAGGCAACCTGTATGTCCTGAGGAGACTAAACTTTTCTTCCAAAAATGCCACCATTTTCTTCAGTCATTTGTATTCCACCTTCTTAATAACACTCTCATGAAATTAATTGACATTGATATTGATACAGATATTGAAAAATGAGTCTTCATTAAAATGTGAGAGACTTTTAGAAGATGGGGTCACAGTCTTATAAAATATAAGCAAATAAGTTACTCAATGGAGCTACATTCACTATTTTAAATATAGTTGTTTTTTTTTTTTAATGAAGGTCGGATTAAGGCAGAGAACACTTAAGAGCATCCCTCTAAAATTCCACTGCATTTAGAAGAACTTCATCATATTGATACATGAAAACAGCTACTCAATGACTGAGAAGTCATATTTCATAAGTGGTTGTTGAAACCATTTGTAAAATGTTAAACTGACAGATTATATAAGTCATTTTGGTATAGATACTTTCCTCAGAGGAAAGCACCATTTTAGAGTTCAGAAAAGGCACAGAAAATTATAAAAATACTTCTCTCATGGTCATAACCTCAGATATTCGCTGAACCCCAAAGTGATAAAGGGTGAAAAAAGTTGTCCAGGAAGGTGTTATGGTGGAGAGATGTGGGTGGTCTCTGACCATTCTTAGGAGCACAGACATACTCACAGAGGGTTCTGTAGTTGAAGAGTTTTCACTAAGTCATCCTCCACCCTCAAAAAAGGAAGATTTTCTCAACAGAAAGCCTGCCTCGCTCTGAGCCCAGGAAATCTCTGTTCTGGAACTAGAGAGCTAACAGTAGTTTAAATGGCTAAGTAGGAATCTCTTTCTGTTGTTGGGAAAGTGTGATTTTCTGATATTTCTGGCAGAAGGGCATATTTCTAAACTGACGTAATTTTTTTTTTTTTAATGGACCAAATTTTCAATTAAGTGAGCAAACAAACATGTCCTTGGTGGTTCTGTCTTAAATGTCACTAATAAATCTCTTATGTAATAAACTTTGGGGATAGAATAGGAAACACAGACCTGGAGAAAATGTCTTCAGAGAGGCATTTGTAAATAACATTAGCATCAGAAGCAGGCCAGGCATGCGAAAATTAATATTAGATTACAAGACAAGAGGCAACTATCTGTTATTTTATTTCAACACTATGTTAGGCATTTGTAACCTGATAAAGACAAGTTTTCCAATTTATTAATCCTGTAAAGTTTGTAATTCATTTTTAGTGTCAGTAAAACTATTCAATTTGATAATTATAGAAAAACATCTTTTATCAAAACAACAAAGTGATAACTTACTATTGATAGTTTTCAGAAATATCTCCCAGATCTTCATAATTCTTTTGTTTTTATATCTCATGGGGCTTTTTAAAAAAAGTGAGCCCTAGTTTATTTACAGTGTTGTGTTAATTTCTGCTTTACAGCAAAGTAGTTCAATTGCACATACACATGTTATTTTTTATATTACTTCCCATTATGGTTTATCACAGGAGACTGAATATAGTTCCTTGTGCTATACAATGAGACTTTGTTATTTACCCATTCTATTTATACTGGATTGCTCCAGCTAACCCCAAATCTGCACACTCTCACTCCCTCCCACCCCCCCAGCAACCACAAAGCTGTTTTCTATGTCTGTGAGTCTTTTTCTGCTTTGTAGATAAGTTGCATTTGTTTCATATTTTAGGTTTCACATATAAGTGATATCATATGTATTTGTCTTTATCTTTCTGATTTATTTACTATGATAATCACTAGTTGCACCTGTGTTGCTGCAGGTGGCATTATTTCATTCTCCCATTGTATATATGTACCACATCATTCATCCATTCATTTGTTGATGGATATTAGATTGTTTTTCATGAGCATTTTTATTTCTATATTTATTTATGACCTTATTCTATTTCATTAAAATTTTAATATATATTTTTGCATTGATATTCACTATATTACATGATTATATATTTTTAGTTTGTTATATATTCACATCTCAAAATGTTTTCTGTATGGCTTAATTTTAATGTGTCTATGTGTAATTTTCTTTGAATATCACTTCTGTGAATTTATTGAACTTCTTAAATGTTTATGTTTAATTTTCCCCAATATTTTGGAAATTTCCGGTCATAAATTATTCCTATAATTTCTGCCCCATTCTCTCTCTTTGACTGGGCTTAAAATCACACACACAATAGACTTTAACATTGTACCATTGATCCCAGAATCCCTTAAAAAATATTCTATTTCTCTGTTTTACAAGGATTTCACACTTCAAATCTAATTTCAAAATCATTGCCTTTTTCTTCTGTAATCTCGATCCAGTAATTAAGCCAAAGTGTGATTTTCTGCAGAAACATAATATTTTTCATTTCTAACATTTTCCTTTTAATACTAAGTGTTTTCTCTTTCTTTTCTGAGAGTTCTTAACTTTTCATCTTCTTACTTTATCTCATAAAGCACAGTTGTGTGATTGATTTAACATCTTTGTATGGTGTGGTGTGTGTGTGTGTGCGCTCAGTCGTATCTGACTCTTCGTGGCCCCATGGACTGTAGCCTGCCAGGCTCCTCTGTCCATGGAATTTTCCAGGCAAGAGTACTGGAATGGGTTGCCATTTCCTTCTCCAGGGGATCGTCCTGACCCAGGTATTGAATCCAGGTCTCCTGCATTGCAGGCATATGCTTTACCATCTGAGCCACCAGGATTATTTAAGTTTTAAGCTATAATGATTGATTTGCCTGTTTTCATTTCTACTTTCCCAGCATCAGGGTCTTTTCAAATGAGTCAGCTCTTCACACCAGGTGGCCAAAGTGTTGGAGTTTCAGCTTCAACATCAGTCATCTCAATGAACACCCAGGATTAATCTCCTTTAGGATGGACTGGTTGGATCTCCTTGCAGTCCAAGGCACTCTCAAGAGTCTTCTCCAACACCACAGTTCAAAAGCATCAATTCTTAGGCACTCAGTTTTCTTTATAGTCCAACTCTCACATCCATACATGACTACTGGAAAAACCATAGCCTTGACTAGACGGACCTTTGTTGACAAAGTAATGTCTCTGCTTTTTAACATGCTATCTAGGTTGGTCATAACCTTCCTTCCAAGGAGTAAGTGACTTTTAATTTCATTGCTGCTATCACCATCTGCAGTGATTTTGGAGCCAAGAAAAATAAAGTCAGCCACTGTTTTCACTGTTTCCCCATCTATTTGCCATGAAGCGATGGGGCCGGATGCCATGATCTTAGTTTTCTGAATGTTGAGCTTTACGCCAACTTTTTCACTCTCCTCTCTCACTTGCATCAAGAGGCTCTTTAGTTCTTCTTCACTTTCTGTCATAAGAGTTGTGTCATCTGCATATCTGAGGTTATTGATATTTCTCCCAGCAATCTTGATTCCAGCTTGTGCTTCCTCCAGCCCAGCGTTTCTCATGATGTACTCTGCGTATAAGTTAAATAAGCGGGGTGACAATATACAGCCTTGATGCACTCCTTTTCCTATTTGGAACCAGTCTGTTGTTCCATGTCCAGCTATAACTATTGCTTCCTGACCTGCATACAGGTTTTTCAAGAGGCAGGTCAGGTGGTCTGGTATGCCCATCTCTTTCAGGATTTTCCACAGTTTATTGTGATCCACACAGTCAAAGGTTTTGGCATAGTCAATAAAGCAGAAATCCTAATGAGCCCATCTTAACTTTTTAGGAGGTACGGCTGGAGAAAGAGGGTTAGGACTGGAGTCAGGTGTGAGGTAGGGCTTCTTTTCTACTCAATGGCCATGCTACGTAGGAAGGGATTGGGTCAGATCTCAAGGTGATGCAGCAGAAGTCCTGAGGGTTGAATCTGAGCTGCTCTGTTTCCTTTAAGAAGGGTTTGCTTCCCTTCCCTTCCCGATTCCGTGTGTTTATTTCTTGCAGCCTTGGTTATACATAACTATTGCCAATCTTCAACTAATTTTCAGTGAGAATTATTCCACATGTAGATATATAGATGTATTTTTGATGTGTCTGTGGTGGGAGAGCTGAGTTCCATGTCCTCATACTTTGCCATCTTTATCTCCTCTCTGAGTAAAGAACTCTTGTTTGGGTTTTTTTCTTTTCGCTATTTTGAATATATCATGCCAGTTCCAGCAGCTTGCAAAGTTTCTGTTTAAACATCAGTAAGATCTTACAGGATTCTCTCATATGTAACCCAGTTGCATTAATTTTATTTCTTTTCAGATTCTCTTTTCATTTTATTTTTTTCCATTTTGACTATAATGTTCCTTGGTGTGACTTTCAATTGATCTTGTTTGGGATTCTCTGTGATTCCTGGACTTGGCTGTCTTTTTTTCCCCCAGGTTAGGGAATTTTTCAGCTGTTATTCTTCAAATAAGTTTTCTACCCATTTCTTCTTCTATTCTCCTTTTGGACCCCATAATTCAAATGTTAGTACTCTTGATGGCAGTGGTCTCCTAAACTATTCTTTTTAAAAAATTTATCATTCTTTCTTTTTTTCTATTTTGCTTGGGTTATTACTGCTACTCTGTCTTCCAGTTCACTGATTTGTTCCTTTATATCTTGGAATGTGCTATTGATTCAATCTAGTGTATTTTAAAATTACAAGTGTTGTATTCTTTATCTCCGTTGAGTTTTTCTGTATATTTTCTTGCTCTTTGTTAAATATCTCACTGTGTTGATCCTTTCTTTCCTGAGTTTGCTGATCATCTTTATGATCATTTCTTTTAAGTCTTTACTGGGTAGCTTGCTCATTTCCACTATGCTTTATTTCTTTCTGGAGTTTTGTCTTGTTCCTTCCTCTGAAATACATTTCTTACTTTTCTCTCTATTTATTTCTATGTATTTGATATCAGCAACCTCATATATGCAAATGATACCACTCTAAAGGCCACATATGATTAATTCTCCCCTAGGTGTTGTGGAAAAAAATGTTTTGAAGTGTTACTAATTGAGAGTTATCCCATACTAGGTATTTCCTTAAAACTCTTGATTCAGCTCTTAGTTACATGTAAGTGAATTCATTTAGGTTTTAGGTTAGGTTTCTGAAGAGGGGAATAAGGAACATATTCATGAATTTTGAATTTAAAATACACAAGATTTTGACTCATAAGGCATTATCAGGTAATAAATATTTGAATATACAAATAAAATCATATTTGTCTTAAACATCAGATATATTTCTTTAAAAATGATCTAGAAGGTCTTTAGAATGATCTTTAAGAAGATTTCTGTTTTTATATGAGCCTAATGGTAAAACTGTACTGACCTTTTGAGACTGCCTTTGATGTTAAACAGGTATGATTGATTCTCTTGCTTTCCTGTGGACTGAAAAGTTTATTTCCTGGGCTTTTTGCACAATCTCTAGAGTAAGACACAATGTTCTTATATGCCCTTTCCTTTTTATCCTCACTTTCCCCAATGATATTTAGTTCATGAAATAATTGTGCATGTTGATTGAGATAATCCATGCAGAGTTCCCAGTAGATGGTGAGTGAAAGCCATTACCCCTCCTTATTTCTCTCCTTCATTCTCTTTCTTCTCTTCCTCCTTTTCTTTTTGCTCCATGCGTGTGTGCATGCTAAGTCGCTTCAGTCGTGTCTGACTCTTTGTAACCCAATGGACTGTAGCCCACCAGGCTCCTCTATCTATTGGATTCTCCAGGCAAGAATACTGAAGTAGGTTGTCTTGCCTTCCTCCAGGGATTCTTCCCAACTCAGGGATAGAACTTGCATCTCTTACTTTACTGCATTGGCAGGTGGGTTCTTTACCAGTAGTGCCACCTGGGAATCCTTACAGCTATTGTATTCCTTTCTTGTGTTCTGTATAAAGCTGGTGGATAACTTGTTCAGTGTTGTGTGGAGAAATATTGAGGGCAGAGTTCAGACCTGCAATTGTGGACAAGGCAATAGGTATTCTACATTTCTTACTCAGCTGTTACTGAATAATTACTTGAGTAGTAGTTTCTTTTGTAAATGAAGAATTTATGTCATTTATTTTTCATCCATTCCAAGAAGTAAAGAATTTTCCATTGAAAAATTAACTTGTTTGTTATATGAGTCGTTTCACTTATTGTTTGCAATCTATCCCATAAGAAACCTACAGATGTGTTCTAAGTTCTAGTGAAACAAGATGTGTTATTTCTATCAAGACAGTAAGAAACATCAGCATCACACTATGATAGACAGATAATAAATTACCTACAATTAATAGGCATCTCTATGGAACAGGGACACTAATCTAGAATCAAAGGGAGAAATAACTAGCTCATAATTAGGT
Organism: Giraffa tippelskirchi; assembly: GCF_054371585.1. Lineage (NCBI taxonomy): Eukaryota > Metazoa > Chordata > Mammalia > Artiodactyla > Giraffidae > Giraffa > Giraffa tippelskirchi. Next base: position 157,095,212 of record NC_137278.1, read on the forward strand.
ACCCTATTGGATAGTATCATAAAGGAACTGGCCCTCTGAACTAAGCTGAGAAAATTCTGAAGCTCTCAGTGTTTCACTGTGGCATCCTAACTCAGACCATAGTTCCAGATCCCCAAACTGTCTTCCCTTTCTAGTCACCGATTCTTATCTTCTGTGATCCCAGATGTTAAGTGAATGTTCTGGTAAACCACTTTCGTTCAAGTGTATTTTCTGTTTAGTATATTTCAAGAAATATTTTGCATTTATCATTAGCTCACTATGATTTGATCACTGATAGCAGCGGGGGCGGCGGCCGACAGGGCCTAGGCCGGGCTGGGGCCCGGGGGCCGGGGGTGGCGGCCGACAGGGAAAACTAGCTAATCTGATCACACGGACCACAGCCTTGTCTATCTCAATGAAACTAAGCCATGCTGTGTGGGGCCACCCAAGGTGGATGGGTCATGGTGGAGAGGTCTGACAGAATGTGGTCCACTGGAGAAGGGCATGGCAAACCACTTCAGTATTCTTGCCTTGAGAACCCCATGAACAGTATGAAAAGGCAAAAACATAGGACACTGAAAGATGAACTCCCCAGGTCAGTAGGTGCCCAATATACTAATGGAGATCAGTGGACAAATAACTCCAGAAAGAATGATGGGATGGAGCCAAAGCAAAAACGATACCCAACTGTGGATGTGACTGGTGACAGACGCAAAGTCCGATGCTGTAAAGAGCAATATTGCATAGGAACCTGGAATGTTAGGTCCATGAATCAAGGCAAATTGGAAGTGGTCAAACAGGAGATGGCAAGAGTGAATGTCAACATTCTAGGAATCAGCGAACTAAGATGGACTAGAATGGGTGAATTTAACTCAGATGACCATTATATCTACTACTGTGGGCAAGAATCCCTTAGAAGAAATGGAGTAGCCATCATGGTCAACAAAAGAGTCCGAAATGCAGTACTTGGATGCAATCTCAAAAATGACAGAATGATCTCTGTTCGTTTCCAAGGCAAACCATTCAATATCACGGTAATCCAAGTCTATGCCTCAACTAGTAATGCCGAAGAAGCTGAAGTTGAACGATTCTATGAAGACCTACAAGACCTTCTAGAACTAACACCCAAAAAAGATGTCCTTTTCATTATAAGGGACTGGAATGCAAAAGTAGGAAGTCAAGAAACACCTGGCGTAACAGGCAAGTTTGGCCTCGGAGTACAGAATGAAGCAGGGCAAAGGCTAACAGAGTTTTGCCACGAGAACGCACTGGTAATAGCAAACACCCTCTTCCAACAACACAAGAGAAGACTCTACACGTGGACAACACAAGATGGTCAACAACGAAATCAGATTGATTATATTCTTTGCAGCCAAAGATGGAGAAGCTCTATACAGTCAGCAAAAACAAGACCGGGAGCAGACTGTGGCTTGGATCATGAACTGCTTATTGCCAAATTCAGACTTAAATTGAAGAAAGTAGGGAAAACCACTAGACCATTCAGGTATGACCTAGATCAAATCCCTTATGAGTATATCGTGGAAGTGACAAATAGATTTAAGGGTCTAGACCTGATAGACAGAGTGCCTGATGAACTATGGACAGAGGTTCATGACATTGTACAGGAGACAGGGATCAAGAAAATCCCCATGGAAAAGAAATGCAAAAAAGCAAAATGGCTGTCTGAGGAGGCCTTACAGATAGCTTGGAAGAGAAGAGAAGCAAAAAGCAAAGGAGAAAAGGAAAGATATTCCCATCTGAATGCAGAGTTCCAAAGAATAGCAAGGAGAGATAAGAAAGCCTTCCTCAGCGATCAGTGCAAAGAAATAGAGGAAAACAACAGATTGGGAAAGACTAGAGATCTCTTCAAGAAAATTAGAGATACAAAAGGAACATTTCATGCAAAGATGGGCTCGATAAAGGACAGAAATGGTATGGACCTAACAGAAGCAGAAGATATTAAGAAGACGTGGCAAGAATACACAGAAGAACTGTACAAAAAAGATCTTCACGACCCAGATAATCACGATGGTGTGATCACTCACCTAGAGCCAGACACCCTGGAATGTGAAGTCAAGTGGGCCTTAGAAAGCATCACTACGAACAAAGCTAGTGGAGGTGATGGAATTCCAGTTGACCTATTTCAAATCCTCAAAGGTGATGCTGTGAAAGTGCTGCACTCGATATGCCAGCAAATCTGGAAAACTCAGCAGTGGCCACGGGACTGGAAGAGGTCGGTCTTCGTTCCAATCCCAAAGAAAGGCAATGCCAAAGAATGCTCAAACTACCGCACAATTGCACTCATCTCACATGCTAGTAAAGTAATGCTCAAAATTCTCCAAGCCAGGCTTCAGCAATACGTGAACCGTGAACTTCCAGATGTTCAAGCTGGTTTTAGAAAAGGCAGAGGAACCAGAGATCAAATTGCCAATATCCACTGGATCATCGAAAAAGCAAGAGTTCCAGAAAAACATCTATTTCTGCTTTATTGACTATGCCAAAGCCTTTGACTGTGTGGACCACAATAAACTGTGGAAAATTCTGAAAGAGATGGGAATACCAGACCATCTGACCTGTCTCTTGAGAAACCTGTATGCAGGTCAGGAAGCAACAGTTAGAACTGGACATGGAACAACAGACTGGTTCCAAATAGGTAAAGGAGTACGTCAAGGCTGTATACTATCACCCTGCTTATTTAACTTATATGCAGAGTACATCATGAGAAACGCTGGGCTGGAAGAAACACAAGCTGGAATCAAATTGCTGGAAGAACTATCAATAACCTCAGATATGCGGATGACACCACCCTGATGGCAGAAAGTGAAGAAGAACTAAAGAGTCTCTTGATGAAGGTGAAAGAGGAGAGTGAAAAAGTTGGCTTAAAGCTCAACATTCAGAAAACTAAGATTATGGCATCTGGTCCCATCACTTCATGGAAATAGATGGGGAAACAGTGCAAACAGTGTCAGACTTTATTTTTTGGGGCTCCAAAATCACTGCTGATGGTGATTGCAGCCATGAAATTAAAAGACGCTTACTCCTTGGAAGGAAGGTTATGGCCAACCTAGATAGCGTATTTAAAAGCAGAGACATTACTTTGCCTACAAAAGTCCATCTAGTCAAGGCTATGGTTTTTCCAGTGGTCATGTATGGATGTGAGAGTTGGACGGTGAAGAAAGCTGAGTGCCTCAGGATTGATGCTTTTGAACTGTGGTGTAGGAGAAGACTCTTGAGAGTCCCTTGGACTGCAAGGAGATCCAGTCAATCCATCCTAAAAGAGATCAATCCTGGGTGTTCATTGGAAGGTCTGATGTTGAATCTGAAACTCCAATACTTTGGGCACCTCATGCGAAGGGTTGACTCATTGGAAAAGACCCTAATGCTGGGTAGGATTGGGGGCGGGAGGAGAAGGGGACGACAGAGGATGAGATGGTTGGATGGCATCACCGACTCGATGGACATGGTTTTGTGTAGACTCCGGGAGTTGGTGATGGACAGAGAGGCCTGGCGTGCTGCAATTCATGGGGTTGCAAAGAGTCAGACACGACTGAGCGACTGAACTGAACTGAGCAGCATTGTTGGAAATTTGGCTCTCTAAGTGTATTATAGTTACATGTTGGTATAAATCTGTATTGATTCATAAGAGTGATATCGTATGGAAGGTCGCTTCTATTTATCCCTAATGTTCTAATAGGTACCCATTAATTCTTTCAAAACATATTGAGAACCTATGATATGTCTGATTCTACTGTAGCTACTGAGAAGTCAAAGAGTGAACAGATAATTGACCCATCTATAATGATGTATGCAATAAATATTTCCAATGAGTCCAATTCTTTCAAATTTAATTTTTCTAAAGCTAAAATCTGTTAGAAATACTGATTTTCTTTTTGGATATATCCAAATTAATGTATTGCCATCTCTGAGTTTTAAATAGGTAAGTCTGATAGCTTGCAGACACCAAGGAACTAGAATGGTGAATGAAGAAAGAAACCTGAAATTACCGAAGAACATACTCCAATGGAAGGTAATCATGACTTTAATTAACTGTGTAATCGTAATCATCCCCAAGATGAAATTGAAAGTATAAATGGTCTCAAATACATGCACAAATGCCCCTCTCTTGAGGACATACATATTCACAGGCAGTTTTTGCAGTGGATAGTGCTCTCTGAGTTGCCACTGACACTCATTAAGGTTCTATTCTATCCATTTAGACCTACGAAGAAAGGTCTTGTGTCTTAAAGCTGAAGTAAAAAAATCATTTATTTAAAATACCTGAGAAATATAAGTTGATTCTTAGAAGATTTTGAAAATGGCATTTGCTGATGTCTCTCAGTAAGGATAGATTTTTACACAGTGAATAAAATGAATGTTTTACTGTCTCAGACTCTTATGGATGTTAAGGAGCCCTCTGTTTGGATAAATAGAGAGTCATCCTCAACTAAAGCTCAAACATGAATAATGAATCTAATGTGCATTAAATTTTGGCAAAATACCTGACAGAGGCAGCGGTGGGAATCAGTTCCTTGGAGAAAATAAGATGCTGTGATTTTATTAGACACATTCCAAGAGTAAAACAATAATGTTCTGATGAAAACATATTTCTGGATACTCTTCAACCAACAGATAACAAAGTTGCTTTATGTCTATGTTTTCAATGGGAAAATATTTACACAAATATATTATATATATATATATGAAAGTTGTATACTTACGGTCAGTTTCTAAGCCAAAAACTGTAAATATTTACATGGCAAAATATATATTTTCATTATAATTTTTCTGTATTGTACTTCTTATGGATAAATCATTATTTAATAAAGCTTTTCATATTTAGCTATTAGAAAAGTACATATTACATATTTTGTATAAACGTCTTTTATTTCCTTAGTTTTTTTTTATCAGAAAAGGAATTTCTGAGGCAAAGGCCACTTACATTTTAGAATTTTGAAGTGTATTGTCACATTTGGCTTTCAATGTGTGGTATTACTTACATAATACAAAAGTGTCTGGGTCTTTCACACTGTTGGGATTATGGGTTCTGAAGGAATTTCACCCTTATTTTTTTGCTTGAGTTCTAGACTAGAATGTAGGCAAGTAAATGGAGATGAAAATACCAGTTTTATATAGAAGCATTGAAAACATAACTTTGAATATCCCAATAAGAAAATCTTGAGTTAGTTATATCTCTAGGTAGGCAGTGCTAGAAATCCAAATCTACCCCACCACCTGGGACAGATTCTTTTACTCAAAGATTTCAAAGAGTCTGAAATCTGTCTGTAGACAGACAGTACATGACAGGAAATGGAATAGGATGGATCTAATATATTATATCCTTGTTCAAAATCCACCCATCATGCCAAGAATATGTAGAAGGCAAGTCGGGAGTTGGCAGAACTAAATGATTGAGAAAAATGTCCAGATCTTAGAAATAAAGCAGAACAGTGATTGCCTGTCTTTGCAATCTGATTGTAAATAGGTTCATTTAAAAATTATTTAATATACAGTAAAATGTATAGGTATTTGACTTTGCTATATATTCTAGACACTGTGAAGTGGCACGTTAACTAATGGTATCCCAAAGGTTACAATTTTATTATAGGATGTTAATCAGTCCAATATGTATTAAGTACTTTTCAGTTTCTAATAGATTTTGAGCTGTAGTCTTTTGATCATATATTTATTCCTTGATTTCCCCTCTGGAACAACAGACTTACTATGTCACTTGTCCTACTGTTTAAATAAAAGAAAACATTTTGCTTATGTTTATTGAATAATTTTATGCCTCATATATTTTTTAACTTTAGGAAAATTATTTTGCAATAGAATAAACATCCATTTGGAGAGAATATAAAGAGTAGGGGCTATGTATTTCTTCCTAATATTTACCACATTCCTAATATCTTCTCTTAATCAGATCAGCTTACTATTAAGCCTTTGGTTAACAATGCCTATCATTTCACCCCTCAACTGAGAAAATCAGTTCTCTTTAAAACAGAACAAATCCTATCTTTCCGGTTTTATTTCCCATTGTCAGTTCTTTTGAACATTTTTCTGGGTTTATGGTAAACATCTTAGAATTTAGTCAAAATCAGGGTACTAAATAAATTACCAAAGCTACTCTAAACCTGTAATTTAAGATTTATTAAAACTTCCTAATATTTTCCAATACCATGCTTAGATATGTTATCTAATGCAAGCCATCTAAGATCCAGTAAGATCATTACTTTGCCGACAAAGGTCTGTATAGTCAAAGCTATTGTTTTTCCAGTAGTCATCTACGAATGTGAGAGCAGGACAATAAAAAAGACTGAGTGCCGAAGAATTGATGGCTTTGAACTGTGGTGCTGGAGAAGATTCTTGAGAGCCCCATGGACTGCAAGGAGATCAAGCCAGTCAATTCTAAAGGAAATCAAACCTGAATATTCAATGGAAGAAGTGATACTGAAGCTTAGGTTCCAATACTTTGGCCACCTGATGCGAAGAGCTGAGTCATTGGAAAAGACCTTGATGATGGGAAAGATTGAAAGCAGGAGGAGAAGGGGACAATAGAGGATGAGATGGCTGGACAGCAACACCTACACAATGGATATGAGTTTGAGCAAACTCCGGGAAATAGTGCAGGACAGGGAAGCCAGGGGTGCTGCAGTCCATGATTAGTTGGACATGACTGAGTGACTGATTGAACAACAGCAAAGATCAATGACAGTCACAGTTCAGTTCAGTTCAGTCGCTCAGTCATGTCTGACTCTTTGCGACCCCATGAACTGCAGCAAGCTAGGACTCCCTGTCCATCACCAACTTCCTGAGTCCGCACAAACCCATGTCCATCGAATCCGTGATGCCATCCAGCAATCTCATCCTCTGTGGCCCCCTTCTCCTCCTGCCCTCAATCTTTCCCAGCATCAGGATCTTTACCAATGAGTCAGCCTTCACATCAGGTGGCCAAAGTATTGGAGTTTCAGCTTCAGCATCAGTCCAGCCAATGAACACACAGGACTGATCTCCTTTAGGATGGACTGGTTGGATCTCCTTGCAGTCCAAGGGACTCTCAAGAGTTTTCTGCAATGCCACAGTTCAAAAGCATCAATTCTTTGGTGCTCAGCTTTCTTTATAGTCCAACTCTCACATCCATACATGACTACTGGAAAAACCATAGCCTTGACTAGACGGACCTTTGTTGGCAAAGTAATGTCTCTGCTTTTTAATTTGCTATCTAGGTTGGACATAACTTTCTTTCCAAGGAGTAAGCATCTTTTAATTTCATGACCGCAATCACCATCTGCAGTGATTTTGGAGCCAAGAAAAATAAAGTCTGACACTGTTTCCACTGTTTCCCCATCTATTTCCCATGAAGCGATAGGACCAGATGCCATGATCTTAGTTTTCTGAATGTTGAGCTTTAAGCCAACTTTTTCACTCTTCTCTCTCACTTTCATCAAGAGGCTCTTTAGTTCTTCTTCACTTTCTGCCATCAGGGTGGTGTCATCTGCATATCTGAGGTTATTGATATTTCTCCTGGCAATCTTGATTCCAGCTTGTGCTTCCTCCAGCCCAGCATTTCTCATGATGTACCCTACATCTAAGTTAAATAAGCACGGTGACAATATACAGCCTTGACGTACTCCTTTTCCTATTTGGAACCAGTCCTTTGTTTCATGTCCAGTTCTAACTGTTTCTTCCTGACCTGCATACAGGTTTCTCAAGAGACAGGTCAGATGGTCTGGTATTCCCATCTCTTTCAGAATTTTCCACAGTTTATTGTGACCCACACAGTCAAATGCTTTGGGATAGTCAATAAAGCAGAAATAGATGTTTTTTTCTGGTACTCTCTTGCTTTTTTGGTGACCAGCGGATGTTGGCAATTTGATCTCTGGTTCCTCTGCCTTTTCTAAATCCAGCTTGAACATCTGGAAGTTCATGGTTCACGTATTGCTGAAGCCTGGCTTGGAGAATTTTGAGCATTACTTTAGTAGCTTGTGAGATGAGTGCAATTGTGTGGTAGTTTGAGCATTCTTTGGCATTGCCTTTCTTTGGGATTGGAATGAAAACTGACCTTTTCTAGTGCTGTGGCCACTGATGAGTTTTCCAAGTTTGCTGTCATATTGAATGCAGCACTTTCACAGCGTCATCTTTTAGGATTTGAAATAGCTCAACTGGAATTTCATTACCTCCACTTGTTTTGTTTGTTGTGATGCTTCCTAAGGCCCACTTGACTTCACATTCTAGGATGTGAAGTATAGATACTCTAATAGTAAAAGTCCACAACTTAAAAATAAGTCAAATTTGGATGGTTAAAAACTCTCACAGTATATAGATTCTTACAATATATAGGTACAGAGTTCTTAGATTGTAGTCCTAATGTGCTATTTTGTGAAATAAATTTCTGTAGTGTTAAAGTGTTAGTCACTCAGTCGTGTCTGCCTCTTTGAACCCCATAGACTGTAGCCCACCAGGCTCCTCTGCCCATAGGATTCTCCAGGCAAGAATACTGGAATGGGTTGCCATGCCCTCCTCCAGGTGATCTCCCAGATCCAGGGATTGAATCCCTGTCTGCTGCATTGCAGGCAGATTCTTTACCATCTGCATTTCTAGGGAATTCCAACTTTCTCTAATCCTAATGCATTAAAAACATAAAGATGATTACAAATTCTTCCTACTCAGTTTATAATTTTTTCAGCATATGTTATTGGAAGATGTGGTTGATATCCAAAATTGTACATGTTTAATGTATACAATTTGATGAGTTTGTACTTATGCTACATTAGTGAAACCATCACCACAGTCAAGGTAGAGGACAATCCATCAAAATTTTATTTTCAAGTAGAGGATAGTTAATGTTTGGGTAGAATTTGGATTTTTTTAAAAACCTAAAGCCTGACGTAGTATCTTTTATATCGGACTCCTTCAAGGGTTTCAAAAATACGGGTCTAACTTGCCTAATTTTAAAGATTCTGAAGTAATAATAAAGCAGGGAATTTGCTATACCACTGTATTTATTCTTCATTCTAAGCTAAAGGAAATTTACTAAAAACCCTCAAACTTTTTAACAGTTATGCCAGAAAATATTAATTTTCCAGAAATATTTGTTGTTCTTAAAATTCTCTCTATATTTAAACCCTGTAAGCTGTTTTCACTATTGCAGACACTGTGTATTCAACCTTCCAATTCATTCTTTATATTAATATCTATTCTTTGCTACTTATGGCATCTTCAAGAATATACCTTATTATGATTCTTAGCTATAAAGAGCACTTTAATATTTTTTATTTTAGGTTTGGTATACTGGTGATGAATTCAATTTGATATTTTTCTGGAACTTTCTGTTTCACTTTTTTAAAGTTTGATATATAACACATTACAATGAGGGCACAAAATCAAGTTTTACTGGTTAACCACTCTTTATAAATATATACAACTGTGTAGCCACCAGTAATCAAGGTAAGTCTTTTAGCTTCTGTCAGTCAAGATGCAACCAAAGATAGCCACTATTCTGAGTTCTTTTGTCATGTATTACTTAGGTTGCTTGCAAAATTTATCTAAAAGAATTAATACACTATATATTTGGGTTTTTTTGTGTGTGTGCAAATTTTTTCAATACAAATTTATTTTAATTGGAGGCTAATTACAATATTCTAGTGGTTTTGCCATACATTGACATGAATCTGCCACGGGTGTACATGTGTTCCCCATCCTGAACCACCCTCCCACCTCCCTCTTCATCCCATCCCTCTGAGTCATCCCAGTGCACCAGCCCCAAGTACCCTGTCTCGTGCATCGAACCTGGACTGGCGATTCATTTCACATATGATAATATACATGTTTCAATGCCATTCTCCCAAATCATGCAACCCTCGCCCTCTGCCACAGAGTCCAAAACACTGTTCTATACATCTGTGTCTCTTTTGCTGTCTCTCATATAGGGTTATCGTTACCATCTTTCTAAATTCCATATATATGCGTTAGTATACTCTATTGGTGTTTTTCTTTCTGGCTTATTTCACTCTGTATAAGAGGCTCCAGTTTCATCCACCTCATAAGAACTGATTCAAATGTATTCTTTTTAATGGCTGAGTAATATTCCATTGTGTATATGTACCACAGCTTTCTTATCCATTCATCTGCTGATGGACATCTAGGTTGCTTCCATGTCCTGGCTATTATAAACAGTGCTGCGATGAACATTGGGGTGCACATGTCTCTTTCAATTCTGGTTTCGTCGGTGTGTATTCCCAGTAGTGTGATTGCTGGGTCATATGGCAGTTCTATTTGCAGTTTTTTAAGGAATCTCCACACTGTTCTCCATAGTGGCTGTACTAGTTTGCATTCCCACCAACAGTGTAAGAAGGTTCCCTTTTCTCCACACCCTCTCCAGCATTTATTGCTTGTAGACTTTTGGATAGCAACCATTCTGACTGGCATGAAGTAGTACCTCATTGTGGTTTTGATTTGCATTTCTCTAATAATGAGTGATGTTGAGCATCTTTTCATGTGTTTGTTAGCCATTTGTATGTCTTCGTTGGAGAAATGTCTGTTTAGTTCTTTGGCCCACTTTTTGATTGGGTTGTTTATTTTTCTGGAATTGAGCTGCAGGAGTTGCTTGTATATTTTTGAGATTAATTCTTTGACCTTTGCTTCATTTGTTATTATTTTCTCCCATTCTGAAGGCTATCTTTTCACCTTGCTTATAGCTTACTTTGTTGTGCAAAAGCTTTTAATTTTAATTAGGTCCCATTTGTTTATTTTTGCTTTTATTTCCAATATTCTGGGAGGTGGGCCATAGAGGATCCTGCTGTGATTTATGTCAGAGAGTGTTTTGCCTATATTTTCCACTAGGAGTTTTATAGTTTCTGGTCTTATATTTATATCTTTAATCCATTTTGAGTTTATTTTTGTGTGTGGTGTTAGAAAGTGTTCTAGTTTCATTATTTTACAAGTGGTTGACAAGTTTTCCCAGCACCATTTGTTAAAGAGATTGTCTTTTCTCCATTGTATATTCTTGCTTCCTTTGTCAAAGATAAGGTGTCCATAGGTGCGTGGATTTATCTCTGGGCTTTCTATTTTGTTCCATTGATCTATATTTCTGTCTTTGTGCCAGTACCATACTGTCTTGATGACTGTAGCTTTGTAGTATAGCCTGAAGTCAGGCAGGTTGATTCCTCCAGTTCCATTCTTCTTTCTCAAGATTGCTTTGGCTATTCGAGGTTTTTTTGTATTTCCATAGAAATTGTGAAATGATTTGTTCTAGTTCTGTGAAAAATACCGTTGGTAGCTTGATAGGGATTGCATTGAATCTATAGATTACTTTGGGTAGTATACTCATTTTCACTATACTGATTCTTCCAATCCATGAACATGGTATATTTCTCCATCTATTTGTGTCCTCTTTGATTTCTTTCACCAGTGTTTTTTAGTTTTCCATATATAGGTCTTTTGTTTCCTTAGGTAGATATATTCCTAAGTATTTTATTCTTTTCATTGCAATGGTGAATGGTATTGTTTCTTAATTTCTCTCTCTGTTTTCTCATTGTTAGTGTATAGGAATGCAAGAGATTTCTGTGTGTTGATTTTATATCCTGCAACTTTACTATATTCATTGATTAGCTCTAGTAATTTTCTGGTGGAGTCTTTACGGTTTTCTATGTAGAGGATCATGTCATCTGCAAACAGTGAGAGTTTACTCCTTCTTTTCCAATCTGGATTCCTTTTATTTCTTTTTCTGCTCTGTTTGCTGTAGCCAAAGCTTCCAAAACTATGTTGAATAGTAGTGATGAGAGTGGTGTCTTGTTTCTGACTTTAGGGGAAATGATTTCAATTTTTCACCATTGAGGATAATGTTTTCTGTGGGTTTGTCATATACAGCTTTTATTATGTTGAGGTATGTTCCTTCTATTCCTGCTTCGTGGAGGTTTTTTTTAAAATCATAAACGGATGTTGAGTTTTGTCAAAGGCTTTTTCTGCATCTATTGAGATAATCACACGGTTTTTATCTTTCAATTTGTTAATGTGGTGTATTACATTGATTGATTTGCGGATGTTAAAGAAAGCTTGCATTCCTGGGATAAAGCCCACTTGGTCATGATGTATGATCTTTTTAATATGTTGTTGGATTCTGTTTGCTAGGATTTTATTAAGGATTTTTGCATCTATGTTCATCAGTGATATTGGCCTGTAGTTTTCTTTTTTTGTGGCAACTTTGTCAGGTTTTGTTATTAGGGTGATGGTGGCCTTGTAGAATGATTTTGGAAGTTTACCTTCCTCTGCAATTTTCTGGAAGAGTTTGAGTAGGATAGGTGTTAGCTCTTCTCTAAATTTCTGGTAGAATCCAGCTGTGAAGCTATCTGGTCCTGGGCTTTTGTTTGTTGGAAAATTTCTGATTACAGTTTCAATTTCCATTCTTGTGATGAGTCTGTTAAGATTTTCTATTCCTCCCTGGCTAACTTTTGGAAATTTGTACTTTTCTAAGAATTTGTCCATTTCTTCCAAGTTGTTCATTTTATTGGCATATAGTTGCTATATAGTAGTCTCTTATGATCCTTTGTATTGTCCGTTATGATCTCTCCATTTTCATTTCTAATTTTGTTGATATGATTCTTCTCCCTTTGTTTCTTGATGAGTCTGGCTAATGGTTTGTCAATTTTATTTATCTTCTCAAAGAAGCAGCTTTTGGTTTTGTTGATTTTTGCTATAATCTGTCTTGTTTCTTTTGCATTTATTTCTGCCCTAATTTTTAAGATGTCTTTCCTTCTACTAGCCCTGGGGTTCTTCATTTCTTCCTTTTATAGTTGCTTTAGGAGTAGAGTTAGGTTATTTATTTGACTTTTTTCTAGTTTCTGGAGGTAAGCCTGTATTGCTATGAACCTTCCCCTTAGCACTGCTTTTACAGTGTCCCATAGGTTTTGGGTTGTTATTTTTTAATTTTTATTCGTTTCTATGCATATTTTGATTTCTTTTTTGATTTCTTCTGTGATTTGTTGGTTATTCAGCAGGGTGTTGTTCAGCCTCCATATGTTGGCATTTTTAATAGTTTTTCTCTTGTAATTGACATCTAATCTTACTGCATTGTGGTCAGAAAACATGCGTGGAATGATTTCAATTTTTTTGAATTTACCAAGGATAGATTTATGGCAGAGGAACCAGAGATCAAATTGCCAACATCTGCTGGATCATTGAAAAAGCAAGAGGGTTCCAGAAAAACACCTATTTCTGCTTTATTGACTATGCCAAAGCCTTTGACTGTGTGGATCACAATAAAATGTGGACAATTCTGAAAGAGATGGGAATACCAGACCATCTGACCTGTCTCTTGAGAAACCTGTATGCAGGTCAGGAAGAAACAGTTAGAACTGGACATGAAACAAAGGACTGGTTCCAAATAGGAAAAGGAGTACGTCAAGGCTGTATATTGTCACCCTGCTTATTTAACTTATATGCAGAGTACATCATGAGAAACGCTGGGCTGGAAGAAACACAAGCTGGAATCAAGATTGCCAGGAGAAATATCAATAACCTCAGATATGCGGATGACACCACCGTTATGGCAGAAAGTGAAGAAGAACTAAAGAGCCTCTTGATGAAAGTGAAAGAGGAGAGTGAAAAAGTTGGCTTAAAGCTCAACGTTCAGAAAACTAAGATCATGGCATCTGGTCCCATCTCTTCATGGGAAATAGATGGGGAAACAGTGGAAACAGTGTCAGATTTTATTTTTTTTGGGCTCCAAAATCACTGCTGATGGTGATTGCAGCCATGAAATTAAAAGATGCTTACTCCTTGGAAGGAAGGTTATGGCCAACCTAGATAGCATATTTAAAATCAGAGACATTACTTCGCCAACAAAAGTCCGTCTAGTCAATCTATGGTTTTTCCAGTCGTCATGTATGGATGTGAGAGTTGGACGGTGAAGAAAGCTGAGCGCCGCTCATGATGCTTTTGAACTGTGGTGTTAGAGAAGACTCTTGAGAGTCCCTTGGACTGCAAGGAGATCCAACCAGTCCATCCTAAAGGAGATCAGTCCTGGGTGTTCATTGGAAGGACTGATGTCGAAGCTGAAACTCCAATACTTTGGCCACCTCATGCGAAGAGTTGACTCATTGGAAAAGACCCTAATGCTGGGAAGGATTGGGGGCAGGAGGAGAAGGGGACGACAGAGGATGAGATGGTTGGATGGCATCACCGACTCGATGGATATGGGTTTGGGTGGACTCCGGGAGTTGGTGATGGACAGGGAGGCCTGGCGTGCCACGATTCATGGGGTCGCAAAGAGTCGGACACGACTGAGCGACTGAACTGAACTGAACTGAACAATTTGGTAGGTTGGTTATGTTTCCAAAACTGCACATGACTTAGTGACTGAACAACAATGCCTTCTGCATATACAAAGATAGACTAGTATCCATATATATTTTTGCACTATAACACATATAACTTTTTGTAAATGTCTTGTTATTTCTAGGATACATGGCTCCTCTGTGAATTTTTAATTTTTTAAATTGTAGCAAATCTCCAAAAGTGTTCCCACTATATTTATTGAAAAAAATCTGCCTATAAATGGACCTACGCAGTTCAAAGTCTCATTGTTCAGGAGTCAACTGAACAATATTAGCAGTATATTAGCACTGGATTGGTTTCTTTTGCACTGATTCTCGATTAGGAGCCAAATATAGAATGGCCTTTCTATTACCCCTAGGTGGTGGGAGTATGGTTGAGTTTTTTAAATATGGTAGAACTCTCAAGAGTTTGGAATCAGACACACTCAAAAAAGAACTCTGACTTATACAGAGATCCATAACAGCATTCAATAAATTATAAACTTCATAGTTATTATTAAGCTGTTACTCATACTGCAAAACAGTTTTCTGCTCCATTTCCACAGCCACCGATCTTATTCTCTCATGAACCAAGTGTGACTAAATCACAGCTACAGAGTTAATATTGCTTCTCTTATTAGAGAAGGAGAACAGGATATTAATTCTGATTGTCTTCAGTTCAGCTCAGTTCAGTAGTTCAGTCATGTCCCACTTTTTGTGACCCCATGGAATGCAGCATGCCAGGCTTCCCTGTCCATCACCAATTCCCAGAGCTTGCTCAAAGTCATGTCCATCGAGTCAGTGATGCCATCCAACCATCTCATCCTCTGTCATCCCCTTCTCCTTCTGCCTTCAATCTTTCCCAACGTTAGGGACTTTTTCAATGAGTCAGTTCTTCGCACTTGGTGGCCAAAGTATTGGAGCTTCAGCTTCAGCATATCCTTCCAATGAATATTCAGAACTCATTTCCTTGAGGGTTGACTGCTTTGATCTCCTTGCCATCCAAGGGACTCTCAAGAGTCTTCTCCAACACCACAGTTCAAAAGCATCAATTCTTTGGTGCTCAGATTTCTTTATAGTCTAACTCTCACACTCCATACATGACTACTGGAAAAACCATGGTTTTGACTATGCGGACCTTTGTCAGCAAAGTAATGTCTCTGCTTTTTAATATGCTGTCTAGGTTGGTCATAACTTTTCTTCCAAGGAGCAAGGATTTTTTAATTTCATGGCTGCAGTCACCATCTGCAATAGTGGTTTTTCAGGCCCCCAAAATAAAGTATCTCACTGTTTCCATTGTTTCCCCATCTATTTGCCATGAAGTGATGGAACCAGATTCCATGATCTTTGTTTTTCGAATGTTGAATTTTAATCCAGCTTTTTCACTGATTGTCTTAACTGCAAAATTTACCTACTTATTTGACCTGTAGTTTACTTTTTAATTTTTCCTATTTTCTAAGTGATCCTTTATCCAAACTTTAAATTTAACCAGATTTTGTTCTATTTTTCCTCTTCAGACGCACAATATCACTTTTAATCATCTTTTCCATCTTCATATTTTGTTAAATAAGTGTGAATATATCTTCTCATTTTTCAGAAGACAAGAATCTTGTCATTCTCCTAATTTGTACTGGTCTTATCCTTTCAGAAATCTTCCCTCAAATGCAAGGGCAAAGGTGATGTTTGTCTTTATGGCCTTTGTCCTCCCAGCTCACCACCTAAAAGCCCTACCTCTCTCTGCCTGACTTCTCAAGGTGTACTTGGCTGTGTATTGATGGTATTGTGAGGTAAGTCCTGACCGTTGACTTTTCTTTTTGTAATACAAGTGCCTGACGTACGCTTTGACAGTCAGGGCATCCACTTCGAAGAAGGCTCCAATAAGCACATTGCCAGCCACCAGACTAGGTAAAGATCCAGGACAACATCACCCTCCACCCCTCCCGTCAGGCTGTTTTGTTTCTGAGAGCTTGAAAGTGAAGTGAAAGTGTTAGTCACTGAATCTCGTCCAACTCTTTGTGACCCCATGGACTGTAGCCTGCCAGGCTCCTCTGTCCATGGGATTCTCCAGGCAAGAATACTGGAGTGGGTAGCCATTCCCTTCTCCAGGGCATCTTCCTGACCCAGGGATTGAACCTGGGTCTCCTGGATTGCAGGCAGATTCTTTACTGTCTGAATAACTGATCATTTGGTTCTGTTGTTTTTTCTCTTCCCAGGCTGTTAAATTTCCTCACATGTGTCTTAAGTTCAACATTAAAGAGTGAGCCCGTGAGACTCTAGTTCTGACCTTGGACTCCAATAGAAGCAGAATACCTAGTCTCCTTTAACCCTTTTCCATTTCTTTTCCCATCACCTCAGTGTGTGGCCGCAAGTGTGTCATATGCTTTCCAGGATTTCTAAGAAATATATATTTTAAGTTTTCTGATGGCTATGGCTAAAGGGAGTCTTATAATCAAAAGAGCCACAGGTCCAATCTTATCCATAGGCTGAGACCTGTTCAAACCATGCCTGGACTCCTACACTCTGAAATTCTCCTGAGCTTACTCTTCTTATATAATGAAACAACTCTGAACTTTTCTGTCACCCTTGCCTCCCATTAAAGCACATCCACTTACTTCAATGTCAGGAGCTGCTTCCACCTGGCTATTAGGACATCTGAGACAGCCTATTTTAAATGGAAATATTCCATCCAGTGTCTACGACCTGTCAAGCACAGAGCTAGGTTCTGAATTATAAAACTCATTCAACTTATACTAGAATTCTCACTGCAGCTATTTATTAATGTGCTACCCTCTTCTTCCATAAAAATTTGCATTTAACTGCATTATTTAATGTGTGTTACTCTAAATAGGATTCATCAAGGAGGTTCACAGTATAGATTCCTCTTCTCAGAGAGACTTAAAAGTTTTTAACCAGGTAGTGGGGTGGAGAAGTTAGGTGCCCATGAAAGAATGAAAATTAGACTATTTTGATATGATGATCAAGAGTTTTATATGCATATTAATACTTGAGATATACCCAGACAATTAAGGATGTTTGTTGCCTTACTTGGACATCATCACTTACATCTACACTTCCCTTCCAATCAGGCTGCCCCTGATATCACATGCAATCACTTATTTTATATATATACATCATAATTTCAGATACACCTGAAAGAGGACAAAGTAGCTCCTTCCCCTGTATTATGAGTTTTATTTTGTTGATATTATCTGTGACAACTATGTATATTCTTCAGCAAGAAGAAAAAACTCTATTTCTGTTCAGGGAACAATAACTGGTATTAATTACTTGCAATGACAGTTAGGAAAATATGTCCCATCTGAAAACAGTCTCTGGGTTCCTGCTGTTTCTTCATCATTGAATTAAATGGTATCTCCCTGGAGACATCAATTAGTTGGTTATATATACAATTTTTTACTCCATTCGTTTTAAAATATATCCTGCAAATGACATGAACCTCTGTGTCTGAAAAAACTAAGTCCTCTCTTCCTTTGGACATGTGCCTTATAAAATCCCTTGAGGTACATATGGCAAGGCCAACCTTGCTTTAAATGAATCATCACAGGAAAATGGACATTCATGCAGAGAAACTAATGAAACACCCTAAAAAGGAAAATGTGCAGATCTGGCACAACTAAGATGAAGACACTAACAAAGCTAATGGCCAACATCATTTAGTGACAGCCTAGCACTTAAATTCTCAAGACTTTTCAAAACATCAATAAGTAATGGAAACTGTTTCCTTTGGTGACCCTTGCACCACCCTCCCCGCAAAGGAATGGTCTCTTTGTGAGCCTCTTATATCAATCAATAGCTTATACAAGGAGAGAAAAATAATGTTCTTTGTTTTCAAACTCTGTGAGATTTTTCCTATCTCTTCAGTCCATTTTTGCTATGTAATTCCTATTTTGCCTTTGTTAGGTAAGATCAGTTTATTCACAGTTTCTCTTTTAGCAAATAAAACAACATACTAAGAGTCCACGATGCCTTATTCTTTGACTTGTCCTTGATTGCGGTTTCTCTAAGAATTAATTTTGCCTTAACTACTTCAAGATGGCAAAAAGGCCATAATAAGTAGAATAAGCTGTGAAGTAACTAAAATCTGTTATCCTTGCAGTTGCCCTTTTTTCATACTTCTCCTTCTGAATACACACCATGCCAAAATTGTTAGTGAAATACTCTCCTCAACCTTGCTTTATCCTCTGCAGTGCTTCATAAACAGCAAAAAATGTATCTCTCTGCTGAGTCATCAAATTACTGTCTGTTGAGTAAGTTTGATATTAGGGGCTTCCCAGGTGGCTCCAGTGGTAAAGAACCCGCCTGCCAGTGCAGGAGACATAGGAGACTAGGGTTCGATCCCTAGGTCGGGAAGATTCCCTGTAGAAGGGCATGGCAACCCACTCCAGTATTCTTACTTGGAGAATCTCCAAGAACAGAGGAGCCTGGTAGACTATAGTCCCTAGAGTCGCCTAGAGTCTGACACAACTGAAGAGACTTAGCATGCACGAAATAGATGCTGAGGAAAAATTAAAATATTTCTGCTTAAATTTTTCATCATAAAATACAATCTAGAATTTAGATTTATAATTTATAAAACTTTGATATTTTAAGCAGTATAATATTCTTTTGGGGTATAAATCCCAGGGATTTGAAAGGTGTGTTTCTGTGCATTCTTGAATTAAACTGCACGGGTGCCAACTTATTAGTGTAAAAATATAGCCCTGGTTATGACCTGAATTTTACAAAAGACTATTGGATAATTCATACTATGTCTACTGCAAGTTCCCATATTACAAACTGAAACAAGTTTAAGCACATCATACAAGAAAATAACAACACATATTTCTTACTCTTATCTCTCAAAAGAGATAGTAGTTCTCCTAGCTTCCTTATGGTACTTATTCATTTGACAATTTTTCCTGGCTTCAGTTGGCAGCTCCTTACTGTGTTTGCCTGTGTGTGATAAGGGGGATGCACCTCTGCACTGGTCTCACAGGATCTTCATCCTACATTTTCTCTCTGGTCATCTTTGGAGGGTCTTCAGTACTGCATTTTCCATTTTCATATCAGATAGAGACTCTCATTAGAGACTCTCTTATTTTAAACTTTGGAAACACTTTCCTTTGGACTCTGTCATGAGGGAAGGAGGACCTGAAATAAGGGAGGAGAACAAAAGGAATTCCTCTGGGATCTGGAAGAACTCTGACGGTTCTAAGCAGGGAGTTGGCTTTCCTACTCCAACATTAATGATATTTATAGTCTTCTGCTCAATCTTCTGGCGGTGCCCTGGGATCATCTGAATGAATAAAGTAAATGATCCTCAGTAACCTAGGTTCTGACATCACTAATGAACCTTTTGCTTAATGAACTTTGACAAAGCAAGAAAAACAGGCTGCAGCAGGGACACTGTCTTTTGAGAGGGTAGATGGAACAACAACATCACACTGAGAACAGGTTTCCGTTTTACTAATAAGAAAAAAAAAAACAGATTTAATCTCCTAATACATTTCCTAAAAATATGAGGTTTTAATAATTAACCTATTTTGCTTTCATTTGGGTTTTTCCATAACATCTTATGAACTTTTTGATCAATCTAATCTAACCTAGTTTTATTTATTATTAGGATTTATCTTATTGGAGACTATATGATAGGATTTGGCTATTATCATGTCAAGAACTTTTGGTTCTTGATATTCAAATTTTTGGTCTAGGACATAAGAAGAGGTTCAAACAGTGCATTTGATTAAAATTTATAAAAATTATGATTTTAAATGTAGAACTTCATGTGAGAATGAATCATACTGGGAAAGTACTATTATGTAACTACACACAGATTTAGTACTAGATATTTTATTATTCTATTTTTATCCCCTTTACTAGTCATTCTTTTTTTGCTAATGTATATATGTGATATATATGTGATATTCTAACCAGTATTTTTGCAATTAGTAAAGGCTGTGATCTTAATAAATATATCTTATAACAAGTTATATTTTTGCTGTGAGATTTTTCAAAAACATGTAACCATATTAGGAATACATTATAGTTTGTTTATATAGGTTTACCAATGGAATTTACCTTACCATAGAGTTGTATTATTGTACAGCTGTAAAATGAAACTTTCATTTTTTATGAAATCTATCATGCATGAAAAACAGTGTAAGTGTATTCACACTACAGGTTAAGAAACAGAACATTCCCTGTACCTTAGAAACCTCCTGTTTGTCCTCTGTAATCACATCCTTCTCAACTGCTGACTGGTGAATTAATGGACCACTTAGTTACTGTTTGCATTCTTCTTCAACCTTCTCTGTGCTGGAGAAAGCTGACCCATGAGGACTAGGCACAAGCTCCTTCTTTCCGATGGACTTGACTTTGTTTAATCATTGAGAGCCCCTTGTAATATCATTGTCAAGTCTTTTTTTTTTTTTTTTTCATTGTCAAGTCTTATATCAAGATTATACTGCTTTCATTTTTTGAAATTTGTACATACTCTTTTAGCTATGCCTGGAAATCTCTGTGTAGAACTGGTATTAATTCTTTTTATATATTTGCTAAATACTTTGTTGAAACCATTAGATTCTGGATTTTTTAATGAGTTGTAATAACTATACAAGTATTCAGATTTTATATTTTTTCTGTACCAGTTATGATAAATTTTATAGAACAACACTATTTACAAACTTATTGGAAAAATTATAATTATCCTACTTTCATGTCTATATTTATGTGCAATGATGTGCTATTTCTCAACACAATGCTTGGATTTCTCTTTTTTTTTCTAAATCACTCCAAAAAGATTTAATTATCTCAGTAGTCCACTTATTTTCTTTTGACTTACAGTCCTTCATTTCTGGCTCATTCTCTATTTTCTTTTTCTGTTTATCTATAATTTCTTCTTTATTCTTTACTATTTTTTTTCTTTGCAGTTTAGTTAGGTTTAATATTTGCCTATCTCTTTTGCATTAATGCTTAGATAATTGGTTTCAAGATTGCATTAATTTTTTTCTAATGAGATTTGGACTCCAAATATGCTGCTAATCATCACTTTTTCTGTATCTTACAAATTTGATATTTCATAACTTTATAAGACAGAGGAGCCTGGCAGGCTACAGACCATGGGGTCTGTAAAAAGTTGGACAACAATCACTTCCTTTGCCTTTCTAGTTCTTCCATTGTTTGTTGTTGTTTAGTCACTAAGTCACGACCAGCTCTTTTTGACTCCATGGACTGTAGTCCGTCAGGCTCCTCTGTCCATAGGATTTCCCAGGCAGGAATACTGGAGTGGGTCTCCATTCCCTTCTCCAGGGAATTGTCCAGACCTAGGGATCAAACGTGTGTCTCTTGCATCTCCTGTACTGGCAGGTGGATTCTTTACCACTGTGCTACCTGGGAAGCCCATGGGATGCGCAGAGGTTGCTAATGCTGGCAGTTTCAGACAGGCATGTGGAAAGGATGGTTTGTAAGAGCAATCTCCGTATCTGGTGTCATCATTAGGATAATTATCTCTGGTAATTTTCACAGCAAAGATGATGCTTTTCATGTTTCTCTAGTTAACATTGTTTGACACATAAAATTTGATATTTGCTTGTATATCAGATATTACTATATTCCATAAATTTCTTCCAAGTTCTTTTAAAGAAAAAATTAAGGCAGTATATATATATATATATATTCTTATATATTCACATAAATAAATAAAAACATATATAAGTAAATATATATACAATGTAAGTACATGTGTATGTTTTTGTTTAGTTGCTAAGTCGTATTTGACTCTTTGTGACTCCATGAACACACCATGAAGTACACCAGGCTTCCCTGTCCTGCGCTGTCTCCCTGAATTTGCTCAAACTCATGTCACTGAGACAGAGATGCCATTCAAGCATCTCATCCTCTGTCATCCCCTTCTCCTCCTGCCCTCAATTTTTTCCAGCATCAGGGTCTTTTCCAAAGAGTTGGCTCTTTGAATCAGGAGGA
Source organism: Giraffa tippelskirchi (assembly GCF_054371585.1). NCBI lineage: Eukaryota > Metazoa > Chordata > Mammalia > Artiodactyla > Giraffidae > Giraffa > Giraffa tippelskirchi. The sequence continues at coordinate 157,117,480 of NC_137278.1, forward strand.
TAAATTACTGGAGCTTCAGCTTTAGCACCAGTCCTTCCAATGAATATTCAGGGTTGATTTCCTTTAAGATTAACTGGTTTGATCTCCTTGCTGTCCAAGGGATGCTCAAGAGTCTTCTCCAGCACCACAGTTCAAAAGCATATATTCTTTGGTACTCAGCCTTTATGGTCCAGCTCTCACATCCACACATGACTGCTGGAAAATTCATAGTTTTGACTATACTGGCCTTTGTTGGAAAACTGATGTCTCTGCTTTTTGATACACTATCTAGGTTTGTCACTGCTTTTCTTCCAAGGAGTCAGTATCTTTTCATTTTGTGGCCTCAGTCATCAACCACATTGTGTAGGTACATCATTTTATACATTTATATGATTTAATACACTTATATGATCCTTTAATATTTATTGCTAAAAATACTAATGTCATGTGCTGTTTGAATAAATTAGGTTGTGATAAATATCATCACCATGAATATTATTGGAAGTATCTACATTAATATAAGACTAACTTCAGTCATTTCCTTGTGTTATATCATAGGGAAATGCTCTAGATCATTCCATAATGATTTTGTGCTTATATACATATATGGAGAATTGTAATTTAAGAATATTGGATCCAAAACACCATAAACAATTATATTTCTGAGAAGCAATAAAGGTTAGAAGGCAGAAGAGATAAAACAATTATTTACTGTTTCTCTGGTAAAAGTTGCTGTGTGATTCAGTTATAAATTTTGGTGAAATCAATGTTTTGGAAGACAGTATCTTTCTCACAATATCCTTAAATGCTTGTTTTACCTGCTGGTTCCGTAAGGTATAAATAAATGGATTCAGCATAGGAGCCAAGGAGACATCAAGCATAGCAACCCCCTTTGTCAAAGCAATCCTTTCCTTCGCTGAGGTTTTCACATACATGAAGATGCAGCTTCCATAAGAGATTGAGACAACAATCATATGGGAGGAGCAGGTTGAAAAAGCCTTTTTCCTTTGTTGAGCAGAGGAGATTCTCAGAATTGTTCTGAGGATATAGGAGTAGGAGAGGATTACCAGAATCAAGGTGGACATGAGTGTCAGCACAGCTAAAACAAAACTCATGAGCTCTAGTGTGCTGGTGTCTGTGCAGGAGAGTTCCAATAAAGCAAGAGAATCACACGTGAAGTGGTCAATGACATTAGAGTCACAGAAATCCAGCTGCAGCCCCAAGGTCAGTGGTGGAAAGATCACTAAGAATCCAGCCAGCCAAGAGCCACCTACAAGCTGGTAGCAGATCTTGTTACTCATGATGGTCATATAATGCAGAGGTTTGCAGATAGCCACGTAACGATCGTAGGACATAGATGCCAGGAGAAAAAACTCTGTTGAACCTAATAGAATCAAGAAAAATAGCTGAGCTACACAAGCATTATAGGAGATAGATTTGTCTCCAGTTAGAATGCTCATCAAAAATCTAGGGATAGAGACAGAAGTAAATGAGATTTCTAAGAAGGAGAAATTCCTGAGGAAAAAATACATGGGAGTCTTCAGATGGGAATCCAGCAGTGTAAGAGTGATGATAGTCAGATTTCCAGCAACACTCAGCACATATGTGAGAAATGAAAAGAAGAAAATCACAGCTTGTATTTCTGTATTATCAGTCAGACCCAGTAGAATGAAATCTGTCACTGATGATCTGTTTCTCATTTCTGGCTGTTGATTTTTGGCAAATCTTGTGGCATAATCAAGACAGACAACAATACATGGGTTAGACAAGCATAAATATTAGCATCTACTTTTTAAGTAATAATTGTTTCTTCACCAAAAATATGTACATTCTTCATTTCTTCCAGTTTCATTATTCATCTTAAGTTTGTGTCTTTTGTTTAATATCAGTCTTATTACTCTGCATAATGTCCTTTGATTTCTTGCCACATGTTCACTCTGCTTTCACTTACTATAATTGTTACTTGGGAAATCTAGTGACTGAACATGAGTTCTTCTCATGTTTCACTGTTGAGCTAACATGGAGAGAACCTTACTCTTTTGTTATTTAAGCTTTTTAGGATTAAAAGTACTGACTGATGATGGATGGAAATGATTGGTCAACCCAAATCTAATTAATATAGGTCAGTGACATTCTGAATACTCTCTGAGAAAATAGCCAATCATACACTTACTTGTTCATATATTTCCCATTTCTTCTAAAAATTAGAATATAAGTCATTCTAATGTATTCAGAACAGTTACGTATATTGAAATGATTTATATAAATAACATAACATATTTTGTAACCAAATACTTTTATCATTTTCACATATTTTAATGAGGCCTCTGAACCCCTAAATTTCTTTTTGCATTACTTAACATGAAAATTTAAGTTCATGTTTTTACTTGTTGGTTTCACGCATGCGTGTGTGTTAAGTCACTTCAATCATGTCTGACTCTTTGCAACCCTATGAACTGTAGCCCACCTGGCTCCTCTATCCATGGGATTATCCAGACAAGAACACTGGATTGGGTTGCCATGCTCTTCTCCAGGGGATCTTCACGACCTAGGGATCAAATCCACGTTTCCTGCGACTCCTGCTTTGCAGAAAGATTCTTTACTGCTGAGCCACTGGGGAAGCCCTGATGGCTTCATAATGCCTACTAATTTCTTTTGAAAATCTACAAAATAATGTGGGTATCAAGCAACATGTTCACAAAATATGCTAATGATCTCTAAGAATGCTTCACAAATGAATTTAGATGAGAAATGCACAAATACTTTAAAGGTATTTAAACCTGTATACATGTATCTAAACTTATTGTGGACACCAACACCAAGATTATCCACAGGAAAGCAATCTATCCTGCACATATTTCTACTAATTTCCATTGAAAGTGCTAAAATCTAGAAATCATCATTTAAACTTCTCAACTATTTAGATTGTTGATTTTAACTTTAATATTAATATACATATATATTTATGTGTATTCTTATGTATTCATATATATGAGAGATACAGGCATCAGAGAATCAGTGCTATATAGTATATAAAAACTGAAAACATATGAAAATGAATTTTGAATACTTACATATTATCAAGTGGTTGATTTTTAAAGTTAAATATTTAATATAAAGTTATATGTTTGATTCTCTGAAATCAAAGTTGAAGCAGTCAAACTATATTTCCTTTCTTCTGAGTTATACCCCCTCATAAAGACCTTGTTTACCCATTTCTAAATACCTAATGATTTATTTTACCCATGTCTTTTCCCAGGATTGTCCAAAATCTGGAATCTTGAACTATTTCATCTGTTATATTGCCATAAATCTTTAGATGAAATGTTGCTGCTATTAATGAAATAAATACATGAAAATATATTTCTTCAGTAAGGTTTCTCTGATGTTTTGAGATGGACATTTCCATTTATTTTCCTTTGGAAGGAATAAAACTTAGTACCTTTAATGTGTTTCACTATATATAACTTCATAAATATTCCTTGAGACAAATTCTTAGTGACTTTTGGGATAAACAGGAACAGGGCACTAACGAAGCTTGTCCAAGATCCACTTTGCAATCAAGTTTTAATTGGTTGATCATGGGATGTGTGTCCCAGGAGAAATTTGAGGCAGTCCAGCAACTAGTCTTTAGCCAGTATCTGGGGAGGCATGCTGCTAAGTCGCGTCAGTGTGTCCGACTCTGTGCGACTCCATAGACGGCAGCCCACCAGGCTCCTCCGTCCTTGGTATTCTCCAGGCAAGAGTACTGGAGTGGGTTGCCATTTCCTCCTCCAGTGCATGAAAGTGAAAAGTGAAAGTGAAGTCGCTCAGTCGTGTCCGACTTTTCGCGACCCCATGGGCTGCAGCCTACCAGGCTCCTCCATCCATGGGGTTTCCCAGGCAAGAGTACTGGAGTGGGGTGCCATTGCCTTCTCCGAGGGGAGGCATGAGGCTAGGCAAAAATGAAGCAACATCCTTTGATTTTTGTTTTCATATGCCTCATGCATCTTTCTTAAGGCAGTGTGCAGAAGTCGGTTTAAACTATGAAAACAAACAAACAAAAAAAATAAGGCACAAAACTAGTAAAGAAAAACCACCAGGTTCCATGTTCTGTGAAACAATGTCGAAATTATGAAAATTTCTGAGATAGAGCATTCCAGCTAATATTTCCTAAGAAAGTAGTTCTTTTTTCATTACTTGAGCTAAGTCAGTAAAATTAGAAGCGATTCAAGCTTCACTTCTACTTTGAACTTCTTAGAATGAAATCTAAGATACATTTATGTTATGTGTATCACAGCTGTTCTGTACAGATTAGCACATTAGGTAGAGTTCATTCTACAGTAATCAAACTCAGTGCTAAAAAAGGCATTCCTGTAATATCTTATTGTATTAATTTTTCTTGAAGTATAGTTGCTTTATAATGTTATTTTCTGCTTTGCAGCAATGTGGATCTATAGTGTCTTAATTAGCATGTAAGTAAAACCTGAGCTATTTCAATTATTTTTGCATAATAAATAATGATGTTTGAGTATTAGAAATATAATAAATAAAAGTTATTAAAATTTATCACAATCACAAGGTCAAATATAATAGGAAGAAAACATGACAACATATATCTTTCCACTTCATAGAAGTTACCTTCATGTGATGTTATTTTTAAGAAAATATATTTGAAATATATATTTATTCTGAAATATTTACATTCACTGGCAACTGCCCTTAACAATTTGTGATAAAAATTTTTGATATATCTTCAGACACTCTAATTTTGGAAACTTGCTTTTGGTACTTAGTAATACATTGTTAGGTAATTATACTCAATTCTGGAAAGCTTTCTTTGTCACAAAGCAATAGTTAAGCATTTCATGTTATCATAGGCATTTAATATCACTTTTAAAGGCTGAATGATATTTTGATGTGTGGATATACAATAATCAATCAAATTCTTATTTGTTGCTAACATGAATTATCAAACATTTTTAAAACTATATTGGATATTAAAATTAATATTCAAGTATACATATTTTGGTGTTATTGCTCTATTACATTTCTACATATGAAATTACTGGGTCAAAACTTTCCCTACTTAAAGTTTACAAAATGCAAAAATCCTTTACAAAATACTAGCAATCCAAATCCCACAATACATGAAAATGATCACATGCCATGTTAAAGTGGGATTTTCCCCAAAGATGCAGGAATTTTTCAGCATCTGCAAATAAATCAGTGTGATAAACCACATCAAAAATTTTAAGAATATAAAAAATATGATCATCTCGTATTTTTCTGCAAAGATGCAGAAAAATTTTTGACAGAATTCAATAATCATTTATTATAAAAACTCTCCAGAAAGGGGCACAAAGGTAGCATACCTCAACATAATAACATAGTACCTCAACATATATGACAAATTTGTGACTAACATACTCAACAGTGAAAAGTTAAAAGTATTTCCCCCAAGATTAGGAGCAAGACAAGGATCCCTACCCACACCACTTTTAATCAACATTGTTTTAGAAGTCCCGGCCATGGTAATCATAGAAGACAAAGAAATAAAAGGAATTCAAATTAGAAAAGAAGTAAAAGTATTGCTGTTTTCAGATGACATGATACTACATATAGAAAATCCTAAAGATGTTACTAGAAAACTACTTGTACTTATCAATAAATTTGGTAAAGTTGTAGGATACAAAATAAATACACAGAAATTGCTTCATTTCTATACACTAAGGATGAAAAATCAGAAAGAGAAATTAAAGAAACAATACCATTTACCATCACCTCTAACAGAATAAAATATCTAGAAATAAACCTATCAAAGGTGACAAAAGACCTTTACTCCAAACATTATAAGATGCAGTTGAAAGAAATAAAAGGTGACAAAGACAGATGGAGAGAAATATCATGTTCTTGGATTGGAAGAATCAATGTTGTCAAAATGACACTACCCAAGGCAATATACAGATTCAGTGCAAGGCCTTTCAAATTATCGATGGTTTTTTCAAAGAGGTAGAAGGAAAAAAAATTCTTAAAATGTGTATGGAAACACAAAAGACCCTAAACAGTCAAAGCAATCTTGAGAAAGAAAAATGAAACTGGAGGAATCAGGATCCCTGATTTCAAACTATACTACAAAGCTACAGTCATCAAAACAGTACAATACTGGCAAAAAAACAGAAATGTAGATAAATGGAATAGGATAGAAAGCTTAGAAACAAACTCATGTACCTGTGACCCATTAATCTATGACAAAGGAGGCAAGAGTATACAATGGAGAAAAGAGAATCTCTTCAATAAGTGGTACTGGGACAACTAGAAAATACAGGGAAAAGAATCATATTACAATATTCTTTTATATCATACACAAAAATAAACTCAAAATGAACTAAAGACCTAAATGTAAAACCAGATATAATAAAACTATTAGACGAAAACATTGGTAGAACACTCTTTGACATTAATCACAGCAGTATCTTTGTTGGTCCATCTTCCAGAGTAACGGATATAAAAACAAAAGTAAACAAAGGAGACCTAATTAAACTCAAAAGCTTTTTCACAGCAAAGGAAACCATAAACAAAATGAAAAGACAACTCAAAGAATGAGAGAAAATATTTTCAAATGATGTGATCAACAGGGGATTGGTCTCCAAAATTTAAAAGCAGCTCACTTGGTTCAATATTAAGAAAACAAACAGCTCATTCAAAGTATAAGAGAACTCCTAAATAGACATTACTCCAAAGAAGACATACAGATGGCCAAGAGGTATATGAAAAGATGCTCAACATCACTAATTATTAGAGAAATGCACATCAAAACTATAAGGAGATATCCCTTCACACCATCATCAAAAAATATGCATACTGTAAATGCTGGAAAGGGTGTGGCAAAAAGAAAACCCTCCTATACTGTTGATGGGAATGTATATTGGTGCAGCCACTATGGAAAAAAAATATGATGATCTTTAAAAAACTAAAAATAGAGGTACAGTGTGATCCAGCAATTCCACTCCTAGGCATATAGCCAAAGAAAAACATGATTTGAAAGGATACATTGACCCCAATATTCATTTCAGTGCTGTTTATGATAGCCAAGACATGGAAGCAACCTAAGTATCTATCGACAGAGGAATGGATTAAGAAGATGTTGTACATATATGCTATGGTCTATTGCTCAGCCATAAAAGAGAATGAAATAATGCCATTTGCATCATGAATGGACCAAGAGATTATCATACTGAGGGAAGTAAGTCAGACAGAGAAAGACAAATATATGATATTGCATATATGTTGTACCTAAAAAAAAAGATACAAAACAGAAACAGACTCACAGACCAGCATGAAGGGTAGGAGTGAGGGACAGATTAGGAGTTTGGGATGGACATACACACACTACTATATTTAAAATTAGTAATCAACAAGGGCCCACTGTATAGGTCAGGGAACTCTGCTTGGTATTCTGTTAATATCCTAAATGAGAAAATAATTTGCAGAAGAACATATATATATATATATATATATATATATATATATATAACTGAATCACTTTGCTGTACCCCCAAAGCTAGCACTACATTGTTAATCAACTATACTCCAATATAATACAAATATTTAAACTGATAAAACAAAAACATAGACATGCTGATGTGGCCAATCCACAGGTGAGTTCAGTTCTAGTTTATAAAAATGTATTAACTACTGTAGTGGTTAATTTTGTGTGTCAACTTGGCTAGCCTATGTTGCTCAGTTCTTTGCTCAAACACCAGTTTAGATATTACTATGAAGATATTTTTTAGATATGATTAACATTTAAATCAATATATTTTGAGTAAAGCAGATTGATCTCCATAATGTATGTTGGCCTCATCCAATTAGTTAAAGGCTTTAAGAGGAAAAGACCAAGGTTTCCTAAGGAAGTAGAAATTTTGCCTCCAAACTGCCTTTGGACTTGAGACTGTAAGCAACTCTTCCCTGGGTCTTCACCTCAGCCTGCCCTGTAGATTTCAGACTTCCCAACCACCGTTGTATGAGCCAATTCCTTTAAGTATGTATAGACATATGTACAGACATACCCACATGCAAACAATAAGCACACACACATTCTCTTAGTTCTGTTTCTCTGTTATTGTTCAGTCTCTAAGTTATTCCGACTCTGCAATCCCATGGACTGCAGCACCCCAGGCTTCCCTGTTCTTCACTATCTCCAAGAGTTTGTTCAGATTCATGTCCATTGAGTCAATGATCCATCCAACCATCTCATCCTCTGTCGCCCCCTTCTCCTCTTGCCCTCAATCTTTCTCAGCATCAGTGTCTTTTCCAATGAGTCAGCTCTTTTCATAAAGTGGCCAAAGTATTGGAGCTTCAACTTCAGCATCAGTCCTTCCAAATGAATATTCAGGGTTGATTTCCTTTAGGATTGATTGGTTTGATTTCCTTGCAGTCCAAGGGGCTCTCAAGAGTCCAACAGTTCAAAAGAATCAATTCTTTGGTGCTCAGCCTTGTTTATGGTCCAACTTTGTCTGTTTCTCTGGAGAACTGTAAATAATGCAACTGCCCACTTATATAACAGACACAGTGTTATGCTCTAGGAGTATATAGAAGATATTTGTACAATGTGGCAAAATATGACAAAGTATGTTGACATAGGTAGGACAAGGTAGGAAAACAAACCACAAGAAAAGTACACAGGTGTATTTCCTGCTGCCCTTTATACCTGTTATATTGCTAATGGCACTTAGACTTCATCTGTGAATGTACAACCTACTTAATTCTGAAGGAGAAACCTTGCCACTAGGCAAAAGCAGATTCTGCTTCTCTCTTTCGGCTATTGTTCAAATCTATTGATTGGATTCAGTTCAGTTCAGTTGCTCAGTCATGTCCGACTCTTTGCAACCCCATGAATCGCAGCACACCAGGCCTCCCTGTCCATCACCAACTCCCAGAGCCTACCCAAACTCATGTCCATCGAGTCGGTGATGCCATCCAGCCATCTCATCCTCTGTCATCCCCTTCTCCTCCTGCCCCCAATTCTTCCCAGCATTAGGGTCTTTTCCAATGAGTCAACTCTTCGCATGAGGTGGCCAAAGTATTGGAGTTTCAGCTTCAACATAAGTCCCTCAGTGAACACCCAGGACTGATCTTCTTTAGGATAGACTGGTTGGATCTTGTTGCAGTCCAAGGGACTCTCAAGAGTCTTCTCCAACACCACAGTTCAAAAGCATCAATTCTTTGGCACTAAACTTTCTTCACAGTCCAACTCCCACATCCATACATGACTACTGGAAAAACCATAGCCTTGACTAGACGGACCTTTGTTGGCAAAGTAATGTCTCTGCTTTTTAATATGCTGTCTAGGTTGGTCATAACTTTCCTTCCAAGGAGTAAGCATCTTTAAATTTCGTGGCTATAATCACCATCTGCAGTGATTTTGGAGCCAAGAAAAAAAAAGTCTGACACTGTTTCCACTGTTTCCCCATCTATTTCCCATGAAGTGATGGGACCAGATGCCATGATCTTAGTTTTCTGAATGTTGAGTTTTAAGCCAACTTTTCCACTCTCCTATTTCACTTTCATCAAGAGGCTTTTTAGTTCCTCTTCACTTTCTGCCATAAGGGTGGTGTCATCTTCGTATCTGAGGTTATTCATATTTCTCCTGGCAATCTTGATTCCAGCTTGTGCTTCCTCCAGCCCAGCATTTCTCATGATGTACTCTGCATATAAGTTAAATAAGCAGGGTGACAATGTACAGCCTTGATGTACTCTTTTTCCTATTTGGAACCAGTCTGTTGTTCCATGTCCATTTCTAACTGTTGCTTCCTGACCTACATACAGGTTTCTTAAGAGACAGGTCAGGTGGTCTGGTATTCCCATCTCTTTAAGAATTTTCCCCAGTCCAGTCATGTCTGTCTCTTTGTGACCCCATGGACAGTAGCCTGCACCAGGTTCTTCCATCCGTGGGATTTTCTAGGCAAGAGTACTGGAGTGGGTTGCCATTTTCTTCTCCAGGAAATCTTCCTGACCCAGGGATCAAACCCAGGTCCCCCACATTGTAGACAGATGCTTTACCGTCTGAGCCACAAGGGAAGTAGACATTGATTGGATTGGGTAATTCAATTAGCATGAATTGAATCTTGCAAAAAAAAAAAAAGAAAGAAAACAAATGTTGTTATTTCCCCTGTATATCTATCTTCTAGAAATGTGTTTATATGGTATTACCATTTCTTAAACTATTATCATTATACAAGTTCTACATTCACGAAGTTCTTCTTAAAGGGATAATTTATTGTATCAAAATTTATGTTGTTTAAACTCCCATACAATAAATTGTTTCAAAACACAAAAGCTTGGAAAACATAGTTTTCCAATTACTGATTGCTGTCATGATGACAAATATATAATATACTTCTAACATTTTTATGTATGATATAAGTAAATTGTGAGTCAAATTTCATGCTCATAAATCAGCATTCTTTCTTCATATTGTTGAGCTACTTTATACTGTTTATTTTTATCAGTTATTCCTATACCCATATAGCTGAGTTCCCTCTATTACATTTCAAACAAAACGTTAAAACAGAGTATGTGTACATATACATATAAAATATGTGTGTATACACATAGACACATACATATAAATATTTCATTTTTGTAATGAACTATATATATATAATTTTAGATCTAGACATACATGAATTAATAAGGAAATATTATTCTGCTCAATATTTTAGTTATTGGTTAAAATCATATATATCATTTAAGGTACATATATAAAATATCATAATAATATATGAAGGATCTATATCTCTAGCTTGTATTTATCATATAAAAGTGCATAAGATCATTCCATAAAGGTTTTATGCTATAGAAATAATGGCATCTATGACCTACCTCCCAGAGTAATGTAAATAAAGGCAAAAATAAACAAATGGGACCTAATTAAACTTAAAAGCTTTTGCACAATGAAGAAAACTATAAGCAAAGTGAAAAGACAGCGTTCAGAATGGGAGAAAATAATAGCAAATGAAGCAATGGACAAAGAATTAATCTAAAAAATATACAAGCAACTCCTGCAGCTCAATTCCAGAAAAATAAACGACCCAATCAAAGAATGGGCCAAAGAACTAAACAGACATTTCTCCAAAGAAGACATACAGATGGCTAACAAACACATGAAAAGATGCTCAACATCACTCATTATCAAAGAAATGCAAATCGAAACCACAATGAGGTACCATCTCATGCCGATCAGAATGGCTGCTATCTGAAAGTCTACAAGCAATAAATGCTGGAGAGGGTGTGGAGAAAAGGGAAGCCTCTTACACTGTTGGTGGGAATGCAAACTAGTACAGCCACTATGGAGAATAGTGTGGAGATGCTTAAAAAACTGGAAATAGAACTGCCATGTGACCCAGCAATCCCACTGCTGGGCATACACACCGAGGAAACCAGAATTGAAAGAGACATGTGTACCCCAATGTTCATCATAGCACTGTTCATAATAGCCAGGACATGGAAACAACCTAGATGTCCATCAGCAGATGAATGGATAAGGAAGCTGTGGTACATATACACAATGGAATATTACTCAGCCATTACAAAGAATACATTTGAATCAGTTCTAATGAGGTGGATGAAACTGGAGCCTATTATACAGAGTGAAATAAGTCAAAAGAAAAATACCAATACAGCATACTAATGCATATATATGGAATTTAGAAGGATGTAAACAATAACCCTAAATGAGAGACAGCAAAAGAGACACAGATGTATAGAACAGTCTCTTGAACTCTGTGGGAGAAGGCGAGGGTGGGATGATCTGAGAGAATAGCATTGAAACATGTTTATTATCATATGTGAAACAGATCGCCAGTCTAGGTTCGATGCATGAGACAGGGTGCTCAGGGCTGGTGCACTGGGATGACCCAGAGGGTTGGGATGGGGAGGGAGGTGGGAGGGGGTTCAGAATGAGGAACACATGTAAACCCATGGCTGATTCATGTTAATGTATGGCAAAAAACACTACAATATTATAAAGTAATTAGCCTCCAATTAAAATAAATAAATTAAAAAAAGAAATAATTGCAATATAAGAATATTAAATAATATAGCCTAAACAATTGCATTTCTGAGAAGAAATAAAGGACAGAGATTTTAATGCTGAATTATTTATTGGTTTTCAGGTTAAAGCCATGTATATTTTAGTTAAAATTGTAGTTGTATCAATGTTTTTGAGGAAAGAATTTTTCTCACAGCATCCTTAAATGCTTGGTTCACTTGCTGATTCCTTAAGGTGTAAATAAATGGATTCAGCATAGGAGCTACAGAAGTACTGAGCACAGCTACTATTTTTGTCAAAGCAATCTCTTCTTACCTGAGGTTTTCACATATATGAAGATGCAGCTACCATAAGACATAGAGACAACAACCATATGGGAGGAGCAAGTTGAAAAGGCCTTTTTTCTTTGTTGAGCTGAGGAGATTCTTAGAATTTTTCTGAGGATATAGGAGTAGGAAAGGGTTACTAGCATCCACGTGGACATGAGAGTCAGCACAGCTAAAACAAAGCTCACAAGCTGCAGAGTGTTGGGGTGTGTGCAGGAGATTTGCAATAAAGGGGCATAATCACAGGTGAAGCGACCAGTGACAGTGGAGTCACAGAAATCCAGCTGCAGCCCCATGATCAGTGGTGGAAAGATCACCAAGAATCCAACCAGCCAAGAGCTGCCTACAAGCTGGTAGCAGATCTTGTTATTCATGATGGTTGTATAATGCAACGTTTGCAGATAGCCAAATAAACATCACAGGACATAGATGATAGTGAGAGAGTGACAGGCAGGAAGGCCAGGGGTCTCCCAAGAGAGGAAATAGGCTGCAAGTTTCTCTTAAAATTTTGTGTTGCTATGATGACACCTGGTTCCACCTGAACTTAACTTTTCTCAAACCTTGAGCTAACCAATGCATTTTTCTTATGGAAATGTTCTTCTTAAGCTATGTTAATGAAACTATGTATTTACTTTGGAATTTGCCTTTCTTCCAAATGGTTGTACCCAAGACTAACTTTTTTTCTTTTCTCAAACCTTGGGCTAATAGCAGCTCAACAAATCAGTATTCATATCAATTGTTTTATGGCTGGGGGATGACACTCCTTGTGACATCCTATCTCAAAAATGCATACTATGGGAGAGGGGCCTGGTGAAACTCCCTCAGCCTTATCTGATTAATAACTTTCCAACAGACATAAAACAGCTTGCTAAAACTAGCAGGGGGGCACTCTCCGTCCCTCTTCTGATGTCTATGTCAGAAACTTTCTCTGTCCTTTTTCACTGTAATAAAACTTTGCTACACTAAAGCTCTTCAGTGATCAAGCCTGGTCTCTGGTCCCAAATCTAAATCTTCTTCTTTGGAGATCACAAATCCAACACCATTCACCGTAAGCTATCAATAGGAGAAAAAGCTCCGTTGAACCAAATAGGATCAAGAAAAAGAGCTGAACAGCACAAGCATTATAGGAAGTAGATTTTTCTCCTTTGTCTCCAGTTAGAATGTGCATCAAAAATCCTGAGATACAGACAGAAGTAAACGAGATTTCTAAGAAGGAGAAATTCCTGAGGAAAAAATACATGGGGGTCTTCAGATGGGAATCCAGCAGTGTAAGAATGATGATAGTCAGATTTCCACTAACACTCAGCACATATGTGAGAAGTAAAAAGCAGAAACACCACTTGCATTTCTGGATTATTAGTCAAACCCAGGAGGATGAACTCTGTCACTGATGACCTGTTTCTCATTTTGTGTGGTTGATTTGACAAATCTTGTGGGAAAGTCAGGACAGAAACAATATATGGGCTAGACAAACAAATATGAGCGTCTCTTTTTTTCAAATAATGATTGTGTCTTCATGAAAAGTATCTGAGATTCTACATGCACATTCTACACTTCTTCCAATTTCATTATACACATAATGGGTATGTCTTCAGTTTAATATCAGTCATATTACTCTGCATAATGTCCTCTGATTCCTTGATACATGTTCACTCTGCCTTTGCTCCTTACAGTTGTTACTTGGGAAATCTAGTGACTGACCATGAGCTCGTCTCATGTTTCAGCGTTGAGTTAACATATAGATAATATTACTCCTTTTTTAATTCAAGTTTTTAGGATTAAAAGTACTGACTGATGATGTAAAGGACTGGTCAACCTAAACCTAATTAGTATTTCTCAGCGACATTCTGAATTCTCTCTGAGAAAATAGCCAATCATACATTTAATTGTTCAATATTGCCTGTTTCTTATAAAATTAGAGTTATCCAAGTGTTGTGTTCAAATATTTCTGTATGTTAAAATGATTTATATAAACAGCACAACATATTTTATAATAAAATAGTTATTTCATTATCACATATTAATGAGGCTTCTGAACTCTTAAATTACCTTGTTCATTACATTAACATGAAAATTCAATTTAGTATTTTTTACTTGATTGTTTCAAAATGCCTAACAATTCATTTTGTAAATATACCAAAGTGATGGGGGCATCAAGCAACACTTCACAAAATATGATAATGATATAAGAATCCTTCAACAATGGATTTAGATGCCAAATACACAAATACTTCATGTGTAGAGTCTAAACCTACCATGGACACCCACACCAAGAGTACGCACATGTCTTTCTAAAGTATAACTGTAAATTAAGAAAAGCAACCTATGCTGCACCTGTTTCTACTAACTGATCATAAATCACCATTTAAAGTTCTCAACTATTTAGATTATCAATATAGCTATTATATTAATATGTATGTATATTTATGTATATACATATATATTCATGTATATGAGAGACAGGCAGCAGTGAATCAATGTTATATAAGATATAAAAGCTGAGCATCCTATGAAAATAAGTTGAGAATACTTATTGTCAAATGCTTGATGGTTAGAGTTAGATATTTAAGGTGATATATTTGATTCTCTTAAATAAGAAGTGACCAGTCATAGATATATTTCCTTCCCTCCAACAGAGCTATAAATCCCTCATAAATACCTTTTTATCCCATCTCCAAAAACCTAATGAGATATTTTCTATGTATCTTTTCCCAACACTGTGTAAAAACCTGGAATCTTGAAATATTTCACCTGTCATATTGACATAAATCTCTAGATGAAAGAAGTTTGCTGCTATTAATGAAATAAATGTTTGAGAATATTTCTTTAATAGGCTTCTCTGATATTTTGAGGTAAGTGGGCATATCCATTTATTTTCCTTTGAAAAGGAGTAAACTTAGCACCTTTAATGTGCTTTGCTACCTATAACTTCATAAATATTCCTTGAGACAAATTTTTAATGACTTTTGGGATAAACAGTAATAGGGTACTGATGAATTACGTACAAGATCTGCTTTGGCAATCATGTTTTAATTGGTTGATCATGGGACCTATGGCACAGGGGAAGTTTGAGGAAATCGTGCAGCTGGATGTTAGCCAATATTTGAAGAGAACTGAGACTGAGCAAACCAACATGCTCTGATTTTTATTTTCATATGATCTAAGCATGATTCTTAAATGATGTGCAGAAATCTGTTTAATGTGAAAAAAAGTAAGGCACAGACGATTAAAGAAAAACATCAAGTTCCATGGGCTGTGAAACGTTGTTAAAATTACGAGGACTTTTTGAGATAGAGCATTCTAGCAAATATTTCTTTAGAATGAATTTGCCTTTGAATATTTGAGCAAAGCCACTAAAATTAGAAGCACATCCGATTTCACTTTTACGTTTACTTATTCCTTCCGACTGCTGAGTATGAAATCCAAGACACACTTATATACAGAATATATATGTAATGTATATCAAAACTATTGTTCATGGGGCCACAGGGTTGAACAGCATTGAGTGACTAAGCACACACACACATAGCTATACTTTCCAGGTGAGCACATTAAGTGGAGTTTATTCCACAGTGACCAAATTCAGTGTTAGAAATATGCATTAGTGTAATATCTTCTTAATGAACATATCATATAAGTAAAATCTATTTCAATAACTTTTTTTACAATCAATAATAGCACTTTAGTACTAGAAGTCTAATCGATAAAAGTTATCAAAATACATCACAATGTCAAATATAACATGAATAAAAACATCACAACGTGTATCTTTCCACTTCAAAGAACTTGTGTTGCCTTCATGTGATCTTATTTTTAAGAAAATCTACTCGAAGTATGTATTTATTTTGAAATATTTACCTTCACTGGTAAGTGCTCTTAACAAATTATAATACAAATTGTTGATACATCTGTAAACACATTCTAATTTTGGAAATTTGCCCTTGGCACTTAGTAATATATTATTAGTTCCCTTGTCACAAAGTAATATTTAAGCATTCATAGTGAGCATATGCATTTATATCAGTTACATAGTTGAATACCATTTTGATGTTCAGTTGCTCACTTCTGTTGGTCTCTGTGACCCCAGCGACTGCAGCATGCCAGGTTTCCCTGTCCTTCACTATCTCCTGGAGCTTGCTCAAACTCCATAATCAATCAAATTATTACTTTGGGGTATTATGAATGATCAAAAATTTCTAAAATTAAATCATAGATTAGAATAAGTCACACACACACATTTTGATATACTTGTTCTATTTCATTTTGAATGTAGATTCTACAAATGAAATTACTTTTCCTCCTTAAAATTTTCATACACATTTCTATACAACTGTTTGTGTTTGTCTCATATATTTATAAGAATGATTACTTTACCACAAGCTCAGTGCTACAGGTGGAGAAGGCAATGGCACCCCACTCCAGTACTCTTGCCTGGAAAATCCCATGGACGGAGGAGCCTGGTAGGCTACAGTTCATGGGGTCGCTAAGAGTCGGACACGACTGAGCGACTTCACTTTCACTTTTCCCTTTCATGCACTGGAGAAGGAAATGGCAACCCACTCCAGTGTTCTTGCCTGGAGAATCCCAGGGACGGCGGAGCCTGGTGGCTGCCGTCTGTGGGGTCGCACGGAGTCGGACACGACTGAAGCGACTTAGCAGAAGCAGCAGCAGCAGTGCTATAGGATAGTTTAAATTCATAGCAATGTTGTAAAGAAAAAAATGTCTGGGTGTTTGTTTCTTAATGTATATTCTATTTTGGTAATATATTATTGATTTCATAATTTTAATTAAGGTTGTTTACCCTTCAGTGTGATGCTTACCCAAGCCATGTCTTCATGATAAAATTAGAATATGAGATATAAGGCCCCATGTAGTTGTAGAAGTGGCTTATTCATACTGATAGAGCTCATTATTGTAAAATAGAATTTTATGGTAATATGACAATCTGAAAAAATGGTAAAAAAGAGGTACACAGAAAAAGAGAAATATCACAAACATTTAGTTCTAAGGAGTAAAATGAGAAATAAAGCACTAAATAAGGGAAGAGAGAAGAAATAAATGTAGTTCTTCAGTAAAAATCAAGACATTGAGAAGTTAGGTAAATTTGTGCTCATCCTTGATTAGCCAAGAGCTGGTTTTAGGGGAAGGACAGCCTCATCATATATCTGCTTGTCTGGTTAAAAGCAAACCATAGCAGCAAGAAAAAACAAGAAAAAAGCAATGATATTCATTTTCTATATCAATCTGTTTTCAAAAGTACTCAGTTTCATTAGTATATGGTTGCTAAGAATATGGCTACCTCTACATGAAAATTTCAGCCACTGAAAACTTTTTAAAAAATTAATTTATTTTTATTTATTTTTGACTGTGCTTTGGTCTTTGTTGCTGAGCATGGGCTCTTCTCCAGGTGGGGCAAGCAGGGAATACTCTTTGTTGCAGTGTCCCAGCTTCTTACCACAGTGTTTTCTCTTGTTGCAGAGCATGGGCCTTAGGCATGTGAGTTTCAGTAGTCACTGCCCCCGGGCTCAGTAGTTGTGGCACAGGTGCTTAGTGGCTCCAGGACAAGTGGGATCTTCCTGAACCAGGGATCGAACCTGTGTCCTCTGCATTGACAGGTGGATTTTTAAACAATGGAAAACCAGAGAAGTCCCTGAAACCTTTTTAAAGGTGATTCATTCACACTGGGTTTTACTACATGATATCTTTTGACTCTGATTGGTAAGATTGCAAGCCTGATGAAACATGTCACTTGGACAAGACAAAGGGCCAATTCTTTGCTTTCATAAATCTATCTGGTCTATTTAATCCTTTTAAGAGAATCTGTAGGTGGCTATTACCTTAGGAAGTGCTTCTATCTCTGGAGGTAGACATATTTTCCATACAACCAAACTGGCAAAATGAAGTTGGCTGAAATAAAATTGAGTGGTTACTCCAAAACTACTTACTTCTCATTGTCAAGCAGGATATTCTGCCATCTCCACCTACACCTCAACTGACAATATGACCCAGACTATGTGACTGAAATTAATCACTATAACAATAATAATAATAAATGTTAATGTTATTGCACCATTACTCAACTACTAGCAGTTTTAGATGCTTAAACTATATGTAACATAACAAATCTATGATTAAACAGAATTATTGACTTTCCTTCGCATGTGAAAAATTTGCAACCAAGAGAACTCACGCTACAAATGGCAAAACTAGAGGCAAATCTAGACAACTTAATTCTAGCATATATATATTTAAGCAGCATCCTATGCCTGTGAAACATAGTTCATGGTCAGGGATCAAAGAGATGATTCTTTGATCGACATTTACTCAGAGGGGCATCAATCAGCTTCTTCCAACTGATACTTTTATTGAACTGAGTGACAGGGAGTCTTGCTTTTTATCATGAACTGAAAAGGATGAACTGAATTCTACAAGGAACTGTACTATCTATTATGTGATGAAGGAAGATCTATTCTGGAAGAAGGAAACAAAATTGAACCAAATGAAGATAGATTGAAATCTTTAACAGAGAAAAAGGGAAGCATTTGAGAGAAATTATGAGTAATAAATAGTCATGAGATAAGTGAATCTATCTTTCCAGTTCCTGAGTTATGCAGAATTTTCTGGGATCCTACAAATCTTCCTGAGTTTTTTCTATATCTTATTTCCTCCTTAACCTGATTTTACATTTAATGTTTATTTGGCAAGCAATAGAACCCCACATAATATATTGGTCAAACCTTATCAAAGTTTATTAGAGATATCAATAGAGAAAAAATACTATTAGCTAGTATTTGTATGTATTTGCTAGTATTTGTATGTGTGAAGTAAGAGTCTCATAATGGAAAATATTTCCAAGCCAAATGCTGCCATCCCTGTATATAACTACCTTCTAGAAATCTGTTTACATGGTATTACAATTTCATTAAGCATTAGCTTTATAAATTCTGTATTCGAGAAATTTTTATTAAATAGTTTCTGCATTATTTTTCTTATTTAACTTCTCATACAATGAATTGCTAAAAACAAACATAAATGTAGAAAAGTATTTTTCTATTACTAATCTGTTTTCCTGATGACAAATACATAGAAAATTTAAAAACTTTCATGTAGAATGTAAGTAAATTGTAAGTTAAATTTCGTGCTCAAAATATTATTTTTCCACATTGCCTAACTCCTATATTACTTAGTTATTTCTACACTTATATGACTGAGTTTCCTCTATTTCACTTGATAAAAACCATTAAAAGTAGAGTATGTGTAAATGTATATATAAAAATATACATATATATGATTGTATACACATAGAACACATATATACATATATGCATGCTTCTAGAGACATAAGTATGTACTCTTGAATTTAGACATATATGTTCAGTTCAGTTCAGTTGCTCAGTCGTGTCCGACTCTTTGTGACCCCATGAATTGCAGCATGCCAGGCCTCTCTGTCCATCGCCAACTCCCGGAGTCTACCCAAACCCATGTCCATCGAGTCCATGATGCCATCCAACCATCTCATCCTCTGTCGTCCCCTTCTCCTTCTGCCCCCAATCCTACCCAGCATTAGGGTCTTTTCCAATGAGTCAACTCTTCACATGAGGTGGCCAAAGTATTGGAGTTTCAGCTTCAACATATATGAGTTAATAGTAATTTTATTCTGCTCAAGTATTTTAGGTGGTGTTTAATGTCATGCATATTATTGAAATTAATAAATGGAGCTTACCATGTGGCACTAGTGATAAAAAACATACCTGCCAATGCAGGAGTCTTAAGAGATGTGGGTTCAAATCCTGGGTCAGGAAGATCCCCTGGAGGAGGGCATGACAACCCACTCCAGTATTCTTTCTGGAGAATCCCATGGACAGAGAAGCCTGGCGGGCTACAGTTTGCTGGGACGCAGAGTCAGACGTGAGTGAAGCAACTTAGCACTCACACACATGTTAATATATGAAGGGCCTTTAGTTCTAAATTTAAGTTTATAATATGAAATTGCATAAGAACATTCTGAAATGATACTGCGCTAAAAAAGTTCATACAAGGAAGATTTACAATAAGAATATTAAATTTAAAATAGCCTTAACAATGCTGTTTCTGTAAAGAAATAGAATAAGGCAGAAGATATATTAGAAAAGATATTATTCATTGGTTCTCTAGTTAAAATTGTATTTGTTTTAGTTAAAATTTAAGTCAGGTCAATGTTTTGAGAACAGCATCTTTCTCACAACATCCCTAACCGCTTGTTTTACCTGCTGGTTCCGTAAGGTATAAATAAACGGATTGAGCATAGGAGCCACAGAGGTATTAAGCATAGCTACTCCCTTTGTCAAAGCAACCCCTTCCTTCACTGAGGTTTTCACATACATGAAGATGCAGCTTCCATAAGAGATTGAGACAACAATCATATGGGAGGAGCAGGTTGAAAAGGCCTTTTTTCTTTGTTGAGCACAAGGGATTCTCAGAATTGTTCTGAGGATGTAGGAGTAGGAGAGGATTATTGACATCAAGGTGGACATGAGTGTCAGCACAGCTAAAACAAAGCTCATGAGTTCTAGTGTGCTGGTGTCTGTGCAGGAGATTTGCAGTAAAGGAGCAGAATCACAGGTGAAGTGGTCAATGACATTGGAGTCACAGAAATCCAGCTGCAGCCCTATGGTCAGTGGAGGAAAGATCACCAAGAATCCAGCCAGCCAAGAGCCGCCTACAAGCTGGTAGCAGATCTTGTTATTCATGACGGTTGTATAATGCAGAGGTTTGCAGATAGCCACGTAACGATCATAGGACATAGATGCCAGGAGAAAAAACTCTGTTGAACCAAGAAGGATAAAGAAAAAGAGCTGAACAGCACAAGCATTATAGGAAATAGATTTGTCTCCAGTTAGAATGCTCATCAAAAATCTAGGATTACAGACAGAAGTAAATGAGATTTCTAAGAAGGAGAAATTCCTGAGGAAAAAATACATGGGGGTCTTCAGATGGGAATCCAGCAGTGTAAGAATGATGATAGTCAGATTTCCACTAACACTCAGCACATATGTGAGAAATAAAAAGAAAAAAATCACAGCTTGTATTTTGGGATCATCAGTCAGACCTAGAAGGATGAATTCTGTCACTGATGTTCTGTTTCTCATTTCTGGTGGCTGATTTTTGACAAATCTTACTGGCAGATACAAGACAGTAATAAATTGATTAGATAAGCATAAATGTCTGCACTTATTTTTCAAGTAATAATTTTATTTTCACAAAAAGTTTCTGGACTTTTATACATATATTCGTTTTCCCTAATTTTATTATACATCTTAGGAGTGTTTCTTTTGTTTAATATTAGTCTCATCTGTAGGATGCAATGTCCTCTGATCCTTACTGCATGTCTATTGTATCTTCATTTATTACTATTGTTACCTGGAAAATCTAGTGATTGAACATGAACTCTTCTCATGCTTCATTGTTAAGCTAAAATATAGAGGAAATTATGTTCTCAAGTTGTCTTTTCCGGGCATAAAATTCTGACTGATAATGGAAACCAGTGATCAGACTAAACTTAATTAATATTTCCTAGGGAAAGTTCTAAATGTTCTTTTGGAGAAGTAGTGAATAATACCTCTGCTAATTTATTCATTGCCTTTTTTAAAAAAATACAGAGACCAAGTCATTGTAATGTAATGTATTATAGACTTTTATTTATATTAAACTATGGTTTATATAATATTATCCATATTTAAAACCCAGTAGTCCATTCAGTTTCCAGAAGTTAGAGTCTCTTAACCCTTACTTTTATTCTTGATTTCTTAAAAATATAACTTTTCATGATATGCAATTAATGTAGTGATTTTTAATAGACTGTTTAAAAACTTCTAATAAAATAAGTTTTACAGATTGAGTTAATAGCTTAAAAATATGTTTACAAATATGTTAATGAAGATCAGAAATACTCTTGTATAAAATTAAGATATGAAATATGCAAACACTTTATATATGTCATTTAGAACTATCTTGGACATCCAGGCCAAGAATGTGTATCAAGTCTTTGTAAAGTGTGATTATATCAAAATTAAGGAAAATATGGTGTGTTCTACACATTTCGGAGAAGGCAATGGCAACCCACTCCAGTACTCTTGCCTGGAAAATCCCATGGACGGAGGAGCCTGGTAGGCTGCAGTCCATGGGGTCGCTAAGAGTCGGCCACGACTGAGCGACTTCACTTTCATTTTTCACTTTCATGCATTAGAGAAGGAAATGGCAACCCACTCCAGTGTTCTTGCCTGGAGAATCCCAGGGATGGGGGAGCCTGGTGGGCTGCCGTCTATGGGGGTCGCACAGAGTCGGACACAACTGAAGTGACTTAACAGCAGCAGTAGCAGCAGCAGCAGCAGCTACAGATTTCTGTTAATTGATAGAAACCACCATTTCAAATACATTTATGTTTCAGTTTATTGGTTTAACTATTGAATATATATTTAAGATAATATACTGTAATAATATTATATACACTGTATGTAATTGTATGTATTAGAGAAGAAGAGAATCACAAAAGAGGGTCATAATCAATGCTTTGTAATAAATAGAAGCATCAGATTAAAAGAAACAGAATACTTACATACGGTCAAAAGGCTGATGATTTGTGTGACATATTGAGTACAAACTAATGTGCTCAATTATCATAAATCAAAAGAAAAGTAGTAGTCTAATGCTTCATGGAGAAATAACTATTTTCCCTGTCTTTCCATAAATCTCTCTGTTCTTCCATAAAACCCTTCAAATTTCAGGAGCTAAATAGCTAATGGAACAGTTTTCTCATATTTTTCTTCATCACTTGTCCCAAATATGGAATCCTGAACATATCCCACCAGCTGTCTTAGCAGCAACATTTTCATGTGAAAGCTAAAAAGGAAAAACATTTGAGAACTCTTTTGTAATAAGCTCTTCTGATATTTCACAGAAGGCCATTTCCATTTATTTTTCTTAGGAAAAAAGTAAACCTAGCCCATTTAAAGTGTTTTGTTACAGAAATATTATTTTTTTGGCTTCATAAATATTCTTTGAGATAAATCGTTAATGACTTCTGGGAAAATAATAATAGGGCACTGAAGAATCATGCACAAGATTAGCTTTGGTGAGTATCTTTTAATTGATATTATGTGACCTGTGTCCCAGGAGAAGATTGAGAAAATTATCCAGCAGGGGGATGGTCAAGTATGTGGTGAGGTGGGAAGTGTAATGAAAATAAACCAACATTTTCTGATCATATTCTTATGATGGATATATCCTTCACACCGTATGGTATATGTTTGAAATATGAAAGCAAAACAGACAGAAGACTATTAATGAAGAAAGACATGGTCTCATTGTGTATGAAACAACTTTAAAATTATTAAATCTTTTGAGTTTCATCATTTCAGCTATATTTCCTTAAGAAGTACTTCTACTTTCATCAATTGAGCTAAATAACTAGCATACACCAAAATTAGAAACAACCGAAATTTCACCTTTATGTTTCTGTATTATTTCAATGTATCAGCATAGAATTCAAGATACACTTTAATGTGTACCAAAACTGCTCTTACTAATGAGCAAATGAGGCACAGTTCATTCCATAGTGAGTAAATACAATGCAGAAAAAGATAACTTCTTCAAAATAGCATCTTGTTGTTGAATATATCATATAACTGAAAACTAAGATACTTAAATTACTTTTGTGTAACCAATAAGATACTTTAAAGCAGAGGCTTAATTAATAGTTGAATTATTAGATATTTTATCACCACTGTAAGTATAAATATAATTATAAAAACACAAAATGATGTTTTTCCATTTTAAATAATTTGTCTTCAAGTGATATATACATTACTTCAAGCATTTGATAAATAATAGGAAATCTTCATTTTAGGCAATAGTTAACCATTGGCTATGGGCTTCCCTGGTGGCTCAGTGGTAAAGAATATGCCTGCCAATGTAGGAGGCGTGTGTTCAGTCCCTGGGTTGGCTTCAAACCCTGGGTCGGGTTTTCCACATTTTTTTTTTTATTTCAATTTTTAATTAAACTTCACCTTTGAATTCAATATTTCCATTCCTTATAATTAAATGGTGTGAGATACTTAGAGTGCTTGAAAACAGTAAAGGTGTGTGATTTATCTTTGAATTTCCCTTATTTGAGTACCAATAATTGTGTTCTCTGATGCTTATACATGTATCTTAAATAGATGTGTAAAGCATCTTACGCTGATTTTCAGTAATTTCATGGACTAAGCATTTTATGATTACCTAATTCTGAGTATTTAAAGTTAAAATTTTTCTGTTGTTATGATATAGCCAAACAAAGGTCACTGCATGTGATGTAAAAGCAGTTATCCCTAATATGTAGCAATAATAATTTCATTAATAATTAATATTTAATAATTAGTCATAATTTCTGTTGACATCACTCACTGGAATAAATCACCCACCAAACAGCTGCAGTCTCTCACAATTCCAGTTTATTGACTAACAAGACGAGTATAACTTGGAAAAATATAGATAAATAGTTCTGATGAAGCAGAGCTGGTAGAAAGTGATATGGACAACTTAAAATAATCTATTTTCACAGTAGAAGATAATTTTTTTTTCAAATCTTTTTAACAAAACTTATTTATATTTATTTAACTTATTTATTTTTAATTTTTATTTTATATTGGAGTATAGTTGATTAACAATGTTCTGTTAGTTTCAGGTGTACATCATAGTGATTCAGTTATATGTATACATGAATCTATTTTTTTCAAATTATTTTCCCATTTAGGTTACTACAGAATAGTAAGCAGAGTTCACTGTGGTACACAGTAGGTCTTTGGTGGTTATCTCCTTTAAATATAGCAGTGTGTACATGTCCATGTCAAACACTATCTGCAATCCGTTTTTTTTCCCTTTACAGATTTTGAATATCTGACTCAATAGAAGAGGAAATAAGAGTAGGGAGGAGACAGAGTCCTTTGGTAGAAATAATCATAAAGCATGGTTTTCTAAGCCTTGAATTTAGGTTCCATTCCATTCATTAACTGTGGGTTATTGTGAATTTTATTTTGAATCATTTATTCCTCATGTAGGATTTGAATAGCTATCTAGAGCTTTCTACTTGTCTTTTGAAATTAAAGACCAATATTAAAATCACACCTCAGAGTCTCCCTATGTTTGCCAACTGTGGAATAAATGATGCATAGAACTGGGAACGTTATAGGGGGAAAAAAGTAACAAATACAGAGAAATACTTTTGGAAGTAGAAAAGTGAAATAAAAAAGGAGCTATAAAATAACTGTGAAATCTTTGACCACTCTATTCAATTTGAATTATGTCCTCCTTTCTTTACAGTATATCAGTTTTGTTCATATTATTTTCACTTACTAAAATACAAAATAATTTAATTTTCAATTATGTTGACTGTTTGAAGTCTGTTCCTGCACTAGAAGTAAACTCTGCAATATCAAGAGGTTTTGTGTGCTTTGTTCCCTTCTGCATATCAATCGTCTGGATCAATGGTTTGTGTTTATGTGTGGTTTATTTGTGGTTTCAGCTACAGATTTCATAATGATGAAACCACTCTTGTATTCTTGCCTGGAGAATCCCAGGGACAGCGGAGCCTGGTGGGCTGCCATCTATGGGGTCACACAGAGTCGGACACGACTGAAGCGACTTAGCAGCAGCAGCAGCAGTGCTTGATTGATAATAACATTTTATTGGTGAAGTCCTTCAAGACTTGTTTTACCTACTGGCTCCTTAAGGTGTATATAAAGGGATTCAGCATGGGAGCAACGGAGGTATTAAGTACTGCTACCCCTTTACTCAAAGCCACACCTTCTTTGGCAGATATCTTGACATACATAAAATACAACTCCTGTGAGAAATGGAAACCACAGTCATATGAACAAGTAGAGAAGGCCTGTTTCCTTTGCTGGGCAGAAGGGATCTTCACAATTGTTCTAAGGGTGTGTAAAAGAGAATCACCAAGGCTAAAGTTACCATGAGTGTGAATGCTGCTAAGAAAAATGCCGTAAGTTCTAGAAACTTTGTGTCTGTGCAAGCAATCAGTAGCATAGGAGAAGAGTCACAAGTGAAGTGATCAATGATGTTGGAATCACAGAAGTCCAGCTGGAGGCCCATAATCAGGGTGGAGTGGGGGAGGGAAGATAATTAGGAAACCAGCCAGCCAGGAGCTGATTACAGGCTGGTTTCAGACTCTGTTACTCATCACGGTTGTGTAATGTAGAGGTTTGCAGATAGCCACATAGCGATCATAGGACATCACCGCCAGGAGAAAATACTCTGTGGAGGCCAGAATTGAAAACAAACAAACAAACAAACAAACACTTGTGTCATTCAAGCATTATAGGAAATGATTGTGTCTCCTGTAGCAGGGCTGCTCAGAAACCTAGGAATACAGACTGTGGTGAATGAAATTTCTAAGAAAGAGAAATTCCTGAAGAAGAAATACATAGGTGTCTTCAAACAAACACTGACTAGTGTTAACATGATGATGTTCATATTTCTGCTTACATTTAGTAAGTAGGTGAACAACATAAAGGAGAATATTACAACTTGTAACTCTGGGCCGTCTTTAAGTCCCAGAAGAATGAATTCTCTGATTAATGTTTTATTTGGCATGACTAAACTCTGAATCCTGCAGGTCTGTAGGTAAAAATAAGAGTGGATATCAACTCCTTATATGATTTCAAATACATTTATAGTGCTCTTATTCTGTGCAAAGAATAAAACACGCATTAACAGGAAGTGACAAAATTTTATCCATCAGAATAATGCAAATTCATATTAGAATTTGTCTAGCAGGGAAAAAAATTAATCTGTGTTTGAAAACCTTAGAGTTTAATCTCAGCTTTTGATAATTCCCTGCTGTATATTTTTGATTACTTATTAACACACAAAAAGTTGTTTTACTCATAAAAATGAGTAATAATGATAAATACTTAGCTTACTTCATTGGGAAGTAGGTCATTGGGAAGATTAAACAAGTTACTGAGTATATAGTATTTCTGAAAATATAATGTGCATAAAATTCTACATGCTAATTTTTCTATTCAAAAATTTATTTTTGATTTGCAATGCATTCTTTTTCTAAATAAGTTGTGGTCTAGTCACAGTACAAAGTTAAAGAGAAAATATTGTATTTATGAGCAATTCATTGAAATCAATTCTCTTCTGCTTTTATGCAAAATTAACTGTATTAACTCCTCTTTAACCCTTTGTTCGGAGAAGGCAATGGCACCCCACTCCAGTACTCTTGCCTGGAAACTCCCATGGACGGAGGAGCCTGGTAGGCTGCAGTCCATGGGGTCGCTAAGAGTCGGACACGACTGAGCGACTTCACTTTCACTTTTCCCTTTCATGCACTGGAGAAGGAAATGGCAACCCACTCCAGTATTCTTGCCTGGAGAATCCCAGGGACGGCGGAGCCTGGTGGGCTGCCATCTATGGGGTCGCACAGGGTCGGACACGACTGAAGCGACTTAGCAGCAGCAACCCTTTGTTAGCCCAATGTTAGCCCATAAACAAAGTCACAGGGTAAAATTTCCTGTTGGAATCCTTAAATATAGTCAATCATTAAACAATGAAAGAGATCATATTGTTTCCTATAAGATTATATACTTATTTCAGAAAGTTATTGCATGACAACCTTTATCAAGTTCTGCTTTCAAAAATTATAATTTGATAACTGTATTGTTTATTAAACTAGTTTTGAAGGATGTAATAGGGAAAGAAAATATATTAGAAGGAAGATAGTAACAGCAATGATAACAGTAATTAATCATACAACAAAATATAATGAGTTTTATTATTAGTGTTATTATTAGTATTATTCATAGTATAACAAAGATGTAAACAGCCTTTTACTCTGTGCCCAAAATGATTTTGGTTGGTCCTTTTAAGAGACTCATTATGCAGATGAGGGAATTGACAGAAAAAATACTACCTGACTCCCTCCTCAGGCAAGTGTGATACATTTATGAGTTCAGCTCTGACAAATTTACAAAGCTATTGGCAGAGAAAATAATGCAAGAATTGACAGTGCCTTCATGCTGCATTTTAAAGAGAGTAATTTTTAGAGATATATGATTTCAAAAAGATAATTAATGATGTAGATAAAGAAAAAACAGACTCACCTTTCTGATAGTCGTTGATGGAGCCGAGTCATGGTTTAAACCTGAATATTTTTCTGATTATCTGTAATAAGAGAAACATGATGTTTTAGGCAGAAAAGACTTCCCTCATTTTGACAAATTTTATAAAACAAATTCATATTTGTGCACTCATGATTAAAAATTTAAATCTTTGGTTTGCATTTTCCTAGTCATAAACCAACCATTTCTCAGTCAAATACCCAATCTGTGAGGATGAAAAAATCCAGTTAGCAAACGTCCAAAATTTTTTTTGCAATTTAAATGTCATATGTTTTATGACTTCTGATATTGCTCAGTGATATAGGTTTTCCAAAAAGCTTTTCTCCAAAAGAAATTGACCCATTTAATATATTTTGAATGTACTGTTACAGATTTTTTTTTTTTTTGAGAGAAACATAAAGAAAACTTCTCTGGAGAAAGAAAAACCAGTGTATCTACAATGCAATTAATTTTAGCTACAATTTTTAATAAGGTTCCTTTGGGAGCCATTAGGTATTGAAGGACTATAGAATTCTATTTATAATATTGGAGTTTCTATGGAAAAAAAGGAAAGAGTGATGAAAAAATATTTCTTGGTTATTTTTCAAATATTTTTCTAATCATTGTTTTAAAAGAACAGAGACTCTCATTGACTCTCTTGCAAATTTCTGTGAGAAAAATGAACATGAGGTAAAAATTTATTTGGAGCCTAGAAGAAATCCCTTACCTATGTGGTTCTATAGTACAAACAATGGTGAAAAGGTGTTTTTTTATGTTTTTGTCTTTCCTTTCTTTTTTAAATACAGCTGATGTTCTCTTTGGAAAAGGTCATACATTTTTAATGAGAGATTTAATAAAGTATTACAGATTTCTTAAAGTAAATATTTTGCATACTTGGATTTAGAAAGGAACAGATAAAATGTGTCACCAAAGATTGGGTGTTTTAAACTTTAATTTTAGTTAAAATTAATTAACATAATGGTTTCTAGGCTTCAATTAATGCTGTCATAGGGATGCCAAACCACATGGTCTGTGCTCTACCAAGCTAAAATAATAGCTGTTTACTTTGCATGATAGGGAGTATTTGTAGGGCTGAATGTAATGATTATGGTAAATAGGGCTCTATTATCAGGCAGAGGTAAAGAAAAGATAACACCTAATAGCATGACTCTATCGGAGGAGTTCAGTTCACCTCAGTTTAGTTGCTCAGTCCTGTCCGACTCTGCAACTCCATGGACTGCAGCACGCCAGGCATCCCTGTACATCACCAATGTCGGAGTTTATTCAAACACATGTCCATTGAGTGGGGGATGATATCCAACCATTTCATCCTCTGTCGGCCCCTTCTTCTCCCATCTTCAATCTTCCCCAGCATCAAGGGCTTTTCAAATGAGTCAGCTCTTCACATCAGGTGGCCAAAGTATTGGAGTTTCAGCTTCAACATCAGTCCTTCCAATGAACACCCAGGACTGATCTCCTTTAGGATGGACTGGTTGGATCTCCTTGCAGTCCAAGGGACTCTCAAGAGTCTTCTCCAACATCACAGTTCAGAAGCATCAATTCTTTGGCGCTCAGCTTTCTTTATAGTCCAACTTTCACATCATACATGACTACTGGAAAAACTATAGCTTTGACTATGATGTACTCTGTATGTAAGTTAAATAAGCAGGGTGACAATATACAGCCTTGACATACTCCTTTTCCTATTTGGAACCAGTCTCTTGTTCCATGTACTGTTCCAACTGTTGCTTCCTGACCTGCATACAGATTTCACAAGAGGCAGGTCAGATGGTCTGGCATTCCCATCTCTTTCAGGATTTTCCACAGTTTATTGTGATCTACACAGTCAAAGGCTTTGGCATAGTCAATAAAGCAGAAATAGTTCTGGAACTTTCTTGCTTTTTCGATGATCCAGCGGATGTTGGCAATTTGATCTCTGGTTCCTCTGCCTTTTCTAAATCCAGCTTAAACATCTGTAAGTTCACGGTTCATGTATTGCTGAAGCCTGGCTTGGAGAATTTTGAGCATTACTTTACTAATACGTGAGATGAGTGCAATTGTGCGGTAGTTTGAGCATTCTTTGGCATTGCCTTTCTTTGGGATTGGAATGAAAACTGACCTTTTCCAGTCCTGTGGCCACTGCTGAGTTTTCCAAATTTGCTGGCATATTGAGTGCAGCACTTTCACAGCATCATCTTTCAGGATTTGAAATAGCTCAACTGGAATTGCATCATCTCCACTAGCTTTGTTCATAGTGATGCTTCCTAAGGCCCACTTGACTTCACATTCCAGGATGTCTGGCTCTCGATGAGTGATCACACCATTGTGAATATCTGGGTCATGAAGATCTTTTTTGTACAGGTCTTCTGTGTATTCTTGCCACCTCTTCTTAATACTTCTGCTTCTGTTTAAAAGGAGAGATAAGAAAGCCTGCTATTCATTATTGTTGTGTAATGCAATGGCTTATAGATAGCCACATAATGCTCACAGGGCATGACAGTCAACAGAAAAAATTCTGTTGAACCAAGGAATATGAAGAAAAATCCTGGGCCATGAAAGAATTATATGAAACGGTCATATCCCCTGTTACAATGCTGACCATAAATATAGGAATACAAACTGTCATGAATGAGATTTCTAGGAAAGAGAAATTCCTAAGGAATAAATACATTGGTGTTTTGAAGTGTGAATTTACCAGAGTAAGGGTGATAACTGTCATGTTTTCAGTCACACTCAGTATATCTGTGCAAAATAGAAATAGAAAAATGGAAACATTTAGCTATGGATCATCTGTTAATTCCAGAAGAATGAACTCTTTTGCAGAGGTGTGATTTTTCATTTCTTATTGCTTACTTCTTCCTGGTCTGTAAATACAAACAAGAAACATGATTTAGTGAGTACAGGATTCCTTTTTTCTAACCTCTGCTTGTTTAAGAAATGTATAATATAATGGGTCAATAAATTAGCCACTTAGTGTTACCACTACTTTTGAAACCAAGTCTAAGCCAGGACAAGAAAACTTACATCTTTAAATCATTCTCCTTTTAATATTGAGTGAGTCCCTTGATCTCTTCAAGAAAATTAGAGATACCAAGGGAACACTTCATGCAAAGATGGGCTCAATAAAGGACAGAAATGGTATGGACCTGACAGAAGCAGAAGATACTAAGAAGAGGTGGCAAGAATACACAGAAGAGCTGTACAGAAAAGATCTTCACGACCCAGTTAATCACGATGGTGTGATCCCTCATCTAGAGTCAGACATCCTGGAATGTGAAGTCAAGAAGGCCTGAGGAAGCATCACTACGAACAAGCTAGTGGAGGTGATGGAATTCCAGTCCATCCTAAAGGAGATCAGTCCTGGGTGTTCATTGGAGGGTCTGATGTTGAAGCTGAAACTCCAATACTTTGTCCACTGGATGTGAAGAGCTGACTCATTTGAAAAGACCCTGGTGCTGGGAAAGATTTAGGGCAGGAGAAGAAGGGGATGACAAAGGATGAGATGGTTGGATGGCATCACCGACTCAATGGACATGAGTTTAGGTGGGATCTGGGAGTTGATGTTGGACGGGGAGTCCTGGCGTGCAGCAGCTCATGGTGTCACAAAGAGTCGGACATGACTGAGCGACTGAACTGGACTGAACTGAGTCCCTTGAAAGGACTAATAATCATGTTTGTATAAGAAAAGTATGTTTATCACATGTAGTTAACTTTCTTATCAGAGTTTGATCATATGGGTAAAAAAGTTAAGTAAAATACTATAAAATGTTCTAATGTTCGTTCAATCACCACACGTATAATGATTTTTCTGAAAATGAAACATTTTGAAATTTGTCTTTAAGAGTTATTTTCCATATGTTTAAATCTTAATGTCATTTTGGCTACATAATTAATAACTTACCAAAAGATCAGAGCCATCAAAATTAATATGCATATACTCCTAAATAAACAAACTCAGAACCTAAGGTTTTTCTTTTCTGAGTTAAACAATAATTTATTACTTTTAAGAATAGATTCTTACAAGAAAAGTTAATTAATCTAAGCATAAATTGATTAGAAAATGGGAAAAATAAATGAGGTGAGGAAAGAAAAATATACTTACAATTATTTAATCCCATGTGGTAGCAACTTGACTGTTTAAACCCAAGTAATATGTTGCTTTAATTTGAGCGTCAGTGTGAAATCTTTACTTATGGAATATTTCATAGACTTCCCAACTTGTTTGCTTCTGCCTTTGATTTTTCTATGCAATAACATACTTACATAATGCGTTGGTGGAATTTGGCAGTATTATCCTGGCCGTGTAGAGTGAGATGAACATATTGAAGGATAAATCCAGCAGAAAATTTATTCCTGAAGTTGATGAGGCCCTAAAAGAAAAGTGACAAGGTCCCAGGTGCTGATAGAAGGTGTTACATCCAGAAGACAAGCAAAGAGTTCAAGAGGTCCCTCAGGAAATGGTTGGTGACACGGTGGCAGAGGTTCTGTGGCAGTCCCACGTAGTCAATTCATGTTGAGTCTGAAAGGATGAGACTTGGGTAATATTGCAAGATTTTTTATTAAGTAACAGTGTCTCTGATACTAGCTTGTTGTTTAGGAGGATAGCTAGAAGAGCTGGAAATGGGAGAGAGAAGCAGCGAATCGAACCTTTGTCCTAAGTGTTTAACTGGTTGCACAGTAGAACCAACCAGAGACCAAGCTTTCCTGGAATGTGGGTCAGACTCAAAGAACTAAAGAGATAACAAAAAAGGGAAAGGAAAAGAAGAAAGTGGGATCAGAGCAGTAGTTACTTTGGTGAAACAGGCAAATAAAGAAGATAAAGTTATGTGTTTTGCTGGTTAATAAAGTGAAGCTCCTAGTTCCTAAGGAGCAAGCTCAAACTAATCTAGTAATATAGCATCTTACTTAGCTCTCAGTAACCTTTGTGAAAGGAAGATGGTTTAAATTTTTGTTTTCCTTTGCTTACCTTCCAGGGGGAATACTAGATTGACTAACTAGTGCTTCCACAACAAATAGATTTTTCTTTTTCCCTCAAAATAGTCACAGGGGATTGTTGCAGTGAAATAGAATTCAAATGTCTCTGGAGAGTGATGGTGTGATTAGCTCACCCTAAATTTAGCTGAATAATTTAAATTAGGTGTTCATGGGGAATAATTAAAACAAAGAAAAGATGTCAGAGAACAACTGCAAAGAACAATAGCAAGGAATTAGCAATCTTTGAAATTTTGGATTTCATATTGTCCAGGATATTTTATTTTTCCTGAAATAAATGTTAGCTGAGGTGATATATTTCAATGAATGTAAACTTGTGAAGAAGCAGAAAATAGCAAGAGGAAAGTGCTACCAGTAGATTCCATGTGCTATTCAAATGTTTTACTTTTTATAAAATTATTCAGATTCCTTTCCGTGGGTAATTTGTGTATTGCTTCTCATGTGTTCAATTATTTATTTAGATCAGTATGAATTTGTGAATATTTATTTAATAGTTTGAATTATATCCAATGCTAATTTATTTTGTTGCTAAATTTTTTTCCAGCTTTGGCCACTGGGAGCCCTCTCAATTGGCTACTGCTTCCTTTGACCTACTGCTATCATAGAGCTTTAAAAAGTCACTTCTTTATTTTCCGGCATTATACAATGCTTCAGGATCATCTTGTATATTCCTTACCATAGCCCTTTAGTCAGATATTTCTTCAATGATGCCTGAATACTTTTATTGGAGAATAGTATTAGAAAGTGTTAGTCACTCAGTTGTGTCCAACTCTCTGTGACCGCATGACTGTAGCCCACCAGGCTCCTCTGTCCATGGAATTCTCTAGGCAAGAATACTGGAGTGAGTTGCCATAGAAATTAGGATCTCAACTCTGGTGTGTTCATTGCTGTCACAGTGCCATTGATTCTAGGTCCTCTGTAGCTCAAATGATAAAGAATCTGCCTGAGAGGCAGGAGACCAGAGTTTGATCCCTGGGTTGAGAAGTTCCTCTGGGGAAGGAAATGACAATCCACTCCACTATTTTTGCCTGGAGAATTCCATGGACAGTTGCCGGAGTCCTGCTCCAGCCGGTCCAGGTTCCCTCAGGATGGACGGCGTCGGCGATACGAATGAGAAGACACAGCGAGTCTCGGTGTTTCCAAGTGTCTTCTGACTTTATTATTTTCAAGGCAGCTTTTATATTTTAGTAGCACATAGAAACAAGTGTTAAGTGTAGAGTCATGCCAAACCAGATCAATGGGTCAGCAGTTTTTGACCCTTATCGGAACCAGGACACTGTGTTTCTTAGTTACAAAAGGTTTTAAGTTATTTACATCATCTTCTGGCCTGAAGGCCTGCTAACATCCAGTGACTCCTTTATTGATAAGAGTTGATCAGCCAGAGCACTTTTGTGTCAGGCATAGAAAATACCAGAGTTACATTTTTTTTAGAAAATACAGGCACAGCAGATTATGACAAAGAAAGAATTTATAAACTCAGAGTTTCAAGGTAAAACCTGTTTTCTGTACTCTATCTTATGTCTTGAGCCTAACAGAGAAGAATGTGATCCCATAAAGTCATGGCACAGCAAGCTGAAACAATGTAGCGCCAAGGTCAGTGCTTAGCAAAATCACCAGCTGAATTAACAATCGTCTTATTATATGTATTAAAGCTAAACTTCTATTTATATAAATCTCTAACTATTATGTTTTCATTATATAGGCTAAATACGTTAAGAGCAAAAACATAGTGAGTAAATATAGACTAAGTAACAGTTTCATAAAGCAATATCTCTTATATTTCTTAATAAGCCTTTCTTTCTTACAAAGGGCTCTGTGCCCATTGGGGCTATTTGTGTGGAAGCTCTCAATGCTGTTTTGTTGTTAAGGAGCAGCCATGCACATTAACTCCAAAGGCACAGGTACATTTATTAAGCAAACCAATATGCTAGCAAGAGGAATTTAGATTAGCATACTCTATAGCTTAGATAATTTTATTAGGGTGCTATCGTTCAGGGGCCTTGTCGATTGAAGTTTCAGAATGATCTATTTTAGAAGAGAATCAGGAAAGGCCTTTTGCTTAAGTCACAGAAAATAAGAAGAGGTTTATTATAGCAAACATCAGAAAGACAGATATCATCTTTAAGGTGAGTGCTGAGGCAGCCTTCCGAGAATCCCTGAGGACTGAGTAGCTCTGCTTGAACAGTCCTTTTCCTCATGACTCTGTCATGGGTGGGATCTCGTGAGCTGGCTCCCGGCAGACAGTGAAGCCTGGCGGGCCATAGCCCATAGGGTCACAAAGAGTCGGACACGACTGAGCGACTAACACAGTCACACACACAAGAGGACAGAACCAGGGAAAACATATGAGCCTATGAACCTGTGTTTAAATACATTTGTATAATATTACTCTATCTTACCTTCTGGATTTATACTAAGCTAAAAATGAATCTATACTGTATCTTTGTTACCGATACATTATAACAACTTCTTCCTCTAGCTCCTCTGCAAGCTTCTACTGCAAAAGTAAGATTCCTGGCACCCACCATCCATTTACTTAACTCTTCAATTCCTATATAGTTATATATAACATTATCAAAATTATTGACCTATACAATGATAGGAAAATACTTTATAAGCTAGAGTGCAGAACTTATGTACCTTTTCTTTGTTTTTAGTCTTACAAATTTCAATCATTTTTGAAGTTACTTAGGTCAGCAACTTTGAACCCTACTCCCTTCAGTGAGATTATTGCAGACATTTAAAATACAGTTTTTTTTGGAGTCATATTCTGCATTCCATTCTGTGATTCCCCCAACCTCTTAAATGATTTTTTTAAACATTTGTGTAAATTAAGGTTTATCCATCTTTTTAAAAAATAATTTTTTGCTGTGCTATGTCTTCATTTCTGCAGGAGGGCTTTCTCTAGTTGTGATGAGTGAGAACTACTCTTTTAGTTGTGGTACACAGACATCTAATTGCAGTGGCTTCTTTTGTGGAGCACAGGTTCTAGGGCATGGGCTCAGTAGTTGTGATGCATGGACTTAGTTGCTTCATGGCATGTGAGATCTTTTTTACCAGGGATCAAATAGGTGTTCTCTACATTGTCAGTTGGATTGTTAACCACTGGACCACCAGGGAAGCCCAAGGTTTACTCTTTGGAATGTAATTTTCTGTGAATTTTGACAAATGCATAGGGCCATGAATTCATCATTACAATATTATACAAGATAATTTCTTTGCCTTAAAGTCCCCATTCATGTCACCTATGTAATCTCTTTTTCTCAATAATCCCTGGCAGCCATTGATCTTTTTTACATTATGCATTGTTTCCTTTTTCAAGGATATCATATAACTGAGATCATATAGTATGTTGCCTTTTCAAACAGGTTTCATTCAATTAAAAATATTGATTTATAGATCATCCATGTCTTTTCACAGTTTGATAGCTCATTTCTTTCTGTCACTGTATGTATTCATTTACCTTTTTAGGAGCATCTAGAATACTTCTAGTGTTTTGTAATTACAAATAAAGTTTCTAGCAAACATTTGCATACAGTTTTTGTGTGGACATGACTTTTCAAATCAATAGGGTAAGTATCTGCAAGGGCAATTGCTGGATTATGTGTATATTTATATATATATTTTTCTTTTTGCCACTTGGCTTGTGGGATCTTAGTTCCTCACCAGGGACTGAATGTGGGCCATGGTAGTGAAGCCTAGAATCTTAATCACTGGGTCACCAGGGGACTCAGGAAATCCCCATAGTATTTTAAAATTTATTTAATTTTAATTGGAAAATAATTGCTTTACAATATTGTGTCAGTTACTGCCTACATGAATCAGCCATAAGCATAGCTTTTTAAGAAACTGAGAAATTCCTTCCAAAGTGACTGCATCACTTTTGTGTTACCATTAGCAATGAATGAAAATATCAGACTTCCTGTTACTCTGCATTATCTTTAGCAATTGGTGTTGTTAATGTTTTACAGTTTAGTCATATTATGTGCATAGTGGTAGCTCATTATTGATATAATTTGCAGTTGTCTAAGGACAGTGATCCCTAACACCTTTTCATTCTAATCCCTCTGATTCAAGGAATTAGATCTGGTAGACACAGTGCCTGAAGAATTATGGACAGAAGTTGCTAACATTGAATAGAAGGCAGTGACCAAAACCATCTCAGAGAAAAAGACGTGCAAGAAGGAGAAGTGGTTGTCTGCGGAGGTTTTACAAACAGTTGAGAAAAGAAAAGAAGTGAAAAGCATGGGGAAAAGAGAAAGATATACTCAACTGAATGCAGAGTTCCAGAGAAGAGCAAAGAGAAAGAAAAAAAAAAAAGGACTTCTTAAATGAGCAATACAGAGAGGTAGAAAAACAAAATAATGGGAAAGACTAGAGGTCTCTTCAAGAAAACTGAAGAGGTCAAGGAACTATTTTATGCAAGAATTGACACGATAAAGGACAGAAATGGCAATGACCTAAGAAAAGCAGAAGAAATTAAGAAAAGGTGGCAAGAATGCACATAAAAAATACACAAAAAATGTTTTAATGACTGGGATAACTGTGATGATGTGGTCACTCACCTAGAGCCAGACATCCTGGAGTGTGAAGTCAAGTGAGTCTTAGGAAGTATTACTATGAAAAAAACTAATGGAGGTGATGGAATTCCAGTTGAGCTATTACAAATCCTAAAACATAATGCTGTTAATGGGCTAAATTCAGTATGGCAGAAAATTAGAAAACTCAGCAGGGACCACATGACTGGAAAAGATCATTTTTCATTCCAGTCCCAAAGAAGAACAATGCCAAAGAAGTTAAAGCTGCCATACTATTTCAATCATTTCACATGCTAGCAAAGTTATGCTCAAAACCTTCAAGCTAGCCTTCAGCAGTATGTGACCTGAGAACTTTCACATGTGCAAGCTGAGTTTAGAAAAGGCAGAGGAACAAGTAATCAAATTGCCAACATTCGTTGGATCATTGGAAAAGTAAGAAAATGCCAGAAATTCATGTACTACTGCTTCATTGACTATAATAAAGCCTTTGAATGTATGGATTACAACAAACTGTGGAAAATTCTTAAAGAGATGGGAATAACAGACTACCTTACTTGTCTCCTGAGAAACCTGTATGCGGGTCAAGTAGCAACAGTATGAATCAGACCTGGAATAAGTGACTGGTTCATAATTGAGAAAGGAGTACAACACGGCCTCCCTGTCCATCACCAACCCCGGAGTCCACCGAAAACCATGTCCATTGAGTCGGTGATGTTATCCAACCATCTCATCCTCTGTCGTCTCCTTCTCTTCCTGCCCTCAATCTTTCCCAGCATCAGGGTCTTTTCCAATGAGTCAGCTCTTCGCATCAGGTGGCCAAACTAATGGAGCTTCAACATCAGTCCTTCCAATGAACACCTAGGACTGATCTCCTTTAGGATGGACTGGTTGGATCTCCTTGCAGTCCAAGGGACTCTCAAGAGTCTTCTCCAACACCACAGTTCAAGAGCATCAATTCTTTGGTGCTCAGCTTTCTTCACCATCAAACTCTGACATCCATGCATGACCACTGGAAAAACCATAGCCTTGACTAGATGGACCTTTGTTGACAAAATAATGCCTCTGCTTTTTAATATGCTATCTAGATTGGTCATTACTTTCCTTCCAAGGAGTAAGCGTCTTTTAATTTCATGGCTGCAATCACCATCTGCAGTGTTTTTGGAGCCCAGAAAAATAGTCAGCCACTATTTCCCCTGTTTGTCCATCTATCTGAAGTGATGGGACCAGATGACATGATCTTAGTTTTCTGAATGTTGAGCTTTAAGCCAACTTTTTCACTCTCCTCTTTCACTTTCATCAAGAGGCTCTTTAGTTCTTCTTCACTTTCTGCCATCAGGGTGGTGTCATCTGCATATCTGAGGTTATTGATATTTCTCCCGGCAATCTTGATTCCAGCTTGTGTTTCCTCCAGCCAAGCATTTCTCCTGATGTACTCTGCATATAAGTTAAATAAGCAGGGTGACAATATACAGCCTTGACACGCTCCTTTTCCTATTTGGAACCAGTCTGTTGTTCCATGTCCAGTTCTAACTGTTGCTTCCTGAACTGCATACAGGTTTCTCAAGAGGCAGGTCACATGGTTGGTATGCCCATTTCTTTCAGAATTTTCCCCTGTTTATTGTGATCCACACAGTAAAAGGCTTTGGCATAGTCAATAAAGCAGAGGTATATGTTCTTCTGGAACTCTCTTGCTTTTTCGATGATCCAGCGGATGTTGGCAATTTGATCTCTGGTTCCTCTGCCTTTTCTAAAACCAGCTTGAACATCTGGAAGTTCACGGTTCACGTATTGCTGAAGCCTGGCTTGGAGAATTTTGAGCATTACTTTACTAGCGTGTGAGATGAGTGCAGTTGTGCGGTAGTTTGAGCATTCTTTGGCATTGCCTTTCTTTGGGATTGGAATGAAAACTGACCTTTTCCAGTCCTGTGGCCACTGCTGAGTTTTCCAAATTTGATGAAGTATTGAGTGCAGCACTTTCACGGCATCATCTTTCAGGATTTGAAATAGCTCAACTGGAATTCCATCACCTCCACTAGCTTTGTTCGCAGTGATGCTTTCTAAGGCCCACTTGACTTCACATTCCAGGATGTCTGGCTCTAGGTGAGTGATCACACCATTGTGATTATCTGGGTCGTGAAGATCTTTTTTGTATATTTCTTCTGTGTATTCTTGCCACCTCTTCTTAATATCTTTTGCTTCTGTTAGGTCCCTACTATTTCTGTCCTTTATTGAGCCCATCTTTGCATGAAATATTCCCTTGGTATCTCTAATTTTCTTGAAGAGATCTCCAGTCTTTCCCATTCTATTGTTTTCCTCTATTTCTTTGCATTGATAGCTGAGGAAGGCTTTCTTATCTCTCCTTGCTATTCTTTGGAACTCTGCATTCAAATGGGTATATCTTTCCTTTTCTCCTTTGCTTTTCACTTCCTGTCTTTTCGGACTTCCCTGGTGGCTCAGAGGTTAAAGCGTCTGCCTCCAATGCGGGAGACCTGGGTTCGATCCCTGGGTCAGGGAAGATCCCCTGGAGAAGGAAATGGCAAACCACTCCAGTATTCTTGCCTAGAGAATCCCATGGACGGAGGAGCCTGGTAGGCTACAGTCCACGGGGTCGCAAAGAGTCGGACACGGCTGAGCGCCTTCCCTTCCCTGTCTTTTCACAGCTATTTGTAAGGCCTCCTCTGACAGCCATTTTGCATTTTTTGTATTTCTTTTTCTTGGGGATGGTCTTGATTCCTGTCTCCTGTATAATGTCACGAACCTCCATCCAAAGTTCATCAGGCACTCTGTCTATCAGATCTAGTCCCTTAAGTCTACTTCTCACTTCCACTGTGTAGTCATAAGGGATCTGTTTTAGGTCATACCTGAATGGTCTAGTGGTTTTCTCCATTGTCTTCAATTTCGTTCTGAATTTGGCAATAAGGAGTTCATGATCCTAACCACATTCAACTCCGTTTTTGCTGACTGTATAGAGCTTCTCCATCTTTGGCTGCAAAGAATATAATCAATCTGATTTCAGTGTCAACCATCTGGTGATGTCCATGTGCATTGCACTTTAAATGTAGTTCTTTATACTTGTGAAATTAAGTGCATATTTTCAAGATAAATATTTATCAAGATATTATGTATTAATTATAGAATTTCTTTGTTCTGTATCATTTTAAAAAATGCTTATATTTAAAACTTCAAAATAAATCAAGCAAACCGAAACACTTCCACTTGCTTGAGCTCATTGATTGCCTTTATGACAGTTATTCTAAATTTTTTGCAGATATTTATTTACCTCCATTTTTTTTAGGGTCTATGTTTTGAGATTTATTTTGTCTGTTTGTTTGGGTCACTTTTCTATTTTTTTTTTAATGTTCCTTTTAACTCTGTGTTGTTATCTACACATTTGACAAAACAATCACCTTTACAGGGGAATCCATCACCATTCAGTCCACCTAGAGATTCTGAGGGATCTTTCAAATCTTTTCTGAGGCTGTGTCTTTTCAGATTTGTGTATGAAGATTCATAACTAGAAGATTTTGTCTACTTTTTTTTTTTTGCACGAAGCCCATAGTCTCTTGCTCCCTCTGTTTCTGTTTGCTGTAACTCAGCTCCTTGAAGCAACAGCACATCAACCAGCCCTTTTTTGACTTCAGTAGCCCTTAGGCATTTATAGTTTGTCAGGTCCCATAAAGGCCACAAGAAAAACTACACAGACACTAGTGCTTCCCCAGTCCCTGAAAAGCCCAGATGCCGGATACATGCTCCACTCTATTCTTTTTCCCCTTGGGGGAGAGTCACTGAGTTGCACTGGCCTCAGTCTGCTACAGGTGGGTCTTCTGGACATGAAATTTTCCAAAGAATCTATCTATCCATCTTTTAGTCACTCTATTAATTTATGCATGACATAGTTTATCTGTTGTTAGGAATTGCAAATAGTCATTAGGAATTTTTAGGTCTTGGAGAATTGCCCCTTTTAAAAGTCATTTTATGGAGACATTTTACTATATGAAAATAGAAAGTGTAACATTTATACATGAGATACGTTCCCAGTATTTCAGCAAACAAGAAGTAAAACACCTATTCTTCAGAGAAATCCTGACTTAGAAAATTCAGGAAGTCTTTTCCAAAATTTTGCATGTTTAGATATATTCACATAGAAAGTATGCACGATATTCCATTTACTTCTGGCCTATTTCTCATGCTCTTCTAGCAGTTTGGACATTGTCTTCCAAGTTTTCTGGTTCACTAGTGGTACAAATGTTGATAACATATTTATAATCCTTGGAGCATTTTCTTCTTGGCCCTTGTTGGTACATTTGATTCACTGGAGTATTTCCCACGAGCCTTGCCCAAGTGTGGTGGATTAAACAACGTGTGGCTCATGCAGGTTAAAATCCACATAAAAATCCTGTCCAGAAAGGACCACAGTAACTCCATATCTTGATTCTCTTCACTCTTTTTGCTTCCATGGCTACAATGGAAGATGTATTAAAAATACTATCTATCGAAATAAGATAACTCCGAAAGTGTTGAGAGAGAATGACTCTTAGAAATACTGGATTGCTTAGCCTAAAACTGAAATGGTTGCCAGTAAATTTTTAATAATTGAAACTGGCTCATGTGATGTATTTGTATGACAAGAAGAGGTAAGTTTGCAATGTTAAAGGCATATAAAGCATTCTTTTTCTTAGTGTTGATTTAGTCATTCTTGGCTTAAGCTATCATCCAGTTGAGTGGAATATTTTGGGGTAGCATTTCTTCCTGTATATGTCCAGGATTAGGAAAAGTGAACATATTAACATTTCATATTTGTCCTACTAATTTAGTTCTTTATTAGTTTTCAGAAGACTTCTTTCTGAGTTTGGTCCTCCTCTTTGAATATAGTTTTGATAAGTAGTACATGCTTCAGTTTCAGCAAAAAGAGCTTAGAGTTCCAATTTGTTCATTAACTAGTAGTATTATCTTCATTATATTACTTAAAGTTTCATGGTCAGCTTCTTCAAAAATAACATAAGAATTGTAATGAGTCAATGTGATACATGCATAAATCTTAGCATTGTCTCTCAAATGAGTTTCCTTGAAATGAATATTATTGTTTCCTAGAGAGACCCTCTTCCTCAAATATGATTATCGACTTTACCTTTAGGAAATAATAAAGAGCAATATTTTCTATTTGGAGTATATGCTTTAAAAGCTTTGTGTAGTTGAATTTTACTTATAATATAAATTAGCCCTCACAATTATTCCCTGAAATATTATCCCCATCTTCCGAGTGGAGAAACAAACAAACAAACCTAAAACTCAGAAAGAGCTGTATTTTTCATGTATTTCTCTTGGAATGCAAACCCTAAATAGTCTCACATGTTATATATGAAGTCCTGATGCCATATTATTATAACTTCTTTTCTTTTTTAAGTTAAAATTATCTTCAAATATAGATACTAGTTAACAAACCGAGTCAATCAGGGAAGAATTATAGCATCTCTATGAAAACCTATAGATTTTGAGAGTAATTTAGGTAATTACAATTTTCCTTCATTATTCCTGTTCATACTGGTTGGTGCTTTGATCTGATTGACTTAATCTGACTCACTTTTTCCGTTAAGAAAAAAGCAACGACATTTTTTTTTTCAGAGAACTCAGAGAAACAGAATTCTGAACTAACTGTAGGACTATTTGAAGGCAGTCTTAAAGCAATAATCTGAAAATAATCTAAATTAATTCCTCTTATGGGTTTTTGTTTTTACTGCCGTCATGATGAAGTTCTTATGTCATATTAGATGTCAGCAAGCACAGTCAAGAGTGAAGTGGATCATTCCAGAAAAAGTTCAGGTTGTTTTAAACTCAAAATTTACCCCAGAAATCAAATTACCACCAATATTCTGTTCTCTTCCATGACAAAATAACCTAGCATATAAACCTAACAGAGAAAATGATAGTCAAGTAAGAGGGAACGATAGAGAATTGGAACACTGTTTAGCAATGCTGAGGGTGCAAATTGCCTTGAGGATATATGTTTATAGAAATTGATTTTCATGTTCAGTGAGCTACAAGACTGATTTGATAATGAGATATCTAAGACATTAAAATTCATTTAAAAAAAGAACAAAAGGATTGAAAGGAATATGAAGTTTGTTTTCCTAAATTCCACAGGCCTAGGGGGAAAACTGTCTTTACTGAGAGAACTCTTAGCTTCCTTTTAAAATGAAAGCATGTTATCATTACTGTTATATAGGAAGACAAAAATAAGGGCATTTCCTTGCTACCCTTGGATTAGTCCAAAGTACTAGCAAAATAGTCCTTCTATTAAGGAATATTAATGTAGATAAAAGGAAAAACCTAAAAGTATAACATGGAGTAGAAAGCTATATATATATATATATATATATATATATATATATATATATACATATATGTAGCTCTATATACACGCACACACACACACATATATGTATATCTTTAAAGTGACAGAGAGAGAGAGAGAACAATAGCATCATTCAGATAGGAGACATCCTGAAGAAAAAAATGT
Source organism: Giraffa tippelskirchi (assembly GCF_054371585.1). Classification (NCBI taxonomy): domain Eukaryota; kingdom Metazoa; phylum Chordata; class Mammalia; order Artiodactyla; family Giraffidae; genus Giraffa; species Giraffa tippelskirchi. The sequence continues at coordinate 157,162,005 of NC_137278.1, forward strand.
TCTTTGGAAGATAATTTTTTTTATGCTTTATTTTAGATATTCATACAATTTGATCTTCTTAGCCCATGACACAGATCCAGTATACTGAACATGCACTCACCTCCTCTGTACTCTGGACTCTCTACAGTGATTCTCAAACATTTTGGCACTAAAGACAGTTTATGTGGAAGAAAATTATTCCATGGACCGAGGGCAGAGGTGTGGTTTCAAGAGGATTCAAGCGCATTACATTTATTGTGTACTTCATCTCTATTATTATTACATCAACTCTACCTCAGATCATCAGACATTAGATCTCAGAGGCTGGGGACCACTGCTTTAATATCTGAGGAGGTCGTGACGATGAATCCATTAGATGTGGCTTCAGATTAGGAGTAGGAGTTTGGGAAGGTAAATGTGAGTGTGAGTCAGAGTGAAATCTTAGAAATTGTTTCAATTGTTGAAGATTTAAGTCCAATGACTTTCACTTGGGAGACAGACCTAGGTGAGTGATCTTTTTCCTGACGTTTTTGAATTTTCTATATATTAACTAGCAAATAACAATACAAAACTAGGTGAAAGTTTAAGAAATAATATAATTTTACCAGGTTTGAAGAAAAGCCAAGATTCTCAATGGGAGAGAAATCTTTTAGGGAATGATTTTAAAAAAGTCAACAGGTAGCATTTCTATTCCAGTATTTCAAACACTTAGAAAAACCTAGGTTAAAATTCCTGGTTTTCATATTTAGGGGGTGTGATTTGGATAAAATTTTTAAAAGCATTTTTAGCATAGTTCCAATCAGTAAAATGGAGATTTTTAAAAGAAACATTTTATGGAAAACACACACAGTGGCATGTAGTAAATTCTTTTAAAGAGAGTTCTCTATTTTTATTAAGTTGTTTCTAAGATCACCCAAGTTAAATCAGCATGGCATAACATGTTCAGAAATAAATTCCAGTGTAGTCCATGAATAATTCTTTTTTCTTTAAAGTCTTCGGTTTCTGTTTTCTCTTGAAAGTTACTCAGAAGAAGAAGAAGATGAGAAACTACACGGAAATAACCGAGTTTATCCTCCTGGGATTGTCAGATGATCCACAACTTCAGGTTGTGATTTTTGTCTTTCTGCTCATCACCTACATGCTCAGCATCACTGGGAACCTGACCATTATCACCCTGACCCTGCTGGATGTCCACCTCCAGACCCCCATGTATTTTTTCCTCAGAAGTTTCTCCATATTAGAAGTGTCATTCACTACTGTCACTATACCCAGGTTTCTGGCCACCATTATTACAGGAGATAAAACCATTTCTTTTAATGATTGTATGGCTCAGTTATTTTTTTTCATTTTCTTGGGAGTCACTGAGTTTTATCTTCTGGCTGCCATGTCCTATGACCGCTACGTTGCCATCTGCAAACCCCTGCATTACATGACCATCATGAATCATCGAGTCTGCACACTGCTTGTCTTGGCTTCTTGGCTGGTTTCATTCTTAACCATATTTCCATTACTCGTGTTCTCCCTACAGCTTGATTATTGCAAGTCCAATACTATCGACCATTATACTTGTGATTTTTCCCCCCTTTTGCAACTTTCTTGTTCAGACACCAAATTCGTAGAGATAATGGTGTTTTCTTGTGCTGCGTTTACTCTGATGTTTACTTTGGCATTAATAATTCTGTCCTACATGTATATCATCAGAACAATTTTGAGGATCCCTTCTACCACTCAGAGGACAAAGGCCTTTTCCACGTGTTCTTCACACATGATTGTCATCTCCATCTCTTATGGCAGCTGCATTTTCATGTACGTGAATCCATCAGCAAAGGACAGGGTCTCTTTGAGCAAGGGAGTAGCTGTGCTAAATACCTCTGTGGCCCCCATGCTAAATCCATTTATTTATACCTTAAGGAATCAGCAAGTCAAGCGAGCCTTCATGGGCATGGCAAGGAAGAATGTACTTTTTTCAAGGAAATGAAAAAATAGAAGTCCTATTTGATAAATTGGAGGCATAATGAAATGCAGTTAAATAAAACTCAGAACTTTTCAAAATCTATTAATTTTCATATTGTCTCCATAGAGCTATTTTTTCATTACTCATACTTTCATTGACAGCAACTTCACAAGCCTATTGTATTCATTTTTTTCTATTCGAATTCCCATCCTTCTCTCATGCACTTCCCTTCCTTTGGGCTCAGATTTTTATTCTGTGCTTTCCAGTTGGCACCAGGGGTAACGAATCCACCTGTCAATGTAGGAGACACAAGAGACACAGGTTCAATCCCTGGGTGCATAAGATCCTCTGTAGTAGGAAATGGCAGCACACTCCAGTATTCTTGCCTTGTTCTATGAACAGAGGAGTCTGATGGGCTACGGTCCATGGTGTCGCAAAGATCTCCGTCATTGTGCAGCTGCATGCATGTGTTCAACTCTGTAATTATGAAACTGCCATTTCCTTCTTTGAAACTTTTAAAATTCCATTTCTTCCACAATATTTCTTGGGAAATTAAATTCATACAGAAAGAGGCAGAGCAAGAATGTTCAAGAGAGACCTGTGTTTCATGATTTCATTCTTTCTAGTAATTCAGGAAATAATAAATCTTGTGAAATTGTCCCTCTTTTGGGGAACTGTTTAATTAACACATATAACATAACGATTTCTAATAAAAGCCTGAAGAATTAAATATTATTGGAAACCATAAGTGACTGCATTTGCTATAGTCAGTTGTATATTTAATGCTTGATGTCAAGCTGTTTTTTTTTAAAAATAATCAACAGCTGACAGTTTTTACAATTTTCTCATATTAATGGTTATTTTGAGTTAATATTGTACACATATAATGCATCCAATTACCTAATTAAATGACAAACAATTAATAGGGATAAAAATGCTAAATGGCAAAATTTTACTGTGTATGAATCTGAGATTTTCTTTTGTTAAAAATTTGTATGTTCACTCCATTTTAAGCATTATAATGTAGCATTGCATTTGAAAATGTATTGATTAGAATTTAGAAGATGATTATGCAAGATCTTGCAATTCTGGCACTAAAGGTTTGGTTTTTTTTTTTTCACTTTTCCATGAAGTCAAAATTTCAAATAATACTGAATGTTATCCAAACTCATCTTAAATTTTCTAACCATTTTTCTAGAAAGACTGTAATTGTAATTCATTGAGCTAAATTCTTCCTGATATGCATGTATTGTACTCACTTGAGAGACTTAGATCCATACTATGCTGAAAAACAAAGAAAACAACTTTAGACATTACTAAAGAGTTTTCCAGTTTGAAGAGTCATGGAGCTACTATCTCCTACCTTTTTGTTGAAACAATAATTTCTACAGTGAATTGGAAATATTTGAAAATACTGAGGTTTAGAATTGATTGATGATGTGAGTTTTGATACCTGAATAAAAATATACCATAAACTAGCTAGTTACAATTTCAGGAATTAAAAGAACAGTAAAATTATTTCAAAAGATATGAGGGAGTTTATGCTGATATCAGATAATGTGACTCTCTATATAATTCTACACAAACTCTTTAGTGGTTATTATAAAGGTTTCAATCAGTATAAGCATTTTAATTATCTGTATCAGAAGTCAACACAATTTATGTCTAAAGGGCACTATATTAATAATTTGGAATTTGGAGGCCTTAGCATCCCTGATGAAATTACTCAACTCTTCCCCCTCTGTAGTACAAGTGAAGCTATAAACAATGTGTGAATGAAAGGGCTCAGGTGTGTTCAATTAAACTTTTAACACAAAGAAGAGGTGGGCCAACTGTGGTCCATGGGCCTATGTTTCAGACTTTTCCATAAACATTGGCTAGTATATTATTTCTTGTTTGATATAAGGTAATTTGACTAAAATTTGAAAATTCAATAAACGATGTAAGATTTTTAAACTTAACAGCAACTTTTATTCATTTATTTATCTATGTTTTGTTAAGAAGGTGAATGAGCAAAATCTTATAAAATATTTCCAGAAGAAAAGATGAGGCAAACATTTCTAACTCATTTTTGGACATTTATATTGTTCTTGGTATTAAAAGATTAAGTGAGAAATAAAGTCACCAGCAATTTGACTCATAAATAAGGAGATAATATACTAAAAGAAATGGTCAAAACTAGTATTTCATGTTACATCTGGTCTTATCCCAAAGATAATTTATCTTTAGAAAATTTATTTGTGGAATTTACCTCAAAAAAGGACTAAAAATGAAAGCAAAGTTTGAAAAATAAAATCACATATCTTCTGATAAAATGAAGTGATCATTCATGATTTTTTAAAGTTTCTTAGAAAAATAAAACAGAACATTATTTCAGTAGCATAAGTAACCTGACTAGATCATCACAACTGGATATGCTACACGCTCATTGTTTGGCTCCAATTTGAACAAGTCAATGAAAAATGATGTTTTTAGACAATTTGGTACCTAGGAGTATATTCCCAAAGGCTCAGTGGTAAAGAATCCTCCTGCCAATGCAGAAGACTCAGGAGGTATGGGTTCAGTCCCTGGGTCAGGAAGATCCCTGGAGCAGGAAATAGCAACCTGCTCCAGTGTTCTTGCCTGGGAAATCCCATGAGCAGAGGAGCCTGGTGGGCTACAGTCCAGGGGGTCACAAAGAGTCAGACACAGCTGAGTGACTGAACATGAACATGCACAAGTGTGAGAAAGGTGAGAAATGACACCAAAGATTTTTTTTCTAATTTTTCTAGCTTGGAAACTGCATCAGAGTTAAGCAAAAAAAAAAAGAAAACAAAATTATAGTTTAGGAATTCACACTGAAAATACACAGGGAAGAAAAGGTTTATGTTTAGGTACTGGTTTAAAATACAACAAAATATTTGAAAGCTTTTCAAAAAACAGGTAAGGCAATATAAAATAGCCTTCATATTTATTGAATCTACTTGATCTGTACATGAAACTGTTTTTCCAGTTCTCTATCCTCGTGTATACTTGAAAATATTCATAATTTAAAGTTTAGAGCAAACATCATTTTTAATGTTTTAAATAGTAGCTGCACACTGTTTATAATAGCCAGGACATGGAAGCAACCTAGATGTCCATCAACAGACGAATGGATGAGGAAGCTCTAGTACATATACACAATGGAATATTACTCAGCCATTAAAAAGAATACATTTGAATCAGTTCTATTGAGATGGATGAAACTGGAGCCCATTATACAGAGTGAAGTAAGCCAGAAAGAAAAACACCAATACAGTATACTAATGCATATAGATGGAATTTGAAAGATGGTAATGATAACCCTATATGCGAGACAGAATAAGAGACACAGATGCATAGAACAGTCTTATGGTCTCTGAGGGAGAAGGTGAGGGTGGGACATTCTGAGAGAATAGCATTGAAACATGTATATTATCATATGTGAAACAGAACACCATTCCAGTTTCGATGCATGAGACAAATGCTCAGGGCTGGGGCAATGGGATGACCCAGAGGGGTGGGATGGGGAGGGACGTGGGAGGGGGATTCAGGATGGGGAACACATGTAAACCCATGGCTGATTCATGTCAAGGTATGGCAAAAACCACTACAATATTGTGAAGTAATTATCCCCCAACTAATATAAATAAATTTATTTAAAAAAATAAAATAAATAGTAGCTGCAGTCTTGGTAAAATCAGTTATAAGATGAGAAGGACCACTACAACTGCTTTTATTCAGTACTCTGCTGGATATTCTATCCAGGGAGCTAGTTCAAGAAAAATTGAAAAATATCAGAAAAGATAAACCAAAACAAACAAAAAAATCATTCTTTTCAAATAACATGATTTTCTTCCTAGGACCTTACTGTATTTGCAGTAAATGTTTCTTAAACTGGAAAGTCTCCTCTCCCAGATATTTGCATGGTTAGCACTCACCCCCTCCTTTGGATCTATTTTCAAATGTCACCACAATAAGATCTACCTGATGGACACTATTTAAAATTACAGTAGCTCTCCACTTCCAAGGCATTTCAGTTTTCTCTTCCTTTTCAAAATATTATTAGCATATGAAATACTATATAGTTAACTAGTTAATTACATTTATGCTTATTGTCTACATTCTCTCACATCCCTCGACCCATGAAAGCAGGGATCTTTGTCCACTTTGTAGATGAAATGATTGACTCCCAGCAGTGGTGTGCTGGAGCCTGTCTCTACCACTTGCCAGGACCCAGCTGTGCACTGGTACCTTGAAATCTGCCTCGCTGAGAGACTTTGCCTTTATATTTGAAGGGAATGGCAACCCACTCCAGGATTCCTGCTTGGAGAATCCCAGGGACGGCAGAGCCTTGTGGGCTGCCATCTACGGGGTCACACAGAGTCGGACACGACTGAAGTGACTTAGCAGCAGCAGTAGCAGCAGCAAACTAGTGGAAGTGATGGAATTCCAGTTGAGCGATTAGAAATCCTAAATGATGGCGTTGTTAAAGGGCTACACTCAATATGTCAGAAAATTAGGAAAACTCAGTAGTGGCCATAGGACTGGGAATGGTCAGCTTTCATTCCACTTCCAAAGAAGAGCAATGCCAAAGAATGTCAAGCAGCCATATAATTTCACTCATTACACATGCTAGCAAAGTTTTGCTCAAAATCCTTCAAGCTAGACTTGAGCAATATGAGAAATGAGAACTTTCAGACGTGCAAGCTGAATTTAGAAATGACAGAGGATGCAGATCAAATTGCAAATATCCTTTGGATGTTAGAAACAGCAAGGGAATTCCAGAAATATATGTACTTCTGCTTTATTGACTATGCTAAAGCCTTTGACTCTGTGGATTACAACATACTGGGGGAAATTTTTAAAGAGATGGGAATACCAGACTACCTTACTTATCTCATGAGAAATCTATAGGTGGTCAAGAAGCAACAGTTAGAATTGGACATGGAGTAAGTGACTGGTTCAAAATAGGGATGGGATGAGGAGGGAGGTGGGAGGGGGGTTCTGGAAGGGGAAAACATGTACACCCATGGTGGATTCATGTCAATGTATGGCAAAACAAATACAATATTGTAAAGTTAAAAAATAGATAAATAAACTAATTAAAAAAAAAAGAAATAGTATAACAAGGTTGTATTGTCATCCTGTTTTTTTAACTTCCATAAAGAGTACATGTGAAATGTCAGGCTGGATGAATCACAACCTGGAATCAAGATTTCTTGGAGAAATATCAACAACCTCAGATATGCAGACAATATCACTCTAGTGGCAGGAAGTGAACTAAAGAGCCTCTTGTTGAGGGTGAAAGAGGAGAGTGAAAAAGCTAGCTTAAAACTTGATACAGCCACTATGGAAGATGGTATGGAGATTCCTTAAAAAGCTAGGAATAAAACCACCATATGACCCAGCAATCCCATTCCTAGGCATATACCCCGAGGGAACCAAAACTGAAAGAGACACATGTATCTGATTGGTCATTGCAGCACTATTTACAATAGAGAGAACATGAAAACAACCTAGATATCCATCGACAGATGAATGGATAAAGAAGTTGTGGTATATATACACAATGGAATATTACTCAGCCATAAAAAGGAACACATATGAGTCAGTTCTAATGAGGTAGATAACCTAGAACCTATTATACAGAGTGATAAGAGTCAGAAAGAGAAAGATAAATATCTTATTCTAACACATATTTACAGAGTCTAGAAAAATAGTACTGAAGAATTTACTTACAGGGCAACAATGGAGAAACAGACATAGAGAATAGACTTATGGACATGTGGAGAGGGGAGGAGAGAGTGAGATATATGGAAAGAGTAACATGGAAATTTACATTACCATATGTAAAATAGATAGCCATCTGAATTTGCTGTATGGCTCAGGAAACACAAACAGGGTCTCTGTATCAACCTAGAGGGGTGGGATAGGAAGGGAGATGGGAGGGAGGTTCAAAAGGGAGAGGATATATGTATACCTGTGGCTGATTCATGTTGAGGTTTGACAGAGAACAGCAAAATTTCTATAAAGCAATTATCCTTCAATAAAATAATTTAATTAAAAGAAAAAAAATAAAAACACTCAACATCGAAGAAAATAAGATCATGGCATTTGGTCCCAAAATCTTAATGGTAAATATAAAAGGGGAAAAAAAGGAAGCATTGTCAGATATTATTTTCTTGGGCTGCTTAATCACTGCAGATGGTTACTGCTGCCATGAGTTTGAAAGACACTTACTCCTTGGAAGAAAAGCTATGACACACCAAAACAGCGTACTAAAAATCAGAGACATAACTTTGCAGGCAAAGGTCTCTATTGTCAAAGCTATGATTTTTCCAGTAGTCATGTATGGATTTGAGGGTTGGACTAGAAATAAGGCTTTTGTTGTTCAGTCGCTCACTTGTTTGTGACTCTTTGGGACCCCCATGGGCTGCAGCACACGAGGCTTCCCGGTCCTTCATCATCTCCCAGAGTTTGCTCAAATTTCTGTCTGTCAAGTCAGTGATGCCACCCAACAGTCTCATTCTCTTGACCCCCTTCTCCTCCTCCCCTCAACAGTTCACAGCATAAAACTCTTTTCCCGTGAGTCAGCTCTTCACATCAGTTGGTCAAAGTATTGGAGCTTCAGGTTTAGCATCAGCCCTTCCAAAGAATATTCAGGGTTGATGTCTTCAGGATTGAGTGATTTGATCTTATTGCTGTCCAAGGGATTCTCAAGAGTCTTTTCCAATGTCACACTTCAAAGGCATCAATTCTTTGGTGCTCAGCCATTTTTTTATTATCCACCTCTCACATTCATACATGACTACTGGAAAAACCATAGCTTTGACTATACAGACCTTTGTTGGCAAAGTAATGTCTGCTTTTTAGTATGCTATCTAGGTTTGTCATAGATTTCCTCCCAAAGAGCAAGCGCCTTTTAATTTCATGGCTGCAGTCAGCATCTGCAGTGATTTTGGAGCCCAAGAAAATAAAGTCTGTCACTATTTCCATTGTTTCCCCATCTATTTGCCATGAAGGGATGGGACCAGATGCCATGATCTTAATTTTTTAAATGTTGAGTTTTAAGCCAGCTTTTTCACTCTCCTCTTCCACTTTCATCAAGAGGCTCTTTAATTCCTCTTCTCTCTGTCCCATTAAAGTGGTATCATCTGCATATCTGAGGATGGTGATATTTCTCCTGGCAATCTTGATTCCAGCTTGTGAGTCATCTAGCCCAGTATTTCGTATGATGTATTCTGCATAGAAGTTAAATAAGCAGGCTGACAATACACAGCCTTGATGTACTCCTTTCCCAATTTGGAAACAGTCTGTTGTTCCATGTCTGGTTCTAACTGTTGCTTTTTGTCCTGCAGTCTTCTCAGGAGACAGGTAAGGTTGTCTGGTATTCCTTTCTCTTTAAGAATTTTACACAGTTTCTTGTGATCCACACAGTCAAAGACTTTATTGTCGTCAGTGAAGCAGAAGTAGATAATTTTCTGGAATTCTCTTGCTTTTTCTATGATCCAGTGGATGCTAGCAATTAGATTTCTGGTTCCTTTGCCTTTTCAAAATCCAGTTGTACATATGGAATTTCTTATTTCTCATACTGCTGAAGTCCAGCTTGAAGAATATTGAGCATAATCTTGCTAGCATGTGAAATGAGTACAGTTTTATGGTAGTTTGAATATTCTTTGATATTGCCTTTCTTTAGGATTGGCATGAAAATTGGCCATTTCCTGTCCTGTGGTCACTGCTGAGTTTCCAAATTTGCTGGTATATTTAGTGCAGCTCTTTAGCAGCAGCATCTTTTAGGATTTGAAATAGTTCAGTTGGAATTCCATCAATTCCACTAGCTTTGTTTATGATAATGCTTCCTAAAGCCCACTTGATTTCGCACTCCAAGATGTCTAGCTCTAGGTGTCTAGCCACACCATCATGGCTATCCAGGTAATTAAGAACTTTTTTGTATGTTTCTTCTGTGTATTTTGCTTCATCTCTTTCGCTTTTTTTATATCCTTGCCATTTCTGTCCTTTATTGTGCCCAGTTTTGCATGAAGCAATTCTTGGTATCTCTAATTTTCTTGAAGAAATCTCTAGTCTTTCCCATTCTATTATTTTCCTCTTTTTCTTTGCATTGTTCACTCATGAATGTTTTCTTATTTCTCCTTACTATTCTCTGAAACTGCATTCAGTTGGGTTTATCTTTCCCTTTCTCCTCTGCTTTTCAATTCTCATCTTTTTCTCAGCTATTTGTGACGGCTCCTCAGACAACTGCTTCGTCTTTTTGCATTTCTATTTCTTGGGGATGGTTTTGGTCAGTTCCTTTGCATCATTATACAGCTTTTCTACATTTAATATGCATGAGATCAGTAGCAATCACTTCTTTTTCACTCTTGATTGTATTAATCTGTGTCTTCTCCCCTAACATCTTGTTTAACTTGACTAAGAGTTCGGTAATACACGTGAATTTTCCTTTTTTTTTTTTAATTTGGAAATTTGTCTATTAGCATTTTAGGCCACTTAAAGGGATAAAACAGACTGCTTGTCAAATATCTCTGAATGTTATTTCAAACGGTAATTAACTTCATTTGGTTATTTGCCTACATCCTTATTGACAGTCAAAATAGTCTTCCTGTGCTGTTAGGCATTTCCTCCTTTGTCTTTTCATCCATTTTTATTCCTCTTTCCTGAATTGAACTATATCAATGATTTCATTTTTAGCAGGGATTTAACTTAGCTTTTTTTAACCTCTTTTTATTTAAAATGTTTATTTATTTAGAGGTAATTATCTTTTTCACATTTAAAAATGGATTTTTAAAAAATGGAGACATAATTGATTTGAAATATTATGTAAATTTCCTGTGTGAAACAAGCTGATTCACGATTTTTTAGTGTTATATTCCATTTATAGTAATTATAAAAGCTTGGCTACTTTTCCTGTGTTATACTATGTATTCTTGTAGCATATTTATTTTATACTTATACAAATTATACAAGTAATTTGCATCTCTTTAACCACTTTCCCTATTTTGCCCCTCTGAACATTCATTTCCTCACTAACTTACTAACCACTAATTTCTTTTTTACACTTGTGAATCTGTTTTCTCTGGTTTGTTTCAAGCATTTAAAAAATTTTTTTGATTTCACATATTTTTTATATTTTCACAGTTAATATACAGTAACTGTCTTTGTCTCATTTTGCTTAATATAATACTTTGCAGGTCCATATTCTTGCAAATGGCAAAATTTTATTCTTTAGGTAAGTCTTTGCCAATTGAAATGATCACCACCCCTTATCTTGTCTTGTTTTCTGACCTCGCTTTCTCTTTCACCTGTCTACTTTTTTAGCTGTTGATCATATATATAACACAGTTTAGATTCATCTAGTTAATATTTCCATGTTGTTTTGCACACTGTTAATTTTCACTTTTGCATTTCTGCTTACTTGTGTTAGGCGAGTGTATGCTCCTCGGTTCTGTCTCATCACAACAAAGATTTGGAGTGACGGACACTAAAGTCCTCAGCGTGTCACAGCTCTCAGGTCTTGGACAGACTGTGTTATAGCTCTTAGACAAATCAGTGTTACAGCTCCGTGTTACAGCTCTATTTTATTTAGAAAATAGCAGGAGATTCAACCCTCTAGGCAGGGAAAGAGAGAGAGAGAGAGAGCCCTTTGGCTCCTCTTTTTATATGTTTTTTCCTCCCCCTGGGCCTACCATATGTAAATTGGGCTAGCCAGGAGTGCTGTTTGTTCTGCCTGAGGTCCTCACTCCAGTCCTTGGACCTTCTTTGACCTTCCTTTGACCTTCCTTTGTTCTATTTTCGCGGGCTTTTTCCTTCTTTATCTTTTAGCCACCATTATTTTGGACTCCTGTTTCCTATTCTACAAACCTAAGACTTGTCATAGTTTTCTAAAGGCAAACTTGTATTATTTCTTTACACATTGCCCCAATAATTCATAATCAAATGAAATTATCATTTAGTTTTCATTTTGTGGTAATATTATATTAATTCTGTTTGAAAAAAAGTAATCCATTCCATAAGAGTATAATTTAAGAACAGGAGAGAGCTTAAGGATAATCACATTTCTCTATGACCAATTAGAAAAGATATTTTTAACATGGACTTAGGAAATATGTAGAGCTCGCTGTTGTTGTTGTTCTGTTGCCAAGTCATGTCCGACTCTGTGGGACCCCATGGACTGCAGCATGCCAGGCTTCTCTGTCTCTCACCATCGCTCAGAGTTTGCCTAAGTTCATGTCTATTGAATTGGTGATGCCATCCAACCATCTCATCCTCTGTTGCCCGCTTCTCCTTCTGCCTTCAATCTTTCCCAGCATAGGGGTCTTTTCCAATGAGTCACCTGTTCAAATCAGGTGGCCAAAGTATTGGAGCTTCTTTACCTTAACCAAGAGTAGTACTTTAATCAGGCCAAGCTGGAAATCAAGAAACCAAAGTCAAATCCTCTTAACCTATATTAGTTATACATAACCACTATCCCAAGACAACCGATTTTCTTAGTGATACATTGGAGTTGAGGGGCTCATTAACCATAGGAAACAGGCTTTGACACATTTTTACAGTTATCAAATATTAACTCACAGGATCATTTTCTTGGCTATGAATGAGGGAGGTAGAAACTTCTGTGAAAGAGACAATGGGAAGAGAAAAACAATATTATAGATTTGCTAATAAAGGAAAACTAAGGCAAAAAAAATTTAATATATTTCCATTTCCAAGATACCCTCCAAATGTCAGTGTCTCACATCATTCTAAATTCTGAGTTTGTCATGTTCTTCATGTTTGTAGGAAAGAACATTCCCGTATTAATTGAAAGAGTCTGACTATAAATATGAATTTTATCAGGAGAGTTTAATTTTCCTTCAGAGACCATAGTTTTCCTTTTCAAATATGGTTGGCAAAAATAAGCTAATCTTCAGTAAAGGATCTAATTTTCAGAGGATATTATCAAAGGAAAAATAAGATAAAGTTTTATCCCTTCTACTGCACAGAAATTGCTATTATTTTGGGGGGAAATAATAAAAAATAAATACAGCTTCATTTCAAATAGCAAATTTAACAATACTGACAGCATATTTTATATTAAATTTCTATTTTATTTTCCAACATGCTTTAATTATTTTAATAATAAAATCGAGGAGATATTTTAATAATGCTTCTGAATATTATAACATGTTATTTTAGTGACATATGACATTTTAATTAAAATACATATTTTAATTGAATATAAAATAGATTTTATTTTTATATGTGGTTTCTAGTAAACTTCTTAAAACAATCTCTATTTTTGTAAGGCTCCCAAATCTACCTTTCTTTGATATGAAAAACAACGGATATTACTGACATTTAAAATTCTGTTACACAGATGAAAGCTGATCTTTTTCACGTAATTTAAAAGAGTAAGGACCTTGTTTTTAGGCTAATAAGCAAAACAGGCATTGATGATGTATAAATCTGTCTAACTGAAAGAATGAAATGAGGTGTTGAAAGAATTTATGTAGAGAGAGGCAGAGAGTTTTTCATTCAGCTTTCTTTTTAGAGATTTTTTTTTTTATATGATCCCATCACTTATTTGAAGAAAAGGCCATTCTCTGGACCATGTTCTTGAAGGCTTGCAGCACTTGCTGATTTCTTAGGGTGTATATAAAAGGATTCAAAAGAGGAGCCACTGAGGTATTGAGCACAGCCACTCCTTTGCTTGGAGTCACCCTTTCCCTTGCTGAAGGCTTAATGTACATGAAGATGCAGCTGCCATAAGACAGAGAGACAACTATCATGTGGGAGGAACATGTGGAAAAGGCTTTGTTCCTCTGACTCATGGAAGGAATTCTCAGAATTGTCTGGATAATATATGTGTAGGAGAGAATAACTAATGTTAGAGTGACCATGAGTGTTACCACAGCTAAAAATAATGCCATGAGTTCTAGAAAGCGAGTGCTCGTGCAAGAAAGCTGCAAGATGGGAGAAGCATCACAGATGAAATGATCAATTATATTGGAGGCACAGAAATCCAATCTCAGCAGCAGGATTATTGGTGGAAAGATGATCAGGAATCCTGCAAGCCAGGAGCTAAAGACAAGAAGTATACAGACTCTACTGCTCATGATGGTGGTGTAATGTAGAGGTTTGCAGATGGCCACATAGCGGTCATAGGACATGGCAGCCAGGAGGTAAAATTCTGTCACCCCCAAGAAGATAAAGAAAAACAGCTGAACCACACAACCATTATAAGAAATGGTTCTGTCCCCGGTCATGATCGCGACAAGGAATCTGGGAATGCAGACAGACGTGAATGATATTTCTAGGAATGAGAAGTTTCGAAGCAAGAAATACATTGGAATCTGCAGATGGGGATCTGAAAGGGTGAGGGTGATGATAACCAGGTTCCCAGTCACGCTTAGCATGTAGGTAACAAGAAGAAATAGGAACAGTACAACCTGCCACTGCGGATCACTTGTCAATCCAAGAAGAATAAACTCTGTTACTTCTGTGTAATTTCTCATTATTTTCCTTCAATATAATGATATTCTTTGTTTTAGCTGTAAAACAGATGAAGAAATTAAAAAAAAAATTATGACACTAGCAAAGAAACACACACACACAATATTGCTGCCTTATACTTTTAGGGGAAAATGTTTTAGTAGTATATAGTAACAAAAGACTTTTAAAGTTTTGAGATTTATTATGTCATGTGTTCATTCACTATTCTGTACTTCCTTCATTGTTTTCTCACACATATCAGTAAAAAAATCTTTCTTCTGAATGCTTCAATATATTCCTGAAAACAAGAAAAATGGAGGCTTAAATCTCTGATTTTAAAACTTCATATAAAACTGAGAGCTTACCTCCTGTATACCCCAATATTATTGAAGATATACTTTTATTGCTTTCTGCTTCATGTAAATTTTTAATTTTTCTATTTTGTATAAGCATTTCTTTTTCCTTATCCATTGAAACTTTTACAATCTGTGGAGATAACTTAGTAACTTAGTTGTCCAACTGGTAGAGGAATATTTCTCTAATAATAGTATACCACTAGCGCCACATATATATATGTAAAATACATAAAGGTAGTACTTTTACTTGTCTTAATTTTTATTTTTTGTAAACTGCTACCATCTTTACTTATTTCCAAAATCATTTGGCACTTCTCCACAATCTCGTCTATTCTTTTCTTGAGGTATTATGAAAAGGAATAGTAAATATTCAAGGTTTTGGAGAGGCAAAGATACTCTTCTTCTACTTCTTTCCTCTTTCTTTTTTTTTTTTTGCTTGTATAATAACTCTTGATATTATACAGAGTTTGTTTAATTGTTGATCCTTATTTAATATTATTTTCCACTAAAACTTTAGTTGTGCTGTCATCTAACATAATTCTTTTCAATAGTTTATGTCTAGAAAGACTGCCTAAGTCTGCAATGCCTCATGTGTTTTCTATAGTCTTCAGAGGTTTCAGAGATTTCAAAAAATACTATTTTCTCAGTATCAGCCAATTAATGCAATATGTTAATAAACTTACTTAGATTTTTTACCTATAAAATTTCGGGGAGGGATATATTCCCACTTTCAGTCTTCTCTTTCTGGTCATAAAATAAGCATTTTTTTTTTTTTGGTCTTTTGCCTTTTGCCTTTATATGATGAATGCTAACCTTCTCTATATATAAAATGTTCAAAGCTCACATTAAAGAATATCTGTAATTGTTAAAACACATCAAGTGTATTATTTTAAATAATGTACAAAAATGATTACATGGTGTCCTGATATTTACTATATTAAAAATGATTATGGAAAGATATGTAGATAAGAACACAAAAAACCATGCAAGTCCTATTAATCACAAAATATTTATGCTAAAAATGTTGCATAAAATTATTAAATAGTAGCTTTAAATTTTTCTTTATATATTGCATATAAATTATGTGGTTTAATTTTATTTATACATAGTACATAATTGAGATTATTTGTATAAGCATAATTATATACTATTAAGGCCAATTTGTATTTTTGAAAAAGCTATCAAAGAGGTACTTACACTTATGGTAAATATGACTGGTTAGTCAATATCACTTCTAATAGCTTCTTTAATTTGCTTCAACTAAGTACTTTGGGATTTTTTCAAAAGCCTTTGCAATCTGTTTCCCCACTATCATCGTATATTTGTAATCAAATAACCAAAATATCCATAATGAATAATAACTGTAAGACCCCCCTCTACAATGTTTACAAAAAGGGTGTGTATCAACACACTTCTAAATAGTAAAGCAAACTTCTCCAAAGACTCAGTTCCCAGGATTATTTCCTACCTATTGTCACTTACAGAAGTATTATCTTAGTACTTGATATAATTGCAGTGAAAGCTGATGTAATGTCTTTTCAAGCATGGCAAGCAAGATGATCCAATTTTTAATGCAGAAGTAATATTATTCAAGTCAGCCATACTTTTATCTGCTCTATTACAATGGACTCAGGGGGATTCATTGATGACAAAACAAAAGGCACAATGGAGATTGGTCTTGAGACACCAACCACTAAACAGTGGTCCAAATTAGTAAACAATTTCAAATAAAATATTCAGGTGAGAGTGGCCTGAAGTTGAAGCAGGAAAATATATAGAAAGATATCCATTTTCATAATGATCCATAACTTCATCAGGAGTAGAAACAATAACCAAGCAGTAGAGGTTAGCAGGTCTTATGTGGCAACAGACTAGGTTGTGAACAAGTGAAAGTGTTAGCTGCTCAATTGTGTCTGATTCTTTGCAACCTCATGGACTGTAGCTCAACAGGCTCCTCTGTCCATGGAAGTCTCCAGGCAAGAATACTGAAGTGGGTTGCCATTCCCTTCTCTAGTGGATCTTCCCGACCCAGGGATAGAACCCAGGTCTCCTGCATTGCAGGTGGTTTCTATACCGACTGAGCCACCAGGGAAGCCCCATGAAAAAATAGGTTTTTCTCGACTCATAAAGAAAACATGAAAAATTCATTGTGATGTTTAAAACATCCATTATTCTACACAATAAGGTATCAATTATTCTACACTATAAGAGATGTCAGGCTTATTTTTAAGTTTTTATATATTTCCATTGAATGTTGACATAAAAAAACCTGATCATGATTAGACCCACTATCATTGATTCATTCAATAACTATTTTTGACACTTTTTCCGAGAATATAGAGGTGACAAAGATAGCTTTTTACATAAGTTTCACTTCTTTCAAAAAAGTGTGAGAATTCCATATTGTTTTTTAAATCTCAGATTCCCTTTCTCTTGTCCAATATAAGCAATATTCTTTCCCAGCTTTTTCTTGCTCACTGCTTTGATCTGAAAAAATATCTATAATATTCGCATTAAGTTTTTGAGATTTATATTATGTTGCTTTTTAATCCAGGATTTCCATAAAATATATAGCTTAAATTAAATGGAACCTGGGATTATTTAATGATCTTAAAATAATAGAAATTCCTGAACAAGGAATTTTAAATTATTTTTACTGTTTCTTCTGGAGACAAATGAAGTTATTCGTGGTATATGATTAAGTAATACACAGAACATACTGAAGAAAGAGACTATTAAAAAGAACTTGACTAATGTGACATAAACATACTCATGTTTAATTATAAATGTCACAATACCTTTTATCTGATGTTTATCTGTAAACCACAGAGTCATTTAAAATTAGACATCATGGACAACCTGTCACTAAATAAAGCTACATGGAAAATTAATATATAAGTCCTCATCTTAGCTTGCTTACATATGCAAAGATCCTTTTTCCAAACAAGGTCAAAGCTTCAGATTCCAGATGGACATGAATTTTTTGAAGAGCACTATGCAAACCAGTAAATACTGAAAACAAATACTTCTTAGGACAATGCTAAACAATAACTTATAACTCTACTGAGCATAGCAATGTATGTGCTTTCAAAGTTTTTCATAGAATCTCCTTTTTACAAGTGTTTTCAATAATGGATTTTATGAATGTACATGCTCTTAAGAAACAATACCTTAGGACTGGGCTTTGAGGACCATTTTAAGCAGTAAAATCACCAATAAAAATACAAAAATGTAAAAATTATGGCATGAGATAGGCCATGAAAATGGAATGTGTTTAAGATATAAGAGTTGAAAAAACAAAGGAGAGCATCACGTTGTTTAACCTCAGCTGGAAATGTGTGTAAAGGTTTCTTGAATCCAAGACTTAAAGGGCAACGTTAGCAGAAATATTTAACAGATGTTTCAATAGCAGCATCTTCCACTTTAATTGTCAACCCCATGTCCCTTTTTCCTCTGTTAAAAAAGACACTGCAAAGACATACTTGTTTCAACTCTGGACAGCTTAGAGAATAAAGTTTGTTCTGTTAATGAATAGTTTTATTTTCTTTTATTTAATTAGAAAATAATTATTTTATAATCTTATGATGTCTTTTGCCATACATCAACATGAATCAGCATTAGGTATACATATGCCCCCTCTTTCTTGAACCTCCCACCCACCTCCATCCCCATCCCACCCTGCTAGGTTGTCACAGAGCACTGGCTTTGAGTTCCCCATGTCATTCTCTCATATCATCTCACCCTCTCCTTCCCCAATCAATAGCTTTGAACATGCTGAATAAATTCCAATCTATCTGTCTCTTTAATCTATATGTTTAAAACTCTACTTTTTATAAAGGAACTTATGATATTTCAACTTCTTTTGTAATAAGTTAATTTGAAATTGAAATGTGTTAATCACCTGACATTCCAGTGGTACTTCTCCGACTACCCCAGGTGACATGGAAAATCCAGAAGTTTTGATACATGCACTCATTTCAGTAAATTCAGCATGATATAAAATTATGTTTCTTTTTCCTTATGCCAAGGGAATTCATCCAAACATAAGTTTCCAAATTTATGGTAAAATAAATCGGCAATTAGTTAAAATAATCTAGCATCATGTAAAGCATGGTGACTATAGCTAATAATTCTGTGTTATGTATTTGAAAGTTGCTAAGAGAGTAGATCTTAAAGTTTCCCATCACAAAACATGATTGTAACTACTTGTGGTGGTGGGGTCTTAACTAGACCTATTTTGGTGATTATTTTGTGATTTATACAAATATCTAATCATTATGTTGTATACCTGAAACTAATACAATGTTATGCTGCTAAGTCGCTTCAGTCGTGTCCGACTCTGTGTGACCCCATAGACGGCAGCCCACCAGGCTCCCCCGTCCCTGGGATTCTCCAGGCAAGAACATTGGAGTGGGTTGCCATTTCCTTCTCCAATGCATGGAAGTGAAAAGTGAAAGTGAAGTCGCTCGGTCGTGTCCGACTCTTAGCGACCCCATGGACGGAAAATCCTCCCTCCATGGGATTTTCCAGACAAGAGTACTGGAGTGGGGCGCCATTGCCTTCTCCGAATACAATGTTATATGTCAATTCTTTTTCAATAAAAATAATTTTAAAAAGGAAAGAAAACATAAAACGGATTTGATTCTGTCCATCAACATTTTTACGGCCTTGGAAAAGACAGCCACTCTATTATCTGCTATTGGATAATAGTTAAAATCACAATGAGTCTTCCTGAAGCTCAAAGACTTCCTCTGCTGGTTCCCAGCTTTGTTGGAATTGTTCTGAGTCCTGTGTGTCTGAACCATTGGCCTCCTGCAGTCACAGGAGCAGGCCTCATTGCTGTCTCTCCTCCCTGGTGCCTCTGGGAGGAGAATTGAAGAACAAGAGCTCTGCCATATTCCTGTTTCCAATGTGTTCCTTCCTGTGACCTCATCTTTGCCCTGCCAGGGAGAAACAGGCCTTATAATGCTTTGCACATGCTCATTGGAAACTCCTCAAACCCAGTCCACTTGTTCCCCACTTGTCTGGTGAGCCCAGCCAGTGTTGCTCTGGAGCTGGGCTTGTTTATAAGTGAGAAGAGTTTTGAATTCCAGTATTTCATAGGCGAAAGATAATCTACGTTCCTTTGCTGTTGCTGCATTTTGTCTGGTTTGGTTTCATTGTCATCATTAATAAAGGATCAGGAACAAGACAAGGGTGTCCACTTTCACCACTATTATTCAACATAGTTTGGAAAGTCCTAGTTACAGCAATCAGAGAAGAAAAAGAAATAAAAGGAATCCAGATCAGAAAAGAAGAAGTAAAATTCTCAGTTTGCAGATGACATGATACTGTACATAGAAAACCCTAAAGATAGTATCAGAACATTACTAGAGCTAATCAGTGAATTTAACAAAGTTGCAGGATACAAAATCCATACACAGAAATCACTTGCATTTCTACATACTAAGAATGAAAATTCAGAAAGAGAAATAAAGGAATCAATCCCATTCACCACTGCAACAAAAAGAATTAAACATCTAGGAATAAACTTACCTAACGAGACAAAAGAACTGTACACAGAAAATTATAAGACACTAATGAAAGAAATCAAAGACAACATAAACACATAGAGAGATATTCCATGTTTCTGGGTAGGAAGAATCAATATTGTGAAAATGACTATACTACCAAAAGCAATCTACAGATTCAATATGATCCCTAAAAAATTACCAACAGCATTTTTCACAGAACTAGAACAAAAATTTCACAATTCATATGGAAGCACAAAAGAATAGCCAAAGCAGTCTTGAGGATGAAGAATGGAGCTGAAGGAATCAACGGTCCTGACTTCAGATTATACTACAAAGCTGCAGTCATCAAGACAGTATGGTACTGGCACAAAAACAGAAACATAGACCAAGGGAACAAGCTAGAAAGCCCAGAAATAAACCCATGTACCTATGGGTACCTTATTTTTGACAAAGGAGGCAAGAATATACAATGGGGCAAAGAGAGCCTCTTCAATAAATGGGCTGGGAAGACTGGACAGCTACATGTAAAAGAATGAAATTAGAACACTTCTTAATACCATATACAAAGATAAATTCAAAAAGGATTAAAGATCTAAATGTAAGACCAGAAGCTATTAAACTCTTAGGGGGAACATAGGCAGAACACTCAGTGACATAAATTAAAACAAGATCCTCTACAACCCACCTCCTAGAGTAACAGAAATAAAAACAAATGTAAACAAGTGGGACCTGATTAAACTTAAAAGCTTTTGCACAGCAAAGGAAACTATCAGTTCAGTTCAGTTCAGTCACTCAGTCGTGTCTGACTCTTTGCAATCGCACGAACCTCAGATTGCCAGGCCTCCCTGTCCATCACCAACTCCCGGAGTTTACTCAAACTCATGTAGACTGAGTCGGTGATGCCATCTAACCATCTCATCCTCTGTCGTCCCCTTCCCCTTATCCTCCTGCCTTCAATCTTTCCCAACATCAGGGTCTTTTCAAATGAGTCAGCTCTTCGCATCAATCTCTTATAGAAAACTATAAGCGAGGTGAAAAGACAACCCTCAGAATGGGAGGAAATAATAGCAAATGAAGCAGCTGACAAAGGATTAATTTCCAAAATATACAAGCAGCTCATACAACTCAATGCCAGAAAAACAACCCAATCAAAAAGTGGGAAAAAGACCTAAAGAGACATTTCTCCAAAGAAGACATACAGATAGATAACAAAGACATGAAAAGATGATCAACATCTCTCATTATTAGAAAAATGCAAATCAAAACTGCAATGAGATATCACCTTATACTGGTCAGAATGCCATCATCAAAAAGTCCACAAACAGCAAATGCTGGAGAGGGTGTGGAAAAAAGGGAACACACTTGCGCTGTTGGTGGTAATATAAATCGATACAGCCACTATGGAGGATGGTATCTCCTTAAAAAACTAGGAGTAGAACCACCATATGATCCTGCAATCCCACTCCTAGGCATATACCCTGAGGAAACCAAAACTGAAAAAGACATATGTGTCTCATTGTTCATTGCAGCACTATTTACAATAGCTGTAACATGGAAGCAACCTAGATGTCCAGTGACAGATGAATGGTTAAAGTCGTGGTACATATACACAATGGAATATTACTCAGCCATAAAAAGGAACGCATTTGAGTCAGTTCTAATGAGGTGGATGAACCTAGAACCTATTATACAGAGTGATATGAGTCAGAAAGAGAAAGATAAATATCATATTCTAACATATATATATGGAATCTAGAAGAATGATACTGAAGAACGTATTTACAGGGCAGCAATGGAGAAACAGACATAGAAAATAGACTTATGGACATGGGGGGAGATGAGGAGAGGGTGAGATGTATGGAAAGGGTAACATGGAAACTTACATTGCCATATATAAACTGGATAGCTGACAGGAATTTGCTGTATGGCTCAGGAAACTCAAACAGGGGCTCTGTATCAACCTAGAGGAATGGGATGGGGAAGGAGATGGAAGGGAGGTTCAAAAGGGAGGGGATATATGTATACCTATGGCTGATTCATGTTGAGTTTTGACAGAGAACAGTAAAATCCTGTAAATCAATTAACCTTCAATAAAAAAAAGTTAAAAAGGAAAAAAAATTAAAGTTTGCAAAATTTGTGAAAATTTTCATATATAATGCTATTTTTAGTTTTTTCACGTTTACCATCTCCTGGATAATTCTAGACATGTATATGTGCTATAAGCTTAAAAATAGTTTAGGAGTGACAAATGCACACAAGAGGAAAATAGCTCCTTCATGTGAGGTAATGACAGGGTCCCTAAACAATGCACTGCTAGCTTCATGAGGCAGAGGGAGATTGATTCTTCTCTTGGCAAGGGAGTCTATGTGGTGCTTCCAAATTCAGGTTTTGAGTCATCTGAATCTATAGAAGCTTCATACTAATTCTCAGCCCCCAACAATTCCCAGTCAACACACTAATATTCACATGAGACAGGAAGAAAAGTTTTGAATTAAATCATTTATATAATTACGGAGACTGTAGGTCCATGATTTATTATTGGTAATGCCAACTCCTTGGTTATGAGATGACTGAAATATTAAAATTATATACATATATTTTTTCTTTTAGCTCTCAGATGCATTTGGAAGATGCCAGCACAGTGCACAGGGCTCCTCTTCATCATGCAAGTTTCTTCAGTCTTGTTTTAGTAGGCATTTAATTCTAGGTGACTTCTGCCTTGCTAATGTATCATGTAGAGTACCAAGTTTTCATTGTCTAATGAACTCACTACTGACTTCAGCACAAACATATTAATTAATTGGTTAGATCCTCATTGCTTTGAGAATCTGTTATTTGTATATGCTGTCTATTTATCAAGGGCATGTTAGATTAAAAGTTCTATTTTTGTAAGATTTCCCATTTATTTCTATTACTTGTGAATTATTAAATAATTGTGGTTAATGGAAGTGGTTATTTTATAAAAGTCAACATTGAGGTCTTCTATGGGATACAAAGATGAACATAGCCATTCTCAAGAGAGATTCAGTATAGAGGAGAATTAGGAGGCTACTGAGAATGCCAAGTGTGGCTTCCAGAAATCCCTCATGGTCTATCCCTTAGCAGAGATTTGTCCTCGACTTTGCTTCATTCCCAGGAGATCAATGTATGACTCTCTTCATAGGTCAAAACAACTGGACGTGAAAAATTTGAGCTATTAGTGCAGCCAGAGGGATACTAGATCCTAGTTTAAGTATCTATGCTCATAATACCCAATATTGTCATATTCCTTGCAGTTGTCTCTTTAAATAGTCCTCCCTTAAACTTCTAGACCAACCTTATTGAAAAGGGTGAGAGTGTATTTCCACATCTTCTATAGGTTTCTGACATTGTTTCTATTTCCTGAACTATTTCCCCTGAGTCATCATAAAATAGAGAAAATTTAATGAAATTTGATTAATGTGACATGTGCTAGTGTCTGGCAGGGAAGCAATGATTTTGCATTTTATTACTCACAGCAGAAATGTGAATATCAGAAATAAGGAGAAGGGATCTGTCATGATTTTAGCAAAACAAATAAACAGAATGATATATCTAGCAGAGATGGGAACTAAGTGAATAGGTTTGTATGCATAGGAGAGGTTTATCTACACATTTCTGGAATATCCCTTTGGATAGTTACCTCATGCAAAAGATAAATGTGGTGCACAATTTCAAGGGAATAAAACGTTTTTTATAAAGCTTAATAGCTGAGAAATAAGGATGTTCAAACGGAAAATGCACTGGGCTACAATCTGGGTGACAGAGCTGCTATGATCTGAGGCAAGTAGCTACTTTTCAGTTTGTGCTTCAATACAAAAAGAAAAGTAGATAAATGCTGCATATCCTTTTAAGCTCAAAAATAGAAATGTTTCTATATGTGTATTCTTAGCAAATCACAGAAGATGCCAAATGTTAATGATTTCAATGGAATTATAGGCAAATTTTAAGTGAATATACTTCCTATTAAATAACATAATTCAGCTATTTATTTTATCTATTTTATTATAAATATATATATAAGTATAGAGCATTCTCATGTTATGTTGATAATTGCTTCATAAATATTAATATTAAAATAAAATAAATGATTTAATTATTAAACACTTTAAAGTTTATTTTATTTGCTAAGAAAATCTTTAATTGATTTATATCATAAAAAGTAATGAGTTGTGCACAAAGAAAAATGGGTTGCTACTTTAGCCTTTCAAATTTCAGTTTTGATCTTTTGAAGGAAGTGAGATCATCCATTTCTGTTGTTTAAGTGGTGGTGTCTTTTAATAAATACATGACAAGAAAAAAGAAAAATGAATATTTTATAGGATTATTACAACAAAATTGCAAGGGATTCCATTAAATGGACAAAATAAAGAGTATAAATTTCATTTATCATCTCTCAGTAGTGTGATTTATTGTATGAAAATTTTCTATTTAGAATAAGAGAAGTATTATATAAAGCAGGAACCACGTATATGCTTTAAGATATAATGAAAATAAGTTAAAAGAAAATGACATCAGCATGAATTAGAGAGAATGTTTTAGAATTGCAATAGTGATGATGACATTGATCATAATAAATTATATCTTTCATCTCTTCCCTTTTAATACACTTTTCACCTAAATATATTTACAAGAATAAGAGAGAGAGAAATGAACCACACCGTGATCACAGAGTTTGTCTTCCTAGGCCTTTCTGATGATCCTGACCTTCAGATTGTGATTTTCCTCTTTTTATTTATCACATATGTATTAAGTGTCACTGGAAACCTGACTATCATTACCCTAACCTGGGTGGAGCCCCATCTCCAGACACCAATGTATTTCTTCCTCCGAAACTTCTCTTTCTTAGAAATCTCCTTTACTACTGTGTGCATCCCTAGATTTCTGGGGGCAATTATCACCAGGGACAAGACTATTTCTTACAACAATTGTGCAGCCCAACTATTTTTCTCTATTTTCATGGGGGTGACTGAATTTTACATTCTAACCGCCATGTCCTATGACCGCTATGTTGCCATCTGCAAGCCCCTGCATTACACAACCATCGTGAGCAGGAAACTCTGCAGCCTGCTTGTGCTCTGCGCATGGCTGGGAGGGTTTCTGACCATTTTCCCGCCCCTTATGCTTCTCCTCCAGCTGGATTACTGTGCTTCCAATGTCATTGATCACTTTTTGTGTGACTATTTCCCCCTTTTACAATTGTCTTGTTCAGATACATGGCTTCTAGAAGTAATGGGTTTTTACTTTGCTTTGGTTAGTTTGCTGTTCACTTTGGCCTTAGTGATTTTGTCTTATATGTACATAGTCAGAACTATTCTGAGAATCCCATCTGCCAGTCAGAGAAAAAAGGCCTTCTCCACTTGTTCCTCTCACATGATTGTCATCTCCATCTCCTATGGAAGCTGTATATTCATGTATGCTAATCCCTGGGCCAAAGAAAAGGCATCATTGACAAAAGGAGTAGCTATTCTCAATACCTCTGTGGCCCCCATGCTAAATCCTTTCATCTACACCTTGAGAAACCAGCAAGTAAAACAAGCCTTCAAAGATATGGTCTATAAAGCAGTCTTTTCTGTTAATAAATGATTTTTTTTTTTTTTTGGTCAAAAACACTTCAAAGAACAATTAGGTTAAATTCTGAAATTCCTAAGTATCTGTATAACTCTGCTTGCTGTTTAGATCCTTCTACCAGGCCACATAACTGCTAATATATATTTTCTCAGTCTATTTCTTCCATTTCTCCAGTTATTGTTTATTAACATTTAAAGTATAGTAAAAGTTATTTATCCTACAGCATATTCTAGAATAGAATTGTATTTCTTTAAGACATACTTTATAGCATGAAGTTAAAAATAGTTTTGATCCTGTAATTATCAGTCCCTAAATGATCATATGATATCACATTATACTTTAAATGCGAAGTCTCAAAATTAGTGTGTAATATCTGATGTATTTTCAAGATGAACACTGACAATTTCTTAACAGTAAAGAATCTACCTGTTATATATTATAATACAGTAAATGCATTCCAAAAATATCATATGTAGTAGTGCATTGCACTTTAAATGTAGTTCTTTATACTTTGTGAAATTAAGTGCATATTTTCAAGATAAATATTTATCAAGATATTATGTATTAATTATAGAATTTCCTTGTTCTGTATCATTTTAAAAAATGCTTATATTTAAAAATTCAAAATAAATCAAGTAAAACTAAAACACTTCCACTTTCTTGAGCTCATTGATTGCCTTTATGACAGTTATTCTAAATTTTTTGTCAGATATTTATTTACCTCCATTTTTTTAGGGTCTATGTTTTGAGATTTATTTTGTCTTTTTGATTGGGTTACTTTTCTGTTTTTTTTTATGTTCCTTTTAACTCTGTGTTGTTATCTACACATTTGACAAAACAACCACCTTTACAGGGGAATCCATCACCATTCAGTCCACCTATAGATTCTGAGGGATCTTTCAAATCTTTTCTGAGGCTGTGTCTTTTCAGATTTGTGTATGAAGATTGATAACTAGAAGATTTTGTCTACTTTTTTTTTTTGCACGAAGCCCATAGTCTCTTGCTCCCTCTGTTTCTGTTTGCTGTAACTCAGCTCCTTGAAGCAATAGCACATCACCCAGCCCTTTTTTGACTTCAGTAGCCCTTAGGCATTTATAGTTTGTCAGGTCCCATAAAGGCTCCAAGAAAAACTACACAGACACTAGTGCTTCCACAGTCCCTGAAAAGCCCAGATGCTGGATACATGCTCCACTCTATTCTTTTTCCCCTTGGGGGAGAGTCACTGAGTTGCACTGGCCTCAGTCTGCTACAGGTGGGTCTTCTGGACATGAAATTTTCCAAAGAATCCTCTTATATTGTCATAAAACATGTATTAATTAAGTTACATCCTTCTAAATTATTTGAATCTCAATTTATAGCCTAGTATATGATCAGAGTTTTGTAAACATTTCTCAAACACCTAATAATTATATGTAATGGTAGTTGAATGCAGTGTTCTATTTGAGTCAGCTAGTCTATACAAGTTCATTAATCACATGATTTAAATCTGTACTTTTACTCTTTGCACCATTACTGCTGCTGCTGCTGCTGCTAAGTCGCTTCAGTCGTGTCCGACTCTGTGCGACCCCATAGACGGCAGCCCACCAGGCTCCCCCGTCCCTGGGATTCTCCAGGCAAGAATACTGGAGTGGGTTGCCATTGCCTTCTCTGGCACCGTTACTGAGTTACTTAAAATTTCCAAAACAACTATGAAGCAGTTTCTGTTCATAGTCATGCCATGTTTTTATTTTTAAAAATATTAACACTGTATATTTATGAAGACCCAAATTTGGAATTGTTATATCTTCTGGGACATAATTGTTTATCATTATGAAAAACCACCAATTCCTCTCTATCTGAGGCACACTTTTATTCTTTAATGTCAGCATTGACAAAAATTGGCATAGCTAGATCGGCATTGAAAAATATATATTAAATATATATATATAGTACATTATTTGATGGCATATTTTGTGCCTATCAATCATTTACTTTTGCGTGGATTTTAGCATATTGTGTAGAACATCTGAAACCAGGTACATATTTTTATATATTTGTCAGTTCGTTATTAGGTTTTCCCAATAAGGGCATAAATATGGGTAGAGGAAGAGGATGTAATCCAGCAGAAATTTATTTTAAAGAAGCCTAAGTCATCTCTTCATGAGTTTTACTTCTCAAGTGTGGTCTCCCAAGTACTCTCTTCCTTTAGTGATAGATTGTTGTTGTAAATGACCTGGTTTATCAATCAGAAGGTCCAGTAATACTCAGTTCATTATGGAAAGCTCAAATCTAATGGTCAGTTGAGCTCCTGTGTTTGGGCCTTTAGTTTGCTAGGACCCAGTAGAAAGCCAGGGAGTATTGTCCCAAAGGAGCATGTTTATCTGTGAAAGGTTGTTTCACAATCACAGTTTGTGTTATGAATGTTTACTTGTGACAAAGCCTTAAAGGATTCCATTTGTCACTGACCGTTCAAGTAAATTTGGAATTTCTTGGTCATTTGGCCCATGCAGAAGGGCATAATACTAAATTTCATATGGAAAAGCAAACGTGATAATTAGGAAATCTTGAGAAACAAGAGTGATAGGAGAGGACTAACCACACAAATATTAAAATATAACATCAGGCTTCTATAACAAAAACATGTACTCAGGTAAGCAAATAAAGATAAATGGAGGAAAAAAAAGTGACACATTTATGAGTATACCTAATTGCATAAACTCTTGAAATATTCTTATTGTTAACATAATCCAAAGATAAAATTAAGCAGGGAAAACATTACAATTAAACACACACCACTGAGCATAATGTTAAAACACATTGCTAACCATGTAGGGAGAAGAGCAAAAAACTGATAAAAGTAATTTTTTTAAATTTTATCTTTCAAATTCAAAGATAATTTTTTCAATTATTTTGACAATTGACCATCAGTAAGATGGGAACTGCAGAGAAAAATTGAACTTTTTTAGTATATTTTTTTTTTTATAATAGTGTAACAATTCAGAAACTATTTTGTATGTGTTTTAAACTGAATAACTGATAGGCTAACAGATTTACACTGGAACCTGGTTTCTCATGGCAGAGAAAGATCCAATGTTGTATAAGAGAAGTTGAAAAATTCTGTTATTGGTTCAGAATAAAATTGTCAGTGTGATCTATTATTTTTTATGCATTTCCTTTCTCCATTTCATGAAAGTTCCAAAGAGTAATGATAGCTCAATAGCAAAACCCCACAAAGCATCGAGATGTACGGTTCTAAGCATAATTTCTTGCTAAAAATAGTTTCTGAGAACTGGAGAAATGGTTGATTACAGGACTATATATTTGAAGGATACGATGAGCTAGAGTATCGTATTGTTTCAGAAAGTGTAGCAACATGTCAACAAAGGACACACTTAGGAGGACTACTCTATATCAGGACATTTGAACACTGAAATAAATAATGATATAAATAGATAATAACACATTAAGTAGAAAACACTTCAAAATAAATTAATAAATTGCTAATAGGATTAGAGAAAAGAATGTTGTTCTTTATGGTAAAATCCCAACTAATAAATGTAAAAGAACTGATAGATTTAGAAAAATAAATATTGTGTCAATCGCAATGATACTCTATTATATATTTCCACTATCTAGATTAGAGAACAAATAATATTGAATTATTATAATAGATAAAAGTTTGTTAGGGAATATGATATTTATACAATCTCAAAATATTCCTGCATTGCACAAAATGTCACTGCCTAGTCATTTTTAATTACAGAGAGGAAAGTACCTTTACAGTGGAGAACTTTATAGTAGAGAAACTAGCTAACTAGTAAGAAATACTAACATAATTGATAATATAAAGCTGACATCAAATATCTCTTAACATGATGTATTGAGTCGTTTCAGTCCTACTGACTATTTGCTTATCCATGTACAACTGATACAGTCTTAGTTATGGTGGCTTTATATGGTAAAATAAGTATCCTGGTTTCCTCAGCTTCTTTTTAGGATTGTCTCCGCAGTGATGTCTTTCAGTTTTTATTGAATTTGTGTGCCATCAAGAAAGGTACACATAAAATTTGTATGCAGGTCAGGAAGCAACCGTTAGAGCCAGACATGGAACAGCAGAGTGGTTGCAAATTGAGAAAGGAGTTCGTCAAGGCTGTATATTGTCACTCTGCTTATTTAACTTATATGCAGATTACATCATGAGAAACGCTGGACTGGATGAAGCATAAGCTGGAATCAAGATTGCCAGGAGATAGATCAATAACCTCAGATATGCAGATGACACCACCGTTATGGCAGAAAGCAAAGAGGAACCGAAGAGCTTCTTGATGAAAGTGAAAGAGGAGAGTGAAAAAGTTGGCTTAAAATTCAACATTCAGAAAACTAAAATCATGGCATCCAGTCCCATCACTTCATGGCAAATAGATGGGGAAACAATGGAAACAGTAATGGATTTCATTTTGGGGGGCTCCAAAATCACTGCAGATGGTGACAGCAATCATGAAATTAAAAGATGTTTACTCCTTGGAAGGAAAGTTATGACCAAACTAGACAGCATATTAAAAAGCAGAGACATTACTTTGCCAACAAAAGTCCATTTTGTCAAAGCTATGGTTTTTCCAGTAGTCATATATGGATGTGAGAGTTGGAGTATAAAGAAAGCTGAGTGCCAAAAAATTGGTGCTTTTGAACTGTGGTGTTGGAGAAGACTCTTGAGAGTCCCTTGGACTACAAGGAGATCCAACCAGTCCATCCTAAAGGAAATCAATCCTTAATATTCATTGGAAGGACTGATGTTGAAGCTGAAAGTCCAATACTTTGGCCACCTGATGCAAAGAGCTGACTCATTTGAAAAGACTCTGATGCTGGGAAAGATTGAGGGCAGGAGGAGAAATGGATGACTGAGGATGAGATGGTTGGATGGCATCACCGACTCAGTGTCCATTGAGTTGGTGATGGACAGGGAGGCCTAGCATGGTGCATTCCATGGGATCTCAAAATGTCAGACATGACTGAGCTATTGAACTGAACTGATATGTATGCATTAATATACAACATTTATTGTTCTCTTTCTGACTTACTTCACTCTGTATAACAGGCTCTAGGTTCACGCACCTCACTACAACTGACTCGAATTTGTTCCTTTATGTGGATGCTTGGTTTGTTATGAACCAGTTTATAATCCAGCGTATGGTTGTGCATGTGTGCTCAGTAGGGGCCAACTCTTTGAGACCCTATGACAGCCTTCTCTGTGCATGAGCTTAACACAACTTCTTTATCCATTCATCTGTCAATGGACATCAAGTTTGCTTCCATGTCCTGGCTATTGTGAATTTTGCTGCAATGAACATTAGGGTACATGTGTCTTTTAGAACTCTGATTTTGATACATTGATTCTTCCAATCCAAGAATTGGTATATCTCTCCATCTGTTCATGTCATCTTTGATTTCTTTCATCAGTGTCTTATCGTTTCCTGTAGACAGCTTTTTGTGCATTTATTCCTAGATATTTTGTTCTTTTCGTTGCTTGGTGAATGTGGTTGA
Source organism: Giraffa tippelskirchi (assembly GCF_054371585.1). Classification (NCBI taxonomy): domain Eukaryota; kingdom Metazoa; phylum Chordata; class Mammalia; order Artiodactyla; family Giraffidae; genus Giraffa; species Giraffa tippelskirchi. Next base: position 157,193,405 of record NC_137278.1, read on the forward strand.
TTCCTTAATTTCTCTTTCGGATTTTTGTTGATAGTGTATAGGAATTCAAGGGATTCCTGTGTATTGATTTTGTATCCTGCAACCTTACTAAACTCACTGATTAGCTCTAGTCATTTTCTGATAGTATTTTTAGGGTTTTCTTTGTATAGTATCATGTTGTCTCCAGTGAAACTTTTACTTCTTTTCCAATCTGAATCCCTTTTCTTTCTTGTCCTTGTCTATTGCCAATTAAATTTAATTACAGTTTTTACCTTTTCATCATGGCTGTGAAATGAGAACAATCATATAAAACATTTCCAAATGAAAAGTAAGGTAAAAATTTCTTCAAGAGAAAAACAATTATAGTTACCTCAGAAAGTTGTTTAAGAAAAACTATAATGAATCTAGATGGTGTATTAAAAAGCAGAGACATTATTTTGCAAGCAAAGATCCATATAGTGAAAGCTGTTTTCTCCAGTACTTATGTATGAGTGTGAGAGTTGGACCATAAAGAAGGCTGAGCACACAAGAATTGATGCTTTTAGACTGTGCTGCTAGAGAAGACTCTGGAGAGTCCTTTAGACTGCAAGATCACACCAGTCAATCCTACAGGAAATCAGCATTCATTGGAAGGACTGATGCTGAGGTTGAAGCTCCAAAATTTTGGCCACTTGATGCAGAGAGCCAACTCACTGGAAAAGACCATCATGCTGGGAAAAATTGAGGGCAGGAGGATAAGAGAGCAACAGAGGATGAGATGGTTGGACGGCATCACCAGATCACGGACATGAGTTTGAGCAAACTCAGGAAGACAGTGAAGGACAGGGAAGCCTGGTGTGCTACAGTCCATGGGAACACAGAGTCAGACATGAATGAGTGACTGAACAATGACATGAAGCTGTTGGAAAATTTCAACGAGCCAATATAAAGAGAACAATTAGAATAGGTCTGGAATATATTAATTGCTGACAAAAATTAATCTCAACCCTCCTCTTTCTTCTCTTTCTCCTCATTATTATAAAAGTATTATTAATAGTAAAAAGAGTTCAATATACTTGAATTTCTAATCTTTTAAAAATATTTGAATAGATATTTATATTGTATTTCCAACACTTTAGTGATTGTCATTGTTTGATTTCATGAAAATTACAAATAGAATAAAATTTCCTAATAATGTCATTTCTATTACCTGGTAAAATGAAAATTTCAGAAATACACATCAACCCTCACGCTGTTTTCATCAAATGGCCTGTGCATCTTCAAAAATAAAGTTTCTACTCAAAATTGTAACATTTACCTGAGTATTTTGCTTTATTCAAGTATATTTGAATAAAAAAATTACAGAAAATTCTGAAACAATATTCAGCTTTAACCAGTTTATTGACATGAGTGTGGAAAAAATTTGAATAGGGAAATAAATGAAAAAAGAATCATACATTGTACTGAAAGAGTTTTTGACAGATTATGAGTAATACAAAGTATTAACAAGAACTTTATTCTTCTAATGATACAATCACTTGCATTTACTGGAGAAAAAGATAACCTTTTGGATGGTCTCCAGGAAGGCTTGCTTCACTTGCTGGTTCCTCAGTGAATATATAAACAGATTCATCATAGGAGGAACAGAAGTATTCATAATAGCAACTCCTTTGTTCAAGGATGCCTTTTCTTTTGCTGAAGGGTTGGCATACATGAATATACAGCTTCCATAAGAGATGGAAATGACAATCATGTGAGAGGAGCATGTAGAAAATGCCTTTTTTCTCTGACTGGCAGAAGGCAGTCTCAGAATTGTCTTGATGATGAACATGTAGGATAGAATTATTAATGCCAAAGTGAAAAGCAGAATCACTATTGCAGAGTAAAAACCAATCACTTCAAGGAGCCATGTGTCTGAGCAGGATAGTTGCAAGAGGGGGAAATAGTCACAAGCAAAGTGATCAATGATATTGGAACCACAGTAATCTAACTGGAGAAAAAGAATAACAGGTGGGAAGATGTTTAAGAAACCTGCCAGCCAAGCACAAAAGACAAGCAATACACAGACTCTGTTGTTCATGATGGTTGTGTAATGCAGGGGTTTGCAGATAGCTACATAGCGATCATAGGACATGGCAGTTAGAAGATAAAATTCAGTGATACCCAAGAAGATGAAGAAGAACAACTGAGCTGTACAATTGTTGTATGAAATTGCTTTGTCCCTGGTGATAATTGTGCCCAGAAATCTAGGAATACAGACAGTTGTAAAGGAAATTTCTAATATAGAGAAGTTCCTGAGGAAAAAATACATAGGTGTCTGTAGATGGGAGTCCACCAAGGTGAGAATAATGATGGTCAAATTTCCAGTGACACTTAATATATATGTGATGATTAAAAAGAGAAAAATCACCACCTGAAGCTCTGGGTCATCTGATAGCCCCAGAAGAATGAATTCTGTGGGTCTTGTGTGATTTTTCATTGCTGATCCTTTCCCCCATTCATACAGAAAATGGATGTATTTCCTACAAGAAATAAAAAGTTAAAATACATTTGAGGATAGAATACGAAGTTCTTAAAGTATCCTTCAAGATGATAATGAATGAAGTTTAAAAACATGTTCACCTACAGAACTCTCTCCAATTTCCATTCAGCTTTTCATTCTAGTAAGAAATATTATTATCTGAAGTTCAATAATATTTTTTCTTCAAAATACATTATCATAGACTATGGATAAAATAAAACTCATATGATAACACTTACATAAGGCTTTTTTCTCTAATAATTTTTAGTTGTTTCAAGTTATTCTTTAAAATATTTAGCTTCCTTTGTAAAAAGTGCAGAAATATTTTAATTGGTTCTCTTCCTTTCCTCAGTATTATAAAAACCAGTATAGTTTGCATTTTAATCTAAATAGAGAGTTTGAAAGCACACAGAGTTTATGTATGCCTACATAATAAAGATTGCTGGGAGAAATATCAATTGCCTCAGATATGCAGATAATACCACATTAATGGCAGAAAGTGAAGAGGAATAAATAGTCTCTTGATGAAGGTGAAAGAGGGCAGTGAAAAAGCTGGCTTAAAACTCAACATTCAAAAAACTAAGATCATGGCATCTAGTCCCATCACTTAATGGCAAGTAGAAGGGGAAAAAATGGAAACAGTGGCAGATTTTCTTTTCTTGGGTTCTAAAATCACTGCAGATGGTAACTGCAGCCATGAGATTAAAAGGTGCTTGCTCCTTGGAAGAAAAGCTATTATGAACCTAGACAGCATATTAAAAAGCAGAAACATCACTTTGCTGGCAAAGGTGCAAGCAGTCAAAGCTGTGGTTTTCCAGTAGTCATGTACAGATGTGAGAGTTGGACCATAAAGAAGGCTTAGGAGCCAAAGAATCGATGTCTTTGAACTGTGGTGTTAGAGAAGACTCTTGAGTCCCTTGGATAGCAAGGAGATGAAACCAGTCAATCCTAAAGGAAATCAACCCTGAATATTCCCTGGACAGACTGATGCTGAAACTGAAGCTCCAATAATTTGGCCTGATGGGAAGAGCTGACTCACTTTAAAAGACCTTGATGCAGGAAAAGATTGAGGGCTGAGGAGAAGGCGAAAACAGAAGATGAGATACCTTCATGGCATCATCAACTCAGTGGACATGAGTTTGAGCAAACTCCGGGAGACAGTGGACAGGGAACACTGGCATGCTGCAGTTCATGGGTCACAAAGAGTCAGACACGACTAACCACCTGAGCAACAACCACACAACATAGTAATATCTCACTTTAGAATATGGGTGTTTACCCATGGGAGTATTTTGTGGGCACTCTCTTCCAAATTACCTTTTTAAGGCTTTGGTTGATGCAATCCCTTCTTCCTTTCCTTATCAAAGACCAAAAGCACAAGAAAGGGTAACTTCTGCTACTAAAAGAAATAATTGCCTAGACACAGTTTAGTTCATACAATACACACCTGTTTTCTTTTGTTTTACAATTTTACTTTAGCAAATGAATGAGTAGATGGTCAAAACCTTTACTGGGAAGCAGCTATTTCTTTAAATAGGGAATGCCAATTTTATTGTTTTATTCCTATAAGAGAAAACCATTCAACTTAGGAAAAATCAATGAACAACTCAAGACTTATTGCTATGCTGCTTCTTTAGGACTCCATGAATAGTTTTCTTGTTAGTAAACCACCATTTACTCTTTAATAAGAAAAATTTCCTAAATTCACAAACCCATATGCAAATAATACTTAAAAACACATCATTGAGATATAATAATATGCATTAATAACATATAATAACAAATAATAACAAATTTTACTTACTTCCTGGTTTTTCTTGATGATTTAGTCTAAAATTTTATGGTCTGATCACTTCAATGATTATATAATTTCAGAGTTGATGAAGTGAGTTAGCAATTTATTTGGTTTCTATAATACTCTGAAAACAAATATGGTGACTTAACTCTGCAATTGCTCTCAAGGATTATATTCTTACTGTGGTTCAACTGGTAATATTTGACCACAACATCCTTCATTCCTGATACTGCAAAATTTGGGGCACGTGTCACTATACCGCAACTCATAATTGCTATTTGTCTCTTATACAAGCTCTGTGTAAAAACTCAGTTGCACTGGGTGAGTTAGTAAAACACTTCTTATATTTGCCCCTTTTCATATAATTAAAACACTACTTATTAAAATATTTCTTTGTATTAATGCACAGATTTTAAATGATTATTTTCCAATTCTGTGATTATATATCCATGCAATTTGAGTAATATTTTTCTTAGGCTTCAGAGACTATTATATTTTCCTACAAATGCTGCTTTGAGAAAAAGAGATTTAGAAATTTCTTCTCCATGTAAGTCATACACACGGAATTAGATTTATCTTTCCTGTTTTCTCAGGGGAATGTGTTAAGTAAACAGAGGGCTGATGAGGCATTATTAAAAGACACAGGTGAATCGGTTTTATAAGTATGAATAAGAAAACGTTTGGGCTTCCCTGGTGGTTCAGTGGTAAAGAATCCACTTGCCAATGCTGGAGACACGGGTTTGATCCCTGATGTGGGAGGGTCCCACATGCCATGGAGCCTTAACTAAGACAGTGTGCCACAAATATTGAGCCTGTGCTCTAGAGCCCGGAAACCACAATTACTGAGTACATAGCTGCAACTACTGACACCACTGCCACCTACAGCCCATGCTCCACATGAAGAGAAGCCACAGCAATGAGAATCTCACACACCATAAGTAGAGAGTAGCCCCCACCTGTCTCAACTAGAGAAAGCCAGTGCAGCCAAAAATAAATAAATAAGTAAAATTATTTTAAAAAAGAAAGTGTCAAAAAGAAAAATTAGCTAAATGAGGTAACTTCATAAACAACATGTCATATTGAGTGTGCAAAAATTTGATTTAGATTTGACTCTTGTATTATTGTTTTCGAGTCCACACTTTACTCCCAGAAATTCTGGCCTTTTCCTCAGGACAGTTACTGTGATTATTTCCCTTGAATTTTGACTTTGCATCATAGAAATTGACAAACGACAAATCAGCCCCTCAACTTCACCCCTGAGAGGCAGTTGTTAAACATTTACTATTCTCTCACTTAGAACATCTGTCAGTCATGTGGTGGATACTCAATAAATATTTCTGAATGAATAAATATGTTGAAATAATTTTGGTGTATAATCAATCTCCAGTACTCAATAAAATCTTAAAAACTGATTGTTAGAGAATTTTAGAAACAAAATATGAAAAGAATCACTACTTGGATACAAAAAAGTTAGTTGCTCAGTTGTGTCCGACTCTTTGAGACCCCACAGACTGTAGCCCACCAGGCTCCTCTGTCCATGGAATTCTCCAGGCAAGAATCCTGGAGTGGGTTGCCATTCACTTCAAATATAAAGGCAAATCTCTCACTGTGGCAGATTTCAAGCTACCAGTGAACAGCTGGGTCCTGTGATGTCCGGACAGGCTCCAGCACACCACTGCTGGGAGTGAACCAGTTCATCTACAAAGTGGACAAAGATCCCTGCTTTAATGGGGTGAGGGATGTGAGAGAATGTAGACAGTAAGCATGAATGTAATTAACTAGTAAACTATATAGTATTTCATATGCTAATAATTATTTTGAAAAAGAAGAAAAAACTGAACTGCCTTGGAAGTTGGGAGCTAGTATAATTTTAAATAGTGTCAATAGGGTAGCTTTTATTGAGGTGATATTTGGACAGAGATCTGAAGGAGGGATGGGTGCTAACCATGCGATTATCTGGGAGAGGAGACTTTCCAGTTTAAGAAGCATTTAGTGTAAATACAGTAAGGTCCTAGAAGGAAAATCACGTTACTTGAAAAGAATGATTTTGGTTGTTTATTTTGTTTTCTCATTTCTGATATTTTTCAATTCTTGTTGAACTAGTTCCCTGGATAGAATATACAGCAGAGTATTGAATAAAAACAGTTATAGTGTCCTTCACGTCTTATAACTGATTTTACCAAGACTATACCTACTATTTAAAACATTAAAAATGATGTTTACTGTAAACTTTAAATTTTGAATATTTTCAAGTATACAATAGGATAGAGAACTAGAGAAATAGTTTCAAGTACAGATCAAGCAGATTCAATAGATATGAAGGCTATTTTATATTGCTTTACCTGTTTTTTGAAAAATTTTTAAATATTTTGTTGTATTTTAAACCAGAACTTATACAGCAAACTTTTTCTTACCCATATATTTTCAATATGAATTTCTAAAATACATATTTTGTTTTGCTTAACTCTGATGCAATTTCCAAGCTAGTTAAATTAGCAAAATGTCTTTGGTATCATTTATCACCTTGCACACACTTGTGCATGTTTATGCTCACTTGTTCAGTTGTGTTCGACTCTTAGACCCCATGGACTCTAGCCCACCAGGCTCCTCTGTTTATGGGATTTCCCAGGCAAGAACAGTGGAGGAGGTTGCTGTTTTCCTCTTCGAGGGGATCTTCCTAACCCAGAGACTGAACCCATGTCTCCTGAGTCTTCTGCATTGGCAGGAGGAATCTTTACCACTGAGCCACTGGGAACGTACTCCTAGATACCCAGTTGTCTCAAAACATCATTTTTTGTTGACTTGTTCAAATTGGAGCCAGACAAGGAGCATGCAGCATATCTGGTTGTGATGATCTAGTCAGGTTACTTATGCTACTGAAATAATGTTCTATTCTATTTTACTAAGAGACTTTAAAAAATCGTAAAGGGACATTGAATTTTATCAGAGTATATGTGATTTTCTTTTTCAATTTTTGTTTTCATTTTTAGGCTTTTCATGAGGTAAATTTCACAAATAAATTTTCTAAAGATAAATTTTCTTTGAGATAAGGCCACATGTAACATGTAATACTAATTTGATAATTTATTTTAGTGCATTATCTCCTTATTTATGAGTCAAATTGCTGGTGATTTTATTTCTCACTTAATCTTTTGATATCATGAACATTATAAATGCCCAAAAATGAATTTGAAAGATTGCCTCATTTCTTTTTCTGAAAATATTTTATAAGATTGTGCTCATTCACCTTCTTAACAATAAATAAAAAATAAATAATTCTGCTGTTAAATTTAAACTACTTATATCTTTATTGAATTTTCAAATTTTAGTCAAATTACCTTATATTAAATAAGAAATAATATACTAGCCAATGTTTATGGAAAAGTCTAAAACAAGGTGTGAAAACTGTGGTCCACGAGCAACAGTTGGTCCACCCCCTCTTTGTGTTAAAAGTTTAATTGGACACAACTGAGCCCTTTTATTCACACATTGTTTATAGCTTCACTTGTATTACAGAGGGGGAAGAGTTGAGTAATTTCATCAGGGACGCTATGGTCTGCAAATTCCAAATTATTAATATAGTGCCCTTTAGACATAAATTGTGTTGACTTCTGATATTGATAATTAAAATGTTTATACTGATTGAAATCTTTATAATAACCACTAAATAGTTTGTGTAGAATTATATAAAGAGTCACATTACCTGATATCAGCATAAACTCTCTCATATCTTTTGTAATAATTTTACAGTTCTTTTAATTCCTGGAAATACAACTAGCTAATTTATGGTATACTTTTATTCAGGTATCAAGAACCCACATCATCAATCAATTCTAAGCTTCAGTATTTTCAAATGTTTCCAATTAACTGTAGAAATTATTGTTTCAACAAGAAGGTAGGAAATAGTAGCTCCATGACTCTTTCCAAACTGGAAAACTCTTTAGTATTGCTTAAAGTTGTTTTCTTTGTTTTTCAGCAAAGTATGGCTCTAAATCTCTCAACTGAGTTCAGTATATGCATATCAGGAAGAATTTGGCTCAATGAATTACAATTACAGTCTTTCTAGAAAAATGGTTAGAAAATGCAAGATGAGTTTGTGTAACATTCAGTATTATTTGAAATTTTGGCTTTATGGAAAATCAAAAAAAAAAAAATTACTTTAGTACCAGAGAGCAAGATCTTAGATAATCATCTTCTAAATTCTAATCAATACATTTTCAAATGCAATGCTACATTATAATGCTTAAAACAGAGTAAACATACAAATTTTTAATAAAAGAAAAGCTAAAATTTATATACAGTAAAATCCTGCCTATGTTAGCATCTTTATCCCTATTAATTGTTTGTCATTTAGTTAAGTAATTGAATGAATTATATGTGTACACTATTAACTCAAAATAACCATTAATATGAGAAAGCTGTAAAAACTGTGAGCTATTGATTATTAAAAAAACCTGCTTGACATCAAGCATTAATTTAAATATACACCTGACTATAGCAAATGTAGTCATATATAGTTTTCAATAGTATCTAATTCTTCAGGGTTTTATTAGAAATTGTTATGTTATGTGTGCTAATTAAAGAGTTCCCAAAAAGAGGGACAATTTCACAGTTTTCTTGAAAGTATATATTCATAAATGTTCTCAGATTGATAAATTATATAGCAGAGAACATTTTAAGATGGGTTATGAGAAAATTTTTTTAATTTCTCAAGAAACGAGAATTCCATTACTTTTTTAGTTGTGCTGCTTTTTATGCAATTACTAAGTAGGCCATAGTATGGGGAGAATAATATATGTAATACTCTAATAGGATGGTCAGATTATGCTCATGGTCTTGTATAGTAAATTAAAAATAGTGTTTAGCATGGTTTGTTATTTCCTGAATTTCTAGAAAGAAAGAAGTCATAAAACACAGGTCTCTCTCGCACATTCTTGCTCTGCCTCTTTCTGTCTGAATTTAATTTCCCAAGAAATATTGTGGAAGAAATGGGATTTTAAAAATTTTAAAGAAGGAAATGGCAGTTTCATAGTTACAGAGTGGAACACACATGTGCAGCTGCACAATCATGCCCAGTCTTTGCGACAGCATGGTCTGTAGCCCATCAGGATCCTCTGTTCATAGAATTTTCCAGCCAAGAATACTGGAGTGTGCTGCCATTTCCTACTCCAGAGGATCTTACGCACCCAAGAATCAAACCTGTGTCTCTCATGTCTCCTGCATTGGCAGGTGGATTCTTTACCCCTGGTGCCAACTGGGAAGCACAGAATGAAAAGCTGAGCCCAAAAGTAGGAAAGTGCATGAGAGAAGGATGGGAGTATGAATAGAAAAAAAATGTATACAGTATGCTTGTGAAGCTGCTGTCAATGAAAGTATGAGTAATGAAAAATAACTCTATGGAGACAATATGAATATTAATAGATTTTGAAAAGTTCTGAGTTTTATTTAATTGCATTTCATTATGCCTCTAATTTATGTCTCTAATAAATTGGACTTTTATTTTTTCATTCCTTGAGAAAAGTACATTCTTCCTTGCCATATCCATGAAGGCTTGCTTGACTTGTTAATTCTTTAAGATATACATAAATGGGTTTAGCATGGGGGCCACAGAGGTATTTAGCACAGCTACTCCCTTGCTCAAAAACACCCTGTCCTTTGCTGATGGATTCATGTACATGAAAATGCAGCTGCCATAAGAGATGGAGATGGCAATCATGTGGGAAGAACATGTGGAAAAGGCCTTTGTCCTCTGAGTGGTAGAAGGGATCCTCAAAATTGTTCTGATGATATATGAATAGGACAGAATTATTAATGCCAAAGTGAACATTAGGGTAAACACAGCAGTGGAAAGCCCATCATCCATAGCAATTTGGTGTCTGAACAAGAAATGTGTGAAAGGGGAAATCAGTTCAGTTCATAACAAACCAAGCATTCATAAAAAGTAACAAGTTTCAGTCAGTTGTTGTGAGGTGGATGAATCTAGAGTCTATAATACAGAGTGAAGTAAGTCAGAAAGAGAAAACCAAATATCCTATATTAATGCATGCATATGGAATCTAGAAAAATAGTACTGATTAATCTATTTACAGAGAAGAAATGGAGATGAAGACATAGAGAATGGAACTGTGGACACATCAAGGGAAGTAGAGGCTAGGAGAAATTGAGAAAGTAGCATTTATATACATATATATATATATATATATAATCATATATTCCAGTGCTGTGGCCACTGCTGAGTTTTCCACACTCAGCACTGCTGAGTGCTTTCACAGTATCATCTTTTAGGATTTGAAATAGCTCAACTGGAATTCCATCACCTCCACTAGCTTTGTTTATAGTGATGCTTCCTAAGGCCCACTTGACTTCACATTCCAGGATGTCTGGCTCTAGGTGAGTGATCACACCATCGTGATTATCTGGGTCATGAAGATCTTTTTTGTATAGTTCTTCTGTGTGTTCTTGCCACCTCTTCTTAATATCTTCTGCTTCTGTTAGGTCTATACCATGTCTGTCCTTTATTGAGCCCATCTTTGCAAGAAATGTTCCCTTGGCATCTCTAATTTTCTTGAAGAGATCTCTCGTCTTTCCCTTTCTATTGTTTTCCTCTACTTCTTTGCTTTGGTCACTGAGGGAGCCTTTCTTTTCGCTCTTTACTATTCTTTGGAACTCTGCATTCAAATGGGTATATCTTTCCTTTTTACTTTGTTTTTTGCTTCTCTACTTTTCTCAGCTATTTGTATGCCTCCTCAGACAACCATTTTGCCTTTTTGCATTTCTTTTTCTTAGAGATGGTCTTGATCACTGCCTCCTGTAGAATGTCATGAACCTCCGCCCATAGTTCTTCAGGCACTCTGTTTATCAGATCTAATTCCTTGAATCTGTTTGTCACTTCCACTGTATAATTGCAAGGGATTTGATTTAGATCATACCTGAATGCTTTAGTGATTATCCCTACTTTCTTCAATTTAAGTCTGAGTTTGGCAATAAGGAGTTCATGACCTGAGCCACAGTCAGCTCCTGGTCTTGTTTTTGCTGACTGTATAGAGCTTCTCCATTTTTGGCTGCATAGAATATAATCAATCTGATTTCAGTATTAACCATCTGTTTATGTCTATGTGTAGAGTCTTCTCTTGTTTTGTTGGACTACAGTGTTTGCTATGACCAGTGTGTTCTCTCGGCAAAACTCTATTAGCCTTTGCCCTGCATCATTTTGTACTCTAAGGCCAAATTTGCCTATTACTCCAGGTATTTCTTGACTTCCTACTTTTCCATTCAAGTCTCCTACGATGAAAAGGACATCTTTCTTGGATGTTAGTTCTAGAAGTTATAGAACTGTTCAACCTCAGCTTTTCAGCATTACTGGTCGGGGCATAGACTTGAATTACTCTGATATTGAATGGCTTGCCTTGGAAACAAACAGAGATCATTCTGTCATTTTTGAGATTGCATCCAAGTACTGCATTTCAGACTCTTTTGTTGACTATGAGGGCTACTTCATTTCCTTTAAAGGATTCTTGTCCACAGTAGTAGATATAATGGTCATCTGAGTTAAATTCACCCATTCTTGTCCATTTTAATTTGCTGATTGCTAAAATGTCAATGTTCAATATGGAATCTAGAAAAATGGTACTGATGAACTTATTTCCAGGGCAGCAATAGAGACACAGACATAGAGAACAGACTTATGAGCATAGTGGCAGTGGGGGTTGGGAGAAGGTGAGATGAATTGAGAGAATAGCATTGAAACTTATACATTACATACGTAAAATAGGTAGCCAATGAGAGGATGCTGTATAACACAGGGAACTTAACCCAGGAGAGAGGTGGGCTGAGGTAGGAGGTGGGAGTGAAGTTCAAGAAGGAGGAGACATATGGATACTTATGACTGATTCATGTTAATGTATGGCAGAAACCAAGAAAACATTGTTAAACAATTATCCTCCAATTAAAAAAAAATGAAAAAATAGTGCTTAAAATGATTTAATATTTCATAAATTTCTAGAAAGAATGTTTCCTGGTGAAATTAAAACACAGGTCTCTCTCAGGTGCTGCTACTCCGCCTATTTCTGTCTGCCCTTAATTTTCTAAGAAATATTGTGAAAACATGGAATTAAAAAACATTTCAGAAAGGGAAATTAAGTCAGTCCAAGGTTACAGAGTGGAGTGATGAGCCCAAAGGAAGGGAAATACATGAGAGAATGATGGGAATTAGAATGGGAATAACGTAAACACTATCTTTGGTAAGATGCTAGCAATAAAAGTATGAGCAATGAAAAACACTTCTAGGGAAATTATGTGAAAATTAATAGATTTTGAAAAGCCCTGATTTTTATTTGATTGCTCTTTGTTGCACCTCTAATTTATACAGCAGGACTTTTATTTTTTCATTTCCTTGAGAAAAGTAGAGTCTTCCTGGCCATGTCCATGAAGGCTCGCTTGACTTGCTGATTCCTTAGAGTATAAATAAAGGGGTTCAGCATGGGGGCTACTGAGGTGTTTAAAACAGCCACTCCCTTGCTTAAAGACACCCTGTCCTTTGCTGATGGATTCATATACATGAAAATGCAGCTGCCATAAGAGATGGAGATGACAATCATGTGGGAGGAACACGTGGAAAAGGCCTTTGTCCTCTGAGTGGTAGAAGGGATCCTCAAAATTGTTCTGATGATATATGTATAAGACAGAATTATTAATGTCAAAGTAAACATTAGAGTAAACACAGCAGAGGAAAAGCCCATCATCTCTAGTAATTTGGTGTTTGAGCATGAAAGGTGTAATAAGGGGAAATAATCACAAGTAAAATGATCGATAGCATTGGACTTACAGTAATCAAGCTGTATGAACAGCATGAGTGATGGGAATATAATTAAGAATGAAGCCAGCCAAGAAGCCAAGACAAGCAGTGTGCAGACTCTATGATTCATGATGGTCATGTAATGCAGGGGTTTGCAGATGGCAATGTAGCGGTCATAGGACATGGCAGCCAGAAGATAAAACTCAGTGACTCCCAAGAAAATGAAAAAAAATAACTGAGCCATACAATCAGTAAAAGAGATGGTTTTATCTCCTGTAATAATGGTGGCCAGGAACTTCGGTATAGTGACAGTTGTGAATGACACCTCTAATATAGAGAAACTCCTGAGGAAGAAATACATGGGGGTCTGGAGGTGGACATCCAGCAGGGTCAGGGTGATAATGGTCAGGTTCCCAGTGACGCTGAGCATGTAGGTGATGAGCAGAAAGACAAAGGTCACAACCTGAAGTTGTGGATCATCTGACAGTCCCAGGAGGATAAACTCTCTTATTTCTGTGTAGTTTCTCATTTTCTTCTTCTTTTCAATAACCTTCAGAGTAAAACACAAAGAAGCTTAAAGAAAAGGGAAGTATCCATGGATAGAACTGGAATTTATTTCTGGAAGGGCTATGCCATATTAATTTAACTTGGGAGAACATATCTTTAAGATTTTTTTTTTTTACCATATGCTAGTGTCTGTGTTTATCATAGAATATTTCTTTTGAAATCCCTATTTTTTGTCTACGGCCATACCACCCTGAACGCGCCCGATCTCGTCTGAAATCCCTATTTTATTGATTGGTATGAGGTTAAAAATATATATTTTTAATTTTATCCAAATCACATACTCTAAATAAGAAGAGTTGGAATTCTAACTTTGGCTTTTCTAAGTGTTTGAAATACTGGAATAGAAATGCTACTTGTTGACTCTATTAAATCCTTCCCTAAATGACTTCTTTCCTGTTGGGAAGCTCCTCGTCTTTTCTTCAAACTCAGTAAAATTGTGTTATTTTCTAATCTTTTACCTGATTTCTTGTATTTGTATTTGCTAGTTAATACAGAAAATCCAAAAATGTCAGGAAAAAGATCGCTCGAATGGGACTTTCTCCCAAATGAACATCACTGGAGTTAAATCTTCAACAATATGAAAGACTTCTAAGTTCTCACTCTGATTCACATTCACCTTCCTAACTTCCAACTCCTTATCTGAATCACTCTAATGGACTCATTGTTGTGACCTTCTCAAGTATTGGAGCAGGGGTTTCTGAATTCTGCAATCTAATGCCTGATGATCTGATATGACAAGGATGCAATAATAATAGAAATAAAGTGCAAAATACACATAATGAGCTTGAGCCATCCTGTAACTACCCCCCACCCAGGTCCATGGAAAAATTGTCTTCTACTAAATTGATCCTTGGTCACAAAAAGTTAGGGAACTTCTGTAGAGTCTAGAGTACAGAGGAGGCAGAGTGGATTTTTCATAGACTGGATCTGTGTCATGGGCTTAGGAGACCAAATTGTATGAATATCTAATACCAAACATAAAGCAATATCTTTCAGAGAACATTTTTTTTCAAAATTTCTCCTATCTAAATGTTATTATTATTCTCTATATGTGTGTGTATTCTGCTTTCTATTCTATGTTGTATTTTTATATTTTCCTTTTTCATACATTCATGTTCCTTAGCTAAAGCTCTATTCTGTCAGTATATTGGTATAATTCATTAAATAGCAATGAAAGCCTTTTATTTTGTCTTCCTGTTTAGCAGTAATAATAATAACAATCCATTTACTTAAAAAAAAAACAAACAGCTAAGGACTCCCTCAATAAATTGATCCAGTTCTTTTCAATAACACTCATGCTGTAAATTCAAATGGAATAGTAAAGTTTACATTCCAGCATCAGGAGAAATCTTTCTGCAATAGAATATTTAATTTCAAGATATAGGTTTATTGATTTGTTGTATGTGCATGCTTAGTCACTCAGATGTGTCCAGCTCTTTGCAAACCTATGGACTATATCCCATAGGTCAGGCTCTTATATTCATAGGATTCTCCAGGCAAGAATACTGGAGTGGGTTGCCGTTCCCTTCTCCAGGGGATTTTCCTGACTAAGGAATCGAACTAGGGTCTCCTGCATTGCTGGCAGATTCTTTACCGTTTGAGCCACCAGGGAAGACTTTTTTAGTATGTATGGCATCATTAGTCAGTTTCGTCTCTCAGTCTTGTCCGACTCTTTGTGACCCCATGGGCTGCAGCACGCCAGGTTTTCCTGTCCATCACCAACTCCCGGAGCTTACTCAAACTCATGTCCGTCAAGTCAGTGATGCCATCCAACCATGTCATCCTTTGTTGTCCCTTTCTCCTCCTGCCTTCAATCTTTCCCAGCATCAGGGTCTTTTCCAACTTGCCAGTTCTTTGCATCAGGTGTCCAAAGTATTGGAGCTTCAGTTTCAGCATCAGTCTTTCCAATGAATATTCAGGACTGATTTCCTTTGCAATTGATTGGTTTGATCTCCTTGCAGTCCAAGGGATTCTCGAGAGTCTTTTCCACCACCACAGTTCAAAAGCATTAATTCTTCAGTGCTCAGCTTTCTTTATGGCCCAACTCTTATATCCACACATGACTACTGGAAAGACCATAACTTTGACTAGATTGACCTTTGTCGGCTAAGCAATGTCTCTGTTTTTTTAATACACTGTCTAGGTTGCATCACGATATTGTGAAAATTCTCAGTGTTTATCTCTCTTATAAGTTTGAGCCCTCTTTTCATTCACTTTATTGTATAGGAAAAATATAGCTACTGTTAATTCAGGGAAAATTCCAACTGAGATGAATGGTGGCCAATTCTACTGGGAAATCAAGTGATGTTTAGGAGAAAATGAACATATCCTTTTGCTAATCCTCAAGGACCAGAGGAAAACAACGTTAAGTGCACTTACAAAAACAACAGGCTTTACATTTTCTGTAGACAAATTCATGGCAACTCAAGTATTTGATAGATACTTTCTAAGGCAAATGTAAAAGTCATTGTTCTCAATTAACAACAATTGTCTGTAATTAACAGCTGTGTATGATTCAGATCAGTAAACCATTTCTGGAATGCGAAGTGTCAGTCATTCCTGGGATGTTTTTGGTAAGGCAATGAAGAATATATCCCAGTTTATAAGACATCATTTCAGACTTTCCTTCCTTAGGACTTTTCCACATTTTTCCTGCTATTCCCATGGAATTTAGGATAACAAGCTTCATATTCCTTTCTGTCCCTTTCTTTTTAAAGAATTTTAATGTTTTAGATATCTCATTGTTGAATCAGGCTTGTGGTTCATTTAAAGTGAAAATTAACCTATTCAATAAACTATTACTTGCTGGAGGAAGGGGGAATGATTGAGATTGGCCCATATACACTATTTTTCATTGCTCATTATTGCACATCTCAGTTGCATCCAACTCTTTGTGGTCCTTTGGACTGTAGCCTGCCAGGCTCCTTTGTCCATGAAATTTTTCAGGCAAGAAATACAGGAGTGGGTTGCCATTTCCTCCTCCAGGCAAGCTTCCTGACCCAGGGATTAATTCTCTGTCTCTTGCATTGCAGGCAGATTCTTGCAAGCTTGATTATTGCAAGTCCAATACTATTGACCATTATACTTGTGATTTTTCCCCCCTTTTGCAACTTTCTTGTTCAGACACCAAATTCGTAGAGATAATGGTGTTTTCTTGTGCTGCGTTTACTCTGATGTTTACTTTGGCATTAATAATTCTGTCCTACACATATATCATCAGAACAATTTTGAGGATCCCTTCTACCACCCAGAGGACAAAGGCCTTTTCCACATGTTCTTCCACATGATTGCCATCTCCATCTCTTATGGCAGCTGCATTTTCATGTACTTGAATCCAACAGCAAAGGACAGAGTCTCTTTGAGCAAGGGAGTAGCTGTGCTAAATATCTCAATTGCCCCCATGCTAAACCCATTTATCTATACCTTAGGAATCAGCAAGTCAAGCGAGCCTTCATGGACATGGCAAGTAAGAATGTACTTTTCTCAAGAAAATGAAAAAATAAAAGTTCTATTTCATAAATTAGAGACATAATGAAATGCAATTAAATAAAACTCAGAACTTTTCAAAATTCTATTAGTTTTCACATTGTCTCCAGAGTTATTTTTCATTACTCATAATTTCATTGACAACAGCTTCACAAGCATATTGTATACCTTTTTTTCTATTCAAATTCCCATTCTCTCATTCACTTACCTTCCTTTGGACTCAGCTTTTCATTCTGTGCTTCCTGGTTGGTGCCAGTGGTAAAGAGTCTGCCTGCCAATGCAGGAGATGCAAGAGACACAGGTTCGATCCCTGGGTGGGGAAGACACTTTGGAGTAGGAAATGGCAGCACACTCCAGTATTCTTGCCTGGTAAATTCTATGAACAGAGGATCCTGATGGGCTACAGCCCATGCTGTCACAAAGATCTGGCATGATTGTGCAGCTGCACATGTGTGTTCCACTCTGTATCTATTTCCTTCTTTGAAGCTTTTAAAATTCCATTTCTCCCACAATATTTCTTGGGAAATTGAATTCAGACAGAAAGAGGCAGAGCAAGAATGCACAAGAGAGATTTCTTTCTAGAAATTCAGGAAACAGTGAATCATGCAAAACACTATATTTAACTTGCTATACAAGACCATGAGCATAATCTGACCATCTTATTAGAGTATTACATATATTATTCTCTCCATACAATGGCCTACTTTGTAATTATGTAAAAAACAACACAACTAAAAAATTAAAGGAATTATAGTATCTTGAGAAATCAAAATTCTTTTATTACCCAACTTAAAATCTTCTCTGCCATGTAATTTATCAATTTGAGAACAAGCTGGGCTGGAAGAAGCACAAGCTAGTTTCAAGATTGCCGGGAGAAATATCAATAACCTCAGATATGCAGATGACACCACCCTTATGGCAGAAAGTGAAGAAGAACTAAAGAGCCTCTTGATGAAAGTGAAAGAGGAGAGTGAAAAAGTTGGCTTAAAGCTCAACGTTCAGAAAACTAAGATCATGGCATCTGGTCCCATCACTTCATGGGAAATAGATGGGGAAACAGTGGAAACAGTGTCAGACTTTATTTTTTTGGGCTCCAAAATCACTGCTGATGGTGATTGCAGCCATGAAATTAAAAGACACTTACTTCTTGGAAGGAAGGTTATGACCAACCTAGATAGCATATTTAAAAGCAGAGACATTACTTTGCCAACAAAGGTCCGTCTAGTCAAGGCTATGGTTTTTCCAGTGGTCATGTATGGATGTGAGAGTTGGATGATGAAGAAAGCTGAGCACCGAAGAATTGATGCTTTTGAACTATGGTGTTGGAGAAGACTCTTGAGAGTCCCTTGGACTGCAAGGAGATCCAATCAGTCCATCCTAAAGGAGATCAGCCCTGGGTGTTCATTGGAAGCACTGATGTTGAAGCTGAAACTCCAATACTTTGGCCACCTCATGCGAAGAGTTGACTCATTGGAAAAGACCCTAATGCTGGGAAGGATTGGGGGCAGGAGAGAAGGGGACGACAGAGGATGAGATGGTTTGATGGCATCACTAACTCGATGGACATGGGTTTGGGTAAACTCCGAGAGTTGGTGATGGACAGGGAGGCCTGGCGTGCTGCAATTCACGGGGTTGCAAAGAGCCGGACATGACTGAACGACTGAACTGAACTGAAGAATATATACTTTGAAGAAAACTGTGAAATTGTCCCTCTTTTGGGGAACACTTTAAGAAACACATAACCATTTCTAATAAAAGCCTGAGGAATTAAAAATTATTAGAAACCATATATTAGTACATTTGCTATAATCAGTTTTATATTTAAATTAATGCTTGAAGTTAAGCTGTTTTTTTAATTAATCAGTTATATTAGTGGGTATTTTGAGTTAATATCATACATATATAATGCATTCAATTGCCTAATTAATGACAAACTTAATAGGGATAAAGATGCTGACATCGGCAAAATTTCACTGTATATAAATTTGAAATTTTCTTTTGTTAAAAATTTGTATGTTCACTCTGTTTTAAGTATTATAATGTAGCATTACATTTGAAAACATATTGATTAGAATTTAGAAGATGATTATGCAAGATCGTGGAACTCTGGCACTAAGTAGTTGTTTTTTGTTTTTTTTTTGCTTTTCCATGAAGCCAAAATTTTAAATAATACTGAGTGTTACCCAAACTCATCTTACATTTTCTAACCTTTTTTCTAGAAAGACTGTAATTGTAATTCATCGAGCCATTCCTGATATGCATACACTGTACTCAGTTGAAAGTTTAGATCCATACTTGCTGAAAAACAAAGAAAACAACTTTAAACATTACTAAAGAGCTTTTCAGCTTGAAAAGAGTCTTGGAGCTTCTATTTCCTAGCTTCTTGTTGAATCAATAATTTCTATAGTTAATTGGAAATACTTGAAAATGCTGAAGTTTAGAATTGATTGATGATGTGGGTTCTTGATACCTGAATAAAAATATACCATAAACTAGCTAGTTATAGTTCTGGGAATTAAAAGAACTATAAATTTTATTACAAAAGATATGAAGGAGTTTATGTTGATGTTAAATAATGTGGCTCTCTAACTCTACACAAACTCTTTAGTGGTTATTATAAAGGTTTCAATCAGTGTAAACATTTTAATTATCAGTATCAGAAGTCAACAGAATTTGTGTCTAAAGGGCACTGTATTAATAATTTAGAATTTGCAGACCATAGCATCCCTGATAAAACTACTCAATTCTCCCCCTCTGTAATACAAATGCAGCTATAAGCAATGTGTGAATGAAAGGGCTCAGATGTGCCCAATTAAACTTTTAACAGTGGTGGGCCAACTGTGACGCATGGACAACAGTTGGCCCACCTCTGTTTTAGACTTTTCCATAAACACTTGCTAGTATATTATTTCTTATTTAATATAAGTTAATTTGACTAAAATTTGAAAATTCAATAAAAGATTTTCAAATTTAACAGCAAATGTCATTTATTTATTTATTGTTAAAAAGGTGAATGAGGACATCTTATAAAATATTTATGGAAGAAAAGATGAGGCAAACATTTCTAACTCATTTTTGGACATTTATATTGTTTTTGATATCAAAAGATTAAGTGAGAAAGCCACCAGCAATTTGACTCATAAATAAGGAGATAATGTACTAAAAGAAATGATCAAAACCAGTATTTCATGTTACTGGCCTTATCCCAAAGATAATTTATCTTTAGAGAATTTATTTGTGCAATTTGCCTCATCAAAAGACTAAAAATGAAAACCAAAGTTGAAATGAAAATCATATATACGCTGATAAAATGCAGTGACCATTCATGATTTTTTAAAGTCTCTTAGTAAAACAGAATAGAACGTTATTTCAGTAGCATAAGGAACCTGACTAGATCATCACAACTAGATATGCTACATGCTCCTTGTCTGGCTCCAATTTGAACAAGTCAACAAAAAATGATGTTTGAGACAATTGGGTATCTAGGAGTATGTTCCCAGTGGCTCAGTGGCAAAGAATCCTCCTGCCAATGCAGAAGACTCAGGAGATATGGGTTCAGTCCCTGGGTCAGGAAGATCTCCTAGAGGAGGAAATAGCAACCTCCTCCTGTGTTCTTGCCTGGGAAATCCCATAAGCAGAGGAGCCTGGTGGGCTGTAGACCATAGGGTCACAAAGAATCGGACACAACTGAACAAGTGAGCATGAACATGCACAAGTGTGTGCAAGGTGATAAATGATACCAAAGACATTTTGTTAATTTTGCTAGCTTGGAAACTGCATCAGGATTAAGCAAAAAGAAAAAAAAAAAAAAATATATATATATATATATATATTTTAGGAATTCATACTAAAAATATACAGGTAAGAAAAAGTTTGCTATATAAGTTCTAGTTTAACATAAAACAAAATATTTAAAAGCTTTTCAAAAAACAAGTAAAGCAATATAAAATAGCCTTCATATCTATTGAATCTGCTTGATCTGTACTTGAAACTATTTCTCCAGTTCTCTATCCTAGTATATACTTGAAAATATTCATAATTTCAAGCTTACAGCAAACATCATTTTTAATGTTTTAAATAGTAGCTGTAGTCTTGGTAAAATCAGTTATAAGATATGAAGGACCACTATAACTGCTTTATTCAATACTCTGCTGGAGATTCTAACCAGGAAACTAGTTCAACAAAAATTGAAAAATATCAGAAATGAGAAAACAAAATAAACAACCAAAAATCATTCTTTGCAAGTAACATGATTTTCCTTCTAGGACCTTACTGTACTTACACTAAATATTTCTTAAACTGGAAAGTCTCCCTCTCCCAGATAATCACATGGTTAGCACCCACCCCTCCTTCAGATCTCTGTCCAAATATCACCTCAATAAAATCTACCCCATTGACACTATTTAAAATTATACTAGCTCTCCACTTCCAAGGCATTTCAGTTTTCTCTTCCTTTTCAAAACACTAACTATTATTACATTCATGCTTATTGTCTACATTCTCTCACATCCCTCACCCCATGAAAGCAGGGATCTTTGTCCAGTTCATAGATGAGCTGATTCACTCCCAGCAGTGGTGTGCTGGAGCCTGTCTGGACCACATCATGGGACCCAGCTGTGCACAGGTTCTTGAAATCTGCCCCGGTAAGAGACTTGCCTTTATATTTGAAGGGAATGGCAAACCACTCCAGGATTCTTGCCTGGAGAATTCCATGGACAGAGGAGCCTGGTGGGCTACAGTCTGTGGGGTCGCAAAGAGTTGGACATGACTGAGCGACTAACTTTTTTGTATCCAAATAGTGATTCTTTTCATATTTTGCTTCTCAGATTCTTTAACAATCAGTTTTTAAGATTTATTGAGTACTGGAGTTTGATTATACACTAAAATTATTTCAATATATTTATTCATTCAGAAATATTTATTGAGTATCCACCACATGACTGACAGATGTTCTAAATGAGAGAATAGTAAATGTTTAACAACTGCCTCTCAGGGGTGAAGTTGAGGGGCTGATTTGTCGAGTTTGTCAATTTCTATGATGTAAAGTCAAAATTCAAGGGAAATAATCACAGTAACTGTCCTGAAGAAAAGGCCAGAATTTCTGGGGAAAAAGTGTGGACTCTCTAAATACAATAATAAAAGAGTCAAATCTAAATCAAATTTTTGCACACTCAATATGACGTGTTGTTTATGAAGTTACCTCATTTAGCTCAGTCATTTTGCTTTTTGACACTTTCTTTTTTAAAATAATGTTACTTATTTATTTATTTTTGGCTGCACTGGCTTTCTCTAGTTGAGATGGGGGGGCTACTCTCTACTTATGGTGTATGAGCTTCTCGTTGTTTTGGCTTCTCTTCATGTGGAGCATGGGCTGTAGGCGGCAGCGGCAATAGTTGCAGTATGTTGACTCTGTAATTGTGGTTCCTGGGCTCTAGAGCATAGGCTCAGATTTTGTGGCAAACTATCTTAGTTGCTCGATGGCTTGAGGAATCTTCCTGCTTCAGGGATCACGGCCCCGTCTCCAGGATTGGCAAGTGGATTCTTCACCACTGAGCTACTAGGGAAGCGCAAGCACTTTCTTAATGATACTCCCAAAAACGATTCACCTGTGTCTTTTAATAATGCCTCATCAGTCCTCACTTTAACTTTTCACTTTCATGCATTGGAGAAGGAAATGGCAATCCACTCCAGTGTTCTTGCCTGGAGAATTCCAGGGACAGCGGAGCCTGATGGGCTGCCGTCTGTGGGGTCACACAGAGTCAGACACGACTGAAGCGACTTAGCAGCAGCAGCAGCAGCCCTTTGTTTACTTAACAAATTACCGGGAAAAAAACAGGAAAGACAAGGTAAATCCAATTCCCTGTGTATGACATACATGGAGAAGAAATTTCTAAATCTCTTTCTCAAAGCAGCATTTGTAGGAAAATATAAAAGTCTCTGAAGCCTATGGAAAATATTACTTATATTGCGTGGATAAATAATCATAGAATTACAAAATCTTCATTTAAAATCTGTGCATTAATATAAACAAAATGTTTTAATAAGTAGTGCTTTTATTATGTGAAAAGTTGTAAATATAAGAAATATTTGACTAGTCCCCCCAAGTTCAACTGAGTTTGTACACAGAGCTTGGATAAGAGACAAGAATCAATTATGAGTCACAGTATAATGAAATGTGCCCCAATTTTGCAATATCAGGAATGAAGGATATTGTGGGTCAAATATTACCAGTCGAACCACAATGAGAATATATTCCTTGAGAGCAATGACACGGTTAAGTCACCATATTTGTTTTGAGAGTACAATTGAAACCAAATAAATTGCTAAGTCAGCTCACCAACTCTGAAATTATATAATTATTGAAGTGATCAGACCATAAAATTTGAGACTAAATCATCAAGCAAAACCAGGAAGCAAGTAAAATTTGTTATTATTCAGGTTAATGCATATTATTACATCTCATTCATGTGTTTTAAAGTAGTATTTGCATATGGGTTTGTGAATTTTAAAAAGTTTTTGATATTAAAGAGTAAATGGTTTACTAACAAGAAAACTATTCATGGAGTCCTAAAGAAGCAGCATAGCAATAAGTATTGAGTTGTTAATTAATTTTTCCTAATTTAAATGGTTTTCATTTATAGAAATAAAACTATAAAAATGACATTCCTTATTTAAAGAAATATCTGCTTCCCAATAAATCTTTTGCCCATCTACTTATTCATTTGCTAAGGCAAAATTGTAAAACAAAAGAAAATAAGTGTGCATTGTATGAACTAAACTGAGTGTAGGCAATTATTTAATTTGGTAGCAGAAGTTACACTTTCTTGTGCTTTTGGTCTTTTATCAGAAAAGGAAGAAAATAAGGCATTGCATCAACCAAACCTTTGTGAAAGTAAATTAGGAGAGAGTGCCACCAAAATATTCCCATGGTTAAATACCTTTATTCTAAAGTGAGCTATTACTATGCTATGTTGTTGTTGCTCAGGCGGTTAGTTGTGTCTGACTCTTTGCAACCCCATGAACTGCAGCATGCCAGTCATCCCTCTCCCTCACTATTTCCTGGAGTTTGCTCAAACTCACGTCCACTGAATCGATGATGCCATGAAGGCGTCTCATCGTCTTTTGTCCCCTTCACCTCAGCCCTCAATCTTTCCCAGCATCAGGGTCTTTTCCAGTGAGTCAGCTCTTCCAATGAATATTCAGAACTAATTTCATTTAGGATTGACTGGTTTGATCTTCTTGGAGTTCAAGGGGCTCTCAGGAGTCTTCTCCAACACCACAGTTCAAAGGCATCAATTCTTCGGCACTCAGCTTTCTTTATAGTCCAACTCTCACATCCATACATAACTACTGGAAAAACCATAGCTTTGACTAGATGGACCTTTGTTGGCAAAATAATATCTCTGTTTTTTAAAATGTTGTCGAGGTTGGTCATAGCTTTTCTTCCAAGGAGCAAGTATCTTTTAATTTCATGGCTGCAGTCACCATCTGCAATGATTTTGGAGCCCCCCAAAATAAAGTCTGTCATTTTTTCCAGTGTTTCCCCATCTATTTGCCATGGAATGATGGGACTGGATGCCATGATCTTAGCTTTCTGAATGTTGCATTTTAAGCCAACTTTTTCACTCTCTTCCTCTTTCACTTTTGTCAAGAGGCTCTTTAGTTCTTATTCACTTTCTGCCATAAGGGTGGTCTCATCTGCATATCTGAGTTTATCGATATTTCTGCCTTCAATCTTGATTCCAGCCTGTGCTTCATCTAGCCTGGCATTTTGCAAGATGTACTCTGCAAATAAGTTAAATAAGTGGGATGACAATAAGCAGCCTTGAGGTACTCCTTCCTCGATTTGGAACCATTCTTCTGTTCCATGTACAGTTCTAACTGTTGCTTCTTGACCTGCATACAGATTTCTCAGGAAGCAGGTCAGGTGGTCTGGTATTCCCATCTCTTTAAAAATTTTCCACAGTTTGTTGTGATCCACATGGACTGTCCATGGAGTCGTAAAAACTCAGACTAGATTGAGTAACTAACACACACACACACACAAACATGAAGGGTGATAATATACAGCCTTGAAGTACTCCTTTTCCAATTTTGAAACAGTCCATTGTTCCGTGTCCAGTCCTAACTGCTGCTTCTTGTCCTGCATATTTCTCAGGAGGCAGGTTATATTGTCTGGTATTCCCATCTCTTTAAGAATTTCTCACAGTTTTACTACGTCCACTAGTCGTTTAAACTAGTGAAAGTCATCTAAACAAGGTGGGCCTCAGTTATGCAAAATATAAAATGTGGAAGTAGGCATACATAAACTCTGTATGCTTTCAAACTCTATTTAGATTATCTGCAAACTATACTGGTTTTTATAATACTGAGGAAAGGAAGAGAACCAATTAAAATATTTCTGCACTTTTTACAAAGGAACGTAAATATTTTAAAGAATACTTTGAAACAATTAAAAATTATTAGAGAAAATAGCCCTATTTAAGTGTTATCCTAAAAGTTTTATTTTATCCACAGTCTAAGATATATTTTTGAAGAAGAAATAATGATATTGAACTTCAGATAATATTCCTTACTGGAATGAAAAGTTGAATGGAAATTGGAGAGAGTTCTGTAGGTGAACATGTTTTTAAATTTCGTTCATTATAATCATGAAGGATACTTTTAAAGCTTTTTATTCTATCCTCAAATGTATTTTGATTTTTTATTTCTTACAGGGAACACATCCATTTTCTGTATGAAAAGGGGGAAAGGATCAGCAATGAAAAACCACACAAGACCCACAGAATTCATTCTTCTGGGGCTATCAGATGACCCAGAGCTTCAGACTGTGACTTTTCTCTTTTTAATCATCACATATATATTAAGTGTCACTGGAAATTTGACCATCATCATTCTCACCTTGGTGGACTCCCATCTACAGACACCTATGTATTTTTTCCTCAGGAACTTCTCTATATTAGAAATTTCCTTTACAACTGTCTGTATTCCTAGATTTCTGGGTACAATTATCACCAGGGACAAAACGATTTCATACAACAATTGTACAGCTCAGTTGTTCTTCTTCATCTTCTTGGGTATCACTGAATTTTATCTTCTAACTGCCATGTCCTATGATCGCTATGTAGCTATCTGCAAACCCCTGCATTACACAACCATCATGAACAACAGAGTCTGTGTATTGCTTGTCTTTTGTGCTTGGCTGGCAGGTTTCTTAAACATCTTCCCACCTGTTATTCTTTTTCTCCAGTTAGATTACTGTGGTTCTAATATCATTGATCACTTTGCTTGTGACTATTTCCCCCTCTTGCAACTATCCTGCTCAGACACATGGCTCCTTGAAGTGATTGGTTTTTACTCTGCAATAGAGATTCTGCTTTTCACTTTGGCATTAATAATTCTATCCTACATGTTCATCATCAAGACAATTCTGAGACTGCCTTCTGCCAGTCAGAGAAAAAAGGCATTTTCTACCTGCTCGTCTCACATGATTGTCATTTCCATCTCTTATGGAAGCTGTATATTCATGTATACCAACCCATCGGCAAAAGAAAAGGCATCCTTGAACAAAGGAGCATCTATTCTGAATGCTTCTGTTCCTCCTATGATGAATCCATTTATATATTCACTGAGGAACCAGCAAGTGAAGCAAGCCTTTAAGGATACCATCCAAAAGGTTTTCTTTTTCTCCAGTAAATGCAAGTGATTATATCATTAAAAGAGTAAAGTTTTTGTCAATTCTTTCTGTTACTCATAATCTGTCAAAACTCTTTCAGTACAGTTGTATGAGTCCTTTTCATCTGTTCCCATGTTAAAAAATTCCCCACATTGAACCTAGTTAATGGGATAAAGTTGAATATTGCTTCAGAATTTTCTATAAATTTTTTTATTCAAATATATTTGGATGAAGTAAAAACACAGGTAGGTGTTACAATTTTATAGGCCAGTTAGTTTGAAAAGAATGTCAGAATTGATGTGGATTTCTGAAATTTTCATTTTACCAGGTAATAGAAATGACATTATTAGGAAATTTTTATTCTATTTGGAATTTTCACAAAATCAAACAATGACAATCACTAGAGGGTTGGAAATAAAATATAAATATCTACTTAAATATTTTTAAAGTTAGAAACTAAAGTATATTTTGACTCTTTATACTATTATAATACTTTTATAATAATGAGGAGAGAGAAGAAAGAGGAGGGTAGAGATAATATTTTTTCAGCAATTACTATATTCCAGGCCTATTCTAATTACTTTCTTCATATTTGCTCATTGAATCTTGTCAACAACTTTATTTCATTTTCAGTCACTCATTAGTATCCAACTCTTTGTGGTCTCATGGACTGCAGCACACCAGGTTCTCCTGTCCTTCACTAGCTCCCTGTGTTTGCTCAGACTCATGTCCATGATCTAGTGATGCCATCCAACCATCTCATCCTCTGTTGCCCCCTTCCCTTCCTCCCTTCAATTTTTCCCAGCCTCAGGGTCTTTTCCAGTGAGTGTGTTCTTCACATCAGTTGGCCAAAGTATTGGAGCTTCAGCTTCAGCATCAATCCTTCCAATGAATATTCAGAGTTGATTTTCTGTAGGATTGACTGGTTTGATATTGCAGCCCAAAGGACTCTCCAGAGTCTTCTCTAGCAGCATAGTTTAAAAGTATCAATTCTTGTGTGCTCAGTCTTTCTTATTGTCCAACTCTCACATCCCTACATGACAACTGAAAAACCCATAGCTTTGACTATACGGATCATTGTTGGCAAAGTAACATCTCTGCTTTTTAATACACTGTCTTGGTTCATCATAGCTTTTCTTAAACAACTTTCTGAGGTAACTGTTATTGTTTTTCTCTTGAAGAAATTTTTACCTTATCTTTTCCTCTGGAAATGTTTTATATGATTATTCTTATTTCACAGTCATGATGAAAAGGTAAAATTGGAGTTAATTTTAATTGACAATAGAGAAGAACAAAAAAGAAAAGGGATCCAGATTGGAAAAGAAGTAAAACTCTCACTGGAGACAATATGATACTATACAAAGAAAACCCTAAAAATACTATCAAAAAATGACTAGATTAATCAGTTAATTTAGTAAGTTTGCAGGATACAAAATCAATACACAGAAATCCATTGAATTTCAATACACTAGCAATGAAAATCTGAAAGAGAAAATAAAGAATCAACTCCATTCACCAAGGCAACAAAAAGAATAAAATATCTAGGAATAAATGCACAAAAGAGTTGTAAAGAAAACTATAAGACATTGATGAAAGAAGTAAAAGATGACATAAACAGATGGAGAGACATACCAATTCTTGAACTGGAAGAATCAGTGAAACAAAATAGAAAGCCCAGAGATTAAACCCAAGTGCTTTTGGGCACCTTATCTTCGACAAAGGAGGCAAGAATATGAGACAGAGGAAAGACAGTCTCTTCAATAAGTGGTGCAGGGAAAACTTAACAGCTTTGTGTAAAAGAATAAAATTAGAACACTTCCTAACACCATTCACAAAGATAAACTGAAAATGGATTAAAGACCTCCACCTCTTTGCTGCTGCTGCTGCTGCTGCTAAGTCGCTTCAGTCGTGTCCGACTCTGTGCAACCCCACAGAGTCGCACAGAGCCCACCAGGCTCCCCCAACTCTTTACATAATTGGAAATAAAAACAAGTGGGACCTAATTATACTTAAAAGCTTTTGCACAGCAAAGGAAATCATAAACAAGATGACAAGACAACCCTCAGAATGGGAGAAAATATTTGCAAATGAAGCAACTGACAAAGGATTAATCTCTAAAATATACAAGCAACTCATGCAGTTCAATAATAAAAGAAGAAATCATTGACACAATAGGCAGAAGACCTAAATGTATTGCTATTTCTCCAAAGAAGATATAAAGATGGTTAATAAACATATGAAAAAATACTCAACTTCACTTGTCAAAACTACAATGAGGTAAAACCTCACATCGGTCAAGATGGCCATCATCAAACAAATGCTGGAGAGGATGTGAAGAAATGGGAATCCTCTTGCACAGTTGGTGGGAATGTGAATTTATAGAGCCACTATGAAGAATAGTATGGTGATTTCTTTAAAAAATAGGAATAAAACTTCCATATGACCCAGCAATCTCACTACCGGTCATATATTCAGAAAAATCGCAATTCTAAAAGACACAGGTACCCCAATGTTCATTGCAGCACCATTCACAATAACCAGGACATGGGAGCAACCTTGATGTCCATCGACAGATGAGTAGATAAAGAAGTTGTGGTAAGCACATGGACAGTGGAGCTGTCAGGCTATAGTCCACAGGGTCACAAAGAGTTGGCCATGACTGAGCACACATGCACAACCATATGCTGGGTTATAAACTGGTTCATAACAATCCAAGCATCCACATAAAGGAACAAATTGGAATCAGATATAGTGAGGTAGATAAACCTAGAGCCTGTTGTACATGGTGAAGTAAATCCGAAAGAGAAAAACAAATATTGTATATTAACACATATATATGGAATCTAGAAAAATGGTACTGATGAACCTACTTTCAGGGCAGCAGTTAGAGACACAGACATAGAGAAGAGACCTGTGAACATAGCAGGTTGGGGGTTGGGAGAGGGTAGGACAAATTGAGAGAATAGCACTGAAACTCATACATTAAAATACGTAAAACAGATAGCCAAGGAGGAGTTGCTGTACAGCACCGTGAGCTTAACCCAGGCCTCTATGACAACCTAGAGAGGTGGGCTGGGGTAGGAGGTGGGAGTGAAGTTCAAAAAGGAGGGGACATAGTATACTTATGACGGACTCATGTTAACATATGGCATAAACCAACACAACATTGTAAAGAAATTATCCAACAATTAAAAAAAATTGAAAAATTGTGTTTAACATGATTTAATATTTCCTGAATTTCTAGAAAGAGTGTTTCCTGTCAAAATCAAAAGACAGGTCTCTCTCAGGTGCTGCTGCTCTGCCTCCTTCTGTCTGTCCTTAATTTTCTAAGAAATATTGTGAAAACATGAAATTAAAAAACATTTCAAAGAGGGAAATGAGGTCAGTTCCAAAGTTGAGTGGAATGATGAGCCCGAGGGAAGGGCAGTACATGAGAGAATGATGAGAATTTGAATGGCAAAAAATGTATATACTATATTTGGTAGTTCAGTTCAGTTCATTCGTTCAGTCATGTTCAACTCTTTGCAACCCCATGGACTGCAGCACGCCAGGCTTCCCAGTCTATCACCAACTCCTGGAGCTTGCTCAAGCTCATGTGCATTGAGTCGGTGATGCCATCCAACCATCTCATCCTCTGTCATCCCCTTCTCCTCCTGCCTTCAATCTTTGCCAGCATCAAGGTCTTTTCCAGTGAGTCAGTTTTTTGCATCAAGTGACCAAAGTATTGGAGCTTCAGCTTCAGCTTCAGTGTTAGCCCTTCCAATGAATATTCAGAATTGATTTTCTTTGGGATTGACTGGTTTGATCTCATTGCAGCCTAAGGGACTCTCAATAGTCTTCTCCAACACCACAGTTCAAGAGCATCCATTCTTTGGCGCTCAATATTCTTTATGGTCCAACTCTCACACTCATACATGACTACTGAAAAAATCATAGCTTTAACTAGATGCATCTTTGTTGAACAAAGTAATGTCTGCTTTTTAATATGCTGTCTAGTTTGGTCATAGCTTTTCTTCCAAGTTGCAAGTGTCTTTTAATTTCATGGCTGCAGTCACCATCTGCAATGATTTTGGAGCCCAAGAAATTAAAGTTTGTCACTGTTTCCATTGTTTCCCCATGTATTTGCCATGAAGTGAGGGAATCGGATGCCATGATCTTAGTTTTTTGAATGCTGAGTTTCAAGCCAGCCTTTTCACTCTCCTCTTTCACTTTCATCAAGAAGCTCTTTAGTTCCTCTTCACTTTCTGCCCAAAGGATTGTGTCATCTGCTTATCTAGGTTATTGATATTTCTCTCAGCAATCTTAATTCCAGCTTGTGCTTCATCCAGCCTGGCATTTCACATGATGTACACCGCATATAAGTTAAATGAGCAGGGTGACAATATACGGCCTTAGCGTACTCCTTTCCCAATTTCGTAACAGTCCATTGTTCCATGTCCAGTTCTAACTGTTGAATCTGGAATGGCATACAGATTTCTCAAGATGTAGGTAAGGTGGTCTGGTATTCCCATCTCTGTAAGAATTTTCCACAGTTTGTTGTGATCCACACAGTCAAAGACTTTGGCATAGTCAATAAAGCAGAAGTAGATGTTTTTCTGGAACTTTCTTGCCTTTTCCATGGTCCAAAGGATGTTGGCAATTTGATCTCTGGTTCCTTGGCCTTTTCTAAATCCAGTTCTAACATCTGGAATTCTCGGTTAATGTACTGTTGAAGCCTCACTCGGAGAATTTGACCATTACTTTGCTAGAGTGTGAGATAAGTGCAATTGTGTGGCAGTTTGAACATTCTTCATGGTGGAGAGTTCTGACAAAACGTGGCCCCCTGGAGAAGGGAATGGCAAACCACTTTAGTACTCTTGCCTTGAGAACCCCAGGAACAGTATGAACATGCAAAAAGATATGACACTGAAAGATGAACTCCCCAGGTAGGTAGGTGCCCAATATGCTACTGGACAAGAGTGGGGAAATAACTCCAGAAAGAATGAATAGATGGAGCCAAAGTGAAAACAATGCCCAGTTTGGATGTGACTAGTGATGTAAGTAAAGTCTGATGCTGTAAAGAATAATATTGCATAGGAACCTGGAATGTTAGGTCCATGAATTAAGGTAAATCAGGAGTGATCAAATAGGAGATGGCAAGAGTGAACATCAACATTTTAGAATCAGTGAACTAAAATGGACTGGAATGGGCGAATATAACTCAGAGGACTTTTATAGCTACTACTGTGGGTAAGAATCCCTTAGAAGAAACGGAGTAGCCCCCATAGTCAACAAAGAAGTCTGAAATGCAGTACTTGGGTACAATCTTAAAAATGACAGAATGATCTCTGTTCGTTTCCAAGGCAAACCATTCAATATCACAGTAATCCAAGTCTATGCCCCGAGCAGTAATGCTGAAGAAGCTGAACTTGAATGGCTCTATGAAGACCTACAACACTTTCTAGAACTAACATAAACATATTCATAAAATATGTCCTTTTCATCATAGGGGATTGGAATGGAAAAGTAGGAAGTCAAGAAGTAAGTGGAATAACAGGCAAATTTGGAGTATAGAATGAAGCAGGGCAAAGACTAATAGAGTTTTGCCAAGAGGACACACTGGTCATAGCAAACACTCTCTTCCAACAACACAAGAGAAGACCCTACACATGGACCTCTCCAGATGGTCAATACTAAAATCAGATTGATTATATTCTTTGCAGCTGAAGATGGGGAAGTTCTATGAAGTCAGCAAAAACAAGACTGGAAGCTGACTATGGCTCAGATTGTGAACTCCTTATTGCCAAATTCAGACTTAAATTGAAGAAAGTAGGGGAAATCACTAGACCATTCAGGTATGACCTAAATCAAATCCTTTATGAATATGCAGTGGAAGTGACAAATAGATTCAAAGGATTAGATCTGATAGAGTTCCTGAAGAACTATGGACAGAGGTTAATGACATTGTACAGGAGGTAGTGACCAAGACCATCCCCAAGAAAAAGAAATGCAAAAAGGCAAAATGGTTGCCTGAGGAGGTCTTACAAATAGCTGAGAAAAGTAGAGAAGTGAAAGGCAAAGGAGAAAAGGAAAGATATAACCATTTGAATGCAGAGTTCCCAAGAATAGCAAGGAGAGGTAAGAAAGCCTTCCTCAGTGAACAATGCAAGGAAATTGAGGAAAACAATAGAATGGGAAAGACTAGATATCTCTTCAAGAAAATTAGAGATGCCAAGGGAACATTTCATGCAAAGATGGGCACAATAAAGGACAGAAATGGTATGGACCTAACAGAAGCAGAAGATATTAAGAAAAGGTGGCAAGAATACACAGAAGAACTATACAAAAAAGATCTTAATGACCATGATGGTGTGATCAATCACCTAGAGCCAGACATCCTGGAGTCTGAAGTCAGGTGAGCCTTAGGAAGCATCACTATGAACAAAACTAGTGGAGGTGATGGAAATCCAGTTGAGTTCTTTCAATTCCTAAAAGATGATGCTGTTAAAATGCTGCACTCAATATTTCAGCAAATAAAAATTCAGCAGTGCAGTGGCCACAGGACTGGAAATGGTCAGTTTTCATTCCAATCCCAAAGAAAGGAAATGTCAAAGAACGTTCAAACCACTGCATAACTGCACTCATATTTGGTAAGATGCTGGCAATAAAAGTATGAGCACTGAAAAATACTTCCAGGGAGACTATGTGAAAATTAATAGACTGAAAGCCCTGGTTTTTATTTGATTGTTCATTGTTACACCTCTAATTTATAAAACAAGGCTTTTATTTTTTCATTTCCTTGAGAAGAGTAGAGTCTTCCTGGCCATGTCCATGAAGGCTCACTTGATTTTCAGATTCCTTAGGGTATAAATAAAGGGGTTCAGCATGGGGATTACTGAGGTGTTTAGCACAGCCACTCTCTTGCTCAAAGACAACCTGTCCTTTGCTGATGGATTCATGTACATGAAAATGTAGCTGCCATAAGAGTTGGAGATGACAATTTATGGGAAGAATACATGGAAAAGGCCCTTGTCCTCTGAGTGGTGGAAGAGATCCTCAAAATTGTTCTGATGATATATGGATAGGACAGAATTATTAATACCAAAGCGAACATTAGGGTAAACACAGCAATGGAAAAGCCCATCGTCTATAGCAATTTGGTGTCTGAACAAGAAATGTGTGAAAGGGGAAATAATCACAAGTAAAATGATCAATAGCAGAATCAAGTTGTCTGAACAGCATGAGTGATGAGAAAATGATTAAGGATGAAGCCAGCCAAGAAGCCAAGACAAGCATTGTGCAGACTCTATGATTCATGATGGTCATGTAATGCAGCTGTTTGCAGACGGCAATGTAATGATCATAGGACTTGGCAGCCAGTAGGCAAAACTCAGTGACTCCCAAGAGAATGAATAAAAAAAAAAAAAATAACTGAGCCATACAATCAGTAAAAGAGAAGGTTTTATCTCCTGTAATAATGGTGGCAAGGAACTTGGGTATAGTGACAGTTGTGGATCACACCTCTAATATGGAGAAATTTCTGAGGAAGAAATACATGAGGGTTTGGAGGTGGGCATCCAGCAGGGTTAGGGTGATAATGGTCAAGTTCTCAGTGATGCTGAGCATGTAGATGGTGAGTAGAAAGACACAGCTCACAACATGAAGTTGTGGGTCATCTGACAGTCCCAGGAGGACAAACTCTCTTATTTCTACTAGGTAGTTTCTCCTTTTCTTCTTCTTTTGAGTATCCTTCAGTGTAAAACACAGAGAGACTTAAAGAAAAGGGAATTATTCACAGATAGCACTGGAATTTATTTCTGGAAGGGCTATGCCATACTAATATAACTTGGGAGATCTTTTAAACAACTTATCTTTAAAGATTTTTTTTTTTTTTACTATATGCCAGTGTGTGTGTTTTTCATAGACTATTTCTTTTAAAATAACTATTTCACTGATTGAAATGGGGTTAAAAATATGCTTAAAATTTTTATCCAAATCACATACTCTAAATCCAAACAACAAGAATTTTAACCTAGGCTTTTCTATGTGTTTTAAATACTGGAATAGAAATGTTGTTGATTGTTTTAAATATTTTCCTAAAATATTTCTTTCCCAATGGGAAACTCCTCATCTTTTCTTCAAATTCAGTTAGATTACATTATTTCCTAATATTTTACCTGGTTTCTTATATTATTATTTTGCTAGTTAATTTAGAAAATCCAAATATGTCAGGGAAAAAGTCACTCAAATGAAAATCATTGGACTTAAATCTTCAACAATATGAAAGACTTCTAAGTTCTCACTCTGACTCACATACACCTTCCTAACTTCTGACTCCTTATCTGAATAACATCTAATGGATTCCCTATTGTGACCACCTCAAGTATTGGAGCCAGGGTTTCTGAACTCTGGAATCTAATGCCTGATGATTTGATGTGACAAAGATGTAATAATAATAGAAATAAAGTGCACAATACACACACCCCACTCCAGTACTCTTGCCTGCAAAATCCCATGGACAGAAGAGCCTGGTAGGCTGCAGTCCATGGGGTCGCAAAGAGTCAGACACGACTGAGCGACTTCACTTTCACTTTTCACTTTCATGCATTGGAGAAGGAAATGGCAACTTACTCCAGTGTTCTTGCCTGGAGAATCCCAGGGACAGCGGAGCCTGGTGGGCTTCCGTCTATGGGGTCGCACAGAGTCGGACACGACTGAAGCGACGCAGCAGCAGCACAATACACAAAATGAGCTTGAACCGTCCTGTAACTAGCCTCCACCCAGGTCCTTGGAAAAGCTGTCATCTACTAAACTGATCCCTAGTACAAAAAGTTGGGGAATTTCTGTAGAGAGTCCAGGGTACAGAGGAGGCAGAGTGGATTTTTCATAGACTGGATCTGTGTCATTGGCTAAGGAAACTAAATTGTATGAATATCTAAAATCAAACATAAAACAGTATCTTCCAGAGAACCTTTTTTTGTTCAAAATCTCTGCCATCTAAATATTATTATTCTCTCTACATGTGTGTGTATATTCTGCTTTTTATTCTATGTTGTATTTTTATATTTTCCTTTTTTCTACATTGATATTTGTCAGGATACATTTAACAGG
Organism: Giraffa tippelskirchi; assembly: GCF_054371585.1. Taxonomy (NCBI): domain Eukaryota; kingdom Metazoa; phylum Chordata; class Mammalia; order Artiodactyla; family Giraffidae; genus Giraffa; species Giraffa tippelskirchi. Next base: position 157,229,292 of record NC_137278.1, read on the forward strand.
AGGCTTCCTGTATGCTGTTTTCAGTCTTGCATGAATTCTATGTTCCTTAACAGCACCTGAATACAGGTGCCAGAGAGCTGGCAAGCCGGCTTTCCGGGATAATAGAAATTCATGTATCTCATTCGTATGGAAATTACATACGGTGAACAGCAGCCATTTACAACTCTTCCCTTCCTATATGTAAAGTAACTTTTACAACCCCCTCTATTGAGACTTATTCTAGCCTCTGGCTTTCTGGATGACTTGTTAGATTTTTGATCCCTGTCTCTGCTAAAAAGGGCTATCTTGTAGGAGAGTATATATATGCCTACAATAAGTTAAATAAACACCTTTGTTCCATCAGAGCACTGGTGTCCATCTCTCTCTCTTTCTCTCTCTCTCTCACTCTCTCTCTCCCCACCCTGCCTCTCTCTCCTCTGTCACCTTCATGCGGCTCAGCCTCTTTTTTTCTTTCTTTCACTTTTTTATCGGTCGACTCTGTACCCCCAAGTTCCGGTCCATTAAAGGACCGCAACAGATATTCACTTAGTAAAATCTCTATTGTGTCAGTATATTGGTATAATTCATTAAGTAACAATGAAAATTTTACTTTGTCTTGCTGTTTAACAGTAATAATAATAACAATGCATTTATTTTAGAAGGTCAATAAATTGACCCAGTTCTTTTCAAGATCACCCATTCTGTGAATTCTCTTTGAATGGTAAAACTTACATTTCAGTATCAGGAGAGAACTTTCTGCAATAGAATATTTAATTTCAAGATATAGGTTTATTGATTTGTTGTATGTGCATGCTTAGTTGCTCAGTTCTGTCCAGCTCTTTGCAAACCTATGGACTATATCCCATCAGGCTCCTTTATTCATGAGATTCTCCAGGCAAGAATACTGGAGTGAGTATCCATTCCCTTCTCCAGGGGATCTTCCTGACCCAGGGATCTAACCTGGGTCTCCTGCATTGCCAACAGATTCTTTACCATTTGAGCCACCAGGGAAGCCTTTTTTTTTTTTTTTAGTATGTAATGCATTATAATATTGTGAAAATTCTCAGTGTTATTTTCTTCTACAAGCCTGAGCCCTCTTTTCATTCACTTTACTGTATAAGAAAACTATAGCTACTGTTGATTTAGGGAAAATTCCAGCTAAGATGAATGGTGGCCAATTCTACTGGGAAATCATGTGATGTTTAGGAGAAAATGAGCATATCCTTTTGCTAATACTCAAAGATCAGAGGAAAACAATATCTTGAAACTTACAAAAACAACAGGCTTTACATTTTCTGTAGACAAATTCATGGCAACTCAAGCATTTGATAAATATTTACTAATGCAAGTGTAAAAGTCATTGTTCTCAATTAACAACAATCTTCTCTAATTGACAGCTGTACATGACTCTGATCCTTAAACCATTTCGGAATGTGAAGTGTCAACCATTCCTGGGATGCTTTTGGTAAAGCAATGAAGAATATACCCAAGTCTTTAAGACCTCATTTCAGACTGATCCTTCCTTAGGACTTACCTACACTTTCTGCTATTCCCATGGAATTTAGGATAACAAGCTTCATATTCCCTTCTCTCCCTTAAGAATTCTAATGTCTTATATATCTCATGTTGAATCAGGCTTGTGGTCCATTTAGAATGAAAATTAACCTATCCAATAAACTACTGCTTGCCAGAGGAAGGGGGGATGATTGGGACTGGCATATATACACTATTGATCATTGTTCGTTATTACTCATCTCAGTTGCATCCAACTCTTTATGGTCCTTTGGACTGTAGCCTGCTAAGCTCATCTGTCCATGAGATTTTTCAGGCAAGAAATACAGAGTGGGTTGCCATTTCCTCCTCCAGGCAATCTTCCTGACCCAGGGATTGAATCTGTGTCTCCTGTGTCTCCTGCACTGCAGGCAGATTCTTTATCCACTGGGCCATTGGGGAAGCCATACACTATTGTTGAGTAATTATTATAAATTACTCATAAATCTAATTATTTTCACATAGTATCTAGAGCTGTTTTTCATTTCTCATACTTTTATTGACAGCTATTGCCAAGGATATTAGATACATTTTTTTTCCATTCAAATTCTTATCCTTCTCTCATCTACTTCCCTTCCTTCAGGCTAGTCCTTCCACTCTATAACCATGAACTGACCTCATAATTCTTCTTTGAAATGTTTTTAATTCCATGTTTTTTGACATTATTTCTTAAAAAACTAAAGACAGAAGAGGCAGAGCAAGAGCACATAAGAGAGACCTGTGCTTTATGATTTCACCAGAAAACACTCTTTCTAGAATTTCAGGAAATAGTAAATCATGTAAAACACTATTTTTAATTTACTCTATAATGGTCATATGCATAATCTGTTCATCTTATTAGACTATTAACATATACTCTCCTCTGCATATTGTGGCCTACCTAGTAGTTACGTGAAAACAGTACAACTGAAAACACAATGTAATTATATTTTCTGAGAACGCAAAAAACTTTTCTCATTACTCAGCTTAAATCTTCTGTGCCATATAATTTATCAGTATGAATATACACATGTAGAAAAACTGTGAAATACCCACCTTTTGGGAAATATTTAATTAACTTATATGCTGTAACAATTCTTAAAGAAAGGTTGAAGAATGAAATATTACCAGATACCACATATGACTACATTTTTTGTGGCCAGTTGTATATTTAAATAAATGATTGATGTTAAGCTGATCTTTTCAATAATCAATAACTAAGAGTTTTTGTAACTTTCGTATATTTGTGGCTATTTTGAGGTAAAATCTTATAGATACAATTCATTCAATAATCTGCTTAAATGACAAACCTAATTAGTAGGGATAAATAAGTTCACATTGGCAAAGTTAATTGAGATTAAAAAAATTGTAAGTTCACTGTATTTTAAGCATTAGAAAATTTCATTGCTTTGGAAAATGTATTGATTAAAATTTATAAAATGTTCATACAAGATCATGCTATTCTGACACTGACATTTTATTTTATTTTTTTATGTTTTCCATGAAATCAAAACTTGAAATAATAATGAGGGATACTCAAACTCATCCTACATTTTTAAAACATTTATCCAGAAAGAGTACAATTGTAATTCACTGAGCCAATTCTTCCTGATATTCATGTACTATTATCAATTGAGAGACTCAGTCCAAAATTTACTAAAAAACAAATAAAACAACTTATTAAAAAAATACTGAGGAGATTTCAACTTTGTAGGAAAGTTGTGGAATTACTATTTCCTCCCCTCATGCTGAAACATTTATGATTTCCTAGCTTAATTGGAAATATTTGAAGATTTTGAAGTTTAGACTTGACTGATGATTGTGAGTTCTTGATACCATAAACTGTATTCTGGGAATTAAAAGAACTGTAAATGAATTACAAAAGAGGAGTTTATGCTGATATTATCAGATAATGTAGCTCTCTACATAACTCTGTACAAACTCCTTAGTGGTTAGTATAAATGTTTGCAATCTGCATGAAAACTTTGATTATCAATACCAGAGGTAAACATAATTTTTCTGTAAAAGAGTAATATATTAATAATTTAGAATTTGCATACCATAGTGTCCCTGTTGAAACTATTCAACTCTCCATCTTTGTAATACAAATACTGCTATAAGCATTGTGTGAATGAAAGAGCTCAGGCGTGTCCAATACAACTTTTAACAAAAATAGGAACTGGGCCAAATTTGGCCCATAAACCTTAGTTTACCCACCCCTGTTTTAGACTTTTCCCATAAACACTAACCATTGCTATTTTTTTTACTTAATATGGGCTAACTTGATTGAAATGTGAAAATTCGATAATGTAAGATATAAATTTAACTCCAGCTCTTTTTATTATGAAGGTAAATTAGCATAATCTTATAAAGTATTTCCAGAGGAAAAGATGAGGCAAACATTTCTAACTCAGTTTTGGAGATTTTTGTTCTTGATATCAAAACATAATGTAAAAAATTAAATATCATCAGCAATTTGAGCCTTAAATTAAAAGATAAAGTACTAAAAGTATCAAAACTAGTATTTCATGTTACATATGATTTTATCCCAAAGGTAATTTATCTTTAGAAAGTTTATTTGTGGCATCAGTTACATTAAAGGATTAAAGATGAAAATCAAAGGTTGAAAAAAGAAAATCACATATACTTGAACAAAATGCAATGCCCAGTCATGATTCTTAACAGTCTCTTAGTAAAATACAACAGAATATTTTTTTTCAGTAGCATAAATAACCTGACTAGATCATCACAACTAGATATGCTATATGTTCCTTGTTTGACTCAATTTGAACCCAAGTTAATGCAAAATGGTATTTTGGGACAACTGGGTACCTCTGAATATTGCAAGATGAGAAATAATACCAAAGACCTTTGGTTAATTTTACTAGCTTGAAAACTGCATCATAGTTAAGCAAAAATCAAACATGTGTTTTAGGAATTCACACTGAAAATATGCAGGGATGAAAAAGTACTCTATTTCAGTTCTGGTTTAAAATATATCAATAAAATTCTTTTAAAAGTTTTAAAAAGACAGTTAATGCAAATATTTAAAAAGTCCTCATATTTATTGAATCTGCTTGATCTGTAAATGAAACTTAATTCTCCAGTTCTCTATCCTCGTGTATATTTGAAAATATTCATAAGTTAAGGATGATAGCAAACAATTTTAATGTTTTAAACAGTAGCCAAGTCTTGAGAAAATCAGTTATAAAATGAGAACTATCACCATAACTCCTTTCATTTAGTATTCTGCTAGAAGTTCTATCCATGGAACTATCATAAGAAAAATAAATACATATAAAGGTATTGGAAAGGAGGAAACAAATATGCCATTCTTTGCAAATAACATGATTTTCCTCCTAGGGCCTTAGTGTTTTATACTAAGTGTTTCTTTTACTGGAAAGTCTCCTCTCCCAGATATTTGCATGGTTAGCACCCTCCACTCCTTTAGGTCTCTGTTCAAATGTCACCTCAATGACAAACATTCACCCCAATGACACTTTTTTAATATTACAGTATCTCCCCACTTCCAAGATTTTTCAGTTTTCCTTTACAAGCTACTCATTAACATATGAAATACTATATATATAGTTTACTAGTCAACTATATTCAAGTTTATTGTCTATATTATCTTGCATCCCTCACCCCATGAAAGCAGGGATCTTTATCTACTTTGTAGATGAACTGATGCAGTCCCAGCAGTGGTGTGCTGGAGCTTGCCTGGACCACATCCCGGGAGCCAATGGTTGCAAGTCTGTTCTCACCTCTGAGTTCACTAAGGGTACACTGATAGTTTGAAATCTGCCATGGTGAGAGACTTCACCTTCATTTGTGCATCCAACTAGTGATTTTTTTCATATTTTCTTTCTCAAATTCTTCAACAATAATACATGTTGCTATCAGTTGTTGAGGTTCTGTTGATTAACAGGGATTGACTCTGCACATAAATTATTTAAATCTGTTTATTTATTTAAAAATATTTATTGAGTATCCACTGCACGGCTGACAGATGTTCTAAATGAGAAGGATTAACGACTTCTGGTAAATGTTTAACAACTGCCTCTCTGGAGTTGTACAAACACATATCTATTATTTAGAGACTCTCTGTTTCTGTGATGTAAACTCAAAATTCAAGGGATAGAAGCACACTGACTCTCTTAAGGGTAAGTCCAGAAGTTCTGGGAGAAAAAAGTGGACTCCTTAAACATAATCATACAAGAGTTAAATCTAAATTAAATTTTCATGTACTCAATATCAAATGCTGTTTCTGACATTGCCTCATGTGTCTCAGTCATTTTGCCTTTTTACACTTTCCTATCCATATTTACAAAACTGATTCACCTGTATCTTTTAATGATGCCTCATTGGCCCTCTTTTTACTTAGATTCCCCTGGGCTAACAGGAGACAGATAAAATAAATCCAGTTCCATGTGTATGACATATGTAGAGAAGAACATTCCTATTTTCTGTTTTTCAAAGCACCATTTGTAGAAAAATGTTAGGCTCTGAAGCCTAAGGAAAATGTTACTTAAGTTGTATAGATAGATTATCATAGAATTACAAAATATTCATTTAAAATCTTTTTTTTCTTTTTTATTATTATTTTTATTTGTTTTGCCATTGCATTAATACAAACAAAATGTCTTAGTAAGTAGTGTTTCATATTATATGAAAATGAGCAAGTGTAAGAAGTACTTTATGCGTCTACCCAGGTGTAATTAAGTTTGTACATAAGGCTTGGGTAAGAGTCAAAGAACAATTATGCATTGCATTATAATGAAAATAGTCCTCAAATTTTGCACCAGCAGGAATGAAGGATATTGTGGGTCAAATATTACCAGTCTAACCATAATGAGAACTATAAACCTTGAGAGTCATGACAAAGTTAAATCACCATACTTGATTTGAGAGTACAAAAGAAACCAAACAAATTGTTAACTCAATTCACCAACTCTGAATTTATACAAGTATGGAAGTAATCAGACTTTAAATTTGAGACTAAATCATGAAGAAGAACCAGGGAGTAAGTATCTTTGTTATTTTCCAGTATAATAATATGATTCCATCTCATTAAAATGTTTTAAAGTAGTATTTGTTTATGGGTTTGTGTTAAAATGTGATTATTTACTAACAAGAAGACTATTCATAGAGTCCTAAAGAACCAGCACAGCAACAAGTCTTGGGTTTTTCATCAACTTTTCCTAAGTTAAATGGTTTTCTGTTATAGAAATAAAATGACATTCCCTATGTAAAGCAATATCTGCTTCCCAGTAAAAGTTTTGACCATCTACTTGGTCACTTTCTAAAGCAATATTGTAAAGCAAAAGAAAACTGATGTGTTCATTGCATGAACTAAACTATTTCTAGGCAATATTTATTTTAGTAGCAGAAGGTACACTCTCTTGTCCTTCTGGCCTTTTATCAGAAAAAGAAAACAATGATGTGGGAAAGGGTTGCATCAACCAAACCCATAAGAAAGGAGAGAATACCAAAAAAATATTCCCATGGATAAACACATATTCTAAAGTGAGATATTTACTATGTAGACTAGTCATTTAAATTTGTGAATGTTTCCTAAACAAAGTGGGCCTCAGGTTTTCAAAATATAAATGTGGAAGTAGGCCTACATAGCCTCTGTTAGCTTATAAACTCTGAATATAGATTATCTACAAAACATGCTGGTTTTTATAATACTGAAGAAAGGAGAAGAATAAATTAAATATTATCATATTATTACTAAAGAAGCTAAATATTTTAAAGAATAATTTGAAGTCTTAATAATGAAAACAGTAGAAGAAATGGCCCTGTTTAAATGTTAACACATAATTTTTATTTCATCCATGGCCTGTGAGAGTGTATTTTTGAAGATGAGAGCTCAATATTTAACTTCAGATAATATTCATTACTTGAATGAAAGGTTGAATGGAAACTGGAGAAAGTTACTGTATGGGAACAGAGGTTTTAAATTTCAAACATTATCTTCATGATGGAAGCTTTAAAACTTTTGTATTCTATCCTCAAATATCTTTTAACATTTTTTATGTCCTATAGGGAGAGCACACATTTTCTGTTCTAAAGGGGTAGAAAAGGATCAGCAATGAAAAACCACACAAGACCCACAGAATTCATTCTTCTGGGGCTATCAGATGACCCAGAGCTTCAGACTGTGACTTTTCTCTTTTTAATCATCACATATATATTAAGTGTCACTGGAAATTTGACTATCATCATTCTCACCTTGGTGGACTCCCATCTACAGACACCTATGTATTTTTTCCTCAGGAACTTCTCTATATTAGAAATTTCCTTTACAACTGTCTGTATTCCTAGATTTCTGGGCACAATTATCACCAGGGACAAAGCAATTTCATACAACAATTGTACAGCTCAATTGTTTTTCTTCATCTTCTTGGGTATCACTGAATTTTATCTTCTAACTGCCATGTCCTATGATCGCTATGTAGCTATCTGCAAACCCCTGCATTACACAACCATCATGAACAACAGAGTCTGTGTATTGCTTGTCTTTTGTGCTTGGCTGGCAGGTTTCTTAAACATCTTCCCACCTGTTATTCTTTTTCTCCAGTTAGATTACTGTGGTTCTAATATCATTGATCACTTTGCTTGTGACTATTTCCCCCTCTTGCAACTATCCTGCTCAGACACATGGCTCCTTGAAGTGATTGGTTTTTACTCTGCAATAGTGATTCTGCTTTTTACTTTGGCATTAATAAATCTATCCTACATGTTCATCATCAAGACAATTCTGAGACTGCCTTCTGCCAGTCAGAGAAAAAAGGCATTTTCTACATGCTCCTCTCACATGATTGTCATTTCCATCTCTTATGGAAGCTGTATATTCATGTATGCCAACCCTTCAGCAAAAGAAAAGGCATCCTTGACAAAAGGAGTAGCAATTCTGAATACTTCTGTTGCTCCTATGATGAATCCGTTTATATATACACTGAGGAACCAGCAGGTGAAGCAAGCCTTCCTGGAGACCATCCAAAAGGTTATCTTTTTCTCCAGTAAATGCAAGTATCTGTAGCATTAAAAAATAAAGTTCTTCTCAATGATTTCTTTATTCATATTCTCTCAAAACTTTCACTACAGTTATATGATTTCTTTTTATTCATGCCTATTCTAATCTTCCCCACATGTTGAACCAAGTAAATCGGGTAAAGCTAAATATTGCTTCAGAGTTTTCTGTAAATTGTTTTTTATTCATATGTATTTGATGAAGTATAAAATGTTACAACATAGGCCATTTTGTTTGAGAAAAAGAATCTCAGGAATAATGTGGATTTCTGAAATTTTCACTCTTACAAGGTAACAAAAATGAATATTATTAGAAAATTTTGATTTTATTTGGCATTTTCATGAAATCAAATAACCACATACACTAGAAGGTTGGAAATAAATTATAAATATTTACTTAAATATTTTTGAAAGATTATACACGTATACATATTCAAATTCTTTATACTACCACTAATACTTTTGATAATAATGAAGAGAAAGACAAGAAAGAAGAGGGTATCCAGACTCTGAAAGAGCAGCTTCACCCGAGCTTTCCCGTCGTCAGAAGACCCCTTCAGCTGGGAGAACTTAAACCTCCAGGGCACACTCTCCGTCTTACTGTCGAAACAGGTGAATCCGAGAGCAAAGTCCACCGTGAACCACAGTGTCTCCTTGCCAGCTGCATATGTACGTTTTGGACCCTGTTCTCTGCACGGCCCGGAAGGTGGCTCACTGGAAGAACAGCTCCCAGGCGGCCAGCTCGCTGCCCAGCTCCACGCCGAAAACGTGGCTCAGCTGAGCAGAGCTTCTGTTGAGTGCTGAAAATTAAATTATTTTCTTAAGAAACGACTATTTCCTGCACATTGTTGCCATTTTGTGTGATTTTATAATGATCCTATAGTTGTGACACCAATAAAATATGTCATTAGTTTCCAAAAAAAAAAAAAGAAAGAAGAGGGTAGAGATAATTTTGTTTAGCAATTACCATATTCTAGACTTATTCTAGAGAATGATTTTCTAGAAGGAAGCAATTTCTTCCTATTGGCTCACTGAATCCTGCCAACAACATTCTGAGGTACCTGTAATTGTTATTCTCTTGCGGAAATATTACCTTATCTTTTCCTCTGGAAATATCGTAAGATTGTCATCATTCATATGCATGTAAAAAATGTTGGAACTAAATTTTAAAATCTTACCTCTCTCAAGAATTTTCACATTTTAGTCATAAACAGTTCAGTCACTCAGTCATGCCCGACTCTTTGCGAGACCATGGACTGCAGCACGCCAGGCCTCCCTACCATCACCAACTCCCGGAGTTTACTCACACTCATGTCCTATGAGTTGGTGATGCCATCCAACCATCTCATTCTCTGTCGTCCTCTTCTCCTCCCACCTTCAATCTTTCCCAGCATCAGGGTTTCTTCAAATGAGTCAGTTCTTCACATCAGGTGGCCAAAGTATTCGAGTTTCAGCTTGAACATCAGTCCTTTCAATGAAGATTTAGGAATGATTTCCTTTAGGATGGACTGTTTGGATCTCTTTGCCATCCAAGGAACTCTCAAGAGTCTTCTCCAACACAACAGTTCAAAAGCATCAATTCTTCAGCACTCAGCTTTCTTTATAGTTCAACTCTCACATCCATACATGACTACTGGAAAAACCATAGCTTTGACTAGATGGACCTATTAGTCATACTGCCTTATTTTAAATAAGAAACCCATGGTGGATTCATGTCAATGTATGGCAAAACCAATACAATATTGTAAAGTTAAAAAATAGATAAATAAACTAATTTTAAAAAAAAGAATAATATATGGGTCAATGTTTAGGAAAATTTTAAGACTGGAGGTGGGTAGACTATCCCTAGCCCACTGGGAAAATTTGTTAAAAGTTTTACTGAACACGCGTGAGCCCTTTCACTTACATTTTGTTCATAGCTGCATCCAAAATAAAGACAGGAAGAACTGAGTAATTGCATCAGGGATACTATGCCTGCAAATTCTAAATTATTAATATATTACCCTTTTACAGAAAAAGTGAATGTTGACCACTGCTATTGATAATCAAAATGATTATACTGATAGCTAACATTTAAACTAACCACTATAGAGTTTGTATAGAATTATGTAGCTGCTGCTGCTGCTGCTAAGTCGCTTCAGTTGTGTCCGACTCTGTGCGACCCCAGAGACGGCAGCCCACACAAGGCTCCCCCGTCCCTGGGATTCTCCAGGCAAGAATACTGGAGTGGGTTGCCATTTCCTTCTCCAATGCATGAAAGGGAAAAGTGAAAGTGAAGTTGCTCAGTCGTGTCCGACTCTTCATGACCCCATGGACTGCAGTCCACCAGGCTCCTCCGTCAATGGGATTCTTCAGGCATGAGTACTGGAGTGGGGTGTCATTGCCTTCTCTGAGAATTATGTAGAGAGCTGCATTATCTGATAATGTCAGCGTAGACTCCTTCATATCTTTTGTAAAAATTTTACAGTTCTTTTAATTTCCAGAACTAACTTATCTACTGTTTATGGTAAATTTTTATTGAGTAAATAAGAACTCACAATCCTCAATCAAGTCTAAACTTCAGTATTTTCACATGCTTCCAATCAAGCTTAGAAATTATAAATGTTTCAGCATGAGGGAAGGAGAGAGTAATGGCATGACTTCCCTACAAAGTGGAAGTCTCAGTATTTTTTTATAAGTTGTTTTTCTTGTGTTTCATCAAATGATGGATCTAAGACTCTCAATTGAGTATAGTATGTGAATATCAGGAAAAACTTGCCTCTGAGTTATGGTTACAGTGTTTCTATAATAATGGTTTAAAAATGTAGGATGAGTTTGAGTACCTTTCATCATTATATAACTTTTTGACTTCATGGAAAACAGAAAAGAAAAAAGTGTTCAGGGCCAGAATTGCATGATCTTGCATGATTATTCATATAAATTCTAATCAGTATATTTTCCAATATTATAATGCTTAAAATAAGCATTTTTAACAAAAACCTCAAGTTTATATCTGGTAAAACTTTGCTCTTGTTACCTTCTTCACTCCTATTGATTAGGCATATCACTTAAAGAGGCAATTAAGTGAATTGTATGTACAAGCTTGGAAGAGAAGAGAAGCGAAAAGCAAAGGAGAAAAGGAAAGATATTCCCATCTGAATGCAGAGTTCCAAAGAATAGCAAGGAGAGATAAGAAAGCCTTCCTCAGCGATCAGTGCAAAGAAATAGAGGAAAACAACAGATTGGGAAAGACTAGAGATCTCTTCAAGAAAATTAGAGATACCAAAGGAACATTTCATGCAAAGATGGGCTCGATAAAGGACAGAAATGGTATGGACCTAACAGAAGCAGAAGATATTAAGAAGAGGTGGCAAGAATACACCGAAGAACTGTACAAAAAAGATCTTCACAACCCAGATAATCACAATGGTGTGATCACTCACCTAGAGCCAGACATCCTGGAATGTGAAGTCAAGTGGGCCTTAGAAAGCATCACTACGAACAAAGCTAGTGGAGGTGATGGAATTCCAGTTGAGCTATTTCAAATCCTCAAAGGTGATGCTGTGAAAGTGCTGCACTCGATATGCCAGCAAATTTGGAAAACTCAGCAGTGGCCACAGGACTGGAAAAGGTCAGTCTTCGTTCCAATCCCAAAGAAAGGCAATGCCAAAGAATGCTCAAACTACCGCACAATTGCACTCATCTCACAGGCTAGTAAAGTAATGCTCAAAATTCTCCAAGCCAGGCTTCAGCAATACGTGAACCATGAACTTCCAGATGTTCAAGCTGGTTTTAGAAAAGCCAGAGGAACCAGAGATCAAATTGCCAATATCCGCTGGATCATCGAAAAAGCAAGAGAGTACCAGAAAAACATCTATTTGTGCTTTATTGACTATGCCAAAGCCTTTGACTGTGTGGATCACAATAAACTGTGGAAAATTCTGAAAGAGATGGGAATACCAGACCATCTGACCTGTCTCTTGAGAAACCTGTATGCAGGTCAGGAAGCAACAGTCAGAACTGGACATGGAACAACAGACTGGTTCCAAATAGGAAAAGGAGTCCGTCAAGGCTGTATATTGTCACCCTGCTTATTTAACTTATATGCAGAGTACATCATGAGAAACGCTGGGCTGGAAGAAACACAAGCTGGAATCAAGACTGCTGGGAGAAATATCAATAACCTCAGATATGCGGATGACACCACCCTTATGGCAGAAAGTGAAGAAGAACTAAAGAGCCTCTTGATGAAGGTGAAAGAGGAGAGTGAAAAAGTTGGCTTAAAGCTCAACGTTCAGAAAACTAAGATCATGGCATCTGGTCCCATCACTTCATGGGAAATAGATGGGGAAACAGTGAAAACAGTGTCAGACTTTATTTTTTTGGGCTCCAAAATCACTGCTGATGGTGATTGCAGCCATGAAATTAAAAGACGCTTACTCCTTGGAAGGAAGGTTATGGCCAACCTAGATAGCATATTTAAAAGCAGAGACATTACTTTGCCAACAAAAGTCCATCTAGTCAAGGCTATGGTTTTTCCAGTGGTCATGTATGGATGTGAGAGTTGGACGGTGAAGAAAGCTGAGCGCCGAAGAATTGATGCTTTTGAACTGTGGTGTTGGAGAAGACTCTTGAGAGTCCCTTGGACTGCAAGGAGATCCAACCAGTCCATCCTAAAAGAGATCAATCCTGGGTGTTCATTGGATGTCTGATGTTGAAGCTGAAACTCCAATACTTTGGCCACCTCATGCGAAGGGTTGACTCATTGGAAAAGACCCTAATGCTGGGTAGGATACAGGGCGGGAGGAGAAGGGGACGACAGAGGATGAGATGGTTGGATGGCATCACCTACTCGATGGACATGGGTTTGGTTAGACTCCGGGAGTGGGTGATGGACAGAGAGGCCTGGCATGCTGCAGTTCATGGGGTCGCAAAGAGTCGGACACGACTGAGTGACTGAACTGAACTGATGTACAAGCTATTATCTCAGAATAGTCACAAATATGAGAAAGTTATAACACCCCTTAGCTACTGATTATCAAAAGATCAGCTTAACATCAAGCTTTTATTTAAACATACAACTGACCACAGTAAATGCAGTCATATTTGGTATCCAGTAATATTTATTTTGTCAGCTACAAATTGGCACTTGCCATAAGTGCTTGCCATCTACCTTTACAAGGATTAAATCATGTGCTGCAGCAGCTGCTGATGTTCAACACCACTTGAAGGAGTTCAGTGTGGAGAGCAGGACTGAGGCACTTTCTGCTCTAGGAAAACTGGCAGGGCAGGTCTTCAGATAGTTAAATAGTCTCAGGAGCTGATTTTTTGAGCCCAATTCTTGGATCTCCTTATATCAAGAAAAACACTAAAGTTCTTCACGGTGATGACTGTTTCTCATAACTAGCAGAAGTTTCATGAGATGAGCAGAAAATTTCTACAAAAAATATGTGCTTGAATACATCTACTCCCCTTTTACCAAATCACATATATACTGTTCTTTCCCTATACCTCTTTAGATCTGTTTCTCACAGATATCTGAGGTCTGTCTCCCAGATTGCAATCCTCATATTGCCCCAAATAAAATCTAACTTGCAACTCTCACAGTGGGTATTTTTTTTAATTGATAATTTCCTCAGGCATTTTAAAAGAATTGTTATGATACATATGTTAATTTTGGAGCTCCCCAAGAAGTGGAGGCAATTTCATAGTTTTCCCTAATAGCTTTCATAGTTTTCTTCATTATAGTAGTCTTTGAGTTGATAAATTATACAGCACAGAAAATGTTAAACTCAGTAATGAGAAAAGTTATTTGCTTTCTCAAAAAAATGTAATTACATTATTCTTTTAAGTTGTACTGTTTTTCATGTAGTTACTAAATTGGCCACAATATGAAAAGGAGAGTATATGCAATATTCTAATGAGACTGTCAGATTATATTTATGGTCTTTGTGTGGTAATAAAAAATAAGGTTAAACATGATACAATATTTATTCAATTACTGAAAAGAGTAATTTCTGGTGAAATCACAAAACGCTCTTCTCTCTTGCATTTTGAAATTTCACCAGAAGAAAAGTGCATGAGAGAAGGTTTACACTTGAATGGAAAAAATGTGTATATATATATATATATATATATGTACATATATGAAGATTTCAAATTTAAATGGCAAAAATAAAATATACATATGCAAATATCCTTGGTAAACTGCTGACAATAAAAATATAAATGATAAAAATGAACCTAGGGAGGCTGTGTGGATATTAATAAATTTTGAAAAACCTGGATTTTAATTTAATTGCTCTTCATTCATATGCCTCTAATTCATGAAACAGGACTTTTATACTTTCATTTCCTTGAGAAAAACATAGTCTTCCTTGCCATGTCCATGAAGGCTCGCTTGACTTGCTGATTCCTAAGAGTGTAGATAAAGGGGTTCAGCATGGGTGCTACTGAGGTATTTAGCACAGCTACTCCCTTGCTCAAAGACACCCTGTCTTTTGCAGATGGATTCACATACATGAAAATGCAGCTTCCATAAGAGATAGAGATGACAATCATGTGGGAAGAACACGTGGAAAAGGCCTTTGTCCTCTGAGTGGTAGAAGGGATCCTCAAAATTGTTCTGATGATATATGTGTAGGACAGAATTATTAATGCCAAAGTGAACAATAGAATAAACACAGCACAGGAAAACCCCAGTATCTCTAGGAATTTGGTGTCTGAACAAGAAAGGTGTAATAAGGGGAAATAATCACAAGTAAAATGGTTGATAACATTGGACTTACAGTAATCAAGCTGTAGGAAGAGCATTACTAATGGGAATATGATTAAGAATGAAGCCAGCCAAGAGGCCAAGACAAGCAGTGTGCAGACTCTGTGATTCATGATGGTCATGTAATGCAGGGGTTTGCAGATGGCAATGTAACGGTCATAGGACATGGCAGCCAGAAGATAAAACTCAGTGACTCCCAAGAAAATGAAAAAAAATAACTGAGCCATACAATCATTAAAAGAGATGGTTTTATCTCCCGTAATAATGGTGGCCAAGAACTTGGGAATAGTGACAGTTGTGAATGACACTTCTAATATGGAGAAACTCCTGAGGAAGAAATACATGGGGGTCTGGAGGTGGGCGTCCAGCAGGGTCAGGGTGATAATGGTCAGGTTCCCAGTGACGCTGAGCATGTAGGTGATGAGCAGAAAGACAAAGGTCACAACCTGAAGTTGTGGGTCATCTGACAGTCCCAGGAGGATAAACTCTCTTATTTCTGTGTAGTTTCTCATTTTTCTGCTTCTTTTAAGTGACCCTCAGGAGAAAACACAAAGAGAAGACACAGAAACTTATCACTGTATAACACTGGGATTTGTCTCTGAAAGTAAACTTACTATGCCATGCTAACATAATTCAGGAGATATTTAAAAACAAGTTAATAAAAATAGATAACTTACTTTAAGTTTTTACCATATGCCAGTATGTGTGTTTCACATAGAATATTTCTTTATAAAATCCTTATTTTACAGGTTGGAATCAGAGTAGAAACAATTTTAAAAATCTTATCCAAATCACATACCCTGAATTGAAAAAGCAGGGATTATAACCTAGATCTAAAACCTAGGAAATGCAGTAAAATAAATGCTACTTGTTGTCTTTTAAAATGCCCACCTCCCACTCTTAGAGGATTTCCTCCTGTTGGGAAAGATTTCATCTTTTTTCAAGCCCCATAAAATCATCATATCCTAATTTGTGTCACCTAGCTTCTTGTATTGTTATTCTCTACTGTAATATAGAAAACCTAAATGTGTCAGGAAAAAGTCACCCAATGGATATGTCTCCAAAATAAAAGTCATTGGAATGAAATCTTTAACAACATGACAGATTTCTAAGTTTTCACTCAGACTCACATTAACCTTCCAACCTCATACTCCTCTTCCGAAGCCTCAGATAATGGAATAAAGGAATCCAGACAATGGATTTGCTTCAGCAGTCTTCTCAGATATTAGAGAGTCAAGAGAGGAGGCAGAGTGAACGTTTAGTAGACTGGATCTGGGTTATGAGTTAAGGAAACCAAAATGTGTTGTTCAGACCCCATGAACTGCAGCACGCCAGGCTTCCCTGTCCCTCACCATCTCCCAGAGTTTGCTCAAGTTCATGTCCATTGCATTGGTGATGCCATCCATGCCATCACGCCATGGTGATGCCATCCATGCCATCACGCCATGGTGATGCCATCCATGCCATCACGCCATGGTGATGCCATATCTCTGACGTCCTCTTCTCCTTCTGCCCTCAATCTTTCCCAGCCTCACAGGCTTTCCCAATGAATCAGCTGTTGGCATCAACTGGTCAAATTACTGAAGCTTTCAGTAGATAGCAGCAATGCAGCTGCTCTGCTACATCAGTTCAGTTCAGTTCAGTTCAGTCGCTCAGTCGTGTCTGACTCTGCGACCCCATGAATCGCAGCACGCCAGGCCTCCCTGTCCATCACCAACTCCCGGAGTTTACCCAAACTCATGTCCATCGAGTTGGTGATGCCATCCAGCCATCTCATCCTCTGTTGTCCCCTTCTCCTCCTGCCCCCAATCCTTCCCAGCATCAAGGTCTTTTCCAATGAGGCAACTCTTCGCATGAGGTGGCCAAAGTATTGGAGTCTCTGCTCATAGGAAATCCCAAAACAGAATTAGGTCATCTACGAATGGTTTAGCACCAGGTTCCCCACAAATTGGGGTGCCGTGATGAGTGAGGGGGTGGCTACCTTTCTGGCTGCACCCAGTGTCTCAGGAGGAAGGGCTCTCTGCAGCTGACCCTGGTCCTAAAGCAGAGGGTGGCACTCCCTTAGGGACCCTGGTGGAGGCCTGCCAGCAGGGACGTTGGGGGACCAGCTATCCAAGGCCAATCAAGGCTCCTGTGATGCTGCCGTATCATTCTGCATGGGCAGGATTCTGACTTAGAGGTGTTTAGTCATAATCCCACAGATGGTAGCTTTGCTCCACTGGCTCCTCAGCTAAGCTCTCAACCAAAGTGTATGAATATCTGAAAACAAACATTACTTTTCAGACAACATTTTTTCTTCAAAATTTCTCTCATCTAAATGTTATTACTATTCTCTCTCCATTTCTGTTTCTCAGCTGTGTCCAACACTTTGCAGCACCATTGACTGTAGCCCTCCAGACACCTCTGCCCATAGAATTTTCCAGGCAAGAATACTGGAGTGGGGGTGCTATCTTCTACTTCAGGGGATCTTCCCCACCCAGGTATTGAACCCAAGTCTCTTGCAAATCTGGCATTGGTAAATAGATTATTTACCAGCTGTGCCACCTGGGAAGCATCTACATTAATATTCCCTTAATAGAATCTCTATTTTGTCAGTGTATTAGTATAAACATGAAATAGCAATGAAAACCTTTATTTTGTCATTCCAATTAATAGTAATAATAATGCATTTATGTTAAAAAGAAGCTGAGTTCCCTCAACAAATTGAGGCAACCCAGAATTTGATACATATTTACAAATATAAAAGTCATTGTTCTCAGTTAACAACAATCATCTGTAATTAACAACTGTGTATGATTCTGAACTGTAAACCATTTCTGGAATGTGAGGTGTTAACCATTCCTGCGATGTTTTTGGTAAAGTAATGAAGAATATATCCAAATTTCTAAGACATCATTTCAGACTTTTTCCTTACAACTCATTCACATTGTTTTCCCTTAGTCCCGTGGATCTTAGGATAACAAGTTACATATTCCTTTCTGTCCGCTTCTTTTTAATTAATTCTAGTGTCTTGGATAAGGGCTTCCCAGGTGGTACTGGTGGTAAAGAACATGCCTGCCAATTCAGGAAACTAAGAGATGTGGGTTCCATCTCTGGGTTGGGAAGATCCCCTGGAGGAGGGCATGGCAATACACTCCAGTATTCCTACCTGGAGAATCCCCATGTACAAAGGAGCCTGGCATGCTACAGTCCGTAGGGTCTCAAAGAGTCAGACATGACTGAAGTGACTTAGCAGCAGTGTCTTGGATATCTCATTGTCGAAACAGGCATGTGGCTCATTGAAAGTGAAAATTAACCTATATGATAAACAAATGCTGGCCATTGTGTTAAATAAGATTACTGGAAGTGATTTTCAGGACACATATGCTATTCCATAGTAAATTGTAAGCGTGGCTTCTTTGAGAAAAGATCACTAGCATTCCCCAAATTCACCAATTTAAAAAAGCGACGATATTTAAATGTCTATTAAAGATTGCATTCCTTATT
This sequence comes from Giraffa tippelskirchi, assembly GCF_054371585.1. Lineage (NCBI taxonomy): Eukaryota > Metazoa > Chordata > Mammalia > Artiodactyla > Giraffidae > Giraffa > Giraffa tippelskirchi. The sequence continues at coordinate 157,248,079 of NC_137278.1, forward strand.
TTATATAAATTGTGAGACATGAGTGGGAAGCTCTCTAAATTTCACAATATAATTGGAAACAAATTAGCTTCTCACATTCTCTCTGTGTACTAAATTTTCTTTTCTTAACTTTAAGACTCCTAGGGAAATCGTAAGTAATTCTATGTGAACACATATATCCTCAAGGCAGTTTGTACCCTTTGCATACTTCCACTTCCTTATCTTTTCCTTTCACTTGAGGATCTTTTCCTTGGTGTTAGGTTTATAAGCTAGAATAATTTGTCACAGAAGAGAACAGAATATTTATTAAATTTGATATCTTGGGTAATAGCTTGGTTTTATAACAACCCTAATCTTTTTCTAGAATGATTTGTTCCACTCCTGATTGTGTTTGCTGACATCTAATACCATGTAAGAATATCATCATGACTGTAAGAAAAAAAAAAACTCATAAGAGTCAGTTTAGATTATTTTCAGATTATTACTTTAAGACTGCCTTTGACTAGTCCTACAGCTAGTTCAGAATCCTGTTTCTCTTAGTTCTCTAGTTAAAAAAAAAAAAAGTCCTTGTTTTTTTCTTAATGGAAAAGGGAAATCAAATCAAAGCACCAACAAGTATGAATAGGAATAATGAAGGGAAAACTGTAAAGACCTAAGTCACTCTCAAAATCTGTATATTTTCCTAGAAATGTTGCTTCTCTCCTAATTGTCTCAGTTTCAACTATTATCTATGTCTGAAGATAATTTTTAACTTAAAAAGGAAATAAATTCTTATAAAAATATGGCATCAGGACTTAATTTTAGTTAAAAATGTGTGAGACTATTAGGGATTTGCATTGCAAGAGAAATTATTAAAAATACAGCTCTCTGAGTTATAGGTTTCTTTTCCACTATGAACATGACTATAATATTTCATGGAATTATTATGAGGGCTAATGTAATTAAAAGCAAAGTTAAATTACATAAAAACTTTTAAGCATGTATTCCCACAGAGTAAATACTATTTTTATTATTATTCCTAAAAATAAAATCAATTATTACCTTTGAGGAAGATGATCCCAATATAAAAAATAATAACCATCTTGAAGGAAACTCATTTGAGAGACAATGCTAAGATTTATATACTTATCTAACAGACTCATTACAACAGTTTTGTGTGATGTTTGAATAAGCTAAAAATGAGAGGCTAAATATTAAACAAAATCATATAACTAGTAAATGGTCAAATTGGTATTCTAAATTCTTTCCACTTGAACTGAAGCACGTGCTATTTATCAAACATACATTCAATGAGGAGGTCCAAACTCAAAGAGTAATTTTCTAACAATGAATAAATTAGTAAGACAAACAGAAAATATTAATGTGCTCATTCTTCATAACTCTTAATATTTACAGAAAGGAAAGGCAACTCCAAATTATTCATCTCAATATAATGAAAAGTTAAGCTAAGAATGTATAAATCAATGGTAAGAAAAAGTTGTCATTGGCTTTTACTTTACAGTCTTACCTCTATTTGTACAAATGCATCACTTCAGGTGACCGAAGCTATTTTAAAAAATTGGTAACTATTTCAATTTTAGGATAAGATATCAAGCATTTCTAAAAATACTCTATCTCAACACATTTGGAATTACCTTATTAATATAGATAAATTTCTTTGATACATTTTACATGGAAGCCATGGGAGCAAAAACAGTGAAGGGAAGCAAGATATGGAGTTACTGTGGTCCTTTCTGGATGTGATTTCTATATGAATTTTAACCTGCATGAGGCAAATGTTGCTTTATCCACCATATGCCCGAGGCTCATGGGAAGTACTCCAGCGAATCAAATGTGACAACAGGGCCAAAGGGAAAATACACTAAGGATTATAAACATGTTATCAACATTTATACCACTACTGAAATAGAAAACTTGGCAGATAATATCCAAACAGAAAAGCATGAGAACTAGGCCAGAAGCATATGGATTATTTTGCTTATATGTGAAGATATCTAAATATACAAGATTCTGGAAGAGATTTCCTGAATATCCTAAAACACCATTTCTCTGAAGAATAGACTTTTCCCCCTTGCTGACTAAAATACTGTGGTGAATGAATCTTATGTGCAAACATTACATTTTCCTTTCTTATGTAATAAAATGTCTCTATAAAGTGGCTCTCTAAGCTATTAAATATAAAAAAAATAAAAAATAAAATAGAGTACAATAAAAACAAGAATGAGACAAAATATCATACTCCGTGAATTCCCATGAAAGTTACAAGAAATTTCAGATTAAATACACTTTAAACTGTTCAAACTCTTCCAAAAAACTTTTCAGGTTATTTTTCCATAATAATGGTACTAATTGTTGAGAAGGATCTACCAGAGGACCTGATTGGTTTTCATATGATTGATGGTCTGTGCTCCAGTAATTACTGAAAGCATAAAATCTAGGAATTTTACAAGAATTTACAACTCAGGTTTCTTTTAATCTAATTTTAGAAAGGACAGAAAATTAAATAAACCTCATCCATTGACACCATCACTGTTATTCATTCAACAAATATTTATTGAGATTCTTCTATCTTTAGATACTATAGGAGCACTACGGACACTACAGGATCAAAATAGATATGACCCAAAATTTACTCAGCCTACCAAAGAATCTCCAAATACAAATATAAAAGATACCGTCGTGGTCCGTGCACAGGTTGGAAAAGAATTTCCAGACATGAGACAGAATGAGAGGGAAATAAAGTTTATTAAGTGGGAGACGCTGATAAGAACAGATACTACACTTGATTTTAGCCAAAAGGCCGAGAAGCAATGGACATGGCAAGAGGGGAGGAGAGGGTGAGATGTATGGAAAGAGTAACATAGAAACTTCCATTACCATATGTAAAATAGATAGCCAATGGGAATTTGCTGTATGGCTCAGGAAACTCAAACAGGGGCTCTGTATCAACATGGGTGGGATTGGGAGGGAGACAGGACGGAGGTTCAAAAGGGAGGGGATATATGTATACCTATGGCTGATTCATGTTGAGCTTTGACAGAAAACAGCAAAATTCTGTAAAGCAATTACCTTTCAATAAAAAAAAATAAATAATTAAAAAAAAAAAAAGAATGGAAGATGCTGTTAGAACAGTGGGCCAGCTCAACAGAGAACCGACGTTGAACAGTCCTTAGTCCACTTTTATACCCAGGGTACAAGTACAAGGAATGAGATAGGGGTCTTGCGGGTCATTTGCTGATTGGATGAAGTATGTATACTGGGTGGGAAAGAGTAAGGCAAATACCTTCCCTGTGTGGGGTAGGAGGGGAGACAGGTTATACTGCTCAGGAGGACCTGAAATCTGTTAATAGTTACAACATGGGAGAGAGAAGGACCGTAAGTGTCTGGTTTTTCCGTTCCTGCATTCCAAGACCCTCCTTGGTTTTGTCTGCTCTTTAGTCCTTGGATCATCACATTCCTCCCTTCCTTTATTTTTAGGGCCAATTATTTGGCCCCTGTTGATACCCTGTTCATGTCTAACTATCTACCTATTTCCCTTCTCAGGCATTTGGGAACCCAGTCTCAGGAGAAGAGAAGCGATGACCAGTCTGGCTTCTTCAGGCTGTACAGGGGTGTCATGGGGCTCTGCGTTCCCTTTGCCTGCTTCTTTGTCAGGGCGCATTTAAGGAGGGAGATGAGAGTCCATGGAATGATAAGGTGATTTGTTTCAGCATTGTTTTTAGATTGGTCAGAGGATATTCTTGTTGTACTACCACTTGGTGATTTGTTGTATTCTAGAAGAAACAAACTTAACAAGAAAGTTAAAGGTACATGGCCCAAAGATTAAAAGAAGTAGAAAAGCTGCTCAGGGGCTAACCAGGAGAAAACCAGGACCAGACATTGGTTTGTGACATTAGTGTTTCTCTTGGTACAAGAAGATGCAAGAATTTGGGCTCATAAAATCTTTACCTGAAAACATCTGACTATCTGAAGGCCAGTTCTTCTGGGCTTTTCCCAGAGCACAGAGTACCTTATTTCTGATCTCCATTCTGAGCTCCTTTCAAGGGGTGTTGAAGGTCAGCAGCTTGCAGTGGTCATGATGTAATCTTTGTAGAGGCAGCTGGCAAGTGACAACTCCCAGTCAGCAGGGTCCTTTCATAGCCACATATTTGAGCATGTTTTGGGGGCATTTCATGCCCATTGTGTCCCACAGTGCTGGGAAGGCTCATTCTCAGGTCTAGGGAAGATTCCATTGATAGGCCACTCAGGGTGCTGTTACTGGACCAGGCCTCGTGAGTAGCAAAAGTCTCTGGACCATACCTGTCTTACTAGTCTCTTGGTCCAGGAAAATATTTCCTCTTGTTGCTTCTTCCCATATCTAGAGTTACATTATTATAATCATTGATCTCATATGGAACTGCATATCAGCATTTTATCACAGGCTCAGTCACACATTTATTAACATAAGAAACAATCTTCTGAAACAAGAGACATAGGAAATAGTATAGCTAGCAGCTATTAAGGTCACAAGCAAGAATTTAAGTCAAGAACTTTCATTAGGTATAGCCCAGCATACCCCTGGTCATCTGACTTAGTTAAATGATTATAGACAGGTGTGACTCTTCTGGTTGTACATCATAGAGCATCTGACCTTTATCGAAAGGTTGGTTATTGAGATAAGCTTTAGAAACAAACTTAGAGTGTCCTTTTTAATAACTTAATTAAACCTTTTAGCAATATAACATAACAGTAAGGAACTCTCTCAGAAGTGAGTCATAGTAAACACAGACCTTAATTAACAAAACTAGAACTTAATATTAAGTGAAATGTAATTTTTTGTCATTGTGAGGGCATTAACCCTGTAGCCAGGGAAGGCTTTAACCCATCAAATAAAAATGAGGTTTGTCAGGGAGCCTGAAAAATCCAAGCGGTCGTCTTGGATTTCCCATAGCCCTGACTCTTTGATATACAGCTATTGTTAACCCATTTTTAATTCCCTGATTGAGGAGTAGACTATTGGCATGTTTTAAGGACATCAGAATAGCAAAAGTCTAACAGTGAAGGGTTAATTTTTGTAGAAGCAGAATGAGCTTTTACATGTACCATAATCTTAAACAATGCTTATTTACTTTACCAAAGTAACAAAAGACTTTAAAAACAAATAAAATCACTTAAAGGCAAAGAAATTCATAATCTGTTATTGAAAGCTTCATTCTAAGAAAACTTTGTTCTCTTAACATAGAGAATAGACTAAATTCCAGTCTGTTACCAGTTTCCCAGATAACAAACAAAAGTTTTTATTGGTTAATCTTAGAGAAGTCTTTTCCATAAATCTTGAAATAGCAGTATTCTTGCAAAGGCATCAGAGTGAAACCATAGAAGGCATGTTAAAAATCTGATTAAATTGCAATTGACAAAGTAGCCTGGCCATTGCTGTGACATGTAACACTTTAATATGATAACTAGAATTATAATTGACTGCATTTGTATCAGGGCATATCAGATCTATATGAATTCCACATAATTTTAGGATATCTATATTAGTAACATCAACCATATAATATGACCTGAGAAGACTTATCATCCCTTCAACAATACTTCCCATGTAACTTAACATGTCTAAGGAACCCAGGTAGTTTAATAGCTCTTTGGGATGTCTCAGGGGCCCTCTGAAGCATCCCAAAGTCATCCTCATAAAATATGTGAGAGGCCCCCAAATCTCTTGGTGGACTTGATGATGATGAAGTCCTGAACAAATCCAACTCCAAAATACTGGAGTGACAGTTGTTTTTCAAATGTGTAGGTAAACAAGTGACAAGAAGAAACAGAAAATAACCCAATCAAATAAAATAAACCTCAAAAATTTTACCCTAAACAAATGAAGGTTTTTGAACCCTTGACAAAGACATCAAAATAACTGTCATAAATATGATTACTAAATTCAGGAAAGTGGCAGTGTTTTAGTTTTATTGAATTTATTCTGAATTATTTGAATAAATTTTTTTCCAAAATAATAGAGAATATGTGAATTATATACAAAATACATAATATCATGATCAATATTTACCTTCAAAACATGTATTGAATTTCACAAAATAAATATCTTGACATTAAAAGTCCGATGCAAGAGTACATATCTCTTTGGACTGAATTTAGTGTATGTCCACTAAAAAATATAGTCACAACCTGAAAGAAGAGAGCTATTTTATTTGGTGAGAATGTTTAGGACTCTGAGCCCAGGAAAGAGCATCTCAGTAGCTCTGAGAAAACTGCTTCAAGAAGACAGGAGAGGAAGTCAGACTATATACAAGTTTGCAACAAAGAGAGTAGGCAGTCTGAACACCAAAGATCAGGTATCAAATTAAGGAATTTAACATTCTAGGTATGGGAAGATGCAAGCCTCTAGGTTCACCTAATTAATTCCTTTCATAGACACCTCAGCTATCTGGAGCCAAATCCTGTTCCCTTGTTCACCTTAAGGAGTTGCAAGTGGCTACCTCTTGCATCAACCCCAGGTACTCAGCAATCACCATTAGGGAATGAGACTGCTGGATCTCAGTTTTGGGAGCCCTCATTCACAATTGGGACTTCCCTGGTGGCTCAGACAGTAAAGCGTCTGCCTACAATGCAGGAGACCTGGGTTCAATACCTGGGTGGGGAAGGTCTCCTGGAGAAGGAAATGGCAACCCACTCCAGTACTCTTGCCTGGAAAATCCCATGGACGGAGGAGCCGTAGGCTACAGTCCATGGGGTTGCAAAGAGTCGGACACGACTGAGAGACTTCACTTTCTTTCACTTCTTTCACTCACAATTGGAGGCCAGAAATTGCTGATGGTTGTGACATTTCTTGTTTGTTGATATGGCAGGAGATATTTTCATTTCACATGTAATATCACACAGGACATATAGATTCTTTAAACCATGGGAAATATCAATGTTCATCTTGAAAATACACAGGAAATTACACACTCATTTTGAACTCTATATTTGAAGTACAAGGTGGTATCATAGGATCTTTTCAGGGACTGATTAAGAGAATTAAAACTATCTTTTCACATTGTGCTATGTCTTAAAGAAATACATTTCATTTTTACAAAAGTTCTGCATGAGAAATAACCTTTATTATATTTTTAAGTGTCAAAAAACAATACACGGGAGAAACAGGAATTGAAGTAGAAGCAACAAACTTGGAAAATAATATATTAACTGTAAGGTGGCATGTTAAGAGACTATAAAGACCAACCATAGTTATACAGACTTTAAGGAACTTCAGGAATTAACCAAACTGCCCTTTAAAGTGTCCTTTATTGTTGACTGAAAAATCATTTATTGGCAGAAAAGATTGCTTTATAGACCATGTCTTTGAAGGCTTGTTTCACTTGCTGGTTTCTCAGGGTGTAGATGAAGGGGTTCAGCATGGGGGCCACAGAGGTATTGAGAATAGCTACTCCTTTTGTCAATGATGCCTTTTCTTTGGCCGAGGGATTCGCATACATGAATATGCAGCTTCCATAGGAGATGGAGATGACAATCATGTGAGAGGAACAAGTGGAGAAGGCCTTTTTTCTCTGACTGGCAGATGGGATTCTCAGAATAGTTCTGACTATGTACATATAAGACAAAATCACTAAGGCCAAAGTGAATAGCAAGGTAACCAAAGCAAAGTAAAAACCAATTATTTCTAGGAACCATGTATCTGAACAGGACAATTGTAAAAGGGGGAAATAGTCACATGCAAAGTGATCAATGACATTGGAAGCACAGTAATCCAGCTGGAGGAGAAGCATAAGGGGCGGGAAAATGGTTAGAAACCCGCCCAGCCATGCGCAGAGCACAAGCAGGCTGCAGAGTTTCCTGCTCATGATGGTTGTGTAATGCAGGGGCTTGCAGATGGCAACATAGCGGTCATAGGACATGGCGGTTAGAATGTAAAATTCAGTCACCCCCATGAAAATAAAGAAAAACAGTTGGGTTGCACAACTGTTGTAAGAAATAGTCTTGTCTTTGGTAATAATTGCCCCCAGAAATCTAGGGATACACACAGTAGTAAAGGAGATTTCTAAGAAAGAGAAGTTTCGGAGGAAGAAATACATTGGCGTCTGCAGATGGGAGTCCACCAAGGTTAAAGTGATGATGGTCAGGTTTCCAGTGACACTTAATACATATGTGATAAATAAAAAGAGGAAAATCACAATCTGAAGCTCAGGATCATCAGAAAGGCCTAGAAGGACAAACTCTGTGATCACTGTGTGGTTCATCTCTTTCTCTTTTTTCCTCTTTTTTTCTTCTTTTAAATATACGTAGGTGGAAAGTACATTAAAGGAAGAGATGAAAAATATAATTCATTATGATCAATATCTTCATCAATACAATTCTAAAGCATTCTAATTCATGCCCATGTTGTTTTCTTTTAATTACCTTATTTACAATTTATCTTAAAATGTATTTGTGGGTCGTGTTTTATATAATAGTTCTCTTATTCTAAATCTAACAGGAGATGTTAGGAAATCTTTATACGAGTCATATTATTCAGAGATGATAAATGAATTCGATACTTTTTCTTTGTCTAATTTATGCAAGTCATTGCAGTTTTGTTGGGATAATCCTATAAAACATACATCATTTTTTGTCACGTAGATATCAGAAGACACTGCCATCTAAAAGAGAAGTGGATGATCTTACTTCCATCATAAAATATAAATGAAACTTAGAAGAATAAAGTAACAACACCTTTTATGAAACAAGAAATCAATTCATGATTTTCTTAGCAAATAAAATAAACTTTAAAATGTTTAATGACTAGATCATTTAATTACCAGTTTTATTTTTATATTAGTATTTATGAATGTAATTATCAGTATGAAAATATACTATAGGTCTTAGATATTATTTACAAGAAAGTAGAATAGCCTAATTACTTTACTAAATAACATTCACTTAATGGTTTGTCTGATAATTTGTTTGAAATCATTAATGTTTGACATTCTCTAAGATTTTCTATGAATATATGTATAGAAACTCTATATGCATAGAAAACTATGTATATTTTTGAGCTTAAAAGGATATGCAGTATTTATCAACTTTTTATTTTGCATTGAAACACAAACTGAAAAGTAACTACTTGCCTCAGATAGTAGCAGCTCTGTCACGCAGACTTTAGCCCAGTACATTTCCCATTTGAACATCCTTACTTTTCAGCTATTAAGCTTTATGAAAAACTGTTTTAGTCCCTTGGAGTTCTACCCCACATTCATCTTTTGCATGAGGTGACTGATCCAAAAGGATATTCCAAAAATGTAGAGGAAAACCTCTTCTATGCATCCAAAGCCATTCAGCTGATTCCCAGCTCCACTGGATGTATCATTCTGCATATCTGGTTTGCTAAAATCATGATAGTTCCCTTATCTTATTTTAGATTTTCACATTTCTTCTGTGAATGCTGCTGCTAAGTTGCTTCAGTCGTGTCTGACTCTGTGCAACCCCATAGATGGTAGCTCACCAGGTTCCCCCATCCCTGGGATTCTCCAGGCAAGAATACCGGAGTGGGTTGCCATTTCTTTCTCCAGGGCATGAAAGGGAAAAGTGAAAGTGAAGTTTCTCAGTCGTGTCCGACTCTTAGTGACCCCATGGACTGTAGCCTACCAGGCTCCTCCGTCCATGGGATTTTCCAGGCAAGAGTACTGGAGTGGGGTGCCATTGCCTTCTCCAACTGCTGTGAATAATAGAAGATAAATCATTGCTACTCTGCCAGACACTAGTAAACATCACAGGAATCAAATTTGATTATTTTTTCTCTATTTTATGATGATTCATGGAAATAAAAATGGAATACTAGAAACCTTAAGAAGATGTGGAAGTATACCATCATCCTCTTCCACAACGTTGGTCTAGAAGTTTAAGGGAGCAATATTTAAAGTGAGAACTGCAAGTGACATGGCAATGTGGGGTATTATGAGTGTAGATTTTTAAACTAGGATCTGGCATTCAGTTGCACTAAATGCTCGAACATTCAAGTTTAGGTGCTGTGACCTATGAAGAGAGATATGCGTTGATCTCCTGGGAACAAAGTCCAGGCAACAGCTGTGCTAGGACGTGGCCCATCAGGGATTTCTGGAAGCTACCATCGGTGTTCTCAGAGCCTCCTGACTCTTCTATAGGGAATCTCTCTTGGGAATGGTTATGTTCATCCCACAGAAGAGTTCAATGAGGACTTCTACAACATAATGCCTTTCATTATTAATCACAATTATTTAATATTTTTGAGTAATAAAATAGATGTGAAATCTTACAAAAACAGCACTCATTCTGCTTTAGTTTTAGTCATATTCTTGACGTATAAAATTTTCTACATATACACTTCATTGCTTATCCTTAGACTTCATCATTGTTGGAGCTTCAAGAAACAAGGTTCTTTCATAATTCTAAGTTATATAAGAACTTTATTAAATATTAAAAGTAACAAGGGAAAAATAATGTACAAGGGAACTTCCATCAGGTTATCTGCTGACTTTTTAACAGAAACTCTACAAGCCAGAAGGGAATGGCACGATATATTTAAAGTGATGAAACGGAAGAACCTACAACCAAGAATACTCTACCCAGCAAGCCTCTCATTCAGATTTGATGGAGAAATCAAAAGCTTTCCAGATAAGCAAAAATTGAGAGAATTCAGCACCACCAAACCAGTTTTACAATAAATGCTAAAGGAACTTCTCTAGGCAGGAAACAAGAAAAGGAAAAGACCTACAAAAAATAAACCCCAAACAATTAAGAAAATGATAATAAGATGATACATATTGATAATTACCTTAAATGTAAATGAGTCAGATGCACCAACCAAAAGACATAGACTGACTGGGTGGATGAAAACATGTGCATGTATGTACTTTCAATTACTATATCACTCTTCTTAACTTCCCAAACTGTATGTAATTATTTTATATTATTAGGTTAATCATGTTCCCGTTATAGCTTGCAATTTCAGTGATCTTTTATTTTTTTATCTGGCTAATGATTGTGAAAACTGATAAACATCTTTTACAATTGTGATTATGTAACTATTACTCACTTAATATCATTGTATCATGATTGGTCAACAATAGAATTCTATATCATCAACACTAACATTTAATAGGAAAACCTATAATCACATTTTAAAATCAAGATGCATATCTGAATTATCTTGGGATTTTTTGAAAACTACAAATGCCCAGGTATTGCTTTTTTTCTCCAAAGCTCCATATATGTTTCTAAGGAGCAGCTATGTTTAAAAAGAACTGGACCATAGGATGATCTTTTACTTTTATCTAGTTGGTTTCACTTTTTGTATTTCATATTCAGTGCTCCCATCTCATTTAGTTTTGTTTTCAGATTTCTCCATCTCTTCTACTTCTTTTTTGATGTCCTTTCTCAAGCCTTAGTAGAACATATCAAGCATAGTAGAACAGTTTTATCAAGAATAGTAGAACAGTTTTCATATACATATATATAAATAGTATGTGTAGTCTATATGTATATCTTAGAAAATTTATGATTTTTTTCCTAAAAAAAAATTTGACATTTTGGCTCAACTTGTTTGACTTAGTATTAATAGAATGCTATATTTCTAATTATAAAAATAGATATACAATAAGCAACAAAGTTTCACTGTATCACACAGGGAACTATAGACAATATCATGATAATCTATAATGGAAAATAATTTGAAAAATAATATATGTGCATGTGTGTAACTGAATTACCTGGCTATGCACCTGAAACACTGTAAGTCAACCATACTTCAATAAAGTATATATGCTATGAAATTTAAAAAAAGAAATGTAGTTTTATGGTACTCAAGGATGAGAATATGCAAAGTATTTTAAGATCACTATAGAAAATTATTCTACACTATAAAGTCTTTAAAGCATGTAAAAGACTATGTAAATAATCACTAAAATGTCGCAGAACATTACAATGTTTACTGGGCTTAAAAAAAGATTAGAAACTCATATATACAAATTCTTTATACATTAATAGTACTTCTGATAATAATGAGGAGGAAAAGAAAGAGGAGGGCAGAAATAATTTTTTTCAACAATTACTATAGTCCAGATCTATTCTAATTGTTTTCTTCATATTACCTCTTTGAATCCTGCTGACAAGTTTATGAGGTACCTGTAATTGTCATTCTCTTGCAGAAATATTTCTCTTATCTTTTTCTCTGGAAATATTTTATAAGATTGTCGCCCAATTGGTCAAAGTTTATGGGAAATTTTAAAACAGCAAGTGGATGGACTATCTATAGCCCACTGGGCAATTTTGGCTCATGAACTATTTTTATTAAAAGCTTTATTAGACATGCCTTAGCCCTTTCATTTACATGTTGTTCATAGCTGCTTCCACACTACAGAGGGGGAGAGTTAGTTACCTCAAGGACTTATGGTCTACAAATTCTAAATTATTAATATATGACCCTTTTATAGAAAAACTATGTCGACTTGTGATATTGATTATCAAAATGCTCAGATTGCAAACATTTATAATAACCACTAAGGAATTTGCATAGAGTTATGTAGAGAGCTGTATTATCTGCTAATATCAACATAAACTCTCTCATATCTTTTGCAATAATTTTACAGTTCTTTTAATTACCAGAACTACAGCTATCTACAATCTATGGTATATTTTTTTGAGTCATTAAGAAGTCACAATTATCAATCAAGTCTAACTTCAGTATTTTCATGTTTCCAATTAAGCTTAGAAATTATAAATGTCCAGCATGAGGGGAGGAAAAAGTAGCTGTATGTCTTCCCTACAGTGTGGAAATCTCCTCAGTATGGTTTATAAGTTATATTCTTTGTGTTTCAGCAAATGAAGTATCTAAGACTCTCAACTGAGTATAGTACATGAATATCACAACTTAGTTCAATGAATTATGATTATAGTGTTTCTATAATAATGATTTAAAAATGTAGGAGGAGTTTGAGCACTCTCCATTATTATTTCAGTTTTTGACTTCATAGAAAACAGAAAAAAAAAATGTTCAGGGCCAGAATTGCATGATCTTGTACAATTGTTCATATAAATTCTAATCAGTACATTTTCCATATGATGTCATACTCTAATGCTTAAAATAAGCATTTTTAACAAGAAAATCTAAATTTGTATATAATAAAACTTTGCTACTGTTAGTTTCTCTACTACCGATTAGGCATATAACTTAAAAAGGCAATTAATTAAAAAAAATACATTTGAATCGGTTCTATTGAGATGGATGAAACTGGAGCCCATAATACAGAGTGAAGTAAGCCAGAAAGAAAAACACCAATACAGTATACTAATGCATATATATGGAATTTGAAAGATGGTAACGATAACCCTATGTGCGAGACAGAATAAGAGACACAGATGCATTGAACAGTCTTATGGACTCTGAGGGAGAAGGTGAGGGAGGGACGTTCTGGGAAAATAGCACTGAAACATGTATATTATCATATGTTAAACAGAACACCAGTCCATGTTCGATGCATGAGACAAATGCTCGGGGCTGGGGCAATGGGATGACCCAGAGGGATGGGATGGGGAGGGAGGTGGGAGGGGGGTCCAGGATGGGGAGCACGTGTGGACCCATGGCTGATTCATGTCAATGTATGGCAAAAACTACTGCAATATTGTAAAGTAAAAGAAAAAAAAAAAAACTGAGGTCAGAGTCCATGTAATAAACCATAAAAGAAAAAAAAAAAGGCAATTAAAAGAATTGTATGTATAAGCTATTATCTCAGAATAGCCACAAATATGAGAAAGTTATAAAAAAGAAACCTCTTAGTTATTGATTATCAAAAGACCAGCTTAACATCAAGCATTTATTTAAATATGCAACAGACCGTAGCAAATGTAGTCATATTTGGTATCCAGCAACTACAAATTGGCAATTGGCATGGGTACTTGCCATGTAACCTCTACAAGGATTAAATCATGTGCTGCTGCAACTGCTGACCTTCACCCCCTGAAGGAGTGAGGGTAGAGAGAAGAAATGAGGCACTCTCTGCTCCAGGAAAACTGCCAGGACAGGTCTTCAGATAGTTACATACACTCAGGAGCTGATTTTATGAGCCCAATTCTTGTATCTTCTCATATCTAGAAAAGTACTAAAATTCTTCATGGTGCAAATTGTTTCTCATGACTGGCAGAAGCTTCACAAGACCAGCAGAAATTCTAAAATAAATATGTACTTAATTGTATATAATCCCCATTTATCAAAATCACATATATACCATCCTTCCCCTGTACTTCTTTGCAACAGTTTCTCAGGTTTCTCAGAGTTATTTGAGGCACGTGTCTCCTGGGTTGCTCATATTGCCCACCTAAAAACTTAACACGCAGCTCTCAAGTTTTTTAAGTTGCCAGTTTCTTCAGGCTTTTTAAAAGAATTGTTATCATATATATGTTAATATTGGCATTCCCCCAAAGCAGGGTCTGTATCATAATTTTCCCTAAGCAACTATTCATTATAACAGTTTTTTGAATTGAAGAATAATATAGTGATGTTTGAATGGCATCATAGACTCAATGGACCTGAGTTTGAACAAATTCCAGGAGATAGTAAGTAACAGGGAAGCCTGGCTGCAGGCTTCTGCGACCAGGGAGTCTGCAGTCCATGGGGTTGCAAAGAGTTGGAGAAGACTGAGGGACTGAACAACAGCACAGAAAATGTTAAACTCGATAATGGGAAAAGTTTTTTGATTTCTCAAGAAAATGTAATTACATTTTTCTTTTGGTTATACTGTTTTTCACATAGTTACAAAGTAGGCCACAGTATGAAAAGGAGAGTATGTGCAAGATTCTAATAAGACTGTAAGAATATGTTTATAGTCTTTGTGCAGTAAATCAAAAATAAGGTTAGATATGATTTAATATTCAATTAATTTCTAGAAAGAGTGATTTCTGGTGAAATCGAAAAACACTATTCTCTCTTGTGTTCACCTGCTCTGCCTTTTCTGACTTTAATTTTCTAAAAATTAGTGAGAAATAATGAAATTAAAAATGTTTCAAAGAAGGAAATAAAGTCACTCCCATAGTTACAGACTGGAAAACCAGTCCTAAAGGAAGAAAAGTACATGAGAGAAGGACTGCAAATTGAATGGAAAAAAACTGTATACATATGTATAAGCATATATATGTGTGTGTGTGTGTATATATATATATATGAAGAATTCAAATTTGAATGGCAAAAAGAAATATACATATGCAAATATCCTTGATAAAGTGCTGGCAATAAAAATATGAATGATGAAAAATGAATCTAGGAAGGCTGTGTGGATATTAATAGATTTTGAAATTCGGGGATTTTCATTTAATTGCTTTTCATTCATATGTGTCTAATTCATAAAACAGGACTTTTATACTTTCATTTGCTTGAGAAAAATACAGTCCTCCTTGACATGTCCATGAAGGCTCGCTTGACTTGCTGGTTCCTTAGGGTATAGATAAAGGGGTTCAGCATGGGAGCTATGGAGGTGTTTAGCACAGCCACCCCCTTGCTCAAAGACACCCTGTTCTTTGCTGATGGATTCACATACATGAAAATGCAGCTGCCATAAGAGATGGAGATGACAATCATGTGGGAAGAACACGTGGAAAAGGCCTTTGTCCTCTGAGTGGTAGAAGGGATCCTCAAAATTGTTCTGATGATATATGTGTAGGACAGAATTATTAATGCCAAAGTGAACAATAGAATAAACACAGCACAGGAAAACCCTACTATCTCTAGAAATTTGGTGTCTGAACAAGAAAGGTATAATAAGGGGAAATAATCACAACTAAAATGGTCAATAACATTGGACTTACAGTAATCAAGCTGTAGGAAGAGCATTACTAATGGGAATATGATTAAGAATGAAGCCAGCCAAGAGGCCAAGACAAGCAGTGTGCAGACTCTGTGATTCATGATGGTCATGTAATGCAGGGGTTTGCAGATGGCAATGTAACGGTCATAGGACATGGCAGCCAGAAGATAAAACTCAGTGACTCCCAAGAAAATGAAAAAAAATAACTGAGCCATACAATCATTAAAAGAGATGGTTTTATCTCCCGTAATAATGGTGGCCAAGAACTTGGGTATACTGACAGTTGTGAATGAAACTTCTAATAAGGAGAAACTTCTGAGGAAGAAATACATGGGGGTCTGGAGGTGGGCGTCCAGCAGGGTCAGGGTGATAATGGTCAGGTTCCCAGTGACGCTGAGCATGTAGGTGATGAGCAGAAAGACAAAGGTCACAACCTGAAGTTGTGGGTCATCTGACAGTCCCAGGAGGATAAACTCTCTTATTTCTGTGTAGTTTCTCATTTCTTCTTCTTCTTCTTTTGAGTAACCTTCAGGAGAAAACACAAAGAGAAGATATAGAAAAGGGGATTATCCATGTATAGCACTGGGATTTGTCTCTGGAATTAAACCTACTATGCCCTGCTAACAAAATTCCGGAGATTGTTTAAAAGTTAATGAAATAGATAACTTGTTTTGAAGTAAGTTTTTACTACATGTCAGATTTGTGTTTCACATAGACTGTTACTTTATAAAATCCCTAGTTTACAAATTGGCATTAGGCTAAAAATATTTTTAAAAATCTTATACATACAACATATCCTTCACAGGAAAAGCAGGGATTATAATCGATGTTTTTCTCAAACCTAGGAAATACAGGAAGAGAAATGCTACCTGTTGACTCTTAAAAAGAATCTCTACAGGAACCCCTCTTATTGGGATACTCTTTGTCTTTTCTTCAATCTCAGTAAAATCATCCTATCCTAATGTCTGTCACCTAGTTTCTCATATAATGATTGTTTCCTAGTGTAATATAGAAGAGCCAAATGTGTCAGGAAAAAGGCCATTCAGTGCATATGTTTCCAAAAGGAAAATCACTGAAGATAAATCTTTAGCTACCTGACAGATTTCTAAGTTTTGAGTCAGACACACTCATCTTCTCAACCTCCTACTCATCTGAAGCCCCAGATAATGGAATAAAGGAATCCAGGTCATGTATCTGTTTTGGTGGTCTTCTCAGATATTAGATAGTCAAGAGTAGAAAGGAGGCAGAGTGGACATTAAGTTTATTGGATCTGTGTCATGAGCTAAGGAAACCAAAGTGTGTCAATATCTAAAATAAAACATTACCTTCAGGAGAACACTATTTTTCTTCCAAATCTCTCCTATCTATTATTAGCATTCTCTCTCTCTATATATGTATATTCTGAGTTTTATATTATATTTTTATCTACATTAATATTCCCTTAATAGAAGTTCTGTTTTGTCAGTCTACTAGTATAATCCATGAAAGTGCAATAAAGTCTTTATTTTGTCATCATAACTAACAGTAGCAGAAATCATTGAACCAGTTTATTTCAATATCTGCCTCATTGACTATGGTAAAGTCTTTGACTGCATGGATCACAACAAACTGTGGAAAATTCTTAAAGAGATGGGAATACCAGACCACCTTACCTGTCTCCTGAGAAACCTGTATGCAGGTCAAGAGGCAACAGTTAGAACCAGACATGGAACAACAGACTGGTTCCAAATTGGGAAAGGAATACATCAAGGCTGTATTTTGTTACCCTGCTTATTTCACTTCTATGCAGAGTACATCATGCGAAATACCAGGCTGGATGATGCACAAACTGGAATCAAGATTTCCCGGGAAGATATCAACAACCTCAAATATGCATATGATACCACTCTAATGGCAGAAAGTGAAGAGGAATTAAAGAGCCTCTTGATGAGGGTGAAAGAAGAGAGTAGAAAAAGTGGAAGCAGTGACATTTTCTTTCTTGGGCTCCAAAATCCCTAAGGACAATGACTGCAGCCGTGAAATCAAAAGATGCTTGTTCCTGGGAAGAAAAGCTATGACAATCCTAGACAACATATTTAAAAGCAGAGACATAACTTTACAAAAAGATCCATACAGTCAAAGCTATAGTTTTTTTGGTAGTCATGTATGAATGTGAGGGTTGGACCATAAGGAAGTCTGAGCACCCAAGAACTGATGCTTTCAAATGATGGTGCTGGAGAAGACTCTTGAGAGTCCCTTGGACTGCAAGGAGATCAAACCAGTCAATCCTAAAGGCAATCAACCATGAATATTCAACGGAGTGACTGTTGGTGAATGAAGCTGCAATACTTTGGCCACCTAATGTGAAGAGCCAACTCATTGGAAAATACCCTTATGCTGACTCAATGGACATGAATCTGAGCAATCTCTAGGAAATAGTGAAGGACAGGGAAACCTAACATGCTGCAGTCAATGGGGTGGCAAAAAGTTGAACACAACTTAGTGACTGAATAACAACAACAATAACAAATTTCAATATCATTCATTTTGTGAATTCTCATTGACTTGTAGCTTTTACATCCTAGTGTCAGGAGAGAAATTTTTGCAATAGAATACTTAATTTCAAGGTGTGGGTTTGTTTATTTGTAGCATGTAATTTATCATAACATTGCAAAAATTTTCACAATTTTTTTCTCTACAAACCTGAGCTCTCTTTTCATTTACTCCTCTGTATAGCAAAAATTAGAGCTGGTGTTGATTTAGGGAAAATTCCAACTGAGGTCAATGGTGGCCAGTTCACTGGGAAAAAATGTGATGTTCACATTAAAATGAACCTATCCTTTTGCTAATCCTCAATGACTAGATAAAAAAGTTTAAGAGCACTTATAAGAAAAGCAAGCCTTACAAGGATAATTTCTGCAGGCAAATTTATGGCAACTCAAGTTTTGATAGATATTTAAAATTTAAAAGTCATTGTTCTCAATGAATAATCCTCTGCAATTAACAGCTATTTATGACTAATCTGTAAATCATTTCTGAGATGTGAGGTGTCAACCATTCCTGGGATGTTTTTGGTAATGTAATGAAGAATATATCCAAGTCTCTAAGTCATCATTTCATACTTTCCTTACTAATGGCTCATTCACGTTTTTTCTAGTCCCAGGAAACTTAGGATAGAAAGCTTCATTTTCCTTTCTGTCTCTTTCTTTTTAATGAATTCTAGTGTCTTGGATAGCTCAAATTAGGCTTGTGGATCTTTGAAAACGAAAATCAACCTATATAATAAGCAAATGTTTGCCATTGAGTTAAATAAAATTTGGGGTTAAATAAAATAACTGGAAATTATTTTCAGGACACATCTGCTATTCCAGAGTAAATTGTAAGTATGGCTTCTTTGAGAAAAGATCACCAGCATTCCCTGAATGCTACAATTAGAAAAAGCAACAATATGTAAACTTCTATTAAGGATTGAAAGATTGTTTTCCTTATTTTATCTAAATTGTGAGACATGGGTGGGAAGTTCCATAAATTCCACAATATAATTGGAAACAAAAATTAGCTTCTCACATTCTCTTTATGTACTGATTTTACTATTCCTAACTTTAAGACTCCTAAGAAGTCATAAGTAATGCTATGAACAAATATAAACTCAAGAGAGTTTGCACCATCAGTATTAATAAAAGTGCATACGTGCTCAGTCATGTCCAACTCTTTGCAACCCTATGAACTGTAGCCCACCAGGCCCCTTTGTCCATGGGATTTTCCAGGCAAGAATACTGGTGTGAGTTGCCATTTCCTCCTCCAGGGGATCTTTCCAACCCCAGTATGGGTCTCTTGAATCTCCTGCACCGGCAGGTGGGTTCTTTATCACTGAGCCACGTGGGAAGCTGTAGCATTATTACAATTATCTGTCTTTCCCTATCAATTAAGGATCTTTTTCTTGGTGTTAGGTTTATAAATTAGGATAATTTGTCATAGAAGAGAACAGAATATTGGTTAAATTTTATATCTTGGGTAATAGTTTGGATTTATAACAACCCTAATTTTTTTCTAGAATGATTTGTTCCACTGCTGACTGTGCTTGCTGACATCTAATACCATGTAAGAACTTCATCATGACTGTATTAAAAAAAATTCATAAGAAGAGTCAATTTAGATTATTTTCAGTTAGTTCAGAATTCTGTTTCTCTGACTCCTCTGAAAAAAGGCAACTTACTTTTTCTTAATGGAAAAGGGGAGTCAAATCAAATTAGTCAGATCAACACAAAAACCCATATGATTAGGAATAATGAAGGAAAAAAATGTAATCACCTAAATCACTCTTAGAATCTGTGGGTTTCCATAGAGATATTCTATTTCTCCTAAATGTCTATTTGTTAACTAGTATCTATATTTGAAGATAATTTTTAACCTAAAAAGGAAAAGAAATTCTTATAAAAATATAGCATCAGGTCTTAATTTTAATTATTTTGTGTGGGATTATTGGGGATTTGCATTCCAAGAGATCTGGATTAAAAATACAACTCTCTCTGAGTTATAAGTTTTTCTTTTCCCCACTGTGAAAATGAGGATAATATTTCATAGAATAATTGTGATGGCTAACTTAATTAAAAGTAAAATTAAATTATATAAAATTTTAAAGCATGTATTCCCACACAGTAAATACTGTTCTCTTTATTAGTCCTACAAATAAAATAAATTATTACATTTGAGGAAGATGGTCCCACTATAAGATAATAGCAACCACTTTGGAGGAAACTTATTTGAGAGACAGTGCTAAGGTTTATGTACTTTTGATCTCATTGATTCATTGCAATAACCTTATGTTACCTTTGAAAAAACTGACAATGAGAGATTAATTATTATAAAAAAGCATACAGCTAGTTAAAGGTCAAATTGGAATTCTATACCCTTTCCTCCTGAAACTGAAGCATGTGTTACTTATCAGGCATATATTCAATTAGCAGGACCAAACTCAGAGTAATTTTCTGAAAATTAATAAATTAGTATGACAAACAGGAAACATAAACAGACTCATTCTTCAGAATCTTTGACATATACAGGAAGGAATAGCAACCCAAATTATTCATTATTTATTTCACCTGATGAAATGCTAAGCTAAGAATTAATAAATCAGTGCTAAGGAAAGGAAAGTTTTCATTGGCTTTTACTTTACAATCTTACCTCTATTTCTACAAATGCATCACATTAAGTGGCAGAAAATATTAAAAAATACTGGTAACTATTTCAAGTTTAGGTTAAGATATTTAGCATTTGTAAAAATACTCTGTCTCAACACATTTGCAATTATCTTCTTTCTACAGCTATTTTTCTTTGATGCATTTTGCTTTGTAGCCATGGGAGCAAAAATGGTGAAGGGTATCAAGATGTCATTACTGTGGTTCTTTATGGACATGATTTTTATATGGATTTTTAACCTGCATAAGCCACATGTAGTTTTATCACAACATATGCCCATGGCTCATGGGAAGTACTCCAGTGAATCAAATGTGCCAACAGAGCCAAGAGGAAAATACTCAAAGGATTATACATATGTTATCAATATTTGTACCAATATTGAATTAGTAAACTTGGTGGACAATGTCCATAGAGATAGAAAAGCATGAGAAGTAGAGCAGAAACATATGGAATATTTGCAAAATTTTTGGAAGAGGTTTTCTGAATTTGGTAAATCAGGATTTCCCTAAAGTATAGACATTTCTTGACCTTGCTGACTGAAATATTGGGATGAATGAATCTTATATGTAAACACTACATTTCCTTTCTTGTGTAATAAAATGTCCCCATAAAGTGGCTCACTAAGCTATTAAGTATAAAATAAATTATTCAAAAGATTAAATAGAGAACAATGAAAAGAAGAATGAGATACAGTATCATGCTCAGTGAATTCCCATAGAAGGCATGGGAAAAGTTAGATTAAATAAATTTTAAAGTCTTCAATATGTTCCAAGAATTTTCACAGGTCATTTTCCCTTAATAATGGTGCTAATTGTTGAGAAGTATGTACTACCCAGAGGCCTCTTTTCATTTGATTGGTTCTGGTAATTAATGAAAGCATAAAACCTAGGAAATCTGCAAAAATTTACAATTCAGATTCCTTTAATCTAATTTTAGAAATGACCAAAAAAACTCCACATCTGTTGACTCAATCACTGTTATTCATTCAACAAACATTGAGAACCTGCTGTCTTAGATACTATAGGAACACTGTGGATACAATAGAATCAAAATAGATATGAACCCACCTTTACTCAGCTTGCTGAGGAATCTCCAAACACAAATCTGAGGATAGACATCCTCAGAAAAGATTGGAGAGGCCCCCAGTGTCTCTAGGTGGACTGAGTAGTGATGGTTTCCCCTTAACAAATGCAGGTTTAAAAGTCTGGGAGATGTGGCTGTTTTACAAATGTGTACATAACAATGTCAATTTACAAGGGACATAAAGAAGAGAAAATGATGCAAATAAAATGAATCTCAAAAAATAGACCCTATATAAATGTAGGTTTATGAACACTTGACAAAGAATTCAAAGTAATTGTCATAGACATGAGTATTAAGTTCTAGAAAGTGGCAGTGTTTTAGTTATAATACATTTTTAAAAATTATTTGATTATAAATATAACTTACTATGTATTTTTATAGAATTCATATATAAATTCTATAAAAATACATAATATCATGATCAATATTTACCTTCAGTATATATATTGAATTTCACAAAATAAAAACCTCTACTTTAAAAGTGCAATGCACGAGTACATATTATCTCTTTGACTGAATTTAGTGTTCTATCACACAGAATATATAGCTTCTTTAAACCATAGGAAACTATCAATGTTCACCTTGAAAATACATAGGAAATAACACACTCATTTTGAAACTCTACATTTGAAGTACAGTGTGGCACTTCATAGCATCCTTTCAGGGACTGATTAACAGAATTAAAATGATCTTTTCACAAAGCGCTTTGTCTTAAAGAAATAAATTTCAGTCTACGAAAATTCTGTAGGAGGAATAACTTTATATATTTTGAAATGTCGATAAGCAATGAGCTGGAAAAACTTAGCTTGGGAATGAAAGTAACAGATTGGGAAATATATTAAATGTCATGTGTCAGGTTAACAGGCTATAAAGAGCAAAGGTAGTTATTAATGAATAGGAGGTTAGGAATTTCAGGATTTAACCTAATTGTTCTTTAAAGTGTTCTTTATTTTTTGACCAAAAAAAAAAAAAATTATTGGCAGAAAAAGACTGCTTTATAGACCATGTCTTTGAAGGCTTCTTTCACTTGCTGGTTTCTTAGGATGTAGATGAAGGGGTTCAGCATGGAGGCCACAGAGGTATTGAGAATATCTTCTCCTTTTGTCAATGATGCCTTTTCTTTGGGGAGGGATTAGTGTATATGAATATACAGCTTCTATCAGAGATGGAGATGACAATCATGTGAGAGGAACGAGTAGAGAAGGCCTTTTTTCTCTGACTGGCAGATGGAATTCTCAAAATACCCTGATAATGTATGTATAGGACAAAATCATTAATGCCAAGGTGAATAGCAAACTAACCAAAGCAAAGTAAAAACCCATTACTTCTAGAAGCCATGTATCTGAACAAGACAATTGTAAAAGGGGAAACAGTCACACAAAAAGTGATCAATGACATTGGAAGCACAGTAATCCAGCTGGAGGAGAAGCATAAGGGGCAGGAAAATGGTCAGAAACCCGCCCAGCCATGCGCAGAGCACAAGCAGGCTGCAGAGTTTCCTGCTCTTGATGGTTGTGTAATGCAGGGGCTTGCAGATGGCAACATACGACAATGGCAATTAGAATGTAAAATTCAGTCACCCCCCACCCCATGAAAATAGAGAAAAATAGTTGGGCTGCACAATTGTTGTAAGAAATAGTCTTGTCCCTGGTGCTAATTGCCCCCAGAAATCTAGGGATGCACACAGCAGTAAAGGAGATTTCTGAGAAAGAGAAATTTCGGCGGAAGAAAATACATGGGTGTCTGGAGATGGGAGTCCATCCAGGTTAGGGTGGTGGTAGTCAGGTTTCCATGGACACTTAATACGTATGTGATAAATAAAAAGGGGAAAATCACAATCTGAAGGTCAGGATCATCAGAAAGGCCTAGGAGGACAAACTCTGTGATGACTGTATGGTTCATTTCTCTCTCTTTTTTTCTGAATTTTTTCTTCTTTTAAATATACATTAAAGGGAAAAGATGAAAGATATAATTCGCTGTGACCAATATCATCATCATTAATGTAGTTCTAAAACATTCTCTATAATTCATGTCAATGGTATTTTATTTTGATTATCTTATTTGCATTATTACTTAAAACATATTTTGAATTCTGCTTTACATATTAATTCTCTGATTCTAAATCTAGCAGATGAAGGAAATCTTCATGTAATAAGTTGCATTATAGAGAGATGATAAGTGAAATAAATCAATGCTTTTTTGATTTGTCCAATTAAATCATTGTAGTTTTGTTGGAATAATCCTATAAAATATATGATTTTCTTTTTTTCTGTCATGTATTTATTAGAAGATACTACCACCTAAAACAGAAATGGATGATCTCACTTCCTTCACAAGATCAAAATGAAACTTAAAAAACTAAAATAACAACCCAATACTTTTATGATATAAAAAATTAATGACTTACTTAGCAAATAAAATAAATTTTTAATGATGAAATAATTTAATTACTAATTTTTTATTAGTATTTATGAATGTAATTATCAACATGATATGAGAACATTGCATATATTTTACATACGCATTTACAATAAATAGAATAAATAACCTAATTATTTCATTTAATAGGGGACGTATTCACTTATTCAATGATTTGTCTTATCATTCCACTGAATGATTAATATTTGGCATCTACTATGATTTTCTAGGAATTTACATATAGAAACAGTTTTATGTTTTAGCTTAAAACGATATGCAGTATTTATATACTTTCCATTTTGCACTGAAGCACAAATTGAAAAGTAACTCCTTGCCTCAGATCTTAGCAGCTCTGTTACCCATATTGTAGCCCAGTGCATTTTCTGCTTGAATATCATTGTCTCTTAGCTATTAAGCTTTATGAAAAAGTGTTTTATTCCCTTGTAGTTCTGCTCCACATTTTTCATTTGCATGAGATGACTGATTCAAAGGCATATTCCAGATATGTATAGCAAAGCCTCTCCTATGCATTCACAGCTCTTCTGTTAATTCCCAGCTCTGCTGCACATATCTTTCTGTGTATTTGGTTTGCTAAAAATCGTGAAAACTCCCTTCTCCTTATTTCATATATTCATACTTCTGCTATGAATAAAAGAATGGAAAATCATTGCTTCTCTGCTAGACACTATCGAATGTCACACTAATCAAATTGGATTATTTTTTTTCTCTGTTTTATGATGATTCATGAGAATAAAAATGTTCAGAAACCTTAAGAAGATGTAGAAATATACTATCCTCTTCAGTAACATTGGTCTAGAAGTTTAAGGGAGAAATATTTACAGAACGAGTTGTAAGGGATATGGCAACATTTAGTTTTACAAGTATAGATTCTGGTGTCTCCAGGACTAGGATCTGGGGTCCCTCTGGTTGCACTAAAAGCCAAATACTCAAATCTAGTTGTTTTGACCTATGAAGAAAGACATGTATTGATCTCCTAGGAACAAAGCAAAGTCCAGGCTACATCTTTATTATGCTGTGGACCATGGGGAATTTCTGGAAGGCACCCTTGGCGTTCTCAGTAACCTCCTGACTCTCCTCTATAGCGACCTCCCTTGAGAATGGTTATGTTCATCCCACAGAAGACCTCAATGATGATGTCTACAAAACGATCACTTTCATTAATCACAATTATTTATTTCATGAGTAATAAAATAGATGTGAAATCTTACAAAATAAGACTCTTAATCTACTTTATTTTTAATCTTGATATATTAAAATTTTCTACATATACAATTTTTTTGCTTATCCTTAGACTTTATTATTTTTGTAGCTTCACAAAACAAGGTTATTTCTAAGTTATATAATAACTATTATAATACACATAATGTCCTCACAGTTTTTAAAAACTGCTGTTACATAGGTTAACTGAGTCCTCACTATTGATAGCAATATTTAATTGCAGTGTCAATTTTGTCCATCTTATTGTTCATCTTGGCCTTTGCATGTCTTTATCATGTCTTTGACATACTAGTGAGAAATATCACAAAATACAAACCTTTTGTTTCTTTCAGGTTCTGGCCAGTGAATTATTGTTCCTTATTTCCTTTGTTGTTGTTTTATTTTTTCCCAATACTTTGATGGTGAAAATTATATGTAATCAGATAATAATATGCCATACATTGTTATATAATTATTAATATATAAATAACACATACCATATAATAGCTACTTTATATCAAATACATTTATATATTTCAATGAAATAACTGTATTTAACATAAAGAATACAATAACAAATTTATATAATAAAATAATAATAGAGTCACTAATGCAGAACTAGATCACTGCTGGGGTGCAAGTCTGCATGAGAATTATTTACTGGAAGAGAGGCACTGGGAAAGAGTACAAAGAAAAATAGAAGAACATGGTAGCATAACTCGTATCTGTTACAGGGCATGTACTGTTTTTATTTAACTCAGTAAAGGAGCATTTTGGCAGAGATGTCTCTATTTCACAACGATTGATACCTTTGTCCACTTCCTCTTTTTTTCAACTCTATTGAGACACAACTGACATATAACATTGTATAAGTTTAAAATGTACATGTTGATTTTATACACTTATATATTGTGAAATGATTATCACAGTGGGCTAGTAAACATATCTATCACTCACATAGTTCCTATTTACTTTTTTTGTGGTGAGAGCATTTAAGATTACCCTCTCAGCAATTTTCAATTATATAACACAGTATTCTGATATCAGCTTTGTGGTGATAGCAATATGACCAATATGATGAATGCATTTACCCTAAGAGCCCAACTAACAAGCAACAAGGAACTCTGTGTTATTCATGAAGGACACACCCACAGTAATGCTTCGCTAGATTAAAACCTCATCCACACGATGGAGGCTTAATCTGGGTTTAGATCTGGGGATTTTTTTTTCTTTTGCAATGATACTCCAGAAATATGCTGAATTAATTTTTTTCATCCTTAGTATCCATTGTTGATCAATGGCTGGAGCCATTAATTTTTGTGGTACAAAATCGTTCTATTATTTTTAATCTGCTTTCCAATAAGAATTTTGTGCCATAATATTGCTAACACTTTATACATTTTTCCTGTTTCTTGGCAGTCAGGGATGATAGTTTGAAGTTATCTGTTTTTATTGATTAAAGTTGACACTTTATATTAAGCAAACACAAGTTTTTTGTTTGTTGTATTTTTTTAAAATCAGTCTCTTATATTGGCTAGTATAGCTCACAACCTCGTGCAAGTTACACAACTTTACTGAGCATCAATTTACGTATTTGTAAAAATAAGAAAATAGTGTCAAATCTGCCAATTAGTTCTGAAGTTTAAATAATTATTTTTTTAAATATGTGAAAACAAATATTTAGACAATCACCATTACTCTTATACTACCTGGAGTTTTATAAGAACACTATAAATAATATATATTTCTTGTAGAGAGCATTTATTCTTTCAGTTCATATGCTGAACTAGGTATGTCAGTTTATCCCTGGAATGAAGAATTGTTCAATAGACGAAAATCAATCAATGTGAGACACTATTTTAACAGAACAAGGGATAAAAATCACACGAGTATCTCAGTATATGTAGAAAAAGCATTTGGCAAAATTCAAAAACTTTTCAAGATAAAAGCTCTCAACAAACTAGTAACAGAAGTTACCTCGACACAACAAAGAGCATATATGAAAAGCCCACAGCTAATGTTATTTGTTGTTCCGTTGCTAACATGTGTCCAATTCTATGTGACCCCGTGGAATGCAGCATTCCAGGATCCTGTCCTTCACCATCTTCCCGAGTTCACTCAAATTTATGTCCATTGAGTTGGTGATGCTATCTGACTATCTCATTCCTCTGCTGCCTCCTTCTCCTTTTGCCTTCAAGCTTTCCGAGCATCAGGGTCTTTTCCAGTGAGTCGTCTCTTAGCATTAGGTGGCCAAAGTACTGGAGCTTCAGCTTCAGCGTCAGTACTTCCAGTAAATATTGAGGGTTGATTTTCTTTAGGATCGACTGGTTTGATCTCCCTGTAGTACAAGCGACTCTTAAGACTCTTCTCCAGCATCACACTTCGAAGGCATCAATTTTTTGGTGCTCAGTCTTATTTATGGTCCAACTCTCACATCCATACATGACTACTGGAATGACCATAGCTTTGACTATACAGACCTTAGTCGGCAAAGTGATGTCTCTGCTTTTTAATGCACTGAGTTTGTCATAGCTTTTCTTCCAAGGAACAAGTGTCTTTTATTTTCATGGCTGCAGTCACCATATGCAGCCAAAAAAAGTTTGGAGTCCAAGAAAATAAAATCTGTCACTGTTCCTAGTTTTTCACCATCTATCTGCCATGAAGTGATGGTAACTGGATGCCATGCTGTTAGCTTTTGGAATGTTGAGTTTTAAGCCAGCTTTTTCACTCTCCTTTTTAACCCTCAGCCAAAGGATGAAACATTACACTCAAAAGTTAAAAACTGAAAAAAATTTTTCTTAAAATTAGAAACAAGCAAGGAGGCCCTTGTATGCAATATAGTACAGAAAGTACTAGTCAGAATAATTTGACAAAATTGATCAATCAATAAATCAGTCATCTCTATTTGCAGGTGACATGATTTATAATAGGAAACTCTACACACTGTGATTCATTTCAATGTATGGCAAAAACTATTACAATATTGTAAAGTAATTAGCCCCCAACTAAAATAAATAAATTTATTTAAAAAAAAAAGAAAATTACCACAAACATAATAAAACCCAGAAAAATAAAATATCTTTATTAATTATCGGCTAAAAAAAAAAACTTTTAAAGTTGCAGAACATAGAATCAACATTAAAAATGTAAGTTGCATTTTTATACTATTAATAAGCTATCTGAAAAAGAAATTAAGTAAAAAATGAAAGTAAAAAATGAAAGTTGCAATAGTACCAAAAGGAATAAGATACTTACGAATAAACTTAACTAAAGAAGTAAAAGATACATACACTGAAAAATGCAAAACCTTGATTAAACTAAAGACATAAACACATGGGAAAACATTCAGTACTCATGGATTAGGAAACTTATGTATATGTCCTGCTCCCCCAACAAAATCGACAGATTCAGTGCAGTCCTGTCAAATACCAATGGCATTATTTTTTTTTACAGAAACAGAAAAAAAAATTCTAAAATTTATAAGGAATCACAAAAGACCATGAATAGCCAAATAAATCTTGAGAATAAAAACTAAAGCTGGCTTCCAGATTTCAAAATATATTGAAAGCTATGATAATTAATTTGATAGAGTACTAGCGTAACAGTAGACATCTTAACCAATTACACAGCATGGGGAGCCCAGAAAACACTCCAGTACATACAGTCAAATGATCTTTGAAAAGGGTGCCAAAAACCCATGGAGGGGAAAAGACAGTCTTTTCAAGGAGTAGTTATGGGAAAACTGGTCATCTACATGCAAAAGAAGGAAATTCTACCCTTACCTTACACTGTACACAAAATCAACTCAAAACAGATTAAAGCTTAAATAGAAGACATAAAGTTTTAAAACTCTTTTGAAGAAATCGTAGGGGAAAAGCTGCATGATATTGGACTGGGCAATGATTTAATGGATATGACCCCAGGAGCATAGGCAATAAAAGTAGATAGAACAGTGGGATTACATCAAAATAAAAAGCACTTTCACCAGCAAAGAAAGAGTCAACAAACAGCAGAGTGAAGAGACAACCTATAGAATAGAAGAGAATATTACAAACACTGTATCCGATAAGGGGTTAATGTCTAAAATATGTATGAAAGTCTTACTACTCAGTAGAACAAAACCAGGACAAACCCCCAAAACCTAATAACTTAATTAATAAAAGGGCTGAAGAGTCAAGTATACATTTTTCCAAAGAAGACATGCAAGTATAAGGAGATAAATGGCCAACAGATATATGCTAGATGCTTAATGCCACTAATGTTCAGAGAAAGGAAGATCAAAAGGACAATATTAAATCACCTCACACCTGTCAGGATGGTTGTTATCAAGATGATAAAAGACAAGTGTTGATGACGGTGTGGAGAATTTAGAATTCTGATACATTGCCGGTGGGAACGCATATTGTGCAGCCACTATGAGAAACAGTACGGATTTTCTTCAAAGAATTAAAAATAGAACTACCATGTTATCTAGCAACCCCATTTCCAGATATGTATTTAAAATAATTGAAATCAGGGTATCTAAGTGATAGCATTTTCATGTTCACTACAGCAGTATTCACAATTGTTAAGATACGGAAACAACCTACATGTCTAGGGAAGGATGAATGGATACAGAAAATACAGTAAATACCTTTAATAGAATAGTATTGGACTATTATTCAGCCTTAGAAAAGGACCAATATCCCAATATACAGAACAGCATGGATGAAGCGTGAGGGCCTTATGCTAAGTAAAATAAGCCAGTCATAAAATGTTAAAAACTGCATGAATTCACTTAGGTGACAAACCTAAAATTCTCAAACTCATAAATTCAGATAGTGGAATAGTGGTTGCCAGGGGGTAGAGGGAGAGGGAAATGTGGATATTGCTGAGCAATTGACATAAAGTTTGTTATAGTTAACAACACTGTATTGTGTCTTTAAATTTTTAAGTGGATAAATCTCATATTAAGAGTTATTATCACCTCAAAAGTATAAACTGTATATATCTGTAGTGTCTGATATGCAGGATAATGTTAATAATCATTATTATAATTTATTGATAGCTAATTATGTTATATGCTTTACAAATTCATTTTCATTTCTATAGTAAGTTATATATACCTGGCTTACCTGAACTTACACCTGACTTACTGATGGGGAAATATATGCTTAGAGGTTATAGAAACCTTAAGTTTGTCAGATATTCACCTTATTTAATATACAAATTGTATTTGAGATAGGATAGAAAGAAATGGAGAACCCACTCTTCCCTTTAACATTTGAATCCCCTTCTATTTTCAATCACTCCCATCCTCACCCCCTCCCCCTCTTTTTTTTAGAGAAAACCTGTGGTATATCTCTCATGTGTGTGTATCCCTTAATGATTATTAAGAATGTTGCACTACTAATTAGGTTTGTATTTTCTATTACTAAAATGTGGTTTATATAAATGAGGGTTTTTTTGGTATCTATAATCTCTTCACCTACATACATACACCCACTTTTCCAAATACTTTAGGCACTTATTAAGGCCTTAATAAGTGGAAGAGTATTTTAGCACATGAAATCCTAATTTTCTATAAAAAGGGGAGATTTTGCTTTGTTATCAAGATTTTAGCTTCTACAAAACTTAAGTGATTTTGTTATAAAATAACTTAAAGTATAAATAAACAAATAAATATTTTAGGGATTAAATAATTTAGATATATGCCCTGTTTCAAACTAGTCCTGAACTTGGGAAGGAACTGTGTATATATTTCAGTCAGATCAGAAAATGGAGCTTACTCTGTGGAATTGGAGAAAGTAAACTTAATCCTACATATTTAAAATGGTTATTTCTTCACCATATTCTACTATATATGTATGTGTCTACTGACGTCTATTGAGTTACTATGGGATTTGGAAATAAATAATGATCTATCTAGCACTATATTTACAAAAGTACATATTGTTAAAAGTCTATGTTTTTAATTAATGAAGAAATTATTCAGTTCAGTTCAGTTCAGTCGCTCAGTTGTGTCCGACTCTTTGTGACCCCATAGACTGCAGCATACTAGGCCTCCCTGTCCATCCCAACTCCCGGAGATTACTCAAACTCATGTCCATTGAGTCGGTGATGCCATCCAACCTCCTCATCCTCTGTCAACCCCTTCTCCTCTCGCCTTCAATCTTTCCCAGCATCAGGGTCTTTTCAAATGAGTCAGCTCTTCACATCAGGTGGCCAAATTATTGGAGTTTCAGCTTCAACATCAGTCCTTCTAATGAACACCCAGGACTGATCTCCTTTAGGATGGACTGGTTGGATCTCCTTGCAGTCCAAGGGACTCTCAAGAGTCTTCTCCAACACCACAGTTCAAAAACATCAATTCTTCGGCACTTAGCTTTCTTTATAGTCCAACTCTCACATCCATACATGACCACTGGAAAAACCATAGCCTTGACTAGACGGATCTTTGTTGGCAAAGTAATGTCTCTGCTTTTTAATATGCCGTCTAGGTTGGTCATAACTTTTCTTCCAAGGAGCAAGTGTCCTTTAATTTCATGGCTGCAGTCACCATCTGCAGTGATTTTGGAGCCCCCCAAAATAAAGTCAGGCACTGTTTCCACTGTTTCTCCATCTATTTGCCATGAAGTGATGGGACTGGATGCCATGATCTTTGTTTTTTGAATGTTGAGCTTTAAGTCAACTTTTTCACTCTCCTCTTTCACTTTTATCAAGAGGCTCTTTAGTTCTTCACTTTCTGCCATAAGGGTGGTGAAGAAATTATTAGGACATACATTATTAAAGTGTGCCATAAATAATCTTTCTGTTTTTAAATGAAAATATTCACATTTTTCAATAAACTATACAGCATTTAAAAACATTTCCCCAGATAAACAGTGAAGGGACTTCCCTGAGGCTCTAGTGGCTAAGAATCCATCTGCCAATCAGGAGATGCAAGTATAGTCCCTGGGACAGGAAGATCCCATATACCATGGAGCAGCTAGGTCCCTCTGCCACAACTACTGAGCCAGTATTCTAGAGCCCACCAGCTGCAACTACTGATGCCATGCACCACAATTATGGAAGTCTGCATGCCTAGAGCCCTTGTTCCACAACAAGAGAGGCCACTGCAATAAGAAACCCATGCACTAAAACAAAGAGTAGCTCCATTTTGCCTCAACTAGAGAAAGCCCACAAGCAGCAATGAAGATTCAGTGCAGTCAAAAAATAAATAATAAACAAATAAATTTTAAAAAACTATAAAATGGTAAAAAGAGCTTCTGTCAAATACACTGTAAATGAAATTCATAAGATTATATTTCCTGTGTTGAGTAAACTAAATACCACATCCAAACTCAAAACAGGAATTTATATTAAACAATTTTTAATTTAAGAAGTTGCAACTAACAAAATGTTCAGAAGAATGGGAGTCAGAAAGACATAAGAAAAGTTGTTTAAATTGAATGAGAAATATATAAACAAATATGATTTTAAGCTCCTAGGAATAAAAAGAATACACAAGGTTGACAGGGAAGCCATTGTGATTTGAATAAGTTATTAAAATTCTTGATTATATATTTTTTAAAGTTGCCCTGCAAAATGTCTCTAATTTATTATAGCACATCATTTCATTTGCTTTCTTGCCACGTCCATGAAGGCTTGCTTGACTTGCTGATTCCGTAGGCTGTAAATGAAGGGGTTCAGCATGGGGGCTACTGAGGTGTTTAGCACAGCCACTCCCTTGCTCAAAGACACCCTATCCTGTGCTGAGGGTTTAATATACATAAAAATGCAGCTTCCATAAGAGATGGAGATGACAATCATGTGGGAGGAACATGTGGAAAAGGCCTTTGTCCTCTGACTAGTAGAAGGAATTCTTAAAATTGTTCTGAGGATGTATGTATAGGACAGAATTATTAATGCCAAAGTGAACATTAGAGTAAACACAGCACAGGAAAACCCCATCATTTCAAGAAAGTTTGTGTCTGAACAAGACAGTTGAAGCAAAGGAAAATAATCACAGGTAAAATGGTCAATAATATTAGACCTACAGTAATCAAGGTTTAAGAGCAACATGAGTGCAGGGAATATGATTAAGAATGAAACTAGCCAGGAAGAGAAGACAAGCAGTGTGCAGACTCTGTGATTCATGATGGTCATGTAATGCAGGGGTTTGCAGATGGCAATGTAACGGTCATAGGACATGGCAGCCAGAAGGTAAAACTCAGTGACTCCCAAGAGAATGAAAAAAAATAACTGAGCCATACAATCATTAAAAGAAATGGTTTTATCTCCTGTAATAATTGTGGCCAGGAACTTGGGTATACTGACAGTTGTGAATGAAACTTCTAATAAGGAGAAATTTCTGAGGAAGAAATACATGGGGGTCTGGAGGTGGGCGTCCAGCAGGGTCAGGGTGATAATGGTCAGGTTCCCAGTGACGCTGAGCATGTAGGTGATGAGCAGAAAGACAAAGGTCACAACCTGAAGTTGTGGGTCATCTGACAGTCCCAGGAGGATAAACTCCATTGTTTCTGTATGGTTTCTCATTCTTCAGTTGCTTGTTTGTTTTTCTCCTTCAAGGAGACCTACAAGAGAAAGCTCAAGGAATACACTAGGAGAGAGGATTACCAAATATCCTAGTGTAGACCTAGAATTTGATGAAATTAGTATGTCATTTCACCTTCAGGGGAAATTTAAAGCAAATTAATAATGACATTGATCCTTAAGATTCCTCTGTTTAATAAGTAAAACACTCTTCGATTAAGGGAAGTTTAAAACTGTAAATATCACAAAGCTTGTTGGGCAAGAATTTGTCCCTACACTTTTTCTGACACCAAATACTACCTGTGAACTTTCAGAAACATACCCACCAGGTTTCATGAGAATTACCTTTGTGCTAATATTCCAATGCCTACACAATTTTCCTCCTGTGTAACTTAAAAGCTTAATTATATTGAGAATTTTTAAAATGGAAAAGATATTGCAATTTTAAATAAAAAATGACTATTTTGTCCTTGGCTTCTCTGGTGGCTCAGAGGTAAAGTATCTGCCTGCGATGCAGGAGAAGCAGGTTTGATCCCTGGGTTGGAAAGATCCCTGGAGAAGGAAATGGCAACCCACTCCAGGATTCTTGCCTGGGAATGGACAGAGGAGCCTGGCATGCTCAGTCCACAGGGTTGCAAAAGAGTTGAACACAACTTAGTGACTAAACAACAACAAAACAGCAAATCAAGTTTTGTTAACACCCAGTTTTTCCTTTTTTTTTAAAGATTTTTATACATGAACCATTTTTAAAATCTTTATTGAATTTCTTAGAATATTTTTTTCTGTTGAGGTTTTTTTGGCCATGATGCGTGTGGGATCCTAGATTCCCCATCAGGAATCCAACCAGCACCCCCTTCATTGGAAGGCAAAGTCTTAACCACTGGACCACCAAGGAAGTCTTTTAGTTTTTTCAACTCTTACTACCTCACTGGAAGTCAGAAATGCTAAAGCCACTGCCACTGAGAACTGTAGGTTTTAGAGATAGAGGGGAAAATGAGATAGACAATAATGTATGCTTAAGGTTGATATCATCTTAATCCCTGGCAACATTTTATAATATTACAGCATAACTATGTGTCATCATTATGGACTTTATTCTCATACAACCTATTTCCCTTTATATTTAAAATATTACTTATATGTTATTATTATGATTAATAAGTAAGATAATTGTCATTCAAGAAAGCAAATGTTAATAATATATTTATTTGTATATGTTTTGGAAATAATGAGTTTTAAATTTTCTTTTTTGGGGGTAAAATTTAAATGATATTACAGAAGACTGAGGATATGTAGGTTTTAATCCAATTTACTTACTAGATCTGAAAGTCATTCAGTCCCTTCATGCCCCATCTATTCAGTTCAGTCTCTCAGTCGTGTCCGACTCTTTGCGACCCCATGAATTGCAGCACGCCAGGCCTCTCTGTCCATCACCAACTCCCGGAGTCTACCCAAACCCATGTCCATCGAGTCGGTGATGCCATCCAACCATCTCATCCTCTGTCGTCCCCTTCTCCTCCTGCCCCCAATACTACCCAGCATTAGGGTCTTTTCCAATGAGTCAACCCTTCGCATGAGGTGCCCAAAGTATTGGAGTTTCAGCTTCAACATCAGACCCTTCAATGAACACCCAGGATTGATTTCTTTTAGGATGGATTAATTGGATCTCCTTGCAGCCCAAGGGACTCTCAAGAGTCTTCTCCAACACCACAGTTCAAAAGCATCAATTCTGCGGCACTCAGCTTTCTTCACCGTCCAACTCTCACATCCATACATGACCACTGGAAAAACCATAGCCTTGACTAGATGGACTTTTGTTGGCAAAGTGATGTCTCCGCTTTTAAATATGCTATCTAGGTTGGCCATAACCTTCCTTCCAAGGAGTAAGCGTCTTTTAATTTCATGGCTGCAGTCACCATCTGCAGTGATTCTGGAGCCCCAAAAAATAAAGTCTGACACTGTTTCCACTGTTTCCCCATCTATTTCCCATAAATACACACTAATGCAATTCTATCTCATAAAGTTATTTTGACCATTAAATGAGCAAATATACGTGAAGCATTTTGAAAAATGCTTATCATTTAATAAAACCCATATAAGGCTTTGTTCAATGGAGAAAACATTCCCTAACCACTGAGCTGAAAACATTTGGGATTTAGATGTTGTGCTATGTAAAAACTTACATCTAAGATAAGTAGTAGTGCATAAATTTAGCACCAAGAGAGTTGCATAAGAACAATAACAGCACAGCAATGAAAATAGAGTAGAATCATTACCGATTGACTAAATACCATGAGAGACATCAAAAGAGACACAGATAAATAGAACAGTATTATGGACTCTATGAGAGAGGGCGAGGGCGGGATGATAATGGGAGAATGGCATGGAAGCATGTAGATTATCATACGTGAAACGAATTGCCAGTCCAGGTTCAACGCATGATACAGGGTGCTCGGGGCTGGTGCACCGGGATGACCCGGAGGGATGGGATGGGGAGGGAGGTGGAAGGGGAGTTCTGGAAGGGGAAGACATGTACACCCATGGTGGATTCATGTCAATGTATGGCAAAACAAATACAATATTGTAAAGTTAAAAAATAGAAAATAAACTAATTAAAAAAAAAAAGAGTAGAATCACCTGACTGTAGAGTACCCGTCAGGCATTCTGGGAAAGTGAATCTTACCCTCATTCTTCCACTTTGGGTACATGATCACTTCTCCAAACACAGTGTATCTGTCTTCTCTACCCATCACTGCTCCCCTGCTTTCCACAAGCAATCCACTTCTCTCATCTTCAGCTAGGATTTGATCACCACATTTGAGGCATGTTAGATATTTGCCAAGACATCAGCATTGCTACCAATGGCCACTTCATTTCTCTGCTCCCCATTAATATTAGTAACCTTTCTGAGAAAGACTGTGAAGCTTGTATTAAATAAAATATACGTATGTGACTAGCATAGAGAGTAGAATATTTGAATGATTTTCAAATCACCTTCTTCCTTATTCCCGAACAGATATAATACTCGTGGTATGAGTGCTGTAGGAATTTATATTCATCCTTTCAAACCCACCTCACATACTACAGAATCTCCTCTGAACTCCTCTCTAGTCTGTGTAGGACTAAGTCTTACCTTCAAAGCTATGGCAACATGATCCAGTGCTTAGTATAGTGAGAGTAGATTTAAGATAAACACTTATCTAATTAAGTAATTAATGCTGAGTTTGTTGTTGAATTTCATACTGCAACTAAGTGCAATTCTCCATTTTAAGCCAAATTCTAGACTATATTTCATGTCAGTTCTATCTTTATTTATAAGATGTATTTTCCTACTTTACCTACTTTTCAGGATGCATTATCTGCTTAAGTTAAATACCCTGTATTGAGTAAATTTATAACAAAGAACATGTAAAGGAAGGTAAATTTTTGATATATAATTTTTAAAATTGTAAAATATTATTTCAAAATTAATGTCCTTAATTTCTTTACAATTCATTCTTTTAATGAACTCTACTCCTGCTCAGTAACATCACTCTTCCTTCATCAGGATTTGCCTTTTATTGAAAGCACTAGTTTTTCATAACACTTTGAAGTCACAAAATACATTCTCATAAACTGACAAATTTTGGGTTCAATCTCAAGACTGAGATTTCTGCAATAACCTACAGGCATTGGAGAGTCAGGTTTCTTTTTAATTATATTATTACTATTATATGATGAACTATGGGTCATTGCACTGTATTTTTAAGCCTATTTCAACTTCATTACATATTCATTTTCCTCTTAAGTTTCCTCATAATTTTAATTATTTGATGAATTATAATATCATGATTTACACTTTTTGCTACTGACTAAACTTGTGACAGAATGTATGAAGAGCTGTGAAGAAAGATATTAATAGACACTAGAAGAATTCATATGAGCATTACTGGTAATGGACACTAACATAGCCAGTCTTCTAGGACCAGAGAAAACAGGCTTAAGCAAACTCTAGCAAGAGATGATTTAATAGCATAAAATTGAGAGTGGTATATGAAACTTTGTATGTAAAAAATATTATGAAAATACAGTGGATTTTATTCATTTACTAACATCAAGTAAGCCTGATGAAATATTATCAGCATTCATTCCTTCATTCATCAGCCTTTTGAGAGAAATACATTTCAGTGTTTAACAGGGTACATAAGATTCCAAGAGATTTAAACCACCCCAAGGATGTATTCATGCAGAATATGAAGAATATCTCCAAGCATTTAACTCATGTTTTCAGCTTTTATTTCTGAACACAAGTCCATATTTCCCCCTAGAAGAATGTGGTTTAGGTTACTAAGCTTTGTATTTCCTTCCACTCATTTCATAAAAATGAATTCTTACTTGTTTTCTGAGAATCCTTGTGACATACTCTTTGAGCTAATCAAAATTAAAATTAGCAATATTATTTCTAATTTGTTAATAAGTTGACTGCAAATCATCTTCAAAATGTCATTCTGAAAATACTCCTATATCCTGCCCTTCCTAAACCCCTATTATCATGTTAACATTGACAATGAAACTGTAGATAAATGTATGATTTCTTTGATACCCAAGTTGAAAAAGAGACTCCATATTAATGAATACATTCTTTTTAAAGGAATGAAAGATATTCCTTTGGGAGACTGAGATAGTAGGCATCTTAGGTAGGTTCCATTTTATTTCTGGTTGTTTTGTTGTTGTTGTTTTTAAAAATGTTTTTGTACACTGGGAGGAAAAAATCTCTTAGTAATACAATGACTTTGAAGGTATATTTGGTACAACTTTTACTGTATCTACTAATTCTCTCTTCTCTAGTTAAACTTCATTGCAGGTCGTTAGAAAACTTTGACAAATCATACCAGAAAAGCAATGTCCTTCATTCATCGTATCATTATTTCTTTGTACTTTGTGAGTTTAAAGGGTGTGTTAGGGTTTAGGTTAATGCAGTAAGAAAAGGGAAGTTGTTTAATTACATGTTGTATGTAACGTTTAGTTTGGCTTCATACTATCTTGGACACTGTTCAGTCATTCTGAACTTTGGGCCATGACACTGGGATCCTTTAAGAATTTGTCTCATCTTGAATGAAGCAAAGACTCCTCAGGAAAATCAGTCAAGTGGTTGGAAGGATTGTTTCATTAGATACCTTTTGTTTTCACATTTTAGAGGACTATTTCCTTGAAGAAATCTGATTAATTTACATTTCTTTATTTCAATAGGGATAGGCAGGTTCAATTCTCAGCATACATACCAGTGCTCACAGAGACAACACAAGGGGAAAAAGAAATAATAAATCACATTTAATAAGTCTAGAAATAGTATCTTTGGAGGTTTGTGGTGAATATCAATTCATAACTTCACACTTTCAGTTCATTTGTTAGTGATCTATAATTTAAACAACGAAGGGAAAGTAAATCAACAGAAATTATTATTATGTTAAAGTTATTAACATGCTATTAATTCCTTAGTTATAGCATTCTAGGGTAAATTATTATCACACAAAATATATGGGCATTGCAGTAAGAAAAACATGAATTAAAAATGCAAATAGGCCATTTACTGGATGTATGATTCTGGATGAGCTATTTAATTTTTTAAGCTTCAGTTTTCTGTATTTAAAATGGAGTTGAAATTTCAAAAGTATTTCTTAGAAATAATTGCAATAACATAAATGAAATTATTCTAAAATCATGTGGCACTTAATATATGTTAAGAAGACTAATTTTCTTTATCTTTATTTACTTTCATTTTCTTTTGACTGTAATTAATTCTCAACACTGGGAAGGATAATCATAGCACTTGTGTTTTAGAAAAGGTATTACTTATTTCAGTGAAATAATAACTTTTTTTATTTTATTTCATTTAGCCCTTATAACATACCTATGAACCTTTAATCTTTATTCTCAAATAAATAAATAGGCTAAGTTAGGTTATGTACCTTAGATGTATTATATAGCTAGCAAAGAATATACCAGAAATTAAAGTCTATTCTCTTAAGCAAATTACTGCAAAGCCTATATTCAGTTAGAAACAAACAACAGAAATAATAATTACCTGCCTTTATTTAATAGTGAGGGTTTCCCTGGTGGCTCAGTGGTAAAGTATCTGCCTGCCAATTCAGGAGACACTGGTTCGATCCCTGGGTCGGGCAGATCCCCTGGAGAAGGAAATGGCAACCCACTTCAGTATTCTTGCCTGGAGAATTCTATGGAGAGAGGAGTGGGCTATATAGTCCTTAGGGTCACAAAGACTTGGACATAACTGAGTGACTAGCACTTCCACTTCCACAGCAAAGTGAAATCAGTTATACATATACATACATACACTCTTTTTTAGATTTTTTTTCATACAGGTATTACAGAGTATTGAGTACAGTTGCCTGTGCTGTATAGCAAGCTCTTATCCTATTTAATTTGTTGAGTTGATAAGTAATAAATCACTGATAAAATTTAGAGACTTTCACTGCTATCTATTTGCCAAACTTACCTTTGATTTTTGTACAAGTTTGCTAACATTTGAATGGCTACAATATAAACATATTAGCAACTACCATGGTTGTAATCCATTTCTGCAAAAAACATTTCTTCTCATTGCACAAATTTGCTTTCTATTGTCAATGTTTTTGTCTTAAGCTTCTCTTTTATTCAGAGAGGAAATGTTTATTTGACAACAGAGAATGAGAAAAGGTAAATATATGCAAGATAAAAAATATCAGGTGTTTAAAAATCCTCTGGAATCGTTTCTGCATAGATTTTAAGTAGCACAAGCTACTTGATGTTTTCTCTATTCTCTCTCATACAGGCTCAAGGGAACTAATTCAGTGAGTCAAAATTGCCAGAACAGAAATGTGCACAAAACACGAAGGAATATAAAACATAAGACACATTAGTATTGGAATTAGAAAAGAAAGCTTGAGAACAGTATCCAACGAGACCAAAACAAACAAACAAAAAAATAACACTAAGTGTGAAGCCTTTTCCCTTGACATCATTGTTAGACAGATATTAACAAGCAGTTATCTTGATTCCTACTACAGATTTCTACCCAATACTCCATGTCATTTTTTTTTAAACTGGTAATCTACACATTTAACTAACTACATTCATTAACTCCATTATTTTTAATCTGTCTTCCAGTAAACAAATTTGTTACCATTATACTGCTATACATTAAAAGTATAATAGTTTATACTTTTTTTCTACTCCTGTTGCTCAGCACAACAGGAATTGAAGAATATCTTGTTTTGATTAATGCTTTAATCTATATACCAAGCATAACTTTAGGAGCTAGTACCTTGGGTAAATAGACTATAATTATATTAATATAAACACACCCAAGAAAAATGATGGGGGTGAAAGGCAATAGAATCATGCAGGTCTTTAGTAAACGCTGTGCAAAATTTGCAGATCCTTACCGAGTTTCAAATAAGTATACAGTATAAACACTTTTTGTTTGCTTTTTCAAATTGAGCTATCATATTGGTTATATTGGAGAAGGCCAGGGCAGCCCACTTCAGTATTCTTGCCTGGGAAATCCCATCAACAGAGGAGCCTGGGGGGCTACAGTCTATGGGGTCATAGAAGAGTCAGACATGACTAAACAGCTGCAGCAGCATTGATTAATTAGGCAAATCACTCAGGCAAATCACTCAAATTTTCTGAGCATCTATTTACACATTTGTGTAAGATGTAATCATGCCTAATTTGGCACACAGCCTGTCAGATGGCTCAGTGGTAAAGAATCCACCTTCCAGTGCAGGAGATGCAGGAGACTCGAGTTTGATCCCTGGGTCAGGAAGGTCCCCTGGAGGAGGGAATGGCAACCCACTCCTGTATTCTTGCCTGGGAAATCCCATGGACAGAGGAGCCTGGTGGGCTACAGTCCATGGGTTGCAAAAAGTCGGACACAAGTTAGTGACTGAGCACACGTGCAAGTTGCCATATACCTGTAAGACTACATAACATATGAAACAGAACATACTTAATTCAGCATACATAATGGAATAAATGCTCTCTATAGAGGAAATATTATTCAAGAAATTCCTGTTAAATTTTCAGGTGGCATTAGAGTCCTGGTAGCTGTCTAACTATTCCTTTTTATGTATTTATAAAAATAATGTACATACATAAGGAGAGTATATAAAATAAACATAACACATGCCTTCAGCATAACTAAGAATTATGAGATATTATGAATTTCTAGTTATCTATTGACTATGCCAAAGCCTTTGACTGTGTGGATCACAGTAAACTGTGGAAAATTCTGAAAGAGATGGGAATACCAGACCATCTGACCTGTCTCTTGAGAAACCTGTATGCAGGTCAGGAAGCAACAGTTAGAACTGGACATGGAACAACAGACAGGTTCCAAATAGGAAAAGGAGTACATCAAGGCTGTATATTGTCACCCTGCTTATTTAACT
The DNA here is from genome assembly GCF_054371585.1 of Giraffa tippelskirchi. Classification (NCBI taxonomy): domain Eukaryota; kingdom Metazoa; phylum Chordata; class Mammalia; order Artiodactyla; family Giraffidae; genus Giraffa; species Giraffa tippelskirchi. Next base: position 157,290,707 of record NC_137278.1, read on the forward strand.
TATATGCAGAGTACATCATGAGAAACGCTGGGCTGGAAGAAACACAAGCTGGAATCAAGATTGCCAGGAGAAATATCAATAACCTCAGATATGCGGATGACACCACCCTTATGGCAGAAAGTGAAGAAGAACTAAAGAGCCTCTTGATGAAGGTGAAGGAGGGGAGTGAAAAAGTTGGCTTAAAGCTCAGCGTTCAGAAAACTAACATCATGGCATCTGGTCCCATCACTTCATGAGGAATAGATGGGGAAATAGTGGAAACAGTGTCAGACTTTATTGTTTTGGGCTCCAGAATCACTGCTGATGGTGACTGCAGCCATGAAATTAAAAGACGCTTACTCCTTGGACTTCCCTGGTGGCTCAGAGGTTAAAGCGTCTGCCTCCAATGTGGGAGACCTGGGTTCGATCCCTGGGTCGGGAAGATCCCCTGGAGAAGGAAATGGCAAACCACTCCAGTATTCTTGCCTGGAGAATCCCATGGATGGAGGAGCCTGGTAGGCTACAGTCCACGGGGTCGCAAAGAGTCGGACACGACTGAGCGACTTCCCTTCCCTACTCCTTGGAAGGAGGTTATGGCCAACCTAGATAGCATATTTAAAAGCAGAGACATTACTTTGCCAACAAAAGTCCATCTAGTCAAGGCTATGGTTTTTCCAGTGGTCATGTATGGATGTGAGAGTTGGACGGTGAAGAAAGCTGAGCGCCGCAGAATTGATGCTTTTGAACTGTGGTGTTGGAGAAGACTCTTGAGAGTCCCTTGGACTGCAAGGAGATCCAATCAATCCATCCTAAAAGAAATCAATCCTGGGTGTTCATTGGAAGGTCTGATGTTCAAGCTGAAACTCCAATACTTTAGCAACCTCATGCGAAGGGTTGACTCATTGGAAAAGACCCTAATGCTGGGTAGGATACAGGGCGGGAGGAGAAGGGGACGACAGAGGATGAGATGGTTGGATGGCATCACCGACTCGATGGACATGGGTTTGGGTGACTCCGGGAGTTGGTGATGGATAGAGAGGCCTGGGGTGCTGCAATTCACGGGGTCGCAAAGAGTCGGACACGACTGAGCGACTGAACTGAACTGAGTTATCTGAAAGTAGGAAAATAAATATCCAAGTACATCAGATGAGTGGAAAGAACTGGACAGATACTGCAGATAGTGTGCAAAAAATATGGTTGTTGATTATTTATTTCATATTTCACAACTTTAAGAAACTGCTACTGCTATATTAGTACCAAAAGATAAAATTTAAGAGTAAACTGATTAAAACAATGTTTACTCCTTTAGAAATTACCATATTAAATATTTTTTATTAAATATGATATTTTTTATTATTCAGAAAATGGATAAAATAATTTATGTTTTAAAGTTACTGGTTTTCTATTTGGAATTGTAAGTCAGTGATCATATGGAAGCTACAGATGGTTTGAAAGGAAGACACAGCATAGTCAATTCCATTAAAAAGGAAGCTTGAGCTAATGAGCTCAGCAGTGCAGATGATATCTGTGAGATGGAGCTAGGTGGATACTGTAGAAGTTAAATTGCATTCATTCATGTTAATACACACTTTCATTTATTTCTAGAAAATATCACTTTATGAACTAAGTTTTTGAAAGCTTGTTTTACTTGCTCGTTCCTCAAAGTATAAATAAAAGGATTTAACATGGGGGCAATGGAAGTGTTGAGAATAGCTACTCCTTTGGTCAATGAAGCTCTTTCTTTTGCTGAAGGCTTGACATACATGAATATACAGCTTCCATAAGAAATGGAAATGACAATCATGTGAGAGGAACATGTGGAGAAAGCCTTTTTCCTCTGAGTAGCCGATGGTATTCTCAAAATGGTGCTAATAATGCACATGTAGGATAGAATCACTAATGCCAATGTGAAGAGCAGAGTCACAAAAGCAAAGTAAAAGCCAATCATCTCTAAAAGCCATGTATCTGAGCATGAGAGTTGCAAAATGGGGAAGTAATCACAAGAGAAGTGATCAATTATGTTGGAAGCACAGAAATCTAGCTGAAGGGTAAGCATGAGTGGTGGAAAAATGGTAATAAATCCCCCTAGCCATGAACTAAAGACCAGCAAGGTACAGATTTTCTTGTTCATGATGGTCATGTAATGGAGAGGCTTGCAGATGGCAACATACCGATCATAAGACATGGCAGTGAGAAGGAAAAACTCAGACACACCCATGAAGATGAAGAAAAATAATTGAGCCAAGCAATTGTTATAGGAAATAGTCTTGATTTTAGTAATGATTGCCCCCAAAAACCTGGGGATAGAAACACTGGTGAATGTAATCTCTAAGAAGGAGAAATTCCGGAGGAAATAATACATTGGAGTCTTTAGATGACAGTCTGTTAAAGTGAGGATGATGATGGTTAGGTTTCCAGCAACACTCAATACATAAGCCAGAAATAAAAAGATAAAAATGACAACCTGAAGCTCTGGGTTGTCTGATATGCCCAAGAGGACAAATTCTGTAAGCGTCGTGTTGTTTCTCATACTGATTTTATTTTCTTTAAGCCAAATCTGTTGATATAAAACAAAACAAAGAATAAGTGAATAGTAAAGGAGTTGAAGATTTAAATATTGGAATTATTAGCTCTCATTAAAGGAAGCACTGGACCTTTTCCCCTGCCATAATTTTTGCAATATTCACTCACTCCTACTAAAGCAAAACACTTTACACATTGTCTATTAAAGAGAAAAATGTATTTACAGGTCTATGTTAAAAGTCCCCACATAAGTGATTTGAAATAAAACCTCTACATAGGACTAAATTTTCTATGTGAGCAAATATCTTTTAATTACATTTTCTACAACCATATTTACTAGCCAAATCTGTAGTTTAGATATTAAGACATTAGTTTCTAGTTTCCAGGATTCTGTGCTTATAGGATTGAAATATCTAATTTTGAGTTATGGTTCTGTTACTATGTACAAACTGTATTGGCTTAGAAGGCTTCAGTGGTAACTGATGACCCAATGACAATTCCTGAGCCTAATAATAGCTATGATTTTTTCTTTCTTAGTATATATTTCTTCAATATGCCCAAAATAAATAAATGTGTTTACAACCACATATACATAGAACTAGAATTGCCTTACTTATAAACAAGAACAAAGTTCTAATTTATAGGAAAGAAATAAGAAATTAGAGACATTGATTAATACCCACATAGAGCTATATTAATATTTCATTTCTATGACATACTGATCCATTTATATCATTTTTACTTCCCTTTAAATTTACAGTTGTCTCATTTTTTAAATTTTGCTATATTTACTCTGTCTTTTTACCCTTTTGTGTCTGAGGACAGGACAGAACACAAGAGGGAGCCTTCTGATGCCAAAATATCCCATTAACTTCTTTCTAGGAGGCTAAATCATTAGAGTAAATAAAATTCTGTTTATAGTTACTGTCTAGTAACCAAAATTGTTCAAAAGTAAACTATATAATTTTTATCCATCTTGATCTCTCTTTTTTTCTTAGCAACCAGAATTGTATCTGTGTGTAAGCTCTTATTAATATTTATTTTCTTTTAATAGCATGAACTAAAACAGTCAACAAGTGATAAGTATCAAAGCTTGTATAGTGCCTTCTTTTTTCTCTTTAATTTCTTCCTACCGATCAGCATTTTCTTCCTTTAAGAATAAACATATTTTGCTATACATATTAGCAAAACTGGCAGATCAAAAGGCAGAAACTATTGCTGTGTTTTGAACAATGATTGATATATTAAAATACAAAACAAGTAATAGTAAATATGTTAAAGCAATTTATTATGGCAAAGTAAACTTTTGGATGGAAAAAAGGTGAAATACACATTTAAAAACTGGGAACATTCTTACTTTCTGATACATTTAATGATTCCAGTCAGAAATATAATCCCAGATTTTCTTTATTTACTTAAAATATGAGATGTAAAGCATTCACATTATACTTTAGAAGATTTTTTGGTCATTATCTCATCCTTGTCTCTGTCTATTATATATAAGTATCTTACATAGAGAAGACACAGGCTTGATTTCATGGATATTTTCTATAAACTCTTCTACAAAATTTTTTTTTCATTTCTTTCATCTTGCCATATAAAGGTAAACATTGTCCTGACTGAAACTTTAAGAAATTACTCTTATAATCCTGAGAGTTCTTGAAGGAAAAGTTCAAGAAACACTGCTTAATGACTGAAAAGTAAAACATTTCAGAGCTCCCTGGATAAGATGAAGATTGACTATTACCAAAAGATTAAACGATTTTACCTTCTCTGGTCACTTCTTAAACCTCTGAAACCAGAGGGAAGACAGAAAGGGTGTAAGGAGAGGTAATTCAAGAGATGTAGTGATGTCATGACATACACTTTTACTGCTGCTAATGAACAAAGCAGGATAAAAGCAAAAGGGTGCCAACCAGTTGGTTTTCCTTTGGTTCGACTTAATTTTTCTAATAAATACATGGCACTCAGTCCACACTTGGGAGATAATTTATCCTCAGTTCCTTTGGGGTGGGTTGAATACAGGGCTGGGCTACACCACAGTGGACCCTTCACTAAGGGTAGTACCTGTGTTTCATTCATTTTCACATCTCCACCAGCACAAAGAAGAATGAATGAATAAAGAAAGCATTTTAATATTCTTAAAAATAAGAAGAGTACTTGAAACTTTAGTATTTTTCATTGTAATAGTCACATATGCTTAATGCTATGAGAATCAAGTATGAGAGAACCAGTATCAAATCAGCACATTGTGACATATAGAATGACCCTTATGTTTCCAAATGAATTTTTGTTTGCCTTCAAAGCTTAAAATTATATAGTGTTAAATTTTTGTACTGTGTTCTGCTACATATTTTTCCATATATTCAGCTATAAACATAGCCACATTCACACACTCAGAGATACATTTTTTTCTTCTTACATTAATGAAACTTTATTACAGAAAATATTTGGCAATTTTCCTTTATTTTCAGTTAATAATATGTAATCGATATTATTTGTTGTCAAATTATCTAGATAGAACTCATTATAACGATTGCATAGAATACCAGAGGAGATGTATATAATTTGGTAATTTCATTGTTGATTGAGATTTAGGGGATTAGTCTGCTACCAATTTCACATCATTGGTTACAATGCTAAGTCTATATTTATGCTTTTTTTTTTGCATACATAGAAGTATTGATGTAACATATATACTAAATTTTAATAGATACTTCAAAATTTCTCTCCTACAGACAAGAATGAACTCTTTCAGTGCATCCTAATCAGTACTGGATGCATTCACAAATTTTATAGAAGGATGAAAATGATGCCACAATTAATTTAATGAAAAGATAATATCATAAAGACCGCATCATGGTGCCTAGGTGCCTAGGTCTTGAGGTTAAAGAGAGCCAAGCTCTTTGTAAACTTTCCAACTTGATTTAACCTTTCTGAGGTTGCTCTACCCATAAAATGAGAATCCTAATGATCCTCATTCACAGCATAGTATAAAGATGAAAGTGATAATGTATAAATTAGCAGAATAGTCCCAACTCAGGGATTGAACCCAGATCTCCCGCATTGCAGAGAGATTCTTTACCAGCTGAGCCACTAGGGAAGCCCAAAAAATACTGGAGTGGTAGCCTCTGGTGGTATTTAACGGATAGGATAGGGTAGCCTATCCATTCTCCAGCAGATCTTTCTGACCCAGGAATCAAACTGGGTTCTCCTGCACTGCAGGCAGATTCTTTACCAACTGAGCTACCAGGGAAGCTGCAGTAGGGTATACACATTAATATTACTTTAAATTTCATATTCTGCAATTAATAGAGAGATTGAACATTTTTATTTTTATTTCTCATCCATGAATGGTCTATTTCAACTTGTGTTCACTTTTTTTTGGCTTTGTTGTCTTTTTATTTATTAGTAGGATATATCTGTTATGAATAGTAACCCCCAGTCATATCTGTGGCAGGATGTTTTCAGAGACAATCCTTCCTTTTTAACTTTTAATGGAGTGGTTCAACTCTGAAAGTTGTACAGTCTGTCATGAATTCTTGGTGACCTATTCTTCTCGGTACATCCTTCCACATATTTCAAAATTCTATAAATATCTGCTTATATTCAACACTTCTATGACCTTGCTTTCTACATTTTTGTCTTTGGTCCATCCAGAATTTATTATTATATGAGATATGGATTTTTTTTTTTTTTTGCTTTTTAAATGAATAACTAATTGCTCTGACATCAATGAGCTAGAGACAATATGAGAGTTTGGACAGTGAGTTGCTAAGAGCGTCAATGTCCTGTTATCCCCTGTTAGCAGATTCTGTCTAGCTCATTGTTCTCATTAACAAGATTTGTATGTCATCTTTCAGCTGAGAAAGTAACTGACTCCACTGAAATATTGCCTTGCCTTGAGAAACTCATAATTCTCATATTCCAGAAAAAGGAGGTTTCTTTGACTTCAATATAAAGAGTCTAATTTTTCAAAGTCCTGTAAGATTGGATCCCCTCCTTCCATTCAGACCTACTGCATTACATCCACCTTCACTTTTTCATTGGAGCATACTTGTGTTTTTTGTTTATTTGTTTTACCAGTCTGATAATCTGCCTCTTGGAAGTGGTTTCTTTGGAACTTCAATTCTCTTCTAGTCATCCGATAAATCTACTTTAACTTTATTCTTTATGGCAGTATTCCCTGAATCTTTGATTTTCCCAAACCCTCACATGTTTCCATAATGCCTTGTACTTCATCTTTGCAGTAGTAATTATATTTTAATTGCTAACGTGGTCTCACTCTCACTAGACTGTAAGTTCACAGTATAAGTGGCAAGTTGCATGTGTGGCTATTTAAATAAAAATGTGAATTAGTTAAAAATACAAACTCAAATCCTCAGTTACATTAATTTCATTTCAAGTACTCCAAAGTCAAATGTGGCTAATGGCTAACATATTGAATAGCACAGATTACAGAGCATTCCCATTAATGCAGATAGTTGTATCAGGCAGTTATTTCTCTTTCTATTACTCTTGAAATACTGCTTAAGTGCATGGCATCTTTCTGGAACCTAGGCCCTATGTGACCTCTGCTCTGACCTTATCAAATTGCTCATCATTTCTTGTAATTGCTAGGCATTCTCTCTCTCTCTCAGACACACACACACACACACACACACACACACACACACACACACACACATTTTTCTTTAAGGTTTTATCTAAATGTCATATATTCCTTGAAATCTTCCCTGGTTTGCAAAGCCAGGATTAGGTGCCCTCTGTTCTTTGCTCTCCTAAAACTCTGCACACTTATCTTACTTTATTGCAATTACTCATACATACACCTTTTTGCATTATAATGCTATGTAATGTGGAGGAAATGGCTTTTGTTTAATTCATCTTTATACATCTTAAGCCAAGAAAAGAAATGCAACCACACTTGACTTTTATATATATAAAATGTTAATATGTATAAAAGTTTGGGTTATCCATATATATATATGTATATTACTGCATTTTAACTACTAATCAAATATTATTAAGAAATCTTTTATCAATGTTTAAGACAGATATTGAGCTGTAGTTTCCTCTCCTAAGAATTTATTTTTCTGGTTTCAGATTAGGATAAGGCTAATAAAAAGTTGGTAAATTTTTTTATTTGGGGAAGATTTTTAACACCACTTTCACACACTTGAATAGATGTAGGGCTAGTCATGCCTTCTTCAGTGAGTTTCTTAAGTTTGTGTTTTTCAAGAATAGGTTAATTTCATTTGCTATCATATTTATGATCATAATATTATTTGTAATTTTTCCTTATTTCCTTTTAATGTCTGTGGGATCATGAATATACCTTTTACTTCATTAATGATATTAGTAGTTTGTATCGTTTCTTTTTCCTTGGTTAGCCTTCCTAGATATTAATTGATTGAATTAATTTTTCAAAAAAATAACTTCTGTTGTTTGTGCTACTAGTGTCATATCCAAAAAAAATCATTGCCAAGAACAATGTCAAGGAACTGTCTCTTATGTTGTCTGAGGGTTTCATAGTTCCAGGTATTACATTTAGGCTTTCAGTCAATTTTGAGTTAATTTTTGCTGAGTATTGTAAGATATGGGTCCACTTTCATTCTTTTAAATATTCAGTTCAGTTCAGTTCAGTCGCTCAGTCATGTCCGACTCTTTGTGACCCCATGAATTGCAGCAGGCCAGGCCTCCCTGTCCATCACCAACTCCTGGAGTTTACCCAAACCCATGTCCACCGAGTCAGTGATGCCATCTAGGCATCTCATCCTCTGTCGTCCTCTTCTCCTCCTGCCCCCAATCCTTCCCAGCATCAGGGTCTTTTCAAATGAGTCAACTCTTCACATGAGGTGGCCAAAGTATTGGAGTTTCAGCTTCAACATCAGTCCTTCCAATGAACATCCAGGACTCATCTCCTTTAGGATGGACTGGTTGGATCTCCTTGCAGTCCAAGGGACTCTCAAGAGTCTTCTCCAACACCACAGTTCAAAAGCATCAGTTCTTCTCAGCTTTCTTTATAGTCAAACTCTCACATCCATACATGGCTACTGGAAAAACCATAGCCTTAACTAGATGGACCTTTGTTGGTAAAATAATGTCTCTGCTTTTTAATATGCTGTCTAGGTTGGTCATAACTTTCCTTCCAAGGAGTAAGCGTCTTTTAATTTCATGGCCGCAGTCACCACCTGCAGTGATTTTGGAGCCCAAAAAATAAAGTCTGCCACTTTCCCACTGTTTCCCCATCTATTTGCCATGAAGTGATGGGACTGGCATGAGAGCCTATTTAGGAGAAATTATATATCTGAAACATTTGCCCTCGATATGAAAGAGTACACTCAAAATACACATTTTTACGAGACATAATTCTAATATATTATTAAAGTCTCCTACAGCTTTGTTGAGACCACCAAAAGTCACCCAAAGCTAATTGAGACTTGTTATTGGTGTTTTAATAGGAAGAAAAACTGCTTACTGACATTCATTCTTAAGGCAACTTCAGGTCTACTATAGGAATTCAGAATTGAATGGCAGCCGACTCCTTTTCTATTATAGAGAAACAACATCAGATCAATTCCTAAAAAAACAGAAAAAAATCCCTTTCCAACTGATTTGCCTTTTACCCTTTGTTAAAAAATCAGTTATCTATATAGGTTTTGTCTATTTCTGGACTCTCTATTATGTTCTACAGATGTATTTATTTACTTTAATACTACGCCGCACTGCAATGATGACTGTAACTTTATAATTAGTAAAAAATTAAGTAGCTCAACTTGTATTCCTCGAATCTGCCAAATCATTCAACAGTTCTTCGGAAAGGATTGCAACACGCTGAAGACCTTAACCTGGCCGTGATAACAACAGGGCGATCCAGGGAGGGACTGATGGAGAGACATGGCCTCTCCAAGTTATTGCTTTAGAAATTTCCAATAACTATTTACAGAAGACCAACTTCAACTGATGAATTACGAAGGGATGGCTACTGGAGATATCAGACCACCTCTTTATCTGCCAAATAAAATCTCTAAAATGTCTTACACATTTACCTAAAAGATATATATGAAGTTTTACATAATGTTTTGTTTTAGGGTTGAATGTGACGAGATTGATCCTTCTTATTTTGGAGAGATCCCATTCCAACAAATCCTTCTAGTGATAGAAACAAGGTAAAACTCTCTTATAGAAGCGTAAGTGCTATATTTTCTGGATTCTGGAAGCAGATATCCATGTGCAGTTAAAACTATATTCTATAAACATTTCCTAGTGCCAATTATAGGATTCTCAGTTCTTACTAAATTTTATTGGCAGGAGCAGGCAATTATTTACTTGGTTATGACATGTAACTCTTAATTTGAACTATATTTGAAGGACACTGTTGATGTGAGGTACTTGCATTAGCTGAGGGATAGCAGCATTATTAATATAAGCCGCATATACAATATTCAATAACTTCCATATTATATAATGAAGCTACTATCACAAATTTAGTATCCCATTATATGTCCTATTCATGTAATTTGCATTTTCCAGAATTTTAAAATGTATTTATTGACTCAATTTATTTTCTTTCTAAAATAACTACAGATTTATCCAAATGTTTCATTGTCAATTTATATTTTAGTTCCTTCATTTGCTATGTGTAATTCTCTGCTTGGATTTCCATGACTCTGCATGGTTAGAAAGCAATAGAGAATTATTAATTGCATTTTTAAAATGTGTTAATGTCATTACTATCATTTTGTTGTTGTTGTTATTTAAGACCTTTGTAGACATTGTTAAGGGGCTTTCCAGGTGGCTCAGTGGTAAAGAATCTGCCTGCCAATGCAGGAGACATAGGTTCGATCCCTGTGTTGGTAAGATCCTCTGGAGAAGGACATGGCAGCCCACTGCAGTATTCTTACCTGGGAATCCCTCGGAAAAGGAGCCTGGCAGGTTATAGACAATAGGGTTGCAAAAGAGTTGAACACAACTTAGCAACTAAACAGCAACAACAGTCATCTAGCATCATTCATTTCTAAAGCTGTTTGGCTGTTACTAGGTCCTTTACATTTCTGTAAGAATTTAAGAATTGACTTGTCAACTTTCACATACATCAAAAAAAAAAAAGTCACTTTAGAGATTTTCAGTGAGATTGCACTAAATCAACAGATCAATTTCAAAGTAACTGACAACTAAAAAATACTGAGTTTCTGAACTATTAACCCTATCAGACCCATGAACATATCCATTTTAACATTTGATTTAATTTTGGATCTTCTTCATTTGTCTCAGCCATGTGGCATAGATTTTAATGTACACTAATTGTACATTTTGGATTTACAGGTAAGTATTTTATGCTTATATATTGAAAATTGCATTTAAATATTAATTTCCAATTTTTTAGAAATATGAGTAATTTTTGTATTTTTTTGTTCTGGAAATTTTTCTAAATTATTTATTAATAATAATAACACTTTTGCAGGTTCATTGGATTTTTCCACTTTGACAATTATGTTATCTGAATGAAGAAAGTTTATTCCTAATTATTTAATTTGGGTGTCTTTTATTTACTTTCTTAGACTTGTTGCACTGGCTAGAACTTCTAAGTTAATGTTAAATGACAGTGAGAAAAGTAAACATCCTTGTTTGTTTGCTTTTCCCTGATGTTGTGAAGAAAAAAAAATTTTTTTAACTTTGGTATGCTGTTGGCTAGGCTTCCCAGGTGGCGCTAGTGGTAAAGAACCTGTGGGCGAATTGAGGAGACATAAGAGACATACTACGGTTTTTCCGGTGGTCATGTATGGATGTGAGAGTTGGGCGGTGAAGAAAGCTGAGCGCCGCAGAATTGATGCTTTTGAACTGTGGTGTTGGAGAAGACTCTTGAGAGTCCCTTGGACTGCAAGGAGAACCAACCAGTCCATTCTAAAGGAGATCAGCCCTGGGTGTTCATTGGAAGGACTGATGTTGAAGCTGAAACTCCAATACTTTGGCCACCTGATGTGAAGAGCTGACTCATTGGAAAAGATCCTGATGCTGGGAAAGATGGAGGGCAGGAGGGGAAGGGGACCACAGAGGATGAGATGGTTGGATGGCATCATCGACTCAATGGACATGGGTTTGGGTGGACTCCGGGAGTTGGTGATGGACAGGGAGGCCTGGCATGCTGCGGTTCATGGGGTTGCAAAGAGTTGGACACGACTGAGCAACTGAACTGAACTGAACTGAACTGAAGAGACATACGTTCAATCCCTGGGTGGGGAAGATCTCCTGGAGGAGGGCAAGGCAACCCACTCCAGTATTCTTGCCTGGAGAATCCACGGACAGAGAAGCCTGGTAGGCTATGATCCATAGGGTTGCAAAGAGACATGACTGAAGCTACTTGGCAAGCACGCACATGATCTTATCTGCAGGAGCCTTCGAATTCCTTCATCTAGTTGAGGGAGTTCCCTTGTATCCCTAGATTTCTTAGAGTTTTTCTCACCTATGTATATTGAGGTTTTTTTTTTAATCATTCATTTGTGTATGTTTAAATGACTTTTCTTTTCTTGTTGACACAATGAAATATGTTTCCCCCCAATGTTAAATCAACAATGCATTCCTGAAAGAAAATTTAGTTATGATAAAACATCATTTTTATTTTCTTGGATGCAATTTGAAATAGCTTTAAATGTATTCATGGAGATTATGCTATATAATTTTACTTTTTAATGTCTTTGTCTGCTTTTGATATCAAGGTAATGATGACTTAAAAATGAATTGGTAATTTTTCCCTCCTATGCAAATTTTTGGAAGAATGTGTGTATAATTACAGTTTCATAAAATTTTTGGAAGAATCACCAAATCTGATGTTAATTATTTCTTTCCCGAGGGAAGTTTGTTAACTACATATCATTTCAATTTACTGAAGTGTTTATAATGTTTCTGGAGGCACCCAAGTTAAACCTACATCTTTCAGATTACTTTTTAAATGATACCACCCTAATGGCAGAAAGGGAAGAGGAACTTAAGAGCCTCTTGATGAAGGTGAAAGAGGAGACTGAAACGCTGCCTTAAAACTCAATATTCAGAAAACTAAGATCATGGCATTCGATCCCATCACTTCATGGCAAGTAGATGGGGAAACAATGGAAACAGTAACAGACTTCATTTTATTGGGCTCCAAAATCACTGAGGACAATGACTGCAGCTGTGAAATTAAAAGACGCTTGCTCCTTGGAAGAAAAGCTATGGCAAACCTAGAAAGTGTATTAAAAAGCAGAGAAGTCACTTTGTCACAAAGGTCCATATAGTCAAAGCTATGGCTTTTCCAGTAGTCGTGTACAGATGTAAGAGTTGGACCATAAAGAAGGTTGATCACCCAAGAACTGATGCTTTCAAACTGTGGTATTGGAGAAGACTCTTGAGAGTCCCTTGGACAGGAAGGAGATCAAACCAGTCAATCCTAAAGGAAATCAATCCTGAATATTCATTGGAAGGACTGATGCTGAAACTCCAATATTTTGGCCCCCTGATGTGAAGATCTGACTCACTGGAAAGACCTTGATGTTGGGAAATATTGAGGACAAGAGAAGGAGGTGAGAGAGGATGAGATAGTTGGATGGTATCACTGACTCAGTGGACATGAATTTGAGCAAATTCGGGGAGATAGTGAAGGACAGGGAAGCTGACGTGCTGCAGTCCATGGGGTCACAAAGAGTTAGACGCCACTTAGTGACTGAAGAACAATAACAATACAATGACATATTACTCAGCCATAAAAAAATAAAATAAAATTGGGTCATTTGTAGTAATCTGAATGCACCTAGACTCTGTCATATAGAGTAAAGTAAGTCAGAAAGAGAAAAATAAATATCATATTAACACATATGTATGGAATCTAGAAAGACGTTACAGATGAACCTGTTTGCAGTGTAGAAATAGAGATGCAGACATAGAGAATGGACACATGGACACAGAGGAGGTAGGGCAGGGTGATATGAATTGGAAGAGTATTGACATATATACACTGCTATATATCAAACAGAGAGCTAGTGGGAAGCTACTGTACAGCACAACTTGGTACCCTGTGATGACCTAGAGAGGTGGGATGGGGACAGTGGGAGGGAGGCTTAAGGAACAGAGGATATATGTATACATGTAGTTGATTCACTTCTTTGTACAGCAGAAATTAGCACAAAATTGTAAAGCAATTATACTTCAATAAAAATAAAATAAGCCAGTAATATAAGGCATTTTTCATCTGTAATTGAAATACTTGTAATGTTAAAAGTTCTTTTATAGATACTGACAACTAGTTTCTATGGAAAATGCTTTAAGACAACAATTTTTAAACTAAATATACTCTAATTTGAGCAATAACAATAATGGTTAATCTCTGCTACAATTAGTTTTAATTTCATTAGATAGTTTATGCACAAATAAACTGGTAGTGTTACCAAAAAAATATACTTACAAAAAAAAAAGCACCTACTTATGAAGAATCTCAAGAAATTCCTGCTGTCTCTTAGTTTCTGAAGCCAAAATTCAACATTTAAGCTTTGTCAAAGTGGAAAATTCTGGGTCAGAACTTAGGTGTTTAGCTCAGAGCACTGAAATCTTATTCCCTAAAAAGCACAATGAATCCACCATTTCTCAAAAAATATGTTAAACACAGGTTTGAATAATCTCATTCCTTATTTTGGTTAAGATTTCCTGCCTTAACTGTGGACAATCATAGATTACATCTTATTTGTAGTGTTAATCATCATCCAGAGCCCTCAACATTTGCATACAGTTTAGAGTATGCAGTAAAAGAAAAGAAAGAGAATTCATAATCATACCAGAGGGAGATTCAGATAACAGAAGCCATGAAATAACAGAAATAAAAAGGGACTCAAGAATATCCACACATATTTACAGTTTGAAAATAATGAGAAATAATTTCAATAAAGAGCTAATTACCAATGTAAAATAATTGGTATAAAGAGTCCAAGTAATACTTAGTCAATAATTAGAAGCAGAAGAATAAAGGTTCATGAAAGAAGACAACATGAATCATAGAAGGGAACAGCTACCCACTCCAGTATTCTGGTCTGGAGAATTCCATGGATTGTATTCCATGGGGTCACAGAGTCGGACATGACTGAGTGACTTTCACTTCACTTCACTTCACAGTGGTTACCAGCAATTTATAGACCAGTGGGGATGAGATTCTTTAGAAGGAGAAATTTCAGAGGAAAAAATATATTAAAATGTTTAGGAAAGATTCAGCAGGATCAAGAGGATAAGCTCCCAATCATAGTCTACATTATTATTCTTGCAAAATAGAAACAGGAAAATAACAATTTGCAGTAAGGTTAATCTGTCAGTCTAAGCTGAATGAACTCTATCTCCAGTCACTGGTTCTCAATTTTCTTTTATGTATTTACCGAAATGACACAATAACTAGTTAAAATTAATATCAAACTGACAAGCAAAGAAAGAAACATTTTCAGAATCCTACTCATGAGCACCTATTTTTTTCTGCATAAGTATCACATGATACAGTGATGTAGCAAACTGTTTTTGAGATCATGATATTCTAAGACTTCTTTCCTGTTAAATAATTTGTATAGTCCCTATTTGCCAAAACACATTTTTTTTAATATTTCCAGTGTGACTCCTACAATATGAATGTTTTAAAGAGTCAAGGCATATAAGTCTTGAATTATACTTTCTAATGACATTAAAAGAATAGTTGTAATATATTCTAAAGAGCTTCCCTAGTAGGTTAGTTGATAAAGAATCTGCCTGCAATGCAGAAGACCCGGCTTCAATTCTTGGGTCAGGAAGATCCCCTGGAGAAGGAAGTGGCAACCCACTCCAGCATTCTTGCCCGGAGAATCCTATGGACAGAGGAACCTGGCAGGCTACAGTCCATGGGGTCGCAATAGTCAGACACGACTTTGTGACTAAACTGCCACCAATATATTCTAAATGTTTGTGGCTCAGCTGGTAAAGTATCAGCCTACAATGCAGGAGACCTGGGTTCGATCCCTGGGTTGGGAAGATCCCCTGGAGAAGGGAAAGGCTATCCACTGCAGTATTCTGGCCTGGAAAACTCCCATGGACTCTAGTCCATGTGGTCACAAACAGTCCGACTTTCTCTTAAGAAGTAAGTTCTACCTAAATTTGATAAGCTGTGCTACTTGTTCAAGACAATTAAAAACAACAACAATAACACTATTAAACTACTGGGGAATCAGAATCCAGAGGTCAGTGCTAATGGGAGGTGATATATCATAGACTATTAGAAGTAGTAGAGAAGATTGAGAATATAACTTGAATCTGCCTGGAATTGGGAAGAGAAGAGTGGGAGTGAGGATGCCTGTTCAATAATGCCAGATCCTTATTAGGAGTGTGAGAATATCTTTTATGGTAAGTAACTAATAGATGACAGATATTGAAAAATATTTAAATGAAGCATTTCAGAGGACTCTAATGAAAAATTAATGGCTTAACTGGAAGGTAATGTATTTTTAATCAAACTGTATCTTGGTTAACACATAACAGAATCATAACTTGAGAATATTCAGAGATTCTTAAGCTTTTCCTATGTTAGACTGTCTCAATATGGAACATACATACATACATATATATACATAATTTTCACTTACTGTGCTCTTAAATTTTCCAGAATTATATAATGCTCCATGATCATTATATCTATTTTCACAAAATGGAAAATGTAGATGTACAAATAATCAAGACAAAATGCAATTATTTTACTCTTTCAAAAATACAATTCATGAATCAAATATCTTTTAGTGTTCACCTCATTACCAAGCTGAACAGAAATCTGTAAAATAATCCAATCAATTACATAATATGTATATATTTCTCCCTGACTACATTTTATTCTATTCTTTTAGATAGTAGTCAAATCAAGACCCATAGTTAAAGTAAAAAAGAAGTAAAAAATATATTATGGTTTAATGCTCATATATTTCTGGCAAAAAATCATGAAACATACTGTGTACCTATGAAAAAATTTTAATTAATTAATTTATTTTTAATTACTTTACAATATTGTGGTGGTTTTTGCCATACATTGACATGAATCAGCGTCTGTGAAAATGTTTTAATTATATTTCATATTTTAAATTTTTGGTCAAACATAGAAATTGCTTTGATGAATAAAATCCAGATTATTACCAACAAAAGTATAATAGGAATAATAGGTATAGGAATTTCAAAATTACTTAAGGAAGGAAAAATTCAGCTTTTTCTACTATTTTGGTTGCATTGTTAGGAGATATAGGCATATATCTTTATGTCCATGTGTATGATAGTCTGAAAGGAATGAATACATTTTGTTAGCATTGTTCTCCTTCATTTAACAGATATTTACAATCACTCTCCAATTAGCTTCAGAAGTGTCCCAAGTTATTGAAGGGGGTGCTTATTGGGTATGTAAACATCCAATAATTATTGTATTTCATTTTTAATTTTAATTTTTAAAATAAACCAGCAAGATAATGCACTTTTCTTTCATAAATGAACTACTTATAAAACTTAACAATTCTCATATAGAAAATAAACAACTAGTTCCTATGGAAAGTCACATAGCAATCATTTTTTAAAATATTTCCTAATTTGAACAATAACACTAATGTTTAATCGCTGCTACACTTTTCTCTCAGCTCATTAAATAGATTATGCATGAATAAATTGGTAGTATTAAAAGATATAAATTAATATTAATCTTTAACCTCAGATTTGCAGATGACACCACCCTTAGGGCAGAAAGCAAAGAAGAACTAAAGAGCCTCTTGAAAGTGAAAGAGAAGAGTCAAAAAGTTGGCTTAAAACTCAACATTCAGAAAACTAAAACCACGGCATCTGATTCCGTTCGCTCAGTTCAGTTCAGTTCAGTCGCTCAGTCGTGTCCAACTCTTTGCGACCCCATAAACCGCAGCACACCAGGCCTCCCTATCCGTCACCAACTCCCTGAGTCCACACAAACCCATGTCCATTGAGTTGGTGATGCCATCCAGCCATCTCATCCTCTGTTGTCCTCTTCTCCTCCTGTCCTCAATCTTTCCCAGCATCAGGGTCTTTTCAAATGAGTCAGTTCTTCGCATCAGGTGACCAAAGTATTGGAGTTTCAGCTTCAATATCAGTCCTTCCAATGAATATCCAGGACTGATCTGCTTTAGAATGGACTGGTTGGATCTCCTTGCAATCCAAGGGACTCTCAAGAGACTTCTCCAACACCACAGTTCAAAAGCATCAATTCTTCGGCGCTCAGCTTTCTTTATAGTCCAACTCTCACATCCATACATGACCACTGGAAAAACCATAGCCTTGACTAGACGGACCTTTGTTGACCAAGTGATGTCTCTGCTTTTTAATATGCTGTCTAGGTTAGAGGGGAAATAATCACAAGTAAAATTGCATTCATTTCACATGCTAGCAAGATTATGCTCAATATCCCACCAAAAAAAGGCTTCAACAGTACTTGGACTGATAATTCCAGATGTGCAAGCTGGATTTAGGAAAAGCAGAGGAACCACAGATTAAATTGCCAACATACACTTGATCATAGAAAAAACAAGACAATTCCAGAAAAACATTGATTTTTGCTTCATTGACTATGCTAAAGCCTTTGACTGTGTGAATCACAACAAACTGTGGAAAATTCTTAGAGATGAAATACCAGACTCCCTGGAATGGAATACCTGCCTCCTGAGAAACCTGTATGCAGTTCAAGTAGAAACGTTTAGAACTGGACATGGAACAATGGACTGGTTCAAAATTCAGAAAGGAGTATGCCAAGGCTGTATATTGTCACTCTGCTTTTTTAACTTATATGCAGAGTACATCATATGAAATGCTGTACTGGATGACTCACAAGCTGGAATCAAGATTTCCAGGAGAAATATCCACAACCTCAGATATGCAGATGATACCACTTTAATGGCAGAAAGCAAAGAGGAACTAAAGAGCCTCTTGATGAAAGTGAAGGAAGAGAGTGAAAAAGCTGGCTTAAAACTCAACATTCAAAAAACTAAGATTATGGCATTGAGTCCCATCATTTCATGGCAAATAGGGAAAAAGTGGAAGCAGTGACAGACTTTATTTTCTTGGGCTCCAAAATCAGTGCAGAAGGTGAGTGCAGCCATTAAATTAAAAGACACTCGCTCTTTGGAAGAAAAACTATGAGAAACCTAGATAGAGACATCACTTTGCTAACAAAAATCCATATAGCCAAAACTATAGTTTTCCAGTAGTCATGTATGGATGTGAGTGCTGAATCATAAATAAGGCAGAATGCCAAAGAATTGATGCTTTCAAACTATGTTGCTGGAGAAGATTCTTGAGAGTCCCTTGGTCAGCAAGGAGATCAAACCTGTCAACCGTAAAGGAAATCAACCCTGAATATTCATTGGAAGGACTGATGCTGAAGTTGAAGCTCCAATACCTGATGTGAAGAGCTGATTGATTAGCAAAAAGCATGATGCTGGGAAACACTGAAGGCAGGAGGAGAAGGGAATGACAGAGGATGAGATGATTAGATGGTATCACCGACTCAATGAGCATGGGTTTCAGCAAACTCCAGGAGATAATGAAGAACAGGGAAGCTTGGCATGCTGCAGTCCAAAGAGTCGGACACGACTGAGCAACTGAAGAATAGCCAGCTCTGACAGTTTTATTTTTTCATATTTTCTAGTTCCTTGTTAAAATTATCACTCTGTTCATCTATTCTTTTCCCTAGTTCAGTTAGCATTTTCATTACTAATATTTTGAACTGTTTATCTGTTAAATTATTTATTTTCATTTCACTAGTTGTTTGTTGAAATTTCTTCTTTTGTTTGATTTGAAACAAATCACTCCATCTTCTTGTTGCTTAAATTTCTGCCTTTATGAAATTCAGTGAAACAGTCATGTCTATCCCTGTCTTGAAGGCTGTTTTGTGTGGGTGCATCATTATATAGTCTGTGTGAGCCTAGTGACTTTGGTCAGAGATCTGGATCAAAAGTGAGCACAAATCTTATCTTCCCCTGGAGTGTGCTGGTGGCTATCAACTTGGTGGGATGGCAGTTGGAGATGAAGGGGCTAGAGTCAGAGCCCGATGTGAGTTGGGCTTTTTCTATGGTCAGAGGCCAACACAGCCCCATCAGGGATATGGACTCTCCCTTGGTGCAGAAGGAGAAGCACTGAGGGTCAGGTTATATCTGATTTCCTGTTCCCTTTAAGTGTGTGCTCTCCCTGCCTCTCATCATCAACAACCTTATCCAGAAGGGGCTAGAGCTGGAGTAAGAGGGGCCAGAATGGGCACCTGTTTCAGGCCAGGGTGTGTTCTAGGGTGGCTCTGGCACACCAGTATTCAAGACTGGACCTATTATGCTACCTCTATGAGTACCACCAGCAAAGGTCATCCCTACTTTGTTCAGATGTACTGCCAGGTCTGAATTGACTTTATCCCTTACTGTTGCCTGTCCTCAGCAATGACAGCCCTTGCCCTAGTTGGGAGCTTCACCATGGAGCAAGAGGGGCTGAAGTGAACACTTGACGTCGGCCAGGGCACACATGTGGCCAGTATGGGCAAATGACCAGAGTCCCAGGCAATCTCAATCTGCTTCTTCCACCTTGTTTCAGGAGCAAGCAAGTATATGTGCTCTTCACAGAGTCTAAGTTTCCCAAAGCCCTGCTGCCAACTCCACTGGTTTTCAAGTCAGCCAAGGAAACTTGTTTTCCCAGTGTTAGACTCTAGGACTATGGTGGATATGTCGTTCAAACTGCTCACTCCTCAGAGAGGACCTCTGAGTCCATGTAACCTCTCCCCTCTTCAGTGTCCTCTCCTAGGTGTGCAGTTCCCCACCTGATTGCTTCTTTTTCCTTCCTACCTGACTCTTAGGGGATATTCCTTTACAGCTTTGGTTGTATAGCAATCTTTCTGGCAGTCTCCAATTTGTTTTCAGTGAGAATTGTTCCATAGGTAGATGTGTTTTTGATGTATTCATTGGGGGAGGTGAGTTCAGCATCCTCCTACTCTGACATTTTCATCTCCCTAAATAATTTGTTTTAAAAATAGCACTTTGTATCTTGGCACCCCACTCCAGTACTCTTGCCTGGAAAATCCCATGGACGGAGGAGCCTGGTAGGCTGCAGTCCATGGGGTCGCAAAAAGTTGGACACAACTGAGCGACTTCACTTTCACTTTTCACTTTCATGCATTGGAGAAGGAAATGGCAACCCATTCCAGTGTTCTTGCCTGGATAATCCTAGGGATTGAGGGCGGTGATGGTGGGCTGCCGTCTTTGGGGTCACACAGAGTCAGGCATGGCTGAAGCGACTTAGCAGCAGCAGCAGCTATGTATCTTTTAATCCCCTTCACCTATTTTAACCCTCCACCAATTCCTCTTCCCTTTGGTAACCCCTAGTTTCTTCTCTGTATCTGTCAGTCTCTTTCTGTTCTGTTAAATTTGCTTGTTTTTGATTCCACATGTAAGTGAAACATTTGTCATTTGTCTTTCTCTGTCTGACTTACTTCCTTAAGCATAAGCTCCTTCAGCTTCATCATGTTTCCACAAATGACAAAATTTCATTTCTTTTCGTGGTTGAGTAATACTTGATTGCCTATATACAGGCACCCCTTCTTCCTTATCCATTCATCTCTTGATGGACTTTAGGTTATTTCCATATCTTGGCTACTATAAATAATGCTACTATGAACATTGAGGTGCATATATATTTTTTTTCAAATTAGTGTTTTTGCTTTCTTTAGATAAATATCCAAGAGTGCAATGGCTGGATTGTATGGTAGCTCTATTTTTAATTTTTGAGTAGTCTCCATGATGTTCTCCACAATGGCCGCATCAATTTAAATTCACATAAACAGTGCACAAGGGCTGCCTTTTCCCCACATTCTCACCAACACTTATTATTTACTGTCTTTTTGATAATAGCCATGCTGATAGGTTTGACGTGGTATCTCACTGTGGTTTTGATTGGGTTTTTCCTGGTGATCAGGGATGTTGAGCACCTTTTCATGTGCCTGTTGGCCATCTGTATGTCTTCTCTGGGAAAAAAATGTCTATTCAGGTCCTCTGCTCAATTTTTAATTGGGTTGTTTGCTAGGGAATGGCAACCCAGTCCAGTATTCTTACCTGGAGAATCTCATGGACAGAGGAGCCTGGTGGGCTAAAGTCCATAGGGTCACAAAGAGTTGGACATGACTGAAGTGACTTAGCCATCATGCACTGTTTCTGGGCTTTCTATTCTGTTCCATTGATCTCTGTGTCTTTTTTTTTTTTCTCTTTGCAAGACCATACTGATTTGATGACTGTAACTTTATAGTATGGTCTGAAGTAAGCGAGTGTGATATTGCCAGCACTGCTCTTTTTTCTAAAAATTTCATTGACTATTTGGGATCTATTGTGATTCCATAAAATTTTAGGATTATTTGTTCTAGTTTTGTGAAAAAATGTCATAGGGATCTTAATAGGGATTTCATTAAATCTATAGATAACCTTGGGTAGTGTGGATATATTAGCAACATAATTAATTCTTTTAATCCATAAACACAGGATATCATTCCATATATTTGTATCATACTCAATGCCTTTCATCAATGTTTTATACTTTCAGAATAGAAATATTTCACATCCCTGGTTAAATTTCTTCTTGAGAAATTTATTCTTTTTGATGCAATTATTAATAGGATTATTTTCTTGACTTTTTTTCTAATAGCTTCACTGAGCTATCCTTTGCTCTTATGCACAACGATAATAATTTTTATATCACACTATTGTTTCCAAAATTATATGATTTACATAAAACACCTACCAGTTTCTGTCATTTACTGAGTAGTCAATAAACTGAAGTCTTATCTTTAATACCATATTTGTTGTTCAGCCTACTTCAATAGAGCTGAAAAGGTGAAAGCTTTTAAGCATAAATTATTTTAGCATTTCACATGAAAGCCTTCTCAAGAAATAAGTTGTACTTGTATTTAAAAGTTGTGTTAGAGATCCAATTTAATCAAAAACAAACAAACAAAAAAGTGGTAGAAAATTCTCTGAGGATTCAGGATTCAGAGGTGATGGTACTGGCATGAATAGAAATAATCAAATTGATATTTCATAGACAAATTGAAATAATGAAGATGACAGATGATGCAACTTTAATCTATCTTGGTACAGAAAGAAATAGGAATTGGAATATTTTAGTTTAAAATTTCTGGAGCCTTATCAAGAGTTTCAGTACATGCTCTATGTTAAATACAGAGTAGATGATAGATCCTTAAAATATATATAATATTTTAAAATAGATCAATGATAAAGTAGTGGTTTAACTTGAACAATATGTTTTTAAAAGAAATTCCTTCCAATTAGCACAAAACAGAATCAAAATTAGTAAGGAATTTAGAGAGCCTTAAGTCTTATTTTGTCACCCTGCTTATTGCTTATTATTAATTTATATTGTCACCCTACATATTTAACTTATATGCAGAGTACATCATGAGAAATGCTGGGCTGGAGGAAGTACAAGCTGGAATCAAGATTTCTGGGAGACATATCAATAACCTCAGATATGCAGATGACACCACCCTTATGGCAGAAAGTGAAGAAGAACTAAAGAGCCTCTTGATGAAAGTGAAAGAGGAGAGTGAAAAAGTTGGCTTAGAGCTCAACATTCAGAAAACTAAGATCATGGTATCCGGTCCCATCACTTCATGGCAAATAGATGGGGAAACAGTGGAAACAGTGGCTGACTTTATTTTTGGGGGCTCCAAAATCACTGCAGATGGTGACTTCAGCCATGAAATTAAAAGATGCTTACTCCTTGAAAGGAAAGCTATGACCAACCTAGATAGCATATTAAAAAGCAGGGACATTACTTTGTCAACAAAGGTCTGTCTAGTCAAGGCTATGGTTTTTCCAGTAGTCATGTATGGATGTGAGATTTGGACTATAAAGAAAACTGAGTGCCGAAGAATTGATGCTTTTGAACTGTGGTGTTGGAGAAGACTCTTGAGAGTGCCTTGAACTGCATGGAGATCCAACCAGTCCATCCTAAAGGAGATCAGTCCTGGATGTTCACTGGAAGGACTGATGTTGAAGCTGAAACTCCAATACTTTGGCCACCTGATGTGAAGAGCTGACTCATTTGAGAAGACCTTAATGCTGGGAAAGATTGAGGGCAGGAGGAGAAGGGGACGACAGAGGATGAGATGGTTGGATGGCATCACCGACTCGATGGACACGGGTTTGGGTAGACTCCGGGAGTTGGTGATGGACAGGGAGGCCTGGTATGCTGCGATTCATGGGGTTGCAAAGAGTTAGACACGACTGAGCGACTGACTGAACTGAACTGAACTAGAACTGAGAGATAAAGAAACAAATTAAAAATGTGTCTCAATTTCTTTCACATGACAAAGAAGGTGAGATTCAAAATAAATCTCTATGGAAGAATATAAATAAAATTAAAATTCTAGCACAAAATTTGTGTTAAAAAAAGCTTTAAATAAAGATTAATATTGTGGAAATGAGAGGAAAAACGTAGGAAATATGTATTAGAACTACATTAGATATGCTGTTGTTGATTGATGCCCTTTTGTTTACCTTCTTTGTGTATAGTGCAAATCATATTCATTTCTTTGAGAATGAAATAACTCTGTGTATCATATTCATGAAGGCTTTCTTCACTTGTTGGTTCCTTAAGGTATAAATGAAAGGATTCAAAAGCGGTGCAGCAGAGGTGTTGAGCACTGAGATTCCTTTGGAAAAAGATATTTTTTGTTTGACTGAAGGTTTAACATACATAAAGATGCCACTTCCGTAAGAAAGGGATAGCACAATCATGTGAGAAGAACACGTTGAAAAAGCCTTTCTCCTATGACTAGCTGAGGGAATTCTTAGAATGGTCAGGGCAATACAGGTATATGATATGATAACCATTACCAATGTGATCACCAATGTCACCACAGCTGAGATGAATCCCATCATCTCGATTAACTTTGTATCTGAGCAGGAGATTTGTAGGAGGGGAGTGGTGTCGCAATAGAAATGATCAACAATGTTAGAGGCACAGAAGTCAAGGTTTAGGCCATAGAGGAGTGGTGGAAAGATGACAAAGAATCCAGCAAGCCAACAACTCAGGACAAGCTGCATGCAGATTTTACTGTTCATGATGGTTGTGTAATGCAGGGGCTTACAGATGGCAACATAGCGGTCATATGACATTGCTGCCAGTAAGTAAAATTCAGACGCTCCAAGAAGAAAGGCAAAAAACACTTGAGTTACACAACTGTTATAGGAAATGGTTTTGTCTCCTGTTGCCATCATAACCAGAAATTTAGGGATGCATGTAGTAGTATATGAAATTTCTAAAAAGGAAAAATTCCGAAGGAAAAAGTACATGGGGGTCTTCAGGTGAGTATCTACCAGGGTGAGTGTGATGATAATCAGATTGCCAGTGATGCTTAGCAAGTAGGTGAGTAGCAGGAAGATAAATAAAACAATTTTCATTTGTGGATCACTTGTTAAACCTGCTAGGATAAACACTACCACCCTTGTATGATTTCCCATTCCAGTTTTCTGACAATTGCTCTGTCTGAATAGAAGAAAAAGGAAAAAAAATGTACCCTATGGAGACATAACAGGAATAACCATTATTTAAGGTAAAGTCAGCAAAGCAGTTTTTCATGTACAGCAAAAAAATTCTCATTCATGTTTTAAAATTTTTTTTTTTCAGAGATAGTAATAGATGCATGTGCAAAATATCTGGATAGATTAATTAAAAGTTCAGCTTGCAGTTCTTTTAGAGAATAATCTATATAACAGTAGTAATTGTTGATAGTTTTTATGTAAGTCAATCAGGGATGTAGAGAACTTTTAAAGTATAATAAATGCTTTTTCTCTCTTTATATCATGCAAGAGTTTGGATATATGCCATTTCCTGTTCAATTAAGTTCTCAGACTATAACCAAAATTATATCTATCATTGAAGCCCGGGTTTCATACACACACACACACACACACACACACATACACACACACATGCATGCACGCTATTCATCTTCAATAAACAGAGCTAGTACATCTTTTCCATTTTACTCAATTAACCAAACTCAAATGCCTGATTTTAGACTCATTTATCTACATAGCTAACCTGATCCGATTTCATATAAATTAATATGGGGCATTGGAAATAGTCTTATTTTCTGCTCTTGGGTTTCCCTGGCAGTCCAGTGGTTGAGAGTTTGCCTTGTAATGAAGGGGACACCAGTTCAACTCCTGGTTCAATAGAATCTCATGTGCTGCGCAGCAAGTAGGTCCCTGCATCACAACTACTGAGCCTGCACTCTAGAGCCTGTGCTCTGCAACGAGAGAAGCTACTCCAATGAAAAGCCCATACACTACAACTATACAGAGTAGACCACACTCCCAGGAACTAGAGAAAGCCTGCACAGCAACAAAGACCCAGAGTAGCCAAAAATGTGTATGTGTTAGTCACTCAGTTGTGTCCGACTCTTTGCGACCTCATGGACTGGCTGCCAGGTTGCTCTGACTATGGGATTCTCCAGGCAAGAATACTGGAGTGGGTTGCCATTTCTTTCTCCAGGGGATCTTCCCAACCCAGTCATCCAACCCAGGTCTCCCATATTACCATATAAGCCACTGGGGAAGCCCAGCCAAAAATAACTAGGTAAATAAATAGAATTTTTTTAAACTCTTATTTTTTGTTCTTTATAGTATTTCTATCTTCTTAGTCTCTGATGTAACCTACCCTTCCCATTTTGTATGCTAAAACAAAACCTGCAAGTGCAGTCTGTAAAGTCAATGTGTGTACTGAGAAACTGCAGTTTTCCTCTGCCAGTTATGATTCTGAGAATGGACATGGTAGAATAAAGTGAAAAATAAGGATAAGGGATATAGAAGCAAAGAGAGAAATATAAATATGGCATCATGAGATTGTATGAAGTGGAGGAAGTTAAGAGAAGAGAAATACAAACATAGTGGTAAAGCTCTATGTAAATCAACAGAGGTAAGAAAGGTTTTTCAGGGATAGGGTAGTGAGTTTGAAGGAAAAATTAAAGTAAGGTTAAAATATGTAGATATTAAAGGAGGAAAATTTTATGAATGAAATTTCTCTCCATCTGCTTGTATTCCTTATACTTACCTTTTTGTTCTCTATCTAAAATACAGACTGAAAACATGAACAATTTTGAGAGCAGTGTAGTCTAAAAAAAGATGATTAACAGGTAAATTTCAATACATAATGAATCACATAATAGAGTGATGCAAATTTTAAGAGACACATATGTCCCTACTGTAAGGATATTAAGTGTCTGGCTAATGTGCAATTAAAGAAATATTGTCTATTTACAACTATTCCCCTAACTGGCATATATTGAGTGAGACAGATTATTCAGGTTTGCACAGCCAGTAAAAGTGGACATGAAGATTAATTGAAAATGTGTTCTCTCTAAAGTTGTCCTCTTAGTAGTAAAACATTTTTAAAATAATTAGAAGCCAGAATATAGTGTATTTGCTCAAATTCATATATCAAAACCATATATACTGATATATAGAAATTTATGAATGAGAAGAGATGACTTATTTTTCTTGGACATTCTTGGAACACTCAGAAAATTGTGCAGCAATCTGCACAATCTGCACAATCTTTTTTTTTCTCATTTACACAATTTATCATAATGGCAACAATTGTAGAATGCATATATCTAAATAATTTTATAAGAATTTTATCATGTTACATCATTCCTTTGTCCAGCTTCACCAATCATATCACACCAACATTCCCCAACAGAAACTATAAAAAATTTACATTACAAACCATTAGAAAGAAGGCCTATGAACACACACACACACACACACAAAAAAGAATTTCAAGACTAAATTTTTGTTATGCTGCATTACGCTTCTTTCACTGTTTTTCCCTAAATAAAAATTTAAAAGGTTAACAAAAATAAGATAAAATAGAACTAATGTGCATATATATACACACATATGTATATACAAGAAAATATTATCTTTACATTTTAAGACATACCAATTCTTTTCATATGTTGAGTCCTAAATCATTCTGCCAAAAACATTTAAAAATCCAACATCTTCTTTACAGAAGACATATATACATATTCATTCATGTGAAATATCTATGCCTCAATATTTAGTTTTTGTCATCATGCTGAACAGTGTACTGATATTTCATTCCTCTCCAAATGGATTTCACTCCACTTCATAATCTGTGATTATAGTTTGTGACATATATTGCAAAGTTTGAAACAATTTGATTAGAACTTTAAACACAGTTTTTAGGCTAATACTTTAAAGTCCCCATTATATACTGAATACTTTTCTACGTACTACCCAGAGTGCCATACAAATTAATAAACTCTTGACCACATGTAGTGTTTATGCCTTCTGTGCCCCAAAGGAAAATATCTAAAGATGATGGAGAATTCTCAGGAGGATGAGATTCATGAACACCATTTCCCAAAGGACAACAAATTTGTATATTGTAAAGTGTTCTCTCTAGGCACTAAATAATTTTATATATATATATATATATATATATATATATACACACACACACATATATATAACTACTTTTAATGTATTTCCAAAGAATTAAGTATAATCTGCCTAATATATGATTGCCCTCCCACACATTCATGTTTTGAAATCCCAGAAACACAGATAAATATTTGAAAGGAGAAACAGAAAAGATTATTTCGTTTTAGTTAGCAATAAATAGTAAGAATATTAGATGGAGAACATAGCTTGTTATAGAAAACATTGTATCTTAGGCTAAATGCATAATTATTAACAATTCAGGTATGCCCAAAGAAAAGTTGTTCTTTGTTTTCCAAATAGTGTCTGTGGTATTGTCTACTAGAATGTAAATTAATAGTTCACAATAACTGAGCATTCTCCATTTCTTCACTATCAATAGAATATTCATCTATGTGTACATGTAGCTAGCCTTTTTTGCAACTTGTTGTGGTCATTTGACTAAATTCTGTTCAAAAGATGTAAATGGAGATACTTTGTGCAACTTTCAGGCATATCCTTTGATAGAAGGGGCTTGTTCTCCTCTTTCTATTCCCCTCCGCCCCTCGCTGTTCTAATGCAGTTGGGATGGAAGTATTCTGAGCCATGAGTATTCGAAATCTCACTAGGAATGGTGAATCAACAAGACAGCACACACCCAGGTTCCTGAGCCCATCACAGGCTATGTCAGCATAGAAACACATGACTTAATGAAGAGTTTTCAGAATACCAGCCTGAATATTCAAATGAGATAAAAATAAACAATTTTTAAACCACTGTGATATTTATCTTTCTCATACTCTACCAAATCTAGGATGTTATACAAATCTAAGAACGGTATGAAGTTTTATTACAATTAAGAGGCAAACAGGTTAGCCCATCACCATTTCACAAGTATTAACAGAAGAACACAGCCTACTGCCAAAGAGATGGAAATTTTATTATTCACTACATAGGTGAAAGCATGAGCTTCATGTTCTCATGTTTCCCCTTTTCCTCTAAATTCCATGAGAACCTCTAGTGGATGTTGTTTACAATAGGCTCCTCTACCAACAATAACCTTAGAGGAACCCCAAGGTTAGTTAATTCTCATCTTTTTAAAGGGAAAATCTGCCTAAATTTGCCCAATTAGAAGACAATGTCTTTAATTTTCTGAAGGAAATGAAAAACCTGCCAAGGCTGTAAAACATTCTTGAGAAGGCAGTCCAGGACAAGACTTAACCACAAGCAGTATAGAAATATATACAAATAAAGCCACCCCTTATTTCTAAACCATTTTGACTTCTGTTGAAATTTCTCCTAAGTACATCATTCTGTTGAGCTCTCTGATTAAACTGGAGGACTCTTCTCTCACTTCTAAGGTGCAAGTCACAAATATTTCAGAAGAGTCAGCCCAATGCTCAGTCTTCACACAAGAAATACAAACCCAAGTGTGCATGAGGTTTCTTAGAAAGAAAGTGTTTACAATTTTGCTGCAAGAGGCACCCAAATTAAATCTTATCTTATCAGCATAGCCTTCCACCTGGCTGGTAAACCTCAGGGTTCCCACTTTGTAACTTGGTTTTGGATGGAATGTTTTAATCCAGTCTGTCTTATTTAATTTAATCCAATTTAATCCTAAATTAATCCAATCTGTCCTATTTGCTCATGCCATCAGACATGTGGTATTTTTCGCCCTTACTCACTGGCTGAGAGTAGGGGTGGGAAAGGCATCAAGAAATATTTCGCCTTAGGATGAGGAAAGTGGGTGGGGGCTGCTAGTGACCTCTCCTATCTTGTCTTTTATCTTGATAACCTTTCTGAGTGAGGATGGCAGAACCAACTGTCATGTAAACTTAAGTTGCTTGCAACTGTTCAAGAGATCTGCAGTGGAGTGTTCTTCTTCTAGAGGGAGGCTCCAGGGATAGTTTTACTGACAAAGATCATAAATGTTTGTCCCAACTCATACTTGCTAAGGTCTAAGGTATTTTCTCACTATACGCTAGGTTATTCTGTCCCTGCACTTCCAGAAAAGTTGGTTCTCCATTTCAGTTAGTATAATTTCATCAGTGTTTCCAACATTCCCTACTCACACTCAGACCTTTCTTCTAGAAGAGTCTAGTGACTGAATGACAAGCACCTTTTAATGAAACTTAACCAGAATGGAAAAGGTCAGTTTTCATTCCAATCCCAAAGAAAGGCAATGCCAAAGAATGCTCAAACTACCACAAAGTTGCACTGATCTCCCACACTAGTAAATTAATGCTCAAAATTCTCCAAGCCAGGCTTCAATAGTGTGTGAACTGTGAAATTCCAGATGTTCAAGCCAGATTTAGAAAAGACAGAGGAACCAGAGATCAAATTGTCAACATCCACTGGACCATTGAAAAAGCAAGAGAGTTCCAGAAAAGCATCTACTTCTGCTTTATTGATCGTGCCAAAGCCTTTGACTGTGTGGATCACAACAAACTCTGGAAAATTCTGAAAGGATGATGGGAATACCAGACCACTTGACCTGCTTCTTGAGAAATCTGTATGCAGGTCAGGAAGCAACAGTTAGAACTGGACATGCAACAACAGACTGGTTCCAAATAGGAAAAGGAGTACGTCAAGGCTGTATACTGTCACCCTGCTTATTCAACTTATATGCAGAATACATCATGAGAAACGCTCGGCTGGATGAAGCACAAGCTGGAATCAAGATTGCCGGGAGAAATAACAGTAACCTCAGATATGCAGGTGACACCATCCTTACGGCAGAAAGTGAAGAAGAACTAAAGAGCCTCTTGATGAAAGTGAAAGAGGAGAGTGAAAAAGTTGGCTTAAAACTCAACATTCAGAAAACTAAGTTCATGGCATCTGGCCCCATCATTTCATGGGAAATTGATGGAGAAACAGTGGAAACAGTGACAGACTTTATTTTTTTTCAGCTCCAAAATCACTGCAGATGGTGATTGTGGCCATGAAATTAAAAGACGCTTTCTCCTTGGAAAAGTTATGATCAACCTAGACAGCATATTAAAAAGCAGAGACATTACTTTACCAACAAATGTCTGTCCAAAGTTATGGTTTTTCCAGTAGTCATGTATGGGTGTGAGAGCCGGACTATAAAGAAGGCTGAGCACTGAAGAATTGATGCTTTTGAACTGTGGTGTTGGAGAAGACTCTTGAGAGTCCCTTGGACTGCAAGGAGATCCAACCAGTCCATCCTAAAGAAAATCAGTCCTGAATATTCATTGGAAGGACTGATACTGAAGCTGAAACTCCAATACTTTGGTCATCTGATGTGAAGAATTGACTCATTGGAAAAGACCCTGATGCTGGGAAAGATTGAAGGCAGGAGGAGAAGGGGACGACAGAGGATGAGATGGTTGGATGGCATTGCTGACTCAATGGACATGAGTTTGAGTAAACTCCAGGAGTTGGTGATGGACAGGGAGGCCTGGTGTGGTGTAGTCCATGGAGTCACAAAGAGTCAGACACTACTGAGTGACTGAACTTAACTGAACTGGACCAGAATTAAGTGCAAATCCATAAGGTCCTCCCTTGTGAAGATGTTGCCAGTTGGAAGGTGTGCCAACCAGATTGATTGGGGGATACAGTTAGGGGAAAGTAAAATGTCATTCCCAAGAATAATCTAGATGGAATCTTGGGTTTTCCAAGTAGAAGTGTGTATCTCTCCACCTCCAACCTCCTTATTCTGCTTACTACCAGGAAGAAATGAAAGGAGATAATTCCTTTCTGGGAACAGTTGGATTCAATGACTACATCCTTTAGCTAGGTGCCAGGGATCAGGAAGAGATGAGAGAGATGAAATCTGAGTTTTGCTCAGCAGTTTGCACCATAAATGTTGTCAAATTGCAATTTCTCTGAAGAGCTGAACACCTGACAGAGATTAGTATCAAGAAGCAAAATTGTGTAGATGTAACCAACTGATCCCTAACTTGAAATATTGGCAAAATATGCAGAAATGCTGAACAGACATTTTTCAAAAAAGGCATGCAGGTGGACAACAGACACATGAAAAGATAACTCAAAATTGTAATCATTGGAGAAATGCAAACCAATACCACAATGAGATATCAATTCACACCTTTTAGAGCGACTATTATAAAAAAGACAACAAATAACAAGTGATGTGGAGTAAGAACAATTGTGAATTATTGGTGGGAATGTAAATGATGTAGCCACTACGGGAAATACTATAAAGTTCATAAAGAAATTAAAAATGGAACTACCATATGATCTAGAAATTCCACCTTTTGGTATTTATCTGAAGAAAATTAAAATTCTTATTCAAAAAGATATAAGGGTCCCTATGATTACTACAGCATAATTTACTACCACCAAGATATGACCATCATGGATGAATGGATACTCAAAAGTTAATGAAGAGATTGTCATTTCTCCATTGTACCTTCTTCCTTCCTTTTTGCCTGCATGCCTGCAGTCTAAGTCACTTCAGTCGCATACAACTCTTTGTGACTCCATGGACTGTAGCCCACCAGGCTCCTCTGTCCATGGAATTCTCCAGTCAAGAATACTGGAGTGGGTTGTCATGCCCTCCTCCAGGGGAACTTCCCAACCCCAGGACAAAACCCGCATCTCTTATGTCTCCTGCATTGGCAAGCAGGTCTTTTACCACTAGTGTTATCTGAGAAGCCCTCTTCCTTCCTTTGTTGTAAACTAATTACCCATGGATGGGTTAGCTTATTTCTGGGCTTTTTATTCAGTTCCATTGATCTATGTGTCTGTTTTTGCGTCCATAGCACACTGTTTTCATTACTGTGGCTTTGAAGTATAGTCTGAAATATGGAAGAGTTATGCCTCCAGCTTTGTTCTTTTTTCTCAGGATCATTTTGCAATTCTGGGTCTTTTTTGGGTCCATATAAATTTTAAGATTATTTGTCCTAGTTCTGTGAAAAATATGGATATTTTGATTTTGTCATTCAATTGTTCAGTCACGTTCAACTCTTCATGACCCCATGGATTGCAGCATGCCAGGCTTCCCTGTCCTTCACTATCTCCCAGAGTTTGCTCAAACTCATGTCCACTGAGTTGATGATGCCATCCCACCAACTCATCCTCTGCCGCCTCCTTCTCCCCATGCCCTCAATCTTTCCCAGCATCACGGTCTTTTCCAATGCTTTGCATCAGGTGGCCAAAGTATTGGAACTTCAGCTTCAGCATTAGTCCTTCCAAAGAATATTCAGGGTTGACTTCCTTTAAGATTGACTGGTTTGATCTTGCTGTCCAAGGGACTCTCAAGAGTCTTCTCCACACCACAGTTTGAAAACATCAGTTCTTTGGTGCTCAGCATTCTTTATGGTCCAATTCTCACATTCGTACATGCTACTGGAAAAAGCATAGCTTTGACTATATGTACCTTTGTCAGCAAAGTGATGTCTCTGCTTTTTAATACGCTGTCTAGGTTTTCATAGCTTTTCTTCCAAGGAGCAAGCGTCTTTTAATTTCATGGCTGCAGTCACCATCCTCAGTGATTTTGGACCCCAAGAAAATAAAGTCTCTCACTGTTTCCATTGTTTCCCCCATCTGTTTGCCATGAAGTGATGGGACCTGATGCCATGATCTTAGTGTTTTGAATGTTGAGTTTTAAGCCAACTTTTTCACTCTCTTCTTTCACCTTCATCAAGAGGCTCTTTAGTTCTTCTTCGCTTTCTGCCGTATGGGTGATGTTATCGGCATATCTGAGGTTATTGATATTTCTCCTGGCAATCTTGATTCCAGATTCTGATTCATTCAGCCCGTCATTTGCATGATGTACTCTGCATGTTAGTTAAATAAGCAGGGTGACAATATACAGCCTTGATGTACTCCTTTCCCAATTTTGAACCAGTTGGTTGCTCCATGCCCGGTTCTAACTCTTGCTTCTTGACCTGCTTACAGGTTTCTCAGGAGGCAAGTAAGGTGGTCTGCTATTCCCATCTCTTTTCAGAATTTTCCACAGTTTGTTGTGATCCACACAGTAAAGGCTTTAGCATATTCAATGAAGCAGATGTCTTTCTGAAATTTCATTGCTTTTTCTATGATCCAACCACTGTTGGCAATTTGATCCCTGGTTCCTCTGCCTTTTCTAAATCCAGCTTGTACATATGGAACTTCTCAGTTCACATACTGTTGAAACCTAGCTTGAAGGGTTTTGAGCATTACATGCTAGCATGTGAAATGAGTGCGATTGTGCAGTAGTTTAAACACTCTTTGGCATTGCCCTTCTTTGGGACTGGAATAAAAACCGACCTATTTTAATAGGGAATCATTGAATCTGGGTACTATGGTCACTTTCACAATATTAATTATTCTAATCCAGCGAGTTATTTAAGCTTTAAATAGGCTACAGATTGTTATTCATAAGTGAGTATGATAATACCTGTCTTAGGCTGTTTTCAAGCTGCAGGCTAATACATTTCACAAACCTGGCCATTGTAAGCAATTAGTTAATGTTAGCAATAATTTCTCTGGTTATTGCAAGGCAGTAATGCCTTAACATCTCTAGAGTTTCTTCAATCTGTTTCTAAAAATATACCAGAAGTCCAAGCCTGGTTGAAAATTTGAAACTATCAACGTGTGTAGTTTAAGAAATGCATTAAATTGGTTTGTTCCAAATTCCTATTCAGAATTCAAACTTGGAATCCACTATAGACAAGCTGATTAGTTGATCAAATCTAGGTGCATAGAATATACACCAAACTGAATCTCTAAATTTCTGAACAGTGGAAAGGAACATGGAAAATTGAAGTCCCGCTTTGTCTTCCTCTGAGGGAATTTTTAAAGGAAATCAACAGAGTCTCCAAATGAAAAGGCAAATGAATATGACCATATATAAGAAACGTATAAGTGATCTTAGCATGAGGAGAAAATAGAAGTGAAAGTTAGACTGGGATTTTTAGGCAAATCACAATGAACATTGTAAGTCATGTAAGATAATAATTTTATGTAGAACACAAACGTAGAAGAGATGTACAACACACTCCACATTTCTTGATTTATTTTACTTATAAACTCAGGAATGCCACTAATGTTGTTCACTTCATTGAGAAAACCTCTATCTTTTTGATCATGAGCTTAAAAGCATGTTTCACTTGTCTGTTTCTCAGCGTATAAATAAAAGGATTCAACATGGGGGCAACAGAAGTACTGAGCAGAGCTATCCCTTTATTTAAAGACACTCTTTGCTTGGCAGAGGGTTTCATATACATGAAGATGCAGCTTCCATAAGAAATGGACACAACCAGCATGTGAGAAGAACATGTAGAAAAGGCTTTCCTTCTCTTTTGAGAAGAAGGTATCTTCAGAATAGTCTTAATGATGTTTGTGTAGGAGAGAATCACTAACACCAGAGTAACCAGGAGAGTTAAAATGGCTGAGAGAAGCATCATTATTTCTACTTTATCTGTGTCTGTGCAAGAGAGTTGTAATATAGGAGATACATCACAGAAGAAATGATCTACAGTGTTGGCTGCACAGAAATCAAGCTGGAGACCCACGAGGAGTGGTGGAAAAATTATTATGAAACCAGCCAACCATGACGCAAAGACCAGTGAGTTGCACACTCTGCCATTCATGATGGTCATGTAATGCAGGGGTTTGCAGATGGCCACGTAGCGGTCATAGGACATGGCAGCCAGAAGAAAAAATTCAGTTGCACCCAAGAGAATAGTAAAAAACAGCTGTGCTGCACAATTGTTGTAAGAAATAGTCTTATCACCTGTTGCCATACTGACAAGAAATTTGGGGATGCAGACAGTTGTGAATGAGATTTCCAAAAGTGAGAAATTTTGAAGAAAGAAATACATGGGTGTCTTGAGGTGTGAATCTAGTAGGGTAAGGGTGATGATGATTAGATTTCCAGTGACGCTCAACAAGTAAGTGAAAAAAAGGAGAAGAAAAATAACCACCTGTAATTGTGGATCATTGCTTAGTCCAAGAAGAATAAAGGTTGTTACTGTTGTGTGGTTTCTCATCGCTGACTTCTATTTTAAAAAAAAGAAAGAAAGAAGAATCAAAAAGTAATAATAGCCTATAAAAATTTGCTCATATAATTTTTATTCAAAATTTCACTGAGTGCAATCCGTGAGGTTTTTTGGTTTGTTTTCTCAAGTGTCATAAATTCATGTGTTCCCAAAGGAAAACATAGTACATTGATAGTCATATAAAAATAGAAATAAAGAGAAAAAATAGTATTTAACTTGTGTTTTCTGTGTTTTCAAAGTTTCTAATCTATTTAGTATACATTAAATTATTTACATAACTTTCTTCTTCTTTCTTTATTAAAAGAATCATTTATGTTTATACTGATGAAAATACAAAGTAATTAAACTATCTTCTTGGGTCACAGATTCTAAGGCTACACAGAGCTTCCAAAGATCTTCAGAAAGCCATTTGCTTAAAAAAGGTTAAGTGTCATTATCTTCATTTTACAGAATGATGATTAATTCTACTCTGCCAAACATCTCTTTTTGTGTTTATTACAGTTTAAGTAAACTTTATAATTCTGGAAGTCAGATTTCACCTGAGGTAACTGCCTTTAAAAATTAACATAACTTGACCTAAATATCCCTACCCTATATAAAGTGGGAATTACTTTTACCAAACTTTTATAAACTTCAATACTTAAATCCTCATGACCACTTTTAGTTCTGCTTTTCCCACTTTTCCTGAAGATTTGAATTTACTTTCATCTTACTCACTCGGGCTGTGCTCTTTTTTCCGACATTCACTCAAGCAGATACAAAGTATATCATCCTGCGTGGAGTGTGTTATATAGCACACTTTACTAAATATCTGCAGTAATAAGCAGGGTTCTAGAATAAGGTATTTAAAACAATAAAAGATTATCTAGACATGCCTGGTGCATTGCTGTTCCATGTGTCTCCCCCTGTCACCATTGGAGCCACTTGTTACTTATTCACCTCTAACCTCATTTCTTTCTGATTCAATACATGACAATTTGAAATTCTGTTAACCATCTTGTTTTCTTATTTTTTCATCTTCTTCAAGGCTGCATATCTAGGTCAGGAAGATCTTCTGGAGAAGGAAATGGCAACCCACTCCAGTATCCTTCCTGGGGAATCCCATGTACAGGGGAGCCTGGCAGGCTACAGTCCATGGAGTCCCAAAGAATTGACACAGCCAAGCAACTAGGCACACACACTACCCTAACCTTAAATTACAACATTCTAAACAAGTATTCTGAACTACTTGACAACATTATTTTCTTCCTGATTCCTCAAATAAATTCTTGCTGGGTAAGTAAAATA
Source organism: Giraffa tippelskirchi (assembly GCF_054371585.1). Lineage (NCBI taxonomy): Eukaryota > Metazoa > Chordata > Mammalia > Artiodactyla > Giraffidae > Giraffa > Giraffa tippelskirchi. The sequence continues at coordinate 157,327,992 of NC_137278.1, forward strand.
GTCATTGTTTTTAAACACTATTACAGTCCCAGGGAGACTTCCCTGGTAGCTCAGCTGGTAAAGAATCTGCCTACAATGCAGGAGACCTGGGTTCAAACCCTGGGTTGGGAAGATCCCTTGGAGGAGGGCATAGCAACCCACTCCAGTATTCTTGCCTGGAGAATCCCCATGGACAGAGGAGCCTGATGGGCTACAGACCATGGGGTGCAAAGAGTCGGTCACGACTGAGCGACTAAGCACAAGCACATAGTCCCAAGGGCTTCTGTAACTGCTTTGACAACTTACAGGTACAAGATAAGAGATTCTCTTATAATATAAAAATTAGACAGTTCTTGAAAGGCTTAAATTCTATTAAATTCAATATGACTGCTTGATAAATACAAAAATAATTTCCCAAGTTCAGTCCAGCGTCATAATCCACATTATTTATGCTGACTCTGTGTACTAAAGGAATATGCATTTACGATTATCTGAGGTAAACAAAACATTCACTTAATAAAGAGCATTTCTGAGATTCTGTTTAATGCTGAGAAGGTTATCTATTGAAAGCCAGATTCTAGGAAGTGAAAGGTTCAAAGATTTCTTATTACAATAGAACAACTGATCTTTCAGTGTAAATTTTAAAACAGTCAATTTAATGTTTACTTTGTGAAAGAAAAATATTTCTAACTGCATGCCATCCTATTTCAACTGATAAGCAGGGATTGAATATTTCTTCAAGTTTCATGCAATAAAGTTATTATAATTAAAATAAAAACAGACTTTTCTCCCAAACCTTAATGTCTTTAGTACCAATTTCATTCTTGACTTTCTTCTTTTGACATGAGTTCCAGGGTAGAGGCAATTTCTAATGTTGCCTATCCACCATGTTTTTATATTTGCTTTAACCCATACTTTTATTTTGCATTTTTATGCCAACTATGTTAGTTTCAGTAATACACACTCAAATGTGTAAATTCAAGGATTTTGTCACAGTAAGAAACTCATTAGTTTCATTTCTTCTCATTTTTTTAAGATAGGAAATATTCTCCAATTTATGTTTTATTTAACCTGGAGCATATTTTTCAAGATTAGAATAAAACAAATAGTTTTTTCTTTTTTTAAAGCAGTTTAGAGAAAATGAATAAGAGGAGATTTCAGGCTCCTTTGTATTTTGAAATGGTTCTGTCTTACATGGAAAGCCCATTTGCTTATTTTGTAATTTAAGATTATAGGTGTCATCCTTTTTTAAGCAGTATGTCATGTGTCTCAAGAGGATTAGCTGATTTAAAATATTTATTTTAAAGGAAAGCTTTCCCTGGAGAACACTGCACAAGATGTTAAGACTACATGAAAAATGATTGAATGGAGAAATTATAATCCATAAACTCCATATAGAACAAGACAAAAAAAATTTTTTTTTTTTGAGGCAGCTCTAAGCTGTAAGAGGGTTTCCCTGGTGGCTCAGATGGTAAAGAATCTACCTGCAATGCGGAAGACACAGGTTCAGTCCTTGGGTTGGGAAGATCTCCTGGAAAAGGGAATGGCAACCCACTCCAGTATTTTTGCCTGGAGAATCCCATGGACAGAGGAGCCTGGTGGGCTACAGACCATGGGGTTGCAAAGAGTTGGACACAACTGAGGGACTACACTTTCACTTTTCACTTTCATAAGCTGCAAACCACAGGAATTAAAAAAAAAATACTAAGTTACCCTACATGTCCATGACAAATATACATTAAAAAAAAAAAAGAAAAGTGAAAGGCACCTATCTATTTTCAGTCCAGCAGGAAACATTTTGTAATTAGAAGACAGTGTCTGCTACAACTGCCAGCATTCTAATCCAATAAACCATTACCTTCCACCTAGTCTTAATAATAGCCTGTAGGAGACTTCTAAATAATCTTTGCTTCCTTCCCTCATCCAATCCATTTTCTACAGAAAAGATAAAAATATGTTCTCTAAAATTTAATTCATATTATCCCACATCTTTGCTAAAATTATGCCCTGAAACCTAATTGAATGGCAAGGTACCAGGGGCCAGCAAAGAATCCTTGGTATAACTCCTCACTTCCTGTCCTATCTTCATGCTCTTCCACTCTTTTCTTATTATATTTCATTCTCGAGCTCTTTGTCACCTCTCTCCCTATCTTGGCTCTCACTCCATCACCAAACTCCAGACCTAAGATTATTTTGGGTTGGCCAAAAAGTTCATTCAGATTTTTCCTTAACATTTTCATGGAAAAGCCTGAATGACTTTTTTGGCCAACCCAATATGTCTCCATAAAAAAGTCAATTTGTGAGGTGACCATTTGTGAGGGGACATTTCTTTTCTCATAGATTTTATGTAAAGACTTTTACTGTTTATAGTTCAGTCAATATTTATTTCTACATATCATTACTTCAATTTTTTAATCTGGTTCTCCTACAAAATTCCAGTTGTATCATAGCAGAATCTTGTCTATTATATTTTTCATCCATATAATTTTAGGATCTGGAATAACCCTGGTACTAAGTAGTAACTGAATAAATATATGTGATGAATTAAAAATTGAATTATTTTGACAGGAGAGCTGATGAAGTTTATCCTAAAATTTTGACGAAGATAGAACAGAACAAGAAATAAGGCAAATTCACTAAATATGACCAAGCTTAGCAACAGGAAGTCTGGGCAGTAAGAATGGGGGGAATTTAGAGGAGATGGCACAGGGAATTCTACTCAATACTCTGTAATGACCTATGCTTCAAAAAAAAAAAAAATTAAGTTCACATGCTACAACCAAGTGTTTGCATGCTGCAGCAAAAATCAAAGATCCCACATGCCAAAACTAAGACTTGGTACAGCCAAATAAATAAATACAAATTTAAAAATATTTTAAAAGTGGTTTAATTATTGTTATTTTTTTCAACCTGAAGTACTACTTTAATAAAATTGCTTTTTTAAAAAAATTGAAGATATACATATGCAAAGTTCAAAAAGTGAAAAATTCTGGAGCTCTGCCAATGAAAATTAGTAGCCTCCTGCTTTATCCCTCACCTATCGTTAACTCTTGTTCTCTAGAGACTTCAAGTATTAGTTTTGTCTCCTTTGATACTTATTACTATCTCTTAAAAAACATTTTCAGTTTAGGCTATTGGATTTCTAGTAGGAAAAGTTAGTCATTTATTTTCTTATATCCTTTACTCCTCCCCTGGGTTGGCAACATGCCCTGGAGAAGGAAATGGAAACCCATTCCAGTATTCTTGTTGGCTTCCCCAGTGGCTCAGTGGGTGAATAATCTACTTGCAATGCAGGAGACAGAGGAGACTTCCCAGTATTCTTGCCTGGGTAATCCCATGGACAGAGGAGCCTGGCGGGCTACAGTCCATGGGGTTGCAAAGAGTCTGACACAACTTAGAGACTAAATCACCACTACAAAATCATTTCTATTAATATTTCTCATTTTTATTATATTTTTCATACTTTTATAATGATCATCAGTTTTATCTTAATTTACACTATTTTGACAATGAAATTATTTTTCAAGCTGAGCAACATCTTTGTCTACATGCTTTTTCACTATTTAACAATATTTTGTATCCACAGGGATCAATTTCCATTAAAATAATTGCATAAGTATTTACATACTTTTCAGTATTCCCAACTCAGGCTAGAATCCAGAAGTGCAGCTATATCCTCAAAAATAACAAATACGTTAGGCAAGCTTCCATCTTCTTTTTCTCTTTCCTCAGCATCATCTGTTCTGGAACACTTTTTGCTCCCAGCCATGTCAGTATGGATTGTTTCTAGGTTTGATGCACAACTCTTGTATTGAAATGCCTGTTTCCTATATACATGAAGAATACTTTTACCTTTCTCCTCCTTCCAAGTGTAGTTACATGCTTGGGGGATATTTGAACTTCTTAATATTACAGTGCCATTCTTTAAGGCAGCATTAACAAAATTATGAGTGCAAAATTTATAAATATGGAATTAGAAACATACATGAATGCTATTTAGAATAAGAAAAATCATAGCAAGCCACACATTAATTAAACTATTAAAATCATAAAATGCAGAAAGTGAGAATAAGGTCTGTTCTACTTTACTTGGATTTAGTAAACAAGGTCCCACACAGTGAACACAGGGTTGCCACCATCAGGACCAATACAAACACAGCGAGGGGGCTGGACAAGGGAAAATAAAAATGCTGCAAACCTCTCCTATGGTTTTCAGCTTATTTTTCTTTATTCAACTCTTTCTTCGTTGTTGTAAGCATTTGCTTGTGTCCAGAGTTCCAAAATAATTGATTCTGAAATTTTGACTGGATATGTCTATATTTCTGTGATGTTACATCCAATAGGAAAATCTGAATGAAATGTTTGGCCAACCCAATACTATAGGAAAAATTGGATTACACACATACCATCAAAGTAATTATGATCTGTGCTCAAACTATCAAAAGAGTAATTTAGTAATCCAGTTCCCAGGAGCCAAGTACAAGCTGATAGCACATTTTGCTGTGCATAACGATCAGGTGATGAAATGGTCTGAACCACAACAGAGTAGTCATAGGACATCAGTTCAGTTCAGTCTCTCAGTCGTGTCTGACTCTTTGAGATCCCATGAACCACAGCATGCCAGGCCTCCCTGTCCATCACCAACTGCCAGAGTCTATCCAAACCCATGTCCATTGAGTCGGTGATGCCATCCAACCATCTCATCCTCTGTTGTCCCCTTCTCCTCTTGCCCCCAATCCTTCCCAGCATTAGGGTCTTTTCAAATGAGTCAGCTCTTCGCATCAGGTGGCCAAAGTATTGGTGTTTCAGCTTCAACATCAGTCCTTCCAATGAACACCCAGGACTGATCTCCTTTAGGATGGACCGGTTGGATCTCCTTGCAGTCCAAGGGACTCTCAAGAGTCTTCTCCAACACCACAGTTCAAAAGCATCAATTCTTTGGCACTCAGCTTTCTTTATAGTCCAACTCTCACATCCATACATGACTACTGGAAAAACCATAGCCTCAACAAAGGTCCGTCATAGGACATAGGAACATAAAATTCGGAAGATCCCCAAAAGTGGGAAAAATTAATTAGCTACACTCTAGGAAATTGTTTAGTATTCATCACAGTAGTTATAAAAACTTTAGGAATATATATTTCAAAAAGAGAAATTTTGGAAGAAAAATTACATTAAAAATTTTAGATAAGGATTCAACATTGTAAAGAGGATAAATTCTTGATTTATCTCAAGAATTTATTCTCAACCACCTACTTGTGAAACAGAAACAGGAAAATAACAATCAGTAAAATTTAAGCTATCAGTCCAAGTCAAATGAATTATGTTTCCATGATTGATTCTTATTTCCCTTTTGTGAATCTTAGCAAAACTACACTATAAAGATGATTAAAGTGGCAATAGCAGTGGTATTTTTTTTTTGAAGTTGACAACCAAAGAAAGCCATATTTGCAGAATTTTAACCATGATGAAGTATTTTTCCCTGCATAAAATGTCACATAATAGCTGAAGTCATATAACAGACATACCTAGAGATCACTATATTCTAACAGATATTCCCCTCTTTAGGAACTTGTATAGCTCTAGTTGCCAATACATAAATTACCTTATTGTTTACAATTTGATTCCCTACTCTATGAATATTTTAAAGAGCTATTTTAAAGAACATGTTAGTCACTTATAGTGATATCTAAGAAAAAATGACTGCAATATATTTGAAATATTAAAGTTAACTATACTCTATGGTCCAAAGGGCTCCTCTCAACAACTGACTTTTAAGTTCATGCTATTTCTACACATGTTATACTTTTCACAGTCTTCCCTGGTGGCTCAGTTGGTAAAGAATCAGCCTGCAATGCAGGAGACCTGGGTTCGATCCCTGGGTTGGGAAGATCCCCTGGAGAAGGGAACGGCTACTCACTCCAGTATTCTGGCCTGGAGAATTGCATGGAGTGCATAGTCCATGGGGTCACAAAGAGTCGGACACAACTAAGCAACTTTCACTTCACTTCATACTTTTCACTTTTCATTTTTCCATCCAGTATCTGAATTTAACTTATAGCCCTTATAACCCTCAAACAGTGTTCATTTAATACAGAAAATCTCATTTATTATTTTTTAATAAGCATCTTATTTTTTGCTGACTTTATTAACCTGCAGATATATTTATTTTATTGTTTTATCTTTATTCCAAGTAATGAGCTTATGCTTTCAAAATCTGTATCATATAAAAGGACAGAACTCTAAGAAAGCTATGTGAAACAGAAACCAAAAACGCTTTCCTTTATCATCTTCCTTATGATACATGGGAAAATATGTGTACTATTTATAATTTGTAATTTCTTCAACTCATTTATTGTTGTACAAACCATAGGAAGTAGGTTTGTATATACAAGTGATTTTCAAAACCTGGGTTAGGTATTTTTTGTCATTAATATGTTGGTCATCTCCCCAAGAGGCAGCAGTCTTCTATAACTCTTATGGCCCTTACTGTATTATTTTTGGAAATATCTACATTTCCTTTAACTCTTTAGTTCTACTGTTTTTTCACATTTGAGTATTTTGCCATTTTATAAACTGGTTAGATTTAGTCACACAGACATTTCTAATATGTTTTAACTGAGAAATCCTGGAAGTTAAAATAGTTGAAAATTGTTGAGTTCTATATTTATCAATTTTACTAGTCATATTACTTTCATATTATTTTTAACAGTTTGATTTTCTATTACAGATACTCTATATCCAGTATTTCTATGATGTACTTGTTTAGTCTCTAAGTCGTGTCCAACTCTTCACGACCCCATGTAGTGGTAGCCCGCCAGGCTCCTCTGTCCATGGGATTTACCAGGCAAGAATACTGGAGTGGGCTGCCATTTCCTTCTCCAGGGGATCTCCCCAACCCAGGGTTCAAACCCACATCTCCTGCTTAGCAAGTGGATTCTTTTATCACTGGGCCACCTGGAAAGCCGGTATTTATTTAACTGTTTTCTCTAAGGTCTGAATTTAAGCATCGGTGGAAAATAATTGATCCACCTCCATGTATTGTATTTCTCCTCTTACTAATCACTGGGCTTCCCTGGTGGCTCAGTCAGTCCAGTATTCTGGTCTGGAGAATTCCATGGGGTATGGTCCATGGGGTCGCAAAGAGTTGGATATGACTGAGTGACTTTCACTAATCACTACTTTTAGTCATTACTACTAGTAATCACTTACTAATCATTACATAATTCAGTACTCCTCAAAAGGAGTACTGAAAACTAAAATCTTTCTCAATTTGTTTTCATGATTCTATTTTTTTTCCATCATCAACACCTTTTATTTATTTTTGAAACTAATTTATTTATTTAAATTGGAGGCTAATTACTTTACAATATTGTGGTGGTTTTTGCCATACATTGACATGCATGATTCTATTTTTTAGCTCTGTCCCCTTCAAAATGATCTTATCTTATACTTACTGAACTATCTTTTTGCTCTTATGTGAAATTCTAATTATTATACCATATTGTTGTTTCTAGAATTATATATAAAACCCCTACCAATGCCTTTATCGAGTTCTCAACAAAACAGAGATCTTATTTTAATATCACGTTTGCTGTCCAGCAGAAAAGCTGAACACATTTCAAGGTAAAGCATTTCAGTACTTCAGGGAGAAGCTCAGCTGATCCTGTATTGAAGAAACTGTGTTACTTGTTCAAGAACAGATTTTTTTAAAAAGCACTATTAAACTATCTGGAGATTCAAATTTAGATACCAATGGTTGTAGGTCTATTAGATATAAAGAGATGTGATATGATACAGACTAAGCAAAATGGCAGAGAAGACAGATAACATAACTTTAACCTTCCTGGGAGTGGGCAGAATAGGAATGGGGAAGTTGTATTTTAGAAGTGCTAGACCCTGAATTGTAGAGCATCTGTGCAATATAAGTAGTAAATGACAGACATTTAAAAATATATAAGTGAAACATTTCAGAATAGCTCCATGATAAGTTACTGGTTTAACTTGGATAGTGTGTTTTTTTTTTTTATTAGTTTATTTTCTATTTTTTAACTTTACAATGTTGTATTTGTTTTGCCATACACTGACATGAATCCACCATGGGTGTACATGTGTTCCCCTTCCAGAAACCCCCTTCCAGCTTCCTCCCCATCCCATCCCTCCGGGTCATCCCAGTGCACCAGCCCCGAGCACCATGTATCATGCATCAAACCTGGACTGGCGATTCGTTTCACATATGATAATTTACATGCTTCCATGCCATTCTCCCGTATCATCCCGCCCTCGCCCTCTCCCATAGAGTCCGTAATACTGTTCTATTTGTCTGTGTCTCTTTTGATGACTCACATACGTATTTAGTCAATCGGTAAAGATAACCCTGTATGGATAGTGTTTTTTAAGCAAATTCTTCCTGACTCACACATAACAGAATAAAAACTAAAAAGAACAATAAGAGAGCCTTAGGTTTTACTTGTATAAGATTGTCCCAATATGTTACATGTTTTTTTCACATTCTGTGCTCTTAAAATTTCTGAAAATTAAATAGTGTTCCAGGATCATTAGATAAATTTTCTCAAAATGAAATAATGATGAAGTAAAGTGATAACCAATTTTTAAAATGTTATTCCTGGAATCATATTCCTGACACATATCTTTTAAGATATAGTTCATTAGCTGTTTGTACTGAAACCTGTAAAATTGTCCTGTCACTTATATACTATATATATATTTCTCCCTGGCTATATATTTTTCTGGTCTGTAATAAGACAGCATTTTTCAAACATATTTTATTCAAATCAAAACACATAGTTAATATTAAAAGGAAATGAAAAAGATACTATAGTCAAATGCACAAACATTTCTAGAAAAAAATCATGAAAATGATGTGTACCTGGGAAAACCTTTTTTACTCTATTCAATATTTTCAAATTTTTGTCTTGACACATAAATTGATTTGAGTTCCCCAAATTCCACTCACTTTATGACTAAGACTTCAAAAATCCTTAAAAAAATATTAGCTTATTCTGTCATTTTGGTTTCCCTGATAGAAGATATAGCTAAGTAACTATACATCTACATTTATGATAATCTGAAAAAAATATATTGACTAGCATTGTTTTCTTTATTTAACAGTTATTTACAAGCAACTTTCAATAAGTTTCAGAAGTATCTCAAATTACTGGAAGGTGTCTTTTTACATATGGAAACACCAAATAACTATTATGTTTTATTATTAATTTTTATAATAGGCTAGTAAAATAATATATTTTCATCTCCAATCTAAATACTTGTAAATGCTACCAATTCTCAAATACAAACTAAGCAAATAGTTTCTATGAAAATTATTTTAAAATGATGATCATTTTTTAAAAATAAACATTCCTAGTTTGACCATAAACACTAAGGGGTAATCTCTGCAACAATTTTTTCATTAAATTAAATGGACTATGTACCAATATATTGGTAGTATTACAAAGGAACATAAATATTAGCTTTAAGTTCAGTTCAGTTCAGTTCAGTCGCTCAGTCATGTCTGACTCTTTATGACCCCATGAACTGTAGCACTCCAGGCCTCCCTACCCATCACCAACTGCCGGAGTCTACCCAAACCCATGTCCATTGAGTCGGTGATGCCATCCAAATATCTCATCCTCTGTTGTCCCTTTCTCCTCCTGCCTTCAATCTTTCCCAGCATCAGGGTCTTTTTAAATGAGTCAGCTCTTTGCATTAGGTGGCCAAAGTATTGGAGTTTCAGCTTCAACATCAGTCCTTCCAATGAACACCCAGTACTGATCTCCTTTAGGATGGACTCCTAGGATGTCCTCATTTAGGATGGTTCGATCTCCTTGCAGTCCAAGGGACTCTCAAGAGTCTTCTCCAACACTACAGTTCAAAAGCATCAATTCCGGTGTACCAGCCCTGAGCACCCGGAGGGATGGGATGGGGAGGGAAGTGAGAGGGGGGTTTTGGAAGGGGAACACATGTACACCCATGGTGGATTCATGTCAATGTATGGAAAAACAAATACAATATTGTAAAGTTAAAAAATAGATAATAAACTAATTAAAAAAAAAACAAAAGCATCAATTCTTTGGTGCTCAGCTTTCTTTACAGTCCAACTCTCATATCCATACATGACTACTAGAAAAACCATAGCCTTGACTAGATGGACCTTTGTTGGCAAAGTAATGTCTCTGTTTTTTAATATGCTGTCTAGGTTGGTCATAACTTTCCTTCCAAGGAGTAAACGTCTTTTAATTTCATGGCTGCAATCACCATCTGCAGTGATTTTGGAGCCCCAAAAACTAAAGTCAGCCACTGTTTCTCCATCTATTTGCCATGAAGTGATGGGACTGGATGCCATGATCTTAGTTTTCTGAATGTTGAGCTTTAAGCCAACTTTCTCACTCTCCTCTTTCACTTTCATCAAGACGTGCTTTAGTTCTTCTTCGCTTTCTGCCATAAGTGTGGTGTCATCTGCATATCTGAGGTTATTGTATTTCTCCCGGCAATCTTGATTTCAGCTTGTGCTTCATCCATCCTGGCATTTCTCACAATGCACCCTTCATATAAGTTAAATAGGCAGGGTGACAGTATACAGCCTTGACGTACTCCATTCCCGATTTGGAACCAGTCTGTTGTTCTATGTACAGTTCTAACTGTTGCTTATTCCTTAGTACAATTAAATAAATTGAGTTGATTTTCTGGTTTCTGTTGTGATTATTCTTATTTACAACTGGATTACATGATTTTTTTAAAAAAAAAGTCATGTGCTCTACTTTGGTTTTGTTTTCCTAACAGTGTATGCTAAATATATACAATAATATAAATGAATTAATAATTAACATTACTGTTTGCACTCAATAGTTATACTTTCAATTAGACATTATAATATCTCAAAATAAGCTGGTTATCATTATATTATTATTTTTAATTATATACGTATGCTATTACATAGAATCTAAGGAACATAGTTCCAAAATGAATAGGGAATAGCTGATAAAGTACTAAATGTGATCTTACTAGGCTGCATTTTATTCTTAATCAAAGTTACCTAGATATAGTACAGATATATGACTCAATATTTATTAACTACATAGAATAAAATGTAACAGAAATATGCCATATGATTTTTTATTACACTAGCCTAGTGTGAGTGATTTTTTAAATTCTAAAGACAAAAAAATAACATTTTTTTGTCTAAAAACAAAAAAATGTTTAATCTCAACATCCCCCTTTTAATATCTTTATTTAAAAACAATAGAAAATGTGCAAAGGACATAAAGCCAGGAATAAACAGTCTCAGAGAAGCCATACCATATCATTGTTTTGAACATATTAAGCTTTTACAGAAACTCAAATATGAGAACAAAATTTTCTGAACATATATAGAAATACTTTAAGTCTCCATGAGAAATACATAAAGTTTATTGAAATAACCTTTCAAATATTTGTTACACTTAAGTGAAAGAAGAAGTTTGGAAGGGATCAAATTTGAGTTGCTTATAATGGAACAGATAAAGGAAGTTTTGATATTTTTAAATGGAAAACATGATTGACATAAAACAGCTAATGTAAACACCATGACACTTCAGAAAGAAGTGAAAGGACAAATAATAAATAGTACAATAGGGAAGCTGGGAACAAATCCAAGTTCCTCCTTTACTATTTTCCTTAATTATTAATTTCCCTCACATAACTCATTGTGATTTTACTTGAATAAAAACAGAAGTCTTTGTAGCAAGTTTTTAAATGCTTGCTTCACTTGCTGGTTCCGTAGAGTATAAACAAAGGGGTTCAAAAGTGGGGCAACAGAGGTATTGAGAACCGCAACTCCCTTCACTAAGGAGATCCTCTGTTTGGCTGAGGGCTTCACGTACATAAAGATGCAGCTGCCATATGAGAGGGAGATGACAATCATGTGAGAAGAACAAGTGGAAAAAGCCTTTTTTCTCTGTTTGGCAGAAGGAATTTTTAAAATCGTCAGGGCAATATATGTGTATGATAGAATCACTAATACTAAAGTGATCAGTAGAGTCACCAGGGCTAGGATGAAACTCAGCATTTCAAACAAATGTGTATCTGTGCAGGAGATTTGCAGGAGAGGAGCAGTGTCACAGTAGAAATGATCAATGACATTGGAGTTACAGAAATCCAAGCTTAAGCCTAAAATGAGTCCTGGAAAAATGATGAGGAAACCAGCTATCCAAGAGCTAAGGACCAGCTGGATACAGATTTTGTTGCTCATGATGGTTGTATAGTGCAAGGGCTTACAAATGGCAACATAGCGATCATAGGACATGGCAGCCAGGAGATAAAATTCAGATGCACCAAGAAGGAAAGCAAAAAATAACTGAGCTGCACAACAGTTATAGGTAATCGTTTTGTCACCAGTTGCCATGCTAACAAGCAGTTTGGGAATACAGACTGTTGTATAGGAAATTTCTATGAAGGAAAAATTTCGAAGAAAGAAATACATAGGAGTCTTGAGATGAGAATCAAGCAAAGTGAGGGTAATGATAGTCAAGTTGCCTGAGATGCTTAACAAATAGGTGAGAAGCAGGAAGATAAATAGCACAATCTTCAATTTGGGGTCCTCTGTCAATCCTACTAAGATAAACACTGTCACTGTTGTACGGTTTTCCATTATTGCCTCCTGATCTGCTTCTGGTCCAGTGAAAATATTGAGAAAAAAATTAGGCAAAGGGACCAGAAAACATGAAGATAACAATGTCAAAACATTAATAATTGCTGAAGGAGTATTTTTTGGATATGATTAAAGTAAGATAAACTAGCGAAAGCTGTTACTTTTCTTTTGAGTAAAAGCAAATATGTTGTACAAATTTGATGAAATAAAAGAGTACTTTATGTCATTTTTATATTCTTGTTTAGTTACATTTATGATAATGAAGTGAAGAGATGAATATGTATGTGAAAAAATTTGATTTATTTTTTCTCAATATGTAAGTATGAAATCATATTACTTACACTCAGGCTTGCTGATGATTACATAAATAGCATTGCCTCAAGAAGCTGACAGTGGGGGCAACAGAGAAACAAGAAGCAAATGGTATATAAATGTGTGTGATGGTTGAAAACAGAAACCCAGCTTTAGGCTTAAGATACATAGTGGAAATAATTCGGTATAATAATGTCCATACCTCTTCAGTTTGGCCTTTTACCAATCTACTCAATTAACTAAAACTCTTTTCTACAGTTCTTTCTGATTTTTTTTTTGTAAATTAGTGTAATGTATTTTGCCCTTATTTCCATCACTTCTCTTTTTCTGTCACTCTTCTCTTTTACCATGTCCTATTCCAATATTAAACTTATCTGATTACATAGAGAACCTGACTTGAACAAAATTCATCAGATTTAACGCTTCTTCAGATTATAGTTCTGAAAACGGGAAGAGATTAATAAAGCAATATGTAAAATTAGTAAGGGTTCAGCATGAGGGAAAATGAAATAGGGTAGAAGAATAAAAGGAAGAGAAAAAGGAGAATAGAGGCAAAGCAGAAAGGGAAGATAATAAAGACGAACACCTACCATTAAGATTGAATTTCTCTTCAGATAAGAATTCTGTTTACCTCTTGGCTTTTAAACTGATCTATAGATCAAGGCAGCAAATATGTAATTTACCTTTACTGAGGTGAATAAAAAAGGGAAGCTCTAGTAAATTTTACTCTAATGATCCTGTCTGAGAAAGGTTTCAGACACTTACTGCCCTGAAAATATTGGTAAATCAAAAGTCAAGCCACATCAAATGAAGTTGATTATATGGCTGAGAATTTTATAAGCTCTTACTAAGTTAAATGTCATGAATCCTCCTAGGTATAAACATGTCATCCCTTGAGAGGAAGCCTCTGCTTTGATGACTTCATTATCAGTTATGCTTCTTTGGTGACTTCACCATCAATAACAGACATTAATTAACCAATTTGTATAGGTCTATGGAGAATGCACTGTTGTACACTGTAAAGGTATAAGACACTGTTCAAGAGAATTGCAGTTTACCAATGTTTTGAGGAGACAGGATGCATGTGTGCATGTAGCAGTGTACAATGCTCCATGAACTTAAGGGTAAATAAGACTCATGTTTACTATATGGCATTGGAGAATAGGAGAGAAGATTTCTCTGGGGCTTGGGACTGTTGGGGAGATGAACAAGAGAGAATGTTAAAAGAGAGGATGGATCCTCAGTTGGGCATTGGAGACAGAGTAGGAAGTAGAATAAAGCCTTTTATGTAGGATAAATAGTGTCAACAAAAGCTACGTAAGAATGAAAACTCGTGAATTAATAAAAATTTCCTAGAGACACTATGAAATATAAAGTTTTCTCCAGGGAATATTTAAAGCTCTGGAGATTCTGGATATCAGTATCAAAATATAATAACATCTTCCTAGTATTTACACACGTTTTCCCAAATCTAAGGGATAATTTCTGAGGAAACTAACTGTATTGTAATGGCAATAGTCACTTGAGTCAGAAACAGATCTATCATCCCAAGTCAGAATTAAATTGGACCTAGCTTTCCTTTTGCTCCGTAACACTCAATATACACTGGAACTGTGTTGATATATATATAGCAAGTTTATTAATCTTATTTGTATTTATATTAAAAACTGAAAGGAAATTCCCTCCTTTCAAAATCATGATAAAACTTATTTAAAAATGGTGACATTTAATAAATCAACTTCAAACCACTTACAATTAAAATAAAATCAGAATAATTAAATTTAAATCTATTAAGTACTCTTAGAATTTTTTATTTATTTTCAATAATATGTGGATGTATATATCAGTTTGCAAAATACACTGAAACTTACGAACTGTTACCCTTAAAGGTAAATAAATAGAATTACTTAGGCAAAAAAATGTGCTGTTAATGTTCACATTCCTTATATTTCTGTTGAAGAATGAAGCACTCAGATTTTTTTTTCCTTCCATGGAGTCACAGTGAAATAGGTAATTTTTAAAATAGATTTAACACATGTGGACATTTTGTGATTAGCCATTTGTAGCTCAGATCAGCAATTTATAGACTATCCAAATATCGCCTTTATTCTTTATATTCACTATATTTTAAGTTAACAATAATACAGCATAGTACTAAAATTAAACAACTATTTATCTTAGCAAGTGATTATGGTTGTTTATTTCCAGGAAACATCCTAAAGAGTAAGTAAATCTCTCCAAGACATTCAGATTCAAAGGCATAGTTTCCCTGAGGATCTTTGGTTTGTTAGTAAACAATAAACCAAAGAGATGTCAATATGGATACAGACTTTTTTCCTATCTCCTTTAACTATATTCTCAGGAGTTTCACAACAAAATACACTATATTGAAGTCACCATGCACTCCTTTTACCTTCATTTATTTATAAATTTATTCATTCCTTCCTGAATACATATTTATCATGTGCTTGAAATGTGTCAAGCATGCTTCTATGTAATGAGCATAAAACCATAATCAAGATACATGAATATAAATGTGAGTATATAAAGGGTTAAGAATTAGGTTCAGAGCACACCTGGAGGATTTTCAGTTTTAATTGAACATGTAAAGGTCTGAGAAGTCATCACTCACGTCTGTATTACCAGAAAAAGCAGAAAAAAATTGAAGATCAATGGCTTTCTTGTACCTATTAGACAACTGAGGTAGCAAGGTAAACCACCACAGTAAAATCAGGAGAAACAGGCCCACCCAGAGAGAGGGAGCTGAGACCTGCTTATCTGGAGCCAAAGCCATAAGCTGACAGGAATGCTCCAATGCTTCAAATTGATAAATTGATACATGCTGAATGTCTACAGGGGAATGTTTGTGGGGTAGTGTGAAAAATGAGAAACTCCTAGAAGCTGTATTCTTAGGCAGCAGGGCAGGATTGCTGTGGGTTTTACTTCTAGGACTCCACCAAATTCTCAGAGTGAAAAGCCAGGAAAGATCCCCTTTTGACTCTAGAATGGAACGGAGATGAGTTATCATGAAATGTTACCAGAGCATTTCCCACATATAAAGGCCTACTCTTCACAGCGCAAGACTTTACCAGAAGACATCGCACCTAATGAAAGAGCATTTCTCACACTTTAGCTCCCACCACCCTTGTCCTGCCTAAAAGTAGAAAAAAGTTGTATCACCAGAGACACTGTGATGATGATAGCCCTATAAAATAGGCCTAATAAAATCAGATTTCATTATAAAATTATAGAATGCTTCCCCTCTCCCACAGCTTGACACAACATCAACAGAGCTCTGGTACAACTGAATTACAGCTGAAAGAGTACAAGTTGCAGACACTTTCTGAAAAGGAGTGCTTAAGAAAACCCCAAATCAACAAGAGATTCACAATAAAGAATTCAGTTCAGTGCAGTTCACTCGATCAGTCATGTCCGACTCTTTGAGATCCCATGAACTGCAGCACACCAGGCCTCCCTGTCTATCACCAACTCTTGGAGTTTAGCCAAACCAATGTCTATCGAGTCGATGATGCCATCCAACCATCTCATCCTCTGTCGTCCCCTTCTCCTCCTGCCTTCAATCTTTCCCAGCATCAGGGTCTTTTCAAATGAGTCAACTCTTCGCATCAGGTGGCCAAAGCATTGGAGTTTCAGCTTCAACATCAGTCCTTCCAATGAACATCCAGGACTGATCTCCTTTACGATGGACTGGTTGGATCTCCTTGCAGTCCAAGGGACTCTCAAGAGTCTTCTCCAACAACACAGTTCAAAAGCATCAATTCTTCGGTGCTCAGCTTTCTTTCTAGTCCAACTCTCACATCCATACATGACCACTGGAAAAACCATAGCCTCGACTAGACAGACTTTGTTGGCAAAGTGATGTCTCTGCTTTTTAATATGCTGTCTAGGTTGGTTATAACTTTTCTTCCAAGGAGTAAGCGTCTTTTAATTTCATGGCTGCAATCACCATCTGCAGTAATTTTGGAGCCCAGAAAAATGAAGTCAGCCACTGTTTCCACTGTTTCCCCATCTATCTGCAATGAAGTGATGGGATGGTATGCCATGATCTTTGTTTTCTGAATGTTGAGCTTTAAGCCAACTTTTTCACTCTCCTCTTTCACTTTCATCAAGAGGCTCTTTAGTTCTTCTTCACTTTCTGCCATAAAGATGGTGTCATCTGCATATCTGAGGTTATTGATATTTCTCCCGGCAATTTTGATTCCAGTTTGTGCTTCCTCCAGTCCAGCGTTTCTCATGATGTACTCTGCATATAAGTTAAATAAGCAGGGTGACAATATACAGCCTTTACGTACTCCTTTCCCTATTTGGAACCAGTCTGTTGTTCCATGTCCACATGCCAAAAGGAGAAAAAAACTACAGACGGAAATGGGAAGGCAATCACCGAAAACAGAATCACAGAACTGATGTTAAAATTAATTTGTTAAAGGCTATAATGGAAAACCTAGATAAACATGAAGAACTCCATCAAAATGTAACCAGAGAGAAGAAAACTCTAGAAAGAATCAAAAGAAAATGTCAGTATTGAAAAAAGTATAGTGAAAATAGGGATTCCCAGGTGGCACTAGTGGTAAAGACCTTGCCTGCCAATGCAGGAGACATAAGAGATGTGGGTTCAATTCCTGGGTTGAGATCCCCTGGAGGAGGGCATAGCAACCCACACCAGTATTCTTGCCTGGATTAGAGAAACCTGGCAGGCTACGGTCCAAAGTGTTGCAAAGAATCAGACACGACTGAAGTGACTTAACAAACACATACACACATAGTGAAAATAAAGAATGCCTTTTATGAACTCATTAGTAGACTGAACATAGCTGTCGAGACCAGCTCGACAAGCAGGGTGTCCGGAAGTGTGATACGGTGAGAGAATGAGAAACGAGACACAAGAATTCAGAGAAAAGCAAGGATCAAGGACCAACACCGCTCCAAGGTGAAGGTGCCAAAACTGAATCCAAGCCAGTTTATTATACTTTCAGCCATGAATGAAAGAATATGTGGCGAGTTAAACTATAACTCATGTGGCCTTCAGGGCCAAAGAACAAAATGATCATTAACCATTGAGTAATTAGGAAATAGTAATCAATAACAAATCAGTAACTAAGACTAATACTCTTATCTATAGATTTTCCACCAGATACGTAAAACATGTGACTCTGAGACGCCAGTTGAGAAACAGTCTGGGGTTGATTTTCCGACCCCAGGATCATATCTTGTTTTCAAGATTATGAACTGTTCCCTCTGGACTTGTTCCAAGAATCTCATGCTTTATAGCATCCAGTTTATCAATAATTATAAATTTATTTTGCGGCCCTTGCCAGGGCCTCCTTTTCTTTTATTCTTCCTGTCTCCTACACATAGCCAAGGAAAAATTTAGCAAGCTTGAAGATAGGTCAATAGAAAACCCCCAAACTGAAATACAAAGAGAAAAAGGATAAAAACGAGAAAGCAAAAAAAAAAAAGCCCAGCATCTAAGAAGTAATGGACAATTTCAAAACATACAGCACGTGTTTGATTGGAAAACTAGGAGAACAAAGAAAAAACAGAGCCAGAGAAATATCTGAAGTGACAATGACTGAGAACTTTTCAACATTAATGTCAAACACAAAATCTCAGATCTAGGAATTTAAGACAAGACCAAACAGGATAAATACTTCTCACTTCCCCCTACCACACCCTCCACCAAAACTAACTAAATAAATAAAACTACACTTAGTCATAACATATTCAAACTGCAAAAAAAACTGGAGGCAAAAAAAAATCTTGAAAAAAGCCAGAAAAAAAAAATCTCTAAAGAGAAATTGTATAGGAATTATAGCAAGTTTCTCATCAGAAACTGCAAGCAAGAAGAGGAGAGTGAACTACTTAAATTGTTGAAAAAAATAAATACTCAGATAAAACATCCTTCAAAGGTGAAGAATAAATAAAAGCTTGCTGAGAGAAACTGCCACAGACTGGAATGTTTGTGTCACCTGGTCACAGAGTTGGACACAACCTAGTGACTGAACGATAACAACAACAAAATTCATATGTTGAAACCGAATACCAAGTGGAATGATATTTGAAGTGGGGCTTAAACGTGATGCTTATATTATAAGGAGAGATCCTCATAAATGGGACTAGTGCCCTTTTAAAGAGGCCCCAGAGAGCATCCTTGATCCGTTCTGCCATGTGAGGACATGGTGGAAAGACTATTAAATCTATTAATATGTAGCAGGGACTTCTTGCCCTGTGCTGTGCTCAGTCGTGTCCAGGACTTTGCGACCTTATGGGCTGTAGCCAACTAGGCTCCTCTGTCCGTGAAATTTTCCAAGCAAGAACACAGGAGTGAATTGCCATTTCCTCCTCTAGGGGATCTTCCTGACCCAGTGATCGAACCTGAGTCTCCTGCATCTCCTGCATTAGCAGGCAGATTCTTTACCTATTGAGCCACCTGGGAAACCCCTTAGACACCAAATCTGCAGCACCGAGATCTTACACTTTTCAGCCTCTGGGATTTTGAGAAATACATGTTTGCTGTTCAAGCCACTCAATTTATAATATTTTGTTGTAGCAGCTCAAGTGGGCTAAGAGAAATAAAAACAGAGAATTCATTTTCAACAGACTTGCCCTGTTAAACAAAGTTCTTTAGGAAGAAGGCAAATGATATACAGGTCAGAAACTCAGATATACATGAAGAAAAGGAGACTACTGAAGATAAGATAAAGGTATAATTACCTTTGACTATTCCAATATTCTTGCCTGGAGAATTCCATGGACAGAGGACCTGGATGGGCTACAATACATGGGGCAGCAAAGAGTCGGACACCACTGAGCAACTAATCCTTTCACTTTTCAATTTCACTTTTACTAACCTGATGAACCTTCTAAGTAGCACCAAATCTATTAGTTGACCTTTAGTAAAATTAATTACAAATCCAACATCATTAGTAAAAGTATGAATGGTAATATTCTGAGATCAAACTTAGATTACCTCCAAATCCCTGTCTGCTTCATTGTTCTCCCTCCTTCACTCCCTATTTTCTTCCTCTTTACTTTCATCATTTCATTTTCCCTCTTCCTTTCCCTTCTTTTATTACTTTTTCCTTTTTTTGCTTTATTCAACAGTTTTAAGGAGAAACTCTGACAAGATTGTCAGTGACGTTATAGAAATTTATACAATGCCTTCCCTAATGGGTAACTTGAACATTTAATAATTTTGAAGAACCAATGGCTTCAAAGTTCCTGTATTTGAAGAACAGCATATATATATTTACATAATCAAAAGTCAAACTAATCCCAAGTATGATAAAAGACCTAAGCACCTCATGATCCAACTACTAAATACCAAAGATAATGAGAAAATATTTAATGTGGCCAGAAAAGAAAGACTAATTACATACTATGAACACTGGGGAGCAGTGGCATAAAAAATTTCTAACTTCTTCACAAACACTGGAGGCCAGAAAACAAAAGGGAATCTTTATAGAGTTCTGAAAGAAAAAAGCAATTGTCAACCTAGAATTCTGTAGAGTGAAACTACCCTTCAAAAATGAAGGGGAAATAAAGATATTTTCAGATAAAATAAAACTAAGAGTATTTTCCATTAACGCATTTGCTCTCCAAGAAGCTGTCAACAGTATAAATTATGTAAGGGACTTTTCAACAGATGCCAAATTGGTTTAGAACTGAAGTGTGTAACAGAGACTTGGTGGGGTATGAGAAAGACAAATATTAGAGCAGTTTAAACAAAAAAATAATTTATTTTTGTCCCTTTTAAATGTTCAGACTGGTAGGATGAAAATATTCAATGAAGTCTTTGAGTTTCTAAGCTAATATCCCTGCAATACTGTCAGGAAGCTGGATGAGTTCTATTAATATCTTGTTTATTCACCATTCCTACTATAATTACTCATCATCAAGGTGCCAAATAGCTAGCCATCACATTTGCATAACAACAGTGAGATAGGGTAGAGAGGAGGAAAAGGGAGAACACTGTTTATCAAAGAATAATTCCTGGAATTTGCACAAAGTATCTTAATTTACATTTTTCAGACAGAATTTATTCACTGGGCCACAAGTTGCAAGGAAGTCTGGCGAGAGACATAAATAAATATTCCATTAACACAAAAGAAGTGCAGAATGTTTAGTTATTAGGAAATATCAATTTAAGACCCAATAAAAAGTAACACAAACACTAATGAAAGGAAGCTTTTAGAGTAGAAAGGGAATTGCATAAAGAGCATGAAATGTCTAGAGAATTAATAATGGTGCATTCAGTATGAGGTACAACTCTTTTCTATGACAGGCTAAATTCTTACACCGTCTTACATGGTCACTTTTTATTACAAATGAGAATAATTTTTTTTCTTTTTCTGTTTCCAAAACATTATCTATGTATTTAGGATTTCAAAACATGAATGTGTGAGAGGGCAAACATATTAGAGGACTCAAAACTGAATTCTCTGGAGACATAGTTAAAAGTAGTATAAAAAAAGAAATACATATATATATAATAATTATATTTTTTAAAATATTCAGTGTAGGGGGAGAACTCTTGTATAACATATAAATTTGTGATCCTTTGGGAATGGGTTTCTTAGATTTCATATTCTTATAAGATTTCTTCATAATTATTAGTTATTTTCCTTCAGGGAACAGGAAGTATAAATACTTCATGGGATCAAGTGTTGAATAATTTTATATGGCACAGTAGGTAATACTTAAAATTGAATTGTATTGTATTGAATATGTATATTCAATATATATATAAGCAAATTGTAGTAATGGGGAAATGCAATACACTAGTCAAAACACCTGAAAATAAGTTTCAATTACAAAGTATTTACATTTACAAATTTGTCTAAAATAGATGATAAAAAACAATCATTCACTGAGGGATGGAGTGAGATCCACTCAGAGAAGAAGAAAATATCAGCATGCTCTGTTCAGTATGATGATAAAAGAATTAAATATTGAGGCAGAGATGACTTTTCCTGAATAAATCTGTGTATGTATCTTCTCTGAAAAAAATATTTGAGTTTTTAAGTGTTTTAGGCAGACTACTTGAGCTCAAACAGATAAAAAGAATTGATATGTCTAAAAGGTGGCACTAGAGGTGAAGAATCCACCTGCCAATGCAGGAGATGCAAGAGACGCGGGCTTGATCCCTGGATCAGGAAGATCCCCTGGAGGAGGAACTGACAATCTGCTCCAGTATCCTTGCCTGGAAAATTCCATGGACAGAAGGAGTGTAGAGGGCTACATTTCATCGGGCCACAGAGTCGGACATGGCTGAGCGCCTGAGTACACAAATAAAATTTAAAAACCATATTTTCTTTCAGATACATTTTAACCTATGTTTGGTCTATTTTTACCATAAGTACTCTTTTTTCTAAACCTCTTACAGTTTTATTTAGGGAAAATGGTAAAAGAAGACATATGGAATAGAGTGGTAATTTAGTACTAAAAAAAGTTTCCTTTAAAATCTATCTGATCTTCACAATATCTAACACAACTAAACATCATTGCATTTATAGGCTCAGCATCTAAAGGTTTTGTAATGTGAGCCTTGTAATTCTTTCACACTGTGTATTGGGATTAGTTGGTGTGTGTGATTATTGAAGTTCAAACAAGAAATGATTTGACACGGTAAAATTCTGATTTAGGTGTTTTAGATATACATATTCCTACAATTGTTTCCACTGAATTGTGTATGTAAATGAAGAAAACTTTATAGTAGCTTGCTCCATAACTATGTGAATATAAAAAGAATGTCTATGAAAAATAACACCATATCTTTTTAACCCATATCTGCCTACATTATTAACATAATTTTGGCAGCAGGTCATATTTTTTTATTATAGACTCTTCCCACAAACTCCTTTAGCTACTATTGGAAACAACTTTTATTTGTCCTTTTATGTTATTTTTATCTATATACATGTTTTTAAAATAATAATGTTTGTTTTAGAGGTTGGAAATAATAACTTTGACATTCTCAATACAGAAAAGCTCTAATCTAGTGATCATCACCAAACCTCAATCATTTTATGTGTTTGATGGTGAAAATATTAAGAAAGGAAATTTTTCTTAGAGATACCATTAATCTTTTATTTTGTAAAAGAAATACACTATAATTTGTCCTATAATTACTTGTACAAGATGTTGTACTTTTAAGAGAAAAACTTTAGAAAATACAGTTTTTCAAACTTAGTACTGATTTCCAATTTTCTAGGTGTCAAAGCCCAAACAACCATGTCTTGGCTATTATAAATAGCACTGTGATGAATACTGAAGTTCATCATGTATATTTTTGAATTAGATTTTTCTCCAGATATATGTCTGGAAGTGGGACTTGAGGATCATTATGGTAAGTCTAGCTTTAAATTTTATTTTATTGAAGTATAGTTGAGTTACATGTTAATTTTCACTGTATTGCAAATTGATTCAGTTATATACATATAACTGAATGTATAAAATATATATAATTCAATGGATATATTAATATATCTACATTCTTTTTCTTATTTCCCAGTATAGTTTCTCACAAGATATTGAATATAGTTCTCTGTGTTATACAGTAGGACCTTCTTTATTGTATGTTGTATAATAGTTTGCATCTGCTAATCCCAAACTTCTGATTCATCCCACCCTCACTTCCTCTCACTCTTGGCAACCCCAAATCTGTTCTCTCTGTCTGTTGGAAATAGGTTCACTTGTATCATATTTTAGACTCCACATATACAGTGGAAGTGAGAAATAGATATAAGGGACTAGATCTGATAGAATGCCTGTTGAACTATGGACGGAGGTTCATGACATTGTACAGGAGACAGGAATCAAGACCATCCCCAAGAAAAAGAAATGCAAAAAAGCAAAATGGCTCTCTGAGGAGGCCTTACAAATAGTTGGGAAAAGAAGAGAAGCGAAAAGCAAAGGAGAAAAGGAAAGATATACCCATTTGAATGCAGAGCTCCAAAAAATAGCAAGGAGAGATAAGAAAGCCTTCCTCAACAATCAATGCAAAGAAATAGAGGAAAACAATACAATGGGAAAGACTAGAGAACTCTTCAAGAAAATTAGAGATACCAAGGGAACATTTCATGCAAAGATAGGCTCAATAAAGGACAGAAATGGTATGGACCTAACAGAAGCAGAAGATATTAAGAAGAGGTGGCAAGAATACACAGAAGAACTGTACAAAAAGGATCTTTCAGTTCAGTTCAGTCGCTCAGTGATGTCCTACTCTTTGCAACCCCATGAATCGAAGCACGCCAGGCCTCCCTGTCCGTCACCAACTCCCGGAGCTCACCCAAACTCATTGCCATTGAGTCGGTGATGCCATCCAGCCATCTGATCCTCTGTCGTCCCCTTCTCCTCCTACCCCCAATCCTTCCCAGCATTGGAGTCTTTTCCAATGAGTCAACTCTTCACATGAGATGGCCAAAGTATTGGAGTTTCAGCTTCAACATCAGTCCTTCCAATGTACATCCTTACGACCCAGATAATCACAATGGTGTGATCACTCACCCTCACCTAGAGCCAGACATCCTGGAATGTGAAGTCAAGTGAGCCTTAGGAAGCATCACTACGAACAAAGCTAGTGGAGGTGATGGAATTCCAGTTGAGCTATTTCAAATACTAAAAGATGATGCTGTGAAAGTGCTGCATTCAATATGTCAGCAAATTTGGAAAACTCAGCAGTGGCCACAGGACTGGAAAAGGTCAGTTTTCATAACAATCCCAAAGAAAGGCAATGCCAAAGAATGCTCAAACTACCACACAATTGCACTCATCTCACACGCTAGTAAAGTAATGCTCAAAAATTTCCAAGCCAGGCTTTAGCAATACGTGAACTGTATTGCAGATGTTCAAGATGGTTTTAGAAAAGGCAAAGGAACCAGAGATCAAATTGTCAACATCCTCTGGATCATTGAAAAAGCAAGAGAGTTCCAGAAAAACATCTATTTCTGCTTTATTGACTATGCCAAAGCCTTTGACTGTGTGGATCACAATAAACTGTGGAAAATTCTGAAAGAGATGGGAATACCAGATCACCTGACCTGCCTCTTTAGAAATCTGTCTGCAGGTCAGGAAGCAACAGTTAGAACTGGACATGGAACAACAGACTGGTTCCAAATAGGAAAAAGAGTACGTCAAGGCTGTATATTGTCACCCTGCTTATTTAACTTATATGCAGAGTGTAGTCTTCTTATCAGACCGGGACCAGGTGAACTGGAGTCGACGAAAAGAAAAAGGAGAGAGAGAGAGAAAGAGAGAGAGAGAGAAGGACGTGGGGGACCCAGGTCTCTAGTGGAGCAACGATATTTTATTAGCAGAAATTCAGGCTTCTATATCTTTGGTGAAATGATTACACAGGATGAAGTGTCGTTTATTGCAACAAAAAATGGATGGTCTAATACATACTAGGTCGCTGATGCTGAAAGAAATCACGGAAGGGAGTAACTGAAAGGAATCCAAGCAAATACCCCTTTTCTCAGTTCTCATGTAAGGGAGTTACTGAAAGGAATCCAAGTAGATACCCTTTCTCATGATCTCATTCTTGAGAGTTGCGTGCAGTTCTACTCGTTCCAGAATAGGAACTGATAAGGAACAGAGAATCCTTGAGAAATGGCACACAAAGGAAAAAGTGCAGCATATTGGACTCCTTAAAGTTAAACGTCCCCTGACAATTCCCCCTTTTTTATTATTATTGGGGGGGGGTTATTGTCGATGTTTTAGTGAAAAAGGCCCTGATCAAATGAGTTTAGTTCAATTAATCTTAGTTGAAAGGCATCGGTATAGTACATATATAATCATTAGGACTATTATTAGTGTTACAATTCCAGATCCAATATTATGGGCTCGATCCTTGGGTTGGGAAGATCCCCTGGAGGAGGGCATGGCAGCCCACGCCAGTATTCTTGCCTGGAGAATCCCCATGGACAGAGGAGCCAGGTGGGCTACAGTCCAGGGGTTGCGAAGAGTCGGACAGGACTGAGCGACAAGGCATAGCACATACACACACACACACACACACGCACACAGATACATATATATATATATATGCATGTGTGCATGTGTGCCCAGTCATGTCCGACTCTTGGTGACCCCACAGACTCTATGTAGCCTCCCAGGCTCCACCGTCCATATTATTTTCCACGGAAAAATATTGGAGTGGGTTGCCATTTCCTTCTCCAGGGGATTTTTCTGACCCAGGGATCAAACTCGCATCTCTTGTGTCTCCTGAGTTCGCAGGCAATTGTTTACTACTGCATTACCAAGGAAATCCATATATATATATATCCCTGATGGCTAAGATGGTAAAGAATCTGCCAGCTACACATCATTATATATATTTCTGAAAACAAGCAACCACCACAGGGTAAGCAAATGTACTGAATGACTATGATTAATGTACTGCTGCTGCTGATGTTTAAAACAACAAATGAGTCAACTAATGAGTCAATTACCTGTTGATCTAAATAATCAATGAAGTAACAAGCTTCAGTGTTAGCATCAGTTGTGTGTTTGGTATTTAGGTGTCTTGATGCAATCATGACAAGGTGTATAAAAACTGACAAATTCTACATTTTCAATCATTTTTCTCCTTCATGATTTCCCAAGGCACTCTTTTAGTATCTCTCCTATTGGGTAGATTCATCATTATTAAATGGATAAACAAGGAATTCAAGAGTACAAAATTGGCACTAAGTAACTATGTACTTTAGTAAAAGTTTGTTAACATTTCTTGGACTCAATTTTTTCACCTGTATATTAAAGGGATTTTAATAGAAGTATCTGGAGTTTCTTTAAATTTCAAAATTACTCATACTATGAATCTGGTCCATGCATTCTGAAAAGTTAACATGGTCAAGAAATTATCAGAAAATTTCAGTTTTTACTTGTGGTGACTTTGCATAAGGATATCAGATTATCAAGGTTTAAAGTTTAATATGCAATTTAAAGAGTATGAGTTAAGACTATAAAATCATTAACATCATAGACAATGTTAACATAGTTTTATATTCTTATAAATGAGAACCAGAACAATAACTATGCAGGACACTAAATTATATGAAATTTGCTATAAAGACATTTCTAATTAGCTTAAATTTGAAATATCCTTTTACCTCTTTCATGGGTTTATTCAAAGAGTTTGTGCACAAACCCTCATTAAGCATTTCCCCATCAATGCTAAAACAAACATATGCTTATTTTCTCTTCTTCAGAAATGTTTTACCTCAATTACTGAGTAATGTTTAGGCTCTCATTAAAAAATCATTGTAGAAAGACTAAGTTTAAATTTGAATAATTTGAAAATAACCAACTTTATATCAGTTCACTAAGATATTGATTATACTATTGTCAACAAGCTAATATAAATTTCTTTGATGTAAGTATAATTCAGGTACAAGTATAGAGATTGATGACTACATGGTAATGGACAGGACAAGAAAAAATTCATTGCAAAAAGCAAACTATTAGAAATCATATTCCCAATTTGACTTTTGTCAAATCTTCTTTTTTCTTTTAAGTGAAATACAGATGAAGAAAAAGGAACACAAGTGTTAGAGGACACATACACATACACACACAGAAAGACCTTTAAAGGTTTAAGAACATAAACAGATGATAAAATCAGCTTAGTTAAACAAGTAGTTATACTGTTTCAGTGTTTGGATAGGAATATTAACAATATAGAAAATATTTTTAAATTAAGATAATGTACGTCTATGGTCTTCCAAACATTTACTATTTAATAATGAAACTCAGATAGTTTTACTTTCTTGAAAAGGTTATTACCTTACTGACCAAATGTTTGAAGGCTATTTTCACTTGCTTGTTCCTTAGTGTATAGATGAAAGGGTTCAAGAGAGGGGCAACTGAGGTATTTAAAACAGCCACTCCCTTATTAGAAGTTGCAGCATCCTCCACAGAGGGATTTATATACATGAAGATACAGCTTCCATAAGAAAGTGAGACAACAATCATGTGAGAAGAACATGTAGAAAAAGCTTTTTTTCTTTGCTGAGCAGAGGGGATTCTCAGAATTGTCCTGATAATGTATGTATAGGAAAGAATCACCAGCATCAAGGTGAAGATGAGGGTAACAGCAGCAAGGACAAACTCAATCACTTCTATGAAATGTGTGTCTGAACAGGATAAATGCAACAGTACTGTATAGTCACAGCAATAATGATTGATGACGTTGGAGGCACAGAAAGGCAGCTGGAGAGTCATTACATGGGGCACAATGACAACTAAAAAGCCAGAGAACCAGGAACATAGGACAAGTTGAATGCAGAGTCTTCTGCTCATTACAGTTGTGTAATGTAGCGGTTTGCAAATGGCAACGTAGCGATCAAAAGACATGGCAGCTAAAAGGTAAAATTCGGTTGCTCCCAGAAGGAAGGCAAAAAAATACTGAGTGAAACAACCAGCAAAGGAGATACTCTTGTCTCCAGTTCCAATATTGACTAACATTTTAGGAACAAAGACAGAGGTAAAAGATATTTCCAAAACAGAGAAATTCCGGAGGAAGAAATACATAGGAGTCTGAAGGCGATAGTCCAGCAGGGTCAGAATGATGATTGTCAAGTTTCCCATGATACTTAAGACATAGGTTAGCAGCAGAAAAGGGAAAAGCACAGCTTGAAGCTTGGCCTCACTTGTCAGTCCAAGAAGGATGAACTCTATCACTGATGTTTGGTTTCCCATAGTTAACTTCTGAAAAATTAAGGAAGAATAAAATAACAATGATAACATTTGGAATAAATGATAAATAATAATGATAAATGATAAAATAATGATAACGGTTGGAATAAAAGTTATCAGGTTTTATTGAAAAATAAAATCAAACTCAAAACAATTAGAAGTAAAATTTAAAACTCAGAATTTTTCTCTTCCCCTTATTTTTTCAAAGTCAGATCTTTTAATGAAACAATTTACACATTTTCCTATTTTGAATCATAAATAACAAAGATACTGCTTCTTAGGGACATTTTCAATTGTTTCTTCTAAAATGTATCAATACATTTTCATCATTTTCCCACTTGTTTGCACTTTCCTTTGTATTCTTTCCATTCTAATTTTCTTCTCTAAACTATTGGATGCTCTCACACATACATACACAAATGTAAAGAAAATTTAGAGAGTAGGTTTTATTTGGGATTTCTTAAATTAGCCTTTTAACTCAGTTTATTAGCCAACAAATATATATAATCCAAGGTATGAACTCTAGGAATAAAATTGGACTTGCTCACCTTTTTTTGCTGTTTTGCATTTTCTCTTATTTCAGATTTCTCATTTTGAACAATAATTCTGTGCACCTACTGAAGTTCAAAGAGTGGATAGATTTTTCTTTTAATTCTGAAGTGTTTGAAACTTACAATACTGACTGTTTCTGTGTCATGAAAAGTGTTCAATAAATGACATCACTATTTAATATAGATATATGGATTAATCTGTCCTTGGTGAAATATTAAATTTAAAAAAATACTGTGCTTTCTTGCTATTAGCAGAATCTGCCCAACAACCTATTACAGCTCCTTAAAAGTCAGTTCAAGCTCTGCTCTCCATACAATTTTATCTGACAAACACAATTAGCAATAATTGTTTCTCTTCTTCTTTATAAAAATTTATCAGAAAGTAACACTGGGTCATAAAGTCAAATTATTTTCTAATTATATCAAATATGTACACTTTATCCAACATTTACATAAACCTATAGCCTACAAGAACAGGCTCCAGTTTTCTTATATCTTTTTTAGAGAGGCTAGAAAATTGCACAGATTTGGTAAAAATTCCAATGCAAAAAGTTTTTTTACTTCTCTTTAGATTCATGGGGCCTCCCAGGTGGCACTAGTTGTAAAGAACCCACCTGCTAATGCAGGGGATATAAGAGATGCAGGTTCAATTCCTGGGCTGGGAAGATCCCATGGAGGAGGAAATGGCAACCCATTCCAATATTCTTGCCTGGAAAATCCCATGAAAGGAGGAGCCTGGCAGCCTACGGTCCATTCATAGACCTATTTAATTGAATACTATAGAGCTTTATGCAAATCGAAACTCCAATTAAGTTTATGAATACAGTTTCTCAGATTTTTCTTTTAATATTTTCCATAATCAGACATGAAAAAATATTACTATGAGAATGATTTTCCTATGCAAACTATTATGAGGTTTCTTTTTCATTTAGCTACTGTTGCACTACTTATGTTGACATATGTTCATATGATGATATGCAATAAGGCAGTGATAGTAATACATTACATCCTTATCAAGGTAAAAATTCCAGAAATATTTGATACACATAAAAGGGTAACTTTGCTGGGAAGATTTATTGTATGATAGAATTATGTTTGGAAAATTTGAAGATTCATGTCTCCTGATATTATAACTATAACCAATTTGCACTTTTGTACAGATTTGTCTCTTTTGTTAACTACCTCTATATTAATGTATTAACATGAAGTTATAACATGCTATGCAGTTATACAGTATTAGTGTATTAAAAATCCTTTTATGTTAATAATGAGATAAATGTACCAATAATATAAATTTAAATATTAATTGATTATGGTTATCTATGTCAGAATATATTATCTTGACTACTTTGTAATGAGTACAGATAAATTAGTGTGAGAAATTAAAAATTATGCACAAATATTGAATTTCACAGAAATATTTTATGTTCAGAGACATATTAGGACAGTACTTCCACTATCAAAAGCTAGCTCATTAAATTGTAATATTGCCACAACTACCTGAAATAAATCTTGAGATTTGAACAATTAGTAGTGATCTTCTCCTTTCTATATAAAAATATCTAGTGTGTCACAAAATTTTAATATATCGATGTTAATCTTCTGGTTTGAGGTTCTAGCTATTAATTTTCAAAATTCTACTTTAGAAATTAATGAATTTCAATTATATTAACTAAACAACAACAATATTCTGAAATTTTCATTGTTTAGCATTTTTGACAAAATAAAAACTTTGTAAATAATTGCCACATAATAGAAACACTTAACTGAATGAATAAAAGATTTTAAAAATTACAGCAAAAACATTTTTATATAAGTGATCTCATCTATTAAATAAAAGATGAATAAAAAGATAATTTTATACAAGAAGAAAATTTTATAGCAAACATTTTTAGCATAATAAAAGATGATAATCCTTTAAGATTAAATTAGTGTTATTCCCAGAAAAAGAATATATATACTCATATATAAAATTACATCTATACATGATCAAATAACAAATATTTCATTCAAACAAGATTTATTTAGCAAAAGATATATTTGTCATTAAAAGGTATACTGCTAAGACACTGATTTTAAAAAAGATAAGGTTTATTTGTAGTTGAAAAGATGTTGATAAGCTTTCCCAGACTTTTCTGGATATCATTAGTTTTGAATCCCTTCACAATGAATTATCTATAACTCTCATGTTTAGTCTCTGTCTCTTTCTGCAGTGGACCCTAAGCATTAGAAACCTCTATCCCTTTATGAAACATTGTTCTTGATTACATTTAGGAGGAAAGTTAAGAAAACTGAATCCATGAAAAGTAGGAATAGTGGAAAAACAGGAAAAAAGTTATTTATTTTGCCACTTCAAGCTCTAATTCTGTGAGTATGGCATAACATTTTTTCTGCTTGAAAACACCTTTTGCTGTTAAAATATAATGTTTTGAAATTTTTTACCTTTATTTAAGTCAATCAAAATTTTATGAAAAAGAATGTGTGTGCAGTTATGTCAACAAGTAAACATGAAAGGTATACAGACAAAACAATAATGAGACACATCTCCACACATCTCTAGTTAAATGCAGCAATCATCAGCCCTCTCCTACCTCAAATAGGTAAATCAGTTCTACCTTCAGTCCAAATCAGCTCCTTTTGTGGCTGAAAGAGAGAATATAAAGTTTTAGAACCCACTGGGAAATCCTCCCTGGGCCATGAGAATTTGTTTGCTTCAAAACACTCAGGAAGAGCCTGGTTTTCTCTCCTAACAAAGATGGGTCAAATTAGAAGGTAGGAGAAGAAAAAGACGGTCCTGTGTAGAGAATATACCCAGGCTGCAATCCCCTGCCAAATCTTCCCTAAAATTTCATTGCTCTTAGAAATTATCTATCAGTCTTTTTCATATTCACTTTGCTCTGAGTGTATATATTGCTGTCAACTCGATGCTCTTCCATCTTTCTGCGTTCTTGCTCCAGCCATCACAAGACTGTAGTTCCCTCTCATCACTCAGATCTCTAAAGTGAGCATGCCTCACAGAAGCCTCCCTGACCACACTACACAGGACAGTCACTACTCAGTCACGTCTGACACCTTAGCTTGCTTGATATTTAATACAGAGTAGATATTTTTTTTATTGTTAACATCACCCCTAAATTCTATTATTTTTTGATTTGCTTTCATGTTTATTGAATGTCATCCCCACTAAAATGTAATCTCCACTAAGTGAAGGATTTTTATTAAATCTAGGTCGTAAGTCACTAGGTGTTATGAAAGTGACCAGTATATATTTAAAATTCTATTTATATATGTGCATTGCATCTTTTTTTTTACCTGAATCTTATTTCATATCAGTTTTCTCTAGGTTTGAGCTATTCTAGCATGTCATATTACTTTAACTTTTCATAAGCTCAATAGTCTTTAAATTTCTTTTCTCTAAATCAACCCAAAGATATTCCAATATAGAAAAAAATAAAGTTGACAGATAAAAAACAGTTCAGTTCAGTCGCTCAGTCGTGTCCGACTCTTTGCGACCCCATGAATGGCAGCATGCCAGGCCTCTCTGTCCATCACCAACTCCCGGAGTCTACCCAAACCCATATCCATCGAGTCGGTGATGCCATCCAACCATCTCATCCTCTGTCGTCCCCTTCTCCTCCTGCCCCCAACCCTACCCAGCATTAGGGTCTTTTCCAATGAGTCAACCCTTCGCATGAGGTGCCCAAAGTATTGGAGTTTCAGCTTCAACATCAGACCTTCCAATGAACACCCAGGATTGATCTCTTTTAGGATGGATTGATTGGATCTCCTTGCAGTCCAAGGGACTCTCAAGAGTCTTCTCCAACACCACAGTTCAAAAGCATCAATTCTTTCGTGCTCAGCTTTCTTCACCGTCCAACTCTCACATCCATACATGACCAATGGAAAAACCATAGCCTTGACTAGACGGACTTTTGTTGGTAAAGTAATGTCTCTGCTTTTAAATATGCTGTCTAGGTTGATCATAACCTTCCTTCCAAGGAGTAAGCGTCTTTTAATTTCATGGCTGCAATCACCATCTGCAGTGATTTTGGAGCCCCCAAAAATAAAGTCTGACACTGTTTCCACTGTTTCCCCATCTATTCCCCATGAAGTGATGGGACCAGATGCCATGATCTTAGTTTTCTGAACGTTGAGCTTTAAGCCAACTTTTTCACTCTCCTCTTTCACCTTCATCAAGAGGCTCTTTAGTTCTTCTTCACTTTCTGCCATAAGGGTGGTGTCATCCGCATATCTGAGGTTATTGATATTTCTCCCAGCAATCTTGATTCCAGCTTGTGTTTCTTCCAGCCCAGCATTTCTCATGATGTACTCTGCATATAAGTTAAATAAGCAGGGTGACAATATACAGCCTTGACATACTCCTTTTCCTATTTGGAACCAGTCTGTTGTTCCATGTCCAGTTCTAACTGTTGCTTCCTGACCTGTATACAGGTTTCTCAAGAGACAGGTCAGATGGTCTGGTATTCCCATCTCTTCCAGAATTTTCCACAGTTTATTGTGATCCACACAGTCAAAGGCTTTGGCATAGTCAATAAAGCACAAATAGATGTTTTTCTGGAACTCTCTTGCTTTTTCGATGATCCAGCGGATATTGGCAATTTGATCTCTGGTTCCTCTGCCTTTTCTAAAACCAGGTTGAACATCTGGAAGTTCACGGTTCACGTATTGCTGAAGCCTGGCTTGGAGAATTTTGAGCATTACTTTACTAGCATGTGAGATGAGTGCAATTGTGTGGTAGTTTGAGCATTCTTTGGCATTGCCTTTCTTTGGGATTGGAACGAAGACTGACCTTTTCCAGTCCTGTGGCCACTGCTGAGTTTTCCAAATTTGCTGGCATATTGAATGCAGCACTTTCACAGCATCACCTTTGAGGATTTGAAATAGCTCAACTGGAATTCCATCACCTCCACTAGCTTTGTTCGTAGTGATGCTTTCTAAGGCCCACCTGACTTCACATTCCAGGATGTCTGGCTCTAGGTGAGTGATCACACCATTGTGATTATCTGGGTCGTGAAGATCTTTTTTGTACAGTTCTTCGGTGTATTCTTGCCACCTCTTCTTAATATCTTCTGCTTCTGTTAGGTCCATACCATTTCTGTCCTTTATCGAGCCCATCTTTGCATGAAATGTTCCTTTGGCATCTCTAATTTTCTTGAAGAGATCTCTAGTCTTTCCCAATCTGCTGTTTTCCTCTATTTCTTTGCACTGATCGCTGAGGAAGGCTTTCTTATCTCTCCTTGCTATTCTTTGGAACTCTGCATTCAGATGGGAATATCTTTCCTTTTCTCCTTTGCTTTTCGCTTCTCTTCTCTTCCAAGCTATCTGTAAGGCCTCCTCAGACAGCCATTTTGATTTTTTGCATTTCTTTTCCATGGGGATTTTCTTGATCCCTGTCTCCTGTACAATGTCACGAACCTCTGTCCATAGTTCATCAGGCACTCTGTCTATCAGGTCTAGTCCCTTAAATCTATTTGTCACTTCCACTGTATACTCATAAGGGATTTGATCTAGGTCATACCTGAATGGTCTAGTGGTTTTCCCTACTTTCTTCAATTTAAGTCTGAATTTGGCAATAAGCAGTTCATGATCCGAGCCACAGTCTGCTCACGGTCTTTAAAAACAGAGCAGACTTCAAATAAATATTTGGTTTGTATCAAGTACTTGAAATATAATGATCCGAAAGGACCTCTGAAGTATTCATTTAAGAAAATATATTTCACTCTAACATTTCCTATTTAAGGACTAACAAGAGAAGTTTGTTATCTCCATCTAAAAAATCATTCTGATAAATATTTCTAATTGAACCATGTGAAAACACATACAAACATCAAAATAAAATATTAATATTTTTATAGGCAAAGTGAATGCAAGAAAAATGAAATGGAATATCAGGATTATACAGTTAAATAAAATGTCACCTTTATGATTATTTTCCTAACTCCATTCTATTTTTATAAATTAATTGATGAATTATAATTAAAGAATTATATAGATGATTCTTCTAATCTCCAATATACATGTGTATACCTTCAGTATAAATTCAATTTAGTGATGAGAAATATATTCAACTAAGCATATGTTTAAAAATAATCAGATCTATAAAATAAATAGTGTATGAAATAAACATCTATAAAATACAATAGATTATTAATACATATGCTGCTGTTGCTGCTGAATCGCTTCAGTCGTGTCCGACTCTGTGCGACCCCATAGACGGCAGCCCACCAGGCTCCCCTGCTCCTGGGATTCTCCAGGCAAGAACACTGGAGTGGGTTGCCATTTCCTTCTCCAATGCATGAAAGTGAAAGTGAAGATGCTCAGTAGTGTCCGACTCCTAGTGACCATGGACCACAGCCTACCAGGCTCCTCTGTCCATGGGATTCATATGAAATATATACAAATATATAAATACCTATAGGTGGATAAAGCATATATATATATACATATAATATATATATACAAAATGTATCCATGACTCAAAATGATTGTAATCAATGAAAAATTTCTATATACAATAGAAATATGAAAAAAATATTATATGCAATTTGAACTTCTTCCAGATAGCAACTTATTGCTTGCTTGACACAACATTCTCAGACACATAATAATGTAATGATTTCAGTATTTTCTGAAGGAAACATCAGTTTCACTCTTGAACTTCCCTTGATTAATCTATGCATAAATAACATACTTTCCTCCTTTTATATATTATCTCTTCATATGACTTCTTTAGCACTAAATCTAGTATTGTGAAATAACAAGTGAATTGCTCAAATGATAACTCATCTTTCCATGTTCTCTTGGCCCTTTCTTTCAGTATGTGTCACATGGATGCTGCCAAACATTTTTGAACATCTCTTTCATTGAATCTCTTTTCTGTTTGAAATTCTGCTTCAACATCAATATTCTATGTAATATCCTATATAAGAAATATTTACTATCTTCTCTGTATACCTGTGGAAGTTTTTGGCAACTACCAGTTTGTTTTTTTTTATGATCAGTGTGTGTGTATGTGTGTGTGTGTGCTGTGCAGAAGGGCATACAGCATGGTAGCTTCTAAATTTAAGCCCAGTTAGATTTCTAAGTTACTGTTTTTCTGAGGTATAATTGATTTATAATAAATTTCACACATTTAAGATATACGAATTGATTAAGTTTTCAGATTATATCTGTGCAAACTCCACCATAATCAAGATAATAAATGTATCCATGGAACACTAAATTTCCTCACACTCCTTTTTAATTATTTCCAGGCATTCTACTCATTCCCACACAACTAACTTATTGTTATATCTATAAATTAATGCATATTTTCTAAAATTTTATGTAAATGTAATCATGTATTTAGTTCTTAAATTTAGGTCTTTGAACCAGTTTAATTTTTGTACACAGTATGAGGTATGGGGCCAACTTCATTCTGTTGCATGTGGCTATCCAGTTTTTCTAGTACCATTTCTTGAAAAGACTGTTTTGGCACCTTAGAAAATCAGTTAACCATATACAGGAGAGTTTATTTCTGGGATCCCTTTTCTGTTCCATTGGCTTCTATGTCTATCTTTTATGCCAGTACTACAACTGTTTTTGATTATTGTGGCTTTGTAGTATGTTCTGAAACCAAAAAGTGTGAGACCTCCGGCTTTGTTCTTCTTTTATATGATTGTTTTTTGGCTATTTGGGATCCTTTCAAGTTACAAATGAATTTGAGGGTAGGCTTTCCATATCAAAACAGAAAAAACAAGCTGAAGCTGAAGCTCCAATACTTTGTTATTTTAATTTAAATTTTCCTAATGAATAAGATGTCAAAAATTTTTCCATGCGATTATTCACTATGGGTACATGTTTTTCAGTGAGGTGTCTGTTTAAATCTTCTGCCCATTTATATTGAGTTGTTTGTCTTATTATTAAGTTGTAAAAGTTCTTCATATATTTTAGAAAAAAGTCCTTGATCTATTTAACAACCATTTTCTTCAGTTTTGGCCTAACATTTCACTTTCATTATAATGTCTTTTGAACAGTAAACTTTTTGGTTTTAAAGTCCAATTTATATGGGGTTTCTTTCC
Organism: Giraffa tippelskirchi; assembly: GCF_054371585.1. Taxonomy (NCBI): domain Eukaryota; kingdom Metazoa; phylum Chordata; class Mammalia; order Artiodactyla; family Giraffidae; genus Giraffa; species Giraffa tippelskirchi. Next base: position 157,365,275 of record NC_137278.1, read on the forward strand.
TACATTTTTGTGCTTTAAGAAATCTTTGCCAAATGAGTGTCACTAAGATTTCTCCAAAATAGAAATATACTTTGTTTTCTTTCAAAGTTTCATAGTTTGAAGACTTACATTTAAACCTATGATCCATTACAAGTTAATTTTTATAAAAAGGTGTGATACAAGGAACAAGGTATTTGACTTGTATATTATTATTATTATTTTTTATATGACTAAAATAGTTCTAACATTTATAGAAATAATAATCTGGTAAACTTCTATTTTGAAATATCAATAGACCTATCTCTGTGGGTCTATTTCTGGACTCTTTTTTTTTAATTGAGGTATAACTGATTTGGGGCTGAGGAGGTGGTTCTAATGGTAAAGAACCTGCCTGCCAATTCAGGAGACATAAGAGACACGGGTTTGATCCCTCGGTGGAGAAGATCCCCTGGAGGAGGGCATGGCAACCTGCTCCAGTATTCCTGTCTGCAGAATTCGACGGACAGAGGAGCCTGGAGGGCTACAGTACATGGGTTTGCAGAGTTGGACACAACTGAAGCAACTTAACACATGTATTTTGGTCTTCCCAGGTGGCTCTCGTGGCAAAGAACCCGCCTGCCAATGCAGGAGTTGTAAGAGATGTGGGTTCGATCCCTGGGTCAGGAAGATCCCTTGGAAGAGGACAAGGCAACCGACACCAGTATTCTTGCCTGGAGAAACCCATGGACTAGCTATAGTGGGCTATATATAGTCCATAGGATTGCAAAGAGTTGGAAACGACTGAAACGACTTAGCATGCATGCATAGTTGATTTAGAAAATTGTAATAGTTTCAGTTGTACAACATTGTAATTCAACATTTTTATAGATTATCCATTTAAAATTATTGCATAAGAATGGCTATGTTTCCCTTTGTCGTGCAATATATCCTTGCTGCTTACCTATTCTATACATAGTAGTTTGTATCTCTTTAGTTCGTATCTCTTAGTCCTATAACCCTATCTTGTACCTCTTCCCTTCCTTTTCCCAATGGGTAACCATTAGTTTGTTCTCTACATCTATAAGGCTATTTCTGTTTTGCTAGATACATTCATTTTACTTTTAGATTCCACACATAAGAGGTAAGGTATAGTGTTTGTCCTTGTCTGACTAATTTCACTAAGTATAGTAAGTTCTAGGCCTTGCAACAGTGCAACATCTGCATTGTTGCAAATGGCAGAATTCTAGGAATTTCTATAGAAGTTTCTAGGCCCACTTTCATTGTTGCAAATGACCATTCTTTTTTATGGCTGAGTAATATTCTAGCGTGTGTGTGTGTATGTGTCTGTATACACACACATATATCCCCAATCTTCTTTATCTATTCATCTGTTGTTGGACATTTAGGTTGCTTCCATATCTTGGCTATTATAAATAACGCTGCTATGAATATTGTGCTATATGTATCTCAGGAGACAGATCAAAAAAATTATTGCTACAACTTACATCAAAGTGTTCTGCCTATGTTCTCTTCTAGGAGTTTTATGGTTTCAGGACTTACATTTAGGTCTTTAATCCATCATTTTGAGTTTATTTTTGTATATGGTGTGAGGAAATGTTCTAATCTCATTCTTTTACATGTAGCTGCCCATTGTATATTCTTGCCTCTTTATCACAGATTAATTGACCATAAATGCATGGGTTTATTTCTGGACTCTGTATTCTGTGCCATTAATCTCTGTGTCCTTTTTTTTTCTTTTGTTCCAGTACCATACTTTTGTTTTCTCTCTCTCTCTCTTTTTTGCCTGTGCCAAGCAGCTTACAGATTTTAGTTCCCCAACCAGGGACCAAACCCAGGCCCTTGCAATGAAAGTGCTGAGTCCCAACCACTGGACTACCAAGAAATTCCCACCGTACTGTTTTAATTAATGTAGTCTAAAGCCTGGGACAGTTATGCTTGCCGTTTTGATTTTTTTCTGAAGATTAATATAGCAATTCGGGATCTTCTGTAGTTCCATATAAATTTTTGGAGTATCAGTTCTAGTTTCGGGGAAAATGTCAGGGGTATTTTGATAGGGTTGCATTAAATCTTTAGACTGGGTAGTCTAAAAACTATTGTATTGTATCTTAAAACTATTTATGCTTCCAATCCAAGAATACAGGATATCTTTCCTTCTTTTATCATTTTCAAATAGCTTCATCAATTTTTTTACAGTTCTCAAAGTATAGTATAGTAACCACTTCCTTGGTTAAGTTTATTCCTAGGTATTTTTTACTGGAATTTCATTGAAACAATTTTTGGTTGAACTGACATTCTAACAATACTGAGTCTTCCAATTCATGAGCACAGTAATAAATAAAAGAATAGAACAAGGAAAAATCCTGCAGTACAGAGTTTATATTATGCATTTAAAGAAAAAGTCATGAGTATGTATATACATATGAGTATGCATATATATATGTATATATATATATATATATATGCATGCATATATTGTCACTAATAGTAAACAACCCCCCTGTCAATGAAGGAGACATAAGAAATGTGGGTTCGATCCCTGGGTCAGAAGGATCGCTTGGAGGAGGGCATGGCAACCCACCTCAGTATTCTCACCTTGAGAATCCCATGGACAGAGGATCCTGGCAGGCTGCAGTCCATAGGGTCACAAACAGTTGGACACAACTGAAGTTACTTAGTACAGCACGTATATGTATCCAAAGAAGCAGGCTGCTGATGCTGCTGCTAAGTCGCTTCAGTCGTGTCCGACTTTGTGTGACTCCATACACGGCAGCCCACCAGGCTCTGCCGTCCCTGGGATTCTCCAGGCAAGAATACTGGAGTGGGTTGCCATTTCTGTCTTCAATGCATGAAAGGGAAAAGTGAAAGTGTAGTCACTCAGTAGTGTTCGACTCTTCGCTACCCCATGGACTGCAGCCTACCAGGCTCCTCCATTCATGGGATTTTCCAGGCAAGAGTACTGGAGTGGGTTGCCATTGCTTTCTCCTAGATTTATGTAAAGATATTAATGGATACAAAATTCCATGATTATAAGCCGCATCATATGTGTTGTCCTTCCAACTGTTGCCTATCCTCTGTTCTCCAAATCCCTATACAGAAGCCTATAATCTGTTACTAACTCCATTACTTTCCTAGCCTTTAAAATATACTTGTTATTCTTTTTCTCTTGCCTTGTAAAGTCAAGGAATTATCAAATATCTTCTTGGTGATTTTTCACTCATATTTTTATTTTCAGTCTTCCCCTATTACTATAACCTGGAGTTGACATCACACACTTGCTGTGCTACGTGTGTGCTAAGTCACTTCAGCCATGTCTGACTTTGTGACCCTATGAACTGTAGCATGCCAGGCTCCTCTGTCTGTGGGATTCTCCAGGCAAGATCACTGATGTGGGTTGCTATTTCCTTTTCCAGGGGATCTTCCCAACCCAGGAATCAAACCCACATCTCCTGTGTCTCCTGCATTGGCAGGCAGGTTCTTTACCACTAGTGCCACCTGCTACAGTAATATCCTAATTGGTCTCTCTGAATCAAGCCTGTGTTGTGCACCATATTTCTCCCATTTTAAAGTTCACATTTGTACCACATTTAATGTTCATATATTTGTACCACATGTAACGTTCACATTTGTACCACATTTAATACTCACATCTCTCTCATTTAAATGTTGTAATTATCTTTTTTGAAAACCACCCCATTATCCACACACTATTTCTAATATAATAGCTGGCATCCAATTCTTCTGCACTATGGCATAAATACACATTTCAAATCTTTTTTTTGCCAATAATTAACTTCAAACATTTTAGCACCCCAAACTAGCAAACCTACAGCCCTCTGATCATGATGTGGACATTCTCAAGTACAAGATATGCCTCAGGACACCTTCCATAGCACTTCCCATAACTGTAGCAGGATAAGAGGTGAAAACAATTGTTATTTTAACTAGCTAAAATTATTTCTTTTTAGAGAACAAACTAAATTTATTTAATAAGAAAGCTTGATATCACTCATGAAAGAAGAGAAAGTCATAAGGGTGTGGGTTGAAAGGTGGGTCAAGAAAGTGATTGATAGGTGAATTTGCCATAAAAAAATGAGTAAGAAAATAACAATTACATTTCTAACATCTATGCTGCAGTTTCCTTGTCTGTAAAATGGAGATTACATTAGCATTTGCTTTAGTTTACTGGGATATATAAGCACATATTCAGTGTTATATAAGTGTTAACTTTAATATTATTCTATTCTGAGCCGGCTTTCACATAATAGGTAGGTTCACTAGGAAAAGTGAAAGTGAAAGTTGCTCAGTCATGTCCGACTCTTTGTGACCCCATGGACTATACAGTCCATGGAATTCTCCAGGCCAGAATACTGGAGTGGATAGCCTTCCCCTTCTCCAGGGGATCTTCCCAATGCAGGGATTGAACCCAGGTCTCTCACATTGCAGGCAGATTCTTTACCAGCTGAGCCACAAGGGAAGCCCAAGAATAGTGGAGTGAGTAGCCTATCTCTTCTCCAGCGGATCTTCCCGACCCAAGAATCCAGCCGGGGTCTCTTGCATTGCAGGTGGATTCTTTATCAACTGAGCTATCAGGGAACTATCAACTTTGCAACTGTGCAGTTAAGTGTTATTCAGAAGGAAATGGATAGAGGACCTATTTTTATCAACTGCCAACTCTAATTTCTCCAATTACATATAATAAGCATAAAGGAAGATGTTTTGATATTCTGTTTCTTTGCATATTTTCCATGAATACCCAATATCAGAGTGCAATCCTTGTTTTCTTGCCTACAGTTTTTAAATATATAGTATATACTGACTAACACTAATTAACCAAATGCTATCTATGGTTAGTTATTATCAATCACTTTTTATTATAAACCTCAGTAAATGAGTATTTTATTTTCTAAAAAGTAATTTACAATATAGACTATACTAAGAATAGTAGTATTTGTGGGCTAATGAGATTGTTGTATTTCCTAACTGAAGCTATGGTTCATGCCATGATCAATGTAAAGTCAGACCGAGATTGTAAAAGAGTCCAAGTAGAAGACAGAAAAAATATTTGAAGCTTGAAGATGGAGTTAATATTCAGAGAGACAGACAAATGAAGGGAGGTAGATTTCAATAAATCAGGTGGGTAGTATTAAGGTAAGTATAGGAAATAGGCTCTGCTACAGGTGCTATAAGGGCTTCCCTGGTGGCTCAGCAGTAAAGAATCTGCCCGCAATGCAGGAGACCTGGGTTCAATCCCTGGTGGGAGAAGATCCCCTGGAGGAGGGCATGGCAACTCACTTCAGTATGCTTGACTGGAGAATCCCATGGACAGAGGAGCCTGGTGTGGGCTATAGTCCATAGAGTCACAAAGAGTTGGACATGACTGAAGCCACTGAGCAAGCACGCACACACAGTGGCTATAAATGGCTAACGTTTATAGCTTCTCTGTACCATGCTGCACAGCACAAACAATTTCAGTGGTAGTTATGGGTGGCTCTGACAGATGTTTTCTTAATTTCATTATCTGAAATTAGTTATGCATCTTTTATCACTTTGCCATTTCTACATAACAAATCTTTCCTAAACTTAGTGTCCAAAAACAACAAACTTCTATTATTGCTCATGAGTCGACGGTTCAGCTAGGAGGTTCTGCTGATCTGGTCTGGATTTTCCCACATTTGCGGGAATCAATTGGCTATAAGCTGATCTAAAATGCTTCAGTTGGGATGAAGGAGCTCTACTTAAGTATATCTTTCTTTTCCCAGAAGGTTAGCCTTGTCTTATTTCTTGTGAGAATCACATGGTCCAAGAAATAGAGGATGTGTGCTTGGTTTCTTGACTCTTACGCTTTAGCACAACATTTCTTTCATCACATTCTTTTCACAAGAGCAAGTCACAGGTCTAGACTAGGCTCAAATGATGGAAAAAACAGGCATTTCTCCAATGGAGATGAAGAATCCCATTCTAAAGAATATGACCATCTGTCTATTCATCACCACACAGTTAATGAGGAATTACCTAATTACTTTCAAAATTGTGATGTGTATTAGTACATCCTAGGGCTTTTGCAATCAAATTACCACAAAGGAAGTGGCTTAAAACAATTGAAATTTACTCTGTCACAGATCAGGAGGCAAGAAGTCTGAAACGAAGCTGTGGGCAGGATGGGAACTTGCCAACAATCCCAGTGTTCCTGGCTTATAGCTACATCTCTTCAGCTCCTGCCTCCATCTTCGCACGGCTGTGTGTCCTACAGATCTGTGTATCTCTGTGTCTCTAAATCTTTCCTTACGTAATGACACTAATCATTGGATTTATCACCCACTCTAACCCATTAGAGCTTCCCTTGTGGCTCAGTTGGTAAAGAATCTGCCTGCAAAGCAGGAGACTTGGGTTTGATCCCTGGGTTGGGAAGATCCCCTGAGAAGGGAAAGGCTACCCACTCCAGTATTCTGGCCTAGAGAATTCCATGGACTGTATAATCCATGGGGTTGCAAAAAGTCGGACACGACTGAGTGACTTTCACTTTCAATCCATTATAACCTCATCTTCAACTGATTATAAATACTCTATTCCCAAATAAGGTAGGGCTTCAGTGTATCTTTTGGGGGCACAAGTCAGTCCACAAGAGTGATCATATATATTTTATCAAAAATGCTTAAGAGAAATCAAATTCTCTTATATATGATTGTTACATATATATATATGCAAAAATTTTTGCTTCTCATTTCAAAATGTTCATTCCACAGGCTTCTGTGTAAGATATTTTGATGGAATTTACAAATAAATTCAGTCAAATGACATTTGCTTCCTGAATTGTTTGATTTTTTATTCATTAGAATTTTTTCATTTTTTAAAAATAAACTGACTTTTGATGATTTACATAGGAGAAATATTGAAAACATATTTAGAAGCCTACTACATACAAATGGAAAGGAAAATGCAAGAAAAAGCAGGATCGTTGTGAAAATTTAAATGAATACTCCAGAATCAGTTGTGTAAATACCCTGTTGTGGCACAACTATAATCTGAATGCCATGGCTTAAGTTTGCACCCCGAGTACTGGACACTGGGACCTGCCACAGTCACTGTAGTCTCCTTTGTTCCTGGACACTGGGAGCCACTGGCTTCATGTGAATCCCCACTGTTCCATCTCTTTACATGGTTAAACTGCAATTCAAAATATGATTAATTGAGCTTAAGTTACATATGTTCAAAGTAGCCATAAGGGAATCTGGTAAAACATGGTCTATCTGGCCTTCATCTCTTCTCCACGGTAGATGGTTTCTTCATTGCCCTTAGAATCATAAAATGAAGAGTCCAGAGGCTAAGTGATCCATAGATAACTCCTGCCCCCTCTTTTCTGAATATATTAAATTGCAATAGCACAATAAAAACTCAAATGACTTTGCCAAAAACGTGGACAGAAATGAAAATTCATGGAGGATAAATACTTACTCAGTATTGGGTTCTGAATTCAAATTAGTGAAGAACTATCAAGTTTGTAGGTTTTATTTCACAGTGAATCATCATGTTACATACATTTTATTCTCTCTACTACCTGAACTTTCACAGAACTCACTATCAGTATTTATAATAAGTTTATAAATGTGCATGTATTTGTTATTGTAATATTGACTTTGGGGGTTAAGAATTTTGCTTTATGTCATCATTATATAATTGCATTTTTACTAGCTAATTGTTCTTAAGTTATGTCTCTTAACCAAATCTAAAATTCCTTTAGGACAATTTTATTTATTTCACATTAAAATATAAATATAAACTATGATATACATTGGATTGGATTCATTAATTTGACTAGAGTACCACTGAAATAAACCACACAAACTTTTTAAGCTATACTGATATATGAAATATATTTGATCACTTTTTCTTCTTACCTCAGCTCCCATATATGTAACAGGATTGCATACTATGCAAACTAATCAATCTAGCTAATTCTTTTCTTGTGTGTACCAGGTTTGGCATTGGAGGACACCCTCTAACACTCAAACTTAAGGACATTTAAAGGAAATGTTTCCAGAATTGCTTGTAAATAACAATGTGGGGACATATATTTCAAAGCCATGTATGAAACTGAAAACAAAGGAAGGACTCTATGTGAAATGTTTTCTGCAAGAAGTCAATGATATCACCATAGTAACAATGATTAAAATATATGGCCCAAAGTAAACCCTGGGGCTTCCCTTGTAGCTCAGTCGGTAAAGAATCCACCTGCCATTCAGGAGACCTGGGTTCAATTCCTGGGTTGGGAAGATTCCACTGGAGAAGGAAATGGCAACCCACTCCAGTATTCTTGCCTGAGAAATCTCATGGACAGAGGAGCCTGGTGGGTTACAATCCAAGGGGTCGCAAGAGTCAGACACAACTGAGACAATAAACCACTACCACAAATCCTGGAATTACTGTTAGTAAATAAAACATTAGACAGCACTAGTTTGAGAGAAAAACTCATTAAATCAATCTTTTCAATCATAACTCTAGATATAATAATGACTTTGTTAACTAGCTTTTGGAACTTTAAAGAAACAAAATCGAACACCCCTGGTGGTGCAGTGGATAAGAATTCCTCTGCCAATGCAGGGAACGTGGGGTTCCATCCCTGGTCCAGGAAGATCCCACATCCTGTGGAGCAACTGAGCCCATGCTCCATAGCTTCTCTAGAGCCCACAGACGGCAACAAGAGAAACCACCACAAGAGGAGCCCACGTACCACGGGGAAGAACAGTCCCCACTTCATGCAACTAGAGAAAGCCCATGAGCAGCAGCAAAGACCCAGTGCAGCCAAAATAAATAAATAAAAATTTTATAAAAACAGAAAAAAATCAACCTGTAAATTGAGGCTGTAAAGTTTCTTTAAAACATCTCCATGAAGATCTTGCAGTTAAGCGACTTTTATCAATTTTAATAAAATTATTTGAAACATAATAATTATAAATTCTCTGTAAAAACTTGTAGACTATCAATCACACAGAATATGTAATAGGTATATGATTTATGAACATTTTTGCTTTCATCTTATAGAAGAAATTAATTTGTATTTCAATCAGAAGGGAGTATATGTATAACTAAAACATACACTATAATATGTGGGGTCAACTCCATAATTTCTGTTATTCTAACAATAATATTATCAAACAACCAGATAGTGTTTACCATGTATCAGATGCTCTCATAAGTTCTTTTCATATATTGCTTATTTTATTCTTCTCTATATTTGATTATGCTAGTTTATTAAATGCATACATATGCACTACTCAATAGATTTAACAATCTCACAATTTACTTCTGAGTCACATAAAGCTAGTAGGAAACCACTGTGATAGAGTCTTGCCAGAGGGTCACTGAACTTAGTAACATTAATTTTAAAATATTTGAGTTAGGCTGAAGAAATTAAAAGGCCACTGAACGAGAAATATTTAAAGGAACTGATATTTCCTGCGCCAAATTCACATTACATTCAATGGATACAAACTTCAGGGAATCACAATTAAACTAAAATAGTCAACACAAGTCGGAAATTTCAGATGACTTTTAACTTTTCTTGAAAATTGACAAAGAATGATTGAGAGGATTGAGAGTCATTACTGCTTAAAGAAAAAATTATAAAATTATAAAAAACACTAGCTAACAAAGACTTAGAGCAACTGATATCATTATATATAAATTGCATATTCAAAGTCAATATATCCTTATGCTGGTGGAAACATGAGATTTTTCAAAAATTAAATTATTCATTTTGTTCTTCTATGCTGTCTCAAGGTGCTTTCATGCCTGAAAGGCCAAATTACCACATAAGTGGGGACTTCATCAGGATGAAAATGTGACTAGAGACTTTTAAGAGGTTAAGATATTGGATTTCAAATTCAAAAGAGTATGAATTCAAATTCTCGGAACCACCTCTGCATAACTATTTGCTTTTTAAATTAATCTTCTGATCCTAATTTTTCTTTTACAAAAAATAAATGCAAAAGAAAATCTATCTCTTGGGTTGTTGAGGGTGCATTTGTTAAAGACAGTGACTTGAAAAATCATGTTAGCTATTACTAACTTTACTCTTTTTCACTTACAATATTGTCAAGCAAAGATTGTTGTTTAATTCTAATAGCTGATTATGGTGCTGGAGAACTCTTGAGAATCCCTTAGACTCCAAGGAGATCAAACCAGTCAATCCTAAAGGAAATCAAGCCTGAATATTCATTGGAAAGACTGATGCTGAAGCTGAAGCTCCAATACTTTGGCTACAATGTGACGAGCCGACTCATTAGAAAAGATCCTTATCCTGGGAAAGATTGAAGGCAAAATGAGAAGGGAACAGCAGAGGATGAGATGATTAGACAGTGTCACCAACTCAATGGACATGAATTTGAGCAACTTCGGGAATACAGTGAAGGACAGGGAGGCCTGGTCACAAGGAGTCAGACACAACAACTAAACAACAACAGCAAATAGCTGATTAATCCAAATTAATAGCAGATTTAGCCAATGATCAAAGAAGTCCAGAAGCATGTTAACAAATATTAAAACTAAGGTTAATTTTTTTAAGTAACCTCATTTAAACCCACCACACTTATAAAGAATTTACACCATGAATTTTTGGCAACTACAAACCTCTACCTTTCATTATCTTTTAAAAATTCACTTAAAACACATTACATGATAGTCTTTGCATCACATTAAATGCAGAATATACAGTGGTTTCAGAGAAGGCAATGGCAACCCACTCCAGTACTCTTGCCTGGAAAATCCCATGGATGGAGGAGCCTGGTAGGCTGCAGTCCATGGGGTCACTAAGAGTCAGACACAACTAAACGACTTCACTTTCACTTTTCACTTTCATGCATTGGAGAAGGAAACGGCAACCCACTCCATTGTTCTTGCCTGGAGAGTCCCAGGGACAGGAGAGCCTGGTGGGCTGCCGTCTATGGGGTCACACAGAGTCAGACACGACTGAAGTGACTTAGCAGCAGCAGCAGCATACAGTGGTTTGTGGCAGATATTTTCATTTACCCTTCATAACTTTTTCCATCCTGATCTGTGCTCCAGAAGGCTGTCCATTATATTGCACCAATGGACACTCTTGCCCTCTGTCTCAAATTGGTTTGATTAAGAAAAAATACCAGCAGTAGATGTAAGAGAGTCAGAGCAGAATTAGGCTGAGATGGTTGCCTTTCTCTACTAAAGAAAAAAGCTTCCAATGAGCAGCTTTTTCTTAGAGCTTTAACATTCTCTAAAGCTCCAGTTAATACTTCTTCTCTTGGCCTTTCAGATCAAGAGACATGGAATTTCCATCATATGAGCTGCCCCACAATTTGTGAATAATCCCTTCATAAAAGAACTCAGTTATCTCAGTCTGAGCTGGGACTCTGACAGAGACACTGAGATTCACCCATCATAGTAAGTGACCCTGACAAAGTAAGAGCAAATCTTCCACTCCTTCAAAGCTTTTGTTCATGGGTTCTGGTGCTCCTACTTTGTTTAGAAAAACCTGACACAATTGAATTCAAAGCACATCTAACTTCTGCAAGACTTTTCGAGTGATCGTTCTCTTGACTGCCCCCTTCACTTCATTGTTCCTTAGGCTGTAGATGATGGGGTTTAACATAGGTGTGATGACAGTGTAGGACAATGACACTAGCTTCTTGATCTCAGGAGACTGGTTGGATTTGGGCCGTAGGTAGGTCAAGCTGGCTGTTCCATAGAAAAGGGATACCACAATGAGGTGAGATGAACAAGTGGAGAATGCCTTCTGGCGACCGGTAGCAGAGGGCATCATCAGGATGGTTTTAATAATGCGAGTGTAGGAAACCAAAATGAGGGAAAAGGGAAACATAATAAATAGTAGTGTGGAGGCAAGTGCTTGCATTTCATACACGGTTGTATCCTCGGTGACTAGTTTCAACACCGGAGGACCATCACAAAAGAAGTGGTCTATGGTTCTTGGTCCACAGAAAGGATGGGCCATCAACCAAGCTGTCTGTAGCATAGACACAGGAACACCAGACATCCAAGAACCTACAGCCATCCACAAACATAGGGACCTATTCATTATGACTGTATAGCGGAGAGGATTACAGATGGCCACAAAGCGATCATAAGCCATCATAGAAAGGAGGAAACATTCGGAGCTGCCAAAGAAGAAAAAGAAGTACATCTGGGTACCACAGCCTACAAAAGAGATGCTTTTCCTTGGGGATACTAGACCTACCAACATCTTTGGCACTATGACCAAGGTGAAACAGACTTCAAGAAGTGACAAGTTCCTGAGAAAGAAGTACATGGGTGTTTGAAGAGCAGGATCCATACTGGTAACTGTGACAATAAGGAAGTTACCCAACAAAGTGACTGTATAGATGACCAGGAACAAAACAAAGAGGGAAACTTGCATCTCAGGGTTGTTTGTAAAACCACGAAGAATAAATTCAGTCACTTGGGTGTGATTTTCACAGATCATGTCTTAGACCAGTTTCTCTCTAATAATCAAAGTATATGTGTCAAAGGATCAAAGAATATTCTTTAAATGTATATATAACATCAAAAATAATAATAAAATCCATAAATGTATCTTTGTTCTCAGTTGTCTTACCATTCTATCTCTCTGAAACAGAATATCTACAATAAGACTAAATCAGAGTGAAGAAATAATTTGCATGAATACCACTAATTGCTTGTCACCTAGGTGCAGTTTGTCTCTCACCAGTGATGACAGTCTCCAGCTCATGTTCTTCATCAGAGGCATGTTATTTTTCAGGATGAAGTAGAAAGAGTTTAGGCAGCTAATAACTAAAATAGAATCACTTAATAATTTTTAAAAATAATTCCAAGAGGTATCCAAGAGGCAAAAAGATAAAAATTGGGCTAGTTTGACTTTTTTAATCTTAGCTTACAAATGATATATTTCTACCAAATGGAGTGCATTTTATACAATACACTACTCCATCCAGTATACATACATATATATACATCTATACATATATACACATATAAATTATATACACATGTAGGTGCACATATATGTATATATGAGGGAACCTTAGTAAATAAACATAGGTAAACAAATAAACATAACAGGGACTTATGATTTTAGTACTTTGTGCAGTCCTCAGGGGACTGCTAATTTATCTGATTTTTCGTGGTGCCTCTTGAACCATAATGTCACATCACTGGACCCTAGTTCTTACTATGCACACAGGAATAGTCATATCATTTGAATTGGACTTTAAAAAAATAGCAAAGTTCTGAACAAACATAACCTGCAATCCAGAAGTCCTCCTTCCAGCACTCATCTCAATTTCAATCCATCAAAATAGTTCTGCTTCCCACTGTGTGGTGACTTTGTTAAATTAACATATGTTAAATGGAGCTCAGGGGTGTAGGATGGTGAGCCCTGATTCAACAAAAGATAACAAAGGAAAGTTAAATGAAGTTTATTACTCTCAGATTCTGGAGGAGGAGCTATAGGAGGAAGTCAAGGCAAGAGTGCAGGCATAAATAAAGGCTGAATATGGGGTATATGCCTTTATTATGGTCCAAAGGTATAGTACTTTGAAGCTCCTTGGCTGAGGTCAGATTAGTTAATTCAAACCAAAAAATGCAGGATATTGGTATGCTTCCCTTGAGTTTTTTTTTCTAACGGGGCACAAGGAAAAGGCCTTCCCTGGGAGACAGGGGTGACTGTTTATAACAAGGACATTTGGGTTAACATGTCAGAAAGTTACATTTACTTATGACTCTTGGGCTGTTATCTAGGGTATGTGTTCAGGGGAGGGGTTAATATCAGTTTAAGGTCCCTGCAAATCAGGGACCAATAATGAGTCAGTAGTATTATGAATTAATTTACCTAAATTCTCAACAGACTGTCAAGTCTTCTCCAAAACTGCATGGACAAAGTAGGAGCTAGTCCCTTACTATTTCGTATCCACTAAAAGTCCACTCATGGAATTACTAATTCAACTAGTATTATCTCAAACACAATATCTTCTTTAGAGTAGAACATTTTGATTGAAAGTAGAATTATATAAATATTTTCTATACAGATCTTACTCAACAACAGTATATCAAATGTTAGGGATCACAAAAATATATGTTAGAAAACACCTATTTATAAAGCTACACTGGAGCTGAGCTGAACAATGTTTCCATTTTTTCAAATATTGGGGCTGTGTAAGTATTAAGTATTAGATCAATTATTTTGATCTAATATTGATATTAGGTCAAATTGATAAGCAATTGATCTAAGTATTAGATCAATTATTTTATAAAACATTTTTCCAATTTAATTTAAAAATTTTACTTTTATAGTCAAATCATGTTTAACACAGATTTCTCTGAAAGTAAGGAGTCGAAAATGCACAGACTATTTGAAGAATTCTGTTTTAATTCTACTCCAATGATATATGTACTTTGGTAATATCTCACCTACTTCGCTTACCACAAGTTCTCAAGCCAATATCCTCTACAACATAAGGAAAGGAACTGGTCATCCCAGGCTGCGCATACTGATGGTACTCCAGAATAATAGGTTAAGAGACACGACAGTAACTGTGACCACTACCTTTCACCACTATTGCAAATTCTGCTTCAATATCATTCACATCAACAGTAACAATAACAACAACATTATTTCTGGTATATTTAGCAAAACTTATAAATAGCTTCAGAGGCTTCCCAAGTGGCTCACTGGTAAAGAATCCACCTGCCAAAGCTGGAGATGCAAGTTCGATCCCTGGGTCAGGAAGATCACCTGGAGAAGGAAATGACAACCCACTCCAGTAATCTTGCCTGGGAAATCCCATGGACACCGGAGCCAGGTGGGCTACAGTCCATGGGGTCGCAAAGAGTCGGACAGGACTGAGAAACTATAGAGCAGCAGCAGCATAAATAGTTTCAGATGCATAGTCACGTTCACCAGCATTTTGTAACAATTCTAAATTCACCGTAACTCTAAATATACTCCATCATTTGTCTGAGGAAAAAAATTGTGAGAATTGAATAAGGTATCAAGATTTTATAATAGTCTGACAATTTTTAGTGTATCTCTAAAATATCTCAACCACTACTGCCTCTCAGATTTCTAATACTGAAGTGGGAGAAAACAATAACAGGTTTAATATCTAGTCCTGGAGTGACCAAGGTCTATAATGTAACATCCATGGTCTCCACTGTGAAATAGGAATAAGGCAAGCCAAGAAGATTATCAGTTTCTTTATTTGATAATCAATGATATACATATTCTACCTTGTGTAGGCATATTTAAATTCAATAAAGTTTTGGAGAACTAGAGATTTTTGCTGTAACAAAACATACCTCCAAATATCCCTTCCCTCTTTCTATGTCTTAAAAAAAAAATACTGTTTACATTGCATATATCTTCTAAAAATCAAAAGATTCATCAGCAGTGATGTTGAAGTAACTACCACAAATTTATAGTGATGCCTTTTTTAAAAACTTGTAAACTGTAGTTGAGTTAGCAGGATTGCTACATAGCTCTAGAAAATGTATTATTTTATTTATTGCATGGAATTCTAAAAATTTAATGACATTTACTTAAGTCCACTAATTTTTGGACTATGTTTTGAGGCCAAAGAGTTTTTCACTTGATATTAAGCAGGCCACCTTCAAAATTTTCTGGAAAATATGCCAGCTTTCTCATAAATATGTTTTCTCATAAAAATCATTACAAATCATTCAGCTTCTCTAACTGGAACAGCACTTCAAAGAACCCAAAATATAAATTAGTAAAAATTGGAGAGCAAATAACCCTCATACCTGAATTGAAAATACACTGTATGGCTATAATACACAGCATTTCTTAAATAGACAACCGTTGTTTTCTTAATATTCTCTTCCTCAGCATTCTGTAGTTTCTAGACAGAAAAAACACTCTATTGTTTTTTGTTTTACTTAACAAAGCATCGCGCTATTCCCTTTTTCATGTATAAATAAGCTTATAGGTTTATTTTTCTTAAGATGATTTTGTTGTAGATAGATGCACAGATAAAAGTAGTTTTTTAGGGGGAAATTGAAGAACAAAATAAATCATACTGAGATAATATGGATATATCTTACCAAATAAAACTCCATATTTCTTAATTAGAAGTTTAATAGTTTTTTAAAGATAAGTAATATCTTGTAAGAATTGTAAACTGATCTTGAAATCTGTCACATCTCAAATTTTTAGAATTAAGCAAATAACTTTGACAGGTTAACCTACTTTGCATTGGCACTAAATGGTTGATATACTCTCGTAATAGTATTTAAGTGTGATTGGCCTTGGGGAAAATGATCCTTGGGATATTAGAAGGGACTGCTGCTAATTAAACAACCATTTTACCTCATAGGGGAGAATATCGAATTTTTAAGAAATTGTTTATATTTTAAGTCATAATGGCTGCAACTCAATATGTATTTCTTAATAATAGCTATTTGTGGTGGGTCTGTAGGGCACACTGGTCAATCCCTTGGGATTACAATTATTAATACACTAAGACTATGTGAGGAACATAGATTTTAGCGTTCCCTGTAGAATTTTGTATGGGATAGATTTTGGCCACAAAATGATAGAATATATTTGTACCACATCCTTGAAATTTAAATGATTTAAAATTTTATTTTTAAATATATATTTTTACTAATAATCTTTTTAAGCGATTAAACTGTGCAAATTAAAATGATTACTGGCATGCATTTATTGTTGTTTTATACATCAAATACTTTACATACTGCTTTGTTTAACCATGAGAAAAGTGTAAACAGTTCCAAGATTCATATACTGTTTCATGAAAGCAATATCTTATAATAACTAACATGGTTATTGTCATAAAGTGATAAACATTTCTTTCTTTCTTTTTTTAATCCTTAGAATGTATTCTCCTTGGAATTTCAAAAGCTATTTTAATTTAGTGGGCAGAGACATAACATTATTTGAAGTGTTTTTCAGTGAGCTGTATTTTATTATATTTGTTGTAGAACCAACTCATAATAAATATAAAGTTAAAATAGTCACAAATTAGCACAGCAAAAATGATTCCCAAAAATTTTAACAAAATGTGTGGGAGTAAAAAAAGCCTTGAAAAAGCCCCAGGAGTTTAAATTTTATGCATGAGCAGGAGACATAACAAATAGCTAGACAGGAAAATTTACCACTTCCAATTTTACTTCCTTCTTGAAAAGTAAAAGGGAAGCTTTGTGTATTTGGATTTAATCCTACATAAGGATTAAAATTCTTAATAAATCATTATTTTCCAAAAAAACTAAATAACAATGCTATAATAGCTTAAAATTCTTTTTCTGAAATCTTCAATTGGAAACACCTACCTTTAAAATAAGTAAAATAAAGCTATAACAACATCAAAGGAAAAGTTATAAAACATATTTAATCTATTTTAATTCATACGAAAGATACATTTGTAACATTGGGCAAGAAAAATCAAATAAAAATGGTGCATTACTGACTAATGTTTGTTTTGTACCAGCTTTTGTTTTGTTTTCAAAATTTTTAAACAAAAGTTTTATTAGATATCAACAGGATGACTATGAAAACCCCCTCATACAAAGATGATACAAACTTCAATGAGGTTATTTTTTACTTCTCTGTTCCTAATTAATATCACCTCTCCAAGAAAAAGAAATTCAGATAAAATACAGCTCTTTGTGTAGGTGTTCAAATGGCCACTCTAGAGTAACTCAATTCCTTATTAATAATTCCTAAAATCATTATACAATGCATTCACTGGTTACATATCACTGCCATCTTGTGGGTAGTTCATTTTAATTATTTTAGCTGAAAATTCTTCATGCAGTTATAATTTGGGATTTGCCTGGAAACAAATCAGTGATTCTTTTCCTATAGATTTCTTGGTTTGCCTACTAAGTGGCAGGCACAGTAGGTTTGAAAGGTAAAAACAGACACAGATTTCCATCTCAGAAAGACTATCTTGTTTGTAATTCTCATTTGATGAAATTTGATGAAATTCATGTAACCACTTTTGATACTGTTCATGGGGTTCTCAAGGCAAGAAAGCTAAAGTGGTTTGTCATTCCGTTCTCCAGAAGACCTATCCAGAAAAGATCTTAATGACCCATATAACTACGATGATGTGATCAATCACCTAGCGCCAGACCTTCAGGAGTGCAAAATCAAGTGGGCCTTAGGAAGCACCACTATGTACAAAGCTAGTGAAGGTGATGGAATTCCAGCCAAGCTATTTCAAATCCTAAAAGATGATGCTGTTAAAGTGTCACACTCAATATCTGGAAAACTCAGCAGTGGCCACAGGACTGGAAAGGTCAGTTTTCATTCCAAACCCAAAGAAAGGCAATGCCAAAGAATGTTCAGCTACCACACAACTGCACTCATTTGCTAGCAAAGCAATGCTCAAAATTCTCCAAGCTAGGCTTCAACAGTATGTGAACCAAGAACTTCCAGATGTTCAAGCTGGATTTAGAAAAGGAAGAGGAACCAGAGATCAAACTGCCAACAACCACTGAATCATAGAAAAAGCAAAAGAATTCCAGAAAAACATCTACTTCTGCTTTGACTACGCTAAAGCCTTTGTTTGACTGTGTGGATCACAACAAACTGTGGAAAATTCTTAAAGAGATAGGAATACCAGACCACCTTACCTGCCTCCTGAGAAATCTGTATGCAGGTCAAGAAGCAACAGTTAGAATCAGACATGGAATGGGCTGGTTCCAAATTGGGAAAGGAGTACCTCAAGTCTGTATAGTGTCATGTCACTCTGCTTATTTAACTTATATGCAGAGTACATCATGAGTACATCATGCCAGGCTAGAGGAAGCACAAGCTGGAATCAAGATTGCAGGGAGAAGTATCAATAACCTCAGATATGCAGATGACACCACCCTTATGGCAGAAAGTAAAGAGGAACTAAAGAGTCTCTTGATGAAGGTGAATGAGGAAAGTGGAAAAGAGGGCTTAAAACTCAACATTCAAAAACCTAAGATCATGGGATCCAGTCCATGGGAAAGAAATGGGGAAACAGTGGAAACAGTGACAGACTTTATTTTCTTGGCCTCCAAAATCACTGCAGATGGTGACTGCAGACATGAAATTCAGAGGATTGCTTCTTAGAAGAAAAGCTATGACCAACCTAGACAGCATATTAAAAAGTAGAGACATTACTTTGACAAAAAAAAGTCTGTATAGTCATAGCTATGGTTTTTCCAGTAGTCATGTATGGATGTGAGAGCTGGACCATAAAGAAGGCTGAGCACCAAAGAATTGATTCTTTTGAACCGTGTGTTGGAGAAGACTCTTCAGAGTCCCTTGGACTTCAAGAAGATCAAACTACTCAATCCTAAAGGAAATCAGTCCTGAGTATTTATTCATTGAAAGGACTGATGCTGAAGCTGAAGCTCCGATACTTTGGCCACCTGATGGGAAGAGTGGACTCATTAGAAAAGGCCCTGACGCTGGGAAAGATTGAAGGCAGGAGAAAAAGGGGACGACAGAGGATGAGATGGTTAGATGGCATCACTGACTCAATGGACATGAGTTTGAGCAATCTCCAGGAGATGGTGAAGGACAGGGAAGCCTGGCGTGCTGCAGTTCATGGGGTTGCAAAGAGTTAAACACGAGTGAGCGACTGAACAACAACAACATGTAACCACATACCTCAATGCTTAAAACGGTAATATATATTCATTATCTTACAATTTCTGTGGTTGGTTCTGGAATTCAGGAAGTTTATCTGCAGAGTTTGGCTCAGAGCTGTTAACGAGGTACAATCAAGATATGATATCACTTATTTGGGGAAACTAAAAAAGCCAAATTTATAGAAACAGAAATAATTTCCAGAGGCAGGATGTGGGTGGGAGGAGTGAAGAGATGCTGGTCAAAGGATATAAACTTTCAGTCAAAACATGAGTAAATTCTGAGGATCTAGTATATCATATACTAGATCCAGTGGCTATACAAGCACACCTAATTTTACTGTGCTTTGCAGATACTGGATTTTTTAGAAATTAAAGATTTGGGGCAACTGCGCTTTGCAGAAGTCTATCAGCACCATTTTTTCCAACAGCATTTGCTCAAGTTGTGTCTCTGTCATATTTTGGTTATTTTCACAATATCTCAGACTTTTTCATTGTTATTAAGTTTCTTATGGTGACCTGTTTGGTGATCTCTGAAGTTACTATTGCAATTGTTTGGGGATGCCACAACCACAACTGTGTAAGATGGCAAGCTTAAAAAATGTGCCAGTTACACAGATCAAATGTCGCTTCCCTTCTCTCCACAGGCCTCCCTGTTCTCTAAGAACAACAATATTGAAGCTAGGTAAATTAATAACCCTAAAATTAAGGTTACATTATTCTATTTTCAAAATGTGTGTGCAAGGGAGATGGGGAGCTACTTTGTTTAGTATAATTCCTTCACAACCCCTATTAAGTAGATTTCTAATTCTCCATCTTGAAGACATATCAAATAACAATCATAAATAATCTTGTCTTATCTTTTATTTTCTCTAGATATAAATCACCCTGTCTTTCTCTTCCCTTTCATGGCCAAATATTTCCAACATGTTGTTTCTTTTTTTTTTTTTCATTTCTCAACTTCTATCTATCCATATATAACTTGAATCTGGTTTGCCCTCTTATCATTCTCTCAAAAACTTTTTTCTGAAGTTTCCAATGGCCAATGAGTAGCTGAAAATTAATAGATAACTCAAAGCTATTTTTTTCTCAACTTCTCATAAATATTTGGCACACTTAGTCACTTCTTCCATAAATAATCTTTTTTCGCCTTAGGAAATACAGTTTCCCATGATCTACTCTTTCATCCCAAGTCTTTTGCTTTCAAGACCACTCACAAACTCATTTTCTAAGGGGTTAGAGAAGGATACAAGAAATCATTGTCCATATTTCATTTGTATTGCTGGTAGGGCTCATTCTCATATGGACATTATATCACCAAATGTGACCTTTTACCAAATTATTCAGGTCAAAATCAGATGTAAAGCAGCATTAAGAAAGAATTTTGAATGGACCTAGAGGATTGTCATACTGAATGAAGTAAATCAGACCAAGAAGCAGAAACATCATATGACATCCCTTATACGCAGAATCTAAGAAGATGTGCTACAAACAAACTTGTTCATAAAGCAGAAACAGACTCGGACTTAGAGAATGAACTCATAGTTGTCAATGAGAAGGATAGGTGAAGGGATAGTTAGGGAGTTGGGGATGGACAGGTACACACTGCTACATTTAAAATGGATAACCAATAAGGACCTACTGTATAGCACAGCGAACTGTGCTCAATGTTATGTGGCAGCCTGGATGGGAGGGGACATAGAAGGAGAATGGATACACGTATATGTAGATCTGAGTCCCTTTCTTTTCTACCTGAAATTGTCACAACACTGCTAACTGGCTATACTACAATACAAAATAAAAAGTTTAATTTAAAAAAGGGGACTTTTGACTTTCAAATATCCTACATCCAAACATATACAGTTGAATATCGAACAATATGGGAGAGAATGAGCATTGCCTCCTCTCTGCCAGCAGTCAAAAATCCTTGTATACCTTACAGTCTTCCCTCTGTGTCTGCTGCAGCATTCGCATCCATGGATTCAACCAATCAAGGATCATGCAGTAACTATTTATTGAAAAAATTATCATACAAGTGGAGAATCTGTGTTATACTTCCCATGCAGTTACATCTGTGTTGTTCAACAGTCAACTGTACTCTTCTTCCATTTTAACACTATGCCCTGGCTTCAGAGCTAGACTGAGAAATAGTCAACACAGAGAACAGATTGAGATTAAATTTTTAAATGTAGCATCAACTTTTTACTTTGTTTTATTAATATTTTACTATAAAGACACATCAAAGAGGTTGTTTTCTTATCTTGACTACTGTTGAATAATGTTGCAACGAACTTGGGAGTGCAGATATTTCTCTGAAACAATCACTTTTTTCCCTTTGGGTATATACCCACTAGTGAGATTGCTGGATCATCTGGTAGCTCTATTTTTAATATTTTAAGGACCCTACATATACTATTTTCCATAGTGACTATGTTAGGTTACTTTTCTATCAACAGCACACAAGGGTTCCCTTTTCTTGCCAGCACTTATTATCTTCTGTCTTCTTAATAATCACAGTCCTAGCAGATGTGAAATGATATCTCAAAGTCATTCTGACTTGTATTTCCCTTATGATTAGGCATGTTGAGCACCTTTTAATATATATGTTGGTACCTTATGTCTTCTCTGGAGAAATGTATATTCAGGTTGTTTGCAAACTTTTTAATTGTGTTATTTGTTTTTTACTTTTTCAGTTGCATGTATTTTTATATATTTTAGATATGGACCTTTATTGAATATTTGGTTTGCAAGATTTTCTCTCAATCTATGGTTGCTTTATATTATTCTAAATATCATTGCCAAGACCAACGTTAAAGAGGAATATTATTCAGGCACAAAAAAATGAAGAGAATCCTGGCACAATATGGATATCCTTGAGGGATATTTTCCTAAGAAAATTAACTCAGACCCAGAAAAATAAAGATATGATTTCACTTACACAAAATTATTAAATTTTAGCCTCCCCCACCAAGACCATGTATTTATTGTACTGCAAACTTAATCATACACAATGAATAAATGAAATGCTATCTGTGGGTTTATTGAGCCTACTTTGTGTCCTGCATTTGTTCTTTCAACATCATGATGATTTGAGCATCTGTGTATCTAAAAAGCCTTAAGAAAAGTAATACAGAAAAACCCATACAATTCAATAAGTGTTTAAAGGGCAAGGTGCAAATCCACTAGAAACATTTGGTTTTACCCACTGAAATTTAAATGATGTAACTAACAGCAATAGATTAACTCTGGGAAATATATTTAAATAATGAAAACCAAATTAACATTAAATGTTCATCATTGTTCTTTTGAACAAAGTTCTCTTGAGACAAATATAATGAAACTGTGCACTGGATGTAATCGCTACAGTCTCTAGTTAGAGTAGAAATACTGCCTAGCCTATCACCATGTTATAATGTGGAACTGTCAGAAGCCTAGAAGGACAACAAAGAAGAGAAAATTTGCCTTGTGGTTCTTGGTATGTTCTCTCATTCAAATTTCCTATAAAATTACATTGAGGTTACAGAAAGGACATTCTGTTAGTTTTGGTTTCCATGGATTTTAGCTGTCCAATTATGGTCCTATTATATTCAAATCAAAATAAATAAAAGTATGTATTAATAAGAGTATAGCTAGGTGGCTGTAAGTATACTCCCTCTGAAATGCTTACTTGTGGATTTAATGCAAAATGTGGAATTCAGAAGAACAGAATATAGCATCTTACATTGTACTCCTCCCTACAATTAGCTTTTATATGACTCCTTTAATTTAGAAAGCTCTACTCATCTAACAGCCTGTGTATATGATTAGAATAACAACAAGGTAAAAACGAAACATCATATGATGTAATTTAAGGCCATGTTTTCTCTAAATTTCTGTGAAAATCCAGAACTCAAAATCAGGAAGAAATGCTGCATTCATTTTACTGGGTAATCATTTCAAAACTTTCAGCAAAAGGTTCTCATGTCAGATCACTGACCCTAGAAAGTTCCATAGAGACCTATGCTAGGTGGATGGATTCCTTTAGGTATCACTTCTACCCTCTCTGCTCTCTCCACAGATGTCTAGCTCTGAGCCTATAATGAGTGGAAACCAGTCCCTGTGCATCCACTTCACATTTGTGGGATTTTCTTCTCTAGCACAGTTACAACCTGTGCTCTTCGTTGTGTTCTTAACCATTTACATGTTTACTGTGGGAGGAAACCTTCTCATCATTGGCTTGATCTGGGGCACCCCTTCCTTGCACACTCCCATGTATTTCTTCCTGGTTAACCTCATCTTTCTGGAGAAGTGCTATGTCACCAGTGTGGTGCCTCAGATGCTGGTGCACTTGCTTGTGGAGAGCAAGACCATAAACGTGGGGCGCTGTGCAGCTCAGATGTATGTATTTAGCATCTTGGGACTGCCAGAATGCTGCCTGCTAGCAGCCATGGGCTTCCCTTGTAGCTCAGTCGGTAAAGAGTCTGCCTCCAATGCAGGAGACCCAGGTTCGATTCCTGGGTCGGGAAGATACCTTGCAGAAGGAAATGGCAACCCACTCCAGTATTCTTACCTAGAGAATCCCATGGACAGAGGAGCCTGGAAGGCTACAGTCTATGGGGTCGCAAGAGTTGGACACAGCTGAGTGACTAAGCATACAAGCACACAGCAGCCATGGCTTATGACCGCTTTGTAGCTATTTGCCATCCTCTGCTTTACTCTCTCCTGATGGACCCTCGTGTGTGTTTGAAACTGGCAGAACCATCTTGGACCACCAGAATGGTGGTGGAGTCAGTCCAGATCACATGGATCTTCACCCTGCCCTTCTGTGGAACAGGAAGTATCCAGCACTTTTTTTGTGACATCATGCCTGTACTAAAACTGTCTCGTGTTGATATCTCCCACAGTGTGATTGTGATGTCTGCTCTCTCTGTGCTTTTTATTCTTAGCCCATCTCCTCATTCTGTGCTCCTATGTGCGCATTATGGTGACAATCTTGAGAATCCCTTCAGCCACTGGCAGAAGCAAAGCTTTCTCCACTTGCTCTTCTCATATCCTGGTTGTTTCTCTCTTTTACGGCACTGTCTTGTTCACTTAGCTTCTACCAAAGGCTGCACACACTCCAGAAACAGACACGGCAACTGCACTCATGTACACAGTGGTTCGCCTCCTCTGAATCCAATTATCTACACCTTGAGGAACAGGGAAGTGAAGGAAGTCTTTCAAAGCCTAACACTAAGGAATACTGTTAGACAAGTGGCATAAAGTACTTACAGGATCCCAACCAAGAAATACATGGACCTCTTCTGTGTTTTTATATATGTTCAAGCAAAAGAGAAGTATGGGGCTTCCCTAGTGACTCTGTGGTGAAGAGTTTGCTTGCCAACAAAGGAGACACAGGTTCGATCTCTGTTTCAGGAAGATCCCACTTTCTGCAGAGCAACTAAGCCTGACACCACAACTATTGTTGTGGAGCCACAACTACTGAGCCCACACGCCACAAATTCTGAAGCCCACATGCCCTGGAGCCCGTGGTCTGCCACAAGAGAAGTCACTGCAATGAGAAACCCGCACACAACTGGAGATTAAGCCCGGCTGCCACAACTAGAGAATTGCCCATGCAGCAACAAGGACTCAGCACAGCCAAAATTAAATAAATAAAAAATTAAAAAGAGAAATGGGCAGTAGGATCATTAAAGTATATATCCTGTGTTCAATCAACAATATTCAATCAACAAAATTACTGTTTATCTCCTGGGCACTACTCGATTTTTCCCGACTACCATGGTAATAGGATTAAGGTTAGTGTGTTTCACACTTTTTGATGAAAGAAAATATTTCTCCAGTGGAAAGTGCTAAAAAATAAAAATGAAAAAATTAATATATTTTAGTGCTAAACATAGGATGCTGTCATTCAAGAGCTTAAGTGGAGTACCCTCCCATACTTACTCACCTCTGATACACCCTAATAATGATGTATTAAATAATCATCCAAGAGATGGTGAAGGAAAGGGAAGCCTGGCATGTTGCAGTCCATGGGGTCACAAAGAGTCGGACCAGACAAAACAACAACAATAAATACTGACGAGTGATGTTCCCGGTAGCTCAACTCTAAATCCAGTGAAGGATTCTGATTTTTTATCCAAAACTGGCTTGTTTCTATGGTATTATCCACTACTCTTTTGGGTTTTCATACAAATGAAGGTTTAGAGAAACATATATTACATATTACCTAGGGCAGTTATGAAAAATGATGCTGTTATTCAAATTTTTTCCTATCTGTTTTTAAATTATGGTTTTATTTGTCCCCAATTTTCCTGCTTTCCTCTGTATTGAATGTACAGTATATTGCTTTGATCAAATTCCCATTCTATTCCCATAAATAATCAGGTCCTAATTTCAGGACACTGATGGTCTGAATTTAGAATGTATATCAGTAGTATTACAACTGAAAGGAATATACCTAGACATTTTAAACACAGAGATTAAACATCACTGCCCAAGTGGAAGCTGAGCAAATATATTGGTATTCTGTGCCTGAAAAACATGAATGTATGTTTTCTGCTGTTCAGAAGTGAGAGTGATTATACATGGGACACTGTGATAACCATAGATAAGAAGACATTCGCTAAAGCAGACTGACCGAAGGGGCATAGGCACCACCTGTTCAATAGCAGAAACTCTCCCAGCCAAAGCTGACCCTTTGTTGTCCTCTGCGCAGATAAAAAATGTTTCAATGTGTGTGGATGCATGTGGACCCGCACGTGCGCTCACATACACAAACACAGACCAATCCAACAGCTGTCGTTCATCACACAGGATGTGATCTCTTCTATTATTCTGTCTGTGTTTTAAAACACTCAGCAAAACCACTTAGAGAAGACTTGCTGTTACTATTTATTACCTAACTATTCAAAAACCCATGCTTATGCCTGACGTAGTTTCTGGATATTCTGAATCACCAGTTCTCCTGGATTCCAGAATAAGGCTGAATTCCCAGAAAAGAAGATGAAAGAAATCTCTTTCCCAAACTTGTGTGCCATCTTAATGCTTGAGCTTCAAAGCAGCTCCTCCCATAGTTCAAATTTTAAAAGACTAATTTCCACACGTATCAGAAGAGATATATCAGTACTGAAGGTTGGTTTGGAAGAATGTTAGAGGCTCAAAAACAGCATCTCAGACAATGCCCTATTGTGTAATACACAGAAGGAAAAGATGTGTTCAGAACTTTAGTTTAAGTAATAGAAAGTTGTGGATACTAATGAGATGCTACCCAGTATATGCCTGCTTCTTGGAGACGTGCCCAGCACCACTCCCTTGTGTTAAGACTATGTGATGTCACTTCCAAGGCCCAAACTGATTTTAAGCACCAGAAATCTTCATGAATCAGTATCTCCACAGACCATCAAAATGATAAAACCTGGTATCACATTTTATCTCCACGGACAATCAAAATGATAACACCTAATATCACATTTATCACTGTATGCTTTTTAAGGTATAAAAGCACTTTTTAAATCATGTGATAAAGTTGATACCATATTCATTGCAACTATCTGTTTTAAACATGTGACATGCATGGAGTGGAGCTTGCTTTGCTTGTTTATCCATTTCAGAATAGACCAAAGCTGAAGGAAGGAGGCTCTTTAAATTCTAAAGAAGACAGCAAATGAGCCAATAATAGTTGGGTTACTAAAAAGTTAGGAGGACTTGCCTGGGGGCTCAGATGGTAAAGAATCTGCCTGCAATGCACGAGACCCAGATTCAATCGCTCAGAGGGGAAGATCCCTTGGAGAAGGGATAGCAACCCATTCAAGGATTCTTGCCTGGAGAATTCCATGGACAGAGGAGCCTGGCAAGCTACAGTTCATGGGGTCACAGAGTCAGACACGACTGAGTAACTAACACACACACACACACACAATTTGGAACTTTCCCCAGCCACAACCATGTACCTACCTGTAAGTATGGCAGAGAGAGGAGGATGCAAGGCCAGTAGAAACATTGCACTGGCATCCCTGATAGCTCAGTTGGTAAAGAATCCGCCTGCAATGCAGTAGACCCTGGTTCAATTCCTGGGTCAGGAAGATCCCCTGGAGAAGGGAAAGGCTATCCACTCTAGTATTCTGGCATGGAGAATTCCGTGGACTGTATAGTCCATGGGTTTACAAAGAGTCGGCCATGACGGAGTAATTTTCACTTTCACACTTTTCACTATAAAACTGTGGGCTCCGAAGTAGATTTTCCTTCTATATCTCACACAATATGGGAAAGGAGGGCTATTAGCAAATCAAATTATAATGAGGGTGTTGAGGGTACTTCAAAGAGAATTACTGCAAAACTTTGAATGTCTCTTAAAGTAAATACTATCCATTGGTCTACAGAGTCTACTTTGTGCTAGTTCTATTGATATCAAAAAAGACATGAGCAGTCACTGTGCATCTGAGAAACTTAAAGAAAATTAATATGGAAAATAGCCATATAATTCAATAATTGTTTGAAGTGCAAGGTGTAAATTCATTAGAAATATTGGGTTTTTCCCATTGAAATTTAAGTGATTTAACCAACAGCAATAGATCGTCTCTGGGACATGTATTCAAATAATGAAAACCAAATTTACATTGAATGTTTGTCATTGTTTTTGAACAAATTCCTCTTGAGACAAATTAAACTGTGAGGTGGATCCAATCCCTATGGTCTCTAGTCAGAGTAGAAATACTGCCTGTTCTATAACCATGTTATAATTGGGAATTATCAAGAGTCTAGAAGACTGACAAGGAAAGGGAAGTTTTTCTTGTGGTTCTTCCCACTCAAATTTCTTGCACAATTACATTAAGAATATAGAAAGGACATTCTGGTAGTTTTGACTTCCATGGATTTTAGCTACCAAGTTATGATTTTATAATATTGAGATCAAATGACTAAAATATGTAAGAAAATGAATCATTAGCTGCCTAGAAATATTCACCCTTTCAAACACTTATGTGTAAATTAAAGGGAAAATCATGGAATTCAGAAGACCAGAACACAGCACCTTTACAAGTTACTCTCTCCACTTATCTTTTATGTGACTCATTTACACTTAGATGGTAAAGATTTTGCCTGTAATGCTGGAGACTTGGGTACAATCTCTGGTTGGGGAAGATCCCTTAAGAACAGAAAGGCAACCCACTCCAGCCTTCTTGCCTGGAGATTTCCATGAACAGAGGAATTTGGTGGTCTACAGTCCATTGGGTCACAAAGAGTCCAAAACAACCAAAGTGGCTGCCACTTTTACACTTAGAAGACTTTCATATATATTACACACCTAACAGTCTATGTATATGATTAGGATAACAACAAGGAAAAAACAAACCATGAGAGGATGTAATTTAAAGCCATTGTTTTCTCTAAACTTCTATGAAAATCCAGAACTCAAAGTCAGGAAGAAATACTAGATCCATTATGTTGGATGCATGCATGCCTGCTAAGTCGCTTCAGTATTTCTAACTCTCTGCAATCATATGGACTGTAGCCCACTAAGTTTCTCTGTCCATGGATTTCTCCAACCAAAAATACTGGAGTGACTGCCATCTCCTCCTCCAGGGGTTTTTCCTAATCATTTCAAAACTTTAGCAAAAGGAATACAAGTGTGTAGGTCTCATGTCAGATCACTGACCCTAGAAAGTTCAACAGAGACCTATGCTAGGTGACTGGATGCCTTTAGGTGTTACTTCTGCCCCCTCTGCTCTCTCCGCAGATGTCTAGCTCTGAGCCTATAATGAGTGGAAACCAGTCCCTCTGCACCCACTTCACATTTGTAGCATTTTCCTCTCTAGCAGAGTTGCAACCTATGCTCTTCATTGTGTTCTTAACCATATACTTGTTTACCATGGGAGGAAACCTTCTCATCATTGGCTTGATCTGGGGCACCCCTTCCTTGCACACTCCCATGTATTTCTTCCTGGTTAACCTCTCCTTTCTGGAGATGTGCTATATAACTAGCGTGGTGCCTCAGATGCTCGTGCACTTGCTTGTGGAGACCAAGACCATAAGCGTGGGGCGCTGTGCAGCTCAGATGTATGTATTTAGCATCTTGGGACTGACAGAATGCTGCCTGCTAGCAGCCATGGCTTATGACCGCTTTGTAGCTATTTGCCATCCTCTGCATTGGTCTCTCCTGATGGACCCTCGTGTGTGTTTGAAATTGGCTGCAGCATCTTGGACCACTGGGGTTGTGGTGGAATCAGCTCAGACCACATGGATCTTCACTCTGCCCTTCTGTGGAACAAGAAGGATCCAGCACTTTTTTTGTGACATCATGCCTGTAGTGAAACTAGCTTGTGTTGATACCTCCCACAATGAGATTGTGATGTGTGCTCTCTCTGTACTCTTTATCATGACCCCCTGTCTCCTCATTCTGTGCTCCTATGTGCGCATTCTGGTGGCCATCCTGAGAATCCCTTCAGCCACTGGCAGAAGCAAAGCTTTCTCCACTTGCTCTTCTCATATCCTGGTTGTTTCTCTCTTCTATGGTACTGCCTTGTTCACTTACCTCCAACTGAAGGCTGCACACACTCCAGAAACAGACAAGGCAACTGCACTCATGTACACAGTGGTCACACCTGCTCTGAATCCAGTTATCTACACCTTGAGGAACAAGGAAGTGAAGGAAGCCTTTCAAAGAATAACACTAAGGAGCACTCACAGACAAATGACCTAAACCTGTTTATTACCAAACTATTTAGAAACCCATGTATCTGCCAGAAGTATTTTCTGGATTTTTTCCTCCTCCAATTTTCCTGGATTCCAGAATAAGGGTGATATCCTGGAAGAGAGATGAAAGAAATCTCTTTACTAAACTTGTGTGACATTTTATTCCGGAGCTTCACAGCAGCTCCTCCATATGTAAAAGTTTAAAAGAGCCTTTTCTTCATGTATCATGAGATAAATATCAGTAGTGACTTTTGGTTTATTAGAATGAGGAGAGGCTCCAAAACAGAAACATCAGAAATGCCTTTTGTATAATGTATGGAAGGAAAAAGGTGTGAACAGATCTTGAGTTTAAGGAATAGAAAGTTGTGGACACCAATGAGATGCTTTCCCATGCATGACTGCTGCTAGGAGACATGCCCCACCCAGCTCTCTCATGTTCAGACTACTTGACATCTCTTCCAAGGCTCAACCTGTTTCTTGTTAAGTACCAGAAATCTTCAGTAGTTAGTACCTCCACGTACCTCCAAAATGACCAAAACCTGGTCTCACATTTATTACTCTATGCTTTTCAGATATTAAAGCATTTTTAAATCATGTAATAAACTCAATATTATATTTGCTGCATCTACGGTTTTAAATATGTGGCAGGAGTGCAGTGGAGCTTGGTTTACTCATTAAGCCATTTCAGAAGTGGCCAAAGCTGAAGTAAAGAGGTATTTAAATTCTAAATAAGACAGCAAATGATTCAAAAATAATTGCATTTATTAAAAACATAGACAATCACCCCAGGCACCTCCATGTATCCACCTGTATGTGTGGCAGACTAAGGAGGGTGAAGCAAGTTGGAAATGTTGCACTTACAAAACTGTGGGTTCTCAAGGAGATTTTCCTTCTATCTCTCACAGTAGATGGGAAGGGAGAGCTGCAAGCATATGAAATCATATTCAGGGCGGGAGGATGTTAAGAGTGCCTCAAAGAGAATTACTGTAGAAATTGGAAGGCCTATTAAAAGGAGAAACTGGACAAAAGTCTCTACTCCAAAGTTTGCTGAGATGTAGCATCTGGGGCAGCTGAACTACTTCCATCTGAGAGGAGCTTCAGATGACTAAATGTTAAAGACAGACTTTGGTTGTATCCCCTGGAGCTTGGGTAGGGGGGTGTGGATATGGGAACATAAATGTGAAGGCTGCTTCACATACAATTACTGCTATCCTTTGTATTGAGGTGCAATGTAAGAATCTCTAAAAAGCAGAGTTAGAAATGAATAGAGTAAAGAATACTTGAAAAAATAACCAACTTAGGTATAAATTTATAAAATATGTTAATATCTATATAAGGAAAACTACAAAACTTCGATGGAAGATATTGAAAAACCAGAAAAATGGAAACCTAATAGCTTTGTACATCAAAAACTGAACCACGTTGTACATTACATCCTATAACTGCCTGGGCCTCACCCAGTAAGGAAATTTGCCCTTTTTCTCTCTCTCATTCCTAACTTACCAATTCACCAGACCACACAGGGTCTAGAAGCTGTTATGTATTGGCTAAGTTCTGAATTTAAAATATGATAAACTTTTTCAAATGCAAATTCAGTATATTTCAATAATTTAAAAAATCTGCAAGTTATAGAAACTGACAGAGCTAGTTCAGGGAAACAAAAGGGAGAATCAAAAGAGCAAAATTAAACAGTTATTGGAAAAAGTAAAGCCATTTCATAGTTGTGTTTCTAAAGAATTGAGCATTCTGCTACAAATATTTGATTTTTTTACATGAAAGCCAGTGACACACATAGCATTTATGTTATACCCTGGCTTATGTAGAAATCTGAATGGAATCATGTATCATCTCATTATTTTCCAAGTATGAGAATTTAGCAAAAATATGGAGCACCTTATTAATGGCAAACTGGTAATCTCCTTTATAATTAATATATTGATCTATAAATTCATAAAATATGTACACAGAACTTATTCACTTTATGTTCAGAGGTCTTCTTTCACTACTACTTTGAAAATTTCCAGTTATATTAATAAAAAAGCTTCTAATGCATACTAGAAATATTAAAGTCAAATTTTACTTCTTAGAAGATGTTTGCATTCTGAGAGCACACATAAGGAAACATCAGTATTGGAAGAAGCTGCCATTTCAAAGCAATGGAAAAACAACAGAGGAAGAACAAATGTTGGACATATTTGAAATGTGTCTTTTTGGTAAAAGTTTATTAGCAGAAAGTCTCATGTAAAGCTTTTTGAAGACAGTTAACATTTTAAAGCCTATTTTGTCCTGAAAAAATCATATTTAGCCATATCCAGTAAATGATCAATAAGAACACAAAGAACAACTTCTGAAGCTGGCTGACAATATGTAGTCTCCAGTATTATATATGGTCCAATGGCATTTAAAATATGCCTTTGTTTCATCTTAATTTCAATGCGTTAACCATTGACACCCCACAGAACCCATTTGAAATTTGAAATCAAGTTTTTAGTTGATATCTCGCTCAGAAATCCAAGGTATCTCAACTGGACATGCCCAAAGCAAACTTATTAGTGAACCCACCCTGAAAAATATGTCAAAATTTTACATTCTATATCTTAGCACAAACTACTACACCATCCATTCTGTATTGAAGACAGGAGTCTTAGGATTGTCCTTGTAACACAGCTCTCTTTGTCACTATATTCAATCTGTCACAAAATAATGGCAATTACACACAGGAAACTTATGAAAATCCTTCACTTCTTATTTTTCCTGGCATAGTCCATACTGTCATCATTTTGACCTTTAATTGACCTCTCTGGTGGTTCGATGGTAAAGAATCTTCCCACCAAGATGTGGATTCATTCCCTGGGTCGGGAAGATCCCCTGGAAAAGGGCATGTCAACCCACTCCAGTATTCTTGCCTGGGAAATCATGGACAGAGAAGCCTGGAAGGCTAAAGTCCATGGGGTTGCAAAAGAGTCAGACAACATCTTAGCAACTAAACAACAACACATCCACTAGGAAGGACTGACTTTATTCAGTATGTTCCAAACTACAGTCATGGTGATAGTTGCAAATTAAAAATTTCAGCAAACCATAACCATATCTGAGTGAATACAGTAGGCACATAACTTTTAGAGTAGAGACTAACATGAAGAACATAGCCAAAAAAGATCCAGCTCCTTTTTGCTCTCACAGATCTCACCTAGCTCCATGCTCTATCTATTTTAATTTCAATGACTTTCTTTCAGTTTCTTGAATATCATCTCACTATGTAGACAATGCACATGTTGCTTTCTCTCCCTAGAATCTCCTTCTCCAATAACTATGTTGTTGTTGTAACTATTCTCTTCATCTAAATAATCCAAGTTCTTCAAATCTCAAATCAATAACCACTTATTTATGAAATCTTCATCTCCATAACTACATATTTTCTTCCTATTACATATTTTATGACACTGTTTAAGTTTCTTTGGGTCCCAAGTTTTCTTTCCATATTTATGGTGCTTCAGTTGTTTATTTTTATTTCTTTTATTATGAACTCATTTGAGATATTCAAATTTAAATTCCTTCTCCAAACTGCTTGATATTACCCCTACAGACCTAGTTGTTTTCAGATATTTTTATATAGTTAGACAATTAACCATTCTGAAAATGTACTATAGATCTTCACCCTGAGCTACCTCTCCTTAAAAGAGAGTGAATAATACTAATTAGATCAACTATACATTTGGCACCTAATCTATGCCAGGTATTGTCCTGAGTGTTTTACAAAGTATACCTCCCTTATACCTCACAACACTGCGATTGGAGTATTATTATTTCTATTATAAAAATGAAAAAATTGAGGCATAGGGAATTTAAGAAACTTGCCAATGGTAAATAACAGCATCTGTAAACGATAAATTCATTATCTTAAATATTATAATATTATATATTTTAATTTACCTATTTTTTAATTGAAGGATAATTGCTTTACAGAATTTTGTTGTTTTCTGTCAAAACTCAACATGAATCAGCTATAGGTATACCTATGTCTCCTCTCTCCAGATATATTTTTTCTTCAAATTACACACTTCTATTCAGTATCACAACCCAGATAATCACGATGGTGTGATCACTCACCTAGAGCCAGACATCCTGGAATGTGAAGTCAAGTGGGCCTTAGAAAGCATCACTACGAACAAAGCTAGTGGAGGTGATGGAATTCCAGTTGAGCTATTTCAAATCCTGAAAGATGATGCTGTGAAAGTGCTGCACTTGATATGCTAGCAAATCTGGAAAACTCAGCAGTGGAACAGGACTGGAAAAGGTCAGTTTTCATTCCAATCCCAAAGAAAGGCAATGCCAAAGAATGCTCAAACTACCGCACAATTGCACTCATCTCACACGTTAGTAAAGTAATGCTCAAAATTCTCCAAGCCAGGCTTCAACAGCACATGAACCATGAACTTCCAGATGTTCAAGCTGGTTTTACAAAAGGCAGAGGAACCAGAGATCAAATTGTCAACATCCGCTGGATCATCGAAAAAGCAAGAGAGTTCCAGAAAAACATCTATTTCTGCTTTATTGACTATGCCAAAGCCTTTGACTGTGTGGATCACAATAAACTGTGGAAAATTCTGAAAGAGATAGGAATACCAGACCATCTGACCTGTCTCTTGAGAAACCTGTATGCAGGTCAGGAAGCAACAGTTAGAACTGGACATGGAACAACAGGCTGGTTCCAAATAGGAAAAGGAGTACGTCAAGGCTGTATACTGTCACCCTGCTTATTTAACTTATATGCAGAGTACATCAGGAGAAATGCTGGGCTGGAAGAAACACAAGCTAGTTTCAAGATTGCTGGGAGAAATATCAATAACCTCAGATATGCAGATGACACCACCCTTATGGCAGAAAGTGAAGAAGAACTAAAGAGCCTCTTGATGAAAGTGAAAGAGGAGAGCGAAAAAGTTGGCTTAAAGCTCAACATTCAGAAAACTAAGATCATGGCATCTGGTCCCATCACTTCATGGGAAATAGATGGGGAAACAGTGGAAACAGTGTCAGACTTTATTTTTTGGGGCTCCAAAATGGTGATTGCAGCCATGAAATTAAAAGACGCTTACTCCTTGGAAGGAAGGTTATGGCCAACCTAGATAGCATGTTTAAAAGCGGAGACATTGCTCTGCACACAAAGGTCCATCTAGTCAAGGCTATGGTTTTTCCAGTAGTCATGTATGGATGTGAGAGTTGGACGGTGAAGAAAGCTGAGCACCGAAGAATTGATGCTTTGAACTGTGGTGTTGGAGAAGACTCTTGAGAGTCCCTTGGACTGCAAGGAGATCCAACCAGTCCATCCTAAAGGAGATCAGTCCTGGGTGTTCATTGGAAGGACTGATGTTGAAGCTGAAACTCCAATACTTTGGCCACCTCATGCGAAGAGTTGACTCATCGGAAAAGACCCTAATGCTGCGAAGGATTGGAGGCAGGAGGAGAAGGGGATGACAGAGGATGAGATGGCTGGATGGCATCACCGACTCGATGGACATGGGTTTGGGTAGACTCCGGGAGTTGGTGATGGACAGGGAGGCCTGGCGTGCTGCAATTCATGGGGTCGCAAAGAGTTGGACATGACTGAGCGACTGAACGGAACTGAACTGATTCAGTATAACACTTAAACTTAGAGGTGCCTGAATGGTGCAGCAGTTCACTTCCTGCTTGTTGCAGATATGAAGAAAAATTATTTATAGAACATGCTCAAATTTTTTAGTCAATTGTTCATAGGACATTCCCCACGTTATCTTAAGCCAGATGTAGCAATGAGACCTGCAGGTACACTGGCAGAGAGCATAATTTGTTCTCAGAAAAATCTAAATACTTAGGACCTGGTCCCAAATATGAGCTTTTTGTTTATACAGGAAACACAGGATTTAGGAGGTTTACACTCGAAGAATGAACTGGATAGGGTGAAAAAGTTTCTTTAGCATAAAAGGGAGTAAATGAAGAGGCTGAAGAGAAAATCTAGATATGGATTGTTAATTCAGTCATATGGTATCCTCAAATCAACTGAGTCAATTTATATTTATTATTTAAAAAATTTGATAGGAAATTAGACATGTATAAAATAGTCTGCATATTTTC
Organism: Giraffa tippelskirchi; assembly: GCF_054371585.1. Taxonomy (NCBI): domain Eukaryota; kingdom Metazoa; phylum Chordata; class Mammalia; order Artiodactyla; family Giraffidae; genus Giraffa; species Giraffa tippelskirchi. The sequence goes on from NC_137278.1 coordinate 157,401,665, forward strand.
ATGACAGTCCACTGACCATGGGCTTAGTTCAGTTCAGTCACTCAGTCGTGTCCTACTCTTTGCTACCCCTTGGACTGCAGCATGCCAGGCTTCCATGTCCATCACCAACAACCAAAGCTTGCTCAAACTCATGACTATTGAGTCAGTGATGCCACCCACCCATTTCATCCTCTGTCGTCCCCTTCTCCTCCCACCTTCAATCCTTCCCAGCATCAGGGTCTTTTCAAAGGAGTCAGTTCTTCGTATCAGGTGGCCAAGGTATTGGAGTTTCAGCTTCAGCATCAGTCCCTTCAATGAATATTCAGGACTGATTTCCTTTCGGACTGACTGGTTGGGTCTCCTTGCAATTCAGGGGACTCTCAGAAGTCTTCTCCAACACCACACTTCAAAAGTATCAATTCTTCGGCGCTCAGCTTTTTTTATAATACAACTCTCACATCCATACACGGCTACTGGAAAAACCATAGCTTTGACTAGACGGACCTTTGTTGGCAAAGTAATGTCTCTGCTTTTTAATATGCTATCTAGTTTGGTCATAGCTTTTCTTCCAAGGATCAAGCATCTTTTAATTTCATGGCTGCAGTCACTATCTGCAGTGATTTTGGAGCTGAAAAAAATAAAGTCTGTAAAAAAATAAAGAGAGTATTATGATTATGATGTCAATGAGAGGAAAACACTGCCTAGAGATGCATATTCTTGAGTCATGATGACTTATAGGCCAGTGAATCTAGCTTTAGTAATACATATAATTTTCTACTGTAGACAATAATTCCCTCCCCTTCTTTTACCATTTGCTTACATCATTCTGAGATGAGGTATTCCTTACCAGTAACTGAAAAGTGCAATAGCTCAAAAGCCATTGTAACTGAAGTTCTAGAGACATTTCTTGTTGTTGTTCAGTCACCAAGTCATGTCCAACTCTTTGTGACCCCACGGACTGCAGCCCACCAGGCTTCCCTGTCCCTCACCATCTCCTGGAGTTTACCTAAGTTCATGTTCACTGAATCAGTGATGTCATCCAACCATCTCATCCTCTGTTGCCCTCTTCTCCTTCTGCCTTCAATCTTTCCAAGCATCAGCATCTTTTCCAATGAGTCAGCTGTTCACATAGATGGCCAAATTATTAGAGCTTCAGCATCAGTCCTCCCAAAGAGTATTCAGGGATGGCTTCCTTTAAGATTGGTTTGATCTCCTTGCTTTCCAAGTTGCTCTCAAGAGTCTTCTCCAGCACCATTGTTGGAAAGTGTCAATTCTTTGGCGCTCTGCCTCCTTTATTGTCCAGCTCTCACATCAGTAAATGACTACTGGAAAGATGATAGCCTTGGCTATATGGACCTTTGTTGGCAAAGTGACATCTTTACTTTTTAACACACAGTCTAGGTTTGTCATAGCTTTACTGTCAAGAAGTAATTGTCTTCTAATTTCATGGCTACAGTCACCATCCGCAGGGATTTTAGAGACATGGATATCACTACTTTTTAACTCTATCTTTTTACTTCCCTAAGAAAGATTATTTCCATGCATTATTTTCTTCTAGCTTTACATATCTTTAATGGTTTTCCCTATAAATTTCATGAATTAAAATCGATTTTAATAATGCCATTATCTAATCAAATATAACATGCATATATTCTTTAAGAGTAATTCAAGAATAATGTAGATTTATTCAATAAATATCACTCACATAGTATAGGTAAACAATTGAGGCCTCCATTTTGCAAGATTTATGAGACATCTAATTTTATGAGGTTTTTCCATTTACCTCAGAAAGAGAAAGTTGAATAAATTATATCATGCAAAAGTAATCTCTGTGACCAGATCACTTGACTAAAGAGAAACTTCCCAAACACACAGACCAAAGTCTATAATCAGTGTCTAGACCCTTTCTAGACAGAGATACTTGTGTTATCTTTTGGAGTTAATTTTTGAATTTTTAAAAATAATGATTAGGTAAGACTCAAAAACTACTATTTTCTCAGTTTCTATATACAGTTGTCACTAGGGAAAAGCAGATGCCAAGTGTATATTAATAATTATTGATTAAGCTAGCAACATTGACCAATCTGGTAACAAGGATAAAAACCTAGAATAGGATTTTGTATACTTAGAAATTTTTACCAAATTATGTGTTTGCAATATAAACAATACAATCAGTTCAAGCTACTAATTGCCAAAAAATGTCTTGCAAGGAAGGAAATATACCTATACTCACATCCTACCATTTAGTTAAATTAAGAGGTGGTTTACTTCACTGTATAGATTTAGGAAGATTTAGGACTTCCCTGGTGGTCAGATGGTAAAGCGTCTGTCTACAATGTGGGAGACCCGGGTTTCATTCCTGGGTCGGGAAGATCCCCTGGAGAAGGAAGTGGCACCCCACTCCAGTACTATTGCCTGTAAAATCCCATGGGCGGAGGAGCCTGGTAGGCTACAGTCCATGGGGTCGCAAAGAGTGGACACGACTGAGAGACTTCACTTTCACTTTCATGTATTTGGCCATGAAAAGGTGCCTAGCAGTGCCATCTGGTGGACAGAATCTACAATGCTTGTACCTGAATGAAGGTCAAGTCTAAAAATTTTAACTTAAAAAAAAAAATCTGACTCTGTGACATTTTAGTTCTCAGGATAATGTGACATATACAATTTTACTAAAATTATTATATTTAATAAAATTATTGTTAAAAATTTACCCAAAGAAATAGAATCATTCCCTCATTTGCTTCTTCAGTCTATTTTATGTGTATGTCCAAGGAAGAGTGACATACGACTCATTTTATGTTACCTGTCATTTTCAGTAGCATTCATAACTCCCTGGAATCCTTCTCTAAAATAATTTATATGCTTCTAGAGAGAAGAGATGGCTACTGTCATGGCCATTAATGATTTACAAAATATTCAATTCAAGAAGTCCACAGATCTCTCTATTTTTCAAGGAGCAAGCACTGAATAAATAATTTTAAATAAGTATTCTGTTCAATTCTAAATGTTACTACCTGTGAAAGATCCATGTGAAATAATAGAGCAAGAACATAAAGGTGGACAGGATTGCTATATTTGGTCATGACAGACAAGGATTAACTGAAGTCACCAGGGAAACTGAATATTATACAAGAAAACTAGAGTCATTATCATTACACATGTAAAAGGACAAGAGGTTTGGTTTATTCTCAAAGATGAAAACAGTAGCATTTAAAACGATGGGAGGAACTGACAGGAAAGCATCTTTCTGCTTGGTATGAAGAAAACTGTTTTAAGCAGCAGAGCCTTTTAAAAATGAAATAGACTGCCTTCAAAAATATGAAATTTTCAATTGATGAAACTATTCAAGTATATAATTGGTTATTCATCTCCCCACCCTCTTTCTTTAGGTAGAATATGATTTCCAATATTTGCTGCTGCTACTGCTAAATCGCTTCAGTCGTGTCCGACTCTGTGCAACCCCATACACAGCAGCCCACTAGGCTCCCCCGTCCCTGGGATTCTCCAGGCAAGAACACTGGAGTGGGTTGCCATTGCCTTCTCCAGTCCAATATTTGGGGGGATTATTTATATACATGAATTCTATAAGATCAACAACTATAATTAAATGTCATTAATCATTAATAATAATAAATTTCTGTCCCATAATCATCTGATAGCCTATCATTAAAACTGAAATTCTTAACTAAAAATGATAACAAGAATATCTTTCAACTTTAGGGAAAACCTTTAAACTTTAAAATATTACCTCTTTTACTTAAAATGATAAATCTCCTGCCTCTAATTGATATAAGGTCCTGGGAAATGTAAAAGAAACATTTGATTTATAGCTTAACTATCTTATTTAGTGTCTGGAATTAGCCTCAATCAGAAGATACAAAGTGTTTTATTTTTTATTAACAGCTAATATAGTGCCTTGCTTTCCTTTCCAATTATTCTGAAAAATATAAGTAGAAAGACCCTTTGTATTGTTTTATGTAGATTATAGACAGGAATTTACACAATTTCACCCTCTCCTTTCGTATTTACCAATTTTAATCATCACAGTCAGTGAATCCCTCCCCATAATCACCTTCCCAGAGTTATTCTGAACTCTTGGTGGTTGATAGGATGAAAATTCTTTTAAGATGGCTGAGAATAATAGATGTTTTTGAGGAGATTTGGGCAAGGATTATTTTGGTAGCCATTCCTCAGATCCTGTATATACTTGTTATTACACGTTACTTGTGATATGATTTTGATATTTAGTTGATATCAAAACCTAAATCATGAATGATGAAATTAATTCTTTTTTCTCTTGTGTGGCTGTCCTGGTTAAAAGGACTAGCTAGGAATATTGCTACAGCATCATACTACAGTAGTTTCTAATGTAGATCAAGGCAGCTGCTCAATCTAATCAATCAAACAATAATCCTGAGATTTTATGTGTATAAATATATATATACACACACATATATATACACACACACACACAGACATATATATATATATGTTAATATATGTTTTGTTATAGAATATGTTACAGAAAAATCCAAACAAACTTTTTGGCCAACCCTATATATAATCTATTATATAAATATATATATATATATATATATGTACATATATATACACTCTATATATGTGACTTTGAAGGGCATACAAATGAGTATATTAATTCAAGTAAAGATTGTAATATGTTTATTTGGCTGACTAATGGAAATATCTTCATTCATTCTCCAATAATAGCATCTCAAGAGAAATGGTTTAGTTGCATTTAGTATTCAAACCGATTTTTTAAATACATATGTAAATATATATTTAAAGTGCCAAGAAATTGGGTAAAATATTACTTTACATGTGTGTTAGAAGTAAGAGAAATAGTGAATAAATTTGTCCATATATTAAATAAAGTCTTAGAAAAACTTTTTTTACCAATTTATCCTAGATATTTATTCAACCTGATGAATAATATGATGATTTCTACTAGAGGAAAAATAACTGTAAATAAATTCTAAACTAACTTCCAGACATTAAGAAGTATAAAATGAATTTAAACATGAAGTTACAAATCACTCTTTCAAATATATATATATATATTTTTAAATAAGATGTGGTCAAGAGCAGATATAATTCCTCATGGAAGAAGTCAGAAAATAATAGTGTTTGCATATACTAAAATTATTTTTAACATGTTTACTCTTTGGAAACTACTCCAATAATGTTAACATTCACCCAAGAGATTCTTGTGAGCGTGTGTGTGTGTGTGTGTGTGTGTGTGTGTGTGTGTGTGTGTGTGTATGGCAAGTATGAAAACTTAAGTAAACGCTTGTCTCTGACTCTACTATTTTTAAACATGTATGCAATATACCACATAAAACTTTTTCAAGCTTATCTTGCCCTATAATCACCTATTCAGAGGTTTCTTAAAAGTTCTTTCTAATTTTGTTATTTGATTAAATTTACTTTTTAATAGGGCCCGATGAGACTGATTAAAATTGTGAGTTATTTTACATGGGCTTTACATAAGATAATTCATAGCAGGATACAAAAGTTTGTTTCCACTAGTGGGAATCATTCAATCACCCTGGTGCCTCCTATAGCTAATTACGGTAAAACAGATCAATTTGTTAGAGGAAGTTTGAGAAATTAGTTACTCTACACCCTCAACTGTACTTTGAGACCAGTGGAGTCTCATTTCCTTGTTAACCTTCTCAAAGCCCTGATTCCAACTCTCTTAGGTACCTCTCTAACTGCACACTTAACTATGAAAATGCAGTGTTATTTTAGACAGCCATTGGGAATAACACTATTTGGAAACCATCCGAGTAGAACTGGATCCAAATATGCTACCCTGAGGATGACTTCATCTTTAATTAAAAATATTTGTATAAATACTCTCCAAGGACAAAGATGATTAATGGCAACAATAGAAGAGTGCTTTGTGAGTTTTTGATTGGTCTCCAGGGTTTGCTGCATCAAAGACATCGATTTCTTTTAACTTTAACTCCAGAAGGCACAATAGACAATTTAAATTAAAAAGGTAATTAAGAGGAATTCTGTCCTCTTGCACAATTAAGATGATACTCTCCTCAAAACAAAAAGTTAACCAGAAAATGTCCTTACCAATTACACAAATCCTTAGAATTACGTGGAATAAAACATTACTTATCAAGAAATATTTGTTCTTATCTATTCTAGGTTTGGGTAAGGTATTGTGAAAAAATATGGAATTAGGAATAAAGAGAGCTGGATTCTAGTGGTGAATTGGCACCAGCAAGAAATGTGCCCATAGGATAGTCATTCTACATTTGAAATTCTCATTTGAAATTCTCAAGAATTTTATATGCCACAGATTATTTTAAAGGTTAACTTTAAAAATCCATGCAAACGAATGTATCCTCCTTTTCCTGGTCTATTCCCCTGACTGAATCACATGCAACAAATGATCAGATATTTATCATATTTTACAGAAAATAAAGCAAACATCTAAAACAGCAGACTTGTCAGCTTCTTTAAATTACTCAGCCTAGGTTTCATAATTCTACTTGTCATGCACAAGATGTCATAGCTAAATGAGTCTTCAGAAATTCCCATGTTTTGCTTCTTCAACTATCTCTTGGTCCAATTGATAATAAAGATTATAATGTAAAAAGCATAGCAAAACATATTTTTAAAAATTTAAATACATGATTAAATTGACTATAATGAAAACTATATTAGAGAATACCTATATACTTCTAAAACTAGCAACAGACTAGATGGAAGAATTAATAAAATATGGAAAATGAGAAACTTTGATAAATTTTTGTTACCTATATATTAAACAATTTATCATTCAAACGTAAAACATATTTCCCCAAAATATTCATAGAAAATGATTAATTTGATAACACATTAAGTTAAAAATAACACTTATGAGATATAAATATAGGACAAGAAATTTTCAGAAAAATTATACTAAAGATGAAAATAATTTTAAAAAGAGAAAAAGGAAAGGGACCTAACTGATTTTGAAAATGAAGCCAACAATACCAGAAGTATTAATTCTAATAGGAAATTAAACTTGCAATTTGAGATAATAGAAAGTAATTTTACATAGAACTAGTAGTAGTAGTAGTAGTATAAAGCTATAAAATGAAAATATACTAATATTGAAGATATGATGATTCTTAAATACTTTCATCCTACAAAATAAAAATAAACAAATATTGAATTAAAAAAATAATAAAGGCAAGAGTAGAGAATTACCATTGTTGTCATTAATGAACCATTTGTTTCTCACAAGTGTATGCATATTATAAACTTATGAAATTGTGTATGTATGTATGCATTTCTTTACTGAATTATTAACATATTTATGAATTTATGCTAGAAAGTAAGTATGTAAAGATCAATAGGAACATTACAGAATGACATGGAAGCCAGCCTTCAAACATAGCACAATTTGAGCATCAAGACTGATAGTAAAATGGTACAACCCACTAAATAATATAGTGTGGCTCAGATGGAAATGGCAACCCACTCCAGTATTCTTGCCTGGAGAATCCTAGGGACGGCGGAGCCTGGTGGGCTGCCGTCTATAGGGTTGCACAGAGTCGGACAAGACTGAAGCGACTTAGCAGCAGCACCAGCAGCAGCAGATGGCAAAGAATCTGCCGGCAATGAAGGAGACTCGGGTTTGATCCCTGGGTAGGGAAGATACCCTGGAGAAGGGAATGGCTAACCATTCCAGTGTTCTTGCCTGGAGAATATCATGGACAGAGACGCTTGATGGGCTACTGTAATGGATCACAGAGTCAAACATGACTGAGTGACAAAGCACACTCTGACTCTATAGTGATTTATTTTATTAATCAAATATGTATGTACACATGTATGTATGTATCTTGGCTTCCCTGATAGCACAGTTGGTAAAGAATCCACCTGCAACGCAGGAGATCCCTGTTTGATTCCTAGGTCAGGAAGATCAGCTGGAGAAGGGAAAGCCTACCCACTCCAGTATTCTTGATCTTCCCTTGTGGCTCAGCTGGTAAAGAATCTGCCCACAATGCGGGAGACCCGGGTTCGATCCCTGGGTTGGCAAGATCCCCTGGAGAAGGGAAAGGCTACCCACTCCAGTATTGTGGCATGGAGAATTCCATGGACTGTATAGTCCATGGGGTCGCAGAGTCGAACAGGACTGAGCGACTTTCACTTTCATGTATGTATTTCAAATTGAACAACACTTAACTTTAAAGAGAAGGCTAGCAGAGACTTTTGTGTTAAATGATTAAAGTAAAAATTATCAGGAACATGACCAAATGAATTCATCTGCCACCAACCTGCCACAATGAGAAGACAGCATCACTTCTGTGATATTCCTACTTCACACTGAAAGAGACTAAGAATGCATGGCAACAAATGGAGGCAATTTCTGCTTCTAATATAGACCTTTTGCTATAAAGGATATCACTGGGGAAACTGGTACAAATATATGTGTATATATCATTGAAACACTGATTTTATTGATATATCCTTCAGATATATATCCAGAAGTAGAATTGGTTGATCATATGGTAGTTCTATTTTTAATTTTTTGAGGAACCATAAAAGTGTTTTCCAAAGTAGTCTACCAATTTACAACACCACTAACAATGCATTAGGGTTCCCTTTCTTTATATTCTCACTAACACTTTTTATTTCTTGTCTTTTTGATAATAGCCAGCCTAACGGGGTGAAGTGGTTTTGATTTGCATTTCTCTGATGACTAGATGCTTAAGAAATTTTCATATACATGTTTTCTTTGTTCAATGTCTATACAGGTCTTCTGCCCATTTTTAAATCAGATTATTTGTGTTTTTGCTACTGAGTTGTAAGGATTTCTTATATATTTTAGAGTTTAATTACTTACCAGATATGTGGTTTGGAAATAGGTTGCCTCTGAATGTTTCTTTTGCTATGTAGAAGCTCTGTAGTTTTATACAGTCCCACTCTTATTTCTTTTCTTGCTTGTGTTTTTGGTGTCATATCTATAAGTCATTGCTAAGACCACCATCAAGGAGCTTTTCCCCTACATTTTCTTCTAGGAGTTTTAGAGTTTCAAGTGTTACATTTGAGTATTTAAACTATTTTAGCTTACTTTTTGTGGGTGGTATAAGGATGCAGTTTTATTCTTTTGCATGTGCATATCCAGTTTTCCCAGCACCATGTATTCCCTATTGATTATTCTTGACTCTCTTGTCAAATATTTTGACTAGATATGCATGGATTCACTTCTAGGTTCTCAATTCTATTCCACTGGTCTATGAATCTCCTTTTTTGCTAGTAAATCCTACTGTTCTGAATACTCTAGCTTTTTAGTATAGTTTGAAATCAGAAAGTGTGATGCCAAATACATTTTTAAAACTCTGATTTTGATTGGGGTTTTATATGAAAATTGTAGGTGACTGAAAATATGCTACATTTTTTTTGTCAATTTGCAAGTACTGATAATTAGATATTTTCATGAGCAGTCCTCAGTTTCTTTAATAAACTGCTTATGAGTCTTTGTCCAAAAGATTCCCTTGCAGCTCAGCTGGTAAAGAATCTGCCTACAATGTGGGAGACCTGGGTTTGATCCCTGGGTTGGCGAGATCCGCGGGAGAAGGGAAAGGCTACCCACTCCAGTATTCTGGCCTGGAGAATTCCACGGACTGTATAGTCCATGGGGTTGCAAAGAGTCAGACATGACTGAGCAACTTTCACCTTCACCTATGAGTCTTTGTCCAAAAAAATGTGATATCTCCAGTTTTAATCTTTTTGTTTTCAAAATTTGTCTGCAGAGTCTTTTGCAGTTCCATATCAATTTTAAGATTGTGTTCTTCTACTTTTGTAAAAAATGACATTGGAATTTTCAGAGATATTACACTGGGTCTATAAATGGCTTCGTATATTATAACATTTTAACAATATTAATTTCTCCGACCCATGAAAACAGGGTATATTTCCATTATCTGTCTTCTTCAATTTCTTAAAGTTTTCCAAGAATAGATTAACCTCATTGGTTAAACTAAGGGACTATAGAAGCCAAAACATTGTATTAATGGGGGAAAAAACTAAACCAATAATTCAATAAGCAATAATGCAGAAAGCAATAAAGGCAATATTTAGATAATCTGATCTACAATATTTAGATGTAATATGTATAACAAATAGCACTAAAGAAGGAGGAAAGTGATAAGTTAACTGAGAAAACAAATATATGAAAGTAAAAAACTGGAAAAAAAAAAACTAAACATGCACTATATAAGGATAAGAATGCTAGGTTAACAATATTAGTATCAGACAAGTTAGATTCCAAAACAAAGTGCTTAACAAGGGACAAACATTATTGGCCCACTTTTAAAATGATAAATAGGTTGATAACACAGTAAAAATCAACAATTATAAATGTGAATGTCCACACTAACAAAACATCAGATATGTGAAGCAAAAACTGATAAATTCAAATGGGAACATAATGAAAATCAGAATTATAGATGGTGAATACAAATAAGACTCTCTTGATAAAATATCAAACAAATATAAAAAATCAATAAAAACACAGAAGACAAGTGATATTATCAAATATCTTAATCTAACTGACATTTATAGAGAATTACATTCAACATTCTTTAAACATTTCTTGCAACAGCAATTTTTTAAATTGTACATAAAATGTTGGCCAAGATAATATCCTGGGCCATATAAAATTCTCAATATATTTTAAAATAATTGAATTACTCAGAGTGTGTTCCCCTACCACAACATTTAATTAGGAATCAAAAATAACAAAAAAATTTAAGGCATCTAGAAAGTCTCCAAATGGCTGGAATATCATCCAAAAATCCATGGGTCAAAGCAAGAATAAATAAAAAGAAAAAAATTAACTGAATGATTTATGTTGAACGTTATTGAAAAAAAAATCAGAATTATTGTGATTAAGCTAGAGTAGGCTTGCAGGAAAATGTATAGAGATTACTGTATAGATAGGAGAACAAAAAAGTATGAAATAATTACTTAAGCTTCTACCTTAAGAAAGTAATAAAATAAGAAAAACCAAGATGCAAAATAATCTGAAGAAAAGAAGTAATAAAGATAAGAAGAGGAAGCAGTAAAATTTAGAAATTAAAAAAAAACAGGAAAAAAGAAAAGCAAATAATTATATATAAAAAAGTTTCCAAGAAAACATCAATAAAATTGATAAACTTTAGCCAACTTATAATTAGAAAATTGGACACATATTAACCAATGTCAGGAATAAGAGGATGTCTATTACTATTAAGGAATCAAAAGACTATTAGAGAATATTATGAACAACTTCATGTGAAAAATGTTAATAACACAAATGAAAAAATCCTTAAAGGGCAAAAATATCTCATCTCCTCAAAAATATTTAAAAATCAAAAATTTTCAATAAAATGTGAGCAAACAAAATTTTGCTGAAGGATTTTAATAAGAATGATACAGTGTGATTTATTTCTGGAATGCAAGGATAGTTCTACACATGAAAATGGATCAACATAACACACCACATTAAACAAATGAAGAGGGAAAAAAGCAATTATCTAAATTGATATCGAAAAAGCATTTAACAAAAATCAATATACTTTCATGGCAAAAACATTCAACAAACTATGAATAGAAGGAAAGAACCTCATCATAATAAAGGCCATATATGAAAAACCCACAGCAAACGTCACATTTAATGATAAAAGACTGAAACTTTCCCCCTAGGTTAAGAAACAAGGCAAGGATGCCAACTTTTGCCAATGGTTTTCAACACAGTACTATAATTCTAGAAAGAGCAATTTTGACAAGAAAAAAAAAAGCATCCAAACTGGAAAGAAATAAAATTATCTCTGTTTTATACGTAGAAAACCTTAACTATTACACACACACACACACATACATACACACACTCACACACAAAGTAAACTCTTAGAACAAATAAATTCAGCAAAGTAGCAGAATACAAAGTTACACAAAAATCAGCTGCATTTCCGTATATTAATAGTGAACAACTAAAAAAGAAAATTACGAAAAGTATTCTAAGAGTAAAAATAGTAACTAAAATAATAAAATATTTAGGAATTAACCAAGGAGCTAAAACAACAAAACACTGACAAAAGATTAAAGACATAAATAAATGGAAACATATAGCATGTACATGGATTGGAAAAATGAAAATTCTTAGGATGTCAACACTACCAAAAGCAATCTGCAGATTCAATGCATTCAATATCAAAATCCCAATGATCTATTTTTTTTTTTTGCAGAAATAGAAAATCCATCCTAAAATTTATATGGAATCTCAATGAATCTCAAATAGTCAAAACTGAAAATACTGAAAAAGGAAGAATAAATTCCTCCTTTTTTCAATACTTAAATAAGAAGAATAAAGCTGAAGGAATAACACTTCCTGATTTCAAAACTCACTACAAATCTATAATACTCAAAAGAGTGTGGAGTTGGCATAAAGACCAGTTGATTAGAAAACAGAGTTCACAAATAAACTCTCATACATATCGGTCAATGGTTTTTGACAAGATGTCAAGACTTTTCAATGGAGAAAAGGCAGTCCTTTCAACAAATGGTACAGGAAAACTGGATATCCACATGAACAAGAATAAAGTTGACTCATTACCTAACAACATATACAAAGTTTTAACTCAAAATAGATGCATACCTAAAGGTAAGACCTAAAACAATAAATCTCAGGAAATAAAAGGGTGAAACTTCACAACTTTGAATTTGCCTATTATTTGCTGGATATAACACCAATAGAATGGGGTATCTATATCTATATATGTATATATATACAAATTGACCCTCACAAAAATGTAAAAGTGCTTTGCATCAAAAGGTATTATCAATAGAATAAAAATGCCACCTACAGAATGGGAAAAAATATTTTCAAATCATGTATTTGATAAGGTATTAGTACTCATAGTATATAGGAAACTACAAAACTAAAAAAAAAAAAAAGAAAATCAGATTCAAAAATAGTCAAAAATACCACCTTATAAACAATTAGGATGGCTACTACCAAATAAAACAAACAACTTCTATGAAGATGTGAAGAAATTCAAACCTTTATACACTGTTGGTGGGAATGCAAAATGGTGCTGCTGTGGAAAGCAGTACAGCAGTATCTCAAAAAAATAAAAATATAACTAACATATGATCCATCAATTCCACTTTTAGGTGTATACTCAATAGAACTGCCATTAGGGTCTCAAAGAAATATTTGTACACCATGTTCCTAACAGCCTAATTTATAATACCTAGTGTGGAAGCATATTTAAAAGCAGAGACATTACTTTGCCAACAAAAGTCTGTCTAGTCAAAGCTATGGTTTTTCCAGTGCTCATGTATGGATGTGAGAGTTGGACGGTGAAGAAAGCTGAGTGCCGCAGAATTGATGCTTTTGAACTGTGGTGTTGAAGAAGACTCTTGAGAGTCCCTTGGACTGCAAGGAGATCCAATCAATCCATCCTAAAGGAGATCAATCCTGGGTGTTCATTGGAAGGGCTGATGTTGAAGCTGAAACTCCAATACTTTGGCCACCTCATGCGAAGAGTTGACTCATTGGAAAAGACCCTAATGCTGGGTAGGATTGGGGGCAGGAGAAGGGGATGACAGAGGATGAGATGGTTGGATGGCATCACCAACTCGATGGATATGGGTTTGGGTAGACTCCGGGAGTTGGTGATGGACAGAGAGGCCTTGCGTGCTGCAATTCATGGGGTCGCAAAGAGTCGGACACGACTGAGCTACTGAACTGAACTGAACTGAGTGTGGAAGCAATACAAGCATCCATTGATCGATGAATGAGTAAGCAAAATATAGTATATACATAGAATGGAATATTATTCAGCTATAAAAAGGAAAGAAATTCTGACATCTGCTACAACATACATGAAACTTGAAATATTATATTAAATAACATAAGTGTTAGTCGCTCAGTCATGTCTGACTCTTTCTGACCCCCATGGACTGTAACCCGCCAGGACCCTCTGTCCATGAGAATTTCGGGGCAAGAGTACTGGAGTGGGTTGCCATTTCTTCCTCCAAAGTAATATAAACCAGTAACCAAAAAGACATATCCTCTATGGTTCCATTTATATAAGGTAGTTAGAGGAATCAAAATCATAGAGACAAAAAGTACAATAGATGGTAGTTTCCAGCAGCTGCAAGTTTGGGGAATGGGAAACTATTGCTTTCACAGAGTTTCAGTTTTCCAAGGTGAAGAGACTTCTGGAGATAGATGATGATGATGGTTGCACAATAATATGAATATACTTGCAATCAGTGAACTGTACAATTCAAATACTTAAGATAATAAGTTTTACTTTTTAAACTTTTTTAATATTCTTTTTTTAAAAAAAGATTTTCTGATGTGGACCATTTATTTATTTATTTTTGGTTGCACTGGGTCTTTGTATCTGCATGCGAGCTTTTCTCTAGTTGTGGTGAACAAGGGTTTCTCTTCGTGGTGATGCACAGGCTTCTCATTATGGTGGCTTCTCTAGTTGCAGAGCACAGGCTCTAGGCACACAGGGTTAAGTTGTTGCAGTCCATGGGCTCAGTAGTTGCAGCTCAAGGTTTCTAGAGCACAGGCTCAGCAGTTGGGGCACATGGGCTTAGTTGCTCTGAGGCATGTGGTATCTTCCCAGACCAGGGATCCAACAGGTGTCCCCTGCATTGGCAGGTGGATTCTTATCCACTGAACCACAAGGGAAGTCCATAAGTTTTATTTTATATATTTTACCACATTTTTAAAAATTGGACAAGAAAGAGATAACCTAAATCACCCTTTATCAAAGATATTGAGTTTATAGCTAAAAGCCTCTCCACAAAGTATAGATTGAGATGGATTCAATGGTGAATTCTAACATTTAAGAAGAGAATAATGCAAATTGTACAAAATAGCTTGCAGAAAATTTTAAGAAGCAGCACATTCTAATTTATTTTATGAGGTCAGCATTACTCAGATAAAAATTCCTGATATGGCCATTTGAAAAAAACTATAGATAAACTTTCCTTACAAACAATGCAGGAGACCTTGGTTTGATCCCAGGGTGGGGAAGATTCCCTGGAGAAGGAGATGGCTACCCATTCCAGATTCTGGGAAATCCCATGGACAAAGCCTGGAAGGCTATAGTCCGTGGGGTTGCAAAGAGTCAGATAACACTGAAGGACTAAAACTTTCACTTTTATACTTATCTAAAGCAGCAATTTCACACAGTTATATCCCTGTGGGAAATGAGAATTCATTCCAATATTTTTATGGAAAGGCAAAAAATACAGAATAGTCAAAAAAGTGTTTTTAAAGAAAAAGTTGGAAGACTTATCATGGTTTTAAGACTTAACAAAATGCTACAGCAACCTGGAATCGTTGTATTGACATAAGAATGTATCAATTCAGTTCAGTTCAGTCACTCAGTCATGTCCGACTCTTTGCGACCCTGTGAACTGCAGCACGCCAGACCTCCCTGTCCATCACTAACTCCCTAAGTCCACCCAAACCCATATCCATCGAGTCAGTGATGCCATCCAGCCATCTCATCCTCTGTCATCCCCTTCTCCTCCTGCCCTCAATCTTTCCCAGCATCAGGGTCTTCTCAAATGAGTCAGCTCTTCACATCAGGTGGCCAAAGTATTGGAGTTTCAGCTTCAACATCAGTCCTTCCAATGAACATCTAGGACTGATCTCTTTTAGGATGGACTGGTTGCATCTCCTTGCAGTCCAAGGGACTCTCAAGAGTCTTCTCCAACACCACAGTTCAAAAGCATCAGTTCTTCGGCGCTCAGCTTTCTTTATAGTCCAACTCTCACATCCACACATGATCACTGGAAAAACCATAGCCTTGACTAGATGGACCTTTGTTGACAAAGTAATGTCTCTGCTTTTTAATATGCTGTCTAGGTTGGTCATAACTTTCCTTCCAAGGAGTAAGCGTCTTTTAATTTCATGGCGGCAATCACCATCTGCAGTGATTGTGGAGCCCAGAAAAATAAAGTCAGCCACTGTTTCCATTGTTTCCCCATCTATCTGCCATGAAGTGATGGGACCGGATGCCATGATCTTAGTTTTCTGAATGTTGAGCTTTAAGCCAACTTTTTCACTCTCCACTTTCACTTTCATCAAGAGGCTCTTTAGTTCTTCTTCACTTTCTGCCATAAGGGTGGTGTCATCTGCATATCTAAGGTTATAGCATAAAAGAGAGTGTAAAAGACTGCACATGTATAATTTACTGATTTTTGACTAAGATGAATTCACTGGGGAAAGAGAAGTCTTTTCAACAAATAGTGCAATAACAACTAACCATAAGCAATAAACAATACAATTCTTGATCACACTTTATATCATATCCTAAAACTCAATTAAAATGAATCATAGACAAAACTAAAATCATTAAACTTACAGAAAAAAACAAAGAGTGTCTTTGCAAACTTGAAGTAGGCAAGAATTCCTTATACATACAAAAAGAAGTAAAAATAACAATATATTAGGATTCCAGAGAAAGTTATAAGCACATACATGATGATACTACATTATAATTTTAATACATCTGGATTTCAAGTATAGAGAAAGGAATTAATAGTAATCCTTGTTTCATGCTACAGTATCAACTTGGGCCCATATATGAACATGAGCCAGGTGGTTTTCTCTTATCTCACACCAGCATCCTCCTAGCCTAAGGTAACATTCAGACTCCCTTGTTCATCATTCAGTTGATAACATCTAATATAATTTAAGTAATATGCCATCTTATTTTATTTTAGTTGTTTTTACTTTATTAAAAAGTATCACATAAAGAATTTCAAATAATTTATATATTCACTCTCCCCTCAAGAAGGCAAAGCTTAATTCCTCCCCCCTTAAGTGGGAGCTATACTTAGTGACTGGCTTCCAAAGAGTACAGTATGGACAAAAATAGTGTAACACTATAGAGGAGAAACCTGATAAACACTACCTCAGCCAGGTGAACATGACCAGGATTAAGTAATATTGATAGTCGTTCTTGTCCAGTCTCTCAGTGGTGTCCGAATCTTTGCGAACCCATGGACTGCAGCACTCCAGGCTTCCCTGTCCTTCACTATCTTCCAAAGTTTGTTCAAACTCTTGTCCATTGAGTCAATGATACCACACAACCATCCCATACTCTGTTGCCCCCTCCTCCTCCTGGCCTCAACTCTTTCCCAGCATCAGGCTCTTTTCCAATGAGTCAGCTCTTCATATCAGGTGGCCAAAGTAGGAGCTTCAGCTTCAGCATCAGTCCTTCCAGTGAATATTCAGGGTTGCTGTCCTTTAGGACTAACTGGTTTGATCTTCTTACTGCCCAAGGGACTCTCAAGAGTCTTCTCCAGTACCACCGTCTGAAAGTATCAATTCTTGGGCACTCAGACTTCTTTATGGTCCAACTCTCACATCCGTACATGAATACTGGAAAAACCATAGCTTTGACTATACTGACCTTTGTCGGCAAAGTGATGTCTCTGCTTTTTAATCCACTATCTAGGTTTGTCATAGCTTTTCTTCCAAGGACCAAGCACCCTTTAATTTCATGGCTGCAGTCACTATCCACATGATTTTAGATGAAGCACAAGCTGGAATCAAGATTGCCAGGAGAAATATCAGTAATCTCAGATATGCAGATAAAATTTTCCAAACAATTTTCCCATCACAAGCAAGAGAAAACCTTTGCTTCCTTAGGAACAATATCCCTCTTGTTGAGAAGGTATGCTGTAGACCTCATGCTCTCATGCATGGACACAGACTTCTTACATTTCTCCCAACTGACTGGGTATAGAGTGGTATTTTATTACAATCTTGATTTACATTTCTTTGATCACTATACAAATCCCAGTGAGTGGCCATATCATTTGCTAGTCTGTGAAATGTGTGCCAATATATTTTTCTCACTTCATATGGGTTA
This sequence comes from Giraffa tippelskirchi, assembly GCF_054371585.1. Taxonomy (NCBI): domain Eukaryota; kingdom Metazoa; phylum Chordata; class Mammalia; order Artiodactyla; family Giraffidae; genus Giraffa; species Giraffa tippelskirchi. The sequence goes on from NC_137278.1 coordinate 157,419,568, forward strand.
ACTGTGCCTACTTTACACATTTGCAACAGCTCAGTATACAATCTTTCTGTTGTATGTATTGAAAACATATTCTTTCTAGTTGTAGGTATTGAAAACATATTCTTTAGGCCTGCAATTTGCCATTCTACAAAAACCCTTGGATGGGCCAAAATATTCTTAATTTTACTATATTTACAGGAAGATATATACATGTAAATATATATATATATACATGTATATATATCTTCTCCTATATGATTGAAACTCTTTGTATTTAGGTATGTATTCTTTGGAAAAATGTCAATTCAGGTCATCTGTCCATTTTTAATCAGGTAATTTGTTGTTTTGCTGTAGAGTTCTATGTGGTCCTTTTAATTGTGGCTACTAACTCTTTATATAATAAGTAGTTTGCAAATATTCTCTCCTCTTCCATAGGTTGCGTCATTTTATGATTATTTCTTTGTTGTGCAAAAGATTTTTAGTTTCATGTATTCCCATTTGCTTATTTTTGCTTTTGCTGCTTATACTTTTGCTGTCATACCCAACAAATCAATGTCAAGGCTGATGTCAAGGAATTCTTTCCCTACGTTTTCTTCTGGGAGTGTTACAGTTTCAGGTCTTATATTTAAGTCTTTAATCCATCTTGAGTTAATTTTCATGGTTGGTATAAGATAGTCCAGTTTCATTCTTTACATGTGAATATACAGTTTCCCCAACATCTTTCACTGAAAAGATTGTTCTTTTATCACTGAGCATTCTTGGCTCCCTTGTCAAATATTAATTGATAAGATATGTATGGGTTTATTTCTGGGCTTTCAATTCTATAACATTGGTCTATGTATCTGTTTTAATACCAGGACCCTACTGTTCTGATTACCATAGCTTTGTAAAATAGTTTGATATCAGGAAATAAAGCCTCTACTTTTGTTATTCTTTCTCAAGATTACCTTAGCTATATCTGGTCTTTGGTGGTTCCACACAAACTTTAGAGTTGCTTTTCTTCTACCTTCATGAAAAGAAAAAAAAATACATGCCATTGGAATTCTGATAGATATTCCATTAAATCTGCAGATGATTTTGGATAGTATGGACATTTTAACAGAATTAGTTTTTTCAATTCATGAAAAGAAGATATCTTTCCATTATTTTTCTCCTTCAATTTCTTTTATTAACATTACAGTTTTTAGTGAATAGATCATTCATTTTCTTGGTTAAACTAACCAATCCAGAGCCATATCCACTCTATCTGGCCCTCACACCACAGCAGAAAAATATCCCTCTGCCTAATCATCTCAAGGCTAGGAAACTAGGTACAGTCCCTATAACCCAAAACTCTCTGAAATTACTCCAAGTAGCCAATCCTAACCTGTTCACCTTGCTCTACCTTGCCTTTCTCACAGAGACCCTAACAAAGGCACAGTGCTTTTTCCTTGCATTATTAGTTTCCTTTCTTGGTGCCACGTGTGTCTGATTCATTGTGATCCATGAAGCCTTGAAAACGTGCCTGTGCATTTGAAGGAGCAAACACATCTTTCAGTCTTTATTTCTGGGTTTTGGCAGGTAAAGTCTTTCCCCTGTGGGGGTCCCTGAGCTAATAGAATTACCTCCAGAATCACAGTTATGCTGGATTGGAATTAGTTTAAGCCTGTCTTTGGGTCTGCAGTGGGGTCCCTGGATGGGGATGGTCATTCCTGTCTGGTCATTGGATGAATAAGACTGCTTCCTGTGTCTTGTTCAGTAAGATAGCACTAGAATAAGGATCTGCTTCAGGGTCCATAGTTGGGTCCTTAGTCAGTGGCCTGATACCAGATACATGGACAGAAAGGAATATCTCCCACTGGGTGTTTAGACCTGTAGGACTGCTGGCAGACTATGGCTGTGAAGAAACTGGATCCAAATATAAGACCCTTTTAGTATCTCTGGGGGTGCTGATGGGAGTGTCTTCTGTCCAGTATCTGGGCCAGTAGGACTGTTTGTAGACTGCTACTAGGATGAGCTGGAGTCCAGTTACAACTTTGAAATCTATAGCCTGACTGAGGTTTGGTGGGCTTACTTCCAGGGCTCCCAGACTGTGGTCAAGGGGTTGGAGCTGGTTCACAGGCTATAGCCAGGACTGAGGTCTATACACCTGTTACCTGACCCATAGATGGGCATGATTTCAGCCAAGTCCCTTGGTGTATGGTGCTGGTGACAGGAGACAAACTGAACCATATTCCAGTCCTCAAGGGCATGGAGCTGCTCCCAGGACATCAGTGACTCAGCCACCTACGTGCAAGCCTGCAATCTAAACATGGCTCTTCTCCATACTGGACGGCACTAGAGTTTCACAGACTCCTACCTGGATCTCCAATCTCCCACAGAAGCACTCTTGTCCTTCTTGTCCATGGTTGGATGACAAGTTAATTGTTGTTCAGAAAGCATATGAAAGGGAGATGTCTTATTTAGTCATCTGCTGATATCACTCCTCCCTTCCTTTTTGTAATCTTTGAACAATATTTTTGTACTACATGATCTAAAGAATTTTATAATTCTCCACATTAAAGTCTTATACATCTTTTGTTAAATTATCCCAAAATCCTTAATAATCTCTGATATACATGTAAATAGAATAGTTCAGTTCAGTTCAGTCACTCAGTCGTGTCCGACTCTTTGCGACCCCATGAATTGCAGCACATCAGGCCTCTCTGTCCATCACCAACTCCCGGAGTCTACCCAAACCCATATCCATCGAGTCACTGATGCCATCCAACCATCTCATCCTCTGTCGTCCCCTTCTCCTCCTGCCCCCAATCCTACCCAGCACCAGAGTCTTTTCCAATGAGTCAACTCTTCGCATGAGGTGGCCAAAGTATTGGAGTTTCAGTATTTTAAATTAAATATTGTAGCTGTTTACTGCTATTGTATAGACATGCAATTGATCTTTTGTGTTAATCCAGACACCTTCATAAATCCTTCTTTAGACTGTCTTTGCAAATTATCATGTAAATGACAGTTTAATCCTACATTTGAACCCCTATACTTTAAATTTATGTTTATTATTATTAAATTTATGTTTATTATTGTATTGCATTTGTTAGATTTCTAACAGCATGTTGAACTGCATTTAGGGATAATGGGCATTGTGTCTTTTTTGCAATTTTAAAGAAAATACTAACATTTTCCCATTTTCCCAATGAAAATGTGTGTTCATTCAGTTTGTAGCTATAATTTAACAGCTTAATAAAATTTAGTTATTTTTCTAATTTTACTGTTTTTAAAATCATAAAATACTGTTACAACCTATCAAATATTCCTTCTACACTTTTTGTGACAATTCTTTTTAAAATATTTTAATCTGTTAATGTCAATTTTTTTTTTTTGAATTTTAGTGTGGCATTAAACCACCACAATATTTAAGGTAATTATCCTCCAATTAAATTAATTAATTAAAATTAAATATGTCAAATTTAATTCTTCATTGTCTGACATTGAACCATCAATGCCTACCTGCTATATTTACAACTTAGCCATAATGATCACCTTATATCATATTCAATATGTTTAAAATCCAATTTGATAATACATATTTGGATGACATAGTTTCCTTAAATTGTGGAATATTTACAAGTTTAATAGCTAATTAAATGTGCCCATTCCACCATAAAGGTTTTTTGAGTTTAAATCCTCTGAACTTAAGACAATAAAACTAGAAATCAACAATAAAAATATATTGTCTAATTAAATCTACTATACTGAAAGAACAAACCTCATCTGCATAACCCTTTAATAAAAAGAGTATTAAAATGAAAAATTATTTATATTGAATATAATAATGAAAGCAAAGGAAAATTACATTGAAAACTATACAAGTCTTAAAACACTTTCCATTAACGTAAAAACAGAAAGTAAATCAACCAAGCCTTCAACTAATGAATTCAGAAACAAAAGATTAACAAAACCAGAAAAACCTTAGGTATATTAAAATAATCATGAAGGTATGCAAATGTTCATGCAGATATTGATTAATGAACATAACGTGTGCATTTATCAATTAATTTAAATAGTACAATATTTATGAGTTACAATTTGGAGTACATCTAAACAAACCACAACTAGAACAGGAAACCTATGTAACACCTAGACGTCACATCATAAACTACTTTGAAAATAATTATATGGAACTCAAAATTCTAATGGTATAAAGTCAAATCCATGGCAGATTTAATTAAGGAACTAAAATGGAATAAAATCCTAAGAATTAAAAATAAAAGTGCATAATTACAGACATCAGAAGAATTATATTACTATAAGACACTATTTTATGTCACTCCAAGCCAATGTTTTTTTCAAACCTAGAGGAAAATAAGGATTTTCAATCAATATATTGATTACAAACATTATAAGAAAGAAAGTAATGAGATCAATAAGTATGTGTTTAGTCCCTAAGTCGTGTCCGACTCTTATGATCCCATGGAATGTAGCCCACCAGGCTGCTCTGTCCATGGGATTTCCCAGGCAAGAACACTGAAGTGGGTTGCCATTTTCTTCTCCAGGGGAATCTTCCCAACCCAGAGACAGAACTCTTATCTCCTGCATTAGTAGGCAGATTCTTTACCGTTGAGCCACCAGGGAAGCCCTCAATAAATATAAGCAATACTAAAAATATCACCAAACATTTATTATTAAGACTCCCCATTACAAATAGGTTTATAGCAACCATAACACATTTATTTATTTTTTTAATTTTTTGTTCCTTGATGAAATCATTAATGTTTGGACTATTAAGATATTATAGGTATAATACTTTGTACCACGCCTTCATATAATTATTTGAGCAAGGCCAATGATTTATATTACTGTGGCACTTTCAACTCTCATTTGCAAATATTGGATACTGGCAAACTCAAGTATGATTTGGAGAAAACAAATTCCATAGAAATTTTAATAGTGTCTCTTTATTTTTCCCCAAGGTATATAGATGGATATATAGATATTCATATAATCATATGTATTTTCAGATATCATATTAATACATTTAGTGTGTGTACTTATTTAGCAGTACTGTATTCATGAGTTGTAATTTTAAATATACCTAAGCAAAACAGAAACAAACCTCTGTAACAAACAGATACATACCATAAAATAATTATGAAGTAATATAAAATATCTACATTGATTTTCATTCATTTTTTAAAAATCTATTGATGTTAAAAAATAAACTCGAATCTTCAAAAATGTAGATGAACTTAGTTAGAATTATTCCATAACAAATTATTACATATATTGATTTTAGTCTAGCCTACAGTTTTACAGATGGCCAGAGGTCAATGAAAAGATTTTTATCTCAACAATATCCTTTTCACGGCATTTTTTACCTCCCTATTCCTTAGACTATAAATCAGAGGATTCAACATAGGGATGATAAAAGTGTAGAATACAGCTATAATTTTGTTTTTCTCTGGTGAAGAGATGGCTCCAGGCTGGGCATACATGAAGAACACAGTTCCATAGAACAAACTCACCACAGTGATATGAGAGCTACAAGTGGAGAAGGTCTTACTCCTGCCATGAGTTGAGGGGATCTTTAGAACAGTGGAGAGGATACATGCGTAAGAAACCAGAATGACAGTTGTGGTAGTGATGATGATGAGGGCAGAGAGAATAAAGAGTACAATCTCATTCACCAAGGTGTCCACACAGGAGATCTTGATCAGGGCTGGGACATCACAGAAAAAGTGGTCCAATCTGTTTTCTCCACAGAAACGCAAACTGAAGGTGAAACTTGTTTGTATCATGGAGTTGATGCAGCCACAGATGTAGGAGGCAATCACCAAACGAACACAAGCCTGCTGGGACATATGAACAGCGTAGAGGAAGGGCGAGCAAATGGCTGAGAAGCGATCATATGCCATCACAGCTAGAAGAAAGCCTTCAGTCCCAACAAAGAGAGCAAAGAAGAAGAACTGGGTTGCACAGCCATTATAAGAAATTCTCTTGTCTTTGGATAAGAAAGTGGCCAGAGTTTTGGGAGCAATGACTGTGGAGTAGCAGAGATCTAAATAAGATAAATTTCTGAGAAAGAAATACATAGGGGTATGAAGTCTGGAGTCTCTTTTAATGACAACTAACATGCTGATATTTCCTACCACAATGACCATGTAGATAAGCAAAAAGAGTAAAAATAAGAGAATCTGTACTTCTGGAGATGTTCGGAATCCCAGCAGAATAAACTCCATCACTTCTGAGTAATTCTTATTCAGTTCATTCTTCATAGCTGAGACCTATCTGAGAAAATCAGTGGATGATCATGAATCCTATGGAAAGCCTTGTCAATTTTTTGTTCTTTTTTTAAAATTGAAATATAGTTCATGTACAATATTATATGTTATAGGTATACAATATAGTGATTCACAATTTTGAAGTTATACTCAATTTACAGTTATTATAAAATATTGGCTCTATTCCCTGTGTTGTACAATATATCCTTGTAGCTTATTTTATATATAACAGTTTGTACCTTATACTCCCCTATCCCTATATTTCTCCTTCCCCCAACCTCACCCCAATGGCAATCACTAGATTGTTCTCTATATCTGTGAGTACGCTTCTTTTTTGTTATAGTCACTAGTTTGTTGTATTCTTTAGATTGCACAGATAAGTGATATCATACAGTATTTGCCTTTCTCTGTTTGACTTATTTCACTTAGGATAACACCCTCCAGGTTCATCCACATGGCTGCAAATGAGAGAAAAAAATCCTATTGCAATATGAAGTTTCTTGGCAACATATCTAACAGAATAACTTTACTTTTGGAAGGACCAGTAGCCAAATATATATATTGTTTTTCTAGTATATTCAATGTCAATGATATGAGAAATGTAGATAGGTAAAAGATGCCTGGGACAGTAATGCTATGAGTCATTTTATGCCATTTGTTCAGAAGTTTGGAATTAGATGGACTAAGTCCAAATTTCACCTCTTTCAATCTGAAGTAATCTAAAATTGCTACCTACATTTTCAATGCCTGAAGTCATCTTCTGTGAAATGGGAGGTAATAATACCTACTTTATAGGATTGTTGTGATAAAAATGTGAAACTGAGTATGAAAAGCAGTATTTGCAGCTACTGGAACATCTTAAATTCAAAATAAATTTTAGTCAAATTAACAAGCAAATAACCACATAAAAAATTACTTTTGTTTTAGGAATGAATATCAGGTGAAAAATTAGGTCAATTCCTTTTCCTATCACAAAATACAGTTAGTTTGACTGTCTTAAAACATCCTGATATATAAAAGACATTAGGAAACATGGGATTACTGTTTCATGGGATGGAATGAAGCATCAGTCTTAAAGTCATCTGAAATGATAAATCAACTCTTACCTCCTATACTAACTACACACTCTTCTACCTCTACTCCTTTACTACTTAACTCTGATTGCTAGTAGGTCTGCTTCCTTTCTGCAGCCAAACTCCAGCACATCTTTTTCCTTTAATGTAAAGCATTAACATCTCAGATACATGAATTATTGTTTATACAGAAGCAAACTTTATGGTACAAGAAGTTCAAGATTAACTTTCCTAAGAAGTATTTTTTCTTTGTCTATATTATTAATCAAACAGAAGACATTAATGGAAATACATAGAGCAAACAAAATCTGTGTTGCACAGGTTTTGCTTTTTAAAATAACTATCAATGCTTAATATCAAACACTAAAGATGTATGTGGATAAAAGATCAATAATTTTAATATATTTGAAAAATTAAATCCAAGTGGAAAAGATGAAATTTTATGTTATAAATTTGTGTCCATTTCTATAATTTCTGAAATATCAAAAAAAATCTTCCCATCAATGAAATTTATGTCATATTTGAAGTCATTTTAAGTTGGACATTTTTACAAAATCAAAATTATAAGAGTCAGAAAAAGTGAAACCAATTTTGCTTCTGTTACTATTTTTTTATGAAGTAAAAAATGTTTTATTAGTTAACAGTGTGGCATTTAATTCATATAAATTCAAGTTCTAATCCAGGTCCTGCCACTCACTGGATAAGTAATCTTGGGCAAATTGTTCATATTCTATGAACCATTGTCTCCTCATCAGTAAAATATGTCTTAGAATATCTATCCCATAGGGTGGTATTGAAAGGATTAAATTAAGTGATGTACATAAATTAAATAAAATATGTAGGACCTTGGAAATAGAAAGTGTTCATTAAGAGTGGATATATGAGAGATTGAACATTTTTTTTCCTCAATTAAGAAATCTATCTTTAAAAAAGTTGTGATTTTTTAAAAATCAGGTACCTTACTTGAGATTCAGCAGATACCAAAAGAAGCTCATTGAAGAATTTTAATAGCTCATTTTTCCATTAAAAGAAGCTTTGAAGAAAGTGCAGTTAATTGCAAACATGTTTAATAGTATACATTCGATTTATTCAAGGGAGGGCACTCAGTAAGCAGACCTATTCATTTCTAAGTCTCATATACCTTATTTTTACTTGCTAGAATCAAAAGAGGATCAGGCTGACTCTTCAGTTTGACATCAAGAAATATTCTACTCTTTATAGTATGCAAAGACGGAACCAAAAATTGCTCCTACATAAGTTCTAAATCCTTTGATCTAACCATGTAGTTATTCTTGTAAAAAAGAAAGTAAATTAGATATAGATAGACAGATAGATAGATAGATATAGATAGATAGATATGTGGTCTTTCTGAAAAGTAAAAAGGGCCCTAGAGGTCAATTAGGTCAATGTTTGCTAAACTTCCCATATGTTAGAATCATCTGGGGAAGTTTTGTTTTGCTTCACTTTTAATACTGATTCTTGGATCACACCTCCTTCTTAATTAGTCCCAATATTGAAAATTGTCTACTGAGATGAGTGTGGGGAACATTCATTATTATTTTATGTTTCTCAACTGATCGCAATGAAGCTGGTCCCTTCTTAGAAGTTCGAGGACAAGTGAATTTGGTCTTCTTATTGCTTCCTGGCAGAACAGCAACATTCTCATTCAAAGTCAATCAAAGTTATTATTAATCATACATATTCTTCTGGAAGGATATTTCCACCCGTCACTGCATTTACAAATATCCCTTCCAGAAATTTCTGTCTTTGTTCAACACAAATGTGTAATAAATATAATCCATTTCTTATTTTCTGATGCTGGTGGATATCAAAACTAGATCACTAAATGCTGCATATATAAACCATGCTCCCCACACACACAAGTCCCAGGCATTCTTTTAGCTTCTTTACATTTAGACCTAATTAAAATCACTGTCTTTCACTACTTAGGTGGATTGGAAAAGAAGTTTAATTTGTTTTGAAAAATAAAAGAGTTGACTTCTGATTCTGGCAAAGAAAAAGTAAAAGAAACCAGATCTCTGCCTGAATCAGTAACAACAGAGTCTCTTTCTTTCACTCTCGCTCTGGGTCTCTCTCCTCCCTCTCTCTTTCTTCCCTCTGATACATATGCCACATAGATACACATAGGAGTATATATAGCTCAAAACTATCCCACAAAGAAAAACTCTAGTTCAGTTTACTGGTGAATTTTACCACATACATAAGACAGACCTTAATAATAATTCTACATAAACTTTTCCATGAAATTTAAATGAGGGAATACCTCCCAATTTATTTAATGAAGCCAAGATAAAGGTGGTATTAAGCCAGGCAGACACAGAACAAGAGAAGAAAATACAGGTCAATATCTGTTGTGAACACAAACGTGAAATTTCTAAACAAAAATTTAGTAAATTTCAATCCAACAGAGGACCAAGGGATGTCAAAGGCATAAGACACTAGGATGAAGCAGACGCTATCCCAGGAATGCATAACTGATTTATTGTTCAAAAACAATGTAATTTACTATATTAACAAAGTGGAAAGGAGAATATACATACACAAAAAACAGACATTTAATTCTGGTAACTCTCAGCAACTTTCCTCAGCCTGATAAAAGGCATCTATGAAAAATCTTAATATCACCCTTAATGATGAAAGTCTGAAAGACTTTATCTGAAGATCAGGAACAAGACAAAGAGATAGAAAAATTGTAAATATAATTGATATTAGTTTAGCAGAAACCTGGCAAGCATTCAGCATTATAAACAATTTTGTTGAAAGATTATTATGCTTTTTCAAATACAACAGTTGACAACTTTAAATTTAATGGGACAGCTAACTGTTGTAATGGTTTGGCCTGTCTAGTCCCCTCTGATAACCTTACGGATGACTTCAAACTGTGGCTCAGACAGCATGGAGCGAAGTATGTCGAACCAAAGTTTTCCCGCAGAAATTTGTTTAAAAAAGTCAATAAATGACGAGAAGAATTTAGTGTTTGTGTTAAAAATTTCTTCACTAGTAATAACTTTAGTAAGAATACAAAAGTGACTATTTTGAATTATTGATTTACTTTGATATATAAGCACTTATATAAATGATTACTAAAAAAATTGTTAAATATTTTGATTATTACCCCTTTTGCTAATCACTGAAGTAACTGAATCATAAGTCAAAACTCTTCCTATGATAAAAAATCCTTTGTCAGATGGCAACTCCCATTAATTCTTGGAAAGCTTGAAACAGTGAATAATTTCAATGTTACACAATCTCTTCAGGATTTTTAAAATTGAGGGAAAATCCACCATCTTTTAATGATAAGACAAGTTTAAGTACAAAACGTGGCATGATTAGCATGAGGAAACCGAATAATGATCTATCTTGATGACAAATATATATATACAACAATTCTAAATAAAATCCAATAAAACCCATGCAAAGGGATCTCAAGATAAAACAAATTCAGATATAACATAATTGGAAAATATTTTCCATTTTCTGTTCATCCATTTTTGAAACAAGCAGTGAGATCTCACAGGACTTATTTTTGGTGAGGGAAATAACAAAAGGAGGGGAGAGAAAACAAGACTCACAGTATCAGAGACAACTTTATCTTGGGAGACAGGGAGGTGTTTGGGGCTTTTCACATTGCTGGTTATTATTAGCCAAGCTCCTCTCCTCAGGACTATCTGATGGGGATGGAAACCTGGTAACTAGGCAATAATTAGAATTCTTAATCATCATCTGGAAGTTCCACTCTATCATAGTACCTAGAATCTGTGCCTTTGTATTTAGTCAGACAACAGCCACCAGACGGCAGCAAACTGCAGCTGGATCAAGCCTTTGCTTCTGGAGCCAGAATCCCCCAGTCCTCCAATCCTCCAATCCTTAACAGTCCAGCACATCCTTGCCTGCCTCACGTCATTCTATTTCTTTTTTAACCTGTTTCCTCATATTTTATAAACTCGTTTTCTTTATCAATTAATTGTTAAAAGAAAACAATTTTTTAGTCAAAATGAGACTCTAAGCCTTTGGAAAAACTCACTGAAAATTTGGTACAGTCTTTGTTAAGGAGACATTCACTTGCTATGGCAGGAAACAAAATAAACAGATATGACCCATTTAAGACACAACAGAAAATGTGACACAGCATAGAGAAATATATGATTCTCATAAATGTGATCTGACTTTTAAGAATTAAAGTAATAAACTTCTCTACATATGGACATATAAAGAATATAATGTAAATATCTATAAAGTTATAGTGACTCTATTCCTTATCTGTTAAGTGACACAAAAATATTTTCTGGAAAAATTCCATTACATTCCATACCATTTGTTTATATATAAGAATAACTGACAGATATGTATAATCTAACAAGGCTCAGAGAACAATACTATCTCTAAAAGTAAAAGATGAGTTTGAATAATTTGTTGAATCTTAAAGGTTGAAAGGGGAAAATGTGATACACTTGCTAATTACAAACACAAATGATGCAACACACTTCTGAAAGATGGAAATAGCAGAAGTATTATTTTCGTCTAAAACAACATAAAAAATGGAACATACATAGAAAATACAAAAAAATGACTTTAGCGCGTAAAGTGAAGTGACGTAAAAGTGAAGACTAGAGTGAAGTGAAGTAAATAGATTTTAAAAATGAATGTAAGTGAGATATACTACCTTCATTTAAGAGAATTACATTTGTGATAATGGACAGAACTTGATTTATAAAAATCATAGCTATAAGAGATTTCATAGAAAAACTGAAATTCAAAACATAATATATATTGTGGATGATATACCACAATGTGGGTAAATACAATAGATTTGAGTTTTCTAAATTATGTTTGGTGGTTGAAGAAAAATTACAATGCAGTCTTCTGTAGTTCTAAAGGTATAATATATAGATTAAATATTTTAAAAAATGATTTTAAATGAGTGAGGGTAAACAAATATAAAGAGAGTAAATTTCTATATGTAGACACAAGTGATAGATGCAATTTAAGGTTATATTTCTCAAAGTGAATTGGTAATTATTTATTTAATAGCAAAATACCAAAAAAAGGAACACAGAACAAAGATATTAAAATGGCAAAAGTAAAGAACAATAACAGATCTTTACAATTAATGTAAATGAGATAATCTCCCCTATTTCAAAATATGGTGTCTACCGTATATATGGAGTGGGAGGAGAAGTTTAAATTTTTCAAAGTCACAGCTATAAAATGCTATAGTAAAAAGTTTAAAATCAAAGCTTTTATAAGATACACCAGATAAAAATTTTAAATAAACACATAGCTCATCATAGTGATGTAGGCATTCTCTTTGTCTCTCTCCTTCAATCTACAATCAGTAAAGTGAAGTGAAAGTGAAAGTCGCTCAGTCGTGTCCAACTCTTTACAACCCCATGGATTACAAAGTACATGGAATTCTTCAGGCCAGAATACTGGAGTGTGTGGCCTTTCCCTTCTCTGGGGGATCTTCCCAACCCAGGGATTGAACCCAGGTCCCCTGCATTGCAGGTGGATTCTAAAACATTCATAATTCAACAAATGTGCCTCTGTCCAACACACCAGGACACACCAGAGAATTCCATACATCGGCACATCTTTAGATGGGTGGACTGGAAACACAAAGGAGGCAGAGCCAGGGCTAAGCAGGGTTGGTGACCCCCAGCTACGCTTGCAGTCCCAGAGAACCCAGGAAATGTGGCACACATGACTCAGGCCTCCAGGATGCAAGAGCAACCTGCAGCCACAAGAAATCAGGCAGCGGCAGATCCTGCGACCCCATTTCTTTAACCATAGAGGCATCTGTGACTCTGGCCCCTTCCCACCCACAGTAGCAACTGTGAACTCAACAGCTCCAGATGTAGCCAATGAACCTGTGACCACAGCTCCCCCAACACTTCTGCCCTCTCCCTGGAGTGGTGGAGCTGCCATCCCAGGAGACCACAAAGGTAGCAGAGGGGACAGCCACACCAGAGCCCCAGATGGCAACATCCACCCCAGCAGCAGCAGTGGCGAGGCACTACTGACCCCAGAGGCACGTGCAGTAACAATGAAGGCAGAAGTGGTGGAAGGCGGAAAGTGCCAATCCTCTAATACAACCAGAGGCAGCTCAGGTAAGAGAAATGGAAAACTGGTGCTACAGTACCATCTGCCAAAAACGACAAGAGGAACACCTCTAATTATTAACCTGTTGAATCATTATAATCAAGTTACCAAAAAAAAAGGCAGCTTTACCTAAGGAAGAAAAATGTTCATTACTTCAAATGCACTAGCAGAGAAACAACTCATCAAGTACCATGAAAACCCACAGTAACACAGCAGCCCAAAATTAAAATGACAGTTCTCCAGAAACCCAACTCGAAGCCACTTCATTTGTTACATAAACACATTTCTGGTTTCAACAGACATGTTTTTTAAAAGACATAAATGTAACTAGAAGCATCTAAAAGAAAAGATAAAAAACAAATGCTTAAACATGAGACAGTCTCATGAATGGATATGATTCCTTATATATTCCTTAGAATAGAGTAAATCCTCTACTAACTATGAAATCATGCAATTCATGAATAATCAACAGTATGAAAAGCAAATATTTGTTTAACAGGAAGTAATTCTGCAACATAGATTTCATTTCCTCACTGTTTAGATCATGATTTAAACTTGCTAAGACGAACAAGTATTAGGGGGCGGGGAATGCAGCTTCTCTCTTTAGTTCTCTGTACTTTTTAACTGATTAAACTCTTTAGTTCTCTGTACTTTTTAACTGATTAAACCAACAAACATAGCGACGAAGGGTCCTGAGAGAAACTCTTTCCTGGGGAGAAAAACCCCCAGGAAAGAGTAGTAGTCATTCCCTCTGCAAGGGACCTAATGTCTCTCTGACCAGTGTATTGCATCATAAAGCAAAAAATGAAAATGAGAGAAGTAATTCCTCACCAGACCTTCGGAAAACCAGCAGGGCTCGGGATCAGACACTTGGCTCAGCTCCTCCGATGCCGCCTGGACTGAGGAGGAGCCGGCGCAGTGATGCAGCGTTAGGAGGCCCAGAAGGCGGGCCTCGTGCTGGATGGAGCACAGCGGCCTGATGGTGATGCTCCTCGTGACCCGACGGCTGTGGCAGCTCCTGCCAAATATCTCGGCTTCCAAGACGCGAACCTGTGGCTGCAGGACAACGAGCTGCAGCTGTGCGAGCTCTGCGGCTTCCTGGACGCCGCCGACCGGCACAAGTGGGGCAGCGCGCGACCTGTGGCGGCGTTGTGGGCGCCACGTTGCCTGCGCCTGCGGCACGAGGTGGGCCCGCGAGCCTCCGAAGCTGCGGAAACTCTAGGCGCGCGGGGAGGCCCTGCTGGGCGGGAACCAGGAGCTCATGGAGCCGTGCTGCTGCTGCTGCTGCTGCTGCTGCTGCTGGACCAGTAGGAGCGGGGACGCGGGCGGCGGCACCGGCTCCCACAGATCCAAGGACTGCTGGGCCGGCTTGAGCAGGCGGTAGGCGGGCGGCGTGGGCTAAGGCAGCAGGTCGAGCGCCGCAGGGGCGGAGGCCCAGGCCGCTACCCGCACTTTCCGGCCCTGCTGCTGCCCCCTCAGGCCTCACAAGGCCCCCTGGAAGACAAGGCCGTCACCCCGCACACGTCCCTGGACTACCCGCTGGCGCCATCTCACCACTGAAGCGTCCCCTATGGCCTGCACGGTAAGGACGGCACCGGCCGGGCAGCGCGGGTCTCTGGCCCACAACCCCTTTCCCCCGCGGGTGGCCCCCAGTCCAGACCCCTCCTCTGGCTCCGGACGGGGAGATCCCAAGCCCGTCTGAAGTGGGGCTTTGAGTGGTGATTTTCTGGTTGTGATAGAGGCGTGGAATTCGCAGTGGGCCCGGTACCCGGCCGAGTTGCGTATGAGAGGCTGGAACTCGAGGGCCGGCTGGAGGCGCCACATCCCAGCCTGGAAACCCTTGTCTAGGAGCCGGCAGTTTTTCATGGGGGAAAAAAAATGCAAGGCCATTTGTGCAAATGTGGAATTTCCTGTCTTATTTGTTGCGACCTGCAGCCCCAAACCTCAGCAGTGTCCACGTGTGTGCTGGAATGCCGCCCGGGCTTCTCGGTGTTCCCTGCATGCTGGGAAGGGGCCCAGGAAGCTGAGCCAGAGAACGAGGGCTAAGAGCCTTCCTGGTCGGCCTTTAGTCCTGCCCTTCTCAGGGTCCAGGGACTTTTGTCAACCGAGGCTCTAAGACTTCGCAGAGGAATATGTGCTTGGAATGGGTTCTGGCTTTTCGTCTCTGCGTGCCTCAATTTCCTTCTCTGTAGAATGGAGACGATGATCCCTACCCCTGGATTTGAGGTGGATAAAAGTCTCTGAAGGGGTTTATAAACTGTTGGTCACATGGCTTAGATGGTAAAGATTCTTGCATGCAATGCAGAAAACCCTGGTTCAATCCCTGGGTCAGGAAGATATCTTGGCGGAGGAAATGGCAACCTACTCCACAGTACTCTTGCCTGGAGAATCCCATGGACAGAGGAGCCTGGTGGGCTACAATCCATGGGGTGGCAAATTCTCGGACACTGGAAAGTGAGTGACTAACACTTTAACTTTGCCAGAAGCTCCATGGTTGCTGGCTGCCAAGGTGAAGGTTGGAGGACTTTTAAGGCTCAGGAAAGCTGGATCTTCTCCCATCCCCCCTCGAGACTGTTAGGCAAATCGGAGGGGGACCCTATTCCCCAGTCCTCTGGATCAGTGCCTCCTCCTTGCTACCTCGCTCCTCTCCTGCTTCCATGTCCTTCCATATTTTTGGTGGCTTAGCTCTTACTTCTGGTGGCAGTTACTGCTGCCTCAGCTATTTGCCTGGAGGTAGAGATTAAACAGCCCTTTCTGGTTCTCTTTGACGCTTTTCCTAGTTCAGAGAAAATGTGTCTAGGCCTTCAATAACTGTTGTTCCCCAGAGTGATAGCCTGCGGATGGGATGGAAACTGGACCCTCTCTCTTTGGTTGGATGACCAAGTGGTCTCTGCAGGTGCCTTGTGTTGGGGACTGGGGTACTAGGCCCGAGAAGGTTGGGTTCTAGCCCAGCACAGTTTTTGCTTTATCTTCTCAGTCTGTCAGTTCAGGGAAGGACTGGGGTTAGAGGGATATTTTATTACTGATTAGCAATCTAAAGCTACAATTTGGGTTTCTCTTTATAACTCTGTACCCTTCATCCCACTGCTGGCTCCTTAAGGCCAGAGGGAGTAGCTCAAAATAAAGTTTTTTGATTCATTAGGGCTGGGAAGTATAGGAGTGAGAAGTCCCAGTCCTTGGGAGGGTCAGATTTCTGGGCCTCGGTTTCCCCAAGCACAGTATGATACGGGGAATCACTGCAGGACTGTGGCTGGGAAAGGAAATGTTTCTGGCTTTTAGCTGCATTGACAGGTGACAGATGATTTAGGGCATGATTCTCTGCAGGACAGTGAAGTGCTGGAGTGTCAGAGCATATTTGCAGAGAAGTTCTGTCATGTTTTGGACAAGGAGACTCAGACCCTCTCTGGCTCAGGGTTTTGCTGCCGCAGTGCATGGTGTAGGAATTGAGGACTAGGCTCCGTCTAAGGTTTCTCACCTCACTGGACAGTGAGTAGAATGGAGCTGTCAGGTTTCCTGCAGAATCCAAGCTCCCCACCACCACCCCCGAGTCCCATGTACACTCAGAGTGGAACTGCCACAGATTTTGTGGTGGCAGAGCTTTGGGTTGAGATGAAATAAAGATTCAGCATTATTATCACAAATTTCGCTTACTGCTTTCATTTAGTTTTGTCTGAAAGTTCTATGTGGCCTTGAGATGTTCTCCCAATGATTATGAGTAGGAGGCCTGGAAACAAAGAAAGGCCCTCCTCTTAGAGACCACTTTCCTGTACTTGAACTTGTAGTTTTAAGGTGAGTGGAAAGCAAGCTGGAGGTGAGAAAGCTGACAAGCCTCGTTCTGGGTGTGGCAAAGGTAGAGTCAGATACCAGGCTTGTGCCATATGTGCTTGCTCTTAGCTCATCCTCACAAAAGCTCTGGAAAGCAGTAGTATTTCCATTTTACAGCCAAACATCCAAAGGCTTAGAGAGGTTCTGAGCATCTCCTGGGAGAAAAAATTGAGATTGAAATGTCTCAGTTCCAATTGCCTGGATAGGTCTCCCAGGGATTCTCTACTGCTCAGGCTATGTGTGGGCTTCCTTTTCTGACTCATTGTCATTTTGGCCAATAATATTAATCAGCAGACACTAGGTGACACCTCATTCTTGATTCCTGACCCAGGTTTGCCCTTCTCCCACCCTGAAAGTGTCACTTCCTTATCTGTGACCAAGTGAGCAGATGATTGATAATTACACTACCCAGAAAGGTCAGGCTGCCTTGTGTTCAGATTTCTACTCTTCCTCTCCTCTTGAGCAAGTTACTTCACTTCCCTAAGGCTCTCTCTGTTCTTCTTCTGTAAAGTGGGGCAGCATCTACAGTGCCCCCTTTATCCATGCAGGATCAGGGGAGGTCAGGATCTGCACACAGTCAGCCTCAACCATTGTCAGTATCTTAGTCATTCATATTCCTTACCAGGCTCCTCATGAAAGAAGATAGGGACCCATGAGGGTTTGCCAAATGGACATCAGTGTTCTCTTTGAAACTCGGTTTGCTGTTTAGACAGCTTGCTTCATTTTCCAACCAAGCCAGTCTCTGGCTGCACCTGCCCCTGGGATAGGGATTAATGACCCTGTAGTCCTTCTTGGAGGTGCCTTAAAGACCCTAAGTGACTATCGTGGCAGGTGGCCCCTTGGTATTCCAGGCAGTCCCTCAGAGGGACTGGGCCTGGTTGCAAATGGGCCTTTCCCCTGGTTGTTTTATTTGACAGATATCTGGGTTGGGCTGACTAGTCTGGACTAGGATGCTCTTTGCTCTAGTCCAGGGGGGCAGACTGGGGCAGGCAAACCCCAAACACCAGAAAGTCAGGTGTATCATTTTGAACTGATTTTCAAACAAAAGTATTTTCAACAATTACTCCCCTCCCATTCCCCCAGATTGAATATGGTTCCCTGTGCATTATAATAGGACCCTGTTGTTTATATATTTTATATACAGTAGTTTATATCTGCAGATTAATAGATATTTTAAAATTCATATTTATCATTTATATATCACCTTATTATATTTAAAATACTTTTATTTTAAACATTATCATTTCTGATTTTAAAAAATAATATTTACTATGTCCATTTTAGTATCAGAAGGATTTGTAGTACTATCTCCTTTTCATTCTTGATGCTTGTGATTCAGTGTTGCTGTATTTGTTAGGCTGACTAGGGTTTTATGTATCTTACTAATTCTTCAAAAACTTAATGTTAACCCTTGTAAATATCCTATGTATATATTTCTATTTAACTAATTTTGGTCTTTATTATTTACCTTGTTTTATTTTATTGTACTTTTTTTGTGCCAACTGTTTTCTCTTTCACATAATTAAGATAGATAATCTATTTATGTTCCTTTCTTACTCATTTATAGTAGTTACTTCTGGGTTTTATATATCCCACTAAGTATAATACTTCTTTTTCTGCACCCCAGAAATTTAGGTGTATCATAATTTATTACAACCTAGTTCAGACTAGATAAAAAGATAGTTTGATTTCCTTTTTAGCCACAGTCTTTTAGGCAGTGTTTATTTCTAATGTCCACACTTTCTATTTGTCTATTTGTTATTCATTTCTATATTAAGTGGACCAGGATCAAAGAACATACGTTGAATGATTTCAGTCTTTGAATTTATTGAGAATTCATTCCATTTATTGTTATTTCCAGTAAGTGTTTCTTAGGTATTTATAAACAGTAGCATGTTGTTATTGCTAATGGTATTGTAGGAAGTTTAGGAAATGAGAAAAAGTATAGTGAATTTTGGTATATTTTATGGATTAGATCCCAAAGCTCCTCTCCAGGTGCTTTCTTGTTGGAGATGTTAAAAAGTTAAAATGTCTCCTGCTACTAAGGTTTTTGACACAGAACTTTACAATACCAGTTAGATCCATGCAGACTTGGGATTTGGGAAGACACAGTGTGTTCTGGATCAATGTTCCATTCATTTTGACTTTTTCTACTGGTTAGGAAGTTATGGAAACATGGAGGCTTTTCTCTGAAGCCTTGTTGAACCTCTAACTTCCTAGGGAAGCTATTTTGATGGATAAGAAAGTACTGACATATTTTTGCTGCTGTGTATATGATCCTTGGATCACAGTCAACAATATTGTTCTTAAACCATACCTACAATGATAGCTTCTTTGTGAATTAATTCTATGTTATTCCAAGAGTCATTGCAAGAGTTTCAGCTAGAAGTTCATTCTGCCTTTCCAAACTTCATAGGCCTTGTTAACCTTAATTATTAACATTTTCCTGTTTAAAATTCCTAAACTGCTTTTTCTTTACTGACCAAACTCTTAATGATACAAGAGGGAGGGGATATATGTATACATATAGCTGATTCACTTCGTTGTATAGCAGAAACTAACACAACATTAAAAATCAATTATGTCCGAAAAAGAGGATTGTAATTAACTCATGGGAATATTTAGGAAAGATGGCATCCTTGTATTAGGCTTGTTAAATAGAATATAATGTCTCTGGTTTTAATGTAGTCTTTCAGTCACACAGTAGCTATTAAGGAATTTTGAAATATTAGTCCTGATCTCTTATAAATGTTTTTACTAGAGATTTTAAAAATAATTTTATTGAGTACTATCATTTATTCCATGATATTTTTAACTAATTAGTATTTAAATATACAAAATCATAAAATTAGCAAAGCATTATTTTACTTTGAATTTGTGATTCAGATGGAATTTGTGTACCATGAAGTATATCTACATCAGAGAATATAGGAAGACCAAAATTTGGAGTGAATTTTTGCCTTTTACAATCATAGCTCATGTAATTTATTACATAATATTAAATATTTATTTATTTAAAACATTTTTCGTATAGTACAGACTTTTCAATCTGTTTCCCTCTGCCTATCAACTTGGCTGCTGTGACAATAACCAGAAAGTTTTTCTTTGTTGATGTTCTCATAGAAGACAGTCCTGGAGCCTGCACTTAACGTCTCCATAATTGACTTTACTATTACTCCTCTCCCAGTGGAACCCATCACAGGGGATGAGCAAAACCTCAAGGCTGGAGAAGGTTTCACAGGCTTTAAAATAACTAAGGCCATCATAAACACCACTGTTGATACTCCAGCTCATGATCAGGAACTCTGGACTACACAGGGTTGCTATAGTCCTTAAATATGCAAGCGTACCCCATTATTCTTATTGTAAGAGGTACAAAGCATACTAGAATTAATGAGAGGAACTCCCTATATGTATTTTCCTTAGATTTACTTCCACTGAAGTAAGATCCCTTGAATGCAAGTGAGATCCCTTGAATTGATGTAGCCTTGGTAGAAAGTCTTCATTGCACTGTAAGAACTGGAATGTTCATCAGTTTCTCTCTCTCTGCTTCAAAAAGAGGGCTAAATGATTATGACATTTTAAAAATTAATTATTAATAGAAATGAAATATTATAATGAGGAATAGAAATGCATATATTTGGGGGAATGGCTTTGATCTGAGGAAATGAACATATATTTGGAATAGCTTTAGAGAATTTTGTTATATCTAGTCCTAGCAATTTTTGCTGTTAATTTAACATATCAACTACTTATCTATTTCTATTATGTTTTCAAAGATTGGTACAGTTATAGTGGAAATAAATAAATTAAGATGTAATAAGGTTAAAATATTTTGAATATATTTATTATTGTTATTACCATTGCATTGTGATTAAAACAAGGATTGCACTATCATAATGGCTACAAACACTAACATTATCACTGATATTATATGTGCCACTCCTGTTTTATATAATGTATAATATTCCTAATTTAGGTTGTTGTGTAATACTCCTATTTTAGATAAACATAAATTTTAACTATAAACATATTAAAAATAGAAATTCAGAATGTGAGTAAAATTACACAGGAAAATATTCTACTTTCTTATTTACTTCCCTGAAAAAACATGATTTAAATAAAATAACCAAAGGACTTCCTTTACTGCTTAATAGACTAACAGTTTCAGAAGTCTAATGACATCTAATCCCTAATCTTGCATGTTCCTGACAATAAGATTGTTTTGTATGCAATATCTCATTAAGTTGTTAATCATATATATCTACATTTAAGACAGTATTGATAGCACTAGAATCAAAGCCACAATTGCATTTATTTTGCCTTGTGCCTCTCAGCAGGTGTCTGCCATGGGTGACATGGGAACAACCAATCACTCAGAGGTGACTGACTTCATTCTTGTCGGCTTCAGGGTCCGCCCAGAGCTCCACATTCCCCTCTTCCTGCTATTTCTGCTTGTCTATGCCATGATCCTTCTAGGGAACGTTGGCATGATGCTCATTATTATGACTGATCCCCGGCTAAACACACCAATGTATTTCTTCCTAAGCAACCTCTCCTTCATTGATCTCTTCTATTCATCTGTTATTGCACCCAAGGCTATGATGAACTTCTGGTCTGAGAGCAAGTCCATCTCATTTGCAGGCTGTGTGACCCAGCTCTTTCTCTTTGCCCTCTTCATTGTGACCGAGGGGTTTCTCCTGGCAGTCATGGCTTATGACCGCTTCATTGCCATCTGCAATCCACTCCTCTACACTGTCCAGATGTCAACACGTCTCTGTGTCCAGTTGGTGGCTGGTTCCTATTTTTGTGGCTGTATCAGCTCAGTTCTTCAGACCAGCATGACATTTACTTCATCCTTTTGTGCTTCGCGGGCCATTGACCATTTTTACTGTGACACTCGCCCACTTCAAAGACTGTCTTGTTCTAACATCTTCATCCATAAACTGGTTTCTTTCTGTTTATCTGGCATCATTATCTTGCCTACCATCATAGTTATTATTGTTTCTTATTTGTATATTGTGTCCACAGTTCTAAAGATACCCTCCACTGAAGGACTCAAGAAAGCCTTCTCCACTTGCAGCTCCCACCTGGGAGTCGTGAGTGTACTGTATGGTGCCGGCTCTTTTATGTATCTCACTCCTGACACATTTCCTGAGCTCAGTAAAGTGGCCTCCTTGTGCTACACCCTAGTCACTCCTATGTTGAATCCTTTGATTTACTCTCTGAGAAACAAAGATGTCAAAGAAGCTCTGAGGAAGATCCTGGGGGAAAATATATTTTTATTTATTTCTGTTTAATGGTGATATACCTGAAAGACACAGGCTTTATAAAAACTTGGGGAAGCACTGACTCAAAAAATGCACCCATTGATCTTAGAAATATTTACTCTTAGAGAGTTAGTTTATTTGAATACCATGTACTTAAAACCAAAGAGTACATTTGGAATATATTTAGTCTGGCTGTTGATTTTGGAGTGAATGAAATGACTTCCTCTGTATTTCATCTTAATTTTGGGTAAAAATAATTCTTGCCATGTAATTTTATTTTAGGGAAAATATATTCCAAATTTGCTTGTCTATCTGAGATTGCTTCTTTTATATGTATTGTTAATCTTGAGTCAGTAACATGTGTCATGTGGATATGTATGTAATTGATAGAGGTATTCTGATGTAATAAGATTAATCTGATGTAATAAGCAAGAGAGAACAAAATACATGAGATTTACTAGAGAAATCTTCGTGAATTTTAGTGAGAGAATTAGATGCTCTGAAGTGCACAGAGTCTGAAGGGTGACTTGTATGTAACTCTTAATTGTTCAGAGGCTACGTGAGTGACATATTTATTTCATGGCTTCTCTGGCTTGAATCATTATTATTTCTCCCCCTCTCCCCCTCATTTGAAGATCCACTAAACTGATAAATTACTTTTGAATATTATCCCTTTTCAAAAGAACACTGTAATAAAAATAATTTATGTTTTGTTAGATATACTTTAGTATTCATTCATCAAATTAATATTTATTGAATTTTGATGTACTCGTTGCCCTATAAGAATTCCTAGGTATAAATAATTTCTGTACTTGAGCTCACAAACTGAGGGGGAAATAGCTGAATAGAGAGGTAACATGTCATATGGGCAACCCAGTGAATAAAGGAATATGTAGAAAATATCAAAAGAGAGCAGCTTCTACAGATGAGTGACCTAAATGATCAGGGAAAACTTCAAAAGTACATATTAAAACATAAGTGGATGTAAGCAAGATGAAGCAGAGAAGTTTCTGTGCAAAGGAAATTAAATAACTATATGTTAAGCTTCCTAAAGTTTGACACCTGATTTTTAATGCACAAGAAAGGGAGTGAGAGGTAAGACTTAAAACGCAATTCATGGAAATTGTGCACACATAAAACAAAGAAGTTGACCTTTATTCTATAGGAAGCAGGGAAGCACTGGGGATATTTTTAAAAGGATATATTGTTTTCAAATTGGCATTTTATAAAAAATCACGCTGGTAATTTCTATAAATATTCATGGAAGAAGATAATCAGTGAAAGTGTATGATTGTCCAAGAAAGAGGCTCTGGTGGCTAGAACAATGGCAGTCTTATAGGAGACAGTGAAGAGAGGGAATATCTTTAAAGCCATGAAAAATTAAGCTACATGTTAACTGATGGTTGATAAAATGAGAACTGGGTAGAAGTGAATAATGACTTATAATGTTTGAGCATCTTTCATTGGGGAAATGCTACCTCATAATATGAGGAGGAAATAGGAGTAATATTGTTAATCATTAAGAGTTAAGAAAATAAGATCAGGTCAGACTGAGCATTCAAATCCTGGTTTTACCTATGTGCTCCATAGTCAACTGTCTTGACTTTGCAGTAACTCTTGCTTCTCAGTTTAATAAAAGATTGCTAATGTCTAATGGGCAAAGACCCTGTGCCTGGGATTTAGGTGAGCTGGAATTAAAAAGAGTTAGGAGCCTCTTTCATTGAAGGCTTGTTCCATTTAGGACTCAATGTTGCATGAAAGATTCTGTACTTTGTGCCCAAAGAGTCTATACTTCAGTAAAATATGCTTAAGTAACTTCTTAAAGAGCACACTTTTCTAAAACATTATTAATTCTTTACTCATCTTTTAATATTACATTTATAACTATAGCTGATTATAGTGTCATAACTAGTAAGATTTTCTTTATTTAAACGATAGTGTTCATGGTATCAAATCTTCACCAGATGCTACTACACTAACAATAATTATGTTTAAAAGTTTTACCCTACTTTTAATATTCAGATTTTATATAAGGAATATCTAAATAAATTAGTAATAATAAGTATTATTTATTATTCAAATAATAAATGCATATCATATTATAAATAAGTAAAGAGTAAACTTTCCATTTCCTTGTGTAGCTTTCTATTTTTCAGGTAAAAATGAAACCTTCATTCAAAAAAAAAATGTTTCTGAATCTTTGTTCTAAAATAGAAATCTTTGAATCTAAAAAAAGATCTACTCATTTTTTTTTTCAAATGCTTTATTGAGGAATAATTGGTATGAAATAAACATTCAAAGTGCACCATTCTGTGAGTTTTGGCATCTATAAAAACACCACCACATTAAGATACTGAATACTACCTTCATTTCCAAAAGGTTGATTATGCCTCCTTTCAGTCCATGCTTCCCTCCAAACCCACCTGCAGATAACCAATGATCTGAATGATGTATAATGGAATCATACAGTATTTGGTCTTTTCTCTCAGGCTTCTTTCACTGAATAAAATTATTTTGAGATGTATTCATTTTGTCATATATAAGTAACTCATTCTTTTTATTGCTGAGTAGTATTACATTTTCCAATGTGCAAATTTTGTTTATGAACTCTTAAATGAGCAGTTGATATGTGTGCAGTTTTTAGATATTGTGAATAAAGCTGGTATGTGTTCATATGTATTTGCCTAGATTGTTTTCCTTTCTCTTTGGTAAATGTTGAGGATTGAGATGCTTAGATCTTATAATAAATACATGTTTAAATTTTGAAAAGACAACCAAAGAAACATCTGGAAATAAAGAAGAAACAAAAAAAATATTACCCAACAAAATCTACTAAATCTGAGGAAGAGAGAATCTGTGACATTTGAGCCAGGACCCACTCCCTGCCTGCCCTCTCTCATCCCAACAGAGGCGAAAGTGCAGTCAGGCAAGTGCAGGCATGAACATAGAAATCCCTCTGCCCCTGGATCCCAATCAAAGGTTACCATGTCCCCTTGATTGTAATTGCTGCAACCATTACTTATCCCCTCCAGCTCCACGCTGAAGAAGCTCTATTCAAGGCTGGAGTAGCTAATACGTCTGATGAGCTCTACCCAGCTCTCATTCACACGGTAAACACTCTACCCTTAGCATGCCAGGCCAGGAGTATTACTGCTGCTCCAGTCTCCCCAAAGACAGACGTTCAATACTCAGAAGACCATAGGCTACTGACCTTACCCAGAAACCTGCTCCTCAAGAAGTATCTTCTTGCCTGTTCACTCAGTACCAGCCCCTGTAGGCCAGCTGTTGCTCTATACTACTGTGCTTTTCATACTTTTAAGAAACTGCCCTATAAAATTTAAAATGTTTTCTTTATTTTTATTTATGTTTTTTATACGTTATTTGTTGAAAAGTATTATAAACCTGTTAGAGTACAGTACTATGTAACTGACTGTGTTAGTTGAATACCTAGGCTAACTTTGTTGGACTTACAAACAAATTGAACTTACTAATGCACTCTAGGAACAGAGCTTCGTTAGTATGTAGGCAACTTACTGTTCCTTAGCTGAAAAACACACTGGAGGGATTCACCTGCACACTAGAAGTGCAGAAGATTGGATCAGTGACCTGTGGATGAAACTTCAATTAATAAGAAGAAAAAAGGAAATTTTATTTGAGGTTTATAATCTGAGAGACAGTTACAGTGCTAGCATCGGGAGAAAGGAAGATGATCTTTTTGGACAAGCAGACGTTCCCATCTTTGAGGACCTCTGGTTAATGTGTAGGGGCTTCCCATGTGGAACTAGTGGTAAAGAACTTACCTGCCAGTGCAGGAGACATAAGAGACATGGGTTCAATCGCTAGGTCAGGAAGATTCCCTGGAGGAGAGCATGGCAAGCCACTCTAGTATTCTTGCCTGGAGAATCCAATGGACAGAGGAGCCTGGTGGGCTACAGTGTATAGGTTAATGTGTATTGCAGATGCACACTGCATATTAGGGAGGGAGGAGGCCAAATAGACACACAGAGAGAATTTTATGTCTAATTTTTCTTGTCCTGCCTTCAAATATAAATTTTATCTCATCACCTGGAATGCAAGGGCAGAAAAATAGCATCCAAAGGAGCAGTAAAAAACAAACAAAATTCATTAAAAAAATGTATATTAAAAAGTGAAGAACATGTAAGAACATTAAACAGAGTAAAACACATGTTTCCATAAGGAAAAAAATGAGAGAAAGGGGAATAAAACGATATGAAGAAGTAATGGCTGAAAACGTCCATAATCTGAAGAAGGAAACAGACATCCAGGTGCAGGAAGCACAGAGTTTCAAGTTAGTTAAATGAAAAGAGAACCACGCCAAACACTTTATAGTTTAAATGTCAAAAAACTAAAGATAAAGAATCTTCTTTTTTAAAAAAAAAAAAAGTTTATTTATTTGCTGTGGCATGTAGGATCTTCCTTGCATGGCACAGGGGCTCTCTAGTTCTGGTGCACAGTCTTCAGAGAGAGCAGACTCACTAGTTGCAGCATCCAGGCTTAGTTGGCTTGCAGCATGTGGAATCTTAGTTCCCAGACCAGATATTGAACCCACATCCCCTGCACTGCAAGGCAGATTCTTGACTGCTGGACCACCAGGGAAGTCCACAAAGAGAGAATCTTAAAAGGAGCAAGAAAAAAGCAACTTTATACATACCGGGGTACCCATGAGATTATCAATTGACTTTTTTCAGCAGAAACTTTGCAGAACAGAGGGGAGTGGCATGATACATTCATAGTGCTAAAAGAAAAAAAAAATTCCAAACAAGAATATTTTAACCTGGAAAGATTATCCTTCAGAATTGAAAGAGAAATTAAGAGTTTTCCAGACCAGCAGAAGTTAAAGGGATTCATCACCACTAAACTGGACCTATAAGAAGTGTTAAAGTGACTCTTTGAGCTTAATTTCTAACATATACAAACAGCTCATACAACTTAATAACAATAACAACAAGAACAACTCAAAAGAATGTGCTGATGGCTTAAACAGAAATTTCTCCAAAGAAGACACAGATGGCCAATATGCACATGAAAAGATGTTCATCACTGCTAATTATTAGAGAAACGTAGATCAAAACTGCAATGAGGGGCCACTTCACAGCAGTCAGAATGACCATAATTAAGACGCCTACAAATAAATGCTGGAAAAGGTGTAGAGACAAGAGAACCCTCCTACACTGTTGTTGGAAATGTAAATTTGTGCATCCTCTGTGGAAAACAGTATGGAGATTACTCAAAAAACTAAAACCAGAGCAACCATATAATCCAGCAATTCCACTCTTGAGCATAATAGCCACAGAAATCTCTTTTTCAAAAAGATACATGCACCACTATGTCATAGCAGCACTATTTACAATAGCAAGACATGGAAACAACCTAAATGAACATCAACAGATGAATGGATAAAGATATTGATTGTGGTACATATATACAATGGACTATTACGGAGCATAAAAATTGAAATAATGCCATTTGCAGTAACATGGCATTGGAACTAGAGATTTTGATACTAAATAAAGTAAGTTTCGGAAAGAGAAAGACAAATGCCATATGATATCACTTATGTGTGGAATCTAAAATATGACACAAATGAACTTATCTATGTAACAGAAACAGAATCACAGACTTAAGAGAACAGACTTGTTGGTTTCCATAGTGGAGGGAGGGGAAAGGAGGCATAAATGAGGAGTTTGGGATTAGCAGATGGAAACTATTATGTATAGAATAGATAACCAACAAGGTCCTACTTAGAGCACACAGATCTATATTCAATATCCTGTAATAAACCATAATAGAAAAAGATATAAAAAAGAATAAAAAAGGGAAACTTTTAAGTCAAAAAGAAAAACTGCTATGTTGTAAAGGAGATGTTTGAAAGTAAAAATCTCGCTGGTAAAAGCAAATACATAGTAAAAGTAATGGTTAAACCACTTAAAAAGCTACTTTGAAGATTAAAAGACAAAATTAGTAAAATGAACAATTACGGCAATAATTAGTTGAGGTATACACAAAATAAAATGGTATAAAATATATACCAAATGGTATAAAATATATATCAAATATATAAAACATGGGGTGAGTAAAAATTTATTTAGAATGCCATCAATGTAAAACAGCAACTTTTAAGTTGCTTTATATGTATATACATAATTCATATCATAATCACAGAACAAGCTGAGATATTTTGATCATCACCCCTTTTGGTAACTAAATCGCTGCAGATGCTGACTGCAGCCATGAAATTAAAAGACACTTGCTCCTTAGAAGAAAAGTTATGACCAACCCTAGACAGCATATTAAAAAACAGAGACATTACTTTGCCAACAAAGGTCCATCTAGTCAAGGCTATGGTTTTTTCAGTGGTCATGTATGGATGTGAGACTTGGACTATAAAGAAAGCTGAGCGCCAAAGAATTGATGCTTTTGAACTGTGGTGTTGGAGAAGACTCTTGAGAGTCCCTTGGACTGCAAGGAGATCCAACCAGTCCATCCTAAAGGAGATCAGTCCTGAATATTCATTGGAAGGACTGATGCTGAAGCTGAAACTCCAATACTTTGGCCACCTGATGCAAAGAATCGACTTATTTGAAAAGACCCTGATGCTAGGAAAGATTGAAGGCGGGAGGAGAAGGGGACGACAGAGGATGAGATGGTTGGATGGCATCACCGACTCGATGGACATGAGTTTGAGTAAACTCCGGGAGTTGGTGATGGACAGGGAGGCCTGGTGTACTGCTGTTCATGGGGTCGCAAAGAGTCGGACATGACTGAGTGACTGAACTGAACTGAAGATGACTGAATCATAAGTCATAATTCTTTTCATAATAAAAATTCTTTGTCAGATGGCAACTCCTATCAGTTCTTGCAAATCTTGAAAGTAGGAACAACTTCATTGTTTTAGTATCTCCTCTTCAGAACAAAAAGCAGGAAAAAATCCCCATCTTTTAATGCTATTAAGATAGCTTGAGTTTATACTGTGCCATGATTAGTATGAAGAAACCAAATGATGCTTTGTCTTGATGATGAATATATTCACAACAATTCGAAATGAAATCCAGTAAAAGCATAAAAGGACATCTCAAGACAAATTCAGATATAACATAATTGATTAATATTTTACATTTTATATTCACCCCTTTTTTGAAACAGAGAATGCTATCTTACAGGCCTTACTTTTGATGAGGGAAAGAACACAAGGAGGGCAAGAAAAACAGGACTGACAATGCCAGAAACAAACTTCATCTCAGGAGACAGGGTGGTGTTGGGGCCTTTGCACATTGCTATTTATTTTCAGCCAACCTCCCCTCTTCAGGACCATATAATGGGGGTGGAAGCCAAGTAACTAAGAAATACTTGAATTTATTAACCGTTAATCTGGAAATTCCATTGAATCACAGTACCTGCGCCTTAGATTTACTCGGAGTTGAGAATTAACAACCACCAGATGGCAGCAAACTGCGTCAAGTGCTTGCTTCTGGAGACAGAACCCTCCAAGAATCCTGATCAGTTCTGCACATCCTTTCCTGGGTGATACCATTGACTATATAGTAATTAGGTACTACTTTTAGGGGAAAAGAAATTTTGATACTGATAATGGTAATAATAATAATAGTTGAAGCTAGTATTAATTGAAAAACTTTCTTGTGCCCAAAGCTTAATTTATAATATTTTATATAATCCGTAACATCTAAGTAGGGAAAATAATAGTGTTCATTGAATCTTAAAATCATTCAAAAAGTTTTCAAAATCTGTGTTCCATGATGCACAGCCTTACAGCTAAGCTATCTGATACTAGAAACAATACTCTTACCCGGTTCTTACAAATGAGGATTGTAAACAAATCAATGATTTACTAAATGCAATTCTGCTAAAATGCAAATAAGAATTATTTTTAATGCAAAACAATGAAGTTCACTGAAATAATGAGTAATATTAGCCGAGAAATTTTTGAAAAAGATGTATCCCTATCAGGCATTAAATCCTATTGTGCAATTAGCATGTGATACTAGCATGAAGAGACAAACAAATCAATGGAAGAAAACAAAGAACTTGAAATACATCTAATATGTATAAAATGTACTACATGATCAAGGGCTTCCCAGGTGGCACAGAAGTAAAGAATCTGCCTGCCAATGCAGGAGATGCAAGAGACACAGGTTCTATTCCTGGGTCAAGAAGATGCCCCTAGAGTAGGAGATGGCAACCCACTCCAGTATTCTTGCCTGGAAAACTCCATGGACAGAGAAGCCTGGCAGGTTACAGTCCATGGAATTGCAAAGAGTCAGACATGACTGAGCACACACACAAGGTACTACATGATCACAATAATAAATCTCATAAACTAAAATAAATGATTATTTATTAGAAACTTTGATATAATTTGGGGCCCTGTTGACTAATATTTTACCAGAAGACCAGTAATTTCTTGATCCTGCCTGGCTTTGCATCCTATCATGAATTATCTGACTTATTTGCCCAAAGTAACAGTACCAAATTATCATTAGTATCATTATTTTAATTGGTTGGAACTGAATGTCAAATTGAACTAAAGAATTTGGGGAAGCCATGAGTTCTGGAAGTAATTCCCCTTTTGCCTAAATTCAATTGTTAGTATTTTTTTAGGGAAAGAGAAAAAACCGTGTCACTATGGAATTGAGTACAACCCACGTGCAAGACGATGTGTGGGCTTCCTTGTGGCTCAGCTGGTAAAGAATCTACCTGCAATGCAGGAGACCTGGGTTTGATCCTTGGGTTGGGAAGATCCCCTGGAAAAGGAAAAAGCTACCCACTCCAGTATTCTGGCTGGAAAATTCCATGGACTGTACAGTCCATGGCGTCGCAAAGAGTCAGACAGGACTGAGTGACTTTCACTTTCACTTTGATGTGTGAGACAAAGGAAAATGAAAGAAGTAACCTTCTGGTCTGACCTGACATGGGTAATTGTCAGAACAATGACAAACAAGTGTATAAAATTTTAAATAAAACAAGTGGTTCTCTCCCGTCTATCATTTAGCTTGATTTGATTCCTAGATTCTTATTTAGTATTCACATATATTTAAAGAAACAAAATAAAAGTATGGCAAAAACTTTTACTTCCTCTCTTTTTTTAAGAGAAATATTGGCGAGTTGATAGAAAAATTGAGTCAAGACCTCAGTGTACCTTACATAGAAAAAGTATTTTATAATAACCAATATTTTAAATTAATATATTAAAATTAGCATTAGAAACTATTGATTTTCAGTGCATAAGTATATGTAATAATTTAAAAGAGAAAGCCCATAAATAAAATTTTATTAAAATATCCTGACCTACACCAAAAATAAATTGTTTAAAGTGTTTAAATAGAAATACAGAATATTATTTATACACATAATAAAAGAAGAATGGTCAGATTTGTTAGAGGTCCCAGACTGGCTCCATAGCCATACTTCCATTCAGAAACTGATTGTTTCTAGGCTGTGAGATTATATTTTTAAACTATGCCACATGCTTTGGAAGATATATTTGGGTAATTAAGTCCTGGAGCCATACTGGTGTAGTGTTTTGGCTACACCAAACTGCTTAGTCTCAATTTCCTCAACTGAAAATCGTTATTAAAAATAATTATGGCATATAGTATCTGTTCTTTATGTATCAGCCTTTATTATTATAAATATATCATTTTATACTAAGATGAAAATGGGGAAATGAAAAATATTAGAATATTATTAACACATTTTCCATATAAAGAATTGTTTCTCAAATACTATATGATAGGCTTCTGTTTTACAATAACTTTATGGATGATATACCTCAGAATAAAACCTGGATCTTGGAAAAGCATATACCTTTTATCATAAGTGTTTTATGTAACCAAACATTAATATTCCATTTTGCCACTTACTCAATGAGGCTGTTATCCTTGCTCAGACAAATATCAGTTTAATTGCTTTGTAGAATTAAACAAAGGGGTTTTTTCCTAATTTAAGTAATAATTATTACATCTCGTGATGAAGGTGAAAAAGAAACTCAGCCTTCAAAAAACTAAGATGATGGCCTCTGCTCCCATCACTTCATGGCAAGTAGAAGCGGATAAGGTAGAATCACTGACAGATTTTATTTTCTTGGGGTCCAAAATCACTGCAAACAGTGACTAGCCTTGAAATTAAAAGACACTTGCTCCTTGGAAGGAAAACTATGGCAAACCTAGCCAGGATATTAAAAAAACAGAGACATCACTTTGCTGATAAAGGTCCATATAGTCAAAGCTATGCTTTTTCCAGTAATCATGTATGAATGTGAGGGTAAACCATAAAGAAGGCTGAGTTCTGAAGAATTGATCCTTTTGAAATTGTGGTGCTGGAGAAGACTTGAGAGTCCCTTAGACTGCAAGAAGATTGAATCAGTCAATCCTAAAGGAAATTAATCCTGAATATTCATTGGAAGGACTGATGCTGAAGTTGAAGCTCCAATACTTTGGCCACTTGATGCGAAGAGCTGACTGTTTGGAAAAGACCCTGAAGCTTGGAAAGATTGAAGGCAAAAGAACAGGGCGCCAGAGGATGAGATGGTTAGATGGCATCACCGATTCAATGGACATGAATTTGAGCAAGTTCCAGGAGATAGTGGAGGACAGAGGAACATGGCGTGCTACAGTCCATGGAGTCACAGAGAGTCAGACATGGCTTAGCAGCTAAACATCAACAAAATATCCGTGTGACCTATGGTATAATATTATTCACACAGATACAATGTTATTCATTTAGATATAATATTATTTTAATGAGTAACAGAAGCTCTTAATATTTACTTCCTAATCAAGGTAATATTGAAATGCAGATATTATTATCACAAGTTGAGAACATACATGTTTTCATATATCCTAAGCAAATAAAATAATGACCTATATACCTAAATTATTAAAAATATTTTATAAAGCAGCAAAATATTTATTTTCATATATGCAAATATCTTTGACATAGTAATTTTACAAAAACAAGAAAACAATGACATTTAGAAAACAGTTTGCCCATTATGTATTATAATAACATTACAAATATCAGCAGAGAATCATTTACTGTGTAATATTCTTTTCACAGCATCTTTCACATCTCTGTTTTCAGACTGTGTATTAGAGGGTTTTGTACATTGGTATTATAAGCGTGTAGAGCACAGCTACAACCTTGTTCTTCTCTGGTGAGGAGATGGCTCCAGATTGGACATACATGAAGAACACAGTCCCATAGAATAAGCTCACCACTGCTATATGGGAGCCACAGGTGGAGAAAGTCCTACTCCTGCCGTGGGTTGAAGGGATCTTTAGGACAGTAGAGAGGACATATGCATAGGGAACCAGAATGACAGTTGTGGTGGTGTTGATAATGAGAGCAGAGAGAATAAACAGTACAACCTCGTTCACAAAGGTGTCCACACAGGAGATCTTGATCAGGGCTGGGACATCACAGAAAAAGTGGTCCAATCTGTTTTATCCACAGAGACGCAAATTGAAGGTGAAACTTGTTTGGACTACAGCATTAATGCAGCCACAGATATAGGAGCCAGTTACCAATTGAACACAGAGTTTTTGGGACATGTGTACAGGATATAGGAGCGGGGAGCAAATGGCTGAGAATCTGATCAAATGCCATGACAGCCAGAAGAAAGCCCTCAGTGGTGACAAACAGAGCAAAGAAGAAAAATTGGACCGCACAGCCTTTATAAGAAATTTTCTTTTCATTAGACAAGAAGTTAGCTAAAGTTTTGGGAGCAATGACTGTGGAGTAACAGAGATCTAAATAGGACAAGTTTCTAAGAAAGAAATACATAGGCATGTAAAGTCTGGAGTTCATCTTAATGACAACTATCATGCTGATATTTCCCACCAGAGTGACCACATAGACCAGCAGAAATGCTAGAAACAGGAGAATCTGTAGCTTTGGGGGGGATTCCGAATCCCAGCAGAACAAATTCAGTCACCTCTGAGAAGTTCCTATTAAACTCACTCTTCATAACTGAGGAATGGATAAGACTGAAGAGATGGTTACATGAATGAAGTGAATGATGAGAGTACTTGTTACAGTAAAAATAAGTAGGAACCAGCATGGAAAAAATTCATTTCATACTCTGTTGTCCCAATATTTTACAAAGCACCAATGAATAGAAAGAGATTGCCATTCTTAAAATGTCATACTAGTGAAGAGTTCTATCTGATTAGCCTTTTTCATGTATGCTTGTTTGTAAATAGTGCAGATTGTCTGTCCAAGTATGTTTTGGTAAAGTGGAGATTCTAAGAAAATATCTGGAAATAAAAGCCTTCCCCTACCCTGGATTTAATATCAGTTTACTGCTGTTGAAAGTTGCTTCCATGGATGATGTTTCTCACAGACATTGTAATCCACTTTTTTACCTAAAGTAAAATCTGTTCAATTCAAAATCTCATCTTATTATTGAAAAATAATATGTAAATATTATATCTGTCTTTCTCATATAAGGAGAAAGACTCCATATCCTCACAACAGCATGATTCTTTTACACATTTACATCATATCCTTGTTTCTTTCATTTTTTGTCCCTATGGTGACATACACTCTTAGCGGCACAGTTTTCTAAGAACAGAGTGATTCTTGCTTATATTTCCTAAACACAATGAATTCAGACTTTCATGCTTCCCTTTGTTCCTTCCTACTTTTCTTCTCTCTTCTGCTTGCTTTGGATTTTGCAGGTTAGAATGCAAGTGGAGAATTCTAAGATCTTGACAGAGATTTTCCTGTCTTTTCAGAAACAGGCAAATTTAATTAGAAATACAATGATATGTCCATATGAGGGATAGGCATATAGGACAATTTAATAATAGCTTCAAAAGAAAAACTATGTATTTAAACAAGCTTGTACTGTATTTATTTAGATTTATGCTATATGACTATAAAACATCCTCAGACTAAAATACAGTGAGAGATAAAGAAAGGAAGTAGTTTTTATTCTAATTTTGTAAATGGGGAAATTGGGACAAAAGCAGATTTAACTGGTTTAGAGTCATGAGATTTATCAGCATAATGGGTTTTTATTCAATAGTCATAAAATGTAAAAGAAAACTGACAAACAGTAAATTTAAAACTTATATACTATAGAAATATCTTTTATAATCTTATGAGAATAGAAATGTATAATTTTATATATATATAATTATAGTAAATAAATACAATTATATATGATCTAAAAACATAAAATGTCTCATAATGTTTCTTATAATTTTTGTTATTGGAATTGCTATGGTTTTAATTCTGACATAATTTTAAGATAGTTGGCACTATCAAAGTACATTAAAATCAATTTGGATCAGTTGCAATATCTACTTTTTAAAAAAATTAATTGTTAACAGAAATGTTGACTGACAAAATTTTGATAGAACACAAAGCAATGGTCAAAATGCATTCTGGCAGGGTTGTCAACTACAAAATGTATAATTTTCTTAAAATTCATATTTTATATAAAGGTTTTGGTTTCAACAGAAAAATTAAAAAGAATGATGTAGAGAAAGTTATCAAAAAGAGAAGAGAATTGAGAATAAACAACTTAAATATAAAATATATTATTAAGAATGGATACCACTTCTCATCTTAGTAAACCCTCTACCATAGGTACTGTATTATACATTTATGAAGAAACAACAGTAAGAAAAGAACCAAACCTTTAACAGAAAGTTTTTCTGCATGGTGAATTTCATTTTCTTACTGTTAAGATCATGTCTCAAATTGCTAAGGTGAACAAGTACTAACACAATTTATAACTTATCTTTTTTTCTCTTTTTTGCTTTGTTTACTGAGTTTTCATTGATTAAACCAATAAATATACCTGGAATGGGTCCTGAGAGAAATTCTCTCATGAGGAGGGAAGCCAAAATGGTGGACACACCCTCTGCAAGGTATTCATCAGGGACTAAGGTCTCTCTCACCATTACTATATTTTGTATCATAATGCAAAAAGAAAAATGAGAGAAGAAATTATTAATTAGAAAACTCACAAGACCGTTAGAAAGTTAGAAGCTCTGTCTAGAGGCTGTATGATCTAAATTTCTTAGAGAACAAAATTTTTAAAAAGCACATTTAGATGAGAAACACTTGATTCTCCTTTCATTTTCATGATTTAATACACAGGGACATTCATGATTTTTCATTATAATGGATTACAACCTTTAGTTTTGGAAACTCATTTCTTTACTGCGAATACTACATGCTTGTATTAAGATTAGTACAGAGAAAAATTTAATGGGAGTAATGTTGGTAAAGAAGGGAAGATATTTTTAAAATATTAATTGGAGTATAGTTGATGTAAAATTTTGTGTTAGTTTCTGCTTACAACAGAGTGAATCAATTATATATACATATATCCACTCATCTTTAAATACCTTTCACATGTGGGGCATTACAGAGTATTGAGTAGAGTTCCCAGTGTTATACAGTAGAATCCTATTAGTTATCTATTTCATATATAGAAGTGAGTATGTGTCAATCCCAGTGTCCCAATTTATCCATTACCCCCTTTCCTCTCTTGATAACCATAAGTTTGTTTTCTACATCCATGACTATATATCTCTGTTGTACCATTTTTTCGATTCTGCATATAAGTGATACTATATATTTGCTATTCTCTGAATTACTGCACTAAGTATGACAGTCATCTGTTACTACGAGTGACATTGTTTCTTCATTTTTATGGCTGAGTAATATTCCACTGTATATATATATGTATATATACCACATCTTCTTTCTCTATTCCTCTCTTGATGAACATTTAGATTTCTTCTCCATCCTGGCTATTGTAAATAGTGCTATAGTGAATACTGGGGAGAATGTATCTTTTTTAATTATGTTTTCTTCCTGGGGAAACTTTAAAGTTACATAGCTATTAGGAAGATCAGAATGGCATAGCTTTACCTATGATTTCAAGGCACTAGAAAAGGTGATGTAAAAGGATCTCAGAATTCTGAAAGTCTCTTCATGACTGAGAACCACAGCAAGGTTTCCGCACTAGGTGCAGGAACCAAAAAAGAGAAACAATACAAGAAGCATACTGAAAAAGAAAGAAATACATTCACTTCCCACATCCTCACTACTGCCTTTATAATGTGAAAGCAGCCGGGGACAATAGAAAACTGAATGCCTGTGAGGATTCAAGACACAGACTATAGTTGTATAATCACCACTCTAGAATATACAAAAATTCCTCAACAAACATTTTGGGAAAGAAGAAATCTTACATAATTTTTTAAGACTCCACATTTATGTTCTGTGCATTTCAAAATGTTCTTCGAATGTTTAAGTTTCTTCTGATAATATTTCTCTTTACTATAAAAACTTTGTCTGGCATTTCATATACTGCAATTATTGCATAATGCATTCTATCAGTTTTCCTTTATCCAAGCAGTTTTTCCTGGATCAGTTCAGTTCAGTTCAGTAGTTTAGTCATGTCCGACTCTTCACGACCCCATGGACCACGGCATGCCAGGCCTCCCTGTCCATCACCAACACGTTTCTCATGATGTGACCTAAATCAAATCCCTTATGATTATACAGTGGATGTGACAAATAGATTTAAGGGGCTAGATCTGATAGACAGAGTGCCTGATGAACTATGGACAGAGGTTCGTGACACTGTACAGGACACAGGGATCAAGACCATCCCCATGGAAAAGAAATGCAAAAGAGCAAAATGGCTGTCTGAGGAGGCCTTACAAACAGCTGGGAAAAGAAGAGAAGCAAAAAGCAAAGGAGAAAAGGAAAGATATTCCCATCTGAATGCAGAGTTCCAAAGAATAGCAAGGAGAGATAAGAAAGCCTTCCTCAGCAATCAATGCAAAGAAATAGAGGAAAACAACAGAATGGGAAAGACTAGAGATCTTTTCAAGAAAATTAGAGATACCAAGGGAACATTTCCTGCAAAGATGGGCTTGATAAAGGACAGAAATTGTATGGACCTAACAGAAGCAGAAGATATTAAGAAGAGGTGGCAAGAATACACAGAAGAACTGTACAAAAAAGATCTTCATGACCCAGATAATCACAATGGTGTGATCACTCACCTAGAGCCAGACATCCTGGAATGTGAGGTCAAGGGGGCCTTAGAAAGCATCACTACGAACAAAGCTAGTGGAGGTGATGGAATTCCAGTTGAGCTATTTCAAATCCTAAAAGATGATGCTGTGAAAGTGCTGCACTCAATATGCCAGCAAATCTGGAAAACTCAGCAGAATCCATAGGGTTGCAAAGAGTTAGACATGACTGAAGTGACTCAGCACGCATAGATATAGATATTTGGTGGTGGTGGTTTAGTCACTAATTTGTATCCAACTCTTGTGACCCCTTGGACTTGTAGCCTACCAGACTCCTCTGTCTGTGGAAATTCGATGCAAGAATACTAGAGAGGGTTGCCATTTCCTTCTCCAGGGCATCTTCTGACCCAGGATCAAAACCATGTTCCCTTGCATTTCAGGCAATTCTTTACACTGAACCACCAGGGAAGCCCATACATATTGTATATAAATGTATATGTATATAGATAAACTAAAGAGCCTCTTGATGAAAGTGAAAGAAGAGAGTGAAAAAGCTGTCTTGAAACTCAACATTCAAAAAACGAAGATCATGGCATCCAGTCCTATCACTTCATGGCAAATATATGGGGAAACAATGGAAATAGTGACAGACTTTATTTGGGGAGGCTCCAAAATCACTGCAGATGATGTCTGCATCCATGAAATTAAAACATGCTTGCTCCTTGGAAGAAAAGCTATGACCAACCTAGACAGCATATTAAAAAGCAGACATTACTTTGCCAACCAAGGTCCATCTAGCCAAAGCCGTGGTTTTTGAGAGTCCCTTGGACTGCAAAGAGGTCAAACCAGTCAATCCTTAAGGAAATCAGTCCTGAATATTCATTGGAAGGGCTGATGCTAAAGCTGAAACTTCAATACTTTGGCCACCCGATGCGAAGAACTGACTCATTCGTAAAGACCCTGATGCTGGGAAAGATTGAAGGTAGGAGGAGAAGGGAATGACAGAGGATGAGATGGTTAGATGGCATCACTGACTTGATGGACATGAGTTTGAGCAAGCTCTGCGAGTTGGTGATGAACAGGGAAGCCAGGGGTACTGCAGTTCATGGGGTCGCAAAGAGTCGGACATGACTGAGCAACTGAACTGAACTGATAGATATATATATCTGTGTGTGTGCAGATGTGAATTTATATATAAGTTATATATACATATATAACATATGTAAGTTATATATAAATTCACACTCTTTTCAAGTGTACACAGAGCATTCTTCAGGACAGTTCAAATAGTAGGCCACAAAACAAGTCTCAGAATATTTAAGAAGAGTGGAATAATATTAAGCATCTTTTCTGACTACAGTAGTATGAGACTCGAAATCAACTATGGGCTTCCCTCGTGGCTCAGTGGTAACGAATCTGCCTGCAGTGAAGGAGATGCAGAAGAGTCAGGTTCAATCCCTGGGTTGAGAAGATCCCTTGGAGGAGGGCATGGCAACTCACTCCAGTATTCTTTCTGGGAAAAATCCCATAGACAGAGGGACTTGGCAGGCGATGGTACATAGGATCATAAAGAGTCAGACAAGACTGAAGTGAATCAGCATGCATGCAAGCAGAAATCAACTATAAGAAAATCTGCAATATGCTACTAAATAACCAATGAGTCAGTACAGAAATCAAGAGAAAATCAAAAGTAACGGGAGACAAACAAAAGTGAGAAACAATGATTCAAGCTATGGGAAGCAGGTAAAGAAGTCCCAAGAAGGAAGTTTGTAATGGTACAAAGGAAGAAAAATCTCAAAGAAACTATCTAATCTTATACCTAAAAGAACTTTAAAAGAAAAAAAAGAAGAAATAAAGACTACTACAAAGTAAGTAAAGTGAGTAGTAAGAAAGAAAGAATTAGAACAGAGATAAATAAAATTGAGACTAACAAACAATAGACAG
Source organism: Giraffa tippelskirchi (assembly GCF_054371585.1). Lineage (NCBI taxonomy): Eukaryota > Metazoa > Chordata > Mammalia > Artiodactyla > Giraffidae > Giraffa > Giraffa tippelskirchi. Next base: position 157,460,079 of record NC_137278.1, read on the forward strand.
ACCAATGAAACAAAGATCAGTTCTTTGAAAAGATAAACAAAATTGATAAACTTTTGGTCAGACTCATCAGAAAAAAAGAGAACTCAAATATATAAAATCCAAAACAAAAGACAAAAAATTACAGGCAAACCACAGAAATACAAAGAATTAGGTGCTCACTGCTCAGTCATATCTGACTCTTTGTGACCGTTTGGATTGTAGTCCACCAGGCTACTCTGTCTGTGGGATTCTCCAGGCAGCAATACCGGAGAGGGTTGTCATGCCCTCCTTCAAGAGATCCTCCTGACCCAGGGATTGAACTCACATTTCCTGTGTCTCCTACATTGCAGGCAGATTCTTTACTGCTGAGCCATCAGGGAAGTCCCCAAAAGAATAATAAAGCATTACTAAGAACAAACATATGCCAATAAAATGGACAACTTAGAAGAACAAATTCCTAGAAATGTATAATCTCCTAAGACTATATCAAGAAAAAAGAAAAAAAATGAACAGACTGATTGCCAGTAATTAAATTTAATCAGTAATAACAAGCTCCCAACAAGCAGAATTCCAGACCAGATACTTTCACAGGTGAATACTACTCAACATTTCAAGGAGTGTTAACACCTATCCTTATCAAACTATTCCAAAAATTGAAGAGGAAGGAACAACTTTCAAACTTGTTGAATGAGGCCAAAATCATCACCCTGATGACAAAACCAGGCATGACACCATAACAGAGGAAAAGTAAAGGCCAACATCACTGTTAAATATAGATGCAAAAATCTTCAACAAGATATTAACAAAAAAATTTCAACAATAGATTAAAAGTATCATATACCATCTTCAAGTGGGATTTATCCACAGCATTCAAGGATGAGTCAGTCAACAATTCAGTCAATGTGATCACCTCATCACTAATTGAAAATAAAAGTTATATGATCATCTGACTAGATACAGAAAAATCTTTTGACATGATTCAACATCCATTGTCCCTGAAATGATCAATAATGAAGATCTAGAGTCATCATATCTCAACAAAATAAAGGCCATATATAACAAACCCCCAACCACCCTTATGCTTAACAGTGAAAAGTTGAAGGTACTTCTTCTAAATTAGGTATGGGCAAGATGATCAGACAAGGAAAAGAAAAGTAATACAAGTTGGAAAGAAAGAAATAAACTGTTAATGTTTGCAAATAATATGATACTCTACACAGAAAATCCTAAAGATGTCAGCAAAAAAACTATTAGACTTAATGAACAAATTCAGTAAAATTACCAGATAAAAAGCTTAATATATAGAATTCTATAGTGTTTCTATACACTAACCATGAACAATAAAGAATTCTTTTAAAATCCAATTTATAATTGCATCAAAAATAAGAAAGCATCTAGGCTTAAATCTAACTAAGGAGATAAAAGATCTGAACTTGGAAAAATGTAAGACATTGATAAAAGAAATTGAAAACAACACAACCAAGCAGAAAGATACACCATACTCACAGGTTGGAAGAATTGATATGTTAAAATGACCATACTACACAAGAAAACCTACAGATCCAGTGCAATCCCTGTTTAAATGCTAATAAATAAATATTTAAATGAATATTTAAACAGGATACAACAAGTTGTTCTAAAATTTGTATGGAAGCAGATTAATAAAAGTTCCCAAATTGCCAAAATTAGCTTACGAAAGAAGGACAAAGTTGGAAATGTTGTGATCCTTTATTTCAAACTATACTACAGAGCTAAGTAATCAAAACAGTATAGTACTGGCACAAAAATAGACACATAGATCAATGGAACAGAATAAAAAGCCCAGTAGTAAATCCAGGTTTATATGCCAATTAATCTACAATAAAGGAGGCAAGAATACACAATGGGGAAAAAGCAGATTCTTCGATACATGGTGTTGAGAAACCTGCATAGCTACATGCAAAAGAATCAGATTGATTTACTTCCTCATACAGTATACAAAAATAAACTGAATTGGACTTAAAACTTAAAATAGGATCTGAAACCGTAAAATTCCTGGAAGAAGCCATAGACAGTTTGTTCTTTCACCTCAGTCTACACAATATATTTTTGATCTGTCTCCTCTGGCAAGGGTAACAAAAGTAAAAATAAATAAATGAGACTACATCAAGAGACAAAAATCTTTTGCAGAATGAAGTAAACTATCAATATAATGAAAGGCCAGCCTACTGAAAAAGAGAAAATATTTGTAAAGAGTATCACAAAAAAGTCATGCCATTCAACTTCAAACACAAAACAAAAAAGTAAGAAAACAACTTGATTAAAAAACAGACAGAGGACCTAAATAGCCATTTTCCCACAAAACATACAGATGACTAATCAGCTCACTTCAGTTCAGTCGCTCAGTCATGACCGACTCTTTGTGACCCCATGGACTGCAGCACGCCAGGTCTCCCTGTCCATCACCAACTCCCAGAGTTTACTCAAACTCATGTCCATTGAGTCGGTGATGCCATCCAACCATCTCATCCTCTGTCGTCCCCTTCTCCTCCCTCCTTCAATCTTTCCCAGCATCAGGGTTTTTCCAATGAGTCAGTTCTTTGCGTCAAGTGGCCAAAGTATTGGAGTTTCAGCTTCAGCATCGTCCTTCCAATGAATACTCAGGACTGATCTCCTTTAGGATAGACTGGTTGGATCTCTTTGCAGTCCAAGGGACTCTGAAGAGACTTCTCCAACACCACAGTTCAAAAGCATCGATTCTTTGGCACTCAGCTTTCTTTATAGTCCAAGTCTCACATCCATACATGACTACTGGAAAACCATAGCCTCGATTAGACGGACCTTTGTTGGCAAAGTAATGTCTCTGCTTTTTAATATGCTGTCTAGGTTGGTCATAACTTTCCTTCCAAGGAGTAAGTGTGTTTTAATTTCATGGCTGCAGTCACCATCTGCAGTGATTTTGGAACCCCAAAATATAAAGTCTGTCACTGTTTCCATTGTTTCCCCATCTATTTGCCATGAAGTGATGGGATGGAATGCCATGATCTTAGTTTTCTGAATGTTGAGCTTTAAACCAACTTTTTCACTCTCTTCTTTCACTTTCACCAAGAGGCTCTTTACTTCCTTTTCACTTTCTGCCATAAAGGTGGTGTCATCTGCATATCTGAGGTTATTGATATTTCTCCTGGCAATCTTGATTCCAGCTTGTGCTTAATCCAGCCCAGCGTTTCTCATGATGCATATAAGTTAAATAAGCAGAGTGACAATATACAGCCTTGATGTACTCCTTTTCCTATTTGGAACCAGTCTTTTGTTACATGTCCAGTTCTAACTGTTGCTTCCTGACCTGCATACAAGTTTCTCAAGAGGCAGGTCAGGTGGTCTGGTATTCCCATCTCTTTAAGAATTTTCCAGTTTGTTGTGATCCACACAATCAAAGGCTTTGGCATAGTCAATATAGCAGAAGTAGATATTTTTCTGGAACTCTCTTGCTTTTTTGATGATCTAATGGTTGTTGCCAATTTGACCTCTGGTTCCCCTGCCTTTTCTAAAACCAGCTTGAACATCTGGAAGTTCATGGTTCACGTACTGTTGAAGCCTGGCTTGGAGAATTTGAGCATTACTTTACTAGCGTGTGAGATGAGTGAAATTGTGCAGTAGTTTGAGCATTCTTTGGCATTGCATTTCATGGGATTAGAATGATAACTGGCTTCTTCTAGATGACCAATAGGCCTTAACTAACCTTAGTTAATTTTTTCCTGTTTAAAATTCCTAAAGTACCTTCTCTTCCTAAACTGATTGTGCTTAGTCGCTCAGTCATGTCTGACTCTTTGCAACCCATGGACTGTAGCCCACTAGGCTCCTCTGTCCATGGGAATTCTCCAGGTAAGAATACTGGAATGGGTTGCCATGCCCTCCTCCAGGGGATCTTCCCAACCCAGGGATCGAACCCAGGTCTCCTGCATTACAGGTGGATTCTTTACCGACTGAGCCATCAGGGAAGCCTAAACTGATTAAACTTTTGCTAATATTCACTTGTAAAGAGAGTATCTAGTCCCACATTAAATTCTAAACATACTGTTTAATTTAAAAACATTTTAAAAAAAATATGAAAATTGACTTAAAATATTTAAGAAAATGACATTATTATCAAATTTGACTGAGTAAATAGAGTAGTATGTCTGTGATTTTAATGTAGTCTTTTAATCACATTGTAGTTTTAAAGGTATTTTTAAATAGAGATCCTAATCTCATAAATATTTTTACTAAAGATATAAAGATAATTTAATTGAATGCTCATTTCTTCCAGTATATTTTCTGTTTGGTATTTAAATATAGGAGAACAGAATTAGCAACCATTATCTGACTTTGAATTTGTGGTTTGGAGGGCATTTGTCGTATCATGAAATATAGTTATATGAAGAAATACAGGCAATCATAATTTCAAGTGAATTTTTCTCTTTTTAAAATATCAAGAATAATTTACTACATAATTTAAAATATTTATTTATCTAAAACTTGTTTCATATAGTACAAACTTTTAAATCTCTTTTCTTTGTCTATGAATATCTATGTGATAATACCAGAAAGTTTTTCTTTGTCAGTGAAGAAAATAAAGTCCAGATAGCTTTCCCAAAGGATATATACAACAAGAGAAAGGAAAGTCCCTTGCTTTTAACTATTATTAGACCATTTGTTTGTACCTAAGGTTACTTAAGTCCTCATAGTCCTGCATTGGCAGGCAGGTTCTTTACTGCTACTCCTCTCCCAGTGGAATCCATCACAGAGGATGAGTAAAGCCTCAGTGTTGAAATATCCTGAGGAAGATTTCACAGGCTTATAAATAACTAAGGATGTCGTAAACATCACTGCTGATACTCTAGTTCATGATAATGGACTCTGGACAATACAAGTTGCTGTGGGCTTTAAATAACTGTAATTACCCACTTATCTTTATCTTAAGACACATACAGTATAGCAGAATTTAGGAAAGGAATCTTCACGTCTGTAAATCAGTGAAGTTTACTTGCATTGTTTAAATAGTGAGATCTCTTAAATTGATGGAGCCTTGGAAGAAAGTTATTCATTGCAGTGTAAGGAATGGAATATTTGCTACCTTCTCTCTACTTCAAAAAGAGGGCTAAATGATTACGATTTTTTAGTTAAGTGACTATTAATGAAAAAGAAGTATGTATAATATTGCAATAAAAATGCATGTATTTGTAATAATGGCTTTGACCTGAGAAAAAATAATGTTTCAAAATAGCTTTGGAGAACTTTATCTTCTAAGTGTCATTTTTGTATGCTATTAATTTTAACATACCAATAACTATTTTTATTCTGTTTTCAAAGATGGCTACAATAAGGAAAACTACATATATTGAGCTAAAATAAGGTAAAAATATTTTTTATATATTTACTACTGTCATGTAATGAGTCAAAACACTGACGTAGCTATCATAATGGCTATGAATACTATCTTAAAAATTAGATTAATTGCTCCTATTTTAGATAATATGCAATACTGCTATTTTAAATGAAGAAAATCTCTTGCCTATAAATATACTAAAAGTAGAAATTTACAATGTGAGTAATTTTAGGCAGTAAAATATGCTAATTTCTTGCAGAAATCCTTGCCACATATGATTTAATAAAATAACCAAAGAACATCTTTCATTGTTTAATAGAATAACAGTTTAAGAAGCCTAATGACATGTACTTAAAATTCTCGCATCTTCCTGACATTAAAATTTATTTGTATGCAATATCTCATTAAACTGTAAATAATTTAATTCTACATGTAGAGAGTAGTGATAGCACTAGAATCAAAGCCACAACTTCATTTATTTTGCTTTGTTCCTCTCAGTAGATTTCTGCCATGGGCGACAGGGGAACCAGCAACCACTCAGAAGTGACTGACTTTATTCTCGTAGGCTTCAGAGTCCGCCCAGAGCTCCACATTCTCCTCTTCCTGCTTTTTCTGCTTATCTATGCCATGATCCTTCTAGGGAATGTTGGCATGATGGTCATTATTATGACTGATCCCCAGCTGAACACACCAATGTATTTCTTCCTAGGCAACCTCTCCTTCATCGATCTCTTCTATTCATCTGTTATTGCACCCAAGGCTATGATCAACTTCTGGTCTGAGAGCAAGTCCATCTCCTATGCAGGCTCTGTGACCCAGCTCTTTCTCTTTGCCCTCTTCATTGTGACTGAGGGGTTTCTCCTGGCAGTCATGGCTTATGACCGCTTCATTGCCATCTGCAACCCACTCCTCTACACTGTCCAGATGTCAACACGTCTCTGTGTTCAGTTGGTGGCTGCTTCCTACTTTTGTGGCTGCATCAGCTCAGTTATTGAGACCAGCATGACATTTACTTTATCTTTTTGTGCTTCTCAGGCCATTGACCACTTTTACTGTGATTACCGTCCACTTCAGAGGATTTCTTGTTCTGATCTCTACATTCCTAATACAGTATCCTTTTTCTTATGCAGCATTATCATTTTGCCTACCATAATTGTCATTATCGTGTCTTATATATATATTGTATCCACAGTTCTAAGAATACGCTCCACTGAGGGGCGAAAGAAAGTCTTCTCCACTTGTAGCTCCCACCTGGGAGTCGTGAGTGTACTGTATGGTGCCATCATTTTTATGTATTTCATCCCTGACAGATTTCCTGAGCTGAGTAAAGTGGCCTCCTTGTGTTACACCCTACTCACTCCCATGTTGAATCCTTTGATTTACTCTCTGAGAAACAAAGATGTCAAAGAAGCTCTGAGGAAGATCCTGGGGAATAAACTATTTTTATTTAATTCTATATTAACTGAAAATAGAATTAAGTAAATGTAATAAAACTGAAACCACCAAGTTTTATAACAACCTGGGGAAGGACTGATTTTAAAAAAAGTACACATTAATCTTAGAGACTATTTGTTTGAATCCCGTATACTTACTGCCAAAGAATACATTTGGACTATGTTCTGTCTGGCTGTTGATTTTGGAATGAAATGTCTTTCTCTGTACTTCTTTCATGTTCATGTTCATTTTGGATAATGATCATGATTCACTTGTAGTTTGTTTTTAGGAAGTACATATTCCAATTTTATTCCAAACTCTGAGATTGTTGTTTGGGATGTATTATCTTGAGTCAGTAACGTATGTTATGTGGATATATGTTTACTTGGTAGAGGTAATACATTCTGATGTGTTAAGCAAGACAGAACCAAATATTAGATTTACTGAAGAAATATTTGTGAATGTCTAGTGAGAGAATCAGATAGTCTGTAGTACGTAGAGTGTGAAGTGTGAAATATAAGTAGCACTTAATGGTGAAGGGAATGGCAACCCACTCCAATATTCTTGCCTGGAGAATTCCATGGACACAGGAGCCTGGCAAGCTACAGTCCATAGGGTCACAAAGAGTCAGACATGACTGAGTAATTAACAGTTGCCAAATCGCTAAATGAATGGCACATTTATTTCATGGTTTCTCTAAGTTAAATCATTATTTCTCCCTTCATTTGAATATCTTCTAAGCTGATAAATTATTTTTTAAAATTCTCCTTTTTCACAAGAAAACTAATAAAAATAAATGAGTAAAAGATAATTCATATTTTGTTATATATGCCTTAGTGAGAATTCATTCATCAAATTAATATTTATTGAATTTTGATGTACTCTTTGCCTATAAAATTTCCTAGGTGTAAATAATTTCTGTACTTGAGCTCACACTAATTGAGGAAAAATATATAAACAATAGTCATATGGTAAACCCAGTGAATAAAGGCATATGTAGAAATTAGAAAGAGAGAGCAGCTTCTACAGATGATGATATAAATGACTTTTTTCTGCAGGCAGCAGGGAACACTGGGGATTTTTTTTTTAAAGATATATTGTGTTCTAATAGGCATTTTATAAAAATCACAGTGGTAACTTGTGGTAGATAAATATTCATGGAAGAAGATAATCACAGAGAATGTGTGATTGTTCAAGTAAGAAGTTATGGTGGCTTTAAGGATGATAGTCTTACACAAGATGGTGAAGAGAGGGAATACCTTTAAAATTATAGGTAAACTAAACTGAACACTGTTTAATGGTTGATAAAATAAGAAATAGGTGGAAGTGAATAATGACTTCTAATGTTTGAGCATCTCTGAGGAAATGCTGCCTCACAAAATGAGGAGGAAAATATGAGTAATAATAGTTAATCATTAAGAGTTAAGAAAATAATGTCAGGTCAGACTGAGCTTTCTAATTCTGGTTTTGCTTATGTGCTCCATAGTCAACTGTCTTTACTTTGCAGAAACTCTTGTTTCTCAGTTTAATAAAATGATGACACTAGTGTCTAACAGGCAAAGACTCTGTGCTTCGGATTTAGCTGAGGTGGAACTGAAAAGAATTAGGAGTTTCTCTCTTGGAAGGCTTGTTCCATTATAGGACTCAGAATGTTGCATGAAAAATTCTATATTTTACATGCAAAAGAGTGCTGGTAAAATATGCCTAAATAAATTGAAGAGCACATTTATCTAAAACATTCTTATGTCTTTAATCTCATCTTGTGACATCCCATTACATTTATAGTTATAGCTGATTGTAGAGTCATAAATAGTAAATTTTATTAAATTAAATGGTAGAGTTCATAGTATTGAATCCTCACTGAGCTGCTGCTACACTAACAACAATTATATTTAAAAATTTAGCCTCCTTTTATTATTCTGTTTTTTTTTTTTTTTAATGTAGAAAAACAATTTATTCCATTATAAGCACTTACACAGTTAGTCAAGGAGAGTAACAAGCCTGCTGGTGAAACAGGTCACCCAAAATAGAGATGGTATCAAACTAGTGGTCAAGGACTAACTCCTTAAAAAAAAAAAAAAGCAACTCTTATCCAGGATTAATTTAATTTTAAAAACAAATACAAGCTTATCGATTCACTCTTCTCAACTTAACTGGACAGTCTACCTGTGGTATAACTGTCAGGTAAAAACATACATCTTTACAACTTGGTGGTCCCAAGTTTTTTTTAAAAACCATTTCACAGAAAGGAAAGAAATAATACGAAAACAGCTCAAGAAATACACTAACAAGCAAAAATATATGGGGAAGTAGGAACACATTGTTTTGACTTAACTGAAGAAACTGAGAGGAGACTGGTCTATGTACGGAAATGTGCATCCTGGAAAGTTCAGCGTGTAGGAATTTGTATGACTTGAATCTCCCCTATTTCCTGAATAAAAACAACATCTTGTAGTATTTATACTTCATAGCTCAGACACCTACCTCACTTGGCTCTATTTCTTACTCACTCTAGCCTTTACTTAAATGGGTCTGAAAAACTTGGGGATATAGCATAAGAAGAAAAATAACCACACACAATATTCCCCTTTTTGTGGCTACTTTTAGACCTCTGTTACTAGAAAATTCCTAAAGAAAATTTAAATATAAGTCTGTGGCTTTGCTGAATCAAGACCAGTTAATATTTAGAAAACACCTTCTGTTTGGACTAATAACATTGTTGATAGAACTTATTATAGAGGGATAACCAAAGTCTGTGTCTCAAAACCAGTGTTAAATCAATCTCAGAGTTGAGAGGAAGAAAAGGGGAGTCTAAAAATCACAAGTGCAGACGTGATCTAAGATCCTTGTCCTTCTGGATCCACGCTTCCTTCAGGGTCTTCATCATTATAAATGTTCTCTGCCATTTGCCACACTTGCATGATATTGTCTTCTGATACAGAACAAATCACCCAAGGTTCGTTGGGATTCCAAGAGAAATCAGATATCTTGGCAGTGTGACCACCATGAATAAACAACAACTCTGGTGGCCCATCTTCTGCATCTTCTGGGGATTGTTCCTCTCCAATTTTACTTAAATCCCAGACATTCAGTCTACGATCAGTACCACTGGAAGCCAAAATAGTCTCATTGTGAGGCGACCACTGAACCTGGAATATTTCATCCTTATGTGATTCAAAGGAATGCAACTTAAGTTTCAGATTTCCCAGATCCCACAGGGCAACAGTCTTGTCAGCTGATCCTGTGGCAAGAATGAACTCACTATAAGAATTGAAAGAAAGGCAGTTCACTTCAGCAGTGTGAGCATCAACTGAGTGGCTTGGTTTGGAAGTATTGTTTCTGTTTTTATATAAGAAATATCTAAATAAATTGTTAACAATGATGTTTTAATTATAATACATAATCAATATATAATAAATACACATAAATAAATTTTCTATTTTCTTGAGTATCTTTATATTTTTCAGTTGAAAATTAAACCTTTTTAAAAAAAGATATTTCTGAATCATTGCTCAAAAATGCAAGTTCTTGGATCTGAAAAAGATCTGCTCATTATTTTTTAAAAAAACACATTATTGAGGAAGAATTTGTGTGAAATAAACAGTATGTATTTAAAGTGAACAACTATGAGTTTTGGGTTAATAAAAATACCACATCTTCAAGATACAGAACATTTCCTTTGTTTCCAAAAGGTTGATTATGCCTCTTTCAGGCCGTGCTTCCCTCCAAACTCATTTCTAGATAAGCAGTGCTTTGGATGGTTTATAATGGAGTCATACAGTATGTGCTCTTTTCTCTCAGGCTTCTTCACTGAGTAAATTGATTTTGAGATTTATTTTGTCATGTGTAATATTACAATTTCCATTGCACATATATATCAATTTTTATGCACCCTTAAATATGGGCAATTGATGTTTGTTAAGCTTTTAGATATTGTGAATACAGCTGATATAAGTGTTCATATGTGTTTGCCTAGTTTGTTTCCTTTATCTTTGCTGAATTTTGAGGCTTGTGATTCTTAGATCTCATAGTAAATATATATTTGACTTGAAGAGACTACCAGAGAAATATATAGAAATCAGTAAAGAACAAACAAACAAAAAAATATTTACCCAACAAAATCTACTAAATCTCAGGAAGAACAGTGAGAATCTATGACATTTGAACCAGGACCCACTCCCTCCCTGCCCTCTCTCATCCCAGCAGAGCTGAAAGTGCACTCAGGCAAGTGCAGGCAGGCACATAAAGATCCCTCTGCCCTGGATCTCAGTCAAGGTTGCAATCTAAAAGAGATGGTACAATCAATCCCCTTGATTGTAGTTACTGCAAACATTACTTGTCCCCTCAAGTTCCACGTTGAAGAAAGTCTAATCAAGACAAGAGTACCTAAAATGTCTGGTGATCTCTACCCAACCCCCAGTTCAGTTCAGTTCAGTCACTCAGTCGTGTCCGACTCTTTGTGACACCATAAATGACACTCTTTATGACACCACATAAAACTCCAGGTCTCCCTGTCCATCACCAACTCCCGGAGTCTACCCAAACCCATGTCCATCGAGTTGGTGATGCCATCCAGTGATCTCATCCTCTGTCGTCTCCTTCTCCTCCTGCCCCCAATCCTTCCAGGCATTAGGGTTTTTTCCAATGAGTCAACTCTTCGCATGAGGTGGCCAAAGTATTGGAGTTTCAGCTTCAACATCAGTCCTTCCAGTGAACACCCAGGACTGATCTCCTTTAGGATGGACTGGTTGGATCTCCTTGCAGTCCAAGAGACTCTCAAGAGTCTTCTCCAGCACCACAGTTCAAAAGCATCAATTCTGCGGTGCTCAGCTTTCTTCACTGTCCAACTCTCACATCCATACATGACTACTGGAAAAACCACAGCTTTGACTAGACAGATCTTTGTTGGCAGAGTAATGTCTCTGCTTTTCGATATGCTGTCTAGGTTGGTCATAACCTTCCTTCCAAGGAGTAAGCGTCTTTTAATTTCATGGCTGCAATCACCATCAGCAGTGATTTTGGAGCCCCAAAAAATAAAGTCTGACACTGTTTCCACTGTCTCCCCATCTATTTCCCATGAAGTGATGGGACGGGATGCCATGGTCTTAGTTTTCTGAATGTTGAGCTTTAAGCCAACCTTTTCACTCTCCTCTTTCACTTTTATCAAGAGGCTCTTTAGTTCTTCTTCACTTTCTGCCATAAGGGTGGTGTCATCTGCATATCTGAAGTTGTTGATATTTCTCCCAGCAATCTTGATTCCAGCTTGTGTTTCTTCCAGCCCAGCGTTTCTCATGATGTACTCTGCATATAAGTTAAATAAGCAGGGTGACAATATACAGCCTTGACATGCTCCTTTTCCTATTTGGAGCCAGTCTGTTGTTCATGTCCAGTTCTAACTGTTGCTTCCTGACCTGCATACAGGTTTCTCAAGAGACAGGTCAGGTGGTCTGGTATTCCCATCTCTTTCAGAATTTTCCACAGTTTCTTGTGATCCACACAGTCAAAGGCTTTGGCATAGTCAATAAAGCAGAAATAGATGTTTTTCTGGAACTCTCTTGCTTTTTCGATGATCCAGCGGATGTTGACAATTTGATCTCTGGTCCCTCTGCCTTTTTGAAAACCAGCTTGAACATCTGGAATTTCACAGTTCACATATTGTTGAAGCCTGGCTTGAAGAATTTTGAGCATTACTTTACTAGCGTGTGAGATGAGTACAATTGTGCGGTAGTTTGAGCATTCTTTGGCATTGCCTTTCTTAGAGATTGGAATGAAAACTGACCTTTTCAAGTCCTGTGGCCACTGCTGAGTTTTCCAGATTTGCTGGCATATCGAGTGCAGCACTTTCACAGCATCATCTTTCAGGATTGGAAATAGCTCAACTGTAATTCCATCACCTCCACTAGCTTTGTTCGTAGTGATGCTTTCTAAGGCCCCCTTGACTTCACATTCCAGGATGTCTGGCTCTAGGTGAGTGATCACACCATCGTGATTATCTGGGTCGTGAGATCTTTTTTGTACAATTCTTCTGTGTATTCTTGCCACATCTTCTTAATATCTTATCCTTCTGTTAGGTCCATACCATTTCTGTCTTTTTCGAGCCCATCTTTGCAGGAAATGTTCCCTTGGTATCTCTAATTTTCTTGAAGAGATCTCTAGTCTTTCCCATTCTGTTGTTTTCCTCTATTTCTTTGCATTGATTGCTGAGGAAGGCTTTCTTATCTCTCCTTGCTATTCTTTGGAACTCTGCATTCAGATGGGAATATCTTTCCTTTTCTCTTTTGCTTTTTGCTTCTCTTCTTTTCCCAGCTGTTTGTAAGGCCTCCTCAGACAGCCATTTTGCTCTTTTGCATTTCTTTTCCATGGGGATGGTCTTGATCCCTGTGTCCTGTACAGTGTCTCGAACCTCTGTCCATAGTTCATCAGGCACTCTGTCTATCAGATCTAGCCCCTTAAATCTATTTGTCATGTCCACTGTATAATCATAAGGGATTTGATTTAGGTCATACCTGAATGGTCTAGTGGTTTTCCCTACTTTCTTCAATTTAAGTTGAATTTGGCAATAAGGAGTTCAGGATCTGAGCCACAGTCTGCTCCCAGTCTTTTTTTTGCTGACTGTATAGAGCTTTTCCATCTTTGGCTGCAAAGAATATAATCAGTCTGATTTTGATGTTGACCATCTGGTGATGTCCATGTGTAGAGTCTTCTCTTGTGTTGTTGGAAGAGGGTGTTTGCTATGACCAGTGTGTTCTCTTGGCAAAACTCTGTTAGCCTTTACCCTGCTTCATTCTGTACTCCAAGACCAAATTTGCCTGTTACACCAGGTGTTTCCTGACTTCCTACTTTTGCATTCCAGTCCCCTATAATGAAAAGGACATCTGTTTTGGGTGTTAGTTCTAATATGACTTGTAGGTCTTGATAGAACCATTCAAGTTCAGCTTCTTCAGCATGACTGGTCGGGGCATAGACTTGGATCATCGTGATATTGAATGGTTTGCCTTGGAAACAAACAGAGATCATTCTGTCGTTTTTGAGATTGCATCCAAGTACTGCATTTCGGACTCTTTTGTTGACCGTGATGGCTACTCCATTTCTTCTAAGGGATTCCTGCCCACAGTAGTAGATATAATGGTCATCTGAGTTAAATTCACCCATTCCAGTCCATCTTAGTTCGCTGATTCCTAGAATGTTGACATTCACTCTTGCCATCTCCTGTTTGACCACTTCCAATTTGCCTTGATTCATGGACCTAACATTCCAGGTTCCTATACGATATTGCTCTTTACAGCATCGGACTTTGCTTCTATCACCAGTCATATCCACAGCTGGGTATTGTTTTTGCTTTGGCTCCATCCCCCATTCATGGGTAAAAGGTCTACCCTAAGCATGTGAGGCCAGGATTACTGGGCCCCAATTCCAGCTGCTCCAGTTCTCTCAAAAGATAGAAATTTTATGTTCAGAACACCAAAGGCTAGTGACCTCCCTCAGAAACCTCCTAAAGCAGGAGTGTCATTTTGAGCTAATTCGGCCACTGTTCCTGCTCCAGTTTCAGAACAGATGAATGCAGGTTTTACCTAGAACAAAAGGTGTACTGTGATAACAGAGGGCTCCACAGCTCTCTGCATGTGAACTGACTCTTATCTGGAAAAAATGTGTAGGAAATTCAAGCTTAAGTGAACTCCAAAACTTAATAGATATTTGCTGATAAGCAATTAAGAGGAGACTGGTGGTTCCATAAGAGCAAAAAGCTAACTGTAGACCAACTAGATGTTTATCAGAAAGGACCAAGGAAGAAAGCAGCTAAAAATGGTCCTTCTAGGGTTGGGTAAGCCTCAAGTTGTGGCCATGCCTCAGCCAGTTAGGGGAGTACCCTGATACCTGCCCCACTTACACAGAAGTAGTGGCCCCACCACAGATAGTTATCTCACACAGTTCACACAAGGGATGCCCCTTGGCTCTGGTGACCTGGAGGCATAGCACTTCTAGACCTCACACATCATCTACACAAGGCCATGCCTTCAAGACTGGAAGAGATAGCTGTTTCATCTGATGTTCAGAAACAAACACAGAGAGTCAAGCAAAGCAAGGAGATAGAAGAGTATGTTTCAAATTATTGAACACATAAAACCTCATTAAAATGACTTTACAAAACAGAGATAAGTAATCTAGTTGATACAGAGATCAAAGTAATACTCATAAAGATACTGACAGACTTCAAGAGAAAGAAAGGATGAACACAGAACTTCAAGAGACAAAAAGCATAAGAAAGTACCAAACAGTCTCAACATTAAAAAAACTGAGATCATGGCATCAGGTCCCATCACTTCATGGCAAATAGAAGGGGAAAAAGTGGAAACAGTGATAGAATTTCTTTTCTTGGGCTTCAAACTCACTGAGGATAGAGACTGCAGCCATGAAATTAAAAGATGCTTCCTTTTAAAGGAAGGAAAGCTATGACCAACCTAGACAGCATATTAAAAAGCAGAGACATCACTTTTCTGGCAAAGGTCAGTATAGTCAAAGCTATATTTTTCCCTAAAGTCATACACAGATGTGGGAGTTGGATCATAAAAAAGGCTGGACACTAAAGAAGTGATGCTTTCAAATTGTGGTGCTGGAGAAGACTCTTGAGAGTCCCTTGGACTGCAAGAAGAGTAAACCAGTCAATCCTAAAGGAAATCAACCCTGAATATCATTGGAAGAACTGTTGCTGAAGTTCCAATACTTTGGCCACCTGATGCGAAGGCCAACTCATTGGCAAAGACCAATGCTGGGAAAGATTGAAGGCAAAAGGAGAAGGGCAGCAGAGGATGAGATGGTTAGATAGCATCACCAACTCAATGAATGAAACTGAGCAAACTCTGATAAATAGTGGTGGACAAGCAGACTGTTGTGTTACAGTCCATGGGGTGCAAAGAGTTGAACATGATTTAGCAACTGAACATCAAAAAGAACAACCAAATAGTAGTCACAGAAATGAAGAATACAATAGCTAAACTGGAAAACAAAGCAGAGGGATTCAGTGACACACTAGATAATTAGAGAATCAGATCAGTAACCTGTGTTGATGAAAATTCAATTAACCAGTTAAGGAGAAAAAGGGAATTTTATTCAAACCCATTATAATCTGAGAGACAGACTCTCAGGGAGCTTTGAGAACTGTTCCATTTGGTAGAAGTTGAAAGCATAGTTACATACATCAAATAAAATACTGATATTTACATAAAGTTTACCAAAGATACATAGTCCAGATAATCATATACAAGGCCGAGAGCAAGTCACTGTGATCCCTACACAGCTGGGAAGGAACACTAACCTTTTAAGAAGTTACATTGCTTGCTTCAGGAGAAAAGAAGAGGATGATCTTTATGGCAAAGTAGTCATTCCCATCTTTGAGGCGCTCTGGTTAGTGTACAAGGCAGATCCTCACTGCACATTAGGGAGAGAGGTAGGAGGCAAAATAGACACAGAGAGAGAGTTTTATGTTTAATTTTTCTTGTCCTGCCTTTGTATAAATTTTATTTTATCACCTGGAATACAAGACAGAAATATATCATCCAAAGGAACAGCAAAATACAAAAAGGCAAACAACTTTAAAAAATAAATTTAAAAAATGAAGAGGACCTATGGAGCAACTTCAAGCAGAATAATCTACACATTCTAGAGATCTTAAAAGGAAAACAATGAGAGAAAGACAAATATAATTATTTGAAGAAATAATGACTGAAAATTTCCATTACCTGGAGGCAGAAACAGATATCCAGGTGCAGGAAGCACAGAGTTCCAAGTCAGATAAATGCAAAGGGATCCACACCAAACACATTATATTTAAAATGTCAAAAGCTTAATATAAATAGGGAATCTTAAAAGTGGCAAGATAAAAGCATCTTGTTATATACAAGTGATAGTGAGAGTGTTAGTAACTCAGTCGTGTCTGACTCTTTGCAAACCCATGGACTGTAGCCTGCCAGGCTCCTCTGTCCATGATATTCCCCAAACAAGAGTACTGGAGTGGGTTACCATTTCCTCCTCCAAGGGACCTTCCCAACCCAGGGATCGAACCTGTGTGTCTTGCGTCTCCTGCACTGGCAGGCAGGTTCTTTACCACTAGTCCCAAAGATGCTTGCTCCTTGGAAGAAAAGCAATGACAAATGTAGACAGCATATTAGAAAGCAGAGGCATTACTTTGCCTACAAAGGTCTATATAGTCAAAGATGTGGTTTTTCCTGTAGTCATGTGTGGATGTGAGAGCTGGACCATAAAAATGGCTAAGCAGTGAAATAAGCCAGGAAGAAAAACACCAATATATATATGGAATTTAGAAAAATGGTAATGATAACCCTACATGCGAGACAGCAAAAGAGACACAGATGTATAGAGCAGTCTTTTGGACTCTGTGGGAGAAGGTGAGGGTGGAATGATCTGAGAGAATAGCATTGAAACATGTATATTATCGTATGTGAAACAGATCGCCAGTCAGGTTCGATGCATGAGACAAGTGCTCAGGGCTGGTGCACTGGGATGACCCAGAGTGATGGGGTGGCGAGGGAGGTGGGAGGGAGGTTCAGGATAGGGAACACATGTAAACCCATGGCTGATTCATGTTAATGTATGGCAAAAACCACTACAATATTGTATAGTAATTAGACTCCAATTAAAATAAATAAATTTTAAAAAAATTTTAAAAAGGCTAAGCACCAAAGAACTGATGTCTTCAAATTATAATGCTGGAAAAGACTCTTGAGAGTCCCTTGAACACCAAGGAGATCAAACCATCAATCCTAAAGAACATCAACCCTGAATATTTATTGGAAGGACTGATGCTGAAGCTGAAGCTCCAATACTTTGGCCACCTGACACAAAGAGCCAACTCATTGGAAAAGACGCTGATGCTGGGAAAGATTGAAGGCAGGAGGAGAAGGGGACAACAGAGGATGAAATGGTTGGATGGCATCACCAGCTTAATGAACATGAGTTTGAGCAAACTCTGGGAGACGGTAAAGGACAGGGAAGCCTAGTGTTCTGTAGTCCATGGGGTAGCAAGGAGTTGGACATGACTGAGCGGCTGAACAGCTACTTGGAAAGCCCCAATCAATAGGTACACAACAGTTCTAAACACTTTTCAGTAAAACTCTGAGAAGGTATCTCAAGAATAGACAAATTGAGATGTGATATAATTGGCAACATTTTATTGTAACAGAAGTCCATTTTATGTTCATCCTTTTTTGAAAAAGGGAGTGAGATCTTACAGGACTTTTTTTTGATGAAGGAAAGAACCAAAAGAGGGGAGGAAGAACAGGAATAACAATGCCAGGGACGACTTCATCTCAGAAAGCGAGGAAGTTGGGAGCTTTGCACATTGCTAGTTGTTTTTAGCCAACTTCCCCTCCTTATGACCGTATGATGGGGATGGAAACCAGGTAACCAAGAAATACTTTGATGTATTAACCATTTTTCTGGAAGTTCCATTCTATCACTTTGCCTTAGATTTAGTCAAAGTTGATAACAGCCAGGAAATAGCACCAAACTGCAGCTACATCAAGAGTTTGCTTCTGGAGCCAGAACTCTCAAGTTATCCAGAGCAGTTCTGCACACCCTTGCCTGAATCATATCATTGACTTCACAATAATGAGGCACTTACTTTTAGTGAAAAATATTTTGGAATTCCTTGTATCATGTTAAAGTAAAATCTTAAAGCATTAGGAAATTGACTCATCAGTATATAAAAAGAACATAAAACATTGTAACAAAGTTGATTATATTCCAGAAATACAAAGTTCGTTTCATATAAGAAAATCAACTAATGTAGCTCCACACACTCATAGAAAACAAGGAGGAAATCATAGTACCAACTCAATAGAGGCATAAAAAGCACTTGGCTTCCCAGGTGGCTCAGTGGTAAAGAATCTGCCTGCTAATGCAGGAGACAGGAGACACAGGTTTGATTCCTGGATTGGGAAGATCCCCTGGAGGAGGAAATGGTAACCCATTCCAGTATTCTTGCCTGGAAAATCCCATGGACAGAGGAGCCTAGAAGGCTACGGTCCATGGGGCCGCACAGAGTCAGACATGTCTTTAGCAACTGAGCAAACAAAATGTAGAGGAGGCAAAATTTTACTTCTGCATTTTAGTGGCTAGCTGATCCTGATAATTAAATTGACATGAGACATTAATAGAAGAAAAGCATACAAATTTATTTAATATGTCTAATGTGACACAGGAGCACTTACAAGGCATGAAGACCCAAAGAAATAGCAAAACCTAAATGCTTTGTTGGAGAACGAAATGGCAACCCACTCCAGTATTCATGCCTGGAGAATCCCATGGACAGAGGAACCTGAAGGACTATGTTTATAGTTCATAGGGTTGCAAAGAGTCAGGCACAGGTGAACTAACTTAGCAAGCACATATGCAAATACTTTGTATTCAGTTTAGCAAAATGAGTCAATTGTGGAAAAGTTACTAACCTATGTGGGGAGGATAAAGGAAGTTAAGAATTATTGTAACAAGGTCTCAGTCTCAATTTTCCATCCTTGATGATAAAAACATCACCAGGGTTTTGTCTTCTGTTTCCAGGAAGAAAAAGAGGAGACTCAGAGGCCTTCTTGCAGCTGCTCATTTTATTTAAGTACCTTTAGGTCAAAATAATCCTTACGATAACATGGCATGTTTTGTGTTGGCATATTCCTCCACCTTCAGTAAAATTAGGGAACTGTGAAGTAAGTGCACAATGTGATATCATGACCCATGATTTTGTAAAAAAAAAAAAAATATTTAAATATGATTGCTACCAGCTCTTGACAAGGATGGAAATCAATATGGCATTTTATATGCTGATGATGGGAATGTAATTTGGCAAAACTTGTTTGGAGATGATTATCTTCTAAAGTTGAGAGATATCCTGTGATTCAGTGTATTCAGTCATATCTACAAATATCAACGGCTTACCATATTTTTAACAAAATATTTCTTCTTGCATTCCAATTTTAATTTATGGTAATCAGCCTTTCTATAAAAATCTATATAAAATTATTTAAATGAAAGTTTTAATAATATACACCAAATAACATTTTTTAAATCAATTGTCATATTGCTATTAAATAAAGTAATATTCAGGCTTATGCAATTATAAATGACAAAGAAATGCATTAATTTTTATAAAATATGTACCTAAATGAAATATATTATATAATATAGCAAAAGTTATTGCAATGGAGAAAATAGCCAAAAAATCTCAAGCAGTACTTTAAAACATACAGTTTATGATAAATCGAGAAAGCAAATGTTAATAAAATGTGAGTAAAATTATTAATACATTTTAGTTAACAAATTCCTTTATAATGTGAAAACTTATAGAGGACAAAACTTTTCCCAGGCCACTACCACATAATCTTTACCTCTAAGGGCTTTGGAGTCAGAAAGTTCTGTGTCCAGCCCTGGCCTTGGTTGTTACTGACAAAGTGAAACTGAGCATATTACTTAATTCTTCTAATATATAATTTTTACTCCCGTAAACATATTCATATAAATTATACATTTTTGTTAAAACTTTGTATGTGTAACCATGCCATTAAATTTTTTTGAAATGTTTGTTTCAAATATTCCTTCTTTACCTGTTTCAATGCCTGCATTACTTGGTTTAATTTCTACTATATAGCAAAGTGAATCATCCATACATATACATATAACCTCCATTTGTGCATTTTCTTTCCATTAAGGTCACCACAGAGCATTGAATAGAGTTCCCTGTGCTATATACTAATTCTCATTAGTTATCTAGGAAGCAACAGTTAGAACTGGACATGGAACAACAGACTGGTTTCAAATAGGAAAAGGAGTACGTCAAGACTGTATATTGTCACCCTGCTTATTTAACTTAGGTGCAGAGTACATCATGAGAAACACTGGGCTGGAAGAAACACAAGCTGGAATCAAGATTGCTGGGAGAAATATCAGTAACCTCAGATATGCAGATGACACCACCCTTATGGCAGAAAGTGAAGAAGAACTAAAGAGCCTCTTGATGAAAGTGAAAGAGGAGAGTGAAAAAGTTGGCTTAAAGCTCAACGTTCAGGAAACTAAGATCATGGCATCTGGTCTCATCACTTTATGGGAAATAGATGGGGAAACAGTGTCAGACTTTATTTTTTTGGGCTCCAAAACCACTGCTGATGGTGATTGCAGCCATGAAATTAAAAGACGCTTACTCCTTGGAAGGAAAGTTATGACCAACCTAGATAGCATATTAAAAAGTAGAGACATTACTTTGCCAACAAAAGTCCATGTAATCGAGGCTATGGTTTTTCCAGTGGTCATGTATGGATGTGAGAGTTGGACGGTGAAGAAAGCTGAGCACCGCAGAATTGATGCTTTTGAACTGTGGTGTTGAAGAAGACTCTTGAGAGTCCCTTGGACTGCAAGAAGATCCAACCAGTCCATCCTAAAGGAGATCAGTCCTGGGTGTTCATTGGAAGGACTGATGTTGAAGCTGAATCTCCAATACTTTGGCCACCTCGTGTGAAGAGTTGACTCATTGGAAAAGACCCTAATGCTGGGAAGGATTGGGGGCAGGAGGAGAAGGGGACGACAGAGGATGAGATGGTTGGATGGCATCACTGACTCGATGGACATGGGTTTGGGTAGACTCCGGGAGTTGGTGATGGACAGGGAGGCCTGGTGTGCTGCGATTCATGGGGTTGCAAAGAGTCAGACACGACTAAGCAACTTAACTGAACTGAACTTATACACTGTAGTGTATATATGTCAATCCACATCTCCCAGTTCATCCCACCTCCTCTTGCCTTCTTGATTTCTTTGCATTTGTTTTCTACGCCTGTGTTTCTATTTCTACTTTGCAAATAGGTCTATCTACACCATTTTTCTAGATTTTGCAAATATGCTTTAATATATGAGACTTGTTTTTCTCTTTCTGACTTAACCTCACTCTGTATGACAGTCTCTAGGTCCATCCATATGTCTGCAAATGGCACCATTTTGTTCCTTTTGTGGCAGAGTAATTTTTCACTGGATATGTGTGTCACATCATCTTTATCCATTCGTCTCTCTGTGGACATTTAGGTTTTTTCCACGTCCTGGCTATTGTAAATAGTCCTGCATTAAACACTGTGGTACATGTATCCTTTGGAATTATGGTTTTCTCTGGGTATATGCCCAGGAGTGGGATTGCTGGCTCATTTGGTAGTTCTGTTTGTGGTTTTGTAAGTAACCTCCATACTATTCTCCACAGTGGCTGTGTCAATTTACATTCTCAGCAACAGTGTAAGTGGGTTTCCTTTCCCCACATTCCCTCCAGAATGCATTGCTTGTTGATGTTTAGATGATGGTCATTCTGACCAATGTGAGTTGATACCTCATTGCAGTTTGATTTCCATTTCTCTAATAACTAGTAATATTGAGCATCTTTTCATGTGTTTGTTATCTATCTGTATGTCTTCTTTGGAGAAATATCTATTTAGGTTTTCTGCCCATTTATTGATTGGGTTATTTATTTTTTTGATATTGAACTACATGTGCTGTTTATATATTTTGGAGATCAGTCCCTTATCAGTTGCTTCATTCTGAGGGTGGTCTTTTCATCTTGTTTATGGTTTTCATTGCTGTGCAAAATCTTTTAAGTTTAATTAGGTCCCATTTATTTACTTTTGTTTTTATTTTCATTAGGAGGTGGCTCAAAAAAGATCTTGCTGTGATTTATGTCAAGGAATGTTCTGCCTGTGTTTCCCTCTAAGAATGTTATAGTGTCTGGACTTACATTTAGGTCTTTAATCCATATGAGTTTATTTTTGCGTATGGTATCAGGAAGTGTTCTAGTTTCATTCTTTTCACTTGTAGCTGTACAGGTTTCTCAATACCACTATCAAAGATAAGGTGCCCAGAGGTGCATGAATTTATCTCTGAGGTTTCTATCTTGTTCCATTGATCTATATTTCTGTTTTCATGCCAATGCCATACTGTCTTCATTATTGTAGCTTTATAGTATAGTCTGAAGTCAGGAAGGTTGATTCCTCTAGCTCTGTTTTTATTTCTCAAGGTTGCTTTGGTTATTCAAGGTCTTTGGTGGGACTGTAAATTGATACAGCCACTGTGGAGAACAGTATAGATATTCCTTAAGAAACTAGGAATAAAACTACCATATGACTCAACAATCCCACTATTGTGCACATACTCTGAGAAAACCATAATTGAAAAAAGAACAGGTACCTCAAAGTTCATTGCAACACTATTCACAGTAGCCAGGACATGGAAGTAATCTATACATTTATCCACAGATGAATGGACAAGGAAGCTGTGGTACATATATCCAATGGAATATTGCTCAGCCACAAAAAAAGAGATGAAATTTTGTCATTTGTAGTCATGTAGATGAACCTAGAGACTGTCATACAGAATGAAGTAAGTCAGAAAGAGAAAAACAAATATTATATATTAAATCATATGTATGGAATGTAGACGAATGGTACTGATTAATCTATTTGTGGGGCAGGAATAAAGATGCAAATGTAGACAGAGTATGAAAAGGAGAATGTGGGATGAATTGAGAGAGTAGCATTAACATATATACACTTCCATGTGCAAAATAACTAGCGGGAACATGCTGTATAACACAGGGAGTTCAACTCCGTGCTCTGTGATCTAGATGGTTGAATGGGAGGGAGAGGGTTATAGGCTCAAAAGAGAGGAAATATATGTATACTTATAGTTAATTCATGTTTTGTAAAGTAGAAGCTATTAATAACATTGTAAAGCAATTATCCTCCAATTAAAAAGTGAAATTTTTTTAGAAAGGATTACTTTGGGTATTTGAGGTCTTTTGTGTTTCTATACCAACTGTAAAAACTTTTGTTCTATTTCTGTGAAAAGTGCAACTGGTAATTTGATAGGGAGTGCACTGAATCTGTAGATTGCTTTGGATGGTACAGTCATTTTCACAACTTGAGTTCTCCCAATCTAAGAACACAGTGTATCTTTTCATCTGTTTGTGTCATCTTTGATTTCTTTCATCAGTATCTTATAGTTTTCTGAGTATAGGTCTTTGCCTCCTTAGGTAGGTTTATCCCTAGGTATTTTATTCTTTTTGTTGCAATGGTAAATGGGATTATTTCCTTAATTTCTCTTTCTTTGTTAGTGTATAGGAATGCAAGAGATCTCTGTTTATTAATTTTGTATCCTTTAACTTTAACAAATGTGTTGCTGAGATTTAGTAGTTTTCTGATGGCATCTTTACTTTCTATGTGTAGTGTCATGTGATCTGCAAACAGTGACAGGTTTACTTCTGCTTTTCCAACTTGAATTGCTTTTATTTCTTTTTCTTCTCTGATATGGTCCTGCCTAGGACATCCAAAACTATGTTTAATAGTAGTGGTGATAGTGGATATCCTTTCTTGTTCTTGATTTTAGAACTGCTTTCAGTTTTTTCACCATTGAGAATGATGTTGGGTGTGGGTTTGTCATATATGGCCTTTATTACATTTAACATATCAATATGTAATGTTGCCTTCACCATGAGACTGATTTGAGAAATAAGAAGGACGTGTACTTTATACAATACCTGATATATAGAGAAAGTATTTTTCAATCAACTATCAACTGAGAAAGTGCTGATGGAAACATTTTAAAACTTGGCTCTTTTCAAATCTAATATTTAATTGAAACATTTTAAGTTTTGAATGAAAGTTTAGCAAGGAACTCATATAATAGAATACATGGTAGTTTTAAAAGTTCTTTGAGTCCTCAAATTATCCATTAGGAATCTAATGAAGATTTTTGTCACAATAGCAACTAATATATGAATGGTACTGTGTTTACTAAAAAACATGTGGCTCTCAAATATAGAAACTCCACAACATTGTTAAATCTTGTAAAAAAACAATGATGCCACAAGTCAGCAAAACAAAGAGAAATGTCGATTTAAAAAAAAAACAAAACAGATTAGTGGTTACCAAAGGTGAACAGGTTAGAGTGGGGGGGGATGCAGGATGAAATGGGTCAATTGTATGATGATGGATAGAAACTAAATATTTGATGTGAGCATGTTCTAGTATTTAGAAGTAGAAATAAAATGCTGTACACATGAAACATGTAACGTCACAAATCAATGTTGCCTAAATAAAAAACAAATTTAAAAATAGATGATGATAATGGTAATAATGATAATATTTAAAGCTACTATTAATTGAAAACTTTCTTGTGCCAAAAGCTTGATTTGTGGTACTTTAGGTAATCTGTATAGTAATTTATATAATCCTGTTGAGTGAAGTAGGAAAACTGAGAGTGTTCATTCAACCTTAAAAACCATTCAAGAATTTCTCAAAATCTGTGCTTAGTGGTGCAGGGCCTTAAAACTAGACTGTCTGATACCAGAAGCAGCACTCTTACCCTGTTCTTATAAATGAGGGTTGCAAACAAATCAGTGATATACTACATGCAATTCTGCTAAAATGCAAATAAGAATTATTTTTAATGCAAAAGAATTCTGAAGCTCACTGAAATAGTAAGTAATATTAGCTGAGAAATCTTTAAAGAATATGTAGCCCTATTGGACATTAAATCCTACTGTGTAATAAGCATGGTATACCAGCATAAAGACACAAGCAAAGAAGAAAACAAAAAACTTGACATATATCTAATATGTATAAAATATACTATATGAACACAATAATATTTCATAAACTGC
The DNA here is from genome assembly GCF_054371585.1 of Giraffa tippelskirchi. Taxonomy (NCBI): domain Eukaryota; kingdom Metazoa; phylum Chordata; class Mammalia; order Artiodactyla; family Giraffidae; genus Giraffa; species Giraffa tippelskirchi. The sequence continues at coordinate 157,485,530 of NC_137278.1, forward strand.
AATAAATTATTTTTCATTAGAAACTTTGATGTAATTTGGGCCCTGTTGACTATATTTTACCAGAAGACCAGTAATTACTGTGATGACATCAGCCTTGAAAGTGTCATTTTGTAAACTTCTCTTTTTCATCACTGGGGAGCTTGCCACCCATCAGCAGGTCAGCTCTAGCCCCAAGCTCCATTGAGCTACACAAACAGCCACTAATTGGCCTATCCCCAGTTTTCAGCAGGCCAGCACCAGTCTTGACTCCCCTTGGGCTAAGTAGACAGCTGGATGGGGACCTGGCTCTGTCCTCCAGTGGGCCAGTAGCAGCATTACCTAACACTCCTGGATGCACAACAAATCATGACGATAGCTGCCTTGTCCTCGGTGGGCCCAAAGCCAATGTATGAATCACAGTCTAATGGCCAACTCAGCTAGGGGCTAGCACCACCTACCAGTATATCTACTAGAGTCAGCCCTGCAATAACAGAATGGTGCATTCAGCTGGTATAAGGGCATCACTGGAGTGAATAACTCTGGTAACCAGAAGAGAGTATGCTCCCAGACCTCATTGGATGTTTCCTACACAAGATCACTCCTCAAAGATTGGAAAATATAACTGAGGTACATAGAAAAATAGACTGGTTCCAAATCAGGAAAGGAATACATCAAGGATGCATATTGTCACCCTAATTATTAAACTTATATGAAGGGTACATCATGTGAAATGCTGGGCTGGATGAAGCACAAGCTGGAATCAAGATTGCCGGGAAAAATATCAATAACCTCAGATATGAAGATGATACAACCCTTATGGCAGAAAGCGAAGAACTAAAGAGCCTCTTGATGAAAGTGAAAGAGAGTGAAAAAGTTGGCTTGAAACTCAACATTCAGAAAACTAAGATCATGGCATCTGGTCCCATCACTTCATGGCAAATACGTGGGGAGACAATGGAAACATTAACAGGCTTTATTTTGGGGGGGCTCCAAAATCACTGCAGATGGTGACTGCAGCCATGAAATTAAAAGACACTTACTCTTTGGAAGAAAAGCTATGACCAACATGGATAGCATATTAAAAAGCAGAGACATGACGTTGTCAACAAAGGTCCATCTAGTCAAAGCTATGGCTTTTCCAGTAGTCATATATGGAAGTGAGAGTTGGGCTATAAAGAAAGCTGAGTGCTGAAGAATTGATGCTTTGAACTGTGGTGTTGGAGAAGACTCTTGAGAGTCCCTTGGACTGCAAGTGAAAGGTTATTGCTGAACCCAAGAAAAGACACCAGGATTCTTGGCCTCCGGAGGAGAAGAATTCAATCTGGGGCCAGAGATGAGGCTTGATCTCTCAGAGCTTTTGTGTGATAAAGTTTTATTAAAGTATAAAGGAGATATAGAAAGCTTCTGACAGAGACACAGACATCAGAAGGGGACAGAAAGAATACCCTCCAACTGGCCACCGTTCGCCGTCCTCCAGTGGGTACCACGGCCATACAGTATCACATAGGAAGACCAGGTGTGTCTTCTTTAAGCCCTGAGGATCAAATCTATCCCAGTTTTTCAGGATACAGTTCAAAGGAGTGAGGCTAGAATTGTTAGCTCCCATCTGTAAGAGAGAAAAAAAGCGACCAGCGCCATCTTTCTACTGGAGGCGTCCCTCCCTGCTCTAGATGGGGTTGTAGACAGACTTTGCACCAAAGCTTTTCTTCCCTGGTCGGACTTAGTCTGTCCCTTAGCCACGCAGGTGCCGTACTCGTCCCTCCCGGTTCTACCAGCGAGACGCAGTGGGGATGCACCAGGGGTAGACCTGATGGCATCCCTGACTGACGTCCAGCTCTTCACCATTAAAACCTTGCTTGCCTCTGATGCCACCCGAGGTGCAATCAGAGTAACCTTCCGGAATGCCTCCCTGGCCAAGTCCTCTGTGGGAGACATTCGTCACCTGAGTGCCTTTGCACGACCCTGAGTATATTCCTGACCACAATAAGACCGATACGAACATAAAACTGAGATGTTCCTTCCAAGCGTCACCACACCAGTATAAGAGTCTCCTCTGGGCCACTAAGAGCCAGTGTTACCGAAGAGGGGGAAAAAAAAACCCACTGCAGTTCCAATCTGAGTAACCTTTAACCTCAGAGATGCTCTTGTAAGCTAGAGCTCTGTCTAACTTCCAAACTTTCGATTCCTAGCAAGGCTAAGCGCTTCCTGACTACCAACCTCAAGTTTGGGACCTAAGTAACAGTACACAGTAACAACATAGATCACAAGTCCCTTGAAAGTCTATGATGCGACAGATAGATTAGTACTTCTAATTCCCAAGGAGTTATGAAATGGTCAAAGAGACCAAAAAGTTTGACTGAGAAAGGAGAGTTCGGTCCACACGCTTTGCCTATTTTTGGTTGGCCCCTGAAGGAGACACTGGGTGCCTCTTGGCATTGACAGGTCAGTATAAACCCCCAACAGATTTCTGCCATAAGCCGTATGAGGTCACCACGGAACCGCAGAGCAGGGCTCCTCACTTGCTTCACGTAGGGTGTGTCATTCATTCACACAAGCACGCCGTAGAGTTAGTAAAGTACAGCAGAAAACGTGTTCAGTAGGAGAACAAAGAACTAGAGCTCCAAGCATTCTTACCTTGTCCTGAAGTATCCCGGACGAGCCCCAGAGATGAAAGGTTGTTGCTGAATCCACGAAAAGATGCTGGGATTCTTGGCCTCCGGAGGAGAAGAATTCAATCCGGGGCCAGAGATGAGGCTTGATCGCTCAGATCTTTTGTGTGATAAAGTTTTATTAAAGTATAAAGGAGATATAGAAAGCTTCTGACATAGGCATCAGAAGGGGGCAGAAAGAGTACCCCCTTGTTAGTGTTAGCAATGGAGTTATATACTCTCTAATTAGTTATTACACTGAATCAAAAGAATGTCTGGAGGTTGTAAAGACCTCACCAGACGCACTCCCATAATTTACATTTTAACATAACAGGTTTCGCATTTGATAGTAGGAAGATCCTCCAGACCCACTTCCATAATATACATTCTAAGATATCAGGATTAGCCAGAGGATTTTCATGAAGGAGAAACTGTCCTCCAGCTGGATACATTGTTGTATAATCCCTAGTATAGAGTTTAAACTAAGTTGTGTAATTGACTAAGACTAAGGAATACAGAGGGAAAAAAAAAAGTTTGTCCTTTTCTCCTCCTTGAGAATTCCAGACCCCTCTCTCCTTGGGGACCCCTAGACTTCTTATCAACCTGCCTAGGAGATGACTCTCTCACAAGGAGATCCAACCAGTCAATTCTAAAGGAAATCAGTCCTGGATATTCATTGGAAGGATTGATGCTGAAGCTGAAACTCCAATACTTTGGCCACCTGATGCGAAGAGCTAACTCATTTGAAAAGACCCTGATGCTGGGAATGATTGAAGGTGGGAGGAGAACGGGACGACAGAAGATGAGATGATTGGATGGCATCACTGACTTGATGGACATGAGTTTGAGTAAGCTCCGGGAGTTGGTGATGGACAGGAAAGCCTGGCATGCTGCAGTCCATGGGGTCACAAAGAATCAGACATGACTGAGTGACTGAAATGAACTGCACTGAATGAGAGAGAGAATTATATTCCAGATGATGAAACAAGATAAAACCCTGGGGGGGGGGGGAAACTAAATGAAGTCGACATAAGCAATCTACTTGATAAGGAGTTGAAGGTAATGATCTAAAGATGCTCATTAAACTCAGAAGAAGAATGGATGAACACATTATGAATTTCAGGAGATTTAGAAAATATAAATAAAAATCAAATAGGGCTGAAGAAAACTGAAATTAAAAAAAAAAAAACACCACCAGAAGGAATCAGCAGTAGATTAGATCTAACAGAGGAATGGATTAGTGCTGTAAAAATAGGTCATTCATAATCACACAAGATGGACAGGAAAAAGAGGAAAATCTTTTTTAAAAATTAGAAGAGTTTAAGGGACCTTTGGAATGACATCAGGTATACCAGCTCTCACATTACTGAGGTTCCAGAAGGAAAGATAGGAGTGGAAAACTTATCTGGAGAAAATAATGGCTGAAAAATTCCCTACCAGTGGAAGGTTCCGACTCAGGTCTGAGAAGTACTGAGTTTCAAATAAGATGAACTCATAGACTCACACCAAGGCAGGTTAAAATTAAAATGCCAACTATTAAAGATAATGAGAGACACTTAAAAGTAACAAGACAAAAAGAAGTAATTATGTTCAAGGAAACTTGCATAAGAATATCTGTTAACTTCTTAGCAGAAAATAAGCATGCCAGAAGGAGTAGCATGGATAAGATATAATCAAAATGATAAAAGAAAAAACCTAGGACTAAGAATACTCTACCCAGAAATGTTACCATTCAGATTTGAAGAAGAGATAGAGATTTCTACAGAGAAAGAAAAGCTGCTGTTAACGAATGGCAATAAGTATATACATATCCATAATGGCTTTGTGCTGGAGTCCAGCTCCGGCAGCCAGGGAATCGCCCTGAAGGGATGAACAGGGTCAGCGAAGGAAAATGATGCAGTCTCTCGCTCAAAGCACTGGGCTGCATGTTTATTTTAAGCATCAGGTTTTCTTTTATACTTTTACAAAAGCATTAGGTCAGAGGTATGACATCTTCAGTTTCCCCTCACCCATATTTACTGTCTCCATAAATCATTGTCCTTCAGAGTTCCCTCTTAAGTGTCCTTGTGATAACATTGTAACTCAAGTTTGTCTCTGGGCTGTATATTATATTCCTCAGTTTATTTCTTATCTCTTTAAATCCTGCTATCCCCTAGTAACTTAAGCTCATCATCTCCTAAAAAGGCTTTTAGCTATTAGTATCTCTAAAATACCTAGTTTCCATAAGCTATAGTAAAATATGACAACACTACAACATACCTTAAACTTTTAGCTTCTAACTATTCTTAATTATTCCTAACCCCTAAACTCAGCAAACTTTTTTTGCCATAAACATTCCCCTTACAGGCAGGTTTCAGATAACAATGTTTCCCGTGGCCTCAGGCTGCAGCCTATGTGCTCATCCTGGAGTATTCTTTGTAAAGATCCTTGAACAAATGTCAATAGTTAACTTTATGGATTATAACATTCTTTCCAGCCAACTCAACCGGAGGAAGGAAAGGACAAGTCAGAATCACAAGACCTAACTCCTTCATCCCGGGACCGTGCCTGCGGGATGAGGAGAGGGGGTTGGGGCCGTGCCTCCATTTTGTCAGTAATGCCTATCGCGGCTCCAGACACTGTTTAAAATATCCTATCTACCTTCTCTTCTTAAACGGATTAAGCTTATAATAAAAGAGAAGCTCTGATCCCACATCATTTTTGCTATCTATACACTTAAAAAACCCAGATAAATTATAAACATAATTTTTAATTTAAAAACTGGTTTTTAAAAAATAATATTAAAATTAACTTATAAAAATATTTTAGAAAAATGACATTCTTATCAAGTTGGGCTTACTAAATAGAGTAGTATGTCTCTAATTTTGATGTAGTCTTTTAGTCACACTGCAGTTTTAAAGGAATTTTTAAATAGAAATCCTAATCTCATAAATATTTTTACTAAAGATATAAAGTTAATTGTATGAATGCTATCATTCCCTTCAGTATATTTTCTAACTGTTTGATATTTAAATATGTGAGAACAGAATTAGCAACCATAATCTGTCTTTGAATTTGTGATTTAGAGGGCATTTGTCATATCATGAAACATAGCTATATCAAGATATACAGGTAATAATTTCAAGTGAATTTTTCTCTTTTTAAAGTAACAAGTAACTTATTACATAGTTTAAAATATTTTTTTTATCTCAAGCTTTTCTCATATAGTACAAACTTTTAAATATCTTTTCTATGTCTATGAACATCTATGTGATAATGCCAGAAAGTTTTTCTCTGTCAGTGAAGAAAATAAAGTTCAGAAAACTTTCCCAAAGGATATATACAGCTAGAGAAGGGAACATCCCTTGTTTTTGACTATTACTTCAGTCCTCATGGACAACAGCCCGAGAGTCTTCACTTATGGCACCATAATTGACTTTACGATTACTCCTCTCCCAATGGAATCCAGCACAGAGGATGAGCAAAAATTCAATGCTAAAATATCCTGAGGAAGGTTTCATAGGCTTTAAATAACTAACACCGTCATAAACACCACTACCCATACTCTAGCTCATGATCATGGACTCTGGACGATGCAAGTTGCTATGGTCTTTAAATATCCATGGTTACCCAATTATATTTATCTTAAGACACCTAAGGTTTAACAGAATTCAAGAAAGGAATTTCCCTTTATGTATATCAGTGAAGTTTACTTGCATTATCTAAACAGTGAGATCTCTTGAATTGATGGAGCCTTGGTAGAAAGTCATTCATTGCAGTGTAAGGATTAGAATATTCACTACCTTCTTTCTCTGCCTCAAAAAGAAGTCTAAATGATTGTGATATTTTTTAAATGACTGCTAATGAAAATGAAATATTTATAATGAGGCAATAAAAGTGTATATATTGGGAGAATGGCTTTGACCTGAGAAAAGGAAAATATTTGAAAATTCCATTAGAGAAATTTATCTTCACTTAGTGATTTTTGGATGTTATTAATTATGTCAATAATGTCTATTTTTATTCTGTTTTCAAAGATGGCCTACGTAAATAAGGAAAATGAAATATATTGAGCTAAAATAAGGTAAAAATATTTTCACTTTATTTACTACTGTCATGTAATGAATCAAATACTAACTTTGCTCTCATAAGGGCTATAAACACTATCATAGAGATTACATGAGATACTTCTATTTTAGATAATGTGCATACTACAATTTTAGATGAAGAAAGCCTCTAGCTATAAATAATTTAAGAATAGAAATTTAGAATGTGAGTGATTTTAGGCAATAAAATATGCTGATTTCTTCCAGAAATCTCTGCCAATTATGATTTAAATAAAATAACCAAAGAACATCTTTCACTGCTTAATAGAATAACAGTTTAAGAAGCTTGTTGACATCTATTCCAAATTGTTGCATCTTCATGACATTAAAATTGTTTTCTATGCAATATCTTATTAAACTGTAAATAATTTAATTCTATATTTAAGAAAGTATTAATAGCACTAGAATCAAAGCCACAATTTCATTTATTTAGCCTTGTGCCTCTCAGCAGGTTTCTGCCATGGGTGACAGGGAAACATGCAACCATTCAGAAGTGACTGGCTTCATTCTTGTCGGCTTCAGGGTCCGCCCAGAGCTCCACATTCTCCTCTTCCTGCTTTTTCTGCTTATCTATGCCATGATCCTTCTAGGAAATATTGGCATGATGGTCATTATTATGACTGATCCCCGGCTGAACACACCAATGTATTTCTTCCTAGGCAACCTGTCCTTCGTTGATCTCTTCTATTCATCTGTTATTGCACCCAAGGCTATGATCAACTTCTGGTCTGAGAGCAAGTCCATCTCATTTGCAGGCTGTGTGACCCAGCTCTTTCTCTTTGCCCTCTTCATTGTGACTGAGGGGTTTCTCCTGGCAGCCATGGCTTATGACCGCTTCATTGCCATCTGCAACCCACTCCTCTACTCTGTCCAGATGTCAACACGTCTCTGTGTCCAGTTGGTGACTGGTTCCTATTTTTGTGGCTGTATCAGCTCAGTTCTTCAGACCATCATGACGTTTACTTTATCCTTTTGTGCGTCTCGGGCCATTGACCATTTTTACTGTGATGACCGTCCACTTCAGAGGATTTCTTGTTCTGATCTCTACATTCATAAGATGGTATCTTTTTTCTTATGCAGCATTATCATTTTGCCTACCATAATTGTCATTATCGTGTCTTATATATATATTGTATCCACAGTTCTAAAAATACGCTCCACTGAGGGGCGAAAGAAAGTCTTCTCCACTTGTAGCTCCCACCTGGGAGTCGTGAGTGTACTGTATGGTGCCATCATTTTTATGTATTTCGTCCCTGACAGATTTCCTGAGCTGAGTAAAGTGGCCTCCTTGTGTTACACCCTACTCACTCCCATGTTGAATCCTTTGATTTACTCTCTGAGAAACAAAGATGTCAAAGAAGCTCTGAAAAAGATCCTATGGAAAAAACTATTTTTATTTAATTCTATATTAACTGAAAATAGAATTAAGTAAATGTAATATTCTGAAAGTGCTGAGCTTTATAACAACTTAGAGAAGCACTGATTCAAATTTTAAGAGACTTTATTTGTTTGAATCCCATATACAAAGAATACATACTTTGGAAGATATATTTAGACTTAATCAGAATACATACATCAGGAAGGTGGACTATATTTTGTCTAGCTGTTGAATTTGGAATGGAATGACTTTCTCTGTACTTCCTTTTGGATAATGATCGTGATTTACATGTAATTTGTTTTTAGGACATGTATATTCCAACTTTACTTCTGACTCTTTGAGGTTGTTGTTTGGGATGTATTGTTTATCTTGAGTCAGTACCATATGTTATGTAGATATATATATATATATATATTTGGTAGAGGTAACACAGTCTGATGTATTAAGAAAGACAGAACAAAATACCAGATTTACTAAAGAAGTCTTGGTGAATGTCTAGTGAGAGAATCAGATACTCTGCAGTACACAGAGTCTCAAGTGTGAAATGTAAGTAACTCTTAATTGTCCAGAGGCTAACCAAGTGGCACATTTATTTCATGGTTTCTCTGGCTTGAATCATTATTATTTCTCCCCTTCATTTGAATATCTACTAAACTGATAAATTGTTTTTGGAAACTGTACCTTTTAACAAGGAAGCTGTAATAAAAATAAACAAGAGTAAAGATAATTCATATTTTGTTATATATGCCTTAGTGAGAATTCATTCATCAAATTAATACTTATTGAATTTTTATATACTCTGTGCCCTATAAAAATTCCCAATTTTAAATGATTTCTGTGCTTGAGCTCACACTAACTGGTGGAAAAAATAGCTAAACAGAGAGCTATTAATAACATGTCATATGGTAAACCCAGTGAATAAAGTGAGTGAAAGTTGCTCAGTTGTGTCCAACTCTTTGCATCTCCATGGACAGTCCATGGAATTCTCTAGGCCAGGATACTGGAGTGGGTAGCTCTTCCCTTCTCCAGCGGGTCTTCCTAACCCAGGGATTGAACCCAGGTCTTCCACATTGCAGGCAGATTCTTTACCAACTGAGCCACAGGGTAGAAATTACAAAGACAGAGCAGCTTCTACAGATGAGTGATATAAGTGATCAGGGAAAATGTCACAAGTACATTTGTAAACATAAATGAACTTGAGCAAGGTGAAATAGAAAAGTTTCTGTGCAAAGGCAATTAAATAATGATATGTTAAACTTCCAAAAGTTTAATTCCTGATATTAATGTAAAAGAGAGGGAGTGGGAGTTAAGGCTTAAAATTCATGGAAATTGTGCACATCTATATAAGAAGACAAGGAGGTTGGCTTATTTTCTGCAGACCACAGGGAAGCACTAGGGATTTTTCTTTAAAGAATATATTGTGTTCAAATCGGCATTTTAGAAGAATCACGTTGGTAACTTGTGGTAGATAAATATTCATAGAAGAAGATAATCACTGTCTTATGACAGTGGAAAGAGGGAATACCTTTAAAATTACAGATAAACTAAACTGAATATTAATTAATGGTTGATAAAACAATGCAGAAGTGAGTAATGACTTCTAATGTTTGAGCATCTCTAACTGGGGAAATACCACCTAACAAAATGAGAAGGAAGGTATGAATAATAATAGTTAATCATTAAGAGTTAAGAAAATAAAGTCAAGTCAGACTGAGCTTCTCATCCTGGTTTGCCTATGTGCTTGATAGTCAACTGTCCTGACTTTGCAGAAACTCTTATTTCTCAGTTTAATATAAGAATACTAATGTCCAGTGAGCAAAGAACTTGTGCCTGGATTTAGGTGAGGTGAAGCTGAAAAGAATTACGAATTTCTTGAAGGCTGTTTCCATTATAGGACTCAGTGTGTTGCATGAAAGATTCTGTATTTTACAAGCAAAAGAGTGCTAGTAAAACATGCCTAAATAAATTGAAGACCACATCTATCTGAAACATTATTACTACTTTAATCTCATCTTGTGGCATCCCACTACATTTATAATTATAGCTGATTATAGAGTCATAACTAGCTAATTTTACTAAACGGCAGTGTTCATGGTATTTAATCCTCACTCAGCTGCTGCTACACTAACAACAATTATATTTAAACATTTAGCATCTTTTTAATATTCAGTTTTTAATATAAGAAATATCTAAATAAATTGTCAGTTAATAACAATAAATGTTATTATTTATTGTTTAAATAATAAATATATAATTATTATAAATAAGCAGAACTAGATTTTCTATTTTCTTGTGCAGCTTCCTATTCTTCAGGTGAAGATGAAACCTCTTCAAAAAAAATGTTTCTGAATCATTGCTCAAAAATACAAATTCTTGGATCTAAAGAAGATCTGCACTTTATTTTTTTAAACACTTTATTGAGGAATAATTGGTTTAAAATAAACAGTATGTATTTAAAGTGAACAACTCTGTGAGTTTTGTGGTCAATAAAAACACCACCATATCAAGATGCAGAATATTTCCTTCATTTCCAAGTGGTTGATTATGCCTCTTTTCAGGCCATGCTTCCCTCCAAACCCATCTCCAGATAACCAGTGATCTGGATGGTGTGTAATAGAATCATACAGCATGTCATCTTTTCTCTCAGGCTTCTTCACTGTGTAAAATTATTTTGAGATTTCTTCAGTTTTTCATGTATAAATAACCCATTCTTTTTATTGCTGAGTAATATTCCATTTTCCATTGTACATATATACCAAATTTTGTTTATGCACTCTTAAATAAATGGGCAATTGATGTTTGATCAGCTTTTAGATATTGTGAATACAGCTGATATGTGTTTGCCTAGTTTGTTTTCCTTATCTTTGCTGATTTTTGAAGCTTGAGATTCTGAGATCTCATAATAAATATGTTGATTTGAAGAGACTACCAGGGAAATATGTGGAAATAAAGAACAAACAAAAAAATATTTACCAAACCAAATCTACTAAATCTCAGGAAGAGTGAGAATCTATGACATTTGAGCCAGGACCCACTGCCTCCCTGCCCTCTCTCATCCCAGCAGAGCTGAAAGTGCACTCAGGCAAGTATAGGCAGAAACATAGAGATGCCTCTGCCCTTGGGTCACAATCAAAGGCGACCATATCCCCTTGATTGTTGTTGCTACAAACATTACTTGTCCCCTCCAGCTCCACATTGAAGATGGTCTATGCAATGCAAGGGTAGCTAAAACATCTGATGATCTCTACCCAGCCCCCATTCAAAAGCCCTACCCTAAGAATGCCAGGCCAAGAGTACTGGGCCCCAATTCCAGCTGCTCCCATTCTCTTAAAGGACAGAACTTTTATGCTCAGAACACCATAGGCTAGTGACCTCATCAGAAAACTTCTCCTAAAGCAGGAATGCCATTCTAAGCAAACTTGACCACTGTGCCTGCTCATTTCAGAACAGATGAATGCAGGTTTTACCTAGAATGAAAGTTGTACCATGATAACAGAGGGCTCCACAGCTCTCTCCACTTGAACTGACTCTATTTGGAAAAACATGTGTAGGCAATTCAAGCTTAAGTGAACTCCAAAACTTAATAAATATTTGGTATAAGCAATTAAGAGGAGACTAGTGGTCCCATGAGAGTGAAAAGCTAACTGTAGACCAACTACAAGGCTATCTGGTGCACAGGACCTTGCTCAGTAAGTTCAGTTCAGTTCAGTCACTCAGTTGTGTCTGACTCTGGGACCCCATGAACTGCAGCACGCCAGGCCTCCCTGTCCATCACCAACTGCCGGAGTCTACCCAAACCCATGTCCATTGAGCCAGTGATGCCATCCAACCGTCTCATCCTCTGTCGTCCCCTTCTCCTGCCCTCAATCTTTCCCAGCATCAGGGTCTTTTCAAATGAATCAGCTCTTCACATCAGGTGGCCAAAGTATTGGAGTTTTAGCTTCAACATCAGTCCTTCCAATGAATACCCAGGACTGATCTCCTTTAGGATGGACTGGTTGGATCTCCTCACAGTCTGAGGGACTCTCAAGCATCTTCTCTAACACCACAGTTCAAAAGCATCAATTGTTCTATGCTCAACTTTCTTTATAGTCCACCTCTCACATCCATACCAACCCACTCCAGTATTTTTGCCTGGAGAATCCCATGGACAGAGGGGCCTGGCGGGCTACAGTCCATGGGGTCGCAAAAAGTTGGACACGGCTGAGCGACTAATACTAATACACATCCATACGTGACTACTGGAAAAACCATAGCCTTGAGTAGATGGACCTTTGTTGACAAAGTAATGTCTCTGCTTTTTAATATGCTGTTTAGGTTGGTCATAACTTTCCTTCCAAGGAGTGTCTTTTAATTTCATGGCTGTAATCACCATCTGCAGGGATTTTGGAGCCAAATAAACTAAAGTCAGCCACTGTTTCCACTGTTTCCCCATCTATTTCCCATGAAGTGATGGGACCGGATGCCATGATCTTAGTTTTCTGAATGTTGAGCTTTAAGCCAACTTTTTCACTCTCCTCTTTCACTTTCATCAAGAGGCTCTTTAGTTCTTCTTCACTTTCTGCCATAAGGGTGGTGTCATCTGTGTATCTGAGGTTATTGATATTTCTCCTGGCAATCTTGATTCCAGCTTGTGCTTCCTCCAGCCCAGTGTTTCTCATGATGTACTCTGCATATAAGTAAATAAGCAGGGTGACAATATGCAGCCTTGACGTACTCCTTTTCCTATTTGGAACCAGTCTGTTGTTCCATGTCCAGTTCTAACTGTTGCTTCCTGACCTGTATACAGGTTTCTCAAGAAGCAGGTCAGGTGGTCTGATATTCCCATCTCTTTCAGGATTTTCCACAGTTTATTGTGATCCACACAGTCAAAGGCTTTGGCATAATCAATAAAGCAGAAATAGATGTTTTTCTGGAACTCTCTTGATCTAATTATGTGCTGATGGTTACAGTTGCACTCCCAACCTCATAGTTTTCTGGCCTGAGGCGATCCAGCCCTCAGGTCTACGGGCTCTATGGTCAGATTAATGGCAAACTCTAAGAGGGTTTACACCAAAGGGGACCTTTCCAGACATCTGCTGCCAATCCCGCCGTCTGTGTAGTGAGTCCCTGCTGACCCACAACTCCTCAGGACACCCTCCAACACTAGCAAGTAGTTTGGTTCAGTTTCCTGTGGAGTCACTGCTCCTTTCTTCTGAGTCTTGGTGCACAAGGTTTTGTTTGTGCCTTTAAACTGGAGTTTCTGTTTACCCTAGTCCTGTGGAAGTCTTGTAATCAAATCTTACAGGCCTTCAAGGTCAGATTCCCTGGGGAATCCCTAGTCCCTTTGTCAGGTCCCTAGGTTGCAAAGCCTGATGTGGGGTTCTGAACCTACACAACAGAAGGAGAACTTCTTTGATATTATTGTTCTCCAGTTTGTGGGTCACTGACCCAGTAGGTTTAGGACTTGATTTTATCATGATTGTGCCCCTGCTACTGTCTCACTGTGGCTTCTTCTTTGTCTTTGGATGTGGAGTATCTTTAGTAGGTTCCAGCGTCCTCCTGTCGATGGTTGTTCAGCAACTTGTTGTGATTTTAGTGCTCTCGCAGGAGGAGATGAGTGCACATCCTTCTACTCTGCCATCTTGAACTGGAAGCTGCCTATATCTTTTTGAATTATGGCTTTCTGTGGGGTCATTTTGAAATAACACAGGTATTAGCAAGATCAGACAGTCATAGCTGCATCTGTGGTTGCAAGGCATGAGGAGAGGTGGTATTAAAGTATCACAGAAGCCTGGAAATCTCTTCAAGACTGAAAACCATGGTGAGGTTTGCCCACTAGATGCTAGAACCAGAATAAGAAACAATCCAAGAAGCATACTGAAAGAGAAAGAAATACGTTCTCTTCTTACATCCTCAGTTCTGCTTTTATACTGTTAAAGCAACCATAGACAAAAGGTAAATGAATGAGTGCAAGATTTACTCTAGAGGCTGTAGTTGTATGATCACTACTCTACAAAGATTCCACAACAAGTATGTTGGGAAATAAGAAACCATTTCTTTTAGTGCAAATTTGGCATAGTGCATTCTATTAGTTTCCTTTATCCAAGGAGTTTATTATTTTGCCTTCAGTTCTAACATGTTTTTCCTGGATATAGTGTTTTTTCAATGTTATCTGAATTTTATATTTGTAGTATAAGCACACATTTCAGTGAGAATGTATTCTTCTTTGTATATTGAAGTGCATTAGTTAATATTGTGTTTATATCTTTTGAAGCTAAATTATTGATGGGGGTGTGGCAAAGATGGCAGAGTAGGAAGACCTTGAGCTTAGCTCCTCCCACAGACACACCAAAATTGCAACCACTTACAAAGCAGCTATCTATATAAATAACCTAAGGACTGTCAGAAAAAATTTCCACATCTAAAGACCTGAGGCAGGAACAACAGTGAGGTGGATAGGAGAGGCAGAGACACATTATAGTCAGGACTGACACCTCTGGGTTAGCAACCCACAAATGGAAGGAGTATCATATGTAGACATCCTTGCCAATGAATAGCACAGCTGTTCAACATCCCCGCATTAGGCTTCTGAGCCCAGGAGGGCCTGCACAGGAAAGATAAGCCCTCAGAAAATCTAGCTTTGACAGCCTTCAAGCTTTCTATTCGGAAAAGCTGGAAGGCTGTAGGAAACAGAAACTTCACTTTTTAACGATGCACACAAAATGTCACACACCCTGAGTCCCAGTACACAAGCAGTAATTTGAAAGAAGCACAGGTCAGACCCTCCTGCTGATCTTGGAGAGCCTCTTGGATCACCTGAAGGCAACTGATACTCTCCCTTGGAAAGGGAATACTGGAAGTAGCCATTTGGAAGTAGCCATTTTGAGGAGCTTTTTCTACTGTGATGACATCAGCCTACCAAATGTCATTTTGGAAACTTAAACCTATCAGTACTGGAGGACATACCCACCCACACTATGTTCCAGCAGGTCAGTTCCAGCCCAAACTCCACTGAGCTGTGCAGATAGCAAATCAAGGACCTATCACCACCCCCAGGAGGCCAGCACCAGCCTGACTATCCCTTGGCTAAGCAGACAGCTGCATGAGGACCTGACCCTACTCTCCAGTGGGCCAGTAGCAGCACTACCCACCACCCCTGGCTACTCAACCAGTGATGAGGATGGGCTCCCTTACCCTCCAGTGGGTTCAAAGCAAATGTACAAGGCATAGGCACATAGCCAACTCAGCTGGGCTCCAACCCCACCTGCCAGCATGCCTAATATACTAAGTCCTACCGTTACAGAAGGGTACATGCATCCCATATGAAGGCAACACTAGGGCCTATACCTCTGATGACCAAATGAGAGAATGCTTCTGGACCTCATTGGATGTTTCCTACACAAAGTCACTTCTCCAAGATTGAAAACTATAACTGATGTACATAGGGAAATACATAGAGAACTGGGCAAAATAAGGAGACAGAGAAATACATTCCAGATGATGAAACAAGACAAAACCTTGTCAAGAGAGGAGATAATCAATCTACTTGATAGAGAGTTGAAGGTAATGATCTAAAACTGCTCATGGAACTCAGAAAGAGAATGAATGAACGCAATAAGGATTTCAGCAAAGTTAGAAACTATAAATAAAAATCAAACAGAGCTGAAGAATAAAATAACTGAAATAAAATCCACACCAGAAGGAATTAGCAGTAGATTAGATAAGAGGAATGGATCAGTGCTCTGAAAGACAGGTCATTGGTAATTACACATGATGAACATAAAAAAGAAGAAAAGAATTTTTTAAAATTAAAATAATTTAAGAGAATTTTGGGATGACATTAAGTATGCCAACATTCACACTATAGAGATCACAGAAGGAAAAGAGAAATGAACAGAAAACTTATATGAAGAAATAATGGCTGAAAACGTCCCTACCTCAGGAAGGAAACAGACCCCTAGGTCCAGAAAGTATAAAAATTCAAGTTAGATTAACTGATAGATCCACATCAAGACACATTAACATTAAATTATCAACTATTAAAGATAATGAGAGAATCTTAAAAGCAGCAAGACAACAGCAAATAGTTACATTCAAAGAAACTAGTATAAGACTATCAGATGACTTTTTAGTAGAAAATAGGCAGGCCAGAAAGCATGGACATGATGCATTCAAAGTGATGAAAGGAAAAACCTACAACTAAGAATACTCTACCCAGCAATGTAATTATTCAGATTTGAAGAAGAGATGAAGATTTTTCCAGACAAATAAAAGATAAAATGGTTAAGAGTCATTATATTGGCTTTATAAGCAATGGTAAAGGAACTTTAAGCAGAGAAGAAAAGGCCACAACAAAAATGGGAAAATTATGAATGAGAAATCTCACTGGTTAAAAAACATATAAAGTAGTGGATCGACCATTTATAAAGTTGTAAGAAGGTTAAAAGACAAAAGTAGTAAAATATTTTATACTCAAAATATGTGATAAGGGTACCCAAGGCAAAAAGATATAAAATATGGTGTCAAAACCATTAAAAGTAGGACAACGATTTAAAATGTAAGGCTGCTAGAATGCAAAAGAATCCACCTGCCAATGCAGAACACACTGGAGACATCGGTTCAATCCCTGAGCTGGGAAGATCCTCTGGAGTGGGAAATAGCAACCTACTCCAGAATTCTTGTCTGGAAAATTCCATGCACAGAGGAGCCTTGTGAGCTACAGCCTTTGGGTGGCAAAGAGTTGAATATGACTGAGCGCATGTACATGCACATTCAAGCTTAAGAGATCATCAACTTAATCATATGTATAGAAAGAAAGAAAGATAGATAGATAGATAGATAGATAGACAGATAATGCTCAGTTGCTAAATTTTGTCTGACTCTTTGCAACCGCATGGACTGTAGCCTACCAGGCTCCTCTATCCATGGGATTTTCCAGGCAGGAATACTGGAATGAGTTGCCATTTCCTCCTCCAGGGGATCTTCCTGGCTCAAAGATTGAACCCATGTCTCCTGTGTCTCCTGTATTAGCAGGCAGATTCTTTACCTTGAGCCTTCTGGGAAGTCAGACAGATAGATGTTGAGATATATATATATATATGTCATCTTCCTATATATAGTAACCTATATATTCCATCTTCAAGTAGTCTTTATCCCCAGCATGCAAGGACATATAAATATCAACAGTTCAGTCAATGTGGTTACCTCTTAACTAATCAAAAATAAATGTTATCTGATCATCTCAATAGATGCACAAAAACTTTTGCAAGATTAAACATCCATTATTGATAAAAATGCTGAACAATGAGAGTCTAGAGGGACTATATCTCAACATATTAAATATATACAGAAATTTCATCCAAAAACTGCAGAATATACACTCTTTTCAAGTGTACACAGAAAATTCTTCAGGATAAATCACACGCTAGGCCACAAAGCAAGTCTCAGTAAATTTAGGAAGACTGAAATCATAATAAACATCTTTTCTGACCAAAGAGATATGAGACTAGAAATCAAGTATAAGAAAATAGCTGCAGAAAACCTTCAGAAAAAATCATGTGGAGGTGAAATAATTTGCTATAAAATAAACTGTGGGTCATTGCAGAAATCAATGAAGAAATCAAAATAACTGGAGACAATTGAAAATGAAAAACAATAATCCAAATTGTGGGAAGCAGCAAAAGAAGTTCCAGGAGAGAAGATTATACTGGTATAATTCTACCTCTAGAAAGAAGAAAAATCTCAAATAAGCAATCTTATACATAAAAGAACTTGAAAAAAGAATAAATTAAAAGAAAATCAGACTACAAAGTGGGTAGTAAGAAAGAACAATGATCATAGAAGAAATAAATAAAATAGAGACCAAAAAAATGGAAAAGACTAATGAAGCAAATATCTGATATTTAAAAAGATAACAAAATTGATAAGCTTTTAGCTAGACTCATCAGAAAAAAGAGAGAGACCCCAAATCTATAAAATCATAAATAAAAGTGAAGTTACAACCAATACCACAGAAAAACAAATTATAAAACATTACTAAGAAAAACAATATGCCAATAAAATGGACAAGTTAAAAGAAAGCGACAAATTCCTAGAAATGTATAATCTCCTAAGACTGAATCAAGAAGAAATAGAAAATGTGAACAGACTGATTGCCAGTAAATAAATTTAATCAGTAGCCTCCCAACAAACAGAATTCCAACAAACAGACAGCTTCACAGGTGAATACTACGAAACATTTCAAGGAAAGTTAACACCTATCCTTCTCAAACTATTCCAAAAATTGAAGAGGAAGGAACAGCTTTCAAACTCATTCTATGAGGCCAACATCACCCTGATGACAAAACCAGACTTGACACCACAACCAAAGAAAAGGCCAGCATCATGTTTAACGTAGATGCAAAATTCTCAACAAGATCTTAACAAAAAATTTTTGTTAATTTTTTGAACAGTTAATTTTGAAAAATTAATTTGAAACAATTAATTTTGAAAAAAATTTTGAACAATATATTAAAAGTATCATACACCATCTTCAAGCGGGATTTATCCCCAGCACGCAAGTATGGGTCAATACCAACAATTCAGTCAATGTCATCACCTCCTAGCTAATTCAAAATAAAAGCTATATGATCATCTCACTAGATGCACAAAAGCTTTTGACAAGATTTAACATCCATTATGACTAAAATGATCAACAATGAAGGTCTAGAAGGACTATATCTCAACATAATAAAGGTCATATATTACAAGCCCCCAGCCAACCTCATACATAACATTGAAAACCTGAAAATGCTTCCTCTAAAATTAGAAATTAGACAAGGATGATAAAACAAAAGAAAAGAAAAAGAATCTGAATTGGAAAGAAAGCAAGAAAACTGTCAATTTTTACAAAAAATATGATACTATATAGAGAAAATCCTAAAGATGCCACCCAAAATCTATTAGAAATTATGTATGAATCAATAAACTGATGTACTTTCTCATACCGTATACAAAAGTAAACTCAAAATGGATAAAAACGTGTGTAAGCTCTGAAACCACAAAACTCTTAGAGGAAAACATAGGCAGTAAACTCTTTGACACCAGTCTCAGCAATGTTTATATTTTGAGGAGGCAGGATCTGTCTCTTCTGGCAAGGAAAACAGAATCAAAAATAAACAAATGGGACTACATCAACTGAAAAGCTTTTGCAGAGTGAAGGAATCTTTGAACAAAATGAAAAGGCAGCTGATTGCATAGGAGAAAATATTTGCAAACAGTATATCTTACAAGAGGTTAATATTCAAAATATGCAAAAAAATGCATCCAACTCAACTTCAAAAACAAAACTAAACAAACAAAAAAGAAGCAAAAAACAATCTGATTAAAAGCAAGCAGAGGATCTGAATATCCATTTTTCACAAAGATGTATGATTGTCAACAGGCCTTAACTAACCTTAATTAGTATTTTCCTTTTTAAAATATCTAAACTGCTTTCTCTTCCTCTACTGGTTAAACTTTTATTAGTACTGTATTATAATAAAAAGAAGACCCAGTCCCACATCATTTTGCTATCTATACACTTATAAAGCCCAGATAAAATCTAAAATTGTTTTTTTTAATTTAGAAGATTATTTTCTAAAAATAAAATAAAATTATAAACATATTTAGGAAAAATGGCATTCTTATAAAATTAGGCTTGTTAAGTAGCATATTATGACTGTGACTTTAATGTAGTCTTTAGTCACCCTGTAGTTTTGAAAGAATTTTCAAATATAGATCCTGATCTTAAACTGTTTTTACAAAGGATTTTTTAAAAATGTATTGAATACTATCATAACTTCCAATATATTCTCTGTTTTGTATTTAAATATGGGAATACATAGAATTATCAACCATTATCTCATTTTGAATTTGTGATTTAGTGGGCATTTTTCATATCATGAAATACACCTACATTGAGAAGCATAGATAATTACAAACTGAAGTGGGATTTTTTTCTTTTTAAAATCATAAGTATAATTTACTACATAACTTAAAATATGTATCTAAAACTTTTTGCATATGCAAACTTTTAAATCTCTTTTCTATGCTTACCGATATGTATGTTGAGTTAATACCATAAAGTTTTTCTTTGTCAGTAAAGAAAATAAAGTCCAGAAATATTTCCCAAAGGATATACACAACTATCAAAGGAAAAGTTCCTTGTGTTTGGACTATTATTAAACTGTTTGTACCTGAGGTTATTTCAGTCCTCCTGGACAACAGCCCTGGAGTCTACACTTATGTATCCATACTTGACTTCACGATTACTGCTCTCCCAGTGGAATTCATCACAGAGGATAAGTAAAAGCTCAATGCTAAAATACCCTTGAAAAAGGTATCAGAGATTTAAAAATAACTGAGGCCATTAAAAACACCACTTTTGATTCACTAGCTCATGATCATAGACTCTGGGTGGCACAAGGTTGCTATGACAGTTAAATATCCATAGTTATCCAGTTATCCTTACTGTAAGACATATCAGGTATACTAGAATTCAGGAAAGGGACTTTCTTTATGTGTATCACTGAAGTTTACTTTCTCTGTCTGAAGGGTGAGAGCTCTTGAATTGATGCAGCCTTGGTAGAAAGTTGTTCATTGCAGTATAAGGATTGGAATATTCACCAGCTTCTCTCTTTCCTTTTAAAGAGAGGGCCAAGTAATTACGACATTTTTTAAAATTAAATGACTATTAATGGAAGTTCAACATTTGTAATGAAGCAATTAAAATTCATGTATTTGGGGGAATGACTTTGATATGAGAAAAGGAACATATGTTCAGAAGTAGAGAACTTTATCTACTCTTAGTGATTTTTGATTTTACTTAACATACCAATATTGTCTAATTACATTGTTTTCAAAGATGGTTCCAATAACAATGGAAACTAAATATATTGAGGTAAAATAAAAATATTTCAAATATTTTTAATACTGTCATGTAAGGACACAAATACTGACTTGGCTATCATAATGGCTATAAATACTACCATAGAGATTGCATGCAATATGCCTATTTTAGATAAGATCTAATACTCCTAATTTGGATAAGATAATTTTTAACAATAAATATAGTAAGAATAGAAATTCAGAATGTGAGTAATCTTAGACAATAAAATATGCTAATTCCTTGTAGAAATCCTTGCCAATGCATGATTTAAATAAAATAACCAAATAACTTCTTTCATTGCTTAATAGAATAATAATTCCTGAAGTTTAGTAATATCTAAATCCAAATTCTTGCATCTTCTTGACATTAAAATTGTTTTGTATACCTTTTCTCATTAAGAAGTAAATAATGTGTATCTACATTTAAGAGAGTATTGAAGAATTGATGACTCAAACTTACAATTTCATTTCTTTTGCCTTCTGCCTCTCAGCAGTTGTCTGCCATGGGTGACAGGGGAACAAGCAACTACTCAGAAGTGACTGGCTTCATTCTTGTTGGCTTCAGGGTCTGCCCAGAACTTCACATTCTCCTCTTCCTGCTATTTCTGCTTATCTACACCATGATCCTTCTAGGAAATGTTGGCATGATGATCATTATTATGACTGACCCCCGGCTGAACACACCAATGTATTTCTTCCTAGGTAACCTTTCCTTCATCGATCTCTTCTATTCTTCTGTTATTGCACCCAAGGCTATGATCAACTTCTGGTCTGAGAGCAAGTCCATCTCCTATGCAGGCTGTGTTAGCCAGTTCTTTCTCTTTGCCCTCTTCATTGTGACTGAAGGATTTCTCCTGGCAGTCATGGCTTATGACCGCTTCATTGCCATCTGCAATCCACTCCTCTACACTGTCCATATTTCAACACATCTCTGTGTTCAGTTGGTGGCTGGTTCCTATTTTTGTGGCTGCATCAGCTCAGTTCTTCAAACCAGCATGACATTTACTTTATCCTTTTGTGCATCTCGGACCATTGACCATTTTTACTGTGATTACCGTCCACTTCAGAAGATTTCTTGTTCTGATCTCTCTATTCATAAGTTGGTTTCTTTTTTCTTATGCAGCATTATCATTTTGCCTACCATAATTGTCATTATTGTGTCCTATATGTATATCGTGTCCACAGTTCTAAAAATACACTCCACTGAGGGACGAAAGAAAGTCTTCTCCACTTGCAGCTCTCACCTAGGAGTCGTGAGTGTACTGTATGGTGCTGTATTTTTTATGTATCTCACTCCTGATACATTTCCTGAGCTGAGTAAAGTAGCTTCTTTATGTTACACCCTAGTCACTCCTATGTTGAATCCTTTGATTTACTCTCTGAGAAACAAAGATGTCAAAGAAACTCTGAGAAAGAGCCTAGAGAAAAGATACTTTAATTCTGTTTTTACAGTGATGTAACTGAAAGTCCTGGGAATTATAACAACTTGGGGAAGCAACTGACTAAAAAAATGTACCCACTGATCTTAGAAATATTTAATCATAAAGTTTTCATTTATTAGAATTCCATGTACTTACAGCTGAAAAGTACATTTGATGATTTGCCTGTTTTGATTCAAGAATGGAATGACTTTCTCTGTGCTTCATCTTCATTTTGCTTGCCTTAGTAACATGTGTAATGTGGATATAAATATACTTGGTAGAGGTAGCACAATCTAATGTAATAAGCAAACAAAATATCATATTTACAGAAGAAATCTTTGTGTACTCTTAGTGAGAGAATCACTCGGCAGTGCACAGTCTGAAGTAACTCTTAATTTCCCAGAGGCTAAATGAATGTCCCATTTATTTCATTTATTTCATGGTTTCTCTGACTTGAATAATTATATCTCCCCACCATTTGAATATTTACTAAACTGATAAATTATTTTTGGCTATCCTTCCTTTTTATAAGAAAACTGTAATAAAATAAACATGAGTAAATTTAATATTTTTGTTATATGTGCCTTAGTGAGAATTCTTTTATCAATTTAATATTTATTGAATTTTGATGTACTCTTTGCCCTATAAATATTGCTAGGTATAAATAATTTCTCTACTTGAGGTCACAGTAATTGAGGGGAAAATAACTGACTAGAGAGCTAACATGCCATATGTTAAACCTAGTGAATAAAAGCAAATATAGAAATATGTATAGAGTGCAGTCTTTAAAAATGAGTGATCTAAATGATCAAGGAAAATTTCAAAACTTCCTGAAATTTAGTTCTTCATTTTAATGCACAAGAGAGGGAGTGAGAGAAACTTAAAAGGAAATTCATGGAACTCATACAGACCTATATAACAAGACGAGGAAGATTTCTTTTATTCTGCAGGCAGCAGGGAAGCACTGGATTTTTAAAATGATATATTGTGTTTAAATTGGTATTTTAGAAAAATTGCATTTTAACTTTGAGTAGGTAAATATTCATGGAAGAAGATAATCACAGAAAGCCTCTGATTATCTAAGTGAGAGGTTATGATTGTTTTAATGATAGCAGTCTTACATGAGACAGTGAAGAGAGAGAATATCTTTAAAACCATGGATAAACTAAGCTGAATATTGGGATGGTTAATAAAATGAGATCTGGGTGGAAGTGAATAATTATTTCAATGTTTAAGAATCTCTCACTGGGAAAATGCTGCCTCATAAAATAAGGCAGAAATACAATTAATAATATTTAAACATTAAGAGCTAAGAAAATAATCTCAGAACTCAGACTGAGCTTTCAAATTCTGCGTTTGCCTATGTGTTCCAAGGTCAACTGTCTTGACTTTGCAATAACTCTTGTTTCTCAGCTTAATATAAGATTACTAATGTCTAATGGGCAAAGACCCTGTGCCTAGGATTTAGGTGAGAAGGAACTGAAAAGAATTAAGAATTTCTTTCGTTGAAGGTTTGTTCCATCATAGGACTCTGAATGTTGCATGAAAGATTTTTTATTTTACACACGAAAGAATGCTATTTAATATATGCCTTAGTAACTTAAAGGCTACATTTCTTTAAACATTCTTGCTTCTTTAAAATCATCTTGTGATATCCCATTACATTTATAATTATAGCTGATTGCAGTGTCATAGGAGAAGGCAATGGCACCCCACTCCAGTACTGTTGCCTGGAAAATCCCATGGGTGGAGGAGCCTGGTAGGCTGCAGCCCATGGGGTCGTGAAGAGTCGGACACAACTGAGCGACTTCAATTTCACTTTTCACTTTCATGCATTGGAAAAGGAAATGACAACCCACTCCAGTGTTCTTGCCTGGAAAATCCCAGGGACAGCAGAGCCTGGTGGGCTGCTGTCTATGGGGTCGCACAGAGTCGGACACGACTGAAGCGAGTTAGCAACAGCAGCAGCAGCAGTGTCATAACTAGTAAGATTTTCTTAATTTAAATAATAATGCTGATAGTATTGAATCTTCACTCATCTGCTGCTACACTAACAGCAATTATATTCAAAAGTTTCAGCCTACTTTTAATATTCAGATTTTATATGTTATCTAAATAAATTGTGAATTAATAATAATAAAGGGTATTATTTAGTGTCATAAATAATAAATATATAATTATTACAAACAAGTAATAATAAATTTTCAAATTTTGTGCATAACTTTCCATTTTACAGGTGAAAATTAAAACTTCTTTTAAAAACAAAGTATTTCTGAGTCTGCTTTACAATGCAAATACTTGGGTCTAAAAAAAGATCTAATCATTATTTTTTAAAGCATTTTATTGAGAAATAATTGGTGTGAAATAAACATTATGCATTCAAACTGCACAATTCCATGAGTTTTGGCATCGATGAAAATACCACCACATTATAATAGAGAATATTACCATCTTTTTCAAAAGATGATTATGCCTTCCTCAGTCCACTCTTCCCTCTAAACCCATCTCCAGATAGCCAGTGATCTGAATGATATATACTAGAATCATACAGCATGTGGTCTTTTTTCTCAGGCTTCTTCACCAAGTAGAATGATTTTGAGATTTATTTATTTTTTCATGTATAAGTAACTTATTCTTTCTATTGCTGGGTAGTATTCCATTTTCCGTTGTACACGTATATGAAAATTTGTTTATACACTCTTAAGTAAATGGGCAGTTGATGTGAGTTCAGTTTTTAGATATTATGAATAAAGCTGGCATAGGTTTTAATATATATTTGCCTAGATTTTTTTCTTTATCCTTGAAAAATTTTGAGGCTTAAGATCCTGAGATCTTATAATAAATATATGTTCAACTTGAAGAGCCTACCAGGGAAATATCTGGAAATAAGGAAACAGCAAACCAAAAAAATTTATGCAGCAAAACCTAAATTTCAGGAAGAATAGCAAGAATCTATGACGTTTGAGCCAGGACCCTCACCCTCCCTGCCCTCTCTCATCATAGCAGAGGTGAAGGTGCACTCAGGCAAGTGCAGGCAGGAACAGAGAGATCCCTCTGCTCCTGGATCCCAGTCAAAGGTTACCATGTCCTCTTGATTGTAGTTGCTGCAAACATGTCCCCTTCCGCATTGAGGAAGATCTATTCAAAGCAAGAGTAGCTAAAATGTCTGGTTATATCTACCCAGCCCCATTCATAGGGCAAAATCTCTACCCAGAGCATGCCAGGCCAGGAGGACTAGGCTCCAACTGTAGCAGCTCCAGTTCTCTCAAAGGACAAACTTCTATGGTCAGAATACTATAGGCTACTGACCTCTCAGAAACCTGCTCCTCAAGCAAGAGTATAATTCTGAGCAAACTGGGCCACTGTTCCTGCTCCTGTTCCAGAACAGAGGAACAGAGATTTAACCTAGAATGAAAGGTGTACCATGATAACAGAGGGCTCCACAGCTCTCTTCAAGTGAACTGGCTCTATGTGGAAAAAATGTGTGGGAAATTTCAACTAAAGTGAACTCCAAAGCTTAATAAATACACGATGACAAGCAATTAAAAGGAGACTGATGGTTCTATGAGAGCAAAACCTATTTGTAGACCAACTAGAAGGTTATTAAAAATAACGAGGAAGGAAACAGTAAGAAAGGCACTTCAGGGTTTGGAACAAACTTCAAATACTGTCCTTTGCAGTCATGGCGCTGCCACAGCCAGTCAGGCAAGCTCCCTGCCCCGCCCCCCACTCCTACACTATAGTTTCAGAGACCTACCACAAATGGTTATAACACACAGTCCATGCAAGTGACACCCCTTGTCTCTTTTGGCCTGGGGGGATGGCACTTCTAGACCCCACACGTCATCTCCTACACAAGGCAATGCTGTTAAGACTAGAGGAGATAGATGCTTCACTGATACATAGAAACAAACACAGAGAGTCAAGCAAAGCAAGGAAATAGAAGAATATGTTCCAAATTAAACAACAAGGTGAAACCTCAGAAACAAGACCTTAATGAACAGAAAGAAGTAATCTATCTGATAAAGATTTCAAAGTAACAGTCATAGAGATACAAACAGAATTCAGGTAAAGTTAGGATGAATACAGTGAGAACTTCGGCAAAGAGACAAAAACTTTGAGTACCAAATTGCAGTCACAGAACTGAAGAGTACAGAAGCTTAACTGGGAAACACACTGGAGTGATTCAGTGACACCCTGGATAAGAAGAAAATCAGATCAGTGACTTGTGTAGATGAAAATTCAAATAACAGTCAAGTTAAGAAAAAAGGGAGTCTTATTTGAGCCAAACTAAGGATTATAATCTGAGAAATAGATTCTTAGAAATCTCTGACAACTGTTCCACTTGTTAGAAGTTGAAAGCACAGTCATGTACATTTTCAAGACAAAGGATGTACAACAAATGAAATACTGATATTTGCATAAAGTTCACCAAAGCTGCATAGTCCAGGTAAGAATGTGCAAGGCAAACAGCAAGTCAGTATAATCCCTACAGTGTTGGGAAGGAACACTGTTCTTTTAAGGGTTTAGATTACTGGCATCAGAAGAGTGATATTTATGGTGAAGCAGGCATTCCCATCTTTGAGGAACTCTGGTTAGTGTGCAATACATATGCACACCACATATTAGCGAGGGAGAGAGGAGGCCAAATAGACACAGAGAATTTTATGTTTAATTTTCCTCGTCCTGCCTTTAAATATAAATTTTATTTCATCACCTGGAATGCAAGGGCAGAAAAATATCATCCAAAGGAGCAGCAAAAGACCCCCCAAAAAAATCATTAAACAAAAAGAATTTTGAAAAGTGAAGATACCTATTTTCAGGGTAGCAATAAGATGCACACATAGAGAACAGACTTGTGGAAACAGTGGTGGAAGGAGAGGGTGGGATGAGTTGAGAGAGTAGCATAGAAGCATATACGTTACCATATGTAAAATTAGATACCCAGTGGAAATTTGCTGTATGATGCAGGGAGCTCAAATCTGGTGCTCTATGACAGCCTAGAAGGGTGGGTTGGGATGGAAGGCGGGAAGTGGGAGGTGGGAGGGAGGCACAAGAGGGAGGGGACATACATATACCTATGGCTGATTCATGTTGCTATATGGCAGAAACCAACACAATATTATAAAGCAATTATCCTCCAATTAAAACTAACTTTAAATTTAAAAATTACATAATCAATAAAAAGGAAATAATGATTTTTTTAAAAAGTGAAGATAATTTTAGGGACTTACGGAAGAACAGCAAGCAGGATAACATACACATACTAGAGGTCCCAGACGGAAAAGCATGAGAGAAAGGGAAATAAAACTCTTTATAGATATATGGCTGAAAATTTCCTGAATCAGGAAAAGGAAACAGACATCCAGGTGCTGTAAGTACAGAATTCCAAGAAAGTTAAATGCAAAGAAAGTTACACCAAACACATTATAATTAAAAAGTCAAAAACTAAACATAAAGATAGGATCTTAAAAGTAGCAAGAAACAAGCAACTTGTTACACACAAGGGTGCCCTCATAAGATTACCAAGATTTTTTTCAGAGAAACTTTGCAGGACAGAAGGGAATGATATATTCAGAGGCTTGAAAGAAAGAATTCCAAGCAAGAATAGTCTACCTGGCAAGGTTATTTTATAGAATTGAAGCAGAGATTGAGAGATCTATAGACCAGCAAAAGTTAAAGATGTTCATCACCACTAAACTGAACCTACAAAAACTGTTAAAGTGACTCTTTCAGCTTGATTTCCAAAACATACAAACAGCTCATACAACTCAATAACAATAGCAGGAAAAAAAAAAAAAAACCCAATCAAAAAAATGGGCAGATGACCTAAATAGACATTTCTCCAAAGAAGACACAGTTGGCCAATAGCAATTAACAAACAATAGAAAAGACCAATGAAACAAAGTTCTGTTTCTTTGAGAAGATAAAGAAAATTGATCAACTTTTAGTCAGAACTGTCAGAAAAAAAGAGAGAGAACCCAAGTATATATAATCAGAAATAGAAGTTACAAACACCACCACTGAAATACAAATAATTATAAAACATTACTAAGAAAAAGTAAAGGCTAATAAAATGCAAAAAGTAAAAGTAAAGGAGAAATTACTAAAAATGTATAATCCCCCAAGACTGAATCAAGAAGAAATAGAAAATATGAACAGATTGATTACCAGTAATGAAATTGAATCAGTAATAATAACTACCCAACAAACAGCCAGACCAGACAGCTTCACAAGAATACTGCCAAACATTTAAAGAAGACTTAACACCTATCCTTCTCAAACTGTTAAAAAAATTGAAGAGGAAGGAACAACTTCTAAAGTCATTCTATGAGGCCAACACCCTGATGACAAAACC
This sequence comes from Giraffa tippelskirchi, assembly GCF_054371585.1. Classification (NCBI taxonomy): domain Eukaryota; kingdom Metazoa; phylum Chordata; class Mammalia; order Artiodactyla; family Giraffidae; genus Giraffa; species Giraffa tippelskirchi. Next base: position 157,514,287 of record NC_137278.1, read on the forward strand.
AGACATAACACAAAAAAAAGAAAAGTAGAAGCCAACATCACTGTTAAGTATAGATGCAAAAATCTTCAACAACTTATTAGCAAAAAAAAAAAAAAAATCAACAATACGTGAATAGGATCATATACCATCTTCAAGTGAGATTTATCCCTGGGATGAAGGGATGGGTCAAAATCAACAATTCAGTCCATGTGTTCACCTCATTAACTGCTGCTGCTGCTGCTGCTAAGTCGCTTCAGTCGTGTCCAACTCTGTGCGACCCCATAGACGGAAGCCCACCAGACTCCCCCGTCCCTGGGATTCTCCAGGCAAGAACACTGAAGTGGGTTGCCATTTCCTTCTCCAATGCAGGAAAGTGAAAAGTGAAAGTGAAGTCGCTCAGTCGTGTCCAACTCTTCGCGACCCCATGGGCTGCAGCCTACCAGGCTCCTCCATCCATGGGATTTTCCAGGCAAGAGTACAGGAGTGGGGTGCCATTGCCTTCTCCGCACCTTGTTAACTAATTGAAAATAAAAGTTATATGATCATCTCAGTTGATCCACAAGAAGCTTTGAACAGGATTCAACATCCATTTATGATTTAGATGATCAACAATGAGTGAAAAGCTGAAAACATTTCCTCTAAATTAGGAATAAAATAAGGATGATCAGACAAGAAAAAGAATTCAAATTGGAAAGAATAAAATAAAACTATCAGTATTTTTAAATGTTATGATACTATTTATAGAAAATCCTAGAAGATGCCACCAAAAATACTATTAGAACTAATAAGTGAATTCACTAAAGTTACAGAATAAAAATTAACATACATAAATGTATAGTGCTTCTGTACACTAACAACAAACTATCAGGAAGAGAAACTAAGAAAAATTCAATTTATAATTGGTTCAAAAAGAACTAAGTACCTAAGTTTTAATCTAACTAATGAGATAAAAGATCTGGACTTGGAAAACTGTAAGTCACTGATGAAAGAAATTGAAGATAACAAAACAAACACATATCTGTCATGCTCCTGAATTGTAAGAATTAATATTGTAGAAATGGCCATACTACCCAAGGCAGTCTACAGATTTAGTGTGATCCCTATCAAATTACCAATGACATATTTAAACAAAATGACAGCAAGTAATTCTAAAATTTGTATGGGAACGAAAGCTCCCAGATAGCTGAACCAATCTTGAGAAAGAAGGACAAAACTGGAAATATCATGATCCTTTACTTCATACTATACTACAAAGCAAAGTAATCAAAATAATATGTTACTGGCACAAAAACAAACATATAGATCAATGGAACAGAATAGGAAGCCCAGAAGTAAACCCAGGTTTACGCATCAATTAATCTACAATAACGGAGGAAAAAAATACACAATAGAGAGAAGACAAATTCTTTAATAAATGGTGTTGATAAATCTGGATAGCCATATGCAAAAGAATCATACAAAAGGGTTTACTTTCTCATACCATATACAAAAATAAACTTAAGATGAATTCAAAACTCAAATGTAAGATCTGAAATCATAAAACTCTTAGAAGAAAGCATAGACAATACCATCTTGATATCACTCTTAGCAGTATTTTTTGGATCAATCTCCTCTAACAAGGGTAACAAAAGTAAAAATAAATCAAATTTTTTGTTAACTCATTTGTTGTGTTAATCAGCTCTTGAATTTTTCCAACATCCATATCTTGAAACACCTTACTTACTTCACCAGCTTTTTTGCCCTGTCTTCAATGCCTTTCATGATTTTCTTGATTGGCCCTGTTGTAAATCATGTGAAGTCATACAATATCTGGACACAGTCTCTCCAGCAGGAATTTACTGTTTCAGGCTTGATGCTTTCACAGCTTTTTCTATAACAATGATGGCATCTTCAATGGTATAATCCTTTCAGACTTTCGTGATGTTCTCTCTCTATCAAGATTCTTTTCCATATCATTGACAATATTTTCCAGAGTATTGTGTGTAATGAGCCTTAAAGATCCATATGCCCCCTGATGTAGGGGCTGAATTAGAGATGTTGTGTTCAGGGGGAAAGTAGCACCTTTGGTTTTTAACTCATGGGGATCTGGGTGGCCAGGGACACTATTCAATATCAAAAATAAATAAATAAATTTAAGACATGCCCCTCCAGCAAGGTACTTCCTAATTTAGGGATAAAGCCTTACTGGAACCAATCCAGAAAAGAAAAGGGTACTTGTCTAGTCCTTCTTGCTATACAACCAAAAGATTGGCAGCTGCCATTTATTGTTTCCCTTTAAATCTTAGAGGTTAGTAGTTTTATAGGTAAGGAGAGTTTTGAACATAAACCTGAACACATTTGCACAAAACAATAGAGTGAGCCTATCCATTCCTGCCTTAAATCCTGGTGCTTACTTTCCTTCCTCACTAATAAATATCCTTTGTGACAGTTTTTTCCCCAGAAAATGGCATGTTTATCTGCATTAAAACCTGGTTCAGACAGATATCCTCTCTCCTCAATGATTTTCTTAATGGCATTTGGGAACTTATCTGCCGCCTCTTGATCAGCAGAAGATGCTTCCTGTGTTATCTTGACGCTTTTTAAGCCAAAACTCTTTCTAAAATTATGAAACCATCCTTTTCTGTCATCAGATTTTCCAGTTTTAGATCCTTCGCCTTCCTTTTGCTTTACATTGTCATGTAATGACTTTACTTTCTCTCAAATTGTATTAGAATCTATAGCTATGTCTTTCTTATAGCAATCCTGCACACAATAAAAGCTGCATTTTTAATACAAGATAAAAGTATTTCACAAAAGTTCAAAGTTTTCGTGCCTACTGGAATAGCTACAGCAAGCTACATCTTGTCGAATTTCTTTTTTTTTAAATTAATAGTCCTTACAGGGGATTCATTCATCTTAAAATGATGGGCAACCATAGCTACAGACCTCAATCAGTTGAATGTACCAAGCAGTTCAACTTTTCCTTCCAAGGTCATGACTATTCTCTGCTTCTTAGGAGAACTTCCAGCATCACTTCCAGCATTTTGTAGGAATCCTATAGTGTTTATTTAAGGTATTGCACTAACCAGGATGAAAAATACACAAGAAGTGGGAGAGATCACTTTTTATTGTGGTATCCAGTTTATTCGAGAGACTAGCAGCTCACATGGAGTGTCATGTGGAGCCTTATGTATATACTCATAGGACTCGAGCTCACTACAACAGCAACAGGGAGGTAGCTACAGAATTACGACAGTAGCACAGTATGTACTACAATCAATTTCTTATAATTATGGTTTATTATTGCTTTCTTATGTTTTTACATTTCTCTCAGTTGGAAATGGTTCCAGGTATGGTCTGTAAGTATTTGTGTGCATTTGTTTTGGTAAATTTTAACTTTTTATAATAAATTTGTGTATATTTTATGATAATAAATGACAAAATAGAGTAGTACTTACATACAGTTTATGCATTCATGACACATATAACTTTTTCTTAATTTTTAAAAATTTTTCTAAGCTACATGGTTCATCTGCAAGTTTTTTCAAATTGCTGCAAATATTCAAAAACTTCTAATACATTTATTGAAAACAATTTGTGGATAAGACGATCTGTATATTTCAAACCAATGTGTTCAAGGGTCCACTCTATATTCATACACTATAATAATGGGGTTAGGGCTTGAACATATGAGTTTTGAAAAACATAATTCAACCCATAACACTTTTCTTTCTGTTTCTTGTCTATTGCATTAGCTAAGACTTACAGTTGGATGTTGAAAGGTTTTTGTAATGGGGACTTCCTAGCCTTGTTCCTAATTTTATCAAGAAAGCTTTGGCTTTCTCACCATAAATATGATCTTAGCTCTAGACCTTTGGTAGATGTTACTTTTCAAGTTAAGAAAATTCCCCTCTATTTCTAGCTTGCTAAGAGCTCCTTTATTTTTATGTGTTTGTACCATCACCACACGTATCATTCAGGTTCAAAATGACGAGACACTCCTTCTTTGCTGCATCCCTCTCATACTAATCAGTTTCTATGTTCTGCGTATTTTACTTACAATTTTTAAATAAGCCTTTTAAAAATTACATTGTCATACTTACAGCCCCCCATAAAAAACATAAACTGATAAAGCAGTTTCCCTAATTCCAATCTTATGTCCTTCAAATATATTTTCCATGCAACCATAGGAAGACTTTCCTTGATGACCAAAGCCCACTCTCAGGCACCCCACTTTACAATGTTCATGTTTACTGTTTGAATACATTAAACAATAAAATAAAATCTCTAGATTTTAATTGCCTGTCCAATGATCTGATTCCAACATTAAACTGTAATTCCCTAAAGAATAAGTTTATTCATACCTAAGCCTACTACAAGATCAAACATGTTAGACAGAGATTAAATAAAATTAATGGAATAAATGAAGATACAGAGCCATAGTAAGTAAATTTTGTATCATACTCTATTTTGACAATTGCTTAACTTCTATTCTTTTATTAAATATTCCTTAAATAATTAATACAGGAAAAATTATGAATGTTCATTTAAGGAAATGATTGCTCAAAAAGATTTGTATATCTCTATCTCCCACTTTGTTTTTTGTATTAGGATCCAGGAGCAAGCATGTCCTCAGAGCACTCCCCTATGCCTGACACATTCAATATACAATTTCCCAAGTTCAGGCATATGATGAAAATTACTTATTGTTGGTTTCTTCTTGTTATTACTTCCTCTTGATAGAACAGGTATAAAATAGTTGATTCAAGTGAAAATTTAACAATGATTGTAAAAAAATTAGTAAACAAAAACCTGACTTAAATAGAGTTGAAAGCCAAAGTGGGGGGCTTTCACAGCTACAACAGAGCAGAGCCCTATGGGAAGGACAAAGAGTCCTCTTCTTTCCTGTCAAAGACTCACCCAATGAAAACCCAAGGACTCTTTTCACTACAGTGCCTATCAAAACTTAAAAAAAATACACAACATGAGACTCATTAGTCAAATATTATTTGGAACAAAATGAAGATTATAGTCTGGGAGACAGCACCTCAGGTAGCTCTGAGTAACTGCTCCAAAGATGATCAGTATATGTATGTGATTTTGTTGAAGGAGGAGTACATAAAATCAAACACAGATTTTCTGCAGGTTTCTGCTAGTCACAAGGAGCATTCATCATCATGAAGGATTTTAGTGCTTTTCTAGATATTAGGAGATACAAGAATTGGGCTCATCAAATTGGCTCCTGAAAATATCTATCTGAAGACCTGTCCTGCCAGTTTTTCCCAGAGCACAGAATGCCTCATTTCTGCACTCTACCCTAACTTCTTTCAGAGGTTGTTGAAAACCAGCAGCTGTACCAGCATATGATCTAATCCTTGTAGAGGTAGATGGCAATTTGTAGTTGACATGGTCAGTCTTTCTTTCCTCATCTTTAATAAGAGTTTTCCTTCCCATGTCATTCAGGAACTTGCATGTGTCTGGCCTTGGTTGCAGACCTTGAATTGCAACTCTGTGCTTCTCTTCCATGTTTGCTGGAGAAATATCTGGCAGTCTATTTGTTTCAGGTCAACATTTCAGTGGTTCCCACAGGGACCAGAGAAGACTCCCAACAGCTCTAGGGCTGGTGAACAAACAAGTGTGGTACCCTCATTTGAGCCCATTGTTGCATAGTGTTTTTCTCATCAACCCTGGATATTGCAGGATGTTTTTCTCCTGGAACTGAGCTTGCAGCTTCTTTGCCTTTGAAGCCCTCCTGGCTTTCTTTGATGTCTGTTTAAAGTTTCTGACATTCTGGTTAAGGTGTTGTTCTTTAGGCTAGTACTCATTTGACACTTTGGTGTGATTTGAGATCAGACTGTTCCATGGAAACTGACTAGCCTTCAGCCTGTTCCCTGCAGAACTGGGGCAGCTTCTCCTAAGGTGGCTAGCCTTCAACCCATTCATTCAGGAACAGGGCTTTTTTTCTGAGATGATGCTGGGATTTTCAGGCTTTGATCTATTCCTTTGGAAGGGCTACAAGAAGATTACTCTTCTTACCTGGCAAAGACTGAGCCATCAAAAAGCCATAGACTGTTCACTAGAGTGTTCCCAAATTCCTCTTCCTTCTATAAAACTGTTCTCCTTCCCTTGGCGTGCAGAGAGTTGCATGTTGCTCACCATGATTACATACCACAAATTGCAATTTTCTGCTGATCCCAAATAAACTCATCTTTGCTAGAGAAATTACTGACAGTCTGCTTGTTTCAACGCCATTTAACGTGCCAGAGAAACTAGTGATTAAATTGAAAAATAATTTACTTTAAAAGTAAGATGGACATTCTTGTCAATGTCCAATGATTGATTGTATGTAAAATCTGTTGGTCGCTCAGTTGTCTCTGACTCTTTGTGACCCCATGGACTATAGCCTGCCAGGTTCCTCTGTCCATGGAATTCTCTAGGCAAGAATACTAGAGTGGGTAGCCACTCATTCTCTCGAGATCTTCGCGACCCAGAGATCAAACCTGGATCTCTTGCAATGCAGGCAGATTCTTTATGGTCTGAGTCACCAGAGGCTGTGTGTAAGGGAAGAACCAATCCCAAAGACTAACACCATACAAAATAATTGCTTAACCACTGTAATAAAATATTAAAATAGTGTCCAGCAATATGCCATAAAAATAGAAATCAATTTTGTGAAATAAAATATTATTTGAGATTAGTCTGAAGACTCGCCTTGAAAAATGCTTCTGCAATGTCCAGATAATCTCCAATATCCAGGACACTTAGGTTTGACAATGCTCACATGAAAAAAAAAGTAACATATGGAAAGGATCCATTACCATTAAAAAGCTTTTGATAATATTTGTATAATACTCAGGAGAACAATCTCATTGATGACCAGAAGAGTACAAAATAAACAGACACCATGTCATTAGTGGAAGAGAAATAATAATCACAGAATAGTACTTTTCTTCTCCAAAAGTTTGTATAGCGCTTCTTTGACATCTTTGTTTCTCAGAGAGTAAATCAGAGGATTCAGCATGGGAGTGACTAGGGTGTAACACAAGGAGGCCACTTTACTGAGCTCAGGAAATGTGTCAGGAGTGAGATACATAAAAAAGACAGCACCATACAGTACACTCACGACTCCCAGGTGGGAGCTGCAAGTGGAGAAGGCTTTCTTACGTCCTTCAGTGGAGGGTATCTTTAGAACTGTGGACGCAATGTACAAATAAGAAACAATAATAACTATGATGGTAGGGAAAACAATGAGGCCAGAGAAGGTGAAAGAAACCATTTTAAGGGTGAAGAGATCAGAACAAGATAGTCTCTGAAGGGGGCGAATATCACAGTAAAAATGGTCAATGGTCCGAGAAGCACAAAAGGATAAAGCAAATGTCAGGCTGGTATGAAGAACTGAGGTGATGCAGCCACAAGAATAGGAACCAGCCACCAACTGAACACAGAGACGTGTTGACATCTGGACAGTGTAGAGGAGTGGATTGCAGATGGCAATGAAGCGGTCATAAGCCATGGCTGCCAGGAGAAATCCCTCAGTCACAATGAAGAGGGCAAAGAGAAAGAACTGAGTCACACAGCCTGCAAATGAGATGGACTTGCTCTCAGACCAGAAGTTGATCATAGCCTTGGGTGCAATAACAGAAGAATAGAAGAGATCGATGAAGGAGAGGTTGCCTAGGAAGAAATACATTGGTGTTTTCAGCCGGGGATCAAACATAATAATGACCATCATGCCAATGTTCCCTAGAAGGATCATGGCATAGATAAGCAGAAAAAGCAGGAAGAGGAGAATGTGGAGCTTTGGGCGGACCCTGAAGCCTACGAGAATGAAGTCAGTCACTTCTGAGTGGTTGCATGTTTCCCTGTCACTCATGGCAGAAACCTGCTGAGAGGTACAAGGCAAAATAAACAAATGAACTCTTGGCTGTCATCCTAGCTACAAATAATCTCTTTCAGTATAGGAGTCACAAAGCTATTCTATAATCATTATTTATTTTAACCTTAAAAATTACTAATTCATACAAGTGGTGGAATTAGGTCTTTTCCTTATGAAACTTATACAGGACCTTCAAAACCAAATGCCTTTCATGTTTGCAAGTATCACTTCTGTATATATTTCCTACTCATGATTTATGCAATAAATGCAATGTCATGAAACTGATTGTGAGAGCACAAATATTTCAATAAATGACATTTTGGAAGCAATTTTGGTATCTTAGTTTGGTGATATTAAGGGCTTCAGTTGTCTCGTTTAGTAAAACTTTGCTTGGCAAACTTAGATTACCAGCAGATACAAAGAAAATGACTGAATTTTAAGAATACTTAAAGGTTGCAATTACTTTTTGTAGATAATGGAAACTTTGGATTCTGATGTAAGTTATACACTCACAAAGAATAAGTTGTGAACAACCAAACACAAAAATTATTATCACTTGCATGCTAAACTTTCATGCATGAGTCTCAAATTCTTCAAATTTCAGATAAGCCTCAAATTCTTTTTCATAAGTACAATTTTCTCACATTTCCTCAGCTAACAGCTCTTAATGTTTAAGAAAGAGATTTATACTGTCTACATAGAATTACTTTAGAAATGGATACTGAACAAAAGATACATATGAAGAAATTGTTGATTGCATTCTTATATAGCCTGAATATAATTTTCACAGTCATCATTAGTTCATTTACTAAACAGTTCAAATAAGATCACTCCTTCTCCTCAGGCCTTTTTGTGCATGACTCTGCCTAGACAACAATAATAATGGTAAACATCATGTGGAATCTTTTATAGACCACTTTTCTAAATGCTTTCATAGTAGCTCATTTAATATATACAACAATAATATGAGGTGAGTGTTATTGTATTCTCCGATTTACAGTAAGGAAAATGAAGTATGAAGAAATAAAATATTTTGAAAGCCACCTACTAGAGTCAGGATTGAAGTCTGAAGGCCAGAAATCTGGCTCTCGAATCCATGCTCTTAATCTATAACCTTTTTCTTTAATAAAGAAATCTGAGAGAAGTATAATATTTTGCATGAGAAAAAAATATGGCTTTCAGTAAAATGGTATGATGTCATTTAGATATATTTTTGTTATTCACCAGCTCCATCAAAAATTAAATATGCAGATAATTATATTATAAAGGGGCAAGATTTTAAATGGATCATTTTTAGGATCTGAGGAAGTATAAACTATTTAGACAGTGAAAGGAAACACTGTAATAGTTGTGAAATGTTCTTTGAAAGATAATGTATCTTATTTATATTTCTTTAATCCTGCCTGGAGGTAAGGGACCAGATCATTTTAATTTTTGAGCAAGGTCCAGGAGTTGATGATGGACCGGACAGCCCTGGCATGCTGTAGTCCATGGGGTCACAAAGAGTTGGACAGGACTGAGCAACTAAGCTGAACTGAAATGATTCCTAACAAACTCATTCTAATATTAATGTTTACAGCTAAAGACATTTATGTCTGACAAAAGGAGAGTGTTTTTCCCAGAGTAGTCAATAGACAAATAGTTGGTGATTTATTATTTGTCAAAAACTCACACATTTTAAAATTTACTCTTACCTTATATTGTTTGGTAATTTGTATATTCTGTGAAAAGAAGCCTCAGAATTCTGATGTTTTTGCCTTTTTATTGTTTTCATTCTAAAAAAAGTAAACAAAGTTACTGTCTATGTTACAACTACAAATACTGAAAAAATCATTTTGTCAAAATAAAATGAACTCCCTTCCTCTCAGAATTTCCAAATACATGTTCAGTATCTCAGTTTCATAGTCTTCCTATAGAGAAAATAGGCTTATTTTCCTTATCACACTATGTAATAAGGGTATTTATTGGCTTATAAATTTCCTTTATGAGGAAATTTCCTTTAGTATTTGACATTGGAAAATGTTATATCCTGTGTAGAAGAGAAAGAAGTGAATTTTCCAATGATGCTTGGATAACTCTGAAATACTTCCAGTAACTATAATCTGTAGTTATGCAAAGTAAACCTGAGAAATCAATCAGCAGGATAGGTCTCTCCTGAATTCTCTAGTGCTTGAATGCTTTGAAGAAGGAAAATAGATTGTCTTAGATATCCAAGTAGAGGCCTTGAGTCATCTGGAATCTCTGATAACCTGCCAAAACAACAGCAGCAGTTATTCATAACAGCTATGCTTTTGGCATAACAATATAAATTTTTCTAATAATTGCAGCATTGAGGCTTCCTTTACCTTCTGGGAAACAGTCCTCCCAGGAAAGAAAGAAGTATAAATTAGCTATTAAGATGTCTAGACTCTAGAACCAAGGTCCATGAGGAACAGGGATTTCAGACTTAAAAAAGAAAAGAAGAGAACAAACAAAATGGGGGAAAAATCAGCCTAGGTCTAATAGGAGTCAACATACATACAAGAGCTATTTTCTTGTGAGAATCTTTTGGGAGGGACCAAAAAGATCTTTTTAAAATCTTCAATCCAAAATAAGATATATGTGAGTCAGTGCTCTAAAACACAACTCCTTGCATCTAAAAATGAAGCTCTACTTATGATTTTTTTCTCAAAAACTTTATTGAGAAATAATTAGTGGGAAATGAACTGTATTTGTTGAGTATACATTTCTGTGAGTTTAGCCAGTTTTATTCATCAGTGAAACCATCACCATATCAAAATACAGAACATTTCCATCACCTCCAAAAGATGTATCATGCCCTTTATTAACCATGCTTCCTTCCAAATCCATTTTCAAATAACCAGTGATGTGATTTTCTTTTGGATATAAATATGTTTGCATACAGTATTCACCCTTTTATCTCAGGCTTTTTTCACTGAGTAAAACGATTTTGAGGTTTATTCATGTTGTAATATCTATAAGTAACTCATTCTTTTTATTGATGAGTATTCCATTTACATATGTACCAAATTTTGGTACTCTCAAATTGTTGGGCAGTTGAGGGATTTTCAGTTATCAGATATTGTGAATAAAGTCAATATAAATAGTCACTCATACTTATTTGATCCAGGACCCACTTCCTTCCTCTCCTCTCTCAGCACAGCATGACTTTCTTACAGGCAAGTGTAAGAAAAAATATACAGATTCCTCTTCCTCTTGGTACCAGACGAAGGCTACCATATCAACTTGAGACCGCATGCGTGCATGCTAAGTCACTTCAGTCATGTTCAACTCTATGCAACCCAATGGACTGTAGCCTGCCAGGCTCCTCTGTCCATGGGATTCTCCAGGCAAGGATATTGGAGTGGGTTGCTATGCCCTCCTTCAGGGGACCTTTCCAAGCCAGGAATCAAACCCCATATCTCTTATGTCTCCTACATTGACTGGTGGGTTCTTAACCACTAGCGCCACCTGGGAAGCCCATCACCTTGAGAGTAATATGTTGCAAACATATCTTATTCCCTAGGATATAAATGATGCAGAAGCTCTATTCAAAGCAAGAATGGCTAAAATATTTTGGAGATCTCTTTCTTTACCAGCCTTCATTCATAGGGTAGAAGCTTGACCTCCGCATGATAAACTAGTTTCAGTGGCCCCTGTTCAAAGGATGGAGGTTCTATGCCAAGAGAGATAATACCATTAGGTTACTGACCTCACCCAGAAACCTGCTTCTAAAGCAGAGGGCTCACTCTGAGAGTACTGAACCACACACAGGCTTTGCCTAGAATGAAAGGTGTACCATAACAGAGAGGTACAAGTGAACAGACTCTGTTTAGAACAAAGTGTGGGAAAGTCCAAACACAAGTGAACTCTGAAACGTAACAATAATTTGGTGACAGCCAATGAAGAAGAGACCATAAAGCTAACTGTAGACCAACTACAAGTACACCAGAGAGAGAACTTGAGGAGACAAATAAGAAATGCACTCTTTGAGTTGGAACAAACATAAAAAACTGGCCTTAAAGACTATCCTTGCAAAGGGGACCAAAAAGCTTTTTTTCTGTGATAGCTGATATTTCAAGATTTATTATTTTTTAACATACTGTTTATTTAGATAACACTGGTTTATATTTTACAAGTTTCACGAGTACATTATATTTCTACTTCTGTATACATTGCACAGTGCTCACCACTGAAAATTTAGTTTACATCACCATATAGTTGATCTCCTTTACCCATTTAACCCTCCACTCCCCCTCCTCTTTCTCTCCGATAGTGACTATTCTGTTCTCTGTATCTACATGTTTGTTTTTGATTGGTTTGGTCTTCTCACTTATTTTGGCTTTCGTTTGTTTGTCTTCTGTATTCCACATATGAGTAAGTCATTTGTCTTTCTCTATTTAACTTATTTCATTTAGAATAATACCCTTGAAGTCCATGCATGTTATCACTGATGGCAAGGTTTCATCTTTTTTTAGGTTGAGTATGATTCTATTTTATATATACACCATTTCTTCTTTATCCATCCGTCAGTGAACACTTAATTTGTTTCTCTGTCTTGGTTATTGTAAATAATGCTGTGATGAACACAGGGGTGAATATATCTTTTCAAATTAGTATTTTCATATCCTCTGGATAAATACCCAGAAGCAGAATAGCTGAATCATATGGTAGCTCTATTCTTAATATTTTGAGAACCCTCCATCCTTTTTTCTATCGTGGCTGAGCCAATTTATATTCTCACCAAAAATGTATGAGAGTTTCCTTTTCTCCACATCTTCACCATCACTTCTTATTTTTTGCCTTTTTGGTAATAGCTATTCTAACAGGCATGAGGTGGTATCTCATTATGGCTTTGATTTGCATTTCCCGAATAATTTGTGATGTTTAACATGTTTTCTTGTGCCTGTTGGCCGTCTGTATGACTTCTATGGAAAAATGTATATTAAAATCCTTTACCCATGATTTTATGTCACTCATTTATTGTTGAAACACACACTGTTGTTTGTAAATGCAAAGAAATCAGTGATGGAAGCAGAGAAAAAGCAAGCCCTTAAAGAGCTTACATTTTTAAAAAATTTATTTTTAATTGTAGGATAATTACTTTACAATGTTGTATTGGTTTCTGCTGTACAACAACATGAATCAGCAATAAGCATATGTATATCCCCTCCTTCTGGAACCTCCCTCCCAACTCCCCATTCCAGCCTTCTGAGCACCGAGTTGGGTTCCCTATGCTATACAGCTGTTTCCAGCTATTTTACCCATGATGGTGTATATATGTCAATGCTACTCTTTCAGTTTGTCTCCCTCTCCTTCCCCTGATAGGTCCACAAGTCCTTCCCTATGTCTCTGCCCATTTTTTAATCAATTTGTTTGTTTTTTGTTGTTGAATTTCATGCATTCTTTATATTGTCCCCTGAAAGGACAAATTTAATTGCATTAGACTGTAGAGCAAAATATGTCCCTGAAATTTTTAAAATGATATAACAAGAAGAATTACTGGAGGCAATTTGCCAAGTAGGGAAACTTCTAGATGCACATCAATCAACAAATGATCATCTATCAAATAATCTCTCAATCCTACATCAGTATAGTTCCATATGATACAAAACACTGTATATGTTATTCATATTACTAACACTAGACATCAAAAATGAGAAGATAAAAAAGATATAAAAAAGATAATGTGAAAAAGGAATTTGCATTTATTTACAGGTATAAGGATTCTTACACCTGTATCAGTGCAGGTGTATTGTTAACTAAAGCACAATATGAATGCTTTATGAGAATTCTGTAGTCAGTATAAATGCTTCATGCTAGCCCAACCTACACAACTAATCAATGAATTATTATAAACTTTTTAAGACATGCAGCATTATAGTCATAGTCATAATACAGTATTAGAAACATTGTTACATTTTTTAAAACCCACCTACCTATGATAGTAATATGCTGCTGCTGCTGCTGCTGCTGCCGCTGCTGCTGCTGCTAAGTCGCCTCAGTCGTGTCCAACTCTGTGCGACCCCATAAGACGGCAGCCCACCAGGCTCCTCCGTCCCTGGGATTCTCCAGGCAAGAATACTGGAGTGGGTTGCCATTTCCTTCTCCAGGGCATGAAAGTGAAAAGTGAAGTCGCTCAGTCGTGTCCAACTCTTTGCAACCCCACGGGCTGCAGCCTACCAGGCTCCTCCGTCCATGGGGTTTCCCAGGCAAGAGTACTGGAGTGGGGTGCCATTGCCTTCTCCGGATAGTAATATGAAGTTTCTCTAATTACAAGAGAGACAGGTACACATACCATGCATTCATGCTCAATTGCTAAGTCAGGTCTGACTCCTTGCAACCACGTGGACTATAGCTCCACATGTCCCTCTGTCCATGGGAGTTTTCAGGCTAGAAAACCAGAATGTGTTGCCATTTCCTTCTCTAGCAGATTGTCCTGACCCAGGAATCGAACGTGAGTCTCCTGCATTGCAGGCAGATTCTTTACCAACTGAGCTACAAGGGAAGCTCCATAGTGTAATTCATTATGAATGTAATTCGTAATGTATTGGGTAGGCCAGAAAGTTCATTCTGGTTTTCCATACCAGTGTACAGAAAAACTGGAATGAACTTTTTAGCCAACCCAATAATAGAAGGGCTCATATTATAAAAGAAGTCAAAAGCAGTCTTAAATTATTGGAGTCCTTTTGCCCGATTGCCTAATGTCACTTGTCTCTGGCACTGCTTCTTCTGCATCCTCTTCCTTGTCATCTGGCACTGATTCAGAACCACTCATCTCTGTCAAATCTTCTGTTAATTCCTTTGTTGTGGTATTTAGAGTTCTTGAATTTTTCCAACATCCATATCTTGAAACAAAATACCCACTTCACCACTTGCTCTATCAATGTCTTTCATGATTTTCTTGATTGGCTCTGCTGTAAATCATGTGAAGTCATGTATAGCATCTGGACACAGTTTCTCCAGCAGGAATTTACTATTTCAGGCTTGATGACTTTCACAGCTTTTTCTATAACAATGATGGCATCTTCAGTGGTATAACTCCTTTCAGACTTTCATGATGTTCTCTCTGTCAAGAGTTCTCTCCCATATCATTGACAATATTTTCTGTCGAGTATCATGTGTGATGAGCCTTAAAGATCAGTATGCCTCCTGATCTAGGGGCTGAAATAGAGATGTTGTGTTAAGGGCGCAAGTAGACACTTGTGGTATTTAACTCATGGAGTTCTGGGAGGCCAGGGACACTGTCCCATTTAAAAAAAAAAAAGTTTAAGGCATACCTGCGCGGTACTTCCTACTTTAGCACCAAAGCATCCATGGAACCAATGCAGAAAAGAAAAGGGTACTTGTCTAGTCCTTCTTGCTGTACAACTTGAAGGCTTACAGTTGCAGTTTACATTTTCCCTTTAAATCTTGGGGATTAGTAATTTTATAGGTAATAAATATGAATACACTAGCACAAAACAGTAGGGTGAGCCTATCTGTTCCTGCCTTAAATTCTGGTTCCCACTTCCATTCCTCACTAATAAATATCCTTTGTGATTTTTTCCCCCCAGAATAGGGTACCTTTATCTGCATTAAAAACTGGTTCAGCCAGATACCCTCTCTCTTCAATGATTTTCTTGGCATTTGGAACTCCTCTGCTGCTTCTTAATCATCAGAAGCTGCTTCTCCTGTTATCTTGACACTTTTTAGGCCAAACTTCTTTCTAAAGTGATGAAACCATCCTTTACTGTCATCAAATTCACCAGTTTTCAATCCTTCACCTTCCTTTTGCTTGAAGTTGTAATATAATGACTTTACTTTTTCCCAAATCATATTAGAATGTATAGATATGTCTTTCTCCTGGCAATCCTGCACCCAGTAAAAGATGCATTTTTAATATGAGATAAGGTATTTCACAAAAATGCAAAGTTTAATGCCTACTGACATAGATACAGCAAACTACAGCTTCACGAATTTCTTTTTTAAAAAATAATAGTCCTTACACTGGATTCATTTGTCTTAAAATGGCAAGCAACTATAGCTACAGGCCTCAGTCTTCAGTAGGTACCTAGCAATTCAACTTTTTTTTTGTAAGGTCATGACTATTCTCTGCTTCTTAGGAGCACTTCCAGCATTACTAGTAGCATTTCATAGGAGTCTAATGGTGTTAATATTTAAGGTATTGCACTAAATATGATGAAAAAATATACAAGAAGTGGGACATATCACTTTTTATTGTGGTACCCCGTTTATTGGAGAGATTAGCAACTCACATGGAGATGATTAGTATCATGTAGTGTTTTAAGTGGATACTCACAGCACTCGAGCTCACCACAACAGCAACAGGAGGTAGCACAAAACTATGACAGTAGTACAGTATGCGCTACAGTCAATTTCCTGTACTTATGATTGAATTGGAGGAGGCAATGGCAACCCACTCCAGTACTCTTGCCTGGAAAATCCCATGGACAGAGGAGCCTGGTAGGCTGCAGTCCATGGGTCGCTAAGAGTCGGACACGATGAGCAACTTCCCTTTCACTTTTCCCTTTCATGCGTTGGAGAAGGAAATGGCAACCCACTCCAGTGTTCTTGCCTGGAGAATCCCAGGGATGGCGGAGCCTGGTGGGCTGCCGTCTATGGGGTCGCACAGAGTCGGACACGACTGAAGCGACATATCAGTATCAGTATGATTGAATATTGCATTCTTAGGTTTCTTACATTTCTCTCAACTGGGAATTGTACCAGGCACGTATGGTCTATAAGGATTTGTGTTCATTAGTTTTGGTAAATTTTAACATTTTGTGATAGATTTGTGTTTGTTTTGTGTTAATAAAGACTTGTATGTGAATGTCCAGGAATCTCCAGCAGAGGCGTGGGTCGACAGTGGCCTTCTGCATGCACCGAATACAACAGTGCATGCAAAAGACCTTTTGAAGGAGGTCACCATTATCTTCATTACCCCTATCATTGTTTGGTCGAAGGTCAAACAACAGGGAGGGAACACAGCCCTGCCCATCAACAGAAACTTGGATTAAAGATTTCCTGAGCATGGCCCCGCCCATCAGAAAGATCCAGTTGCCCCTACAGTCAGTCTCTCCCAGCAGGAAGCTTCCATAAGCCTCCTATGCTTATCCATGAGAGGAAAGACAGAATGAAAACCACAATCACAGAAAACTAAGCAAAGTGGTCACATGGACCACAGCCTTGTCTAATTCAATGAAACTATGACCAGTGCCCTGTAAGGCCACCCAAGACAGACAGGTCATAGTGGAGAGTACTGACAAAACGTGGTCCACTGGAGAAGGGAATGACAAACCACTTCAGTACTCTTGCCTTGAGAACACCATGAACAATATGAAAAAGGCAAAAAGATAGGACACTGAAAGATGAACTCCCCAGGTCATCAGGTGCCCAATATGCTACTGGAGAAGAGTGGAAAAATAATTCCAGAAAGAATGAAGAGACGGAGCCAAAGTGAAAACAATGCCTAGTTGTGACTGGTGATGGAAGTAAAGTCCAATGCTATAAAGAACAATATTGCATAGGAACCTGGAATGTTAGGTCCATGAGTCAAGGTAAATTAGAAGTGGTCAAACAAGAGATGGCAAGAGTGAATATTGTCATTTTAGAAATCAATGAACTAAAATGGACTGGAATGGGTGAATTTAGTTCAGATGACTATTATATCTACTACTGTGGGCAAAAATCCCTTATAAGAAATGGAGTAGCCCTCATAGTCAACCAAGAAGTCTGAAATGCAGTACTTGGGTGCAGTCTCAAAAACAAAAAAAGATCTCTGTTTCCAAGGCAAACCATTCAATGTCACAGTAATCCAAGTCTATGCCCCAACCACTAATGCTGAAGAAGCTGAGTTGAATGGTTCTATGAAGACAAGACCTTCTAGAACTAACACCAAAAAAAGAAATCCTTTTCATCATAGGGGGCTGGAATGCAAAAGTAGGAAGTCAAGAGATACCTGGAGTAAAGGAAAGTTTGGCCTTAGAGTACAAAATGAAGCAGGACAAAGGCTAATAGAGTTTTGCCAAGAGAACACACTGGTCATAGCAAACACCCTCTTCCAACAACACAAGAGAAGATTCTACACATGGACATCACCAGATGGTCAATACCAAAATCAGATTGATTATATTCTTTGCAGCCAAAGATGGAGAAGCTCTATACAGTCGCAAAAAAAATCACCAGAGATGACTGTGGCTCAGATCATGAACTCCTTATTTCAAAATTAAAACTTAAATTAAAGGAAACTATAAGCAAGGTGAAAAGACAGCCTTCAGAAAGGGAGAAAATAATAGCAAACGAAGCAACGGACAAACAATTAATCTCAAAAATATACAAGCAACTCCTGCAGCTCAATTCCAGAAAGATAAACAACCAATCAAAAAGCGGGCCAAAGAACTAAACAGACACTTCTCCAAAGAAGACATGCAGATGGCTAACAAACACATGAAAAGATGCTCAACATCACTCATTATCAGAGAAATGCAAATCAAAACCACAATGAGGTACCATTTCACGCCCGTCAGAATAGCTGCTATCCAAAAGACTACAAACAATAAATGCTAGAGAGGGTGTGGAGAAAAGGGAACCCTCTTACACTGTTGGTGGGAATTCAAACTAGTACAGCCACTATGGAGAACAGTGTGAAGATTCCTCAAAAAACTGGAAATAGAACTGCCATATGACCCAACAATCCCACTGCTGGGCATACACACTGAGGAAACCAGAATTGAAAGAGACGCGTGTACCCCAATGTTCATTGCAGCACTGTTTATAATAGCCAGGACATGGAAGCAGCCTAGATGCCCATCAGCAGATGAATGGATAAGGAAGATGTGGTACATATACACAATGGAATATTACTCAGCCATTAAAAAGAATACATTCGAATCAGTTCTAATGAGGTGGATGAAACTGGAGCTTATTATACAGAGTGAAGTAAGCCAGAAAGAAGAACACCAATACAGTATACTAACACATATATATGGTATTTAGTTAATCGGTAAAGATAACCCTGTATGCGAGACATCAAAAGAGACACAGATAAACAGAACAGTATTATGGACTCTATGGGAGAGGGCGAGGGTGGGATAATATGGGAGAATGGCGTTGAAGCATGTAAATTATCATACGTGAAACGATTCGCCTGTCTGGATTCGACGCATGATACAGGGCGCTCGGGGCTGGTGCACTGGGTTGACCCAGAGGGATGGGATGGGGAGGGAGCGGGGAGGGGGGTTCTGGAAGGGGAAAACATGTACACTCATGGTGGATTCATGTCAATGTATGGCAAAACAAACACAATATTGTAAAGTTTAAAAATAGATAAATAAACTAATTTAAAATTAAAAAAAAAAAAAAGAATAAAGTAGGGAAAACCACTAGACCATTCAGATATGACCTAAATCAAATCCCTTACGATTATACAGTGAAAGTGACAAATAAATTCAAGGGATTAGATCTGATAGACAGAGTGCCTGAAGAACTATGGATGGAGGTTCGTGACATTGTACAGGAGGCAGTGATCAAGACCATCCCCCAAAATGAGAAAGGCAAAATGATTGTCTGAGGAGGCCTTACAAATAGCTGAGAAAAAAGAGAAGCAAAAGCCAAAGGAGAAAAGGAAAGATATACCCATTTGAATGCAGAGTTCCAAAGAATAGCAAGGAGAGATAATAAGAAAGCCTTCCTCAGTGATCAATGCAAAGTACAGTAGAACAATAGAATGGGAAAGACTAGAGATCTCTTCAAGATGTTAGAGATACCAAGGGAACATTTCATGCAAAGATGGGCACAATAAAGGACAGAAATGGTATGGACCTAACAGAAGCAGAAGATATTAAGAAGAGGTGGCAAGAACACACAGAACTCTACAAAAAAAGATGTTCATGACCCAGATAACCATGATGGTGTGATCACTCACCTTGAGCCAGACATCCTGGAGTGCGAAGTCAAGTGGCCCTTAGGAAGCATCACTATGAACAAAGCTAGTGGAGGTGATAGAATTCCAGTTGAGCTGTTTCAAATCCTAAACGATGATGCTGTGAAAGTGCTGCACTCAATATGCCAGCAAATTTGGAAAACTCAGCAGTGGCCACAGGACTGGAAAAGGTCAGTTTTCATTCCAATCTCAAAGAAAGACAATGCCAAAGAATATTCAAACTAGCACACAACTGCACTCATCTCACACACCAGCAAAGTAATGCTCAGAATTCTCCAAGCCAGGCTTCAGCAGTACATGAACTGAGAACTGAATTTAGAAAAGGCAGAGGAACCAGAGATCAAATTGCCAGCATCCATTGGATCATGAAAAAAGCAATAGAGTTCCAGAAAAACATCTACTTCTCCTTTATTGACTATGCCAAAACCTTTGACTGTTTGACTGTGTGGATCACAACAAACTGGAAAATTCTTCAAGAGATGGGAAACCTCCTGAGAAATCTGTATGCAGGTCAAGAAGCAACATTTAGAAACGGACATGGAACAATAGACTGGTTCCAAACCAGGAAAGGAGTACATCAAGGAAGGATGTATATTGTCACCCTGCTTATTTTACTTATATGCAGAGTACATCATGGGAAATACTGGGCTGGGTGAAGCGCAAGCTGGAATCAAGATTGCTGGGCAAAATATCAATAACCTCAGCTATGTAGATGACACCACCCTTATGGCAGAAAGCAAAGAACTAAAGCACCTCTTGATGAAAATGAAAGAGGAGAGTGAAAAAGTTGGCTTAAAACTCAAGATTCAAAAAACGAAGATCATGGCATCTGGTCCCATCACTTCATGGCAAATAGATGGGGAAATGGTGGAAACAGTGGCTGACTTTATTTTAGAGAGCTCCAAAATCACTGCAGATGGTGATTGCAGCCATGAAATTAAAAGATGCTTGCTCCTTGGAAGAAAAGCTATGACCAACCTAGATAGTATATTAAAAAGCAGAGACATTACTTTGCCAACAAAGGTCCATCTAGTCAAAGCCATGGTTTTTCCAGTAGTCATGTATGGATGTGAGAGTTGGACTATAAAGAAAGCTGAACGCCGATCTATAAAGAAAACTGAGAGCCAAAAAACTGATGCTTTTGAACTGTGGTGTTGAAGAAGACATGTGGGAGTCCCTTGGACAGGAAGGAGATCCAACCAGTCCATCTTAAAGGAAATCAGTCCTGAATATTCACTGGAAGGACTGATGCTGAAGCTGAAGAACTGACTCATTGGAAAAGACCCTGATGCTGGGAAAGATTAAAGGCAGGAGGAGAAGAGGTAGACAAAGGATGAGATAATTGGATGGCATCATTGACTAATGGACATGAGTTTGAGCAAGCTCCAGGAGTTGGTGATGGACAGGGAAGCCTGGCGTGCTGCAGTCCATGAGGTCACAAAGAGTTGGACATGACTGAGGGACTGAACTGAACTGATGTTAATAAGTGACAAAAGAGAGCAGTATTACATACATTTTATACATCCATGACATACCTTACTTTTTCTTAATTTTTTTCAGTATTTCTAAGCTACATAGTTTATCTGCAATTTTTTTCAAATTGTTGCACATATTTAAAAAAATTATAATACATTTATTGAAAGCAGTTTGTGTGTAAGTGGACCTGCACAGTGCAGATCTTTGTTGTTCAAGAGTCAATGCTATAGTCATATGCTATAGTACCGGATTTAGGGCTTAAGCATTTGAGTTCTGAAAAACATAATTCAGTCCATACCACTTTTCATTGCTTTTCTTATCTATTGTATTAGCTAAGACTTACTGTTGGATGTTGAAAAGGTTTTGTAGTGGGGACTTCCTAGCCTTGTTCCTAATTTTATCAAGAAAGCTTAGGTTCTCTCACCATAAATATGATCTTAGCTCTAGATTTTTGAGAGATGTTACCTTTCAAGTTAAGGAAATTCTCCTCTATTCCTAGCCTGCTAAGAGCTCCTTTATTTTTATGGTTTGTACCATTACCACACGTATTATTCAGGTTCAAAATGATGAGACACACCTTCTTTGCTGAATCCTTCTCATACTAATCAGTTACTGTGTTCTGGGTATTATATTTATATTTTTAAATAAGCTTTTTTAAAATTACATTGGCATACTTCAAGCCCCATCAATAACATAAACTGATAAAGCAGTATCCCTGACTCCAGTCTTACATCCTTCAAATATATTTTCCATATAGCCCTAAGAAGACTTTCCTTACCAACACCCACTCTCAGGCACCCCCACCTTACCATCTACATATTTATTCTTTGTGTGCATTAAACAATAAAATAAAATTTCTGGATTTCAATTACATGTCCAATGATTTGATTCCAACATTAAATTGTAAATTCTCTAAAGAATAAGGTTATTTATACCTAAGCCTACCACAAAATCAGATGATGTTAGAGATTAAATAAAATTAATAGAATAAATGAAGATACAGAGGCATAGTAAGAAAATTTTTAATCACATTCTATTTTGATGACTGCCTAGCTTCTATTCTTTTATTAAATATTCCTTAAATAATTAATATAGGAAAAATTACGATGGTTCATTTAAGGAAATGATTGCTCAAAAATTTTGTATGTTTTTATCTCCCACTTTGGTTTTTTATATTAGGACCCAGGAGCAAGGAGGTCCTCAGAGCACTCCCCTATGCCTGACACACTCAATACACAATTTCCCAAGCTGATGTATAAAATGAAGATTGTTTATTGTTTGTTTCTTCTTATTATTACCATTTGATACAACATATATAAAATAGTTGATTCAAGTGAAAATTCAACAATGGTTATAAAAAATTAGTAAACAGAAACCTCAAATAGAATTGAAGGCTCAAAGTCGGTAGTTTGCACACCTACAACAAAGCAGAGCCCAATGGGAAGGACAAAGACTCCTCTTCTTTCCTGTGAAAGACTCAGCCAATGAAAAATCAGGGACTCTTTGTTCACTACAGCAGCCATTGACTTAAAAAAAAATACACACGTAAGAGTCACGAGTCAAATTTTATTTGGGGCAAAATGAAGTCTATAGTCTGGGAGACAGCACCTCAGATAGCTTTGAGAAACTACTCCAAAGATGGTCAGTATATATGTGATTTTGTTGAAGGGGTGTACATATTTTTGCACATATTTTTTTGTTCAAAAATAAAGCACACATTTTTTGAAGGTTTTTGCTGCTTACAAGGAACAGTTGTCACCATGGATTTTAGTGTTTTTCTGGATATTAGGAGACACAAAAATTGGGTTCATAAAATCAGCTCCTGAAAATATCTAACTATCTGAAGACCTGTTCTCCCAGTTTTTCCCAGAGCACAGAATGCCTCATTTCTGTTCTCTACCCCGAACTCCATTCAGAGGGTGTTGAAAATCAGCAGGTATGTCAGTACTTGATCTAATCCTTATAGAGGTATATGGCAAATGCCAATTTGTAGTTGACATGCTCAATCTTTCTTTCTTCTTTAAAAGATTTCTCTTTCCATTGTCATTCAGGAACTTGCATGTATGTTGCCATGGTGGCAGACCTTGAATTGCAACTCTGTGCTTCTCCTGCATGTTTGCTGGAGAAATATCTGGCAGTCTATTTGTTTCAGATCAACATTTCAGTGGCCCCCACAGGGACCAGAGAAGACACCCAGCAGTTCTAGGACTGGTGTGCAAACAGGTGCAGCACCCTCTGTTGAGCCCAGTGTTGATTACTGTTTTATTCATCAACCCTGGAGAATGAAGATGTGTTTATCCTGGAACTGAGCTTTCACCCTCTTTGCATTTGAAGCACTCTGACTTTATTTGGGATCTATTTAAAGGTTTTGACTTTCTGGTTAATATGTGGTTCTTTAGGCTAGTAGTCATTTGGCACTTTGGTGTGATTTGAGATCAGACTCTTCCATGGAAAATGACCAGCCTGTTCCCTGCAGAACAGAGGTTGCTTCTCCTAAGGTGGCTAGCCTTCAACCCACTTTTTAAATTAATTTTAATTGGAGGCTAATTACTTTACAGTATTGTGGTGGTTTTTGCCATACATCAATGTGAACAGGGCTTTTTTTCTCTGAAACAGTGCTGGGTTTTTCAGGCTTTGATCTATTCCTTTGGAAGGGCTACAAGAAGATTATTCTTTTTCCCTGGCAAAGACTCAGCCAGTGAAAAACCAAGGACTGTGTTCACTACAGAGTTCCCAACTTCCTCTTTCTTCTATAAAATGGTTCTCCTTCCCTTGGCATGCAGAGACTTGCATATGGCTCACCATGATTTCAGACCACAAATTGTAATTCTCTGCTGATCACAAACAAGCCCATATTTGCTAGAGAAAGATCTGGCAGTCTGTTTGTTTCAGGCCAAAACCCTTTAGCATGTTAGAGAAATTAGTAATAATTCAGAAATCATTTACTTTAAAAAGTAAGTTGGACATTTTTGTCAATATCCAATGATTGTGTGTAAAGTGTGTTATTCACTCACTCATGTTTGACTCTTTGTGGCCCATAGACTGTAGCCCCCCAGGTTCCTCTGTCCATGGAATTCTCCAGGAAAGAATGCTAGAGTGGGTAGCCATTTACTTCTTCATGAGATCTTCTCAACCCAGGGATTAAACCTTGGTCTCCTGCATTGCAGGCAGATTCTTTACAGTCTGAGCCATCCAGGATTGTGTGTAAGGGAAGGAGCCATTCCAAAACTAACACTGGACAAAATAATTGTTTAAACACTATAATAATGTATAAAAATAGTGTTCAGCAGAATGTCATAAAAACAAATAGAAATCAATTTTGTGAAATAAACTATTATTTCAGATTAGTGTGAAGATTCATCTTGGACAATGCTTCTGTAATGTCCAGAGCATCTCCAATATCCAAGACATTTACGTTTGACAAAGCTCACATGGAAATTAAGTACTATATGGAAAGAATATATTATCTTTTAAAACCTTTTGATAATATTTCTATGATACTCAGGAGAATAATATCATTGATGACCAAAGGAGTACAAAATAAACAGACACCACTCATTAGTGGAAGAGAAATAATAATCACAGAATAGTACTTTTCTTCTCCAAAAGTTTGTTTAGAGCTTCTTTGACATCTTTGTTTCTCAAAGAGTAAATCAGAGGATTCAACATGGGAGTGACTAGGGTGTAACACAAGGAGGCCACTTTACTGAGCTCAGGAAATGTGTCAGGAGTGAGATACATAAAAAAGACAGCACCATACAGTACACTCACGACTCCCAGGTGGGAGCTGCAAGTGGAGAAGGCTTTCTTACGTCCTTCAGTGGAGGGTATCTTTAGAACTGTGGACACAATGTACAAATATGAAATAACAACAACGATGACGGTAGGGAAAACAATGAGGCCAGATAAGGTGAAAGAAATCATTCTCAGGATGAAGAGGTCAGAACAAGATAGTCTCTGAAGTGGGCGAGTATCACAGTAAAAATGGTCAATGGCCCGAGAAGCACAAAAGGATAAAGTAAATGTCATGCTGGTCTGAAGAACTGAGCTGATACAGCCACAAGAATAGGAACCAGCCACCAACTGAACACAGAGACGTGTTGACATCTGGACAGTGTAGAGGAGTGGATTGCAGATGGCAATGAAGCGGTCATAAGCCATGGCTGCCAGGAGGAACCCCTCGGTCACAATGAAGAGGGCAAAGAGAAAGAGCTGGGTCACACAGCCTGCAAATGAGATGGACTTGCTCTCAGACCAGAAGTTGATCATAGCCTTGGGTGCAATAACAGATGAATAGAAGAGATCGATGAAGGAGAGGTTGCCTAGGAAGAAATACATTGGTGTGTTCAGCTGGGGAACAGTTAGAATAATGACCATCATGCCAATGTTCCCTAGAAGGATCATGGCATAGATAAGCAGAAAAAGCAGGAAGAGCAGAATGTGGAGCTCTGGGTGGACCCTGAAGCCGACAAGAATGAAGCCAGTCACTTCTGAATGGTTGCATGTTTCCCTGTCACCCATGGCAGAAACCTGCTGAGAGGTACAAGGCAAAATAAACAAATGAACTCTTGACATCCATCCTAGTTACAAATAATCTCTTACAGTATTAGGAGTCATAAAGCTATTCTATAATCATTATTATTTTAACCTTAAAAATTACTAATTCATGTAAGTCGTGGAATTAGATCTTTTCCTTCTGAATCTACTCCAATGCCTTTCTACCAAATACCTTTCACATTTGCAAGTATCACTTCTGTATATATTTACAACTCAGGATTTGTGCAATAAATGTAATGTCAGGAAACAGAGATTGGGAAAGAGCACAAATATTTCAATAAAGGACATTTTGGAAGCAATTTTGGTGTCTAGTTTTGAATATATTAAGGGCTTCATTAGTCTAGTTTGGTAAAAACTTAGCATGGCGGGCTTAGAGTACCAGTAGATCCAAAGAAAATGACCAAATTTTAAGATTATTTAAAAGGTGCAGTTGCTCTTTGTGGGTCATGGAAAATTTAGATTCTGATGTAAGTTGCACACTCAGAAAGAATAAGTTGTGCACAACCAAACACAAAAATTATTAGCATCCGCATGCTAGAATTTCTCCAGATGAGCCTCAAAATCTCTTTCATAAAAACAATTTTCCTTCATTTCCTTAACTGACAGCTCATATTTTTTAAGAAAGAGACTTATACTGTCTATATAGAATTACTTTAGTTATGGATACTGAACGATGAATAAATTGTTGATTGCATTCTTATTTACCCTGAATGTAACTTTCACGGTCATCGTTGGTTCATTTACTAGACAGTTCAAATAAGATCACTCTTTCTCCTCAGTCCTTTATATGCATGACTCTATGTAGACAACAATAATAATAGCAAACATTATGTGTCATCTTTTATAGGTCACTTTTCCTATTGCTTTTATAGTAGCTCGTTTAATACATGCAATAATAATATGAGGTGAGTACTACTGTGTTCCCCAGTTTACAGTAAGGAACATGAAGTACTCAGAAATAAAATATGTTGAAAGACACAAACTAGGGTCAAAATTTTAAAGAAATCTGGCTCCAAAATCCATGCTCTTAAACACTGTGTGATATCTATCATCTTTTTCTTTGATAAAGAAATTTGGGAGAAGTATATTTGAGAAAAAGATGGCTTTTAAGAAAATGGCATGATGTCTTCTTGATAGATTTTTATTATTGATCAGCTCCATTGAAACTTGAATGTGCAAATAATTATATTACAAAGGGGCAAGATTTTAAATAGATCATACTTAGGTTCTGAAGAAGTATAAACTATTTGTGCAGTGAAAGGAAACACTGTAATTTGTGTTGTGAAATGTTTTTTGAAAAACGATATGTCTTATTTATATTTCTTTAATCCTAAATAGGGGCAGAGATCAAATCATTTTAATTTTTGAGATTTATTCCTATCAAACTCATTCTATAGTTAATAAGCTTATGGCTGAAGACATTTATATTTGGAAAAGGGATAGTATTTTTCCCAGAGTAGTCAATAGACAAGTAGTCAACAGTCTTCCCTGTTGGCTCAGCTGGTAAAGAATCCGCCTGCAATGTGGGAGACCTGGGTTCGATCCCTGGGTTGGGAAGATCCCCTGGAGAAGGGAATGGCTACCCACTCCAGTATTCTGACGGGGAGAATTCCATGGACTGTATAGTCCATGGGATCGCAAAGAGTCAGACATGACTGAGTGACTTTCACTTCACTTATGGCTGAAGACATTTATATCTGGAAAAGGGATAGTGCTTTTCCCAGAATAGTCAATAGACAAGTAGTCAGTTAGTGATTTATTATTTGTCAAAAACTTACATGATTATGCTTTAAAATTTACTCTTACCTTATATTATTTGATAATTTGTCATGTTCTGTAAAAAGCAGCAGAATTCCGGTGTTTTTGTCTTGTTATTGTTTTAATTCTAGAAAGAGTAAACAAAGTTAATGACTATGTTACAACTACAAATACTGAAAAAAATCTTTATGTCAAAATAAAAAGAACTCCCTTCCTCTCAGAATTTCCAAATACATGTTCATTTTCCAAGTTTCATATTCTTCCCATAGAGAAAATAGGCATATTTTCCTTATTGCTCTATGTAAACTACTGGTCTTTCCTTCAGTAGTAGACATTGGAAAATGTTATTGTCCTTTGTAGAAGAGAAACAAATGAATTTTCCAATGGTGCTTGGCTAACTCTGAAATACTTCCAGAAATTATATTCTTGTAGTTATGCAAGGTGAACCTGAGGAATCCATCATCAGGACAGTCTCTCTCCTGTATTCTCCAGTGCTTGAATGCTTTTAAGAAGGAAAATAGATTGTCTTATATCCAAGCAGAGGCCCTGAGTCACCTAGAATCTCTGATAATCTTCCAAAATAACAGCAGCGGTTAGTTATAATGGCTATGGTTTTGGCATAACCGTATCAATTTTTGTAATTGCAGCATTGAGGTTTCCTTTACCTTCTGGGAAATAGTCCTCCTGGGGGAAAAAAGAAGTATAAATAAGTTATTAAGATGTCTAGGCTCCAGAGCCAAGGTCCATGAGACTTGGAGACATGGACTCCAAATTTAAAAAAGAAAGAAGAAAAGAAACAAGAAAATGGAGGGAAAAAGCAGCCTGAGTCTACTAGGAGTCAGCATACATACAAGAGCTGTTTTCTTGTGAGAATCCTTTGGGAGGGACGAAGAAGATCTTTCAGTCTTAATTTCTCCACTGAAAAGGATCATTTCAATTTACCATGGCAGCAAAGTTTTGGTAGGAAAATAGAAATAAATATGTAAGGAAATATTATATTATGAGGTATAACTTATAGAAAAATTTTTCTCCTAGCCATAACATTCATTTCATTTTCACTCAAAATTTCCCATATTTATTCTTTAGGTATGTTGTATCAAATTATTGATAATAAAAATACAGCACCATGAACAAGATGAAAGGCAAAGCCCAATAAGTGCCCCCTAATTAGTTAAGTAAAGAATAAACAATGATTGATGAGATCTAGAGATTGGTTCACTTTGTAACTTTACTTAATTCAAAGATGTTTACCCAGATGTCATGTATTACGTTAATAATTTCTTAACAGCTATACACTTCAGAATAATTTTTAAGCTGTTCCATATCAGTCAAGAAAATCCCAATTTGTTTGTGATATAAACAAAATCATTAACTGACATAAATACATCTTGTAACATAGTAAGGGAAGGAGAATAGGTAAAAAGGAAGAAAATAATGATGGCTCATAAAATCTTAATATATGCAACTGTTTACAGGCAATAGTTGGTATTTTCCTTTCCATATTCCTCTTGGTCTCACCAATGACCACAGTATCCAGAAGTTGTATTGCCAGGGAGGCGGGGAGGGAGTGGAGAATGTAAATATTCATTAATGAAGGGTCTGATCACTATGGTCTTGTCATGCTGAAATGCTATAGTTGTTCATTAATAGTATTAGGAGGCATCCTGGAAAATTCCCTGGATCACTATCATACTCCTCTCTGTCTCCATTTTATTAATATCTTTTGCTTATCAGTATCAGTTACCCAAAAGAATGCAGAGTGTTTTGTTCACCTGTGGTTCAGTGAAATGTATGCCAAGGAGGCAGGGGCAATTGCTGTGTGCTCTAGTAAAGTCAACCCTCTGTTGGTAGTAAATATTCTAATTCAGCAATGTCAAATGTCTCAGGCAGTGAAGAAAATATGTTGAGAGTGGGTCAGTAGATTTTATAGTGATGGTTGGCATTCCCACTTTGACCCACTGTACTTGGACCATAGTCTGATTATGAAAGAAATATCTTCATAAATTGGTTGTGAATGCAGAGCACAGACCATATCCTAGATGATGGTAACCCACTTTTGTAAAGTATTGCCAGCTAATTGGTTCAGCAAATTAGTAAGTCACACTTCAATAAGTGATTCCACCATTCCACAAGTTCACCTGACTGTTTGACCAGATGCATGATAATTCGACTTTTGTGGATATGAGTGCATTGACTTAATTCTCTTCTTGAGAAGCGAGGGCATGTGTGTGTACTAAGTCGCTCCAGTCATGTCTGACTCTTTGCTACCCCATGGACTGAAGTCCACCAGGCTCCTATGTCCATGGGATTCTCCAGGTAAGAATACTGGAGTGGGTTGCTATGCCCTCCTCCAGGGGATCTTCTCAACCCAGAGATCAAACCTGCATCTTCTGTGGCTGCTGCATTGCAGGTGGACTCTTTACTGCTAGCCACCAGGGAAGCCCTATAAGCCTTGTGCCAAAGCACCAGTAAGATATGGTATAATAGTGAGCAAAGCATTTGCTGAGTTCTAATAGGGTGGTATTAGCAGAAGCAATTTGACCAGAGAATTCCCAAGATGGTGGAGTAAGAAGATCCTGAGCTCACCTCCTCTCATGGGCACATTATAAATAAAATCAGAACTTACAAGAAAATATCTTCTAAAACTAAAAGTATAAAGAAGAAACCACAGTGATAGGGTAGGGGCACAGAGTCACAATATGGCCAAGACTCATACTCCTAGCTGGGTGACCCACAAACAGGAAAATAACTACAGTTTCAGAGGTTCTCCCCAAGGAGTGAGTGGTCTGAGGCTCATATCAGGATCCCCAGGATGAGGTTCCTATTCTAGGAAGATGAGATGAGCTTCCAGAAAGTTTGGCTTTGAAGGCCAAGGGGCTTACTTTTACCTCACACCAGTCAAAATGGCCATCATTTAAAAGTCCACAAATGATAAATCCTGGAGAGGGTGTGAGGAAAAGAGAACTCTACTATACTGTTGGTGGGAATGCAATTTGGTGCAGCCACTATGGAAAGCACTATGAAGACTCCTTTAAAAACTAAAAACAGAGTTAATATATGATCAAAAAACCTCACTCCTGGGTATATATCCAAAGAAAAGACACATGCTTATAGCAGCACTAGCAATAACCAAGACATGGAAACAACCTAAATGTCATCAACAGGTGAATGAAGATGTGATTTGTATATATAATGGAATATTACTCAGTCATAAAAAAGAATGAAATAATGCCATTTGCAGTAACATGGATGGATTTAGAGATTATCATACTAAGTGAAGTAAGTCAGACAGAGATAAATATATTATAACTTACATGTGGAATCTAAAAAAATATACAAATGAACTTATTCACAAAGTTGAAATAAATTCACAGGCATAGAAAACAAACTTACAGCTACCAAAAGGGATAGTGGAGGGTAATAGGGGAGAGATAAATTAGGAGTTTGGGATTAACATATGCACACTACTATATATATAATTCTTATCTCTTTTTCATGAACTATTCCATGAAATACAAACTGTATAATGGCTGTGTATTGCTTTTTTGCTATCTGGTTTCCATTTTCCCTTCCTTAGTAATGCCTAACTTATTTTTGAGGCATTGATAATTTTCATTTGACACAGTCTACTGGACTCAATTAAGATGTCTTATCTTCCCTTGACAAACAAACAGGCCCATGACAAGAAAGGCCAATAGAATGTATTCTCACTGGAATTTGAAGTTTTAGCAGAGTGGCTCAGAGAACTATGATACGTAAAGTTTGTATTTCCCACTTGTGACATTATTTTTAGGTGGGTTGCAGCCGGGTCCATTCCTATATGTCTTGCTTCTTTGTTCTCTGTGGTGTATTTGGCCTTACCCTCTTTTAAACCAGAAACTTCTGCCTTCCTATCAATGTTGTGTGTTAACCAATGCCCTTACCCTTCTAATATATAAACCTGCCTCAGTTACTTAACTGAGTTTCTGTTATTTGCACCCAAAACTTTAAACAAATACTCAAACACTGTTCCAATATAATTGTTTCAGGGAAAACTAGGATCTGGTAATTGCTTATATGGCCAAAAATATGATACAAGAAAAAAACAACAACAACTTTATACTGGGCATGGAGCCTAGATGTTCATATGATCTGTGGCAAAATTGTCTACTACAATCACAGAAAACTGACCAAACTGATCACATGGACCACGGCCTTATCTAACTCAATGAAACTATGAGTCATGCTGTGTAGGGCCACCCAAGATGGACAGGTCATGGTGGAGAGTTCTGACAAAAATGTGGTCCACTGGAGAAGGGAATGGCAAACCGCTTCAGTATTCTTGCCTTGAGAACCCCGTGAACAATATGAAAAGGCAAAAATATAGGACACTGAAAGATGAACTCCCCAGGTTGGTAGGTGTCCAATATGCTACAGGAGATCAGTAGAGAAATAACTCCAGAAGAGTGAAGAGAAGGAGCCAAAGCAAAAACAACACCCAGTTGTGGATCTGACTGGTTACGGAAGTAAAGTCTGAGGCTGTAAAGAGCAATATTGCATAGGAACTTGGAATGTCAAGTCCATGAATCAAGGCAAATTGGAAGTGGTCAAACAAGGGATGGCAAGAATGAGCATCGCCTTTTTAGGAATCAGCGAACTAAAATGGACTGGAATGGGTGAATTTAACTCAGATGACGATTATATCAACTACTGTGAGCAAGAATTCCTTAGAAGAAATGGAGTAGCCATCATAGTCAACAAAAGAATCTGAAATGCAGTACAGGGGTGCAATCTCAAAAACAACAGAATGATCTCTGTTCATTTCCAAGGCAAACCATTCACTGTCACAGTAATCCAAGTCTATGCTCCGACCAGTAATGCTGAAGAAGTTGAAGTTGAACAGTTCTATAAGGACCTACAAGACCTTTTAGAACTAACACCCAAAAAAGATGTCCTTTTCATTATATGGAACTGGGATACAAAAAGAAGGAAGGCAAGAGATACCTGGAGTAACAGGCAAATTTGGCCTTGGAGTACAAAATGAAGCAGAGCAAAGGCTAACAGAGATTTGCCAAGAGAACGCACTGGTTATAGCAAACAACCTCTTCCAACAACACAAGAGAGGGCTCTACACATGGACATCACCAGATGGTCAATACCAAAATTAGACCAATTACACTCTTTGCAGCTAAAGATAGAGAAGCTCTATAAAGTCAGCAAAAATAAGACCAGGAGCTGACTATGACTCAGATCATGAACCTCTTATTGCCAAATTCAGACTTAAATTGAAGAAAGTAGGGCAAAGCACTAGACCATTCAGGTATGACCTAAATTGAATCCCTTACAATTATATAGTAGTAGTGACAAATAGATTCAAGGGATTAGATATGATAGACAGAGTGCCTGAAGAACTATGGACGGAGGTTCGTGACATTGTACAGGAGGCAGTGATCAAGACCATCCCCCAAAATAAAAAATGCAAAAAGGCAAAATGGTTGTCTGAGAAGGCCTTACAAATAGCTGAGAAGAAGAGAAGTGGAAGACAAAGTAGAAAAGAAAAGATACACCCATTTGAATGCAGAGTTCCAAAGAATAGCAAGGAGAGTTAAGAAAACCTCCCTCAGTGATCACTGCAAAGAAGTAGAGGAAAACAACAGAATGGGAAAGACTAGAGATCTCTTCAAGAAAATTAGAGATACCAAGGGAACATTTCTTGCAAAGATGGGCTCAATAAAGGACAGAAATTGTATGGACCTAACAGAAGCAGAAGATATTAAGAAGAGGTGGCAAGAATACACAGAACTATACAAAATAGATCTTCATAACCCAGATAACCATGATGGTGTGACACTCACCAAGATCCAGACATCCTGGAATGCAAAGTCAAGTGGGCCCTAGGAAGCATCATTACAAGCAAAGCTAATGGTGGTGATGAAATTCCAGTTGAACTATTTCAAATCTTAAAAGATGATACTGTGAAAGGACTGCACTCAATATACCAGCAAATTTGGAAAACCCAGCAGTGGCCACAGGACTGGAAAAGGTCAGTTTTCATTCCAATCCAAAGAAAGGCAATGCCAAAGAATGCTCAAACTGCTGCACATAGGCACTCATCTCACATGCTAGCAAAGTAATGCTCAAAATTCTTGAAGGTATGCTTCAACAGTATGTGAACTGTGAACTTCCAAATGTTCAAGCTGGATTTAGAAAAAGCAGAGGAACCAGAGATCAAATTCCCAACATCCGCTGTACCATTGAAAAAGTGAGAGAGCACCTGAAAAACATCTACTTCTGCTTTATTGACTACACCAAAACCTTTGACTGTGTGGATCACAACAAACTGGAAAATTCTTAAAGAGATGGGAATATCAGACTACCTTATCTGCCTCCTGAGAAATCTGTATGCAGGTCAAGAACCAACAGTTAGAACTAGACATGGAACAACAGACTGGTTCCAAATCCGAAAAGGAGTATGTTAAGGCTGTATATTGTCACCCTGCTTATTTAACTTATATGCAGAGTACATCACTTGAAATGCTGGGCTGCATGAAGCACAAGCTTGAATCAAGATTGCTGGGAGAAATATCAATAATTGCAGATATGCAGATGACACCACCCTTATGGCAGAAAGTGGAGAAGAACTAAAGAGCTTCTTGATGAAAGTGAAAGAGGAGAGTGAAAAATTTGGCTTAAAACTCGACATTCAGAAAATGAAGATCATGGCATCTGATCCCATCATGTCATGGAAATAGTTGGGGAAACAATGGAAACAGTAAGAGACTTTATCTTTTTGGGCTCCAAAATCACTGCAGATGGTGACTGCAGCCATGAAATTAAAAGACACTTGCTCCCTGGAAGAAAAGTTATGACCAACCTACACAACATATTAAAAAGCAGAGACATTGCTTTGCCAATTAAGGTCCATCTAGTCACAGTAGATGGGGAAACAGTGGAAACAGTGGCTGACTTTATTTTTCTGGGCTCCAAAATCATTGCAGATGGTGATTGCAGCAATGAAATTAAAAGACGCTTACTCCTTGGAAGGAAAGTTATGACAAACCTTGACAGCATATTAAAAAGCAGAGACATTACTTTGCCAACAAAGGTCCGTCTAGTCAAGTCTATGGTTTTTCCAGTGGTCATGTATGGATGTGAGAGTTGGACTATAAAGAAAGCCGAGTGGCAAAGAATTGATGCTTTTGAACTGTGGTGTTTGAGAAGACTCTTGAGAGTCCCTTGGACTGCAAGGAGATCTGACCAGTCCATCCTAAAGGAGATCCGTCCTGGGTGTTCATTGGAAGGACTGATGTTGAAGCTGAAACTCCAATCCTTTGGCCACCTAATGAGAAGAGCTGACTCATTGGAAAAGACCCTGATACTGGGAAAGATTGAGGGCAGGAGGAGAAGGGGACGACGGAGGATGAGATGGCTGGATGGCATCATCGACTCGATGGACTTGGGTTTGGGTGGACTCTGGGAGTTGGTGATGGACAGGGAGGCTTGGCATGCTGCAGTTCATGGGGTCGCAAAGAGTTGGACACGACTGAGCGGCTAAACTGAACTGAACTGAACTAGTCAAAGTTATGGTTTATCTAGTAGTCATGTATGGATGTGAGAATTGGACTACAAAGAAAGCTGAGTGCCAAAGAATTGATGCTTTTGAACTATGGTGTTGAAAAAGACTCTTGAGAGTCCCTTGGATAGCAAGGAGATCCAACCAGTCAATCCTAAAGTAAATCAGTCCTGAATATTCATTGGAAGGAATGATGCTGAAGCTGAAACTCCAATACTTTGACCACCTGATGTGAAGAATGGACTCATTGGAAAAGACCCTGATGCTGGGAAGGATTGAAGGTGGAAGAAGGGGACAACGCAGAGTGAGATGGTTGGATGGCATCACTGACTCGATGAACATGAGTTTTAGTAAGCTCCAGGAGTTGGTGATGGACAGGGAAGCCTGGCATGTTGCAGTCCATGGGTTTGCAAAGAATTGGTAATGACTGAGCAACTGAACTGACCTACCATACAGTTAAATTGAATCATATACCCTCTGAAAGCAAGAATCTGATGGACCAATAGAGTCACCATCTGAACTATAACTATGGCTTGGGTAATTCAAAGACTGCAACATGCTGTTAGTACTTCTGACAAATTAAAGCAAAAATTGAACTCAGATCTTTAAATTCTGTTTCTGTAGGGAACTTGTCACCAAAACAATATAATCTCCTGTAGTTAACAGCTGCAGAGATGAAATTGTTGAAAGCTAAACCCAGAGTATGAATTTTTGGCTTGCTGAACACAAAATATGTTGATTCATCCCTTCAATTTCTCTCATACAATTAACTGAGGACTCCTGGTTTGTGAAAGTGAAAGTGAAGTCGCTCAGTCTTGTCAGACTCTTTGTGACCCCGTGGACTGTAGCCTACCATGCTCCTCTGTCCGTGGGATTTTCCAGGCAAGAGTACTGGTTTGTAACATTACTTAAAGCATTTGAAAATTCTGACATTTGGAAACTACCTCAACCACCTTTGCAAAAGGAAGCAGACCTACCTCCCTAACAGTTATTCCTTACTCGATTTAAGATGCTGCTACTCCTTTACCTGAAGAAGTTTCCTTGAAGGAAGAAGCTGAAGTTCCCCTTTCCACTCCTCATTTTCATTCTATGAGCTCACTTATTAGTGCAAGAACATGAATTCCGTCCCAAGGCAGATGGAGAATTTATAGAAGACTGGCTTAAAATTTTGAATATTTTTTGGATACGTATTGGAAAAAGTGCTTTGATGTGAATGAATTTTAGTGCTCTTTTACTTGAGAGGGAGGGAGATATTTGACAGAATTCTTACTTACCAAAATCTAACAATTAGTGTGCTAGCTAATGTAAATAAGTTGAAGTCTAATCTTTGGTTGAGATGACAAGTGTAATTTATTAACTAATACTGGATATTAAAGGAAATTAAGACACTAGAAGCACTTTGGGAAAAGTATAGAGAAGGAAATTTAATATCTTTAGGAGACAGTAGTGCTAAGGAGGATTAACCATAGATATTCTGTTCTCATATATCCTGGCTAGGTGCCCCTCAGGTGTTCCCTCACCAATGACAAAGCAAATAGCCAGAAATTTTCAAAGCAGCTGTGATACTTCTCTCTAAGGATGTTGGTGGCAGACATTAAGGTTTAAGTGGCCTTTCTAATATCAGTGAGAATAGAGGAGTGAGAGTGTTCAGATTATGGCTTCTGACTGAGAGAGCAAAGGAAGGTTTGGTTAACATGACAGTAGCAACTTATTAGTTCAAAGATGAATGTGGTATAGTGATCTCCACCTAAGGTTAGCTAATCATAAGTTATCTAGGAATAAAATAAGTGGACCCTCTTGAGAGAGAGAGCAAAAGACAGAGACAAAAAGAGAGAGGCATTAGATAAGATCAAAAGTTGACCTGAGCTACCATGATTCAGATAATGCCCATCTCCCAATTCTTAGACGCGAGTTGAGTCACAGAGAGTCAGTGGAATGACGATGTGAATAAGATGTGAACTGAAATCCTTCCAAAACCTTCCAAATATTTTGGTGACTAATTTTCAAATGACTGAACACTGAAGAAAATGTTTGGAGAACTCCAAACATTTTGTGGAGTCATAGAGCTATTTATTGGGCTTCCCTGGTGTCTAAGTGGTAAAGAATCCATATGCTAATGCAGAAGACATGGGTTCCATCCCTGAGTCAGGAAGATCCCTTGGAGAAGGAAATGGCAACCCATTCTAGTATTCTTGCCTGTAAAATCCCATGGACAGAGGAGCCTGGAGGACTATAATCCATGGGAGCACAAAAGAGTCGAACATGACTTAATGACTAAACAACAATAATAGCAACAACAACAACAACAGAGCTATTTATTAGATCCTGTCTCAGAACTATCCATCAGAGGGACAAAGAGCTTGAAATTTCTTGAAGTAAAAGTTTCTAATAGTATGACATTTGACAAGTTTGAATCCTACTTGAAGACTCTTGCCTATTTTTCACATTCTAACTTCCTAGAATGCTGCCAAGGGACTCACCCTCTCCAGCCTTCTCATTGTGTATGTGCAGCTGGAGCAAAAACAAAAAGTATGTGTCTAATTATTTATCTTTTGCTTAAATTATCCAAAGTTCATTTATGTAGGTTGCCACTAAAGACACCCAACTATAAGATATACAATTGAGAAACCCAATACCAGTCATCACAATGCCAAACAATGTGAATAAATGTCTACACACTGATAAGGGGGAAAAAAAAAAAACTATTTCTAAAATCTAGAAGTCATATTCAGTAAAAGTAAGAAATATGAAAATTCAGTTCAGTTCAGTCACTTAGTCGTGTCCAACTCTTTGCGATCCCATAGACTGCAGCACCCCAGGCTTCCCTGTCCATCACCAACTCCCAGAGCTTACTCAAACTCATGTCCATTGAGTTGGTGATGCCATCCAACCATCTCATCCTCTGTTGTCCCCTTCTCCTTTCGCCGTCAATCTTTCCCAGCATCAGGGTCTTTTCCAATGAGTAAGTTCTTCTCATCAGGTGGCCAAAGTATTGGAGTTTCAGCTTCAGCATCAGTTCTTCCAATGAATATTCAGAACTGATTTCCTTTAGGATTGACTGGTTGGATCTCCTTGCTGTCCAAGGGACTCTCAAGAGTCTTCTCCAACACCACAGTTCAAAAGCATCAATTCTTCGGCACTCAGCCTTCTTTATGATCCAACTCTTCCATCCATACATGACTACTGGAAAAACCATAGCTTTGGCTAGATGGACCTTTGTTGGCAAAGTAATGTCTCTGCTTTTTAATAAGCTGTCTAGGTTGGTCATAACTTTTCTTCCAAGGAGCAAGCACCTTTTAATTTCATGGCTGCAGTCACCATCTGCAGTGATTTTTGCAGCCCCCAAAAATAAAGTCTATCACTATTTCCATTGTTTCCCCAACTATATGCCATGAAGTGATGGGGCCAGATGCCATGATCTTAGTTTTCTGAATGTCAAGTTTTAAGCCAACTTTAGTCTTTGATTAAAGTTTTTTGGGGGTGATTGTCTTGTTTTTTTTTTTTTTGCAGTATTATAATAGTTAAGAAATGATGTTGACCCTCAGTATGTCTTGTTTGGAGAAATGTCTGTATAGGTTTTCTGTCCATTGTTTAAAAATTTGTTTAATTTTTAATTGAAGGTTAATTGCTTTATAGAATTTTGTTGTTTTCTGTCAAAGATCAACATGAATCAGCCATATGTATACATATGCTTCTGCCCATTTTTTGATTGGGCTGTTTATTTTGATGATATTAAGCCACATGAGATATCACTTATATGCGGAATCTTAAAAAACAATAGGATGCAAATGAACTTATTTACAAAACTGAAACAGACTCACAGACTTAGAGAAAGAACTTATTGTTACAAGAGGGGAAGGGTGGGGGCAAGAGAGTGGGAGGGATAGATTGGGAGTTTGGGATGGACACACTGCTATATTTAAAACAGATAACCAACAAGGACCTACTTGTTTGGCACAGGGAACTGTGTTCAATATTATGTAGCAACCTAAATGGGAAAATAATTTGAAAAAGAATATTTTAAGAAAAGAAAATAAAATCTGTACTTCAAGTTAAAAATAAAAAAGAAATGATTGAAATGGATTCCTTTTTAAGTTCCAGGATACCTTGCTTCTTTCTTATCCCATCCTTTCCCTCTTCTTCCTCTCCCTCCCTGCCCAGCCCTTAACAGTAAGTAGCTTTGTCCTCAATTATATAGTAGCGTACACACACTCAAAAAATTTTATTGATTTTATGACTTATACTGGTATTATGGGATGGGATAAAGTGACATATACTCAATTCACAAGAGTAACAGTCCAATATCAATTCAAATTTCAGCATTTTTGCAATATCTAATCAGTTCAGCTACTCCAATTACTACAACAACTTAAACCTTGTAATAAGAGTTAAAACTATCCTAAGGAAAACAAATGGAGCATGCTTTTGGTGCTTGTCCAACAGATGTTTAATTTAGTAATTTTAACTTATATTTATGAATATTTGAATTATCATTTGAAATTATCTGAGTCGGATAATCTTAGCACTCTGGCAATAGAAAATATTATTCTAAATGTCCTCACCAAAGTTCAATGCACTAAACATTAGATAAACATTAACAATCCAAAAAATTTAAAGACAAAATTTAACACATGGAATTATAGGACAATCAATATATGCGTATGTCCCAAAACTTGTAACCAGGGAAGAAGAGACAGTGCATTGTGAAGGAGAGTGTTTGAGACATCTAATGCAATCCTCTGCCTCTCAAAATCATATCACTATTGAGAGACTTCTCCATGTGAATACAGACTTAAAGTTCCCTCAAAGTAACGACTTATGATGTACATGATGGAGAATACAATTTTTAGACTCCCTTGGAATGTGACAGTGTTTCATAAGCAATCCATGCAACGTTGAAAAAGGAAATACTTCATCAATAAAAGCCAACAAAAAGTTGATAAGACATCGGGTGGTTCTGATGGAATCTTGATGGCACACATAACAAGAGAGATATAAATTAGGCACTTTTCATATAAGGCCTGTGAAACCAGAAAAAAAATTTACCAAGAATAATGTTTATGACAATTAGAAGAAGTAAGAGAGAGCTTAACTTAACACCTTTGAAAGCATTCTGCCTTGATTTTCAACTTTCCCAGGTTTCTTCCTACATCTGGAGTGGTTTAAGCAATGCCACTTTGAAGGTTATACATTGGAATACTGTAATCTGTTATAGCTGCAAAACAGAAAATATAATCCACCAGACTAAAATCTAAAGCAAATGAATCTAGGCCTTATTACTAATCAGTATTTTGTTGCCTTTTCCAAATAGTCTTTAATAACTCACACTTGTTAGATACATCAAAGAGTGATACTCTAAGGGTATCAGATATGCAATGGAAATAAGTAAGACCAAAACCTAAAAAGGGTATTTTCCAGACTTATAATAATCAATGTCAAAGATCAATTTCCCAAGCTGATTTGAATTCACATTTCCCTCTTAAATGATATTTTTCAGAATATCAAGGAAAATGGCAGCATCTGAGCATCAAGAAAAATGGTAGATTCACCAGTTTAGGGAGAAAGATAAATATAATCTTGATTTATTAAGTCACTTAGCTTCTCACTTTGTCTATTCAATAAGAATATTCATTTCTCAAATCTCTTACCCTAATCAACATTAACCCATGAAGATGTTTGCCGTTGTGCATTCATCAAAGGAGGTTTTGCTATCTTAAAAGCAAAAAAACAGAAGACCTTATCAAAGACCCATATTTTAGGTTTTCTCAATGCCAAGTGTATGCACAAAACTCATAATTATATTTTATTTCTTAGGATTAGTTCTTGCCTAGAATGTAATGTTATCCTGACTTAGGCATTGTAATTTTTTAGCTAAAGCATTACTTACATCAACTGTAAAAATGGTAACTCTGGCACAACTTTCTCTAGAACTTGGCTTCCTAAGTTTAATACCTATCAGACCTATGAGATGCTGCTTTAACCCACCTTCCCTTCTCAATTGACATCTGATATTAGAACTAATCACATTTTAAAATTACCCCATATTCAAATAACCCAAACATATTCATACACAGACAAATACACACATGCGTGCACACAAACATGTATGTACATTTACATATAACTCAACTATCCGTAGAGCTTATTATAAAGCCTTAAGATATTTTTAACTGAGATTTTCAAACAGACTTTATTTCAACTGAGTGTTTTCATTAATCGCATGTGTGTGTGTGTGTGTTCAGTCACTCAGTCATGTCTGACTCTTTGCGGCTCCATGGACTGTAACCTGCCAGGCTCCTCTGTCCATAAGATTTTCCAGGCAAGAATACTGGAATGGGTTGCCATTTCCTACTTCAGGGGATCTTCCTGACCCAGGGATCAAACCTGCATCTCTTGCATCTCTTGCATTGGCAGGTGGATTCTTTACCACTAGCACCACCTGGGAAGCCCCCCCGTTAATAGCATATTCACTACCAATAATTTGTATTACCCAAATGATAGAGGACATGAGCTGTAAAATATCATAAATATCATAAAATGTTCTCATCATATGGGAGGAAAGTCGGATGACCATGCCATTCAAGGAAAACCAAACAAATGTCATAATTTAAACCAAATGAATGCAATCTTCCCATGCTCATTTTTATTTGGCCCCTATTTAATTCAACAAAAGTCACTGTTTATGTAACCTTTCCTTTTTCTTTTCATCATATACACATGTCCTCACATCTTTGGCATAACGTTAAAAACAAAACACAACACTAGCATTTATACTGTTATTTGCATATAAACCAGTTGTGTCACACAGTTTCCAAATGAATCCTTATACTTAAATATTTTCTAAATTTTACTTAGGTATACTTGGAAGAGAAACAATAATATTTTATTCTTCTCCATTTACATATATACTATGGCCTGGAGAGTGAAAAATATATCTCTTTGTAAAAATACAATAAATTTTCATGGCTGTCCAAAACTTTCAGATTTATCTTTGCCTTGTGTAAAAGTGAAAAGTAAATAGTGAAAAGTGAATTTGTAGAATTTTAATAGGATATTATTAATGCTGTTGAATAAAACTGTTAAGGTTTTTGGTTTTGCTTTGGTTTGAGAAACAACTTGAGCTTTAAATGCATAAGTCTAGAAGATTTGGAGAACAAAATTAAAGGATGCACGAAAAAGTAAAAGTGGAAGCATATTTAGAGTAAAACTTTTTTCTTCCATACAACTTTTCTCATGGCATCTTTAACATCCTTATTTCTTAGAGAGTAGATTAAAGGGTTCAGCATAGGTGTGAATAAAATGTAACATACTGAAGCCACTTTACGAAGTTCTGGGTTATTTGGTGGTGTGAGATACACAAAGGAGACAGTCCCATAAAGCAAACTTACAACCCCCAGATGAGAGCTGCAAGTGGAGAAGGCTTTCTTCCTTCCTTCACTGGAGCGGATCTTTAAAACTGTGGACACAATATACATGTAAGATACTACAATAACAACTATCGTGGGCAAAATAATAAGAATAGCCAAACTAAGTGACACCATCTTATTCATAAAGACATTGGAACAGGAGATCTTCTCAATTGGGTTTGAATCACAGTAGAAGTGATCAATGACTCGAGAGGCACAGAAAGACATTGAAAATGTTACACTGATTTGAAGGATGGAACTGACCCAGCCACAGAGATAAGAACCAGCCACCAGCTGGATACAGAGACTTCTTGACATGCGGACAGTATAGAGAAGTGGGTTGCAGATGGCAATGAACCGGTCATAAGCCATGGCTGCCAAGACAAAGGCCTCTGTTACCATGAAAAGTGCATAAAGAAACAGCTGAGCCACACAACCTGCAAAGGATATGGTCTTTTTCTGAGACAGGATGTTGACCATGGCTTTGGGTACAATAACAGTGGAGTAGGAGAGGTCAATGATGGAGAGATTGCCTAGGAAGAAATACATTGGTGTGTTCAGCCGGGGATCAGTCACAATGATGCCAATCATGCTAAGGTTCCCCAGAAGGACCATCCAATAAACAATCAGGAAAAGTAGGAAAAGGAGATTGTGGAGCTCTGGACGGACCCTGATGCCTACAAGAATGAAGTCAGTCACTTCTGAATGGTTGTCTCCTCCCTCGTCACCCATGGCAAACTTCTGCTTAAAGGCATAAGAGAAAGTCAGCAAAGTTTCTACTCTTTTGCTAGTATCACAAATAACACTTTACATCTAAAACTACTTTGTAGTTGAATGACATTTTCATATCCATTATTCTATTAAGATTACACATATAGCAAAAGAAATATGAGAGAGAGTTTGACTTGCCTGAGGTAACAC
Source organism: Giraffa tippelskirchi (assembly GCF_054371585.1). Lineage (NCBI taxonomy): Eukaryota > Metazoa > Chordata > Mammalia > Artiodactyla > Giraffidae > Giraffa > Giraffa tippelskirchi. The sequence continues at coordinate 157,557,735 of NC_137278.1, forward strand.
AACTGGTTAAAAATGAAATTTATACTCAAGATGAAATGTTTTGAAATCAAGTCTAGTGTTAATTTCAACACAACAGAGTTTGTCAAACGAGATATTTTGTGAGATGTCATCTGTAATTTCAAAATACTAAAATCTGATAAGCTTGTACTAAGAAAAAGACACTTCCATAAATTTTATCATTAAATATTCACTTTTATATGTAATACTTTGCTTCAATTCAGTAATAAAAGATAAATGAAGGAAAAGAAGCTAAAAGTACATTCCAAGATAATATGAACTTTCTACACAAAAGAGCTCTTACAATTGCAAGTACATTACTAAACAACTAAATTGCCTTACTTTGAGATCTTTTAAAATAAAATCAATCTTCGACTTCTGGAACTAGTCTAATTTTATTTAAGTGAGGCAGTAAAATGTGAGTGATACCTTTATATTTTTTATCCTGTGAAGTTTATTGATCCTGGTTTTCTCTATATAAATCTGTCAAGACAATCACTTCATCTCACACTTTTCCAAATGAGAGAAAGAACCAATCAAAAATGTTAACTGTGTAAAAGAATATATTAAATAGCAAATTTTACTGAACTCATAATATGATGGTTAGAGCTCAGTAGTTTTGAGAACAAAAGTATTGACTTCCTGGAAGCATCCAAATTAACTTATTTGAATTTGGGTGGCCTGTTAAGCAATCAAGACAATTTTTGTTAATTTTAAATATTTCTATTATTTCTCTATGAAACAATACACTCATTGTCAATTAAGTTGTCTAGCAATTAAGGATAACCTTACACATCTTTTCTTCTTGATGATACTTAAACCAACTGTCATTTATCCTTTCAAAGACTGGTATGAATAATAAAAGCCAGCAAATGATCCACAAAATATTTTTACCAAAATTAAAATGAATGTGTACTAACAATCAAAACCTTAGAAAGTATGCTGAGTTTCATTTTGAATCTCAAGATTCCCTCAATTGTAAGAGCTTTTATTTTGTGTTTTTTATGGTCCACAAAAAATCCCCTGGATCCTGAAACCTTCATGACTTTCTCTGCTTCTTTCATTTGTTGGTTTTCCCAGTAACTTTCTCAAAAAAAAAAACAAACATAAGGGAATTCCCTGGTGGTCCAGTGGTTAAGACTCCATGCTTTCACTGCCAAGGGCCCAAGTTTGATTCCTGGTTGGAGAACTAAGATCCCACAAGCCACACAGTGCACGACCAAAAAACCATGAAATTAATTCATGGGTAAATGGCTGAACAAATAATACTATTCTCAGTCACTAGCCTCACTCTACTGCTAAACTACATGTGTGAAACCCATTCAAATAATTGTAATTTGGTTTTAGTAGGATGTGACAGAATAAATTAAATTAAGTTTACAGGTTAACATCCATGAAAACAGTTATATTTTATTCTAGAACTAATAGAATGACTCTTTTTAGGCATAAAACTGAATGGAACATTTTCAAGCATAGGTCACCGTGTGTTGGTTTGCAGTCAAAAAAAGACTCAGAAGAGAAAGTACCTTTGAAACATGCTAAAATTATTTTACATGTAACTTCTTTCTGCAAAGAGTCACATGATTAATAAACCTTGCACTTTGCTCCTGTTTAAAAAGGAGGCAAAGAGGAAGAAGAAGTAGAAGATGGAGAAGAAATTTTGTTCTTAGGCCAAGTCAAATGTTACATTTTTGATGCTGTATCAATAGAAGTAATATATTAATATTTCAAGGATAACCTAACCTAGGATAATATAGTAGAGTAATATCATATATATCGCCTTTGTACAAAATTATAGGATATGGACTGTGATAAGATTCACCTCTATTCATAGAAGAATTATAAAGAGTTCGTATTAGGCAAGAAATAATCAAATTAGAGGATTTTTATAATTTTGAATTCTAAGAAATGCAACAAGAGATAAAAGAGATCATAGAATACACATCATTAGTAATATATTTTAAACATCAGTTATCATATCACCAGTCTGATTTAACCATGATCTTCCTTCAGGTATTGGAATATGAATTATCAAGGTTCACTTTCATCTTGATAATCTTTCACTCATGGCACATTTTGAAATTCAAGGAAAATATATTTTAATCATATAGAAAATGTTCTTGGCTGCCTTATTATGTGGCTAAAATAGGTGTGTTTTTTCTATAATTATTCTTACCTGAATGTATATTTCTGTCTTGTGAACTTTTTCACGTAAAGCTGCGGAGATCCAAATTCTTTTTATTTCAGTCTAGGAAAAAAGATGTAGTTGAAAAAAAAAACTCTCAAAGACAATATCAAAATTAATCTCAAATATTGTTTACTCCCCAATAAAATAACAACCCTCTTAAGCATGGCATGACCATGTTCTTCATTAGTGGTATTGCCTGTAGGTCCATAATTTTCCATTACCTATTATTAAATTTTGCTCTTTCTTTAATACAGTCTTGTTTGAAAACCTGTTGTATTTGTCTTCATGAACACTGAGTGAAGATGATGGACTAGGAATCTCTTTAGTTCTCTTAGATAATTATGGATATTTTGCTACCAAAATTGAAGTAGGTGACAATGAATCTATGAAATCAAACTGCATGAAAATCTCTTGCCTCCATGCTAACATGCTTCACAGGCCTTAGACTGAAGATGGGAGCAAAATGGAAATTTAAGACAAGCAACTAGACTCCCTGGTCCCTGATGAGCTACACAAATTGTAGCAACCAGAATCCATGGTAGTCAAAGTTTTTTCCCGTCCCATGAAACTATTTCAGAGAATTGCAGCAGAAAGTTTTTCAGAATTTTGGAGGAAGAAGTCCCTCTGAGAGAGGACTGAAAAATAAGTCAATTATAATTTTGTAACAAGGACAAACTCCAGAACTATCCCATGAGGACTACACAAGGAACACTCAGTGATTTCGTCACTTATAGAATACTCTTGGGACTAAGTTATTTTGGACAAGGCTCCTTATTAGAAAGTTTTTTCTTTAAAGTATGCTTCTCTGTAGCAAGGTTCTACCCACCTGACTATCAGAGCTTCTTTCCAAAATTCTGCTCCTGAATCAATACTCAGTATCTGAGTATTGATCTGTTTGATCCTCTAACTGACATCCTTTTAAAATGTAAAAAGACAAATGCATTATTGTCCCATACTCTTCTCATCTCCGGATGCAAAGTCCTTATTTTCAGTTAGGATCTCCTTTCAGCAGCAACTGAATTATCTTTTATAACACCTTGCTGGAGTCCCTTGAAAAAAATCCCATTACCAATATTTGATATCAGGCTAGATATAATCTACCACCTTGAAATATCACTGCCTAATTACTTGTGATATATACTTCTTTTAAGGCATATGACTGAAAGTTGCTTTGCATATTTCATCTTATTAATCTTATAGTCAAAAAAAAAACTTTTGTTTTTAATTCATTGAATTCGTGTATTTTTTATTCTAAAAATGATTTTTGGAGTAACTTGAAACAACCACTGTGACAAAATAATTTATTAAATTTATTGAAAACTCAAATTATGTCAAGCATTTTTCTAAGCACATATAAACTGCATATTTTGAACTTCAAAACAATTTTACTGACTAGCTTTAACCTCTTGTGTACTATTTTTATCATTGTAGAGATATCATAGAGTAATGGAAATAAAAACAATAAACTAATGAGACCTAATTAAACTTACAAACTTTTGCACAGCAAAGTAAACTATAAACAAGATGAAAAGACAACCCTCAGAATGGGAGGAAATAATTGCAAATGGAACCACCAATGAAGGATTAATCTCCAAAATATACAAGCAGATCATGCAGCTCACTACCAGAAGAGCAACCCAATCAAAAAGTGGGCAAAAGACCTAAACAGACATTTCTCCAAAGAAGACATACAGATGGCTAATAAACATACAAAAAGATGCTCAACATCGCTCATTCTTAGAGAAATTCAAATTAAAACTACAATGAGGTATCACCTCACACCAATCAAAATGGCCGTCATCAAAAAATCTACAAATAGTAAATGCTGGAGAGGGTGTAGAGAAAAGGGAAGCCTCTTGAACTATTGGTGGGGATGTAAATTAATACAGCGACTATGGAGAACAGTATGGAGATGCCTTTAAAATCTAGGGTCATATAGTAGTTTTATTCCTAGTTTTTTAAGGGGACTCCATACTGTTCTCCTACTACTGGGCATTACCATTCCTTTCTTCAAGTATGTCTACTTTTCTAAGCAGCATACATTTCTAAATGCCTACTTGAATATGTTAGGTACCCAAAAAAAGATCTCCAGATAACAGAAAGGATGACATTAACTTAAGTTTAAAGGAAAAATAGTTCTGTTTTATATATTTAAGACTGAAATCTGATGTGACCAAAAAAAAACCCCTGAATTAATATAAAATAACAAAATGGAGACTTTGAAACAGCATAAACACTATCTCTGGCACATAGACATTCATCAAATATTTATGTAATTAAAGATCCCCCAAATATGTTGAGATTATGCAGCTTGAACCACATCTGATGCAAAAAAAAAAAAAAAATGAAAAGTAAAAAAAAAAAATAATGATGAAAATAATGTAACCAATAAATAAAATTAATAAATAGGCAAAGTTGAATTAAAAACCTATGCTGTACAATTTCCCTTAAATAGTAAAGAATAGTGTTTATATGGATATATACAGAAACATTAATGTTAACAGTAGATATCTTTGGGAAATAAGCTTATTTGTATATGTGCTTTATGTTTTGAATAGGAATGGCTTTGACCCAAGATGCTATTCATTTAATAGCATTACAGTTAAAAGTAGTAATCATTTTAAAAGTTCAAAAAAAGTTATAGACTTAGACCTGCCTTGGAAGACCTCCAATGATATTACCTATAAGTAAATGTATATCTGTGGATGAAAATAAAGGAATGGTATATGAAGCTAGTGTAATGGGTATTTTAGCTGGAAGTACACACATGATAAATACCATATATCAAAGTATATTATACCATGAGGTAAAATTCACAAAAGAGTAGGTGAATACCATTCTCAAAATTTAGAACACAGCACATATATAGAGAGAGAGTTTGCTGAAGACTCCTGCAGTAGTAGAATAGAACCAGGCTTTAATTTCTCTTTGTCTCAGAACTCTTCTCTCCCTTCTTGTGTATGTTTCATAACATTTCATAATGAGGGGGAAGGAAGGGGATAGAACAAAATTCTTACTTGATGGATACTATTCATTTAATCGTATCACAATTAAAAAGTACTAATCATGTAAAAAACTTATGAAAGTTGTAGACTTAGACTCACCTTGTAAGGGCTGTTATGAGCTACCATAATTGCTCACAGCCCAGGTTGCTTGCTTGCCTAGTCGCCCAGTTGTGTCTGACTCTTTGCAACCCCATGGACTGTAGCCTGCTAGGCTATTTCCATGCAATTTCCAGGCAAGAATATTGGAGTGGGTTGTCATTTCTTCCTCCAGGGGATCTTCCAAACCCAGGGATCAAACCCACAACTCCTGTGTCTCTTGCATTGCAGGTGGATTCTTTACCCACTGAGCCACCTGGGACAGGCCAAGTAAATCTTGGAAAAAATGACTATTTCACTAAGAGTTTTTATAAGTTTTCCAGGAATGCTTTCCAATTCCTTGTGTTTCCCTTGGTGAGGATAATTACTTTAAATTTTTACTAGTTACTTAGTCTTCCCTCAAACCATGCAATATCACAGTAATCCAAGTCTGTTTCCCGGCCAGTAACCCTGAAGAAGCTGAAGTTGAATGGTTCTATGAAGACCTACAAGGAGGCCTTACAAATAGCTGTGAAAAGAAGAGAAGCAAAAAGCAAAGGAGGAAAGGAAAGATATGCTCATCTGAATGCAGAGTTCCAAAGAATAGCAAGGAGAGATAAGAAAACCTTCCTCAGCTATCAATGCAAAGAAATAGAGGAAAACAATAGAATGGGAAAGACTAGAGATCTCTTCAAGAAAATTAGAGATACCAAGGTAACATTTCATGCAAAGATGGGCTCAATAAAGAACAGAAATGGTATGGACCTAACAGAAGCAGAAGATATTAAGAAGAGGTGGCAAGAATAAACAGAAGAACTGTACAAAAAAGATCTTCACAACCCAGATAATCATGATGGTGTGATCAATCACCTAGAGCCAGACATCCTGGAATGTGAAGTCAAGTGGGCCTTAGAAAGCATTACTATGAACAAAGCTAGTGGAGGTGATGGAATTACAGTTGAGCTATTTCAAGTCCTAAAAGATGATGCTGTGAAAGTGCTGCACTCAATATGTCAGCAAACTGGGAAAAACCAGCAGTGGCCACAGGACTGGAAAAGGTCAGTTTTCATTCCAATCCCAAAGAAAGGCAATGCCAAAGAGAGCTCAAACTACTGCACAGTTGCACTCATCTCACATGCTAGTAAAATAATGCTCACAATTCTCCAAGCCAGGCTTCAGCAATACATGAACCATGAACTTCCAGATGTTCAAGCTGGTTTTAGAAATGGCAGAGGAACCAGAGATCAAATTGCTAACACCCACGGGATCATTGAAAAAGCAAGAGAGTCCCAGAAAAACATCTATTTCTGCTTTATTGACTATGCCAAAGCCTTTGACTGTGTGGATCACAATAAACTGTGAAAAATTCTGAAAGAGATGGAAATACCAGACCACCTGACCTGCCTCCTGAAAATCTGTATGCAGGTCAGGAAACAACAATTAGAACTGGACATGGAACAACAGACTGATTCCAAATAGGAAAAGGAGTCCGTCAAGGCTGTATATTGTCACCCTGCTTATTTAACTTATATGCAGAATACATCATGAGAAACGCTGGCTGGAAGAAGCACAAGCTGGAATCAAGATTGCCGGGAGAAATATGAATAACCTCAGATATGTAGATGACACCACCCTTATGGCAGAAAGCAAAGAAGAACTAAAGAGCCTCTTGATGAAAGTGAAAGAGGACAGTGAAAAAGTTGGCTTAAAGCTCAACATTCAGAGAATTAAGATCATGGCATCCAGTCCCGTCACTTCGTGGCAAATAGATGGGGAAACAGTGGCTGACTTTATTATTTTGGGCTCCAAAATCACTGTAGATGGTGATTACAGCAATGAAATTAAGACACTTACTCCTTGGGAGGAAAGTTATGACCAACCTAGAGTGCATATTAAAAAAGCAGAGACATTACTTTGTCAACAAAGGTCTGTCTAGTCAAGGCTATGGTTTTTCCAGTAGTCATGTATGGATGTGAGTGTTGGACTATAAAGAAAGCTGAGAACCGAAGATGCTTTTGATGCTTGTGAGCTGTGGTGTTGGAGAATAGTCTTGAGAGTCCCTTGGATGGCAAGAAGATTCAACCAGTCCATCCTAAAGGAGATCAGTCCTGACTGTTCATTGGAAGGACTGATGTTGAAGCTGAAATTCCAATATTTTGGCCCCCTGATGCGAAGAGCTGACTCATTTGAAAAGACCCTGTTGCTGGGAAAGGTTGAAGGCAGGAGAAGAAGGGCACGACAGAGGATGAGATGATTGGATGGCATCACCGACTCGATGGACATGAGTTTGGGTAAACTGCAGGAGTTGGTGCTGGACAGGGAGGCTTGGTGTGCTGCGATTCTTGGGGTCGCAAAGATTCAGACACGACTGAGCAACTGAACTGAACTGAACTGAACTGAGCTTGGTCATAACTTTTCTTCCAAGAAGCAAGCGTCTTTTAATATCATGGCTACAGTCACCATCTGCAGTGATTTTAGAGCCCAAGAAAATAAAGTCTCAGTATACTGTTTCCATTGTTTCCCCATCTATTTGCCATGAAGTGATGGGACCGCATACCATGATCTTAGTTTTCTGAATGTTGAGTTTTAAGCCAACTTTTTCACTCTCCTCTTTCACTTTCATCAAGAAGCTCTTTAGTTCTTCTTTGCTTTCTGCCATAAGGGTGGTGTCATCTGCGTATCTGAGGTTATTGATATTTCTCCCAACAATTTTGATTCAAACTTGTGCTTCACCAAGCCCAGCATTTTGCATGATGTACTCTGTACATAAGTAAAATAAGCAGGGTGATGATATACAGCCTTGAAATACTCCTTTTCCTATTTGGAACCAGTCTGTTGTTCCATGTCTGGTTCTAACTGTTGGTTCTTGACCTACATACAGATTTCTCAGGAGGCAGGTAAGGTGGTCTGATATTCCCATCTCTCAGAATTTTCCACAGTTTGTTGTGATCCACACAGTCAAAGGCTTTGGTGTAGTCAATAAAATAGAATTAGATGTTTTCCTGGAACTCTCTTGCTTTTTCAGTGATCCAAAGGATGTTGGAAATTTGATCTCTGGTTCCTCTGCCTTTTCTAAATCCAGCTTGAACATCTGGAAGTTCATGGTTCACGTACTGCTGAAGCCTGGCTTGGAGAATTTTGAGCATTACTTTGCTAGCATGTGAGATGAGTGCAATTGTGCAGTAGTTTGAGCATTCTTTGGCATTGCCCTTCTTTGAGATTGGGATGAAAACTGACCTTTTCCAGTCCTGTGGCCACTGCTGGTTTTTCCCAGTTTGCTGACATATTGAGTGCAGCACTTTCACAGCATCATCTTTTAGGACTTGAAATAGCTCAACTGGAATTCCATCGCCCCCACTAACTTTGTACGTAGTGCATTCCAAGATGTCTGGCTCTAGGTCAGTGATCACACTATCATGATTATCTGGGTCATGAAGATCTTTTTTGTATAGTTCTTCATAATAAAGGACAGAAATGTTATGGACCTAACAGAAGCAGAAGATATTAAGAAGAGGTGGCAAGAATACACAGAAGAATTATACACAGAAGAACTTGGCTGTATAGCAGAAATTAAATACAACTGTGTTTCAATTTAAAAATAAAATTAAATCAATTATACTTCAATTTAAAAATTAATAAATTAACAGTCAACTCAATTTAATCCACCTTTTTAAAATTAAAAAGATAGCAAAACTTAAGAGATTAGCTTAGGAACTGATTTTTTTCTAATTATGAAGAATAAATAATTCTGCTCCTTAAATCTGGGATCTATTATCCACATTGAATAAATTTTTTAGATATAGTATCAGAATAGGTGACTAAAATGAACAATTGTGTAATATATTCATTAAGTAATTTTGGTGGTAATAGAGATTGTCTAGGAGTTTTTTCAGTTTCAGAAGTTAGAAGAGATGAATTAGGACAGAAAAAGTCAGTTGATGACATATGATAAATCATTTGTGATATTTGAGTGGAAACTGCATATACAGAAGAAACATGTCTCCCAATCACCAGTGATTTTACAGCTTCTCTTCTTGAAGTTTTAATGTTTGTAACTACATTGTGCAAAAACTTCCTTCATTACCGTCCTATCAAACAGACCTAGAATCTCCCCACTGGGATTTATTATACACAAGTTGTTTTCAGACAGATAATAGTTTGCAATAGATTTAAATTTAATGAATTTCTGAGCAATTTTTTTCTGCTTCATTTCGCATGGTGCCTTGTAGGCCTAGTCAAGTTTTGGTAATTTTTGTCATTGTTATAATTATTGTTTCTTAATTGTCATTGTAAAAGTAGAAGTAAAGAATCAAAGACCATGATTTAGGAAACACTTTTTAAGAAAGACTTTTCTGTCTGACAATAACTTTTTCATGTTTTCTTTTCGACTAAGCAATTTGGGGGAAAAAAAATTACAATCTTAAAATAAATAGACGTTTCTTTTGAACTTAGAGAACACCACAGCTATCTCATTATTTTTTTGCTCCAGGCTAGACATAGGTGGAAATTGTTTAAGAACAGTTACATTAAGAATTTATCTGAATTTCATATATGTGTGTGTGTGTGTACAATTTCAAATAGAAAACGCTCATAGAAGACTAAACATAACATTTAAGGAGGAAAACACAGATACATAATATGATAAAATTTAAGAATATCTATGCTATTTAGAGGGCCTCCCAGGTGGTGCTAGTGATAAAGAACCCATCTACTAATACAGGAGATGTAAGAGACGCAGATTTGATCCCTGGGTCAGGAAGATCCCCTGGAGGAGGGCATGGCCACCCACTCCAGTATTCTTGACTGAACAATCCCAGGGACAGAGGAGCCTGGAGGGCTACAGTCCATAGGGTCACAAAGAGTCGGACATGACTGAAGTGACTTAGCATGCACACATGCTATTTAGAATAAGTAATATTTAAGAATTTCTAAATCCTCTCAGAAAGAAAGAATAGATGACCTTAAGGGGAAAAAGACTGATATTGCCATCTGACTTTTTAAAGGCTACACTGAGGGAATTGAGTCAAGAATTTAGGACTTAAAAATGTTTTACTTTAAATGAAAGGATTCCATAAAAATATTCTCAGATACAACAAGACTAAGAAACTTTACCACGAAAAACAAACAAACAAACAAAAAACGAACCTTTTGAGAATTCTGGCAAGAAGTATCAAAAGATCGTAGTATAGTAAGTTACAAATAAAACTCTACCATTTAATAGTTGTATTAATTTTTATTCTTCAGAGAGACAAAAGCCATAGGATGAACAGGTGATCGAACTACATAGAAGTGTAGATAGATACGGAGAAGGCAATGGCACCCCACTCCAGTACTCTTGCCTGGGAAACCCCATGGACGGAGGAGCCTGGTAGGCTGCAGTCTATGGGGTCGCACAGAGTCGGACACGACTGAAGCGACTTAGCAGCAGCAGCAGCAGCATAGATAGATACATAGTAGATAGATATATAGATGATGATGATGATAGATGATAATACATAGATAGAGATATCTAGAATGAGGTTTGCTTTATGGAGTTGACTCATGAGGTTACAGAGGCTAAGTCTCACAGTCTGCCCTCTGCAAGCTGGAGATGCAAAAAAAGTGGTGATGTAAATTCCAGTCCAAGAGGAGGGAAAGCTAGATGTTTCACTTAAACAGTCAGAGGCAGAAAGAGAGAATTCAGCCTGTTCTATTCAGGCCAGTGAGCATTGCAACACTGGGGAAGGCAGTCTGCTTTATGCAGGCCACCAGTTCAAAATCTAATCTCTTGCAGAAACACCCTCAGGGACACACTAGAAATAATATTTAATTCGATATCTGAGCATCCTGTGATGTAGTCAAGTTGACACATGAAATAAATTAATAATAAATTCATCCCTTGTCAACTTGGAACCTATGCACATCTCTCTGAACCATAATTCAAAGTCAAAGTGTTAGTCGCTCTGTCATGTCCGACTCTGTGCAACCCCATGGACTGTAGCCCACAAGGCTCCTCTGTCCATGGAACTCTCCAGGCAAGAATACTGAAGTGAGTTACCATTTCCTTCTCCACGGAATCTTCCTGACCCAGGGATCAAATCCCGGTCTTCCACCTTGCAGGCAGATTCTTTACCACCTGAGCCACCAGGGAAGCCTGAACCGTACTTAATCCCCCCCAAAAAAATACAATAATAAGGTCATAACCCCACCTAATATGATACAGCTATCCTACATACAACCCAAATACACTAATCACTTCCCCAAAAGAGAAGGTAAAAACCCTTGAGTGATGTTTACTCTGCTCCTTTATATCCCATAACTTAAATACTATGATGTAAAATAAGTAATATTTACATCCTATAACATACACACATACATAAACATAACAAAGGTCATGTTTGATAAACCCACATCCCTGATAGCTCAGCGGTGAAGAATCTGCCAGCAATACAGGAGCCACAGGAGACATGGTTTCAATCCCTGAGTTGGGAAGATCCCCTGGAGGAGGGCATGGCAACCCACTTCAGTATTCTTGCCTGGAGAATCTCATGGACAGAGGAGCCTGGCAGACTACAGTTCATGGGGTCGCAAAGCGTTGGACATGACTGAAGCGACTTAACGTGCACGTGATTTTAGACTCAATGGTAAAATGTTGAAAGCTTTCCCTCTAAAATCAGAAACAAGACAGGAGTGCCCACTCCTATTCAACATAATTTTGGAAGTCCTAACCCTAGCCAGAGCATTGGGCAATAAAAAGAAAAGGCATCCAAATTTGAAAGGAAGTAGCAAAATTCTCTTTGGCAGATGGCATAAATTTATATATATATAAATATATATATTATATAAGTAATATATAATATAAAATATATAATTGTATATATCTATATGTAACATAAATATATAATGCTATATATTATATATAATATAAATATATAATTTTATATATTATATATAAATATATAATTTTATTTATATAATATTTATATTTATATTTATATTTACTGAAGCAACTTACCACACATGCGTGTCCTTTATGTTTTGCTCAATTCTTTCTATCTTTGTTCATTTGGAACTCTTTCAAGTTGATTCCTGTGTCTTTTTAAAATGCTTGGCGGTTTTTTGTTGTTGTTTGTAAGCTCTCCCTTACTTTCTGATATTATAGGATTCTTCAGGCTCATCTTTTTTTTTTTTAATAAATTTATTTATTTTAGTTGGGGGCTAATTACTTTACAATATTGTAATAGTTTTTGCCATACATTGACATGAATCAGCCATGGGTTTACATGTGTTCCCCCTCCTGGACCCCCCACCCACCTCCCTCCCCATCCCATCCCTCTGGGTCATCCCATTGCCCCGGCCCTGAGCATTTGTCTCATGCATCGAACCTGGAATGGTGTTATGTTTCACATATGATAATATACATGTTTCAATGCTATTCTCCCAGAACGTCCCACCCTCCCCTTCTCCCTCAGAGTCCATAAGATTGTTCTATGCATCTGTGTCTCTTATTCTGTCTTGCATATAGGGTTATCGTTACCATCTTTCAAATTCCATATATATGCATTAGTATACTGTATTGGTGTTTTTCTTTCTGGCTTACTTCACTCTGTATAATGGGCTCCAGTTTCATCCATCTCAGTAGAACCGATTCAAATGTATTTTTTTTAATGGCTGAGTAATATTCCATTGTGTATATGTACCACAGCTTCCCTATCCATTCGTCTGCTGATGGACATCTAGGTTGCTTCCATGTCCTGGCTATTGTAAACAGTGCTGCGATGAACATTGGGGTACACGTGTCTCTTTCAATTCTGGTTTCCTCCGTGTGTATGCCCAGCAGTGGGATTGCTGGGTCATATGGCAGTTCTATTCCCAGTTTTTTAAGGAATCTCCACACTGTTCTCCATAGTGGCTGTACTAGTTTGCATTCCCACCAACAGTGTAAGAGGGTTCCCTTTTCTCCACACCCTCTCCAGCATTTATTGCTTGTAGACTTTTGGATAGCAGCCATTCTGACTGGTGTGAAATGATACCTCATTGTGGTTTTGATTTGCATTTCTCTAATAATGAGTGATGTTGAGCATCTTTTCATGTGTTTGTTAGCCATCTGTATGTCTTCTTTGGAGAAATGTCTGTTTAGTTCTTTAGCCCATTTTTTGATTGGGTCGTTTATTTTGCTGGAATTCAGCTGCAGAAGTTGATTGTATATTTTTGAGATTAATTGTTTGTCTGTTGCTTCGTTTGCTATTATTTTCTCCCATTCTGAAGGCTGTCTTTTCACCTTGCTTATAGTATCCTTTGTTGTGCAAAAGCTTTTAATTTTAATTAGGTCCCATTTGTTTATTTTTGCTTTTATTTCCAATATTCTGGGAGGTGGGTCATGGAGGATCCTGCTGTGATTTATGTCGGAGAGTGTTTTGCCTATGTTTTCCTCTAGGAGTTTTATAGTTTCTGGTCTTACGTTTAGATCTTTAATCCATTTTGAGTTTATTTTTGTGTATGGTGTTAGGAAGTGTTCTAGCATGGCCCTTACCCCATCCCTAGAACTGTTAAGGCAAATTTGTGTGCCCAAAGCACAGTGAGATGAAACAAACTGAAATGTAAGAATTTGAAGCAGAGAAAGGTTCCTTGCAAGGCCACAGAAGGAGACAGGTGACTCACGCCCTAAAAAGTCCTGAACTCCCCAAAGGGTTTCCACAAAGGAATTTTTAAAAATATTTATTTATATATGGTAGCATGTGGACCTTTCATTGTGGGACACCGGCTTCTCTCTAGTTGTGGCCTGTTGGCTCCAGAGCATGTGAGCTCTCTAGCCAACATGCACAGGCTTAGAGGTTGTGGTGTGCACTGACTTACTTTCTTTCCTCAAGGCATGTGGGATGTCAGTTCCCTGACCAGGGATGGAACCCATAACCCCTCCATTGAAAGACAGATTCCTAACCACTAGACTACCAGAGAGGTCTTGGCAAAGCATCTTTAAAATATCAGGTGAGGGAGGGGGTGTCCCAAGGCACGTTATAAGATCCTGCACGGTTCCGACTGGCTGATGATGGGGGAACAGGGTAGTGTCACAGGGGTTAACTTATCAGTCCTTAGGTTCCAGGAGGCCTGAGGCTCTGTGCTTATGGTCGTCAAGTAGTTAACACCTTCCCTCTGATGGAGGGTTTTCACATCTGCACAACAATCAGGAAATTTGCATCAAATACTATTATCTAGGTACTTCAGAGAGGAACTAAAGCAGAGGATTTAGTGGCGGAAGTACTGTCCTGGGAAAGCCTCACAGGGTCCTGCTCAGAATCAACCTTTTCTCCAATGATTCCTAGTTCCTTTTATTAGAGAATGCAATTAGTAATCGGGATTGAGTTACTAGATGTTCTTATTGCTACTGAGGTGTCATTGCTTCTAGGCTCTTTCAACAAGCAACTAGAATATACATGTGTGTAAATGTGTATGTGTACACTTTTGTTGTTTAGTCACGAAGTTGTGTCTAACTCTTCTGTGACACCATGGATGGTAGCCTGCCAAGCTCCTCTGTCCATGGGATTTCCCAGGCAAGAACACTGGAGTGGGTTGTCATTTCCTTCTCCAGTGCGTGAAAGGGAAAAGTGAAAGTGAAGTCGCTCAGTCGTGTCCGACTCTTAGCGACCCCATGGACTACAGCCTACCAGGCTTCTCCGTCAATGGGATTTTCCAGGCAAGAGTACTGGAGTGGGGTGCCAATGCCTTCTCCATCCCGCATTGGCAGTCGGATTCTTTACCACTGAGCTATTAGGGAAGCCCATATGTGTATACATATATGGCTATAAGTTTTTCTGTATCTACCCATCTGCATCTACATTAATCTTATCCCATCTCCCATGTTCATTCTAGCCTTCTCTTTTGCTAATCTATAACCTCCCCTTCCAACATTGAGAAACCTTATGATCACCACTGTTTGTTGTCTATTCATTTTAATTTGTTCAATGCCAGTATACATGCACAGAATTGTCACAGTTGTAAACCTGTACTTCTGTGAGAAATGACATTACCAACCAAAGTAGTAAGTTTTTGTTCTTTGTACCATAAGAGTCTGTGAGCTTTGACAAATGATAAAAAATCATACAGCCACCCCAGTAAGTTTTTAAATCAGTTGGGTAAATATCTAGGAACACAAATTCCAATTTGAACAGTTAGTCTATGTTTAACTTATAAGGAGCAGCCAAGCTGTCTGCTGTACCATTTCCATCTTCATGAAGATTGAAAGATATTTCCTGTTGGTCTACATCCTCACCAGTATTAAATATTGTCAGATTTTTGGATTTAAGCCCTTTTAATAAATGTGTCGTTATGTTTTGAAGATTCAGATTTTTTTTTAATTAAATAAAGTCATAGTCAAGGGTCCAGCCATTCTCTAGTAAAGGGACAGACACATACTCAAAACCTGATCTGCATAGTACTCTGTGTGTGTGCTCAGTTGCTTCAGTCATGTCCAACTCTTTGCGACACCATGGACTGTAGCCTGCCAGGTACCACTGTTCATGGAATTCTCCAGGCAAGAATACTAAAGTGGAAGACTTGCACAAGGCCATCTTTTCTTCACAGAGAGGACTGAAGCATTCAATTCTCTACAAAGTTCTGTTAGTCTTCATCTTGTCCTGTCCTCTTTCTGCAAGTCACCCAGATAGAGCTCCTTTCCTCTACCAACTCTGAGTGTGGCACTATAGATAATCCAGTGCTTGAATGTGTATTTTTCTCCGTATAAGCTGAACTTTTTCCACAGAAGTTTCCTGTAGCTACTTCATATCTTCCACTAAAGTAGTAACCTGAGTCATTTTTCATAGTACATTGCTGTGGTTTGGTTGGGGCTTGTTGTAAGGGGACACAGAGCCTTATTAGCGCTCTCACCCTCATAGCTCCGTCCTCTTTGTCATAGACTGTGTACAGTCCCCCCAGATCTCTGACCTCCCTCCCCATTCCAGATACAGCGATCTCTACTGCTGCTCTTTGTGACCAAATAATGTGTTGGTCCCAAACCACCAACTAAGGCCTTGGGGACCTGGAAGTTAAAGACATCAGCTGAACATGTCTTGAAAACTCGGTCCCAGGGCCCTTCCTCTCTCTTACACATCCCTCCTCACTCTCTGCTTTAGACTTCTGCCTTCTTCCATCTGACCAGATTTTCATTGTGAGCTGATCTCATGTTAGATCTCCCTCTTGGGTGCATTGGTTTCATTTTGAAATTCATTTGTATACTTCCATTCTGTCAATTATAGGGTTCCAAAAGTTAAAAAAAAAAAAACCAAAAAGAATACTTGAGTGGGTCGCCATCCCCTTCTCCAGGGGATCTTCCCAACCTAGGGATTGAACACAGTCTCCTGCACTGCAGGCAGATTCTTTACCATCTGAGCCACCTGAGAAGCCCATAGTATACTGTATCAGGACTTAAATTGACAGAAAAGGGAAAAAGAAGTGAGAAATGAAATGTTCCTGCCATATCCATAAACAAAGATGTCACAGTCATCAGCAATTGCAGCCACCATGGATGGTGAGCTGATGAGCCCTGAGGGAACTCAGGAAGGAAAGAATACTTGCCATTTAGGAGCCATCAAACTGCAGACACTCCCTTCCTGAGCCACCAAGGAAATTCAGAACATGAAAAACCCAGATAGTTGAGGTATGTATCAAAGGAATGATTTCAGTGAGCCCAGACTCTTGCATCTTCCCATACACAGAAATTGCACTTCCCATATGCTAAATTCCTTAACTTGGGATATCTGGTTTTCTTTATTTACAAAAAAAATTTGACATTCAAACTACTTGCCTTTTGTTGCAAAACTTATATATAACCTGACTCCTCCCTCCCCCTTCTTTGGAGCAGTTCTCTCAGGGTTCCTTGAGATGCTGCCTCCTGGACTCAAGTCCTAAAAATTTCCACTGAATAAAGCATAACTCTCAATTTTTAGGTTGCATGTATTTTTTTGTTTTTCAGTTTACAGAAGCTTGAAAATGCTTGGAGTTTCCATGTTCCATATGTGGTGTTCAATGAGACTGATTTCTGCTAGCAGACTCCTAAAACTTTTGTCTCTTTGTTTCTTGGGACTCCTTGGTTCCTACCCAATTTCAAGGCTGGTTCCTTAGCTTTTCTATTTCACATATCCTTCTAATAAATTTCCCATGTTTACTTTAGCAAAAGTAATTTTCAATGTTTTTGAAAAAGATAAACCTAATTGGTACACACACAATTAAGCAAATAAAAATGGATATGTGTAGTTGAAGTGAAAATGATAAAATAATTGATTTATTAGAAATATTAGTAAGAAGCAAAAAATAATTTTTGAATTCAAGAACGACATTCAGAACAGTACAAAAAAACTTTCATCCTTTGAGAAAAAATATTGATGTAGTCTTTGGTTAAGGAATTTTCTAGGTTGGAATATGTAAGAATTAGAGAAGAAGCCTATTTTTATTAATAGTATGAGAAATACCAGGGTACTCTGCTCTCCCGACCGCCATCCCTCTCTACTCTGCCCCTCCTTTTCTAATCTCTGTAAGGGGTTGCATTCCCTCTACAATTAGTTGCATTCTCTCTACAATCACTGAGCTGTTTCAACGTTGATTGAATGTGTTGATTGACTTTACTGATACAACCTGAAATTGTAGAAGTAGGCAAATACGCATTAAACAGTTCATCTTATACAACACCCTCACTTCTGCCTTCTGCATATTTCCATCAACAAATTTATTACCAAATGCATAAATTAAAGAGATACAATAGATGCAAAACCTTGACCATTTTCTTCAGCAATGTTTTCTGTTGATTTAAACGTATTTGGACTGGTGGGCTGCAGTCCATCAGGTCGCAAAGAATCTGATACAACACGACTGAGCACACTCACACAAAAGTATTTGGAGAATTGAATTGCTTACAATTTGCATCTGAAAGCACAACCTGAATTGGAAAAATTAAAACAATGTGACAACACAGATATTACTTTAGAAATATAAATAGCTTCATTTAAAGTACAGCACCAATAAAACAAGTGTTAGGAAAATAAAAATATCACATATAATTAAAATATCAAACACAAAGCAAACAAAAATTGTGTACACATAAATAGTAATTGGGCTTCCCTTTTGGCTCAGCTGGTAAAGAATCTGCCTGCAATGTGGGAGACCTGGGTTTGACAAGATCCCCTGGAGAAGGGAAAGGCTACCCACTCCAGTATTCTGGCCTGGAGAATTCCATGGACTGTGTAGTCCACGGGGTCACAAAGAGTTGGACACGACTGAGTGACTTTCACTTTTCAAATAGTAATTACCAAAGGGAACAGAGTAATCCAGTAAACTGGGATCAGTGATTTAAATCTAATGCAATTTTTAACCCTTCTAGATAGGACATCAGTACTAAAGACTTGCCTTTGTGGATTTGTATATCCTGTTTTTAGAAGACTGGATACAAGATACCTTTCTCCATCTCTTTGATATGATAATAAATCAATAACAATATTTAAAATAAGTAACAATAAGATATGGGCTTCCCTGGTGGCACAGTGGTAAAGAATCTGCCTGAAATGCAGGGTTGTGAGCTCTATACCTGGGTCAGGAAGATCCCCTGGAAAAGGAACTGGCAACCCACTCCAGTATTCTTGCCTGAGAAATCCTATGGACAGAGATGCCTGGTGAGTCTACATACAGTCCATGGGGCTGCAAAAGAGTCTAACATGACTTAGTGACTAAACAACAATAACAAATAATCAGATACAGTAAGATACAATTAAACACCAATGATTTATTGAGTTGTTCTGATAAACTCATGATGGCACAGACAAAAAGCAATCTTATACCATGATATTTATTCAAGAACTATGGGCCCCAAATCAAGTAGTTGTGAATAAATTTACTCACAGTTAAATTTCATAAAATTTCATAAATATTTACAACTCAGAATCACTCTGTCTTGGGTTGACCCTTCTTCTAAACATTATTATACAATCTGAGCTTAGCATTCTACCAAAGCATTTTTTCTACCCACTATCTAAAAATAGGGCCCAAAGAAAAATAACAGTAATAAAATTAAATTCTTTTTTCCTTCACTCCATAAAGTTTACCTAAAAAGATTAAGGAGTATATTTCTGTTTATAGGATGACTGCAGATTTTACTGATGCATGAGATATAACACTGCTCTTAAGGGAGAGTGAATGATGAAGAGTGAATGATAAATTGTTACCACTGCTTCACTGAAAATAATTCATCTGTGGAATGATCAATTTAAAGGGTCTTCAAATGACTCAAGCTTGACTCCACACTGAAAGCAAATCAGACTGAAACTATCAATGGGCCCATTAATGAGGAAATCACAACAAAGTAGAATTAGGATAAAGCTTTTTTCTTCCATAAGATTTTTCTCAAAGCTTGTTTGACATCTTTGTTTCTTAGAGAGTAAATCAGAGGGTTAAGCATGGGTGTAACCAATATGTAAAATACTGAAGCCACTTTACGAAGTTCAGGATTGCTTGGACGTGTGAGATACACAAAGGAGACAGTCCCATAAAGCAAGCTTGCCACCCCTAGATGGGAGCTGCAAGTGGAGAAGGCTTTCTTTCTCCCTTCACTGGAGGGGATCTTCAAGACTGTGGTTACAATATACAAGTAAGATACTACAATAACAACTATTGTGGGCAAAATAATGAAGGCAGCCAAACTAAGAGATACCATCTTATTGACAAAGAGATTAGAACAGGAGATGGTCTCAATTTGGTAAGAATCACAGTAGAAGTGATCAATGACTCGGGAGGCACAGAAAGACACTGAGAACGTTACACTGACTTGGAGGATGGAACTGACCCAACCACAGAAATAGGAACCAGCCACCAGCTGAGTGCAAAGGCGTCTTGACATATGGACACTGTAAAGAAGCGGGTTGCAGATGGCAACGAAGCGGTCATAGGCCATGGCCGCCAGGACAAACCCTTCTGTTACAATGAAGAGTGCAAAAAAGAAGAACTGGGCGGCACACCCTACAAAAGAGACAGTCTTTTTCTCAGATATGAAGTTGACCATGGCCTTAGGTGCAACAACAGTGGAGTAGGAGAGGTCAATGAAGCAGAGATTGCCTAGAAAGAAATACATTGGTGTGTTCAGCTGAGAGTCAGTCACAATGATGCCAATCATACTAATGTTCCCCAAAAGGACCATGCCATAGACAAGCAGGAATAGGAGGAAGAGGAGAATGTGGAGCTCTGGACGGACCCTGAAGCCTACAAGAATGAAGTCAGTTACATCTGAGTGGTTGCCTGCTCCCTTGTCACCCATGGCAAGAACCTGCTAAGAGGTACAAGACAAGATTAAAAATAGAGACTTCTACCTATTTCCTGGTATCACAAAATATCTTTTGCCTCTTGTCTAAGACATTGAAATTTGTATTATCATCGCCTTTATAAGATTCTGTTGTGTTATGTATGATTTGCCGCATCCTTTTATAGGAATTGACTCTGAGGTATATTGTAATTGCCCATCAGCAAACAACATTTGAAATGCCTAACTCATAGTTTTCTAGTGTGATTCTCCAATTCCAGTCCTCTTTCCATTGTAACGCGCACATGACTTTCACACATAAAGCATTTTCTCTTTATACCTGTTTAGTGCCTCACTTGATTTACATAGTAAGTCTAACATATCTGAAGGTTTTGAGAGATAAATAATATTTGCTCTCTGTAATTTCAAATTCATTTTAATGCTTCCATTTTACAACAAAAGGATCAAATTGAAGGACAATTTTGTGGTTGTATAGTCACTAAGTTGTATCTGATTCTTTTATGACCCCATGGACTGTAGCACTCCAGGCTCCACTGTCCAGGGGATTTCTCAGGCAAGAATACTGGAGTAGGTTGCTGTATCCTTCTCCAGAGGATCTTCCCAACCCAGGAATTGAACCCTTGTCTCCTGTGTCTCCTACGTTGGCAGGCAGATTCTTTACCACTGAGCCACTTGGGAAGCCCAAAAAGAGTAATTTTAAATTCCGCAAGTAGGCATTAGAGATTAAAACAGGTCAATAGCTAAACACTTTGTGAGAGTTTAAAGTAGGATAGCAAGAGATTTATTTGGTTATCCAAAACCTTCATCCAAAATGAAGGCATCTTCAGCTTCTCAAAGTGGACAAACCTCGGACATGCTACTGGAAAAATCGACAGCTCCTAAGAATTTCTGTACAAATTTGACATTATCTTATCTCTTACCTGAATATTTCTCACCTTACTTTGGTGGAGCAATTTCCTAGTGGTAGAAGCAAGGATACAAAAGTTATTGTGTTTAATCCTAGAAATGGAAAAAGGAAGGAAAATCATAGAAGGGAAATTAAAGACATTGTCAAAATTCAGCATATTTTAAGAATTAAAATTTTACATGAAATATAAAATCTTGTTTTGAAATATGTAATTTTATTCAGTTTTTGGCTCTGCTCAGAGATTAATATCTCATTTTTCAATTAAGAATAGCCTTTTCGTTTCCTTTGTTGTGTTTTTGTCTGAAAATTCCCTATAGCTATATACCTCTTATCGCTTTCTAGAGGATAACAGAGATGACCTGGTGAGGTCTCTAACCCTGTGAACTTTTCTTTATGGAAACTGAAAAGAAAATGCACCTGAACCTGAAGGATCACATTGCATGGCCATGCACATGAGGACGTATCTTACAGGTCTTAGAATGAGAAAGGTGAAAGCCAAATGGAATTTAAGTACAGCAAAGATAATATCACCAGTGAGTAGGAGTCATCCCCGATGACCTGGGAGAATATAGCAGGAGGCAACCTGGTACCCTTAGTCATCTCTGTTGCAACTATTTCAAATAATTGCAGCATGAATTGGGTGCAAAGTTCCCTCTGAGAGAGACTAAAAATAAAGTCAATTATGGGGTGATAGTGCCAAGTTCCAAGTCCATCCCACGAGGGCCATATAGGAAAGAAACAGAAGAAAGAATATTATCTACTCATCCAACTCATCTTGAACTCCCAATTTAAGGACTGAACCCATGTCTCCTGTGTCACCTGCAGTAACAGGTGGATTCTTTACCACTGAGCCACCAGGGAAGCCCATTCTCTAGGTTCATTTCCCTATCCTCTCCTAAGATCTTACTCTCTGCTGGATGCTTTCTATTTTTCATATTATATCATAAAACATATTACAGGCCATCTTATCAGTGCACTCATAACTAAAAAGAATAAACAAAAGTCAACTAACAAGCAAATCTATTTGAAAATAAGTGACAATCATTATCTCAAGGCTTTGTCACCTCTGGTAGACTGAGAACATGGTTCTAGCTGGGCCACAGGTTTGAGGGTCCAGATATCAGAATGTGCCTGTTACACTGAAATACAAGTAATGAAAGAGGTAATGACTTGAAGGAAATAAACATGTAGAACTGTAGCCATTTTTAGTATATTGTATACTTAATTTCAGTTATCAAAGACTTATAATGCTCAAGATAAAAGATGAAATGAAATGTTCCTTAGCCTACTTATAGGCTAGCTACTGCAAAATCTATGGAGACCAACCATAAAACATCACTGTCATATAACCTTCCATGACTGGGGTCATCAACTAGGCAACTCTGCTGATCTTGGCTATGCAGTCTTGATTGCTGGCTGGTTGAGGATAGCCAGGACATGGAAGCAACCTAAATGTCCATCGGCAGATGAATGGATGAAAATGTGGTACGTATGTACAATAGAACATTACTCACCCACTGAAAAGAATGAAATAATGCCATTTGCAGCAACACAGATGGACCTAGAGATTATCATACTGAGTGAAGTAAAACAAACAGAAAGAGAAATATCATACAATATCCATTATATGTGGAATCTAAAAGGAAATGATACAAATGAACTTATTTACAAAACAGAAACAGACTCACAGACTTAGAGAATGAACTTATGGTTACCAGGAGGAAGGGTGGAGAGAAGGGACAGTTAGGGAATTTGAAATGGACATGTACACACTGCTATATTTAAAATGGATAATCAACAAGGACCTATTGTATAGCACAGGGAATTCTGCTCAGTGTTATGTAGCAGCCTGGAGGGAGAGGAGCTTAAGGGAGAATGGATACATGTATATATATGGCTGAGTAGCTTTGCTGTGCACCTGAAACTATCACAGCACTATTAATCAGCTATAATCCAATATAAAATAAAAAGTTTTTTAAAAGATATTGAAATAATAAGAAAATTCTTATTATTGCTATTCCAAGTGGGTTCCTTATTCTTCTATGTAAACCCAGATTTCTACCTGGCATCATTTGCCTTTTGTCAAAAAGATTTCCTTTAACATTTCTTATAGGATGGGTCTACTGGTGATAAAGTCTTTGAGCAGTTCCACTTTTGAAAAGGTTTTCAGTTCACTTTAAAAAAAAAAAAATCGTTCACCATCACCACGATGAAACAATTAGACAAATCCAGAATGGGTCATTTTACACAAAAAAATGAGCCTGGCTCCTGCAACAAATCATATCATGAAAGTATTTCAACTGTTTGAGATTAAAAAAAAATAACTGACATACAATCAAATGCAATGAGTGTTCCTTGATTGACTCTTGGTTTTAACAAGCCAGTCACAAAATACGTATTTTGGGAAGTCGGGGATTTTTACTTTAAGAAGAATATTAAATGACATAATGAATTATCAGTAACCTGTTAAGCATGTAATGAATTGGTAATGTAAGGAAAACACTCCATTTTTGGAGAAGTCTGTTAAGTACAAGGAATGAAGTATAATTGTGCTTCTCATCCTGTACGATAAAATATTGCAAAATATTGCTATATGATGAAAATAATGCAAAATATTGCTATATGATGAAAATAATGCAAAATATTGCATTAAAGTAGTGAGTACATAGAAGTGGATTTTACTATTTTTCTGTTTTATTATAGTCTATATATTTTGAAATTTTTATAATAAACATCTTGTTTTTTAAAGACCTATAAGAGAGAAAATTAAAATTTCTTCCTTTAGACAAAAATAATGAATTGACACCTGGAACTGTTACAGCCATAATGTGACCATAAATGGTATTACTGACCTGCTGAGGATGGCAGAGCAGAAAATAGAGAGGAACTTGTGTCTTTGATGAAGTCCTCATGCCAGTGAACCACCCCTGGAATCAAGGTGTCTCCAGCAACCCTGTAATGTGAAATAATAGACCTCTTAAGGCTTAAGCTATTTTCAGTGAGTCTTTAGTTACTTGCTGCTAAATGCATCTTATTCAATTCAGTACATATGACATTATTGAAAAAAAAAGATGGGAAAGAGTGATTTGAGCCTATAATCTAACAAAAATAAGACTGCTTGGAGATAACTAAAGTGCTAACAAAGTTGAAACGAGAATCAATCAGTGAAATTGCCAAAAGGGTAAACTCTCCTGCTAATAAGTGAGAGCAGCATAAATTGGGGGATCCATACAAGATCTGAAATAGTACACACACACAAACACACATACACACACACACAAATGCACATGCATGCACAACATTTACATTTTACGTATCAAGCCTACTCAGAATGCTCCCCTGTTTACCTTTAAAACTATTAAATATAAAATAAGCTGTAAGGATGTATCTCACAACACGAGGAATGTAGAAAATACTTTATAATAACTATAAATAGAGTATAACCTTTAAAAATTGTGAATCACTATACTGTACACCTATAATTTAAATAATATACATCAAGTATGATGGCTCAGATGGTAAAGAATCTGCCTGCAATGCAGGAGACCCAGGTTCATTCTCTGGATAGGGAAGATCCCCTGGAGAAGGCAATAGCAACCCACTCCAGTATTCTTGCCTGGGAAATCCCATGGACAGAGGAGCTACAGTTTATGGGGTGGCAAAGTGTTGGACACAACTGAGTGACTAAGCACACACATACATCAACTATACTTCAATAAGGAAAATTAAAAATGACAATTTTCAAAGGAGTGTGGTAGGCAGTTCCTAACAGCTGAACATGGAACACTGATCTGGATTTCTAGACAAGTCAGCTACCTGTTAAGGACTCTCTGTACTAGCCTCATCGGGGCAAGTTTGCACACACACCTCCTTTCTCTCCCCCACTACCTGAGCCATAAGCCAAATTCTTCTCAGTTAAAAAAAAAAAGACTTAAAGATATCTACATGTTAAGAGGATCTCCTTGAAGCCCAACCAGGAAGAAACATGAATTTGATTATTAGTTTAGAAATCTACAGCTGTGAGTTCTTTACTTAGTAAATGGGCTTTCAAAATCAGGATTAGGTTTCTATCTGGAAGACAATGATGAGTTATCAAATTTGACTATATTTAATTTTTTTTAATCTGTATAACAAAATAGACTACAAGCAATATTTACAAAACAACCCAAAGGCTGGAGCAAAATACATGTAGTACCCACAGCCTCCAAAGTGTTACTATTCAACACACAATTATTTCATATAAATTTATAAGAAAAATTATTTTTTAAAAAAACAACTAAATATATAGTTGGGCTAATGATAAATTTATATAAGAGAAAACTCAAATAAAAATTTTAAATTGCTCTCAAAATCACTAATAATCATATAAATGTTAAAATCCTTACTTTTTCACACTCTTCAAACTGACAAATGAGAGAAAAGAAAAATGGACATTCTTATACCTGAAGTATAAACTGGCAAAACCTATTTGGAAAGTAATTTATAAATATGTAGCAAAGTACAAAATATTTATATATCACAGGACACAGCAATTCCATTTCTAGGCATACACTCCAAATAAGCCTTTAGACGTGCATAGCAGACATCCACACATTTTCATTTTTAATGAAAAAATAAATCTCTAATCAATATGATATTAGATGGGCAATTTATTGATCTATATGCTATAAATTTTCTAAATGAATAAACAGGATATGTATACATATATGTATATATATCAGGATATGTACCTCTTGCCAGCATAACGCTAATTAATGAAAAGAAGTTAAATCATATATGGAAGGGTATAATTTTTATAAACTATTAATTATACTAAATATAGTATGTGTTATCTATGGATCTAAACATAAATAGCAGACATAAAAATCTATGCATGAGAGACAGCATAAAATAACAGAAGTTTAAGATTATAGTGATGTAAGCATCACTTCATTGTTTAATTTTAAAAACAGAGCTTTGAAGCAAAAAATGGGAAACGTTAAATTTGCTAAATTGAGGTTGTTCCTATATGTCCATGTATTATACTGCTTTCAGTACTTTGCATACTGTTGAAGGATTTTAGTTGTTTTAAGAATTGAAATAGAGATAAGAAGAGGTTGACTCGCAAAGTAATGAGCACAGGCTTACTCTTTGTTCTGACTCCCTGGTCCCTGAGTGGCACGTGAACTCAGTTTTTTTCTTGCTCACTACCTCCCATCCCACGTGTGATACCAGTCAGAATAAGACCAGTCTTTGAAAAGACCCTGATGTTGGGAAAGATTGAGGGCAGGAGGAGAAGGGGACGACAGAAGATGAGATGGCTGGATGGCATCACCGACTCAATGGGCATGGGTTTGGGTAGACTCCGACAGTTGGTGATGGACAGGGAGGCCTGGCGTGCTGCGGTTCATGGGGTCGCAAAGAGTTGGACATGACTGAGCGGCTGAACTGAACTGAACCTCCCATCCCACGTGTGATACCAGTCAGAATAAGGTGACATCAGCCAATCCCAAATTCTACCTGCTGACCTAATCTCACACCCCAATACCTCTTATGTCTCTCTTTGGGTTATAGTTTGGAGGAATAATTTCACCACGTGTTTGGATGAACATTTAAGTGGCCAGTAGCTCTTCCAAACTCAAAAATCTCCCCACACATGTCCACCAACTGCCATTGACTAAAAACAGCCAGTTTTGCTCAAGATGCAGGGTTTTTTTTTAAAGACACAGTGACTTTTATACAGAGCAAAACATCTGAGGTGTCTTTTACTCTGAATGGGGATTGAAGGTCCAAAGACCAAGTCCAAGACTTGAAGAGGCATCTACACCATTCCATCTTCTCCAGAGCCCCACTTCAGCTTGATCAGACTTTGAAGAAGAGAGGCACAAGGTAAAAGTGATACAAGGAAATACATTTCAAAATATATTTCTATAAAGTACTTAGATCTGTACTTTAGTACCTGTATTTTTAAAGCAATGTTTGTAAAGTACCTGTTTGTAAAGATAAATGACAACACAAAAGACACTAGGCACATACTAAGTATACTAATATGTGAAGTGAAGTGAAAGTCGCTCATTCATGTCCGACCCTTTGCGACCCAAAGAGAGTTCTCCAGGCCAGAACGCTGGAGTGGGTAGCTTTTCCCTTCTCCAGGAGATCTTCCCAAACCAGGAATCAAACCGGGGTCTCCTGCATTGCAGATGGATTCTTTACCAACTGAGCTATGAGGGAAGCTCAAGAATACTGGAGTGGGTAGCTCCACTCCAAAGTATAGAGGTACATACTTAGTCTGTTTATTATTGGTCATATGATAGACTGATGAGGATGCTCACTTGTAGTAAGATACTGTCCTAGCAAATGTCTCTATATAAAGCGGCATGCGTGCATGGTACTGAGAAATGCATTTTCTAAAAACTACTAAGAAAAAATTTGGCTTGCGTGGATGACATAAATACCTTGTATTCCAAGTTTAAGAAATAACTGACTTAAATCTCATAAATTCATGAAATGCATTCAACTTTTTCATCAAAAAAACCAATTATGTGTATAGACGTGGTGCCCGATTACTTAAAGTCACTAGAAACAAGCTCAAGTATCAAGTATTGCATCCTAAAACATCCAAATAGTAAGCAAATATCTATTCCTTTAATAGAAACCAGTATTAAAATTCAGCATCAAATCAGACATTTTCCGAAGGAGTGCATGCAGAGAACCCAAGGTACCACTAGGTGGCAGCACGTCCCCACAATAGCACTGGTTCCTCACTGACTTGTTTATGCTCAGAAAGAAAACCTGTAGTGAGATGTCCCCATTAAATCCGAAGTGTTACCTTTAGGAAGAAATTCAGGATCAACTTAGCCCAAGTTTCCCTTCACCTTCCAAAAAAGAAACCTAATTTCTGAAAAGTTAACAAGCAGTTTTCCAAAGTCAAACAAGCAGTTCATGGACAGAACTGCAATCAGAACCTCATTTTCTAGCCCCCAGGGCACACTCCCTAGTCGTGTAAAAGTCTTTCAACATGCCCTTTCCCTACCCCAAAGCCTCCGGATGATGGTGGTTGCTAAGAGAAATGATGCTTTGGAATAAAACATGAAAACTAGGCAACAAGCAGCTTTTTCTTGGGCCGTGCTCCTCTTTCTCTAGTCTCAGTCCTGACCTACAGGTCTTCCTATTTTCTAATCCCTTCCCACAACAAAATGGGAGCAATTGGGGTATCAGTTTTTTTTTTTTTTTTGACAGGAACCTCATATGTTTACTTTAACTGCAAAATTAATGGATGTTGCCAAATTAAAGTAATATTAGACTATAAAATCTCACAACCTTGTAAAGCAACTATACTCCAATAAAAATTAGTAATAAAAAAAGAAACAGGTAAATCTTTAAGTTGACTTTACTAACGTTCTCCTTCAGGCTAAATGCAGTCAGGGAACTAATCTTCCGAGTTTGCCCAGGTCTGAGCAGAATGTCACATTTTTCCTATATGCCCTTTAGGGAAGCTCCCACACCAAGCTGGTTTATTTTACAACTCCGGTAAATCAAACCAGTTTTATGCTTCTTTCTAACAAAACCTAGTTATTTTCTTAAAACTTGAATGTGTGTAATAAGAGCTAACTTTTGCCAAATGCTTGCCAGTTTTCTGGGATTCTGCCATTTGACTCGTAATCACCTATTGAGAGAAAATCTTTCCTTGCTCTCATGCTTCAAACCAATGAATTAAGGTTTAAAGAAGGTAAGTGACTTACTCAAGATTATGAAATTAATAGTAGAGAAACTAGGTTTCAAGCCCAAATCTGTGGGTTCTTAGAGCCTGTGCCCTCATTCACTTCATGGTACCATTTCTCATCTAGACAGGATCTTGTTCTGTCTACAACTTCCTGCATTAGTGGAAATGTTCTATGTCTGCTCTGTCCTGTAGGGTAGCCCCTGGCAACATGGGGCTGTTGAACATTTGGAATATGGCTTATGTGACTAAGAAACAGAAATTTTATTTTACTTAATTTTAATTGATTTAAATATCTGCATGTGGCCAGTGGCTAACGTATGGGACAGCAGAAATCTAGGTGTGTGATATTCACATACAGGAAGACCTCACGGATGTTGCAGGCTTGGTTCCAGACCACCACAATATAAACTGAATATCACAATAAAGTGAGTCACATGAATTTTTTTGTTTTCCCGTGCATATAAAAGTTACTTGTACACTATAGCATAGTTGATTAAGTATGCAATAGTATCTTATCCAAAAAACAGTATACATACCTGAATTTTAAAATATTGCTAACAAAAAAAAATGCTAACAACATCTGAACCTCCAACAACTCGTAATCCTTTTACTGGTGGAGGGCTTTGCCTTGATGTTGATGGCTGCTGACTGATCAGGGTGGTGGTTGCTGAAGGTTGGGGTGACTATGGCAGTTGCTCACAATAAGACAACAATGAATTTCGCCACATCAATCGACTGTCCCTTTCACGAATGGTTTCTCTGTAGTATGTAATACTATTTGATGGTTTCATACCCACAGTAGAATTTCTTTCAATTTTGCAGTCAGTCTTCTCAAACCCTGTCACTGATTTATCAATTAAGTTTATGGTTTTATTCTAAATCCTTTGTTGTCACATCAGCAATCAAGTTCACCATCTTATATGGGTGCAATTCATGGTGCCCCAGAGCAATTACAATAGTAACATCAAAGATCACTGATCACAGATCACCAACAGCAAGTATAATAATAATGGGAAAGTTTGAAATATTTCAAGAATTATCTAAATGTGACACAGAGACACGAAGTGAACAAACGCTGCTGGAAAAATGGCTCCATTAGACCTGCTCCATTCAGGGTTGCCACAAACCATCAATTTGTATAAACGGCAGTATTTGCAAAGTAGAATAAAAGGAAGTGCAATAAGACAAAGCGTACCTGTTGCATAATAAAAAGAGAAAGAACATTAGAATCGACTACCAGCTGTGTGAACTGGCATTTTAGCTTTAAATCTCTAATATTCAGTTGACTCCTGTATAAAGTGAGGATGATTATAACTATACCAGACAGTTGTTATGTTTTAATTAGATACATAAACTATTTTGAACAAATAATCACTAAACATGTTTCATCTGCCCCTTAAAGTATTTAGGCAGGAAATTGCATAAGTGCCACTTAGCACTTCTTCCAATATATGACAATTCACATCAAAAAATTTTTCAGTGTCTCTCTCCAGTTTGGGTTCTTTCACCATATTCTCTCTCAAAATTATTGTTAGGTTTAAACTTTGAATGACAAATGTAAAGCACCCCACAGTTATCTCAGTGATATGGTTTCTTTTCCCCCTTACCTCCCTTAAGACTTGGAATAATTTGTCTTTTAAACCCCGCTAGACATCTAGCTGGAATCAAGATTGCCGGGAGAAATATCAATAACCTCAGATATGCAGATGACACCATGTTTAAGGCAGAAAGTGAAGAAGAGCTAAAGAGCCTCTTGATGAAAGTGAAAGAGGAGAGTGAAAAAGTTGGCTTAAAGCTCAACGTTCAGAAAACTAAGATCATGACATCTGGTCCCATCACTTCATGGGAAATAGATGGGGAAACAGTGGAAACAGTGTCAGACTTTGTTTTTTTGGGCTCCAAAATCACTGCTGATGGTGATTGCAGCCATGAAATTAAAAGACGCTTGCTCTTTGGAAGGAAGGTTATGACCAACCTAGATAGCATATTTAAAAGCAGAGACATTGCTTTGCCAACAAAAGTCCGTCTAGTCAAGGCTATGGTTTTTCCAGTGGTCTTGTATGGATGTGAGAGTTGGACGGTGAAGAAAGCTGAGTGCCAAAGAATTGATGCTTTTGAACTGTGGTGTTGGAGAAGACTCTTGAGAGTCCCTTGGACTGCAAGAATATCCAACCAGTCCATCCTAAAGGAGCTCAGTCCTGGGTGTTCATTGGAAGGACTGATGTTGAAGCTGAAACTCCAATACTTTGGCCACCTCATGCGAAGAGTTGACTCATTGGAAAAGACCCTGATGCTGGGAAGGATTGGGGGCGGGAGGAGAAGGGGACAACAGAGGATGAGATGGTTGGATGGCATCACCGACTCGATGGACATGGGTTTGGGTAAACTCCTGGAGTTGGTGATGGACAGGGAGGCCTGGCGTGCTGCAATTCATGGGGTCGCAAAGAGTCGGACACGACTGAGCGACTGAACTGAACTGAACTGAAACATCCTTGGTGAAGAGGGTGGGAAAAGATGGGAGGAATATCCTATTTCTATTGCTCTGAGTTCAAAGGATAACTGAATTCTCACTTCGGGCTCAGGCATGTTCAAGAAACAAGTGCCATTCTATCTATACCGTTGTTTGATATGTGAGTACAGTCATCCCTCTGTATCCACAAGGAGTTGGTTGTCAGACCCCTCTGGATACCAAAATCTACAGATGCTCAAGTCCCTTATATAAAATGGCATACTATTTGCATATAACTTATACCCATCCTCCCATATACTTTAAATCATCTCTAGACTACTTATGGCAGCCCACTCCAATACTCTTGGCTGGAAAATCCCATAGAGGAGGAGCCTGGTAGGCTACAGTCCATGGGATCACAAAGAGTTGGACACGACTGAGTGAATTCAATTTCACTAGACTACTTATAATACCTGTATGCATGCTAAGTCACTTTAGTCGTGTCCAACTCTGTGCAAGCCCTTGGACTATATGTAGCCTTCCAACTGTCCATGGAATCCTCCAGGCAAGAGTACTGGAGTGGGTTGCCACTTCCTCCTGCAGGGGATCTTCCCAACCCAGGGATCGAACCTGAGTCTCTTACATCTACTGCATTGGCAGGCGGGTTCTTTACTACTAGCACCACCTGGGAAGCCCTTGCAATGTAAATGCTACAGAAATAGTTGCCAGTGTGGAGTAAACTCAAGTTTTGGTTTTGGGAACTTTCTGGAATTTTTTGGAATATCTTTGATCTGCAGTTGTTTGAATCCATGGATGCAGAACCCTAAGATACAGAGTGCCAGCTGTGTATATTGGAATGATTGAAAACCAGTGCTGCTGCTGCTGCTAAGTCGCTTCAGTCGTGTCCGACTCTGTGCGACCCCATAGATGGCAGCCTACCAGGCTCCTCCATCACTGGGATTCTCCAGGCAAGAACACTGGAGTGGGTTGCCATTTCCTTCTCCAATGCTTGAAAGTGAAAAGTGAAAGTTAAGTTGCTCAGTCGTGTCTGTGATGAGTCTAACTTCATTTTGACTCTGATTTCTTCTGTGGTCATTTTTCATGTTGTACCTCAGATTTCCCATCTAGGAAATGGGCAGAGTCACCTTAATCATCCACCTTAAATCATCTTCAGAATACTGGAGTGGATTGCCATTTCCTCCTCCAGGGAATCTCTGACCCAGGGATCCAACTCTTGTCTCTCTTAAGTCTCCTGCATTGGTAGGAGTGTTCCTTACCATTAGTGCTACCTGGGAAGCCCTATATTAAATTAAGATCCTTAATTGTATAAATCCTATTAGTATAACTTACATTTTCATATTAATCATCTCTCATGACCATCTACCATAGCATTATACATGATAAAAGTTGTATCTTTTGTAAAACATTTTCATAAACTATAAAGCACTCAGTGTCACAAAAGTGTCACAAAAGTAATATGATTGGTCCTTTGGAAGAATGTGCCTGAAGGAAGTGTTATAAAACACTGGACTCAGCCTAGTAAGGGTGAGATGGATGATTGGTCTCCTGGTGTCACTCCTTCCTGTTCTGTCTCCCAGCATCTTAAAGAGAGAATTAAGGAACACAGCTCTTCCAAGCTACTGTTCTTCTCTGCTGCCACTAGGTGGACACCCCGTCTGATCCCGACCGAGGTGCTGGTATAATAGGTTTAGAAAGTTGAGGATTTCCAGAATTAATGGCCCCAGAGGGCGGGGCTCTCCCCGAGGCTGCCCGTGAGTGAGCAGCCTGGTGATTAGGCCCTGAGATTTAATCACTTGCTCAAAGAAAACTGGAGATAAAATCATAGTGGACCCCGTCATATCCATACTCTGGTCGTTCCTGCCACTTCAGGGCCTTGGCCCAGGTGTTCAAATCTCAGTGGCTCCTTAGCCTCCTACCAGCCCTGAAAGTTCAGTGTTCTAGAACTCTAGGCTCACAGCTCAGGTGTCAGGTTAGGGCCTTAACCCTGGGCCAGAGGGAGGTGTTGACCCCTCCCCAGAACCTGGTGAATTAGAAAAAAGATCCTGTCTGAAGGTGCAGAGAGAGTCTAACCAGGAAGAGACGGCAGGGACAGAGCGATCTGTGCTGAGATTTCTGAAGATGGTAGAGAAAGTGGAAAATTTAAGTCTTTACCCAAGGAAGAAGCTTTGGATTTTGTATGTGTTTCCTTAGTCCAAATATGCCAAAACCTCTCTATGAAACAACACTTGATATTTATATCCCCTTTGGTCTTTTCTTCTACCTCTTAAGAAGACCTGACACATGCTCTTCTCAGATTCCCCTCGGTAACTCCTTCCTAAACTGTTGCTGCTACTGAGCCATCTGTCACCCCCCAGCGTCTGCAGCCCCCTCCGGAAAGCTGAGTCTCAGCAAGCTGTGACCCAGGCCCGGGTCAGTCACAGGAGGCTGCAGTCACAGCAGGGTTTCTGCTAACTGGGGAGGCAACAGAGGGGGGAAAGAGGCTCGATTTGAACTTCTCAAAGTAAAGAAGACTCGAGACATTTGCTTTTAATTCAAATAAATATTTATGAGACAGATTCTGTAAGACACCCTTTTTAAAGGCTAGTCCCTGCCCTCCAACAATCAAAGAACGCCCTTAATGAAGCAGTTAGGAAGGATTGTAGAATCTGTAACACTTTGTCAATCAATCAGTCATACGTGTTAAAGACCATTGAATCAAACCCCTTTAACTATACATTGAATAAATAGAGATCCAAAGTTGGAAGATGCAAAGGTATATAGTGTGTGTGTGTGTGCATGTGTGTGTGCGCGCACATGTTTGTGTGAATTTCAGTATCTTTGCATCTTCCAACTTTATATATATAGGCTTTCCAGGTGGCTCTAGTGGTAAAGAACCCGCCTGCCAATGCAGGAGACATAAGAGACAGGGGTTCAATCCCTGCATTGGGAAGATCCCCTGGAGGAGGGCATGGCAACCCACTCCAGTATTCTTGCCTGGAGAATCCCATGGACAAAGGAGCCTGGAGGGCGACAATCCATAAGGTTGCAAAGAGTCAGACAAAACTGAAGCAATTTAGCACACACGTGCACACACAAACACACATACACATACATATATAACTTAAAATGTGTATTACCTCTTCTCTAATTAGTAGGAGAGAGAATATATTTTTCTATATAGGGATCCGGAGGGTCGGAGATGGGGGTGAGGATAAGGGGAGGTCACCCAATACCCCAACGAGGGCCTGGACTACAGTTGTGAAATTGATATGTGGTTTTTAAAAAGTTACTACAAAAAATTATATGTGAAACGAATCGCCAGTCCAGGTTCAAGGCATGATACAGGGTGCTCGGGGCTGGTGCACCGGGATGACCCGGAGGGATGGGATGAGGAGGGAGGTGGGAGGGGGGTTCTGGAAGGGAAACACATGTACACCCATGGTGGATTCATGTCAATGTATGGCAAAACAAATACAATATTGTAAAGTTAAAAAAATAGATAAATAAACTAATTTAAATTAAAAAAAAGAAAAAAATTTAAAAAAACCCTGCAAATAACATCAATGAGGTAAGAACTATCCTGAAGATTTAAATGAAGGCGCCAAATCCCATCTGACTGATTTCAAGAAATCGGCAAAAATGGGATTGTCTCAGAAGTGAAGGAGGGGTAGATTATAAGAAATCCAAGCAGAAGTGCATGTAGGAGCAAAAGCACTGTCTAGGAAAGTCCAAAGCAGAGTCTGCACTAATAGAAAAAAAATTTTTGGTCTGTTTTAAAAAGTGTATAGAGTTTGTAATCAGAAATATTTGGGTAAATGATTAGGGTAATAGATTTAGGCTATTGGTGAAGGCTTTGAATGACAGACTGTTCTCAGTGTTACTACTTCATTGAATAAGAAATGGGGAATCTCATAATTTCTAAAAAAAAATAAAAAAAGGAGGTGTGCTGCTAATAAGATGCTGTCAAAAATAAACACTAGGCAAATGAAACAAAAGGAACAGGGTTATTCTGTGTCTAAGAAACAAATTTCTCAAATCAAATCAAATCAAAACCTCAGCTGTCTGAGTCTGTCCATTCACTTACCCTCTGATCCAACTCCCAACCCGCATCATCCACCCATATTGCCCCCTGGGGAGAACACCTGGGCCCTGAGCCTAGCTCAGCCTCTGATTTACACAAATGTCCGATTGGCAGGAATATTCCTGATTTCACAATATCAAAGTTTCTCTAACAAAATACATCAATTTGGAATTTAAAAAAATAGTTACACAGTAATTCATGTTTGTTCTCTTTGCAAAAATTTGGGATCCGTAGGTAGAAAGTAAGGGCCATAGACAAGGTGCAATTAATACAAATTTGAAAGTATAACAAAATGTCTAGGAGATACAGATATAAATATAGGTTAGATTAGATATAGATGGTTGTGAAGGAGTTCTAGTTTAGTTAGAAAGTAATGAAGGATTATCAAAAGTCAGTACCCATATGAAATCTAAAAATAATTGTCAAACCTGTAGATATTTTTATCTGCACAACATTAGCTTTCTGGCTCTTTGAACATCACTGAGTAACTAACCAATTTAAAAGAAAAAAAATGCTTTTATCCAGCTCTGTCCTACAGAACAAAAATAAGCAAATGACCTGCAGCCCTAGATGATGTTGTGTTTGCTTATAGAATTCTTGGTGTAATAGTAGAACAAATGAGGTGTCTCTTTATCCCACTTTATAATATCCTCACATCCTTAATATACTAACATTTAGGATAGCTGGATGTGAAGTTGCCTCTCTTGGTTTTTAGCACCCTAGAAATCTGAAGTTCTTTCCCCATCAGAAGTGTCTGTGATGTAAGCAAGCAATTCTGTTGCTCCTGCCTTACCCTTTTCTACCCTAAACCATTCTCTGTCCCTTTCTCTCAGACATATGTGAAGGGCTAGAAACTGCCTTCCCCAATCCCTGTCCTTTCTGGAAGAAAATGAATATAAGAGACTAGAGCTATTCCCTCTGGGGCTCCACATGCCTGATTTCCATAGGAAACAATCAACCGGACTCGGATCCGATTGTTTGGGTGTAGAGGCTGGGTGAGAGGGTGGTGGAGGTGGCCAGGAAGGGGGCTGCCCACCACTGTAATGAGAGCCAGGGCTGCAACCGG
Organism: Giraffa tippelskirchi; assembly: GCF_054371585.1. Taxonomy (NCBI): domain Eukaryota; kingdom Metazoa; phylum Chordata; class Mammalia; order Artiodactyla; family Giraffidae; genus Giraffa; species Giraffa tippelskirchi. The sequence continues at coordinate 157,594,479 of NC_137278.1, forward strand.
AATCTTGACAGATGGGGTATGAATACCAGACTGGCACCTTGAAAAGTTTCTCATGAGCACACAGAGGGACAGGAGAGGAGTCCAGGTCTAGGGACAGAACATCCATCAATGGGGCATCTCTGCCTCTAATCCACTCCTCATTCATCAATGAGGCCCTCAGTAATCTATGTCTCCCAAATCTGACTCAGAGAAAATATACCATACCATCCTAATAGACCACAAAAATCCCACCAGGATACGTTGGTTTGTTAAGCATACTTCTCCAAAATAAACCAATCCTAGAACCAGGATACCAGTCACTGACTTTGAATCCTGCCACTTCTCTGTGTAAAAATGCCAGTGTCTCCCTATCATTGGTAAGATCAAACACAAACACTTCAGAATGGCATTACTTAGTTATGGCTTATCTGAACTCATCCTTAACCAACCCCCTCCACACACACCAGCACCCACCAATACTGCTCACTGATCTCTTAGAACATCCCTTATTCCCAGTACACCTCAATTATTCTCAAGCTTGTCTTTTGCCCTGGCATCCCCACTACTTGGAATGCTTCTCTCTACTTTTATCCTTTAATGCATAACTTAATCATCTTTCTAACAGTCTCTGTCTTCTCTCTATACAAATTTCCTTTCCCTGTGTCATGTAGTACTTGATCAATACTTTCATAGTGGCAAACATCATATATTTTGTGGCAGTGTAATATCTGTCTCTGCCTAGGCATCAATGCCCTTGAAGAATGGATCAGCAACTTATGCTTTTTATCCCAACATGAAATCCTGGAGGGTGTGTGTGTGTGTGTGTGTGTATGTGTGTTCAGTCACTCAGTCGTGTCCAGCTCTTTGCAACCCCATGGACTGTAGCCTGCCAGGCTCTGCTGTGGAATTCTCCATGCAAGAATACTAGAGTGGGTTGCCATACCCTTCTCCAGGAGAGCTTCCTGACCCAGGGATCAAACCAGTGTCTCCTGCGTCTCCTGCATTGCAGGTGGATTCCTTACCACTGAACCAGCAGGGAAGCCTGAAGACACTTCTAAAATATGTCTGTGAGGACTTCCTTGATGGTCCTGTGGTTAAGCCTCTGTGCTTCTACTGCAGGGGATACAGTTTTTTTTTTAATTTATTTATTTTTTAATTGAAATATAAATTGCTTTACAGAAGTTTGTTGGTTTCTGTTTTACTTCCAACAACGTTGTCATTTCTAGTTCTTTGCTCTGTCTCTTTAAATTGTGTTTCTTTACCTTTTTGGTATGCCTTGCAATTTTTTCTTAATAACCAGATGTATCATAATGGGTAAATGGAACTGTTACAAATAGACCTTTTGTGATGTGGTTGTGAGGTGCATGAAGAGGAAAAGCCTCTATAGTCCTAAAATCCAGGTCTCCATCTTCTTAGGAGCCTGTGCCTCTGGCCTGTGAACGTCACATGAACTTCTCCATTTTCTCCTCTCCACCTTAGGTGACACAACAGCTAGAGATGGCTGACATGGGGCATTTCCCACCACTAGTCAGTTAGGCTCTGGTGAACTTGTTTGTGCAGAAGGCAGGCCTTGTTAAGGATAGAGTGCTCCGAAGTATTTCAAAACTACGTGATACATATATACAATGGTATTATTACTCAGCCATAAGAAAGGAACAAAACTGAGTCTTTTGTAGAGATGTGAACGGACCTACAGGCTGTCATACGGAGCAAAGTAAGTTGAAAAGAGAAAAAAATATCGTATGTTAACACATATATGTAGAATCTAGAAAAATGGTACAGATGAACCTATTTCCAGGGCAGGAATAGACACGCAGATGTAGAGAACAGACATGTGGTCACAGGGTGGGAAGGAGAGGGTGCGATGAATTTGGAGATAGGACTTAACATAAATACACTACCATGTGTAAAATAGATAGCTAGTGGGAACTTGCTGTATATATAGAACAGGGAGCTCAGCTCAGTGCTCTGATGACCTGGATGGGTGGGATGGGGAGGGGGGGTGGGAGGAAGGTCCCAGAGGGAGAGGATATATGTATACATACAGCTGATTCACTTCGTTGTACAGCAGAAACTAACACAACATTGTATAGCAATTATACGCCAATTAAAAAACAAAAACAAAAAACTGTTTCTTTCCCTCCAACTGCCTGAAGCACCCAGTGATTTTTCTGTTATTTGCTGTGAGAATCTGGTTGAGTTCCCACAGGTAAATCACAAAACTGTGCTTTCCTGCTCCTCGTAATGGGATCCTCTGGAGTTTTTAACTCTCAGAGGTGTCCGCACTGAGCCCCCAGCAAGTCATCATTTACAGCACAGGTGCCTCGCCTTTAGCAGTGTCACTTGTGAGCCTCTGCTCTGGTGAATTGGATCACCTGTGTTCTCCTGTCTGTCTCTTCAATCTCCAGGATATTGGTTTGCCTTGTGTCCTCCCCTCTGTTGTGAATCCAAGAAGAGTTGTTGGTTTTTCAGTCTTCTCAGCTTTTACTTGCTAGGACAGAATGGGAACTTTCAAGCCCCTTACATGTGGAACCAGAAACTAGAATTCTGTCTATGAGCTTGCAGTTTGGGATTTCAGCCATTTCTTTAGATTATTGATGTCTTTGGGCCATAAACTCTGTTTTGTTCTCCTTCTTTTATATTCCCTTTGTCTCCGTGCCTAGTCTACAAAGCGTAAGACAATTTAAGAAATATTTTTGCTTACAGACTGCTATTTGGTTGGTGCCGGCTTCCCTGATAGCTCAGTTGGTAAAGAATCCACCTGCAATGCGGGAAACCCCCGTTTGATTCCTGGGTTGGGAAGATCCACTGGAGAAGGGATAGGCAACCCACTCCAGTGTTCTTGGGCTTCCCTTGTGGCTCAGCCGGTAAAGAATCTGCCTGAATGCGGGAGACCTGGATTAATCCCTGGTTGGGAAGATCCCTTGGAGAAGGGAAAGGCTACCCACTCCAGTATTCTGGCCTGGAGGATTGCATGGAGTGTACAGTCCATGAGGTCACAAATAGTCAGACATGACTGAGCGGCTTTCATTTTCACTTTTTTCACTTCCATATGTCAGTTTATGTGTGTGTGTGTGCTCAGTCACTCAGTCGTGTCCGACTCTTGGTGACCCCATGAACTGTAGCCTGCCAGGCTCCTCTGACCGCGGGATTCTTCAGGCAAGAATAATGGAGTGGGTTGCCGTTTCCTCCTCCAGGGGATCTTCCTGACCGTGTCTCTTGCATCTCCTGCACTGGCAGGTAGATTCTTTACCACTGTGCCACCTGGGAACCCTCTACATATAGGGTATATAAGTGAATCTTACAGAGAATCTTGCCCACTGCCACACAAGTAATAAATATTAAAAGCATCACTGGAACCCTGGTCTAGCTCTGAAGTTTAGTCTAAGAACTTCTATGCATCTTGTTAGCTTGAAGATTTACTAAGAAATTTGTTCTGTATGGTCTGCTGTTGTGCTTTTCATATGCCTCAGAGAAAAAGGCAAAAAATAGTATTTCATAGAAATATTTGATCCCTTTGGTTAATGTGTAATGCAAATTTGAGGGAGAAAATAAATGGGGACAAAATATTCCACTTTCAGATGAATTGCTGCAGATAAGTTATAAGAATTGCAACTTTACGAGATGTTGAGAAAAATAGTAGAGGGAAACAGAAAAGTGAAATATAACTGACCCTTAAATAACATGGGTTTGAACTGTGCAGATCTAATTATACATGGATTTTTTTCCCAATGGATAAATTGGAAAATTTTTGGGGAATTGCAGCAATTTGAAAAATCTTACAAACTATATAGCCTATAAATACAAAAAAATTAAACTAGATGTGTCATGAATGCATAAAATATATGTAGATATACACAGAACCTACAAAATATATTAGTGGACTATTTATGTTATTGATAAGGCTTTCAGTCCACAGTAGGCTTTTAGCAATTAAGTTCGGGGAAAGTCAAAAGTTATATATGTATTTTTGAACTACACCAGGGTCAGCACCCCTAACTCCAGCATTGTTCAAGGGTCAGCTATGATTGTATGTAGGAAGTACAGTGAAAAGAACACTGTTATGAAAGTGAATGATCCTGGATATGGCTTTGTCATCCAATATCTAGACCTGGGGTCATGAACACCTTCCAAAATATCTCATAAATTTATCCTACTCATCAGGAAAATTGAAGGAAGTAAACCAAATGAATTTGCAGTTAATCTAGATATATAATTACATTAGGTTCTATTCTATTTTGTTCTAGTGTTCTCCATTATATTATAATGATTTAGACAGGGAACTTAGAAAACCTTGACTATATGTATTAAGCACTATGCAGATAAATTTTGAGAGACTGAAAGCAAAGATAGCAACATTAACAACTGTTTCAAATACATTGAGGGGGCTAGAAAATAAGGACTTATTTTACTTATTCCTTTCAGACTTAAGAGGAATAAAGGAACTAATTCCAATTAAAATATTTGAGGTTAGGCATCTAGGTGGAGAGACTGGATAAAAGGTAACTGTGCAGAAAGAACAAAAGCCCAAAAGAAAGAGAGGAAGTCTGGATTGAAGGAAAATCAGTTTATTTCAGATTTGTCCAATACCTGTAGATCCTATGTATCTGTCCCCACCCTGGCTCCTCTGGATGAAAAAGTGTTGCAGTATGAAAAGAGAGAGAAACACCCTCACTCCTGGAGCTTTTGAAAAACAAAGATAAATAAAGGAGGTTAGATCCTCATCTGAGTCCGATTTTCTGCAAAGCTGACTGCATCAAATGCTAATCCTTCAGGCCTTAGGGGGCTGCCCTACTCAGTCTATGACCCCTAATCCCCTCTTATAGGTCCCCTAGAGTAAGTGATACTGTGCTAAGTGCCCGGATGGGACCCTGGCCACATCTGGTCCCAAGACCCTCTGCTCTGCATTGAAATAGAAGGATGGATAAACAATTTGGAGTTTGTCTTATTCTCTCTTTGAAGGATGCAACCTTATTACCCAAAGTGCTGAGCTCCTGACTCAATTAGTCTGCTAATGTGATTATATGCTAATCTAGGTTTTATTTTGCATCTGATTTTCATGTTATTTGCTTGATTTTAAAATAGAAACCCTCCTGTGTGTGGTTCCCACTCTCTAATACAGTGCATGAATTCTTTCTTACTGTCTGCATGAGCCAGGTGTTCTACAGTTTGTTAGATAGGTCTAATGTGAGAGCCTCTGTAAAGACATAGGTCCAGCTCTCTTTTTCCACATTTTATAAATTCTCAATATATTAACAGTTCAGTCCCTAACACAAATGTGTCCACTGAAAGATGAAAGAAAAGTTTTAGCCACTTAAAAAAATTTCTCCAAAGAAATCGAGATACATGATAATGAATTATGAGTGACTTTTATAGACATTTTTAAAAATTTTGCTTCTCTATTTTTAATAACTTTGACTGTAAAAGTAATAAGCACAGCAAATATTTAATTATCACTTGCTTTACAACACAATATTTGCACAAAAGATCTTTGAGGAAGATGCAATTATCATATTTGCTTTAAAAATAAGGAAACTGAGGCACAGAGAAGTTTTGTATGCCCAATATCATAATACTAGTATGAGACAGAACTGGGATAAAGTATGCTTTTATTACTTGCTTACTTAAGGGTAAAAATAAAATATCTATGTGTAAAGAATATTGCCACATTGCCTTATAGATGGATGAATATTGAAACCATCTTAAATTCTAATGGAATTTCAGGAAAGCCGTATATTGCAGTGGGACTCCACAAACTTATACTTTAAATTATAACATTTCAGGTTAGAATAATTATAATTGGGTCAAGGGACAAGGGTCTTCTCTTCCATGCTAATAGCATGGAAAAAAAACATTTTGCTTTTTAAAATTCACTCTATTTTTTAACTGGCTTGCTCAGTGTTCCCTTTGGAAAAGGAAATTAAGCAAACCAGGAAAGTAGGGTAGCAAAGAGATAAAAGAACAGAGGAGACGATCTTTCTCAAGTTTGTATTTATTCTCTCATAAGCTTGTATTTAATGAACATTATACACTAATTAACAATGGGGTCAGGGCAAAGGATATAGAGATTAGTGCAGGGGGGAGTCCCTGAAATCAAAGAGATTTAGCACAGTAAAGATGATAAGAAAAATGAGTGAAAACAAGAACACAAATGTCTCTAATGCAAGGCAAAATAGAATAGCTTTGCCTGGGAGAGTTGAATAGAGCAATGGAAGTTTAGGAGAAAAAGAAAGATCACATCTCTCTGAGATTCCTCTAAGGTACATCCTTAGGAAATGCCAGAAAGCTGTACTTTGAAAGATGGGTACAATTTTGGACTACAGAAATAAAGGAAGAATGACTATCTCTAAGGCTCTTTGGCAGAATTTTTGGATTCCAAGAGAATGAGATGTTTCCTGAAACCCAAAGGACAGGCTATTCCATTGCCTAATGCTTTACCATTTAGAAAGAGAGGGGAGGGTGAGAGGTGAGGCTCCAGGAGTCTTCAAGAGGAAAGAGTCAAAGCCATAAAGATTGGGTATGCCTGGGCTCTAGCCAAAAAATTAGGGTAAGAAAATCAAGCAAATCTTTCCTTACTCTGGCCCTGTCCCGAAAAAAAGACGAAATCTAAAAATACTTTTATCCCTTTGAAAAAATCATTGGTTTGAGTTCTGCTCCTCCCTCATTGTGTTCAGTCAGGTTTTGCCCAGCCTCTAACGGCAGACCCTGCTTGCACAGATGGGGCCTTTCAACCTAGCCTGAGTTTCTATTCTCTGGCTAGCACCATACTCCAGCCAACACAAAACTCCCTTCCAATTGTAATTGAATCCACACTTTTATAGTTCATTACCTCTCTGATAGATTAGGTTAGATCAGGCTGAAGCTGTGGCCAGTTCAGACATTGCCCAGGTTGGAGCACAGAGAATAGAAAAGGGGAAGGGCTGAGTCAGAGAGAAGGTACCTTAAGAAATGATCTATCTTTCCTCCCAGCCATTAACACATTTCTCTCTGCTCCAACCTTCCCCAGCTCATGACCCTGCCCAGAATATACACACATTCACCCTTTAGGAATGAAAGGTTGAGACTCTGTAAAATCAGAGATGGAAGGAGATACGTGGGACCTAAAGGTCATCTAGCCACAGCCATTTTGCTCTACAAATGAGGAAACTGAAGCCCAGGTTGGAAAGGAAATTACTCAAGCCAAACAACAGAACCCAGGTGTAGTGGCCTTGGAAATAGGCTACTGGGATCTTCTGTAAAAGAGCCTATGGTAGTGGGCATCGTTGACTCTAGATCCACCACCAGGGATGCCACGTTACATGTGTGGTGCTCCTAGTTAATGAGTAAGCAAAAGACAGGCCCCGCAGCATGCAGGATTGCTCCAACAGGCCATTTGGGCTCAGGGATTCATGACTGAACCAGCCAAAACTTTCTCATGACTACCCTGCACCCAGAGTCTCTTCCTGCACAGACTGCTTCCTTCCCCTCTCCTGTCATAGATATCAGACCTGCATTACAGTCTGAGGGATTTCTCTTCCTACATATGTTCCCTCCCCTTAATCTTTCAGAGGCATCTTTCTCTGCCCCCAACTCTCTTGCTTGTTTAATATAATATTGGCATCTGCTTTTGAAAGATTTCAAATGAACATATGTGGTCTCTTGGCTTACAGTTGATTGATACTGTCTTCCCCACAGAAACATAATTACGTATTTACTCAGTGGCACTGTCATAAGAAGTTTCCCCCTATCGACTTGTTTGAAAATAATCTTTTCTTATTTTATGGGTTCTTTCTTGGAGTAAAATTCTCTAGAGAGTCATGAGGGTCTTTAGTTTTTTCTCTTTTCCCAGGGTCACATGAGGCATAACTGCACACAAGTCCCCCCTAGACACAGGTGGAAGGACAGTAATTGTTACACCCCTTCCACCATCACTGCCTTAAATTATGCAAGAGCATTAATCAGAGATCTCATTGGGTTCTTTTCTGGAACTATTTCAGTCAGCCGATTTCATCCCTTTAAACTCCATATTAACACACTGCCTTCCAAAGAGCACTGCCCTGATTGCAATTATTGGAGGGATTGGGCCAGAATTTAAAGAAAGGATTATTCCTGGACAAATTCTGATTAAAATGGGCTCCCTCAACCTCAGCTGAAAAGATTAATAACTGTCCAATCTCCTACAGCCAGCAAGTCTTCGTCAATAACTCCCAATCTCTCTACTGTGAGTTTATCTGCCAAGGATTAAACTGAAAGGCTGCTCCCAAAACCAGTATTAAAACTACCGCAAAATATAGCCCTCTGGTTCCTGGCAGCTGTTGAGTTCAAAGTGAGGGAGCTAGAAATCTCTTTCCAGCTGGGTCTGGAGGGATGGGAGTGGGAGGTAGGGTAGGGAGGAGAGTAAAAGTGATAGTCTGAATTAGGTGTCTGGAGGGACAGAAGTTGTCATTACATACTGGAAACAATCAGAAAGGTCAGAAAAGCTCCATCTTCACATTGTTTTAAATGGAAAACATCCCAGCCCAGTGGAAAGAATAGGAACATGCTTGCTCAGTCACTTCAGTCATGCCAGACTCTGCCACCCCAGGACTGTAGCCTGCCAGGTTACTCTGTCCATGGGATTTCCCAGGCAAGAATACTGAAGTGGATTGCCATGCCCTCCTCCAAGGGTCTTCCCGACCCAGGGATCAAACCTGTGTCTTTTATGTCTCCTGCATTGGCAGGCACCTTGTCATTATAGACTTGTCTGAGTTCAAATTCAAAATCGGCCACTTGTCACTTATGCCTAGTTTTTCATCTGAAAGGGAAATAATACTGACCATGTCACTTGTCTCACACTGAGAAGAAAATATGATTCATTTGCTCTATTTCAAGAACTGTAACCTGCTTGTGGGGAAAAATGGGACACTGAAATTTACCAATATCTGTTTTTCTGTCCTCACCTAGAATGTAAGGTGAAACTGGGTATAAAATAGTTTAGCATCCCTCACAGCTATGCATGGTTAGGCAACCAAGTTCAGGTCACTGGTGTATGTACTCCAAGAGCAAGTTTGTGTCCACCTTGTCTTCTCTCTACCCACACCTTCTTCCCCACGGCCTATCCTTGCTTCTGGCTGGAATGTGACTATAATGGCAGGAGCCAGAGTAACCATCTTAGAGATGAATAAAAGCTGCATGTTTAGAGACTCACAGGCATAGAGAACAGATTTGTGGTTGCCAAGGGGGAAGAGGGGTGGGGGAGAAGGATTGAGAATTTGGGATTAGCAAGAGTACTGGAGTGGGTTGCCATTTCTTTCTCCAGGGGATCTTCCCAACCCAGGGATTGAACCTAGGTCTCCCACATTGCAGGCAGACACTTTACCATCTGAGCCACCAGGGATGCTTGGGATTAGCAGATGCAAACTATTAGATACATGTATAACTGAATCACTTTGCTATACACCAGAAGCTAACACAATATTTTAAATCAACTACATTCAAGAAATATTTTTTTTTTTAAAGCTGCATTTTTGGATGGCAGAAAAACAAGAGAGAAGGATCCTGAGTCCTTGAAAACTGTGTAGTTACGTTACTATTCCTGGTCACATTTCCTAGACTTTTTGTAAAGGAAAAATAACCTTCTATCTTAAGTCACCAATATTGTGGATTTACTTGGTACAGTAAAAACGGATATCCTAACCACTATACCACTCTATAAATACAAATTATTATTACCTTGTCATTACTATTCCAGTAGCTGCACGTGAGCATGGGCATCGCAAAGCCCAGTGATCTACATGGGCCTGAAGTACAGTCCCAAGTTTTAGGCTCTAAGCTCAACATCTTCCATCAGCCAGAACTGTTTTCATTTTATATTTTTTTATTTCATTTTTTTAATTTTATCTAGTTTGATCCAAAGAAACCACCAACAGTATTATTTTGAAATGGCTCTGCATCCTAAGTATATTCACTTAGGTAAGGACTAAGGTGAGGACTGCCAAATTCCTCCACTTCAGTCTTCATCTTACTTAAGCTCTCCAGAGCTTCCTATTTTCAGAAGTGGTTGAGCCCTTTAATTCACAAAATCCTCTTCTTTCTTCTCTCATTTAACCACATGTCTCTTTCCTTCTCCCTCTATCCTCCATTAGCAACAAGCCTTGCAAATATTTATCCATTTTCTTCTCCCTCAATGCATTTTTTTAATCTGCTAAATGAATAGCCTAGGGTCTAAAACCCTAGAAAATATTTTTCAACTTTATCATCACTGTTGTTCTTACCAAAACTGCACATTCCAGAGTAGTCATGCCTACTAAATAAGAATTTAAGGTCTTAGTCCTAAATTCTGCATGTTAGCAAGCTCTCCTACCCTTCCCTCCAACTCAAGCACATACCAAGCAAATCTGATGTGTACTAAAATTTAAGCGCTACTAAGCTCTCTGACAGAGAAGGCAATGGCACCCCACTCCAGTACTCTTGCCTGGAAAATCCCATGGATGGAGGAGCCTGGTAGGCTACAGTCCATGGGGTCGCTAAGAGTCGGACACGACTGAGCAACTTCACTTTCACTTTTCCCTTTCATGCACTGGAGAAGGCAATGGCAACCCACTCCAGTACTCTTGCCTGGAGAATCCCAGGGACGGTGGAGCCTGGTGGGCTGCCGTCTATGGGGTCACACAGAGTCGGACACAACTGAAGCGACTTAGCAGCTGCAGCAGCAGCAGCAAGCTCTCTGAAAAATCTCCACAAAGTACTTCCCATTTTCCAGCATCTAAAAATAAATATTCTACTGAACAATCATAGGGGGAAATTATTGCAGTATTACGGCAGGGAAGAGAGTACGAGAAAAGAATATGGAGTGGAGAAGCAGGTTCGATTATGAACAAATCTGAAATTTTTGAGCTCATTGAGTCATATCTAATAACTCTTACGTTATAAAAGTCCCTCCTCCCACCTAAATTTACTGACTCCTTTGGGAGATTAAACTTGTTCCTTTGCTGTAGCCATTAGAACTAACTGAGAACAACAGGTTACTCTTTGGGCTTTAAATGAGCAAAGAGTGGCTTTCAGGCCAAGGGATGCAATGGACAGAGAGTAGGGATACCTCCTGGACCTGTCCTCAGAGGCAGATGCTATTTCCTCTGGAAGTATAGCACGTTTGCTGGCAAAGGAAATCTCCCTCCAGGGCAGGCAAGGAAGAACAATAGAGCCACGTCACCACCCACCATCTGTCGTGAAAACAGACACCAGCTGACAGAGAGGGAAGCTCAAAATCCTGCTCCCACCCCCACGCCATCATCAGCAACCTCACTGCCTGACCTCCTAAGATGGGGGCTGGGAAAGACGAGGTAGGGATTAGCCTGCTGGGCCTGTAGGGATCAAGTTCGGGGTCACCCTGCCCAGATCACTGCAGTCCTCTCATCAGTCCCTTCAAATCATCAAATTGTCACTCTCCTCTGGGAGAGAAAGGGGAAAACCATGGCAGATAAGCAGAGATCAGTGTCCTAAAGCCCAGAAAAGCAGTTTGGTTTCTGTGTGGCCAGTCTGCCCTGTCTTTGGATATCCAAGGCCTCAGGGGGACACAGAGACATGGGAAAGGCAACATTGGATAACTGACAACAAAAACAATTTAACACCGTCAAAGCAGCAATCAGACAAAGAATGGAGGGGAGTATAAGTAGAAGTCCCAGGGTAGAGGTGGCTTCCTAGTGAGAGGGCATTCAGAGCTGCTCCTGAAGGAAAAGGCTTGATTTTTCCATGAATATTTTATGCATTATTGTGCAGTGACTAGAGCCAGGAGTCCTAGGTTCTGCTATGACTTAGGTATGGCCAAAAGCGAGTTCCTTCCTTGTTAAAGAACTAGGTCTCCATTACAATAAAATTATGAGGTTTGACAAGGAAAAACTCAAGGTGACTTCTCTGATTCATGAGTGACACAGGCAAAAGCTCAGATAGAAATTTCCATAATGTAGAATATACAATTGAGGGCTCTGAGATAGGGCCTGAGTTGCCAAATCTTAAGAAAAGGGGATAATTTCAGTCCCCTCCTCCCAGTACAACAGTGCTGTGCCATGCTTAAGTCACTCAGTCGTGTCCAACTCTTTGCAACCCCATAGACTGTAGCCACCAGGCTCCTCTGTCCATGGGGATTCTCCAGGCAAGAATACTGGAGTGGGTTGTCATGCCTTCCTCCAGGGGATCTTTCCAACCCAGGGATTGAACCCAGGTCTCCTGCATTGCAGGCGGATTCTTTATGGGCTGAGCCACCAGGGAAGCAACTGTGCAACACTTTAATTTACAAAGCATTCTCTGATCCAATGAGATTAGATCCTGCACTGAAGTAGGAGATGGATGGGCTCCAGGATGGACATTTATAATCAGCCAGCCTCCTCTTTGCATTTCCTGACTCAAGAATAGGTGGGCTCCAATTGAGGAATTTACAACCAGCCTCCTGTTTGCTCTCCGAAATGGAAGTAACAACAGAAACAGGTTAAATAGTCAGTCTTTGTCTCTTGTAAACATCTCAAGGGAATAATCATGGCAAGGACAAAAAGAGGCAAAAACCTGTGTGAGTAAAGGATAAGGGAGACACTACACATATGCAGAAAGACACTATGCATGTAACAGGAAAAAAGAATCCAGTAAATGTAGATAGACAGATGGGCGGACTCAGGGAGAGTCACTGAGTTGCACTCTCCTCCTGCATTGCAGGCATCTTGACTGTCAAAAGTCAGAGGATAATTCCAGGCCGTAATGAGTCCTGCTCCTTCCAGAAGCCTTCACATCAAGATCCACCTTGGTTAAGTTGTGCGTACACGCCCCAGGGGAGGCTCCTGAGATAAATTAAGGGGTCGGGGAGGGGACAAAGCAAGATGATTGGCCTGAGAAAAGACCAAGGCCAGGAAAACTGCCCCCTTATAAAGAATTTAAACTTGCCAAAGGTGCTACTATCTTTTTGAGCCCGCCTGTGTGCCTTTCCGCATGTACTTTTCTTTTCAATAACCTTTTTATTCTACTCTTTACCTTCTGCCTCCTCGACTGAATTCATTCTTGACTAGGCAGGCAAGGACTAGGAATCCCAGCCCTAATTGCTGGCCCTGTGGTTCAGTGGTTAGGACTCCCATTCTGGGAGACAAAGACCTTGTTTCCAGCTACAGCTTGCTGCTGCTTGTGGCAAGCTGCCATTTACTGCCATGTGCATCCAAAATCAGCACTAGACTTCTGAAGGAGCCGGAACAGGTACTGCTATTTTCCTCTGTCCTAATGAGCTCAGGTGGCCTCGATCCACAGCAGCTTGAAACAGGGTTTCAGTTCCTGGCCAGAGATTGAGGTCAAGTCGTGGTAGTGAGAGCACCAAATCCTAGCCACTGGACAGCCACTTGTCAGTGACATGGTCCTGGCCCTTCAGCTTTGCAAAAAAAGAATTCCTACAAGACAGAAAGTAGTGAAATAAGTGAAGTATTTATTAACAGGAAAAAAGAGTCCAGTACATGTAGATAGACACATGGGCAGACTCAGGGAGAGTCGCTGAGTTGCACTCTCCTCCTGCATTGCAGGGATCCTCTCTACTGTCCGAGCCACCAAGGAAACCCACACACCTACAGGGCATTTCTTCCAGATTTTTTTTGGCCCATCATTTTGATTTTCCTGGTTCAGAGTCCATATTTGATATATCTTAGGATCTTCCCATGTGTGCATGGACATCTCTTAGCCAAGATGAATTCTACTGAAGAGGCCTATTGGTAGTGGCATCAGTTAGCATCACTCCCCTTTTCACTGCCAAGAGGCTTTTCTGTGCATGCGTAGTGCATGTATAGTCCAGGAGGTCTCCTGACTTTGAGAATGAGAAATATGTGGTTTCTTATCATCTGTGTGGGCAGGGCCCAGCATCCTCTCTCAATTGTCCTGATATTGAATCTCCAATAGCTTCACCCTGAGAGGGCCATCTACCTCTTGCCTCACTAAAGAATGCTTTTGTTGTTGTTGTTGTTGTTCAGTCTCTCAGGCACGTCTGATTTTTTGCAACCTCATGGGCTGCAATACACCAGGCTTCCCTGTCCTTCACCATCTCCCAGAGCTTGCTCAAACTCATGTCCATTGAGTCAGTGATGCCATCCAACCATCTCGTCCTCTGTCATTCCCTTCTCCTCCTGCCCTCAATCTTTCCCAGCATCAGGGTCTTTTCCAATGAGTTGGCTCTTCACATCAGGTGGCCAAAGTTTCAGCTTCAGCATCAGTCCTTCCAATGAATATGCAGGACTGATTTCCTTTAGGATTGACTGGTTTGATCTCCTTGCAGTCCAAGGGACTCTCAAGAGTCTTCCCCAACACCACAGTTCAAAAATATCAATTATTTGGTGCTCAGCTTTCTTTATAGTCCAACTCTCACATCCATACATGACTACTGGAAAAACCATAGCTTTGAATAGATGGACCTTTGTTGGCAAAGTAATGTCTCTGCTTTTTAATACAATTTATATTAAAAATGAATTATATAAGGTAACAAAATGTTTTTAAAAGTGAATTATGCAAGGTAACAAAAATGCACGGAGCTAATGCTATTATTAATTATCAGAATAAATTTGGAAAAATATGTCCCCTTTCTGGGATTCAGCACTGTAATCTGTGAAATAAAGGAGTATAATTAGCTCCTAAGATTCCAAGAGAATTAGGATAAATACTCCTTTATTTTGTTCACCACCACTGTGAGTCATAGCAGCAACAGATCACCAACTATCTGTTACACACATTAGTTAAATTAATTGTCATAATAGCCTTCTGAGAGAGGTACTGATATTGTACCTGTTTTAAAGATGAGAAAATTGAGTCACAGAAATGTTATGTAACATGCTTAAGGTCCAAAAGGAAACAGTCAATGACAAATATAGGATTCAAATCCAAGAGTTCTGATGCCAGAACCAATGACAGTGCTCCAAAGTTGATTTCGCATAAATGAACATCCCTCTGCCTCCTAATTTTCTGGTTTTACTAGGTTTTCTGCCTGAATGTAATTGACCAAAAACATTCACAGTGAGTCTAGGATGGTCTACTTTGATGTATGTAGCATAAGATGTGCCTCAGGGCTTGACCATAACAGCAGTCACACCTGATCTCGCCTCCTCTATGACTGTTCAGTCTTAAAGTCTGGTGTGGTCCTTACTATTTGTCAGAGAACTTAGTTATCTGCTTCGTGATTTTATGCTAGTCCTTGCCATGAAATGCGTGCATATTCACACGCATGCGTGTGCGCACGCGCACACACACACATTTTAAAAGGGAAATACATTTTATAGAAGTGAAGCATGTTCAAACTCCTAAATTAAAATATCTCAGTCAAAATGTGAGAACCAAAGATAAATGTGAGAGAAGACACCTAGCACACAGGCCCTGATAGTAACTGTAGTGCACCCTTGCTGCCCACAGATACTCGGGATCAGCAGGGCCTGCATGGGAAGAGTCCTGGAACCTTCAGTCTGGACCCAGCTCTCCCACTCATAATGTCTATGACCCTTAATTAATAACCTCAACTCTCTGTGTCTTTTTCATCCCTAAGGTATCCCCTGACCCTAAACCACTTGAGACACCCAATATATTCCCTCATGGGAACCCCTTGATGGAGATGGGAGGTGGGGTATTATGGCCTGGAGGAAGTTATTGTCATATCAGACCTGTGACATATCAGATCTGTGGGGCAGTGGCTTGTCCATACGAGGAGAGAAATCCAGGACTGAACACTTAGGCATGGTCAAGGAAAGCTAGAGACCAGGAAAAGATCACCATGGGTCAGAGAGCCCAAAGTCTCCAGTCAAAGTTGAATTAGCAATCCTAAACTAGGTAAACTGACAGAAGTTAAAGGAAAATAATTATTTACAGTAGGTAAAGGGGAGAAGAGAGAAAAGATGATTATAAGTATGCATAAGATAAAATGACTCCAAAAAACAAACAAAAGGAATCCTGAAACCATCATTAGAAACAGAGAGGTAATACAAAGTTTCCCTAAATACTAGAGCATTATGTGTAGATTGCTTTTGATTTCACACAGACACACACACATACACGAGTTATCTGCAATCAGCATTGGAATATAAGTTTTTCTTTTTACATTGTACATTTCTGTATTTGAACTGTTTACAATAAAGTGTAATGTCCTAGACCCTAGAAGACCACACAGTTGTAAGAAAACTTTAAAATGATCTCAAATCATTACAGTATCAAAAAGAAAACAAAGTGCATGCTAAGTCACTTCAGTTGTGTCCAACTCTTTGTGACTGTATGGACTGTAGCCCTCCAGGCTCCTCTGTCCATCGGATTCTCCAGGCAAGAATACTCAAGTGGGTTGCCATGCCCTCTTTCAGGGGACTTCCCAACCCAGGGATTGAGCCAACATCTCTTATGTCTCCTGCATTGGCAGGTAGATTCTTTACCACCAGTGGCATCTGGGAAGCATAAAGATTGAACTGATATTCAAATGTCCAATGATTCAATCAAGATTATAGACCTAAAATTTATCATAACCAGTGTTAATTCTAAGGGTGCAAACCTCAATTCCACTTCTCCAGTTTTATAAAGAAATGATATAATGATAAGAATCTTTTGAAAAATGTCAATTCAAAAGAAATACACATGTCATCTGGAATAAAGCACCTATAGTCAAGGTTGTTCAGAAAAGAATGAAGTAAAGTGAAGTGAAAGTCATTCAGTCATATCAAACTCTTTGCGACCCCATAACTGTAGCCTGCCAGGCTCCTCTCTCCATGGAATTCTGCAGGCTAGAATACTGGGGTGAGTAACCGTTTCCTTCTCCAGGGGATCTTCCCAACCCAAGGATCAAACTCAGGTCTCCCTCATTGCAGGCGGATTCTTTACCATCTGAGCCACCAGGGAAGCCATAAATATAGACCAGGAAAGAGGAAGCTGAGAATGAAAGAAAGTTTGAGAAAGAATATAAATAGAGAAGGGTAAGTCACTGCTTGGTGAAAACATAGTAATATTGACAAGTATCAGAGAGAAGACAGAATGCCACTCCTGATGGCTCCACCAAGGAAATAGTCTGAAGAATATGGAAAAATAAAAATTTTGAAGATGAAATTAAAGTTCATAATAGAAGAAAAGACTAAGAGAGCACTAGCTTGTGTTAAATGAACTTGAGCCTCCAGACCTAGACAAATGGTCCCATCATGGAACCAAATAAAGTGTAAAATCTGATTGGGAAACTGATCTTTACTATATTTAAGGAACTTTGGCTATGAGATGATGCTACCACAGTCTTCATAAGAAAAAAAAAATGTCTGCCATCCACAGCTCGTGAACCTGCCTCTATTCTAGAATAATGTTGAAAACTGGACAGCATGGCTCACAGCTCCCTTTTCCTTTTACCCTGTCTGATTCAATATATTTCTTGGGGCAACAGCTGAAGAAACCATTATGCTGGATTCAAATAGGCAATAACCATTTTTTGTTTTACTAGCCCACTTTTATTTCACTTCAAAGAGAATAAAATACAGCCAGGTCTCTGAGAACATTTTTTTTCCTAATAGAGAAGTCTACATAATTTAAATAGCAATGGGTCAAATTAACACAGTTTATTAAAATTTATGTATAAAAAATTCCTAAGTGAAAAAAATAATTCTTTTGATAAAATGAACAACTTACTATAGAAATAAATTGGGAGTTTGGGATTAACATAAACACACTACTGTATATAAAATAGAGAAACAACAAGGCCTACCGTATAGCACAGGGAACTCTATTCAACATCTTTTAATAACCTATAATGGAAAATAATCTGAAAAAGAATATATATACATATATGTGTGTATATATGTATATGTATAACTATATCACTTTGCTGTACACCTGAAACTAACACAACTCTATAAATCAACTACAACAAAAAAATAAATGAAGAACTTACTGTACTTTATAAACTATAAATTCATCACAAACTTTGGATGACTGTTACTTTGGCAGATATCGTTGGCTGCCTACTCGATCTTCGCTCCCATTTCCCTGGTTCCCCATCATGTGAGTCGCCTCAAGGGACACAGAGGAGGAAATACAAGGGACTAGTCACTCTTCCAGCTCGGGATGAGTAAACCGTCCAGTTCAAGCCAAAGAAACATAAAAGGTGTTCTGCCAGGTAGGTTCCTGGATAATTTTTTTTTACTCATTAAAAGAGAAAAAGAAAAAGAAAGTAAAGCAGAGCATTGTACCCCACTGACACCCCATTGCCTTCTAGATTTTGGGTGCCAGCCATCCTTTGATCACCCTATTAATAGCAGCAAAGTTTTGATGAAGATGGACCACATGCCAGACACTTCCATTATTGGAGATTAGAGAAGGAGTAGGCCACAGGGGACAGTGGTTCATTAGTATCAAGGAAAGGATCATTATTTGTGTATACCTAAAACCTTATAGCGTTCAGTAGATGGCTAAGCATAAAAATAAAGAACAAGTTTTGCATATGCTTCAGGGGAAAGAATCACAACTTGTTGAGGCAGAAGTTTTCAAATCTGCCTGAAGAATAGAAGGTCTCCATATTAAAGCACTTAGAAAAGGAGAATCTATACTGCCTTTGAGAGGACAAATGTAAATTTGTTTTTCTAGTCCTTACTTAAATGCTTCTCCAGAAGTTTCTCACTTATTTTCCCCTCAAAAAAATGTAGATAGGAAGTAGTTTATGTCTTGTAAAATAAATGTGGACAGGATAGGAAGTCGTTTATGTCTTATGAAACAAACTCTATAAAAGCTCCACAAAGCAAATCAATAGCAAAGCTTTCTGGAGAGTAGTTCAGTCAGCTGGCATGGTAATCTCAAGGGATCGCCCACCACATTCTCTCCCTCTGCCTAGGCCTTGGAAGGCAAGCCCCTCTCTCCAGGGAATGAGTTTAGAAACTGGGAACATTGAGAAGAGGGCCTTTGGTGACATGCTTCAGAGTATTCTTCCCATGGCTCACTCATTTGTAGAGGATAATTTCCACTTTTTCTTTAATATTATATTGATCTTAATTTCCCTAAGTCTTCAGGAGGTGGCTTTAGGAGGAAGATATTCAAGAGTAGAAGAGATTGTAGCCTGTGACACATATACATGCCCTCTGATATCAATCTGGAGAACAGCATCAGGTTGTATCCATGAGTCCATGAAATGAGAGATGCTGCATTGTAAAACTGAAATGAGCGGGGAAGAGAACATAATCCTGAGGAATAATATCTAGGAGGATGATTGAAGAAGGATGTGAAGTAATCTCCTCTGCCTTCGTTTCATATATGTCCTAGAGGGAAAAAAGAAGCATTTTAGAGGGAAAAAGTCTGGCACTTCAGTGATGCTATTGGTTTGATCAGCTCACACACTAAACTCTGCCATCCAGGACAGAAAAGAGGTAACTGTACCAGAAGAATCATGTACCAGGCAGTACTCAGAGCTGATAGTAGGATAGCTCATATCCATTGCTTATCTTTCAGAGTTATTATGAGGGTAAAATAAATAGAAAAAGAGAAATTATTGCATCACTGAAAAATGTATTTGAGTGGAACTAAACATTAACCCTACCATTCATTCAACAAAAATTATTGAGCATCTAATAGATAGCAAATACTATAAAAGTGACTGGTAATATCATACACTGTTGCTAGTTGTTGCTGTATACTAATTAACATAGATCATAAGAAGCCATCTCTTGTATGCTTAGAGATCAAAATGTAATATGAATATCATGGCTACAAGTGAGCAGGTTGTTTGGAAGCTGATAGGTGATTGGAAATAGTACCACCATCTTTTCTTTGAACCTCAGACATTTTCCCTGATCAAACTAGCCGTCCATCCCAAATATAAAGATTGTCCCTGACCACCTAGAAAAACATCCTTCCCCTTCTCTGGAAAAATTCACAATGATTATCAGACTAGTCTTCTTTGGTTTGGAAGAACAAAGATTCATTCCCCCACCATCTCTATTTTCTAATATGGAAACTGAAGCATTGGAAAATGGTGTGTATACAACCAACATCACCAATTGTTGTCAACAGAATTTTTTTAAATTAGAAGGCTATGTCAGAGTAATTACATATACACAGGTCTGTCTCATTTTAAGGAAGCCCCAACATATAATTACTCTTAAGAAAAGAAAAAAAGAGGAAAATAAGGAAGCCTGGCTTTAGAAGAGTATGCATTTAAAAAATTTTCCCAATATGTTAGTCACTCAAGTGACAAATTAACTGCCACTTATTAAAAACAGATATTTGGCTTACAGAACTACAGTGCGCTGGTGCCTGAATAGGGAATATCTGTGAGGAGAGCTGTCCTTGGAGACTCAAGGCATTGGCAAGGGAGAAACTCCTGGCTATAAAGAGGTTATATGTCCTCTGGACCAGAATCACCGGCTTCCAGCTATTATCTATCTTTAAAAACCTATTGTCTAGCCCCAGGGATTCAACAAGTTGTCTATTTCTCAGCTCTGGGTACAATTCAAATGCAAAAGTGGAGTCTGAAGAATTAATAGTGTAAGCCCCAAGTGAGGCAGCAGCCTTCCCCAAAGAACAAATTATTGAGGAATTACCTTATTAATTGCATGGCTGCCTCCTTGAGCCAACATGAATATGCAGGTGAGACTAAGCCCCCACAATCCTCTCTGCTGGGAACTAGAAGAGAACCACCAAGCTCGATGTCTTATCTTCTTCATTTCCAGCAGAAACTTCCGTTGCTCACACGCCCTATACCTTAAAGAATCAGCCAGGATGAAAGAGTGAGGCAAGGAGAAAGATGACTAAGTCTCCAGCCAAGACTCAGAGTTTAGAGCTGAATTCTGACTGAAGATCTTAACCACACACATTAGTGCCTTGAGGAGGCTTGGTGTTGTATGTGCAAGCTCAGAAGTGTCTGACTCTTTGCGACCCTATCGACTATAGCCCACCAAGCTCCTCTGTCCATGAGATTTTTCAGGCAAGAATACCGGAGTGGGTTGCCATTCTCTTCTTCAGGGGATCTTCCTGACCCAGGGACCAAACCTATGTCCCCTGCATCTCCTGCATTGCAGGTGGATTCTTTACCTCTTGAGCTACTGGGTCTTCCCAAGAAGGCTTGGAGTGAATAGCTTATAAGCCAGACCCATTCAAGGATTACATCCATGATACTGAGTATTACTTTTGCCAAATAAGAAGGCCTATGAACTTTAAAGTGCAGGCCATAAGTGGTGACATGAAGGTAGGACAAAATAAAGTTCACAGACTCTCTATTTAACCGAAAAACTCTCTTGCTGAGTATGAGCATCATTTACTACACTTGGCATTGGCATTGGTGCCATTGGAGGTGAGGATAAGACATGGTTATGAAGAGTTTAAATGAAGAAGTGAAAGAATTTTAAAACTGATCTTTCCATACATCTCTACCTTCTTAGATGTCTACTTAATACATGCCCATGTAGGGGTCTCCTTTTCCTTTCTTGGAATTCAGGACTATAAATAGTGTTCCCTCTTAAAATTTGGAAAATTCTTCCTAATATCTGAACCTCTCCATTCTCCCATTCAGTTTTTGTTCCTTGCATCTATGTTATCACTAGAACTTAACCATTAAATCAGTAAAATTTAATTGAATAGTTAATGAACTTACATGTAATGAATTTTACATGTAATGTAAAATCGCAAAAACCAAGTCTTGGTTCTACCACCAATAGGCCATATACCTCTGGGCGATAATAAGTGCAGAGTCTCAGTTCCCTAATCTGAAAAATGGGAATGAAATATCCTGGTAATCAGTATTGTGAGGCTCACGCTAAATGAAGTTATGAGGGTAAGCTTCTTGAACAATAACTAGCACATAGTATTTCGTTCCTAGGTGTCAATCACTGAACTAGGCTTATTGGATATACCCCAATACCACTGTCTACAGAGCTTTCCTCGTGGCTTAACAGGTAAAGAATCCTCCTGCAAAGAAGACACAAGAGACAAGGGTTCAATCCCTGGGTCAAGAAGATCCCCCGAAGCAGGAAAATGGCAACCCGCTCCAGTATTCTTCCCTGGAAAAATCCATGACAGAAGAGCCTGGAGGGCTACAGTCCATGGGGTTGCAAAGAGTCAGACATGACTGACTGACTAACAATTCACTTCAAACTTCAGTTAATAGTAGCTAGGCTAATAGCACAGAGGAGATTTGACTGAGTACAGATATGTACAGGAGTGCAAATAGCCCAGAGGACAGACCTGAAGTTTCCTCAGAGAAAAGATCAAACTGTTTTCTTCGGTGCAGCCTCTACCCAGCCACGCCAACCATTCAGACTCTAACAGCTCCTGAGAAAGGGGGTTGGAGGTGGTGGGAGGGGGCAGGGAACCTACAGAAGAGGGTGGGGGTGGTGACCTCAGGCCGGCTGTCGAGTATTCCAGCACCTGCCAGGGATGCCCCAGGGACGCCAGGTCTGCCCTGCTGGGGCCCAGCTGCCACCCGGGCCCTCCTGACATTTGACAATGGGCGGTTGAGAGGTCAGGAGGGAATAGGGCAGGCATGACAATGAGATTCCGATGCTATAGAAAGAGGAACAATTGGGGCAGAGGGAGAGAGAAGCCAAGTGTTTTGGAGCTGTGCAGGATTGGGGGTGGGGAAAGGGGAGACACATGTGAGGACACAATTAGAATGACTGGAATTTTATGGGGGTGTCAGGGAATAAGGAGGAGAGAGACTGTCCTTGATTATTCTGTTCAGAACAGAAAAGGTCAGCCTGGCCAGGGAACAGGCTCCCTTGCTCCTGACCTTGGGGTTGGACTGTCAGTAACACTGATCTGCTCTGCCACACGAGCTGGATCTTGTCTCCAGATCAGTCATTTATTCTTCTGTCCACTCAATGAGTATATATTAAACCCTTGCCATATATCAAGCTCTTTGCAAGGTACTAGGGACAGAGTTTTGTAATTTATCTTCCTACTATTGATGAACCAACAGTCTTCAGTGGAGACGGATTTAGGAGCACAGGAGCATAGCAGTTAGATGCTCTGTAGAGATGGGAAGAGAACACCTCTGGGGCATGAGCAGAAGAGCTATTAGCTCACAGAGCAGGGGAACCTCATCCAGCCTGGGAGATGAGTGTGTGTTGGGAGCAGGATCAAAAAAGGACAAGTGACATTCGAGCTGCATCTTGAGATGTAAGTAGGAGTTTGGCAGGTGAAAGGCCAAGGGAAGGCAGGGGAGCTGGAAGATCATTCTACAGAGAGAGAATGAGTTAGTTAGGAATCAACTAGGAAAATACCTGCCAAAATAAGGCCTTGGAGTTTCCAGAGGCTTAGACTGATGCCAAGGGTAGGTTATTCAGGTGATTTCAAGGCTCAGACCAAAAATTCCAGTTTGAGAATTCTCTGGTGAGCTGTTACTTCCCTTGTGTTCACAAGAAACAGCATCCCCCTTGTCTCTAATCTACTCATCTCTTTCTTGTGTACAAAAATACACTATGGATGCTGGTAGAAGACTTCTTCAGCAATATATTTAGGAAAAAAATGTTCCTTTGTCTCTATTCCTATTTGCTGATAAGAGATTAGACATCTAGTGCAACAAACGCTGACTTGGGTCTTTAGAGAAAACCAGTTAAACCTTGCATACACTGCAAATGATGAAAAGTGAAAGTCCCTCACTTGTGTCCAACTCTTTGTGACTCCATGGACTATACAGTCAACAGAATTCTCCAGGGAAGAATACTGGAGTGGGTAACCATTCCCTTCTCCAGGGAATCTTCCCAATCCAAACCCAGGTCTCCCACACTGCAGGTGGATTCTTTACCAGCTGAGCCACCAGGGAAGCCCAAGAATACTGGAGTGGGTAGCCTTTCCCTTCTCCAGTGGATCTTTCCAACCCCAGAATCGAACCAGGGTCTCCTACATTGCAGGCAACTTCTTTACCAGCTGAGCTAACAGGCCCCCCAGATTTAGGCTTAAGGGAAGGGAGAGATGTGCTGTGGGTGAAAAGCAACTTGGTGGGGCTACCACTGACGATGAGGAAAGAAACCAGTGTTGCTGGAATGCAAAGAGCTGAAAGAGACATCTTCTTTCCCTTCAATGCTTAAACCTTGGAGCTGTTTAGGGTCCAGAGATGAATATTACTTTCTTCTCAAATGAAAAGTCTAAGTCAGCCACTGCCTAGAGTTTTGTTGTGATGAATTCTGAGGAAGGTCCAGGGTCAGTAGGAAAGACAGTCCTGCTTGATTAATGATGTCCATCCAGGCAGGCGTGGAGGAAATGGTAGAAATCACTGCACCTATTTTTCATCCCCATGTGAAAACCCACAATTTTAGATGGAAAAAAGTAATAACTGAAAGTGATAGAGACATGTCTCTTTAGAGAGATAGATAAATTTTCCTATCCATTGTACAGCACCTAAGCATATGAGGCCATTTATATTTAAATTAATTACACTTCAATAAATTTAAAAATTTAGTACCAAGCTCAGTTCTGTGCTTTGAGGTGACCTAGATAGGTGGGATGGGGTGGTGGGGGTGGGACGAAGGTCCAAGAGGGAAGAGATATATGTATACATATAACTAATTCGCTTCACTGTATAGCAGAAACTAACACAAAATCATAAAGCAACAATACCCCCAATAAAATAAATAAATAATATAGTTCCTTATAAAATGTGCACCAGCCACATTTTAAGTGCTTGATATCATAGAACCTTTCCATCATTGCAGACGGTTCTACTGGACAGCACTGGTAGAGAGTGATGGATAAAAATGCAAGCTCAGGTGCCAAACTGTTTGGATTAAATCTCAGATCTGTCACTTGCTTGTTATGTGACCCAGTGGAGCTTCTTTACCCCTCTGTGTGTCAGATTTTCATCTGTAAAATGCAATGCTAGCACCAATTTCATAGTACCGTACTAAGAATCACATTATTTCATATATGTAGAAACTAAAGGACATTGCCAGGCACCTGGTTAGCATTCAATCATTACTGGCTGTTGTGATTATCTTCTGCCCATGTTTATGTGGCAATCTAGGAGCAGAAATGGCTAGAAAGTTCTTGACCCCCAATCTAACTCTATCCACTGAGCCTGCTCTCAACACTGAGAATTATTTCACATTCAGAGCACCCTCTCCCTGCCACTCCAGGCCCCTTATTTCTGTGCAGTGGAATCTCCCATCCTGGGAACCCAGGGCATTGCCCCTTGCTTATCTCTCGCTCCCTTTTGCTTTGCCTGATGCCCGCTTTCCCTGGGAATCCAGGCTGCTGAGAACAACTGCAGCTGCTATCCCTGTTTGCAGCTGCTGCTCAGAAACAGGGCAGCAGGGTTCAGTGGTGCTCCCTCTCAGGACTGCTTTTTTTTCCCACTTATTCTTGAAAATTCTGTTGGACTGTGCCAACTGTGGGCATGGTGTCAGCTGCCCCCTGTGTGTCCCTGATGCTTCTGCTTAGGGACCCTTTGTACTCAGGCTCCAGCTGAGTCACACACTCCAGACTGCAAGCCAGTAATTCCTTCTGATGGCTTCAGTCATTTTCCAATACTACTTGTACCCACCATGAGTCCCTTTTCCTCATTTCTCTGCCTCTTCTTTGATGTCTCTTTCAATTGCGTGCATGCTATTCTTTCAGTCGTGATCAACTCTTTGCAACCCTATGGTCTGTAGCCCTCCAGGCTCCTCCACCCATGGGATTTTCCAGGCAAAAACACTAGAGTGTGTTGCCCTGCCCTCTTCCAGGGGATTTTCTCAACCCGGGGATCAAACCTGTATCTCTTATGTCTCCTGCATTGACAGGTGGGTAATTCACCACTAGCACCTCCTTAGAAGTCCCTCTTTCAACTAACCCAATGGAGTTCTCACTCACATGGGAGGAAATGATGTTGATGATGACAATGACAACACCAAAGTACTACTTATTGACCACTGATAATGCACAGGCCTCATGATACATGTATAGTAATCATTATATTTAATGTCTCAAAATCCTATAAGATATTTTCATCGTTTTGTTGATAAAGGTTTTAAAGTCCTAGGAATTCATAAATCGTGTCCAAAGTCAATGACAATACATGGTAACCCAAGCATTCACATAGAGCTTGTCCAGATCACAAACCCAAAGCAAATCAAGAGAACTCAATGGTTCTATGAGCCAGAGAAATTGATCTGTCCACTCATTGGTAAAGCATTTTTTGTTTGCGGTACCTTGTCATTAAAGAATATATATCCAGTGACCAAATGAAAGCCTTCATGTTAAGGGAAAGTCTTCTGGTGGATGGGGTGACTTGGGAGACCTATAGTCTTTGTTATTTTCTAAAACAATTTATGGTGGTGATATTTCTATTGCTCTGAAGACAGATAACCAGTGATGATCTTTGATGAGGCTTGCTGGGAGCACACTGGTGCCCAGCCTTTTGTGGGGCAGTAATCAATATACGAGGCTCCTGCCTGAAACACAACAGAGGCAGCAGCTGCCTATTTCATAAAGTGTACCTACCGCCCCCCCTCCCATGGAGCCCCCAGGTCCTCTGAGACAATATCTAAAATATTTGAAATGTTGTCCCACTTGAAGAAGTTGTACCCATGCTCCTTTTATCTTGCCTTTATTCTGTTCTTTTAGTGTTCCTCTCTCTCCTTCCCTTGTCTCTCAGTCTCAGCCTTTACATTGGATCTTTTTCTGTTCCTCTGGTTTTATTTGTTTCTAAAACTCTACTCCTTCAACAGCTTCTATTTGTCTTTGTATTTAACTCCATATTATTTCACCCAGCCTGTCTGGCTTTGGCTAAATAAATTTTTGATAGTCAACATTTCATTCTGTTGAGTAGCATAGTGGACATTGGGGAGACTCATGAAATGTTTCCAGTCTTTTTCATTCATACATATATTAGAGCAAAAATCACTCTGACAAGTCATCACTCCCTTCTTATGAACTGAGTTGACTTGAACATCATCTGAACCTCCTTTCAGTCATCTGTAAAATGGAAAAAACTTTTTCCCAAAGTTGTATGAATTCATGGGAAGGTAAAATTAACTTTGCAATTCCAGCACATGTTCAAGTGCTCTGAAAAAAAAATTGCTCTATCTTCCCCTTACTGTGTGGAAAGGAATACACTGGGAGCTGTTACTATAGAAAAAGGATAAAACAGCCTCTCTTCTCTAGCTTATCTTCTCTTCTTAGAGGGGACACAGATGGAAATAGTAACTAAACTTCTAGCATCAACTATTACGACTCCCTAAATTTCAAAAAGAAGGAGGCAATAATATAAATAAACATATAAGTAAATGAATTTTTAAAAGTGATGATAATTATTGTATTATAGGATTATTCAATAAAGACTTTAGTGAGGACAAATTTCAATTAGGCTGTGAAGGATAAATACAATTTGAGCAAGTGAAGATGGAGGAGAGAGCACTCCAGAGAAAGGCACTGCGAGGAACAAAGGCAAGGGAGCAATTTCACTTCATGTTGATTGGAGGAACAGTAACCTAGAGAGGCCTCTCTAATGTACAGTGAAATGAAAGTCGCTTAGTCGTGTCTGACTCTCTGCAACCACATGGACTATACAGTCCATGGAATCTCCAGGCCAGAATACTGGAGTGAGTAGCCTTTCCCTTCTCCAGGAGATCTTCCTAACCCAGGGATCGAACCCAGGTCTCCCACATTGCAAGCGGATTCTTTACCAGCTGAGCCACAAGGGAAGCCTGTATATATATATATATATATATATATATATATATATATATATATATATATTTAGCGATATATAAATGTAGACCAAGACCAATTATGGTGCTTGAGTTTTAAATGTTATGCTGAAAAGTTTGGACTTCATTCCACAGTAGTGGAAGAATCAGTGCAGGGTTTTGACCAAAGAAATGGCATGGTCCGTGGCTTTACCTTAAGATGGCCAATCAATCAGGATGGATTCACGAAGAAAGAAACATTGCATGCAAAAAGATGGGAAGTTTGAAAGAACACTATGACATTTGTCCGGACAGGGAGAATCTGAGGACCTTATGCAGGGCAGTGATGGTGTGCACCCCTCGGGGGAAGAGGAAGAAGAAGGAAGGGAGACCGTGAACACGTGCACTGCTGCGTTGATCTCTGGATCTCTGACTGTCCCGATGGGCCTTCTTGGAGCTCTGACTCTCTCAGATTCTGTGTCTTTCCCTACCCATCTTTACTTCCTTTTCCTTGTGGAAACCCAGACACTGAGGGCCAATGCCCTTTCTAAGAGTATTTGCCAGCAGTGAGGGGGAGGTCAAGGTTCTTTCTTCCAGAGCTTCTGTTCAGGTGAGAAGACAGCTTGCCTGGGAGCTGCTTGGAGACAGGGAGACTTTAGAACCAACTTTCAAGCCTGTCCCGTTAGCCAAACCTCTCCCAGAGCTTGTCTCCTCTCCTCCTCCAGCACTAAACAGTGCTGAATCCCCCTGGTCCTCCATCTGTCTGCATGTGTCCTAGATCTCCCTGGGCAGGGATTAGGTAATTGTGCCATTCCCATCAGCATGCCCAGGGGTCTGGCAGGAGGGAAGCTGCCGGCTGGCAGCAGTGGGCTGAGCAGGAGCCAGGGGAGCGTCTGCTCCAGGAGTCCCCTGAGCAGCTTGCGGCAGTGCCTGGCCCTCTGCAGGGCAGCCACGTGTCCGCCTGCCCTGGATCTGCCTTGGCTCAGAGGCCAGCTCTCAGAGGAGAAGACAGCACTTACCTTTATCCGGCTGCCTCTCCAGTTCCAGCCCAGTGAGGAACACGAGACCCTCCCCAGCTTCCTTCCTGCCTCTGGCCTCCTCCTCCTCCTCTCTCCCAAGCCTAACCTTCTAGCTCAGTTAGTAACATGATGTTAATAAAGGAAAGAAATCAGGCTACAGACTTGCCAAAAATCAAAAAATTCCATAGAGTGTTTCCATTTAACTTTACGAGTACATTCAAATATGTGTGTGTGTGTGTGAATGTGTGTGTGCCCATTTTCAGTAGGTACCAATATGTGTATGTTAAATATACATACCTTTGTAGGTGGGGATAGATTAGGAATTTGGGATTAACATATATCACTTCAGTTCAGTCGCTCAGTCGTGTCCAACTCTTTGCGACCCCATGAATCACAGCACACTAGGCCTCCCTGTACATCACCAACTCTCGGAGTTTACCCAAACTCATGTCCATCGAGTCAGTGATGCCATCCAACCATCTCATCCTCTGTCATCCCCTTCTCCTCCTGCCCCCAATCCTTCCCAGCATCAGGGTCTTTCCCAATGTGTCAGCTCTTCGCATGAGGTGGCCAAAATATTGGAGTTTCAGCTTCAACATCAGTCCTTCCAATGAACACCCAGGACTGATCTCCTTTAGGATGGAGTGGTTGGATCTCCTTGCAGCCCAAGGGACTCTCAAGAGTCTTCTCCAACACCACAGTTCAAAAGCATTAATTCTTCGGCACTCAGCCTTCTTCACAGTCCAACTCTCACATCCATACATGACTACTGAAAAACCATAGCCTTGACTAGATGGACCTTTGTTGGCAAAGTAATGTCTCTGCTTTTTAATATGCTATCTAGGTTGGTCATAACTTTCCTTCCAAGGAGTAAGCATCTTTTTTTTTTTTAATAAATTCATTTATTTTAGTTGGGGGCTAATTACTTTATAATATTGTAATAGTTTTTGCCATACATTGACATGAATCAGCCATGGGTTTACATGTGTTCCCCTTCCTGGACCCCCCACCCACCTCCCTCCCCATCCCATCCCTCTGGGTCATCCCATTGCCCCAGCCCTGAGCATTTGTCTCATGCATCGAACATGGAATGGTGTTCTGTTTCACATATGATAATATACATGTTTCAATGCTATTCTCCCAGAACGTCCCACCCTCACCTTCTCCCTCAGAGTCCATAAGATTGTTCTATGCATCTGTGTCTCTTATGCTGTCTTGCATATAGGGTTATCGTTACCATCTTTCAAATTCCATATATATGCATTAGTATACTGTATTGGTGTTTTTCTTTCTGGCTTACTTCACTCTGTATAATGGGCTCCAGTTTCATCCATCTCAATAGAACCGATTCAAATGTATTTTTTAATGGCTGAGTAATATTCCATTATGTATATGTACCACAGCTTCCTTATCCATTCATCTGCTGATGGACATCTAGCTAGCATCTTTTAATTTCATGGCTGCAATCACCATCTGCAGTGATTTTGGAGCCCAAAAAAATAAAGTCTACCACTGTTTCCCCATCTATTTCCCATGAAGTAATGTGACCAGGTGCCATGATCTTAGTTTTCTGAACGTTGAGCTTTAAGCCAATTTTTCCCTCTCCTCTTTCACTTTCATCAAGAGGCTCTTTAGTTCTTCACTTCCTGCCATAAGGGTGGTGTCATCTGCATATCTGAGGTTATTGATATTTCTCCTGGCAATCTTGATTCCAGCTTGTGCTTCCTCCAGCCCAGCGTTTCTCATGATGTCCTCTGCATATAAGTTAAATAAGCAGGGTGACAATATACAGCCTTGACGTACTCCTTTTCCTATTTGGAACCAGTCTGTTGTTCCATGTCCAGTTCTAACTGTTGCTTCCTGACCTGCGTACAGGTTTCTCAAGAGGCAGGTCAGGTGGTCTGGTATGCCCATTTCCTTCAGAATTTTCCACAGTTTATTGTGATCCACACAGCCAAAGGCTTTGGCATAGTCAATAAAGCAGAAATAAATGTTTTTCTGGAACTTTCTTGCTTTTTCAATGACCCACTGGATGTTGGCAATTTGATCTCTGGTTTCTCTGCCTTTTCTAAAACCAGCTTGAACATCTGTAAGTTCACAGTTCACGTATACACTACTGTATATAAAATAGATAAGCAGCAAGAACCTACTGTATAGCACAGGGGACTATATTCAATATCTTCTAATCACTTATAATGGAAAAGAATATGTGTGTGTATATAGATAAATATATACATATAAAACTGAATCACTTCACTGTATACCTGAAATTAACACAACATTGTAAATCAACTATACTTCAATTAAAAAATATATATACACATATATACACATACCTTCAAATATATGCACACATATAAATCTTGGTATGCTTGTATAAATATAGATATATTAATATGTGCCTGTACCTACAGCACACATACACACACACACAACACACCAAAAACTAGGAATATAGTAAGTGGCATGGAGAAACAAGCTTCATATGAAATATTTTTCATCTGTCACCTACAACTTGAATTATTCATATGGATAACAGAGAATATGCTATATTTGCAATCAAGTAAACAACATAATCAACATCTTCCTTATCGTTTCTCACTTAAGGGGAGGGGCAGGAGGAAGAGCACACTTCTAGTAATAACACGATTTCTCAATTTGACCTTTGATAAGTTTACTTAGCTCAATGTAGATTATGAGCCTTTTAGTTGCTAAACATGGTGCAGTGGTTGTCGCTAGAGAATTAAGTTCATTGCCTAGAAAATTACAGTCTAAATTGAAAGGCACCCAGTTCCTTAAGATAACTGACTAGTAATTATTAAACCACACACAGCACATCCTTGATTTTAAGGTTTTGTGGTCCACTCTTGCTTCATGTATTAGCTTTTATTCAATCATCATTCACTCATTTTTTTTTTCAAAATATGTGTAATCTGTCAGAGAAAAGGGACATTTGCTGCTCATGAAATTATTAAGATGAGAGAAACTCTAAGTATATAATGGTACAACCATCTCATCTTACAGATGAGAAAACAAAACTCAGTTTATGTAACTTGCCATGGAATCATATTTATTTATACATTTCTACATAGGTTTTGATAATATCTGGAACCCTCCTTCAAATGGTTTATTTTGAAGACTGGTTAATATTGAGAACTTAACTTTGTGAATTTTGCCTGATTTAGATGCCCACTAAACAGCAATTTCCTCTTCCTTTCCTTGAGTCTTTAGCCATTATTTTCTAAAAATTTCTTCAGATCACATTTAGCAAGTTAATTCATTTACTTACACACATATGAGGTATTGACCAAACATTTTATTTTCTTGTCCATGATGACAGACTTAATGGGATTCCTTTGATTTTATGATAAACTACCTCCCTGTGTACTACACATCTGAACCTGACCTTGGGCACAATTTGTTTTGCTTGATGTAATATTTGGAGTAATTCATTTTACCCATTTTAGCAGGGTGTGAAGCTTTGAAAGGGTTAATTAATTTAACCAAGGTTATTCAACCAGTAAGTTATACAGAATTGTTGTAATAATCCATTAACCTCATCCCAGAAAATGTTTTATTTAACCACAAATAAAGTGGACTTTACTCATCTAAAACAAGCAAACAAAACATTGTAACAGATAGCCTCTGACTTAACTTCTAACTAATTGCTTGACCTAGCTAATCAGTATATGTCTCTGAAAAATCAGCCTTCTCCTCTGTTAAACAGTATCTATGATACCTGATGTTGAAGCTGAAACTCCGATACTTTGGCTGCCTGATGGGAAGAGCTGACTCATTTGAAAAAACCCTGATGCAGGGAAAGATTGAGGGCAGGAGGAGAAGGGGACGACAGAGGATGAGATGGTTGGATGGCATCTCCGACTCAATGGACATGGGTTTGGGTGGACTCCGGGAGTTGGTGATGGACAGGGAGGCCTGGCGTGCTGCAATTCATGGGGTTGCAAAGAGTTGGACATGACTTAGCGACTGAACTGACTGATACTGTTGAGACTTGAACTTATTGCCTCACATTGCTGTTAATATTGAGTGATAACTGGGTAGAATGCTTTATTAATTCATACTCTGTCAAACTATAAACTTACAAAGCATGGTCATATATTCATTTGTCTGTTCCCAGCACTTTGCTTAGTGCCTGCCCCATAAGAAGTGCTCAGTAACAATTTGCAAAACTGAATTAAAAAGAAATATATGGTACTAAGTATTTGTGAGATAATAGGAGTTCTTTCCTACATAGTCTTAGGTCAGATGACAGCAAAAGCTACCACTAGCCTTCTTTGAGCTCCATGCCAGTTTCTAGGAAAAAAGAAAAACACAGTGCTTCCTATTTCCCAAATTCAGGAAATTTGCCATTGAGGATTCTGTTTAGGGTGTCTCCATGAAGAATAAGAAAATAACATATTCCAACATACAGTTCAGTTCAGTTTAGTCGCTCAGTGGTGTCCAACTCTTAGTGACCCCATGAACTGCAGCACGCCTGGCCTCCCTGTCTATCACCAACTCCCGGAGTCTACCCAAACCCATGTCCATTGAGTTGGTGTTGCCATCCAACCATCTCATCCTCTGTCATCCCCTTCTCCTCCTGCCCTCAATCTCTCCCAGCATCAGGGTCTTTTCAAATGAGTCAGCTCTTTGCATTAGGTGGCCAAAGTATTGGAGTTTCAGCTTCAACATCAGTCCTTCCAATGAACAACCAGGACTGATCTCCTTTAGGATGGACTGGTTGTATCTCCAACTTTCACATCTGTACATGACCACTGGAAAAACCATAGCCTTGACTAGGTGGACCTTTGTTGACAAAGTAGTGTCTCTGCTTTTTAATATGCTGTCTAGGTTGGTCATAACTTTCCTTCCAAGGAGTAAGTGTCTTTTAATTTCATGGCTGCAGTCACCATCTGCAGTGATTTTGGAGCCCAGAAAAATAAAGTCTGACACTGTTTCCACTGTTTCCCATCTATTTGCCATGAAGTGATGGGACGGGATGCCATGATTTTAGTTTTCTGAATGTTGAGCTTTAAGCCAACTTTTTCCCTCTCCTCTTTCACTTTCATCAAGAGGCTCTTTAGTTCTTCTTCACTTCCTGCCATAAGGGTGGTGTCATCTGCATATCTGAGGTTATTGATATTTTTCCCTGCAATCTTGATGGCAGCTTGTGCTTCTTCCAGCCCAGCGTTTCTCATGATGTCCTCTGCATCTAAGTTAAATAAGCAGGGTGACAATATACAGCCTTGACATACTCCTTTCCGGATTTGGAACCAGTCTATTGTTCCATGTCCAGTTCTAACTGTTGCTTCCTGACCTGCATACAAGTTTCTCAGGAGGCAGGTCAGGTGGTCTGGTATTCCCATCTCTTTCAGAATTTTGCACAGTTTATTGTGATCCACACAGTCAAAGCCTTTGGCATAGTCAATAAAGCAGAAATAGATGTTTTTCTGGAGCTCTCTTGCTTTTTCGATGATCCAGCGGATGTTGGCAGTTTGATCTCTGGTTCCTCTGCCTTTTGTAAAACCAGCTTGAACATCTGGAAGTTCATGGTTCACGTATTGCTGAAGCCTGGCTTGGAGAATTTTGAGCATCACTTTAGTAGCGTGTGAGATGCATACAGAGTACTAGTCAAAAGGCTTGGATTTTTATATCAGCCCTAGTAAATGATTAACTGTATAAATTCAAAGGATCTTCTCTGCTCTTTCATTCTCAATTTCCTTATCTCTTCCCATCCACTCCTAATAATAAAACTAACAATAATAGGGACTTCCCTGGTGGTCCAGTGGTTAAGACTTCACTTTCCAATGCAGGGGGTAAGGGTTTGATCCCTGGTCAGGGAGCTAAAATCCCACATACCTCTTGGCCAGAAAACCAAAACGTGAAACAGAAGCAACACTGTAACAAATTCAATAAAGACTTAAAAAAATAAAAATAATAGTAGATTACGCCCCTTGTGCCAGAACCGATATAATCACTTCACTGGCATTATCATCACTTCTAATTCTCATATCAACTCTATGGATTTGGTGGGATTTTTGTGCCCTTTATTTCAAGAAGGAAATTGAGACAGAGATGGTAAATAAATTGCCTCATTAGCTTTGAATTCAGCCAGTTAGCTTCAAACCCAAGTCTGTCTGATTCAACTCTCTTAACCTAAACTCTGTGGATACCCTAAGTAAGCCTGCTGTAATCACCATCAGCACTCCCCAGTCATATATTAGAGACAAAGAGAAAAGTCAGTGTACAGTTAATCATAAAATGATGAATAGTAACATGGATGGTAATAAATGCCACTTACTAAATACTATGTACTGTGGACATATTACCTCAATTAATTCCTCAGAATGACCCTGAGAAAGAAATGACCCTATTATTGCCATTAAATTTGAAGGAAATGAGGCTTTGCAGGGTTAATCAATTTAATAAAGGTTATTCAACGAGAAGGAAATGGCAACCCACTCCAGCATTCTTGACAGAGGAGCCTGGCGGGCTACAGTCCATGGGGTCGCAAAGAGCTGGACACAACTGAGCAACTAACACACTGCATTCAACTAGTAAGTTAATAGTTAAATAGCACCTATTAGATCCTGAAGCCAATGCTTGCAATTAATGCATGAAGCTGTACACTGAAGATAGCTTGGTGCATTAATAGACAGAAAAAAAATCATCTTGAAGGTAGTCTGCTCCTCTTGCAAATGATTTCATTTTTTTAATACCTGTAATTTCTTGCTAAAAGTTTTTTCTAAAATTTTAAAGGTATGTAAGCTGACCAGCCATGAAATGGATTTAAGCTGTCAGAAAGATGAAAAGTTTCAATAAACGAAGCATTGATCTGTGAGCTAGCCTATATCTACATAGTCTACATAGGCAGCATACAATTGAAAGTTGATCATTTTTCAGTGGAGAGTCTTTTCTCAGGTTCTATTTCAGAGCTTGGGTATGGGCCAGCCCGGGTCATAGATATAACAGGGTGCCATAGGTCATAAGGACAATTTGAGAAGTATCAAAAAAAAAAAAAAAATCCCTCCTCTTCCACCAGCTCTAACCTTGTGTAGGTATGACGTCCTTATGTACCTACCAGCCAACCAGCCAAACAACCAAACCTTTTGAATAAATCATCTAGTTCAAATCCTGGCTCTACCATTCACTAGCAGTGTGAGCTTGAACAGGTTACTCGATGCCTTTGTTTACAATTTGTAAAATGAGGGTGATAATCATGTCTCCCTTATAGGGATTGTTTTATATTAAATGAATATTGTACAAATCACCTAGAAAAGTGACAGTACGTATTAAGCATTCTTAACAACTAGATGTGATTATCATTGATATCTGTCAATTTATTTGTATTCCTCTAGAATATTCTTTGCTAAATATTCTCTTAACAAGCATAAAATGACAGACCATTTTATAAGACTATCTTGCACTAGTGCATGGGTGCTCAGTCGCGACTGACTCTTTGCATCCCCAAGGATTTGTAGCCTGCCAGGCTCCTCTGTCCATGGAATTTTCCAGTCAAGATTACTGGAGTGGATTGCCACTTCCTACTCCAGGGGATCTTCCCAACCCAGGGATTGAACCCACGTCTCTTGCATCTCCTGCATTGGCAGTTGGATCCTTTACCACTACACAACTTGGGAAGCCCATCAAATGACATGTACATTATTATTCACTTAATATTGCAAAAGATTGGAAAAATCCAAATTTTGTGATTTAATATCGCAATTATGGTTTTTGCCATGAAATGTTAACCAGCTATAACAAGAAATTGAGACTTTTACGACATATGAAAGATACATGATATGCTACCAATAATAGAAAAAAAAAAAGAGGATAAACTAACTTAATATTTGTACCTAATGTACCTAATATCTGCTTACGTATTCATAAAAGATCTCTGGTAACTAGTAAACTAAAAATTAAAAATTGATTTCTAGTTGGAGAGTGAGTACTGGACAGATGGAGATTGGGGGTGGGAGGATGACTTTCATTCTATTTTGTTTCTTAAATATTTTAAACCATTTCTCTCCCTTGATTAACCAATAATATTTGATTAAAGTTCATTTTTATCATCATCATCATTATTATTTCTTTGTCATCAGCACATTATGCATGTAAGAAGGGACCCTGGAAAATTTTAACTAGAGAAATCTGAAAGAAAAAAATCTTGAGAAGGAGCTGTTAAGAGGCAGTTGCCAAAAAACATGCCTTATAATTTTTTGAAGAGTTGGTAGGCCCAGCTAAATTTTGGATAATAGCTCATCTTCCTGTGGTCAACCTCTCTGTACATCATCTAAGTTATCTCTTCGATGGCTTAGAATGCTCAAAGCCATAGATTTCTGTAAATGAGGAGATTTGTTTTTCTCAATTGCAGGTGGTTGATTATGTGAGTGGCAGAGTGCATCTAGGCTTCTAACTACTTGGTTTAGACCTTTCAAATCTTCTGGAAAGATCAGTTGAAATATGGGATGTATAAATCCTCCAGATGGGCCAGCAATCCTGCTATTGCTCATAGGATTTAGAGCCCAAGAAAATTAATAGGTGAGAATGAAGAAAACCTTCGAAGACTGACAATGCAAATGCAACACAATGTCTATTAAGACTCACAGCTTTATTTCTGCTAGAAAAAGGGAAAACATTTTTTTTTTTACAAAATGTTTAAACAATTGCTTTGCATTATAAGATAAAGTCCCCAGAAGAAAAAGACCATCCAGGGTTGGACAGTAGGTTCTTTCCAATTACACGGCATTTACAAATTTTATTCAATTATGAAATCTCTGAACAATCCCACACTTGTTCACAGATACCATAGTCCCTAAAAGCATAAACAATGAGCCAAAATGATTGGCTCATCTTAGAGTGAAGAAAAAAAATCTAAGAAATATTAACTTGCATAGCCATTCAAATTATTGCTGCTTTTTATAAAATTATTATAGGTAACTTTGCACTAACTTCCTCCTTTGCCCTCACCCCAAAACTCAGAAATTCCTAGCAAAATTATGAGCTACTTTCCAAATGAAGTCTTGCGGAGGGTTTGCAAGCACATGTATAGAACCTAAGGAATTTGCATGAAAATGAGAAATAAATTAAATAAATAATATCTAATAAATAACTCAGACAACATTCATTATCTACAAACTTAAATGCCACAAAATGCTAACTTCAAGGATAGCTTCCCCCACCCCCATAACCTCTCAGGAAGGTAAGAACCAGTATAGACTCAGAAAGCACATAGGATGGCTTCATAAATCATTTTACTTGTCTATTTATTCCCTCTAGGGCAAATCGTGGTGAGGGGAACCACTTTGGTGGCTGATGGGGTTTAGGATCTCTCTTCAAGGGTACTTTCAAGTAGATTTACAAATTAAGGGTACAAAAAAAGTAGGGTTAGTGTTGCAAGCAAAATGGAAAGAAAATTACTTCGTCTATAAGGAGATAATAAGAAAAGGGTTAAAAACAAAGTCAATACACAAATAGTTTGGCAGGTTTTAGGGGTTAGCTGAGCTGTAGAAAATGACATACTAATCTGCCTTATCAATTTTATTCATTGGCCCTATTTGTGTACCCTGCCTGCTTCCTAAACTTATCCTCTCTGGCAGGAGCAGGATATGATCCACTATCATGTAAACCATGTAGGCTTTTGGTTTGTTTTAAGTAATTGTTCTGGCAGGTTGAACAGGACAGTGAAACTTCTCAGATCACATTTCTCTGGGAAAAAATAAACTTGACAAAATGACTGCTAATATAAAGGAAAGAAGAGTTACATGAAGAAAATAAACATCCTGCAAATCAGGATAAATCTGTGATGAAGACATAAATTGGTAAAAGCATTTGCTGACCTTGGATTTGATTTCTACATCCCTAAGTTTGGTCACTTGAAATGTTATCTACAATATGTAATAACATATTTTAAAAGTGAAGAAGAGGTAACAATTAGTGGGAAAGAAGATAAGGAATTATATATGTTGGGAAAATTCAAGTTTGGTCAATAAATTGACTGGTGCTTGTGCTTTGAGAAAATATGCATGGGCGGATGTTGGTGGGTTTTAGCCATGCTTTCTTTAACCAAATGAAATTCATCTTGCCAAAGAAAACCTAGTGGTTTTCCTATGGACAGGTTGAGAGTCCCAAAATCATGGTTAGTATCCAATGGCCATTTTATTGCTCTTGAATGTGACCTGGGTTGTTTGCTGATTCCAAAGCAGTACCTGAGCTTCATCAGAATTTCCACGCCTCTCTGGTTATGAAGGTCATGAACTGATTCTCCAAGTCCCGTTGGCTTGGAGGAGTCTAAGGTTACAGTGTCTTGTTTGCCCCACTTCGAGTACTGAGAAAAGTGCTTTTGAAATGTTATCAAGAATCAAGTTGGTATGAGATCTCTATTATGGTTCTCAAATTACTAAGGAAGATATGTTCAGCTTTCATCCCAGTAAGAAATAGAGCTAATCTCTTGAAGAACATTATTCACAGTGACAGTCAAGGTAGAATGTCAGCCTCTGGAAGCTATTTTTAGATGGATGCAAAGAAGTCCTTTCATCGAGTCCAAAAGACATGCAACTGGTGCTCCTTTGGCAATTCCATCCGATCATTCCACACACAGTGTCCATTGCCTATTACTCCTCAATCCTTCCACTGTTAAGAAGTTTGTAGGAATGACCTACAAAGTCATAGAATTTCATAACTGTGAAGAACTTCAGAAATTATCTAAACTTAGAACAATTGCCTGATTTACCAGTAAGTAAACAGAGGCCAGAAATGAAAAACAAATCGGCATAGACAATCCAATGAGTTTTGGCACCACTAGGATAAGACCCAGGGTTTCTGATCTATTTTCACATGATTGTAAACAATCAAATAATTTCTTGTGAGGACCCAAAATAAAGGAATCAATACAATATGAGAAATTGATGAGAAAGGACGGTGACAGGTTAAGGAGCCCCAAAGGGCCTAGGACTATTGTCTTTGATATATATCTATAGGGTCCCATTAAGGTCACTGAATCCTCAGCTCAATGACTTGAGCTATGGAAAACATCTCCAGACATCTTTCTCTGAAATGCTGGTCTGACTGCCCTAGTCAGTGAAGATTGTATTGAGTTGGGCCCCGATGCTATGGTGGGGGTAAGAATCATAGGACATATCTATGGGAACATCATAGCGGGGGGTGCCAGCCTGAAAAGGAGTTGAATGCACATGCCCTGAGCTTAGATTTGCAGAGGGGTAATGTGGCATGAAACTGTAGGATTTATCCAGGTCAGGGGAGCCATCTTGCTTCAAGGAGAAGTTCCCGCTGATGCTCAGGGGTGGAGTAAGTGGGCCCTCATAAGGTGGTGTGCTGCAGTCAGGTGGGTGGCTCCCAAAAGATGACTCTCCCAGACTCTTGAATACTGGGGGTTTGAGATTAATAAGATGCGTTTCCATATGGCCATAAGGAGGGCTGGGGAGCCCGGGAGATTGATAGTTGAAGTTGTGGACAGAGATGGCAGAGTCACAAATAGATTTCTCTTCACGCTTTTCCAGGAGGACGGACTGAGAGCCCAGCTGGAGGCATCCAGCCACCAGGTTGCTTGTAGGCTGAGAGAGCCCTTTGCAGAGCATCTCCACAAAGCCCTTCCCTTCAGGTGTCTGTCCAGTTTCTAGGACCTCAGACAAAGCCCAAATATAGTTCCTGGCCAGTCTAAGAGTCTCTATCTTGGAGAGCTTTTGGGTCTTAGAGTAGCATGGCATGACCCTCCTCAGATTGTCCAGGGCATCGTTCAGGCCATGCATCCGGGTCCGTTCCCTAGCATTAGCCTTGACTCTTCGAGCCCTGAATCTCTCAAGGCGAGCTTTTGTCATCTTCTTTTTCTTGGGACCTCTTCTTTTAGGCTTCTCCCCATCTTCTTCCTCCTCTTCTTCCTCCTCAATACTGTCATGATCTTCAGCTAAGCTGCCAAGGATTCCATAAGCAGCCGGTCTTCTCTCCTCCTCCTTTACCTCATTCTGAGAGGCCAGACCTTTGTCCATCCAAGATGGTGTGTTGACCAACTCTGTCATCTCCTTGGGTTTCACATAAGCTTTTGCCATCTCCAGACTCTGGAAAAGAAACAGCAATGGTTAGTGCCTGTGAACATTAAACTTTCTTTTTACATCTTAGATGTAAAGCACAGAATTTGTATTGGAATTCAACTTATGATTATCTACCCCAAACCCTCCACTCTAAATAACAAATCTAAACTCAAGTAAATGCCCAGCACGCTCATTTAACTGTAGTATATATAAGAAAGTCAACTATAGAAAAAGGAAATTGACTTGATTATTCATTGCAGAGTCAATACCTAACTCTTTTTATCCTCCAGTTCTTCATCTCATGGATATTTTATTCAAAAACAGCTGATATACCACTCAAAACATGTTTTTCTTTCTTAGATTTCTTTCTTTTCTTTATCAGATCATAAAAGGAAATAGCTAAGGTGGGCATATAAATTATTGTCCAAATACAGAAACTTCTGGAAGGGAACGAAGATGCTGAAGTAGTTATAATTAGATAATATGTAAACAATAATTGTAATTATTACAAAGTTTTAAAGCATATCAAGTGATAACATTAATAAATTGTTGTATATTTACATCACAGAATACATGAGAAACTGTAGTGAGATCATTCAGACTTTGTTCATGTTCTACAAAGGACTACTCAACCTCTATTTAGAGACATCACATACGTCTAACCCCTAACATCCCTTGTCTCCCGCTGACTCTGCTGGTACACCATATGATCATGAAATATTTCTCTCACCATGGCCAAAAGAGCACTTAGTTTTTCGGTAAGCACTTTGTGGTCTGTCTAATGTTAGTGGTATTAGAGGTGTTAGTCACATTGTGTCTAGAAAGAGTCTGGAAAACAGAGGAGGTTACCACTGATTATCTTTCAAATCCACCCATATGTTAAAAGTGAGAACTCTTCATTGAACATGTATCTCACACCACCAGACAAGAAAATGGCAGCAGCTAGAATTACAAGGCAGAGTTCTACCAAACCTATTTAATATTATCTTCGTGCAGCTATTATAATAAGATTTCATTAAAAATGAAAAATCTGGAACAGATTTTACACTTCACCAAACAGTGACTGCAAACATAGCAAAGACTATTTCAGGCAAATATGCAAATAGTCTAACTATTTTAGCTCACTTGCCTAACAGACACTGTTTAGTCAGAATTTTCTATGAAAAATAGTAAAACTTATTTGAAAACCAGAAGAGACTGGTTGTTTAGTCAACATTTAGCATTCAATTCTGAAAGAGCCTGAATTGTTTTGAGATTTGTTGAGAGATTTGTAGGTATATAGTTTACCCAATAAAAGTACTGATAAACTCCATTGGGCCATCCCAGTTCACCAGCTAGTTTTTGAGATGTTAAACCTTCCATTACCTTTGTATATCAGAAAAGGGAGGACATGATAAGTGTTTTTTGATCCTTGAGGCTTGAGCGTCAAATCAATGAATGCAAGAATTAGTATGTCGCTTTTAAAAGTATAAATATATGGTTTGATTTGTTTCTGGTAATCTGAGCTTGTTTTCCTTGTAACCTCATTTACCTCCTATAAATAATTAATGCGACTGCATGGCAAAAACAGCCTAGGTTTCATGTTAATCAGCACGGAAATCATGTCAGCTTGACTTACTCACTTAATAGGCTTCCTGGGCAAGCAGCTTTATTGAAAACACACGTTCAAACCTATTGGTCAACTGGCTGCCCAGGCCAAATCAGAAAATCCCACTTTTAATATGGATGATGGAGCTTGTGTGCTGAACTGCACTTCTAACACAGGCAAATATCCAGAGGGCGGGTGAAAGACCTAATTAACTTTCTGTTAAAGTAA
Organism: Giraffa tippelskirchi; assembly: GCF_054371585.1. Lineage (NCBI taxonomy): Eukaryota > Metazoa > Chordata > Mammalia > Artiodactyla > Giraffidae > Giraffa > Giraffa tippelskirchi. The sequence continues at coordinate 157,636,903 of NC_137278.1, forward strand.
CACAGACCTTTCAGAGGCAGGTGCACTCTGAGGCCAGAGAGGACGGAGTGGGCTTGGGAAACCTAATGTTCCACACATCACTGTAATACCATTTGTGTAGTCTTATAGCAAAATGTTGAGGGAAAAGGGAACTCTGATGCTCATTTTATAGTTGAGGTCACTGCAGGTCAGGTAGATTAAGTAATGGAAATGCGAAAACATAGAGCAGGTAGAGTAAGACATAGCACCAGTTCTTCTGATTCCAAATACTAGGTTTTATACTTTTTTCCTTTTTATTTTCATCACAACTACCAGAAGAAACAACGAGACTTTGACTTCGGGAGATGTGGGTCAGTAGAGCTAAGTCAGTAGGAAATGATCCTCATCCAAAGGGAGGCTCGTTTAAGAGTTCTCTGCTTTCTAAACTCTCATATTCTAGGATTCCTTCCTCTTCCAAGCTAAATTCTTGTTGTTTTTGCTCATTTATTCTCCCCTCTTTTTTTTAAACTCTGTTTCCTTCTCCTTTGCCACTTTCTTCTCTTTCTCTCAGCTCCTTTTCATTGTCATCATTAGCACTGGGTGGTACATACATGCATGAAGAGGAGAGAAGGAAGATGCAGGAAAGGAGAGTTTCTTCAATTGTCCTAAAACCAAATACTATCCCAGGCTCTGCATGTGAGTTTTTTTTATCATCCCCACCTCTATGCCTCTGGACACTAGCCAAGTGCTGTCTACCCTCACACCCACCCCAACATGGGAGTAGATCAGAACAGGCTACATTTTGCCTTTAACATAATTGGATGGTTTCTGTAAGAGTCAAAGAGCTGCTTTCAAATCAGATTTGCAGCAGGTATAAAGGAAAAGAGCCAAAAGACTTTGGCTACAACAATTAAAAGGGAAACAAGTTTTCATCTTTGTTCTCTTACTGACCATAGAAAGGACATAGATAGCTCCAGTTTAACTTTCTCTATTCTCATAAATACTGGTCCATAAGCTCTGAGAGAATCCCGTGAATATATAGTGTGGTTTCAAAACATGGAAGCTGGAATAACACGCATTCTAGTCCCAGCTCTTTTAATTCCTGGTAATTGGTCTCAAACACAGTACATAAGCTCTCTGATCTTTCACTTCCTCTTTGATAAAGTGAGGATAAGATATGTTCTATGTGGTTTTGCAAGACAAAAAATATGAGAAAGGATTTTGTAAACTTTTAATGATATAAAACATTGTCCATATATTTATTTGTTTTCTGTTTATTCTGGGGTTTTCTTATCAAATTCATTCACACATCTGCTTATTCAGAAATACAAATTATTCTTCATGGATGAATAGTAAAAGGAAACTGTATTAATTACTGTGACCCTGATTATCTGGATGGAACCTCCTCTGATTGGCTCAGAAGATCACCTGACAATTGCCTAATAACTTCCCTAATAACAGTTGCCTTCCCTTTTACCCAGGTTGGCTAGACAGCGCAAACCTTGGAGTCAGACTGTGCATGTGTGCTCATTCACTCAGTCCCTTTTGACTCTGCATCCCCATGGACTGCAGCATCTCCTGCATCTCCTGCACTGGCAGGCAGAAGCTTTACCACTGAGCCACTACCTGGGTTCAGATTTCAGCTCAATTACTTACCAGATATGTGGTCTTGAGCAAGTTTCATAATCTTTCTGTCCAGTCTTCTCTTTAAAATGGGAATAATCATGGCTCTACCTCACTAAATTATTGTGAGCATAAATACATTTAAAGACTTTGAATAGTGCCAGATATTGTAAATGCCATGTAATTGTGAGGTATTTTGTTCCTAAAGTTCACCATGAGTTTTTCTGGCCACAAGGACAAAATAGGTGTAATTACAGTCTATGCTTAATGTTGATTTTATGCCAGTAAAAACCAATGGCTCCATCTCAACACTAATTTCAAAAACTTCCCTGATAAACCCTCTCCCCCAACCTCCTAATGAAATGAAATTTTAAAGCTCCTATTCTGTTACTAAGGATGAGGGAGCAGAACTCTATCCTCTGCCTCTGCTGGGTTGACTAAAACTCTTCCACCATGGTCCAGAAGGAAGTTAACTTCTTTTATCCTGTTTTATAACTCCAAGACAGCAGTTGGCTGGACTCCTCCTCAGTCACATGAATTTTCAGGGTCATAAAGTTTCTGGTGGAATACAGACCACCCTTGGCACTTGGACATTTTTCCTTTGTCTCTGATTAAACAATATTTGGGATAAGACTTTCCTACCAGAATCAAGGGCCAGACCACTGAGGAGAAAAATCAAGAGTCTCTCAAATAGAAGTAAAAGCCAGGACTCCCCAAATATACAGAAGAAAACCTTTCCTTTGACTTTTTCCACCTAAATATCTTCAATGCATCAAAAGGTCAGCAGGGGAAAAAATATAAACATCCAGTTTTTGATTTGCGAGTTGAAAATGTATGTGATGCGCTTCTGAGTTTCAATCAAGGAAACCAACTTGGCTCTGTCCAGAACAGGTAACTAATTCTACCATGGTTCTCAACCTGTTCATGAACCAGCTCCGAGGTGTATCAAAAAAAGCATGAACTCAAAACTGTGTTCCATCACTCACTTATTATATGAGCACAAAAAAATATTTTAATTCTTTTACCCTTGGGGCAAAATGGTCATAATATTTTTGTCTTTCATATCTCATTTAGAAGCTTTTATGAAAGCAAATACTTTGTAAAGTTATTATGCAAATGTAAAGATAAAAGCTGTATGGAAAAATCTATACTACTATTGCACAAAGTTCTGTGATACACCATTTTTAGGTGTCCCCAATTCCTAGAAAAGAAATTAGCTCTCAAAATTTACATGAATCAGACTCAAATAAGATGAAAATCAATGAATACTGGCTCTGGAGATACAATAAAGGCTCCCCTGTACCCCCAAATACATTCTGATCTTTTAAAGCTCATTTTATCTTTTAATTTTAGAATTTGGATTTCCTTGTGCATCTACACTTTATACAGAATTTTTCCCTTTCTTTAGGATTCTTCTGTGAAATTTCAAGTTTGGACAATTCTCTCAAATTCAATTTTTTTCCCACTTTTTTTCATTTAAAAAAAAAATCTGTTCTGTAAAACAAAAAGTTTTGCTTAGGCAATGATTATGATGACCCAATACTTTCATCCTTGGTGAAGGGAATGGCAACCCACTCCAGTATTCTTCCCTAGAAAATTCCATGGACAGAGCAGCCTGAAGAGCTACAGTCTATGGTATCCTAAAGAGTTGGACTGTAGGAGGAAATGGCAACCCAATCCAGTATTCTTGCCTGGAGAATCCCATGAACAGAGGAGCCTGGCAGGCTACAGTCTATGGGGTCGCAAGAGTTGGACACGACTGAGCAACTAAGCACACACAATACTTTCATCACTGAGGCTGAGGTCTTTGGGCATTACTGTCATGTGGGACTGTCCTGGAAGCTGATTGTACTAACGTCACCTCCTGATCCTATGACTAAATCCTAAATACAAAAAGGACAGGGACTATTCAGTCCAGTTTCTTGCGAATGTAAGGATCAGAGAGACTAATGTCTTGTTTGGATTTACAGAGTCTTTGCACTGACGACAGGATGCAAACCAGGGTGCTCATAAATCGTGCTGCCTGGAAACAGCCAGTAGGCTGTTCTGCACTCTTCCTATTCAACCTTTTGGGTTTCCCTGGTGGCTCAGATGGTAAAGAATCTGCCTGCAATGCAGGAGACCTGGGTTCAATCCCTGTGTCAGGAAGATTCTCTGGAGAAGGGAATGGCTACCCACGCCAGTCTTCTTGCCTGGAGAATTCCGTGGACAGAGGATCCTGGTGGGCTATACAGTCCGTGGGGTTGCAAAGAGTCAGACACAACTGAGCGACTAACACTATTCAGTCTTTACACACTCCCATTTTCCTTCTTGATTAGTACTTGTACACACACACACACCCCTTATCCAGCATAGCCACATCATACTTTAGTTTTCATAGCCTCAGATCCTGATGGTGAACTTGGCCAACAGAAATTACTCAGTCCTTCAGTTTTCCCTCCTTGTCCTTCAGCATTTCATCTCTGGTCCCTTTGTCAAAGTGAGGGAGGCATTTTACATATATTATTATTTTTCTGAACATATTTCTAGGAGTAGGTGAATGATAAAAGACAGAGGAGGCAAAACTATACATAGACAATCTTTCTTTTCTGATTGCCCATCTGAAAGAGCTGAGGAAGAGGAAATGTTTTTCACTGATGCCAACAGTCTAAGGACTTTCAGCCGAGCAAATGGGGGCCAATGGTGAAAACATATCCCTTGGCTTGACAGCATCTTCTCTCCTTCTCTTTTCTATTTTCATCCTCCCTACCCCATTCCCTTTACTCCTCCCATAGCCAAAAATGCTGTGAACTGAATGGTGGATTTGGTCAATTCTTTCAACATATTTGGTGACCCACCTCAGGAAAGCAGTTAAATTCTTTGGCCCTTTTCTTCTGCATCAATAAAATGGAAAAATGGGTTTGATAGGAATGGTGGACAATTTATAAACCCTATTTTATAAAAGTGATTGAGCATATCTGAGTTTCACTTTGAGTGACAGATCCTTGGGAATTAGTCAAATTATTACAATTATTACAAATTATTACAATTAATATCTGTCCATAAATGTTCTTTCTCTGCTTCTCCATTCAAGTTTCCTAAATCCTACTCCCTTCTTACTTAGCCCAGAAAAGACTTACCTCACCCCAATTGCTCCTCTAGGTCCACAGGAACTACCCACAGAAACTTCCGTAATCCCCGTACCACCCCATCGCTGGCTCACCTCTGTCAGTAGCAATCCCTGGAGTGAACTCTGTGAATCTGTGTCCCGGAGGAGACTTAGAGAAGCCAAGTCTCCCTGACCATCCAGAGCGTAGGAGGAGGTGCTTTTAGCGATCCATGTTAAACCCGGCCACTGCCTCTTAGAATTGCCCCCGGGTCTGGTTTCCCTGACTGCTACTTATTCTACTCCTTCCTTGGAGTTCTATATGCTCCTTCAGGACTCCTTTAGGCTGATGCAGCTGGTTTAGTCGGTCTTCAGTACCTCCTCTCCCTGGTTAGTTCCCTGGAGTGGAGCTTTCAGGACCACAGCCTCTGGGCAGCTCCTGCGCTCTCGCCCAGAGCCTCAGAGTTGCAGCAGTTTTGATTGCTTTCCCAGCTGTCCAGGGAGGGGTGATGCTGCCGGCAATCTAACTCCTCCCCTTCCCCAGCTGAAAGGCACGCCCACTTCAAAGGGCTCCTCTGGTCAGGTCCAGCTGAGCCATTCGTTTGTTTGTTTAAATGGGGATAGAGGTTAGTAGGAGGGGAATGTGAGAGAAGAGCTGCTGAAGTTGAGAGGTAAAGAAAAAGAGGACTGGAAATTTTTGTAGTTAAAAAGATAAGAAATGGGACTTGACCAAAGGGCAATACAGGGAAAGAGAATTGGTGGTAAACTTGGATAAAGGGCTACTAAGGGCAAATAAAATATATTGGCCCATGTCTAAAAGTCAAAAAAAAAAAAAAAAAAAAAAGCTGAGAAAGATGCATGCCCAGGGCACAGCATCAATGACTGTTATCTTACACATGTGGACTGGTGTCTTTGGCTTTAAAACTTCCAAACTCTAAAAGTAGAAGAATTATCTTCCTCTCCCTTCTTTCAAACTTGTCAAACTTATTCCCATTTAAAACCTTTTAATTTTATCTAGTGACTATAGACAAAGCTGTATCTATATTTACTATCCTGTTCTTTCAACTTTACTGTTTGTTTGAAATTTTAAAAACAAAAAGCAAATGAATGAAATATTTCATTCTGAGGACACTTAACTCCTCAAATTACAAAGGAGGATCCAGTATTGTTTTTCAAAAGTACATTATTAAGCATTCAGGTAGAAAAAGTTCACCTGGGGGGTAATGAATTTGGAAGGAAAGAAGGGTCAAGTAATTCCTAAAACTCCTGTGGCATTTTGAAGTTAGATTAAATCGCTAGAAGAGAAAAAAGAAAACTACATCTGTAAAGATTTAAAGAAAATACATGTATATGCTTTATGACAGAGAGCTATCTGTGGACCAGACTACCAAGTCGAAGTGTGGAATCTTCATTGTAGAGATTGTCAAATTTGGAATACTACCTGGTGTAAAAAATTTACCAAGATCAAATAAATAATTGTGAGTTCCTTTTAAGGTATAAAGGATTTTACAATCTTCTAGTCATTCTGAGGAGGAAATGGTTGCATGAACTTTAATAGTTTGACTTCATTTCTGGCATCAATTTTCAATTCTGTAAAATGATCTAATTACTTAAGTGTTTTCTAGCAGTAGCAGATAGGATTCTCAACCTCTTTTTGAAATTGACTTGAAGGCAATTCTCCAGGCTTTTTGGAAATTGGTAAAGTTACTTTACCAATGTAACAAGCACATGTTTGTGACAGAGATGAAGAGTTATGCCTTGTTGTAAGGAAAAGTGCAAAAGTTTAAAAGAAAACATAGTTTCACTGCCAATAAAGTTGAAAGAAATACCGCAGGTTTGAAATTGTTAATTTTTTTCTAATTCTAATATAGGTGTCATGTGACTCTTGTCCTTCCCCAAAAGCTAGAAAATAGAAATTAATACTTTGTTTTATAGGAAGTTGTTCATAGGAAAATTTCAACGCTCTTACTAATCTTTTTTACATCCCTATCCAGGAAATATCTGCTCAGTAAAATAAACTTCATTTCAGAGTCATTAAATAACACATGCTAGGAATGGTGGACTTCTAAAAACCAAATCAGAATCTACTCCTCAGCCAGAGGAAATTTATCTATGGAGGAATTTGTGTTTAAGGGTACAGCTGCAATAAGCATGTATAGGATGGATTGATCTCGTTTGTGTCTTCCAAGCCACCTCCTTGGATGTTTGAGAGCTGATGATACTAGTGATGTTAGGATCCTGCCCCTGAAATGTTCAGAGGGCAGGGAGGAGATTAGCAGAAAGGTGAACATATTGAGACAAAGATGAGGGTGGGGACAGAACATTCTGTGGGGCTTCTTGCTTTAGCTGACAGATGTGAGGAACTGGACACAATAGGATTAGCTCTCAAAACACGTTTAATTGTGTGTTCGTGTGTGTGCCTGCGCGTGCAGCCTTGGCAGGGAGTCGAGGAGGGTGCTGAGTTTTCTTTAAGAGCTGCCTTTTTCAGAGGGAAGGGTGGAATCTGTTTCATCAGGGTCCCCCTCATCACAGCTCCTGGACGGTTAGACACTTGGCTATTCAACTCGGAGCAGGAAGGCGGCGGGTCTCGGCGGGGAGGGGGAGGGGTGGGGATGCAGTCGGGAGAGGCCAGGGGGTGGTGGCTGAATGCCGGGCAGTTGTACTCAGTCTCCTCCCCCAACACGGTTTGTGGGCCAGAGGGCCAATCCCCAGCCCTTCCTTCTTTCTCTGCTGCTTTTTGTAAAGGTCTGAGCTAACCTGTTAGAACCATCTGCTGGGCTCGGGGGGAAAACGCAACCAGCGCTCAGTGGCCGGCCCACGGGCCTGACGGCCAGGAGCCATTGAAACGGAGAGGAGGGAGGCAACAGGCAGATTTATGGGCAGCAATCTGTTACCAACCCCCGCCCCCAAGGCCCCTCTGCCAGGAGACAGCTTGATAATCCATCAACCTCACTAATGAATTAATTAGTATTCCCAGTAATCCCGACCCCCAAAGGGAACTGGCCTGCGGGCCCCTAAGAGCCCTGGAAACTGCCTTCTTTGACCAGACACTGAAGACCAGGGACCAGTACCTGACATCGGTCCCCAGGGTGCTGAGCTGCAAGCTGCAGAGCCTGTTGGGAAAGATCCCCAGATGTCCGCCTTCTCACCTTCCCCTGGGAGATGGCTGGCTTTTGCTGAATTAAAACCAAATGGAGTCCCAGAGCCATAAATTAGGGACTGTAGAGAGTAGGACGATGAACTTTCAGAAAGTGAGAATTCTGGCTGCCCACATTCCGGGTAAAACTTGAGCAGTTCTTAAAGATATTCTCCAAAGACTAGTACAGGGTTGAGATGGGCCAGGGATGGGGGCAGAAGCTCAGCACTCCGGGCGGGAAATAGTACAGGGTCAAAGATAATTATGAAACAGGTTGGAGCAAAATGTCATGAATCCCTATTGAATAAGAAGACTGGAGTAACACAGAGGTGTCAGCTGAGTTTCTGAACAGTCTGGAAACGGGGAGTTTCAATAACCCTCCCTTAAACTTCAAAGTCCTTCATTCTTCCACTCTGTGATGGAGTGGGATGAGAAAAGCTTGGGAGTAAGGAAAGCTTTGTTCTTAAACCTGTGTCTGCCCCTAATTGTGCAGCCATAATGAGTGATCTAAGCTCTCTGGGTCTCATGTCACCAGTCAATAACCAGGTTGGATTACGATCTCTTGGGTTTCTTCAGGCTCTACCATTCAGCAATGATGACATAGTTAAATGTTAGAGTGCCCCTTTGAGGGCAATTAACACTAGTCCATTCAAAAGCCTTCGGTCTGAGTTCCCAAGTTTGAATAGGTAACAAATGAAGTTAGTGACAAAAAGGGGTCTAGAAACTAGGTAATAGTCTTGGGTGTATCTTCTGCTTGGGAATCCCCAGATTCCTTGTCTCTTTGGGGAAGAACATTTGACTCAAGCTTCTCTCGCACTATTCACTCAAGGCCTGTACATTTGGGCGTTCACTGGCCATACAGAGTGACTCATTCCAGCTACAAAAAATGCTACCATTTATTGAAATCTGTTGGGAAACATCTGCACCTTTGAATGCACTGTATTCTCTGCCTCCCGCATCATTTTCTCTACATCCTCACCAACATTTGTTATTTGTAGACTTTTTAAAATAATTTCTCATGTGGTTTTAATTTGCATTTCCCTAATAGTGATGTTGAACATCTTTTCACATACCTATTGGCCATCTGTATGTCTTCTTCAGAAAAATGTCTATTCACCTCCTCCCCCATTTCTTAATCTTTATTGATTTATTTATTTATTTTGCCATTGTTGAGCTGTATAAGTTCTTGATGTATTTTTGGATGTTAACCCCTTATCAGATATATCATTAGCAAATATCTTCTCCCATTAAGTAGATTGTCTTTTTGCTTTATTGATGGTTTCCTGTGCTGTGCAGAAGTGGTTTTTTGTTTGTTTGTTTGATTTAGTCCCATTTGTCTCCTTTTCGTTTTCCTTGCCTAAGGAGACATATGAGTTAAGTTACTGCTAAGACCAGTGTCAAAGAGCCGACTGTCTATGCTTCCTGCTAAGAGTTTTATGATGTTGGGTCTTACATTCAAGTCTTTAATCCATTCTGAGTTGTTTTTTGTGTAAGATGTGAGATATTGGTCTACTTTCTTTTTCTTTCTTTTCTTTTTTTTTTTTTGCATGTCAATTCAGTTTCAGTTGCTCAGTCGTGTCCGACTCTTTGTGACCCCATGGACTGCAGCACACCAGGCTTCTCTGTCCATCACCAACTCCAGGAGCTTGCTCAAACTCATGTCGGTTGAGTCGGTGATGCCATCCAACCATCTCATCCTCTGTCATCCCCTTTTCCTCCTGCCTTCAATCTTTCCCAGCATCAGGGTCTTTTCCAGTGAGTCAGTTCTTCGTATCAGGTGGCCAAAGTATTGGAGTTACAGCTTCAGCATCAGGCCTTCCAATGAATATGCAGGGCTGATTTCCTTTAGGATGGACTGGTTGGATCTCCTTGAAGTCCAAGGGACTCTCAAGACTGTTCTCCAAAACCACAGTTCAAAAGCATCAATTCTTCGGTGCTCAGCTTTCTTTACAGTCCAACTCTCACATCCATACATGACTACTGGAAAAACCATAGCTTTGACTAGACAGAGCTTTGTTGACAAAGTAATGTCCCTGCTTTTTAATATGCTGTCTAGGTTGGTCATAGCTTTTCTTCCAAGGAGCAAGCGTCTTTTAATTTCATGGCTGCAGTCACCATCTGCAGTGATTTTGGAGCCCAAGAAAATAAAGTCTGTCACTGTTTCCATTGTTTCCCAATGTTTTTGCATGTGGCTGTCCATTTTTCCCAATACCACTTATTGAAGAGACTATCATTTCTCCATTTTTATGTTTGTTGCTTCTTTGTCATAAATTAGCTGTCCATATATGTGTGGGTTTATTTCTGGGCTCTCAATTCTAAACTAAAATTTCTCATTTTTAACCAACTTTCAATATCCAGAAAATCAAATTACATAAATATATATTTCAAACCTCCACTTCTTCATGTCTTTTATATATATATATATTCTACTTTTTATTTTTATTCTTCTATTATTTGGGGAGAGCTGTACCACATGGCTTGTGTGATTTTAATTCCTTAACTGGGGATTGAACCCAGGCCCTCAGTACTGAGAGATCAGAGTCTTAACCATTGGACCACCAGGAAAATCCCTCTCCATGTCTAACATAATTACGTATGTGCCATGGAACCATGTATGGACCAGAAGTGTTCATTGCAGTATTGTTTTTAATACACAAATAATTTTTGAATACATTACATAACCAATGGGTTAGCCAAATAATAATAGAATACTTTCTGATTTGCATGAGTTGGTATATTTGTCCTTAAAAGAAATGTACTTTATGTATTAATATGCTGTGGGGGAAAATGTAAAATGATTTTTAGAAATACAGGTTCAACATGATACAGTTAACCTTTAATATGTACACACATACATTAAATAATAGATACACACACACAAACTGATAACAGTGAGTCTTCTTTTCAGAATATCTCAGGACTGAGATATAAAGTAGATTGATATCAGGCAGGTATTAAAAAACGATTGTTTATATAACAAGTGTCAAATATATATAAGTTTTGAAAGTAAAGTAAGAAAGTGAAGTTGCTCAGTCGTGTCCGACTCTTTGTGACCCCATGGACTGTAGCCTACCAGGCTACTCCATCCATGGGATTTTGCAGGCAAGAATACTGGAGTGGGTTTCCATTTCCTTCTCCAGGAGATCTTTCCCACCCAGGGATCGAACCTGGGTCTCCCACATGGTAGACAGACGCTTTACCGTCTGAGCCACAATTTTGAAAGTAAAATTGATGTTAAAACATGCTGTCTTTAAAATCTCGTTCCCCACTAATAGCCAAACTTATTTTGCTGAAGGATCTTATAGCTCCTTCCAACCCCAAACTCTGGAGTATATGGTAGTATGACTCTTCCATGAAAAGATTGCTTTACTAGCTCCCATTAAGTCTACTCTCATACACTCAGCCCAGGAGCATTTGCCTGATCTTAGTAGCAAACTTTGGGTTGAATTTAAGAGGCTTCTATCAAGCTCTGAGAAATATCTGGTAGGGATAGTGGAGGTTTCCTAAGCATCCAGCCTTAATTTATACTACTGGAAGAAAATTAGGGTAATGAGATGAATAACACCAAGTCTCCTGGGAGGACCAAGCAAAGCATTGCCCTTGGCAGTCTCAGATCACAGCCAAAGCTCAATTACTCTAAGTGGACCCTGCACCATTATGGAAGCTGTTCCCTTGCATCCATAGGAGCTTTCAGTGGTCTGCTCCACAAGGCCAGTTGCTCCAATCATGTCACCTCTCCTAAGCATTCATTGATTGAGTGAGGCAGAAGTCAATGAGAAGAAACTAATTATTAACTATAGTAATTATAGCTAGGCCCTACAGAACATTTAACATCTGTTAGAGACTAAGTGCTTTGCATGTATTATTTTTATCATCATAACAGCCATATGAGGTAAGTATTATTATTATTATCTTGATCATTATTATTACTATTATATCTGTTTTACAAATAAATTGATCAAATACGGAAAGGTTAAAGCAATTGCCCAAGGTCACACGGAAAGTGTTGGTGTACTAAATGATGATCTTGGGATTTGGATACAAATAGCCCACTACCCCATATCGCCTTCCTAAAGCAGACAACTGGTAGTTAACTGTACATCTAGAATCTATCCCCTGGATGCTCCAGGGTGGGGATGCAGGAGGTGCGGGGAGGGGGGCGGGGAATGACACAAAGTGAAATGATGAACACTGGCGTCTCTGCTGCCACAGCCTGAAGCACCTGGCAGGTTGGCATTCTCATCTGGTTCCCCATTGTTCAGAAAATGTTCAGAAGAATCATGTTTTGCCCACAATACAGTTGCCTGAGATTCAATTTCAGGAGATTTCTACCACTACAACTGATGATGCAATATGAGGAGGTGGTCACATCGTGGTCCCTAGAATAGCTCCTGCAACACATGAAATACTCTCCACTCATCTGGCCTCTCCTGAGCCCCACTCTGTCTCAGACCTCATGCTCTCAGAGAGTATTTGACGAATCCAGAGCAGAGAGAATAACCTCTCTTATGAAAATAAAACATAAAACCTTTGGGCCAACAAGAGTACTGCAAGAATACCATTGTGGGTGCTACCTACAGCAGCAGGGTGTGTACTCACCAGCATGAAACCCATCTTCCAAATGGGGTTTTCTCCCACTAATCTTAAGGGAAAATAACAAAATAATATAAGAAACAATCACATAGCCTAGCTCCCAAACTCTGATGTTCTGCTTCTACAATAACCAATTTTCAACCACAAAGGTCTGGTTGAACCTCTCAGACATTCTCCCCTTCCTCCTGCTCTGCTATTCTCTCATCAAGAAAGACCTTTGTTTCTTGACACCTCAATTCCTGGTATGAGCTAGGAAGACAGGGAATCAGGCAACAGAGAAGGCAAAACTGCTCTGGCCCTTTGGGGTTCAAAGGTGAGTATTTTAAGATTCCATAATTACAGTGTGGGGAAAGGTAGGGATCAAGGAGGAAACTGACATTTGCAAGGTATTTGCACCATACAGTCACATTAATCGTCTGCATACATTATCTCCATTAGAAATACTTACAGCCAGCTTTTCCTGAATGTCCACATTGAATTCAGAGTTTTACCTACATTACTTCATTTAATTGCCACTACTCTTTGATGTAGGAGCTATTGTTATCACTTTTTTAACAGAGGAGGAAAACAAGGTCCCTTAATTCATGCTTTCAATAAATATTTGACTGCTTCTTACATGCAACAGACCTTGGGGATATATCAGCAAACAAAATGGAAAGAACGAGGAAGTTGCCCAAGGTCACACAGCTAGGAAATGAATGCTGTACTTTGAAAGTCTGCTTACTCTTATGTTGCTTTTATTTATTTATATTATTATTTTATCCTTTTAATACTTAAACATTAGGAGGATAGATTTGAATGAAAATGAAATAGGTTAATACTTCACCTCCTCTTTCCTGGGTCGGGAAGATCCTCAGGAGAAGGAAATGGCAACCCACTCCAGTGTTCTTGCCTGGAGAATCCCATTGTCAGAGGAACCTGGCAGGCTACAGTCCATGGGCTTGCAAAGAATCGCACACGACTTAGCATCTAAACCACCCATCTCCTCTAAGGAGTCATACTGTTACATAAAGGGAAGTAGTGGTCCTAGCTGGTTATCAGAAAGAGACTCTCTGTGACAGGTTGAATAGTTTTTGAGTCCCACCCCTGTGCTCTAGTCACTCAGTCGTGTCTGACTCTGCAACCCCATGAACGGTAGACTGTCAGGCTCCTCTGTCCATGGGATTTTCCAGGCAAGAATAATAGAGTGGTTTGTCATTTCCTACTCCAGAGGATCATCCTGACCAGGGATTGAACCCACGTCTCGTGCATCTCCTGCATCCATAGGCGGATTCTTTACCACTGTGCCACCTGGGGAGACTTGCCCTCCCTTCAAACACACACACACACACACACACACTCACACACACATTCACACAGAGTCAATACACAGCTATAGGGTTACATGCCAATTTATTCCTATCCAGAGTGACTAAGCTCTAGTTTTCTTAGTACAGTGGCAGTTTGCACCTGATGTAGAACACTTAATGCCTGTTAATTATTTTTAAAGCCCTTTCCACTTTTAAAACTATCCCAGCTTTAATGTACATTGTTGGATCACCCTATTTACACTCGACATTGAAGCTTCAAACTTTCTCATTCCCAGTTAGGACCTTAGCTCGCTCTGTTCATTTTCCTTTCCGCCACCATTAAAGGGGTAAAGCCTCCCACACTCTCCCTAAGCTCAAAAGGATCATAATGAGGGGAGTTGGAGGGGTGTGGAGCTATATTGGAGGATGAGGGCTTTATAAATGAACTGTGACAGGTGAATGAAGAAAGTGAGAAAAGAGAGGTTAAAAAGCAAAGGCGAAACCTTTCTCTACCCCATCCAGTGACCCCTGTGAAAAAATATTCCCAGGTGCAGCTCAGCCTTCAGATAGCCAGCCCCCACTCCTTCCACCTTCACCCAGATGAATCTAGGAGTTAGAAGCCCAAATCCAGCTTTAAGGGTGGGAGCTGTTTATTCCCCTAGGCTAGAAGGGATTTAACGTCTTTCAAGGCTAAATTAAGGCTCTGAATATTTTCTGTGGGTACCAGCTGAGGCCAGGCTAAAACCACTCTGCTGTCCTCTAGGAACCTCCCACGATAATTCATGGGAAGCATTGCCACCTATTGTTAAGGAGGCTGATGGAGTCTTTCTCTAGATATTGTTTCCCACCCAACCGCCTACCCAAACAGTTACCTGTTCATTGGTGGTATTGAAAATTTAGTCTTACCTAGTTTTTTTTTCCTTGTGAGTTATCCATTTTATTTTTTTTTTTAACAGCTATTGAATTAACTAATTTTTAAAACCTTTTTATTTTGTATTGGGGTATAGCTGATTAACAAACAATTTTGTGATAGTTTCAGGTGAACAGCATAGGTACTCAGCCATATATACATGAACACATGTATCCATTCTCCCCACAAACTTCCCTCCCATCCAGACTGCCGTATAACATTGAGCAGATTTCCTTGTGCCATACAGTAGGTCCTTGTTGGTTATCTATTTTTAAATAAAGCAGTGTGTACATGTCCATCCCAACTCCCTTATTATCCCTTTCCCCTACATCCCACATTTGAGAATAATTGGAATACCCATCCAAGTTCCCCAAGGTTTGGGGATATTATAAATGTCTGACCCTCCCTGTATCCTTCCCCTTACTCCCCAACTGTTCTGGAAAAACACTAGCCTCCCAAGATGTGGCTTCCTTTTCCTTTTTCTCTGCCTAACTTACTCTGCACTCTCTCCTTCAGGCTCTGAGGGGGTCTCCATCCCACTCTCTCAGTCCCCTCTCTACTGTGTGCCCTTTTCCCCCTCCTATCTTTCCCCTTCTTTAGTGCACATGTTCCTCAATTTGATTTACTTCTGTACATTGTGTAGCTTTGCAACGGTTGGTCCTTAGAGAGTCCTCAAAGAGAGCACTCCATCTGTCAGCCTCTCACTATCCCCTCCCTGGCCTCCAGCCATCGCCCCCCCCCCTTCCCAGGGGCAATTTCTATGGGAGCTGTGGAAGATTTAGGCAAACTTCCCGTCCTCCGTCCTCTGCCTCTTCCCACCTCAGCCCTCACCTGAGAGTCTTCTTTTGCCTGCTTTTCCCCCACTCTCACTCAATCTGATTCCTGCCATTCTCTCAAGGAAAGCCTTTGAAGTCACAGAAATCAGTGAGAAAGTGCGGTCCAGTGAAGTCACCTTGCGCCCTCTCTCCTACTGGGATTCCTGATGCTGTATAATTAAGACATGCTGATCTAACACTACACTGGGTTATCCATAGATTCAGGATTAGGCACTTGAACAGTAGGGAGAAATGGTGCGGAAAATCCCAAACTGGAGATAATTCAAAATTATATCTCATTCAACAAATATCTACTTGTTCAATCCTGGAAGGTGCTAGAGACACAAACGTGAACAAAATTGGATCACTCCAGGGATTCATAGTCCAAAGCAGACTATTCTCACATATGAATAATCAAGGGAAAGGATGATGCATGCAACATAGGCCCTAGGACTCTAGAAGGTATCTTGTGGCTCAGGGAATGCTTCCAATAGGAGGTGGAATTTGAGCTGTGCTTTGAGACAGACAGACATGGCTTCTGTGTGTATTCCCATTAATAGAGCAGCAAATGGAAACTGGGCATTTGTGTGCATTTTTCTCTAAATAATATGCACTTTTCCCATAATCTTTATTTTATACTATGTATAAGTAACTGTGTCTAATAATAAACCCTTCAAGGGGGTATATTTGTTTAAGGTGACATCCTTAGATGTTTTGTTTTGTTTGTGACTGCTGAGGAAAATCAGCAGATTTACTTATTTTATCATTTTTGACTAGGATTGATAATTCAATTAACTTGTTTCTGGGAAGTGTGTTGCATGATTGTACTAGCTTTTAAGATTCTGACAGTTTTGAGCCATAGAGAATAAATAGTAAGTTCATATATACAGAATGCTTTAGATGTCTGCCTAATTTTTTCCTCCCTTGGGCAGAAAAATATAAATTATTTTGTGCATGGAAAAAAAAAAAAAGATAAAACATCCATAGGGAGAGTGAACTTGAATGAGGTTACCCACTGATATGGCTTGATGACGTGACTGGAGCTTATCTGAAAACAACCACAACAAAACCAAAAGTCACTTGTGTGTCAAGATGAGACTACAATTCTTTGCTCGCATAGTTTCACCTCAAATGATCCAAACAAAACAACCTCAAATCAGAAATATCCTAGTGTATAAGTAAATTCATCCCTGTGCTGTTTATTTAAGTTAAATTAGGAAATAACTCAATTGGGTTCAGCAGAATAATTAATTCAATTTAGGTAAATTGGTGAAATAAAACTTTGCAGGTTTTACCCTGTGTTTACCACAGATTTTGAAGACATCTAAAAATGGCAGAAAGTAAATAAAAAGCACATGTGTGTGTGTGTTTGTGTTCAGTTGCTCAGTTGTGTCCAATTCTTTGTTACCCCTTGAACTGTAGCCTGCCAGGCTCCTCTGTCCATCAAAATTTTCAGTCAAGAATACTGGAGTGGGTTGCCGTTTTCCTCCTCCAGGGGCTCTTCTCTACCCAGGGATCGATCCTGCGACACAGGAAAATTTTGTACACAATGTGACCTCCATTGTCTGCAATGTATGCTAAGAACTCACAACTTTCTACCCCCATACAGCTTACTGTATACATTAACCTGACTTCCCTATTCAAGAAGCTCTTGCCCAGGAGGAAAATTATTTCAAACGCTTTACTGTTTATTTTAGGAATTTTGCTGAAAGAAAGGGGAAAAAAAAGTTTAAATGAATATTGAATGATAGTATCAAGTAACTCCTTACCATCCAAGACTCTTCAAAATTCTCACTTCATAATCCTTGCCTTGCTCTCTTTCTTAATCCTAAACTGTTATATCATTATCTTTATCCTGTTATCTTTACATCTCACACTGAAACACTCTTTTTTTTTTTTTTTTTTTTTTACATTTCTTACAGTTTATTTTGGGGGGAGTTACATGTTAGACATAGACTGATGTTCTCCATACATATTAATGCAGAATTGTTACAGTCACTGTAATTAGAATAGTGCCTGCATCATAGTAAAATCTCTTCACATATTTTTTTTAAAATAAATTTATTTATTTTAGTTGAGGGCTAATTACTTTACAATATTGTAGTAGTTTTTGCCATACATTGACATGAATCAGCCATGGGTTTACATGTGTTCCCCTTCCTGGACCCCCCTCCCACATCCCTCCCCATCCCATCCCTCTGGGTCATCCCATTGCCCCAGCCCTGAGCATTTGTCTCATGCATCAAACATGAAACACTCTTCTTAAACTGCACCTTCACATTATAAATATCCCAACCCCCTCCCAGTCCGTCTAAAAAAAACAAAACAAAACACACCTAAGATTCTGACAAGACAGTGATCTCCCTTGCCATGGAAAGCAAAAAATTAAGCTTTGCCTTATAAACAGCTTATTTTGGTGGAATTTTGGAAGAATCAAGCATTTTCAAATATTCAAAGGAAAAAAAGTAGGAAATAAACATAATAGACTTCGTTTATTCCTTAGGTAGTAAGATATGTTTGGTTTTTTTTTCTTTATTTTTATAGTAAAATGTTGTTTTACCAGTTTAAAATAAGTTGTTAGTCAAATGTGTAAGAGTCTCTTTGGGTTTCTTGAGATACATTTCACATCACTAGGACACAGAGAACTTATAATCCCTCTGAAAGCAATCCAACATAGTGATTCAAAACACAGACTTTGAAATCCCAAGGCTTTCTAAGTTCCTTCTAAAACTTACCTTTCTGAGTCTATACTAACTCTACTGATACTAATTTCCTGCATCTAACTCTTTATGATTATATTCTAAAGCCCTCTTTGCTGTAAGTGTTCACGCCCAAGTATATATCTTCAGTCCAGACCACCCCCTGGATGCCAGACCCATATATTCGACAGCCAACTTGATTATCACCAAGTTATGACTCAGAGACATCTCAAGCTAAACTTGTCTAAAACTGAGTCCTTATCTCTCTAAATCTTATCCTCCTCCAGGCTTCTACCTCTCAGTTACCACTGACAAAATCCCTCTCTCTAGGGGCTCTGGCCAAAGAGCTTGAGGTCATTCCTGTGCACTCTCTTTCTCTTACTCTTCCAACCAGTCAACAAACTTTAGTTGGTCCTACCTTCCAAGTATATTCAGAATCCCACCAGTTCTGCTATGACCCTGTCTGAGTCATCATCATCTTTACCTGGGTGATTGTCATAGTCTCCTGACTGGTCCTCTTCTTTACATCCCTAATCTTTACAAGTCTGTTCTCAGCCTAGCATTGAAGTGAGAACTATCTCCTCTGTTTGCTCAAAAGCTTCTAACAGCTTCACACTTTCCTCACAAAGTCCTTCCAGTGACTTATACATCTTTCCTTCTTCTGACTGGACCTTGGGTCCTCTTTACCTTGCATACTCTCCTCCAGGATCCCTGGCTTCTTTGCATGTCTCAAATACCCTGATCTTCTTAAGCTCCCTCCTTTGTCTCCTACAACCATTATTCATATCCAAATTATATTCAGATTAGATTATTTTGCCTCCCAACAAATAATTTCCATTCTCTATTAAAAACCCATTTATTTTTCTAGTGCATGCCACCTTTTTAATGAGCCTATTCTTCCAGTCATTGAAAGAAGCCCCCTTTTTTTTACCTCTACTGAAGCAGTACTATTTTGTGCTAAATGATCACAATTCATTCTGTGTGTTCATGTCTCCTACAGAATGAGTGCTCTCCTCATGTCAAAACTTATCTTCTTTTCAATGTCATTTCTGTAGCACAAAATGTACTACGTTTATTATATGTGTTGAACCGAGCTGTGAGAGTTGATCTCAAGAATCCCACATCAGGGACTTGCCTGGTGGTCCAGTGGTTAAGAATTCACTTGCAATGCAGAAGACATGGGTTTGATACCTAGTTGGGAAACTAAGAAGCTACATGCTATGAAGCAATTAAACCCACTCACCACAACTACAGAGCCTGCATGCCACAACTAGAGAGTCTGTGCGCCTCAACAAAAAATCCCACATGATGCAATGAAAATCCCATTCTGAGTGCCGCAACTAAGACCCGACCCAGTCAAAATAAATAAATAAATACTCAACAAAAAAGAGTCCCACATCACTGGCAGGATGACCTGGCCATCATTACATAAACTTTTTCTGAGCACCTAGGCTGACCAGACAGTTTTGGGCACTAGGGATCTAGTGGAGAATTGGGTTGACAAGTTTCTTGTCAACTTTCTTTCAATAATACATGATATTATTGTTTACATAAAAATGAGAAAAATCATTTAAACACTAGAAAATTTAATTTCACAAGTGTCCTCAGGAATAATCTCCTGACATTTAAACTCAGGATATTTGATCTTGGTTTCAACCTGTCCTATTTTCCCTCTGCTGTCACAGAAATCCTATTTTTGTCTTTCACTGAGAAGTTCTTGTTGAAAATTCTTTACTCAAAACAAATATCTTTGTTCCAGGCCTCAAGGAGCTTATGCCTTTAAAATGCTTATAACACTGTATAAGTAATTGAGTTAAATATGTTGTAAAATGCTGTTGGTGGGAATGCAAACTAGTACAGCCACTATGGAGAACAGTGTGGAGATTCCTCAAAAAACTGGAAATAGAACTGCCATATGACCCAACAATCCCACTGCTGGGCATACACACTGAGGAAACCAGAATTGAAAGAGACACGTGTACCCCAATGTTCATTCCAGCACTGTTTATAATAACCAGGACATGGAAGCAACCTAGATGTCCATCAGCAGATGAATGGATAAGGAAGCTGTGGTACATGTACACAATGGAATATTACTCAGCCATTAAAAAGAATACATTTGAATCAGTTCTAATGAGGTGGATGAAACTGGAGCCTATTATACAGAGTGAAGTAAGCCAGAAAGAAAAACACCAATACAGTATACTAACGCATATATATGGAATTTAGAAAGTTGGTAAATATAACCCTGTATGCGAGACAGCAAAAGAGACACAGATGCATAGAACAGTCTTTTGGACCCTGTGGGAGAGGGCGAGGGCATGATGATATGGGAGAATGGCACTGAAGCATGTAAATTATCATATGTGAAACGAATTGCCAGTCCAGGTTCAATGCATGATACAGGGTGCTTGGGGCTGGTGCACTGGGATGACCCAGAGGGATGGGATGGGGAGGGAGGTGGGAGTGGGGCTCTGGAAGGGGAACACATGTACACCCATGGCGGATTCATGTCAATGTATGGCAAAACCAATACAATATTGTAAAGTATAAAAATAAATTTAAAAAAAATAAAAATAAAATAAATAAATATATTGTAAAATGTCCACATGCATGGCAAGAGTAAAGACTAAAATGACATGTTAAATGTTTGTTTTGAATGCAAAAAGGAGAAAGAAAAATGGGTCAAAATAGGGAAGAAGAAGTGGTGAAGTAGGTCCTTCCCTCTCTGTCTTTTCTAGAAGCATTCCATCCAGTTCCCTTGGCTTATCCCGGATATTTTCCTCTCTTAGGAACCAAATTAGCCCAAGATCTAGGTATCTCTCTGGTGCCCAAAGTGTGCTCCATAACAAATGTGTGTGTGTCTCTGTGTCTTTGTGTGTGTGTCTCTGTGTCTTTGTGTGTGTGTGTGTGTATGAGATAGGCACAGAGACAGAGAAAGAAAGAGAAAGAGAGAATGTGTGTTTACAGAAGGACTTTGGCCTGAAAGAGTTCCTATCCCTATTCATGGAGCTTATAGGGAGTGAAACTCTTAAAGAAATGGGAATGCCAGACCATCTTACCTGTCTCCTGAGAAACCTGTATGCAGGTCAAGAAGCAACAGTTAGAAACCTGTGTGGAACAACTAACTGGTTCAAAATTGAGAAAGGAGTACGATGAAGCTGTTTGTTGTCACCCTGTTATTTAACTTTTACCCTGAGCACATCATGAGGAATGCTGGGCTGGATGAGTTTTACAAGCTGGAACCAAGATTGGCGGGAGAAACATCAACAACCTCAGATATGGAGATGATACCACTCTAATGGCAGAAAGTGAAGAGAAACTAAAGAACCTCTTGATGGGGGTAAAGGAGGAAAGTGAAAAAGCCAGCTTAAAACTAACTATTAAACTAAGATCATGGCATCCAGCCCCATCACTTCATGGCAAATAGAAAGGGAACAGGTGGAAGCAGTGACAGATTTCCTCCTCCTGGGCTCTAAAATCACTGTTAATGGTGATTGCAGCCATGAATTTAGAAGACCATTGCTTCTTGGCAGAAAAGCTATGACAAACCTAGACAGAGTGTTGAAAAGCAGAGACATCATCTTACCAACAAAGGTCCATGTAGTCAGCGCTATGGTCTTTCCAGTAGTCATGTATGGTCGTGAGAGCTGAAAGCTGGCTGCTGAAAAATTTATACTTTCAAACTATGGTGCTGCAGAAGACTCTTGAGAGTCCCTTAGACAGCAAGGAGATCAAACTAGTCAGTCTTAAAGGAAATCAACCATGAATACTCATTTGAAGGACTGATGCTGAAGCAGAAGCTCCAACATTTGGCCTCCTGATGCAAAGAACTGACTCCATGGAAAAGACTCTGATGCTGGGAAAGATTGAGGGCAAAAGTAGAAATGGGCGTCAGAAGATGAGATGGCTGGATGGTATCACTGATGCAATGGACATGAACTTGGGCAAACACCTGGAGATGGTGAGGGACAGAGAGGCCTGGCGTGCAGCAGTTCATGGGGTCATGAGAGTCGGACACGATTGGGTGACTGAACCACAACAACAACATAGGGAGTGAGGACAGAAGCTCCTTAAAGAACAGGAATACCTTAAATTAAATTTTTAAAAGAAAAGCAGAACTTCAGTAAAGTAGATTCACTCACTAATATGTATCATTCTAAATTATTAGCAGTCCCTGCTTTTATTCTCAAAAGTGTCTCAATTTGGAAAATACACATAAGATTATCTTACTTTTCGTAAAGTTTTAGAGGAATAGTAGAAGAACAGAAAGAGGCAATATTTGCTTTCAAACCTAATGTTAGTCACTCAGTTGTATCAGACTCTTTACAACTCCATGGACTGTAGCCCGCTAGGCTCCTCTGTTCATGGAATTCTCCAGGCAAGAATACTAGAGTGGATTGCCATCCCCTTCTCCAGAGCATCTTCCCAACCCAGGGACTGAACCTGGGTCTCATGCATTGCAGGCAGATTCTTTACCATCTGATCCCCCAGGGAAGCCCAATATTTGTTTTGCTTTCATAGCAGTCTCAATTTAATAGGAGAAACAGCCAAACAAACATAGGCAAAACAGCATGTCCACAGTTCAAATAAGAAAAAAAAATACACTGGCTGGAAGGTAAATGATTTGGGTTTCACTTCTGAATTTGTCAATAACTCACATCATTACTTCTAGCAAATTATAACACTTCTGTGAACTCTGTGATCACTATTCTCCCATTTCAGATTTAACTTGCTAAGATCACATTGAAAGGACACTGAATAAAGACAAATATCATATGATATCACATATATGTGGAATTTAAAAATATGATACAATGATTTTAATGATTTTTAATAATTTAAAAAAGAGAAACAGATTCATAGACGTAGAGAACAAATTTGTGGTTACCAAAGGGGAAAGAGGGGTAGGGAAGGGATAAATTAAGAGCTTGAGATTAACATATACACACTACTATATATAAAAAAAAATAAGCAACAAGAGCCTACTGTATAGCACAGGGAACTATATTCAATATCTTGTGATAACTTGTAATGGAAAAGAATCTGAAAAAGAATGTATATATATGTGTGTTTATACACACATATATATGCATTAACTGAATCACTTTGCTGTACACAAAAACATTGTAAATCAACTACTCTTCAATTAAAAATTATGAGCTGCATTATGAAGCCAGGCTTCCTGGAAGAGGAGATGTGGCAGGTTTAACAACCAAGAAGGTTAACCTCCTTTTAGACTCCTCCTCCACACTGCTTGCTCTTGGCTAAGTCATTCTTTGGCTGGGGGATATGTGGGGGGGAAATGGCTGAGAAGATGAGTGGAGGGATAAAAAGCGCCCCAACAAAGCAGCTGGTCTAGTAACCTGTAGAGGCCTACAGCACTTGCACAATTAAGAAAAAACAAAGTATGTGTTCCTCTCTCATATTCTGAAGACAGTGCCAGTTAACTGAACACTTAATAAATTTTGTGTTGTTTTGCAGTTGTCTCTCAGTGTTGTTGTAAGTAGCTGCAACACTCATTAGCGCTTTGTAAGATTTTTTTCTTGAACTACTTTTAGTCCGTTTATAAGCAAACTGTTGGGTGTCTCTCTGATCCAGATACTGGGAAAACAGTTACAATGAACTCTTGTGAATTATCTATGAGCTTAAGGAAATGAGAAAGGAAATTAGCATATCCCTAGGTGGCCCTAGTGGTAAAGAACCCACCTGCCAGTGCAGAAGACACAGGTTTGATCCCTGGATCAGGAAGATGCCCTAGAGGAGGGCATAGCAACTCACTCCAATATTCTTGCCTGGAGAATCCCATGGACAGAGGAGACTGGCAGGCTCTAGTCCATAGAGTCAGAGTCGGACATAACTGAAGCAACTTAGCATGCATCCAGTCAATTTCACACCATTTTTTTAATTTAAAATTTGTGATGGTTAATTTTATATGTCAACTTGACTGGGCTAAGGGATACCCAGATAACCTGCAAAACATTTCTGGATGTGTCTGTGAGGGTGTTTCTGGGAAATGTTTGCATTTGGATAGGAGACTGAGTAAAGATCACCCAACGTGCTAGGCCCCTGAACAGAATAAAAAGGTGTAGGAAGGGCCAGTCTGAGCTCCCTGCCTGAGGGACATCCATCTTCTCCTGCCCTCAGATACGGATGCTCCCGCTTCCTGGGCCTTTAGACTGGGACTTGGCAGGCCCCTAGTCCTCAGGCCTTCAGACTTGGACTGAATTGCATTATCTTCCTTCCTGGTCTCCAGTGTGCAGTCAACAGGTGGTAGGACTTCTCGGCCTCCAAAGTCAAGTGAGCCAATCCCTACAATAAATAAATACATATAATTGGGTTTGTTTCCCTGAAGAACTTTGACTGATATAATATTCCCCAAGAAACTACGAAGAAACATGATTTTGTCTTTTGCACATAAGGACTGAGCAGTTGAGAAAAAGTGTATAACCAAACAATGTGTGCACCTGTTCAGTGCCACAGCTGGACTCTCAACCACACTTACCTGACTGCATGGTTCATAATCTTTTGATCACCCAGTGTCATTGGGGAGGAAGACAAGGCCCAGGTGTGAAGAGAAGTATGAAAGGCAGCTTATAAAAATATGAATAAACCCATACAAGACCTGAGCTGATGAAGTGGCAGAATCCTGACAGGCTATGAAATTTCAGACCCAGATCATCTCATTCTGATACACTCAATTGTTTACTCTGAAGAAGGGTCTTAAAAACAAGTGTCTGGCAGTCCAATCACTGGCTTGGCCGGAAGTGGACATGCAAGTCGCTGCCAGCTCCGATTTGTCCTTTGGCCAGCACTAAACGTAACAGTATGTCATCTTACCCAGAGAACTTTTCAAATACCCACACCCATCTGATGTTTGAAGAAGGGTGGAGGAGACTGGGTGTCCAGAAGGTCCAGGCTGGGGTCATTACATGATGCGTGAGCCAAAACCACCTGTTCTTTGGAACCACTCCTCCAAAAGATCAACTATAAAGAAGTGTATCTGGGGATAAGCAGTTAAATCTTTATCATATTTAATGTACAAGGATATCTAAGGCAGTATTCAGTGAATACTCGAAAAATGTACAAATTATTCATCCATACCTGTGTGTGAGCTGTATTCTTCCCAGCAACAGAGTTCAGTTAAATTCAAGTAGGTTACTATACAGTGTTCAAGACAAATTTTCTTCTAGTCAGTTTTTCTCTTCATATAAATTGGACTTAATATAAAGCCTGTTTGACTTTACCTGTTAGTTTTGTTAAATAAAGTTTGTACATTGTATTTATTTTGGTGTCTGTTTGGTCCACTGTGCCTTACTGAGGATGGTGGCTCATTCTTCCCAAAGTTATCATTCAGGCTTTATCTAAAAATTGGAAGCACAACATTGGAGCTAACTGCACCTAGGGTCAGAGGCAGACCTGGCGTAGGTCATGTGTGAAGGACATGCATCCCCTCTGGAGGGCCTGGGGCAAAACCCCAGGGGGGCGTTTCATTTTGGATATTGGTGAAGAGACCTCATCAGATCCTCTCCTGGAAGTGCAAACTTAGGGACACACAGATGGTGAGTTAGGAGAGCTCAACTTGTTTCCTTAATTATCCCTTTCTCTCTCACTGGGCATCACTGTCCGGGCATTCCTGGACTCAGAATAATTGAGCTCCTGCTGCCGTGTGCTCTCCTGCTGTTACCTCTCCACGTAGCCTTATAGTAGACCTGAACTACTGAAGGCACATCCATACATATGTAGACCAATCATGAGTCCCTGCTCTTCTTCAAAGCAGAAATTATGCCTTTACATACTTTCACATGGGCTTCCCTGATAGCTCAGTTGGTAAAGAATCTGCCTGCAATGCAGGAGACTCCAGGTTCAATTCCTGGGTCAGGAAGGTCTGATGGAGAAGGAATAGGCTACCCACTCCCATATTCTTGGGCTTCCCTTGCGGCTCAGCTGGTGAAGAATCCACCTGCAATGCGGGAGACTTGGGTTTTATCCCTGGGTTGGGAAGATCCCCTGAAGCAGGGAAAGGCTGCCCATTCCAGTATTCTGGCCTGGAGAATTCCACGGACTGTATAGTCCATGGGGTCACAAAGAGTCGGACACGACTGAGTGACTTTCACTTTCATACTTTCACATCTACCTCACTATGGGGTGTATGGTAAGCACACAACCAATATTAATGGAATGAAGAAGTGAAGGACTGGTAAACTTTGTCTCTAGGCAATTTGAGATATCAATTATGTTCTAGTCATAAAGGCAAGGCTCCCCAGGTGGCTCAGCTGTAAGGAACACGCCTGCCAAAGCAGGAGACATAGGAGACGTGGGTTCGATCCTGGGTTGGGAAGATCCCCTGGAGAAGGGAATGGCAACCCACTCCAGTATTCTTGCCTGGAGAATCCCATGGACAGAGGACTCCTGGCAGGCTACACTCCATGGGGTAGCAAAGAGTCGAACACGACTGACTAAAACAACATGAAGGCAAAGGCTGGAGGACAAGCTGTAAAACAGAATTCTATAAGGAAAGTAGCCTTCTTTTTCACTTGAGATAGAGGTAGAAGAAAAGACCCTGATGCCAGGAAGGATTGAGGGCAGGTGGTGAAGGGGGCAACAGAGGATGAGATGTTTTGATGACATCACCAAATCAATGGACATGAGTTTGCACAAACTCCAGGATATAGCGAAGGACAGGGAAGGCTGGTGTGCTGCAGTCCAGGGGGTCGCAGAGTTGGACACGACTTAGCAAATGAACAACAGCAACACTGCACGATAAGTGGCAATGAATATTTGGAGAAAAGACTTGGGAGTTAGGAAGAGGGGAAGGGGTCACAAAAGTAGGAGTAGAATCTCAGTTTTGAGAAAGAGTTCTGTGCCATTCTTTCTTCCTTGGCCTGATGATAGTGGCCAGGCACAGCTGGCAGAAGGATGGATGGGATTTAGGTAGGTCCTTTGAGTAAAAGTCTCTTCTCTCTTTCTGATCTAATCTAATTCCAGGGGCCCAGATTGGTTGGGGAAGACAAAACCACCCAGACAAGAAGAGTCAAATGTCCTCAGCAAATATTGGCAGTGCTCATTTACTTCTCATAGGCCCCGTACCCCAAAGGTGGGGGAAGAAAATTCCGGGCTGAAAATATAATTAGTCAGCCTGCTGGTTTGGGCTCTAATTTAATCTGGGCAGCTGTGTCAGGAGCCTGTATTAGCATGACACTGGGAGGCGGAGAATATAATTACTGAGCAATAGAGTAGGGGAGGAGAAGTGGGATGGTGACCGGTTTGTGCCTGTGTGAGAGGATGGGGGGTGGAGGGTGATGTCAATGAAAAGTGAGGATTCTCCTGGGAGAAGGCACTAGGAAAGAGGCTTCTCTTCGTGGATGGACGATGACTTTAATTTGGCTTCTGAGAAATGATGTGTGTGCTGTGCAGGATGTGTGTGCCTGTGTTGGTGTGAGGGGGGGACGAGGCTCAGCAGCTAGCAGCTAGTCCACTCTGTGTGACAAAGGTGAGCTTGAGAGTTGATAGATGGGCCTTGTTGGCTAGTGTGGAGGAAAGGGGATGGAAGGCACAGGAGTAAAGGAGCAGGTTGTGGTTCGATTCTGAACAAATATTCTCAGATACTTTTTCAGTGGATCTAAGTGGGGAAACAGAAGAAGGATTTTAAATGTGCATGCTCATTATCTCCTTTTTGTCTTGGGCAAAAGAAATGTGATTGGAAAAATATTTTGTAGGCAATTTCACTTAGACCAAAAAGCTACCAACTACCAATTTCACTTTGAGGATGCCTACTTTGTGCAGAGCTCTGGGTTAAGCAGCTTATACTTTAATGTCCTAAATTGTCCTGTGAAAGTTCAACAAGGTATATGGTATGATAACCCCCAATTAACAATGGAGGAAACTGAAGTTCAGAGGTGTTAATTACAATACTCAGAGTCAGATAGCTAGTAAGTTTGAAGTTATCATTTAAATCCAGGCCTATCTGACTCAAAACACTATGCTATTAACTAGCAGCCCAGAAGAGGTGTTATCCTCTCCATGTATGGGGCTTCTCTGGTGGCTTAGACAGTAAAGAATTTACCTGCAGTGTGGGAGTCTTGGATTCCATTCCTGGGTCAGGAAGATACCCTGGAGAAGGGAATGGCTACCCACTCTAGTATTATTGCCTGGCGAATTCCATGGACAGAGGAGCCTGGCAGGCTACAGTCCATGGGGTCACAAAGAGTCAGACTTGACCAAGCAACTAACACTTTCACTTTCTCCATGTATATTTGGGGGAATTGAGTTTCAGAGTAGTGACATAATTTGCATTAGCTCAAAACGTGACTTAGTATCACAATTGGAAACAGATCTTGGATCTCACACAATACTGCCTTGTTACATAAAGGACATGTAGGGAAAAGAAGATATTATTTACCAAGAAAAGAACTAGATATCTTGAAAGATATAGAAATATAAGAATGGTTTTCCTCATCCTCAACCCAGCACTTTTCATTATAACTAAAAAGTGTGATAACAAACAGCTAAATTTTTTGCTCACTTGTTATATACTAGGTGATATACTAAACTTTATACACCCTCTCATTTCACTCCCACAACACCAGAGATGGGCATTATTATTGTCCCAAATTACATGAGAAGATAAGGCTTCAAGGCTACACAGCTTGCCCAAACTCACATAGCTGGTTAGTGACAAAGCAGTGATTCAAATCCGGACAGCCTGCCTCTCTCTTCGTTACCATCTCCCTGTGAAACACGCTGTTCCTTCAAGCATCAGCCCATCCTTCCTTCAATATCCAAGATGGATCTGCCAGGTTTATCTGGCCCCTTAAAGTGACATAAAACTTAACAAAATTCCCAGAAATCTTCCTTTATTTCAACCCTAGGCCAGTCCCACCCACATTTCAGCCTATTATTTGGGGGAGTGGGAAAACATATAGATATATATTGGGGACCTTTTTCTTTACTCTCAGAGCTATCTTTCTCTGTAGCTTTTAACCTTTCCCCGCCCAGGCAAGGCCTTGCAAATTTGTCCTCTGTCTTCTAGCCTAGGGGTCTCTTGTCTTTTAAGCAAAAATCAGAGGAGAAGCCTTGTTCTTCTATTGCTTTTGTCCTTTTGAGGTTCCATCCGCCCTTCAGCTCTCTTTTTCGCAGGCAAATATCTCTTGGGGGGACTAGAGAGCCACTGGGAGTGAGAAGGGAGAGAAGTCAACTCTTGGCCTCCCAAGGGAAGGGTGAGCCAGAGAGGAAGCTGTGCTCCAGGGCTTCTGGACAACCGATTAGCTGTAGGACATGGCCCTTTCTGCCTGCCTGCCTAGTCCCGCTTGCTCAGCTGCTCAGCATCTGCCCTGCCCCCAAGAGAAGAGTGGATCTTCTCTAGGGTCCCTGCCAATCTCCTGGGCTCTAGCAAAAGGAGCCAAGAAGGGCGCAGATGTGTCCTGCATCCCAAAGCCCACAGGCACCATTGGGCGGCTCCGCAGCCCATATCCGGGAAGCCAGAAGAGGCATCATGATTTCACAGGTCTCCCTACCCCTGAAATCCTCCACCCCCCGCAGTGTTTGCTCCCTATGTCTTCTCCCTCAGGCCCCCAAATCCTCTCCTCCCTCCTCAGAAGAAAGCATAGGCTATAATTAGAAAATGCTTCTGACTGAAAGTCAACAAGTTACTTTCGTCACTAGCCACTAAGATCCCACAAACTGCGCAGCGTGACCTAAGTAAATAAATAAAGTTGATTCGAAAGAAAGAGATGGGTTATATCAGTTACCAAGGCAATGACAAGGGTCACTCCTAGTATGGCCATCAGAATGAGTGGATTTATAAGCCAGCAGCAATGATACAGTCTTCTTAATCAGACAGACCAGAGATGAAATCCTGGCCTTCTTCTGAGACTGCTGGAGCTCATTTTCTAACGTCTAACCCAAGGTCAATCACAGGCAACTGCAAACAAACCAACCTGGGGAACACTACACAATGGAAGAACGATATTCTTCCAAAACGTCAAGGTCATGAGAGAGAAAGGGAAATTGAAGAGCAATTCCAGATGAAAGGAGATAAAATAGACATGAAATCTATGTGCTATGTGTGATTCTGTACTTCATGGAGGAAAAAATGAAATTTGAATAAGATCTATCCTAGATGATAATGTGTCATTGTCAGATTTCCTAATTTTGATCATTGTACTAGACTTGTGAAAATTAGTAGCTTTGTTTTAAGGTAAAGGATAAAGGGACACAACATCTGCAAATTATTCTTAAAATTCAGAAAAAAGAGATGGTGTGATAAAGCAAAATATTAACGATTGTCAGTCAGTGTGACAGTTGTCCTGGAGTTCTCTTTACTCTGCTTAAAATTCCTCCATAAATTTGAAATTATTTCAAAAGAAAAATTTACAAAATAAAACAAAGTTCAAACCCTGAACCATGACATCCAAGGAATTCCTTCAGATTTCTAGCCTCAAACTATCTTAACAATCTTATGTTCCTCTCATTCTTTATCATACAACTTACGTGGCATTACTTGAGTTTTCCCAAGCATACCCTGTAATTTCCACCTTGGGACTTATGCTCTTTCACATATGCCAGTATAGCCTTTTATTCCTTCAGTTAAGTTCAGTCGCTCAGTCGTGTCTGACTCTTTGAAAACCCATGGACTGCAGCATGCCAGGCCTCCCTGTCCATCACCAACTCCTGGAGTTTACTCAAACTCATGTCCATTGAGTTGGTGATGCCATCCAACCATTTTATCTTCTGTCATCCCCTTCTGCTTCCACCTTCAATCTTTCCCAGCATCAGAGTCTTTTCAAATGAGTCAGCTCTTCACATCAGGTGGCCAAAGTATTGGAGTTTCAGCTTCAACATCAGTCCTTCCAATGAATATTAAGGACTGATTTCCTTTAGGATGGACTGGTTGGATCTCCTTGAAGTCCAAGGGACTCTCGAGAGTCTTCTCCAACACCACAGTTCAAAAACATCAATTCTTCAGTGCTCAGTTCTCTTTACAGTCCAACTCTCACATCCATACATAACTACTGGAAAAACCATAGCTTTGACTAGATGGACCTTAGTTGGCAAAGCAATGTCTGCTTTTTAATATGCTGTCTAGGTTGGTCATAACTTTTCTTCCAAGGAGCAAGCGTCTTTTAATTTCATGGCTGCAGTCACCATCTGCAGTGATTTTGGAGCCCCAAAAAATAAAGTCAGCCACTGTTACCATTGTTAGGGTGGTGTCATCTGCATATCTGAGGTTATTGATATTTCTCCCGGCAATCTTGATTCCAGTTTGTGCTTCCTAACCTGCATACAGATTTCTTTGGAGGCAGGTCAGGTGGTCTGGTATTCCCATCTCTTTAATAATTTTCCAGTTTGTTATGATCTACACAGTCAAAGGCTTTGGCATAGTCAATAAAACAGAAATAGATGTCTTTCTGGAACTCTCTCGCTTTTTTGATGATCCAGCGAATGTTGGCAATTTGATCTCTGTTTCCTCTGCCTTTTCTAAATCCACCTTGAATATCTGGAAGTTCACAGTTCACGTACTGTTGAAGTCTGGCTTGGAGTATTTTGAGCACTACTGTGCTAGCGTATGGGATGAGTGAGATTGTGAGGCAGTTTGAGCATTCTTTGGCATTGCCTTTCTTTGGGATTAGAATGAAAACTGACCTTTTCTAGTCCTATGGCCACCGCTGAGTTTTCCAGATTTGCTGGCATATTGGGCTCAGCACTTTCACAGCATCATCTTTTAGGATTTGAAATATCTCAACAGGAATTCCATTACCTCCACTAGCTTTGTTTGTAGTGGTGCTTCCTAAGGCCCACTTGACTTCGCATTCCTGGATGTCTGGCTCTAGGTGAGTGATCACACCATTGTGATTATCTGGGTTGTAAACATCTTTTTTGTATAGTTCTTCTGTGTATTCTTGCTACCTCTTCTTAATATCTTCTGCTTCTGTTAAGTCCATACCATTTCTGTCCTTTATTGTGCCCATCTTTGCATGAAATGTTCCCTTGGTATCTCTAATTTTCTTGAGGAGATCTCTAGTCTTTCCCATTCTATTGTTTTCCTGTATTTCTTTGCACTGATCACTGAAGAAGGCTTTCTTATCTCTCCTTGCTATTCTTTGGAACTCTGTATCTTTCCTTTTCTCTTTTGCTTTTAGCTTCTCTTCTTTTCACAGCTGTTTGTAAGCCCTCCTCAGACAACCAGTTTGCCTTTTTGCATTTCTTTTTCTTGGGGATGGTCTTGATCACTGCCTCCTTACAATGTCATGAACCTCCGTCCATAGTTCTTCAGGCACTCTGTCTATCAGATCTAATCCCTTGAATCTCTTTGTTACTTCCACTGTATAATCATAAGGGATTTGATTAAGGTCATACCTGAATGATTTTCCCTACTTTCCCTACTTTCTTCAGTTTGAGTCTGAATTTGGCAATAAGGAGTTCATGATCTGAGCCACAGTGAGCTCCCGGTCTTGTTTTTGCTGACTGTATAGAGCTTCTCCATCTTTGGCTGCAAAGAATATAATCAATCTGATTTTGGTATTGACCATCTGATGATGTCCATGTGTAGAGTTTTTTCTTGTGTTGTTGGAAGAGGGTATTTGCTATGACCAGTGTGTTCTCTTGGCAAAACTCTATTAGCCTTTGCCCTGCTTCATTCTGTACTCCAAGGCCAGATTTGCCTGTTACTCCAGGTGTTTCTTGACTTCCTACTTTTGCATTCCAGTCCCCTATAATGAAAAGGACAGTTTTTTGTGTTGTTCTAGATGGTTTTGTAGGTCTTCATAGAACCTTTCGAAATCTTATTCAACTTTGACTCAAATAAAAATTTACTCAATCTTAGGAATAAACCCTCTTTTAACCCTTAAATGCATCCAATCTCTTGAGATAATTCATCAGTTTGGGTTATGTCAACCTTTTCAACTGTGGCCTGGTAGTTGATGCTACCTACTACCTTAGGCAAAGCAGAACTCAGAGAATAAGTATAGGCTGCCACCTGGTGGCCCTTAAAGAAAATTACTTGAAAAATTCATCTGCACACAGAAGTTGGCAGAATAAGAAACACCTCCTGGAAACACCAGGACATGGAGATTCTGCTTAAAGTCTCATTTAATTTATCTGTGGGTTATAAAGTCCACCCTATGGAAGTGAATTTTGAAGTCTAGATTCAAGATATATTCACTGTTTTCCCCAGAGTATTTACTCAATAAATGGTAACAAGAATTACTAGAAACATAAAATGTTATACTGGAAAGAAACTTGAAGACTATTTACTTTTATCTAATCATTTTATAGTTAAGAAACGTTGGGACTTCCCTGGTGATCCAGTAGTTAAGAATCTGCCTTGAAATCCAGGGGATTCGGGTTTGATCCCTGGTCAAAGAACTAAAATCCCACATACCTCCGCCAAAAAATATTTTTTAAAAAAAGAAACCTAAAATCCAGAAAAGATACAGATCAAAGTCTAAAGCACAGGCTTTTGACTCCTCCCTTTTACCAAACATATTTCAGAAGAAACCAGTTCATCCTGAGTGCAGCAAAAATGATAGTACGTGACTACAGAACACTTGAATTTAAACCTCATTCACACCCACCCTCTCATTTACTCCTATGTTCTAAGGTGGTCCTGGCCATTGCCAGCTCCAAGTAGGTAAGGGTGTGGGGGGGGCAGCCTCCAGAGGAGGGAACTGTCCCCTCGGTGAAGCAGGAGGACAGTCGGGGCAGGAGCAGGTGCCTGCAGGAGATGAGATGTTTTTATGAGGTTGGTCGGCCAAAGCAACTTGCCTTTCGAAGTTGGGGTGGTTTTACACTCCAGTTTTACTTTCTCTTGTGTATGGATCACGTCCTTTCAGATTCTCTCTCTGCACTTGTCTCAGGTTCCATTTCTTTTCTCCTCCTTTCTTCCTCTTTCTTTCTCTCTAACCCTAAACAAAGAGAACTCTCCTTGGAGCTGAGACTCCTGCACAGACCAATAGCTGGGGTGGACCCTACACCATCTCCTGCTCTGCAACTCTCCCTCTGATCAGAAGCTGACGGTTATCCCACTTCCTCTGATTAACTGACACATCACTGATGAAACTTTTTAAAGTCCTTCCAGAAATCCTGGTTTGTTGTTCTCCACCCATCAGTGGGTTCTGCCCCACACCCTCTCCTGCCTCCATATCTACTCTGTCCCCCAGGTTCTCTGGTCCACTGTGGCTGGGAAAAACAGGCTAACTTCGGTGGAATGGCCTCAGAGTTTCAGGGCTTCTCTTCTGTAGAGATGAGAGGAGAATGTAGGCTTAGAAAAGAGCCCTCCCCCTCTTCCGGCAATCTGCTCCTCCCGCCCCTTCCTCATCAGAACTCAAGTTCTCGTGTTCTGCCTCTAAACCCCACACTCAAGCACTATATTTCCCCTTATATCAGATCTAAAGCAGCCTTCAGATTCTGCCTGCTGTTGTGGCTTGTAATCCCCATCCTTTCAAAGACTTTAGAGTGCTGGACCTAAAGACCACAGCTTTAAATGTTTCCCAAGTTCATGAGGTCACTAACTGCCTCCTGGCACTTGATGCAGTTTCTCAAAGGTTCAACTCACCTTAGATGCTCTTTCGCTCAAACATTTTGACAGCTTTTCTGTCATCCCCTCATTGTTTTCTTACCACCAGTTATACCATTGCTATGAGTGTTGACTTTGTACCAGCTTCCTGGTAGAGAGAGGAACCATCTTAGAAGCCGTCCTTTCTTCTAGCTAGGGAGACCAAACTGAAAATTTTTCCACATTTCTTGTTCCTCAAGTCCACAGGTTTGTTCCAGCTCCCAAAGTCCTCTGACTCTCATCCTGTGAATCCCCAGATCCCTCCTCTTTCACTGCACTTATGTTCACATCCTGTGGACCCCAGACTCTGTCCTCCTCAGAGGGCTTCTAAGACACTGAGCTTACTACATGAATCACACTTGAGACCCCATGAGGCCTCTAAGTTAAATGACATACTTCTAAATTAAACAGGCTTGATCAGAAGAAAGGTAGGACACAGGCTTACCAGACAATCTCTGTTCAAACCATCTGAGTGTGATGAAAGACATGAACAGCGTTTTTTAATCTAGAGAGGACAGAACAAAAATGACTGTAGTGGAGGACAACTTTCCTATGAGTGATTTTTTTGGGATGTTCCTCAAAAAAAAAAAAGAGAGAGAGAGACTAAGACATTTGGGAAATAGAAACTCCTTCTAAGAGTCACAACTGATATCAGCTTGTTAAAATCTTCAAGAAGTTGTGCCTTAAAGAATCAAGTTTTTTCTTTTGCTAGCCGTGTATTTCCTCCAAATTATTTAATCATGCAAGAGAGTAAGCCTTCTAAGGGATAGCATTTTATATTGTCTATCTTTGTATCCCTCTGGATCTAGTTTTTCTCTGGAACTTAGATGGCAGACAACTAAATACAATTCAAATAGAATTATCACATCAGATCCCCACAGGAATGCCCTCTGCAGAGGCTTGTGACATACTGCTCTTTAGTTCTGCTGGATTTATAACAGGGAAAAGTGAAAGTGAAGTCACTCAGTTGCGTCCGACTCTTTGCGACCCCATGGACTGTAGCCTACCAAGCTCCTCAGTCCAGGGGATTTTCCAGGCAAGAATACTGGAGTGGGTTGCCATTTCCTTCTCCAAGGGATCTTCCCAACCCAGGGATCGAACCCGGGTCTCCCGCATTGTAGGCAGACGCTTCATCATCTGAGCTACCAGGAAAGCCCTGTAACAGGGAAGAGATAGCAAAACAGAATGAAGAACTTCATTGCAGTTAAGTTGAGTGATTCAGGGCACTGGGTGTATTAGGAAATAATAGTAAATCCCATTTCTCTGAATCCTTTACTGCCAAGCACAGAAGCAAAGAAAAGGACAAGATGACTCTCTGGAGATCTGAATTTCTCATGAAGTTCAGAAAACTCTTCATGAGTTGAACCCCTACTTTCTCCCCTAGGGCACTACCCATGCTCTCTCCCCACTTTTAAAAAATTTTTTTGGTTATGTGGGCTCTTAGTTCCCTGACTAGGGATCGAACCTGTACCCCCTGCACTGGAAGCAGAGTCTTAACCACTGGACTGCCAGGGAAGTCCCCTCTCTCCCCCACTTTTGAGCCTTTGGTACAGGAAGGGGACAAATACATTCAAACTCCCACATCAGTGATTTGCAGAAACAGACCCAGTGGAAAATGGCTGTTCGCAAACCCCACAGTCTGAAAACAGAGAAAGCTGAGAACTGAAATGGAAGCAACTAGCTTGCATCTGGGCTGGGGCAGAGAGGTCCAGCTGCTTGGCCCAGAGCAGCGGCTGTGAACAGCAGCTTGTCCATCTTGGGACAGTCTTGCTAGGCAGCTGTCCTGGCTCTGCCCCAGGTCTGGCTGGGCTGCCTGCCAACTAGCTCTCAATCTGGTAGCTTCAGAACTTGTTCCCAACTCTGCTCAGCTGTTTGATGGACACCTCAGTGCTAGGAAACTGTTCTTACTTATCAGTGTTATCAGGTTACATGTCTGGAGGACAATATCATTCAAAGGCCATTTTTACTTAGCTTTGTAATGGATAACACTTTGTTCCCTAACGCATTCTCTCTTGCCTTTCTAATGATTTCGTACCAAAGATCTGTCACTTAATATTTTCATTTTCTGTAAGAAACCACACATAGGTACATGAGAGAAGAGTAAAAGTATGTGTAGATTTCTAGAGCCAAGAGAATCTTACCAAATCTTTCTCTATTTGTCAAAAAGGAAGCTGATAGCCAGAGAAACTGAGTAACCATCATATAGCTAGTGTTAAAGCCAGATGGCTTTTTTCTCCCAGTTCAGTGTTTTTACTAAATTTCATAAAGCGTAAGGGAGGTCACCCTAGAATGACAAGTTGGCCATGTGATAAGGCGTTAAACTACTGAATCGCATGGGCAGTAGAGAGATAACACCACATCTCAGATAGTTTAAGGGTTTTTATTTTTAACCAGGAAAAAAAAACCAGCAAAATCTCCTAAAAACCTCCTGAAATCTTGAACTACATCTAGCAGAAAAAGGACAATTGGTCAAGGATTCAGGAAGTCCGTGGAATATATGATGAGATAACTTTACGGAGTCAAAGATATAGAGGCTCCATCCCTGGGTGGGGAAGATCCCCTGGAGAAGAAAATGACTACCAACTCCAGTATTCTTCCCTGGAGAATTCCATGGAGAGAGGAGCCCGGTGGACTACAGTCCAAGGGGTCGCAAAGAGTTGGACACAACTGAAAGACTGAACACACACACACACACATTATCAGAGGACATAGGAAGGGTAGATGAGAGGGAGAGAGAGAAATACTCTACAATTGAGGAAGAAGACAAACATAGAAGAATACTCTGGACCTTTTTGTCTTCCTAGGGATCATACAGAAGCATCTTTGTCTTTCAGCAGTTGCTTTTAAAGAAGAAAACGTTTCTTTAAAAAAATCAAAGACTTTTTTTAATTAACAAAAAAAACCTCTCAAAATTTGCTTGTGAAATGAAATTTTTTGTGAAATGAAAATTTGCTTCTTCAATGAGTAAGGTCACTTTGGCGGCTCCAGGGACTAGAGTTTTCCTAGAGTTTTGCAACTAGTCCTTTAGGAAGATTATCTTCATTTTGCAGATAGGAAGTTGAGGCCTGGAGGTGTTAATGTGTCCAGGGCTTCCCTGGTGGTTGAGTGGTAGAGAATCTGCCTGCAGTGCAAGAGACTCGGGTTCAATCCCTGGGTCAGGAAGACTGGAGGAGAGCATGGCAACCCACTCCAGTGTTCTTGCCTGGAGAATCCCATGGACAGAGGAGCCTGGTGGGCTACAGTCCATGGGGGGTCACAAAAGAGTTGGACGTGACTCAGTGACTAAATAACAACAGACAACATAGAGGTGGTACTTTCCCTGTCCCCAACATGTTGAAACTAACAGTTAAGGAAAGTAGTTAAGGAAAGTTTCAGAAACTTGAGGTTAAAAACAATTTTAAGACTTCCATTAGTTAGTTTTTGTAGTTAATTTGTACAGGGGAAAAAGAAATAGTGTTAAAGAGACCAAGGGAGTGCTAGATTTGGTTTTTTACTTGTGGATTTTGAGTTAATTCTCCAAAAAGTTTATATTTAACACCTACTATATACTGGGGGAAAAGGTTAGACATTTTTATCCCTACATGTAAATGAATGTATTGTGTGTATCTGTGTGTATTAAAGAGAGAGAGAATTATTATTTTAATCCTACTTACCTTTGAAGAAAATAATATTTAGAGAAGTTAATTTGCTGAGCAGAAATTTAGGCTTCTTTCCATGACCCTATAACTATATTGTGAATATCCAATGAAGTTGTCCCATTGGCACTGGAAATGAAATTTGGGAACATGGTAAAAAGAGATCCAGCTGTAGTTATAGCCATAAAATTGGGAAGAAAAGAATGAACACAAGAAAGTCAGTCCCAGCAGTACATCAGAGGTGTGTCTCGTATGATAAATATGATAAATATTTGTAAGTAAATGACACAGGAAAGGAACAGAATCAGGACCTGAAAGAGAGATAGGAGATAACTTGGTGCAACATCAAAGAAGAAAGAGTATCAGGAGCTATTGCAGAGATGGGGTGAGGGATCATCAGGGATACTGAATGCTGGTCAGAGGTGAAACTGATGGAGGGATGGAAGAAAATCTAGAGCCTAATAAGTCTTCTTGAAACTGAAAGCCAGTAAATGGGAGACATCTCCACGGTGTGATAGATTTGGGGGTGAGAAATCAATCAGGTATTTAACAAGAAATACTTTGAATTTATTTGAGCAAAAAATAAAACATTAAGAAGTCAACACAGAGAAACAGTTGCTTACAATGGTGCAGTATTTGAAAACAAGCTTCTGGGGACTTCATGAGAGTGTGAAAGAGTTATGAAAACAGATGCAATCTGGCTTAGAGCCCTCTTCAGTTTGTGATGGGGCTGCAAGCATCTTCTCAGAAATAAATGAGATCATTTTAGGGAGAGAGCATTACCATTTTTAGACACTTCTGCTGAGGACAGAAGCTTTATGTGAGGCAATGGAATTATTTGAGGCAGTTACATGGTTAGAAGACTTTTTCTATACACATCCTTCAGTGAGCTGTACCTTCGCCTTCATAGGAAAAGGTCTCCTGTTGTCTCGGAGCTCTTGACAGGAAGGGCTCCTTAGTGGTGAGCTCCAGGGACCTCAGATATTTTGTTCTACCATCAGTCTGCCGAGCTAAACAGAGGATGTGGCTGGGGTAGGAGGCGGGGTCTGTGCATGTGTGTGTGTGTGTGTGTGTGTGTGTATGTGTGTATGAGTGTTTTCTCATTTCCGCTTCCCCTTTCAAGCCGGCAAAAGCAGTTTCATGAAGACAGAGAGAAAGGTGCGATATGCAATATGATACCTTCTCCCTGTCCTCATCTCCGTCCCAAAACGGGGGAAGGGCAGTGCCCAGCACTGACAACTGCATTGCCTCAAACTCAGCTCTCTACCAGTGGACAGGTGAGTACAACTTCCACCTCAGTTTTAAGACTGTGCTAATTTAGAATCGTGCCAGGAGATAGGGAACTTCCCTGGTGGCTCAGCGGTAAAGAATCCATCTGCAATAAAGGAGACCTGGGTTCAATCCCTGGGTCAGGAAGATCCCCTGGAGTAGGAAGTGACAACCCACTCCAGTATTTTTACCTGGAAAATTCCATGGACAGAGAAGCTTGGAGGGCTACTGTCCATGGGGTCGCAAAAGAGTCAGACATAACTTAGCAACTAAACAACAACAACAGGAGACAGGGAAACAAGTCAGAGAAAAATCAGGCTGCAGAGAAAAGGGAAACATCAGGAGAAAAACTCCCACATCCCTGACTTCAACCTTAAGAAATGCATCACTGTGCCTCTTGGAACATGGTCTCTTTGCTTTTTTTTTTCCTATTATCAGAGAGGTACTCTTGGCAGGGTCATAAAACATGGGTTCCTTTGGTGACCTGGATTAGTATTTAGAAATTCTTCTTACCTGAGAAGTTCCTCTCTGTGTCCTGCTGTCCTTACTTTTGCTTCATTTCAGTCTGATTCTAGCTTTGAAAAGTTCTCAAGTAGAAAAGTTTCTTCGCTTCATTCGCTCTAGTATTCATAACTCTGACTCTCGAGAGTACCTAGCCTAAATCAATTTTGCTTTTTGTGGATATGACCTCTTCCTTCAAAAGCTGCAGAAGGTTGGTGAGGAGATAAACTATAGCAATATATGCTTGGGTGAGAGGAGAGGGAGAATTTATACAACTGGACAACACTGGGCCAAATTGACTGGAAGGCCCAAGATTGATAACCACCTCTCAGATTGGTGTTCAAGCCATACATCTTGGAGAC
The DNA here is from genome assembly GCF_054371585.1 of Giraffa tippelskirchi. NCBI lineage: Eukaryota > Metazoa > Chordata > Mammalia > Artiodactyla > Giraffidae > Giraffa > Giraffa tippelskirchi. Next base: position 157,677,333 of record NC_137278.1, read on the forward strand.
GGATTGATGAATATATTGACCCCTTAATGATCTACGTAATCCTGAGTGAGGAGGGGGTCTGCTCCTCCAACACACCTGGTCTCAGCAGTAACCAGGCTGAGAATGTCACCACCTGCATGAGTTTGGGGGAAGGTAGAGGAGTGTGCTGGGGTTTTCCCATGCCCTGCTTGCTACTGAACCCACCAGTGGGTGGAGGAGCAAGGTGGGTCCCCAGTGCAGAACAAGGACAAGATGAAAGAGCCCCCCAGAAGGGATTTGATGAGACCATGAGGGTTCGGAGGAGAGCCTCAGTGACTCCATCTACCACAAATGGCCCTGAATAGAGAGAAAAGAGAACTTTCTAGACTTCTAGACAGCACACTGGAGAAGGCAATGGCAACCCACTCCAGTACCCTTGCCTGGGAAATCCCATGGACAGAGGAGCCTGGTAGGCTGCAGTCCATGGGGTCTCAAAGAGTCGGACACGACTGAGTGACTTCACTTTCACTTTTCACTTTCATGCACTGGAGAAGGAAATGGCAACCCACTCCAGTATTCTTGCCTGGAGAATCCCAGGGACAGAGGAGCCTGGTGGGCTGCCGTCTATGGGGTCGCACAGAGTTGGACACGACTGATGTGACTTAGCAGCAGCAGCAGCAGACAGTACACAGTGGTACCCAGGATAGGAGACTGGCAGTTGCAGGATTTCAACTTTTTTGTCTAAGCTTGTTATTAGGCTTGAGTAATTAGACCTAAAGATCTGGTATAATTTTCCTATAACTTGAAGCATTATTATGAGGAGGGTAAGTCAGGTTTATTATCTGTCTCTACTGAGAATATCATCAGAGATAACCAGCTGAAGCTATCACAAGAGGGATAGAAAGAGGTTTTACAAATGGTTTCTTATTCACAGACACCCCAAGGAGTTTAGAAATTCTTTCCAACTGTACTAATAACTTTTTCTCATAACTCCTTTGCTCTACTGAAACTTAGATGGAGTCCAGTGATTAAACATAATGTAGTGGCCATGGAGACCCAACACAGTCATTTTGATTCATGATTCATATTCTATTAGAAAAAGGAGAGGAAATTTATTCTCAGCCTGGATCATGATTCACACAATAAGAGAAAAATATCCGACATCTATCTCCACTTGATAACTGCCAAATGTTTACTGCCTAAACGACAAGACCAAGGTCGGAATTCCAGTACCCATGGTACTGCTGTGTGTCTGCCCCATACCTGGGCATACTGCAAAAAGCTTGAACACAGATTTTGAGAAGATGAAGAGAGGGTGTAGATATTGTGAAAGAAAAAGAAGAGTAAATGTGAGTACTTGAAGGACAGAGTTTCATTACCAAGGAAATAATACTGAAGCATTAAAGATTGTAATTCACAGAACTAACTCGATGATCGAGACATCTGCTCAGTCTCACTCCTGTTTCTAGACTGAACTACCTGTAAACCAGTCCAAATGAACTGATGCCTCTTATTCTTGATGCCTGATGATAACCCATCCAGAGGAAAGAAATTAGTGTCTCCCAACACGGACAGCACAAGATTCCTTTTTTCCAAATGTACAACTTTAGTAAAGAAGAGACAAAAAGAGTCTGTAGATGGTCTTCTTTCAGGATGCATTCAACTAAGCTTATGTGGGGGGAGGGGGCGGGGGGGGAAGGAGGGAATGAAAAGAGAAGGGGAAAGAGTTATAACAGTGAATAGGCATTTTTCTTGGTTTTATTTATCAAATAGCATCCCTCTTTTCTCCTTGAATAGATTGAACTGCTCCCTTAGACCACAAGAAGTCTTGAATGCAAAAATGCTACACTCAGGGAAATTTTTGCTCTGATGGTCTTCCAAACAGCCGTGACATGGGAAAGGGTTACAGATTGGGAAGGCATTGCCTGAGAACCTGTGGCTGGGGCTTGGGGGTATGGAGAATGGCAGGCTGTCAGCCTGGCTTGAGGTAGAGTTTGTCCTATTCAAAAACCAAGAAATTGGCCGTCCTGGGATTTCCCACAACCCCTTACAACAGTGGTGATGTCTGTCTTGGCTGTGACCGAGGATGAGATGTACCCATTGTGGAAGGTCTTACAGGCCCCATCATGGAAACTCCGTTTCCTTTTTCTCTCCTCCCACGCTTGTTTTCACTCTCAGTCCAATTCACAGGCACTGCTCGGGGTGTAGGCACAATTCAAACAGAAGAGAAGAGAGGCCTGTCTGATACGTGTCCCAGGAGGAGGCCCAGAGTGCTGAAGAGAAAACCAGGGCTGGGTCTTAGAAACCAAGAGTGGAGGAGGAGGGCTGTACAATATAGAGGGAGAAAGCACACAGCTGGGGCTCAGAACTTGTGTGTGTTCCACTGATAACACTCACTATTCTGTGTGACTTCAGATAAGTCTCTCTCTCTCTGTCCGTTTCCTTAACTACAGAATGAGGGATCAGAATTATATGATCTCTCTGATCCCTCTGAGTGTTAAGTAAGAACAAAGAACCTATTTACTGCTTATTTTTCATCTCTTCTTAACAGCATCGTCTTCCTTTCATCCTCTGGATTAGACACGCACTTCTGTACCCTGCCCCCTGGAGGAGCAAATGGCACCCCACTGCAGTACTCTTGCCTGAGAATACTGGACAGAGGAGCCTGGTGGGCTACAGTCCGTGGGGTCGCAAAGAGTCAGACATGATTGAGCACAAACACATCTCTACCCTACTGCCCACTTCTTGTTCCTCCTTTCCTTATTCCTGAAAATGTCCCAACTTTAGTGAATGATTTAGACCAAGGGAAAATTAATAATAATAATAATAACTATATTTATTAAGCACCTCCTTTATACATCAGGGATTTAATATGCATTATCTGATTTTTAAATCCCAATAACCCAACAAGTCTGGTACTCTGTTTTATATATGAAAAAATTTAGGTTTAGAGGGTATAAGGAATTTCACCAAGGACACATACGCAGTGAGTAGACAGAACTGTGATTTCAAACAAGGTTTATTCTGATTCCATAGTGCACATTCTTTCTACAGTTTTCCTTCTCAAGAGTTGACCATCCTTCCTAAACCCCTTCAAAACATCCCCATAGTAAGATATCTGTAACTGGAGCTGATATTTGGCAGGTTCAGATTGGTAGGCTATGCTGCTACTGCTGCTAAGTCGCTTCAGTCGTGTCCGACTCTGTGCGACCCCATAGACGGCAGCCCACCAGGTTCCGCTGTCCCTGGGATTCTCCAGGCAAGAACCCTGGAGTGGGTTGCCATTTTCTTCTCCAATGCATGAAAGCGAAAAGTGAAAGTGAAGTCACTCAGTCGTGTCCGACTCTTCGCGACCCCATGGACTGCAGCCTACCAGGCTCCTCTGTCCATGGGATTTCCCAGGCAAGAGTACTGGAGTGGGTTGCCATTGCCTTCTCCGTTGGTAGGCTCCAATGGTTGTTAAAATATCAAAATATGTTCATATCAAATTATGATAAATATTCATTGTTTCAAGCCCTCTGAGTGCCCATCACTAACTCAGCTACCCCAGTGCTTCCTATAAGACTCCCCAGATGGCACCAAAAATTCAGTGCCATGCTAGCCAGAGCACTTGTGGGACCCAGTCCAAGGACTCTGACTGGCATCGCCTCTGATTTTCCTGTGCTGCTAAATGTTCTGAATGCTACAACCACCTAAAAGTAATGTGAGAGTCCAGGCAAACTCTCCTCTAAAGTAGAACCTAGGGTCTTGACTGCTATTAACTAAACAAAGCCACTCTTCTTTTGCTAAGATGATAACAAAGTTGAGCCAAAATTACTTTTGGTTTATCTGCCTCCTCTATACTAGATTATAAGATGGAGAGTTTATGTAGCATGATGTGGAATAGAAAATTTACTAACATAGTTTCTCTTTCCTTTTATCCTAAATTGCATTTACTGCTGACATCTACATGGTGATCTTAGGTTATTCTTGTATTCTATTACCAGTGGAAAGATGATACAACTAGTGTCAGATCAATGTGAGTTTAAATCTCAGTACCACAAGATCTTAAATATATGACCTTGGATCACTCACATATCACTCTGAGTTTCAGATAACAATAATTAGCTCCAAGGAGATTGTTGGGATTAAGTGAAGTAGTTTGTGGGGAAATCTTAAGGGTAAATATAAGGAATTTTATACATCTCAGTTATTATGAATACCTATTGCTTTGACTTGCCCATGTTAATATTAAGTGAATCTCAGACTACATTCCTTAGAAAAGAGATACTGGAAGTAAGTGATGATCTCAGTGTAGTAAAAATCACATACCCATAACGATTTTCTCTGCTACAAAAGTTACTGCTTCTGCTGATGATTTTGGTTGGGAGATATTCCTTTCAAAGCTCTTAAACAACTCCCTAGTCTTAAACCACGAATGGTGATTCTTCTTGTCTAACTTCAATCCTATCTGCTGAAATTTTTTCTTTTAACTATAACATCCTCAGAACAAAGAGAATTTACTCCTTCTCTGTTTGGTTGTATTCAGTTTCCAGAACACTCACCAGATGATGGAGAAACATTTGGGGAGTAAATCTCTAGAGAAATGTAGGGAAGGCAAAGACAAAGGACTGAAAATGGTAGCAGAAGGGGAAAGAAGACTTTGGAGTGATTTAGGCAAGTAGCAATAAAACCAGTGTGACATTTTTGTTGTTTTTTGGGGGGAGAGGGGGGAGATGGTTAATGGAAATGTCAGAGAAAATTTATCAGACATCCATCCTTACAGAAGATAGATTAAATATAACATTATAATACAAACCAGCATTAAGAAAGATGGTCCTCAGATCCCAAAGGAACTTTTGAGCAAGGAGTAAAAATTTACAATGGAAAACTCTGGAAGACAGTTTTTTGTGTGTGTTTTTGTTTTTTAGGATAGGAGGATTTGATAGTTTCAGCTTATAAATTCAGTAAGACTTGTGTGGCCCTACGTTCTAGCAACAAAGCCTTGGTGTGACTATGCCCCAAGCCTTCTTCCTCTTCATTACAAGGTATATAAAACATATACTGATACATTAGAATTTGAGACCATGTGGAGTCCCTGTCCTAGGACATACACTAGATGAGGATAATTTTTCAGCACCAGCGCGATTCTTGCTTCTCTGCAGGTACAGTGTCTACTGAGCCCCTTCAGTTGTGAGGTACTGTGCAATGTCCTGAGTAAGATTTACGGGAGAGGTTCAAGCATTGGTGGATAATGACAAGAAACATAGGCACATACATCTGCTGAATGTGGTATAGGTACAAGTGCTGGGTGCTAGAAGTGGGCGAGAGAACAGAGATGACTTGAGGAGGCCTTCAAAGGATAGATAGCATATGGTTGTGTAGAGAGGAAGGTGGATGAAACTGTATAAACTAAGGCAAAGGATCAGAGAAGTTCAAGAAGTGCCAGGGGTCCATGAGCTCTCCTGACTGAGTCAAACTTCTTTGGTCTCCTTCTTTCAGCCTCCCTCATCCAGGCTTGCCACTTTCCTAGGTCACTAGGGAATTTTAAGTCTGGAACCTCATGAAAGTGAAAGTCTTAGACACTCAATCTTGTCTGTCTCTTTGCAACCTCATGGACCATAGCCCGCCAGGCTCCTCTGTGTATGGAATTCTCCAGGCAAGAATACTGGAATGGGTCATCATTCCCTTCTCCAGGGGATCTTCCAAACCCAGGATCAAACCCAAGTCTCCTGCATTGCAGGCAGATTCTTTACTGTTTGAGTCACCAGGGAAGCCCTTATAAGTCAGTGTTAATTGAAAGTAAATTTGTTAAGTAGGAAGTAACTCCCGAGACCACTGGACCATTTTCTAATTCTTACAGGAAAAACTACACAAATGCTTCTTTTGTATGGTATTGTTCCTACAAATATTTCAAATTCAACTAGAATAAATTCATAAATGTTATTATTAGAGGCAAACTCTACAACATTAATTACCACCAATTCACTTTCTAGAGGACAAAGTCAATGCCCAAGTAGAAAATCTGATTGACTTACTGGAAGTCAGTTAATTGGACAGCAAGTTTGGAAGAATGCCCAAGTCTCCCAACTCCCAGTCAGTGCTTTTTTCACTGCACCAAACTCCACTGTACACACAGGTGTGTGTTTTTGTATGACTTGTTTGGAGGAAATACCTCCATACCTTCTGTTACAAGATCCCCCCCTATAACTTCCAAGGTGCCATCCTGACAGCTGTGTGCATACATCCCTCAGTTCTAACACTCACACTGCTGATGTGCTTGTCTGATAATCATTTGCCGCTTCCTCCAGATATCCACAAAGAACACCCAGTTTCTTATCTTCCAGCAACACAGCTTCCTTCTGCTACTGCTAAACAGACAACTCTATTTCTTTCTGCCTCGGAATATTGCTGCGCTTTTAGTGTTCCCACACAATGCCCCGTGAACCTGTCTCTATAATCCAAGTGTGGCAGAGATTGGGGAAAACCAGTTAGATTCTGTTTAGGCATCAGGGACATAGCATTGAACAACCCAGAGAAAAATCTCTGTCCTGGTGGAGCTTCTATTTTAATCAGAAGAGTAAATAATGAATTAGTTTAACAAGTAAAATATAATGTTAATGATAAGAACAATGAAGAAGGGAAGGAACTACGTGGAAGTGACTATTGTCTGGAGGCTGTGGAAGCCAGGCCTGGCTTCACAGAGAAATTGCTTGAGAGCTGGGCTTTTCAGGTCGAGTGTGTCAAAGGCTGAGGTGGGGGGAAGACAGGGGAAGAGAACATGTGAAAAGCCTGGGGTTAAAAGAGAGATAAGCATTTTCAGGGGCAGAGGGGAAATGAGTCTACATGAGTGTGATGTATTTTCCAAGAAGTAGGAGGAGTGCAGGATAGATTCACATCATGAAGGTCGTTAAAACCCAAGTAGAGGCCTCTATCACTCATCTCAGTTAGTGAGATTCTGACACAGTGCTTGGCTATAGCATCCTCACTGGGAAAACGAGCCAAGAGAAATGGAGTGAATTTGCCAAGGTTATACTATTAGCAAGTGGCTGAATGTGGGAATCCATGCTCCTTCCTTCTTGTCCCCCTTCCTTCACTTCTTCCCTCCCTTCCCGACTTCCTTCTCTCACTTCTTTCCCTCTTTCTTTCCTTCCTCTCCGCCTGCCTTTCTGACTTCCTTTTAAATTCCCCTCATCCCCAAATAAGTTCTGGTGAGCTGAAGATTTCTTGTGATTTAGGTGAGGTTCATTTGCTCTGGAAATTAAAGACAACCGTTGATATTCTCTTCCCCAGTCTGACTGATGCCAACCTATTAAATGCTTTGGATGGTGGTGCAGGACCAGGTAAATGCAGGCTAAGATGGCTTTTTAGACTCTCTCCCTAAATTCTTTACAGTGGCAGTTTCATCCTTGTTTTATCCCCTCGCAGCAGCGTCAGCCAAAGGACAACAAATTCTCTCTGCTACCGCTCTTTGTGGCTTCACTCTGCATCACAGGCTTCATTCAATCATTTAATTTCCCCTCAAAGGCACTAGCTGTGGACAAAGAGCCCAGTGTCCAGGGTTAATAAAGTTGCATAGTGCCAACTGCTGTCTCTCCTTGGAGGGAAAAATATGCATTAGGCTGGACCTGAGGTAAAAGAATTTAGATCAGACAGCAGTAATTATGTATCCTTTTCCTCTGAATATATTTTGTCTGTAACAAACAGAAGCATCCAAAACAATTTTATTGCCCTAGGAGGCTTTTATATTTAGGATGTTCTTTTCAAAAATAGCTATTTTCGTGCCTAAATTAATGCTTCACTGATGGTTTTATTTTTAAGAGTTTGAAAAGCAGGAGTTTCTGGAAACTGGCTCTCTTCTTATTTTTCCCCCTTTTATTTTTCCTAACTCTAACAGATAAAGGTGTAGCTATGAGGATGGAGGGAGAAGGCAATGGCACCCCACTCCAGTACTCTTGCCTGGAGAATCCCATGAATGGAGGAGCCTGGTAGGCTGCAGTCCATGGGGTCGCTAAGAGTCGGATACGACTGAGCAACTTCACTTTCACTTTTCCCTTTCATGCACTGGAGAAGGAAGTGGCAACCCACTCCAGTATTCTTGCCTGGAGAATCCCAGGGACGGCGGAGCCTGGTGGGCTGCCGTCTATGGGGTCGCACAGAGTCGGACACGACTGAAGCGACTTAGCAGCAGCAGCATGAGGATAGAGTGTTTATGGCAGCTCCAGGGATGAGGGCTGGTCCCACCTCCACCTGTTCATTGTGGAAGTTGTGTGTGCAGCTGGTGGAGAAGAGGCAGGAGGACAGAGTATAAGCAAATTACAGTATATTAGCCTCAAATCTTTTAAGCTCTATTTGCACAATTGAATGATTCATCCCCTCTGTTTTCCTCTTCGAATAAGTGGCTCATGCCGTCAGAATGCATCACTTGGAAGAATACACAAGTGTTGATTAGGCAGTGTTAAATGAAATATTAGCACACTGATGAACTGGGGAATTAACTCAGAGCCAGGGAGAAACCCAAGATGACAAATTAGAAGGTGATGATTCTGAAGGTGGTAACTGCTAATTGATCCAGAAATTCCAGAAAAGAAACATCTACATCTGCTTCATCAACTGCGCTAAAGCCTTTGGCTGTGTGGATCACAACAAACTGGAAAATTCTTAGAGATGGGAGTACCAGAACACCTTACCTGCCTCATGAGAAACCTGTATGCCTGTCAAGAAGCAACCATTAGAACCAGACATGGAACAACTGATTGGTTCAAAATTGGGAAAGGAGTATGACAAAATTGTATATTGTCACCCTGCTTATTTAACTTACATGCGGAATACATCATGCAAAATGCTGGGCTGGATGAATCACAAGTGGGAATCAAGACTGCCAGCAGAAATATCAATAACCTCAGATATGCAGATGATACCACTGTAATGGCAGAAAGTGAAGAAAAACTGAAGAGCCTCTTGATGATGGTGAAAGAGGAGAGTGAAAAAGCCGGCTTGAAATTTAACCTTAAAAAAACTAAGATCATGGCATCCGGTTCCATCACTTCATGGCAAATAGAAGGGGGAAAAGTGGAAGCACTGACGGATTTTATTTTCTTGGGCTCCAAAATCACTGCAGACAGTGACTGCAGCCATGAAATTAAAAGACGCTTGCTCCTTGGAAGGAAAGCTATGACAAACCTAGACAGTATATTAAAAAGCAGAGACATCACTTTTATGCTAACAAAGGTCCATATAGTCAAAGCCATAGTTTTTCCAATAGTCATGTATCGGTGTGAGAGCTGGACCATGAAGAAGGCTGTGCACCAAAGAATTGATGCTTTTGAACCATGGTTCTGGAGAAGAGCTTTGAGAGTCCCTTGGACTACGAGGAGATCAAACCAGTCAACACTAAAGGAAATCAACCTTGAATATTCATTGAAAGAACTGATGCTGAAGTTGAAGCTCCAATACTTTGGCCACTTGATGTGAAGAGCCAACTCAATAGAAAAGACCCTGATGCTGGGAAAGGTTGAAGGCAAAAGGAGAAAAGGGCAGCAGCAGATGAGATTATTGGGCTGAATCACCAACTCAGTGGACATGAATTTGAGCAAACTCTGGGAGACAGTGAAGGACAGAGAAGCCTGGTGTGCTACAGTGCATGGGGTCACACAGAGTTGGACATGACTTAGTGATTGAGCAGCAACAATAACAACAGTGTCTCCATGTTGTTTTTATTATGGGATTCTCCCACCCCCGTTTCCCCCAGAGAAATCCTACATTAAACAAGAAACAAAACAAGCCGAGAATGACTGTAGTTAGAGTGACATCTGGTTGTGAGACCTTTAGAAAATTGGTTTAACTTTTGAGATCTAATTTTTTCCCTTTCATATATCTTTATGAAGATCAAATAAAGTGAAATTTACACGTTGCAAATTTAAAGATATTTTCATTTCAATGGAATATTCTGGGAGACAAAATTCTTAAGAATTAAAGAAAATGTTTTCTAATATGGCATCTCACCTATCATGAGAGGCAGCCCTTTCTCATTGTCTCTTAAATCATACGATGTTTCAAGTTTCCAGATTTGAAAGCCTTGCCCTGGTGTTTAGGTTGTTCAGAGCATTCCTTTTTTTTTTTTTTTTTTTTTTTTTGAAGAACCGGACATCTCCTCCCAGCTCCTGAATAGGCAGAGGGTTATACTCCTTTGTGCAGAGCTGGGAAAATGTGGGGGCAACCCTGGGGGTGGTGGATTCTGAACACAGGATGACGGTGTATCACTGTGTTCCAACTCTCAGGATAGCATCCCTGTGGCCAGAGGCCCTGAAGTCTGAAGCGGCGCCATGGAGGGCTCTGTGCTGAGCCCCACGTCCTGGGAGAGACGCAGGGCTTGGCTCCGTCAGAGCCGGCACTGGCAGACCCAGGTCCTGGAGGAAGAGGCTGCAGCGGCCCTGCAGAATGTCCCAGATGCCGAGCCCTCTGGCCTGGATGATGTTTTCCAGGAAGGTAAGGAGGCCAAACAGAGAGGCACATTGTCTTGTGATAGGGAATATGTGGCAGATGCCCAGGTCTGCCGTGCGGGCAGAGAGTCCCCGGTTTCTTCCCTGATAGCTCAGTTGGTAAAGAATCCACCTGCGATTCAGGTGACCCCAGTTCGATTCCTGGGTCGGGAAGATCCCCTGGAGATGGGAGAGGCTACCCACTCCAGTACTCTTGGGCTTCCCTTGTGGCTCAGCTGGTAAAGAATCTGCCTGCAATGAGGGAGACCTGGGTTTGATCCCTGGGTTGGGAAGATGCCCTAGAGGAGGGAAAGGCTACCCACTCCAGTATTCTGGCCTGAAGAATTCCATGGACTGTATAGTCCATGGGGTAGCAAAGAGTCGGACACGACTGAGCAACTTTCACTCTCATTCCATGTGGCTCATTTTGACTGGGTTAAATGAGCTCAAGGGAAGACCATAAAGACAGTGACATAAGGTATGAATTGTGTACGAAAGAAAGGGCATAAGATTGAGAAAGAGGAAGAGGCACACTTTTGTATCGTCTTGAGTAGCTGTGAGGACCCCAGGCCGGGGTCTCTGTGAATGTTTGGAGTGTTTCTATGTTGTCTGTGTGACAAAGCTACACTCAGTCTTGGTGCCTGGACTCCGGCTGCTGCTCAGTTACTGATGTGACCTTTGGCAAGTCACGCACCCCTCTAGGACGTACTTGTCTAATTGAAGTATTAGTACCTGAAATAGTAATAGTAGCTTTTCCACATGCCTCTCAGAACTTCTTGGAGGTTCAAATGATGCTATAGACATGATTGAAAAATAAAAAATAAATCTTATGTAAATAAGCCCACCCTTGCTTATTTGATAGGAAACAAAAAGGACAAAAGCAAAATTGTGCTGGTTTTTCTTGTTTTTTCTTTAAACAGAAGAATCTACCTCTGTTCCCAAACCTTGGGGTATTTTCCAAGTTTCTGGGAGAAAGGGGGCACAGAGGCCAAGAGAAAAGAGATGTCCACTGTTTTTTTACATGGGTGTATCACTCTTTATCTTAAGGGAAAGTTTTATCTGAATAAAAAGGGTTCATGAGATGGCTTGAATAAATTTGTAGAATAGGGTGAGTTCCAGGGAGGAAGTCTGATCTCCTTCAGTCCCCACAGTGATCTGATATCTGACTTTTCTAGGAAATCCAATCAACAAGATTGAAGACTGGCTGCAAGATTGTGGGTAAGTGCCAGCAAAGTGATATGTTGAGCGTGGTTGGTGGTTGGGTGTGCTGACACCGGAGGACTCAGAAACAGGGACATGAATTTTAATTGGGCCTAATAATTAGAAGTGAGGTTGAAATGAGTGAGAGGGGTCTGTAAAGAACTGGGTGAGTGTGGGGGTTGGGGCTGTGAGTCAAGTGCCTCTCTGGGCTGAGACTGTTAGGGTGAAGGTCTGGAAACACAGACTGGATCTGGTCTAAAACCAAGAAGGATGGAAACTGTCAGCCATAGTGAATGACTGGGCTAAATTCCAGACCCCTGCTCCATTACTTTTCCCTTTGGATCGGAGTCTTACACTGCATGACAGAAGAGGAGTTAAAAACCTAACTGTTCTTATGATCAGAGTAATTCATCATTATGAATCATTATATTGTTTATTTCTACAACAGAACACAGGAAGGGCTAAGCGTTTACCCTAGTTATTCAAAGCATTGACTAAATGGACCAGGTACTTCAAGGAAGATTGTAGTATTTCTTTCCTGAGAAACTCTTAAAATTTGAGGCCCCACACCCGCAACAGACTGTCCCATTTTAGGCTCAGTCTACTCAGACACAGAGGGAAAGCTTCTGTGACTGTTTAAGTGTGATCACTTGTGTGATAATGAATTCTCAGAACTTAAAAACTTCTGCCTGCTCTTTATTTCCTCTCCAGAAATGTCTCTAGCTTGATACAGCCTTTCATCTAAACTTGTTTATTAACATAAAAATAAACCCATCCTGGTTTATTTAGTAGGAAATAAATAGCACCGCATAATCCAACATTGTTTATTTTAACTCTGCCCTGGGAGGTAAGGCCAGGAAGGATTTATTTTGTTTTTTGTTGTTGTTGTTTATAAAACATATTGTCTTTATTGATTGTCATAATCTGGGTCAAAATTTTTTGACTTCAAAAGTCAATTAAGGGTAATCAAAATGCAGAGAATTAAAGGGATTATGTTAATGGGAATGCTTGCAGGTTTGGGTGTGTAAGAACTGTCCCAGGATTTAAAATGCTTCCCACAGTTCAATACTCCTTTGTACTTTTTGTTTATGAATTGGGTTTATAGGAAGAGCAGTAACTTGGCCCTTCTATGGCCCTGATGCCAAGGGACCTTTCAATGCAAATATGGAGAGGAGCAAGCTCTGGATCTAGTCTCTAGTCATTGATTTTATGTCCTAAGCAATAACTCATGAAAGGCCTGGGACTTGGATGAGGGCTGTGAAATGTCAGACCATCATTCTCAGTGAGAAGACGTCAACAGATCCAGGCTTTTGTCCATACTTCTGTTGTATACCTCACATACACGTAGAAGAGCAAGGGTCAGCCTGAGCTGGTCCTCATATATAGACTATAGAAATGCCTGCTAGAGCACAACTAGAAAATAGAAACAAAGGATGCATACCCAGCAAATCTTCTGTTACCAAATTTTGTTTTGGACAAATAAGGAATTTTATCAGTGGTATTTTAATGTAAATTTTATTGAAGTATAGTATACACATCAGTAGAATTTTTCTTTTTAATATAAATTGTACAACTCAATGAATATAAATTCCAGCTATGTTAGATGCATACATTCTAGCGACCAGTGCTGTACAACGTAGTACCTGTAGTTAACAATATGGTATTGGGCACTTCAAAATTTGTTTAGAGGGTAGATCTCATGTTAAGTGTTCTTATTTCAAAAAAAAAAAAAATTAAAGGGAAATGAAGATACCCTGGGAATTGTTGGATATGTCTGTTTCCTTGATTGGTGATGGATGGTATCACAAGTGTTTACATATGTCCAAGCTTATCAAGTTACACGCATTAAATATGTGCTGTTCCTTGTATATCAATTGTACCTCAAAAAAAGCCTGTTAAAATAAGAGCAATATAAATCACGTTGAAGTATAAAATATTTACTGAAAAATAAGTGAGGATTAAGTATATGGTTCAATGAATTTTCTCAAAGGGAATAGAGTGATGAAATCTGAAAAATCTGAAGTGAAACACTGCCCGCACTCCAGAAACCCCTTGTGTCTCCTTCCGTTCACTGCCCTACTTCCAAGGGTAACCAGTACCCTGACTTGTAGCATCATAGATACGTTTTGTACTTTTTAAACTTTATATAAATGGAATCATACTATATGCACTTTTTAATGTGTGCTTCTTTTGTTCAGCCTTAAGTTAGTAAAGTTCATCCACACATTTTCATCCAGCAATAGGTCCTTCTTTTTAATTGTGTAGCCCTGTCTATCTGTCCATCATGCAATTCATCCACTTTACAATAACTAGAGATTTGGCAGTCTCCTGATTCTGGGTTATTATATATATTATTTCTTTTGGTGAATATATTACATTGATGGCATACCTAGAAATGCAACAATAGTGTGTTTTATTGTAGTCATATTAATAATGGGCTTTAGTAGTAGCATTAATGTGTACTGACAGCACAAACATTAAATCCAACAGTAGATCTTGTCGTTCTAGTAGTTGACTGCATTCAGTTCAGTTCAGTTCAGTTCAGTGGCTCAGTCGTGCCCAACTATTTGTGACCCCATGAACCTCAGCACGCCAGGCCTCCCTGTCCATCACCAACTCCCAGAGTTTACTCAAACTCATGTCCATCGAGTCGGTGATGCTATCCAGCCATCTCATCCTCTGTCGTCCCCTTCTCCTCCTGCCCCCAATCCTTCCTAGCATCAGGGTCTTTTCCAATGAGTCAACTCTTCGCATGAGGTGGCCAAAGTATTGGAGTTTCAGCTTCAACATCAGTCCTTCCAATGAACACCCAGGACTGATCTCCTTTAGGATGGATTGGTTGGATCTCCTTGCTGTCCAAGGGACTCTCAAGAGTCTTCTCCAACACCACAGTTCAAAAGCATCAATTCTTTAGCGCTCAGCTCTCTTCACAGTCCAACTCTCACGTCCATACATGACTACTGGAAAAACCATAGCCATGACTAGACGGACCTTTGTTGGCAAAGTAATATCTCTGCTTTTTAATATGCTATCTAGGTTGGTCATAACCTTCCTTCCAAGGAGTAAGCGTCTCTTAATTTCATGGCTGCAATCACCATCTGCAGTGATTTTGGAGCCCAAAAAAATAAAGTCTGACACTGTTTCCACTGTTTCCCCATCTATTTCCCATGAAGTGATGGAACCAGGTGCCATGATTTTAGTTTTCTGAATGTTGATCTTTAAGCCAACTTTTTCACTCTCCTCTTTCACTTTCATCAAGAGACTTTTTAGATCTTTTTCACTTTCTGCCATAAGGGTGGTGTCATCTACATATCTGAGGTTATTGATATTTCTCCTGGCAGTCTTGATTGCAGCTTGTGCTTCTTCCAGCCCAGCGTTTCTCATGATGTACTCTGCATATAAATTAAATAAGCAGGGTGACAATATACAGCCTTGACATACTCCTTTGCCTATTTGGAGCCAGTCTGTTGTTCCATGTCCAGTTCTAACTGTTGCTTCCTGACCTGCATACAGGTTTCTCAAGAGGCAGGTCAGGTGGCCTGGTATTCCCATCTCTTTAAGAATTTTCCACAGTTTATTGTGATCCACACAGACTGCATTAGCTACCATAAAGTCTTTTAATAGTAGTAGGAAATATTAATTTATACTAATATTTGTGATGTTCTATGTACTAACACGTTTGTTGCATTAAAACATATGTTTTTATGCAATTATATATTAGGAAGAAAAGTATATATTTGTAATTCTAATTGTGTTTATTAGAGTTACCCATTCTTTATTACCTGGAGTATAATACTACATTTTATAACATACATTGATGTTTTTCTTATGCTGCTAAGTTGCCTCAATCGTGTCCGACTCTGTGCGACCCCATAGACGGCAGCCCACCAGGCTCCGCCGTCCCTGGGATTCTCCAGGCAAGAATACTGGAGTGGGTTGCCGTTTCCTTCTCCAGTGCATGAAAGGGAAAAGTGAAAGTGAAGTCGCTCAGTCATGTCCGACTCTTAGCGACCTCATGGACTGTAGCCTACCAGGCTCCTCCGTGAGGACATGTAAAAATCCAGATTTTAGAAAATATTGTTGATTTTTTCACTATTTAAAGGAAAGTACCAGTAGTATATATTGACTTGTTTTGTAAAATTAAGCACAGTTTGTTCTACAGTGTCTGTAAGCCCATTTTCATTATGAAACATTTCATGAACTTATACTCTGATAGCATGAGAGTTGCCTAGATCACTGAATAAAGGAGAAGACTTGTTTAAGAACAGCTCCAATGGATGCTTTCCAGTCAGTTTCCCTGTTAACTCACTTTAGCAACTCCTCTATTCCAGCCTCCATTTGAGATTATATTCAAAGCATATGTGCAACTTCTGTTTTTAAAACTTTCAGGAAAGCCAACTATAAAACTCACAACACATCAGTACTCAAAGTGAACTTAGAAAATGATAATATCTAGGCATCTAAATCCCCTTACTTAATATATTTGAGAACATAGCAGCAGCAAGGAGCCAGGACTAGAATCCAGGTACTCTGTTCCCCATTCAACGCTTTTTCATAGACAGCTTCATTCACTTGTTTCAGACAGTGAATTTCTTCCTTGTTTAAGTTGTTTCTCACTACCATGTATGCTGACTTCCATCTGTTCCTCTTGTGGAGATAGTGAATGTTTGATAAAGCACACATCTCAAAATGTAGAAACATAATCTTTAACCAAAACGCCGTTCCTGCTGCTTCCTGAAAGACATGATATTCACCAAGAATGGAGCTCAGAGGAAAGGAAGGAGAGGTGGGTAGATAAAATGACCTCCTAAAAGATTTTTTCTTAGTCTCAACATTTGCATTTGCAATGGAAAGTTTATGGCACCCAAACCCCTGCTTCTGTAAATAGATTTCTCCAGTTTTGTTTCCATATTCTTTCTTTCCTATTTCCTAGCTCCGGAAGAATTATTGCTAAGCTGACTTGGGGCACTGTGGTCAGCATGATGGCAGCCCAACTTAAAATATGGGGCCCTCTGACTACCTCTATGGATTTGTCAGTCAAATCATCACCCTCCATCTTCTTCAACATAAAAGTGATTTAAATACTACTGACTCTTATTAGAAAATTACACAAACTTGTGAGAGATATTTGAAGAAAAGCCCCTTTGAAAATGTAGTGATTTAAACCTGTGAGTTTCTTTTTGGTTTTTAGATACTCTGAAGAAGGGTTTTTTGAGGAAGCAGGACAGTTGAACTACAATGGTAAGTATAGGCTCTATTCTTTCTTCTCCTGTCCATCCACCTTAGACAGTGACATCACTCTGTGTGTGTGTGTACATGCACATGCATATGAGTGCATAAGATGCTATCTTTTCACTGCCTGCAGAACACGTATTAATGGTCATAAGGCAATCCAGGAGGCCCAGAAGATAGTGTTGCCTGAGAGCCCACAGGCTGACTAGTCCTCAAAGGTTATCTTCTGTTGGTTGCTCAGCTAATAATCACTGCTATGGAAAAAGAGCTTTATAAAATGTGTGTGTCTGTGTATGTATGTTTATATGTATGAGTGCATACCCCCATGTGCTAATTCTTTGACAAAGGACTGTATGTACATGACTATATGATTTGGGGACAGATTAATTATAGGTACTTTTACAAAACAAAAAAATTTTACGTGATTATTTTTAATCAGAATTATGAATGTGATTTTAGTGTATGTATGGCTGGGGTTGTTTTACAAATGTGTGGATGTGTGATGTGATTGTGTGGTTGTAGATGTGTATATAAGTGTGTGAGCATGTGTGTGAGTCCAAACCTGATTTTTCTGCAGCCCTTGCCTCATTATTTGACAGGGTGCCCCAGCCATGGAACCAGCTTTGAAGATGACTTGAGCCTTGGAGCAGAGGGTAAGTGGCACAGCTCTCTGAGGTTGGGATTGAGGAAGCTGCTATCCACTGGATGAATGAAGACAGACTGGAAGGGGAGAATTGCAGAAAGAAGCAGCCCATCCCTGGCATCTTCTCTGCAGGGAAAGAGCAATCCCATATGATCTAATGGAAAACTCAGAAAGCATCACATGCCCAGAAATGTCTGCTCACCAGCCTATCAAGACATTTACTGGTTCATCATTGGAGCTTTCCTTTGGCCCCTAGGAAGATAATACATAAAGTCACCATAAAGTTGGATACCCAGACATCTTTGAAATGGTTTTCTGTATAGAAGCCCCAAGCAGCCTGAGTACTGGGTATAAGAGAGAGATTACATTGGAGGAAGATAAAGGCTGAAATGAAGGATGGAAATACAGCAACCCACCTGTGTCTTCTGGGACCCTTAGAGACCCATGCAGTGAGATAGGAACACTAGCCTGGAGGCCTGAATGACTCTGTCCTCCTCAGGACAGAGAAACTCTTGTCTGGACACCAGGCATGGTTCAGAGGTTCAGAGGCTTGGGGCCAGTTTTTCTCTGCCATGTTGGTCCCCCTTCCAGGTCTATGTTTGATAATCTTCATATACTTTCCTAAAGAACAGGGTTCATAGGGTTTATGGACCTGTAGTAGTAGCAGAGAGGAACAGAAGGGGCTGAGGTCTAAGCTCAGAGGGGCAGCTCAGATGATTTTCATTTTCCCTTCTAACTTTGTCTTTCTGTTACTTGTCCAGCCACACTGTTGGCCGCCAGCAGCAAACTCTACTCCAGGTAAGTGTTAGTTTCAGCCAGGCTGAGTGATGTCTCCTTCAGGAGCTACTAAACTGGGGTGGGCGTCAGAGTCCAAGAGATTAAAAACAAAGAGCTGCAGTTTCACAATAGGGAGTGAAATTTCCAACCAGAAATGACACCATAGATTCGGTTTTTACAGTAGATGGTTCAAACATACCCAGCAGGGAGTGACTGTGCCCCGCAGGGCATGTCTAGAAGCCAGAGTACAGACTGATTGCTCACAAGATTAGTGTGACTTCAGCATTGATCCCTGCAGGAGCTTCCTGGAGACATCCCGGCCCGGACAACTACTAGATCTTGGCTGCAGTTTGGCTTCCAGCAGCATGACTGGTGGGACCAACAAGACTAGTTCAAGGTAGGTACCAAGTTTGGCAGGGGTATAAGGTCAGGGAAGATGAGAGGCAGAAGAGACTGGAACTGAGAACCATTGCCAGTTTTTTTCTGGGATATATTATTACTAGCGCTTTTATGCAGTCACATACTTGACGAGGGTGACAGTGTGCTTTAAGAATAACAGGGATGCACAGATATCTACTACTCAGAACTGGTTGCTGTGTGTAAAATACAGATGTCTCCTCCCCTGAACTTTTACCCCAGGAAGTGTAATATTGGTCCCATCACACTTCCAGGACTTATAATAAGTTCTCAGTTAACACTCAGTTGGATATCAACTTCAGCAAACTCCCGGAGATAGTGAAGGACAGGGAAACCTGGCATGCTGCAGTTCATGGGTCGCAAAGAGTTGGACATGACTTAGTGACTGAACAACAACAAAACAATCAATAAATGTATCCATTAATTGATTGATCAATTGAGGTGATAAAACATTGATTTATTCAAGCAATTTTGTATCTCCAAATGCAGGCCAGGCAATGACTGTATGGAATTTGAAAATTAAGCAGATAAAAAGCTTGCCTGCAGGAGCTCAACAATTCTATAGGGTGAAAAAAAAATACACACCAATAACTCTAAAACAAGGTGGAAAATGATGAGAACTAGTGTGCTATTATAACAGTTGTTTGGAATTTGGAGTCAAAATTTGAATCTCAAACCTGGTTCTCAGACTTATTACCTTATTTACTATTTTTAGTGATTTGTATTCATTGAGACTTATACCCCAATTCAGTTAACATAGAATCTCTGGGGGTGAGACTCAAATGTCTGCATTTAAAAGAAAACTTTTGTTGAAGTACATTTGATTTACAATGCTTCAAATGTACAGCAAAGTGATTCAAATATATATATATATATATATATATATGTATATATGTACTGCAACTTCTTTATCCATTCATCTGTTGATGAACATCTAGGTTGCTTCCATGTCCTACCTGTTGTAAATAGTGCTGCAATGAGCCTTTGGGTACATGTGTCTTTTTCAATTATGGTTTCCTCAGGATAAATGCCTAGTAGCAGATTGTTAGGTCATATGGTAATTTTATTCCTAGCTTTTTAAGGAATCTCCGTACTGTTCTCCATAGCGGTTGTGTTCATTTATATTCCCACTAACAGTGCGAGAAAGTTTCCTTTTCTCCATACCCTGTCCAGCATGTATTGGTTGTAGACTTTTTGATGACAGCCATTCTGACCAGTGTGAGGTGTAGTTTTGATTTTTAGTTCTCTAATCATTAGCAATGATGAACATCTTTTCATGCCTATTGGCCATCTATCTGTCTTCTTTGAGAAAATATCTATTCAGGTCTTCTGCCCATTTTCTAATTAGGTTCTTTATTTTTTTGATATGAGTTGTATGAGCTATGTATTCATTTTATATTAACTCACTATAAGTCATATCATTTGAAAATATTTTCTCACATTCAGTAGGTTGTCTTTTCATTTTGTAAATGGTTTCCTTTGCTGTGCAAAATGTTTTACGTTTAATCAGGTCCCATTTGTTCATTTTTGCTTTTGTTTCCTTTGCCTTATGAGACAGATCGAAAAAAGCTTTGCTATAATTTATGTTCAAGAGTGATCTGCCTATATTTTCTTCTAGGAGTTTTATGGTTTCTGTTCTTATAGAACTGTCTTTATCCATTTTGAGTTTATTTTTTATATGGGGTAGGAAAATGTTCTAATTTCATTCTTTTACATTCAGCTGTCCAGTTTTCCCAGCACCATTTATTGAAGAAACTGTCTTTTTTTTCCATTGTATATTCTTCCCCCCTTTATCAAAGATTCCTAGACTATACACGCATGGGTGTATTTCTGGGCTCTGTTCTGTTCCATTGATCTGTGTGTCTGTTTTTGTGCCAGTAGCATACTGCTTTGATTACTGTAGCTTTATAAAAGAGCTGTATCTGAAATGAGCACAAGTCACATCTTCCCCCAGAGCGTGCTGGGAACTATCACCTTAGTGGAAAGTGCAGCTAGAGATGGGGGGTGAGGCGTTGGCTACAGCCAGAGTTAGGTGTGAGCCAGGGCTTCTGGGCTCAGTGACTGACAGTTCCCTATCCAGGGCAAGATTGTGTCCTAAGTGTTTGGAGCAGGATTCCCAGGGGTCAGGTCTGAGCTGGTTCCCTTCCCTTTTAGTGTGTGCTCTCCCCCATCCCAGCATTGGTACCTTTGCCCCAGAGGGGAACAGTGCTAGAACAAGAAGGGCCAGAGCAGGTACCCAATGCAGGCTAGAACTCTGGAGCAGTTCTGGCACATTCAGTCAGAGTTTCAGCCCCTTCTTGATCTGCCTCCTCCGGGAGCAACAGTAACAGCTGCCATCACCCCTTTCAGATGTAGTGCCAGGTCCGAGCCAGCTCCATCCCCCACAGCTACACACTGTCTTCACAAATGGCGGCCTCCACCCTAGTGGAGCGCTGCACTAGCGAGCGAGAAGAGCTGGAGTGATGCTCAGTGTAGGTTGCAGGAAGCTGGCCAGAGTCCCAGACACAGTGAATCTGCTTCCTCATCCCTGTTTCAGGAGTAAGCAAGTGTGTGCATAATCTTTGAGAGCACGGTTCTTACCGCCCTCCTGTTAGTCCTACTGGTTTTCAAGCTAGCGAATGGGACTCCTCTGCCCAGCATCAGACTTGAGGGCTATTGTGCCCAATTTGTGTTTTGAACCATCCATTCCCCAGGGAGGATCTCTGAGCCTCTGGGACCCCCCTCCTCCTCTCTGTCCCCTCCTAGGGATGCGGATCCTGACCTGATTGTTTCTCTTCTCTTCCTACCCACTTCCGTGTAGATCATTCTTTATAGCCTTAGTTGTCGAAGAGTCTTTCTGCCAGTCTCCATTCAGTTTGTTTTCAGCAAGAACTGCTCCTCGTGTGGATGTATTTTTTGGTGTGTTCACTGAGGGCAGTGAGCTCAGCATCTTCCTTCTCTGCCACCTTGATCTCCTCCCTTCTCAGGGATCTAGTCTTATGACCACAATTCAGATAAGGAAACTCAGGATCATGCAAATGAAATTAGCGGTTAGGAGGAATGCACAAGAATAGAGCCAGGGATTCCAATTATCCAGCTTTTACTTAAACTAGATGATTTCAGTTTGGAACACCTGGCATCCTTTCCGAAGAGATTAACAGTGATTAGTCAAAGCCTCAAATAATTCACAGCTCCCCTACTCTCACTGATGTTTGGAATGCACTGTTAGTGAGCTCTTGTGTCACCAGCCTGGTGCTGCAACAATTTGCACATAAATGTATGTTGGAGACAGAAAGTGTTTGATCTACAGATGCAGGGCTTCTATCTTGAAATTGTGCTGCAAACAGGCCTACCTAACACAGCTGTATTGATAAAATTTTATCCTCAGGGTGAAAAAATGAGTTCTGTGTTGCTTACACACTCATTGCCTGGTTGTTCCACCAACCACTGATACAAGCTGATAAGCAAGTTACAAAGCACTTGGCAAAAGCCAGCTGTATCATATAGCAAATGGGAAGTGACTGGTTAATAAGACAACCACAGATCATTTTGCAACTATACAATTCTGATTTTTCAGATCCCTCTCATAGCAAATTTTCATTCATCTGTAATCATTTTAATCAGTTGTTTGAAGTATCTAATAGAATCATGTTCAGTTTTTAAACCAAGGCCAGATTGTAATTCCCAGGTTTCAGACAGAGAATTTAGATTCAGAGAAGTGAAAGCTTTTCTGAGTTGCAGTGGTAGATAGAGAAATGGCCAGAAGGGTATATCAGTGTCCTGATAATTTTATTACATAGTATGGATTACCCTGTTTCTCAAAGCTTCCTGTGTTTACCCAAACCCCCACTTTTCAGCATCTCAGAGATTCTGGACAAGGTGCAAGAAGATGCAGAAGATGTCCTTTTCAGCCTGGGCTTTGGTCAGGAGGACCACAAAGACACTTCTCGAATCCCTGCTCGATTTTTCACCACCCCCTCTCAAGCCAAAGGCATTGATTTCCAGCTCTTCCTGAAGTCCCAGGTGCGGAGGATTGAGATGGAGGACCCTTGCCTCATGCTGGCCAGTGAGTGTTAGCACAGACCCGTGCTCTACGTCTCTCTCAACCTCCAGACAGTCATAACAGGGATCAATGGCTCTAAATCCTACTTTCTCTTGGTTAGCTTCTCTTGACCCTTTGTCTCTTGTGTCTGTTTGATCCTGTGTTGTCTTCAGTGAATGGAGAACTTTGAGTTCTGCTTCTCTCTCTTGAAGAGTTTTCAAGAGACCTGGTATCACAGTGACTTTCTTTTAGATCTTCTCTCTTTTCGCTGAATCAAATTGGACTGGTGTCTTTAAATCTTGTCACCATTTTCTATTTCTCAGTTGGAATTAGTGAATTTTCCCCATTTATAGCCATTACATTAATACAATTTCCATTTAGGACAGCAGTTCTGTTAATTATGTTAAATTGTGCAGGAGTTTATAAAGCATTCATATTCATTGGCTTTTCTTCCAGAGAAGGAAGGGCTCAGGAATATTTAAGTAAGCACACCAATGATCCTTATATGTAATCTTACCACATCTAGGGAAACAATGATTTAAGTTGTCCCAATTCCATACTGAAGAAAGATATGAGAGGTCCTCCCTACTTTGATGAGGGATGAAAGACTCTATTTTATTCTATATGTAAGAATATATTTCAAATAATATTCCTTTACAGACCCCCCCCCACATCATAATGGTGTTCCTGATAGTGTTGTTTCAGAACCTTTGTATCAGATTCAACTTTAAAATTTGGTAAAACTATACTCCTGAGCTCCATTTGCTGAAATAAGGATTTTCAGCAGAAGTATTTCACAAGCACTTTATATGATTCTTATGCACCCTAAAGATTGAGGATGTTTTAGTTGAATGTATTTTATGTGCCAGTTACAGATGTTAAATTCTGGAACAACAGCAGCTAGGCAAGAGGAACATGATCTTGCCTTTAGGACACTTACAGTTTAATGG
The DNA here is from genome assembly GCF_054371585.1 of Giraffa tippelskirchi. Taxonomy (NCBI): domain Eukaryota; kingdom Metazoa; phylum Chordata; class Mammalia; order Artiodactyla; family Giraffidae; genus Giraffa; species Giraffa tippelskirchi. The sequence goes on from NC_137278.1 coordinate 157,700,991, forward strand.
GTAAATGGTTTATCACATGCTTTTCAAACATGGATGTGCATATGAATTATGAAAGGATATTGTTAAGATGCATGGAATACAGTCTGAGATTCTGCATTTACATAAGTTCCCAAGTAATGCCAATGCTACTGAACTACTGACCACACGCTGAGAAGCAAAGTCTATTAGAAATAATATAGTCCATCTAGATTTCTCTACCCTTGTCCATTGCCTGGTAATTGCTATGTCTCAAATTTGCTTCTATCAAAGAAGATTTCCATAACCCTAAAGTTTTCTTACTAAGAACACAATGTTAGTTTTGCCTTTTTTAGTCATGTTTGTCATCTAAAGCAGGGGTCCCCAACCTCTGGGATCTAATGCCTGATGATCTAAGGTGGAGTTAACATAATAATAATAAAAATAAAGTGCACAATAAATGTAATGCACTTGAATCATCCTGAAACCATCCCTCTACCCCAAGTCCATGGAAAAAATTGTCTTCCATGGAACTGGTCTCTGGTCCCAAAAAGGTTGGGAACTGCTGAAGCAAACATAGTGATAAAGGCCATTGTATACTGACAGCAGAAAGGATATGCCAAATCAAGATATGGAAAAGTTTCTCATCCTGTGTAGAATTAATTTCTAGACTACTGGGGATAAAGAGTCAAAAAGTCAAGAAGATCAAGAAAGGGAATCCTAGGTCTAAGAAATCTAAATGGGAGAGATGTTGGTAGAGAAATTGGCACCTTCTTTCTGAATTGTGAGTTTTAGGAAAGCTATTGAAGGGAAAAATTCAAGAAGTAATTTTCTGATGACTCCTAGACTCACCATCTTCATCCCTTGCACTCAGGCAGGTTTAAGCAAGTGCAAACACTGGCCGTCACCGCAGATGCCTTCTTCTGTCTCTACTCCTACGTGTCTAAGACACCTGTCCAAAAGTTCACACCATCCCACATGTTCTGGAATTGCAACCCAACTGACGTGCCATCCATCAAGATTCTGTCCCCAGAGCCTGAACCTCACTCACCCAGAGAGCGCCTCCGGAAAGCCATCTCCAAAATGTGCCTGTACACTTGCCCACGAGATAGGCTATCACCACCCGACCATACTCCCAAAAGAAACAGTTTAGACCAGGTGGTGTGGGAAGTGATGGACAGAGTAAGAGGAGAGAAGTTGGTCCTCCAGCAAGACTCTGGGTTTGGACCAGGCCCACAGGGAGATCCCGTGCTCCCTATCAAGGGTACAAAACTGCCTACTTCTTCCTGTCCATGTGTCCTCTGCGTTAAAGAAGAAACACAGCAGGGGATGTCCACATGGCAAGAACCTTCAGAAACTCTGGATTCTGACCTCAAGATACCATGTTGCTCACATTCTCTGCCCAGAACAAATATACAGTGGAACATAGACCCTGCACAGGTAAAGAGAGAGTTGTGGGGGCTACAGGCCACCAGTAAGGAAGCCCATTCAGTCAAGGATGAGGCCTTCTGGATAAGAAAGAGCAAAGCAAGAAGGAGTCTGTTTCAGAAGAATCCCATGGGCAAGAAGGTTAAATCACTGGACTTGTCCATCATCCAACAGAAATGGAAACAGAGTCAAGAGAGAACAGAAATGCACCGATCTCTAACTGAGCAGTGGCGGGACACTTTGGACTTGGAGGTGAGTGGGTTGAAAGTGAAGGAGAGGTTGGCATTCCTGCCCTTGGGTTAAAATATATCTTCCTTGTCAGATATACCAAGTCTTGAATTACGTTCAGAAACCTTTGAAAGTGGGTTCCCTGGTGGCTCAGATGGTAAAGAGTCTGCCTGCAATGCTGGAGTCCCGGGTTTGATCCATGGGTTGGGAAGATCCCCTGGAGAAGGGAGTGGCTACCCACTCCAGTATTCTTGCATGGAGAATTCCATGGACAGAGGAGCCTGGTGGGCTACAGTCCATGGGGTTGCAAAGAGTCAGATACAACTGATCAACCAACATTAATATAGAAGGAAGGGGAAAGAGAAATAGACCCAGTTTCTTAAGAGCACCCAGTTTTGGTCACTATTTTTCTAATTCCTCTTCCAGACTGATCTTCACTAAAGTTTCCCATCAAACACACCTACCCCTATCATTTGTAGGATACACACAAGAGGACAGACAGAGGTCAGTTATACACTAGACTAAACACGATTATATAAAATCTCTTCTACCTTGGCAAGTATATAACCACGAAGACCTAGAAGTTCAGATTCAAATCTAGAATACTCACTCTTAGGACTTCAGTGCTAGAATATGGCAGCGTGGGCAGAGCCATCCCAGCCCTGGCCTATCTCCTTCTCTTCCCATATCCACGTCTGTCCTGCACCATAAGGGATTTTGCACACCATGTGTGAACACCCCAGCTGGCATATTCAAATGCCATAAAACCCCTGCATGTGTGAATGCATGTTAAGTCACTTCAGTCATGTCTGACTCTTTGTGACCCTATGGACTCTAGCCTACCAGGCTCCTCTGTCCATGGGATTCTCTAGGCAAGAATACTGGAATGGGTTGCCATGCCCTCCTCCAGGGGATCTTCCTGACCTGGGGCTTGAACCTGCATCTCTCACGTCTCCTGCATTGGCAGCTGGGTTCTTTACCACTAGCACCACCTGGGAAGCCCCCACAACCCCCCTACCAACCCATATAACCATCTACCAGTCATCATTCAGGCCTAGGAGTGCATATCCTAGGAAAAAGGCCAGCCTTGAGAGAATAGATACTGTGCAAAACCAATGCATTTCCCTGAAATAGGCTTGGGGCCATTTGAGTTGCATTTGGGGAGGGGATTGTGGGCATCCAGAGCATGGTCTAGAAGGGGTAGTGCAATATCAAAGTGGACACATTCTCTCGGTCCACTGATTCTTCATCCCATGAGCTCTCTAAAACTCGGGATTCCTCTTGCCTGGGTCTATAGGCAGTGCTACGATCAAGTGCCAGAGTCTCAAGGAAAATCTCTCAAACCCTTGCCACAAAGAGAAGCCGTGATGATTTGCAGTCCTGTTTGCATGTGTATCACCTCTTACTGAACGTAGATCTGGCCCTGCCTTCCTCACTACCAGGCTCCTACCACTGAGAAGAGGCCAGGTTTCTCAAGTACACTCAGCTTCTTTCCCCTACAGTCCCCTGCCGTCCTGCACTTTCCCCCACCACTGGTGCTGACTGAGTTCTGCAGGGATCTTGGTTACAGGTGCAAAGCAACAGTGAGGAGGGGGAGAGCCACTGGCCCAGCAGACCTGGACATCACCACCTCTACCAGACTTTTGCTGGCGAAGACTCCAGAAGTAAGTGAAGTGGATCTCTCGTCTCTCTCTGTCTCTGTCTCTCTCTCTCTGTGTCTCTCTTGGTTCTCAAACTGGGCCGCACATTGCAAGCACATGTTGAGATTTTTACAAATACTCACAATGAAGTGTCCCACATCCTGCCTTCTAATTTAATTGATATGGAGCCCAGGGACTGATTTTTTTTTATTTTTAAGCTCTTAGGTAGGGTGATTCTATTATGGCTGGATAAGTACTTCTCTAAATCAGTGACTCTCAGACTTTAGCATCAAAATCCCCTGAAAGGCTTGAGGCACTACAGATGCCTGGGTCCTCACTGCCAGAGTTTCTGATTGAATAGGTCTGGACAGGGCCTGGGAATCTGTATCTCTAACATGTTCTCGAGTGATGTTGATGTCGTTGGTTTGGTGATCACAGTCTGAAAACTGTTGTTCGGGGAGAAAATTCTGTATTACCTTAATATTCAAAATATAGTCTGTATAATAGCAGTATTAGCAACACTTGGGATATTGTTAGAAATGTGGAATCCCAGCCCTTCCCCATCCTAGATCTGATGAATCGATTTTTACTAAGATCCTTAGGTGATTTGCTTGCACATTGAAGTTTAAGAAGCATTGTAGTTTTGCAACAGGTGAAAACCAGCCATGGAGAGTTATATACTTGCACCTGCTTTTAGCTGCTTTCTGATCAGCCTAAATCATAGGACTGAGGCAAAATTCCTTAATGTGTCTTACAGCTGTGTTCATTTAAGCTCTGAGGTCCATCCTGCAGCTCGGGTTTGATATACATAAGCTTTCCTTCCCTCCTCAAAGAAAGACCATGAATATTATATAGGTAGTTACTGCAGCTAAAATGTCTTTCCTCTAAATGTGAATTTCAAGCATTAATTCTTTCAGAAGTATTTTTTATTCTTTTTCATTTTAGCTAAAGATCTGTATTTAAACTAAGCAGAAATTAGTCTCCTGGTGCTACAACTGCCTGTGCCCTAGGACTACAGAGAATATGGCAAGAGAGTAAGAATTGAAATCTTTCTTGAGTTAAGTAAATGAATCATCTTGCTTAGGGTTCCCTCCATTTTGGATGTCTTATAACTATTTACTGCACTTCCTAGTCCGATATTAACCAAATTGTTGATTATTAACCAGTTGTTAACCAAAATTTTGATTAACACTGAAATTTCATTGTTACTGGTCCTGAATCACAAAGGTCTTTATGAGTCTAACTCCTTTAATTCTAATTATCTGTGGTTTTAGGGCTCTAGTCACTTTATTTTCTCTCGTGCCCATTACCTTCATCTCCAGGTATATAACTATTAGGTATCAGTCACTCACAAAAGAGGTAAATATCAGAAGCAGCAATCTACTATGTGTAGTTGAAAAATTTTAGGATATGAAGTCAAGTAACCTACCTCCTACTAGCTCAGTAATCTTGCAGAAATCAACTTTTGTTTGTTCCTATGAAACCTTACAAGGAGTATGTGAAAGAAATGTGATTTATTGGAGTAACTGTTATGATGTTGTTGCTGTAGATGATGATGAAATTTTAGAAAAAGTAATTATGGGCATAAAATATTTAGATCAGTGATTCTCAATCTTGCAAGCTTTTTTCAAAAAAATATATTTTATTTCCTGGATTCCACCTAATAGAATTAAATATATATCTCTTAGATTTGAACTTGGGCATTATTATTGTTTATTCATCTTTAAAAGTTTTCCTAGTGATATCAATCATCTATTGCTGTATAATAAACCACCCAAAATGTAGTGACTTAAAGAAAAACTTACTTATTATTTCTATTTTGTGGGTTTTCTGGGGGGATTCTTCTACTTGTCTCATCTGGTTTCTCTTATGCAACTGCTTTTGGCTAGTTGACTGGGCTGGACCAGGTCAAAAGTGGGCTTGCCCTAATGGTACTGACCTTGGTACTGAAATTTGGTGCTCACTGTCAGCCAGGTTCTCTCTCCATGGGGGGTAAGTCGTTCTTCAGTAGTCTTAACTGAAGAATGTTCAGCAAAAACTGAAGTTGCAATGCCTCTTTTTAAGGATATGCTGTAAGTTGTACAATGCCCCTTCAACCACATGTTATTGCTCAAATTAAATTGCAAAGCCAATCTAGATTCAAAAGGAAGGAAAACATACTTTACTTTTTTAATAGGAGTGGCAAAGTCACACTGTGAAAATGCATGTGGAATGGGAGGGTTGTTGTGGCCATGTTTATAAACAGTCTATCACAGACAGTGATTCTGGCACCCAGTGAGGGTTAAGAATAGCTAGTTTAATTAAAGGGCTTTATCCTCATATATTAAAGATGTCCCGAGGGCAAGCTCTCATTCTAAAGCTCACTGAGACTCAGCCACAGCTACAAAATTTGAAAAGAAAATTAACTGCCAAACTTACCAAATTCAAATAGAAAACGTGGAGTATATGCACCACAGCTAAGCCTCACTGCCAAAAATTTTAATGTACTCTAAAACACAAAGCTCTGATCAGGTGTTACTTGTCCAGCAGATGTCAGCTTCACACAAGAAAAAAATAATGCCAAGATTTCCAGCAAAGCAGGCTGTGCAGACTATACTTTTCCACACAATTCGTGAAATACCCGGCACATCAGTTCCTCTCTCAAACATATCCCATATTTGGCTAGAAGTCAGGTATACAGAAAGATTGGAATTGCTTTGCCAGAGAGGAAGTTTCCGGGAGTTACACATTTCAAATGAGTAATAGATTCTATTTTCTGCTAGGGTGATAGGATTTCATTACAGGAGGAGTTATTGTGGTTAGAGATGCTGTATTTCACTTATTCTAAGATGTACATTTTTCTGTATTTGAATATGTCTGAAATAGAATGGGTCTAATAATTGGCATTGTCAACCAATGTAATTATAAGATATACAGTTTTGTCCTACACACACACACACACACACATAAACTTGCCTCCTTGAAAATAATTATAAGCCTTACAAACAATAGTTTATCAGACTCAATGAAACACAGTAACTTTAGAAAGGAAATGAACCCTGAATATTCATTGGAAGGACTGATGCTGAAGCTGAAATTCCAATACTTTGGCCACCTGATGTGAAGAGCCAACTCATTAGAAAAGACCCTGATGCCGGGAAAGATTGAAGGCAGGAGGAGAAGGGGAAGACAGAGGATGAGATGGTTGGATGGCATCACTGACTCACTGGACATGAGATTGAGCAAGCTCCAGGAGATGGTGAAGGACAGGGGAGCCTGGGATGCTGCAGTCCAAAACGTTGGACACGACTGAGCAACTGAACAACAACAACAAAAATAATGTTTCAAGAAGAGGGGTGTAGTGTTCAGTAACATATGTCATAAAATATCCAGTAGGAAAGACAGTGCAATTATACCACTAGATTTTCCACTAGAAAATGATTAGGAAACTTGATAAGAAGTTTGTGTGACAGGGCTTTATAATATTAATGTGAAAAATGAATAGGAAATTATGCAAGCAAAGTAGGTAAAAGGGTCAAGAGTCTCTAAGGAGTGTTTTGTGTTTTTTTCCCTAGGATGGTAAAGTTTTAAGCATGTATATTTGCTGGAGGAAAAGAATCAATAGAGTGCGGGGGACCGTGGTTCATGAGGGTAGGGAAATGATGATGTGAGGTCAGTGGAGAGTGGGAATGAGCAGAGATCCAAAGCACTTTTGGAGGGTTTAGCCAGGGACTAAGGTACAGATCTTTGAGATGAGAGGAAATGAAAAAGGACAGGCGTGACAAGTTACATTGGTCATCTGGAGAGGAGATAAAGAAATGTATGCTTACTCTTTTCTCCCTTTTTCCTGTCAGGTCATCATTAAAAGTATGAGGCAGGAAATCTGAGGAGGATCATAAAGGTTTCAGATCACCACTATGGAAAAAGGACCAGAATAATAGAAACACATATTAGTAGTTGAATTGGTGAATAATGTTGGGGCTCAACTCAAGTTGCAGAATATGGATTGGCAATGGTTTCGTCATTTTTTCCAGCAGTGCTCAGTAATCTATACAAAAGAATAAGAACAAAAGTATAGGTAAACTTTTTATAACTCTAAACATTGAGTTGAATAGAAAGTCTAAGTCACATGACTCTTTGATGGCACTGCTGCTGCTGCAAATAACTTTAAATTTCACTTGTAGTAGCAAGAAACATTTCCCCAGGTAGGGTATGGAAGTTTCTACCAACCCAGTACCTATAGTTGTCTCAAAGATGCATGATGTGACAAACAACTCAATCAAAAATGAGCAGAAGACCTAAACAGACATTTCTCCAAAGACATAATAAAAAGCTGCTCAGCATCGCTTATTATTAGGGAAATGCAAATCAAAACCACAGTGAAATATCACCTCACATGGGTCAGAATTGCCACCATCAAAAAATACAAATAAACGCTGGAGAGGGTGTGGATAAGAGGGAACCCTCCTATACTGTTGGTGGGAATGCAAATTGGTGCAGCTGCTATGGAAAACAGTAAGGAGGTTCCTTTAAAAACTAAAAATAGTATTACCATATGATCAAGCTATCCTACTTCTGGGCATATACCCAGAGAAAACTCTAATTCAAGACAGTACATGCACCCCAATGGCACTATTTACAATAGCCAAAACATGCATAGCTGCTAAGTCACTTCAGTTGTGTCTGACTCTCTGCAATGCTATGCACCGTAGCCAGGCTCCTCTATCCATAGGATTCTCCAGGCAAGAATACTGGAGTGTGTTGCCATTTCCTTCTCCAAGGGATCTTCCTGACCCGAGGATTGAACCTGCATCTTTTATGTCTCCTGCATTGGCAGGCATGTTCTTTACCACTAGCGCCACATGGAAAGCCAAAACATGAAAGCAGCCTAAATATCCATGGACAGATGAATAAATAAAAAAGATATGGTACATATACACAGTGAAATATTACTCAGCCATTAAGAATGAAATAATGACATTTGCAGCAACGTGGATGGATCTAGAAATTATCATACTAACTGAAATAAGTCAGAAAGAGAAAGACAAATATCATATGATATCACTTATATGTGGCATCTTAAAAGTGATACAAATAAACTTACTTACAAAACAGAAACAAACTCACAGACATAGAAAGCAATCTTATGGTTACCAAAGGGAGTAGTGGAGGAGCAGGAGAGGTAATTTAGGAGTCTAGGATTAACAGATACACACTATGTGTGTATGCTCAGTTGCTCAGTTGTATTTGACTTTGCAGCCTCATGGACTGTAGCCTGCCAAGTTCCTCTGTCTATGGAGTTTTCCAGGCAAGAATACTGGAATGGGTTGTTATTTCCTACTCCAAGGGATCTTCCCGACCCAGGAACTGAACCAGTTCTTGTGTCTCCTGCATTGGCAGGCAAATTCTTTACCACTAGCACCACCTGGGAAGCCCAATACACACTATACTATATATAAAACAGATAAACAACAAGGTCTTATTGTATAGCTCAGAGAAATATATTCAATATCTTGTAATAACCAATAATGTAAAAGAATAAAAAGAACTCATCTGTGTGGGCTTCCCTGGTGATCCAGTGGTAAGGAATCCTCCTGCAATGCAGGAGACCTGGGTTCAATCCCTGGGTTGGGAAGATCCCCTGGTGGAGGGCATGGCAACCCACTCCAGTATTCTTGCCTGGAGAATCCCCATGAATAGATAGAGGAGCCTGGTGGGCTACAGTCCATGGGGTTGCAAAGAGCCGTACACGACTAGCACACTTGTATAATTGCATTACTCTGCTGTACACCTGAGGCTAACACAACATTTGTAAATTAGCTATACTTCAGTTTTTTTAAAAAAGCATGATGTGTTTCTTTTAAATTTCCATTGCAGGCTTTCACCACCACCACAACCACAGCACATGCTCTGACAGCAGTGACTTCACAGAAGAGCCTAATTCCCACCTCTTCTCACAGGAGGCTCTACAGCCTCCAACATCCAGCTCCTGCTCCCTGGCCCTGCAAACTCCTGATCTCGATAAGAGAAAAGCAAGATGGTACACCAGACAGAAGACCAGAGTGAGAGACTTGGACTCTCCATTCTGATGCTGTCATGAAGAGCATGCACAGAGATAGACCTTAAACAGTCACTTCATTTCTCTGCATTTTGGTTTTTCTATGTGGGTATTAGAATACATGATCTATATGATATGGACAGTGGTAACCTGGACAAAGAATTTTCTCTCAAGCTTTGACACTGCCTAGGGCAGTTAGTAGATTTAAGAATTTGAGAAACAAGGGTGCTACTGGAATACTCTCAAAAGGCTCAAGCTAAATGAGGAAAGACAATTCCCACTTTCAGGCTCTGAAACCTTGGTGCAGTCTACAGTGGGATTCCCTCGGAGCCTCTACTCATCCCTCTATGCTCCCAATTAAATTCCAGGAAGTCTTCCACTGTACCAACGTCCTGTTTTTCTTCTTTTTTATTTTTAGTTTTTTGAATTGGAGGATAATTGCTTCACAGTGTTGTGGTGTTCTCTGCCGTACATCAATGAAAATTAGTCATAATTTTATATATATATATATATCCCCTCCCTCTTTATCCTCCCCCACTCCATTCCACTCCTCTAGGTCATCACAGAGCACCAGGCTGGGCTCCCTATATTATACAGAAGCTTCCTGCTAGTTATCTATTTTACACATGATAGTGGGTATATGTATATACATATATATGTATATGTACATATGCTACTTTCTCAATTTGTCCTACCCTGCCCTTCCTCTGCTGTGTCCACTAGTCCATTCTCTACTCTGCATCTCCATTCCTTCTCTGTAAATATGTTCATCAGTACTAGTTTTCTAGATTCCATATATACACGTTAATATACTATATTTGTTTTTCTCTTTCTGATTTACTTCACTCTTTATAAGAGGCTCTAGGTTCATCCACCTGACTACAACTGACTCAAATTTGTTCCTTTTATGGCTGAGTAATATTCCATTGTATATATGGACCATATATATCTTCATTATCCATTCACTTGTCAACGGGACATCTAGGTTGCTTTCATGTCCTGGCTATTGTAAATAGTGCTGCAGTGAACATTGGGATACATGTGTCTTTTTTAGTTGTGGTTTTCTCAGGTATATGCACAGTAGTGGGATTCTTGGGTCATATGGTTGTTTTATTCCTATTTTGTTTTTCTTCTTGAGGCCCCATCTGAGGAGATCCACTTGGAGCCTCTCCCCAACTTCAAAACCAGCTTCCACCTGTATCCCAAATTTTGGATCTTCATAGGAAAAGAGATGAGTGGGATTCAGAATCCCTCCTCTTGGCCATTGCAAAAAATGTGCAGTGGTTTTTGCTGGCAGAAAACAATACAAATAAAAATGTTTATTTTTTTAATTGGAGTATAGTTGCTTTACAATGTTGTGTTAGTGTCTACTGTACAGTGGATCGGCTACATGTAGGCATATATCCCCTCCCTCTTGACCGTCCCTCCCACCCCGCCCCCACCATCTCATCCCTCTAGGTCACTGCAGAGCTCCCTGTGCTATACAGCAGGTTCCCACTAGCTATCTGTTTTACAAATGCCAGTGCACATGGCAATCCCAACCTCCCAGTTCATGGCACTGCCCCTCCCTACCTTGTGTCTACATGTCCATTCTCTGTGACTGTGACTCTATTCCTACACTGCAAAGAGTTTCATCTGTACCATTTTTATAGATTCCACATACATGCATTAATATAGGATATTTGTTTTTCTCTTTTGTTGAAAGATATTTATATGTTGCTTTGGTCTTTGTTGCTGCACTTGGGCTTTCTCTAGTTGTGGCAAGTGGGGCTACTCTCTAGTTTTGGTGCGTGGGCTTCTCATTGTGGCGGCTTCTCTTGTTGCAGAGCATAGGGTCTAGGATAAATGGGCTTCAGTAGTTGTGACTCACAGGCTTAATTGCCTCTCAGCATGTGGGATCTTCCTGGACCAGAGATCTAACCATGTCTCCAGCATTGGCAGGCAGATTCTTAACCACTGGACCACTGGGGAAGTCCCCTATTTTTCTCTTTTTGACTTACTTCACATACAGAGTGAAGTAAGTAAAAATATGTTTTTTAAACCTTGGCATTTTTAAAAGAGAATTAACAGTTGTGGTTTGTATAAGACATAAAGTGTTTTGTCAATAAACAGAGCCTGAGTACTGACAGGGGCTCTCCCAGGCAATATATGGTAGAGAGTATTCTTCCCAAAGAAAATTTCAGTCCAGTGAGAGAGGTCTCACACACACACACACACACACACACACACACACACACGGGTTTACAGTGATGTATCACTTGGTTGCCTAATACACCTACACTGCAAGATAACAAAGACCAGGAAAGAGGGATTCAAAAGAAAACATAAGCATGAGTGTTAAAGAAAAAAAAATCATACCAGATATGACAAGAAAACAGAGCTCTATTTTATTTACATACCATTGCCGGTAATAGACCACTCTTGTTGCCCAGCTAGGTGGAAACAAAGGGCTGAAGGGTTTTTAAGAGCTGGAGTGGCAGGCATCTTAGGTCATCAGTGTTTGCTAATTGGCCTTACCCAAAGGAAAAGTCACCTGGAGAAGGGAATGGCAACCCACTCCATTATTCTTGCCTGGAGAATCCCATGGACAGAGGAGCCTGGCGGGCTACAGTCCATGGGGTTGCAAAAAGTCAGACATGACTGAGTGACTAACACAATATACTACACACTAAAGGAAAAGTAAACTTTCTGGTATCTTCTTGAAGGAGGTAGTTTTGCAACTTGGAACTAGCCTTCCTCCCCCTCACCCCTAAGTCAGGCTCTTACCCTCCCAGAAACTGGGTGATATTTTCCTCAATATTTACATTTCAGAGAAATGACTCGTAGGTCATAGAGAAAGACTTTCCAGGGTTGTAAAAGTGGAATGAAGCTGAGAGAAGATTTACATCTCAAATGGACAGAGATAAGATTTACAATAGCAAGCTTTCTAAAATAAATGCTCAAAGAAAAGAGAAGTCAGAACCTAGAGTCTGGAAGATACCCATCCAAAGTTGAGTCAAGCTGCACGAAGGCCCAGTGGCTTAGTCACGTCCCACTCTTTGTGACCGACCCCACGGATGTAGCTTACCAGGCTCCTCTGTCCATGGGATTTGCCAGGCAAGAATACTAGGGTAGGTTGCCATTTTCTACTCCAGGGGAGCTTCCTGACCCAGGGATCCAACTGGCATCTCTTGCGTCTCCTGCATTGTCAGGCAGATTCTTTACTACTACACCAAAGCTGAGGGTAACTTTAAAGCCATCGTGCTCAAGGAGACCAGAAGTATCTGAGATTATTTCATTTAAAGAGTTTGAGAGGCTAACGGCCTATATGACCCCATCCTTGAAGGAATAACTTGGGACTGCAGAACCAGACAACCCACTATTAGATGCAGGAATGAAAGTGAAAGTGAAAGTCGCTCAGTCATGTCCGACTCTTTGCGACCCCATGGACTTAGTCCATGGAATTCTCTAGGCCAGAATACTGGAGTGGGCAGCCTTTCCCTTCTCCAGGGGCTCTTCCCAACCCAGGGATCGAACCCAGGTCTCCCACTTGCAGGCGGATTCTTTACCAGCTGAGCCACAAGGGAAGCCCAAGAATACTGGAGTGGGTAGCCTATCCCTTCTCCAGGGGATCTGCCCGACCCAGATCAAACCGGGGTCTCTGGCATTGCAGGCGGATTCTTTACCAACTGAACTATGAGGGAAGCCCCAGTGAATAACAAGACTTTTAGAGAGCTCATCTGGAGGGAGGTGGGGACAAGGATTCTGGAGGCAGGGTACACAGGGATAAGCTTCTCTGTTCCCTAGCTGCTTCCTTGAGCGCTGTTCCCTCAGGCCAGGGAGCTTGGAATAACAGATGGATCTGCACCAGAGGCAATATTAGAGAGGGAGGAAAAGTAGTCTGTCTCCCCTTTCCCTCCCTGGCAAGATTCGGAAGAACTCGGAAGGTGAATCAGTCATTTGCAGAAGATTCTATTATTAGCCCTGGGAACAAAAGCTTCCTCTGGTCTCCATCCTCCTCTTATTTCCGCCAGCATCTGCCTGGGCTCCACCTGCTCAACCTCCTGAGTGTTTAGAGGGGTAGGGTGTGGAAGGCAGAGCCAGTGCAGCATTTCGGAAAAAGGGATTAAAGGTGTGGTAATTCAGTGGCTTGTTAACTGGACTTCAGCCACTGGAGTCCCACAATGCTCCAAGATCCCAGTTGTGCTCATCTATACAAGCTGTTCCACCCATCAGAAATCCCAGCTGCTACATCCTTGTGGGCCCAGGGGAAAAGGGGTTAATATCTCCACTCTCACTGAGAAAACTGAGTCATAGAATATCACAGTTTGAAGGAACTAGCCTAGTCAGTTGTCTGACTGTAAAAAGAAAAGAATGGAAAGGACTGTGTGTCCAAAATCATATACTGGCAGCCAGTGCTAGAATTTGGATCCTCTGATAGTTAGTGGGGGTACTTTTTTCTATTAAATCCATTTTCTGTATTGTCCACGCATTGTCACACAATCCTCTTTAATCCACACCCTTTTTTAATGTAGTTTTACAAAACTTTTACTGGAGTATAGTTGATTTACAATGTTGTGTTAGTTTCAGGTATACAGCAAAGTGAATCAGTTATACATACATCCACTTTTTTAGATTCTTTTCCCTTATAGGTCATTACAGAGTATTGAGTAGAGTCCCCTGTGGTATACAGTAGGTCTTTATTAGTCCTTCTGAAAGTGTGAAAGTCGGTCAGTCATGTCCAGCTCTTTGCGACCCCATGGACTGTAGCCCACCAGGCTCCCCTGTCCATGGAATTCTCCAGGCAAGAATACTGGAGTGGGTAGCCATTCCCTTCTCCAGGGGATCTTCCCCACTCAGGGATTGATTCCAGGTCTCCTCCATTGCAGGCTCAGGCCACTTCAGATCACATTCTCCTGTTCTTTATGCTGGAGAACAGTGGACAATTAACTCACAATTTATATAAACCCATGACAGAGAATTCATGTTCTCTAATAACGTGTGAGAAATAAGCAGATTTTCAATATTCACCATGGACAATACAATCAGGAATATGGCTTTCTCAGGCTTGTGCTCAGGATTCCTTATAACCTCTCCCCCAGTGGAAGTTTTGACAGGAGGCTGGGATAGGAAACAGTCATTGCAGGAAGGAATTGAAGTGCACGTACAGACTCATCAGGAGAGGTGTCAGGTGGAGTAGCTGTTGTATCATGTGAAAGAGAAAAATGAAATAGAGGATATGAGCTGAACACCAGTTTGGGGTGTGAAGAGAAGAAAATGGACAACGATGCAGGTTTCCACAGATAAGTAACTTTAGTCTTTGGTGCACACGTTGAGGGGGAAAAGATGCACAGATAATATAAAACCTGACAAAAACATAATATGTGGTCATTTTGCTTTCCTGAATAAACCTCTGATTTACATTCTTAAACAGATTCTGAAGCTGGGTTCAGAACTGACTAAAGATCTAATCATAAGGAATTCAAGTTCACGGACTTGGCCTGAAAGTCGTAAAGTCGTATTTCTATGCTAATTTTACAACCCACCCTCTCCCCGTTACTCACAGGATTTGACAATTAAGGCTTAAAAATGGTGAAAGGTACTTGAGGATAAAGTGGCTCTTTAAAAACTTATTTTTTAACTTCAAAATTAAGACTGCAAAAAATTATCCAATTATCCGATGAATTAACAACTCAAACTTGCAGTTTAAACAATTACCATGTTTCACTTTCTTTTTTTATTGCGGGGGTAGGGGGAGAGAGCGAGTCCTATCTCTTAAACTTGAGCAGTCATTTTTTCCTACCTATGTTGACACGTTTCTTTACGCGTCCCAAGTTTAGCCTATTAGCATTCCCTCCCCGAAGGCCAGAAGGAAAGGTTTAGGAAGCTGGTGTTCAAAAGTCGTTAAGTGTCTCTAAGTGGCAGCAGGTGCTGCCAAGTGCCGGGACGGATCAATGCAGGAAGGCAAGACATTCCCTATAAAAGGAGGCCTAGCACGGCCCTTGCAAAGCATGCCAGAGGCGCTTCGAGCATCACCTGGCCGCAATCAAAGCCAGGAGCAGGATGCGGCTTTATCTCGAGAGCGCCAGCTCCGCAGAGGGAGCCGCCAGCATCAGAGACGCGATCATTTGCGATTACATCTTCTCCACGCTGTATCCCCCTCTAATCCCCGTTTCTCTGCTTCTCCCAACTCGCCCACAGCCCGGTCCTCGCCGGAGCGGCCATCTTAGCGCCCATCTCCCGCGCTCCCCTCCCCCTTCCGGTCCCCTCCCCCTTCTGCTCCCCTCCCCCTTCTGCTCCCCTCCCACCCCCTCGCTCCCCAGTACCGCGGCGGCAGCCGGGTGGGGCGGTTACGTCAGTGGTGACGCCGCGGCCGACCCCGCCCCCACCGTGCCCAGCCTTTCGAACGCCTGAAGAGGGCCGTCAACTAGGCGCGGCGGCCTTGGACCTGTGGCTTGGAGGCCTGAGGAAGGAACCCAGCGCCCGGGCTCCACCTGGGCGTCCGGGGATGGGCGTTTCTCTGCGCCGCCTGTGGCTCAGCGGGGACCGCAGAAGCTCCTCCTGGGCGGGTTTCGCACCTGTCGTGCCTGTCGGGGCCTGGGAGGGGGCATCCAGTGTTAACTCCAAGTTACTGAGATGCAAAATATTCCCCGGGCGTCCTTACCCCTTCATAGAATTTTTGCCACTCAGCGTCGACTGGGGTGACAGAAACGTGCGCCTATCTCGTTATCTTCAGAATCTGCCCATATTGACTGGCGGGCGTAGAAAGTTTTCCAGAAAACATTTCCTTTCTGAGGAGGCAGCCAGGTGTGAGCTCAGGTGGCAGTGACTGCTTTGAATTTGGCTTCCTCAGACAGCAAATAAGTTTCCAGAATGGGAAACAAGATGTAAGGGAAACGAAAGTCGCTTCTGCTCAAAATTACTTTACCTGAAAACTGCCAATTTAAGGTAATGAAGTAGTTTCCGGAAAGAAACGAAAGGAAGAGACTCGAGAAAAATCTAGAGAAAAGTCAAGCCTACAGGTACGGAAAGATTAATCCACTAGTATTTATTGAGCTTTTATTTACACTTTGCGTTCGACTCTGAGCCATTTGTGCTCCGTTTCCCCGTGGGGAAGATGGAAGATGGAAAGAACCAGCGAGACAGACGTGCAAAGTTAATAACATGTCAGTGGAGTATATCTTGCAATATATAAGGCAAGTAATACAGTTGTTCGTATCTTTTAAAGCAATAGTTCCACTTTGGGAAATACCTTTCCACGGCGTGACTTTTAAAAAATGAGTGCACTAAGGTATTCATGTATTATCCCAACAACAAAAATTTGAAGGGAAAAAAAAAATCTAACTAAAGGGGAAAGGCTAATTAACTTCTGGCATACTGACCTTGGGAATTCTTGCGCAGATTACAAAACGGCAATAGCCTTATGTTGAAAGATACCAAAATGTACCTGAAGGCTGAACTGCGTAAAATGTAGTTATGCATATAAAGATTAAAGATAAGGAATGAATTTGCATAGCTTAATATGCCTTTCATTCCTTTTTCAATATACTTGAGTGCATAATAACTTTCTAATTCAAGTCCGTCTCCAGTGCATTCCTCCTCCTCAGAACACAAACTGCTGTTTTGTAATCTTCCCTACCACCTGCATTCCTAAAATGTACTAAATTCATTACATGAGAGCATCTCTTAAGAGAGAATATTTCTTCTAATTATTTCTAGCATACAGTATAGATCTACCTGTGGTTCCTAAAAAGCAAAATATAACAAATTAAAATCCTTGCTCCTATTTTAATGTCATAAAACCCTTGGAAGTTCGTTTGGCAAACACTATCAAGAGTGCCACTTCTGATGTAGTAATTCAACTTTTAGAAATCAAGAGTTTTTACTTGAGACTCAAGCAATTTAGCAGGCTGTTCATCTCACTGTTATTTATAATAGTGAAAATCAGAAACATGCTAACTGTTCATCACGGTTGGAACAGTTAGGTACATCTGGAATGTTCACAGGACAGAAAATTATATAGTCATCAAAATCTTATTTTCAAAAAGTAAGAAATGAAGGAATATAGTTCAAGACAACTGTGTCTGCCATTCCTTTTCCTCTAAGAGGTTTCGTCTTCATAAGTTCTGTTATGGTAGACGTGACTCCTTCTCCCTCTTTGCAACGTTTTGTGGACTGGCATGGACACTAGACCCAAGGGTAATAGGTCTGTTGGAAATTTGTTAAAGCTCTACCCAAACACTGCAAGGAAAAAGAGAGGCTGAGGTGGTTTGAAAAATGGTTTAAAGGTGCATTGAGTAGGCAAGTGGTGGATGCCAGACAGCAAAAACCACAGGGAGCAGAAGTCACGAATAATCAGAGGTTACAGAGAGTACAGGCTGAGTTACAGAGAGGTAGCAGTAGCAGGGATCTTAGCAGGATTCTGAGTAGAACCGCTTGAATTCTAGAAGCCTCCAAAATAACTATGGAAGTGAAAACTAAAAGCAAGATGCAGAGATGTATATACTGAGAGGGAGGGGACATATGTATACCTATGGCTGATTCATGTCGATGTATGACAGAAACCAAGCAACATTGTAAAGCAACTATCCTCCCATTAAAAATAAGTTAAAAGGCCTAGGCCTAAAATATGGCATGTCTAGCTTGTCTGCTGAGCTCCAGGATCTCTCTATTGCAGTCTGATATTTTAACTATTTTAAAATATGTGAAAATTATTCACATTTTACAATATTTGGAAGGAATGCATTAGTATTTTAATAATGGTGGCAAGATTACAAGTGGTTTTTATTTTCTACAACAATCATGATTTTTAAAAACTTGAGAATTAATTAGCATGAATACCATCAGCAGTCAAAAATTCGAATAATTTTGAAAATAAGTTCTATGTTGTCACTTTGTGGTTAAAGTGACTAGCAGATGGAATTTCAGAGAATTTTCTGAGATTATTCATGCCTTAAGGTCTTATAAGGACTAAAATTATTTGACTAAATGACAGGAGGAGGTGAAATGGAAAGAAGATGAAGTAAAGGCAGGCTGAGTAAGGCATAGGTGGAGAGTACTAAAAAGGATGTCTTGAATAAAATGTCTTTGATACAAAGATGTAAACTAGGGAGAGGTGCTCCTTGGGAAGGGGAGACTGGAGATAAATTATCTGGAGATAATTGTTAATTAGGTTAATAATTAAAGAATAGGAATGGGATGGGCTTCCCTGCTAGCTCAGGTGGTAAAGACTCCGCCTGCAATGTGGGCGAACTGGCTTTGATCCTTGGGTTGGGAAGATTCCCCTGGAGGAGGACATGGCAACCCACTCCACTATTCTTGGCTGGAGAATCCCCAGGGACAGAGGAGCCTGGTGGGCTCCATGGGTAGCAAAAAGTCAGACATGACTGAGTGACTAAGCACAATAGGAATGGGATAATGTGTAGCATAGGCCTTTTCTTTATTATTTTTATCTTATTCAACTTTGAATTTCCTCAGCTACCGTTTTATTTCAGGTCTTAATAACCTAGGCCTAAAATATGGCATGTCTAGCTTGTCTACTGAGCTCCAGGACCTCTCTATTGCAGTCTGATTTTTACATAACTATCATAAAAATCATTCTTTTCAGGTAATTTGCCTATTTGTTTTTTACCCACCATATCAAATCTAAGCTTTTAAATAACAACCACAACAAAAATCTCCATCCCTTCACCTCTTTATGACCTGACTTCCCCAAACTTACCAATTGCATTCTCAAATTTAGTCAGTCAGTTCAGTCACTCAGTCATGACTGACTCTTTGCAACCCCATGGACTGCAGCACACCAGGCCTCCCTGTCCATCACCAACTCCCAGAACTTACTCAAACTCATGTCCATTGAGTCGGTAATACCATCCAACCATCTCATCCTCTGTCGTCCCCTTCTCCTCCCGCCTTCAATCTTTTCCAGCATCAGAGTCTTTTCAAATGAGTCAGTTCTTAAGATCAGGCTGTCAAGTATTGAAGTTTCAGCTTCAGCATCAGTCCTTCCAATGAATATTCAGGACTGATTTCCTTTAGGATGAGATAACCTCACTTTCTTGGTTATGAAAAGTCTGGTTGGATCTCCTTGCAGTCCAAGGGACTCTCAAGAGTCTTCTCCAGCACCACAGTTCAAAAGCATCAATTCTTTGGCGCTCAGCTTTGTTTATAGTCCAACTCTCCCATACATGACTATTGGAAAAACCATAGCTTTTACTAGACGGACCTTAGTTGGCAAAGTAATGTCTCTGCTTTTTAATATGCTGTCTAGGTTGGTCATAGCTTTTCTTCCAAGGAGTAAGCGTCTTTTAATTTCATGGCTGCAGTCACCATCTGCAGTGATTTTGGAGCCCTCCAAAATAAAGTCTGCCATTATTTCCACTGTTTCCCTATCTATTCACCATGAAGTGATGGGACCAGATGCCATGATCTTAGTTTTCTGAATGTTGACTTTTAAGCCAGCTTTTTCACTCTCCTCTTTCACTTTCATCAAGAGGCTCTTTAGTTCTTTGCTTTCTGCCAGAAGTGTGGTGTTATTTGCATATCTGAGGTTATTGAGGTTATCTCAAAATCAGTCCTTCCCCAAATCTGACTTTTGACTGCTAGGAAGTCAATCTTTTCACCGTCTGCCACTTCAGGCTCCTACCACGTTTAAATCAGGGCTCTTTATCTCCGAAATAGAAGACTCTTTAACTTTCACTCCTGCAAATCATTACAATCAACCTCTTTTGGAGCAGGCCTAAAAACTTTTACCTCCTGGAAACCACTCTCCTGGTAACCACTGGGCTTCCAGATGCCTCATCCCCCCACCAGTACATTATTATGTGGTCACAGCTTTTGTTCCAAATTCCGCCTGGTTCTCTTGGCATTGTAACTTCTTTAGGGGCAAGGACTGTGCACTTGCTCCATTTGCACATCTCACTCAGTACAGTACTAGCCAAAAATACTCCTAAAATGTTTAATTTGAATTAACAAACAAATTCTCTAGCATAATATGAGATTGTGGAAAAGATGTGCAAGTGTTTCCCCTTGTTTCCACCATTTCCATATGGGGAGAAATGGCAACTTGCCCTTTACCCTAAGTAAACTGACAGTTTCCTAAACAAGATTAAAATTTAATGACTCTGATACTCAATTCTGAGGCCATATCCAGCTTCTTCTGAAGTGATTACAACAAAAGCGTTTTGTTTCTGAATCCTGAAAAGAAGGTATGAATGAATTAAAGGAAGACGAAATACACTGCAGGTTTGCAAACATTAGAGTTGCTTTTTATGCTTTGATTTTTAGAATTTTCTAGTCCAGTTTTTCATGAATGAATTTTTGAACTTGTTAACTTTGAGGAAACTACTTCCAAGAATTTACATACTGAGTGTTCCTGAATTTAAAGTTATATAAAGTTATTACAAATATTTTTGAGTACATATGTGCCTGGTACCATGCCTGGTATCTGGTACCATGAAATGTCCCTAGCCTTCATTTAAATGTAACAGGAAGATGAAGGATTGAATGAAGGAAGTCGGTAAGAAGAATACTGAAGAACTCAGACCTAAAGTTTTATTTAGTTGCAGCAATACAGTGCTTTGCAGAAATTTTGTTTTTAATGAGTGACCCAACGAACCTTAGATTTGTGGCAAATAAGTAAGAAAGAAGTTGAGAAAGAAGTGTTGAAAGTGGAACAGCAGATGGCAAGATTTGATCTGAGTAAGTGGGCTGAAAGAAACACAAGCTGGAATCAAGATTGCCGGGAGAAATATCAATAACCTAAAATATGCAGATGACACCACCCTTATAGCCGAAAGTGAAGAGGAACTAAAAAGTCTCTTGATGAAAGTGAAAGAGGAGAGTGAAAAAGTTGGCTTAAAGCTCAACGTTCAGAAAACTAAGATCATGGCATCTGGTCCCATCACTTCATGGGAAATAGATGGGGAAACAGTGGAAACAGTGAGTGACTTTATTTTTTTGGGCTCCAAAATCACTGCTGATGGTGATTGCAGCCATGAAATTAAAAGACGCTTACTCCTTGGAAGGAAGGTTATGACCAACCTAGATAGCACATTTAAAAACAGAAACGTTACTCTGCCAACAAAGATCCGTCTAGTCAAGGCTATGGTTTTTCCAGTGGTCATGTATGGATGTGAGAGTTGGACGGTGAAGAAAGCTGAGCAGTGAAGAATTGATGCTTTTGACCTGTGGTGTTGGAGAAGACTCTTGAGAGTTCCTTGGACTGCAGGGAGATCCAACCAGTCCATCCTAAAGGAGATCAGTCCTGGGTGTTCATTGGAAGGAGTGATGTTGAAGCTGAAACTCCAATACTTTGGCCACCTCATACAAAGAGTTGACTCATTGGAAAAGACCCTAATGCTGGGAAGGATTGGGGGCAGGAGGAGAAGGGGACGACAGAGGATGAGATGGTTGGATGGCATCACCGACTCGATGGACATGGGTTTGGGTAAACTCCGGGAGTTGGTGATGGACAGGAAGGCCTGGCGTGCTGTGATTCATAGGGTCACAAAGAGTCAGACACGACTGAGCGACTGAATGAACTGAACTGAACTGAAGTGAATAGAGAGGAAAGAACAGAAAAAAAAAAATGGCTTTTTTTTTTTTTGGTTTTGTTTTTTCAGTTCTAGGAAAGAACAAGGCTGGTGGCAGATAGGGTAAGTAAATGCAAGTTGAAAAGTAGATGGTACCAAGTTTATTAAATTTAAATGTTAGTCACTCGGTCGTGTCTGACTCTTTGCAACTCCATGGACTATAGCCTGCCAAGCTCCTCTGTCCACGGAATTCTCCAGGCAAGAATACTGGTGTGGGTTGCCTTTCCCTTCTCCAGGGGATCTTCTTGACCCAAGGATCAAACCTAGGTCTCCTACATTTCAGGCGGATTCTTTACTGACTGAGCCACCAGGGAAGCTCAGGTGGTACCAAAGCTGATTTAATTTTAAAGGACTATTAAGTGTTTATTTAGAGGTCTGTGAGGTAAACTTAAATTGAAGAAAGTAAGGAAAACCACTAGACCATTCAGGTATGACCTAAATCAAATCCCTTAAGATTATACAGTGGAATTGAGAAATAGATTTAAGGGACTAGATCTGATAGACAGAATGCCTGATGAACTATGGATGGAGGTTCATGACATTGTACAGGAGACAGGAAGCAAGACCATCCCCAAGAAAAAGAGATGCCAAAAAGCAAAATGGTTGTCTGAGGAGGCCTTACAAATAGTTGTGTAAAGAAGAGAAGCGAAAAGCAAAGGAGAAAAGGAAAGATATACCCATTTGAATGCAGAGCTCCAAAGAATAGCAAGGAGAGATAAGAAAGCCTTCCTCCGTGATCAGTGCAAAGAAATAGAGGAAAACAGTAGAATGGGAAAGACTAGAGATCTCTTCAAGAAAATTAGAGATACCAAGGGAACATTTCATGCAAAGATGGGCTCAATAAAGGACAGAAATGGAATGGACCTAACAGAAGCAAAAGATATTAAGAAGAGGTGGCAAGAATACACAAAAGAACTGTACAAAAAAGATCTTCACGACCCAGATAATCATGATGGTGTGATCACTCACCTGGAGCTAGACATCCTGGAATGTGAAGTCAAGTGGGCCTTAGGAAGCATCACTACGAACAAAGCTGTTGGAGGTGATGGAATTCCCGTTGAGCTATTTCAAATCCTAAAAGATGATGCTGTGAAAGTGCTGCACTCAAAATGCCAGCAAATTTGGAAAACTCAGCAGTGGCCACGGGACTGGAAAAGGTCAGTTTTCATTCCAATCCCTAAGAAAGGCAATGCCAAAGAATGCTCAAACTATCACACAATTGCACTCATCTCACATGCTAGCAAAGTAATGCTCAAAAGTCTCCAAGTCAGGCTTCAACTATACGTGAACTGTGAACTTCCAGATGTTCAAGCTGGATTTAGAAAAGGCAGAGGAACCAGATATCAAATTGCCAACATCCGCTGGATCATTGAGAAAGCAAGAGAGTTCCAGAAAAACATCTATTTCTGCTTTATTGACTATGCCAAAGCCTTTGACTGTGTGGATCACAATAAACTGTGGAAAATTCTGAAAGAGATGGGAATACCAGACCACCTAACCTGCTCTTAAGAAATATGTATGCAGGTCAGGAAGCAACAGTTAGAACTGGACATGGAACAACAGACTGGTTCCAAATAGGCAAAGGAGTATGCCAAGGCTGTATATTGTCACCCTGCTTATTTAACTTAGATGCAGAGTACATCATGAGAAACGCTGGGCTGGATGAAGCACAAGCTGGAATCAAGATTGCCAGGAGAGATATCAATAACCTCAGATATGCAGATGACACTACCCTTATGGCCGAAAGTGAAGAGGAACTAAAAAGCCTCCTGATGAAAGTGAAAGAGAAGAGTAAAAAGGTTGGCTTAACGCTCAACATTCAGAAAACAAAGATCATGGCATCCTGTCCCATCACTTCATGGGAAATAGATGGGGAAACAGTGGAAACAGTGTCAGACTTTATTTTTGGGGGCTCCAAAATCACTGCAGATGGTGATTGCAGCCATGAAATTAAAAGATGCTTACTCCTTGGAAGGAAAGTTATGACCAACCTAGACAGCATATTAAAAAGCAGAGACATCAGTTTGCCAACTAAGGTCCATTTAGTCAAGGCTATGGTTTTTCCAGTAGTCATGTATGGATATGAGAGTTGAACTATAAAGAAAGCTGAGCACCAAAGAATTGATGCTTTTGAACTGTGGTGCTGGAGAAGACTCTTGAGAGTCCCTTGGACTGCAAGGAGATCCAACCAGTCCATCCTAAAGCAAATCAGTCCTGAATATTCATTGGAAGGACCAATGTTGAAGCTGAAACTCCAATACTTTGGCCACTTGCTGTGAAGAGCTGACTCATTGGAAAAGACCCTGATGCTGGGAAAGATTGAAGGCAGGAGGAGAAGGGGATGACAGAGGATGAGATCGTTGGATGGCATCCCTGACTCAATGGACATGAGCTTGAGTAAACTCCAGGAGCTGGTGATGGACAGTGAGGCCTGGCATGCTGCAGTTCATGGGGTTGCAAAGAGTCAGACACGACTGAGCGACTGCACTGAACTGACTGAACTGAACTGAGGTAAACTTGTATCTTGGAAGTGAATTACCAATGTAGGCCTACTGGAAGCTGCAACTGATACCCGGGTTTTGTATTTAGTGGAAACAAAATTGTGAAGCTAGTGAATTTGTCTCGCCTTTTAACATGTCTCTCCTCTCTCACTGCCTCTCCCTTACTCAGTTTCGCACAGATTCTCAGGCTGCTTGTACCCAGGGCTTTACGTCAATCTATCAAGATTTCTGTCTTTCCTTCCATTCAGCTTTTCCCATTTGTTCTATGACTATAATCCCAACCTTCCATTTTTCTAAGGAACCCAATTATCATGACTGAACTGACCCACTTGTAAATTATTAGCATTCAGTAATTTTTTTTTTCATTTTAGGCCTATGTTCTAATGGAACTTCTTGTAGATACCCAAATATGGACTTTCTAAAATGAAATTTTAAGCATTGTAGCAAATTAGTGGGGTAAATACTTCCTGAAGCCAAGACACCTTTCCAAGGATAAGCGATGGGTGTGTGTGGTGTATATATAGAGTTGACCCTTGAAAAAAACTTGGGGTGCAGTTGACCCTTCCTCCGAGTCAGAAATCCAAGTATACCTTTACAGTCAGTGCTCCTTATCCTGCATTTCCTCTGCATCTACAGATTCAATCAACCACAGTTCCTGTAGTACAGTAGTACTTATTTATTGGAAAAAAAAAAAATCCATGTGTAAGTGGACTTATGTAGTTCAAACTCGTGTTGTTCAAAAGTCAACACATGTGTACACATAGATAACTATATAACATATCTAGTTATAATCACAGTGTATGAGTTTATCTAGTTATTTTTACCTTTTTAAATACGTTGAATATTTTATCTCTGTCTCCTCTGTTATGTTGGGAAAATAGTATCTGTCTTGTCTTTCCTACAAGAATGTTTTAAATATCAAATGAAGTTTTGCATGTGTAAACCCTTCCTTAAGTGTAAAGTGGGAGGTAAATATATTTATTGTTATTATCTCTGTTAGGATTATTACCACCCTGTAAAGTTCCCTGAGGTCGAGAACTAAATTTTGTTCATATTTATAGTCCTTTCAATTGAGTTTTACTTCTGTACTAAAGGAATAGTTGCAGGGTTTCCCTTTGTTACAGCAGGGGGGAAGAGGGTCTGGAAAAGCAGAGAGAGAAAGGATCGGAAAAGCATGAGGGGTGGAAATTTTAACTTTTAAAGCTTTAGTAAACTCTGCCAAAAAGATACTAGTACTCTTTCTTGAGGGAAGGTCATTGAGGTACCTAAGTTTTATTTTATATCCTGTACATGTCTTTAAGTTTACATATTAAAAAAAAAAAAGTAGAATAAGGAAAGCATAGGTGGTTAACCATAGCTGTTTTGTATTATTATTTACATCTTCCCAAACCATTTGAAAATTGAAATTCTTCAGTGTTGCTCCTGGGTTGTTAAAAACAAGAAAACTGAATAGAAAACAGCAGTCAGTGTAGTAGGTACTTACTTCATCATACAAAACTAGGTACTTTAGATTCAGGATGTATGTATGCAATTAAAAAGCTAACAATTCTTTATGTGCAAGAACTAGGATGATCACCCTGCTTTTTTCTGCCACCTTAAGATTGCTTACTTTCAGGTCAAAGGCCCTCTTGGTAATAACAATTGGTTCAACTATCTGTAAGCAGTGTCTGTAAGCCCTTTCCTGAGCTAACCAGAGATTAATGAAGTCCTAGAAAATCACATTTCCACAGGACGTTCTTAAGGGACAAGGAGATTGTAAAGTGGATAGCCCCATCTATTTCATTTTATCTTTGATCCCGAAACTAGTACTTAACAGAACTAAGCAAAACAGATACTTCACACAGATTTCTTAGTTTGAAAAACTATATGGCTCCTGATCTTTAGAAAAAATAATGAAGGATAAGTCAGTCAGAAAAAAAATGTGACGAAGTTTTTTTTAACATGTATCAAGTTTTCTTTGTTTTGCCTGTTTG
This sequence comes from Giraffa tippelskirchi, assembly GCF_054371585.1. Taxonomy (NCBI): domain Eukaryota; kingdom Metazoa; phylum Chordata; class Mammalia; order Artiodactyla; family Giraffidae; genus Giraffa; species Giraffa tippelskirchi. The sequence goes on from NC_137278.1 coordinate 157,727,325, forward strand.
TATTAAAACTAAAATACCTCAGGAATGATCATAGGAACTTTGTATAAATTCACCATTCAACACTTATGAAATTATCTATTCTCTTCTTAAAAATCAATGATAGTATTAAAGGATGACCCAAACATTTTAACTTACTTACTTATGGCTATCACATTTTATTGAGTTAAGATGAAATCTGGTCTTAACACTATCATTGTGGGGCTTCCCTGGTGGTTCAGACAGTAAAGAATCTGCCTATAATACAGGAGACCCAGGTTTGATCCCTCAATTGGTCATTAGACGATCACAGAATTAAACTGTACAAAATAATTATAATTTTAACTAGTCTTATTGTGAATATTTTCCCCTTATTATTTTGTTTAATATCATCTGTTGCTAGTCCTGCCCACTGTCAACGAGCAACCCTTAGTTGTCCTGATCAGCTATTGGTCAGTGCCACAATGGGCCCTGCCCACTGGCAACTGTCAATGAGGAACCATTGGGGAAGTGATTCAGTCAGGGGTCAGTGGTGTGGTGGTCATCAGGTAGAGTGAGGTAAGAGGAGAAGGCAGATTCAGGCCTTCTCCTGGAGGCCCTCCAGGTTACCCAGCTTTGGGCCAATGAGATTGAAATAAAGATATAAAACAAGTTCATATTGGTGTTTTCATTACCTTTACCTTATAGTGTATGCTTTGGGGCTTGTGATCTATTGTTTATTCCGAGATCCAGTTGGAACAATTTTCTACCAGTGAGAAAGGACTTGTGATTCATCCACTTTTCCTAAAGAAGAGATGTTGTCATTGATTCTGGAGAGGGCAGACTTAGAAGCAAACTGGGAGACATTGCCTAGAGGTAGAGTGTGCCTCAGTGTAAGGGAATACTTTCATCACTAGAACTGTCCAATAGTACACTAATTTCTTTTGTCCTCTCTTGGTTATTTGTTCAAGCTTCACCAGATTATTAGTTTCCTTAGAGAAAGTGTGTCGTTCACCTTTGTATTTTCTTTCCCCTGTCCCCACCAGCCTAGTGCCTAACACACGTTAAACACTCGATATGTTGAAATGAATTGCCTATGAAGTCATATGTGCTCTGAAATAATGTTACTAGGCAGAGGTTGATGACCATTTGCCAAGCATGTTACAGTATGTGACACAGGCCTTCTCCATCATGGTCTGTTAGAGAATGTGGACTACGAGGTTAGGGTTTAAATCTAGGTTTTATAATTTATTAGTTGTGTGATCATGAAAAAATCACTTTTCTGTGCCTCAGTTTGTGAATGAGATTGCATACCCCCTCTATTCAAGTATACGGTAATCCTCCTCCCTCTCTTCTACATGATCAATTTTCCTTTTTGCTGGATTATTACTGATACCATAGAAACATGCTGTTATTTCTCCTATCTTAAAAATATCATCTTTTAGCTCCACTAACTATTGCTCCATTCCTCTGTTCTCTTAATAGCAAAGGTCCTTTCTTCCCATTATCTTTTAAACCCATTCCAATCAGGTTTTCATCTCCATCATTCCATAGAAGCAGCTCTTGTTGAGTTTCTGGTAACAGCAATTTCTAAATTGTTAAGTATAGTGGTTAGTTTTTAACTTTCATCATTATGGCCATCAACACAATTGATGTCGTCCTAGAAATACTGTCTTCCCTTTGCCTCCCAAGAATTCCACACACTTCTGGTTTTTTTCCTCCTTCACTGGTTGTTCCTTTTTAGTCTCCTTTGCTGAATCCTTCTCTTTTTCCCACTTTTTTCATTGGAGAGCACCATTTCTTGGTCCTTAGCTCTTTCTCTCTTGGTGATTTCATCTATGATTGTGTTTTTAAATGCCATCTAAATGAATACAATTCCCAGATTTTCCAACCCAGACTTCTGTTAACTTCTGACCCCATATATCTATCTGCCTATTCAGTGTCTCTGCATGGATGTTGAATAGATAGCTGAACTTGACATTTGCAAAACTGAATTCAAAGTCTTCAAATCTGCTCTGTTATTGTTCAGTCACTAGGTCATGTCTGACTCTTTGTTACCCCATAGACTGCAGCACACTGGGCTTCCCAGTCCTTCACTATCTCCCAGAGTTTGCTCAAATTTGTGTGCATTGGATTGGTGATGTTATCCAACAATCTAGTCCTCTGCTACCCCCTTATCCTTTTGCCTTCAATCTTCCCCAGCATCAGGGTCTTTTCCAATGAGTCGGCTGTTTGCATCAAGTGGCCAAAGTATTGGAGCTTCAGCTTCAGCATCAGTCCTTCCAGTGAATATTCAAAGTTGATTTCCTTTAGGGCTGATTGATTTGATCTTCTTGGTGTCCAAGGGACTCTCAAAAGTCTTCACCACAATTCAAAAGCATCGATTCTCAGTGTTCAGTCTTTTTTATGGTCCAACTCTCACATCTGTACAAGACTGCTGGAAAAACTGTAGCCTTAACTATACGAACCTTTGATGGCTTTTTCTGATGTTTAACATAAGATCATAGAGATTTATTCTTAACATACAGAACATTTAAAAAGTATAAATAATGGGTTAAAAAATAACAAGAGACAGAAGTTACATGTGAGTATCCTGTCATACCAAATTATTATAAACATTTGCTTGGTTCAGAATTATTAATTCATGTCCTGTCTTTCCAACTGCAGCAAGAACCCTCCAGAGAACCATGTTTATAGCTGTAGTCATTCACCATCTTAACAATAAGGATCAATGATCCTGTTCAGTAAATAACAAGTCAGAGGGTGTTCATCACATGAATGGGCTCTGAAGCTGGCATCCAAGAGGAGTTCAGAGATTAGTGGGTGTGAATGGTTTAATGAAAGATGACATGTCACAGAATACTTCAAGTCCAGCTGGTGATATAAGAATCTATCTGGGAATTAAGCTGATCAGGAGTATAAAAACTGAGTCTGTTTAGGTTTGCCGTGATTGAATGAAGCTAAAGTTTAGGGTTCTATGTTCATCTAGCATGAAAAATTAATTTTTGAAGTAGTAAGTGAATCTACTTATAGAGTAAACTGAGACTATTCTTTTGAGTGCCAGGGGGATTTCTAATTTCCCATCGAAAAAGGAGAAAAGATCTTAAGAGTGGAAAAGCAGTATCTACCTGTTATGTTGAAGATTTAAAGCACTTGACTTTTCCTATGGAAGCCCTTTCCTTAGTAAATTTAGCCATAAGGGGGTGCTCTGGGATAATACTGTTCAGCAAAGCCTCTGTCTTTTCTACTTGGTTACCTGAAAAAAAGCAAACTTGTAGACTTGGTAATTCTACTTCTCATCCAGACTCACTAACCTTTGAAAGGTGTCAGTTTAAATTAAAACAATCAAAACTAGTGAAAACTATTTAAAATAACAAGTGTCATTTTGTTAGACCTTTGTTTCCTTTTCAAGGAAATAACAAACATAATAAGCCAAAGGAAATGGCACCCCACTCCAGTATTCTTGCCTGGAGAATCCTGTGGATGGAGGAGCCTAGTGGGCTGCTGTCCATGGGGTCGCACAGAGTCGGACACAACTGAAGCGACTTAGCATACATGCAATGGAGAAGAAAATGGCACCCCACTCCAGTATTCTTGCCTGGAGAATCCCAGGGACAGAGGGGCCTGGTGGGCTGCCATCTGTGGGGTCACACAGAGTCGGACACAACTGAAGTGTCTTAGCTGTAGCTGTAGCTACATTTGAATTCTGTTGGCTTGGGAGCTAAATCCATACCTTGAGGAACTAGTATTTACTCTTTTCCTTTAGTTCCTTTTTGTGGCATTACTTTCACTATGTCTGGCCAATGCTTTGGGGATGCATTGTAGTTGAAATTGCTTTCTTATGAAGTTTCGCCAGTCTTTCTGTAACCGCTACTATTAACCTCTGCCACATTTATTGACAAATTCTTGCCTCCCTAAGTGTGGCAAGTGACACAGTGAGGAGGAAACTCAATTCTCTTTTTATAGCCTGGGAGGGAGAATAAGAGGCAGTCATAGTATTCCAGGCACAGAATGCCGTGAAGGACAACTAACTAGTCAAGATCACTAACAGGACATTCAGTGAGATGGCTACAATATCTGATGGCTAGAACAGAGGGTCCTTATTGTTTTGGGCACATATCACTGGGTTCTACCACAGGATATGTGATGGTGTTGGCTCCTTAATTGCCTGGCAAATAGCCCTGGTATTTAGTAGAGGGATGAAGGGAAATGTTATACCTTTGCTTATAAAAGAGTAAGTCTCTCTCTATATTTCCTAAACTCATCTCCTCAGGCATAACTCGGTGAGGCTTCTTTAGTCACCTCGATATACAAGAGGGAAATTTGGCTGAGGATTTATATAGTGTAACTTGGGAGGTTTTTTTTTTTATGATTAGTGTATAGCTGCTTTACGATGTTGTGTTAGTTTCTACTGTACAACAAAGTGAATCAGCTACACATATACATATATCCCCTCCTCCTTGGATTTCCTTCCCATTTAGGTCACCACAGAGCATTGAATTCCTTATGCTCCACAGTCACTTCTCATTAGTTATCTATTTTATATATAGTAATGTATATATGCCAATCCAACTTGGGGGATTTTTAGAATAATGTATATTCATCCATCTTTAGTGTTCTTTTTTCCCATGGCATTAACTTAAAGAATAAGATACATCCATATCAATATCTATATTTTAAAAATACATTTTTCTTAAATATATGTTGGATTCCACTTCTTAGAATTGGTTACATTTAAGCCTTTTTTTTAAGAGGTGATGCAGAGAAATGAGGGTGAGAAAGAGTTATGAGTAAAGGAAAATGTATATAAATTTTTTCCTCCTTATTTTTAAGGTTTAAACTAGTATTTTCCTTGTTCTTTCCACTTGTGGGGAAAAAATCCAAACTTTTAGTAGATTCCTAAGGAAAAGACTTTTTTAAGAATCTAGTATTAGAAACCCTAAGAGGTTATCAATTATCAAAGAACTAAAACATAGAAAGAAAATGTTCTTTGTTTTTTCTTGCTGCTTTCCCATCTATTTAAGATGCGAACTTTAAAAATTTTAAGATTTTTAAATAAACCACAAACTGCACATGTCTGATAGTTGCCTCAAGGATTTTGTGGGCTGATCAAGCATCAGAAGGGAGATGTACAGTTACTAAACTGGCTTCTGACCTGCACAAACATTTTTTTCTCATTAATCCTTTGCACAGAACAGATGCTCTGGGTGTAGCTTTAGGCCAGAAGAATGTCCAAGATATGTGGGTGTGAATTTGGCCAAAGGGTTAGCTGAATGTGGAGCTCAGATACCAACCTGGTAACAGGCCACATTTTAATGAAAAACGCACAATCAGCATGGCATTGTGTTTTTCAAAGAGGTAGTTCCCAGCCATGGAGAATACAAGGGAGAAACAGGCAATCATGTGGAACTGCTTTAAAACAAAGTTCTTGTGTATCCTGGCTGGTGGGGCAGGGCTCTCTAGTAGCCCTTGGGAAATTAGATGATGGAATTTTGCTAGACATAATTGAGTTTTTTGGATCATCAGTTATAATTCTTCAAAAAGAAAAACCCTCTACAATTGAATAAAGAAAAGACTTCAAAATTACAATTGGCTATGCTAGAAAAAACTTTCTAAGAGGGGCAAAGATGTTGTCTCATTCACATGCTGAGAACTGTGAATAAGCTCAGAAACAGAATTTTCCTTGTTCCACTTAAGAAAAAAACAGTGAAGAAAACCAAGTGACCAAAAACTCTTTACCTTTACATAAAGGGTGAAATTCTTGTGCTTCCCTGTGTCTCAGCTGGTAAAGGATCCTTCTGCCATGCAGGAGACCTGGGTTCAATCCCTGGGTTGGGAAGATCCCCTTGGAGAAGGGAAAGGCTACTCACTCCAGTATTCTGGCCTAGAGAATTCCATGAACTATATAGTCCATGGGGTCACAAAGAGTCAGGCACGACTGAGCAGCTTTCACTTCACTTCACGTCAAAGAGTGAAATATATGTCTCTTAGATACATGTTGTACTAGAAATGGTTCTGTTTCCTCTCAAGAAGCATGTATGTGTTTTAAACCATTTGGGATCATCTATAAGTACATTAGCGGCTTCCCAGATGGCGCTGGTGGTAAAGAACCCACCTGCCACTGAAGGAGATGTTAGAGACACGAGTTTGATCCCTGGGTCAGGAAGATTCCCTGGAAGAGGGCATGGCAACCCAATCCAGTATTGTTGCCTGGAGAATCCCATGGACAGAGGAACCTGGAGGGCTACAGTCCGTAGCATTGCAGAGTCGGACATGACTTAATCAACTTAGTGTGTGCACACACACCTAAGTACATAAGAAACATAACTGAGGTTATCTTTTAAGAATGAGAGAAATGTAGAAATAGTAGACTCATTCACTTTTTAAAAATTTATTTACTTATTTATTTTGGCCCCACCATGTGGCTTACGGGATCTTAATTCCCTGTCCAGGGATTGAGCCCATGCCCTCTGCAGCAGAAGCATGAAGTCTTAACCCACTGGACCTCCAGGGATCTTCCAGTCATGTTTTAAATAGGAACATAATGCTATTTGATAGTGTTAACAAATAAACATTTAATTTTATGTCACTGTTATGGCTAGTTGTATGCAGCATACAAAAATAGCAGTAGAAAGCGACTTCAGAAAAGGAAACACATTAATAAAGGTATTATGTGTGAGGTAAAGAAGGTGAGAGTTTATTCTACATTCTGCTAGTCAATTTTATGTTCAGAACCTTCCTTCAGGAGAGCTAGGGTACTGGGGGCAGATGACATTAGGACAGCAAGGAAGAGTGAAAGAATCTTAGTGTTGTTTAGTCTGAAGAAGGCAAGAGTAGAAGAGTCAAGAGGAGGAAGAAGGATCAGGCTTCTTCTGAAAGGACCTTATCATGTTGAATTTTGTTCAGTGAATGGAAAAAGTAGGTATTGGTCAAATTTTGGTTTAGTAATGAGCTCTTCAGGGGCCTCCCAGGTGGTGCTAGTGGTAAAGAACCCACCTGCCAATGCAGCAGATAAGAGAGGATGGCTTGATCCCTGGGCTGGCAAAATCCCCTGGAGGAGGGCATGGCAACCCACCCCAGTATTCTTGCCTGGAGAATCCCAGGGACAGAGGAGCCTGGCAGGCTACAGTCCTTAGGATCACAAAGAGTTGGACACGACTGAAGCAACTTAGCATGCATGCACGCACGCACGCATGCAAATGATTATGACTAAGAATATAAAGAAAACTCTTTTGAGTTTTAACAACTATTGAAATAAGTTGAACCCCTTTTTGTTACCTTCTCTGTGAGATGAAAGCGTTGTCAAGGGCTAGAGATTTCCTACACTTGGATTAAAAGAAAAGAAAAACAACTCAGCAGACTCTCTTCTTGTTCTGGAGGATCAGTGCTGGAACAGTTGGGTGTCTTTATGGGAAAAAAAGAAATCGACTTCTCCCTCACACCATAGACAAGCAAGTTCAATGCATGAAGCAGGGTACCCAAAGCCAGTGCTCTGGGACAACCCAAAGGTATAGGGTGGGAAGGGAGGTGGGAGAGGGATTCAGGATTGGGGGGACACATGTACACCCGTGGCTGATTCATGTTGATGTATGGCAAAAACCACCACAATATTGTAAAGTAATTATCCTCCAATTAAATTAATTAAAAAATCAATACCAGGTAGATTTATGACTTAAATATGAAAGTCAAAACTATAAAGCTATTAGAAATATAGGAAAATACCTCAAGGCTTAAGTGACATTAAACAAGTTACAAAAATCACTAAACATAAAGGGAAAAATTGACTACATTAAAATTATGTCAAAAGACGACTTAAAAAGACAGAAAAGAAATGACAGAGAATGGAAGATTTTTGCAACCTATAGGATCAATCAAGTATTTATTAGTACTCAGAATAAAGAACTCCTTTTTTTTTTAAACAGACAATCTATAGAAACAGCAAAACATGTGAGAGACATTTCACTACTTCACAATAAAGGATGTCCAGATGGCTGGTAAAATTTATGAAAAAGGTTCTCAACCTCCTTTCTATTCAAGGCTATGTAGATTATTGGGATACCTTTACACACCCAGCAGATTTGCAAAAATTAGTACATTTGACAATATCAAGGGTTGGCCAGGATAAGAAGCAGCTGGAGCTCTTATAGTTTTCTAGTTGCAGTGTAGTTGGGGACAATTGCTTTGGAAATTAGTTTGCATTATCAGGTAAAATTGAAGCTATTCATATCCTATGACATAAGAATTCCAGTCTTAGGAATATACTGTGTGCTTATGTTTATCACAGTTCATGTTTAACAGAATTCATAGCACCATTATTGTTAGTAGTCCTCAAATTGAAACATCATAAATGTTTATTAGCTGTACAATGGAGAAATAAAAGGATATTTAGAAATGTAAAATTAGACAGAAGTGAAAATGAACAAGTATAGCCGTAAGCAACAATATGGAGCAAAAGAGAATACATATAGTATGATTCAACTTTTATGAAGTTCAAAAATAGGCAAAACTAAATTATATTATTTAAGGATACATATATATGGGTCGTGAAACTAAAGGAAGCAAGGACATGACTATAATAAAAGTAAAGGTAATGGTTAACTTTAAGGGGATCGGAGAATAACAAGATCGATTCTCCAGAGTTAGTAAGTATAGATGATTTCTAGAAGGAACAAGGTATAGAAAGTTCATGAGTTGAAAAGAAAGTGTGTCTAAAAGAGCTATCTATAAATAAGATGTCATCTAATTTTGAAATATCTTAGAAGATAAATTCACATCCCAACCTAACTAAGTTAATATGGGCTTATTTTACCTGAAATCTTATGAGGGTAGATTATTGGTAAAATTGTAGAATAGGCCAAAAATTTTCTTTGGCTGTCTGGGTGAGCTCCTTTCATCTCATTTCTAAGTTATTTAATGAAGATGATAGCTGCCCTCTTGGCTTAAGGGATTAACTCTCCCAGGAATTTGTATTTTAAGAGATTTTTTAAGAAGACTGAAAGGTTTTTAAAGACTTCTAATAAAATCTCAGATAGTGGAATTTAAACTATTTTTTAAAAATGTGGAGCAATTTTTCACAAGAGGACTCATTTGTAAGGTTTTGCAAGTAACAATCAGCCTCTTCTTATAGAAGGCCCACCAAAGAAGAGAGCCCTGTCTAACTTGGAGGTTGGTTTCTTTTGAAATCAGCAAAAATTTAAAACACTTTACCAGAAGCTTTTGCTCTGTAAGAGGTGAAATCTCTACTAACTCAATGATTTGTAAGTAGAGATGTACATTTTAGTTGTTCATATATGAGATGGCTTTTTTCAGTTCAGTGAAATGAAATAAAACCAGCCAACAAAGTATGAAACTTATATATCCTTTATAAAAGAAACTGAAAGCTTATACTCTTGGTTAGAATGGAATGAATTTCTTTGATTTATAAAGTATAAATTGTTAAGATCACTGGTTTGGCAAAGTTAGAAAGGATGTATTACTATGCATGAGTATAAGACTTCTGTTGAATTTGAAATGCATTCTTTAAATAATTATCCCCAAGACTGAATCAGCTCTTGGGATAGAAGCAATCATCAGAAAGTACTAAATACCTAACTGATCAAGTAGGTAATTTGTGGAGCTGTGCTTGCAATGAACAGAAGAATTTAAATAAGTTGGACTATATCCTAACTGTTGAATACCCTCAAATTCATTGAGTGGCAATAATTCCTAATTCAACTCAAAATTGTAGGTGAAAATATTCCTGTATTGGTTTAAATGTTAGCTCAATAATATAAAGAGTACAGTACAGTTGACCCTTGAATAGCAATATGTTTGAACTGCTCAGGTCCACTTATCTGTGGACTTTTTCAATAGTAAAATAATACAGTACTACATGACCCAAGGTTGGTTGAACCCTCAGATGCTGAACTATGGGTACAGAGGAACTTAAGATATTGAGGACTTACTGAAATTTAAATGCAGCTTTTCTACCACTCAGAGAGTGCGTTGTTCAAGGGTCAACACACACTAACACACACACACACTCTCTTGAGAATTTCATTAGATTCTTTTCTGAGTAGTCAAGGATACCAGTAACAGATTTCAAAATGGTTAAGTATCCTGATGCATCTTTGTTTCAGAGTAGCCAATCTAGTTGCCACAGTTAATATTTTATTTTCTACTTCTATTACCTGATTTTTATGAAAATCTCACAGATGCACAAGGATATAAGTATATATATATACATTCTTCCCCAGAACATTTTTAAGTTTAATTTTTATTTTATATTAGAGTGTAGCTGATTTACAATGTTGTGTTAATTTTAGATGTACAAAAAAGTGATTTAATTATACATATATCCATTCTCTTTCAGATTCTTTTCCCATATAGATTATTACAGAATACTGAGTAGAGTTCCCTGTGTTATATAGTAAGTCCTTGCTGATTACCCTATATATAGTATTGTATATCTGTTAATCCCAAACTCCTAATTTATCCTTCCCCCAGCCTTTTCCCTTTGGTAACTATAAATTTGTTTTCTATGTCTGTGAATCTCTTTCTGTTTTGTGAAAAAGGTCATTTATATCATTTTTTTCAATTCCATATATTAATGATGTCATATGGCATTTGCATTTTTATACACTAACAATGAAAGATCAGAAAGAGATATTCCATTTACCATTGCATAAAAAGCAATAAAACACCGGGCTTCCCTAGTGGTCCAGTGGTTAAGAATCTGCCTGCCAATGCAGGAGACATGAGTTTGATCACTGGCCTGGGAGGATTCCACATGCCACGTGCAACCAAGCCCATGAACCACAACTACTGAAGCCCACACTAAAGCCCATACTCTGCAACAGGAGAAGCTGCTGCAATGAGAAGTCCTCATACCATAAATAGTGAGTAGTCCCCACTCGTTGAAACTAAAGAAAGCCTGTGTGCAGCAACAAAGAACCAGTGCAGCCAAAAAAAAAAAAGAATAAAATACCTACCTAGGAATAAACCTACCTAAGGAGGCAAAAAACCCTGTACTCTGAAAATTATGAGATGCTGATAAAAGAAATTAAAGATGACACAAGCAGATGAAAAGATAAAATATCATGTTCTTGGAATGGAAGAATCAATATTGTAAAAATGACTACTACTTAAGGCAGTCTGCAGATTCAATGCAGTCCCTACTAAATTCCCTGAAACATTTTAAAGGGAAAAAAAATTGAAGACAAGCTATAAGCTCATTACAGTGGAATGTTGTATTATGGTATGATGATAAAATGGGATACAATGATAAAAATGAATGAGGTAGATTTATAGTATAAATGTAAAAGGATTCCTGCTCCTGAGACATTAGCTTCTTTCTTCTAGTTCTTCCAGCCTGTGCTTGTGGCCTCATTGGGAATTGCCTACAATCATTTGATAGGGGAAGAGATATCTTAGGCCTGGTTTATAGATGATTCTGTGCAACATGCAGACACTACTTGAACATGGACAGCTCTAGTACTACAGCCCCTTTCTTGGACATCCCTGAAGGATGGTGATGAAAGGAAATCCTCCCAGTGGGCAGAATATCAAGCAGCACACCTGCTCGCTCATTTTTCTTGGAAGGGAAAATGACCAGCTGTGTGATTATATACTGATTCATGGGCTGTGGCCAATGGTTTGGCTAGAAGGTCAGACACTTGGGAGAAGCATGACTGGAAAACTGAACAAAGAAATTTGGGGAAGAAGTATATGAATACACCTCTCTGAATGAGTGAAAATGTGAAGTTATTTGTGTTTCATGTGAGTGTTCACAAAAGTATGTCCTCAGTAGAGGAGGATTTTAATAATCAAGTGGATAGGATGACCCATTCTGGCGATACCAGTCAGCCTCTTTCCTCAGCCACCTCTGTCATTGCCCAATGGGCTCATAAACAAAGTAGCCATAGTGGCAGGGCTGGAGGCTATGCCTGGGCTCAGTGAAATGGACTTGTACTCACCACAGCTGACCTGGTTGTGGCCACTGCTGAGTGCTCAGTCTGCTATCTACACTGAGTTCCCAATATGGCATCCTTCCCCAGGGTGCTCAGCCAACTACCAGCTGACAGGTTGATTACATTGGACCACTTCCATAATAGAGGGGGCAGCATTTTCTTCTTATTGAAATAGACACTCTAGATATGAATTTATCTTCCTTGCACACAGTGCTTCAGCCAAAAATACCATTTGTAGACATATAGAATGCTTTATCTGCTATTAGGGTATTCCACACAGCATTACTTCTGATCAGGGAACTCAGTTTACAACAAATAAAGTGTGGCTATGGACCATGCTCAGCGAACTCATTGGTCTTACCATGTCTCCCATCATCCAGAGGCAACTGGCTTCATAGAATGGTGGAAAGGCCTTTTGAAGACTCATTTATAGTGCCAGCTATGTGGCAATATCTTGTAGGAGTAGGACAAGATTGGCCAGGAGGTTTTATGTACTCTATACTTTCTGCCGTTCTCTCGTAGCCAGGATTCATGAGTCCAGGAATCAAGGGGTAGAAATGGGAGCAGCACCATTCATTATTTTCCCTAGTGATCCACTATCAAATTTTTTTCTTTCTGTCCTCATAAACTCTTATTCTGCTGGCCTAAAGGTCTTAGTGTTAAATAAAAGAATGCCTTTTTCCAGGAGACACAAAATGGTTTGGAAGTTAAGACTGCCACCCCACCACTATGGGCTCCTCATACCCCTAAATGGACAAAGAATAGAGTTACTATGTTGGCTGGGATGACTGATCTTGATAACCAAGGGGAAATTGGTCTACTACTTCACAGTGGAGGTAAGGAAGGGCTTGTCTCTTAGGGTGTCTCTTTATTATTACCATGCCCTGTAATCAAAGAAGATGGAAAGTTACAACAACCCAATTCAGGGAGGACTAGTAACAACCTAGACCTCCCAGGAACAAAAGTTTGAGTTATCTATGTGGTAAAGAACCACAACCAGCTGAGGTGCTTGCTGAGCAAAAGGGAAAATACAGAATATGGAGTGGAAGAATGTATTCTAAATACCAGCTGTGACCATATGACCAGTAGTAATAACTGTTGGTGAGGGACAGGTAAGCCTAGCATGTTAAGGTCCATGGGGTCGCAAAGAGTCGGACACAACTGAGCGACTGAACTGTACTGTAACAACTGTAATTATCATGAGTATTGCATCCTTATTTTGTTATGAATGTCTGTATGTGTGTATTCTTAGCAAGTATCTTTGTTTTCTTCTTTTTTTGATCCTCTTATATAACATAAGATGTATTAACTTTATAATATTCAAGTTGTATGGTAAGAAGAGTGAACACCACCCAAGAACTTGGCATCTTCTTTTGGAGAAAGGGTTAGTGCTTTTTCATTTGTACAAAGGATAGTTGTACCACATTAGGTGGAAATATAATCTTATTGTTATAGACGGAATGTTTGTGTCCTTCCAAAATTAATATGTTGAAACTCCATCCCCACAGTGTTGTGGTATTAAGAGATGGGGGTCTTTGGGATTAGGATAAGATGGGGTCATGATGATAAAATCCTCAGGAATGAGATTAATGCCCTTATCAGACCTACAAGAGAGCTTCCTATCCCTTCCTGCTTTCTGCCATGTGATACAAGAAATCAGCAGTCAGTAACTGGAAGAGTTTCTGGAAGAACTTGACCAGAACTTCACCAGAACTTGACTATGCTGGCACCCTGACCTCAGACTTCCAAGCTTTAGAAAATACATTTCTGTTACTTATAAGCCACCCAGTCTATAGTACTTCATATAGCAGCCTGAACTAAGACATTTGTTTTTATCTTTATTTATATATTAAGTATGATTTAAAGAGGGCCAAATTGACAAAGGTTGTACTGTGATGATTAATCGTATGTATCAACTTGGCTTGTCTGTGGTGCCCAGATGTTTGGTTAAATTCCAATTTAGATGTTGTTGTGAAGGTAGTTTTTAGAACATTTAAATCAGTAGTTTGAGTAAAGCAGATTATCTTCTATAATGTGGGTTGCTGAGCAGCACATAGAGCAAATTCTATTTTTATTAAAAATTCATATTCAAACATATGCATACCTATAAAGAAGTAGTCATAGAAAAAGTTCTGGCAATAATGCACATCCAACCAACAACAGTTACCTCTGGGGAATGGGACAGGGGTTGAGGTGAGGAAAGAGGTGGATCATTCCGTTTTGATCTTATAAAATTTCTGTAATTAAAAGTTCACCAATCAGAATGTATTTCTTACATTTATACTATATTCCAGAAGAAGATTCTACTTTTCTTTATTTAGATTTTATTTTGGTTAAGAGGATCAATTATCAGACTGACAAACTTTGTTCCCCGACATTCACCTACAACTATCTGCTGGAACTAGTGCCAAGTGTGGCCAAAGCACAGCTACACCATGACCATCTTCCCTCCAACCTGCAGGCTGTATAAATGTGCATAATAAGACAAGGAATACTGTAACTTGTTTGAGATTCTTTTTTTTTTCAATAACCACATTTAGTGTCATGAATTATTAAAAATGTGAGATATTTTGTGTGAGTAAAGATGGCCTTTTTTGGGTAGTGTACTTGCAGTGTTGCAAGTTGGGCTTCCCAGACAGCAGACTCTGAGACACAGCTTAGCATGCAGGATGTTTATTAAGCAGAGTGCCCTTGGGATTAAAACTTGTCGAAGCATGGGGAAGGAAGCAGAGGGATAAATCCAGCTGTGATGCACACCAACCACAGTCACAGCTGACCCCATAAAGAGCTCTGAAGCTAGAATGGCCATTTGGGGTTGTCCTAAGTTGGCCCTAGATGGCTACATCTTTATACTTCCACATCAACCAGTCACTGGATAGGGGCCACCCTGGAAAGGGCATGGTTTGGGGCAAGATTTTCCTCATAGCTCAGTCAGTAAAGAATCTGCCTGCAATGCAGGAGACCCCGGTTTGATTTCTGGATCAGGAAGATTCCCTGGAGACGGGATAGGCTACCCACTCCGGTATTCTTAGGCTTCCCTTGTGGCTCAGCTGGTCAAGAATCTGCCTGTAATGCGGGAAACCTGGGTTCGATCCCTGGGTTGGGAAGATTCCCTGGAGAAGGGAAAGGCTACGCACTCCAGTATTCTGGCCTGGAGAAATCCATGGATTTTATAGTCTATGGGGTCGCAAAGAGTAGGACATGACTGAGCAACTTTCACACACACTTCACGCAAAAGTCTCTGCTTCTGAGGCAGTCCTAGAAGGGGCTGGCTGACAGCAGAAACCTGATTGAGATAGTTCCTGAAAGGTGTTAACATAGGGCAAGACTGTCTGCCAACAATGTTCTTAGCTGAGGCAACGTCTGTCAATGAAGAGGAATCTGGGTGGTGCAGCACAATGTCTACCTCATGCACCCTTCTTAGTCTTAGGATCAACTTCTCAAAACCATTCATATGTCTTTTCTTGTATGTAATTATATTACATAATCATAGCAGTATGGTAATTCAATGAGATAAGTCATGTGAAATATTTATGATGCCTATTAAGTGCTCTCATTATCATAATTATTAATACCATTGTTATTATTCTCACCTAGTTGGCAGATGTCTTGGAAAAAAGAAAACAGTGTACTTTCCCAAGCTGTGATTTCATTAAGCATGGAGAAGAGCTAGTACAAGTGGAAAGGAAAATTATAACATTTCTGTTGAGCATACATTATATTGTTTATCCAGAAAAAGTTTCAAATTTTAGGTTGTTTTCTTGTGGTGTGAGTGCTAATTCCTTTCACATGACAAAGGGAATTTTATTCTTCCCTTTTTATTTTATAAGCTATAATTCAGTGTTATTCGATGATTCCTAAGGAACTCTCTTTTCTGGTTTATTAAGAAAAGAGTTAGGCCCAGATTTTAAAGTCATTCCCTTGACAAATGTAATCCCATCATAAATTACAATAAATGAAAAGCTGGCTTTTGCTCTTGGAAAAAATAGTCATGTGAGACTATTGTGTTAATGCATTGACATTTGGTTTTGTACATTTGACTGCTATGCTGATGAAAAATACCTGTTAACCAGGAGGAAAAAAGAAGCTCACACTTACTGAATACTCTTCTAAGTATTTTGCCTCCCTTATTTCATATGTCAATCTTCTGAGGTAGATGCTATTATTGTCTCTTTTACAGATGATGAAAGTGAGGTTTGATTAAGGTCAAACGTGTAGTTAGAGGCAACACAGGAATTAGGGCCTAGGATTTTTGGACTATAAGATTCATATCATTCCTTTTACTAACATTAAAGACTGATTTGGGTCCATTTCTCTGTTAATTAATTATTTATTGAAAACATACTGTGAGCCCAGCACAGCCCAGGTTTGGAAAGATTTCAAGATAATCAAGGGGAGTGTTCCCTACACCTTAATTATTCATTTACTATTTTTCTTTGTTGTCATGTGGTCCACATGAAGTATTACTTCCCCCTCTCTGAACTCTTTTATTTCCAAAACTTGACTTCTAAACTCAATTCTCCCAACTGTGTTTAAAAAAAAAAAAACCTTAACCAAAGAAATAGTTTTTCTTGTATCTTTTGTATTTTCTTGAAAGATAATTCAATACTTTGTTTAGGACAATAAGAAACTAAAGAGTGATATAAGAGTGGTGATTTATTTCACTGTTGCAAATACTTCTGGTAATTTAATAATTCTTCTATTTTCTTATTATTTTATTCTTTGACAATCATAGCTGAGAATAATTGGTATGTATTGATAAACCAATTTCAAGGATGATGGTATAGCAAAATAATTGAGTATATGAGAAAAATAAGGTCACTAAAATCCCATATGTTAGATTTTGAAGAGTTTATTGGACCTGTATGGCAATTGCAAGATAATAATAGTTTAAGCCTAAAAAATGAAAAAGCAAAATTTCTCTTTTTTTTTTTACAATCTCTAAAATAAGTCAATCTTCTCAGATGAAGACCTCTATGAAAAGTTAATCTTTACAAATAGAACTGCTCAAAAAAGAACTTCAAAAATCAAAAAGGAGTCCAGTAGACACTGACATACCAAGGTTACATTTTGAAACAATTTTATGAGATAGATTCTATTATTTCCATTTTACAGATCAAAATATTCACTGCTTAAGAAACTTGCAGTCAGTCCAGCCTTACAACCTGTGCTCATATATATGCTTACTATTCTATAATAATTCTCCTAACCTCTCATGTCATCCTATTGTTTTCCTTCAAAAACTATACATACATACAGCTTCTTACTGTAAGGACAGAAAGTATGTTTTGCTGACCTCAGTTTATCACTGCATATAGTGTAGTGCCTGGGACAGAATCAATGCACAGTTAATATCAATCAAATTGAATAAACAGACAATTATTTAGTCATTGTGCTTAGCACCTAATCAATTAATGTGGGCAAAGGTATCTAAACACTTCATACATTAAATACATATGCTGTTAAGAGAAGGTTGTAGACTCTGGGAAAAGAAGATCAAGACATAATCCCTGCCCTCAAGGAACCTTTGATATAGATGGGATGTAGGGCAGGGAGCAAAGACAGGGGCATAAAAGGGTTAATAATAATGCAGGTGGGAAGGTATAAACAATTAGTCTATACAGAGCATCACCCTCTCTGGGAGCTTCTCAGCTTCACCTGAGGGAGTCATCATGAGGGTTCCATTTTGTCCAGGACAGAGGAAACTTTCCCATATGAAAAGAAAAACATGTCTCCTTTTTCTAATCCATGGTCTCTTCCAGGAAGTTATTTCAACCTTTATCTTATATGCTCAGTTTAAACAGACATCATCTTTTCCTCTTCTCAGAGATAGGAACTGGTGGTGAATGTTCATATACAGACTTTGAGGATCATTTACTAAGTCACTCTCCAGTCTTCTTTTCTCCAGGCATGTAATTTTTAAAAGTTGTCATCATAAGTTTTATTTTCCTATCCTCCAGTTATAATTACTGCTTCCCTTAGACTTACCTGCAGATTTTTCAGGTTTATTTTAAGTTGTGAAGTTGAAATTTGAACATGGCCCTTATAGTCAGTTCAGTTCAGTTGCTCAGTCACGTCCAACTCTTTGTGACCCCATGGACTGCAGCACGCCAGGCTTCCCTGTCCATCACCAACTCCTGGAGCCTACTCAAACTCATGTCCATTGAGTTGGTGATGCCATCCAACCAACTGAACCGTCCCCTTCTCCTCCCACCTTCAGTCTTTTCCAGCATCAGGGTCTTTTCCAGTGAGACGATTCTTCACATAAGGTGGCCAAAGTATTGGAGTTTCAGCTTCAGCATCAGTCCTTCTGATGAATATTCAGGACTGATTTCCTTTAGGATGGACTGGTTGGATCTCCTTGCAGTCCAAGGGACTCTCAAGAGTCTTCTCCAACACCACAGTTCAAAAGCATCAATTCTTCAATGCTCAGCTTTCTTTATAGTTCAACTCTCACATCCATACATGACTACTGGAAAAACCATAGCCCTTATAGTAGAAGCATTATTTACCTATTTCTGCCTATTTTCCTCTTTCTCCTTTCTTTCTTTTTCTCCTTTGTTGGCCATGCCAAACAGTACTTTTTTCCCCCCGCTATGTTTTATTATACAGACATATTACAGTCAAATTTTACTGATAGTAGCATACTGTTAACTTTACCCAAGCCACAGCTCCTCTGTGGTAAATTGAACTATGCCTTCTATTATTCAGGCCCCTATGTTATATTCTCCTCTTGACTGTGGGCTGGCCCTGAGACCTGCTGTAACTAACAGAATACTAAGAAAGTGACACTGTGCTCATTCCAGGCTTAAGCTTCAAGAAGACCTAGCAGCTTTCTGGGGTAAAGCCAGCCGCTGTGTAACATTTCCACCCTGAGACTGCCATGCCATGACCAGTTGTGCTCCACATCGCCTCTCCATGAGCCCAACCTAGCCACATAGAGAGGCCATGTGGAGGAGACCAACCCCTGGCCAACAGCCCTTGCTGATCTAACTGACCATGCCAACTACACCAGCTTGACCACCCATCAGTGAGGCCATCTTGGAAGTAGATGGAATGCTCTAATCATAGACATGGCACCCCATCTGAAGCCATGTGGAGTGATGACAAACTATCCTTGCCCAACCTTACCCAAATTACAGAATTAGAGGCAAATAAATGGCTTTTTAAAGCCACTATCTTTCAGGTTAATTTGTTAAGTAGCAAGAGACAATTGAAACACACTCTCTGTGCAAGATGTTTTTCATCTGTAAGATGAATTAGTTGGACAAGATAATTTCCATATAGCATAAACTCTCAGGAGTTACTACTCAACTTCTGTCTGCAGCCTTATGTTGGTTCTACAGATTCTTCATATCAATTTGTGACTGATCTTGTTGACATTTTTTCTTTTCTTTTTTCTTATCTTAGACACAGTCTCTAACTTGCCAAAGTCATTCTAAATACTGATTTTTATCTTCCAGTGTGCTAATGCCTCTCTCAGCTTTGTGGTGTGTCCATTTTATGACCTTACTTTCTACTTCATCGTTTCCTTCAGCAGTCTCACAGCTGCATTCTCACAGCTGGACTGGCTGATTCACTGTCTTTCTTGGCCCTCAGAAAATCTTACTGGCATAGTTTCTAGGATTCAGAATCCTGCAGCTCAAACTTCCCACCATTTTGCTGTTTCTGGCTCAAGAATACTCCTAAATGGGTCACTTTTCCAAGACATAGCATGTCCATTCCTGTGAATTTCTTATGAGTAATATGTGCTATTAGAAAGTTAATGAGAAAAATACTTCCCTTTTTTGGTGGTGTCTTGGCTCAGAATATTTCTAAGGCAATCGTCAATTAATTATGCCTCAGGACTTCTATGATATTGATGTGAAACAAGTAATTTTTTTTCACATCATGTCTCAGAATATTACAGCACATCTGCTCTCCTTGAGCTGAATTCTTTCCAGAAAGAACATGTTTCTCAGTAAATATCATCCAGTCATTTCTGAAGGACCTTTAAGCTTAGAGAGTATTAAAGTAATTGATTCTCAGCATTTTTAAAACCACTTTCAATTTTAGCCACTGCCGACCATCTGTTTATTCACTTCAGTAAGAGTTCCAAACATAGCCTAGAGTCATCATGAGTAATCTTAACAGGCTCACTGGAGCATATGCTATAACCCCCATCTTCCCAGGATTTCAAAGTGCTTTAGAAAAAAGACTGCATGCCATGTTAGGATCCACTTATGCTGTCTCACAGATGATATACTCAGAATATCTGGGAGCTAAACATGTTAACTGAGGTAAAAACAAAACAGAAGAGTTGATCTATGGGACAACTGTAAGGTTATAAAGTTAACTCAACACAAATTCCCATGATGTTAGGTTACTAGTTCCAGGTCAGAAGGTCGCTGCTTTCCCTCCTCACTAAACCTTTCAACTTGGAAAGCAATAATTGCCATAGGCTCTTTAATTACATGCATAAAAATGTTCTGGAGTAACATGATTGATTTACCAGACATTCAGCTTTCCTACTGCACTGGACTTTTTTTTTTTTTTTCCTATCCAGCATCCTTTCTTTACAGGAACTGCCTCTCCTCTACTTCCTGTGATTCTTACAGGCTGCATTTCCCAGGGTCTCACTCATTTGGCAACAGTAATGGCACATGAACCAGATTTGGCCATTCACAGTAACCTCTTCTTCTAAACATAGTGATTGGCTCAGGAGTCAAGCAAGACCAGTCTGAGACTTTCACTGAATTGATGGATGGTGGTAAAAAGGATTCCTTATGCAAAGCTGCCAGATTAGGATATCGCATGAAGCCTCACAGAGTAATCTTCTCAGGCCTCGTGGAGTTTGTCTTATACTAAGAGAAAATTAACACACAGGAGCAGAGTGGAGAAACAGAGAGAAAATGAAAGGTGCTAGTATCTGTCTGGTTCCTAGATATAGTTGTATTTAAACTTTTCCAGACAACCTAGTCATTTGCTCTTTTTCTTAAACTCATTTAAATTGTGTTTGTCTCATTTTTAATTGAGTCATAATTAATGACAACCTATTCTTTAAGGATCTTCTAGAGCTGACACCAAATACAGATGTCCTTTTCATCATAGGGGACTGGAATGCAAAAGTAGCAAGTCAAGAGATACCTGGAGCAACAGGCAAGTTTGGCCTTGGGGTACGAAATAAAGCAGGGCAAAGGCCAACCAAGTTTTGCCAAGACAATGTGCTGGTCATAGCAAACACCCTCTTCCAACAACACAGGTGATGACTCTACACATGAACATCACCAGATGGTCAATACTGAAATCAAATTGATTATATTCTTTGCAACCGGAGATGGAGAAGCTCTATACAGTCAGCAAAAACAAGACCTGGAGCTGATGGTGGGTCAGATCATGAGCTCCTTATTGCAAAATTCAGACTTAAATTCAAAAAAGTAAGGAAAACCACTAGACCATTCAGGTGTGACCTTAATCAAATCCCTTACAATTATACACTGGAAGTGACAAATAGATTCAAGGGATTAGATCTGATAGACAGAGTGCCTGAAAATCTATGGACAGAGATTTGTAACACTGTACAGGAGTCAGTGATCAAAACCATCCCCAAGAAAAAGAAATGCAAAAAGGCAAAATGGATGTCTGAGGAGGCCTTACAAATAGCTGTGAAAAGCAGAGAAGCTAAAGGCAAAGGAGAAAAGGAAAGATATACCTATCTGAATACAGAGTTCCAAATAGAAAGGAGAAATAAGAAAGCCTTCCTAAGTGAACAATGCAAAGAAACAGAGGAAAACAATAGAATGGGAAAGACTAGAGATCTCTTCAAGAAAATTAGAGATAGTAAGGGAACATTTCATGCAAAGAAAGGCACAATAAAGGACAGAAATGGTATGGACCTAACAGAAGCAGAAGATATTAAGAGGGGGCAAGAATGCATTGAAGAACTATACCAAAAAAAAAAAAAAAAATGACCTGGATAACTATGATGGTGTGATCAGTCACCTGGAGCCAGAAATCTAGGAGTGTGAAGTAAAGTGGGCCTTAGGAAGCATCACTACAAACAAAGCTAGTGGAGGTGATAGAATTCCAGCTGAGCTATCTCAAATCCTAAAAGATGATGCTGTGAAAGTACTGCACTCAATATACCAGCAAATCTGGAAAACTCAACAGTGGTCCCAGGACTGGAAAAGGTCAGTTTTCATTCCAATCCCAAAGAAGGGCAATGCCACAGAATGTTCAACCTACCATACACTTGCAGTCCTTTCACATACTAACAAGGTCATGCTCAAAATCCTCCAAGCCAGGCTTCAACAGTATGTGAACTGTGAACTTCCAGATGTACAAGCTGGATTTTAAAAAGGCAGAGGAACCAGAAATCAAATTGCCAACATCCGTTGGATCATCGAAAAAGCAAGAGAATTCCAGAAAAACATCTGATTCCACTTCATTGACTACACTAAAGCCTTTGACTATGTGGGTCACAACAAACTGTGGAAAATTCTTCAAGAGATGGGACTACCAGACCACCTTACCTGCCTCATTAGAAACCTGTGTGCAGCTCAAGAAGCAACGGTTAGAATAAAACATGGAACAATAGACAGGCTCAAAATTGAGAAAGGAGTGTGTCAAGGCTGTATATTGACACCCTGTTTATTTAATTTACATGCAGAGTACATCATGGTAAATGTCAAGTTGGATGAAGCACAAGCTGGAATCAAGATTGCTGGGAGAAATATCAATAACGTCAGATATGCAGATGACACCA
This sequence comes from Giraffa tippelskirchi, assembly GCF_054371585.1. Lineage (NCBI taxonomy): Eukaryota > Metazoa > Chordata > Mammalia > Artiodactyla > Giraffidae > Giraffa > Giraffa tippelskirchi. Next base: position 157,749,972 of record NC_137278.1, read on the forward strand.
CCCTTATGGAAGAAAGGGAAGAGGAACTAAAGAGTCTCTTGATGAAGGTGAAAAAGGAGAGTGAAAACACTGGCTTAAAACTCAACATTCAAAAAATGAAGATCATGACATCTTGTCCCATCATTTCATGGCAAATAGATGGGAAACAATGGAAACAATGACAGACTTTATTTTCTTGGGCTCCAAAATCGCTGCAGGTGGTGACTGCAGCCATGAAATTAAAAGATGCTTGCTCCTTGGAAGAAAAGCTTTGACAAATCTAGACAGTGTATTAAAAAGCATAGACATTACTTTGCTGGCACAGGTCCATCTAGTCAAAGCTATGGTTTTTGCAGTACTCACGTATGGATGTGAGAGTTGGACCATGAAGAAGGCTGAGCCTTGAAGAATTGTTGCTTTTGAACTGTGCTGGTGGAGAAGACTCTTGAGAGTCCCTTGGACCTCAAGAAGATCCAACCTGTCAATGCTAAAGGAAATCAACCCTGAATATTCATTGGAAGGACTGATGTTGAAGCTGAAGCCCCAATACTTCGGCCACCTGATGCGAATAGCTGACTCATTAGAAAAGACCCTGATGCTGGGAAAGATGGAAGGCAGAAGGAGAAGGGGACAATGGAGGAGGAGATTGTTGGATGGCATCACCGACTCAGTAGACATGAGTTTGAGCAAGCTCTGGGAGATGGTAATGGACAGGGAAGCCTGGCATGCTGAGGTCCATGGGATCACGAAGAGTCAGACATGACTGAGCAACTGAACAACAAAATTCTTTAAGGAAAGTCTGTGCAACCTTAAAAGTTGCTTTCCTATCCAGTATTTCCACTTTTTTGTATATATATTCAAAGGAAATGCAGCCGTTATCTTGAAGCAATATCTATACTCTTATGTTCATTGCAACACTATTCACAATAGCCATGGTATGGAAACAACCTAAGTGTCGATGAGGGCTTCCCAGGTAGCACTAGTGGTAAAGAACCTGCCTGCCAATGCAGGTGACATTAAGACACCAGGGTTCGATCCTTGGGTAGGGAAGAGCTGCTGGAGGAGGCCATAGCAACCCACTCCAGTATTCTTGCCTGGAGAATCCCATGGAGAGAGGAGCCTGATGGGCTACTGTCCATAGGGTCACAAAGAGTTAGGCACAACTGAAGCAACTTAGCATGCATGCATCCATTAACATGACTGGATCAAAAAAATCTCTTCATCTATCTGCACACACAGACACAGACACACACACAGGAATATTAGCCTTTAAAAAAAAGGAAATCCTGTCATTTGGGACAATGTGGCTGAACCCAGAGGGCATTATGCTAGATGAAAGAAGCCAGACAGAAAAAGACAAATACTACCTGGTTGGGCTATAGTCTGTAGGGTCGCAATGAGTCAGACACAACAGAAGTGACAGCACACACGCACACACCATGTACCTGTGGAATCTTAAAAAAAAAAAAAGGTCAAACTCAAAGTAACAAAGTAGACTGGTAGCTACCAGAGTCTAGAAGATGAGGGAAAAGGGGAGATATTAATCAGAGTACAAACTTGCAGTTATAAGATGATTAATTTCTGAAGACCTAGTGTACAGCATGATGACTGTAGCTGATAGTAATGTATTGCATACTTGAAATTTGCTAAAAGAGTATATCTCAAGTGTTCTTACCACACACACACACACACACACACACACACACACACACACACACACACACACACACACACACACTACACACAAGGTAACTATGGGAGGTGATGGATATGTGAATTACTTTGATTGTGGTAATCATTCCACCATATATATATACATATACATACATATATATATATATATATATATATCAGAACATCATGTTGTACACCTTAAGTATATACAATTTTTATCTATCATACATAAAAATTCAGACCAGTTTAAACTGAAAATTACAAATCAAAGTGAACAGACAAAATTCCAGGTAAAAAAAACAAATGGGAAGGGAAGTAGAAGGAAGGAGGCATTCTTAAACTTGGAAAATCTTGGAGGATTATGCCAGTTTTCTTTGTGAAGATAAAAACATTTAATTACAAAGACAGCAGTTAAGATGAAATAAAAACAGTTTACTGATCATCTTTGCTTAGAAGTGTCCTTTTTCCATCTCCTTACACATCCATCAGAGAATACTTATGTTCAGTGGACTCTACATCATGATCACATCTTGAAATCAGTACCCCTGCCCCCTCATCCCTAGCGAGGCACATGCCAGAGTTCCTTAATTCCGATTATTTCTCTGGGTTCTCAGTTTCCAATATTTCAGGCTAAAGAGATGCTGCAACTATATTCCTTGGGCTAAAACCGCCCAGTAGGTAAAAATACATTTTTTTGAAAGAAGATTAGGATGGAGAATCTTATCAAACAAGGCTCTACCTGCCTGTATTAAGGATGCCACTTCTAGCTTTGGCACTCTTGCCTTCTAAAAATTACCAAATTATATGAAAATTCTGTTCTAAAATTTTAACACCTGTCATTTACATTTCCAAAAGAAGGCTATTATTTATTTATTTTGGCCATGTGGCTTGCAGGATCTTAGCTCCCCAACTAGGACTTAAACTCCATGTTTCTATGAATTGTACATTTTATAGTGGAATTAACAGTTGCTGTGAACCAGTGACTACTGCATATTTCCCATTTTTCCCTTTTCTGACTTGGAGTTTTTATTGTGGATATCTTATCTTTGTCATACTACATATCGGAATAGAATATGTATAAACATTATACACACATCTATATGTATATACGACATTTTCTTTGTTTTTCTTTATCCATTCATCTGTTGAGGGATACTGAGGTTGTCTCTATACCTTGGCTATTATGAATAATGCTGCATTAAACTTGGGAGTAAAGATATCTGTTCAAGATGTAACCTTTATTTCCTTTAGATATGTACCCAGAAGTGGGATTGATGAATCATATGATATTTCTATTTTTAACTTTTTTGAGGAACCTCCAAACAATTGTCCATAATGGCACATGGGTTCCTTATCTTCATATCCTCACCAACAAGTGTTACCTTTTGACTTTTTTGATAGTAACCATACTAACAGGTTTGAAGTGATATCTCCCATATTGTGGTTTTGATTTGCATTTCCCTGATAATTGGTGATGTCGAGCATCTTTCATATACCTGTTGGCCATTTTTATGTCTTCTTTGGAAAAATGCCTGTCCAAGTGTGTGCGTATTTTATATTTTAAAGTACCTTAAACACATTTTAGAAGTATAATAAATACACATATATATATACAAGGTAAAGCTAGAGACTTCTGACAAGATTGGAGGAAATAGTAATAGAAACATACTTTGAACTTGGACTCAATATTACCCTCTAAAAAATTAACAGGCACACTAGAGAACCTAGTAAAAATGATACTTTTGATAAGTAACTTAAGCTGAAGTAATCAAATATTTTTGAACACACATATACAAGAAATCATGCCAAATACTGAGAATGAGAAGATGGAAATGATTTAATTCTTCACCCTTAGGAATTTAGTAAGGGGGATAGATTTGATTTCCCAAAGAAGCCAGACTAATACTTTTTCCATTAGGCTCTTATTGTAACTATCTCTATTACAGCACATATTATAATTATTTCTTTAAGTATCCATGTCCTTTTTTTTTTTTAATTTTGGCTATGCTATGTCTTCACTGTGGCACGCAGGCTCTTTGTTGCAGCCTGCAGACTTCTCTAGATGCAGTGCATGGGCTTCTCTAATTATGGCATGTGGGCTTAGATGCCCCGAGCCATGTGGGATCTTAGTTTCTTAACCAAGAATTGAACCCACATCCCCTGCTTTTAAAAGATGGATTCTTAACCACTGGACCATGTCCCTCCATGTCCTCTTTTAGAATAAAAATTCTACAGTGGGCCAGTTGACTGTCTTCATTTTTATACTTTCAGTGTCAAAATCTGTCCCTGGTACAGTAGATACTTAACAAAAACTTGATGCAACTCATAAAATATGCAACTCAAGCTGACTTAGAAATGAGGAAGTGTGTTAGTTCACATAAGGGGAACTCCAGTGGTAGGGTGGATCTAGCAGTCCCAATATGTCATCAAAGACACAGAGTCATTCTGTTGCTGTGTTCTGTTTTAATCTACAGACAGATTTCTTTTGGTGTTGAAGGATGGTTACTAGAACAATTAGGGTGCAGGCAAACTTGGCATGGGACAGGATAGAGAGAGACAGAGACAGAGAAGGAGGAAGTCATACACACACACACACACACACACACACACACACACACACACTCTCCTAAGCTTCTTTCTTAAGAGAGATGAGCAGTTTTCCCAGAGCAACTAGAAAACCTCTTCTTGTTGGTTGGACTTGGGTCACATCATCATTCCTTCTCATCAGAGGGATGGGATTAGGGCTTCTCAGCCTTGACACTGTTGGCACTGGACTGGGTCAGTCTTTGTTATGGGGGACTGTCCTGTGCATTATAGGTTATTTGACAGCACCCTAGGCCTCTACCCACTAGATGCCAGGAGCATCCCCCAGCCAGTTGCAACAACCAGAATGTCTCTAGATGTTGCCAGATGTCCCCTGGAGGCAAAATCACCCTGAATGAAAACCACTGATTTAGATAATTCAAGATTACTCCAGAAACTGATGGTAGATCAGCTTTGTGTAAGGCAGATGGAAACACAGACTTAAACTCATCAGGGTACTGTCAGGAAGGTAATGGATCTGCTTAGGTAACTGACTGACAATGTGCACTATGCTTGTTGGACATAAAGACATGACACCATCAGTGTCCAATTTAAAATTTTAGTGTTCTTCCATCTCTTATGTCCTCAAAACCAATTTCTGCACAGTTTGGTGAAATTAGAAGAAAAAATGAATTTGTGTTAGAATGGTTATTGTCTGTAAGCAGTTTCTTACAAAAGTAAAATTGAGTCAGGCCACTTTAAGTTGGAAGTTACAGAAACACAATCCGAACTGTTTATGCAAAAATGGAACTCACTGGCTCATAATAATAATCACAGCCAAATTTTATCAAGTGCTTCCCCTTAACAAGAATTGTTCTAAATGCTTTCCATGTGTCAACTGATCTAATTCTCATAGTAATTCTGTAAGATCTTTGCTATTGTTTCCATAAGGAAACCAAAGCCCAGGGAAGGTAAGTAACCGGTAACCAGCCAGTAAATGATCACAATTTGTAAATGCTATTGGAGCCCTAAGGAGGAATTGACTAATTCTGACCGGGGTATACTAAGGAGATCTTATAGAGAAGGGGCATTTTTACTTTTCTTGAAAGGAAGAGTAAACTATTTTTATATGGTTAGGATGACATTGTGTTGAAGGTTGAATAGAGAGAAGAAAATGTTCCCTCCTACTCTGTAATGCTCACTCAGGGGTGTACTTTGGCAAAAACTCTGGATCCTAAAAGGTAGAGTTTTGCTCAGTTTACAAGTCCCCACTATTTTCTGCCTAGGCACACTCAGAGCTCTGATGTGGTTGGTTCAGATGGGTTCTGATATTAACTGTGAAGTACTTGGAAGCAGCACTCTTTCCACCCTTGTTGGGAAGCTTGGCTCATGAGTCTTGACTCCTGTCTTTACAATGAGTGTCTTCTAAAGGATTCCTTGCCCTTTCCTGTAATCTGACCTCACTCAGGATTGGGGCTATCACAAATAGCCTTGCAGTTTGTGTACTATACAATTCCAGATGCATCACTCACAGAAAACTGTTAAATGTTTGCAAGAAACCATAAACCTATGCTTTTTCATACCCCAATACAACCCGGGGGCCCACATCAGCAAGAAACAGACTGAGAAAATTTCAAGTCTCCAAGAAGGACATAGTTTCTAATACCAACTTCAGATGTGGTTACAGAGGATATTGGTGAAAGAACTCCCAGATAGCAGAATTAGGGTGATCAGAAGAGCCAACCAAGGGACTTAGTCTTTGCTGGGGCAGGGAATCTTTGCAGTTTTTGGTCATTAGGAATTGACAGTTGCTGTGGACTAGTGACTACAACTGTATTTCCCATTTTTCCCTTTTCTGACTTGGAGTTTTTATTGTGGTTATCTTGCCTTTGTCATACCACTACATATTGGCTTTCTTATGAAAAGAAACCACATCCAGATATGATGGAAAAGACTGCTTAGTGCTCACAGAACTTGGACTCCAAAATGGATGTGGTAACTGGGTGGGATGTTGGATGGGTTCCCATGGGAAGGAAGTGAATGTGCTCTTATGTATCAGAAAGCTATGTGTCAATACTAGGGTGGCCAGAGAGGTGGTCTGTAGAAAAGCCTACTAAATGACCTCTGATAATTATTCTGTCAGTCTTTTTTTTTTAATTAATAGAAGCTCCAGTTTTTAGTTGGGAAAATGATTGTCAAGCTAGAAACAGCCTTTTCCAGCTTTCTCTGAATGTAGGCCGTTTAACTAAGTTCTGACCAATGGGATGTGAAAGGGATTGTCACTCTTAAGGAAATATCTTTACTTCTCTTTTTACCCTTTCACACAAGCTGCAGTGTGGTGGTGAACCAGCTTTGACTTTGCAGTAGAGAACTTCATTTAGTATATTTCTTTGCAGAGGTTGGCAAGTTTTGTTAAAGGACCTGATAGGAAATATTTTAACTTATAGGCCATAGGGTCTTTGTCACAGCTCATTTCTGCTGTCATAGATTAAAAGCAGCCATAGCCAATACTTACAAACTTGGGCATGGCTATGTTCTAATAAAACTCTTTTTTTTTTTTTTTTTGACAAAATAAGCGATCACCCTACTGACTATAGTTTCTCTACCCCTGCTCTTGTGGAACAATAACATAGGTAAAATCTGGGTCCTTGGGTGACTTCATGGAAGAAAGCCACCCTACAGTCCACATCATCTACCAGCTCAGACTTTTATGTGAAGGAAAAATAATCCTTTATTCTTATTTAAGTCACTGTTATGTTGGATTCAGTTAAAGTGTTCAAACCAGTGTCTTAATGCAGCCATATCTTACTGTGAGAAATTCCTAAATATATGTAATCATGATCCACTAGAAGTATTATTGCTTTATTTTAATCACTAATCTATTTCTAGAAAAAAAAGCATTGATTTGGGAGTGACTTTCTCAAAATCCCATGGCAAGTCTGTGATGGAACTGAAAAATGCTCTCATTTCCCTTGATTTTGAAGATGTCAATCAGGCATAGCAACTAAAGTTTTTTGGTTTTGTTTTTAACTTGAAATCATTGTGAAAGTGCTACAGTTCAATTCAGTTCGGTTGCTCAGTTGTGTCCAACTCTTTGCGACCCCATGAATCTCAGCATGCCAGGCCTCCCTGTCCATCACCAACTCCCGGAGTTGACCCAAACTCATGTCCATCAAGTCGGTGATGCCATCCAGTCATCTCATCCTCTGTCGTCCCCTTCTCCTCCTGCCCCCAATCCTTCCCAACATCAGAGTCTTTTCCAATGAGTCAACTCTTCGCATGAGGTGGCCAAAGTACTGGAGTTTCAGTTTCAACATCAGTCCTTCCAATGAACACCCAGGACTGATCTCCTTTAGGATGGACTGGTTGGATCTCCTTGCAGTCCAAGGGACTCTCAAGAGTCTTCTCCAATACCACAGTTCAAAAGCATCAATTCTTCAGCACTCAGTGTTCTTCACAGTCCAACTCTCACATCCATACATGACTACTGGAAAGTGCTTGGGAAATGTCAAATGACCTCTGAACCACTTATTTATTGGTAAGGATATAATGAATAACTTTTCATTAAATGCACATTAGTTGCAAGTTCTTACATAAAATTCTGGTTGAACATAAGTATTTTAAAGGTAGCATGTTGGTAAAGGAAATTCCAATAAGTTGCATTAAATTTACATTGTATCCATCATTCAAGGCCTTGTATGCACTATTAACTTCTCTAACCACCCTCTTTATCCATAATCAATATAAAATTGAAAGGAATTTCCTTTCCTGTTGTTGATAGCTTGATATTTTCTGAAGAGCAAGATATTCAAAACAGAAGAATAGATCATGCTGAAAAAGAAAGTTTACTGAATGTAGCAGGTAGTTGGAGGGAAGGGGTTATAATTATTTTTGAGAAAAGTTGCATAGATTGTTCATTTTAAAAGATCTTCAGAGTATTCTTTTTATTTGCCCTTTTTAGTGAAGGCATCGGTGTATGCTGTTTAATGTTCTCTTCTCTATAGTAAATAGAACATTCATTCACTTACCTAAAATTTCATCTTTTGGCTCCATAGTTTTAAAAGTGCGAAGTGATATTTATATTACCAGTATGGATTTTTGCAGTAGTAGGTGTGGTTGCCTTATAAAAAGCTCTTTTATTTGGTATAGCGAATGTCATATTCTTTATTTATGTGTTATTTGCTAAACATATTCAAGGCAGCACCCCCTGAGACAGCTGTGACAATAATGCCCCACCATGACAACAGAGGAACAGTGCCAAAGCTCAGCAAAACAAAATTTACTTGGCAGGGAAGAGAGAATAGAGGCTTTTCACTGCTCTTTGGAAATGCTAATAAGGTCTCAACCTTGAACCATGCTCACTTTTTATCTTGGAAACTCCTTCCAGTTATGATACAATCTGTATAAGTAGAAGGAAGAGATTCCAAGTTGGGAGTTTATGCAGCAGCAGATTTATGAGAAGAGTTAATCCAAAATCCAGGTGTTCTTATCTGGGAGAAGGTACACATGGGGCCATTTTTAAGTCCACAGTCAACTTCTTTGGGCCCTTAAAACTTGACAGTCTCCAGCTTGGCAGGCATCATCACCAGGGTGGTGTTGTAAGTGGATGAAATACATTTGCATTGTGTAAACAGTTGACTCAGAGCTCAGATTTTGTTCTGATGAATAGCTCTTTTAAGCTTACCTGCCCATTTTGTCCTACATTGCATAGTTGAAGAAAAATATTATTATTTCATGGCTGAATTTAAAGATCCACACTAAACCAACTAAACGCAGCCTTCACACTCACATACTCCCTCCAGTGTGTGGCAGTAATCTTTTAAATAAGAGATCAGAGGAATACTGTTTTACGGGTGTGTGAAAACTGGTCACGCTGTGATGTCTCAACAACTCACAGAGGCTTGAAGCTGGGTTGCTGGATGAAAACTTTCCCTTTTCTTTCTCTGCTGTATCCTCTTTGGAATAATTATATGGATGGTGCTTTGCTTCTGTGATTTATCTGTGTTTTCAATGGCATAAATCCCATAAAGAAATGGGCTATTAAGAATTACAAAGGTCAACACTTTTAAATATCTGTTTGAAATTTTTATTTCTTATTTACTGTTTCTAAAAGACTAAGAATCTTGATAAATAAGCTGTAACTCTCTTGTTGATCATTTTTAGTAATTTAAAGCCCCCACTCAATTATATAAACTGACACTGTTTAGTATAAAAACAGATAATACAGGATCATGGGAAACCCAAGTTGTATCATTGCAGAGCAAAAGTCAACAACTGGTTACGATAAACTGTCTTAAAATTTCTCTCTTCCTACAGAAGAAACAGTATTATTATTAACAAGCCCCTTTGGACCCTTATTGTTTTTCTTTAGTACTGGATGTCAGGTAATATTTTTCTCTGTATTTTCATGCATGCTTTAATAAGGGACTTCCTTGGTGACTCAGATGAAGAATCTGCCTCCAGTGCAGGAGACCCAGTTTTGATCCCTCTAGGGGAAGATCCCCTGGAGAAGGAAATGGCAACCCACTCCAGTATTCTTGCCTGGAAAATTGCATGGACAGAGGAAGTTGGTGGTCTATAGTCCATGGGGTCGTAAAGAGTCGGACATGACTAAGTGACTAACACACATACTTTAATGAGAAAAGCAGATGAGATAAAAATAACATAGGAATATTGTGTCTATGTAAATGAATAAGGCTTCAGTAAATATTTTATGGCAATTAAATTAGTAATATGAATAATTATATGTAATCACTGAGTGGTCTCCATAATAAAATGTTGGAAGTTATATTTACAGTAGTTTTCAAATTAAGATAATTTAGGGACCAAAGCATACTTTCATAATAAAATAATTTATCAGTGTTTCTACAAACCAAAATATATGTGTATATCTGTATGTAAGAAAAAAAGGCTTGTTGTAGGAAATTTGGAAAAATTTCACCTAAGATTTTAAAAGAGATAAAAACAAATACTCTGTTACATCTTTCTAGTCTTTTTCAAAAAGTGGACACAAGCATTTTCTCTTTTACAAAATTGAAATAAAAATCTATATAAATCTAACAGTGCTTCACTATCTGCTTTGCTTTCACCATGTGATATTTTATACATTTTACTGTTTCTTTCAATTTATTTGGTAATGTGACTTTAAAGCTTAATCAGATAAACATACCACAATTTATTTAACAAAGTAATGTTGGTCATTTAGATTGGGCTCAATTTTTCATTTTTATGGTAACATTCAGCATAATACCACTGAACATAAATCTTTGGATGCATCTCAATTATTTCTTAGGATAAGTTCCTAAGTCTAACATTAGTGACTCCAAAATTACAGTCAGGTCAGTTTTAATGGGCAAAATAATTTAAACAGTTATTTTCAAGTCAGTAGTTTCTTTTAATTTCTATATGTAAGAAATAAGTTCTCTAACAAAATAACCTTTTTCCTTTTAAAGGTAAAGATAGTTTGGCTTATCCAACAAATGAAAATTTATGTCAGTGTATATGTGATTTTGTAAGCATTGTAAAGTATATTTGGGGAACAAATTGCCTTGGAGACCCCCCTTCTGCATGAGTGCCCCCATTGCTTCATTTACAGCAATCCATTTGCAGCTGTTATTACCACCCTTGTCATTTGGGAGGGTGGAGGTAGAGACAAAGACTGATGATCAAAGATGGATTAGTAATTAATACCAAATCAGACAAGAAGTACATAAGTAAGTGGCAAGAACCGGTCAGATAGTTCTGAGAACCAGAGTAAATAATTTAATATATTCTGATGAATGTTAATCAGCTGGCTTAGTGACAATCTTGTCTTAATATGCAAAAATACAATGGCTTATGCAAACATTTGAGTATTGGATACAGTTTAGTTATTAATACATGGCCCTAGGAACAGATTACACAGTTGTATTCTTCCTCAATCATTTACCTTTCCTGAACATGCCCCAAAATGCAGCTATGTGAATCAAAACAACTATTAAAAAATATTTATTTCAGAGGTGTAGTGTTTTGAGTGCAAATGTAGTCCAAAGGTTGTAGACAAGAAATAATAAATTTTTTATAAATAATTTTTATTAATGGAACAAAGCCAGAGGTTTGAAAGCTATTATGTGGTTGCACTGCTACTATGGAACAGTGAGGAACTTTCTTTAATAGGAGTAGAGGACCAGCCACCCAGGAAAGTTGTTGCTACCTAGGACAGTCTTCATTCCATCTAAAACTAAAGAGCAAGCATAAATAATCCCTCCTTCCAAATTAAAGCAGAGATAAGAGGGATAATTGAAATCTTGTGAGTCAGAATTTATCAGAGAGATGAGATGGTCAGACAGGGAGAGGTGATGTTAGAAATAAACAGATGTAATCACTGTTGTCGCTGAGACTGTGTCCTCTAGCCAGGGTTGGATCTCTTAGAGCTGTGGTTTCCACATCTGAGCATCAGCTACAACTGAGGCATTGACATGTTCTAACTCAGAACCTTTGGAGGGAGGGGGCTTGAGATTCTATCTTTTAAAAAAGTTTCCAACTCTGTCAGGCTAGGAGCTACTGTCTTGAAACTTTATCATTTTAAAATATGACTGGACTGTGGGCTCTGGCCATCAGACCTAGTAAGAGTTTCTTAAAGTTATATAGTCTCCAAAGTAGGGATGTTGGAAAAAATATTAGAAACATCTTTATTTTTAAAATCTCATTTAAAACATTGTATATTTTTCATACTTAATGAAATATATGATACAGGAGTGCTATTATATAATATGATTTATTTTTAAAATCTCATTTAAAACATTGTATATTTTTCATACTTAATGAAATATATGATACAGGAGTGCTATTATATAATATGATTTATAACTCAGGTGGCTCAGTGGTTAAGAATCTGCCTACCAATGCAGGAGACACAGAAGACATGGGTTTGATCCCTGGGTCAGGAAGATCCTCTCGAGGAGAAAGTGGCAACCCACTCCAGTATTCTTGCCTAAAAAATCCCATAGACAGAGGAGCCTGGTGGGCCACAGTCTGTGGGGTCTCAAAGAGTCGGACACCACTGAGTGACTGAGGAAAAACAAACATGCATACAGTGGAACTTGTGCTCAAATTGATAGAGTTGAGTAGTCAAAACAGAATTTGGGAACCACTGTCTTTAGATAACCGGGAAAATTAAAACTTATGCTTAAGGGGTAGGTATGTATCCAGAAAGAGTATTTGGCCTTCAGAAGCAGGTATAATGGATGACACATTTCTAGCATCACTGTATCGTAGAAAATGAATGATCCAGACAGGACAAGAATACCAGGCATAGGAGAAACCAGGGCAGGAACTGCGGTTCTGACCACTGATAGTTCAAGAGGGGGCATGACATAGCAAAAAAAGGGTAGACTTAGGAGTCAGTGGGTCTGACTGAAACTTTGAGTTCTGCCATCTCACAGCTGTGGAGGTCAGTGTTTGATGTCACGTATCATGCTGTCTATAAGAAATGATTGGAAGTTTATAAATTAAAAAAGTCTCAGACATTTGTAATATCATATAATAAAGTAGAATAATTATATGGATAAATATATACTATTTGTCAATGAGTAAAACATATTTGTGTACATTTAAAATATTGTTCCATTTTCATGCCCTTTTAAATATACAGATTTTCAATGCTACATTAAAATGTAATCTTGAAATTATTTTAAGTGACATTAAATATAAATTTAAATATTTATGAGAGTATGCAAGTAACTGATAAAACCTGCATTATGTTGATGTTCTGTCTGAGAATTGATAGCATTTTAGAATCAAAGAATTTGAAATGTCTCTTTTCTAGGTATAGATCAAGACTCCTCTGTCTGTTACTTCTTTTTCTTGGGGAGATCTGTTGTATTCTAGTTAAGCAAGATTAATCACATAGTTCAAGCCAGGACCAAGAGAACTTCCAGAAAAGGATATAGGCAATATCTTTCTCTTAGAACAGAGGAGAGACTATAAAAAGAGCTGTACTGGACTTGGTGAAGTCAGCTTGGACTGTTAATGCCTGAGCTCTGGTGTTATTTGGAAAAGGAATGACCCTGGGCTATTGGAAGTGTATTGAAGTGATTATCCTTGAGACTCTCAGAGTTTAAGACCATACCTTGGTGTGTTTTGGATGGTGGTTTTCATGATGACAGTGGAAATTTGTGATCTTGGAAACTCAGTCATCTTGAAAGAAGCACTTCCTGGGACTGGAAATAAAATAGAACTTGGGTTAGTCTTAGACCAGATGAGAGAACTCTTTTCTCTCACTGGACTTTTTGGCATTTTGCCTGGCTTTTGCTACATGGACATTCCAGTACACTAGTAGTGGTGGGGCTGAGCCAATGTCTACCACATGAATGCAGGTTGAAAATTAGACACGGATGTGCCCTGAGGGTTCCTCATATTGGCTGCTGGTCTTGTGGGCTCTGAAAGAAGTCACATATTATAGCAGTTGTAAATTACTTCCCATGTCAGTGATTCAAATATTGGTGTGCATGTATACCTTCTGGGGAGATTATTATCATATCTGAGTCCCGCTTCCAGAAATTCTAATTAAGGGCAAAGTGGGGCCCTTAACCTTGTTTGTTAACAAACACTTCAGATAATTCTAATGCATGTAGTTCAGAGTTTAGCAGATAATCTTAGGGTCTCTTCCAGTTTGTTACTTTTGATCCTTTGTTGAAGCCTTGTTATGGGTGGTATAGTCTGCCGTGATGAATTGTTAGAAAGGCCTGTTGCACGCTTGAAAAGATGTGGCAAAGAGGAGAATGATGCCACATCTGTAGGGCCAGAGAATTGGGAGCAGTGGTGGTGACCAAGCTGAAGAAAGCTATGCTTAATAAAGTAACCTCACCAGGGACATCGTGATAGGCAGCAGCCTTACTTAAGCTGCTGGGGAGGTAGCAAGGTTGAAGTTTGCAAGGGTTTCTCAGGGGAAGAAATAAGAGGAAGTAATTTGGAGTCAAAGATCTAACTAATTTAGAAAAAGGGCTCAAAATTATACAGTGGTTTCCAAAAGAAGGAAAGGCCACCCTTTCTCCCCGACATTCCACCCCCAGATATATGTATAGCCAGGAAAGGCTGACTTCAGTTTCCCTCAAGGGTGACGAACAGGAAGAGAAGACAGAGTTTGACACTGCTGCTCCCCGGAACCGTTCTTATCAGCTGGGCTTCCTTGGAAGCTCCCAATGGTACTGCTATTCTTGTGGACTTCCTCCAGTTTGTGTGTTTGGTAACTATCCTTAGTGTATGTGTGTGTGTGTCTTCAGTCTCTCAGTCTTGTCCAACTCTACGCGACCTATGGACTGTAGTCCGCCAGGCACCTCTGTCCATGGAATTCTCCATGCAAGAATACTGGAGCGCGTTGCCATTTCCTCCTCCAGGGGATCTTCCGGATCCAGGGATAGAACCCGCCTCTCCTGCATTGCTGCTGCTGCTAAGTCGCTTCAGTCGTGTCCGACTCTGTGCGACCACAGAGACGGCAGCCCACCAGGCTCCGCCATCCCTGGGATTCTCCAGGCAAGAACACTGGAGTGGGTTGCCATTTCCTTCTCCAGTGCATGAAAGGGAAAAGTGAAAGTGAAGTCGCTCAGTCGTGTCCGACTCTCAGCGACCCCATGGACTGCAGCCTACCAGGCTCCTCCGTTCATGGGATTTTCCAGGCAAGAGTACTGGAGTGGGGTGCCATTGCCTTCTCCCTCCTGCATTGCAGGTGGATTCTTTTACCACTGAACCAATGGAGGAAGCCCGGAGAAGCCCTGGTGGTGGTGGTGGTTTAGTCACTAAGCTGTGTCCGGCTCTTGCGACCCCATGGACTGTAGCTAGGCAGGCTCCTCTGCGCATGGGGTTCTCCTGACAAGAATACTGGAGTGGGGATCCCTGACCCCTTCCCAAATACCCTCAGGCCACGCAGTGACCAGAAACCGCAGTATCGCCTCTAGAGGGCGCCTGGATCTCTCCCAAAGCTGTCAGTGGCCTAATCTGAGCTTTCCACTCATCTTTTAAGAAATTCCTTTTTTAAGGTTACACAAGAGAGGGAGGCCTGTGGGGTCCTAATCGATGTCCCATGTTCTCTATCTTCTTCAGTGCCACGCTGGGGGCCAGGTTCCTCTCCCTCCCCTGGCTCAGGACACATTCTTGAATTTTCCGTTAGGTACCCTCTTCTCAGTGCTCCTCCTGCAGGGCAGGGTGTTGATACCACTTTCTCCTGCCAGATCCATTCTCAGGAGTCTTGTGGTCTTGGCAACAGCCCTAATGACCTCCTTCTGTGTTGCCCCAAGTAGGGTGCAGGACCACAGAGGCAGACTGGGCTCAGGTACTGCTATAGGAATTGATCACAGAGAACCCTAAGGTAGATTTGCAAGCTAAACTTTGAAAATCAGCCCCAGGAAGCACTGATCATATCAATTTCCAGGCAAGAACAAGTGAAAAGAAGTTCTCCTCTGTCACCTCCAAAGAAAAGCAGTTTTGACCTCTTTGTCCTCAATAGATTGTTTGCTCACAGTAAAAAATGTTCACATGGAATAGCTGCCATTAATATGGGTGACCTAAAGGTTAATATAGCCCAGGGAATGCTTTTCATTGTTCTGTATTGTTTGTTTCCCTTTTGTGAACTTGTGCCCAGGGAACTGCATCGTTCCAGTATGCAGCCCAGTAGCACATTACTAATTGCATTCTTTAAAATACAGATTTATGTTGATTTGTTTGGCCATACCAGGAGAGAAACCAGTGCAGGGGGTTATAAAGCGTCAAGGTTATAAACTTCTGGGGCTTTCAGGCAAATGAGGAATTTTTATTAATTCTTTAAATGCAAATGTCTAGTAATGTCCTCACTTGTCACACCCCCTGCAGCGCTCCAGTTAGGAAAGGATTGCAACCTGCTCAGTTGGGGGCCAAGTGGAGGAAGAAAATCTGATTATTCAGGAGCTCTCCATTGTTGAAGTGTATAACTGAATTAAAAAACTCCCCTTCTCCTCTGACTCCTCTCCTAAAAAACCAAGTGTCACATACAAATGCAAAACAGAGGAATCCCTCTCATTTGTAGCCCCTGGCAGGACACAGTTTAGAATGAAATCAGCAAGTACTTTGGCAGGCACCCAAGGTATCAGGTAAATTGTTAACTATCTGACTGTTCTTTTACAACCCCCAAATAGAGTGTGATGTTAAAGCAAAACCTCTTTATTTTAAACTAGTTGTTCATGATCCTATTTTATATGTCCCTAAATAATCCTTCATAAGAACTTAAAAAAAGTGTGATTTTCTTTTTTCCCTTTCATTCTATAGCAATGAAAGTCCAAACTTAGAATAACAAATCAACATGTATCAATCACCTTCATATTCCTGTCAAGGGCATATTGGGTTACCATGAAAAAGATCCTAAATCTATCTTCTTGTTTCCAAGTTAGCATGGGATGAACTTTTGACACTTTAACATATTATTACCTGTAGCCACGTGTTATTGCTGACTTGTGTTTTTGTTTATAATGCATACAGTAGAGATTTGATAGTTAAAGAAGGATGAGATTGCTTTATACCAGTAGTTCTCAACATGTGAAAAGTGGGGAATTAGAGACAAGGTTCTCTAATCAGCATGTGACACAGCACTGTCTGTGGATCATAAATAACAAGTCTTGGGATGGGGTGGGAGATGGGAGAAAGGTTGAAGAGGGAGGGGACATATGTATACCTATGACTGATTCATGCTGTTGTATGGCAGAAACCAACACAATATTGTAAAGCAATTATTCTTCAATTAAAAATGAATTAATTTTAAAAAATATCTTATATATGTATGTGCTTTATGAAATCAGATGCCATATTGGTTTTTACTCACTTCTGTACCTTCAGTGCCTGCCTTGGTACCTGGGATATATTATGCATTCCATAAACAACTATAGGAAATAATGAACATGGTTTTCCTAACATATGTAAATGCCATAAAAATACAAATTTTTTTTAGTTTTTTTTTTAATTTTTTTTAATTGAAGGATAATTGCTTTACAGAATTTTATTGTTTAAAAGCATCACTAAATTCATATGTTATCATCCTGATCTTTTTATTGTAGTAAACTAGTCATAACATTATATTTACCATTTTAACCATTTTTAACTGGATAATTCTGTGGCATTAGTCATCACGGTTTCTTAATACCAGGAGTTCAAATACTAACTTGATGAATTCGAAGGGGACCTTATACTTACAAACACTGGAGACCACTTGTATTCAATTTTACTGATGGGAAGTCATCCAATATTGACTGTTTCCAGTATCATAGATCTCATCCTCTTGAAGGGGTGGCATGTTTTATGATTGGGCCATAAAAGTGTTAAAAAGTTATTTGTATCGAATTGAAATCTGTCTCCCAGTATTTTCCCATCCATCTTATTGATCCTAGCTGGAAGAAACAGCATCAATATACATTATCCTTTCTTCCAAGGAACAGCCCTTGTTAGATGCCAGCTTTTAATTTTTTTTTTCCTTTTAAAGCAACTTGTTATAAAGTCTTGATTAAATCTAACCAAAATTCCTCCCATTTAAATTTAAAGACTTTAAAATTTTTCTGCTTTCTATCAATTCTGGTTAGTAATATAAAAAGCATATGTAGTTTGGGTAGGCCAGGTATGTCTCTCTCACACCTCAGAGACCAAGCCCTGGTAGGACAGCTCAGGTTTTTGCCTACGCACGGAAGGCCTTGTCCAAGACAGAGCCTCACTTGTCTTCTTTTTGTTATTACTGATGAACCACACAGTGGGCTCTCCTGCTCTTGACCTCTCCTGCTCTTCCCCACAGCCAATCCAGCACAGGAGAGACTTGACGTTTCCCTTCCACAATCCTATATGTGCCAACTTTAATAACATCTCTGAATCCAAAGTTATTACTTTCTTTTACCACATCACCCCCGCCCCTCCCTCTTCTGTTTTCCCTTTCTTCAGATGCTTGTGGTGTATTGTTTTTAGAAATGTTCTTTCTTTCTCCTGTCTATTTTCTTCTCCTGTCATTCTGTTTTCTCTCCACTGTTCTGCCTTGTGTCCTATAGACCACCGATTTCCTTCTGTGATTTGTTTGGCAACAATAATCTCTGAGTTATTCATCTCAATTAAGAGTGAATGTCAGTGTCAAACCAGACTTCTGGCTTCATGTTTTGATGAAGAATTATTACACTCAGAAAACAGTGGGCCTAGTTCTAGGTCACACTCCAGTGAATGTTGAAGGAAGGTTGACTATTGAGTGAAAGACAAAATAACAAAACAAGCTAGTTGGAGCTGCCAGTCTATACTTGGCTGCCTCTTGGGTTTCCCTGATTACCAGAGCCAAAATTAGCTATGAGTGGGAGATCATGCTTTCTTTTTCCAACTCCCACCCCATGTTGACTCACATGGACATTTCAAAGGATCCTCAAGTCCAAAATAATTTGTCATGAGTACAAATACTTCATTTCTAATTTTGTCCTTTAATTAAGGTCTATAAAGGAAGTTTGTACTTGATCGTTAAATAAAGTGTATGGGAACCAATATCTAAATTTAAGTTTTGACTTCCTTCTAGAAGTCAGTTCCTGGACAAGTTCTTAACAGTTTAGCTTCTCGGTAGTTATTTCCACAAGTGAGCCTTTGGCAAAACTTACATAACATGATATGGAATCAACAGGGGCTACCTTTACCTGGTTTTCTTTTCTCCCAGCTGAAAAAACCACTTATGCTCAGTCAGAATTTTTCAGCACCCCTTTAATTCTTTTGGGTGTTATTCTAGAGAATTACTTGAAAGAACTAGTGAAAGTCAGCTAGCTCTAGCTGTGATTTCAGGATTGAATTTAGCTAAGCCAACCCAATTGGACCATAAGTTCTAAAGGCAATATAGGCCTTCCATGGTAATAACTGACCTGTTCTCTTTTCAACTAGGACAGGAAGTAATATTGTCACTTCTTCCCAACAAGGAAAATTTCTGAGTGCTCTTTAATGTAAAACAGAATTCTGTTGGTCATTAATCCATGGTGATCCTCTGAATACATATCTAATGATGGGTTTCAGAGGATTCTAGGACTGGAAGGAAGCCCTCAGGTAATATGGTGCATTTCCACAATAGTCTTTTATGTCCATGTTAAAGAGTCTAAGTCTGCTCTTGATTATTTCCTCACCATGTTAAGTGACATTATCTCTACAAGATTTGCTAGTGTCAATTTCCTCTCTTGGAAGAAGAAAACATTCCTTTTTCTGTCTGAAAGCATTTGTCATGTGTCTACAGTATAATACAGTATAGGTTTTATGTCCTATGCATATGGAGGAAACATTGTGAACACGCCATTAATAGAGCATATTCTTCAAGTGACAGTTTCTTCAAAAACAGATGTCATGGGGGAAAAGAAGAAGAAGGAGGTGCCATTACAAATAAAAGGAAACTTGAGGGCCATATCAGTCAACCAAAATCTATGGGCCTGGTTTAGATCCTGATTTGACCAAAACAATTGTAAAAACGATACTTTTGACACAGCTGGGAAATTTGATCATGGAATGTGTACTAGATGATATTAAGCAACAATTGTTTTAAGAAAGAAATGATTGTTAGCTTTGTTAGATATGATCATAGTATTGAAGTTATGTTAAAAAGAAGTTCTTTTCTGTTAGGGATACAAACTGAAGTATTTATAGTTGAAATGATAATATATTTGGTATTAGCTTTAAAACATTCTGGAAAAATAAGAAAATAAATAAAACAATTTAGAAAATAAAAAAATAAAACAATCTAGAAAAATAAGATGAAATAAGATTGAATAAATGCTAATTATTGATACTGTCTACATGGAGATTCATTAGATTAGTTGCTTTAATTTTGTATGTTTGGAAATTTCCCAAAATAGAAAGTTTTTTTTTTGAGGGATAAAGAGCAATTCCTTTACTTTCCCAACTATTAATTTGTTATTGTTATTATTCTAGAAGCAGATAAGAAATATTATTCAATCTGGGTCTTACCTGTATTATTTGTACTAATGATAAAATAATCTAAAACTTAGTCACTAAATTAAATAACTACACTGGCTGGTGGTTTTTTTTGTTTGTTTGTTTTTTTTAGAGCTAACCACTATATTTCAAGTGCTTTATAAATATCTCATTTAATTAATTGCTTTCTAGTAGATTATGTTATTCTCCTTTTACAGTTGAGGAAACTGCACTTCAGAGAGCTTAAATAACTAGTGTAGGGTTAATAAAGTAACAGATGATTGAGCCTAAGGTTTGGACCCAGGTTTGGACCTAAGGTTTGGATCTCATTCCAAAGCCCATGCTCTTTCTATGTGTAGTTTGAGGCCTTGTTGACTAGAGAAAGCCAAGTCAGTAGGTTCATTAAGAGTGATTCTCCTAAAACATAATCCAGAGTATGTCATTCCTCAGCTGAAAACCTCCCAAAGAATTTTCATCTCACATAGGGAAACTCAGAACCTTTTCAGAATCTATAAGGATCTTTGTCATCTTCCCCCCTGCCACCCATTCCACCTCATTTCTTTGCACTCTCACCTTTGCTTACTCTGCTGTAGCCACACTGGCAACTTCAGTGTTTTTCCTTAAATGTACAGAACATCCTCTTGTACAAGGCCCTTCACTTGGTGTTCCTTCTGCCTGGAATGCTCTTTCCATGGATATCACATGGTTCACTTTCTTCTCCCTTCCCTCAGTTCCTTCAGTCTTTGCTCAGATGTCTTCTTATGAGAGAGGACTTCCCTGGCCATTTAAATTGAATAGCACCCCTACTGAAGTTTTCTGTTTTCCTCCTTAACCTTCTTTATTTTTCTTCATAGTGCTTATCCCTACTTGGCATCATTATGTACTTAGTTGTCTGTTTCCCCTTGCGTATTCAGTCACTTCAGTCATGTCCAACTCTTTTTGACCCCATGGACCGTAGCCTGGCAGGCTCCTCTATCCAAGGGATTCTCCTGGCAAGAATACTGGAGTGGATTGCCATGCCCTCCTCCAGGGGATCTTCCCAACCCAGGGATCAAACCCAAGGCTCCTGCATCTCTATCATTGCAGGCAGATTCTTAACTGCTGGGAAGCCCTGTTTCCCCTTATTAGAATGTAAACCCAGCGAAGACAGGGACTTTGTCTGTTGATTCACTGCTGTCTCTCTTATACCTAGAACAGTGCCTGGCACACAGTAGTTTCTCAACAGTATTGGTTACAGCTGAGTGACTGTGGGCCTCATCAGCACTGTGATCTGAGTCATCAGTCATATACATCATTGCCCAGTAACGAGGCAATGTGTGGGACTAACATGGGATCACGGATAGAGACCAGCAGCACCTTCTGATGTTCTGTATTATGATGTGGACATTGTGGAAAGATTATCATTCCAGATGTATCATTTCCTAGCTGCCTATAAGTACATTTCTTAACTCTTTTTAGTCTTACTTCTTTAAATGAGATAATAATGTAAAAAATGAGATCAGTTCAGTTCAGTCACTCAGTCGTGTCCAACTCTTTGCAATCCCATGAATCACAGCACGCCAGGCCTCCCTGTCCATCACCAACTCCCAGAGGTTACCCAAACTCGTGTCCATTGAATCGGTGATGCCATCCAGTCATCTCATCCTCTGTCGTCCCCTTCTCCTCCTACCCCCAATCCTTCCCAGCATCAGAGTCTTTTCCAGTGAGTCAGCTCTTCGCATGAGGTGGCCAAAGTATTGGAGTTTCACCTTCAATATCAGTCCTTCCAATGAACACCCAGGACTGATCTCCTTTAGGATGGACTGGTTGGATCTCCTTGCAGTCCAAGGGACTCTCAAGAGTCTTCTCTAACACCACAGTTCAAAAGCATCAATTCTTCGGTGCTCA
Organism: Giraffa tippelskirchi; assembly: GCF_054371585.1. Taxonomy (NCBI): domain Eukaryota; kingdom Metazoa; phylum Chordata; class Mammalia; order Artiodactyla; family Giraffidae; genus Giraffa; species Giraffa tippelskirchi. The sequence goes on from NC_137278.1 coordinate 157,771,959, forward strand.
GCTTTTTTCACAGTCCAACTCTCACATCCATACATGACCACTGGAAAAACCATAGCCTTGACTAGATGGACCTTTGTTGACAAAGTAATGTCTCTGCTTTTTAATATGCTGTCTAGGTTGGTCATAACTTTCCTTCCAAGGAGTAAGCGTCTCTTAATTTCACGACTGCAATCACCATCTGCAGTGATTTTGGAGCCCCCCGAAAATAAAGTCTGACACTGTTTCCACTGTTTCCCCATCTATTTGCCATGAAGTGATGGGACCAGATGCCATGATCTTGGTTTTCTGAACGTTGAGCTTTAAGCCAACTTTTTCACTCTCCTCTTTCACTTTCATCATGAGGCTTTTTAGTTCCTCTTCACTTTCTGCCATAAGGGTGATGTCATCTGCATATCTGAGGTTATTGATATTTCTCCCGGCAATCTTGATGGCAGCTTGTGCTTCTTCCAGCCCAGTGTTTCTCATGATGTACTTTGCATATAAGTTAAATAAGCAGGGTGACAATATACAGCCTTGACATACTCCTTTGCCTATTTGGAACCAGTCTGTTGTTCCATGTCCAGTTCTAACTGTTGCTTCCTGACCTGCATACATGTTTCTCAAGAGACAGGTCAAGTGGTCTGGTATTCCCATCTCTTTCAGAATTTTCCACAGTTTATTGTGATCCACACAGTCAAAGGCTTTGGCATAGTCAATAAAGCATAAATAGATGTTTTTCTGGAAATCTCTTACTTGTTCGATGATCCAGAGGATGTTGGCAATTTGATCTCTGGTTCCTTTGCCTTTTCTAAAACCAGCTTGAACATCTGGAAGTTCAGGGTTCACGTATTGCTGAAGCCTGGCTTGGAGAAATTTGAGCATTACTTTACTAGCGTGTGAAATGAGTGCAGTTGTGTCGTAGTTTGAGCATTCTTTGGCATTGCCTTTCTTTGGGATTGGAATGAAAACTGACCTTTTCTAGTCCTGTGGCCACTTCTGAATTTTCCAAATTTGCTGGCATATCGAGTGCAGCACTTTCACAGCATCATCTTTCAGGATTTGAAATATCTCAACTGGAATTCCATCACCTCCACTAACCATTAATTACATGATTATTAAATACTCATGTAGAATATTGAGCAAGTTGTACAGTCCAAACCTTCTCTTTATGGTATATCAGATGGTCCTCCTTTAGCTCCAAACACTTTCTTTCATAGATCTAGACATCTGATCAGGCAGCCAAGAGCTCTGAAAGGCCTTTGGCTGGAAACTGAGGATTTACTAAAGCCCATGTGCTCTCCCTCTTGTTTGAGCATGTAGATGACATGGAATAACCCTCTGATTTATTGAATTGGCTTTTCCAGGGTTGTTTATATTGCCAGATGATCACTTCCCATTTTGATAAAGATCACTTCATAATGGGAATTAGATGGTGCAAAACTGACAGTGGTCTCTGCCGGATCTGTCAGTCTTTTTTTTTTTAACCAAAAATCTCCAGCATGCCAAAACTTTGCACAAAGACTTATTGTTGTTGAAGTTTCCAGGACTTAATAAATTACCCATTGTTATGAGATAACCTCAAAACATTAAAAGATCCTGGCTAGGAGGCAATAAAATAATTAAAAAATGGAGTAGAAGTATGGATGCATCATTTAAAAAAAAAAGCTTTAATCCCAGATAGTATTTTTTTTCAAGTTTGAGTGGAAAGCAGTGTAACCACAGGAATGTACGTTAACAAAAAAATAAGCTAATTAAATAACACACAAATGTTTTATTGTCTGGGTATTAATGCTTAAAGGTCATGTCTTAGTTTACAATGGCAAAGGAAATTTATTAAGGGAGGGTTCATTTGACAGGAATCTTTTTGTCCTACAAGTTATATGGAGGTTAAGATAATCAGCAGTTCTTTCTTATTTTTTTTTTCCTATGAGTAGAACCATAGAGAAGAGAAGTCTCTGCAACATACATGTCTTGTTTGTTACATTATGGTGTTTGGCTCAAAGGATCTTGAAGAAGAGAAGTAAAAAGAGGAGAGGAGAGGAGAAAACTCTCATTGGGCATAAAGCTGGGGGCTAGTGTTCTAGTCAGCCGGCCATAGTAAGGGGCACTGAGTCTTGCACAAGTTTCTGGGATTTAATACCTAATAGAGCAGGAAGCAAATGAGCACTGAGCAATGTGGCACCATTTTCCTGTCATCTCTAAACAAAGAGAGCAAATGTCCAAAAGCAGAAAGGTGGGTCTGGCGCATGGAGCTGGGTTTCCTGGTGACTTTATCTCTGTCTTGGCATTTGGTCTGTGTTTACAGTCTGAGTAACGGATATGAGGTAATGAAGCAAAGGAGGGAAGTGCTAAATAATGACTGTAATGCAGAGGTACTGTTTACTCGGAGCCTTTCGGAGGGTAGAGGAGGGCTGGAGAACTCAATTGTACTTGAGTCTATCTACATTCCGTCTGTGGCCCAGGCTTGCTCCATTCAACAGTCCGCAGTCACCCAGGATCACACCATAGCTCCTGGAGGGCAGTGAGGGCTGTGAAAAGCATGTGATATAATGACACTTTTAGGGAAAACTGTTGGGACTAGCAACAATAACTGGGTGCCAAGAACTTCTTGGTCCTGGGCATAAAGAAGGTTCTCAATAAATATTTGAGGTGACTTGACCCTGACACAGGCTCTAGTCAGAGACTCCTTTCCTTTACTATTATAACCTAGGCTGTTGTAGGTCTGTGTGGGGAAACTAAGGAATACCCAAGGCTTGTTTTGCTCGGGTGTCCCTGTTTCACCTGGGAGTGATAGAAGGGCTGGTAGTCATGGAGGAAGGGCCAAGAACACACTCAAAGACGTGGGCTAAAAGAGAGTCCGTAGGTCCATGTCCTGCCTCAGAGACTCAAATGTTAGTCAAGAGGCAGTTTTGAGTGTGACTGTGGTGTATTCCCTTAGCTTCCCTACTCTAATTTTTTAGGGCCATATGCAAGTTTGATTCAAAAAGGTTTTGGGGAACAAACTAGGAGGCATGATCTATGCAAGCAATATATATATTCAGTGGAGAGACTGCTCTGAGCCACTCTTTGACCAAGGTATTGCAGAGTCCCTTTAAGAAAGGTAACCGGAATTTCCCCGGTGGTCCAAAGACAAAGACTTGTCAAAGTCTTCCAATGCAGGGGCATGGGTCGGATCCCTGGTTGGAGAACTGAGGTCCCACATGCTGCAGGGATGCAGTCAAAAAGAAAAAAAAGAAAGTGTGACCAACTCCTGAGGCAACAAGGGGCATCAGCGTGTGCAGGAACTTTGCCACTAGGGGGAGCCATGGCTGAAGAGAGTAACAAGGCTGCTGCTGCTGCTGCCAAGTCGCTTCAGTCGTGTCCAACTCTGTGCGACCCCGTAGACGGCAGCCCACCAGGCTCCGCCGTCCCTGGGATTCTCCAGGCAAGAATACTGGAGTGGGTTGCCATTTCCTTCTCCAGTGCATGAAAGGGAAAAGTGGAAGCGAAGTCGCTCAGTCCTGTCCGACTCTTAGCGACCCCATGGACTGTAGCCCACCAGGCTCCTCTGTCCATGGGATTTTCCAGGCAAGAGTACTGGAGTGGGGTGCCATTGCCTTCTCCAGAGTAACAAGGAGCCTGAGACAAAAAGAGACTGGTCCCCACTAGACAAAAGTAATTCAGTCTGGGTATGACAAACGCTGAAGTAAATCAAATAATGAAATAGTCTTAGAGCAGAGACCAGAGTTAAAGCTGCTTCTGAAGATGCCTGAAATAATGTGATAACAGGCAGCTCTGAGTGGCTCTGTCATCAGGTAGCATAGTTACTCCACCTTATTTGCAGGGCAAAGAATGAACGAAAAGGCAGAGACCACAAAATGATTTTGTGGCAAGGAGATGTAACTAGAACCCAGGAGTGGTGAAATCTGAGAGAGTTTCATGGGTCACTGGAAATTTCCCAATGAGCACCACGGCCAGATGAAGTACTGTTGAGTTCAGGGAAATAAATTTTCACTAAATGACAGTGATCAAGCAGAGTTAGCAGTTTTCAGCCTTGCCAAATTCAATGCTTTGTTAACACTGCGAACCAGAATTAAAGCAGAACACAGTTGGCCCTGCCTATCTGTGGTTTCTGTGTCTGTGGATTCAAGGGAGGATCTAAAATGTTACAAAAATAAGTTTCAAAAAGCAAAACTTGTATTTGCTGTAAACTGGCAACTGTCTACACAGCATTTACATTGTATTTACAACAATTTACATAGCATTTACTTTGTATTAGGTATATAAGTAATCTAGAGATGATTTAAAATATACAGGAGGATGGGAAGATATCCATAGGTTTTGTGAAAACACCATGCCACTTTATGTAAGAGACTTGAGCATCTGTGGATTTTGGTATCTGTAGGGGGAGGGGATTTCCTGGAACTAGTCCCAAAGGACTACAGTATTTGTTTCCATATTGTCTTTTGTGATTTGAACACTGATGTCATTACTTCCTAATCTCCAGTTTTATGATTTTCTCCATACCTCACTAGGACCAGTCAGTGAAAGAATATTTAGCTACCAGACAACAGGAAAATACCATGCATAGCCCCTGAAGATGTATGAGTTTAGAAAAACACGATGGCCTCAGAAAATCAACAAGGAAAATCCTAGCATATATCCAAGAATGACTTATTTTAAACCATAGCTCATTTCAAGTAATCCTTCTGTTCCAGGAAAAAAGCACCTGTTCATTGGAATTCCTGGCATGAGACTGTAGGAAAAGTTCTCCAAGCCAAACTACTATGTTATACAAACAATAATATTTCATTATGTGAGATATTTGTTGTTGCCTTTTAGGCTTCTTGGAAAATGCTGAAGATTAAGCCATGTAGAAGACAGAATGGCTGCTCTTCAGGATCATTACTTGTTCACACTCTCTTCCCACCTCAACCCTCTGCTAAGAGTCCCTGGGATGGACAAGTAGGACTTGAAGTAAGGAAAGCATTTGCACAAGGTGGAAATCCCTAAGATGCCAAGCCTGAGGTGAGGAGGACTAGAAGAGAAAGACTAGAGCCTATGCTAGCAAGATGAGGGCCATCACCATGTTCTGAACTCCATGAGCTTTTGTTGTGTGGTGAGATGTCTGGGAGGACATACAGGGCTGGGCTTGGGGAAGGAAAGCAGCAGGGACTGGGGGGATGTCTGAACAGCAGCCTAAAATTGTGAACCTGGCCTACCCACCATTCTACTCTCTATGAGTTTGGCTTTTTTAGATTACACAGATGGTATAAAATGTTTGTCTTTGGATTATCTCACTAAGCCTAATGCTGTCAAGGTCCATCTGTGTTGTGCAAGTTCCTTCTTTCTCATGGCTGAATAATATTTCACTATATATATATATATGTATACATATCATATCTTCTTTATCCATTCATCCACTGATGGACATTTAGGTTGTTTCTGCATCTTGGCTATTGTGAATATAGTAAACATGGGAGTGCAGATATTTTTTTTCTCATTCTGTTTTTATTTCCTGGGACTTTCTCAAGGCTTCGCATGTTTCCTCTTGTTCTCTTGAGTCTCTGCAACTATCTTTGCCTAGCTGGCCTGCTGGTCCTAGGAGGATGAGAAACATAGAGTATAGCTACCTGTCTGACCCACAGACCTGCAGATAACAGCAGAGATGCTTAGATTAAACCACAGACAAGTTACAGATGTGAGCAAAAATATATTGTTGTTGTTTTTGTTGCCACTTTGTATTGGGAATCGTCCTGTGGCAATAGCTTCCCAGGTAGTGCTAATGGTAGAGAATCCTCCTGCCAATGCAGGAGACGCAAGAGACATGAGTTTGACCCCTGGGTCAGGAAGAGAAGGTTACCTTGAGAAGGAAATGGTACCCCAGTCCAGTATTCTTGCCTGGAAAATTCCATGGGCAAAGGAGCCTCATGGGGCTATAGGCCATGCAGCTGCAGAGAGTCAGCCATGACTGAATAAGCACACACATGTGGCAATAGCAGCATGTTTACCTTTCCAAATATAAATCTTTAGCCTTTGGTGTCTCTTCTTTTGTGCTCTAGGCTTGTATATCCAACTGACTACTTGACATTTCCACTGTGTCTAGTGGGCATCTCAAATGAAAAAATCCAAAATAGATTCTTTATTTTCAACCTTAAATCTGCCTTTTACCATCTCAGTGGATACCACCATTCTTCCAGTCTTTCAAGCCAAAAAAACTAGGAGTCATTCTTGAGTCTCTTTTTCACTTTTCACATTTAATCCTTTAACAACCCTGCAGGGTTTCCTGCAGAGTACTGCATGTAAATACAGCCACTTTTCTCATGTTCAACAACGTACCAGCTGCTGCTGCTGCTGCTAAATCATTTCAGTCATGTCCGACTCTGTGCAACCCCATAGACGGCAGCCCACCAGGCTCCCCCGTCCCTGGGATTCTCCAGGCAAGAACACTGGAGTGGGTTGCCATTGCCTTCTCCACACATACCAGCACTTGTTAGGAAAACTTCAGTAACCTTTTAACTGGTCTTTCTGCCTTCACTTGTATTCTTTCTGTAATCTATTCCCAAAATACCAGCCAGAGAGATCTTTTTAAAAAGTAAAACAGATCCTGCCTCTTTCCTCCAATTGCTCCTCATCATTATCTAGAATAAAATCCAAACTCTTCCAAGGTTCTCATGCTCTGGCCCCTGCCTGCCTCTTCAGATCTCATTTTATACCACTCTACACCCTAACTGGCTGTTTGAACTTTGAACACTCCCAACTTGTTCTGTCCTGGGGGACACTGTTCTGACTGTTCCCTTTAATAAGAATGCTTTCTCCTCTCTATTTTATGGCTGCCACTTCCTCACTGTAGAGTTACCAGCTTAAACATTATCTCCTCAAAGAGGCCTTCCATGACCACATTTTTTAGGCAGTGACCCACCCCCTCCATCATATCTTCTAGGTGGAATGCATACTGTGTGCTGTCCTGTCTCCCTTCAGTGGCATCAGGCATTCTTCAGCTGTCAGCCCCTTTAGGAACTTCTTCAGCTGCAGAGAGCATGGTCACGCCCCTTCCTAGGGTAGCCCACATCCAGAGAAGTATCTAAAAGCCTGTTTACCTCAGCCCCACTCAGGACAGGCCTGAAGGTTCACTCTGCTCCAGCTATCCTCGTGGCTTGGGCTGGGGCTACGGTTGGGCCTGCTTTGCTGTGCAGTTTCTCCTCTGATTACTTCTGTTTCTATCTCCTCCCTTCCACAGAGGTTGATCTCTCCTTAGTAAACATTCTAAATCCCACCTCAGTGCTCATTTCGCAGGTGGCACTAGTGATAAAGAACTTGCCCGCCAGTGCAGGATATGTAAGAGACACAGGTTCCATCTCTGCATCTGGAAGATTCCCAGTAAGAGGGCATGGCAACTCACTCCAATATTCTTGCCTGGAGAATCCCACAGACAGAGGAGCCTGGCGGGCTACGGTCCATAGGATTGCACAGAGTTGGACACAAGTGAAGTGACTTAGCACACACACACACTCATTTCTCAACCCCAGGAAGTGTCATTTCCTTCATAGTGTTTAAAACTATTTGAAATTGTTTCACTGACTTGTTCGTAAGTTTATTGTTTGTTTCTCCCACTAGAATGTAAGTTGTATGCACACAGGGACCTATCTAACTTTTTCAACTAATGTACCCCCGATGCCCTGAAGCTTCGAACATCATCATCATCTTCATCATAGCAAACACCTACTGTTTATTATATCCCAGGTGCTGTTTTATTTATTTATTTATTGGCTGCATCATTTGACATGCAGGATCTTAGTTCCCTGGCCAGGGATTAACCCATGACCCCTGTATTAGGAACATAGATTCTTAACCACTGGACCACCAGGGAAATCCCCAGGTGCTGTTCTAAGTACTTTACCTATGTTAATTCACTTCTTCCTTATAACAATCCTGTGAGGCCGGTGCTATTACTTGCCCCATTTTACAGATTGGGAATATAAAATACGGAAAGGTTAGTTAGTTAGCCCAGGTCCACATAGCTGGTAAGCGACAGAACCAATATTTGAATCTAGGCAATCAGAGTTTACATTCTGTGTTCTTAAACATTCCATTAAGCTGTTTCTTTTAGTAACTGCTATTCAATTAATTTTGAGTAATTAAACATATAAAGAAAAGGGAATAGTTGAATATGTTTTGGGAGATATCACCTATTTATTCATTTGACAGATATTTTCTGAACACCTGCTATATGCCAGGCACTCTGGTATGCATAGGGGATATAAAGTGAAGAAAATAGATATAGAGGGTCCCCTACATATGAACCTTCAAGTTGTGAGCTTTCAAAGATGCGAACCCTGAAAGGAGTGAAGACTTCTTACAAAACAATACAGTATACTAATGCATATATATGGAATTTGAAAGATGGTAACGATAACCCTATATGCGAGACAGAATAAGAGACACAGATGCATAAAACAATTTTATGGACTCTGAGGGAGAAGGTGAGGGTGGGACGTTCTGGGAGAATAGCATTGAAACATGTATATTATCATATGTGAAACAGAACACCATTCCATGTTCGATGCATGAGACAAGGGCTCAGGGCCGGGGCAATGGGATGACCCAGAGGGATGGGATGGGGAGGGAGGTGGGTGGGGGGTCCAGGAAGGGGAACCCATGTAAACCCATGGCTGATTCATGTCAATGTATGGCAAAAACTATTACAATATTGTAAAGTAATTAGCCCCCAACTAAAATAAATAAATTTATAAAAAACAAAACAAAACAAAACAACAAAAGCCATAAGTAGTCATAGATGTGGATTTCCAAAGCTTAAGGAAAAACTACTCTGCAAAAATCAGCTCACAAACAATGTCTTAGTGCTGTGGAATAGGAATGCTTTATGTTAAAAATCTTCAAAATTCTGAAATGTCATTGCCCAAAGCCTAAGGATAATTCACCAAATCCCAGATTGACCTCCCTATAGAATCAGCTTGTGGTTCATGATGAAAAACAGCAGGGAGAGAACCTGTAGAGTTAATGACTAAACTTTGGTCTATTAAATGTACAAAGCATACAAGGATGGTGCTGAAGCTTTGACGTAAGTGGAGGAATTTGAATTCTTTTGCAGCTGGAATGTGCTGGAACTTCCCAACAGCTAGAAAGAATGCCTAGTATTTCTTTTTCTATTATGATCACTGTTATTTCTCACAGGGGCAAGTGAATCTTCCAAACTCTCGTGACTGGAGTTGATGAGACCCCAGTAAGCTTGTGTGGGGAGCAAAGCCAGCTAGCACACCAAGGCTTGGGCACCCAGAATCCGTGTGTTTCTCATGCATGAGTGTCACACAGAGCTGTTGTAAATCTTTGAAGCCAACAGGAAGAGTAATGAGCACCGCACAGAGCAGGACCTTGTCAGTTCCATAATTGGTGGTGGGAGGAAAAATTCTGCTGCTTCCGGCCCCCCACCCCCCTCCCCAGGCATTTAGTGTAACTCAAAAATGCCTGCTTTGTGACCATTAGCCAATTTTAACAGCTTTGCTTTCAGTTCATCTGGGAGAAAATAGTGTTCAATGCAACCAAGATGACAGGGTTCATTGCATTGGACTTTCCCTTTAGTGATGAAAAGAGAATATTCCTCTTAAATCATTTAGGGCCAGGGAGTGCTCCATAAATAATCCCTGCAGCGTGGATATAGAGTAGGGCTTATTATATGTATCTTATGAACGGCCTCTCCCAATACAGTGTAAGCTCCATGAGAGTAGGGATTTTGTTTCATTGACCACTGTATCCCCAGGACCTAGAACAATGCCCACTGCATAGGAAAGTCATTAGAAACACCTGTATTCAAGACTTTGTTCTAAGGATCAATTGAGATGAAAATTGTGATGATGTTTGACACTCTGAAAATGCTGATTCTACCCCTGCCTCCCATAAATCATGTTGTTTCAGTCAGGAATTTACATAATGGATGACCTACTCAATGGGAGACTAAGCGAGGCTCTCTTTACTGCCTTAAAAATCGATTTTAAAGAATTCTTCGTGTTGCAGGGTACTTACTCTTCTTTTTTTTTTTAAATATGTGTTATTTTTCTTTTCTACTTAAAAATGGAAAGCACATTTTGTAAAGATACTGAATCAGAATCCTGAAAAATCAACTGTGGCCTATATGAGGCTTTAAAACACCATTTCTCAGATAGTTTTTACCTAATCCAAGTTGGATAACATTTACGGTCAAGCAAAAACTTGGAGGGATCTTTCCTAAAGTTAGCTTTCTTTCCTGAGACATTTGGTGAAACTTGTAAAATTCTGGAGGATGCGAATTAAGTATACTTGTAAATACTGCATTAAAACAATGTATTCACTGTGTTTTTGCTTCAAACTACTTAGTACAACATTATCAAAGGCAGAGAACACTGATAAAAATATCCAGTTGTGTATTCTCAATTACTATAAAAAGCTCTCAAGGTTGCTAAGGTCACTGCTGGCCAAGTCTCTATGTGTAAGAGGTTGGAGCTTGTATGTGTGTATAACAAGCATTACTGACGTTAAGGAATTCTATTTGCTGTGATACAAGTTGTGTACATTTTCTCGATTTTTTGCCCATGTGTATCAAGGAAAATGTTATTCTAGATTTTACTTCTCATTTACAGGAATGAGAAAGAAAAATGTGAAGTCTGTGCAGACTATTATTTGTGGCGTGAATCCTTATTTCTGAGAGAGGGTAAGTTAGATGGTTCTCAATGCTTTCCTTTCCCAATGTCACTGCTTTTTACCTTTCTCCTTACTTCTGAAGCTTCTGAGTGAGTAGCTTACACTCACAATTGAGTGTGTGAATAGGACTGGTGCTGCCTAAAGGGAAATTAGGAAGCTGCCTAAGCCGCCTGATTTATGAGGCAATGAAAAGCACAACTGACCAAAAATATCTCCTCCACTGGCCGCCATCAGTGCCTGAAATTCCCATGATAAGAATCGCCCATTAAAAGTTTTCTGCAGACACGCATGGTTTATTTGGGTCAATAAAACACTGTGTTCGGGAAAAAGAAGAAAGTGGGAAAATGGGAAGGTGTCTCGTTACGATGGCTTATTTTACCTTATCAGTTTATGAATCTCTTAGTAAAGAGCAGCATCTTGACAGGTAGGTACAGTATACTGTTTAAGGCTGGAGGGAAAGTTGGGAGTTCCGAGTTTCATGTAGCATCTTCGTGTAGACTCTCAGCAGTATGCAGGCAATAAGTGCTTGGGAGAAGAGTGCCCAAAATGGACCAAGGAGCTAAGATATCAAAGACAAATTTAAATATTTCACAGTTCTGTTTCAGGCCAGGTTAAGAAGTAGGGTACATAATAGCTGGAGGAATCTCCTTTCAATTCCCTTTTCCACTATCTTTGTTGTTGTTTTTGTTCAGTGCAACCCCATGAACTGCAGCACACTAGGCTTCCCTGTCCTTCACTATCTCCCTGAATTTGTGCAAACTCATGTCCATTGAGTCAGTGATGCCATCGAACCATTTCATCCTCTGTTGCCCCCTTCTCACCATCTTAGTTCTTGGTAACCATAACAGGACTAATGATTTGGTTATTCGTAAAATAATATTCATGATGAAGGCCAAGTGGATTTATGACCAGAGGGAGATACATTTGTAGAAGCAGAACTAATGATCATTCTGACTTTGTTGAGACTATTCTGTAAAAGTATCTAGGGCAATTGTATCTGAATCACCACTCAGATTTAATTGTCTCTCCCCAGTTCCCAGCCAGAGTCTCTGAAACAGATGTTCTGAGATGGGGTCTGGGACTCTGCATTTTAACAAATATGTCTGTTGATTCTTATGCACATTATTTGAGAATTATTGGTTTGGAGGTTTCAGTAGATTATAGAGGTTAAAAATATGGGTTCTAAAGGTAGGTAGGTCAGGGTTCACATCCCACCTCAGCTGCTTGCTTGTTTGGTGACCTTGGACAAGCAACTGTCTGGCCCTCAGTTTCTGCCTAATAAGAAAACCAACTTCACAAGATTTTTAAGTGAGGTCCGAGGAGCTAAGTTGTATGAAGTTTAGCACAGTATCTGGCACTTAATAAGGGCAAAAGTGATATCATTATTAAGATGAGTATATTTATTGGAAAAGACTCAGGCAGGACTAATACTTAGGTATTAAATATTTTGATGACCAAGTACTTTGTAAAAGATAATTTCAAAATTCTATTGCAATATATGATAAAAACCAATTGGTTTCCTAATTATTGTTCCCTAAGGTTTTTCTGTTGCTTTATCTTCTTTAGCTTTTCTGACTCCTCAAACATATCTAATAGCAAAAGAGTTGGATGGAATATTTTGTAATAAATATTTGGAACAATCTCACCTAAATCATGGTATCTAGCAATGGAAGAATTGATTATGTTCTACTTTGAAATATTTTGCATATTCTTACTAGAACAGACCACCTGGTTTCTTTTCCAGCTGTCACTTTCCTTTTTTCCTCTTATATCTTTACCCCTTGTTTCTTACCTTTTGTTGTCTCTCCTTGGTCAACATAGTGCCTATCTATTTTCTTCTGTTTCCTTGTCTCTCTGGTGTAATTCCTTCTCATTCATTTTGCAAGCAGAATTGCTCTACATAGCAAGATTTAAAGCCGAGAGAACCGATTGAAATTCTGTTAAATTGCATAGTAACTTATTCAAGGTCATTACTGATAAATGCAAAAGTGGACCTTATACCTAAATAGATCTTAGAAAATCAAACCAAGAGGAAAAAAGCAAAGATAGAAATGGACTCATTGTTTCATCTTAATGTAAACTATGGTAAACAGTTTTATGCTAATGGCAGTGTAATAATGAGAAAGAAAATTATGTAATCACAGAATAATGGGATACATTATAATTTGGAGGATAGAGAAGGAAAGCTGAGAGAAATACTGACCTTTAGTGTTCTTCCTTCATCTGCAATCCAAAAGAAACAGCATGTGGAATCTAAAATATCACACAAATGAACTTATCTACAGAACAGAAACACTCACAGACATAGAAAACAGACTTGTGGTTGCCAAGGAGGAGGGTGGAGTGAGGAAGGGTCGGAGCTGAAGTTTGGGGACTAGCAGATGCAAACTATGTTGGATAACAACGAAGTTCTATTGTATAGCCACAGGGAACTATATTCAGCATCCTGTAATAAACCATAATGGAAAAGAATATGAAAAATATATACTAATATATATATAACTGAGTCACTTTGCTGTACATCAGAAACTAACACAACATTGTAAATCAACTATACTTCAATAAATAAATAAATAAAAGAAACAGCCAATGGAAAAAATGGTGCTATTGGCATCATCTCACATGAATTTCTCTCTGAATACTAGGATCCCCTTTTAGTGGTTGAAATATGAAGTCTGGCAGTTAGAATGCTTGGGTTCAAACTGAGGCTCCACAATTATTGGCTGAGTATCCTTGGACAATTTAGTCTCACTGTGCCTCAGTTTCCTTGTCTGGGAATGGAGATAATAATAGCATGTCCTTTAAGGGTGCTTAGGAGGATTAAATGAGAATAACATGTGTAAAGGACTGAGAGAAGTGCCTTCTTTGTAGCAAACTCTTAATTACTGATTGCTATTGGTATATTCTCTTTCTTATTTTTCATTCACCAAGTTTGAAATCCTCAGTGGTGTCCTGGGTAAGGAGGAAGTGTTTAGGGAGTTTCTGGACAGACCATTTTGCTCACATTGTGAAAATTTGCTGACAGTGATTATTTTTCTTTCTGGGAAGCAAGGTTCCTTGCCTGTCTGCCATTCCCCTTTATTCAGATAAATGCACTATGATTTGATCATCCCCAATAAACTTTGGATAGTTTTAGATTTATAAATTAACTCATTATTAATGATCACACTTTGGAACACAATCACCCATCTGTGACCACATATTAAAAAACTAGAGGTGTATTCAGTATTTACTAAAACTGTCTCTTAACAGAACATGCATCTTAATTCTGGAAATATCTATTTGACCCAGTGCATACTTCTTTTTCTCTCGTAAGTAATATTGCTTTCTTTTGTCTTTTAGCATATATAAACAGACTAATAATAAAGCTGAGAATTTGTCATTTAAAATATTGTAGGTCTCAAACACAGTTAGTAATGTTCAAAAAGTAGAGAAATGTTTAAATCTCTTTGGTAGAAGTGTAGGAAAGCAGGAACAAGGGCATCATTTTTCAGAAAGTATTCTCAGACAAATCATTCTCTGAGAGATTTAAAAAAAATCAGTCATGCAAGGCACACCCTTTTGCTTCTATTCCATTTTTATCATGGCAATCTCCCCTACAAAATTGAGGTTGTTCGTAAACATTTTCCTTCCAAACTGTGGGAAATAAATCATGAGTAACTTTGGATCTTTGATAAAGTTAGGTTAGGGGACTGCTTATCATTGAAACAATGAACACAAAGGCAATTCAGTCCTGGGGCCTCTGACAAAACTCTCAACAGCTGAGGCGGTGCTCACTCTCCTTGTTCTCAAGCATTCCAGGGGAGTGGCAAAAGGACAGCCAGCACAAGGAATTTTCAAGTTTCTTTTTCCCACCCTTCAGAGTTGATAAGTCTCTAATCATTTAGAAAGGGATTTGTTCTGCAAGAACCCAAAGTATCCCAAAGAACTATATTTACCCATAACAGGCCTTGCTCTCTGTTTAATCTAGCCAGATGGACACTGCTTTTTGGACTCACAGTCATATCCCTACAGATTTGACCTCATTTAGCAGACACTATTAAAAGATTATCCTATGATTGAGAATTTCCATTGCATCAAATACTAAATATTAGTAACATTCCTCTATGGGGAAAATGATGTAATAAAAGGGCATAGACTGAGTTGACCTCAGACAAATTATACAGATAGGTATGTGGAGATTATGCAACTAATCTGCTGGCCAATAAAGCCCAGCGGTACAGGTAGTAAAGCTCTGGGGGCAGAGACTTTCCCACTAGCTCTCAAAGGAAGTATTCATGTTCATCTGCAGTCATAGATGGAAGCTGTATGTGATTCTGTTGCCTTGGTACCGTGATGGTTATTTTGAAAGATGCCAAGGGTGAGAAAGTAAACAGAAGTGTGGCAGAATGATGGAATGGTGGGATGGGAGTGGGGTCATGAGGCAGCTTCCTCACATTTCATTTTGTTATTTACTTTTACAAATAGGGAACATGAGGTTTCTTTTTTTTTCCCCCCTTTGGAAGCCAACAATGCTCACAGGAAATAAAAACTGCAGTGAAGGGGCTAAAAATTATATGAAAATCAAGACATTAAGAAATGGTTATAACAGGGGCCTATTTTTTAGAACGTTGCCAGAAAAGGTGTTGAAAGAGTACTTAGTGAAGATTCTAATCATAAGGACTGGATTCTGATCAAAAGACATGTTTTATAAGTTGCTTGTAAATGGAAAGCCGTATGGAGGGCCCGGCAATGTGGTAAACTAGCTAAATTAAATTTTGGCTATGATTTTGCTTGAACATACTTAAAAAACAATTGATTAAATGTTAATTATTTAAAAAATAAGTTACAAAACCAGTACCTAATCAAGGAAAGAAAGTCAAGCAATGCAGACATATGCAAAATAAAAGGTGAAAGCCTCCCTCCTTCTTTCCCCTTCAGGGGCAAATACTACTATTATCTGTCAGAACTTTTGAAACACTGTATATTTTATAAATGTGTTTTAGGGGTGGGAGCTAATACTGTACGTATTGTTCTGTCATTTTCTTTTACTGAATAATATATTATTAGCATCTTTGTACTCTTTTAAAAAATAGACATTATTTATATTCTTCTTTTTAATGGGTTATTTTATGTAAAGTGAAATAGAAATGAAGGGAACCTGGCAATTCTGAAACTTAAGAAAATCATATATTTGATATATATTTAAAATATTTTTCTTGATATGATGTACTTACCACTATGTTTTATAAGTTGCTTGTAAATTATGCCTACTAGATAGCATTCCATCTACCAGGATAAGATAGGAATAGGGAAGAAACTGAGACCTATGGTACAGGTTATAAAAGCAGATTTCCTAAGAGTATGTATAGGATAATTCCAGTTCTATAAAAGGTATGTATATGCATAGAAAGCAGTCTAGTAGCATCTACACTGAAATGCTAATAGTTGTTATCACAGGATTGTTGGAATATAGCCATATTTTTCTCTCATTATGGTTTTCTGTATTTTCAACAATGAAATTTTATTGCTTTTAAAATTAGTTAAAAAGTAAATGTAATATAAAGATGCAATGCATCTGATGAAAAAAGTTCACATCCAACAGCTACAGAAAGTAAACACTTCTGAATTAGCTTCCACTCCATTCCCAACGGAGAAGGCAATGGCACCCCACTCCAGTACTCTTGCCTGGAAAATCCCATGGATGGAGGAGCCCGGTAGGAGCCTGGTAGGCTACAGTCCATGGGGTCACTAAGAGTCAGACATGACTGAGCAACTTCACTTTCACTTTTCCCTTTCATACACTGGAGAAGGAAATGGCAACCCACTCCAGTATTCTTGCCTGGAGAATCCTAGGGACGGGGGAGCCTGGTGGGCTGCCGTCCATGGGATCGCACAGAGTCGGACACGACTGAAGCGACTTAGCAGCAGTAGCAGCCATTCCCAAACCCCACGATATTTGATTTTCTTAATTTAAGGGATTAGAGTTGAGCTCCTACATTGAGAGAAAGCAATCTTTAGTATCAGTGAAAGAGTTGATCAGAAAATGAGGCAAAAATAAGATCATATTCCTTTATTACATATATGAAGTATAAAAAACTTAACAGAGCAATATATATATATTTTTGCTAGTCCACAGGACCTCAGGAAAAAAATATGTTCTGTATGTGAAGTTAATCTTATGGCACTGTGGTTCACGTTTTATATATTCAAGTACAGAAGAAATGGTATGTATAGTGGTTATGATGGATACAGACGATGAATAATAATGAAAAACTGTAATTTAGTGAACTGTCCCATACATTGCGTCCAAAAATGAGTGAATAGAATGACCATATACTGTTAATAAAGACAAGGAGGAAACTGTCTCAATATTCAGGTTTAAATACTAAACACAAAAAACAAATTCTGTGTCTACAATAATTTTTGAAGTGTATACAAGTGCATTGCAAATAAATGGGCTTTTTAAAATTTAAAGTCCATTTCCTCTTTATCCAAGCATTTTCTATACTTAGGACTCCTTTCTCTTATTTTAGAATCTCTTCTTGTTTAGTTTTTTTATTTTTCAAAGTTTCATCATGGCTGGTATCTGTGGAATCTAACCTCTAGCCCAAAGCTGAGACTTCATGCAAACATATTCTCCTTTCAGGTTGCATCTTCACGTAGTTTCTCTAAGTGTTCAAGGTTAAAGAGTACAACTTCCTGTATGTGGTCACTTTTTTCCACATGTAGTGGCAGTGCTTCTGTTTCAGCAGGTTTTCTTATACGCCTTTTTCTCCTTTTTTTCTGTCAACAGCAGTCTCCAAACTTTCACAACACAAGTGGTAGGTAGTAAAGTGCTTTATACAATGAAATACTATATACATTTGGAGAGGATCCATTTAACACCCCACAGACCAAAGTTCACACACATCACGCAAGAGAAGGCTCTTTTTAAGAAACACCTTTTCTGATAGTAGGGTGGGGAATGCCTTAAAATCTCATTAATTACTTCAAGTAGCACAAATGTAAGTAACGTATCTGAAGGTGGGAAGAGTCCTTGTTAGGTGCATTGGCCTTAATAGATTACTGCTAAATATCATATTGCTATTAAAATAGCCTTAATAGTTATGGATTTCAGAATCAATCTCATAGAAAATAGGTATTAGTATTAGGATTTTCCATTCTTCCTTATGAAACAAACTGCATTTAAACATGGGCCCAAAAGAGATACATTAGGTAAGGTCCATGCATTGGAACATTTCTATATATTTTGGCACTTAAAAAAATTTCCAGTTTCATTTTTGAGGTCTCCTTTCCATTAAGTTTGTCTTTTGTACATAGAGACGTGCCATTAAGTACTATACACCTTTACTGTTACTTGCACTCTCTTTTCAAAATATCCATGACTTTTCTTCCAAGAGATGGTTTCCAGTGCTGGACAAAACTTTTCATATTCACGACTAGTTTGCCTGTTCTTACATCCTCGTGTCCTGCTACAAGGTACTCCAAACCTAAAAGAGAACAATATTAGGGGCTATGTAGCATCATGATTTATTGAAGGGAGAGATATGACTTTAGCAGTTTTATATATACGTGGTTCAAGGTTTTATCAATTCACAGTTGAAATAGGGAGTCACAGGCAATAATTTGGTAAATATTTGTTATGTGCTAAATGCTTTAAATGTATTATCTTATTTAACCTTAAAAATAACCCTTTGAGGTAGGTATCACTTTTCTTCTTTCCTCCTTTTACAAAATGAGGACACTGAGGCTTGGCAAGATTAAGAAACAGTGTTTCCCAGTAAGTAGTAGCTCTTTGACTCAAGCTCAGCCCTGTCTGATGGTAGAAGTTTTACTCTTTGCTATATACCACTCTCCATTGTGAAGAAGTGAGGATTCTGTGGGTACTTAACATGCTGCTATAAATCAAAATAGTTCTTAGAGACTCACGATATATGGTAGTGTATGTTAAGGAGGATTTTATAAAAGTGAAACAACCATTTGGGAAAACATATTAAAAGAAAGAGAAGCCCTGGTGGCTCAGCAGTAACGAATCCACCTGCAGTGCAAGAGATGCGTGCAGATGTGGGTTCAATCCCTTGGTTGGGAAGATTCCCTGCAGAAGGAAATGGCAACCCATTCCAGTATTCTTGCCTGGAAAATCTCATGGACAGAGAGGAGCCTGGTGGGCTACAGTCCATGGGATCACAGAGCCAGACACGACTGAGCAACTGAACAACAACAACATTGGAAGAGAAGTATGGATCATACAAAACAGCACATATCTCCTAGATAAACTGTTTTTGGAATATAGAATGTCTGTTTGTCATACTTTTAAAAAATGATGAGACTTGACAAGACCTACTGCTGATTTTATAATTCAAAATTCTTTTCAGGCTTCAAGTAAAATTTTTTGGCTAACAACAACAACAACAACAAAACGAAAGGAAAATCTCATTATCTGTACATTAATAAATAGAAATATGACAATCTCCCTCAGTAGATCTCTTTAGTAATATCAATATTGGTATTTTGAAACAGTTCTCTGTAATATATAGGATAGAACAAATAAGTAATTACATTTATAAAATAAAACTGTCCAATATAAGATAAAGAGACATATACTTTAAAATTCAAATTAAGGGAAAACATGAGATATTAAAATTCAATTGAAAATATCAATTTAAACTCTTGATTATATATATAGTCTTGTTCATTCACTGAAGTGAAAGTAAAAGTGCTAGTCTCTCAGTCCTGTCTGACTGTTAGCGACCCCATGGACTGTAGCCCAAAGGCTCCTTTGTCCATGAATTCTCCAGGCAAGAATACTGTAGTGGGTTGCCATTTCCTTCTCCAGGGGATATTCCCAACCCAGGGATCAAACTCAGGTCTCCTGCATTGCAGGAAGATTCTTTACTGTCTGAGCCACCAGGGAAGCCCCATATTATTCTCTGAAATGGTTTTAAAAAATGTCATTCTAATGGTAAGGATTACCTATTACAAACATAATGTGGTCTGTAATAACAGGTATCACTAAAAACAACACAAAACAAAGCTTCTTGAAGGAATGCTTTTTCTAGTTCCAAGGCAGAAAGATACAGGTATGCATGGGACTTATTATGCTAAAAAGGCTCATGGGAATTATTTTAAAAGGGCACAGTAAAGGAATCAGTAAAGGAGGGTTATAACTTGTCAAAGTTATGATAATTTGAGCACCAAGAGCATAGTAATTGTGTGTTAACATACTGAATCAACAAAAATCCATAATTCCAAAGTGATACTCAAAAAAGAGAAATCCAGAGAGAAATTAACTTGCCATCTTGAGACAGCTGTTAAAACCATTCCTTATTTTGGAAATTGGAGATTAAAGGAAAGAATTTAGCCTTTATCCTGCTTTTATAATAGGAACTATATTTCATGGTAACCTAATAGCCCACCATGGGAGAGAAAGTCCTCTTGTCATGTAATAAATGAAGGGAATTAGACAAAATTAGAAAAAACATTTCTCAAACTCTAATTAAATTATTCATCCAAGAAGGGATTGCCAATTGGGTGACAAAATCATTAAGTGAAGAGTTGATGGGGAACTGGATGTTTGCATAGTAACTAAATAACTCACACTCATTGTTTCCTAGTCTCAAAAGGGAAAACCAAACTCCCCAATGGAGAGATCTGACTGTTCAATTTGAGCAACCCAGAAGTTTAGACCCGTGATGGTGGTTCATCCAGGTACTATGTATCTTGTGATGTGATTTAACATGAAACAACAAAACAACATCTATAATAAGTGCTAGCCAAAATGCTTGTCTTGAGTCTATCAAGATAGACTGTAGAGATTACAAGAAAAATAGGAAGTAGAGAGACAAGCTAAATGACACTACAAAGAACCAAGCAAATATAGAAGGCAGGATAATCTACAGAACACCTGGCCTAGTTTTTTCAACAATAATTTCTAAAGCACTAAAAAGAAACTCATCATAAATGAAAGATATTTGAGGGACTTGAAAACTAGACACAATTAGTGATTCTGGATTGAATACTGGCAAGGACAAGCCCTAAAGAGCATTTTGGGATCAGTTAGGAAATTGGAATATGATCTCAGTATTAGAGTATATGAAAATAAACTAAAATTTAAGGTAAAGATCATTAACTGAATAAAGTAGGTTGCAGAATGAAGTACATATTATAATTTCATTTTGGTTAAAAATATAATGTGTACATATATAGAGAAATATCTGGAAGGATTCACACTAGGATGTTAACAGAGATGATCTTTGGAGGACAGAAGTGTTAAATTTAAAAATTTCCCCTAAATTTCTGTACTGTACATATATATTGCTTCTATAATAATAAAAAGGTTATTTAAATTATTATAAGAAATCAAGATTATTAAAAAAAATTAAGTCTAGGACTTAAAAGCTTTAAGTCCTAAACTTAAAAATCGCTATGATGATATTTTCAAAAAAAAAAAAAAAGGAGAGAGATAAAAGAAAAAGGAAAATAATGACATACATTTCAAACACCAGAGAGCAGAAATTTAAGATTGATTATAAGGTATTTAAATTCTTTAAAGGGTAACCTTAGCTTCTCCATGAAAAAGAATCCCAGTATTTTAACAAACCAGTTGAAACATAATGGTTGTGATATTGTTTGTATCATCCCTAAAATAATAAAATCCTCTTTAAAAATACAATAAATAATTTTTAGGAAACTTTCAGTGTTAAGTCTAGTATTTGGATGAATACTTTGAAAGTATAAATAAAACAAATATTATAAGAGTTTGCCATTATGTCAAAGTATAAATATAAATTAAACTAATGAAAATGATGCTGAATAAATCTGTAAATTATGGAACAGCATCATAGCAAAAGTTAACATGAAAAACAACTTTATCTGTTGTATCACTTATTAGCATTTACATTTAATTTTGATACCTTTTTGCTTTTGACATCTACCTTGCTACAAGTTTGAGGGCACAAAGTTTACTTTGTATCCACAGAAAAAGAAAATATAATATTTTAGTGCTAGCCTTGACATTCTAAAATATTCAATAGATGAATGAGTAAATATATGTATGAAAGTAGGAATGAATGAATTTTTAGGGATGCCAACTAGATTACTCCTTTTCAAAAGTAGCAAAGGAAACAAGTTGGCGTGTAAGGTTTCAGAGTTTTCTTATCAGCTTTCTTTGGCCTTCGCTATTAAACTTGTAAAAATGGAAAAACAAAGTGAAAGAGTGTCTGGTTTTGCTTTCGCAAAGTCTTTTCATCAAAGTGAATAAACATGTTTTCATGAATTCTTTGAATAATTGTGCTTATGTTTTCAATTGTGATGAACTCAGTTGATTCTTTTACTCTGTTTGGCAGAAACCTGATTAGGAAGTATAGTTCACTTCCTGGAGGGTGGCTCAGATGGTCAAAGCTTTTGTTTTTAATGTCTTACTAAAAAACTGAGTGGATTTCTTTTTTTTTTTTCTTTTGCTAGTTTAGTCGAAAGTGCTTATAGTAAGAGCCCCTATGCAGAGATCATTGGGAAATAGAACCTAATGACTCAGTCTCCAGGACTCAAAATCCAAGATTCTGATTAGTTCCTTTGTTCTTTGGAAATATATTTATTTTAAAATGTCTTTTAAATTTTCCTTATTAAAACTTAGATTAATTTAAATAAAATATGAAGAGCTATAAAAAGGGTGTGGGAGGTTAGTCAACAAAGTCAAGAGTTATATCACTGTTTAGATTGTTTAGGTTGGGGGATATCTTATGATAGTTTTTCTCTCTCTCTCACTCAGTTATCTGTTTCTCTCAAATTTATTATCCAAAGACCATAAATGACTTAACATAACTGTACTTTCCTGGACTTAACTTTGAAAAGAATTAGATCCAGAACATAAATAATGCACCTGTTTCAGCAGTG
Organism: Giraffa tippelskirchi; assembly: GCF_054371585.1. Classification (NCBI taxonomy): domain Eukaryota; kingdom Metazoa; phylum Chordata; class Mammalia; order Artiodactyla; family Giraffidae; genus Giraffa; species Giraffa tippelskirchi. The sequence goes on from NC_137278.1 coordinate 157,794,486, forward strand.
TCATTAAGACACAAATGGCAACTTTGTAAACATGGAAGTACAGAAGATTTAAAAAATATATTATTTGTTTTGCTAGAATTCATTATTTGTGTACTACAGTACTATTATCTGGGAAATAATGGTAGATCTTGGAGACAGTATGGTCAAAAATCTAAATCCCATCCTCAAATTTAACGAGAGAGACAGAGAAATAAGCAGATTATGACACAATGTGAAGAGTGTGCTTATAAGGTAAACAGATCAGAATCCCATGCTTACTTGCCTGCCTCTGTGTCTGCCATATTATTTTAAGGTGTAAGTTTCCCTCCATTAAGTTTCTCTAAGATTCTGTAATTTTGCTGCTGTTTGTTTATTTTTACTGTTCTTGATTTGAAACCAGAATGATCATTTAATGAAAAAGAAGATGATGACAACTTGAGAGTTGTTTTCTATCCAGAAGAAACAGATGCTTCCCATGCAATAGTAAAAATGAATTCAATATTATTTGCACAGATGGAATTTTGCCTGTGAATTTCCTTTGGGAGCAAGTTCTAACCAGGGCATTGTAATAGGACCTAGCTTTCCAGTACAGTATTAGTGGCAGAGGAATTCATGAAAATGTTTTCCTTGCTACTGCCACTGAAATCAATCTGAGACTTCTCTTTAAGACAGAAAATATTAAATTGCTGGATTTTAAAATATTTTACTTTTATAGAGCATGTGAAAGGGAAAAAAAAAATTTTGATACCGGTTCAAAGAATTCCGTTTGGACTTACCCCAGAATTCAGATGGTGAAAAGGAGAGATGCTCTTGCTGAGTTTATTTAGATTGTGATTCAGAGAATGTAACACAAGCAGCAAATCAGCAGAGACAAGGTAGGGATCAAGCTAGTAATGTCTAATGCTCACCAGGATTGAGGATTGGACAAGTACAGCCTCTGTTAGTCCATGATTCTGGATACAGTGTTCTCTTTCCTCGTAAAATTTTCAGTTTGGTGGATTTTAAGACTTTTTTAATCTTCACGTTGACCTCAGCATGAGATCCTTTATCATGAGCTGATAAGATCTTTATTTTTAGCACTGTAGGAACACAATTCCAAAAGTCAAAATGAATAGAATTTCATACTACCCTTTGAACTTTGAACAACTTAGATATGCATTTCAGAGTATAATGGAAAGTGAACTAGTGATTATAATGTGGAAATATGCTTTAAAAATCATTAGGGATTAAGAGCTACAAATTTCTATGTATAAAATAAACAAGTTACAAGGATGTATTATACAACACAGGGAATATAGCCAATATTTTATAGTAACTGTAAATGGAATATAACCTTTAGAAATTGTGAATCACTAGTTGTACTCCTGAAACATATAATATTATATATTAACTATATATCTCAATAAAAGAAAATCATTAGGCTCATTGATTTTACACTAACTTCATCTAATGTATCTATATTAACTATCCTCTTCCTTCTTAGACATTTTCAACTGCTACTTCTTTCATCACTATGTTAAGAGACTATCAACCGTTTGTCTACTGCAAATAAATCTTAAGCACATTCAGCTATCAAATCTAAAAAGAAAAAAGATGCACAGGAAGTAGAATTGTTATCCTGGCTTTTATTTAAATTCTGACTATATTATACTCTATGGCTGGCTTTGTGTAATGTTATGACAAGGAGAAAAATGTTATTGCCAGGACATATTTTACATAGTCTAAAGAAATTAAATATTTTTGGTTACTTAATTTTCTTTCCTGGTGTAAAATTCAAGCTGACTGGGATTAGGAAGCTGTCCTGTGTGATGGCAGAGCAGCCATGATTCTATTATGCTCTTCCATTTATGAAATGGCGGTGGATAGGGATTATGTATATTTTGGGCTGTATAAGTTATGGAATAATAAAAGACTCAGACACTAGTCAATGATATGTTGGCAAGATAAGGCATCTTTAATATATTGGAAGTGAAAGTGTCAGCTCAGTCATGTCCAATTCTTTGCAACCCCATGGACTGTAGGGACTGTAGCCCACCAGGCTCCTTTGTGCATGGAATTCTCCAGGCAAGAATACTGGAGCAGGTTGCCATTTCCTTCTCCAGGGGATCTTCCCAACACAGAGATTGAACCAGGGTCTCTGGCATAATGGGCCAATAATTCTTTACCATCTGAGCTACCTATACTTAAGAATAAAGCCATTTAGAATTTAAAGATAGTAATAGTCTTTACTTAGGGCAATGACATTTTCCTTTGTCCATACACTTTATTTTCTGAGTATTTGAAAGGTTGAGGAGTAGACAGAGATGACAGGGAAGAGAGTCAGGCAGAAGCTAGTCTCAATGCCTTTCCAGTATATTTCTCCTTCCCTCCTACCACTTACTGAGCATCTAGTATGTGCAAGGAAATGTGCTGTGTGGTTTTCAAAAATCTCACTTCATGGGGAAGATGGCATCATCCCTGTTTTACAGATGAAGAAGTTTGGAGATGTTAAGCTACCCACACAATAAACCAGAAATAAAACCCACATAGGTCTGAATCCAAAGCCTGAGCTTTTAATCACTGTGAATACACTGCTTTAAACTGATTTCTGCTTAGTAATACTACTGGCCAAGGAATCATTTAAGTGGCTAGAGACTTTCCTTTTAGATTACTTAAACAAGAATCACTCATAGGAAAGGATTACATGTCAAGATTTTGTTGTTGTTGTCTGCCTCTTTTCCAGATAGTAGGATAACCTTGCTTTTGCTCTAAAAGCCTTCTACTCTCACTAAGACATTCAAAACCATCTCTATTAGGAAAATCTAGGTCAAGACCAAAATACTGTATTTACTACTGTTATATAAGACTAATGCTTTGATTTATTGAGGATGTCATAAGCCAGGACACTCATTTCCTTCAAAACTCTTTGTACAGGTAGTTTGAATAGATCCTTGGAAGCACTCATGGACTTCAGACTCACCATATGAGTATTTCATTCCACAGAATGCCTTGGAGTTTCCTAACACCTGTTCCTTACATTCACATTTACCTGAAGAAAGTAAATGAACATGGTGTTAGTAATTTGGAAACAAAGTGGAAAAAAAAAAACAAAACAGCAAGTAAATCCAAGTGGCATAACCTTTTAAGACTTGAGTGATTCGTACAATATAATCCATAAGAAACCATGAAAAGTCACTCAAAAGAAAACTATTTTAATGGAATTAGTTATCATCCAATCAAGTATTGACCTAAGAGAAATATAGAAATGTAGAAACAATGATATATTTTAATGCTTGTAACTGATGTAGGTAGATACAGAGATGTGGGAAACACTGACATATTGGCTCATATTGGCTCAAGTTTCTTGAGAAATCAGAGCACAAGATTTGCAAGTTGAAAATCATCGTGGGATTAAATAGTGGGAAAGATAAATCAAAGGTGCTTAAAATGAGCTGTTGTGATTTGTTCAATAATATTGCTTATCATCTAAACAAAGCAGAAGATTGCTCATTCAGAAATTGTAGCAACCTGAGTGGATACCTCATAGCCTTTGATGATTCTACCAAAGCATGAGAGTATGGTAACTACCATGTTAATTGAACCCCAAATGCTAAATGAACTCCAAAAACCTAATTGAACTCCAAATGGCATATCTTTAAAAAAAAAAAAAATTTATTTATTTATTTGGCTGTACTGGGACTTTTTCACAGTTGGCTTAAATCTCAACATTCAGAAAACTAAGATCATAGCATCTTGTCCCATCACTTCATGGGAAATAGATGGGGAAACAATGGAAACAGTGACAGACTATTTTTGGGGGGCTCCAAAATCACTGCCAATGGTGACTGCAGCCATGAAATTAAAAGACGCTTGCTCCTTGGAAGAAAAGTTATGATAAACCTAGACAGCATATTAAAAAGCAGAGACATTACTTTGCCAACAAAGGTCCGTCTAGTCAAGGCTATGGTTTTTCCAGTAGTCATGTATGGATGTGAGAGTTGGACTGTGAAGAAAGCTGAGCGCCGAAGAATTGATGCTTTTGAACTGTGGGTTTGGAGAAGACTCTTGAGAGTCCCTTGGACTGCAAGGAGATCCAACCAGTCCATCCTAAAGGAAATCAGTCCTGAATATTCATTGGAAGGACTGATGCTGAAGCTGAAACTCCAATACTTTGGCCACCTGATGCAAAGAACTGACTCATTTGAAAAGACCCTGATGCTGGGAAAGATTGAGGGCAGGAGGAGAAGCAGACAACAGAGGATGAGATGGTTGGATGGCATCACCGACTCAATGGATGTGAGTTTGAGTAAACTCCGGGAGTTGGTGATGGACAGGGAGGCCTGGCGTGCTGCAGTCCAAGGGGTCACAAAGAGTCAGACACGACTGAGCAACTGAACTGAACTGAACTGAACTGGGTTTAGTTGCAACACATAGGATCCTTGCTGGGGCATGTCGAATCTTTCAGTTACGGCATGTGAATTCTTAGTTGTGGCATGTGGGACCTAGTTCCCTGACCAGGGATCAAACCTGGGCCCGCTACACTGGGAGCACAGAATCTTAGCCACTGGACCACCAAGTAAGTGCCGTCCCTGCCACCAGTAGCATATCTTATTCCTCAGTGTAATACTCTTCTCTTTAGTCCTTCAGCCTATAAGAACATGAGTAGGGAGGGACAACATAAGGGTAGGGGAGTGGGAGGTACAACCTATTGAGTGTAAGAGAGGCTCAAGGATGTATTGTACAACATGGGGAATATAGTGAATATTTTGTAATAACTGTGAATGGAAAGTAACCTTTAAAAATTGTATGAAAATAAAAAAGGGGAAAAAAGAAAAAAATTTAAAAACAGAACATGAATAGGTCTGTTATTTGAAAACCTTTTCTTGGCTGCTTTCCAATACTCCCTTTTCATATGCTAAGAAATCAGACGTTAAAATTTGAATAAATCTTTCTTGATTAGGCCTCAGCCCAGATGTGTTTTCTTAAAAGAAATCTGGAAGAGGAGGAAAACCTATTTAGTTATACTGGATTGTTAGAACGTTTCAAAAAAGTATTATTTATAGTTCTGTGGTACTAGTTAAAACCAGTTAAGTGAAATTTTCATCTGATGTTCTCCATCTCACAAGACATGGTAGAAATTAAGAGTATCTTCGTGTAGTGCATTATATTCCTAGTTATGGAAACACAGCAGGTAAATAGATAGGTAAACGAAGTTGGAGAATTTGAAAAACCATTAGAAAAATAGAAGAAATCTTTCAAAAGCAATTGTTCAAACATAGAATTCAGACTAAGTAGCATTAAGGCACAAAATTAATGGGAAAGATTTTTCTTTTTCAAATGCTAAAAAGACAGATACAACAACTTCATATTATCTAATCTTTCCTACCTTCTTTCCTGTTGTAAATTAAAATGACACCAATTAAGAAAATGATCTTAAGATTGTTAAGTGAAAAAAAATCATGATACAAAATTGCTGATACCAAGTGTTTCTCATATTTGAGTTCTTGCTTCTTAGTTGTGGCATGTGGGACTTAGTTCCCTGACCAGGGATCAAACCTGAGCCATAATTCTCTATGAGTAAGTTGGTGCTAAATAGAAACACTTGATTTTCTATGAGAAAAGAATATAGACAGGATGAACCCAGAAATTATGTATTCACACCAATATCACAGCATTCTCCTCAAATGACAGAGCAGATAAATATCACAGCAAAACTGAATCACAAGAAAGAGTAGCATAGACTTGATAAGCTCAAAGAATCATCTTTATGTAGTAAACACTGTTTTGACTTCAGTAAAAATCACTTTTCATATTCAATTAATGTTGTTGATATGAATTTTATTAGTTTTATTTGGCTTATATTTAGTTTATAAAATTAGTTTTGTTTTAGAGTTGTAACAAAGCTATAAACATAAGGCGTTCACAGCTAGTTTTTGCTTTGTACATACTGAGTTACACTAGGTCTATAAGAATATTTTTCCTTTAAATGGATCTGTACATTTCCATCAAAACAGTACATTTTAGAGAGAAGGAAACACACCAAAGTACTAAGAGTGGGATAGTGAGATTTGGGTATTTTTTTTTACTGTGATATTTTGTGTTTTCCCATTTTTTACTCTAATTATATGTTATTCTACCAATAAGAAAATTTAAAAAGCTTGTTAAATAACATTAGTTATATTTAATAGTTTCATACTTATGGGGTTCACTACCTGGTTAACCTTAGAACTAAAGCATTCCCCTTATAAGATCCAAAATCTGTTCTCTGGTTTGTCATGGATCACTGCTATTCGAGACCAGACCCAGAAATATGATCTCCAGTTATACCTCTTGTCCCACCTGAATGTCGAAGTGCAGAAAATCCTTGCTCATCCTTCCACTCCCAGGTTGGCTCACTCTTATTGTGCATGGAATGGAAGTCAGGAACTTCATGATACCAGTCTATGTCTGTGCTGCTAATAAAATAGAAAATGATGAAGAACGTATGAAGGAATTTCTTAGAACTTGAATGAAATGAATATATTTATAGAGATTTAAACCTTGTCAGCTACCTTCCTATCTTTTCACTTTTCAGAAATAAATAGCATCATAAAGGGCCTATTGTTAAAAAGAATAATTCATCTTGCAAAATGAACCAGACCATCTCTAGACTCTTGCAAGCAATCTTGACTCTGCAATTTGACAAAAATCCTTTAAAGAGATGTGAAACTACATCTTTGCTCCTCCAGTGGCATGCGAGGTTTTCCAGATCACCATCAGATCTTCAAAAGAATCTGAAAGACACAGAGATGAGAGCAAGAGCCATGCTTGTTCACCTGCTGAGGCAGTCTCCTGTATGAGGGTCACAGCTCCCTGCACAGTCACAAGGCCGGCAGCCGTAGTCTCCGAAGCCCCAGTACCCCACCATACACCTCTCGCAATGTGGCCCTGCCACCCCAGGCTTGCAAGGGCAGTCACCATTGCTGGGGTCACAGAAGGTCACCGAGCTGAAAGGAAGGACAGCTGATCCAACTGGATGACAGGAACACACTACAACAGAGAAGACACAGAAGCGCCAATGAGTGAACTGGTTATCTGCAGAGATTGGTCCCCAACTGTTTCCTCTCACCACACAGCACATCTCTGAGGCTCCTCCTTTATCCACTTAACGTATACTCAGTGAGTGAAAGCTAATTAAACTATAGATAAGAAGACATCATCAGAAAAGCACATCTGTTGCTAAACCACCTAATTTATCATAAAATTAAAGGCATTAATATGAATGGCTTTTGTCTGGGGTGATGAGGATGAATAAGCAAAGAAGACAAAGAAGAAGCAGTTAGTGAGAAAGAAAAAAAAAAATCATGAGTGCATGGTGTTCTGGAAGCCGAAGCTTCAAGGGGGTGGGCAACATCAATTGTGTTAAATGCTGTAAGTCCAAGCAGATGAGGGGCAAGAATGGATCATTGCACCTGACCGCATGAAGACCACTGGTGTCCATGACAGGAACAGTTTCAACATAATAATGAGTAGTGAACCTCATTGAAGAAAACTCAGGAGAGAATAGGAGTAGAGGAATTTGAGCATGAAAACAGACAGTGCTGTTGAGAGCTTTTCTATAAGGGCACAGAAATGTGGTGGTAGCTTAAAGTGGAGATAGGAACTGAAGTGAAGGTTTCAGTTTTTGTCTGTTTTGTTTAAGATGGGGGAAATTACAGCATGTTTGATGTTGGTGGAAAAGATCCAGTAGAAAGGGGAAAATTGATGAGTAAAAGAGAGATGGGAAAATTTTTAAAGGGATATTTGGGCATACTTGGGTAAGGATAAAAGGATGGGATTTGGTGTAGAAGAGGAGGTGTTGGCCCTGGGTAGGAGCATAATTAGTTCATAGTAATAAGATGGAAGGCAGAGCATGTGGATACAAATGCAGGGAAGTGGATAAATGCTATGGTGGGAGCTGGAACTTTTCTTCTGACTGCTTGTTTTCTGGATGAAATAGAAAGCTAGGTCATCAGGTGAGAGAGATGATGAAGAATGGGAGTGGGAAAGTGACTGAGAGACTTAGGAAGTGAAGTATAATTGCCAGCAGCATAAAGGGCACCTTTTGAGATTAGTAGTTATGAATTCATAGTGACTTCAGACAAAATGATTGGTTGTTTCTTTAGTTCTATACAACTCGGAGAGTTCAGATGTAGCATAGGAAGAAAGCTTGATTTGATTTGCTGAATGTTTGTGTCCTTCCCAGTACATTTGCATGTTGAAGCCTAATCCCCACTGTGATGGTATTAAGAGGTGGGAGGCCTTTGGGAGGTTTGGATACAGTTTAGGGGAGATGAGATTGGTGCCCTTATAAGCAACAAAGAGTGCAGAGCTCTCTTCCTTGTGAAGGATGTGAGGCAACAACAGAAGTTGGCAGTTTGCAACCCGGAAGAGAGCTCTCACCAGAACCGGGCCATTGCTGGCATCATATTGCAGACTTAAACCTCCAGAACTGTGAGAAATAAATGTTTATGTTTAAGCCATCTGCCTGCCTGTCTGCTAAGTTGCTTCAGTTATATCCAACTCTTTGCAACCCTGTGGACTGTAGCCCACCAGACTCCTCTGTCCCTGAGATTCTCCAGGCAAGAATACTGGAGTATGTTGCCATTTCCTCCTCCAGAGGATCTTCCCTACCCAGGGACTGAACACGTGTACCCTATGGCTCCTGCTTTGGCAGACGGATTCTTTACCACTGTGCCATCTGGAAAGCCCTTAAGCCACCTAGTCTATGATATTTTGTTATAACAGCCTGTATAGGCTAAAACAGCTCCTCAGACTAGAATCTATAATCACCATTTCTGCAAGTTCTTTATATTAATCAAGAGTCCTTCTCCTCAGCCCTATGGACAGAGGAGCCTGGTGGGCACAACTTAGCACATATGCAATAGCCGATTAACAATGCTGTGACAGTTTCAGCTTCCTTGTTTCACGCCTTCCAGGTAGTTAACCACTCTTTCTTCTACACTGCCTCTGTTCTTTGTATGTTTTTCTATTTTGTGTGTATCACAGTGCATCATTATTATTTGTTTATGTGCCTGTCTCCCTTATTACTAGACTCTGAACTCATTGACAGAAGCATCTTTACCTTCTTATTTTGGCTTTCTATACCCCAGAACAGAGTCTGGAATATAGTAGATGCCCAAGTAAGAATTTATGGAATTGACCTGAAGGTCATTCCAGGCTGTGGGAGTCATATGTAAAAGGGCCTATTTGGGGAATATGAGAAGTTTAGTGTGTGTAGAGTGTACATTTAGGGGAAAGCAGTTGGAATTGATACCATTGTTGTTGTTTAGTCACTAAGTCATGTCTGACTCTTTGTGACTCCATGGACTATAGCCTGCCAGGCTTCTCTGTCCATGGGATTTTTCCAGGCAAGAATACTGGAGGGGGTTGTCATTTCCTTCTCCAGGGGATCTTCCCAACTGATGAAGCAGAAGAAAAAGTGTGGAGTTAGGTTTGGAGCCAGACTATGGCTGAGCCTAACCTAAGAAGTTGAATTTTGTCTTATTGGTATTAAGAATCATAGGAAGCAAACTGTTTTAAATATAAACCCATGGCTGATTCATGTCAATGTATGGCAAAAACCACTACAATATTGTAAAGTAATTAGCCCCCAACTAAAATAAATAAATTTATTAAAAAAAAAAAGCAGAATTATGACATGGTTAGAATTTAATTTTGACAGTTACTTTGGTGACATCATAAAGAGACTACAGTAGGGAGGGACTGATGTCGGGGAAACCAAATAAATGAGAGAAAACAAGGAACTGAATTAAGACAGCAGATGAAGGAACAGGAGAAAAGGTGGGATGTGAAAAACTTTTTAAATATTGAATTGATAGGATTCAGGGGCTGAATGATGAGGAAGAATGCATTGTTGAGGGACAACAGAAACTGAGGAAGATTTTAAGGTTTCTAGTTTATGAAAGTGAATAGAGCAGATTGGGGTAGGTGAATCCATGTTGGGGTGGAGATAAGGAAGAGAGGGAGAAAAAGATGAGTTCAGGGTTAGACATATTGAGATGTCTGAAGAATACACTAATAAGTTATACTGTATATGTATGTGCTTGGCTGCTCAGTCATGTCCAAATCTTTGCGACCCCATGGACTGTAGCCCACCAGGCTCCTCTGTTCATGGGTATTCTCCAGGCAAGAATACTGGAGTGAATTGCCATGTCCTCCTTCAGGGCATCTTCCCAACTCAGTGATCGAACCCAGGTCTCCCACATTGCAGGTGGAATCTTCACCATCTGAGCCACCAGGGAAGCCCAATAAGTTATACCAAGCAACTGGAAATAATTATCTGAAGTGTAATAGAAGGTTGGAGTCACAAATACAGTTTTGATAATTGTCAGCAGATGGGAATTGAAACTAGGACTACTGGATGAGATTTCCCAGAGATAGTATACAGAGTAAGAAGATAACCAAAGTGGAACACTGGTGAACAGCCACATAGTCCAGGCAGTTGGAGGAGCAGTAAGTTGTGAAGCAGATAAGGACCAGATAGAGAGGGAGAAGAATCAGGTAGGTGTTGTTATGCAAACAAGTTTCAAGTGATTAACAATGTCAAACAAAGCAGAATGTGTAAGTCACATAAAATATATAATAGGACAGTAATGCTGCCACACAGGAGGGCATTGGTGACTTGGAAGAACAGGATCTGAAGAAATGGAGGTATTAATGGTATAGTGTTCTGTTTAGATCTCCTTCATTTTGTTAAGCCTATAATCATTAGGGCAGTAGTTTTCAAATCAGCGGGAATGTGAGAAATCTGCAAAAGTTCTATACATGGTATATCTGTGAAAAATACCCTTCCTTTCCTCTCTTATGCTCTCCTTGGTTGAGAACCACTAAAATAAGAACATAGACTATTGCCCTTTTTTAAAACAAAAGGTATAAATTATCTTCTTGGGAATATTCATTTATTTGCTCACGCAACCAACATGAGTTAGTTAATAATTCTAATGTTTATGAAGCATTTGTAGTTTACAAAACACAACTACCCCTTAGTCAAATATTTAAGGTCCTTCATACTATGGCCCTAGCCCACTTTTCTAGTTTAACTTCTCATTACTGTCTTCTGTACAGCCCATATTCTAATTGAATGAGATGAATTCTTGCAGTTAGCCTTTATTCTAATTAAGTGGAACCCCAATCTTGCCTTCTTTTTTTACCTTTATGAATCCCAATAGCGAAATCTTTTCTCCTACATCTATCTTTCAAAATTCTACACATCTTTTAAGATCTATTCAAGTGTCAACCCTGAAGGTTGTCTCTGGAAGGCCATGGTCAAAACGATTCAACAATTTGGAGTAGTGGAAGTGCTCATGGTAGGAGCCCTGTTTGCATCTTTCTTATAAAGACAGAACCTCACGGTTGAAATTCAGTGATATTCAGAAAAGATGCAGCACCCTTCCCGCTGCAACTCCCTCCCACTCCACCAAGTATGAAGCCCAAAGCAGCCATTCCATTTATCCATCTAATGGGCAAGTTTACTTTAGAAATCATTCCCTGTTTCAACATAGTTGAATATGATTTCATCCTTTATTTGAAACCTCTTAGTGCTTTAAAAATAGCATTTTTTGTTATAGCTCTGCTCACTTCTACTTTGCATTTCAGACAGTCAGGTGTCTGCTTTTCTCTGACCAACCAGTATGCAAATTCCTTGAAGGTGAGCATAGGTTTCACTCACCTACCCACTGAAGTCTTCAGTGGAGAGACTTGGGTTCAACTCCAAGCTAAATTTTTTATCTTTATAAGCCTCACATTTCTATTTTACAAGGTTGTATTAAGAATTAAGTGAGTCATAGTGTATGTTCCTAGGACTTAACAGGCAAATAGCAGATTCTGGCTGCTCAATAAAAGACTGTTTATTTGAATTAAAAGGCAGTGATGAAAAAGCTATTTACAAAGGGCAGCAGAGGAAAACACCATAATAGACACTGCTTGAAAAGATAACAGTGTCTGTGTTTGTTTAAGGCAGCATTTATTTATCTGTTCACTTATTCAATAGACACTTAATGAGCACTTACTGTGTGTTAAATACTGAACAAACTCCCAGGCACCAATTTGATATTTTTGGCTCTTAAAGATATCCAGAATTTAGAAGAATAATTATTAGAAGATTAAAAAAAACTTACCTAATGCAAGGAGAAAAGTAAACATTCTGCCTCTAAAACACTGAGTTTTTCAGGACACCAACTTTATTTCGGTTCATACAGTTATGGTGATTGCTGACATTAAATCCCCTGATTTTTTTTCTTTTGGTTGGGTTTTGTTATGAAAACATTAGGCATTTTCTCTTGATAGCAAAGTATTTTTGATTTTTGATTTGTTTTTAATTAAATAATTTGGAGAGATTATACAGTATGTAACATGAATATATCAAAATGCTATGTGAAGACTTTTTAATTAAATTAAATCCCATAATCCAATAGAAACATTTCATTATTTTGAGGTGACTAAACCAATAGTTACTGTATCACTCAGTTAAGTCAACTTAGTTCTTGACAGCAGACAGGGGACCAGAAGAAAGACAAGATAGGACTCATCTATTGTATTATGTGGTATTCCACCACTACCACCACTATCTTTTACTCTTATGGAAAAATCCAGTCCTTTCTAGGATTTGACCTCTCTGTACTGCCATATATTTTAAAACCTACATACATTTCAGGAATGGCCAGAGAAGAATGTGATTCTATTACATGTGCTAGTAGATTTCTGTCAATGTGACTTTTCACATAATTAAAAGATAAAAATATCATTTGGAAACTATGCAGAATTAGCTCCAGGCAAAAGCCCCTGACACCTTTCATGGCATACTTTTTCAGACTGCACATTGAGGCTCGCCTTGCATACCTATCTCCTGAAGTTTCTATAGCAAGCAATATCTGTTACATACATAATCTACATTTCTTATTTTCTTCCAAAATGGAAGTATATTTTCTCCTTGTTTGGGAGGAGGAGGGAAGGTTCTTCTTAGATTCTGGTTCAGGTTATGATCTTCCAACATAAACAGTAAGTGCTTGGGTTGAATTTTAGAATCAATAATTTACTAATTGTTGTAAATCAATAACTTACTAATTGTTGACTATAAAATTCAACCCAAACACTTACATTTTATGCATTCATTATGATGAATATCAAATTAAAACCAAGGGGGCTTTCCTGGTGGTTCAGTGGTAAAGAATCCACCTGCCAATGCTGAAGAGATGTGTTTGATCACTGGTCTGGAAAGACCCCACATGCTGCAACTAAGAGTTCACATGCCACAACTGAAGATCCTGTATGCCACAACTAATAAATAAATGAAAAAAAAAAAATTAGAACCCAGAGTGACATAAACCCTTGACTTCAGTTTTGTCTTCTCCTTGTTAGACATAAAACTCAATAGTAGAGATTGAACTAACATCATATACTATTATTCTAAACTTAATTACTAGTTTCATTATCATTTGGGGGGTATTCAGCTGTGGTAAATTGTTCTCGACAGCCAAAATGGTGCTTTGAGTAGTAACCAGATATACTGGGTTGGCCAAAAATTTCGTTCAGGTTTTTCTGTAACATCTTATACAAAACCCTGAAAGGACTTTTTGGCCAACCCAATATTTAGAGGCTATATGGCCTATCTAGGTAGCAAATTATTACTGGAGTAATTATTAATACCACTACCTCCCAAAAGAAAATTCACCCTAGGCTGCTCTCATACAACCATACTGACAAAGCAAAATTATTAAAAAATGTCATTTTAATTCCTCATTATGGTCACAAGATTTCTTAATAATGAAAACAACTTATTTTAAACAGTATGTTCTGTCTGGTATGTCTGTTATAAGAAAACATGACACAGTAACACAAAACTTCCAGAACAGATGAGATAGAGGAAACAAGTACTTCACAAAAGATTTCACAACAATTTTCCTTCAAATAATGAATTTAGATAATTGCTAAATGTTGTACAGATCTTATTTACAGATATGTATTAGTAGCATTACATCTATTCTGTGATGTATTGTCCCTCCACAGAGCATGTGCAGACAAGACTGAGGACATAAGGCTATTTTTTTTCTTAGAAAAGGTAACTACAAATAGAACAATGGATGAACACTTTTTAAATAACCTTGTGTATATATAAGGCTCTGAAACTAATATCTGTTTCAATCACAAAGGCTGACGATAAATACAACTGTTTGGAAAGTACCTGTAATGTCTCAGGAAGACACTACCTACAATACAAAGACAATCTAATAGAGTTGGTAAGGGCAAAAACTTAAAGAGTCAGACTAAGAGTTCAAATTCTGGTTATGTGGCTTACCCCTTATATAACTGTGAAATTAACCTCCTCAAGTCTCAATTTTCTCATTCATGAAAGAAGAGTAATAATACCTATGCTACAGAGTTGTTTCTTTGAGGATTAAATGAGATAATGTATATATGTAGCAATGTTTCAGGCATTTAGTGGCACCATATGCTTAGATAATCACTGTTATTATTATCTACATAAAACATACCAGTTTTAAATGTCCACCATTTATTCATTTATTCATCAAACCTTTACCAAAGAGTTATTGAGCTTTGGTGTTAACATGAACTATGTTAGGAGATGAAGATACAAAGACACATAGAGAGTCATATATCTTCAGAGAGATTTGCAAATAAATAATTGTTGTTGTTTAGTTGCTAAGTTGTGTCCAACTTTGAGACCCCATGGACTGTAACCCTCCAGGCTCCTCTGTCCATGGGATTTCCCAAGCAAGAATATTGGAGTGGGTTGCCAATTTCTTCTCCAGGGCATCTTCCCATGTCTCCTGCACTACAGGTGGGTTCTTTACCACTGAACCACCAGGGCAGTGTTAGAACAGAGGTAGACCAGGGTGCATGGAAACACAGAGCAAAGAATAAAAACTACCTCATTAAAGATATGAGTTTTTTTAAGGAAATTAATTACCTAACTGGCTTTCAAAACAGGCTGAAATTCCTTGCTTTGCACCTGGGAGGAACCAGTGGCAAACAGCTTTCTTGACTAATCTAAGTCCTATAGAATTAATCTAAGTCCTATAGGTTACTCGCCCTGTTACATGTTCCCTTCTTTGCTTAAAAGAAAATTAATCGGCTATTACTCTTATTTTGTGGATCAAAGTATGTTGAGAAAAAGTGGGGTATTATCTATGGTCCTGCTGCTTATAGGGAGATACCTTGCAATGGAATGTAGGACAAGAGTCACAGCTGTCAATCTGCATGAACATAATAAGCATGTCGACATGGATACAGAATGGCCAAGAACATAATGGAAGAGCTTTGGCTTCCTTTATTCTGATGGGGTTGATAAAGCCTTTGGTAGTGGAGACCACTGCTGCCTTTTCACCTTTATTCCCACCTTCACTGCAGCTCAATGAGTCTGCATATCATTCACTCAAAGAGTGATCCAGGATGCCAAGTGTGGGAACCACCTTGGCAACCACAGAAACCACCTGCTGAGTTTAGCATCTCACCTTTTTTAAATTGTCAGGACTTCTTAGTATTATCTGATGGCTCTAGCTTTTGCCATTTTGTTAGTAAAAGCTACACTGGGAGCAAAATACCCTGGATGTATTTGCTCCTGATTTAGCTTTTCTAAAAACAGAACTCCAAGGTCAAAGCTCTCGGCTGGGAAAGAAGCTGCTCATGAAGCTTTTTCACCACTGCTCAGCAACCATGCCTTCAGCAGCACCTTCCAGCCTCCCAATATTGTTTTCTCCTGAAAAAGCCAAGGCCCTACAGAATTTCTGATGGGGAATTTCTAATATCAAAGCCATTTCAAAAGTTGCCCAGCTTCCTGCCAAGGTTCTTAGAAGGAACAGGAAATGACTTTGAGATGCAGCTCCAAACAGGAGACAGTATGAACTGTCATTACTATATTAAGTGTGAAGTAAAGTGTTAGATAAAATGAAGTTGTCTATTTTTTTGACATTATTTTCTCCTTTCCTTCTACTATCAACTATTTTTTTTGCTAGTGGATGGATAACTATAAAAAATAAACAAAAAAATTGTACGTGAATTTTACTCAAAGAAAATATGTTTTACCCCTTTATTCTCCTAAGAAGCATGTTTCTATTCACTTTTTAAGTGTTATGCACATTGTATTCAAAGATAGCTAGTTCCACAATATTCAAAGTAAATGTTCATTTAAAAAATTACACTAGAATAAACTTAATAAGAAAATAATCTAAATTAAGATTTGCTTATCAGTTACTAAAATGCATTGTCTCCTGAATTGTACATCCCACACAAAAGATAGAGATTCATTTATGCCTGAGATCTATCCATTCTTGCCTCTATTGAATGGTTTTTAAAAATAAATGGAAGGTATTTAAGTATATTTCCTATCTGTCTTCTATAAGCCTTTAAATGAGTAATGCAAATAAATACAAAAGTCATGCCCTTTATTTATTTATTTTTGGAATTGAATGGTTTGAATATAATCCCACTGAATTCTTATTTTATTTATTTATTTATTTTTGGCCATGCTGTGCAGTATTTGGGATCTTAATTCCCCCACCATGGGTCAATCCATCCCCCCTATAATGCCCCCTGCAGAATCTTAACCACTGGATTGCCAGAGAAGTCCCCAGGCTGTTTATTTTTAATGCTTTACTATGGGACCACTGCTGAGACCCTCAGTTTGACTTCTGTATCATTCCTTTCCTGTTTACTAGTTGTAATTGAGCCACTTCCTATTTATTTCTGGGTATATCTAAGAGATCTTGGAGAACTAAATAGCTAATTTTATATTACTGGGTTGCTACTTTACTTAAAATTGAAGGAACTACTTTTGAGTGTATAGACAAATTTTACTATGGCAAAACTTTTTGGTACAGTTTTGGACATTGTATTTGGAGACTTTGGTTACATTATACACCATTGTCTTTTTGTTGAAGACAGCCTTCTGTATTCCCAGTCCACTCAGGTACCATTCACTTAGTCATCTCTAACTCCTTTATCCTTTGAAGAAAGAATCCCTATGGACTCCATTTATAGCCCCTGCTAGACTGTCATGGTACCCCTTCCTTCTTAATACTTAATGTAGGTTTTTTTTTCCTTAATGCAGTTTTTAATTTACACATTTACTTGGGTAAATTTATTTATAGCTTGTTCACATGGAGTTAGGGACTCTTGTTTTGTTGTTTGTACCATGAATAGGATAGACCAGTCACACGATAGGCACTGGGTAAATCTGTGTTGAGTTTTTTTAAAAAATGGGTTAATTATAGTCAGTTAATAAATGTTTCCTAATGATTGATGGTCTTCTGGCCTCCAGTGTAATTTCATTATGATTTTTCACCTCACTGCCATCTCTATAGGATATTGTGAAGGCCAAGAAGGTAAAGGCCATGTCTTTTCATCTCTGTATTCCCCAAAACCCAGGACCATGACTGACCCATTTTTAGGACTTACTCAATCTCTATTGAATGAATGTGCCTCTAAGTGAGCAACAACCAGGAAATTATTTTACATTTTCAAGAACCTCCTAAAAGGCTCATAATATTTCTTTTATAGGTTTTTTAGTAACACTAAGATATTAGAAACAGAACAAGCAGAACAAATTCATAAAAAATGGAAATGGCCAAATAAAAGAGAATATTCTGAATCTTCCTAGAGCAAGGCTGTTCCCTGCATGAGTGCAAGACTGCTTCCTACATTTAATCAGTCACTCAGTCAAGTAATATTATTTATTATTTGTAAGAAAAGTTCTTTATTCTAACTCTGTGGGAGACATTCCCCACCCATAAATCCTCTCACTGGCAGCAAAACATTTTTTTCACATTCATCAATCTGAAATTCCTTTCCTCACTTTCAACCAATTATATCTAATTATGACTCTTTGTTCTAGGAAATTTCAGTTCTTTTTTGCCACTCCCTGTGTAAGCTGGTAAAGAATCCACCTGCAATGTGGGAGACCTGGGTTTGATCCCTAGGTTGGGAAGATCCCCTGGAGAAGAGAAAGGCTACCCACTCTAGTATTCTGGCCTGGAGAATTCCATGGACTATATAGTCCATGGGGTCACAAAGAGTCCAGACACGACTGAGCGACTTGCACTTATGTACCTTTATACCTTTCAAGTATATGTAAAAAGTTGTTGTATTCTCCCTGAGCAGTTTCCTCATTGATCTGAGAATATTTATTCTCTTCCATGTTTATTTATTAGTATCTCTTTTCCTGATTATTTTGTTGGTCTATTTGAAGCTCTCTCCATTTACCTTCACCTTTCTTATACTAAGTTTAAGATAAATGCAGTTCTTAAGGTCCAAGAATATAAGTTTACATATATAATTTCTGATTCTATCTGCCTTTGTTTACTCCTTTTGTTTTCATCAACTAGGTCACAATGTGGTGTGGAATCAGTTTCCTTGGATCTTAACAGGTGTTTGGATCAAAGTCTTTGGGGTCAGATAAACCCGAGTTCAAATCTCTGTGCTGATCAGTTGTGTGAACTTAGAAAAATTATATAGTCAATTTAAGCCTTGATATCCTCATTTATGAAATACAAAAGATACCACCCAACTCATAAAGATTGATAAATGGGATAACCTATGTAAACTGCTCAGCACAATGTCTGACCTATAGTAGCCACTCAACAAATGCTAGTTCTCTTCTTTATAGCCTGTCTAATTTTGTCTAGGTTTTCTGAGAGTTTAAATACTTTATTATTGTTTGCTTGATTACTTAATGCTTCTTCTCATCAAATGCAAAATAGCATATTATTTACTTATTCAGTGAATTGTCCTAGAGACATTTTAGAGAACAACAGACTGGTTCCAAATTGGGAAAGGAGTACATCAAGCCTGTATGTTGTCACCCTGCTTATTTAACTTATATGCAGAGTACATCATGCAAAATGCTGGACTGGATGAAGAACAAGCTGGAATCAAGATTGCAAGGAGAAATATCAATAGAAATATCAATATCAATATCAGATATGTAGATGACACCACCCTTATGACAGAAAGCGAAGAAGAACTAGAGAGCCTCTTGATGAAGGTTAAAGAGGAAAGATAAAAAGCTGGCTTAAAACTCAACATTCAAAAATCTAAGATAATGGCATCTGGTCCCATCATTTCATGGCAAATAGATGGGGAAACAATGAAAACAGTGACAGATTTTATTTTCTTGGGCTCCAAAATCACTGCAGATTGTGACTGCAGCCATGAAATTAAAAGACACTTGCTCCTTGGAAGAAAAGCTGTGGTAAACCTAGACAGCATATTAAAAAGCAGAGACATTACTTTGCCAACAAAGGTCCATCTAGTCAAGGCTATGGTTTTTCCATTAGTCATGTATGGATGTGAGAGTTGGACCATAAAGAAGGCTGAGCATTGAAGAATTGATGCTTTTGAACTGTGGTGTTGGAGAATACTCTTGAGAGTCCCTTGGACAGCAAGGAGATCAAACCAGTCCATCCTAAAGGAGATCAGTCCTGGGTGTTCTTTGAAAGGACTGATGCTGAAGCTGAAGCTCCAATACTTCGGCCACCTGATGCTAAGAGCTGACTCATTAGGAAATACCCTGAGGCTGGGAAAGATTGAAGACAGGAGGAGAAGGGGATGATAGAGGATGAGAATGGTTGGATGGCATCACCAACTCGATGTACATGAGTTTGAGCAAGCTCTGGGAGATGGTGTGAAGGACAGCAAAGCTTGGCATGCTGCAGTCCATGGGGTCGCAAAGAGTTGGACCTGACTAAGTGACTGAACAACAACAAATGACCTCTCCCATTTCTCTTCCCAAATTTGACTGACTTTTATATTTATCAGTTCACAAAATGTCTCCTTTTGACAGTGAATTTTAATATGTTATTTAATCTTTTAAAGGATAGTCCTAGTATGATTATTACTATATATATATATATATATATTATCTATCTCTTTGACTACTTAACATTCTGGTTTTACGTCCTAGATTTTTTTAAAATTGAGATTAAAGTTTCCCAACTCTTATTGCCAAGTTGCTGTTCTATTTAAAGTTTCATTTTCAAAAACAGTTACTTCATATTGATTCTATGCTAGAATCATTCACAGTTGCTTCCAAAATAAAACAAAGATGTCTGTCTTGTTTATACAACATAAGATAAACTCATGTGCCTTTGCTAAAACTACAGTTTCAAAGGAAAAACCCACTAAATTACTCCTGAAACCTATATCAATGACCCTTGGGGAAGAATTCTTTTCTGAGATGGACTGGAATACAGGCACAAGAATGAAAAATGGAAGGTAATACTGTGGTAAGGTAGTCTGGATTAGATTAACAATTTTACTTCAAAGACAATTTGAAGGTAAAGAGTAACTATGCCAGAGGTAGAATGAAATACTTGTTAAATAGGGGTACAAGCAGAGAGTGATTCTTGTGAATCTTCTTGGGACCATGATGAGAAAGTGATGTCTGAATAGGACTGTGAAGGATGGAAAGATGGTCTGTGGCAAGATAGTTCCCATTCAAGGCACTTGTATTTCTATCAGCTGAACAGTTTTCATCTAAACCAGAAAGAAAAAAGAAAAAAGAAAAAAAGCAAGAAGAAACAAAAGAGTGATTTGAATGGATGGTAAAATTCATACTTTACAAAGATAGTTGGCTACATAGGGTAATGGTAACCAAGTAACCAGATAGTATCTTGGTAAACATTTGGTTTGGGGTTTAGTGCAGAGGGACTAAGTTTATTTTTATTCACTCTCTGCTAAAGGCAGTTGACTACATTTATTTTGTCCCACCAGGGAGGAAGGAAGGGCATATTAGTTTTTCAAGTGGTTGTTTAGTTTGACAGAGAATGAGTTCTACTCTCTTTTCCATTCCCTGATTTTTCTTTAAAGGTGGAAAGAGAGTGTGCAATAGGTAAAAATATATCTTGACATAAAAGTCAATTCATTTATTATAAAGTAACTGTTTCCCAAAAAGAGAACTAATGCTGTCCTACAAAGCATTTCTTCAAACATCTATTTTAAACCTCATGTCCCACTAAAGTAAGGGAAATTTTCTATAGAAAAATGACATGGACTAGCTGTCAATATTCCACATGCAATCAATTTCCCACCCATGGAACATTTAACATATCTTGTGATGTTAAAATAACAGAGAAGGGTGAAGGATGGGACTTCATGAAGTACTGGATTCAATAATCATTTAAATACCAACATAACATACTTATAATAGTTTAATGCTACTTCTGGAATGTGTAATATAGAAGTAAAAGTAAATTGTCAATGTGATGGTAAACTAATTTTATTATAAATTCCAGTCTCATTACAATAATTCACTTTAAAGTATGAGGTATTTATGGTAAATAAATCTGTATACTATGAATGGAGGGGGTGTCTCTGAATGGAATTGCTAGGTATTTATTTTGAAATTGTTATATGAAAAACAGACATCCTAGAATTCTGCCAGAAATTTTCTTGAAGAAAGGCAGAGATTCTGAGTTAGACATTCTTAATTGGGAGAAGATAACTGAACGAGTGCTTATCAGCATTCATATCTATCATTGAGTTAGGAAAACATGTCTAGCCAGAGTTTTAGTAATCCTTTAGAATTTTCCACCAGAGGTATGGCTAAATTCAGTGAGTAGACTAAGTTATAGATGATAATTAACTCAAAACCTTTGGTCCAAGAATGAAAGTGAACAGAGTTCATCCTAGAAATAGGAATAGCATGTATAGTGCTATCACATGCTAGCCTGGAGACCACAAGGCTGAATTAGAATTGCCAATGATGCTACAAATTTCTGTCCCCACTCCTGTTGGAGATTCTGATTCAACAGACCTAGGGCAGGACTCTAGGATTTCATATTTCAACAAGCCTTCCTAAGTGATTCTTTTTTTAAATTTTTGATTAATTTTTGTTGGGGTATATAGTTGTTTTACAATGTTGTGTTAGTTTCTATTGTACAGCAAAATGAATCAGCTCTAAATTTTACATATATCTCCTTCCTCCCATACCTTCTGCCAAGTGATTCTGATCCACATACAGGTTTGGGAACCAATGACTAGATAGCAAAAGTGCTTGAGATAAGATAAGGGCACTGTGAAAGTGGAGGCAAGACTTTGTTCAAAGAAAAGAAACCATCCTACTTTTGGTTTAGGATCTGAGTTCCTGACTTAAAAAAAAAAGCCTGGTAGCTTGAAATTGGTCATGGTGGGAATATTTAAATCATAGAAACTGACCAGTGCTGCAAATCAGGGCTTCCTCCCTGCTAAAAAGCCAGCACACCACTGTCTAGTAGGCTTATTCTCATATTTTTAATAGGCCTACCATAGGAAAATCTATCGAGGTTACAGGCTACCAAAGGCACATAAGTGACTTTAAGGATTTCATGTGAGTTACTCTAGAAGAAACTGCTGTTTTAGAACAAAGACAGAATTCCTCCACCATGTCTCATTACACAGTGATAGATTTCTCCTGTACGTTAACAACTAGTTTGTGCCTCCATTTTGTTCTCAATCCTAAATTCAGCTGGAGAGATTCACAATGTCCCTTGTGTTTACAAACCTTAAATGCACTGTCCTTAATTTTTTTTTCTAAGTTGTAGAAATAAATTCAGTTTCAATGATCCCTTCTCGTCTTAAAAAAACAAACAACATCTCTAAAATCCTCAGAAGTGATTTCTTGGCTATGAAAATGTGTAGTTGATTATTTGGGTCCCACAGGTGACTCTAGTTAAGGTTAAAATAAAGAGGAAGTGAGAATAGAGATGATTTAATTTCTCACAGGAATAAATCTATTGGCTAGTAGAGTTGGCTCGGGGCCCTGTTTATTCAGGTTTGGTGCATTTATGGCCAGTAACTAAAAGTGTACACACAAGGACCATAGAATTTAGTATGGTGTTTGTTAGGAGGAAAAAAAAAAAAGCCTGGAACATCCATGGGACCAATAAGTCCTTGGCTTGTCTGGCAGGGAACTAGTTACCTAACCATGAATAGAGTCCCAAGAGCAATGTTACAATTATTTGTTGAATGAACTAATGTGCCCAGGTAAATATTCTATTAAATGTACAGTAGATTCTGCGAGGAGGAATAACATCAATTCATCCCCTTTTCCAGATCACCTCATTAAAGGCAACAGAGGCAATCATTGATTAGAGGACAAACTTTGTGTTTTGGCACTTTAAGAGGGAAAAATTGAAACAGTCACCAAAGAAATATTGAAGACATCTCTTCAAGGAAGTCTTCCCTTATGCCCTCACACCACCCTCAAACTCTCTTTAAGGCACTTCGTGTATCACTTTCATTGCATTTTCTTCATATAATAGAGGACAACAATATTACCTACATGAAAGTGCTTTTGTGAAAGATAAATGAGTTAATACCTATACAATCCTTTGAAGAGTGAAAAGAGCAGGCACTCAATAAATGTCAGCTACTACTGTTACATCATCACCACACCACAGTGTATTGAAATAATCTATTAAAATAAATTTCTACCCATCAAGAATATAAGATCCTTTAGGGAAGACCTCTTCATCTTTACAGATCCACAGTGCCTACTGTAGGGGAGACACTCAGTGAGTGTTTCTTCGGCTAAACTGCACTCTGAATTTTACACTTCTAATAAACTTTGGCCTGCTGTTTCAGGTTTTCAATAGTTCCAACTCCTGCAAAGACATAAGCTAGGAAATAAAGGAGAGAAGGATTTTGATACATCATCGGTGGCTATCCAATAGATTATAATTGTCCAGGCCTATTTAATATTAAAGAGGGCTGGAAGAAGCACAAGCTGGAGTCAAGATTGCTGGGAAAAATATCAATAACCTCAGATATGCAGATGACACCACACTTATGGCAGAAAGTGAAGAAGAACTAAAGAGCCTCTTGATGAAACTGAAAGAGGAGAGTGAAAAAGTTGGCTTAAAGCTCAACGTTCAGAAAACTAAGATCATAGCATCTGGTCCCATCACTTCATGGCAAATAGATGGGGAAACAGTGGAAACTGTCAGACTTTATTTTTGGGGGCTCCAAAATCACTGTAGATGGTGATTGCAGCCATGAAATTAAAAGACGCTTACTCCTTGGAAGGAAGGTTATGGCCAACCTAGATAGCATATTTAAAAGCAGAGACATTACTTTGCCAACAAAGGTCTGTCTAGTCAAGGCTATGGTTTTTCCAGTGGTCATGTGTGGATGTGAGAGTTGGACGGTGAAGAAAGCTGAGCGCTGAAGAATTGATGCTTTTGAACTGTGGTGTTGGAGAAGACTCTTGAGAGTCCCTTGGACTGCAAGAATATCCAACCAGTCCATCCTAAAGGAGATCAGTCCTGGGTGTTCACTGAAAGGACTGATGTTGAAGCTGAAACGCCAATACTTTGGCCACCTCATGTGAAGAGTTGACTCATTGGAAAAGACCCTAATGCTGGGAAGGATTGGGGGCAGGAGGAGAAGGGGACAACAGAGGATGAGATGGTTGAATGGCATTACTGACTCGGTGGACATGGGTTTGGGTAAACTCCAGGAGCTGGTGATGGACAGGGAGGCCTGGCGTGCTGCAATTCATGGGGTTGCAAAGAGTCAGACACAACTGAGTGACTGAACTGAACTGAACTGTATATGAACCTGGAATGTTAGGTCCATGAATCAAGGCAAATTGGAAGTGGTCAAACAGGTGATGACAAGAGTGACCATCAACATTTTAGGAATCACCAGACTAAAATGGACTGGAATGGGTGAATTTAACTCAGATGACCATTATATCTACTACTGTGGGCAAGAATTCCTTAGAAGAAATGGAGTAGCCATCATAGTCTACAAAAGAGTCCGAAATGCAGTACCTGGATGCAATCTCAAAAACAACAGAATGATCTCTGTTCATTTCCAAGGCAAATCATTCAATATCACAGTAATCAAAGTCTGTGCCCCAACCAGTAATGCTGAAGAAGCCACAGTTGAATGGTTTTATGAAGACCTACAAGATCTTTTAGAACTAACACCCAAAAAAGATGTCCTTTTCATTATAGGGTACTGGAATGCAAAAGTAGGAAATCAAGAGATACCTGGAGTAACAGGCAAATTTGGCCTTGGAGGACAGAATGAAGCAGGGCAAAGGCTAATAGAGTTTTGCCAAGAGAATACACTGGTCATAGCAAAGACCCTCTTCCAACAACCCAAGAAAAGACTCTACATATGGACATCACCAGATGGTTAGTACCGAAATCAGATTGATTACATTCTTTGCAGCCAAAGATGGAGAGGCCCTGTACAGTCAGCAAAAACAAGACTGGGAGCTTACTGTGGCTCAAATCATGAACTCCTTATTGCCAAATTCAGACTTAAATTGAAGAAAGTAGGGAAAACCACTAGACCATTCAGGTATGACCTAAATCAAATCCCTTAAGATTATACAGTGGAAGTGACAAATAGATTCAAGAGATTAGACGTGATAGACAGAGTGCCTGAAGAACTATGGACGGAGGTTCATGACATTGTAAGGAGGCAGTGATCAAGACCATCCCCAAGAAAAAAAGATGCAAAAAGGCGAAATGGTTGTCTGAGGAGGCCTTACAAATAGCTGAGAAAAGAAGAGAAGCTAAAGACAAAGGAGAAAAGGAAAGATATACCCATTTGAATGCAGAGTTCAAAAGAATAGCAAGGAGAGATAAGAAAGCCTTCCTCAGTGATCAATGCAAAAAAATAGAGGAAAACAATAAAATGGGAAAGACTAGAGATCCCTTCAAGAAAATTAGAGATGCCAAGGGAATATTTCATGCAAAGATGGGCACAATAAAGGACAGAAATGGTATGGACCTAACAGAAACAGAAGAGATTAAGAAGAGGTGGTAAGAATACACAGAAGAACTATACAAAAAAGGTCTTAATGACCCAGATAATCATGATGGTGTGATCACTCACCTAGAGCCAGATATCCTGGAATGTGAGGTCAAGTGGGCCTTAGGAAGCATCACTATGAACAAAGCTAATGGAGGTGATGAAATTCCAGTTGAGCTATTTCAAATCCTAAAAGACAGTGCTGTGAAAATGCTGCACTCAATATGCCAGATAATCTGGAAAACTCAGCCGTGGCCACAGGACTGGAAAAGGTCAGTTTTCATTCCAATCCCAAAGAAAGGCAATGCCAAAGAACGCTCAAACTACCACACAATTGCACTCATCTCACACACTAGCAAAGTGATGCTCAAAATTCTACAAGCCAGACTTCAACAGTACATGAACTGTGAACTTCCAGATGTTCAACCTGGATTTAGAAAAGGCAGAGGAACCAAAGATCAAATTGCCAAAATCCGTTGGCTCATCAGAAAAGCAAGAGAGTACCAGAAAAACATCTACTTCTGCTTTATTGACTATGCCAAAGCCTTTGACTGTGTGGATCACAACAAACTGTGGAAAATTATTAAAGAGATGGGAATACCAGACCACCTGACCTGCCTCTTGAGAAATCTATATGCAAGTCAAGAAGCAACAGTTAGAACTGGACATGGAACAATAGACTGGTTCCAAATCGGGAAAGGAGTACATCAAGGCTGTATATTGTCACCCTGCTTATTTAACTTATATGCAGAGTACATCATGAGAAATGCTAGACTGGATGAAGCACAAGGTGGAATCAAGATTGCTGGGAAAAATATCAATAACCTCAGATATGCAGATGACACCACACTTATGGCAGAAAGCAAAGAACAAGGAGCCTCTTGATGAAAGTGAAAGAGGAGAGTGAAAAAGTTGGCTTAAAACTCAACATTCAGAAAACTAAGATGATGGCATCTGGTCCCATCACTTCATGGCAAATAGATGGGGAAACAGTGAGAGACTTTATTTTGGGGGCTCCAAAATCACTGCCAATGGTGACTGCAGCCATGAAATTAAAAGATGCTTGCTGCTTGGAAGAAAAGTTATGACCAATCTAGATAGCATATTATAAAGCAGAGACATTACTTTGCCAACAAAGGTCCATCTAGTCAAGGCTATGGTTTTTCCAGTAGTCATGTATGGATGTGAGATTTGGACTATAAAGAAAGCTGAGCGCCAAAGAATTGATGCTTTTGAACTGTGGTGTTGGAGAAGACTCTTGAGAGTCCCTTGGACTTCAAAGAGATCCAACCAGTCCATCCTAAAGGAAATCTGTCCTGAACATTCACTGGAAGGACTGATGCTGAAGCTGAAACTCCAATACTTTGGCCACCTGATGCAAAGAATTGACTCATTTGAAAAGACCTTGATGCTGAGAAAGATTGAAGGTGGGAGGGGAAGGGAACGACAGAGGATGAGATGATTGGATGGCATCACCGACTCAATGGACATGAGTTGGTGATGGACAGGGAGGCCTGGCGTGCTGCAGTTCTTGGGGTCTCAAAGAGTCAGACACAACTGAGCGACTGAACTGAACTGAACTTGTGATTATTTCACTCATAGAAATATAAAGTTTATTTTCTCCTTAATATACAAGTGTAGGCTCTGGCTTTAGCATTTGAAAATGGGCAACAAACCTACAGAAGGAATCTTCTAGGATATCTTTGTAAGTGACTTTTTATATAGATAAGGCCACTATACAATGCAATATTTCCAGTGTGTTCTATGGAACACTTGTCCTGAAAGAGACTCCGTAAGAAAAGCATTCTCTGGTTAAATTTGGGAGATATACTTCAAAGCTATATAGGAGTTTTATTATGAACACTGTCATTTAAAGGCTCTGAGAAATCTTTAAGTAAAGAAACCTTTGACTAATTCATCATTTCCTGAATCTGAAGGCTGTAGAAAAGTTTCACTATATCTAATTCCTATTAACATCTTATGGAGTTAGTGTTCCATGAATCAAACTTTGGAAAACACCAAATCATAGAAACACGTGTATCCAGATTTCCATCCTTTTCATCAGTAAACCTCTATGTAATTCATTAAAAATCTAAATCTATATGCATACAAAGAGAGATGCAAGCTTTGTTTAATTTGAATGCTCAGGAATCATGGGATATTCTGTCTGGCTAACTAAAAAAAATTAACTGTAGAATAAGTGCTAAATGCATTACCCCTTGATGAAAAGT
Source organism: Giraffa tippelskirchi (assembly GCF_054371585.1). Classification (NCBI taxonomy): domain Eukaryota; kingdom Metazoa; phylum Chordata; class Mammalia; order Artiodactyla; family Giraffidae; genus Giraffa; species Giraffa tippelskirchi. Next base: position 157,822,475 of record NC_137278.1, read on the forward strand.
ATTCTGCCCACTCTCAAACTTTAAATATAATCACCTGAGAGTTTTGGTAAAGTGCGTGTTGGATTCAGTAGGTCTGGGGTGGGGATCAGAGGTTCATCAGCAGCTGGATGATCCCAATGCAGCTGGTCTTTGGACCACACACTGAGCATCAGGTTACTTTTCTGCCTTGGAAAGCACAGTAGAATAAATACATTGTTATTTTGAATAACACTATACATGTTGATGAATAGTTTAATTTTTTTTTCAAATGTCCACTTGTTTTCTTGATATGACCTTCCTTGTAAAAAAGTAAAGTGGGACCCAATGGGCAGAAAAGTTGTAGCCATAATGATTCTCTATCAGCACTTAGCATGAAATATGGTGCACTGTGCTGTGTATGTGCTAAGTCCCTTCAGTTATGTCTGACTTTTTGTGACCCCATGGACTGTAGTCCTCCAGGCTCCTCTGACCATAGGATTCTCCAGACAAGAATACTGGAGTGGGTTGTACCCTCCTTCAGGGGAGCTTCCCAACTCAGGGATCAAACTTGTGTCTCTTACGTCACCTGCATTGGCAAGTAGGTTCTTTACCACTAGAGCGACTTGGGAAGCTTGTGGTGCACTGTAGATACTTGGTAGATGTTAAGTACATTAACATATTTGTCATAAACTTAATTCTCAGCCTTGGTAAATCTAAAGGCAATATAGAGACACATCTGCTAAAGAGGGAGTTAATAATATGAAATATTACTAAATAAAAATGAAAATGTTGCCGAACATGTTGCCAACCAAACAGCATGTTATGGAAAATACTTGAAAGAGAGAAAAATCGGATGTGCAAATAAGTGGTGGAATCTACTCCTGACTCAGAAAAGGGAAGGGAAGAACTAGAGTCATGACCTGGAAGAAGGTGCCAGTTAAGAAAAGCCATGCTTGGGAAGTGAACACAGGCATCTCTTTCCCAAACATATGCTGGAATAGTCATAACATGAATGGAGATATGCCTTCCTCAGGCAGTCTACCCAGGATCGAGGGCATGTCTGGAGAAGGAAAAAAGGAAATACAGATCTTCTATACTAATCCATTCACCTCCTACAAATTATACTAAAAGGACTAAATTGGTACCAGTTATTTTCATAATTCCCCTATTTGTTGCACCGTACTTATATGGTGTAAATATTTTGAATTAGGAGTGATTAGCAGTATGAATTATTGGTGGTAGTTTCTAGCTTCAAGTTATTCAGGACTGCAGATGTAAGGGAATACTATGATAATTTAAGGGGTTCAGAAACTAATCCAGAAAAGTGTGTTACAATTATCTTACAATGTTTGTTTTGTTCTGGAATGTCATTACTGTGCTGTTCATGGAATTTTCATTGAAATAGCTTTGGTACCTTTAGTCTTCTGACACTTTGCCATTGCCTGTAAATATCCATTGGTAGGGTCCGGTAATTATATTAAATGGTACTTATTGACTATCACCTGCTTGTGGATAGTTCAACCCACACCATCCCACTGACGGAAGTATCCAAGATGAGGGCACCTCCAGCCAACCATGCATCTTCTCTACTTCGCTCATCCTCATACTCCTCTACTGTGCTCCCCCTCTTTTTTTCCCTCTGTAAGTATTCTAAAATTTTTCCAGCTCTTTGAATATGCTATAGTCTTTCTTCCTTCTGTTCCTTTTTAGCATTGGTTGTTGTCACTGCTGGGAATATCCTTTACCCATGTTATGTTGATTCCTATTAAACTTCAGGTCTTAGATCTTAAGTTGAAAAATCAACGCTTGTTCATTGCCCCTCCTATGATCTCTCCTGTATACTCTAAACAGTACTGGTCATACTGGTGTGATTTAACACACACGTATATATCACTAGTTGCCTATACACACACACACATACATACATACATATATATTTATGCACACATAAGCTCTGTAAAAAGACTGTGTCTCAAAAAAAAAAAAGAAAGACTGTTTCTCTTGCTCACGGTTATAATTCCCAGGAATGAGCGCACTTAGCACACAGTAATATTCAATAAGAATTTGTTGAATGAAAGGGAAGGTTTTAAAAATGTTCTAATTTTGCTTCAAGTCTATTGACCTTGGAAATCAAACAGTATATTATGGAAAATGTTGTATCCATAGACATTTTCATGGACTAAAAAATAATAAAAAGTTATGTGTTTTGTTCATTTTAGCTACATTCTCACATTTTTCTGATGTTTTTATAGAACTGTAATTTGGAGACCAAAACCTATAAAGCCTTTTCGGCAAAGGTCCCTAGAAGAGCTATATAAGTAGTGGGATAACTTTTTAAATAATCTCCTCTTTTCTGATCTTTTTATAAAACTCTGAAACCATGAGCCCTCTAGTATTTAAAGAGCTAGAGCTGGCACAACCTTTTTACATTTTGTAAGAATATGAGCAGTAGCTAGAACACAGAACAGTAACAAAACAAAAGGTGTTTATTTTGGCTCCAAGTCGGCCAATAAACCTTTTCTATTTCTCTTTTTATTGGTAAGACTTAGACATTAAAAAAATTATCTGTTTCAATCTTTTATACATTTACTCATCTTACAGTTTTGAAAAGCTGAAGAATTTAAATTTTGACTACTAAAGTAAAATGCAATGAAAAATATGCAGTGCTTTCAAATTAATCTGAACATTATATTAGTAAAATATATTGGAAATATACGAAACTTTCCAGATTAATCACTGCAATGGCTCCCAGTACCCTAGAAAATTAATATCAAAAATTTTTAGGCTAGCATACAAGGCCCTCTAAAATCTAGTCCTAATCAATGTTTCAAAGTTTTCTCTCTCTCTTCTTACAGATCTTCTGCTTGTTACTCTAATGAAAGTGACCAGCCATTTGCTATACCAGAACATGTGCATGCATGCTCACTCAGTTGTGTCTGATTCTTTGCGACGCCATGGACTGTAGCCCACCAGGCTCCTATGTCCATGGAATTTTCCAGGCAAGAATACTGGAGTGAGTTGCCATTTCCTACTCCAGGAGAATTTTCCCAACCCAGGAATCAAACCCATGTCTCCTGTGTCTCTTGCATTGACAGATGGATTCTTAACCACTGAGCCACCTGGGAAGCCATACTAGAATAGAGTAGATGCTTAAATGTTAGTTAGATATTAGAAACTGGGTTTGTTTTAATCAATGTAAGTAAAATTTGCAGAGTCTTCATCTAGACCAGTGTTTCTCAAACTGCTTGTATCAGAATCACCTGGCAAGCTTGTAAAATTCAGATTTCTGGGCTCCATCCCCAAATCTGATGCAGCTGGCTTGGGTTGCAGTCTGAGAACTTGCATTTCTAACACATTCCCAGATGATGCTGATGGTCCAGGAACCAGACATTTTGAGAAGCACTGGTTTGTTTGTTGACTGCAACTAAACTTGAATTGAGCTGCGTTTGTTCAACACAAGAATGAATCTTTGAAAAGTAAGTCAGATTATACCACTTTTCTGTTTAAATATCTGTGCTGGTTCATCATTTCACTCCAAGTAAAAGCTGCCGTGCTTTCAGTGGCCTACAGGCCCACATTATTTGCCTCATACCTCTGGTCTCATTGCCTGCTTCCCCCCAAACCCCATTCTGATGCAGCCATGCTGACCTCCTTGTTTTCATTTTGACACATTAAGCACTTTCATGTCTGAGGACATTCGCTCTGGGTATTCCATCTGCTTAGATTTTCTTCTGGTTTTAAATATTTGGCCAACGATTTTACTATCTTCAGTTCTTTGCTCAAGTCTCACCTTCTTAGTGATGAGGCCTATCCTCATTCAATACTGCATCTTGTCTATGTTCTCACTTATATCAGTGAGAAGCTAAAAAACCAAACTTACAGGAATAGAGAACAGATTGGTGGTTTCCAGAGGTGGGGAATGAGGGGTTGTTAGGGCAAAATAGGTGAAGAAGGTTAAAAAAAAAAAAAAAAGCAACAACAACAAACTTCCAGTTATAAGATAAATAAGTTTTGGGGATATAGTGTACAACATGATAACTATAGTTAATGCCAGACTGTATATGTGAAAGTTGCTAAGAGAGTAGATTATAAAAGTTTTCATCATAAGGAAAAAATTATAATTATGTGAGGTGATAGATGTTAACTAAACTTATTGTGGTGATCATTTCACAATTCTACATATACCAAATGATTAAGCTGTACATCTTAAACTCATATAATGCTATATGCCAATTATTTCTTAAATAATGAAAGTGAAAAATAATACTGCATCCTGTCACTCCTCTTCTCATTCCAAACCCCTGGCACCTTGGATCCTTCTTAACTTGTTTGATTTATACTTCTTTGGTGATATTATTAATAGCACTTATCATCTTCTCACATATATACTATATACTTCATTTATTAATTTTATTTATTTATTTTTATTAGTTTTTATTGGAGTATAGTTGCTTTACAATGTTATGTTAGTTTCTGCTATACAGCAAAGTGAATCAGCTATACGTATACATAGCCCCTATTTTTTTGGATTTCCTCCCCATTTAGGTCACCACAGAGCACTGAGTAGAGTTCCCTGTGCTATAAAATGTTCTCATTATTTATGTATTTTATATATAGTATTAATAGTGTATATATGTCTGTCCCAGCCTCCAGTTCATCCTACCCTCTTCCCCCTTTGAAATCCATACATTTGTTCTCTATGTCTGTGTCTCTATTTCTGCTTTGCAAATAAGATCATCTATACCATTTTTCTAGATTCTACATATATGTGTTAATACACAGTACCTGCTTTTCTCTGACTGACTTACTTCACTCTATATGACAGTCTCTAGGTCCATCCACATCTCTCCAAATGACCCAATTTCATTCCTTTTTATGACTGAGTAACATTTCATTGTATATATGTACCACATCTCCTTTATCCATTCCTCTGTTGGTAGATATTTGGGTTGTTTTCATGTCCTGGCTATTGTGAATAGTGTTGCAGTGAACATGGTGGTGCCTGTGTCTTTTTGAATTATGGTTTTCTTTGGGTATATGCCCAGGAGTAGAACTGCTGGGTCATATGGTAGTTCTGTGTTTAGTTTTTTAAGAAACCTTCATAATGTTCTTCATAGTGATTGCATCAATTTACATTCTCACCAATAGTGCAAAAAGCTATACAAATTGGAAAATAAGTAAAAATGTCACTGTTTGCAGATAACATGATACTATACATAGAAAATCCTAAAGTTACTACCAGAAAACTACTAGAGCTAATTAATGAATTTGGTAAAATTGCAGGATACAAAATTAATGCACAGAAATCTCTTGCATTCCTACACGCTAACAGTAAAAGATCACAAAGAGAAATTAAGGAAACAATCTCATTTACCATTGTATCAAAAAGAATAAAATACCTAGGAATAAACCTACCTAAAGAAGTAAAGGACCTGTACTCAGAAAACTATAAGACACTGGTGAAAGAAACCAAAGATGACACAGATGGAGAGATATACCGTGTTTTTGGATGGGAAGAATCAATATTGTGAAAATGACTATACTACCCAAAGCAATCTACGTATTCAATGCAATCCCTATAACAGTATCTTTCTGAATATGTTGCCCATTGCCATGCAAGGCAGTAAACTAATTTCTTGTTTTATCTGCTTGTGAGTCCATCATTCTTACTTTTAGACATTTTTACTAGTGGTCTGAAGATGTGAAATATCCCCATACACATATCTATTTAAATATATCCTGTACAATATGGTGTTAGGGCTGAATATGTTCTAGATTGAAAAATTTCATAAGCAGACTCTTCAGTGAGCACACGGAGTTAAGGAAACTACATGTTAGTCCTGAAGGTACTATGGATTTTAAAGGAGTAATTATTTTTGATATAAGTTATTTTTAGTCAATAAAGAGTAGATAGGACAACAATTATTATAATACTAGTTTTTCATTTCTTCAGGACTTACTATACGACAAGCAACCTGCTAAACACTCCACATATTTTAGGTTATATAGTTCTCATTACAACGTTGTGAGTAGAAAGACATTGGAGTACAAAGACCTTCAACAGCTGGCATCTGGTTATACAACTGTAAGGAGCAGGGTAAGCTTCTATTCTAGATCTATTTGAATCCTACTAAAATGAAAGTCTGATGGTTGGGGCATGTGGAAGGGAGACTCAAGTATATGTGTATACTTATAGCTAATTCTCTATATTACAGCAGAAACCAACACAATGTTATAAAGCAATTATCCTCCAAATAAAATAAATAAATGAAAGTCTGAGTACAGAAATAGCATTTAGAATCAAATCCCATACCGGCCAGAGACGCTCAGAGGGCTCAAACATACCTTGTATGCACCAGGACCCAGAGACCCCACAGAGACTGAGACAGAACTGTGTTTGGGTGTCTCCTGAGGAGGTACAGGTCAGCAGTGGATTGCTGCAGGGGCAGGGGCTCTGGGTGCAGTAGACCTGGGTATGGCATAAGCCCTTTTGGAAGAGGTCGCCATTAACCCAGCATAGAGTCTCCAGAACCTACACAGGACTGGGGAAACAGACACTCGAAGGGCACAAACAGAACTTTGTGTGCACCAGGACCCAGGAGAAAGGAGCAGTGACCCCACAAGAGACTAACCCAGACTTGCCCATAAGTGTCCAGGAGTCTCTGGTAGAGGCGTGGGTCAGCAGTGGCCTGCTGCAGGGTTGGGGACACTGAGTATAGCAGTGCGTGCATGGGACCTTTTCATTACCTCCACTGTAGTTTGGCCTCAGGTCAAATAATACCAACAAAGGTCCGTCTAGTCAAAGCTATGGTTTTTCCAGTAGTCATGTATGGATGTGAGAGTTGGACTATAAAGAAAGCTGAGCACCAAAGAATTGATGCTTTTGAACTGTGGTGTTGGAGAGGACTTTTGAGAGTCCTTCGGATAACTAGGAGATCCAACCAGTCCATCCTAAAGGAAATCAGTCCTGAATATTCACTAGAAGGACTGATGTTGAAGCTGAAACTCCAATACTTTGGCCACCTGATGCGAAGAACTGACTCAATTGAAAAGACCCTGATGCTGGGAAAGATTGAAGGCGGGAGGAGAAGGGGATGACAGAGGATGAGATGGTTGGATGGCATCACCGACTCAAGGGACATGAATTTCAGTAAACTCCAAGAGTGGGTGAGGGACAGGGAAGCCTGGTGTGCTGCAGTCCATGGGGTCTCAAAGAGTCGGACACGACTGAGAGACTGAACTGAACTGAACTGAGCACAGAAAGAAGCAGGAGTAAAATAATTCTTGGAGAAATATTGTGACATAAATCAAAATATGGGGCTTAGTGTTGAAAGAGAGCTGTTCCACATTCTGTCTTCAACAATCTAAGAGAAAATGCCTGTAACAAGTAAGCCCACTCATATTTCATGTAAATATCTCCTGCCTTATGTCAAAACTGTTTTTTCAAGAGCAAAAGAATTTTTCCTTTAAATTAAAAACAAATTCGAGATTTTAAATGATTGTTTCCCATTGTACTGTTGCTTTCCTGTCTCTGTTTTTTTGACCTAGAACGTAGAGTCCTTGGTGGGAAAAGGAAGGGCATGATCATTCATCTCCATTAACAGTCTTGAGTGGTTTCTGTGATCTAATCATCTCTGAGTCAATAGACATGTAAATGCTCATGAAGTTAGAGAAACTATTCATCCACACTGGACTTTTACTTAAGCTCTGTCTACATCCTTCATAGTCATGTTTCAGAGAATGTCTCATTAACTGGGCAGATCTTTGAAAATTATACTCTTTCTTTGAAAAAAAACCTCTTATTGGATTTATGCCAACAAAAAGCAGAACCCTTTCTTTAATGGTTTACTATTTGGGGGGAATGTAGGGAATTGTTGTTATGTTCTAAATTCATTTATGATACCATGGTACCTTAGAGCAGAGTCAACCAGATTGCATTCACAGTGGAACCAAAGCCTGCCATTTTTCAGATGTTCAAGTTCACTGCAGAGATGAAAACAAGAATGACCCAAGTGCAGGTAACCACTCTTTATTTCATCAGTTTGAGTCCATTATTGTCTGTGTCTTACTCATGTATTTGGTCTTAAGATAATCTGAGTGCCGAAGAATTGATGGTTTTGAATTGTGGTGGTGGAGAAGCCTCTTGAGAGTCCCTTGGACTACAAGGAGATCAAACGAGTCAATCCTAAAGGAAATCAACCCTAAATATTCATTGGAAGGACTGATGCTGAAGGTGAAACTCCAATACTTTGGCCACCTAATGAGAAGAGCTGACTCATTGGAAAAGACCCTGATGCTGGGAAAGATGGAATGCAGGAGGAGAAGGGGAAGACAGAGGATGAGATGGTTGGATGGTATCACTGACTTGGTGGACAGAAGTTTGAGCAAGCTCTGGGAGTTGGTGATGGACAGGGAGGCCTGGCGTGCTGCAGTCCATGGGGTCGCAAAGAGTCGGACACGACTGAGCGACTGAACTGAGCTTAAGATAATTTTAAATATATCTTCCTCTTCATCATTCTTTTCTCTCTGTTATTAGTCATCTTGTTTTCCAAAATATGGTGCTATAGGAGACAATTCTACTTCATGGAGAGTGAGCAAGGAGATTGTTTTTATGACTATTGTACTGTGCCCACCTGACAATTTTTACCCCTTATCAATGAAGTTAACTGATGTGTATGAGTGGATTGTCTGAGAATTTCATGACTTCTCTCCCTTGGATGAGCAAATGAAGGATGGAGTGTCATCTCTTTTGTAAAAATCAAACTTTTCCCCCCATAACCATGAGTTCACTTACATTTGCAAGCATCTGGGGCAGAGAAAGGTCTTCGGAGGTCCCGGTAGAAGCCTGGCTTACATCGCTGGCAGTGCTGACCTTCTGTGTTGTGCTGACAGTCATTGCAGACACCACCACTATGATTCCCTGATGCCTCCCACACATTAATGTCAAAGTGACAGGCGTCAGCATGTCCATTACACTTGCAGGCTGGGGGAAAGGAGGATCAGAGGAAAACAAACAATTAAAAATAAAATGACAGTTTCTCTAGTATTCAGGCAGTTAAGAATAGGGTAAGCTGACTGCTAATTTTTTTAAAAAAATTCGTTTTTTCAGGCTCATAAGTAGAAAACAGCATTGTGGTTGCCAAGGGGGTGCGAGGATGGGGAAAGGATAGAGTGGGAGTTTAGGGTTAGCAGATGCAAACTATTATATATAGAATGGATAAACAATGAGGTTCTACTGTAATAGCACAGGGAACTACATTCAATAAACTGTGATAAACCATAATGGAAAAGAATATAGAAAAAAGAATACGTGTGTGTGTGTGTGTGTGAGAAGTTGCTTCAGTCATGTCCAACTCTTTCGTCCCTTAAAGACTGTAGCCCGCCAGGTTCCTCTGTCCATGGGTTTCCCCAGGCAAGAATACTGGGGTGGGTTACCATTCCCTCCTCCAGGGGATCTTCCCGACACAGGGATCAAACCCGTGTCTCTTATGCACTGGCAGGCGAGTTCTTTACCACTAATGCCACCTGGGAAGCCCTATGTATGTATAACTGAATCACTCTGCAGAAATTAACATAACATTGTAAATCAACTGTACTTCATTTTTTTTTAATTTAGTTTTTTTAATAGTATACATTTTCACAATACAGGAGTCAAAACAGTGTAAGAAGGTTTATATATTAAGAACTCTAGTCTCCCCATCCCTATTCACCCTGTTTCCTCTGGCCCTCAGTAGTTTCTTTCCTTTCTTCCTTCCTTCTCTTTCATCCTTCCCTCCCTCCCACCTTCCTTCAAACCTAGAAGGAAACTTCTGGTACACAGGGGTTAGTAACTTGGCAGATAGATTGATTTGCCTTTCATGAAGTACTGTTCTTCAGTCATTGTACTGGTATGAGGTGGTCTCCTAAAGAAGCCTTAGTTTTCTTATGGGAGAGGCTTGCAAAGTTTTTTATGTAACAGATTCTCAAAGTCATTTCTAAGATTATAGTCAGTAGCACCAAGTGACAAGTCTCTGTGTTCTATATGTATTTAGATATGCAGCTGGTTTCTGTGGAAAGGGCCATAATGGCACTCTAGGAATTTGGGAGAAATTCTTTAGATTCTCTTGATGAGTGATTTAGAATAAGGATCTGGACTTTTTCCTGGAGGTCAGCTGTATTTGAAAATGTTTTTGCTATTGTTTTTCATTGTTTCCTTGATGTGTTATGATATTTGGACCAGATTCATAGTCTTTAAAAAGCATACTATAAGATAATTTAAGATTTATGCTTAGAGGAAATCCTGTACATTTCCGTGAAACTAAAATAAATCAGTTATGATTCCAAACTACGTATGGGAAGAGACTTTTCACAATTTTACCCACTGTATTTGCCTTTAAATCCTAGTAAAATTGAAGTTTGTTAGTATAAACATTGTTATGGGCACGTGCATTTCTCTGTGCATGTATATTTCTATTTCATGTATGTTTCATTTTTAATGGCAAAGAAAAAATTGGTTCACATTCCCATATTTTTTACTCTTCTATATAATCTCAAACCTCAAACCCAAAGTTAGCCATGACAGGGTTAGTCTCATTCTTGATGAAGTGGCATAGTTTCAAATCTAATTTGTTCTTAAAAGTATAAGTGAAGAGACAGGCATTATGGTATTCCAGAAAAAAGTATTTAATTTGGAGTCTGAAAACTAGGGATCAAGTCCTGACTCTATCCTTTACTAACTTTGGCAAGATACTTAAAATTTTATTGGACCTCAATGAACTGATCTCTAAGATGGGATTAATACCACCTACTTCATAGGGTTGTTTTGAGAACTGAATTCAAGATACCTATTTTCATTATTATAATTCAGTATCTGTGAACTCTAAACCTCAGTTGCTTTGTGTCTTGCCATGTTTTTATTATGTCAAACTCTCAAGAAGGGTGCTCAGGTTCAACATAGAGTCCCTGCAAATGAGCAACACATTCTTGGCAAAATAATCATATCAGCGACTTTGCAAGCAGTAATTGTTTCCAATGGCTGAAGTCACAGTGGGGAGTGGTATGGTCTATGTTTGTGTAGGTTAGCATCTATCACCTACCACTTTATATTGTGTTTCTCAAGACAACAAACGAGAAGTCTACAGATGTTTACTTAACAAAGAAGGCTTTTGAGTCTGTGGACTTGGTACTTACTTCTGCACTCATTTGGAGACCCTGTTTTTCCATCAGCTGCCTCCCAGGGGCGGTCGTTATATAAAGGTGCACAGTGTTGGCAGTGGGTGCCCGCTGTGTTGTGCTTACACATACACTTTCCATGAACCTGCAAAGAAAAGTAAGAGCTAAGAGCACAAACAACGCTAGGAAAGAACATTCTTCCCACCACCTCATCTCGTTGGTTGGCTTTAGCCATATGACATTCATTCACTTGAAGACATTAGTCACCAAGATGAGAGATCCTTTCTTTGATCTGTCTTTGCTGTTAATTCAAAAAACCACAAAATATATATTTTTTGACAGCAGGATACATGACCCAAATAAGCAATTCTGAGATAATTGCTAGGCATTTACTTAAATTTTTTATACTTCAAATTTTTTTTATTCTTTACACAAAAGTAATATATCTTCAATACAGAAAACTTAGATCTTTCCATGTCATTAAATGTTTTTGTACAACACCCATTTTAATGATTTCCTTGTACAATATACAGTTTATTTGACCAATCACCTATTTTTGGTTATTTAGGCTTTTAAATATTTTATACAGTATATTTTAATTCTGTAATTAATATCCTTGTAGCTATTGTGTACATCTTCATTTATTTGGAATGTGTTTTCTAGAAGTAAAGTTGAACAGTCATCATCTGTATATTTTTAAGGCTTTGAAGACATTTTGTCATAATTACTGGGCATTTTCTTTTAATCCCATAATTCAGAGTAGCTGAGGGGTTTTTTTAATAGTATTTTTCACAAGGAGAAATATTTTAGTGGAATTATTTGGAATCTGAGCATTTTATAAGAATTTTAATATTTTGTATTATCTCATCAGTAATTTCTAAAAATCAGTATTTGGGATCATCTGGAATACTTCCTAATAACTAAGTTTGCCATGAATTCCAGTACCAAAAAGAATCTATTGACACATGATGTCATGACTGTACAAATGAATGTTTTTGAAGTAGCTCAGAGACAGAGTCCCAAGCTTGGATCTATGAAGTGTTGTTGTTTGTTTTTTCTTGAGAAACAGTATAAAAGATAAATCAATGTAGAGGTAATAAGTTATATCAACTATTTACAATTATTTAATGAATATCTACTAGAGAAAGTTGCTATATTAGGCAATGTTTGGTACACAAACCATTACAAAACATGATTTCTGTCTTTAAGCAAAGTACAATGTAGCTGGGTAAAAAAGATTTACATAGAAAAATTATGCATAAACAAGACAATAAATAAACACCTAAGAAAGAAAATTATGTTGGAATTCAAAAGATGCAGAAATCACCGCAGATTAACAGTGACTGAGGACTCTATGAGAGAGACTGGTTTTTTAGATGGGCATTGAAGTTGGGCAGTATTTCTGACAGGCAGAAGGGAAGAGACTTTCCAGGAAGAAGAAACAAAATTAACAAAGCTGTGGTTCTAGGAGGCTAGGGAAAATCTGTGAACAAAGTTTATTTCAATACACCTGAAATATTCTGACTGCGATGATAAAGGAACTACTAAAAATGAGACATACTTAGACTGGCCAGAAATAAAATAAATCTTAGGGTTCAATAAATGTGGAAATAGCTACAACCAATACACTGAGGTACTACTGCTCGACCTAATTTAACACTTGAGTAAGTTGTGTTGTCTACCCAAAATCTCCTTTTTCTTTTCATTCTCTTGGAATATATTTATTTGGTTCCACTGGTAGAGGCACTCTGGGAATAGCATATGCATTATCCAAGTGTGTTATGTGACTACTGTGGACCTTTATGCACACATAAAGTTCAAGTGCAGGAATTATTCAGGGCTTGGAGGTCCACGGGCTACCTGTGAATGAATCACATGAGACCTAAGAGCCATCTTGCTAAATTTGGTTTCTATGTATTATAAACTAAGGTTTTTGTGCTTAATGAAAAGGAACTGTATCTGTCCTTTTAGTTCTTAGGGATTAGCTAGGATATAGATTTTTTTTAAATGGTAGAATTGACTCAGAGTACAATATATTACAAAAATTTTTGTTGATTTTATTTATAGAAACTCAGCTAATATTATAGATTCAATGTATTGATTTTGTTCTTGGAATGCCCAAGTATGAGGTGAATTATAGTTACCTTTTTTCTTGGGCTTTTCTTTGTGACTATCTCTGCTAGGACTTGTTTGTTTATACATAAAATCCCATGGAGTTGTTAAGAGTTTACTATACATCACTATTCACACATCCAGGTAAGAGCTAAAGACAACTTTGCAGTTAAATTTGGAGATCTGTAGGAATTCAATTTTCACTACTCTATAAGAATGAGGTGTTTTCATCCTAGCTCCTGAATATCTAATTTTTCATATATTCTGGTAGAAATGCTCCAGTCCAACTGCTTTTTATTAAATCTTTAAAATTCAACATTCTTATCATCATTAAAAAGAAATAGAAATTCTATCAAATAACTTCCACAAGGTAAGATTCTTTTTCTTAATTGAAATATAGTTGATTTACAATGTTGTATTACTTTCTGCAAAGTAGTTCAGTTATGCATATACATATATATATATATATACACATATATATACCTTCTTTTTCATATTCTTTTCCATTATGATTTATCACAGGACCATGAATATAGTGCCCAGTGCTATAAAGTAGCTTGTTGTTTATCCATCCTATATATAATAGCTTGTATCTGCTAGCCCCAAACCCCCACTCCTTTCCTCCCCGACACCCCCTTGGCATCCACAAGTCTGTTCTCTATGTCTGTGAGCCTGTTTCTGTTTCATACATAAGTTCATTTGTGTCAGATTTTTTTTTAACTAAAAAATTTTTACTGAAATATAGTTGATTTACAACATTGTGTTTCAGGTACATATATATATCTCCAGCATATATATATATATATACCTCCAGCAGTGCAGGTGGATTCTGCTGCAAATTATTGCTACTTTTCTTTAGAGGAACTAAACTATCATTATAAGTCAGTTTATCAGGTTTGGTCTTGGAATGCCCAAGGCCTGCATGTAATTTCACCCAACTCAGGTTAGTCCTGATCCACAAATTCCGGGACTCAGGAGACCAAAGACACTTAGGGAACCTCATCAAACATTCACGTGCATCACAAGATGATGTGGACCGGTCAGTTCCCTCTGGAGTAAGGATCTCAAAGCACTTCCTTGCGCCCACATGCAAGGATTAGGATGAACCTCCCAGGGTCTGAAAGATGCCAGCCCAGCAAATATTTCTGCACACAGAAAAAGTCAAGGAACTGTCATTTTGAGAATTACTAAAAATAGTTGTAAATCATTACCTAGACCATTTGAAACAAGAAATCCTTTCTCAGCGATACAACTGTTACTGTTCAAGCTTGAAAGATCACCCACAATTTGATGCTTGTGAAAAATGTGCAAGTGAAACTAGGTCTTCATTGGGAAAAAAAACAGAAAAAGGAAACTTTAGTAACAAGTTAAACAAAGCTCTTGTTTGGTACACAAACATAAACTAGATAAAGAGCAGGAAAATGGGATTATGTATTTAAGGCTCAGTTGAAGAAGAGTGGTGTCTGGCTGTGTAACTGGGAAATGAGAAATCAACTTTAACAACAAATCTACAAACCCTAATTATACAAGAGTTATACCTTGGCATTTTGGATATTCTATGAATTTCATAAACCCCTCCATTATACTGAGAGTACATTTCTCTGTTGATGTCAAAAGTTTCTTACTATATCCCAGACAGGGAGGGAATCATACAAACTTTGAAATAAGAAATTTAAGGGATTACTAGAACAGCTTGCTCATGAATACCTGTGTACTTTGGTGACAAATATGATATATTAGAGGTAAATAGACATGGAAGAGAAAATACTACTCCTTCATATGTAAGGCTATAAGAATCTATGTGGGAACAAAATGAGGAAATTATTATCTTTCAAATTTGTCATTGTAAGATACACATCTTGCTGAGAAAAGCTCATTTTTAATTGTTCTTTGGGGGCAGAAGGCCCTCTAGTAGTCAGCAAACGTAGACTTGAGGAAATTGGCCATGGCAGGAGGTTGTTAGAATCTGGCCATTGGCAATGTTAAGCATAAGGGTTGGACAATCGCTTATCAAGATAGTGTAGAATATTTAAACATTAAATGGAAGATTGGCTTTGACAGCTTTTAAGGTCCTTCTAGTCTTAAGGTTTTATGATTCTAAGGCCTGCCTCTGTGTATTGTGAATACTGCCCGGTTGGAGGCAACTACCCATAATCCTTTCTGAGCTACCAAATAGGACGTAAATGTCATATGGCAGGGTCTTATTACCATTTCACCAAGAGTGTGCCCAAATGATGTGAAAGTCAAACAAGGGAGAGTTAGGAGAAGATCTCTCCTTTTTAGCAGGCACTACCTGATGTGGCAGAAATGAAAAAGTAAATGTTAATAGTCTCTGAAGATGGATTTGCATATGTCGATAATGACTATACCAAAACTAAAATAAGTTTTATTCTTTCTGATTTTTCTCCTATTTTCCTCCTTCTGTACTGTATTTTCCCCATTGCTTATGAGAAAAGTAATCACAGACCGTCATTCTAGCACCTGCCTTCCAAATAAAGGTATATTTCATCATCCACAGACATCCACCATAAGAAATACGAAAGCAAATAATAAATATGGTTAAAGCTTTGGAAGACTCAAATTAACTGAATTCTTTTATGAATGTCTGATAAAATTTGCTTCCCAGCTGCTCTCCAAGAAAGAAAGAACCAACTATTGTTCAAGCCCTACTAAAATTTATAATGAAAGCTAGTGGGAAAAAAAAGATTTTATAGCCAAGCATTCAGAAATTCTTGAATTTCATCAACTGGGTACTTTACTTGAGCTCCTGTGCCATTATTGTTTACATATACATGATTTTATTTTCTTTCTTTACCATTCAACTTTGAATTTCAATGGAAAATGAATATCCTTTCATACCATCTTTGCAATCTTAAAAAATGTTTGTGAAAAGAGAATACAAACAGTGCCTATTCTATGATCTTAAGAAAAATGCCCACTTAAAGGCAGCTATGGCAATTCACAGACCTTCATTTAGTTCTGATAAATGATTTAGAAAAGTGGAACAATGCTTTGCAGCAACTTTAGACAAGATGTGAAGGAAAAAAAACTGATTTAATTTCTAAAGAGATAGTATGTCCCTTTTAGAGAAAAGGATTAGCTTCCAAATGAATGGACTTCTTATGTATGAAAAGAGATAAATTCTAATAACAGGCTAGCCTGTTAGAATCTGCTCCTCTTAAGCAGGACAAAAACAGGCACAACAATGCTACAGCACAAACCTTTGAATAGAAAGCATTGTGAGAAAAATGTGTCTTTTCATTAACAAATAAAATCTTTCTCTACTCCTATTAAAGGTATGCATATTTCAGTTTAACAGAAGTGGTAGTTCTATGGAGAATATGTAGCACAATAATTGAGTTTGGTAAAAGGAGGCTTGAAACATAGTGTCAGAATGGAGTAAAATAAGTTGAAGACTGAATATTTCAAACCCTTGCCCAATAATATATATGTCGCAGGATTATAAGCAGTGGAAAAGCTCTACAATCTATTCTTTGGTTTATACTTGAACACTAGAGAAAACAGGTCTTGTAAGAAAGCATGAGCAATAAAATAGATAGGTATAGAGCAGAAACAATTATTATTAAAGAATGAAATCAGCCACAGGAGACTTCTGTCTTCCCAATCAGCCTGTTGCCTGAAATTCTTCCTATCAGGACTCATTCCTTTAGCCCCTGAATAACGTTTTAGGTTCAAGAGCTCCCTACAAAAAGAGACTTAAGTTCAGAAAGTGTAGATCCTTAAATTATTAGCAACAAATGTATCAGCAGGGATTATAACCATCTGTTCTCAATCCTAGAAGTGTACTCAGAGTTGCCAGAAGAAGGAAGTATCTTTCTGGGAGGGAAAGGGAATGTCTAAAAAGGAGAGGGAAGGAGCCCAAGATAAACTGTGCCTACTTCACTAAGGTGCCAAGAACCTTGCTCTGGCTGACAAACCTGGAAAAAATGCATGGAGCCAATGCAAATTTCATAACAAAACTGCATTTAAGTACACTGTATGGTAATCATGTGTTTATATACATCTCTCTAATAGATTATAAGCTCTTGCAGGGAAGAAACTATGGCTTAAATTTCTTTGAATCCCCATTAACTGGCATATAATAGGTTTTCAATTGATATGTGTTAATTTTTTTCATTCAGCCAATATATATTCAATGGAACATGGAGAACCTTAGTTATTGAGTTTAGTTCCATTTTTAAAACTTACCAAGAAGAGAGGGTGCTAATTATTCATTTGAAGTGGGAATGGGATACTTCTGTTTGTCGCCAAGCAGGATTTGGGGCAGAACAGGGTTGAAAGATATTCAGCTTTGTCCAGAGCACTTTTGGACAAGTCACACTGGTAAATATGATGCTATGTAGAGAGTTAATGTAAGCCCAAGGCAAAAGGTTAGTTAGGGAGGGAAATGAGAACAATAAAGATGAAGATGATGATGATAAATAATAAAACTAATAGTAGTAGTTAATATTGATTAGCACTTACTGTGTACCAGGTGCTGTTCTAGGCATTGTATAAATATTAATTCATTGGATTTACACAAGAACCCATAGTATTTTAGTTGCTAAGTCGTGTCTGACTCTTGTGACCCCATGGACTATAGCCCACCAGGATCCTCTGTCTATGGGATTTCCCAGGCAAGAATACTGGAGTGAGTTGCCATTTCCTTCTTCAGGGGATCTTCCCAACCCAAGGATCGAACCCAGGTCTCCTATATTACAGGCAGCCTCCTGCATTGCAGGTGGATTCTTTACCAACTGTGCCACCAGGGAAGCCCCACAAGTACCCTATAAGGTAGGTATAATTATTGATGTCATTTTACAAGTTAGAAAACTGAAGCCGAAAGAATTTAAGTAATTTACCCAAGAATTCTATAGCAGTCTGACTCCAGAGTCACCATCTTAACCCTTAAATGACCCTGGGGAGTAGGATTTTTGAGAGATCTATTTTGGCCAAATATTTTCAGTGTGTTACTTAAATAATACTGATGTTTCAAACCAATTTGTCTGTCCTTAAAGAGCTCCTCAGGACAAACGTTGCTATGGACTCAAAGTGACTCATTTCAAGGGTATTCTGTTCTTGAATGGATTATTTGTCCTCTTCCTCTGTGAGAAGCTTAGCAATTTTGGCAATGGGTGAATATAGGAAGATTGGCCCCATTTCCAACACCTGGCATCAATAAGTTCAGGGCATGTAGGAGTAGAGAATATTTTTAGCTTCTTATTGGTGCAGTGTAAAATCTATCTGTACTTTGGAAATTCTGATGCCTCCTAGGGGCATTTCTGGGCCACTGCAGGTGTTAACAAGTCTTAACTTAGAAGTGAAAGTTGCTCAGTCCTGTCCAACTCTTTATGACTCCATGGGCTATAGTCCACGGAATTCTCCAGGCCAGAACTCTGGAGTGGGTAGCCTTTCCTTTCTCCAGGAGATCTTCCCAACCCAGGGATTGAACCCAGGTCTCCTGCATTGCAGGTAGATTCTTTACCAGCTGAGCCACAAGGGAAGCCCAAGAATACAGGAGTGCGTAGCCTATCCCTTCTCCAGGGGATCTTCCCAACCCAGGAATCAAATCTGGGGTCTCCTGCGTTGCAGGTGGATTAAAGATTTGCTCTTTGTGAATAGCCTCCCTTTTGTTATCTGTTCTCCCTAATAGATATGATCTGGTAAGGATAGATAGTAATACTGTGTAGTGTGATAGCTTTTACAGTTAGTTTTTATTTATGAAGAATGGTAAAGTATGTACACTGCACATAACCTAATGATTCAGGTCAAAGTTAACATTCAGGTTGTTGGTTTATTTCCAATTTTTTTTTATGTGCAAAACTTTGTATGCCCCAAAGCTTTGATTTGTATATCTAAATGGCAGTTTTTCTGTGCCATTGTGCTTGCTATTTATCAGAAGAAATCAGCAGCTGAGGCACTATTCAGAAGCATGGATCCACATACACAGAATTTCGAAATGCTACTAGATCTATGTATTCCCAATTGTGGACATTAATTTTAAGATTTCTTAAAGATGTATTTCAGTAGACTTTTGTTTTGTAGTATGACAGTTAGAACTGAGAACTAACTAAAATCAAGTTTTGTGGTTTATCTTTCAACATACCACATGGCCCTTGCTGAGAAATTAGATGATTGGTCAAAACAAAGCAAAACATACAAAATCAAACCTTCCAAACCCAGTATCTGCAGAAAAGAAGGCAGAAACTTCTCCAGGACAGAGAAAAGCTTTTTGGACCTTCCAAATCAATTTCAAAATACTTTTGAGTTAAAAAATATTAATAAAGTAACCTATTTTAAAAACCAAGTGAAAGATTTTAAAATATTCCCATTGTTTTAAAATGTACTATTAGCTCAACAGTGTTTTTTGTAAGTGAGCACTTTAGTTTAAATTTTGGGTTCTTCGGTAAATTTTAGGTAGGATTTTCCTCTTAGCTTTCAGACTGATGATTTCCTAGAATAAAGAAAATCTATCTTTGTGAGTCCAGGGCTAGGGACTACTTTTATTTATAACCATGGGCAGGATCAATGCAGGATCTTTTGTAAAACCACATTATTAGAATACTTTTCTTTGCATTTTTCTCTAATTAACAAATAATATTCTTTCTATTGGATAAAATTGTGATAAACTTTGAAATGCACCCCTCCCGATAAAGAGAGACTAAGTGTTCTGGCTAACATACTTTTCTAGATTATATCTGCTTTTTTTTTTTAATTGAAGTATAGTTGCTTTACAATGTTGTATTTGTTTCAGGTCTATGCCAAAGTGATTCAATTATATATAAATATATATATATATTCTTTTTCAAATTATTTTCCATTATAGGTTATTACAAGATATTATAGTTCCCTGTGCTATACAGGGGGTTCTTGTTGTTTATCTGTTTTATATATGGAATTTGTATCTGTTAGCCCAAAACTCCTAATCTATGCCTCCCCTACTTTTCCTTTGGTAATCATAACTCATATGTCTGTGAGTCTGTTTCTGTTTTGTGAATAAGTTCATTTGTATCTTTTTTTATATTCCACATATAAGCAATATTATATTGTATTTGTCTTTTTCTGACTTATTTCACTTAGTATGATAATCCCTAGGTCCATCCATGTTGCTGCAAATGGCACCATTTTATTCTTTTTTATGACTGAGTAATATTCCATTGCATATATATATATATATATATATATATATATATATGCACACCACATCTTCTTTATCCATTTATCTGTTGATGGACATTTAGGTTGCTTCCATCTCTTGACTATTGTAAATACTGCAGCTATGAACACTGGGGTGCATGTACCTTTTTGAATTAGTTTTCATCTTTTTTGGATACATGCCCAGAACTTGGATTACTGGTTCATATGGTAAGTATATTTTTAGTTTTTTAATGAACCTCCATACTGTTTTCTATAGTAGCTGCACAAATTTACATTCTCACCAACAGTGTAGGAGGGTTTCCTTTTCTCCACATCCTCTCCAGCATTTATTGTAGACATTTTAATGATGGCCATTCTAACTGCTGTGAGGTAATACCTCATTGCAGTTTTGATTTGCATTCTCTTAATAATTACCTATGCTGAGCATCTTTTCATGTGCCTGTTGGCCATCTGTATGTTTTCTTTGGAGAAATGTCTACTTAGGTCTTCTGTCCATATCTGCATTTTATTATTACTGAACTATTTCACAACTCCATAGGCTGTAGAAAATTAACAATAATGCAAATAGTTCTCCACAGAAATGCAAGTCAGTTGTGTCTGACAGTGCAGTTGAACATTTCTTATCATATTGACGTGTTTTGCACCTCTTTGTAAATATATTTATTTGCCAATGTATGTGTGGTTTTTTAAATTTTTCTCTGAAGCAGTAGTAAGGTCTTACTGGCCCCTTATTAATTACTGAGTTAAGTAAAATTGTTGACACATATTTATTTTATATCTGTGTGAATCATGACTTTACTCTTTAAAAGAATATCCTTTAACATTGCCATTTCTTATCCTCTACATGTTACCTAAAGTTCTTCTATGTAGACTACTTAAGAATATACTTCTAAAAGTGGAATTTCAACATGCTATATGTAGTTAAATGGGTTTTGAACGTCTGATATCTTTACAAGATTAATTCTACTAGCTTTGCATTTCATCAGGCACTTCATCTCTCCTATGGAGACTGTAATAAATATTTCAGCCATAAAAGTGCAAATAGAATTAAACTAAAAACTGTGATGCCTAGGAGGCTTCTGAAGATTACATTTAGATAAAATCAAACTATTACCAATTTACGTGAATTTTTTTTCTATCCTTACTTCATTACATAGAACTATCTCTTATTTGCTTTTTGTTTCCAATGAGCTTTACGTATTATTTCTGACTACGGGCTTTTAAAATGATGTCTATCCAACAGACTTACTTATTTGGATAAATCCTATAAATGAATACTTAGGTTACATGCATAATCTGGTTTCAGATTTGCATGTGTACAATGTAAATAAAGCAAGGCACTCGGAGTTTAAGACATTTATTTTGGTATATCTATGGAATTACCTCAAAATGTCAAGTTAGCTCCTTTTCTACAGTTACAATTTCTTCAAGATACAGAGCAAGAGGAGATTGACAAATACCATTAGATTCTTGCTACAGTTCTTGTTTATAGGCAGACTTTGACTTTACTAAAAGACTATATAAGAAACTATCTTAGTATACAGATTCGACATTTGAAATCTGTTTCAAGCCAGACTGCTACCTGGTTACTGTGTTGAGTTACTGGAACAGTCGCACATAGCCATGTGACCCACTTCATCTCTGTTCTTCATTTGATCTCAGTTAAGTCTTATTTTCATAAGTTCACTTTGCACTTATCTTTTTATATTTAAGCTTTTCCAGGGTCACAAGGCAAGTCAGTGGCAAAACAGGGAACAAAACTCCCAAGAGAATCCAAAAATATTAGAGGCTTCCATCTTAGAACAGTGATGTCATCAGGAAGATTTTTTTTTCCTTCCCACAAACACCTAAAATAACTTATTAGGATAAACTTTGAGGGGAAAAAAGGACAATTTCAATATTTTATCTATTTAATTTGAATAATTTTAGAAAGAAAGAGCAAAAGTGGAGTTAACAATATATAACTTCTATGCTGTTAAAACTATTAACACAACAACTATCAGACAAGAACCTGAGAAACTAAGTGAAGGCAAATACTAGGAGAACTCATTTTGTAAGCAACTTTTCTGTCAAGCCGCATTTGACACAAGAATGAAGGAAGGTCTTGTGGGGGTTTGTTCAGTGTCTTTTAGGATTTAGATGGGTTTTTATAATTAGTAGAAGACCAGGTAAATTCTATTAGAAATGCTGTGGGGGATTATTAAGTACTTTTCACTTGCTCAATGTGTTCACATAGCTTCTGGTTATTTTAAGGAAAATTCCTTGTCACAGACTATTTTGCATTCTCTTACAATTTTAATTCATTCTACTTCACATTTCTCACTGTTTTTCCTCTTGACAGTTCTGTTTAACTGTCACTCAGTATTCTATACAGTACAGAGGGTGTTACAAAAGTTGACTTGTTTAAGATAAATGAGCCCCTGATTGTCGTACAAGAAGCCAATTGCTAGGGCATGTTTTCTTCCATAGTCTTTTTTTGTTAAATTAATTCATTCAGATGCTTCTTTTCACATTGGAAAATTGCTTGTTTCTAGGTGAACCTTGTAAAACATAGTCTTCATTACTGAATATGTTCATATGAATGATCAAGGTGGAAATACTGATATATTAAAACTTATGCTTATTTGATAACTCTATCAGAATGTCATTACCAAATCTGTGATCATTTGTATACATCCAGAAACAACAACTGCAGCTACTGAAAGAACTAGTTTTATTCAATACCCATCCATCCAAAGCTACTGCTTTTTAAAACAGTCCCAGCTAATGACTGGGACTTGAAAAGAAATATATTCATTTTGTAAAGTTCCTTTATAACCAACCATAAATTGGTTTGTTTTTTAGCTTTTGATTTTTGCTTACTGAGATTATATTCACATAGCATAAAATGCATCATTTTAACTATTTTAAAGTATATAATTCAGTAGTTTCAAGTATATCCAAAAAAATTATGCAATCATTGCCATTATCTCATTCCAAGGCATTCCCATTACTCCAAAAAGAAAATCTGTGTCCATTAAGCAGTTACTGCCCATTCCTCCCTAAGCTCCAACTCCTAGCAACCACTAACCTACTTTGTCTTTATGGATTTGCCTTTCCTGGACAGTTCATATAAAAGGAATAATACAGTATGGGGCCTTTTGTGTCTGGCTTCTCTCACTCAGCATAATGTTTTCAAGGTTCATTCTTGTTGTAGCATGTATCAGTACTACATTCCTTTTTATGGTTGGATAATACTCTGTTGTATGGATATACCACATTTTGTTTATTCATTCATCAGTTGATGAACACTGGGTTGTTTCCACCTTTTGGCAAGAATAATGCAACTATGAATATTCAGGTACAATGTTTTGTGTAGACATTTGTTTTCCATTCACTTGGGCAGATACTACAGAGTAGAACTGCTGGGTCATAAAATAATTCTATGTTAAACTATGTGAGGACCTGCCAGACAGCAGCAGCACCATTTTACATTCCTACCAGCAGTGTGTGAGGGTTCCAATTTCTCTGCATCCTCAAAACTTATTATCTGTCTTTTTTGTTATAGTCATTCTAATAGATGTGAAGAAGTATTTCATTGTAGTTTTGATTTGTATTTCCCTAATGACTCAGAATTTCAAACATCTTTTCATCGGCTTATTAGGCATTTTCATATCTTCTTTGGAAAAATATCTATTTAAACCTTTCCCCCATTTTTAAATTGGGTTCTTTTCTTAGCATTATGTGGATAAATGTGACATAAAGAGAATTACTTTGGAATTAGATACATGGGGTTTCCAAACCCTGCTCTCAGTAACCTTGGATAAATTCCTCAATAACAAGCCACAGTGTCCTACATATAAATACTACTGGCTCCATGTATTTGAGGATTAAAAGAGAAAATATGTGTAGATGTGTGACACATCAATCAAGAGCAATAATTATTATTGATAATTTTTAACATTATCTGAAATGAATCCCTTATTTTTAAAATGCAATTGATTAATTCATTCATATATTAAGTGGTGATATTTTGAACCCACCATGTGTTAGACATTTTGATTATTCCATCATCTGCCATTAAAGAATCAGAGAGTTTAGCAGATAGGAAAAGCTGAATATGTAAGCAAATGATACAGTGAGGTAAATATTTTAATCGCAAGAGGTACAGGGAACTCTTGGAGGTCTGAGGAATGATTGGGGCTTTGTGTTAAGGCCACTAATAATCTATTTGACAAAATAGGTTGTAATTCTTTGCTTCACATGTTAGTGAAGTTAAGTGCCAAAACGGAACCCCACAGAGTGAAATTACCTTTTTATTACCTATGAGAACTGAATTAATTTGCAAATGAGAATTAGAGGCTAAATATACTACAATTATGATCTTTAGCCCTTATTCAGAATAATGGAAATACTAGGATCCCATGTTTTCCTTAATCTTAATGCCTACTCAGGCCTTATCTGGGAAACAATGAAACCAATGCCCTTCAGGAATTCTGAGAGCTGACTGAGCCAGCTAAGTTACATGCCTGGTACTTGTGCCCTTAGAGATGCAAAAATAGAAGGCCAAGGACACTTGGTCAGTGTTTACTTTTACAAATGTAATAATTGTTTGTATATATAAAATATTTACTAGTGGATAAATAATCATTTTTCCATTTCCACATATATTGTAGTTTTTGAAACTACAATATATTGTAGTTTTTGAAACCATAATTTTCTCTGCTTTTTCTATCTAGAGAGCTAGAGCAAAGAGTTTAAAAGATTCATATGATTAATCATATGACTAAAAAATCTTATTAAGAATTAACTAATATTATACTGTTTCTATACCCCCACACATGTACTATTTTACTCCATTAAATATTTGCATTGCTAAGATATAATATGACTGTAGTTCCAGTTATAGCATTAAGGTTTTGAATGCCAAGGCTAAGACACTTTGCTTTTCTCACTATTTGAAATGACTCTGAAGTTTCTCCACCTTGTGGAATAATTATTATATATATTATATTATATATTATATATATTCATATGAATATATTATATGCAGATGACACAACCTTTATGGCAGAAAGTGAAGAACTAAAGAGCCTCTTGATGAAAGTGAAAGAGGAGAGTGAAAAAGTTGGCTTAAAGCTCAACATTCAGAAAACTAAGATGACGGCATCCGATCCCATCACTTCATGGCAAATAGATGGGGAAACAGTGGCTGACTTTATTTTTCTGGGCTCCAAAATCACTGCAGATGGTGATTGTAGCCATGAAATTAAAAGACGCTTACTCCTTGGAAGGAAAGTTATGACCAACCTAGACAGCATGTTAAAAAGCAGAGACATTACTTTGCCAACTAAGGTCTGTCTAGTCAAGGCTATGGTTTTTCCAGTGGTCATGTATGGATGGTCATGTATGGATAAGCACACAAGCACATATATATATACACACATACATGCACACACATGTGTATGTGTGTGTATTTTAACTTTGTGTGTTTGGTCACTAAAATTCACCTCATAAGAGGGAACAGGACTTAAATTACAACTTATCTTCTACTGAATGTAATTGTTTTAAGACAAATTGAAGTACATTTCCAGCTCTTACAAAATTGGCAAGACACAAGTGAAATACCACAGAGATACGAGACCTGGGGCTGTGAACCAGAAGTCAGATATCTGTAACTTCAGCTTTTCTCTTTGTATGTAGCTTCGCCCTCCACTCACTCCATTATATTAACAATTGAACAGGGAGACTAGGCTTTCCAGACACACAGATCTGATCTAGGCTTCCAACTATCTATGAGATGGGCCTTTCAAATGCTACAGCACTGAAAAGGAAAAAGTCTTTAAAAAAATTTGCAAAGTGATATGTTAAACTCATTTTTGTACCTTTACAACACCCAAAATTTGACCTAAATATACATGTGATTCACTTTCTGCAGAGCATGTTCATGAAAAGTTGAATGTACAAAATATGCTATTTGGAGAATCAACCTTATTTTCCTATTGGCTTGTATTTTATTTTCAGAGATGTCAGCTCTCACACTAACATCTTAACTTTCCATTATTTTTATCCTTTAACCTCTCTGTTAAGCAGTCCAAAGCCCATAAACAAATACTTAAATGTTCTGGGGAACTTTTGAAAGGAACTTCACAGGGCATTGCTTTCCTGAGCACAAAAATTATTTTGTAACACCTCTAGTTCTTAAGTCTTCTGGTTTCCTAATCATCAAATAAAAAGAGTAATCTTAGGCAACTTTTGCCGTTAAAAGAGAGTATGCCTTACTGTTTAGAGGGAAAATAAGGCTAGATTCATTTGCAGTCTTATGGTCAAAACACCAACAATTTCCAACCATGAACGTATTTTCCTGACTTGTCCTGCTACTATGAAACACAAGGTAGTAATGAAGTATAAAGAACATTCCGTACACCTTCTATTATTATATCTGTAGTTACTCATTGCCAAGGGACTACTGGCAAAGCTATACCATGCTAACGTAGGAACACTGAAATAAGAACATTAAGATTTTGAAATGAGTTGAGAATAGTCTCACACTAACTGTGTCAAGTTGGCAGTTTCTATTTTGTTAATATTAGGAATAACATTGTGTCCCCATTGGTGATAGGATTTCCCTTTTCTCCATGTGACACATCAAATGCGTGAGGTTGCTGCTGCCTTTCATTAGCTGTGAAAATGATTTAGGGCTGGAGATGGAAGTAAAGAATGGGAGGTCCAGAAATCTCTCTTTCTAGTAAAACCAAAGATACTCATCAAAGATGATTCACACTCCCCAAAAGACAGGTACTTCTAAATTATTTTCTTTGTAGATTTTCCAGACTTATTGTTTTTACTCTTTCTTCCCTTTGGACCATTTCACTAAAGAATAGAAGAGTCCAACTCTTTGCGACCCCATGGACTGTAGCCTACCAGGCTCCTCCGTCCATGGAATTTTCCAGGCAAGAGTACTGGAGTGGGTTGCCATTTCCTTCTCTAAAGGATCTTCCCGACCCAGGGATCGAGCCCGAGTCTCCCGCATTGTAGGCAGACGATTTACCGTCTGAGCCACCAGGGAAGCCAATGATAATTTCAGGTTCAACATTAAAAGGCAGGTGACTTGGATAGATTACCTATTCCTATGAAAATAGTCTCTTCAATGAGAGTTTTTTCCTTGGTAGCATATTGAGGGTAGAGGTGGGGTACAGTAATAAGAACTCTGAATGTAGAAATTACTATCACTGTGACTATAAGCAGGTAAATTAATCTCTCTGTACCTCAGTTTCCCTTATCTGTGAAACAGTATTGAAAATGCTCATCTTCCAGGATTGTATTAAGGATCAAGGGGGAAAAAAAATGCATGGGAACGGGCTTTATAAAATGTAAAAACGAAGAGCTTTTGGTGGTGGAAATAGTCTTTGCTCTCTTGTGTCCTCATTGCTCAGTTTATTTATTTTTTGACCATGCCACACTGACCTGCATCTTCTGCAATAAAAGTGCGGAGTCCTAACCACTAGACCACCAGAGAATTCCCTTTGCTCGGTTTAGATTCCATGATCCATGATGATTATTAATTACTTGAATCTACCTCCACCTCTCTTGCCCTCATGTCCTTTCTATGCTCTTTTTTACTGTGTTCTTGACATATTATGAACCCTGTATAGATTAAATTTTTACAGTACAACAACAACAAAAAGGGATGGACGATGAATTTAACCTGAGCTCTACTCTTCATTAACTTTCGGGAAGTCAGTTAGCATTCCCAAGCCTCAGTTCCTCATCTAAGAAAGAAAGAGATGATGACACTTCACCCAGTTGTTGTGAAGATTAAATTCAATAACACCTGTAACGTGACAGCACAAAACCTGGCACACAGTAAGTGGTAACTATTATTAGTAGTATTTATAATCCATGATAATTACTTTTTTCTCTGCTGAGAACTCAGACCTGACACTAATTTACAAATGTTTATTTCCAAATATATGTGTATGTTTGCTATAAAAATATTTAAAATTTTTGATTTAATATTCTCATTTAATAACCTTATTGTTTTTAAACCCTATTTTCTTTTCCTTAATACCTTGAAGAGCCAAGAGCTTTCAAATTAATACATATTCACAGTATAGCAAAGAATTTTTAAAAACAATATAAAACTATGGCCTTAAATCTGTCCTGAATTTATAAAACATGACATATAAGGTGTACAAATATAAATATGTGAATAAAAGTATTCAGATTCAGAGGAGAACAACGCTTGTAATGACACTATATGAATGATTCTGCTACCTGCCTTACACAGATAGTAGCTAAGTAATATCGTCCTCAAACCTCACTCTATGGTTCCACAAGTTTTGATGTTTACCTTCAGATTTAGAACACATTAGTCAAAACACTGATACTCTTATAAGAGTTTCTGGTTACAAAAGAAAAATCCACCTTAACCTTAGTGTAACTCAAGGCATTTAAACAATTCTCCACAGCATTCTAAGGCCTCTGTGTTATCCAATGAATGGTATTTTAGTAAAACAATGAAACATTCCATGTTCCTTCTTATTACCATCCATCATCCAACAGCTGTAAAATCGCCAACTGCTAGGAAAAAGGGAACTAAATCAGTCTTCCCCAGCTGCACAGAGAAAAAGCTTAAGATGTCCCTGCCACATCATTTCTGGGATCCCAACAGGCTGGAATCAAAGTACCATTTTCCTTGACAAAACACCCCTAGCTACCCTTATAAACATGTCAAAAAGCACTTACTCTATGATTTATTCTTGTTATTGGGAAAGAAATATCTGTAAGAGTAGTGGTAAAAGACAATACAAGATAACAATAGTGATGTAAATAGTGGCTACCAAATGTCAGGCATTGGCTACCCTGTTTTTAAGCCTCACAATAACTGTGTAAGGTAGACACCGATCTCATTTCCTTAGGGAAAATTTTCTTGCTGCAGTGGCAGCAGACTCTCTGTGTTTCACAGAACATGATTTCTATAATATGATCTATTGATAAAACCCCTCAGCTATGGGAGGACAAACAGGCTGACCATTAATGTCAGAACTAGGGCTTCTCACGAAGCCTCTAATATGGGCTATTTCTCGTGCCGGATCCACAAAGGAACCCCCAACACCATAGAGTGCTTCCTTTAAAGCTTCCACAATATTACAGTGGAGTGATGGGCAGGTTTTGGGGGGCTCTGACTTTCTTACACATGTAAATTCTTAGAGAAAAGCTGTAAATATAAGGATGGGGAAGAATTTAGTTTAGAGCCACAAAGCCACCAATGTTTCTGCCCCATTTCACTATATGTTCTTTTTTGAGAAACATTGCTGAGTGTTAGCACTGTGGTTGAAAGAAATGATTCACTTACCACCATCCACCCTCCTTTATCCTCTGTATGAATCGCACAAGCTCAGAGGCTGAAGACAAGGTTTCTCTGTTCTCTCTCATCAGGGAACTCACTGAGTGACCTGGTGGCTGTTATGAGAGAGGCAGCCCAGTTGCCTGTGTCCCCTGCCACAGAGATGTGGCTGACTTTGTCATGTAGATGGAGAATTCCTTGGTTGGCCACTCCACCTACGTAGGTGGGTGTTCGACCTGTGAAATGAAACTTTGCCAGTTTGGTAAGGGATGCGCTGCCCATTGTGGGAGAAGCCCTCTTTCTGAGGCTGGAGGCAAGTTGAATCTGAGCGCTAATGACACAGTCAGCCATGCCTTTCATTTCTTGCAACCATTGTTTTTTGCAAATCTGGGCTGATCTCAGGGATTAAGGCAATCAGGATTCCACTGAGACTACATGGGATGGATCAAGATCTTCAACTGCAATTCCACCCTTTTGGCTCCATCAGCATCCTTGTAGAACCACAGTGAAGGCTCCCACATGCTCACATGTAAGGCCATGTTCTTGGCATAGGACTGGCAGAGATAAACACAAATGCCCTCTTTAATGAAGTGCTGCACAGCCAGACATCCTTGTTACCATCACCACTGGCAAAGCCCTTGATCATCTGGCTGAAGATTATATAGAATGGTTGTATTTTAAGACTTCTGCCATCAGCAGACCAGGTCAGAAAGGAGCATTGGGGTGGCTCTGCCTTGCTGCTGGTACCGATAACATCTTACTTCAAATCTGGGTATTGAGGCCCACAATGGCAGTGGGGCAGCAGTAGCTGAGGCTGAAGCACTGGGAATTGATGATGTCCCTACCAGCTAGTGTATAAAGATGCTTGCTTTTATTGAGGGGCCACAGCTAGGCCTGGCTGTCCTTGCCCTCAGAAGCACAGAGGGATCCCTCTGGAGAGATAGTCACAGTGGTCAGGTAGCCTGGGGTGCTGATATGATTGGTCCTCAGTTTGCAGTTTACCAGGCTTCATATCTCAACCAGTTTGTCCCAGGCACAGGAGACAGTGATGGGATTGCTGCTATTGAGTGAGAAGCATATGCAAGACACCCCTCTCAGTGGCTGTCACTCGAGACAGTGAATTTGCAAATACCCAGAATATATAATAAAAACTTCCGGGATTTTCTCTTCAGCCTTAGAAAGTGTTGCTAGAATTGGCATAGGATTGGCAGAGATAATCTGCCAATTTGAAAGTTTATATTCAGAAGATTTACTTTAAAAAAAAAAAAAGAAAGAAGCTATTGCTTTTAAATGCATACCCATGAATGCTTTATAAGGCTCTTGAGAACTCTGGTAATTTAGTTTGGTTGATCAGAGTCATTCAAGTTGTGACAAATCAAATGTGGCCTATTCTGTGCCACTCATGTTTTGGGGGGCCTCTAAGCTTGTATCCATCCTCAGGACTCTACCCTGAAATTGTCCTGTAAGGCTCAGGTTACAAGAGACAGTTGAAGAAACAAGAGGCCAGTGTCGTCGTCTGTTTGGGCTGCTAGAAGAAAGTACTATAGACCAGGTAGATTATAAAGGACAGAGATTTATTTCTCAGAGTTTTGAAGGCTCAACGTTTGCAATCTGGGTGTCAGCCTGGTCAGGTACTGGTGAAAGCCTTCTTCCAGGTTGCAGACTGTTCGCTGTGTCCTCACAGGACAGAAGGAGAGCTAGCAAGCTGTCTGGCCTCTTCTTTTCAGAGCACTAGTCCCATTCATGAGGGCTCCACTCTCATGACCTAATCACTTCCCAAAAGCTCCATCTCCATGTACCATCACAATGGGACTAAGGGCTCAACAGAAAAATTTGGGGGTGGGGACACAAACATTCAGTACATCGCAGCCTGCAGGCTCTCCTTTCACTAATGCGCCTAAATATAATGGCAGAAAGTTATTAACATATTACCTCATACAGACTTGTTTTCAGTCTAGTTGGTTGACATGTCTCTAGAATATCTAGGTTACTTTCTATTTGACTAATACCTGAACCAAATTAACTTAGGTACAAAAAATTATTTCATCATTTATTTGAAACAATATTGATTCAAAAACCCATTAATGAGTAGAAACTAGTAGATGTTTGTTGAATGAATATTGCACTTTCTTCCACTTAGGAGCCCCAGGTTCACTTTGAAGTAACAGCATTATTTCTATTCTTGTTACTTCTGGCTGCTGTCCTAATCATTTCAGTTACCCCAATGCTACTCTGCACCCCGCCAACTCAGCCCAGCTAACAAGATTATCAGGCTGGCTAACTGGTTCATGGTCCCTGGTGGCCCTATCCTATATCAGGGCTGGTAGAAAGAAGACAAATGTGTATGTCAACTCTTTAGGTAACAAAGTAAGGATATTCTGCAGTCTTTTAAGTTTATTCACTTATTTTTGATTTGGTTTGATTAGAAGTATCAGAAGAAAATATAAAATTAAAGAATCGGAATGCTCTCCTATTTCCCTGTTCTCCATTCATACCTCCACATGAATCCCAACACAGTACTTGCTGTCTGAGACACTGTGTCTTTTTTGGAAGAAGAAGGACAAATGGTGACAGTAATTTACATCCTCTCCCTATTCCTATGTTGCTATCATTCAACCAAACACCTGCTGAACACCTTCTTCTGGCTTAGGTAACGCACTAGATCCTGAGGATACAAAGATCACACAGTGCCTGTCCTCCTGGGAGATGCAAACAAGTAAAAGTTCCCAGGAAAGTGCAATGAGAAGTGTGAGCCTAGAGGAAAGAGCATTTAAGTCTGCCTTAGGGTGAGAGGCCACTCTTAAGAGAGGAAAACTATTATTCATTCTACTGGCTGGCAAGCAGAAGATACCAGGAATTAAACTAAGGTTCTTATTTTTTACACTCTAAAATCTACTTAACAATAGCACCCATTTACTGTCAAAGCTGATTTCTGTGTGATAATGCCACAAATATGATTATGCTAACCTCTCCTACTGCTCACCTTACACATTATATCTGAAGGTCATGGTACTAAAATCTGGCATGAATGTTTTCCAAGGAATCTGGTTATCATGCTTGACTATTTATAATTCAAAAATGGAAGATTAAAAAAAGACAAGTTAATAGGCACATCCTGGGATGACCATGGAGTTGGAGGAATGAATCATCAGAAGAAGAAAGAAGAAGCACTATGCAAGCATAGACTCACTGTAAGAGAATTTAGACTATCCAAGGATTTTTTTCATAAGTGAGGACTTGTTTTACATACCACGTGGAATGCTCCAGGGGCCTTGACAGGTCTGAAGCCATCAATAGGTATGCACTGGTCAGCATGGCCGTTACAGAAGCAGCTGCCCTTAACAATGAAATCATAGATTGCATAGTGTGTAAAATGTTGAGGCTTTGCATTCAGGTGGTTTCTCTGACAGGGACAAGACTGTCGTTTTAGTAGCTGCACACGGAGGTTGGTGATCTTCAGCTGCTCCTGCACCTTGGCACTGTAAGGGTTCTCCATATCATTCAGTGGTGACAAAGCTCTGAAAATAACCTGTAAAGAAAAAGAAAATGCGGTGCATATACAGGACTGTGTGCAAACCCTGAACTCTTTTTGCCCCGTGTAGTCCTGCTTTGCTTTACACCTTTCATCATCTACAAGTGATAAGAGGTTTTCAGACCTTGATCCCATCTGGGGAAGAGCTGCCCTATTATTCCAAGGAACAGATGTGCTGCCTGTTTGGATGCAGAAGTATAAACCGAGTAACAGCAGAAACCTGACTCTTGGGATAAAGGCAGCCATACAAAGATCTTGGGAGAAGAGCCTTCCAGGCAGAAGGAACAGTCAGTTTAAAGGCCTCTAAGTAGAATCAAGCTTGGCTTATTCAAGGAAGAACAACAAGATCAGTGTGACCAGAGTCCAGGGGACAAGGGGATAGTGTTCAGAGAGGAGGACAGAGCCCTTGTATGACAGATTATGAATAAAGCGCCCTTTAAAGGCCATGGTAGAGTCATTCTAACTGTAGTGGGAAGCCACTGGAAGGTAATAGGCAGAGAAGTGATGTGATCTGATTTGCATTTTTTAAAAAGGGAACTTACTCTTACTTTTGTGAGGAGGATGGATTACAAAGAGTAAAGAACAGAAGCAAGAAGGCCAGTTAGGGAGAGACTGCAAAATAATAAAGATCCAGGCACTTATATTTCTAAATGAGATATGACCCTTTCAAAGGCTCATCAGTTATTAACTGAGGCCACTTCCACTAGAAATATTTTTGGTCCTCCTTTTCTGGATCTGCCTGGCAAGCTTGTGGCATATATTTGGAATATTTTTGTGTGTTAGTCATTCAGTCATGTCCAACTCTGCAACCCCATGAACTATAGCCTGCCAGGCTCCTCTGTGCATGGAATTCTCCAGGCAAGAATATTGGAGTGAGTTGCCATTTCCTTCTCCAGGAAATCTTCCCAACCCAGTGACTGAACTAGGGTCTCCTGCATTGCAGGCAGATGCTTTACCATCTGAGCTACTAGGGAAGCCCGAAAGTGAAGTCACTCAGTTGTGTCTGACTCTCTATGATCTCACGGATTGCAGCCTTCCAGGCTCCTCCGCCCATGTGATTTTCCAAGCAAGAATACTGGAGTGGGTTGCCGTTTCTTTCTCCAGGGGATCTTCTCAACCCAGGGATCAAACCCAAGTCTCCCCTCATTGCAGGCAGACTCTTTACTGTCTAAGCCCCCAGGGAAGCCACAATATTTATACTGGCAGTAAATATCCAACCCTTTGAGAATGGATCTGATTTCTGAGATTAGTCAAAAGTCATTTAAATCCATTGCAGTAAGCAATAAGCCTGATTGAGTTAGTTAACAGCACTTTTGGTGAAAAGCAAGGTATAATTAATGATTTTTTTTAATTGTTTAGGTTATAGATAGATTCTGTAGGCAATTTAAGGTGTTAGGAGGGAGGGAGGAAAACCAGAGGGAGCAAGGCTCAGAAGGGCATGTGAAGGAGTCTATACCTTATATGGGGGTAATAACATGGGCCTGGGGGTGGAGTGGTATAAAATTCTCTAGTGGACCTGTTACTTTGGAGTAGAGACTGGTGGAGAAGGAAATCACTGCCTGTTGAAACCAGTGAATATAAATATAATGTAACATGAAGCATTATTAGAAGGAAGGCAACACTCATGCATGAGTTGCCTCAACACTCATGATGAGTTACACCTCATCATGCAGTTAAACAAAACAAACAAAACCTCAATCAATCTCATTGATTTATATAGTAAGAAACACGAAGCTCCTCTGAAAAATTCTTAAGCATCTCTTGGCTTTAAAAAAAATGTCAAAACCCTATTTACAAAAAAAACAGAAATATTTTCATAATCACATACAGCCATCCCTTGGTATTCAGGAGCACTGGTTCCGGCACTGCCCCTGCCCCTGATACGAAATTTTGCAAATGCTCAAGTCCCTTAGTTGGTCCTCCAAATCCATAGATATGAAGCCTGTGGATACAGAGAGCTGACTGTAGTATAAAAGAAATTAAAAAGTAAGTTTTGGATAAACTCCCATTTAGAGAGAATGTATGTAAAAGTGGCTTTCCAGAAAAAAAAAATTTTCTTTAAGGAATACTTTGGATAGAAAAATTTCATTTTACAAATCAATTTTGCATGGAAAGTATGAAAAGACAAGACTCTACTGTGTAGGGTCAGATTTCCAGGTCTATTGGTACAGAACTGTCCTCAATGAAATATAACTTAAGGCAAGGTGATAATTCAATGGACACTAGGCCTCCTCTAGCTGATTCTCCATCCAGCAGCCAGAGTGATTCTTCATTAACAGAAATTGGACCATGTCCCTTACTTAAATCCACACCCACCCAAAGACCTCCCATTTCTCTCAGAATAAAATACAAAGTCCTTATAATGGCCCTGCTTTATTTTTTATCTTAGTGCTATTACTACCTGCACATTATAGTTGTAGTTGTTTAATGTTTTACTAGTAGTCTTCCCAATATAGAATATAAACTTTTTTTTATTTCGGCTGCGCCACAAGGCATACAGAATTTTAGTTCCCTGACCAGGAATCAAACCCATGCCCCCTGCCGTGGCAGCGTGGAGTCTTAACCACTAGACTGCCAGGGAATTCCAGTTCCCTAGAATGTGAACTTCTTGAGGGGAGTCACTGATGTAGCTCAGGACAGTGCCTGGCACAGAACAGGCCTGGTATTCAATAAATTTTTGGTAAATGAATTGATTAATTATAACATTGTTCTCAGCATTCAAATAACAGGTGAGAATTTCAAATAACTTCCTTTTATAGGGTCCTAAACAGATTCACATACTGAATTCATGTCACAACACCACAAGGGAACAGTAAGTTATATTAAAGCAATAGTTATAAATAATGAATCATTAACCAGTATGTAGCTAATTTTGAACTTACAAAACTTAAGAAAGCTGTGTCTTAAACAATAGTCTGTCCCCTTCATTCACAAGTAAGGTGGCAGAAAGAAACATCTTATCAACTAAAATTTTCCAACAAATAATATGTCACCTATTTGAAAGGCAATATAGAACTAATGTCTTTTGAGACTTCCTTAGTGATCCAGTGGGTAAGACTCATGCTCCCAATGCATGAGGCCTGGGTTCCCTTCCTGGTCAGGGAATAGGATCCCACATCCCACAACTAAAGTACTTGCATGCCACAACATGTGCCACAACTAAGACCAGGCAGAGCCGAGTAAATAAATATTTTTTTAAAAGGATGAATGTCTTTTTCTTTGAACAACAGACTAAACAGAACATGACTTTATATTTCCAATCATTAAAAAATTTTTAAAAAACAGTGACTTCATCGTGAAATTTACATAGGGTTTATTTTCCATATGACTCTCAAACACTGGCATTATGTTAGACACTTGTGAAGAACTCTTGCTCTAAACAAGATCAGTGATGTGGCTACCTCCCAATTTATTAACCACAGTGGTGCAAGGACATGGAAAAGGGTAACCAATGCTAAGTAAATGTGTTCCACTGAAAAGTCTTTGCATACTACACTGTCACCCACCCATCCTTTTCCTGAACATTGGTGGAAACTGTTTGCTCTCTCTGCTCCTGGCACATTTTTACCCTTGACATTTACCCTAGTTCCCTCTCTCTCCCTCCCCGTGAGAATTGTTCAGCACATGCAAGACTACAGGAAGATCTGTCAAGGTTTGTAGGAACTCAGAGGCTCTTTTGCTTCCTGAACCCAGACTGTGGAAGCTGAATGGTGGCTCTGTGCTTGGTGTGCATGACACCACAGTTGGCACGCTGATATCAGCAGGGAACGGGCATTGTGACCCCCGAGGCTGCGTGCTGGAAAGGAGACAGCAGAGTGCCACAGACACAAAAGTGAACAGGAATTTAAACCATGAAATCTTTTTTTCCAGAAAGGAGACGCCTTAATCTGATACCCTGGGAAATGGATCTACCCTGCACCAGGAAACAAAGAGTGTGCCAATCCAGATGCTTCAAACTTCTGGCAGGTCGCCTTTTGGGTCCCACCCAGTTTTTCTTCAAACATCCACAGAAGAAGCCTGTATGGCACTATTAAAATGAAGGAAGAAACAGTGTAGAAGCTCTCCATATAACATCAGCCTCTTGTGTCTTTGTTCCCATCAGGAACTGGATGTGCGCAGGGGCCATTGCTGTTCCTCTGTCTGTGATTGCTTCTGAAAATGCACTCCTAACAAGACATCATTAAAAAGCCAGAGAGGGATGAGGATCCAGCCCATTTCGATGTTTCCAGCTTGTTAGTGCTATTGGCCAAGACTTCATGATCTTAGGCTTCTCAGGTGACTCAGATGGTAAAGAATCTGCCTGCAATGCAGGAGACCCTGGTTCGATCCCTGGGTTGGGAAGATCCCCTGGAGAAGGGAATGGCTACCCACTCCAGTATTTTTGCCTGGAGAATTCCAGGAACAAAGGAGCCTGGCCAGTTACAGTCCATGGGGTTGCAAAGAGTTGACACAACTGAGCGACTATCATTCATGATCTTATCTTTTTAACTAAGAAGTATGATTATGTTTTAGTGATTATACTATGCTCATTACAGGAAAATCTGTCACTCAAACTGTAGAAAACATTAACAACCTATAATTTGATCCACCTGGAAGACAACCAGGGATGCCAGCTTGATAATATTTTTCCATCTGAACTTCTATATGTATACATACAGAGTATAATGTAAAAACTTTGGTTCAACTTAGCAATACCTTGTGAATATTCTTCCAAATCATTAAAAATAACTCTACATTAGTTCTCAAAAGTGTGGCCTCCTAGACCACTATCATCAGTAACAACCTGGGAACTTGTTCAAAATGCAAATTCTTGGGCCCTACACCAGATTGACAAATCAAAAATTCTGGAGATGGATCCCAGCAATCTGTGTTTCAACAAGCCTTCCAGGTGATTTTGAAGCACAATAACATTTGAGAATCACTGCCACATAATTTAAAAACCTGCTTAGCATTCCGTTGTGTGAATATGACATAATTTATTCAGCCAGGCTGCTATCATTAGGCATCTAAATTGTTTCCAGCTTTTCAGTATAACTAATTACAAAGTACAATGTTATAGCTAGAATATGGGAGTTTATAATAATATTTTGACACACTTCCAAATGTGAAAATCAAGAGTTATAGTTTCAAAACCTATCTGAGCTTCTTGAATGAATCATGTACCCTTTCTTACCTAATCTTTGGAATCTTCACATTTCTCAGTCTTGCCTCACTTCTCTAAGCCTGGAATGCCTCAAACTTTGCCTAAGGATCTGGATTCTTGGCTTAGGCTCTGCCATTTCTCATGCCCTACTAAAACAAAGAGATCTTTAAAAAATTCTGAACAGGTTAGAATCACCATATGTTCTTTCTTTTCTAGAATACTTACAAAAAACTCAATAATACTGAGAATTAGTTTAAAAATGGCATTCTATGTATTTACATAGCATTCTATTTATACTCAAAAATTTCAACAGAGTATGAACACAGTGTGGACAAAATAAGAAGTAGAGTAATATTAGGTATATAATAGTCAAGGAATTCTTTCCATTTTAAACTCATAATTTACATACTGTTTTATACCTAAAATTGTATTGCCTGTGTAGAATCATAATACTTCAAGAAACTTAGTTATCACATTTAAAAAGAAAAACTTTTTAGCTGCTAATTTGAGGAATATTTCAGGTCCAAGCTGATTACCCATTCCATGGACTCCTCTGGCACTTGTTCTTTCCATGATGGCATTTTTACACTAGTACATTGTTATTGCTTATTTACTTGTCTGTATCTCACATCAGACTCTGCTCAGTGGGCAAGGATCTTGTTTGTCTGGTTAACAGCTGTGTTCCCCAGCATGTCCCACAGTCTTTGGCAAATTGTAGCATTTCATAATTAAGTTGAATGAATAAATGAATGACTGATTTCTCCAAATAGCATTTTTAAAAAAGGAGAAGCCAAATAGGGAATAGGGTTTAGAAAAATAAAGAAAGCAAGATGGTCTTACCACAAGTTCTGCACTCCTGATGAGGAGTATGTGAACACACATATTTGTATAAATACCTATGTAAAAATATAGGTAGTACATTTCAAGTGGTTTCATAGATTCTTTCCCTTCAGTAGCACACAAGATCTTTCATGTTCTTCAGAAAGCAAATCAAGCAGGCGTGAGCAAGGACCCAACACATACAAATACTAGATATTTCCCATGGTTTCTGGTATAGTTTTTTTTCTTTACCAAAAATAGAAGCTTCAGGATCATAACTGCAATTGTTATTTAATGGTTTTTGAAAACCTAGATAGCTTCATGTTCTCAAAAGAGCTTTTGGTTTCAATGATTTTCTCTATTCTTCTATTTTGTTTTTGCTTTTTAAAAAAAAATTTTTTTTTAATTTATTTTTGGCTGTGCTGAGGCTTCATTGCTGCTCGGGCTTTTCTCTAGCTGTGGCAAGCGGGGGCTTCTCTTTAGTTGCCGTGGCTTCTCTTGCTGTGAAGCATGGGCTCTAGGTTGGGCAGGTTGCAGGAGTTGCAGCACGTGGGCTCAGTAGTTCTGGCTCCCAGGCTCTAGAACACAGGCTCAATAGTTGTGGCGCTTGGGCTTAGTTGCTCCGAGGCACGTGGGATCTTCCCAGAACAGAGATCCAACCCAGACCTTCTGCATTGGCAGATGGGTACTTTACCACTGAACCACCAGGGAATCCCCTTATTTTTGCTTTTATCTTTATTACTTTCTTCTGCTTCCTTTGGGTTTCATTTTCTTTTACTAGTTCTTGATAGAACTGTAGATCAGTGTTTTCAGACCTTTTCCCCT